>NC_091291.1:74329336-76886836 GCF_032444005.1 Ranitomeya imitator | reverse complement strand
TCCCCCACACCACCTCCTCACTTCGCCCCTTGTCAGTCGGTGTTCCTCAAGGCTCTGTTCTAGGACCCCTACTCTTCTCCATCTACACTTTCGGCCTGGGACAGCTCATAGAATCCCACGGTATGCAGTACCATCTCTACGCTGACGACACGCAGATCTACCTCTCCGGACCGGACCTCTCCTCCTTGCTTACCAAAATCCCGCACTGTCTGTCTGCCATTTCAGCCTTCTTTTCTGCTCGCTTTCTACAACTGAACATGGACAAAACAGAATTCATCATCTTTCCCCCATCTCACTCTACCCCTCCACCACATCTATCCATCAATGTCAATGGCTGCTCACTATCCCCAGTCCCACACGCCCGGTGTCTCGGGGTGATCCTCGACTCTGCCCTCTCTTTCAAGCCACATATCCAAGCCCTTGCCTCCTCCTGTCGTCTCAAACTCAAAAATATTTCCCGGATCCGTGCTTTCCTTGACCGCAACACCGCAAAAACGCTAGTGCATGCCCTTATCATCTCCCGCCTCGACTACTGCAACCTCCTACTCTCTGGACTCCCCTCTAGCACTCTGGCACCACTCCAATCCATCCTACACTCTGCTGCCCGACTAATCCACCTGTCCCCCCACTATTCCCCAGCCTCTCCCCTGTGTCAAGCCCTTCACTGGCTTCCTATCGCCCAGAGACTCCAGTTCAAAACCCTCACACTGACATACAAAGCCATCCACAACCTGTCTCCTCCATACATCTGTGACATGGTCTCCCGGTACCTACCTACACGCAACCTCCGATCCTCACAAGACCTCCTTCTCTACTCCCCTCTCATCTCTTCCCATAACCGCATCCAAGACTTCTCCCGTGCTTCCCCCATACTCTGGAACTCTCTACCCCAACACATCAGACTTGCGCCTACCATAGAAACCTTCAAAAAGAACCTGAAGACTCATCTCTTCCGACAAGCCTACAGCCTGCAGTGATCCTCAACCTACTGAACAGCCGCACAGCCAGCTTTTCCCTCTCCTAGTGTATCCTCACCCACCCCCTGCAGACTGTGAGCCCTCGCGGGCAGGGTCCTCCCTCCTTATGTACTCGTGTGCCTTATCTGCTCATGTTTAATGTATTTGTCTATATTTGCCCCGTATTCACATGTAAAGCGCCATGGAATAAATGGCGCTATAAAAATGTATAATAATAATAATAAAAGTTCCCCTTAATCCAGGTTTAGAGCTCCCCCTTGTGGTCTGGAGTGTGAACATGTTGTGTGTATGTGTTTACCTGATAGAAGAGATCTTCCCTTGCCTCCAAGCATGAGGATCTCCCCCTGGAGCACGATCATATCATCCTCCTCCGCTGGTCCCTCTGCGAACACCATGGGTTCCGGGGAGCTAGCCTGGGGTCCACTAACTGGAGTAAGTGGGGCTGTCATCTGCTTCAGGCCGCTGTCGTCCTGGGGTAGCCGTAACATATCCCTCTGGGTGTTGGAGACGGCGGGATTGGGAAAGGGCCCATCAGGATGTCATTGGGCCCAGGGGCTGCTGCAGAGCTGGCGGCCGGGATACCCTCAAGGTGCGGTGGCGTGTCACCGAGGGCCTTGAAACAATGGTTGGGTGTATATAGTGGTAGAGGTGAGTTGGCAATGTCTATCGGGCCTTCTGCCGCCAGGGTCGTCAGTCATGCCCCTTACCTCTGCCCCTGGAGCGCCGGAACATCTTTTCTGCTCCCGGCCGGTCAGGTCAGGGTAGCTCGTGGTCGTCCGGCAAGACTTCCAATGAAGGTCTCTCTCCACCCAGTCACGGTCTCCTGCTTCATTGCATGAGCTGCTGGGTCCGTTCCTCCACTTCTCTCCGCAGGAGGTCCGGATCCATCATCGGGGACGAGTACAGCTCTTGTAGGTCCTGGCTGGGGGAGTCCTCATGCTCCACCCCACGCTCCGCTATCCGCTCACCTCCCTCCGTCATGTTGCTTTCCGGCACTGCCTCCTCGGTCTCGTTTTCTGCAATTTATCTGCACCACTCCCGTCGTCGTGGGTGGTTTTTTCTCTTCTCCCCGCCATCCCAGATTAGGAGGCGGACCTCTCTTATTGATGGGCATATTTCTTTCACATAGTAATACTGATGAGGAGTGGCCATAGTTTTAGCGCCGTTCCTCCAGGTGCCATCCACGACAACGTGCCCTTTTCCTCCTGCACGGCACATGGCCCTCTAATGGCAGCAGTTTTGGCGGCAATTTTACAGTTCACAGTCTTTCAACAAATCACAGTCTGTTAGGCACACAGGACCTGATTTTTCGGGTCGGTCCATGCTGTTCGTGATGCCAAAATGGTTCACAGCCTCCTCCTTTAAGTACCGGACCCAGTGCCGAGTACCCCACGGCACTGGCGGGCGACCCATTGGCTTCCTAGAATTGATATGATACGATACAATACACTTTATTGATCCCGTGGGAAATTATGGTATCACAGCAGCACAACTTAAATCATAAAAATCATAAAAATAATTACTTAATTGACATGACAGTGGAGTTGACAGAAGAACATTGTACATTATACATTAGAATAGGACATACACAACAAGTGAACTGAAATGTAGAGAAATAAAGTAGACATTCACCTTGGTGATTTAACCCTAATGTTATTGTTTTACATCCCCATAGCAGTTGGCACAAACGATTTCCTATATTTTTCCTTCTTACACCTCAGAAGTATTAGCCAGTTACTGAAGGTGCTCTTCTGTCTCATGAATAGCTCATATAGTGGATGTGCATTATTGTTCATAATTGCCATACACTTTTTCAGAGTTCTTCTCTCTACTACCTCCTCAAAAGAGTCCAGATTGCAGCCGACAGCAGAACTTGCCTTCTTAATAATCTTATTCAGCTTATTAGCATCAGAGGCCCGCACACTACTACCCCAGCATGTGATTGCAAAAAAGATGGCACTTGCCACTACAGATTGGTAGAACATTTCTAACATTTTGCTACACACATTAAAAGACCTCAGTTTCCTTAGGAAATACAATCTGCTCATCCCCTTCTTGTAGACAAACTCTGAGTGGCATCTCCAGTCCAGTTTCCTATCCAAATGTACCCCCAAATATTTGTAACTCTCCACCTGCTCTACCTCCTGATATCTTATTGGATGAATCTACCTTCTATCCCTTCTGTGCTGCTGAATGTGCTCATATGGTCCCTACATGACCAGGTCCAGTCTTTCTGGCCAAACTTCGCTTTTATAATCGAAAACCTTAAATGTGCAGTGAGGACCAAGTGTGAATTTCTGTACAATGACAGAGTTTTTCTTTATCCCGACTTTTAAAGGAAACCTGTCACCCCCAAAATGGAAGGTGAGCTAAGCCCACCGGATAAGCCCCCGATGTATCCTGAAAGATGAGAAAAAGAGGTTATATTATACTCACCCAGGGGCGTTCCCCGCTGCGGTCCGGTCCGGGCCTTCCATCTTCATACGATGACGTCCTCTTCTTGTCTTTCACGCTGCGGCTCCAACGCAGGCGAACTTTGTCTGCCCTGTTGAGGGCAGAGCAAAGTACTGCAGTGCGCAGGTGCCGGGCCTCTCTGACCTTTCCCGGCGCCTGCACATTTCAGCACTTTGCTCTGACCTCAACAGGGCAGACAAAGTGTGCCTGCGCCGGAGCTGCGGCGAGAAGACAAGAAGAGAATGTCATCGTAAGAAGATGTATTCCCCAATACATAGTGCCCAGATTGTGATCCAGGAAACACACACCGTAAATTAAGTGGTTTCTTATCACTACAGTAATGCCAAATACATGGATGCTAAATCTGGTGTGGGCACACTGCAAGGCTCAGAAGCAAGGGGGAGATTTGACTTTGTGAGAGCGGATATTGCCGTATTGGTTTATGGAAGCCATGTTGTCTATCAAGAGCCTTTGAGCCGCTAATAATGTAGAAACCTCTGTTTTTCCACTGACAGATGATGTACCCGAGTAAAGACTTGTTTTTTGTGAGATGAGTAGATGATTTATTAGCATTATTTTTGCTTACAAAACATTGTTTGATGGCTTTTAATTCCATGTTTGGGAGGCAGAATGACCAAACAGTTGAACACCACGCTCCACTGATTCATGTTGTGAGGTTTTCTGTTAGACTGTGAACTGTCATTGTCTTGGTGAATAATTCAATATTTTAAAACCATGTGCCATTTTTACAGACAATTTAAGTAGAAATGTTAAAATATATAAAATTCTAAGATATTTTATTTAAAAAATAATTGTTTTTTGTATTAGCAGATGACTGTACCAGGAGAGCAGAGGGGCAGCTGACATCTTCAATTTTTAAATTAAATGATCTTGCGATCCCACAGGATACAATTGATGTGAATGTCATTATTCCAGATATACCATCATCCCTTCACAGCAAAGAACTGTTTTCTGAACCTTTGAAACATGTCCTGTCTTTTGATTCATTACAGACTACTAAGGAAAATCAAAGTCACAAAATAAGCATTAAAAAACAAACCACTCCTAAATCAAAAAAGTCATTTTCACCTTTAGAATATGGAGACAGTTTTACCCTTGAAAATACTTTTCTTAAACATCAAAAAAATCACTCAGCGGAGAAGAGATTTTTTTGCTCCCAGTGTGGGAAATGTTTTTTCAAGAAATCGTATCTTGTTAAACACCAGAGAACCCACACAGGGGAGAAGCCTTTTTCCTGCTCAGAATGTGGGAAATATTTTGGACGTAAATGTATTCTTGTTAGACACCAAAGAACTCATACAGGGGAGAAGCCTTTTTCATGTTCAAAATGTTGTAAATCTTTTAACAAGAAAGCGCATCTTGATGAACACCAGAAAGCTCACACAGGGAAGAAGCCTTTTTCATGTTCAGAATGTGGGAAATGTTTTATCCAGAAAGCGCAACTTGATGAACACCAGAGAACTCACACAGAGAAGCCTTTTTCATGTTCAGAATGTGGTAAATATTTTAAGCAGAAAGCGAATCTTGATGAACACCAGAGAATTCACACAGGGGAAAAGCCTTTTTCATGTTCAGAATGTGGGAAATGTTTTAGCCATAAATCATCTTTTGTTAAGCACCAGAGTACCCACACAGGGGTGAAGCCTTTTACATGTTCAGAATGCGGGAAATGTTTTAAAAATAAATTACCTTTTGTTAACCACCAGAGAACCCACACTGGGGAGAAGCCTTTTTCATGTTCAGAATGTGGGAAATGTTTTAACCAGAAATCGAATCTTGATACTCACCAGAGAACTCACACAGGGGAGAAGCGTTTTTCATGTTCAGAATGTGAGAAATCTTTTAACCAAAAATCAGCTCTTGTTAACCACCAGAGAACCCACACAGGGGAGAAGCCCTTTTCCTGTTCAGAATGTGGGAAATTATTTAACCAAAAAAGGATTCTTGTTAGACACCAGAGAACTCACACAGGGGAGAAGCCTTTTTCATGTTCAGAATGTGGGAAATGTTTTAGCCAAAAATCATCTTTTATTAAGCACCAGAGAACCCACACAGGGGAGAAGCCCTTTTCCTGTTCAGAATGTGGGAAATTATTTAACCAAAAATGGATTCTTGTTAGACACCAGAGAACTCACACAGGGGAGAAGCCTTTTTCCTGTTCAGAATGTGGGAAATCTTTTAACCATAAATCATCTTTTGTTAACCATCAGAGAACCCACACAGGGAAGAAGCCTTTTTCCTGTTCAGAATGTGGGAAATTATTTAGCCATAAATGGAGTCTTGTTATACATCAGAGAACTCACACAGGAGAGTAGCCTTTTTAATGTTCAGAATGTGGAAAATGTTTTACATGTAAATAAACTCTTAACAAACATCAGAGAAGCCACACAAGGGAGAAGCCTTTTTTATATTCAAATTGTTGGAAATTTTTAAACCAAAAATTGTATTTTCTTAAAGGGGTTGTCAATTACTAGGGAAACCCCGTGATTCCTTATGTTTGGCCTTGTTAAAATAAAACACTGAGGTTCATCTGCCCCTACGGACATCCAGCTCTGTGCCTGTGACAGGCCCTCCTAGGTCTGTGAGACAGCAGCTGGGAGATCGGTGCTCAGAAGGAAAAGTACTGTTGATAAGAAAATTTACTTATTCTGTTTATTGATGTGTGATATGGTTGATCGGAGCGACTCTTGTTAGGTCTCTAGAGGGTGGGGGGGAGGGGGGGTGGGAGGACGGTTTGGGGTTTAAAAGTTTATTAAAATGCAAAACATATATTTGTATTGTTTGCAGCAATGGAAATTATATATATTTTTCTTATTGTTTAATAAAAAATATTTGATTAAAAAAAAAAGAAGGAAAGATCTGGCATTGATAGTGCCATATGTTCAAAACAAACATAACTGCCACTACAACAGCGACACCTAGTGGCCTTTATATGAAAAAGGATCATCTTCAGGCAACAAAATTTAAGGACTGTTTTGAACATTCTAGTTTTGCTAATATTAGGCACTTCTCTATTCTACTTCTCTTTTTTATTAACATCGCCATTGATTGAGCCGCAAATTTAACAGATAATACAAGTGCTGCTATAGCAACGACATCTAGGGGCCCTAATATGATAAAGCGCTAAACTCTTTATTCCTATTTTTATTCCTTTTCTTTTTTTCTTTCTGCAATTATATTTAGTTTTTATAGACTTCCGAATCAGCTCAACATTGGGGTGACACCTCTACACAAGCTCAAGGGTATCGGCCCACACAGATAAATGGATAACTGATCCTTCTCTGAATGTTCAAGTGGTGATCATTGCACATCACGCTATCAGAAGCTTTAACATGGGCAAATAAAATAAGGAGCGTGAAAAAAGTTCGACTAAGGCTCTAACGGAAAGCAAGAAATGCAACACACATGGTGACCTTGATAAATACCTCAAAAAGAGACCTGAAGCAACTCAGACTCCTTTTAAAAAAACCACCTAAGAGGCCTATCTCCCCTGACACCTTGGGTGACACAGACTCTAGCAGAGACGGCTCAGATTGCGAATCTACTGTGGAGGACTCTGTACCAATCTCCAGAGCCTTTATGAAGAAGCTGATGGCTCAAAGCATGCAACCACTCTTGGAGGAAATAGCTGGCTTGCGAGCAGACATACAACAAATGGGCCAGAGAGTGGAAACCTTGGAAGCGGCCAATGTGGAAGCGACAGAAGCAATAATTTGCTTACAAGACCAACTCCTTCAGCAACAACACCAGCTAAACACAGCCCTTTTAGCAGCGGAAGATCAGGAGAACCGTAGTAGGAGAAAAAATATCAGATTGAGAGGTATTCCCGAATCTTTTGCTCGCGAATCCCTGGACAAGGTTTCCAGAGAAATTTTTTCTAACCTTCTGGGCAAGGAGAGAGCAGATACAGTTGTCATCGAAAGAGTTCACCGCGCTCTCAAGCCCAGACCCAAACAGAACGACCCTCCAAGAGATGTTATATGCGGTCTCCTGAGTTATGTAGACACTGCAGCCATTCTAGCCAATGCAAAGGAGAAAGACAGTCTCTCATATGAAGGCTCCCAGCTTCAAATTTTTCAAGACCTGGCCCCATCCACCCTTGCAAAGAGGCCAATTCTCAAACCCCTCCTGACAGAACTGAGAGCAAAAGGCTTGTTATATAAGTGGCTTTTCCCGTTTGGTCTTGCTATTACACTAGGGAACCGACAGATCACAATACGCTCCCCTGCAGATCTGGATGGTGCCTGGAAAGCTCTTGATATTGCTCCAATAGACATACCTTCCTGGTTGCCAGTCGACACGGGTTGGAGTCTTCCCCAGCTGTCGAAACCACAGGAGTGGATTGTAAAGAAGAAGCACGCTTCCCCAAAATCGAAGAAGGCCGTCACAAAAAATCACCCCACCTGAACTCTTTGAAGCAATGCGTCGGCCTATATTTGATAGACTGCCTTGAATAGGTGAAGTTTTTTGACGTTGATACTATTTCTCCCCAGGTTATTTTTTGCTGACCGACTTACTGTATCTGGAGTTGAGAAGTCTCCTCCTGCCGTCTGTCCTGGTTTTTCTTTTTTTGTGTTGCTCTTATTTGCTCCACAGGTTTCCGGGAATAATTTCCTATTCTCTGTTTGAATTTTTAGATATTTTTTTTTCTAAAGATCACCACTTGAACAATTATCGCTCATGTTTGGGTTCTTACACCCCCCCCCCCCCCTGCGATGGGCGAGTACTATACTGTACAAAGTTGTTTATTTACCTTGTTATATTGTTTTTTCAGGCTCTACAGTGTGACGGAGGATCTTGAGGACAGGACTGATGGCTGATGGTAGGACTGATGTGGGCTCGGTCATGGTGGCATCCTTTAACGTGAAAGGTCTCAACTCCCCCGCGAAATGCAATCAAACCCTTTCATTGCTAAAGAAACAATCTGCACAAATAGTGTTTCTACAAGAAACACACTTTAAAACGGGTAGAGCTCCGAATATGTCATTCTCCTCTTTCCCACTTGGTATAACAGTTGCTCCTCCTCTGCTTCTAAAGGAGTAAGCATAGTGCTTAGAAAGGGTCTTCCCTTTACATTCGGGGACAGTTTGGCAGATTCGGAGGGCAGATATATTTTTGTAAAAGGCCTATTGGTAAACACGAAAATTACCCTAGCTAACTTATATGCACCCAATTCCAATCAAACTCAATGGCTCATTAAAACTCTAGATACTCTCCATCTTTTCCAGGAAGGGTTGTTGATTGTGGGGGGAGACCTAAATTTAACGCTACAACCCAGTTTAGAAGCTTCCAGTGGTTCATCCCCCATCCCTCAGAAATCGAGACAAAAATTCTTAAACAAATGAAGTTCTCTACAGTTAGTTGACCCCTCTACATTTAATCAAATCATCCCGAATTGGGGAAATTACAATTTCGGATCATGCACCTATCTTCCTAGAGATAATAATCTCCAACTTACCTAGAGCTACCATGACCTGGCGACTAAACGAATCATTGCTTGACAACCCAAAACATGTGAACAGTTTAAAAACCACCATTTCTCGATTTTTCGATGAAAATATTAATTCTGGGCAAATCTCTCCCATCATCTGGGAAACACATAAGGCTGTCCTCAGAGGGAAACTTATTTCTTTAAGCTCATATATCAAAAAACAGAGAGATAAAGAAATTCAGTCTCTTCTCCATCAAATTAATATACTCATAAATCCACTAGATCGAGTGATTCCCTTCAAGAACTTATTTCCCTCCGCAACAAACTCAAAGATTTGTTAAACGTGAAATCAGCAAAACTGTTCATGTACTGCAGACATTGCTTCTACATGCATGGGAACAGAAGTAGCAAACTTACAACACAGTTGTTTAAACAGCAAAAAGAAAAGAAATTCATTAAATATATTTTCACCAAGACAAACAAGAGAGTTGTGGATTCTAAGGAAATTGCTGAGATCTTCCGCCAATATTACGAATCCCTTTATAATTTGCCCCCTCTGATGACATGAAAGACTGTTCAACGGCCATATTCAAAATTTCTTGCCCCTCTCTCTCTTCCAACAATTTCCCCTAAGGATTGTAACACACTTCTTGCTGAAGTCACGCTAAGAGGTATAAGACACTATAAAGGCTACCCCCAATTGTAAATCTCCCGGTCCTGACGGGTTCCCAGAGGGATACTATAAAAAATTCTCTGACATCCTCCTTCCCCATCTAGTAAATCTCTTCAATTCCTTCTTTGGAGGGATGACCCCACCCCGTCAGGGGCTGGAAGCCTACATTGCCATTATACCCAAAGAGGGGAAGGACGACAGCCTCTGCAGTAACATAGTAATGATATGGAAATTTGGGTTGGATAAATCTACCCATGTGTGCTGTGGCCGCTCCCAATTATTATTTCTGAGCCCTTAAAGAATGAGTCTGACACGTGGTGAGTGTGACAGCTTGAAATTCAATCAAAGACTGGAGATTTATTTCCTGATACATAGTTTTTATAATAACATATAGAAAGGAGTGGTTGGGGCGGTTAGTTAATTAATATACAATTCAGTTATTGGTTATCTGATATATATGGAATATTGTGATTAATGCGCATATGACTGCTGATTATGCAACTAAAATGCAGCTTTCGGTATGTAGGGCAAAGTTGAGGCATCTGACCAGGACTTAGTACATTTGGCCCTGTTGACCTGCCATTTCAGAAGACTCAGCGGTATCAGTCCTGAACATCTGGTCCAACTTCCCGTTTTTAAGGTGTTTGAGACATAGCGGAAAGTACCGAGCACAGTCTGGCCAGCTCATGTGGTTAAAATTGAGCAATTGATTATAAAGTAGCTGAGTAGATAGTTATATAGTTGTTTTTGTGTAAGTATATGTGATTTAAAGGAATATATATATGATTTAAAGGCATATACATGCAAGTGAGATCTACATGATATACATATTTCTATCACAAGCCCCCCTTAGATATTACTTGCCCTAAGCCTAGCCTCCTGTCCCAAAGCGCTGCAACTCTTTTGTGCTGCCGGCGAACTGACGAAAGCCTAATGCTTACGCCCTACACCGTACAGACTTTCGCAATGGGCGATCAGGAGATCTGTCCCTAAACGGGGGTAGAAACATGCATGGTCTCGTATTGGCGACTCTGTTCGATCAGTTCCACATATTCGTCGTCATCATCAGGATTGGAGGAGCCATCAGGTGGGTGAATCTGAATTCGGATAGGTTCGTCCAGGAGGAGATGCGGCATCAGGTTTGTTGTTTCCTTTACTGTCTTTTCCATCATCAGGATCATTCTGGCTTAGGCGTATCTTCTGGTACGGGAGCCTTCTTGCAGTGCGATGCGTGGATCCAAGTGGGCCTTCCCTCTAGTTTTACAGAGGTTGGTGTCGTCAGCAGCACTTGGAAGGGACCGTCAAATCTGGGGTCGAACGTTCTCCTCACAAACTTCTTCACCAACACCCAGTCTCCTGGTTTCAGGGAGTGCGAACCGGGTACCGATCCTGGATCTGTTAATGAGAAAACTCGAGAATGGATGTTAGCAAGTTTCTTGGTGAGTACAATCACATAAGCAGACAAAGTATCATAGTGCATTGTCAACTGCTGAGGGAAGAATACCCCTAACCGAGGGCTGGACCCAAACAGAATCTCATGAGGTGACAGTTTTTCTGGGCCCCGGGGAGTGTGCCTGACACTAAACAGTGCGATGGGGAGTGTTTCATGCCATGGTTTGCGTGTCTCTTGGGCAACTTTCAGCATCCTGTTTTTGAGTGTCCCATTCAGTCTTTCTACTTTCCCGCTACTCTGGGGGTGGTAGGGAGTGTGTAGGCCTAAGTCTGACCCTACTGCTGACCAGATCTCCCTTGTGAGGTTTGCTGTGAATGCGGGCCCCTGATCACTCTCTTATCACTTCTGGGACCCCGTATCTGCACACGATCTCTGAGAGTAGCTTCTTTGCAGTAGTCTTTGCTGACTGATTCCTCACTGGGAAAGCTTCTGGCCATCCTGAAAACACGTGCACGACCACAAGGGCATATTCGAATCCTCCACTTGGCGGTATCTGGATGTGGTCTATCTGGATCCTCTGGAAGGGGTACAGTGGTCTGGCAAGATGATGTGTGGGAACTTTCTCCATTTTTCCAGGGTTGCATTTGCCGCAGGTCAGACAGCTGCTAGTGAACTTGGCTGCTAGGGTGGAGATCCCTGGAGCGAACCAGTAAGCACCAATCAGATCATTCATCTGTGTCTTTGATCTGTGCGTGGGCCCATGTGCCCACTGGACCACCATAGGGTACATGCTTCGGGGTAAACAGGGTTGTAGTCCATTGAGTATACCCTTCCTTCTTGATGTGTTGCACCCTTCCGCATCCAATTCTCCTTCTCCTCCTTTGGGGCTTGTTCTTGCAACTTCTTGAATAGATCCCAAGACGTCATCTCATCTGGTGTCTTGTCCTCAGTTGCCACGTAGTAGCCGTCCGGCTCTACGACCTCTCCCATTTCTCCATACTGTCTTCCTTTGGCGGCTTCTTTGGCTGCCATATCTGCCATGTTGTTGCCCCGTGCCTCTACTGTGTTCAGTTTTCCATCTGCTTTGACCTTCAGTACTGCCACCATTTTTGGGAGTTGGAGTGCGCTCAGTAGGTCTTTAATAGCTCCATGATGCTTTACGGTTGTTCCACTTGCTGTGATGAAGTCTCTTGCAGCCCAGATGGGTCCGAAGTCGTGTGCTATGCCATGCGAATACCTTGAATCGGTGTAAATGTTCGCAGTTTTGCCTTCTGCAATCTGGCAAGCCTTCGTCAGCGCTATCAGTTCTGCTTCTTGGGCTGACAGGCTAGGTGGCAGACTCCTGGACCACAGGATTTCTTGATTGCTGGTCACTGCACATCCCGTGCGAATTGGGGAAATTACAATTTCGGATCATGCACCTATCTTCCTAGAGATAATAATCTCCAACTTACCTAGAGCTACCATGACCTGGCGACTAAACGAATCATTGCTTGACAACCCAAAACATGTGAACAGTTTAAAAACCACCATTTCTCGATTTTTCGATGAAAATATTAATTCTGGGCAAATCTCTCCCATCATCTGGGAAACACATAAGGCTGTCCTCAGAGGGAAACTTATTTCTTTAAGCTCATATATCAAAAAACAGAGAGATAAAGAAATTCAGTCTCTTCTCCATCAAATTAATATACCCATAAATCCACTAGATCGAGTGATTCCCTTCAAGAACTTATTTCCCTCCGCAACAAACTCAAAGATTTGTTAAACGTGAAATCAGCAAAACTGTTCATGTACTGCAGACATTGCTTCTACATGCATGGGAACAGAAGTAGCAAACTTACAACACAGTTGTTTAAACAGCAAAAAGAAAAGAAATTCATTAAATATATTTTCACCAAGACAAACAAGAGAGTTGTGGATTCTAAGGAAATTGCTGAGATCTTCCGCCAATATTACGAATCCCTTTATAATTTGCCCCCTCTGATGACATGAAAGACTGTTCAACGGCCATATTCAAAATTTCTTGCCCCTCTCTCTCTTCCAACAATTTCCCCTAAGGATTGTAACACACTTCTTGCTGAAGTCACGCTAAGAGGTATAAGACACTATAAAGGCTACCCCCAATTGTAAATCTCCCGGTCCTGACGGGTTCCCAGAGGGATACTATAAAAAATTCTCTGACATCCTCCTTCCCCATCTAGTAAATCTCTTCAATTCCTTCTTTGGAGGGATGACCCCACCCCGTCAGGGGCTGGAAGCCTACATTGCCATTATACCCAAAGAGGGGAAGGACGACAGCCTCTGCAGTAACATAGTAATGATATGGAAATTTGGGTTGGATAAATCTACCCATGTGTGCTGTGGCCGCTCCCAATTATTATTTCTGAGCCCTTAAAGAATGAGTCTGACACGTGGTGAGTGTGACAGCTTGAAATTCAATCAAAGACTGGAGATTTATTTCCTGATACATAGTTTTTATAATAACATATAGAAAGGAGTGGTTGGGGCGGTTAGTTAATTAATATACAATTCAGTTATTGGTTATCTGATATATATGGAATATTGTGATTAATGCGCATATGACTGCTGATTATGCAACTAAAATGCAGCTTTCGGTATGTAGGGCAAAGTTGAGGCATCTGACCAGGACTTAGTACATTTGGCCCTGTTGACCTGCCATTTCAGAAGACTCAGCGGTATCAGTCCTGAACATCTGGTCCAACTTCCCGTTTTTAAGGTGTTTGAGACATAGCGGAAAGTACCGAGCACAGTCTGGCCAGCTCATGTGGTTAAAATTGAGCAATTGATTATAAAGTAGCTGAGTAGATAGTTATATAGTTGTTTTTGTGTAAGTATATGTGATTTAATGGAATATATATATGATTTAAAGGCATATACATGCAAGTGAGATCTACATGATATACATATTTCTATCACAAGCCCCCCTTAGATATTACTTGCCCTAAGCCTAGCCTCCTGTCCCAAAGCGCTGCAACTCTTTTGTGCTGCCGGCGAACTGACGAAAGCCTAATGCTTACGCCCTACACCGTACAGACTTTCGCAATGGGCGATCAGGAGATCTGTCCCTAAACGGGGGTAGAAACATGCATGGTCTCGTATTGGCGACTCTGTTCGATCAGTTCCACATATTCGTCGTCATCATCAGGATTGGAGGAGCCATCAGGTGGGTGAATCTGAATTCGGATAGGTTCGTCCAGGAGGAGATGCGGCATCAGGTTTGTTGTTTCCTTTACTGTCTTTTCCATCATCAGGATCATTCTGGCTTAGGCGTATCTTCTGGTACGGGAGCCTTCTTGCAGTGCGATGCGTGGATCCAAGTGGGCCTTCCCTCTAGTTTTACAGAGGTTGGTGTCGTCAGCAGCACTTGGAAGGGACCGTCAAATCTGGGGTCGAACGTTCTCCTCACAAACTTCTTCACCAACACCCAGTCTCCTGGTTTCAGGGAGTGCGAACCGGGTACCGATCCTGGATCTGTTAATGAGAAAACTCGAGAATGGATGTTAGCAAGTTTCTTGGTGAGTACAATCACATAAGCAGACAAAGTATCATAGTGCATTGTCAACTGCTGAGGGAAGAATACCCCTAACCGAGGGCTGGACCCAAACAGAATCTCATGAGGTGACAGTTTTTCTGGGCCCCGGGGAGTGTGCCTGACACTAAACAGTGCGATGGGGAGTGTTTCATGCCATGGTTTGCGTGTCTCTTGGGCAACTTTCAGCATCCTGTTTTTGAGTGTCCCATTCAGTCTTTCTACTTTCCCGCTACTCTGGGGGTGGTAGGGAGTGTGTAGGCCTAAGTCTGACCCTACTGCTGACCAGATCTCCCTTGTGAGGTTTGCTGTGAATGCGGGCCCCTGATCACTCTCTATCACTTCTGGGACCCCGTATCTGCACACGATCTCTGAGAGTAGCTTCTTTGCAGTAGTCTTTGCTGACTGATTCCTCACTGGGAAAGCTTCTGGCCATCCTGAAAACACGTGCACGACCACAAGGGCATATTCGAATCCTCCACTTGGCGGTATCTGGATGTGGTCTATCTGGATCCTCTGGAAGGGGTACAGTGGTCTGGCAAGATGATGTGTGGGAACTTTCTCCATTTTTCCAGGGTTGCATTTGCCGCAGGTCAGACAGCTGCTAGTGAACTTGGCTGCTAGGGTGGAGATCCCTGGAGCGAACCAGTAAGCACCAATCAGATCATTCATCTGTGTCTTTGATCTGTGCGTGGGCCCATGTGCCCACTGGACCACCATAGGGTACATGCTTCGGGGTAAACAGGGTTGTAGTCCATTGAGTATACCCTTCCTTCTTGATGTGTTGCACCCTTCCGCATCCAATTCTCCTTCTCCTCCTTTGGGGCTTGTTCTTGCAACTTCTTGAATAGATCCCAAGACGTCATCTCATCTGGTGTCTTGTCCTCAGTTGCCACGTAGTAGCCGTCCGGCTCTACGACCTCTCCCATTTCTCCATACTGTCTTCCTTTGGCGGCTTCTTTGGCTGCCATATCTGCCATGTTGTTGCCCCGTGCCTCTACTGTGTTCAGTTTTCCATCTGCTTTGACCTTCAGTACTGCCACCATTTTTGGGAGTTGGAGTGCGCTCAGTAGGTCTTTAATAGCTCCATGATGCTTTACGGTTGTTCCACTTGCTGTGATGAAGTCTCTTGCAGCCCAGATGGGTCCGAAGTCGTGTGCTATGCCATGCGAATACCTTGAATCGGTGTAAATGTTCGCAGTTTTGCCTTCTGCAATCTGGCAAGCCTTCGTCAGCGCTATCAGTTCCGCTTCTTGGGCTGACAGGCTAGGTGGCAGACTCCTGGACCACAGGATTTCTTGATTGCTGGTCACTGCACATCCCGTGCGAATTGGGGAAATTACAATTTCGGATCATGCACCTATCTTCCTAGAGATAATAATCTCCAACTTACCTAGAGCTACCATGACCTGGCGACTAAACGAATCATTGCTTGACAACCCAAAACATGTGAACAGTTTAAAAACCACCATTTCTCGATTTTTCGATGAAAATATTAATTCTGGGCAAATCTCTCCCATCATCTGGGAAACACATAAGGCTGTCCTCAGAGGGAAACTTATTTCTTTAAGCTCATATATCAAAAAACAGAGAGATAAAGAAATTCAGTCTCTTCTCCATCAAATTAATATACCCATAAATCCACTAGATCGAGTGATTCCCTTCAAGAACTTATTTCCCTCCGCAACAAACTCAAAGATTTGTTAAACGTGAAATCAGCAAAACTGTTCATGTACTGCAGACATTGCTTCTACATGCATGGGAACAGAAGTAGCAAACTTACAACACAGTTGTTTAAACAGCAAAAAGAAAAGAAATTCATTAAATATATTTTCACCAAGACAAACAAGAGAGTTGTGGATTCTAAGGAAATTGCTGAGATCTTCCGCCAATATTACGAATCCCTTTATAATTTGCCCCCTCTGATGACATGAAAGACTGTTCAACGGCCATATTCAAAATTTCTTGCCCCTCTCTCTCTTCCAACAATTTCCCCTAAGGATTGTAACACACTTCTTGCTGAAGTCACGCTAAGAGGTATAAGACACTATAAAGGCTACCCCCAATTGTAAATCTCCCGGTCCTGACGGGTTCCCAGAGGGATACTATAAAAAATTCTCTGACATCCTCCTTCCCCATCTAGTAAATCTCTTCAATTCCTTCTTTGGAGGGATGACCCCACCCCGTCAGGGGCTGGAAGCCTACATTGCCATTATACCCAAAGAGGGGAAGGACGACAGCCTCTGCAGTAACATAGTAATGATATGGAAATTTGGGTTGGATAAATCTACCCATGTGTGCTGTGGCCGCTCCCAATTATTATTTCTGAGCCCTTAAAGAATGAGTCTGACACGTGGTGAGTGTGACAGCTTGAAATTCAATCAAAGACTGGAGATTTATTTCCTGATACATAGTTTTTATAATAACATATAGAAAGGAGTGGTTGGGGCGGTTAGTTAATTAATATACAATTCAGTTATTGGTTATCTGATATATATGGAATATTGTGATTAATGCGCATATGACTGCTGATTATGCAACTAAAATGCAGCTTTCGGTATGTAGGGCAAAGTTGAGGCATCTGACCAGGACTTAGTACATTTGGCCCTGTTGACCTGCCATTTCAGAAGACTCAGCGGTATCAGTCCTGAACATCTGGTCCAACTTCCCGTTTTTAAGGTGTTTGAGACATAGCGGAAAGTACCGAGCACAGTCTGGCCAGCTCATGTGGTTAAAATTGAGCAATTGATTATAAAGTAGCTGAGTAGATAGTTATATAGTTGTTTTTGTGTAAGTATATGTGATTTAAAGGAATATATATATGATTTAAAGGCATATACATGCAAGTGAGATCTACATGATATACATATTTCTATCACAAGCCCCCCTTAGATATTACTTGCCCTAAGCCTAGCCTCCTGTCCCAAAGCGCTGCAACTCTTTTGTGCTGCCGGCGAACTGACGAAAGCCTAATGCTTACGCCCTACACCGTACAGACTTTCGCAATGGGCGATCAGGAGATCTGTCCCTAAACGGGGGTAGAAACATGCATGGTCTCGTATTGGCGACTCTGTTCGATCAGTTCCACATATTCGTCGTCATCATCAGGATTGGAGGAGCCATCAGGTGGGTGAATCTGAATTCGGATAGGTTCGTCCAGGAGGAGATGCGGCATCAGGTTTGTTGTTTCCTTTACTGTCTTTTCCATCATCAGGATCATTCTGGCTTAGGCGTATCTTCTGGTACGGGAGCCTTCTTGCAGTGCGATGCGTGGATCCAAGTGGGCCTTCCCTCTAGTTTTACAGAGGTTGGTGTCGTCAGCAGCACTTGGAAGGGACCGTCAAATCTGGGGTCGAACGTTCTCCTCACAAACTTCTTCACCAACACCCAGTCTCCTGGTTTCAGGGAGTGCGAACCGGGTACCGATCCTGGATCTGTTAATGAGAAAACTCGAGAATGGATGTTAGCAAGTTTCTTGGTGAGTACAATCACATAAGCAGACAAAGTATCATAGTGCATTGTCAACTGCTGAGGGAAGAATACCCCTAACCGAGGGCTGGACCCAAACAGAATCTCATGAGGTGACAGTTTTTCTGGGCCCCGGGGAGTGTGCCTGACACTAAACAGTGCGATGGGGAGTGTTTCATGCCATGGTTTGCGTGTCTCTTGGGCAACTTTCAGCATCCTGTTTTTGAGTGTCCCATTCAGTCTTTCTACTTTCCCGCTACTCTGGGGGTGGTAGGGAGTGTGTAGGCCTAAGTCTGACCCTACTGCTGACCAGATCTCCCTTGTGAGGTTTGCTGTGAATGCGGGCCCCTGATCACTCTCTTATCACTTCTGGGACCCCGTATCTGCACACGATCTCTGAGAGTAGCTTCTTTGCAGTAGTCTTTGCTGACTGATTCCTCACTGGGAAAGCTTCTGGCCATCCTGAAAACACGTGCACGACCACAAGGGCATATTCGAATCCTCCACTTGGCGGTATCTGGATGTGGTCTATCTGGATCCTCTGGAAGGGGTACAGTGGTCTGGCAAGATGATGTGTGGGAACTTTCTCCATTTTTCCAGGGTTGCATTTGCCGCAGGTCAGACAGCTGCTAGTGAACTTGGCTGCTAGGGTGGAGATCCCTGGAGCGAACCAGTAAGCACCAATCAGATCATTCATCTGTGTCTTTGATCTGTGCGTGGGCCCATGTGCCCACTGGACCACCATAGGGTACATGCTTCGGGGTAAACAGGGTTGTAGTCCATTGAGTATACCCTTCCTTCTTGATGTGTTGCACCCTTCCGCATCCAATTCTCCTTCTCCTCCTTTGGGGCTTGTTCTTGCAACTTCTTGAATAGATCCCAAGACGTCATCTCATCTGGTGTCTTGTCCTCAGTTGCCACGTAGTAGCCGTCCGGCTCTACGACCTCTCCCATTTCTCCATACTGTCTTCCTTTGGCGGCTTCTTTGGCTGCCATATCTGCCATGTTGTTGCCCCGTGCCTCTACTGTGTTCAGTTTTCCATCTGCTTTGACCTTCAGTACTGCCACCATTTTTGGGAGTTGGAGTGCGCTCAGTAGGTCTTTAATAGCTCCATGATGCTTTACGGTTGTTCCACTTGCTGTGATGAAGTCTCTTGCAGCCCAGATGGGTCCGAAGTCGTGTGCTATGCCATGCGAATACCTTGAATCGGTGTAAATGTTCGCAGTTTTGCCTTCTGCAATCTGGCAAGCCTTCGTCAGCGCTATCAGTTCTGCTTCTTGGGCTGACAGGCTAGGTGGCAGACTCCTGGACCACAGGATTTCTTGATTGCTGGTCACTGCACATCCCGTGTGAAATCTTCCTTCATCATCTGCAAATCTGGAGCCATCTACATAGAGGATCAACTCTGGGTTGGCCAGTGGCTCTTCTGCCACATTGGGTAGTCATGCTGTTTCCTGTTGCATGATGCTGAAGCAATCATGATCATCTGGTCGGAGCAAATCCAGATCCTTGTGGAAGGTATCATGCAGATTTTGATCTGGAGGGTCCATATCTGTATCCCCCCTTGGGAGTGGGAGTAGAGTGGCTGGATTGAGGACTGTACATCTGGAGATGGTGACGTTGTCAGGCAGTAGTAGGGAGCACTGTAGACGAAGATGTCTTGCGGTGGAGAGATGTTTTGGCTGGGTTTGATTGAGAATTGCTGAGATGTCATGCGGAGCCAGGATTTCCAGTGGATGTCCAAGAATGATATCAGCTGTTTTGTCCAGGAGGGCGTGTGCTGCAAATACTGCTCTCATGCAGGAGGGGGCTCCCCTTGCGACTGGATCCAGGCGAGCTGAAAAGTAGCCTAGAGGTCTCTGTCTTCCCCCGTGAGTCTGTGTCAGGACTCCAGTAGCATGGCCTTCTTTCTCCATCAGGTAGAGACGGAATGGCTTCTCGTAGTCAGGCAGGCCTAGCGCTGGCGCCGAGACTACTGAGTCTTTTAGCTTCTTGAACGAACTGAAGGCCACATCTGTTAGCAGGAACGGGGTTACGTTAACGCAGTCATACAGAGGTTGCATTAGGACTGAGGCATCAGGGATCCAGGTTCTGCAATACGATACTAGACCAAGAAAAGCTTGTAGTGCCTTTGGAGTTGTTGGAGGAGCCATCTTCTCCACTGTGGTCTTCCGGTCATCTGTCAGGTGTTTAGTCTGGTGAGCAATGCAGTGCCCAAGGAATGTAACTCGCTTCAGACACCACTGGACTTTGTTCTTTGAGACCTTGCAGTGTTGTTTCGCCAGGTAGAGTAGGAGAGACACGGAATGTGCTTTACACGTGTCAAAGTCAACTGCACAAAGGAGTAGATCGTCCACGTATTGTAGAAGGGTCACTTCTGCATGTTCTGTGATCCAGCTGGCGAGAACTGTAGACATTGCTTTGGTGAATTGCGAGGGGCTGTTCTGGGCCCCCTGGGGCATCACCGCCCATGTGTACTGTTCCCCCTGATGCGTGAAGGCAAACTGGAACTGGTCGTCTGGATGGAGGGGAACACTGAAGAAAGCATTTGCCAGGTCGATCACCGTGAACACTGTTGCTGTGGAAGGCACATTTGAGAGCAGGGTGTGTGGATTTGGCACAATTGGAGTTTCAAATACTGTAGCGTCATTCACCGCTCTTAGGTCATGTACCATTCTGAACTTGGCTGGCTCTCCTTTTACAGTCTTTTTCTTGACAGGGAAAAGCGGGGTATTGCAAGGAGAGGTGCAGGGGACAACGACCCCTATTTCCAGGAACACCTTCAATTGGTCTGAGACGGCTTGACTCTGTGCGATGGACAAGGGATACTGGGCCTTACGAGGATATGGAGTACCTGGCTTGAGTGATACCCGCACCGGGGCAACTTGAAGTTTTCCCACATCTTGGGGTCCCTTAGACCATAGACTTTCTGGTACTACGTCCAGTACCTCCTTGGGTAGGCCTTCATGGGTTGTTTGAGGTTCCTGTAAGGCTGCCAGCATGACTGACTCTTCCTGGGTCAGAGGTGAAGAAAGGGTCACAGTCCCATCTTCCTGGAACACTATGGTTGCTTTTAGTTTCTGTAGAAGGTCTGCCCCCAGTAGGTTGAGTGGGCAGGTTCTTGACACCACAAACTGGGACAGGATAGAGTGTCCTGGTTGAGTGCACACGCTCAGAGGCTTTGTAAGCTGAGAATTTCTGACTTATCCGTCGATGCCTACGCAAGACACAGAGGATTCTGATAGGCAGGTAGGGTCAGGGAGTTCCACATGTCTCATCACACTTCTGGCTGCACCAGTGTCCACAAGAAAAGACCTGACAACGCCATCCACTTTCAAGGTAATTTGAGGGGTTGGTCCTGCTGAAGGGGTTTTGCATGTCAGGAGCGTGTTGTCTTACTGACCTGGCTTGCCCCTGTCCTATGGATGGGGCGCTTCACTGTCCACCTTGTCTGCTCCTCGGCTTGCTCCTCTGGGCAGGGTCTTGGGTTGTGATGGAGCTCTGCACCGGCTCTGGTAATGACCCAATTTGCCGCAGTTGAAACATCTGACGTTCCTTCTGTCTCGGTATTGCGGTGGCTCTTCAGAGTCACTGGCCGCCATAAGGGGTGTTGTCTTCCGCACTCCTGGTTGGGACTTGATCCCTTTGGCTACGGTGAGCAGGGTGTCCATTGCTATTGACCTGTACTCGGGCCTAGCCACTATCAGTGGCTTCTTGATTGGTTCTGAGTCCATGCACAAAGGCCTGTGCCAACATCTGTCTGTGTAACTGATCATGAATGGTGAAGCCCAGGTCCTGGAAAACCTGCATTACTCTGCCATGGAACTTCTCCACAGTCTCTGTCTTCTCCTGACTCATATCATGTAAGCTGAGGGCCTGTCCAGCCAGCCTGCCTTTGGCCCATTCTCTGAGTTGTTCAATCAGCTTCGGCCCTGACTCCCAGGCATGTCCGTCTAAGTCTGCTGAAAGCTTGAAGTGTTCTTTCATGATTGGCCAGAAGGCATCACCTGCCTTTATCTCCATCACGGCCCACAGATCATTCCAGGTGGCTGCATATGTGCGCTGGTTCTGCTGCATTCTTCTGTAGAATGGCATGGGGTGCATCTCTGGATCTGGAAGATTGTTGAGGATACTGGTCACCTGACTTGGGGTGAAGTGCACATAGTGTAATGGTGGTGCTTCTATCTGCCCCTGTCTCCTAGGTGCCCGTGGGTTTTTCTTTCTAGTACTGGGTAGCATGTATGAAGTCCCCTCTTCGTCCTCATCAGAGGAATAGTTGTGATAGAGTGCACTGGGGTCATGCAGTGGCTGATAAGAGGCCTTGGATATTGTCTTTTTGTGAGAGGATGTGTTCCCACCCTGCTGAGGCTGTAGAGGATTATAGTTCCATTGTGGTGTGAATGTTGGCTGCTCTGACTGGGGATACTGATCACCATCTGTTGGTGATGCCTGTCTCCTCCCCCCTGTCCCCGGACCTGAGCTGCCTGCTGCTGGGTTTGCCTGGGGGAAGCCTGCTGCGGCTTGGGGGGTGCCTTCTACTGGGGGATCTCCACCTTCCTCCCCGATACCATGACTGTCAGAGGCTGGGCTGTATTGGGAACATAGAATGTGCCTTGTGCTGTGAGCACTGGATACAGAGACACCACACTGCCTGGACTCGGCACCTGCCTGACAGGCAGCAGATCAGGAGAAGGAGAGTGTGGCACAGAATGAGATATGAGGGGCGCAGAAAGTGGAGATGAAGGGTGGGAGGGATTAACTGAGTGAGGAAAAGATGGGTGATTTAGAGGAGGGGGAGAGTGCTTCAGAGAGAGAGAGAGAGAGGAGGAGATGAAAAGTGTGAAGGAGGTGGGTGTGGTGTAGGAGGAGGAGATGAAGAGTGTGATGAAGGAGGTGGGTGTGGTGTAGGAGGAGGAGGTGAAAAGTGTGATGAAGGAGGTGGGTGTGGTGTAGGAGGAGGAGATGAAGAGTGTGATGAAGGAGGTGGGTGTGGTGTAGGAGGAGGAGGTGCGGAATAATGAGAAGGGTGAGGAAGAGAAAGAGGAGGAGAAAGAGGTGGAGAAGAAAGAGGAGGAGAGGGCAGTGCAGAAGACGGAGAGGAAAAAGATGGAGGAGAAAGACAAGAAGAGAATTCCTTCTTCTTTGATGCAGCCCGTGCCGGCATTGTCAGAGTAACAGTGCCATCTCCCTGTAGCAAGTTTGGGCGGGGCGCACCACATGCTGAGCAAGTCTCCCTGTACAATGGATTCTGCTGGGTGCAGACTGCACACACCCAATATTTTTCATCCCCATATGGGGGAGGTGCTGATGGTTTAACACCTTTCCCTACTTTGTACACATAAAAATCACTTCCTGACTCCTTCACATATCTTTCAGTGCTCCCCAAACGTTGTAAGTCTGTAGCCACCTTATACCATGCTGTTGCAGTGGGCAGCAAGTTAGTATCAACTAGCTTTCCTTTCTTTCTTTTTAAGACATCATGCCACTCTGCAGCTCTAAGCCTGCCTCCCTGATGGATTTCACATACTTTCATGAGCTGCCTGTAATTCTTCACATATCTGACACCTTCGTGCTCTGCTACTATTTGAGGAGCCGTTTTCTCATCAGAAAGCAAAAGGCTCTCCTGTTGCTTGGCCAATTTATTCCCCATTGCAAAAAGAAAAATAAAAAACGCAACAATAAAAATTTCAAGGAGGTAAGTATATAAAAACACGAAAAAAAAAAGAAAGAGGGAGCTTTCAAAAAATTGATACGAGATGTTGAAATCAAAACATAAAAGAACCATCAAAATACTCGGTACACGATCCAAAATTCAGGATCTTTACAGAAAAGGAAGAAAAATAAATAAATAAAAACCCCTTTTTAAACAAAAAAGTGAAGAGGCAGAAAAACGTAAAAAAAAACCTTCAAAATGCAACGTAAACAGAAAACAAAATAAAATTAAAACGGCTTCTCTTCTCCCCCCTGTGTTTTTTTTTTTTCTTTGTACTCTGCGCTTAAATGCAGTCAGAGACACACTTCCCCTTTTTATCAGCAGCTGCTGTTATACCAAAAATCACGTATGTTGCATCAAAAATGATAGATATCATTTAGTTTCACCTCTTCAAATAAATGTCATATATATGCAAAAACAGGAAACTTAGCAACAAAAAGAATAGGAAAAAAAAGACAAAAAAAAAAAAAAACGGTTGTGACAGTGTGATTTACAATGCATATATTTCTCCTAACTGTATGGAGGAGGGGAAGTTCTAAATAGAGAACAGACGGGGAGAGAGAGGAAAAAAAACTTCTTTTTCAATTCTATGCAGTTAAGCAACAGTACGTGACATTAACAGACAAAAAACATTGACATCCAGGAGATTCGACACCCTCTTTATTTTATTCTGTGACACATGCAGGTTACTCTGGGAAACAGACTACTGCCAATCGCACTGAGCACACCTATGCCCGGGCCACCTGAGTGAGAAACACAACAGGTGGGATTTCTACCACCCGGTCCGACCTATCTAACTGGATAGTCGGCACTACGGGAATCTGCAGTAGCCCTCTAAGTTATCACTACCCGTGCCTGGAGCCTGGGACCACCTGCCCCGGGACTACCTGTCCCTCTTATGCACGGGAATCCTGCAATAACTTATCGAGCGATTTGACTTCCTGCGGTCTGTTACCCAGCAACCACAAACAGTCACTGTTCCTTGCTTCTCCCGGATGTTACACAAACACAGAACATATACACGCCACACAGCAGACACCTTGACTTATATCCCAGGGTTTAGGTTCAGGCTCGGACTTTTTACACTACCTGGGAATGCGGTGGTGACCACACCTGACCGGCTAAAGATACAGACCCGGACTGGGCACAGGGGACTTTCAGGTAAGATGATAGAATTTTCTTACCTTACTCTGATGGAGCTGCAGTCTCCGTCCCGTGGGCCAAGGCCGTGGCTGGCACCCTCGTCTGGCCGGTCAGCAGGATCCCCTCCTGTGATATCTTCGTCGAGCCGTTGGGCGCCACTTGATATGGAAATTTGGGTTGGATAAATCTACCCGTGTGTGCTGCGGCCGCTCCCAATTATTATTTCTGAGCCCTTAAAGAATGAGTCTGACACGTGGTGACAGCTTGACATTCAATCAAAGACTGGAGATTTATTTCCTGATACATAGTTTTTATAATAACATATAGAAAGGAGTGGTTGGGGCGGTTAGTTAATTAACATACAATTCAGTTATTGGTTATCTGATATATATGGAATATTGTGATTAATGCGCATATGACTGCTGATTATGCAACTAAAATGTAGCTTTCGGTATGTAGGGCAAAGTTGAGGCATCTGACCAGGACTTAGTACATTTGGCCCTGTTGACCTGCCATTTCAGAAGACTCAGCGGTATCAGTCCCGAACATCTGGTCCAACTTCCCGTTTTTAAGGTGTTTGAGACATAGCGGAAAGTACCGAGCACAGTCTGGCCTAGCTTATGTGGTTAAAATTGAGCAATTGATTATAAAGTAGCTGAGTAGATAGTTATATAGTTGTTTTTGTGTAAGTATATGTGATTTAAAGGAATATACAATGGTGTTCAAAAGTCCTGCATAGGCGTGAAGAAAACTATATGTTTCATACTTCTGCATCTCTACAGTGAAACTGGTGGAACAGATATGTTTTTGTCATCCCTCATTGTATGCCATACTCATTTTTGAATGTCCAAAGTGTATAAATTGTTATGGTATGTGCATTTTTGATATTTTTTTTACAGCATAACCATACCTACACCAGTACAGTGTGTAGAATGGTGAACAGGTTTCTAAGTTCACTAACTTCCAATGCAAGTTCACACAGACTTAAATTTTACTTTTTAAGATTTATTATTTTTTATTTAATTCAGAGTGTTGAGCAGAAGGCAGCATTTTCTTATTAACCCCTTACCGGCATCGGACGTACTATACCGTCCGATGCCGGCTCCCCTGCTTTGATGCAGGGCTCCGCGGTGAGCCCGCACCAAAGCCGGGACATGTCAGCTGTTTTGAACAGCTGACATGTGCCCGTAATAGGCGCCGGCAGAATCGCGATCTGTCCGCACCTATTAACTAGTTAAATGCCGCTGTCAAACGCAGACAGCGGCATTTAACTACCGCTTCCGGCCGGGCGGCCGGAAATTACGTCATCGCCGACCCCCGTCACATGATCGGGGGTCGGCGATGCTTGTGAATGGTAACCATAGAGGTCCTTGAGACCTCTATGGTTACTGATTGCCCGTCGCTGTGAGCGCCACCCTGTGGTCGGCGCTCACAGCACACGTGCAATTCTGCTACATAGCAGCGATCAGCAGATCGCTGCTATGTAGCAGAGGCGATCGAGTTGTGCCTGCTTCTAGCCTCCCATGGAGGCTATTGAAGCATGGCAAAAGTAAAAAAAAAAAAGTTTAAAAAAATGTGAAAAAATAAAAAAAACATAAAAGTTTAAATCACCCCCCTTTCGCCCCAATCAAAATAAATCAATAAAAAAAATATCAAATCTACGCATATTTGGTATCGCCAGGCTCAGAATCGCCCGATCTATCAGTTAAAAAAAAGTATTAACCTGATCGCTAAACAGCGTAGCGGGAAAAAAATTCGAAACGCCAGAATTACGTTTTTTGGTCGCCGCGACATTGCATTAAAATGCAATAACGGGCGATCAAAAGAACGTATCTGCACCGAAATGCTATCATTAAAAACGTCATCTCGGCACGCAAAAAATAAGCCCTCAACCGACCCCAGATCATGAAAAATGGAGACGCTACGAGTATCGGAAAATGGCGCAATTTTTTTTTTTTTTTTTTTTTTTTAGCAAAGTTTGGAATTTTTTTTCACCACTTAGATAAAAAATAACCTACTCATGTTTGGTGTCTATGAACTCGTAATGACCTGGAGAATCATAATGGCAGGTCAATTTTAGCATTTAGTGAAGCTAGCAAAAAAGCCAAACAAAAAACAAGTGTGGGATTGCACTTTTTTTGCAATTTCACTGCACTTGGAATTTTTTTCCCGTTTTCTAGTACACGACATGCTAAAACCAATGATGTCGTTCAAAAGTACAACTCGTCCCGCAAAAAATAAGCCCTCACATGGCCAAATTGACGGAAAAATAAAAAAGTTATGGCTCTGGGAAGGAGGGGAGCGAAAAACGAACACGGAAAAACGAAAAATCCCCCGTCATGAAGGGGTTAAGGATGTCTATGTATTTTTTTGCATTAACCATACCCTCCACAATATGAAGCCTTCCAACACCATTGGCTGCCATACAGCCCCAGACCATTACTTTCCTCGGATGTTTCACAGAGAAGCTCAAACACTCTGGCTTGTACTCTTCATGTGGGAGCCTTCTCACATAAGACTTGCCATCATTTCCTAAAATGCAAAAAGTGCTTTCATCACTAAATAGCACTTTTTCCCACTCCTCCTTCCTCCATTTTAACTATTTCAATGCCCACAGTTTTCGCCTTTGTCTTTGTATGGCTGTCATCAATGGCTTCTTTCGGGCCTTGCACCCTCTCAATCCTGCTTCCAAACATCTCTTCCTAACAGTTGATGTTGCTACCTCAATATTGCACTTTTCTTGCCATTCTCGCAGAAGCTGAGGAGAGGTGAGCTTTCGATTGGCAAGGGATGTTCTTATCAGTACTCTATCCTCCCTTTTAGTTGACTTTCTGGGCCGACCAGATCTGGCCTGCCCTGGGTAATTCCAAGGTGCTTATGTTTCTGAAAAATTCTTACGACTGTACTCTGATTACTGCCGACCTTCCTTGCGATCTGGGGGCCAGTATAACCCTCTTCATGTAGCACCACAAGTCGCACACGATCCTCCGCTGACAAAAATCTGAAGGCTCCCATCATAAAACTCTACAGTATGATTCACTAGGTAGACCAACAGATAAAACAAACAAGCAAAGCAGCAGATGTGATGCAATGTAATGCAATGTGATGTGATTGGCTGCCATATCCCGGTTATGATGGTCACAAGAACCTCATCTGTGATTGGCTAATTTTGGATCTGAAGCTGTACAATGTTTAGTTCTGCTTTCAATTCCCATATTGTTGCAATAATTTCAGGCAAAACTGCTTCAAAAGCTAAAAATATTACAGGGAAAGAATGCAAAATTGTATTCTGAACAAAACCATATATAATATGTCATATTAGCATCGAAGATATTCGACAGAAAACGTTTAAAACTTGAAAAATCAATCAATTTATCCTATGCAGGACTTTTGAACACCACTGTATATATGATTTAAAGGCGTATACATGCAAGTGAGATCTACATGATATACATATTTCTATCACAGTAACATAGTAACATAGTTAGTAAGGCCGAAAAAAGACATTTGTCCATCCAGTTCAGCCTATATTCCATCATAATAAATCCCCAGATCTACGTCCTTCTACAGAACCTAATAATTGTATGATACAATATTGTTCTGCTCCAGGAAGACATCCAGGCCTCTCTTGAACCCCTCGACTGAGTTCGCCATCACCACCTCCTCAGGCAAGCAATTCCAGATTCTCACTGCCCTAACAGTAAAGAATCCTCTTCTATGTTGGTGGAAAAACCTTCTCTCCTCCAGACGCAAAGAATGCCCCCTTGTGCCCGTCACCTTCCTTGGTAAAAACAGATCCTCAGCGAGATATTTGTATTGTCCCCTTATATACTTATACATGGTTATTAGATCGCCCCTCTGTCGTCTTTTTTCTAGACTAAATAATCCTAATTTCGCTAATCTATCTGGGTATTGTAGTTCTCCCATCCCCTTTATTAATTTTGTTGCCCTCCTTTGTACTCTCTCTAGTTAAAAAAAAAGGGGAAGAAGCCAGCACTGCTTATGGTCAGAACGCAATAACTGAAGTGCAATTGCACATAAATTCTAACTGTATTTCAAATATGAGACATTTAGCAAACAATTGATCAATTCTTTGAGCTACCCCGCCACTTCACGGCATTCTCATAATGGGGCAGTCCTAATCTACGTATTTTATTTACGTTGTGCCATTATGGCCTCCTGAATGTATAAAAAAAAAAAAAAGGACCACATAACATGCGAACTGTACCTGGAGCATTTTCAGAATCACTCCCTTGGTGCCAGGAAAGACAAGCGCAGGTAAAGGCCGATCAGGTCCAGTGCGGACATTTCAGATCTGGCTTCCACACTGCCAAACCCGCACCAAAGATGAAGGGTGAGACAGGCTGAGACACAGGTGCACAATTAACTGGAGCCTGAGGCGGGGCAGGGCTGCTATGTGTGTACACAGCAGCCTATCAATCACAGTGAACACAGAAAGAATGGCGCACATAACCCAGCGTGCGCGGCAACAGTGGTGGTCAGCCACATACCAATGCAAAGCAAAAAAAAAGGGGAAGAAGCCAGCACTGCTTATGGTCAGAACGCAATAACTGAAGTGAAATTGCACATAAATTCTAACTGTATTTCAAATATGAGACATTTAGCAAACAATTGATCAATTCTTTGAGCTACCCCGCCACTTCACGGCATTCTCATAATGGGGCAGTCCTAATCTACGTATTTTATTTACGTTGTGCCATTATGGCCTCCTGAATGTATAAAAAAAAAAAGGACCACATAACATGCGAACTGTACCTGGAGCATTTTCAGAATCACTCCCTTGGTGCCAGGAAAGACAAGCGCAGGTAAAGGCCGATCAGGTCCAGTGCGGACATTTCAGATCTGTGCATGTTCTTAAACATTTTCCATTTATTATCTGTATTCTTATTTCTGAGGATATTGTCCCAGTCTACCAGATTAAGGGCATCTCTAAGCTGGTCAAACTTTGCCTTCCTAAAGTTCAGTGTTTTTGTGACTCCCTGACAAGTCCCCCTAGTGAAAGACAGGTGAAACTGTACAATATTGTGGTCGCTATTTCCTAGATGCCCGACCACCTGCAGATTTGTTATTCTGTCAGGTCTATTAGATAGTATTAGGTCTAAAAGTGCTGCTCCTCTGGTTGGATTCTGCACCAATTGTGAAAGATAATTTTTCTTGGTTATTAGCAGAAACCTGTTGCCTTTATGGGTTTTGCAGGTTTCTGTTTCCCAGTAAATATCCGGGTAGTTAAAGTCCCCCATAACCAGGACCTCATTATGGGTTGCAGCTTCATCTATCTGCTTTAGAAGTAGACTTTCCATGGTTTCTGTTATATTTGGGGGTTTGTAACGGACCCCAATGAGAATTTTGTTACCATTTTTCGCTCCATGAATTTCGACCCATATGGACTCGACATCCTCATTCCCTTCGCTAATATCCTCCCTTAAAATGGACTTTAGACAAGACTTTACATAGAGACAAACCCCTCCTCCTCTCCGATTTTTACGATCCTTTCTAAACAGACTGTAACCCTGTAAGTTAACTGCCCAGTCATAGCTTTCATCTAACCATGTCTCGGTTATTCCCACTATGTCAAAGTTACCTGTAGATATTTCTGCTTCTAGTTCTTCCATCTTGTTTGTCAGGCTTCTGGCGTTTGCGAGCATGCAGTTTATAGGATTTTGTTTTGTTCCAATCTCCTCGCTGTGGATTGTTTTAGAAATGTTCTTACCTCCCTTCTGAGAATGTTTTCCTGGGTCTTCTTTGTTCGAGTCTAATGTTTTTCTTCCCGTCCCCTCTTCTTCTAGTTTAACGCCCTCCTGATGAGTGTAGCGAGTCTTCTGGCAGTAATTACTGCCCCATTTCGTTACTCAACACCGATCTCAAACTGGGCTAAAATACTGGCCTCAAGAATTAATAAAGTACTAGGTGGGATTATTCGCCCCGATCAAGTGGGTTTTGTGAGAGGCCGTGAGGGCAAAGACAATTCGGTAAAGGTCCTGCACACTATTTCCTACGCAAAGACAACCAGAACGCCGCTAACCATCCTGTCAACGGACGCCGAAAAAGCGTTTGACAGGATCAGTTGGCAATACATGGTCTGTGCATTACAAAAATTTGCCTTCCCGCCCCCTTTCATAGATCCTATCATGTCCCTCTATGTGGACCCATCTGCTAGAGTCGGGGTATACGGGATCTTCTCGGAACCCTTTAAAATACGGAATGGCACCAGACAGGGCTGTCCTCTTTCCCCTGCCCTCTTTATTGTGGTAATGGAGACCCTAATGGAGAGGATAAGACAAGACACTGACATTAAAAGCCTAAAGGTGGGTGGGACAGAGGTCAAGGTGGCTGCCTTCGCTGATGATCTTCTACTTTTAACCACTAACCCAAGATCATCTTTCCCCAGACTTATGTCACTATTTGCAGAATTTGGTGAGATTTCTAATTTTAAAATAAATATGAACAAGTCAGAAGCTTTAAATGTCTCGGCAAATATCTCAGATATCTCTATATTAAAAAAGGATACCCCCTTCAACTGGCCGTCAGAAAAATTAAAATACCTCGGAATCTATTTATCGGCTGACCCTTCCTCCCTTTCTAAATATAATTACATCCCCCTTTTAGCTAACCTACAACTAGATTTAAAAAAGTACGACCTACCATATTTATCCTGGATAGGTAGGATAAACGTCATAAAATCCTATATCTTTCCAAAAATCTTCTACATCATGAATATGGTACCTATAAATCTTCCTAACTCTTTCTTCCTTTCGATTAACCAATTGGTCTCCCAGTTTGTGTGGAAATATAAAAAAGCTACACTTCCTCTAAAGATCCTCTCTACCCAGAGGCGAGGGTGGTCTAGGCTTGCCTGATTTTAGCACCCATTACAAAGCAATCCACCTTGCTAGATGGATAAACTTAGTAAAACCCAACCCAGATAACTTAAGTACGCAACTTGAATTGTCCCTGTTGGGGAAGGGGGCCGATCTTTATCTATGGACTTCCACTATCCCCCCCGCAACAGAAATTTGATGACCTAATTCTCAACACCTTATCTATCATCGGTACCCTTATCCCAAATCGCCCTCCATTTTGCCTATTTTTTGACAATATCACGCTCAAAGTTACTCCCTGGCTAACGGACCCCAACTACAAAGATGCCTTCGGTCTCTGGGACTCCATGCCTAATGTCACGATCTCCCAATTCTTGTCCAAACAAGTTCCCTGCACTGATAATTGGCCATCTAATGCGACAAAACAACCCTCCAACCTCCTTCAGAATATCCATATTCGCCATATCATCTCGAAACTCAAATCAATTGAGAGACAACCCCCTGACAGGTTTTGGCTTGAATTTCTGGTTAAACTGAAATCGCCAATCACCAGATTGGTTTCTAAGTTATACGCAAGACCCCAAACCAATTTAAACCTCTATATCTCTCTTCCTGGGAGGCAGAATTAAAAATCACACTATCCCCCCCGGAAACTCAACAGGTACTTGCTAACTCCCACGGGTTCTCTAGATGTATTTTATTACAAGAGAACGCTTTTAAAATTCTTTCCAGGTGGTACAGAACCCCAGAGCGACTATTTCACTTAGGGCTAACGGACTCTCCGTTGTGTTGGAGATGCTCCCAGTCTATAGGGACTTTACTACATATCTTTTGGCTCTGCCCGGGCCTAACACAATTCTGGACCGATATAAATAAATCTCTACAAAGTATGGGCCTAATGTCGCAAGACCTGATTCCCCAGGATTTATTGCTTTCCCTCCCTTCCACTACTTTTAAACCAGGGAAACAGGAGCTGCTTCCCATTCTGGTTGCAGCTGCTAAACATCTGATTTCTACACACTGGAGGCAACTAGCTCCCCCTACGCTGAAGGAATGGACTTCAAAGGTCCAAGACCTCTTTCGCCTAGAAGAACTTTCTAGTTGGAAAACCCGCTCCCATGAGAAATTTCAAAGCTCTTGGCTTCCCTGGATTAAATTCTCATCCCACTCTGGTGGACTTGGCAGCCCTCCCCCCCCCCCCCCCCCCCTCTGAAATCAATCTCTACTTCTATAGACATACTTCGCTATGCGCGATTTCTGTTTTTCCTTCTCCTCCCGGGGTTCTATGATGCGACACCGTGGCCGTGCCCTCTATATTGGCTGTTTTGCCACCTCGCCTGACTTATCCTCTATTCGAGCCTTTTGTCCTTCCTCACCTTCAGAAACGAATTAATTGCTTATGTTTAATTCCTACTGTCACACCCTATGGCCTTTATTTATTTTATACGTTTAATTACTCAATTTTAGGCTATTCTTTCTAGGCCTGAACCAGTTTGTTTATGTTTTTATGCTCACTTATCTTTTTTCAGCTATATTTGCACTGATTTCCTGTATTTTTAGTGCATCTTAATCTTTTGCATCAACATATATTTGGGATTTATTCGTGAGCATATTTGTTCTGATATTTGTTTATGTTATTTGAAAACTTAAATAAAGAATAAAAAATTTTTTTTTTACCTGATTAGATGGTTGAATCAGAAGTGAATCTGTGGCTTAGGCCTCCTTAATGTCCTTTAATTGATCTTGATTATGCAGCACACGTAAAAAGTTTCGTTCTGATAGTATGGTCCTTGAAGGTGAAGCTGAGGTTATGTCATCCGAATGAATCCTTTACAGAGTGTCGGCCTTCCTATTGCGAGAGCCTGGTCTATAGGAAATAATGAAATCAAATTGGTTAAGAAACAGATTCCACCGAGCTTGTCTGGGTTTTAGATACCTTGCCGACCTCATGAATTCAAGATTTCGGTGATCCGTGAGCACAACAGTCTGTTGAGATGCCCCCTGTAGCAGATGCCTTCATTCTTTAAATGCGGTTATAATCGCCAACAACTCCTCCTTCACAGACCTGGGAATTCGCCACTCTTGAATAGCTTTCATCTTGCTCACTTCCATGCTGAGGCCCTGGGGAGAATTAACATAGCCCAGAATCTGTGTTTCCGTTTTGTGAAACTCATATTTCTCCTGGTTAAAGTATAAATGATTCTGCCGTAAACGATCCAGAACCATGCTCACGTGCCACTGGTGATCCTCGATATTGCTGGAAAAAATTAAAATATCATCCAAATAAATCGCAACAAAATATCAAGTATATCCCTAAAAATATAGTTTGCCAGATGTTGGAATGTAGCCGGTGCATTGCGCAAACCAAAAGACTTAACGAGATACTCAAAATGTCCTTAACGTGAATGGAAAGCTGTTTTCCACTCGTCCCCGGGGCGAATCCGTACTAAATTGTAAGCACCACGGAGATCTAATTTTGTGAAGATCTTGGCGTGTCGCACCCTCTCGAGTAATTCAGGAATTAGTGGGAGCGGATAAGAGTTCCTAATCATAACCTTGTTAAGTTCAAGGTAATCAGTACACGGTCGAAGAGAGCCATCCTTCTTTTTGACAAAAAAGATTGGGGCACCTGCTGGGGAGGAAGATGATCATTCAGTTGTGGCCAAAAGTATTGACACCCCTGCAATTCTGTCAGATAATACTCAGTTTCTTCCTGAAAATGATTGCAATCACAAATTCTTTGGTATTATCTTCATTTTATTTGTCTCAAATGAAAAAACACAAAAATAATTGTCCTAAAGCCAAATTGGATATAATTCCACACCAAACATAAAAAAGGGGGTGGACAAAAGTATTGGCACTGTTCGAAAAATCATGTGATGCTTCTCTAATTTGTGTAATTAACAGCACCTGTAACTTACCTGTGGCACCTAACAGGTGTTGGCAATAGCTAAATCACACTTGCAGCCAGTTGACATGGATTAAAGTTGACTCAACCTCTGTCCTGTGTCCTTGTGTGTACCACCTTGAGCATGGAGAAAAGAAAGATGACCAAAGAACTGTCTGAGGACTTGAGAAATCAAATTGTGAGGAAGTATGAGCAATCTCAAGGCTACAAGTACATCTCCAAAGACCTGATTGCTCTTGTGTCTACCGTGCATAGTGTCATCAAGAAGTTTAAAGCCCATGGCACTGTGGCTAATCTTCCTAGATGTGGACAGAAAAGGAAAATTGACAAGAGATTTCAATGCAAGTTTGTGCGGATGTTGGATAAAGAACCTGGACTAGCATCCAAACAAGTTCAAGCTGCCCTGTAGTCCAAGGGTACAACAGTGTCAACCTGTACTATCCGTCGGCGTCTGAATGAAAAGGGACTGTATGGTTGGAGACCCAGGAAGACCCCACTTTTTACCCAGAGACATAAAGAAGCCAGGCTGGAGTTTGCCAAAACTTACCTGAAAAAGCCTAAAATTTTGGAAGAATGTTCTCTGGTCAGATGAGACAAAAGTAGAGCTTTTTGAGCAAAGGCATCAACATAGAGTTTACAGGAGAAAAAAAAGAGGCATTCAAAGAAAAGAACATGGTCCCTACAGTCAAACATGGCGGAGGTTCCCTGATGTTTTGGGGTTGTTTTGCTGCCTCTGACACTGGACTGCTTGACCGTGTGCATGGCATTATGAAGTCTGAAGTCTACCAACAAATTTTGCAGCATAATGTAGGGCCCAGTGTGAGAAAGTTGGGTCTTCCTAAGAGGTCATGGGTCTTCCAGCAGGACAATGACCAAAACACACTTCAAAAAGCACTAGAAAATGGTTTGAGAGAAAGCCCTGGAAACTTCTAAGGTGGCCAGCAATGAGTCCAGACTTGAATCCCATAGAACACCTGTGGAGAGATCTAAAAATGGCAGTTTGGAGAAGGCAGTCTTCAAATATCAGGGACCTGGAGCAGTTTGCCAAAGAAGAATGGTCTAAAATTCCAGCAGAGCATTGTAAGAAACTCATTGATGGTTACCGGAAGCGGTTGGTCGCAGTTATTTTGGCTAAAGGTTGTGCAACAAGTATTAGGCTGAGGGTGCAAATACTTTTGTCTGGCCCATTTTTGGAGTTTTGTGTGAAATAATCAATGTTTTGCTTTTTGCTTCATTCTCTTTTGTGTTTTTTCATTTAAGACAAATAAAATGAAGATAATAATACCAAAGAATTTGTGTTTGAAATCATTTTCAGGAAGAAACTAAATATTATCTGACAGAATTGCAGGGGTGTCAATACTTTTGGCCACAACTGTATAAATCCCTTCGCTAAGTTCTCATCAATATACTCCTTGAGAGCTTTCAATTCTGGTCCAGACAAGGGATAAATATTGCCAAACGGAATCGCGGCACCAGGAAGTAGTTCCACAGGGCAATCTTATGGCCGATGTGGTGACAATTTGTCTGCATTCTTTTTATCGCATACATCCGCAAAATCTTGATATTCATTTGGTAATTTTAACTCAACTGTAACTGCTGACCTGACTGAAGTTAATTCTCCAGATGATGTCTGTTTACTTGGAAACTGCAATTCTCTCGTCTTCCAATCGGTAGAGGGATTTTGCCGCTGTAACCATGGTAACCCTAGAATTATAGGAAAATGAGGGGAGGAAATTAGCGAAAATGACAGTTTTTCAGAATAACCTGCCTCCATACGAATCTTCCGAAGTTTTGTTCTAAAGTCTACCGGCCCAGATACCAACAGAGACCCATCTATGGTCTCCATTAACACTGGTGAACGTCTCTTCTGCGAGTATACTGTGTTTTTTAGCGAATGCAATGTCCATTCAATTGCCGCTATCCCCAGAATCAATCATGGCTGTACTAGTAACCCAACAGGATTGCACCCAGATCTTAATGGGAATAGTACAAAGTGAGTCTTTTCTGACCTCACCTGAGAGTGAAATAGCAGAACTTATTGAAAATACTTCCCCACCCACAGGTGACGATGCTACTGAACTACAATCAGGAAAGTCTGGATTTTCGTCTGACATCACTTTCATGCAAGAAATTGACTGAGAACATACAGAAGACACATCGGAAAAGTCTCATTCGATTACCGCAGCTGCGGACTTGCGATTTTTTTCCTGGACAGACCGAGATGTAGTGACCTGATTTTCCACAGTGGAAACATAAATTTTCTCTAAAGCGATGTTCCTTGCGTGCGTCGATAGTACTCCTCCGAACCTACATAGGTTCAGACTCTGCTGGAGAAGACGACCTGTTTTGAGTTTCCTTGGAGGAAGATGGGTGGAATATAGAGTTATTACAGTTGGCCTCCGCCCACTTCTCTTGCCGGCGTTCGGTGAGACGAATATCTGTATACAATGATTTATAAAGTCAGTCAGATTAGTAGGTGATTCACAGCGAGCCAATTCATCCTTAATAGTAGCAGACAAACCCCTTCTGAACACTGCATATTTTGCTGAGTCGCACCATGTAGTGTCCAGCACCACCTCCGGAATTCCATAGCATATTCCACGACAGGACGCTTTCCTTGACAAAGTGTTAATAATGCAGCCTCTGCCGTCAGGTTTCGGTTGGGGTCGTCGGACATCTGACACATTGCAGTAATAAAGTCATTCAGAGAATTTAGACGTGCATCATTGGTTTCAATCAGAGGATTTACCCAGGCTAAAGCTTTGTTTGTCAGCAACATTATCATGGTTAATACCTTGTCCCATTCAGTTGGGAACTGAGCCACACGTGCTGAAAAATATAACTGAGGCCAGTCTCACACGTCCAGATAATTCCGGTACCGGAAGAATCGGTACCGGAATTATCCGTGTCCGTGTGCCGGTGCGTTTCTGTGGTACATTCTATGAGAGGTGGAGCCGCATATTCATTACTGTAATCGGCGGCCCCACGTGACCGCATAGAGGAGAAGCTGCGGCCAGGAGAGGAAGCAGCGCCGGCGAGGGAGCGAGCCGGGTGAGTATTTTCAGAACAGCGGGGGGTGCACAGGGGGTGGGAGGGCGGGGGGCAGATAGATCTTTATTTTAAACACTATTATTCATATCTTCCCGGCAGCAAACGCTGCTGCCGGGAAGATATGAATCGCGGCTTCAGCAGCAGTGGGGGGGGGACAGCGCTTAATGTAGCGCTGTCTTCTGCACGGCACATGGACTGCACACGGACAATGTCCGTGTGCGGTACGTGTTTTACACGGACCCATTGACTTTAATGGGTCCGTGTAATACGTGCGCTCCCATTGACACTGACATGTCTCCGTGTTTGGCACACGGAGACACGGTCCGCAAAAAATCAATGACATCTGAACAGATGCATTGATTTTTATGTGTCTACGTGTGTCAGTGGCTCCGGTATGTGAGGAAACTATCACCTCACGTACCGGAGCCACTGACGTGTGAAACCGGCCTGACACTGATTCAGAAACCCACAGAATTTCTCTTTCTCCACCAAACCTGAATGGTGGGAGTATGGGAAAAACCGGACCTGGAGCTGGATTTGGAACTGGGGCTGGAACTGCAGCTACGGCTGTAGTCTCCACATTTGAGAGGCGAGTGGCTATAGCCTGGATACATGTATCAGCCACATTTGCATTATGATTAGTTTGAGACTCTAATGCTCCCAGCTTTGTCTTAATTGCCTGAAGCTCCCCATGCAGTCCTGTGACAAATGAGCACAGCTTTTTCACCCGCGCCTCATAGAATCTGACCCAGTGATCTCCATTTTTTTTTTTTTAGGCTTGTGTATTCTGTAATAAGATTATGCTAACGTTCTATGGAGACCGATGACGTAGGTCAGAATGACGACAAACACGGTACATCACAGTTCAGTATATATATAATATATATATATATATATATAATATATAAAGCTGAATGTGTGTATGTGTGTGTGTGTGTGTGTATGTGTGTATGTCTGGGATTGGCATCTGCACCGTCGCAGCTATAGCCACAAAATTTTGCACAGTCACACGTCTGGACCCCGAGAGCGTCATAGGCTATGTTGTGAGGTGAAATTTTAACCCCGCGCTTTCCAATTCACCAAACAATTTTGCCCCTATCTACATAATGGGGAAAAAAGTGAAAGGAAAAGTGTTGGAGGCGTCGAAGCTACAGCCACAAAATTTTGCACAGTCACACGTCTGGACCCCGAGAGCGTCATAGGCTATGTTGTGAGGTGAAATTTTAACCCCGCGCTTTCCAATTCACCAAACAATTTTGCCCCTATCTACATAATGGGGAAAAAAGTGAAAGGAAAAGTGTTGGAGGCGTCGCAGCTACAGCCACAAAATTTTGCACAGTCACACATCTGGACCCCGAGAGCGTCATAGGCTATGTTGTGAGGTGAAATTTTAACCCCGCGCTTACCAATTCACCAAACAATTTTGCCCCTATCTACATAATGGGAAAAAATGAAAGGAAAAGTGTTGGAGGCAAATTGACAGCTGCCAGATGTGAACAAGGGGGACTTAAAGAATGAGAGCGATGGCGCCAAAGAGTATATACCGTACAGTTGCTAAGGTGGGGCCCCGACATGGGATACTCACCACACACGGGGATATGAACACACACAAAATGCGCCACACACTACCACGTGCTTGAACACATATACCACCCTCAGCACACATTTCACCACAAATACACCAACCTCGCCACATAAAAGTCAAAACACAAAAGTCGCCACTCAAAACTCGCCACGCGCAGAACTCGCCACATGCAAAAACTAGGCTCTTGCAAAACTTGCCACAAGTGCAAAATTCTCCTCATGAAAAACTCGCCACGCGCAAAACTCGCCATGCGCAAAACTTGCTGCACAAAACTTGCTACACTAACCTGTCACATGCAACTCGACACACAAAAAGTTGCTACATGCATGTTGCCACACAAAACTCATCTCACAAAAGTCGCTACATGCATGTCGCCACACGCAACTCAACACACACAACTTGACAAACGAAACTCGCCCTAAAACACACACAAGTCTGGTATTATCCTTCAAAAATAAAATCTGATTAATATGCAGACAAACTACAACAAATGTACCATATAGGAAATACGGCAGCTGTCAGTCACGTGACCTGTCTATTATGTGTATGTGTGAGCTAATATATACTGCCAGGGGGAGGGCTTCTTGTTGGCTGGGGATTTATCAGGCTGCCAATTTAGCTTACAAATACTGAGGTAAAAATACTGAGCAAATAACGTGTGAACGAGGTCTAATACAGGAGGAGATGACACACAGGTATATACTATATACAGGGGAGATGACACACAGATATATACTATATACAGGAGAGATGACACACAGGTATATACTATATAGAGGAGGAGATGACATACAGGTACATACATATACAGGAGGAGATGACATACAGGTATATACTATATACAGGAGGAGATGACACACAGGTATATACTATATACAGGAGCAGATGACCTACAGGTATATAGTATATACAGGAGGAGATGACATACAGGTATATGCTATATATAGAAGATGACATGCAGGAATATACTATATACAGGAGGAGATGACACACAGATATATACTATATATAGGGGAGATGACACACAGGTATATACTATATACAGGAGGAGATGACATACAGGTATATACTATATATAGAAGGAGATGACATTCAGGTATATACTATATATAGGGGAGATGACACACAGCAGGTATATACTATATACAGGGGAGATGACATACAGGTATATACTATATACAGGAGATGACATACAGATGTATACTGTATATAAGGGAGATGACAAACATGTATATACTGAGGTGATGAGGTGAAAATGAGAGGTGTGAGGTGAAAATGAAAAGGTGTGAGTGCAAAATGAGAGGAGTGAGGAAAAATTGTGGAGTGATCAGAAAATGACAGATGTGAGGTTGAAATGACAAGTGTTAGGGGGGAATGAGAGGAGTGAGGGAGAAAATGAGAGGTGTGAGGGAGAAAATGAGAGATGTGAGGGGGAAAATGAAAGATGTGATTGATTGGGAAAATGACAGGCGTGATGGGAAAATAAGAGAAGTGAGGTGCTATAACTAACCACAGATATTTACTATGCCCAGGCAACGCCGGGCTCTTCAGCTAGTATATATATATATATATATATATATATATATATATATATATATATATATATATATATATATATTACAAAGATAAACTTCAGATGACTGATGTGCACTGTCGCTTTACAGATAAGCAAGTAATAAACAATTTCAAGAATATGTTGATGTTAGTAGTACAGACTGAGGATGCGAGTACAAGTCCAGCAATGCAGAATCCAGAGGTCAGAGCCCGGGCTGGCTCCTAGTAGGGGCAGACTCTAGCAGAGGTAGGTGTAGAGCAACAGAGTCTTTCCGGTGGTATGTAGATTCAGAAGCAAGCGGGGTATCCTGAGGAATAGCAGAAACAAGCCGGTTGCAAGTCCTTGAGCTTGGCAGCAAGTGAGGTACAAGATAGACAAGTAAGGTATAGTGTGCAGAGTTCCTTTATATATGCAGCAGACAGGAAACAAGATGGCCCCCATGAAGCCAGCCACTCCATTTTGGGTAAGGGCAGAATCCAACAGAACTAAGGGCAAGAACAGACAAAAACAGGTACGCAGTCCCAGTACTTACACTCTATTAGAAAATTCAAAGAACGTGGAGTTTTTAAAAAATGTTATCTCTAGATTCTTTGTTGAAAACATCATAACGGGACAAGTTGCACCCATCATTTGCGAAACATAAAGTTGTACTTAGGGGAGAACTTATTTCTATTAGCTCTTACACTAAGAAGCAGAGAGAAAAAGAGATCATGTCTCTATTACACCAGATCAGCGCAGCAGAACGAATTCATAAGGGATCTCGTCAGGACCTCATATCCCTACGCAACAAACTCAAGGACTCACTCAACACCTGTACCAGTTATGACTTGTATTGTTTAAGATTATTGTACTTGTTTTCATTATGTATACCCCTCCTCACATGTAAAGCGCCATGGAATAAATGGCGCTATAACAATAAATAATAATAATAATAATAATAATAACATGAGATCCGCAAAATTATATATGCACTGTAGACATCGCTTCTATATGCATGGGAATAAAAGCAGTAAGTTGACCCAGTCACAAATGCTTAAAAAACAGAAAGAAAAAAAGTTTGTAAGAAGCATTTATACTAAAACAAACAAGAGGGTTGTTGAGTGCAAGGAGATTGCCGAGGCCTTCAGACAATATTACGAATCCCTATACAACCTAGATCTACATGAATCTATGAATGACTGTACAAGAATAAAATTTTTTCTAGACCCTCTTTCCCTCCCAAAGATCCTCCCTAAGGACAGAGAAGCTCTTCTCTCCAAGATCACACTAGGAGAAGTCAAGGATACTTTGCAAACCAACCCAAATGGTAAATCCCCGGAATCAGATGGTTTTCCAGTGATTTATTATAAAACATTTTCAGAGATCCTGCTACCCCAACTAGTCAACCTCTTTAACTCTCTCCTTGGAGGGAAACTTCCACCCCAACAGACATTGGAGGCATACATTGGTATTATCCTGAAGGAGGGGAAAGATGACAGCCATTGCAGTAACTATAGACCTATCTCACTAATCAACACTGACATAAAATTGTGGGCAAAGACATTGGCCTCGAGAATGAATGGAATCTTGGGGGGGGGCTGCTTCACCCTGACCAGGTTGGTTTTGTCAAGGGAAGAGAGGGTAAAGATAACTCCACAAGAATCCTCCACGCTATCGCTTATGCCAGACGCTCATGGATTCCTCTCTCTATTCTATCAACGGATGCCGAGAAGGCGTTTGATAGGTTTAGCTGGAATTATATTGTAATCACTCTACATAAATTTGCCTTCCCGCCCCCCTTCATAGATGCTATCATGACTCTCTATGTGACTCCAACTGCTAAGGTCGGGGTGAACGGGATATTCTCGAAGCCTTTTGAGTTAAAAAAAAAATGGAACTAGGCAGAGCTGTCCTCTTTCCCCTACCCTTTTTGTTCTGATGATGGAAACTCTGATTCAGAGAATTAGACAGGAGGTAGGCCTAAAAGGCCTAACAATTGGACAACTGGAAACCAAGACAGCTGCCTTTGCTGATGATCTCCTAATTCTGACTTCAAACCCAAAAACAGCTTTCCCCAGACTTTTGAGCCTGCTTAATCAGTTTGCGATTGTCTCTAATTTCAAAATAAAAATGAGTAAGTCGGAAGTTCTGAATGTCTCAGCAACTGATGCAGAAGTCTTGGCACTTAAACATGAGACCTCTTTCAAGTGGTCCCCAGATAAATTAAAATACCTTGGGATCTTTTTAACTGCAGATCCATCTTCCTTGTCTAAACATAACTTCTTGCCTCTGTTGGATAAGATACAAGCTTTACTCAAACTGTATGACCTTCCTTACCTATCTTGGATAGGAAGAATAAACGTGATAAAATCCTACATTCTCCCCAAAATTTTCTATGTTCTGAATATGGTCCTTATCCCTCTTCCTAATTCATTTTTCCTTACTGAAAACCAAATTGTCACAAATTTCGTATGGAAAAATAGAAGGAGCAGAATTCCCTTAAAAATTATTTCCTTACCAAAGTGAGTTGGAGGGCTAGGCCTGCCCGATTTCAAACAATACTATAACGCTATACACCTTGCCCGCTGATTAAAACTGATTAATATTAGCTCAGATGATACCAGATCTAATTTAGAATACACCTTACTGGGGAAAAAAGCAGAAATATACCTCCTCAAAAGCTTGATGCTACTACTTCAAATACATTAGCCATCAGACGTTCTCTCATCCCAAATAAATTCCCTCATTGTTTATTCCTAGATAATATTCCACTAAAAATTATACTGTGGTTGCTGGACCCTGATTATGAAGATGTTTATGGCCTCTTGGACGCCCTGCCTTACCTTCCAATTTCTCTCCTCTCAAATCAGATTACTTGTATAGATGCATGGCCAAGTGCAGCCAAAAAACGTCCCTCTGATTTTCTTCAGAAACATCTTGTCCATTACATAATGGCGAAGTTCAGGACTGTACTAAAACAAAACTCAGATTGGCTTTGGCTAGAGTTTTTGGTCAGACTTATATGTTCTATTCCCAAATTAGTTTCAAAACTGTATGCAAATCTAGTCAAACCTCCCACTTATTTCAAACTGCTTTACCTATCCTCCTGGGAAAAAAAAAATATCTCTTTATCTCTTCAGGAAACAAAACAAATTTTGAATAAAGGTACCGTCACACTAGACGATATCGCTAGCGATCCGTGACGTTGCAGCGTCCTCGCTAGCGACATCGTCTAGTGTGACAGGCAGCAGCGATCAGGCCCCTGCTGTGCTGTCGCTGGTCGGGGAAGAAAGTCCAGAACTTTATTTCGTCGCTGGATCTCCCGCAGACATCGCTGAATTGGCGTGTGTGACAGGGCCGCGCTTAGTAACCCGATGTTTACCCTGGTTACCATCCTAAAAGTAAAAAAAACAAACACTACATACTTACCTACAGCCGTCTGTCCTCCAGCGCTGTGCTCTGCACTCCTGTACTGGCTGTGAGCGTCGGTCAGCCGGAAAGCAGAGCGGTGACGTCACCGCTCTGCTTTCCGGCCGCTGTGTTCACACAGACAGTACAGGAGGAGTGCAGAGCACAGCGCTGGAGGACAGACGGCTGTAGGTAAGTATGTAGTGTTTGTTTTTTTTACTTTTAGGATGGTAACCAGGGTAAACATCGGGTTACTAAGCGCGGCCCTGCGCTTAGTTACCCGATGTTTACCCTGGTTACCGGCATCGTTGGTCGCTGGAGAGCGGTCTGTGTGACAGCTCTCCAGCGACCAAACAGCGACGCTGCAGCGATCCGGATCGTTGTCGGTATCGCTGCAGCGTCGCTAAGTGTGACGGTACCTTAACTCATGGGTTTTTGAGATGTATCCTGTTGCAGGAAAATGCTTTTAAAATCCTTTCATGATGGTACAGAACCCCAGAAAGATTATTTCACTTTGGCCTATCTGACTCTCCACTCTGCTGGAGGTGCTCAAAATCAGTAGGTTCCCTACTTCATATCTTCTGGCAGTGCCCAGTTGGACAGATATAAATAACTATCTCCGTCGCCTGCATTTAATAAAGCGTGATTTAACCCCTCAAGAAATATTGCTCTCACTTCCCTCAAAAACTTATACCCCCAGGAAAAATGATTTACTTCCTCTCTTGTTGGCTGCAGCAAAACATTTGATCTCGACACATTGGAGACAAACATCCCCTCCCACTCTTAGTGATTGAATAGCTAAAGTGGAAGACATACACCGTCTAGAGGAATTGACCAGATGGGAAATTTGTACACATAGAAAATTTGGCTCCCCTGGGTCAACTATTCGCGCTTCATGTACCCCAAAACGCTTTCAATTTGGTTCCCTAGGTAGTTATAAGACGCTCTCCCTCTTATCTCGGCGCCGCGGTGGTCGAGCCCACCGCCCTGTTCAGATGTCCCAGTCTGTCTTTTTTACATATTCCTTGATATGTCTTATGCCGTTTTTCTTTTAGCTACAATTTGTTGTTCTGGGAGGCCCACCTGCCGTATCGTCCGAGGAGTATGGGTGCTTTTCTTTTGGATCCAGATTACTGGTCCAATGGAGAGGTTTCTGCTTATACCTGAATTGTTGTTATTGTTTAAGATGTTTATTTCATGTTATGTGATTCTCCCAACAGTAATACCAGCTGGTTTTATTTTGCATAGTCACCATTGGATGTCAGTGGAGTTATTTGTTAAGCTCTGAATCTATTCTATGTGAGAATTGCAGAAATCTGTTATTTACTTTGTGTTTATGTACAAAATTAAATAAAGAATTCCCAAAAAATAAATGAATAAAAACTGATACACACCTTCCGTACCAGTGCTGTTCCAGTGGTGTTGGCACTCCCGTTCCCGGGGCTTATGAGAAGTTGTTACTAGAGTTGAGCGACCTTGACCTTTTTAGAGTCGAGCCGGGTTTCGCGAAACCCGACTATCTCAAAAGTCGGGTCGAGTGAAATCGGCCGATTATGACGTAAAGTCGGGATCGACCGAAACACGAAACCCAATGCAAGTCAATGGGGCAGCATAGTCGGCAGTGAGTGGGGGCCAGGAAAACACCTAAAGTGCCCATTTTAATGTCAAAACCATCCATTCTTCTTAATGAAGCTTGTCAAGCGTAATTTACCTTATAATAATTGGAAGGCATTTGAAATTGGGGGTCATTTGGCTAAAGTTGTGGTGGGTAGGGCTGGTTCAAGTAATTAGTGGGCCCAGGAAATCTGGACCACGTCACGGCAGTGGAGCAGGGAGAGGTAAGTATTTCAACTTTGCAAGTGCTGTGAACCTGAGCAAGCAGGGGGGGCCCACTCGTTGGCATTGGCACTGGCACAGGGCCCCTCAAAGTACAGCGGTGTGATTGCACGGCGGGGGCGCCTCCCACCGGCAGCAACACTTTTGCGTACCATGAGAGGCCCTGTGCCAGTGACGTTGCCAACTAGTATTCCTCCCCCCACCTGATGAAGGAACCTGCACTTTCATCTGCACCTTCCTGTTTGTCCCCGTGTAAGGTGGTATGGTATGCGGGAAGGGGGACCTGACTTTCAGCAGGGTCACAATCTTGCAGTGTAGCGTGCACGGGAAATGTTGCGTTATGGGTCAATGTACCAGCAGACTCATCTATCACTGGCTGGGCAATGGGCAGGATGAGGAGGAAACACAGATATAGGCCCAAAGAATAAAGTGGGCTAAATGCAGTTCAAAATTGGTAACACAGGACTAATCAGGGGGCATTGCAGTGGAGGACAACTAGAATGAGAGGCTGACACAGAGAGTAGGCCCAAATCAGTAAGTAGTCGAAATGCAGTTCAAAATTGGCAACAGTAGTAAACAGGCGGCACAGCTTTGTTCAGTGGAGGAGAACAGCAAGGAGTGGCAGACACCGATAGTAGGCCCCAACCCAACTAGTAGGCCAAATGCAGTCTAACATTAACAACTACTTAACGAGCGCCTGAAAACGGAATTTCAGGACAGGAAACCAGGAGAACAGCAAGGAGCGGCAGACACCGATAGTAGGCCCCAAACCAACTAGTACGCCAAATGCAGTTGTTCCGTTTAACCACAATTTAATGAGAGCCTGAAGATAGAAGTTCAGGAAAGGCAACCTGGAGAACACCTTGGAGTGGAACACACCATCTCTCTACACCCCATACCCAATTTGTAGGCCTAATGCAGCGTAGTTTCCAACAACTACTAAACGAGAGCATGATGATCGAAGCATTGGCGAGGAAACCTGGGGAACACCTTGGAGTGGAACACACCATCTCTCTACAGTGGAACACACCATCTCTCTACACCCCATACCCAATTTGTAGGCCTAATGCAGCGTAGTTTCCAACAACTACTAAACGAGAGCCGGAAGATCGAAGCAATGGAGAGGAAACCTGGGGAACACCTTGGAGTGTAACACACCATCTCTCTACACCCCATACCCAATTTGTAGGCCTAATGCAGCGTAGTTTTCAACAACTACTAAACGAGAGCCGGAAGATCGAAGCTCAGGAAAGGCAACCTGGAGAACACCTTGGAGTGGAACACACCATCTCTCTACACCCCATACCCAATTTGTAGGCCCAATGCAGCGTAGTTTCCAACAACTACTAAACGAGAGCCGGAAGATCGAAGCAATGGAGAGGAAACCTGGGGAACACCTTGGAGTGTAACACACCATCTCTCTACACCCCATACCCAATTTGTAGGCCTAATGCAGCGTAGTTTCCAACAACTACTAAACGAGAGCCGGAAGATCGAAGCAATGGAGAGGAAACCTGGGGAACACCTTGGAGTGTAACACACCATCTCTCTACACCCCATACCCAATTTGTAGGCCTAATGCAGCGTAGTTTCCAACAACTACTAAACGAGAGCCGGAAGATCAAAGCTCAGGAAAGGCAACCTGGGGAACACCTTGGAGTGGAACACACCATCTCTCTACATCTCTCTACACCCCATACCCAATTTGTAGGCCCAATGCAGTGTAGTTTCCAACAACTACTAAACGAGAGCCGGAAGATCGAAGCTCAGGAAAGGCAACCTGGGGAACACCTTGGAGTGTAACAAACCCTCTCTCTACACCACGGAAGGGCTGATTCTTAGGTAGGAAGGCTGTCGGAAAGAAGCAGGGCGCGTCCGAGGGTGATTATATTCTTATTAGGTATATACTCACCCTCGGACGCGCCCTGCTTCTTTATTTGTAATGAATGTTTATTTGCAATGTGGTTTTGACTTACTCTATTTTTTTGGTAAATAATGATTTTATTATTTTCATTGTTTTGCATCTTCTTGGCAATAATATAAAGAAGACGCGACAGGACAACACTCGGTGGATGCCATATCTGTGTTTAAAATTGAAAAAACCTTTCAGTTAACTACTTGAAGGAGAAAGTTATTGTAGCTGGTGGCCATTTTTAGTACTGTACCAGATTTTTGTTGTATGTGTTTGTTTTTAATGTTAAAATGTCTGCATTTGATATCTCTCCAGTATTTTCTTTTTTATAAGCAAAATACTTATTTTTATATTTTCTGATGTTGGTTCCAGGGGTACACGGGCAGCAGTGGTGTGGTCAGTGGAGGCCTAGTGGAAGGAGTGACCGCAGACAGGCATCGAAGGCCTAAAATAATAACACATGGCTGTAGGCAATTTTAAATTGGTTCCAGGGGTACACGGGCAGCAGTGGTGTGGTCAGTGGAGGCCTAGTGGAAGGAGTCACCGCAGACAGGCATCGAAGGCCTAAAATAATAACACATGGCTGTAGGCAATTTTAAATTGGTTACAGGGGTACACGGGCAGCAGTGGTGTGGTCAGTGGAGGCCTAGTGGAAGGAGTGACCGCAGACAGGCATCGAAGGTCTAAAATAATAACACATGGCTGTAGGCAATTTTAAATTGGTTACAGGGGTACACGGGCAGCAGTGGTGTGGTCAGTGGAGGCCTAGTGGAAGGAGTGACCGCAGACAGGCATCGAAGGCCTAAAATAATAACACATGGCTGTAGGCAATTTTAAATTGGTTCCAGGGGTACACGGGCAGCAGTGGTGTGGTCAGTGGAGGCCTAGTGGAAGGAGTGACCGCAGACAGGCATCGAAGGCCTAAAATAATAACACATGGCTGTAGGCAATTTTAAATTGGTTCCAGGGGTACACGGGCAGCAGTGGTGTGGTCAGTGGAGGCCTAGTGGAAGGAGTGACCGCAGACAGGCATCGAAGGCCTAAAATAATAACACATGGCTGTAGGCAATTTTAAATTGGTTACAGGGGTACACGGGCAGCAGTGGTGTGGTCAGTGGAGGCCTAGTGGAAGGAGTGACCGCAGACAGGCATCGAAGGCCTAAAATAATAACACATGGCTGTAGGCAATTTTAAATTGGTTACAGGGGTACACGGGCAGCAGTGGTGTGGTCAGTGGAGGCCTAGTGGAAGGAGTGACCGCAGACAGGCATCGAAGGCCTAAAATAATAACACATGGCTGTAGGCAATTTTAAATTGGTTCCAGGGGTACACGGGCAGCAGTGGTGTGGTCAGTGGAGGCCTAGTGGAAGGAGTCACCGCAGACAGGCATCGAAGGCCTAAAATAATAACACATGGCTGTAGGCAATTTTAAATTGGTTACAGGGGTACACGGGCAGCAGTGGTGTGGTCAGTGGAGGCCTAGTGGAAGGAGTGACCGCAGACAGGCATCGAAGGCCTAAAATAATAACACATGGCTGTAGGCAATTTTAAATTGGTTACAGGGGTACACGGGCAGCAGTGGTGTGGTCAGTGGAGGCCTAGTGGAAGGAGTGACCGCAGACAGGCATCGAAGGCCTAAAATAATAACACATGGCTGTAGGCAATTTTAAATTGGTTCCAGGGGTACACGGGCAGCAGTGGTGTGGTCAGTGGAGGCCTAGTGGAAGGAGTGACCGCAGACAGGCATCGAAGGCCTAAAATAATAACACATGGCTGTAGGCAATTTTAAATTGGTTACAGGGGTACACGGGCAGCAGTGGTGTGGTCAGTGGAGGCCTAGTGGAAGGAGTGACCGCAGACAGGCATCGAAGGCCTAAAATAATAACACATGGCTGTAGGCAATTTTAAATTGGTTACAGGGGTACACGGGCAGCAGTGGTGTGGTCAGTGGAGGCCTAGTGGAAGGAGTCACCGCAGACAGGCATCGAAGGCCTAAAATAATAACACATGGCTGTAGGCAATTTTAAATTGGTTCCAGGGGTACACGGGCAGCAGTGGTGTGGTCAGTGGAGGCCTAGTGGAAGGAGTGACCGCAGACAGGCATCGAAGGCCTAAAATAATACACATGGCTGTAGGCAATTTTAAATTGGTTACAGGGGTACACGGGCAGCAGTGGTGTGGTCAGTGGAGGCCTAGTGGAAGGAGTCACCGCAGACAGGCATCGAAGGCCTAAAATAATAACACATGGCTGTCGGCAATTTTAAATTGGTTCCAGGGGTACATGGGCAGCTGTGGTGTGGTCAGTGGAGGCCTAGTGGAAGGAGTCACCGCAGACAGGCATCGAAGGCCTAAAATAATAACACATGGCTGTAGGCAATTTTAAATTGGTTACAGGGGTACACGGGCAGCAGTGGTGTGGTCAGTGGAGGCCTAGTGGAAGGAGTCACCGCAGACAGGCATCGAAGGCCTAAAATAATAACACATGGCTGTAGGCAATTTTAAATTGGTTCCAGGGGTACACGGGCAGCTGTGGTGTGGTCAGTGGAGGCCTAGTGGAAGGAGTCACCGCAGACAGGCATCGAAGGCCTAAAATAATAACACATGGCTGTAGGCAATTTTAAATTGGTTACAGGGGTACACGGGCAGCAGTGGTGTGGTCAGTGGAGGCCTAGTGGAAGGAGTCACCGCAGACAGGCATCGAAGGCCTAAAATAATAACACATGGCTGTAGGCAATTTTAAATTGGTTACAGGGGTACACGGGCAGCAGTGGTGTTGTCAGTGGAGGCCTAGTGGAAGGAGTGACCACAGACAGGCATCGAAGGGCTAAGATAACAAAAATGTCAATACAATGGTATTGTCAGTGGCAGGCATTGAAGGATGTCAGCGCATAGACTAAACATTGGTGGAGCTGTGAGATAATTTTGCAAGTGGTAGAGCACTGTTTGAGCTGGGGTGGGGGGAAACTGTCTTGTGGCCGGCGGTACAGGCCCAGGGCCCCTCATATTACAACGGTGTGTCTGACGTTGGGTGCGCACCACCACCGCCAGAGACACTTTATTGTACTAGGAGGGACCCAGTGGCAGTGCCGTTGACCAAAAGCGGGCTCACCCACCTCTTCAGACAAACTGCACTCTCACGGGTGCTGTCGCCAAGTGTCGATACCACGGCCCCGTGTGGGGAGTTTGGCCATTTAGTGAGGTGTAAACATGTCGTATGCTGGACAATCAGGTGCAGAAAATTACGAGATTGGAAAAGGCATTCAGAATAGTCCACAGGCAAGACCTTTTCATAGGAAAGCTAGGTGTCAGCCGGGCAAGGTGGGGCAAAAGATTTCGAAATCCAGTTGTGGTTCATTTTAATGAAGGTTAGATCATCTACATTTTGGGTAGCCAGACGAGTCCTTTTTTCTGTTAGTATTGAACCTGCAGCACTGAATACTCTTTCTGATAGGACACTAGCTGCCGGGCAAGCAAGCTCCTGCAATGCATATTCTGCCAATTCTGGCCAGGTGTCTAATTTTGATGCCCAGTAATCAAATGGGAATGACGGTTGAGGGAGAACATCGATAAGGGATGAAAAATAGTTTGTAACCATACTGGACAAATGTTGTCTCCTGTCACTTTGAATTGATGCTGCAGTACCTGTCCTGTCTGCGGTCATAGCAAAATCACTCCACAACCTGGTCAGAAAACCCCTCTGGCCAACGCCACTTCTGATTTCTGCCCCTCTAACTCCTCTGGTCTGCTGGCCCCTGCAGCTCGTGTGAGAACGATCACGGGCGCTGTGTGCAGGGAATGCCAGAAGCAAATGGTCAACAAGAGTTGATTGTTTGGTTGCTAATATTAGTTCCAAGTTCTCATGTGGCATTATATTTTGCAATTTGCCTTTATAGCGAGGATCAAGGAGGCAGGCCAACCAGTAATCGTCATCATTCATCATTTTAGTTATGCGTGTGTCCCTTTTGAGGATACGTAAGGCATAATCCGCCATGTGGGCCAAAGTTCCAGTTCTCAAATCTGCGGTTGTGCTTGGTTGAGGGGCAGTTTCAGGCAAATCCACGTCACTTGTGTCCCTCAAAAAACCAGAACCCGGCCTTGCCGCACCACCAATTTCCAGTGGCCCCGGAAAAGCTTCCTCATTAAAAATATAATCATCCCCATCATCCTCCTCGTCCTCCTCCTCCTCTTCGCCCGCTACCTCGTCCTGTACACTGCCCTGGCCAGACAATGGCTGACTGTCATCAAGGCTTTCCTCTTCCTCAGCTGCAGACGCCTGATCCTTTATGTGCGTCAAACTTTGCATCAGCAGACGCATTAGGGGGATGCTCATGCTTATTATGGCGTTGTCTGCACTAACCAGCCGTGTGCATTCCTCAAAACACTGAAGGACTTGACACATGTCTTGAATCTTCGACCACTGCACACCTGACAACTCCATGTCTGCCATCCTACTGCCTGCCCGTGTATGTGTATCCTCCCACAAAAACATAACAGCCCGCCTCTGTTCACACAGTCTCTGAAGCATGTGCAGTGTTGAGTTCCACCTTGTTGTAACGTCTATGATTAGGCGATGCTGGGGAAAGTTCAAAGAACGCTGATAGGTCTGCATACGGCTGGAGTGTACGGGCGAACGGCGGATATGTGAGCAAAGTCCACGCACTTTGAGGAGCAGGTCGGATAACCCCGGATAACTTTTCAGGAAGCACTGCACCACCAGGTTTAAGGTGTGAGCCAGGCAAGGAATGTGTTTCAGTTGGGAAAGGGAGATGGCAGCCATGAAATTCCTTCCGTTATCACTCACTACCTTGCCTGCCTCAAGATCTACAGTGCCCAGCCACGACTGCGTTTCTTTCTGCAAGAACTCGGACAGAACTTCCGCGGTGTGTCTGTTGTCGCCCAAACACTTCATAGCCAATACAGCCTGCTGACGTTTGCCAGTAGCTGCCCCATAATGGGAGACCTGGTGTGCAACAGTGGCAGCTGCGGATGGAGTGGTTGTGCGACTGCGGTCTGTGGACGAGCTCTCGCTTCTGCAGGAGGACGAAGAGGAGGAGGAGGGGGTGCGAACGGCTACAGCCAATTGTTTCCTAGACCGTGGGCTAGGCAGAACTGTCCCAAACTTGCTGTCCCCTGTGGACCCTGCATCCACCACATTTACCCAGTGTGCCGTGATGGACACGTAACGTCCCTGGCCATGCCTACTGGTCCATGCATCTGTTGTCAGGTGCACCTTTGTGCTCACAGATTGCCTGAGTGCATGGACGATGCGCTCTTTAACATGCTGGTGGAGGGCTGGGATGGCTTTTCTGGAAAAAAAGTGTCGACTGGGTAGCTCGTAGCGTGGTACAGCGTAGTCCATCAGGGCTTTGAAAGCTTCGCTTTCAACTAACCGGTAGGGCATCATCTCTAACGAGATTAGTCTAGCTATGTGTGCGTTCAAACCCTGTGTACGCGGATGCGAGGCTAAGTACTTCCTTTTTCTAACCATAGTCTCATGTAGGGTGAGCTGGACTGGAGAGCTGGAGATCGTGGAACTAGCGGGGGTGCCGGTGGACATGGCAGACTGAGAGACGGTGGGAGATGGTATTGTTGCCACCGGTGCCCTAGATGCAGTGTTTCCTACTACGAAACTGGTGATTCCCTGACCCTGACTGCTTTGGCCTGGCAAACCTGCACAGATACTGCAGGTGGTGCGGAAAATGGTGGCCCTACACTGCCGGAAGGGATGTTGCGTTGCTGACTAGCTTCATTGGCCGAGGGTGCTACAACCTTAAGGGACGTTTGGTAGTTAGTCCAGGCTTGCAAATGCATGGTGGTTAAATGTCTATGCATGCAACTTGTATTGAGACTTTTCAGATTCTGTCCTCTGCTTAAGGTAGTTGAACATTTTTGACAGATGACTTTGCGCTGATCAATTGGATGTTGTTTAAAAAAATGCCAGACTGCACTCTTTCTAGCATCGGATACCTTTTCAGGCATGGCAGACTGAGCTTTAACCGGATGGCCACGCTGTCCTCCAACAGGTTTTGGCTTTGCCACGCGTTTTGGGCAAGATACGGGCCCTGCAGATGGAACCTGTTGCGATGTTGATGCCTGCTGCGGCCCCTCCTCCTCCGCTTCAGAACTGCTGCCGCCTGCACCCTGTTCCCCCAATGGCTGCCAATCGGGGTCAAGAACTGGGTCATCTATTACCTCTTCTTGTAGCTCGTGTGCAACTTCGTCTGTGTCACCGTGTCGGTCGGTGGTATAGCGTTCGTGATGGGGCAACATAGTCTCATCAGGGTCTGATTCTTGATCAGCACCCTGCGAGGGCAATGTTGTGGTCTGAGTCAAAGGACCAGCATAGTAGTCTGGCTGTGGCTGTGCATCAGTGCACTCCATGTCAGATTCAACTTGTAATGGGCATGGACTGTTAACTGCTTCACTTTCTAAGCCAGGGACGGTATGTGTAAAGAGCTCCATGGAGTAACCCGTTGTGTCGCCTGCTGCATTCTTCTCTGTTGTTGTTTTTGCTGAAGAGGACAAGGAAGCGACTTGTCCCTGACCGTGAACATCCACTAACGACGCGCTGCTTTGACATTTACCAGTTTCACGAGAGGAGGCAAAAGAGCTAGAGGCTGAGTCAGCAAGATAAGCCAAAACTTGCTCTTGCTGCTCCGGCTTTAAAAGCGGTTTTCCTACTCCCAGAAAAGGGAGCGTTCGAGGCCTTGTGTAGCCAGACGACGAACCTGGCTCCACAGCTCCAGACTTAGGTGCAATATTTTTTTTCCCACGACCAGCTGATGCTCCACCACTACCACTACCCTCATTACCAGCTGACAATGAACGCCCCCGGCCACGACCTCTTCCACCATACTTCCTCATTGTTTTAAAAACGTAAACAAACTAACGGTATCTGTTGCTGTCACACAAATTACACGGTGAGCTATAACTTCAGTATGATTTAGCTACCCCTTTACAGGTGAGTGAGACCACAACGAAAATCAGGCACAATGTTACACACTCTGTTGTTGGTGGCAACAAATGAGAGAGATGCCACACACGCAGGACTGTCACTGAAGCACAAATGTAAATATTAATCTCCCACTGATTTGATTTTTTTTTTTTTTCAGGGAGACTTTAGGAAAAAAAAAAATAGAATAAAATGATTTTTTCAGGAAGAATTTAGAAACCAAATAAAATAAAATGATTTTTTCAGGGAGAATTTAGAAAACAAATAAAACAAAAAAAGGCTTTCTATGGCCCACTGAGTGAGAGATGACGCACACAGGAGTCAGGAGTGGCACACAAGCCCAGAGGCCAATATTTATCTCCCACTGATTGATGTAGTGATTTTTTCAGGTAGATTTTGGAACCCAAATCAAGCTAAAAAAATAATAGGCTTTCTATGGCCCACAATTGGAGAGAGAGAGAGAGATGGCACACCCAGGAGTCAAGACTGGCACACAAGCAGAAAGGGCAATATTAATCTCCCACTGATTTGTTTTTTTTTTGTTTTTTTCAGGGAGACTTTAGGAAAAAAAAAATAGAATAAAATGATTTTTTCAGGAAGAATTTAGAAACCAAATAAAATAAAATGATTTTTTCAGGGAGAATTTAGAAAACAAATAAAACAAAAAAAGGCTTTCTATGGCCCACTGAGTGAGAGATGACGCACACAGGAGTCAGGAGTGGCACACAAGCCCAGAGGCCAATATTTATCTCCCACTGATTGATGTAGTGATTTTTTCAGGTAGATTTTGGAACCCAAATCAAGCTAAAAAAATAATAAGCTTTCTATGGCCCACAATTGGAGAGAGAGAGAGAGAGAGATGGCACACCCAGGAGTCAAGACTGGCACACAAGCAGAAAGGGCAATATTAATCTCCCACTGATTTGTTTTTTTTTTTTTGTTTTTTTCAGGGAGACTTTAGGAAAAAAAAAAATAGAATAAAATGATTTTTTCAGGAAGAATTTAGAAACCAAAGAAAATAAAATGATTTTTTCAGGGAGAATTTAGAAAACAAATAAAACAAAAAAAGGCTTTCTATGGCCCACTGAGTGAGAGATGACGCACACAGGAGTCAGGAGTGGCACACAAGCCCAGACGCCAATATTTATCTCCCACTTTTTTTTTTTTGTTCCAGGGAAAATTTATAAACCCAATAAAAAAAATAATAAATAGGCTTTCTATGGCCCACTATCTGAGAGACAGAGAGAGATGGCACGCTTAGGACTGGCACACAAGCCCAAAGGCCAATATTAATCTCCCTTTTTTTTTAAGGGAGAATTTATAAAACCAAAAAAAAAATAAATAAATAGGCTTTCTATGGCCCACTATTTGTGAGAGAGATGGCACGCTCAGGACTGGCACACAAGCACAGAGGCCAATATTAATCTCCCACTTTTTTTTTTTTTTCCAGGGAAAATTTATAAACCCAATAAAAAAAAATAAAAATAAATAGGCTTTCTATGGCCCACTATCTGAGAGAGAGAGATGGCACGCTTAGGACTGGCACACAAGCCCAAAGGCCAATATTAATCTCCCACTGATTGATTTATTGATTTTTTCAGGTAGAATTTAGAACCCAAATAAAGCAAAAAAAAAAAAAAATGGGCTTTCTATGGCCCACTGAGTGAGTGATGATGCACACAGGAGTCAGGAGTGGCACACAAGCCCTGAGGCCAATATTTTTCTCCCACTGATTGATGTAGTGATTTTTTCAGGTAGATTTTAGAACCAAAATCAAGCAAAAAAATAAATAGGCTTTCTATGGCCCACTGAGTGAGTGATGATGCACACAGGAGTCAAGAGTGGCACACAAGCCCTGAGGCCAATATTTTTCTCCCACTGATTGATGTAGTGATTTTTTCAGGTAGATTTTAGAACCCAAATCAAGCAAAAAAATAAATAGGCTTTCTATGGCCCACTGAGTGAGAGATGACACAGACAGGGATGGCACTCTAGCAGAAATGTCAATCTTAATCTCCCACAAAAAAAAAAACAGGGCGTGTCCTTCAATTACTATCTCCCTGCAGTAATCTCAGCCAGGTATGGCAGGCAGCAATAAGGAGTGGACTGATGCACAAATTAAATAAAAAGTGTGTACAAACAAAAAAGATAGCTGTGCAGAAAGGAAGGAACAAGAGGATTTGTTCTTTGAAAAAAGCAGTTGGTTTGCACAGCGGCGTACACACAGCAATGCAGCTATCAGGGAGCCTTCTAGGGCAGCCCAATGAGCTACAGCGCTGAGGGGAAAAAAAAAAATGTAGCTTCCACTGTCCCTGCACACCGAAGGTGGTGTTGGGCAGTGGAAATCGCTACAGCACAAGCGGTTTGGTGGTTAATGGACCCTGCCTAACGCTATCCCTGCTTCTGACGAAGCGGCAGCAACCTCTCCCTAGGCTCAGATCAGCAGCAGTAACATGGCGGTCGGCGGGAACGCCCCTTTATAGCCCCTGTGACGCCGCAGACAGCAAGCCAATCACTGCAATGCCCTTCTCTAAGATGGTGGGGACCAGGACCTATGTCATCACGCTGCCCACACTCTGCGTTTACCTTCATTGGCTGAGAAGTGGCGCTTTTCGCGTCATTGAAACGCGATTTTGGCGCGAAAGTCGCGTACCGCATGGCCGACCCCGCATGAAACCCGACTTTGCCAAAAGTCGGCGACTTTTGAAAATGAACGACCCGTTTCGCTCAACCCTAGTTGTTACATAACATGAGCAATCAGTGCCAAATTCACTGTTCCCGCCTTCAGATGTATTGAACATCAACAGGAAGCCAGGGTGGTGGATGCTCTCTGACATTCGCTTATTGTTCGATTAGTCTGAAATTGGGGATAGTGACGCCATCGCTGATTGGGAGCAGGGCTCACATGATGTAACAACCTCACATGAGCCCCGGGAACATAAGAGCTGACACTGTTGGAACGGCTTCTGCATGGACATTTGTTTAAGTGTTTTTAGTTTAACAGGACCAAACATGAGGCATGAGAAGGGATTGTCCAAGTAGTGGACAACCCCTTTAAACATCAAAAATCCCACACAGGAGAAGCATTATCATAACTAGAGTGTGAAAAATAAATTACTGGAAAATCGTCTTTTGTTGACAATCAAAAATTATTCATATGGAGAGAAACTTTATATGTTATTGACAAATTGTAGAAAAACATATAAAAGACAATGGTATAATAAAATGAGAAAGGGAAATTGCATTAGACCTTTTAGCAAGAAAAATATCTTGTTAATAAGCATGTGCGTCTTATAGACTGGAGGAAATGTACTGTAACAAATGTGTCCTTCCTGATCACTGAGAGAAATGCCATCTCCTCCTGCCCCATACTTATCTAACTGATTGGTGCAGAGCAGGAGAAGAAGGTACCGGGACCTGTACAAAGGCTGCATGTCCTGAGTGAGCAGCTGAAGAACCTTCCACCTGACTTTCTCATGGACCTTTGAGAACATATAATCAATCACATGAGCTAGAAGGAACAGGTGGTGGGAGGAAACCATCATATTTCAGGATGACAGATGACACTAACTGATGTGCCCCAGAGATAATCTTTTGAGGCTGTTTTTTTGATGACATCTTGATATTGTCAGGATCTAGGGAAGAACTGTCTAGATTTGTCATCAGCCTAAATTCTAATATTATAGGTTTAACATTTACTGTAGAGTTGGATGAAGTTTGTTTACCCTTTTTGAACTGCCAGATAAAAAAGAATTAGACTGCAGTCTCTCTACCACCATCTATCGTAAACTCACCACTAGCAACAGTTTGTGAAATTGCCATAGCTTTGAAAAAAGGTACACCAAAGAGCCAATATTTAAGGATCAGATGAAATTTCTCTAATACAGAAGACTTTTCACAATCTAGAGACCTCAAAAAACGTTTTATTAATAAAGTATGTCAATGCTTTCATAATAGGCCTGTTATAAGGAAGCTAACAGTGAATGTATGCTATATTCCCCACCCTGCCGATTCCAATGCTGGGAATATATATACCCCCGACACAGTCACTGCGAACTCCACGATAACAACAGCACTACTCGCTGCCAACACCAGTCGATTTTATTAGGCTTGGTTCCCATTGCGTTAATGGGAACGCGCTAACGGACAGCGTTGCACGGCGAAATTAACGCCGTGCAACGCGTCCGTTAGCGCGCCCATTCACGGCAATGGGAACGCGCAGCACTAGCACGTGCCATGTCCGGCACGCGCTAGCGATGCGCCGGTGTTTCCTGGCGCGCCGCGAACACTGCTTGCAGCATCCGAGGCGCGCCCGCGGTCCGTTCCCCGCTCTCGCAGATCGGGGATCTGCGAGAGCGGGGACGTTACCGCGACCCCGGGACGCGGCCACATTAAAAACATTGCGTTAGCGCAACCCGCTAGCGCTAGCGCTAAACGGGTTGCACTAACGCAATGCGACCCTAGCCTTATACAGGCTGACTGGAGGCCTCGTTCTGGTAGCATATGGCTTTCATGGGTGAGGTTTACAGAACAAAAGGAACAGAACTATTAAATTTTATATTTAATCCAAATGATAGGCAGCGTTTATAAAACATGTACAAAATATTTTACAAAAGGGACAAAACAATACAACATATACAGTTACATAAAATAAAAAGGAATTGCAGAAGAAAGTTACTGCGCCACTCACATAAATGAGTCAACTTAGTGGAAAAAGAGCACTTCAATTTGGGGGATGTTCAGCTAATGGGATTCATGCATACACGATGTGTATCTCTCTACAGGAAACAAGATTATAATTTGGCTTGACCTTTTATCAGTACCTGAGTTAAGGCCCCTTCACATTTAGCGACGCTGCAGCGATACCGACAACGATCCGAATCGCTGCAGCGTCGCTGTTTGGTCACTGGAGAGCTGTCACACAGACCGCTCTCCAGCGACCAACGATGCCGGTAACCAGGGTAAACATCCGGTAACTAAGCGCAGGGCCGCGCTTAGTAACCCGATGTTTACCCTGGTTACCATGCTAAAAGTAAAAAAAAACAAACAGTACATACTTACCTACAGCCGTCTGTCCTCCAGCGCTGCGCTCTGCTTCTCTGCTCTCCTCCTGTACTGTCTGGGAGCCGGAAAGCAGAGCGGTGACGTCACCGCTCTGCTTTCCGGCTCACAAACAGTACAGGAGGAGTGCAGAGCACAGCGCTGGAGGACAGACAGTTGTAGGTAAGTATGTAGTGTTTGTTTTTTTTACTTTTAGCATGGTAACCAGGGTAAACATCGGGTTACTAAGCGCGGCCCTGCGCTTAGTTACCCGATGTTTACCCTGGTTACCAGTGAAGACATCGCTGGATCGGTGTCACACACGCCGATCCAGCGATGTCTCCAGGGAGTCCAGCGACGAAATAAAGTTCTGGACTTTATTCAGCGACCAACGATCTCCCAGCAGGGGCCTGATCGTTGGTCGCTGTCACACATAACGATTTCATTAACGATATCGTTGCTACGTCACAAATAGCAACGATATCGTTAACAATATCGTTATGTGTGAAGGTACCTTTACACCCACACATCATCCCCTGATGACCTCGTGTGGGCTAGGTTGTGGGTTGTCCTCAGCCCTTCAGGATTTTATGAAACCCCCAATTTATGTGAGAACTTCACTCTGATGATTGCAGAAATTTGAGATCGCCACCATATTTTCCATTAGGATTTTACCATAGCCATGACATGGCTGTTGTCAGTTATCTGGCCTATATGGATTTGTGGTTTATAGGCAGGGGTTGGAGTTATGAGAAAATATGCATATTCTTCGCCGGTTACCTCTGAAATAAAAAATGTATATCCCATCACTATCGAATTTATACAAGCCTCAATATTCATACTTTTCCATCGATGACAGTTGTCTGGCAAAGAAGTTTGGATGAAAGGAATTTGCACCTGTGAAAACCAATAGCTATGTCTAAAGGGTGTGAAGTGTTCGCTTTAATCCTCTCACGTCACGAAAACATTTTCCTGTCTTAATTATTTGTCCAATCCTCTGAAAAGAGTTACCCTGTCTATTCCAAATCTCAATTACCTGTCCAAGCTATAACTTTATCATTGCACAACAGACTCCCTCGTTGACACTGCAAGGATCCTTTACTTCACAAAAGGGGCTGCCTGTATGTTAGATAGGATGGTTCCCTTCTCTTTTTCTATAAATGTAAGTTTATTTCTAAGAGTGTTAGCTAGATTGCAAGCTCCTATCCAACTGCAAAAAAGAGGGGAGGAGGGAGGATACATTTTTATATTTTCTACGACAAAGGATATCCCACTGATGTCTTTACTGCAGCCTTTAATCATGCTTTGGGGAGGGACATACAAGCACTTCTCAGTCTGGCAAGGAGAGAACCAGAGGGTGGATTTATGTGTATTATTGGCACCTTTAATAGCCTATCCAGCAGCGTTTACCAAGGTATCAAGACACTGCGATATTCTATTTGCCAATCCTTATCTTGGGGTAGCCATTTCCCCCACACCAAAAATCACATATGCAGTAGTGTTCAAAATAATAGTAGTCCAATATGACTAACCAGATTACCACCAGTTCGCAAAATAATGATCGCTATTTGGGGTTTCTATATATATTGTTTTGTGACAAGCTGGGACCTACTACATTTTGAATGGACTCACTAGTTAGTTACTTTGTCTGTGACAACACTGTAGCACTATTAGCACCTTAGTAGAGGCATGGATAACCATTTATATCATGAACATTTGAATTATACCACTGTAAACATAGAAGGAGCTTTATATGTAGGTGAATTTGTTAGATCTGGGATGGATGGATTCAGGGATCAGATGTGTGTTCACAAGCCAAATCAATATTCTTAGAGCTTCCTGTGCTTTGTCAGTTGGAAATTATCTCAGTTTCTTCATCATGGAAAATTGATGGGCATTATTATGTGGGGCACTTAGGAGGATCAATACTAGGGACACTCACGGCAGGAGCATCTCTGAATCGCCGTAGCAACAGGATGAGGAGTTTGTGCAGTTTGGGAAAAGATGGGGACGGCGCTGGAAATGTGAGAAGTCAGATGTGTCTGTTGTAATCTCTGCAGATGAGTCCTGGCTGGAGAAGTTGTCGTGTCAGTCTGGGCCGGACGAAGAAATTGGGAAAGTGAATGGCTCCATCAAAAAAAACGTCTGCTGTGAGTTACTATATATGACTTGATTGTAATCTCACATATGTTCTGCAGCACTGGTATGTAACACTGTAAGTAACCATATGGCGGTAATATCAGTCTTAGGGTCTGGATGGCACTTTTCAGCCTGGGGGGCAATCACAAGGCAGTGGCCCGTGAGTTGAAGTGGCCCTCCTTTTCCCTGATTACCTCTGGCCATTGCATTTAAGCAGCAGAGATAACAGGCTTTAAAAACAGGCTGGTACAGAGAAATGGGAACAGAATGGAGCTTGCTGCATAGACATGGGAGCAGAACCAAACTTACTCCAGAGATATGGGAGCCGAACAGAGCTTACTCCAGAGATATGGGAGCAGAACAGAGCTTACTACAGAGATATGGGAGCAGAACAAAGCTTACTACAGAGATATGGGAGCAGGACAGAGCTTACTACAGAGATATGGGAGCAGAACCAAGCTTACTACAGAGATATGGGAGCAGAACAGAGCTTACTCCAGAGATATGGGAGCAGAACAGAGCTTACTCCGGAGATATAGGAGCAAAAAAGAGCTTACTCCAGAGATATGGGCGCGGAACCGAGCTTTCTATAGAGATATGGGCGCAGAACTGAGCTTAGAACAGAGATATGGCAGCAGAACCAAGCTTACTACAGAGATATGGGAGCATGACAGAGCTTACTGCATAGGTACGTGTGCAGAACCAAGCTTACTATAGAGATATGGGAGTAGAACCGAGCTTACTACAGAGATATAGGAGTAGAACAGAGCTTACTACAGAGATATGGGAGCATGACAGAGCTTCCTGCGTAGGTATGTGTGCAGAACTGAACTTACTATAGAGATATGAGAGTAGAACCAAGCTTACTACAGAGATATGGGAGCAGAACAGAGCTTACTACAGAGATATGGGAGTGGTACTGAGCTTACTCCGGAGATATGGGCGCAGAACCAAGCTTACTACAGAGATATGGGAACAGAACCGAGCTTACTACAGAGATATGGGAGCAGAGATAACTACAGAGATATGGGAGCATGACAGAGCTTACTGCATAGGTATGTGTGCAGAACCAAGCTTACTACAGAGATAAGGGAGCAGGACCAAGCTTTATACAGAGATAAGGGAGCAGGACCAAGCTTACTACAGAGATAAGGGAGTAGGACCAAGCTTACTACAGAGATAAGGAGCAGGACCAAGCTTACTACAGAGATAAGGGAGTAGGACCAAGCTTACTACAGAGATAAGGGAGCAGGACCAAGCTTACTAAGTCTACTACATGGAACCAAGCCTGCTACATAGAAACTGGAGCAGAACCGAGATTACGGCATACATACAGTACCATAATCTAGATTACTACATTGATACAGTACCAGAACCAAGCTTACTGCTTAGATATGGTGCCATAACGGAGCTTACCTACAAACATATAATAACACAGCTACACAGTGCCTACTATCACCACTACACAGCATATACATATTATAATAACACGATTACCTCTACATGAAACTACACTCTATACAAAGACTAATGATACCACCATACACATCTATATATATAATTGTCTAAGGGTCACTTCCGTCTGTCTGTCTGTCCTGTCACGGTTATTCATTCGCTGATTGGTCTCGGCAGCTGCCTGTCATGGCTGCCGCGACCAATCAGCGACGGGCACAGTCCGATTAGTCCCTCCCCTACTCCCCTGCACTCACTGCCCGGTGCCCGCTCCGTAATCCCCTCCACTCACCGCTCACACAGGGTTAATGGCAGCGGTAACGGCCCGCGGTGTAACGCACTCCGTTACCGCTGCTATTAACCCTGTGTGTCCCCAACTATTTACTATTGATGCTGCCTATGCAGCATCAATAGTAAAAATATGTCATGTTAAAAATAATAAAAAAAAAAAAAACCTGCTATACTCACCCTCCGCCGCCTTTCCCGCTCCTCGCCATGCTTCCGGGACCGCTCCATTGCAAGCGTCCTGTCCCAGCGCTGGTGTGTGACAAGGACCTGCCGTGACGTCACGGTCATGTGACCGCGACGTCACCATAGGTCCTGCTCACACCAGCCCTGGGACCGGAAGCTGCCGCTTGCAATGGAGCGGTCCCGGAAGCGTGGCGAGGAGCGGCAAAGGCGGCGGATGGTGAGTATAGCAGGACTTCCAACGGGCCTTCGGAAGGTGAATATATATATATATATATTTTTTAAGTCTCTATACTACGTGGCTCTGTGCTGGGCAATATACTACGTGGCTCTGCTATATACTACGTGGCTGGGCAATATACTATGTATTTCTGCTATATACTATGTGACTGGGCAATATACTACGTGACTGGGCAATATACCGTACTACGTGGCTCTGCTATATACTACGTGGCTGGGCAATATACTACGTGGCTGGGCAATATACTACGTGACTGGGCAATATACTACGTGGCTCTGCTATATACTACGTGGCTGGGCAATATACTACGTGTTTCTGCTATATACTACGTGACTGGGCAATATACTACGTGACTGGGCAATATACCGTACTACGTGGCTCTGCTATATACTACGTGGCTGGGCAATATACTACGTTGCTGGGCAATATACTACGTGGCTGGGCAATATACTACGTGACTGGGCAACATACTACGTGACTGGGCAACATACTACGTGACTGGGCAATATACTACGTGACTGGGCAATATTCTACGTAGCTGGGCAATATACTACGTGGCTGGGCAATATACTACGTGACTGGGCAATATACTACGTGACTGGGCAATATACTACGTCGCTGGGCAATATAGTACGTGACTGGGCAATATACTACGTGGCTGGGCAATATACTACGTGACTGGGCAATATACTACGTGGCTGGGCAATATACTACGTGGCTGGGCAATATACTACGTGACTGGGCAACATACTACGTGACTGGGCAATATACTACGTGACTGGGCAATATACTACGTGACTGGGCAACATACTACGTGACTGGGCAACATACTACGTGACTGGGCAACATACTACGTGACTGGGCAATATACTACGTGACTGGGCAATATACTACGTAGCTGGGCAATATACTACGTGGCTGGGCAATATACTACGTGACTGGGCAACATACTACGTGACTGGGCAATATACTACGTGACTGGGCAATATACTACGTGACTGGGCAACATACTACGTGACTGGGCAATATACTACGTGACTGGGCAATATACTACGTAGCTGGGCAATATACTACGTGACTGGGCAATATACTACGTGACTGGGCAATATACTACGTGACTGGGCAATATACTACGTGACTGGGCAATATACTACGTCGCTGGGCAATATAGTACATGACTGGGCAATATACTACACTGTGTTCCAAATTATTGCTGCCTATGCAGCATCAATAGTAAAAAGATCTAATGTTAAAAATATTTTAAAAAAATTAAAAATCATCATATACTCACCTTCCGGCGCCTTTCCCGCTCCTCGTGACGCAATATACTACGTGGCTGGACAATATACTACGTGGCTGGGCAATATACTACGGGGCTGGGCAATATACTACGTGACTGGGCAATATACTACGTGACTGGGCAATATACTACGTGGCTGGGCAATATACTACGTGGCTGGACAATATACTACGTGGCTGGGCAATATACTACGTGGCTGGACAATATACTACGTGACTGGGCAATATACTACGTGACTGGGCAATATACTACGTGACTGGGCAATATACTACGTGGCTGGACAATATACTACGTGGCTGGGCAATATACTATGTGGCTGGGCAATATACTACGTGACTGGGCAATATACTACGTGACTGGGCAATATACTACGTGGCTGGACAATATACTACGTGGCTGGGCAATATACTACGTGGCTGGACAATATACTACGTGACTGGGCAATATACTACGTGACTGGGCAATATACTACGTGGCTGGGCAATATACTACGTGGCTGGACAATATACTACGTGGCTGGGCAATATACTACGTGGCTGGGCAATATACTACGTGACTGGGCAATATACTACGTGACTGGGCAATATACTACGTGACTGGGCAATATACTACGTGACTGGGCAATATACTACGTGGCTGGGCAATATAGTACATGACTGGGCAATATACTACACTGTGTTCCAAATTATTATGCAAATTGGATTTAAGTGTCATAAAGATTTAATTGTTTTGTTTTTCAAATAAACTCGTGGATGTTATTGTGTCTCAGGGCTCAATGAATCACTGAAATCAAACTTAAACATGTGATAATTAGTTTTAAAGGTGATTCTAATTAAAGGAAAACTACTTAAAAATTATGTTCCACATTTTTAAGCAGGCCACAGGTTTCAAGTAATATGGGAACTAAAAAGGATCTCTCTGCTGCTGAAAAGCTTTAAATAGTGCAATGCCTTGGACAAGGTATGAAAACATTAGATATTTCACGAAAACTTAAGAGTGGTCCTCATACTGTGAAGAGATTTGAGACTGAAACAGAGCACAGGCAGAGTTCATGTAGTTAAAGGCATAATGAGGAAGATTTGTGCCAAATTCATTGGATTAAGAGAGCAGCTGCCAAAATACCATTACAAATCAGCAAACAGATATTTGAAGCTGCTGGTGCCTCTGGAGTCCCTCAAACCTCAAGGTGTAGGATCCTTCAAAGACTTGCTGTGGTGCATAAACCTACTATTCAGCCACCCTTAAACAGTGTTCACAAGCAGAAATGGTTAAAGTGAGCCCAGACATATATGAATACTAATTTCCAAACAGTCTTCTTTACTGATGAGTGTCGAGCAACCTTGGATGGTCCAGATGGATGGAGTAGTGGATGGTTGGTGGATGGCCACCATGTCCCAACAAGGCTGCGATGTCAGCAAGGAGGTGGTACAGCTGGTGGAACGCTTTAAGGTTCCTGAAGGTGTGAAAATGACCTCCGCAAAGTATATAGGGTTTCTGACTGACAACTTTATTCCATGGTCTAAAAAGCAGAAATGTGCCTTCAGGAGCAAAATCATCTTCATGCATGACAATGCAACATCTCATGCTGCAAAGAAACCATTGGCTGCTATGGGCATAAAAGGAGATAAACTCATTGTGTGGCCACCATCTCCACCTGACCTCTACCGTACAGAGATCCTTTGGCGTATCATCAAGTAAAAGATCTATGAGGTTGGGAGGCAGTTCACATCAAAACAGCGGCTCTGGGAGGCTATTCTGACTTCATGCAGAGAAATACAAGCAGAAACTCTCCAAAAACTCACAAGTTCAATGGATGCAAGAATCGTGAAGATGATATCAAAGAAGGGTCCTATGTTAACATGTAACTTGGCCTGTTAGGAGGTTTTGGAGTTAATAGGTTTTTTTGTTCAGTGAATGTGACCTCCTAATGCTGCAAATTCCACAAATGAGCATTTTCAGTTCTTTAAAACATATCACATGTTTAGATATTCTACTGTGCCTAATAATTTGGAACAGTGCATTTTGAGTTTTTATATATTTTGGAGATTATACTGTTATCATTGGGAGGTTTCTTCAATAAAATTCGATGTATACTCTAACGGGTGATGATGACTTTTATTCGACTGACTGTCATTTGCACCGACCATTTAGGAAAATCCGAGAAAAATATAATTTGCATAATAATTTGGAACACAGTGTACGTGGCTGGGCAATATACTACGTGGCTGGGCAATATACTATCTGGCTGGGCAATATAGTACGTGACTGGGCAATATACTACGTGGACATACATATTCTAGAATACCCGATGCGTTAGAATCGGGCCACCATCTAGTATATATATATAATTGTCTAAGGGGTACTTCCGTCTGTCTGTTTGTCTGCAACTTACGTAACAGAAATCCCACGTCGCTGATTGGTCTCGCCAGCTGCCTGTCATGGCTGCCACGACCAATCAGCGACGGCCACCGTCTGATTAGTCCCTCCCTACTCCCCTGCAGTCAGTGCCCGGTGCCCACATACTCCCCTCCAGTCACTGCTCACACAGGGTTAATGCCAGTGGTAACGGATCGTGTTATGCCCCAGGTAACGCACTCTGTTAACGCAGCTATTAACCCTGTGTGACCAACTTTTTCCTATTGATGCTGCATATGCAGCATCAATAGTAAAAAGATCTAATGTTAAAAATAATAATAATAAAAAAAAAGGTTATTCTCACGCTCTGACGTCGCGCGCTGTCCTCGGCAGTGCAAGCGGTAGGTTCCGGTGCCAAGGATGCTATGCGAGAAGGACCTGCCGTGATGTCATAGTCATGTGACCGCGATGTCATCACAGCATCACTCCAGCATTTTTTTTTAATTTCACCGCTGGAGTGGCGCTTTAAGGGTATGCACGCGTTGCGGATTTGACGCTGCAAATCATTTTCCATCCGGTTTACAGTACCATGTAAACCTATAGAAAACAAAATCTGCAGTGCCCATGCTGCAGAAAATACCGTGCGGAAACGCTGCGTTGTATTTTCCACAACATGTCAATTCTTTGTGTGGATTCCGCAGCGCTTTACACCTGCGCCATAATAGAAAACCGCAGGTGAAATCAGCACAAAAAATGCTGGAAATCTGCAGGTAAAACGCAGTGCGTGTTTCAAACTCTGTGCCAAAAAATCCGCACATGAATCTGCAACGTGCGCACATAGCCTCAATCCAAGACCAACTGTCTGATACTCACCTTCCGGCGTTTTCATCTGTTTTCGCCACCGCACCGTTTGGGTCCATCTCCTGCAGTTTGTGACCTGTTCGCTGCTCCGGTGTTTCATGGAGCGGTACAGAGGTCACTAATCCATTTTTGTCTACAAAAGCCTCTTTCTCGCCTCTTCCTCGCCCTCATATACTTACATTGAGCGCTTGTGAAGTGGCTTCTAACTTCTGGCCCATTAGAAGCTGTGCTCACAAGATGGAGCCGCGGGACTGGAGCGGTGCCCAAAAGCGGTGAATATGGCGGAGGATGAGTATATGGCCGGGGCAGGGGACTTGTGCTTAAAGCAGTGAAAAAAAAACCCTGATAGAGTGGTGCTTTAATAATTTAATAATAAGCAGACTGCCAAATCATGACACGGAGTGCCGCCTGCCATGAGCCCCCAATATCACTGGCGTCATCAGGCTGTCATGCGACAACTTGTTTGCTATGTGCTTGTGTCGACTAGAAAGGTTTGGATTCTTTCAATAGAAGAGAATTGAGAGAAGCCGAAAGAGTCGTCACATGACCGTCTGCTGACATCAGCGATGCTGGGGCCATTGTTACTGTTCATGGGGGGACTCAAGGGACATTATTAAATGTCAAGTGGGCACTTAAGAAGCATTATTATTTATAGGGGCATCAGTGTGCATCTACTGGGTGGTAGAGGCTACTGAGCCGGCTGTCAGTCGCAGTAAGGCTATGTGCACACGTTGCGGATTTAGCTGTGGATCTGCAGCAGTTTTCCATGCGGTGTACAGTAGCATGATAACCTATGGAAAACCAAATCTGCTGTGCCCATGCTGCGGAAACTTCCACGTGGAAATGCGTTGTATTTTCTGCAGCATGTCAATTCTTTGTGCAGATTCCACAGCGTTTAACACCGATTCCTTAATAGGAATCCGCAGGTGTAAAAACGCAGGTGAAATCCGCACAAAAACTGCACAAAATCCGCAGGGCGTTTTACCTGCGGATTTTGCAGAATCCGCGCGGAAAAATCCACAATGGAATCCGCAATGTGTGCACATACCCTAAGAGGCGCAGTTACAGCTGCTGCTCTCTATACACAGAGCAGTGACTGAAACCGTGCCGGTGCCGCCCCCGAGGCTGTAGTGAGAAATAAAGTTCATTTCCTCCTGGCAGCGTGACCCTCAGTGCAGGCAACACACGGTGTCAGAAGATTGTACTGTGATTGGGGGACCAATGGGGACATCATTCTATGTATAGGGGAACTCTAATGGACATCATACTGTATGTATGGGAGCTGTGGGCCCATCATACTGTGTATAAGGGAGCTGTGAGCATACCATACTGTCTATAGGGGAGCTGTGGTGGCATTATACTGTGTATAAGGGAGCGGTTAGCCCATTATACTGTGTACAGGGGAATTGTGGGGGACATCATACTGTATATACGGGAGCTATGGGCCCATCATACTGTGTATAAGGGAGCTGGGAGCATGCCATACTGTTTATAGGGGAGCTGTGGGGGCATTATACTGTGTATAAGGGAGCGGTTAGCCCATTATACTGTGTACAGGGGAATTGTGGGGGACATCATACTGTATATACGGGAGCTGTGGGCCCATCATACTGTGTATAAGGGAGCTGTGAGCATACCATACTGTCTATAGGGGAGCTGTGGTGGCATTATACTGTGTATAAGGGAGCGGTTAGCCCATTATACTGTGTACAGGGGAATTGTGGGGGACATCATACTGTATATACGGGAGCTATGGGCCCATCATACTGTGTATAAGGGAGCTGGGAGCATGCCATACTGTTTATAGGGGAGCTGTGGGGGCATTATACTGTGTATAAGGGAGCGGTTAGCCCATTATACTGTGTACAGGGGAATTGTGGGGGACATCATACTGTATATACGGGAGCTATGGGCCCATCATACTGTGTATAAGGGAGCTGGGAGCATACCATACTGTCTATAGGGGAGCTGTGGGGGCATTATACTGTGTATAAGGGAGGCGTTAGCCCATTATACTGTGTACAGGGGAATTGTGGGGGACATCATACTGTATATACGGGAGCTGTGGGCAGATCATGCTATGTATAGGGGAGCTATGAAGGCATTATACTGTGCATAGGTTAGCTGTTTGCCCATTATACTGTATATAGGGGAGCTCTGGGGGGCATTATACTTTCTATAGTGGAGCTCTGTCGGCATAAAACTGTGTATAGGGGAGCAGTGGTGACATCATGCTGTGTATAGGGGGGCTGTGGGATCATATTGTGTATAGGGGAGCGTTGGCATCATCATATTGTGTATAGGGGAGCTGTGGGATCATCATATTGTGTATAGGGGAGCTGTGGCATCTTCATATTGTGTATAGGGGAGCTGTTGGATCATCATATTGTGTATAGGGGAGCTGTGGGATCATCATATTGTGTATAGGGGAGCTGTGGCATCTTCATATTGTGTATAGGGAAGCTGTTGGATCATCATATTGTGTATAGGGGAGCTGTGGGGGCATTATACTGTGTATAGGGAAGCTGTTGGCTCATACTGTGTAGAGGGGAGCTGTGGGCTCATCATACTGTGTATAGGGGAGCAGTGGTGACATTATACGCTGTGTAGGGGAGCAGTGGGGACATCATATTTGTATAGGGGAGCTGTAGGATCACCATATTGTGTATTGGGGAGCTGTGGGGGCATTATACTGTGTATAGGAAAGCTGTGGGCCCACCATAATGTGTATAGTCAAGCTGTACATGGAGGCTACTTAGGGGACATTATTAAATGTTAAGTGGGCACTTAATCATTATTATAGGGGCACTCAGAGTACTGAGACCATCAAAATTTCATATGTGGTATTATTACTTTTTAGGGACAAAATGTGGAGGGCACTAGCACAGGGCATTAATGTTTTCTAGAGGTGAATTTTATTATCTAGAGAGCACAAAAGAGTCATTATTACTATGTAAGGAGCACAGTGGTGGCATTATTATGTGGGGCAGCACCATTATTGTACCACACTGCAGGTGCTGTAGGACACATATGGTAGGAACGGCTCAGTATTGGGGTATCAGCAGAATAACGAGTTTGTGCAGGTTGGGGATAGATGGGGACGGGGCTGGAAACGTGAAGTCTGATGTGTCGTCATAATTTCTGCAGACGAGTCCTGGGTGGAGAAGTTGTCATGTCGGTCTGGGCCAGACGGAAAAGACCAGAAAAGTGAACGATTCCATCAGAAAGAACATCATCTGTAAGTTATTATCTATAGCTGTGCTGTGATCTCTTATATGGTCTGCAGGACTGGTATCTACCAATATATGGTCCTCATATAGTAATATCAGTGTTCGTTTTTGTCTATAGATTTATCTTCAGAGTGCGGTCATCTGCTGATGTTCCTCTATGCTCACAAATAGGGTGCACCACGTAGCTGTAGTAGTCAGGGATACCTAGTTAGGGGCCCACTCAGATTTTTCGCCCCCCCCAAGCTGAAACCTTAGCTACGCCTCTGCTACTCCATTAATGTCTCTTCATCCACCCATATCCTTTCAACACTACTGTGGTATTACCTAGACTGCCGAGTCTACAGGCATTCAGATATCCTGAGGGAGATTATATACCTTAATATATACCTAGCTGTATTATTTCTCGCAGAGAGGATCTATAGTAAGGACCATTATTTAGCATATGGTGTTGACACATTTGTTATTTATGGCAGTAAATTAACATCTAACTTATTAAGGCGATATATAATCTTTTGAGCAATAGTACCATCTAGTGGCAAGTTTTGGTATAGATTAGTCAAATTGGTAAATTGCACCTTTTTATATATATACCAGTAAATGCACTTTATATTCTATACTAGTGAATGAATTTTTTTATCTGTTACAATATTTTCTTTGTTATTGCTACTAATTCTAGTCGCCATATTTAAAATAATGTGCCAATTATATGTCATTTGTGAACCTTTTGTAACCTCCATTTTTCCAGTGATCTTTCTGTTCCTGAACTTTTCAAATATTATTTGGCATACATTAGTAAAAACTATTATTGTTTTAAAATAAAGTTTGTTGTCACGTCAAAACAATTTTTTACACCTCAATATTTGACTATGGTGTATGAAAAATAAGGTTATGCAATCTAATTAGAAAGAAGTGTTGCCTCTCTATGGGCTTCAAGATTGTTTTTTGGACTTTTGTTTTGAAAAGATCTCCCACTGAGTATGATACATGTAACATGAACATGTGTTCTTGGGATGGGGGTGAAGTAAGCTGAATTCTTGCCCCGGGTAATGAAAAACCTAGATACACCTCTGCCTATGTGATGTGTATACAGCAGTCTCAGTGTCTCCTATGTGATGTACATACAACAGTCTAGGTGTCTCCTATGTGATAGATATACAGTTAGGTCCATATATATTTGGACAGAGACAACATTTTTCTAATTTTGGTTATAGACATTACCACAATGAATTTTAAACAAAACAATTGAGATGCAGTGGAAGTTCAGACTTTCAGCTTTCATTAAAATTGGATGAAGGGTTTAGGAGTTTCAGCTCCTTAACATGTGCCACTCTGTTTTTAAAGGGACCAAAAGTAGTTAGACAATTGACTCCAAGGCTATTTCATGGGCAGGTGTGGGCAATCCCTTCGTTATGTCATTCTCAATTAAGCAGATAAAAGGCCTGGAGTTGATTTGAGGTATGGTGCTTGCATTTGGAAGGTTTTGCTGTGAAGTAAACATGTGGTCAAAGGAGCTCTAAATGCAGATGAAACAAGCCATCCTTAAGCTGCGGAAACAGAAAAAAAAAACATCCAAGAAATTGCTACAATATTAGGAGTGGCAAAATCTCCAGTTTGGTACATCCTGAGAAAGAAAGAAAGCACTGGTGAACTCATCAATGCAAAAAGACCTGGGCGCTCTCGGAAGACAACAGTGGTGGGTGATCGCAGAATAATCTCCATGGTGAAGAGAAATCCCTTCACAACAGCCAACCAAGTGAACAACACTCTCCAGGAGGTCGGCGTATCAATATCCAAATCTACCATAAAGAGAAGACTGCATGAAAGTAAATACAGAGGGTTCACTGCACGGTGCAAGCCACTCATAAGCATCAAGAATAAAAAGGCTAAAAAACATCTAAAAAAGCCAGCACAGTTCTGGAAGAACATTCTTTGGAGAGATGAAACCAAGATCAACCTCTACCAGAATGATGGAAAGAGAAAAGTATGGCGAAGGCGTGGTACAGCTCATGATCCAAAGCATACCACATCACCTGTAAAACATGGCGGAGGCAGTGTGATGGCTTGGGCATGCATGGCTGCCAGTGGCACTGGGTCACTAGTGTTTATTGATGATGTGACACAGGGCAGAAGCAGCCAAATGAATTCTGAGGTATTCAGAGCCATACTGTGTGCTCAGATCCAGCCAAATGCAGCCAAACTGATTGGTCGTCGTTTCATACTACAGATGGACAATGACCCAAAACATAAAGCCAAAGCAACCCAGGAGTTTATTAAAGCAAAGAAGTGGAATATTCTTGAATGGCCAAGTCGGTCACCTGATCTCAACCCAATTGAGCAGCATTTCACTTGTTAAAGACTAAACTTCAGACAGAAAGGCCCACAAACAACCAGCAACTGAAAACCACCGCAGTGAAGGCCGGGCAGAGCATCAAAAAGGAGGAAACACACAGCGTCTGGTGATGTCCATGAGTTCAAGACTTCAGGCAGTCATTGCCAACAAAGGGTTTTCAACCAAGTACTAGAAATGAACATTTTATTTAAAATTATTTAATCTGTCCAATTACTTTTGGTCCCTTTAAAAACAGGGTGGCACATGTTAAGGAGCTGAAACTCCTAAACTCTTCATCCAATTTTAATGTGGATACCCTCAAATGAAAGCTGAAAGTCTGAACTTTAACTGCATCTGAATTGTTTTGTTTAAAATTCATTGTGGTAATGTCTATAACCAAAATTAGAAAAATGTTGTCTCTCTCCAAATATATATGGACCTAACTGTATATTGTGGTGATACGCTACCTGAGTGTGTTGGGAGACACTCGCTTAGCACGGGATTCAAGCACTCAGGCACGATATCTCACACAAATCAGTCCATATGGTTTATTTATTTGTCATAAACCGCACCGTAAGCCAGGTTACACATCACCAGCTTACACATAGTCCATTACTTCAACACGTGCGGCTTTACAAAGCATTCAATAGTCACACCTTATCTCTCCAGTCACCGAGTGACTGCACAGTTCAGCAACTGTCATATGTTAGTGCACACAGTTCTTTTCCCCATACCAGGGGTTACCTCTCAGGAGCTCCTGCTCCACAGGTTGACTTTACATCAGTCCAAGGTCCTCAACATGGACTGTCCAGGTCCACGGTCTCTCAGAGCTTCCAGGACATCTCCACTCCCAGGAGACTCCAACACTGACCGTCAAGGACCTACAGCTCACAGGCCACTCAGTGCCAAAGCCCAACCATGTGCTGTTCAGGAATCCTATTCCCAGGATTTCCAACACAGGCTTCCAGGGCCTTGCACTTGGACCATTCAGATCCAAACACAGGAACTCTTGTGACCCACACCCTGGTCACATTACATACCTGTAACCACTCCCCTGGGTGGGAGTGTGGGTGTGTGTGGCTAGTTTGACCTGCCCATCTCTCATAACTAGCCCTGCCAGTCTCCCATTAGAACTACACAATTACTTGTGGGACTACAGGTCCCAGAACTGTTGTGAATTCTGTGGCAGAGCTCCCTCCTGTGGTCACAAGTGGTACTTTGGCTGATTCTCTCTGTGAGCTTCCGTTGGTGGAGGAAAGTGGTACTGCGGCTTCTGAGTTTCCTTCCACAGGTGATGTGGTGAAGTCGTTAGGTGCTGCTCTACTTAACTCCACCTGGTGCTTTGATCCTGGCCTCCAGTCAATGTTCTAGTATTGGACCTGTTTCCTCCTGGATCGTTCCTGTGGCCTGCTGCTCTGCATAGCTAAGTTTTTCTTTGCTATTTTGTTTGCTGTTTTTTCTGTCCAGCTTGTCTATTTGTTTGCTGGAAGCTCTGGGACTCAGAGGGTGTACCTCCGTGCCGTTAGTTCGGTGCGGAGGGTCTTTTTGCCCCCTTTGCGTGGTTTTGTAGGGTTTTGTGTTGACCGCAAAGTTATCTTTCCTATCCTCGCTCTGTTCAGAAAGTCGGGCCTCACTTGGCTAAATCTATTTCATCTCTACGTTTGTCTTTTCATCTTAACTCACAGTCATTATATGTGGGGGGCTGCCTTTTCCTTTGGGGTATTTCTCTGAGGCAAGGTAGGCTTATTTTCTATCTTCAGGCTAGCTAGTTTCTCAGGCTGTGCCGAGTTGCATAGGGAGCGTTAGGCGCAATCCACGGCTGCCTCTAGTGTTGTTGGAGAGGATTAGGGATTGCGGTCAACAGAGTTCCCACGTCTCAGAGCTCGTTCTATGTTTTTGGGTTATTGCCAGATCACTGTATGTGCTCTGACCTCTATGTCCATTGTGGTACTGAATTGCCTAATCATAACACAGAACACAACATAACTTCAGACTGACAGCGCAGAGTGTCATTCTCTGCGACACACATACCGGCCATCTATAATCCTGCCGGACTTTGTCTCATCACCATAATTATGCCTCCAAGCGCATCCTGAAGCACACACACAGCGCCTCCTGGCTGCAACATGGGTCACTGCACCGCATACCCTCTCCCTCTGTGCAAACGTACGGGGTTGAACACATGACATAAACCATGAGTCCTGACACTGGCTACCCATGTCACCTTGCCCTGCAAGTCGAGTGGAACATCTCAGTCGGTTTTGAGTGTCATTCAGCATCACACCTTTGTTAGGCCTTCCCCACCACCAGCGGTCAGTATGTCGGCCCTGGGCTTCAGCCCCCAAGTCACTATCTGTCTGTGTCACCAGACCCTTTTTAGTCAACCCACTTTCCAAGTGTACCCCTTCATGTGACCTTTCTTTCCACGGCCACCTCCTACTGTTACGGTCATGAGTCCACTGTCCAGTTGTCCAGAGCAAAGTACGCCTGCGCCGGAGCCGTGGCTGAAGATCAGAAGAGGACGTCTTGTGATGAAGATGGGAGGCGCCGCAGCGGACTGGAGACACCCATCCGACCTGACCAGCAGCGGGACCGCCCCTGGGTGAGTATAATATAACGTCTTTTTCTCCTCTTTCAGGTAACATCGGGGGCTTATCTACAGCATTACAGAATGCTGCAGATAAGCCCCTGATGCCGGTGGGCTTACCTCACCCGCGATTTTCGGGGTGACAGGTTCCCTTTAATATCCTAATGGCCCTTCACAGGAAAATGTACCCCACCCCCGCACTATAGAATAAAAAAACACCTCTGTTCTAGAGAATGAAGAGGATTTTTAATAAGAGGTAAATTGTAATGATGTTTTTTTTTACAAGTACTTTACAATTTTACCAATTTATGAACTTCAGCCAAACCCTTTACGTGCTGCACTGTGGAATTTGTCTCTTATAGGAATGCATTTAGCGCTGTGCTGTAGTTTTTGTCTCATATAGGGATGTATTTAGCGCTGTGCTGTAGTTTGTCTCATATAGGGATGTATTTAGCGCTGTGCTGTAGTTTTTGTCTCATATAGGGATGTATTTAGCGCTGTGCTGTAGTTTTTATCTCTTATAGTGATGTATTTAGCGCTGTGCTGTAGTTTGTCTCTTATAGGGATGTATTTAGTGCTGTGCTGTAGTTTTTCTCTTATAGGGATGTATTTAGCGCTGTGCTGTAGTTTTTGTCTCTTATAGGGATGTATTTAGCGCTGTGCTGTAGTTTGTCTCTCATAGGGATGCATTTAGCGCTGTGCTGTAGTTTGTCTCTTATAGGGATGTATTTAGCGCTGTGCTGTAGTTTTTCTCTTATAGGGATGCATTTAGCGCTCTGCTGTAGTTTTTGTCTCTTAAGGGATGTTTTTAGCGCTGTGCTATAGTTTGTCTCTTATAGCGATGCATTTAGCGCTATGCTGTAGCTTTTGTCTCTTATAGGGATGTATTTAGCACTGTGCTGTTGTTTTTGTTTTTCATAGGAATGCATTTAGCGCTGTGCTGTAGTTTTTGTCTCTTATAGAGATGCATTTAGCGATGTGCTGCAGTTTGTCTCTTATAGTGATGTATTTAGCGCTGTGCTGTAATTTGTCTCTTATAGGGGTGCATTTAGTGCTGTGCTGCAGCTTTTGTCTCTTATAGGGATGTATTTAGCGCTGTGCTGTAGCTTTTGTCTCTTATAGTGATGTATTTAGCGCTGTGCTGTAGTTTGTCTCTTATAGGGATGTATTTAGCGCTGTGCTGTAGTTTTTGTCTCTTATAGGGATGTATTTAGCGCTGTGCTGTAGTTTGTCTCTTATAGGGATGCATTTAGCGCTGTGCTGTAGCTTTTGTCTCTTATAGGGATGTATTTAGCGCTGTGCTGCAGTTTTTGTCTCTTATAGGGATGTATTTAGCGCTGTGCTGTAGTTTTTGTCTCTTATAGGGATGCATTTAGCGCTGTGCTTTAGTTTTTTTCTCTTATAGTGATGTATTTAGCGCTGTGCTGCAGTTTGTCTCTTATAGGGATGCATTTAGCGCTGTGCTGTAGTTTGTCTCTTATAGGGATGCATTTAGCGCTGTGCTGCAGTTTTTGTCTCTTATAGGGATGTATTTAGCGCTGTGCTGCAGTTTTTGTCTCTTATAGGGATGTATTTAGCACTGTGCTGTAGTTTGTCTCTTATAAGGATGTATTTAGCGCTGTGCTGTAGTTTGTCTCTTATAGGGATGCATTTAGCGCTGTGCTGTAGTTTGTCTCTTATAGTGATGTATTTAGCGCTGTGCTGCAGTTTGTCTCTTATAGGGATGCATTTAGCGCTGTGCTGTAGTTTGTCTCTTATAGGGATGCATTTAGCGCTGTGCTGTAGTTTGTCTCTTATAGTGATGTATTTAGCGCTGTGCTGCAGTTTGTCTCTTATAGTGATGTATTTAGCGCTGTGCTGCAGTTTGTCTCTTATAGGGATGTATTTAGCGCTGTGCTGCAGTTTTTGTCTCTTATAGGGATGCATTAAGCACTGTGCTGCAGTTTGTCTCTTACAGGGATGTATTTTGCGCTGTGCTGTAGTTTGTCTCTTATAGGGATGTGTTTAGCGCTGTGCTGTACTTTGTCTCTTATAGGGATGCATTTAGCGCTGTGCTGTAGTTTGTCTCTTATAGTGATGTATTTAGCGCTGTGCTGCAGTTTGTCTCTTATAGGGATGCATTTAGCGCTGTGCTGTAGTTTGTCTCTTATAGGGATGTATTTAGCGCTGTGCTGCAGTTTTTGTCTCTTATAGGGATGTATTTAGCACTGTGCTGTAATTTGTCTCTTATAGGGATGCATTAAGCGCTGTGCTGCAGTTTGTCTCTTATAGGGATGTATTTAACGCTGTGCTGCAGTTTTTGTCTCTTAGGCTGCCGTCACACTAGCAGTATTTGGTCAGTATTTTACCTCAGTATCTGTAAGCCAAAACCAGGGGAGGAACAATTAGAGGAAAAAAGTTTAATATAAACATATGCACCACTTCTGCATTTATCACCCACTCCTGGTTTTGACTTACAAATACTGATGTAAAATACTGACCAAATACTGCTAGTGTGACGGCAGCCTTATAGGGATGTGTTTAGCGCTGTGCTGCAGTTTTTGTCTCTTATAGAGATGTACAGTTAGGTCCATATATATTTGGACAGAGACAACATTTTTCTAATTTTGTTATAGATATTACCACAATGATTTTAAAACAAAACAATTCAGATGCAGTTAAAGTTCAGACTTTCAGCTTTCATTTGAGGGTATCCACATTAAAATTGGATGAAGGGTTTAGGAGTTTCAGCTCCTTAACATGTGCCACCCTGTTTTTAAAGAGACCAAAAGTAATTGGACAGATTCAATAATTTTAAATAAAATGTTCATTTTTAGTACTTGGTTGAAAACCCTTTGTTGGCAATGACTGCCTGAAGTCTTGAACTCATGGACATCACCAGACGCTGTGTTTCCTCCTTTTTGGTGCTCTGCCAGGCCTTCCCTGCGGTGGTTTTCAGTTGCTATTTGTTTGTGGGCCTTTCTGTCTGAAATTTTGTATTTAAAAAGTTAAATGCATGCTCAATATGGTTGAGATCAGGTGACTGACTTGGCTATTCAAGAATATTCCACTTCTTTGCTTTAATAAACTCCTGGGTTGCTTTGGCTTTATGTTTTGGGTCATTGTCCATCTGTAGTATGAAACGACAACCAATCAGTTCGGCTGCATTTGGCTGGATCTGAGCACACAGTATGGCTCTGAATACCTCAGAATTCATTCGGCTGCTTCTGTCCTGTGTCACATCATCAATAAACACTAGTGACCCAGTGCCACTGGCAGCCATGCATGCCCAAGCCATCACACTGCCTCCACCGTGTTTTACAGATGATGTGGTATGCTTTGGATCATGAGCTGTACCACGCCTTCGCCATAATTTTCTCTTTCCATCATTCTGGTAGAGGTTGATCTTGGTTTCATCTGTCCAAAGAATGTTCTTCCAGAACTGTGCTGGCTTTTTTAGATGTTTTTTAGCAAAGTCCAGTCTAGCCTTTTTATTCTTGATGCTTATGAGTGGCTTGCGCCGTGCAGTGAACCCTCTGTATTTACTTTCATGCAGTCTTCTCTTTATGGTAGATTTGGATATTGATACGCCGACCTCCTGGAGAGTGTTGGTCACTTGGTCGGCTGTTGTGAAGGGGTTTCTCTTCACCATGGAGATTATTCTGTGATCATCCACCACTGTTGTCTTCCGTGGGCGCCCAGGTCTTTTTGCATTGATGAGTTCATCAGAGCTTTCTTTCTTTCTCAGGATGTACCAAACTGTAGATTTTGCCACTCCTAATATTGTAGCAATTTCTCGGATGGTATTTTTCTGTTTTCGCAGCTTAAGGATGGCTTGTTTCACCTGCATGGAGAGCTCCTCTGACTGCATGTTTACTTCACAGCAAAACCTTCCAAATGCAAGCACCACACCTCAAATCAACTCCAGGCCTTTTATCTGCTTAATTGAGAATGACATAACGAAGGGATTGCCCACACCTGTCCATGAAATAGCCTTAGAGTCAATTGTCCAATTACTTTTGGTCCCTTTAAAAACAGGGTGGCACATGTTAAGGAGCTGAAACTCCTAAATGCTTCATCCAGTTTTAATGTGGATACCCTCAAATGAAAGCTGAAAGTCTGAACTTCAACTGCATCTGAATTGTTTTGTTTAAAATTCATTGTGGTAATGTCTATAACCAAAATTAGAAAAAATTTGTCTCTGTCCAAATATATATGGACCTAACTGTATTTAGCACTGTGCTGTAGTTTGTCTCTTATAAGGATGTATTTAGCGCTGTGCTGTAGTTTGTCTCTTATAGGGATGCATTTAGCGCTGTGCTGTAGTTTGTCTCGTATAGTGATGCATTTAGCGCTGTGCTGTAGTTTTTGTCTCTTATAGGGATGCATTTAGCGATGTGCGGCAGTTTGTCTCTTATAAGGATGTATTTAGCGCTGTGCTGTATTTTGTCTCTTATAGGGATGCATTTAGCGCTGTGCTGTAGTTTGTCTCGTATAGTGATGCATTTAGCGCTGTGCTGTAGTTTTTGTCTCTTATAGGGATGCATTTAGCGCTGTGCTGTAGTTTGTCTCTTATAGGGATGTATTTAGCACTGTGCTGTAGATTTTGTTTCTTATAGGGATGTATTTAGTGCTGTGCTGCAGTTTTTGTCTCTCTTAGGGATGTATTAAGCGCTGTGCTGTAGTTTGTCTCTTATAGTGATGTATTTAGTGCTGTGCTGTAGTTTGTCTCTTATAGGGATGTATTTAGCGCTCTGCTGTAGTTTGTCTCTTATATTGTTGTATTTAGCGCTGTGCTGCAGTTTGTCTCTTATAGGGATGTATTTAGCACTGTGCTGTAGTTTGTCTCTTATAGAAATGTATTTAGCGCTGTGCTGCAGTTTGTCTCTTATAGGGATGTATTTAGCGCTGTGCTGCAGTTTGTCTCTTATAGGGATATATTTAGCACTGTGCTGCAGTTTGTCTCTTATAGGGATGTATTTAGCGCTGTGCTGCAGTTTTTATCTTATAGGGATGTATTTAGCGCTGTGCTGTAGTTTATCTCTTATAGTGATGTATTTCGCGCTGTGCTGTAGTTTTTGTCTCTTATAGGGATGTATTTAGCGCTGTGCTGCAGTTTTTCTCTTATAGGGATGTATTTAGCACTGTTCTGCAGTTTGTCTCTTATAGGGATGTATTTAGCGCTGTGCTGTAGTTTGTCCCTTATAGGGATGCATTTAGCGCTGTGCTGCAGTTTGTCTCTTATAGGGATGTATTTAGTGCTGTGCTGCAGTTTTTGTCTCTTGTAGGGATGCATTAAGCACTGTGCTGCAGTTTGTCTCTTATAGGGATGTATTTAGCGCTGTGCTGCAGTTTGTCTCTTATACGGATGTATTTAGCGCTGTGCTGCAGTATTCGTCTCTTACAGGGATGTATTTAGCGCTGTGCTGCAGTTTGTCTCTTATAGGGATGTATTTAGCGCTGTGCTGTAGTTTGTCTCTTATAGTGATGCATTTAGCGCTGTGCTGTAGTTTTTGTCTCTTATAGGGATGCATTTAGCGCTGTGCTGTAGATTTTGTTTCTTATAGGGATGTATTTAGTGCTGTGCTGTAGCTTTTGTCTCTTATAGGGATGTATTTAGCGCTGTGCTGTAGCTTTTGTCTCTTATAGGGATGCATTTAGCGCTGTGCTGTAGATTTTGTTTCTTATAGGGATGTATTTAGTGCTGTGCTGTAGCTTTTGTCTCTTATAGGGATGTATTTAGCGCTGTGCTGTAGCTTTTGTCTCTTATAGGGATGCATTTAGCGATGTGCTGTAGATTTTGTTTCTTATAGGGATGTATTTAGTGCTGTGCTGTAGCTTTTGTCTCTTATAGGGATGTATTTAGCGCTGTGCTGTAGCTTTTGTCTCTTATAGGGATGTATTTAGCGCTGTGCTGTAGTTTTTGTCTCTTATAGGGATGTATTTAGCGCTGTGCTGTAGTTTGTCTCTTATATTGTTGTATTTAGCGCTGTGCTGTAGTTTGTCTCTTATAGGGATGTATTTAGCACTGTGCTGCAGTTTGCCTCTTATAGGGATGTATTTAGCGCTGTGCTGTAGTTTGTCTCTTATAGGGATGCATTTAGCGCTGTGCTGCAGTTTGTCTCTTATAGGGATGTATTTAGCGCTGTGCTGCAGTTTGTCTCTTATAGGGATGTATTTAGTGCTGTGCTGCAGTTTGTCTCTTATAGGGATGTATTTAGCGCTGTGATGTAGTTTTTGTCTCTTCTAGGGATATATTTAGCGCTGTGCTGCAGTTTGTCTCTTATAGGGATGTATTTAGCACTGTGCTGCAGTTTGTCTCTTATAGGGATGCATTTAGCGCTGTGCTGCAGTTTGTCTCTTATAGGAATGTATTTAGCACTGTGCTGCAGTTTGTCTCTTATAGGGATGTATTTAGCGCTGTGCTGTAGTTTGTCTCTTATAGGGATGCATTCAGCGCTGTGCTGTAGTTTGTCTCTTATAGGGATGTATTTAGCGCTGTGCTGTAGTTTGTCTCTTATAGGGATGTATTTAGCGCTGTGCTGTAGTTTGTCTCTTATAGGGATGCATTTAGCGCTGTGCTGTAGTTTTTGTCCCTTATAGGGCTGCATTTAGCGCTGTGCTGCAGTTTGTCTCTTATAGGGATGTATTTAGCACTGTGCTGTAGATTTTGTTTCTTATAGGGATGTATTTAGTGCTGTGCTGTAGCTTTTGTCTCTTATAGGGATGTATTTAGCGCTGTGCTGTAGTTTGTCTCTTATATTGTTGTATTTAGCGCTGTGCTGCAGTTTGTCTCTTATAGGGATGTATTTAGCGCTGTGCTGCAGTTTGTCTCTTATAGGGATGCATTAAGCGGTGTGCTGCAGTTTGTCTCTTATAGGGATGTATTTAGCACTGTGCTGTAGTTTGTCTCTTATAGGGATGTATTTAGAACTGTGCTGCAGTTTGTCTCTTATAGGGATGTATTTAGCGCTGTGCTGCAGTTTGTCTCTTATAGGGATGTATTTAGCGCTGTGCTGCAGTTTGTCTCTTATAGGGATGTATTTAGCGCTGTGCTGCAGTTTGTCTCTTATAGGGATGTATTTAGCGCTGTGCTGTAGTTTGTATTTAGTGCTGTGCTGCAGTTTGTCTCTTACAGGGATGTATTTAGCGCTGTGCTGTAGTTTGTCTCTTATAGGGATGTATTTAGCGCTGTGCTGTAGTTTGTCTCTTATAGTGATGCATTTAGCGCTGTGCTGTAGTTTGTCTCTTATAGTGATGCATTTAGCGCTGTGCTTTAGCTTTTGTCTCTTATAGGGATGTATTTAGCGCTGTGCTGTAGTTTGTCTCTTATAGGGATGCATTTAGCACTGTGCTCTAGATTTTGTTTCTTATATTGTTGTATTTAGCGCTGTGCTGTAGTTTGTCTCTTATATTGTTGTATTTAGCACTGTGCTGCAGTTTGTCTCTTATAGGGATGTATTTAGCGCTGTGCTGCAGTTTGTCTCTTATAGGAATGTACTTAGCGCTGTGCTGCAGTTTGTCTCTTATAGGGATGTATTTAGCGCTGTGCTGTAGTTTGTCTCTTATATTGTTGTATTTAGCGCTGTGCTGCAGTTTTTCTCTTATAGGGATGTATTTAGCACTGTGCTGCAGTTTGTCTCTTATAGGGATGCATTTAGCGCTGTGCTGCAGTTTGTCTCTTATAGGGATGTATTTAGCGCTGTGCTGTAGTTTTTGTCTCTTATAGGGATGTATTTAGCGCTGTGCTGTAGTTTGTCTCTTATAATGTTGTATTTAGCGCTGTGCTGTAGTTTGTCTCTTATAGGGATGTATTTAGGGCTGTGCTGTAGTTTTTGTCTCTTATATGGATGTATTTAGCACTGTGCTGTAGTTTTTGTCTCTTATAGGGATGTATTTAGCGCTGTGCTGTAGTTTGTCTCTTATATTGTTGTATTTAGCGCTGTGCTGTAGTTTGTCTCTTAGGCCGGCGTCACACACAGCGTAAAACAATACGGTCCGTATATTACGGCCGTAATACGCTGAAAAGTCCCGAAAAAAGTGGTCCGTAGCTCCTCCGTAGGCAGGGTGTGTCAGCGTTTTTTGCGCATGGCATCCTCCGTATGTAATCCGTATGGCATCCGTACTGCGTGGTTTTCTCGCAGGCTAGCAAAACCAACATACCGCTATAGAAGTGATCCATGTGTCCCAAAAAGAAAAGAAAATATATATATACTGTCTATATATATATATATATATATATATATATATATATATATATATATAAATATATATGTCAGTAGACACATATATTAGAGAGAAAAGCCGGTAATTCAGTGCGGTGTACAGTAAAATCACACTGACAGCTTACAGTAGAATAGGTAGAATAAATGTGTACACATAGAATAGGTATATATATATATATATGTCAGTGAGACACATATATGTATATATATTAATATTTATTCCAGCGCTATACAGCTTGAAAGCCGGTAATTCAATTACCGGCTTTTTCCTTCTCCTTCCTAAAACCCGACATGATTTGAGACATGGTTTACATACAGTAAACCATGTCTTCTCTCCATTTTTTTTGCAGATTCCACACTACTAATGTCAGTAGTGTGTATCTGCAAAATTTGGCCGTTCTAGCTCTTAAAATAAAGGGTTAAATGGCGGAAAAAATTGGCGTGGGCTCCCGCGCAATTTTCTCCGCCAGAGTAGTAAAGCCAGTGACTGAGGGCAGATATTAATAGCCTGGAGAGGGTCCACGGTTATTGGCCCCCCCCTGGCTAAAAATATCTGCCCCCAGCCACCCCAGAAAAGGCACATCTGGAAGATGCGCCTATTCTGGCACTTGGCCACTCTGTTCCCATTCCCGTGTAGCGGTGGGATATGGGGTAATGAAGGGTTAATGCCACCTTGCTATTGTAAGGTGACATTAAGCCTAATTAATAATGGAGAGGCGTCAATTATGACACCTATCCATTATTAATCCAATTGTAGTGAAGGGTTAAATAAAACACAAACACATTATTTAAAATTATTTTAATGAAATAAAAACAATGGGTGTTGCAGTATTTTATTCAACGCCCAATCCAGTCACTGAAGACCCTCGTTCTGTGAGTAAAAAAACATAATAAACCAACAATATACTTACCCTCCGCAGATCTGTAACGTCCAACGATGTAAATCCTTCTGAAGGGGTTAAAACATTTTGCAGCAAGGAGCTGTGCTAATGCAGGCTGCTCCTCGCTGCAAAACCCCAGGGAATGAGGCTAAAAATAGATCAATGATCTATATTTAGCTTTATTTGCGGTGAGGCGCCCTCTGCTGGCTGTTCATAGATCGTGGGAAATTACCTAGAAAGCCAGGGAGCTTTCTAGGTAATTTCCCACGATCTATGAACAGCCAGCAGAGGGCGCCTCACCGCAAATAAAGCTAAATATAGATCATTGATCTATTTTTAGCCTCATTCCCTGGGGTTTTGCAGCGAGGAGCAGCCTGCATTAGCACAGCTCCTTGCTGCAAAATGTTTTAACCCCTTCAGAAGGATTTACATCGTTGGACGTTACAGATCTGCGGAGGGTAAGTATATTGTTGGTTTATTATGTTTTTTTACTCACAGAACGAGGGTCTTCAGTGACTGGATTGGGCGTTGAATAAAATACTGCAACACCCATTGTTTTTATTTCATTAAAATAATTTTAAATAATGTGTTTGTGTTTTATTTAACCCTTCACTACAATTGGATTAATAATGGATAGGTGTCATAATTGACGCCTCTCCATTATTAATTAGGCTTAATGTCACCTTACAATAGCAAGGTGGCATTAACCCTTCATTACCCCATATCCCACCGCTACACGGGAATGGGAACAGAGTGGCCAAGTGCCAGAATAGGCGCATCTTCCAGATGTGCCTTTTCTGGGGTGGCTGGGGGCAGATATTTTTAGCCAGGGGGGGGGCCAATAACCGTGGACCCTCTCCAGGCTATTAATATCTGCCCTCAGTCACTGGCTTTACTACTCTGGCGGAGAAAATTGCGCGGGAGCCCACGCCAATTTTTTCCGCCATTTAACCCTTTATTTTAAGAGCTAGAACGGCCAAATTTTGCAGATACACACTACTGACATTAGTAGTGTGGAATCTGCAAAAAAAATGGAGAGAAGACATGGTTTACTGTATGTAAACCATGTCTCAAATCATGTCGGGTTTTAGGAAGGAGAAGGAAAAAGCCGGTAATTGAATTACCGGCTTTCAAGCTGTATAGCGCTGGAATAAATATTAATATATATACATATATGTGTCTCACTGACATATATATATATATATACCTATTCTATGTGTACACATTTATTCTACCTATTCTACTGTAAGCTGTCAGTGTGATTTTACTGTACACCGCACTGAATTACCGGCTTTTCTCTCTAACAGCGCTGCGTATTTCTCGCAAGTCACACTGCTTGTCCGTGTGTAATCCGTATTTTTCACGCTTCCATAGACTTTCATTGGCGTATTTCTTGCGCAGTACGGTGACAAACGCAGCATGCTGCGATTTTGTACGGCCGTAGAAAGCCGTATAATACTGATCAGTAAAATACGGCAAATAGGAGCAGGGGCATAGAGAATAATTGTGCCGTATTTTTTGCGAGTTTTACGGACGTAGATTCTGCGCTCTTACGTCCGTAAAACTCGCATGTGTGACGGCGGCCTTATAGTGATGTATTTAGCGCTGTGCTGTAGTTTGTCTCTTATAGGGATGTATTTAGCACTGTGCTGTAGTTTGTCTCTTATAGGGATGTATTTAGCGCTGTGCTGTAGTTTGTCTCTTATATTGATGTATTTAGCACTGTGCTGTAGTTTGTCTCTTATAGAGATGTATTTAGCACTGTGCTGCAGTTTGCCTCTTATAGGGATGTATTTAGCGCTGTGCTGCAGTTTGTCTCTTATAGGGATGTATTTAGCGCTGTGCTGCAGTTTGTCTCTTATAGGGATGTATTTAGCGCTGTGCTGCAGTTTGTCTCTTATAGGGATGTATTTAGCGCTGTGATGTAGTTTGTCTCTTATAGGGATGTATTTAGCGCTGTGATGTAGTTTGTCTCTTACAGGGATGTATTTAGCGCTGTGCTGCAGTTTGTCTCTTATAGGGATGTATTTAGCGCTGTGCTGTAGTTTGTCTCTTATAGTGATGCATTTAGCGCTGTGCTGTAGTTTGTCTCTTATAGTGATGCATTTAGCGCTGTGCTGTAGTTTTTGTCTCTTATAGGGATGTATTTAGCGCCGTGCTTTAGCAATTGTCTCTTATAGGGATGTATTTAGCGCTGTGCTGTAGTTTGTCTCTTATACTGATGCATTTAGCGCTGTGCTGTAGATTTTGTTTCTTATAGGGATGAATTTAGTGCTGTGCTGTAGCTTTTGTCTCTTATAGGGATGTATTTAGCGCTGTGCTGTAGTTTGTCTCTTATATTGTTGTATTTAGCACTGTGCTGCACTTTGTCTCTTATAGGGATGTATTTAGCGCTGTGCTGCAGTTTGTCTCTTATAGGAATGTATTTAGCGCTGTGCTGCAGTTTGTCTCTTATAGGGATGTATTTAGCGCTGTGCTGTAGTTTGTCTCTTATATTGTTGTATTTAGCGCTGTGCTGCAGTTTGTCTCTTATAGGGATGTATTTAGGGCTGTGCTGTAGTTTTTGTCTCTTATATGGATGTATTTAGCGCTGTGCTGTAGTTTTTGTCTCTTATAGGGATGTATTTAGCGCTGTGCTGTAGTTTGTCTCTTATATTGTTGTATTTAGCGCTGTGCTGTAGTTTGTCTCTTATATTCATGTATTTAGCACTGTGCTGTAGTTTGTCTCTTATAGGGATGTATTTAGCGCTGTGCTGCAGTTTGTCTCTTATAGGAATGTATTTAGCGCTGTGCTGCAGTTTGTCTCTTATTGGGATGTATTTAGCGCTGTGCTGTAGTTTGTCTCTTATATTGTTGTATTTAGCGCTGTGCTGCAGTTTGTCTCTTATAGGGATGTATTTAGGGCTGTGCTGTAGTTTTTGTCTCTTATATGGATGTATTTAGCGCTGTGCTGTAGTTTTTGTCTCTTATAGGGATGTATTTAGCGCTGTGCTGTAGTTTGTCTCTTATATTGTTGTATTTAGCGCTGTGCTGTAGTTTGTCTCTTATATTCATGTATTTAGCACTGTGCTGTGGTTTGTCTCTTATAGGGATGTATTTAGCGCTGTGCTGCAGTTTGTCTCTTATAGGGATGTATTTAGCACTGTGCTGCAGTTTGTCTCTTATAGGGATGTATTTAGCGCTGTGCTGTAGTTTGTCTCTTATATTGTTGTATTTAGCGCTGTGCTGTAGTTTGTCTCTTATAGGGATGTATTTAGGGCTGTGCTGTAGTTTTTGTCTCTTATATGGATGTATTTAGCGCTGTGCTGTAGTTTTTGTCTCTTATAGGGATGTATTTAGCGCTGTGCTGTAGTTTGTCTCTTATATTGTTGTATTTACCGCTGTGCTGTAGTTTGTCTCTTATATTGATGTATTTAGCACTGTGCTGTAGTTTGTCTCTTATAGGGATGTATTTAGCACTCTGCTGCAGTTTGTCTCTTATAGGGATGCATTTAGCGCTGTGCTGTAGCTTTTGTCTCTTATAGGGATGTATTTAGCGCTGTGCTGCAGTTTGTCTCTTATAGGGATGTATTTAGCGCTGTGCTGTAGTTTGTCTCTTATATTGTTGTATTTAGCGCTGTGCTGTAGTTTGTCTCTTATAGGGATGTATTTAGGGCTGTGCTGTAGTTTTTGTCTCTTATATGGATGTATTTAGCGCTGTGCTGTAGTTTTTGTCTCTTATAGGGATGTATTTAGCGCTGTGCTGTAGTTTGTCTCTTATATTGTTGTATTTAGCGCTGTGCTGTAGTTTGTCTCTTATATTGATGTATTTAGCACTGTGCTGTAGTTTGTCTCTTATAGGGATGTATTTAGCACTGTGCTGCAGTTTGTCTCTTATAGGGATGCATTTAGCGCTGTGCTGTAGCTTTTGTCTCTTATAGGGATGTATTTAGCGCTGTGCTGTGGTTTGTCTCTTATAGGGATGTATTTAGCGCTGTGCTGCAGTTTGTCTCTTATAGGAATGTATTTAGCGCTGTGCTGCAGTTTGTCTCTTATAGGGATGTATTTAGCGCTGTGCTGTAGTTTGTCTCTTATATTGTTGTATTTAGCGCTGTGCTGCAGTTTTTCTCTTATAGGGATGTATTTAGCACTGTGCTGCAGTTTGTCTCTTATAGGGATGCATTTAGCGCTGTGCTGCAGTTTGTCTCTTATAGGGATGTATTTAGCGCTGTGCTGTAGCTTTTGTCTCTTATATGGATGTATTTAGCGCTGTGCTGTAGTTTTTGTCTCTTATAGGGATGTATTTAGCGCTGTGCTGTAGTTTGTCTCTTATATTGTTGTATTTAGCGCTGTGCTGTAGTTTGTCTCTTATAGTGATGTATTTAGTGCTGTGCTGTAGTTTGTCTCTTATAGGGATGTATTCAGCACTGTGCTGTAGTTTGTCTCTTATAGGGATGTATTTAGCGCTGTGTTGTAGTTTGTCTCTTATATTGTTGTATTTAGCGCTGTGCTGCAGTTTGTCTCTTATAGGGATGTATTTAGCACTGTGCTGTAGTTTGTCTCTTACAGGGATGTATTTAGCGCTGTGCTGCAGTTTGTCTCTTATAGGGATGTATTTAGCGCTGTGCTGCAGTTTGTCTCTTATAGGAATGTATTTAGCGCTGTGCTGCAGTTTGTCTCTTATAGGGATGTATTTAGCGCTGTGCTGTAGTTTGTCTCTTATATTGTTGTATTTAGCGCTGTGCTGCAGTTTTTCTCTTATAGGGATGTATTTAGCACTGTGCTGCAGTTTGTCTCTTATAGGGATGCATTTAGCGCTGTGCTGCAGTTTGTCTCTTATAGGGATGTATTTAGCGCTGTGCTGTAGCTTTTGTCTCTTATATGGATGTATTTAGCGCTGTGCTGTAGTTTTTGTCTCTTATAGGGATGTATTTAGCGCTGTGCTGTAGTTTGTCTCTTATATTGTTGTATTTAGCGCTGTGCTGTAGTTTGTCTCTTATATTGATGTATTTAGCACTGTGCTGTAGTTTGTCTCTTATAGGGATGTATTTAGCACTGTGCTGCAGTTTGCCTCTTATAGGGATGTATTTAGCGCTGTGCTGTAGTTTGTCTTTTATAGGGATGCATTTAGCGCTGTGCTGTAGCTTTTGTCTCTTATAGGGATGTATTTAGCGCTGTGCTGTGGTTTGTCTCTTATAGGGATGTATTTAGCGCTGTGCTGCAGTTTGTCTCTTATAGGGATGTATTTAGGGCTGTGCTGTAGTTTTTGTCTCTTATATGGATGTATTTAGCGCTGTGCTGTAGTTTTTGTCTCTTTTAGGGATGTATTTAGCGCTGTGCTGTAGTTTGTCTCTTATATTGTTGTATTTAGCGCTGTGCTGTAGTTTGTCTCTTATAGTGATGTATTTAGCGCTGTGCTGTAGTTTGTCTCTTATAGGGATGTATTTAGCACTGTGCTGTAGTTTGTCTCTTATAGGGATGTATTTAGCGCTGTGCTGTAGTTTGTCTCTTATATTGATGTATTTAGCACTGTGCTGTAGTTTGTCTCTTATAGGGATGTATTTAGCACTGTGCTGCAGTTTGCCTCTTATAGGGATGTATTTAGCGCTGTGCTGTAGTTTGTCTCTTATAGGGATGTATTTAGCACTGTGCTGTAGTTTGTCTCTTATATTGTTGTATTTAGCGCTGTGCTGTAGCTTTTGTCTCTTATAGGGATGTATTTAGCGCTGTGCTGTGGTTTGTCTCTTATAGGGATGTATTTAGCGCTGTGCTGCAGTTTGTCTCTTATAGGGATGTATTTAGCACTGTGCTGTAGTTTGTCTCTTACAGGGATGTATTTAGCGCTGTGCTGCAGTTTGTCTCTTATAAGGATGTATTTAGCGCTGTGCTGTAGTTTGTCTCTTATAGGGATGCATTTAGCGCTGTGCTGTAGTTTGTCTCTTATAGGGATGCATTTAGCGCTGTGCTGTAGTTTTTGTCTCTTATAGGGATGCATTTAGCGCTGTGCTGCAGTTTGTCTCTTATAGGGATGTATTTAGCACTGTGCTGTAGATTTTGTTTCTTATAGGGATGTATTTAGTGCTGTGCTGCAGTTTTTGTCTCTCTTAGGGATGTATTAAGCGCTGTGCTGTAGTTTGTCTCTTATAGTGATGTATTTAGTGCTGTGCTGTAGTTTGTCTCTTATAGTGATGTATTTAGTGCTGTGCTGCAGTTTGTCTCTTATAGTGATGTATTTAGCGCTGTGCTGTAGCTTTTGTCTCTTATAGGGATGCATTTACCGCTGTGCTGCAGTTTGTCTCTTATAGGGATGTATTTAGCACTGTGCTGTAGATTTTGTTTCTTATAGGGATGTATTTAGCACTTTGCTGTAGTTTGTCTCTTATAGGGAAGAAAGGCCGTACTGGGCCACTGGCCCTTGGGGGAGGCCGCCATGACAGGGTGACGTGGGACAAAAGGGAGCTCATAGGAAGCTGGGGGGTTATATGGTTAACAGGAGATAAGGGGAGGGACGGAGTTTTTTGAATTTGAAAAGAAAGGAGGGTTCAGGGATGGGGCAGGGGGGGGGCTGTATAAAAGGGGGTGGCCACGTGGAGGGGGCAACCATTTGGGTACTCACCAGCCACAGAAGAGAAGCTCTGTTGTACCCAAAGCGATGGATGTTGAGGCCTTGCTTCAGCAGCTCCGGGTGGAAGCAGCCGCCCAAGGAACAGACTGGCTTCAGGCTTCAGTGAATAGCCTGCTTCAGGGGTCGGTAGCCGGAGCCTCCATCGCCCCTCCATCAGGACTCCGGCCGCGGAGGTCCCGGCCTCCGGCGCGCCTTAGCCCTGAGGCTACCCCCCGGGTCCGGTGCCGCATAAGGAGCCCCTCTAGGGACCCTCCAGCCAGGGCCGGTGGACGCGTTCCCCCTGCTCCCCGCCCGCAGGCTGGGAGGAATCCATCTCTCCGGCGGGACCTGCAACAGGGGCCGGGTTCCCCCCCCCCCCCGCGGCACAGAGACGGCGGAATTCCGGACCGGGAGTGGCGGGTGTCGGCGTCCCTGCTGGCCCCGCTCGGCGTGGAGGAGCGCAAGGAGTCAGGGGGCGGGCCCCTGTGCGGCGACAACCTAGCGGCCGGCAGCCGGCCGGCCTGTCTTCAGACACGCCGGATGGAGCGGCGCTTCATTCTTCAGCCCAGGGGGCGGCTTCGTTTGGCAGCGGGCAGCGTCCGGCTGCCTCGGTCGGCAGCGCTGCAGCGTCGCCACTCACCCAGGACTCTTCCCAAGATGGCGCTGCTGCAGGGAGTCTGGCGCCGCATGGCGGTGGTCTCCGGCAAGATGGCGCCGGAGCTGGGAGCCCAGCGCCTGCGCACCAGCGCCGAGGACCTTATCAAGATGGCGGCGCCCTGTGGAGACCTCCCCAAGATGGCGGCGCCCTGCAGATCATGGCGGCAGCTCCGAGGGGCCCTGCGATTCTTGCCGGTTCGCCTGCTTCTGGCGGTGGGCAGCCGGTGAGGCAGGTTGACCCGGGAGCTGCGGAGCCACCAGCACACGGAGCCAGCAAGGGACCAGCGCTCCTTCATCAGGACCCAGGACCTTCGGCTGCTGGGTTCACAGCGCCCAGGCAGCCAGGTGAGAGCCAGCATTTTTCTAATTTTAACCCCTCCGTAGCTTCCAGTGAGAGTAGGGAACGGGAGTTAATTACGGGGGAGGCTAGCGGGGGGATGGGACTAATATTACATGGCCTTAGAGACCTAGCGAGATTATGGTACGGGGGCCCTCAAGGGGGGGGGTCACCTTCAGCGGCGTGGTTAGGAATCGCTGAAGGGCCAGCGGGGATAAGCGGGTTAACAAGGGCTGAGGTGGCGTCGCAGGGTGAGGGCCAGGGAACATCGTTTTCAGCTGCGTCAGGCGGCAGTGAAGCACGAAGGGGGTCGGGGTCAGCCGACGTGGGAGGTCAGAATGAGGGGGCTAGCAAAGATAGGGAGAATGAAGACACTGTGCGTCTGGATGATTCCGCTAGGAGCGAAGTTTACGTATGTTTTGAGGGACCGCTGGGGTCACATTTGAGGGAGGAGGTGAAGGAAAAGATCTGGAAGGGGGATTACGTAGAAATTTTTTCGTTATTACCGTTGGAAAGATTTAATCTGGATAGGTTAAGAAGAGATGATTCCAAAAAAGATGACGAGGAGAGGAGGAGGTACCGTCTGATCCCTCGTTCGTTTTCTAATTGGTTGCAGGCGTTTGCTATATTAGCGAGTGTGATAGGCGAAAAGGCACCCGAAAATTGTTCGGGACTTTTTTGCTATATGGATGCAATTGGGGAGGCTTACAGGGTATATGGCGGATTAGGATGGTTAAGGTACGACGAGCAATTCAGGCAGCGCAAAGCGGTACTACCAAGTATGCGTTGGGATCATAAGGATATAGCGTTGTGGATGAGAGTTACGGCACCGGTTAGAGCGAATCAGGGAACCCAGCCATTTCAAGGGGGCGCCGGGGGTTTGGGACAGTCAGGACACTCGGTCGCAATGCAGAAGGGACTGTGTTTCTCCTTTAATGAGGGGACATGTAGGTTCGGCAGCAAGTGTAAGTTCAAGCACGAATGCTCAAGTTGTGGGGGTACACACGGGGTGGCTAGATGTTTCAGAGGGGGAAAAACAAGAGGGGGAGACGGTGCTGAAAAAAGGGGAGACACCGGTGCGGCTGGACGCGATGGAAGCGAATCTAAATAGATACCCAGATGTAGCAGCAGCGACACTTTTAAGGGAAGGTTTTGGTCATGGTTTTAAAATTCCGTTTATTGCGCGTGATGTTTGTTTGTCAAGAAAGAATCTAAAATCGGCACTGCAGTTTCCTAGCGTTGTTTCTGAAAAATTTAAAAAAGAGGTTGATCTGGGTAGGATGGCCGGACCTTTTCCAACAGCTCCAATCAGTAATTTGAGGGTATCACCGCTAGGGGTGGTTCCGAAGAAGGAGCCTAACAAATTTAGGCTTATTCATCATTTATCCTTCCCAAAAGGTCTGTCAGTAAACGACGGTATTGATCCTCAACTGTGTGCAGTTTCTTACATGTCTTTCGATGCAGCAATGAATCTGGTACGGTTGTGTGGTAGGGGAGCTTTGTTGGCAAAAACGGATATCGAGGCGGCGTTTCGCCTGTTACCAGTGCACCCGGAGAGCATGCACCTGTTAGGCTGCTTTTGGGACGGAGGTTTTTTCATTGATCGTTGCCTTCCCATGGGCTGTTCGCTATCGTGCGCCTATTTTGAAACGTTTAGTACATTCTTGGATTGGGTTGTTAAGGATGCATCTGGTTTAAATTCTTGTTTGCATTATCTTGACGATTTCTTGTTTGTAGGCCCGCCACAGTCTGCGGCTTGCTCGATTTTACTGCACACGATGGAGAGGGTAGCAAAATGTTTCGGAGTTCCGTTAGCGGCTGATAAAACTGTCGGCCCAGTGACGACACTAAGTTTTCTAGGCATAGAAATTGATACAGTGGCAATGGAATGTAGATTGCCTGATGACAAGTTGGTTGCTTTTCGGGAGGAAGTTAGAAAGGCAAGTACTCGGCGCAAGATAACGCTACACGATTTGCAATCGTTGCTGGGCAAGCTGAACTTTGCTTGCAGAATTATGCCGATGGGCCGCGCATTTTGTCGCCGTTTGTCTTTGGCGACGGTGGGAGTAAAGTCTCCCCTGCATTTCATCAGACTGACTAAGGAGTTGAAACAGGATTTGAAGGTGTGGGCTCTTTTCTTAGAGGAATACAATGGCAAATCCATTTGGATTCAAACAGTTGAAAACGCAGTGGATTTAGGTTTTAGTATTAACGTGATTGAAAAGCGTGGTTTCAGTTTGTTGTTTCGCGGGCAGGTGTTGGTGGCGGAGTGGCCACTCTATTGGCGCGAGCGAGGGTTGTTACAAAACCGGGTCCTACTACAGTTATTTCCTCGAGTAGTGGCGTTGTCAGTGTGGGGCGAGTCAGTGATGAATAAAAAGATCTGTTTTTCTTGCGAAAATGTGACTGTTGTGGAAGCCATCAATACGCTGTCTGCAGCGTCTCAAGAAACAGTTAGGGTACTGCAGCACCTGGTTTTCTTGGGGCTAAAGCTTAACTTATGGATTGTAGCAGATTGCAAGGCGAATGAGCCTACTAATGCTAATGATGTCCTTTTCCATTCACAGTGGCAGCAGTCTCAGGGGCTGAGGCCTTACTTGGACTCAGCGTGCCGGGAATGTCCAGCGGAGCTGTGGAACCTGCCTTTAGGGCCGTGAGGGAGCTATTTGCTAGATCACTGTCAGAAAGGTCTTGGCTGCAGTATGAGCAGGCCTGGAGTACATGGGAAAGTTGGAAGGGGTCTTACGGGTCCGGTATGGACGACGAGAACAGGCTGTTGTTGCTAGTAGGACATGTGTGGGAATCGGGTTGGTCGGTGTCCAAAGTGAGTAAGCTGCTAGCTGGTTTAGCATTCGGTTTCAAGGCTAGAGGTTTACAGGATGAGACGAAATCATTTATGGTGAGGCAAGTGGTAAAGGGTTTGAAAAAAGGGCAGAAGTCGTTCGATGGCAGACGCCCGGTCTCTTTTGAGGTACTGTTAACGATCGGAAGGCAATTACGCGTAGTTTGTTTTTCGGATTGGGAGATAATTTTATTCCAAGCGGCTTTTGCGTTGGCGTTTTTTGGGGCATTTCGCTTGGGAGAGTTGGTTAGCCCGTCGAGATGTAAGGCAGGGGGCTTACGGAGAGAGGATGTGGATGTTACCTCTGACAAGGTGGTGGTGTTTATTAGGTCGTCAAAAACGGACGTAACTGGAAAAGGGTGCAAGTTGGTGTTATTTCAAGTTCCCAATTGTCCATTGTGCCCGGTATCCTGCGTGGATAGGCTGATGAGAAGGGGGGGTGTATTATCTGACCCGTTGTTGGTTCTCGCAGATGGTTCCTTCTTGTCGCGCTACCAATTTGTTTCAGTTTTTCGGAGGTGTTTGGTGACAGGGGGAATTTCCCCAGCAAAGTATAGCGGCCATTCATTCCGGATAGGGGCTGCAACGGAGGCAGCCAGGAGAGGGTTGGGGGATGAAGTGGTTAAAAGAATTGGGCGGTGGGAATCAGAAAGATTCCGGTCTTATGTTCGCCCGGACCTAGTTTAATTTTACATGGTCTCGTATTCGGTGGGTTTTCCTGAAATGATCAAGTGTTAATGTTTATTCTCTTACAGAACACGATAGGAGGCTGGTGTGGATAATGGGACACTCGTTCGTGTTCTGGGCGGCGGAGAGGGCAGCGGTTCGCCCGGATGGCCGCCAATTGGGTTTTTCGCGGGACGTCGCGACACTGAGATGGATTGGAAAAAGGGGGATGACGTGGAGTCAATTTTTGCCGGAATTTCATCGTTTCGTGCTTTGGGACCAGGTCCCACAAATTTTAGTTATTCACCTGGGGGGTAATGACTTGGGGAAGAGGCCGTGCAGGGAACTCATAAAAGACATTAAGTTTGACTTGTTGAGGTTATGGGCAATGTTTCCGAAGGTCTTGGCGGTTTGGTCAGACATCGTACCGCGGAAGGTTTGGCGGGGTGCTAGGTCACTAGAGGGGGTGAACAAGGCGAGGATTAAAGTGAACAAAGCTGTTTCGAGGTTCATGGCAAGGAACGGAGCGGTAGTGGTGCGTCACATAAATTTGGAGTCCGGTACGGGAGGTTATTGGAGGTTGGATGGGGTGCATTTGAATGCAGTAGGTACCGACATGTGGTGCTTAGCGATCCAAGAGGGCATCGAAACAGCTTTGAAGGTGTGGAGGGACATAAATGGCTAAGGGGTTAGTACATTTATGTTTGTGGCTGGGGTGGTGGTCCTCGAAGTTGGTGGAAGTGGAAAATGGCGGAGTGGTGGGGGGGGATCTCAATAGGTCCTGGACTCCCCGGGGTGATTTGTAATGGTAAAAGGGGTATAGATAATCCCGTGGAGGGGATTATTAGGGGACCCACAAATTGGTGTGCGGTTTTGGCCTGGCGGGTGGAGTTTGCCTCCGAGCTGGTGCTTAGCGGCTGGGGGTAAGGCGGTTATAAGGCCAAAATAGGTGGGACGGTTGGCTGGAAAATGTTAATACTGGTTTCGGGCTTCAAGGATCATCCACTTCCGGGGTTTTACTGTTATTTAAATTGTTGTATGCTAAATGTTAATAAACGGCTGCTGTGGCCAATTAATCCAACTTATTTGTCGTGTGTTTAATAGGGGGTATTCCTATGTCGCTGGAAAGGGGGAGGTGGCCATTATCCCGGGGTGTTATAAGGTAAGGTAAATGGTTTTACATTAGAGCTCACAGGAGTCACGGATACCCGTTGTCAATAAAGGCCGTACTGGGCCCCTGGCCCTTGGGGGAGGCCGCCATGACAGGGTGACGTGGGACAAAAGGGAGCTCATAGGAAGCTGGGGGGTTATAGGGTTAACAGGAGATAAGGGGAGGGACGGAGTTTTTTGAATTTGAAAAGGAAGGAGGGTTCAGGGATGGGGCAGGGGGGAGGGCTGTATAAAAGGGGGTGGCCACGTGGAGGGGGCAACCATTTGGGTACTCACCAGCCACAGAAGAGAAGCTCCCACCCACCCTCCCTTTTTGTAGTTAAGGTTTAAGGGTAGAATTAACTGTTGTTAGTAGGAGGTTAGAGCCAGGATGCTTAACATGATGAATGTATTTATGTATATGTAGATATGGAAGATCGTATGTCGCGGCAGCATGGCTGGGGTGGTGGCCCTCGAAGTTGGTGGAAGTGGAAAATGGCGGAGTGGTGGTGGGGGATCTCAATAGGTCCTGGACTCCCCGGGGTGATTTGTAATGGTAAAAGGGGTATAGATAATCCCGTGGAGGGGATTATTAGGGGACCCACAAACTGGTGTGCGGTTTTGGCCTGGCGGGTGGAGTTTGCCTCCGAGCTGGTGCTTAGCGGCTGGGGGTAAGGCGGTTATAAGGCCAAAATAGGTGGGACGGTTGGCTGGACAATGTTAATACTGGTTTCGGGCTTCGAGGATCATCCACTTCCGGGGTTTTACTGTTATTTAAATTGTTGTATGTTAAATGTTAATAAACGGCTGCTGTGGCCAATTAATCCAACTTATTTGTCGTGTGTTTAATAGGGGGTATTCCTATGTCGCTGGAAAGGGGGAGGTGGCCGTTATCCCGGGGTGTTATAAGGTAAGGTAAATGGTTTTACATTAGAGCTCACAGGAGTCACGGATACCCGTTGTCATGTATTTAGCGCTGTGCTGTAGTTTGTCTCTTATATTGTTGTATTTAGCGCTGTGCAGCAGTTTGTCTCTTATAGGGATGTATTTAGCACTGTGCTGTAGTTTGTCTCTTATAGAAATGTATTTAGCGCTGTGCTGCAGTTTGTCTCTTATAGGGATGTATTTAGTACTGTGCTGCAGTTTGTCTCTTATAGGGATGTATTTAGCACTGTGCTGTAGTTTGTCTCTTATATTGTTGTATTTAGCGCTGTGCTGTAGTTTGTCTCTTATAGGGATGTATTTAGGACTGTGCTGTAGTTTTTGTCTCTTATATGGATGTATTTAGCGCTGTGCTGTAGTTTTTGTCTCTTATAGTGATGTATTTAGTGCTGTGCTGTAGTTTGTCTCTTATATTGTTGTATTTAGCGCTGTGCAGCAGTTTGTCTCTTATAGGGATGTATTTAGCACTGTGCTGTAGTTTGTCTCTTATAGAAATGTATTTAGCGCTGTGCTGCAGTTTGTCTCTTATAGGGATGTATTTAGTACTGTGCTGCAGTTTGTCTCTTATAGGGATGTATTTAGCACTGTGCTGTAGTTTGTCTCTTATATTGTTGTATTTAGCGCTGTGCTGTAGTTTGTCTCTTATAGGGATGTATTTAGGGCTGTGCTGTAGTTTTTGTCTCTTATATGGATGTATTTAGCGCTGTGCTGTAGTTTTTGTCTCTTATAGGGATGTATTTAGCGCTGTGCTGTAGTTTGTCTCTTATATTGTTGTATTTAGCGCTGTGCTGTAGTTTGTCTCTTATAGTGATGTATTTAGCGCTGTGCTGTAGTTTGTCTCTTATAGGGATGTATTTAGCGCTGTGCTGTAGTTTGTCTCTTATATTGATGTATTTAGCACTGTGCTGTAGTTTGTCTCTTATAGGGATGTATTTAGCATGGTGCTGCAGTTTGCCTCTTATAGGGATGTGTTTAGCGCTGTGCTGTAGTTTGTCTCTTATAGGGATGCATTTAGCGCTGTGCTGTAGCTTTTGTCTCTTATAGGGATGTATTTAGCGCTGTGCTGTGGTTTGTCTCTTATAGGGATGCATTTAGCGCTGTGCTGCAGTTTGTCTCTTATAGGGATGTATTTAGCGCTGTGCTGTGGTTTGTCTCTTATAGGGATGTATTTAGCGCTGTGCTGCAGTTTGTCTCTTATAGGGATGCATTTAGCGCTGTGCTGTAGTTTGTCTCTTACAGGGATGTATTTAGCGCTGTGCTGCAGTTTGTCTCTTATAAGGATGTATTTAGCGCTGTGCAGTAGTTTGTCTCTTATAGGGATGCATTTAGCGCTGTGCTGTAGTTTGTCTCGTATAGTGATGCATTTAGCGCTGTGCTGTAGTTTTTGTCTCTTATAGGGATGCATTTAGCGCTGTGCTGCAGTTTGTCTCTTATAGGGATGTATTTAGCACTGTGCTGTAGATTTTGTTTCTTATAGGGATGTATTTAGTGCTGTGCTGCAGTTTTTGTCTCTCTCAGGGATGTATTAAGCGCTGTGCTGTAGTTTGTCTCTTATTGTGATGTATTTAGTGCTGTGCTGTAGTTTGTCTCTTATAGTGATGTATTTAGTGCTGTGCTGCAGTTTGTCCCTTATAGGGATGTATTTAGCGCTGTGCTGTAGTTTGTCTCGTATAGTGATGCATTTAGTGCTGTGCTGCAGTTTGTCTCTTATAGGGATGTATTTAGCACTGTGCTGTAGATTTTGTTTCTTATAGGGATTTATTTAGCACTGTGCTGTAGTTTGGCTCTAATATTGTTGTATTTAGCGCTGTGCAGCAGTTTGTCTCTTATAGGGATGTATTTAGCACTGTGCTGTAGTTTGTCTCTTATAGAAATGTATTTAGCGCTGTGCTGCAGTTTGTCTCTTATAGGGATGTATTTAGCGCTGTGCTGCAGTTTGTCTCTTATAGGGATGTATTTAGCACTGTGCTGCAGTTTGTCTCTTATAGGGATGTATTTAGCACTGTGCTGTAGTTTGTCTCTTATAAGGATGAATTTAGCACTGTGCTGTAGTTTGTCTCTTATAGGGATGTATTTAGCGCTGTGCTGCAGTTTGTCTCTTATAGGGATGTATTTAGCGCTGTGCTGCAGTTTGTCTCTTATAGGGATGTATTTAGCACTGTGCTGCAGTTTGTCTCTTATAGGGATGTATTTAGCGCTGTGCTGCAGTTTTTGTCTCTTATAAGGATGAATTTAGCGCTGTGCTGCAGTTTGTCTCTTATAGGGATGTATTTAGCGCTGTGCTGTAGTTTGTCTCTTATAGTGATGTATTTATCGCTGTGCTGTAGTTTTTGTCTCTTATATGGATGCATTTAGCGCTGTGCTGCAGTTTGTCTCTTATAGGGATGTATTTAGCACTGTGCTGCAGTTTGTCTCTTATAGGGATGTATTTAGCGCTGTGCTGCAGTTTGTCTCTTATAGGGATGCATTAAGCACTGTGCTGCAGTTTGTCTCTTATAGGGATGTATTTAGCACTGTGCTGTAGTTTGTCTCTTATAGGGATGTATTTAGCGCTGTGCTGCAGTTTGTCTCTTATAGGGATGTATTTAGCACTGTGCTGCAGTATGTCTCTTATAGGGATGTATTTAGTGCTGTGCTGCAGTTTGTCTCTTATAGGGATGTATTTAGCGCTGTGCTGTAGTTTGTCTCTTACAGGGATGTATTTAGCGCTGTGCTGTAGTTTTTCTCTTATAGGGATGCATTTAGCGCTGTGCTGCAGTTTGTCTCTTATAGGGATGTATTTAGCGCTGTGCTGCAGTTTGTCTCTTATAGGGATGTATTTAGCGCTGTGCTGCAGTTTTTGTCTCTTATAGGGATGCATTAAGCGCTGTGCTGCAGTTTGTCTCTTATAGGGATGTATTTAGTGCTGTGCTGCAGTTTGTCTCTTATACGGATGTATTTAGCGCTGTGCTGCAGTTTTCGTCTCTTATAGGGATGTATTTAGCGCTGTGCTGTAGTTTGTCTCTTATAGGGATGCATTTAGCGCTGTGCTGTAGTTTGTCTCTTATAGGGATGCATTTAGCGCTGTGCTGTAGTTTGTCTCTTATAGGGATGTATTTAGCGCTGTGCTGCAGTTTGTCTCTTATAGGGATGCATTTAGCGCTGTGCTGTAGTTTGTCTCGTATAGGGATGTATTTAGCGCTGTGCTTCAGTTTGTCTCTTATAGGAATGTATTTAGCGCTGTGCTGTAGTTTGTCTCTTATATTGTTGTATTTAGCGCTGTGCTGCAGTTTTTCTCTTATAGGGATGTATTTAGCACTGTGCTGCAGTTTGTCTCTTATAGGGATGCATTTAGCGCTGTGCTGCAGTTTGTCTCTTATAGGGATGTATTTAGGGCTGTGCTGTAGTTTTTGTCTCTTATATGGATGTATTTAGCACTGTGCTGTAGTTTTTGTCTCTTATAGGGATGTATTTAGCGCTGTGCTGTAGTTTGTCTCTTATATTGTTGTATTTAGCGCTGTGCTGTAGTTTGTCTCTTATAGTGATGTATTTAGCGCTGTGCTGTAGTTTGTCTCTTATAGGGATGTATTTAGCACTGTGCTGTAGTTTGTCTCTTATAGGGATGTATTTAGCGCTGTGCTGTAGTTTGTCTCTTATATTGATGTATTTAGCACTGTGCTGTAGTTTGTCTCTTATAGAGATGTATTTAGCACTGTGCTGCAGTTTGCCTCTTATAGGGATGTATTTAGCGCTGTGCTGCAGTTTGTCTCTTATAGGGATGTATTTAGCGCTGTGCTGCAGTTTGTCTCTTATAGGGATGTATTTAGCGCTGTGCTGCAGTTTGTCTCTTATAGGGATGTATTTAGCGCTGTGATGTAGTTTGTCTCTTATAGGGATGTATTTAGCGCTGTGATGTAGTTTGTCTCTTACAGGGATGTATTTAGCGCTGTGCTGCAGTTTGTCTCTTATAGGGATGTATTTAGCGCTGTGCTGTAGTTTGTCTCTTATAGTGATGCATTTAGCGCTGTGCTGTAGTTTGTCTCTTATAGTGATGCATTTAGCGCTGTGCTGTAGTTTTTGTCTCTTATAGGGATGTATTTAGCGCCGTGCTTTAGCAATTGTCTCTTATAGGGATGTATTTAGCGCTGTGCTGTTGTTTGTCTCTTATACTGATGCATTTAGCGCTGTGCTGTAGATTTTGTTTCTTAAAGGGATGTATTTAGTGCTGTGCTGTAGCTTTTGTCTCTTATAGGGATGTATTTAGCGCTGTGCTGTAGTTTGTCTCTTATATTGTTGTATTTAGCGCTGTGCTGCAGTTTGTCTCTTATAGGAATGTATTTAGCGCTGTGCTGCAGTTTGTCTCTTATAGGGATGTATTTAGGGCTGTGCTGTAGTTTTTGTCTCTTATGTGGATGTATTTAGCGCTGTGCTGTAGTTTTTGTCTCTTATAGGGATGTATTTAGCGCTGTGCTGTAGTTTGTCTCTTATATTGTTGTATTTAGCGCTGTGCTGTAGTTTGTCTCTTATATTCATGTATTTAGCACTGTGCTGTAGTTTGTCTCTTATAGGGATGTATTTAGCACTGTGCTGCAGTTTGCCTCTTATAGGGATGTATTTAGCGCTGTGCTGTAGTTTGTCTCTTATAGGGATGCATTTAGCGCTGTGCTGTAGCTTTTGTCTCTTATAGGGATGTACAGTGGGGCAAAAAAGTATTTAGTCAGTCAGCAATAGTGCAAGTTTCACCACTTAAAAAGATGAGAGGCGTCTGTAATTTACATCATAGGTAGACCTCAACTATGGGAGACAAACTGAGAAAAAAAATCCAGAAAATCACATTGTCTGTTTTTTTAACATTTTATTTGCATATTATGGTGGAAAATAAGTATTTGGTCAGAAACAAAATTTCATCTCAATACTTTGTAATATATCCTTTGTTGGCAATGGCAGAGGTCAAACGTTTTCTGTAAGTCTTCACAAGGTTGCCACACACTGTTGTTGGTATGTTGGCCCATTCCTCCATGCAGATCTCCTCTAGAGCAGTGATGTTTTTGGCTTTTTGCTTGGCAACACGGACTTTCAACTCCCTCCAAAGGTTTTCTATAGGGTTGAGATCTGGAGACTGGCTAGGCCTCTCCAGGACCTTGAAATGCTTCTTACGAAGCCACTCCTTCATTGCCCTGGCGGTGTGCTTTGGATCATTGTCATGTTGAAAGACCCAGCCACGTTTCATCTTCAATGCCCTTGCTGATGGATGGAGGTTTGCACTCAAAATCTCACAATACATGGCCCCATTCATTCTTTCATGTACCCGGATCAGTCGTCCTGGCCCCTTTGCAGAGAAACAGCCCCAAAGCATGATGTTTCCACCACCATGCTTTACAGTAGGTATGGTGTTTGATGGATGCAACTCAATATTCTTTTTCCTCCAAACACAACAAGTTGTGTTTCTACCAAACAGTTCCAGTTTGGTTTCATCAGACCATAGGACATTCTCCCAAAACTCCTCTGGATCATCCAAATGCTCTCTAGCAAACTTCAGACGGGCCCGGACATGTACTGGCTTAAGCAGTGGGACACGTCTGGCACTGCAGGATCTGAGTCCATGGTGGCGTAGTGTGTTACTTATGGTAGGCCTTGTTACATTGGTCCCAGCTCTCTGCAGTTCATTCACTAGGTCCTCCCGCGTGGTTCTGGGATTTTTGCTCACCGTTCTTGTGATCATTCTGACCCCACGGGGTGGGATTTTGCGTGGAGCCCCAGATCGAGGGAGATTATCAGTGGTCTTGTATGTCTTCCATTTTCTAATTATTGCTCCCACTGTTGATTTCTTCACTCCAAGCTGGTTGGCTATTGCAGATTCAGTCTTCCCAGCCTGGTGCAGGGCTACAATTTTGTTTCTGGTGTCCTTTGACAGCTCTTTGGTCTTCACCATAGTGGAGTTTGGAGTCAGACTGTTTGAGGGTGTGCACAGGTGTCTTTTTATACTGATAACAAGTTTAAACAGGTGCCATTCCTACAGGTAATGAGTGGAGGAAAGAGGAGACTCTTAAAGAAGAAGTTACAGGTCTGTGAGAGCCAGAAATCTTGATTGTTTGTTTCTGACCAAATACTTATTTTCCACCATAATATGCAAATAAAATGTTAAAAAAACAGACAATGTGATTTTCTGGATTTTTTTTTCTCAGTTTGTCTCCCATAGTTGAGGTCTACCTATGATGTAAATTACAGACGCCTCTCATCTTTTTAAGTGGTGGAACTTGCACTATTGCTGACTGACTAAATACTTTTTTGCCCCACTGTATTTAGCGCTGTGCTGCAGTTTGTCTCTTATAGGGATGTATTTAGCACTGTGCTGCAGTTTGTCTCTTATAGGGATGCATTTAGCGCTGTGCTGCAGTTTGTCTCTTATAGGGATGTATTTAGCACTGTGTTGTAGCTTTTGTCTCTTATAGGGATGCATTAAGCGCTGTGCTGCAGTTTGTCTCTTATAAGGATGTATTTAGTGCTGTGCTGCAGTTTGTCTCTTATACGGATGTATTTAGCGCTGTGCTGCAGTTTGTCTCGTATAGGGATGTATTTAGCGCTGTGCTGCAGTTTGTCTCTTATAGGAATGTATTTAGCGCTGTGCTGTAGTTTGTCTCTTATATTGTTGTATTTAGCGCTGTGCTGCAGTTTTTCTCTTATAGGGATGTATTTAGCACTGTGCTGCAGTTTGTCTCTTATAGGGATGCATTTAGCGCTGTGCTGCAGTTTGTCTCTTATAGGGATGTATTTAGCGCTGTGCTGTAGCTTTTGTCTCTTATATGGATGTATTTAGCGCTGTGCTGTAGTTTTTGTCTCTTATAGGGATGTATTTAGCGCTGTGCTGTAGTTTGTCTCTTATATTGTTGTATTTAGCGCTGTGCTGTAGTTTGTCTCTTATCGGGATGTATTTAGGGCTGTGCTGTAGTTTTTGTCTCTTATATGGATGTATTTAGCACTGTGCTGTAGTTTTTGTCTCTTATAGGGATGTATTTAGCGCTGTGCTGTAGTTTGTCTCTTATATTGTTGTATTTAGCGCTGTGCTGTAGTTTGTCTCTTATAGTGATGTATTTAGCGCTGTGCTGTAGTTTGTCTCTTATAGGGATGTATTTAGCACTGTGCTGTAGTTTGTCTCTTATAGGGATGTATTTAGCGCTGTGCTGTAGTTTGTCTCTTATATTGATGTATTTAGCACTGTGCTGTAGTTTGTCTCTTATAGAGATGTATTTAGCACTGTGCTGCAGTTTGCCTCTTATAGGGATGTATTTAGCGCTGTGCTGCAGTTTGTCTCTTATAGGGATGTATTTAGCGCTGTGCTGCAGTTTGTCTCTTATAGGGATGTATTTAGCGCTGTGCTGCAGTTTGTCTCTTATAGGGATGTATTTAGCGCTGTGATGTAGTTTGTCTCTTATAGGGATGTATTTAGCGCTGTGCTGCAGTTTGTCTCTTATAGGGATGTATTTAGCGCTGTGCTGTAGTTTGTCTCTTATAGGGATGTATTTAGCGCTGTGCTGCAGTTTGTCTCTTATAGGGATGTATTTAGCGCTGTGATGTAGTTTGTCTCTTACAGGGATGTATTTAGCGCTGTGCTGCAGTTTGTCTCTTATAGGGATGTATTTAGCGCTGTGCTGTAGTTTGTCTCTTATAGTGATGCATTTAGCGCTGTGCTGTAGTTTGTCTCTTATAGTGATGCATTTAGCGATGTGCTGTAGTTTTTGTCTCTTATAGGGATGTATTTAGCGCCGTGCTTTAGCAATTGTCTCTTATAGGGATGTATTTAGTGCTGTGCTGTAGTTTGTCTCTTATAGTGATGTATTTAGTGCTGTGCTGCAGTTTGTCTCTTATAGGGATGTATTTAGCGCTGTGCTGTGGTTTGTCTCTTATAGGGATGTATTTAGCGCTGTGCTGCAGTTTGTCTCTTATAGGGATGTATTTAGCACTGTGCTGTAGATTTTGTTTCTTATAGGGATGTATTTAGCACTTTGCTGTAGTTTGTCTCTTATAGGGAAGAAAGGCCGTACTGGGCCACTGGCCCTTGGGGGAGGCCGCCATGACAGGGTGACGTGGGACAAAAGGGAGCTCATAGGAAGCTGGGGGGTTATATGGTTAACAGGAGATAAGGGGAGGGACGGAGTTTTTTGAATTTGAAAAGAAAGGAGGGTTCAGGGATGGGGCAGGGGGGGGCTGTATAAAAGGGGGTGGCCACGTGGAGGGGGCAACCATTTGGGTACTCACCAGCCACAGAAGAGAAGCTCTGTTGTACCCAAAGCGATGGATGTTGAGGCCTTGCTTCAGCAGCTCCGGGTGGAAGCAGCCGCCCATGGAACAGACTGGCTTCAGGCTTCAGTGAATAGCCTGCTTCAGGGGTCGGTAGCCGGAGCCTCCATCGCCCCTCCATCAGGACTTTCGGCCGCGGAGGTCCCGGCCTCCGGCGCGCCTTAGCCCTGAGGCTACCCCCCGGGTCCGGTGCCGCATAAGGAGCCCCTCTAGGGACCCTCCAGCCAGGGCCGGTGGACGCGTTCCCCCTGCTCCCCGCCCGCAGGCTGGGAGGAATCCATCTCTCCGGCGGGACCTGCAACAGGGGCCGGGTTCCCCCCCGCGGCACAGAGACGGCGGAATTCCGGACCGGGAGCGGCGGGTGTCGGCGTCCCTGCTGGCCCCGCTCGGCGTGGAGGAGCGCAAGGAGCCAGGGGGCGGGCCCCTGTGCGGCGACAACCTAGCGGCCGGCAGCCGGCCGGCCTGTCTTCAGACACGCCGGATGGAGCGGCGCTTCATTCTTCAGCCCAGGGGGCGGCTTCGTTTGGCAGCGTGCAGCGTCCGGCTGCCTCGGTCGGCAGCGCTGCAGCGTCGCCACTCACCCAGGACTCTTCCCAAGATGGCGCTGCTGCAGGGAGTCTGGCGCCGCATGGCGGTGGTCTCCGGCAAGATGGCGCCGGAGCTGGGAGCCCAGCGCCTGCGCACCAGCGCCGAGGACCTTATCAAGATGGCGGCGCCCTGTGGAGACCTCCCCAAGATGGCGGCGCCCTGCAGATCACGGCGGCAGCTCCGAGGGGCCCTGCGATTCTTGCCGGTTCGCCTGCTTCTGGCGGTGGGCAGCCGGTGAGGCAGGTTGACCCGGGAGCTGCGGAGCCACCAGCACACGGAGCCAGCAAGGGACCAGCGCTCCTTCATCAGGACCCAGGACCTTCGGCTGCTGGGTTCACAGCGCCCAGGCAGCCAGGTGAGAGCCAGCATTTTTCTAATTTTAACCCCTCCGTAGCTTCCAGTGAGAGTAGGGAACGGGAGTTAATTACGGGGGAGGCTAGCGGGGGGATGGGACTAATATTACATGGCCTTAGAGACCTAGCGAGATTATGGTACGGGGGCCCTCAAGGGGGGGGGGTCACCTTCAGCGGCGTGGTTAGGAATCGCTGAAGGGCCAGCGGGGATAAGCGGGTTAACAAGGGCTGAGGTGGCGTCGCAGGGTGAGGGCCAGGGAACATCGTTTTCAGCTGCGTCAGGCGGCAGTGAAGCACGAAGGGGGTCGGGGTCAGCCGACGTGGGAGGTCAGAATGAGGGGGCTAGCAAAGATAGGGAGAATGAAGACACTGTGCGTCTGGATGATTCCGCTAGGAGCGAAGTTTACGTATGTTTTGAGGGACCGCTGGGGTCACATTTGAGGGAGGAGGTGAAGGAAAAGATCTGGAAGGGGGATTACGTAGAAATTTTTTCGTTATTACCGTTGGAAAGATTTAATCTGGATAGGTTAAGAAGAGATGATTCCAAAAAAGATGACGAGGAGAGGAGGAGGTACCGTCTGATCCCTCGTTCGTTTTCTAATTGGTTGCAGGCGTTTGCTATATTAGCGAGTGTGATAGGCGAAAAGGCACCCGAAAATTGTTCGGGACTTTTTTGCTATATGGATGCAATTGGGGAGGCTTACAGGGTATATGGCGGATTAGGATGGTTAAGGTACGACGAGCAATTCAGGCAGCGCAAAGCGGTACTACCAAGTATGCGTTGGGATCATAAGGATATAGCGTTGTGGATGAGAGTTACGGCACCGGTTAGAGCGAATCAGGGAACCCAGCCATTTCAAGGGGGCGCCGGGGGTTTGGGACAGTCAGGACACTCGGTCGCAATGCAGAAGGGACTGTGTTTCTCCTTTAATGAGGGGACATGTAGGTTCGGCAGCAAGTGTAAGTTCAAGCACGAATGCTCAAGTTGTGGGGGTACACACGGGGCGGCTAGATGTTTCAGAGGGGGAAAAACAAGAGGGGGAGACGGTGCTGAAAAAAGGGGAGACACCGGTGCGGCTGGACGCGATGGAAGCGAATCTAAATAGATACCCAGATGTAGCAGCAGCGACACTTTTAAGGGAAGGTTTTGGTCATGGTTTTAAAATTCCGTTTATTGAGCGTGATGTTTGTTTGTCAAGAAAGAATCTAAAATCGGCACTGCAGTTTCCTAGCGTTGTTTCTGAAAAATTTAAAAAAGAGGTTGATCTGGGTAGGATGGCCGGACCTTTTCCAACGGCTCCAATCAGTAATTTGAGGGTATCACCGCTAGGGGTGGTTCCGAAGAAGGAGCCTAACAAATTTAGGCTTATTCATCATTTATCCTTCCCAAAAGGTCTGTCAGTAAACGACGGTATTGATCCTCAACTGTGTGCAGTTTCTTACATGTCTTTCGATGCAGCAATGAATCTGGTACGGTTGTGTGGTAGGGGAGCTTTGTTGGCAAAAACGGATATCGAGGCGGCGTTTCGCCTGTTACCAGTGCACCCGGAGAGCATGCACCTGTTAGGCTGCTTTTGGGACGGAGGTTTTTTCATTGATCGTTGCCTTCCCATGGGCTGTTCGCTATCGTGCGCCTATTTTGAAACGTTTAGTACATTCTTGGATTGGGTTGTTAAGGATGTATCTGGTTTAAATTCTTGTTTGCATTATCTTGACGATTTCTTGTTTGTAGGCCCGCCACAGTCTGCGGCTTGCTCGATTTTACTGCACACGATGGAGAGGGTAGCAAAATGTTTCGGAGTTCCATTAGCGGCTGATAAAACTGTCGGCCCAGTGACGACACTAAGTTTTCTAGGCATAGAAATTGATACAGTGGCAATGGAATGTAGATTGCCTGATGACAAGTTGGTTGCTTTTCGGGAGGAAGTTAGAAAGGCAAGTACTCGGCGCAAGATAACGCTACACGATTTGCAATCGTTGCTGGGCAAGCTGAACTTTGCTTGCAGAATTATGCCGATGGGCCGCGCATTTTGTCGCCGTTTGTCTTTGGCGACGGTGGGAGTAAAGTCTCCCCTGCATTTCATCAGACTGACTAAGGAGTTGAAACAGGATTTGAAGGTGTGGGCTCTTTTCTTAGAGGAATACAATGGCAAATCCATTTGGATTCAAACAGTTGAAAACGCAGTGGATTTAGGTTTTAGTATTAACGTGATTGAAAAGCGTGGTTTCAGTTTGTTGTTTCGCGGGCAGGTGTTGGTGGCGGAGTGGCCACTCTATTGGCGCGAGCGAGGGTTGTTACAAAACCGGGTCCTACTACAGTTATTTCCTCGAGTAGTGGCGTTGTCAGTGTGGGGCGAGTCAGTGATGAATAAAAAGATCTGTTTTTCTTGCGAAAATGTGACTGTTGTGGAAGCCATCAATACGCTGTCTGCAGCGTCTCAAGAAACAGTTAGGGTACTGCAGCACCTGGTTTTCTTGGGGCTAAAGCTTAACTTATGGATTGTAGCAGATTGCAAGGCGAATGAGCCTACTAATGCTAATGATGTCCTTTTCCATTCACAGTGGCAGCAGTCTCAGGGGCTGAGGCCTTACTTGGACTCAGCGTGCCGGGAATGTCCAGCGGAGCTGTGGAACCTGCCTTTAGGGCCGTGAGGGAGCTATTTGCTAGATCACTGTCAGAAAGGTCTTGGCTGCAGTATGAGCAGGCCTGGAGTACATGGGAAAGTTGGAAGGGGTCTTACGGGTCCGGTATGGACGACGAGAACAGGCTGTTGTTGCTAGTAGGACATGTGTGGGAATCGGGTTGGTCGGTGTCCAAAGTGAGTAAGCTGCTAGCTGGTTTAGCATTCGGTTTCAAGGCTAGAGGTTTACAGGATGAGACGAAATCATTTATGGTGAGGCAAGTGGTAAAGGGTTTGAAAAAAGGGCAGAAGTCGTTCGATGGCAGACGCCCGGTCTCTTTTGAGGTACTGTTAACGATCGGAAGGCAATTACGCGTAGTTTGTTTTTCGGATTGGGAGATAATTTTATTCCAAGCGGCTTTTGCGTTGGCGTTTTTTGGGGCATTTCGCTTGGGAGAGTTGGTTAGCCCGTCGAGATGTAAGGCAGGGGGCTTACGGAGAGAGGATGTGGATGTTACCTCTGACAAGGTGGTGGTGTTTATTAGGTCGTCAAAAACGGACGTAACTGGAAAAGGGTGCAAGTTGGTGTTATTTCAAGTTCCCAATTGTCCATTGTGCCCGGTATCCTGCGTGGATAGGCTGATGAGAAGGGGGGGTGTATTATCTGACCCGTTGTTGGTTCTCGCAGATGGTTCCTTCTTGTCGCGCTACCAATTTGTTTCAGTTTTTCGGAGGTGTTTGGTGACAGGGGGAATTTCCCCAGCAAAGTATAGCGGCCATTCATTCCGGATAGGGGCTGCAACGGAGGCAGCCAGGAGAGGGTTGGGGGATGAAGTGGTTAAAAGAATTAGGCGGTGGGAATCAGAAAGATTCCGGTCTTATGTTCGCCCGGACCTAGTTTAATTTTACATGGTCTCGTATTCGGTGGGTTTTCCTGAAATGATCAAGTGTTAATGTTTATTCTCTTACAGAACACGATAGGAGGCTGGTGTGGATAATGGGACACTCGTTCGTGTTCTGGGCGGCGGAGAGGGCAGCGGTTCGCCCGGATGGCCGCCAATTGGGTTTTTCGCGGGACGTCGCGACACTGAGATGGATTGGAAAAAGGGGGATGACGTGGAGTCAATTTTTGCCGGAATTTCATCGTTTCGTGCTTTGGGACCAGGTCCCACAAATTTTAGTTATTCACCTGGGGGGTAATGACTTGGGGAAGAGGCCGTGCAGGGAACTCATAAAAGACATTAAGTTTGACTTGTTGAGGTTATGGGCAATGTTTCCGAAGGTCTTGGCGGTTTGGTCAGACATCGTACCGCGGAAGGTTTGGCGGGGTGCTAGGTCACTAGAGGGGGTGAACAAGGCGAGGATTAAAGTGAACAAAGCTGTTTCGAGGTTCATGGCAAGGAACGGAGCGGTAGTGGTGCGTCACATAAATTTGGAGTCCGGTACGGGAGGTTATTGGAGGTTGGATGGGGTGCATTTGAATGCAGTAGGTACCGACATGTGGTGCTTAGCGATCCAAGAGGGCATCGAAACAGCTTTGAAGGTGTGGAGGGACATAAATGGCTAAGGGGTTAGTACATTTATGTTTGTGGCTGGGGTGGTGGTCCTCGAAGTTGGTGGAAGTGGAAAATGGCGGAGTGGTGGGGGGGGATCTCAATAGGTCCTGGACTCCCCGGGGTGATTTGTAATGGTAAAAGGGGTATAGATAATCCCGTGGAGGGGATTATTAGGGGACCCACAAATTGGTGTGCGGTTTTGGCCTGGCGGGTGGAGTTTGCCTCCGAGCTGGTGCTTAGCGGCTGGGGGTAAGGCGGTTATAAGGCCAAAATAGGTGGGACGGTTGGCTGGAAAATGTTAATACTGGTTTCGGGCTTCAAGGATCATCCACTTCCGGGGTTTTACTGTTATTTAAATTGTTGTATGCTAAATGTTAATAAACGGCTGCTGTGGCCAATTAATCCAACTTATTTGTCGTGTGTTTAATAGGGGGTATTCCTATGTCGCTGGAAAGGGGGAGGTGGCCATTATCCCGGGGTGTTATAAGGTAAGGTAAATGGTTTTACATTAGAGCTCACAGGAGTCACGGATACCCGTTGTCAATAAAGGCCGTACTGGGCCCCTGGCCCTTGGGGGAGGCCGCCATGACAGGGTGACGTGGGACAAAAGGGAGCTCATAGGAAGCTGGGGGGTTATAGGGTTAACAGGAGATAAGGGGAGGGACGGAGTTTTTTGAATTTGAAAAGGAAGGAGGGTTCAGGGATGGGGCAGGGGGGAGGGCTGTATAAAAGGGGGTGGCCACGTGGAGGGGGCAACCATTTGGGTACTCACCAGCCACAGAAGAGAAGCTCCCACCCACCCTCCCTTTTTGTAGTTAAGGTTTAAGGGTAGAATTAACTGTTGTTAGTAGGAGGTTAGAGCCAGGATGCTTAACATGATGAATGTATTTATGTATATGTAGATATGGAAGATCGTATGTCGCGGCAGCATGGCTGGGGTGGTGGCCCTCGAAGTTGGTGGAAGTGGAAAATGGCGGAGTGGTGGTGGGGGATCTCAATAGGTCCTGGACTCCCCGGGGTGATTTGTAATGGTAAAAGGGGTATAGATAATCCCGTGGAGGGGATTATTAGGGGACCCACAAACTGGTGTGCGGTTTTGGCCTGGCGGGTGGAGTTTGCCTCCGAGCTGGTGCTTAGCGGCTGGGGGTAAGGCGGTTATAAGGCCAAAATAGGTGGGACGGTTGGCTGGACAATGTTAATACTGGTTTCGGGCTTCGAGGATCATCCACTTCCGGGGTTTTACTGTTATTTAAATTGTTGTATGTTAAATGTTAATAAACGGCTGCTGTGGCCAATTAATCCAACTTATTTGTCGTGTGTTTAATAGGGGGTATTCCTATGTCGCTGGAAAGGGGGAGGTGGCCGTTATCCCGGGGTGTTATAAGGTAAGGTAAATGGTTTTACATTAGAGCTCACAGGAGTCACGGATACCCGTTGTCATGTATTTAGCGCTGTGCTGTAGTTTGTCTCTTATATTGTTGTATTTAGCGCTGTGCAGCAGTTTGTCTCTTATAGGGATGTATTTAGCACTGTGCTGTAGTTTGTCTCTTATAGAAATGTATTTAGCGCTGTGCTGCAGTTTGTCTCTTATAGGGATGTATTTAGTACTGTGCTGCAGTTTGTCTCTTATAGGGATGTATTTAGCACTGTGCTGTAGTTTGTCTCTTATATTGTTGTATTTAGCGCTGTGCTGTAGTTTGTCTCTTATAGGGATGTATTTAGGGCTGTGCTGTAGTTTTTGTCTCTTATATGGATGTATTTAGCGCTGTGCTGTAGTTTTTGTCTCTTATAGTGATGTATTTAGTGCTGTGCTGTAGTTTGTCTCTTATATTGTTGTATTTAGCGCTGTGCAGCAGTTTGTCTCTTATAGGGATGTATTTAGCACTGTGCTGTAGTTTGTCTCTTATAGAAATGTATTTAGCGCTGTGCTGCAGTTTGTCTCTTATAGGGATGTATTTAGTACTGTGCTGCAGTTTGTCTCTTATAGGGATGTATTTAGCACTGTGCTGTAGTTTGTCTCTTATATTGTTGTATTTAGCGCTGTGCTGTAGTTTGTCTCTTATAGGGATGTATTTAGGGCTGTGCTGTAGTTTTTGTCTCTTATATGGATGTATTTAGCGCTGTGCTGTAGTTTTTGTCTCTTATAGGGATGTATTTAGCGCTGTGCTGTAGTTTGTCTCTTATATTGTTGTATTTAGCGCTGTGCTGTAGTTTGTCTCTTATAGTGATGTATTTAGCGCTGTGCTGTAGTTTGTCTCTTATAGGGATGTATTTAGCACTGTGCTGTAGTTTGTCTCTTATAGGGATGTATTTAGCGCTGTGCTGTAGTTTGTCTCTTATATTGTTGTATTTAGCGCTGTGCTGTAGTTTTTGTCTCTTATAGGGATGTATTTAGCGCCGTGCTTTTGCTTTTGTCTCTTATAGGGATGTATTTAGCGCTGTGCTGTAGTTTGTCTCTTATATTGTTGTATTTAGCGCTGTGCTGCAGTTTGTCTCTTATAGGGATGCATTTAGCGCTGTGCTGTAGTTTGTCTCGTATAGGGATGTATTTAGCGCTGTGCTGCAGTTTGTCTCTTATAGGGATGCATTTAGCGCTGTGCTGTAGTTTGTCTCGTATAGTGATGCATTTAGCGCTGTGCTGTAGATTTTGTTTCTTATAGGGATGTATTTAGTGCTGTGCTGTAGCTTTTGTCTCTTATAGGGATGTATTTAGCGTTGTGCTGTAGTTTGTCTCTTATATTGTTGTATTTAGCACTGTGCTGCAGTTTGTCTCTTATAGGGATGTATTTAGCGCTGTGCTGCAGTTTGTCTCTTATAGGAATGTATTTAGCGCTGTGCTGCAGTTTGTCTCTTATAGGGATGTATTTAGCGCTGTGCTGTAGTTTGTCTCTTATATTGTTGTATTTAGCGCTGTGCTGCAGTTTGTCTCTTATAGGGATGTATTTAGCACTGTGCTGCAGTTTGTCTCTTATAGGGATGTATTTAGCACTGTGCTGTGGTTTGTCTCTTATAGTGATGTATTTAGCGCTGTGCTGTGGTTTGTCTCTTATAGTGATGTATTTAGCGCTGTGCTGTGGTTTGTCTCTTATAGGGATGTATTTAGCGTTGTGCTGCAGTTTGTCTCTTATAGGGATGTATTTAGTGCTGTGCTGCAGTTTGTCTCTTATAGGGATGTATTTAGCGCTGTGCTGCAGTTTGTCTCTTATAGGGATGTATTTAGCGCTGTGCTGTGGTTTGTCTCTTATAGGGATGTATTTAGTGCTGTGCTGCAGTTTGTCTCTTATAGGGATGTATTTAGTGCTGTGCTGCAGTTTGTCTCTTATAGGGATGTATTTAGCGCTGTGCTGTAGTTTGTCTCTTATAGGGATGTATTTAGCGCTGCGAAGTAGTTTGTCTCTTATAGGGATGTATTTAGCGCTGTGCTGCAGTTTTTGTCTCTTATAGGGATGTATTTAGCGCTGTGCTGTGGTTTGTCTCTTATAGTGATGTATTTAGCGCTGTGCTGTGGTTTGTCTCTTATAGGGATGTATTTAGCGTTGTGCTGCAGTTTGTCTCTTATAGGGATGTATTTAGTGCTGTGCTGCAGTTTGTCTCTTATAGGGATGTATTTAGCGCTGTGCTGCAGTTTGTCTCTTATAGGGATGTATTTAGCGCTGTGCTGTGGTTTGTCTCTTATAGTGATGTATTTAGCGCTGTGCTGTGGTTTGTCTCTTATAGGGATGTATTTAGCGTTGTGCTGCAGTTTGTCTCTTATAGGGATGTATTTAGTGCTGTGCTGCAGTTTGTCTCTTATAGGGATGTATTTAGCGCTGTGAAGTAGTTTGTCTCTTATAGGGATGTATTTAGCGCTGTGCTGCAGTTTTTGTCTCTTAGGCTGCCGTCACACTAGCAGTATTTGGTCAGTATTTTACCTCAGTATCTGTAAGCCAAAACCAGGGGAGGAACAATTAGAGGAAAAAAGTATAATATAAACATATGCACCACTTCTGCATTTATCACCCTCTCCTGGTTTTGGCTTACAAATACTGATGTAAAATACTGACCAAATACTGCTAGTGTGACGGCAGCCTTATAGGGATGTATTTAGCGCTGTGCTGCAGTTTTTGTTTGCTGCTGCTTAAGTGATATATTCTGCTGCATTGTGGTATTTTTTGGCATGTTGCTGTTAGTATAAATAATAATAATAATATGTTGCGCTGCGCTGTGGTATTTCTTAGGAGCTTCTGTGGAGGGGGTGTTTTATGCTGCATTGTGGTATGTGTTGATGCTAGACCCCATTAACTATTGATGTAGCCCCAGTATTCTGCTATCAGTTGCAACCTCTTTTTGGCAGAAATCAATTTAGACAAATTTATTGTTATATTGCAACAAAAAAAAAAAAAAGTTGGTGAATAATTAAAAACGGAGCGTGGGTTTAGCAAGTTTAAAAATGCCTCAGATATATAGTTATATATTTTTACTTTTCATATTTTGGAAAATCTTTTATTAATTTTTTTGGCCCTTTATTGGACAAGAACTTACAATCATTCGATCACTTATGCCACATACTGCAAATCACTGCACACTCTTTATTTCATAAGTGAAAAAAAGTTTATTTGTGGGAGCGGGTAAGGACAAAATGATAGCTCTGGGTTTTGAGCTACAAAGTTAGACATTTCAAATTAGGTATAACAAAATGCTCCAATGTAAGACAATGCTTGTAAGTAAGCTTACTTGTCAGTGGACTTATTGTTTCATGGTTATCCTGTTTTTTTGTTTACCTTTACTCATTTTACCCTTCTCTCTTTGCAGCGACTCAGCGAAAAAGACCCTGGTGGGGTCGAAACGTCTAACTTTGTCACTCAAAACCCAGAGCTATAATATTGTTCTTAGCGGCTCCCACAAATAAACTTTCTTACACTTATGAAATAAAGCGTGTGCGGTGAATTTCTCTTACTTCACGTTTTCAGGCGCCATGTTCCCTGTTCCACCTGCACCTCAACGACTGACCGAATGCACGCCAATCCTCTGAATATACTGCAATACCACAGTATTTATACTGAATTAAAATAAACAAACTGTAAAAAATAAAACATATTTGGTACGGTTGGGTCTAAAGACAATCCAATATATTAAAACGTAGAATTATTTAAACTGTAAGTTAAATGTCAGAAAGAAAAATAAAAATTAAAAAAAACAGAATTACTACTTTTTCAGTTGCCACATCGCACATTGTGAGGCTCCTCCGGTGCTGCCGAAGGCAAAACCGAGCAGTCACGTGACCACAAGTCTGCAGTATGCCTTCTCCCGGCCACATTCCAACTAAACATGCGCAACCTCACTCATTTATTGTATTGAGCATAAAGAGGGACTCCGGGTTCATGACTTCTGCTTGGGGGCACAAAGGAGACACTATTACTATGTGTAAGCAAAAGGGGTGCACTGTTAGTTGTGGGGTGCTCAAAACTGGTGTATGGCAAATAGGAAGTTATTACTATGTAGGGTGCCTTTTAGATTATTTAGAGGTATGTAAAAGTGTTCTTAGCCGAATGGAAAAGAACGGAGGAAATGGAGGACTTATCTCCTGAGAACGTCACCAGTGAGTTACAGAATTTGTCCTTACATAATACATATATATGGAACAGGGCCAGCATCACCACCCGGTGCAGCCAGGCAAGTGCCAAGGCCCTGAGTAAGCGGGGGCCCACTCACTGTCAGGGTGACCGGCACACAATGGTGCATGCGAGTCCAAGGGGGCCCGGTGCCCGATAGCCCCGTGCTTTGAACTGTTTGAAATATTCACCTCTCCTTGTTCGCCGCTGGCCACAGCTTCAGTGTTTACCACGTCCTCTGACTATCGGACATCTCAGAACAGAGGACGCGCTGACGTCACTACAGCGACTCGTCTGTCTTGAGCAGTGTAGACAGTCACAATAGGCTGAAGACTCCGGAGCTGAGGAGACCAGAGCTGCAGCAAGTAAGGAATGAGGAAAGGTAAGTATTATATATGTATGGAGCATTATATGCAGCCCATTATTCTGCATGCAGCATTACATGGGGCCCATTGTTCTGTATGGAGAATTATATTGGGTACATTATTCAGTATGCAGCATGATATGGGGCCCATTATTCTGTATGGAGTGCTATATGGGGCTCATTATACTGTACGGAGTTCTATGTGGTGCTCATTATACTGTGTAAAGCAATATATGGGGCTCATGGTACTGAACGGAGGTCTATTTGGTGCACATAATATTTTATGGAGGACTATAATGTCTCGTCTAAAATGAAAACTTTTGGATCCCCCCAAATCATGCACTGTGAGCTGCGAGGGTTCACCTTTTTCTGAGCTATTGTAGAATTTACCATAGATATCAGTCATGTAATGTAAGATGTACAGTAAGTGAAATCTTTGGCATTGTACTATACCTATAATTCTCTGGCCTACCTGTGCATCATGAATCGTGGTATGTGTTAAAGGGGCCACTGAGACTCTTTCCACTGGAGCCCTCACAAACCTGGAGCCAACCCTGATATGGAATAAAGAAAACCTGTGCACCACTAGTGCCTACAATGATTTGGTTACTGCATGGTGGTAATATTGGTCTTAGTACAGTGGATTTAGTTAGTGATCAGTATGATGGTATTATTCGGTCACTATGTGGTAGTAATATGTGGTCATGGGCTTATAACAGTATTTTTGATAATATTGGGGTTAGTATAGCAGGTTTTGTTAAGCAACAGTGTGGTAATATGTTTACTTTAATGGTGGTATGATTTTCTATTTGTGGGTTTTTCGTTGTTTGTTTTGTGCTTTTAGAGGCAGGGGACACATATATCCTTACAGATGTTAGCAGACTTACCAGGGTGCACATATCAAAGCAATGACTTGGTGGTTATGGGGGTGAGGGCAGGTGAAAAACTCACCCCAGGGCACTAAGACTCTAGTTACGCCCCTGCTATAGACTTATAAGATGAGCATAAAGAGTGGTGAGTGGATGATGGACGGGCATCGGGCAGGTTGTGCTCCAGATCGCCATGAAATATGGAGAACTATCATCTATAATCATCACATGAAATAGTGTGATCTAATAATCCCAGAGAAGAACGACAGCAGAACTTGTTGTGGTTACATTGTATTTACAGTTAGGGCCAGAAATATTTGGACAGTGACACAATTTTCGCGAGTTGGGCTCTGCATGCCACCACATTGGATTTGAAATGAAACCTCTACAACAGAATTCAAGTGCAGATTGTAACGTTTAATTTGAAGGGTTGAACAAAAATATCTGATAGAAGATGTAGGAATTGTACACATTTCTTTACAAACACTCCACATTTTAGGAGGTCAAAAGTAATTGGACAAATAAACATAACCCAAACAAAATATTTTTATTTTCAATATTTTGTTGCAAATCCTTTGGAGGCAATCACTGCCTTAAGTCTGGAACCCATGGACATCACCAAACGCTGGGTTTCCTCCTTCTTAATGCTTTGCCAGGCCTTTACAGCTGCAGCCTTCAGGTCTTGCTTGTTTGTGGGTCTTTCCGTCTTAAGTCTGGATTTGAGCAAGTGAAATGCATGCTCAATTGGGTTTAGATCTGGAGATTGACTTGGCCATTGCAGAATGTTCCACTTTTTGGCACTCATTAACTCCTGGGTAGCTTTGGATGTATGCCTGGGGTCATTGTCCAATCAACTTTGCAGCATTTGGCTGAATCTGGGCTGAAAGTATATCCCGGTACACTTCAGAATTCATCCGGCTACTCTTGTCTGCTCTTATGTCATCAATAAACACAAGTGACCCAGTGCCATTGAAAGCCATGCATGCCCATGCCATCACGTTGCCTCCACCATGTTTTACAGAGGATGTGGTGTGCCTTGGATCATGTGCCGTTCCCTTTCTTCTCCAAACTTTTTTCTTCCCATCATTCTGGTACAGGTTGATCTTTGTCTCATCTGTCCATAGAATACTTTTCCAGAACTGAGCTGGCTTCTTGAGGTGTTTTTCTGCAAATTTAACTCTGGCCTGTCTATTTTTGGTATTGATGAATGGTTTGCATCTAGATGTGAACCCTTTGTATTTACTGTCATGGAGTCTTCTCTTTACTGCTGACTTAGAGACAGATATACCTACTTCACTGAGAGTGTTCTGGACTTCAGTTGATGTTGTGAACGGGTTCTTCTTCACCAAATTAAGTATGCAGCGATCATCCACCACTGTTGTCATCTGTGGACGCCCAGGCCTTTTTGAGTTCCCAAGCTCACCAGTCAATTCCTTTTTTCTCAGAATGTACCCAACTGTTGATTTTGCTACTCCAAGCATGTCTGCTATCTCTGATGGATTTTTTCTTTTTTTTTCAGCCTCAGGATGTTCTGCTTCACCTCAATTGAGAGTTCCTTTCACCGCATGTTGTCTGCTCACAGCAACAGCTTCCAAATGCAAAACCACACACCTGGAATCCACCCCTGACCTTTTAAATACTTCATTGATTACAGGTTAACGAGGGAGACGCCTTCAGAGTTAATTGCAGCCCTTAGAGTCCATTGTCCAATTACTTTTGGTCCCTTGAAAAAGAGGACGCTATGTATTACAGAGCTATGATTCCTAAACCCTTTCTCCGATTTGGATGTGGAAACTATCATATTGCGGCTGGGAGTGTGCACTTTCAGCCCATATTATATATATAATTGTATTTCTGAACATGTTTTTGTAAACAGCTAAAATAACAAAACTTGTGTCACTGTCCAAATATTTCTGGCCCTAACTGTATTACCAAAAATAAGAATTATAATACGTGTCCTAAAATATTAAAATGAAAATGATAAAAGCTGTCCCGTAATATTAAATAATAATAACAACCATAAAACATCCTAATAATTTGTCCTGGTAAAAAAAAATAAATAAATAAGTCCACGATGGAAAAATAATAAAACTATGGTTCTTGGAGGAAGAAGAGGGAAAAAATAAAAGCGCAAAAACAAAATTAGCAAAAACAGAAAAAGAGTTATAGAAGGGGTTGTCCACTACTAGGACAACCCCTTCTTGATCAAAATGTTTAGCCTCCATAAAATAATAAAGCCTATACTCCTTTTTCGCGCTGATGCTGCTCCCGTGGTGCCGACACTCGATCTCCGCTTTCGCGATTCTGCCGGCGCCTATTACGGGCACATGTCAGCTGTTCAAAACAGCTGACATGTCCCGGCTTTGATGCGGGCTCACCGCGGAGCCCTGCATCAAAGCAGGGGATCTGACCTCGGACGTACTATCCCGTCCGAGGTCAGAAAGGGGTTAAAATGGATGCCTGCACACGTCACAGAGTGAACTATTTTTCCATCAATGTCCGATTTGTTTGTGACAAAAATGAAATACCGTATATACTCGAGTATAAGCCGAGATTTTCAGCCCAAATTTTTGGGCTGAAAGTGCCCCTCTCGGCTTATACTCGAGTCACGGTAGCGGTGGGGTCGGCGGGTGAGGGGGAGAGGGCGCTGAGGCATACTTATCTAGTCCCAGCGATCCTGGCGCTCCCCTGCCGTCCCACGGTCTTCGGTACTGTAGCTCTTCCCCTGTTCAGCGGTCACGTGGGACCGCTCATTAGAGAAATGAATAGGCGGCTCCACCTCCCATAGGGGTGGAGCCGCCTATTCATTTCTTTAATCAGCGGTGCTGGTGACCGCTGATAGAGGAAGAAGCTGCGGCACTGAAGACAGCTGTCCGGGGGAAGGAGCCGGACGCCGGGACCAGGTAAGTATCGCATATTTACCTGTCCACGTTCCAGCCGCCGGGCGCCGCTCCATCTTCCCGTCGCCGCTCCATCTTCCCGGCGTCTATCTGCAGTGACTGTGCAGGTCAGAGGGCGCGATGACGCATATAGTGTGCGCGGCGCCCTCTGCCTGATCAGTCAGTGCAGAGAGACGCCGGGACCAGACACCGGAACGAGGCGCCGGGAGCTGCAACCAAGAGAGGTGAGTATGGCTTTTTTTTTTTTTATTACAGCAGCAGCGGCACAGATTTATGTGGAGCATCTATGGGGAAATATGAATGGTGCAGAGCACTATATGGGGCACAGATATGGGGAAATATGAACGGTGCAGAGCATACAGGGCACAGCTATGGGGCAATATGAACGGTGCAGAGCATATATGGGGCACAGATATGGGGAAATATGAACGGAGCAGAGCACTATATGGGGCACAGATATTGGGAAATATGAACGGTGCAGAGCACTATATGGCAGAGCTATGGGGAAATAATGAACGGTGCAGAGCACTATATGGCACAGCTATGGGGCAATAATGAACGGTGCAGAGCACTATATGGCAGAGCTATGGGGAAATAATGAACGGTGCAGAGCACTATATAGCACAGCTATGGGGCAATAATGAACGGTGCAGAGCACTATATGGCACAGCTATGGGGAAATAATGATCTATTTTTATTTTTGAAATTCACCGGTAAATGCTGCATTTCCACCCTAGGCTTATACTCGTGTCAATAAGTTTTCCCAGTTTTTTGTGGCAAAATTAGGGGAGTCGGCTTATACTCGGGTCGGCTTATACTCGAGTATATACGGTAGTTACCAAGACATTGGGAGTAAAAGACACCAAAGCTCATCACACCAGTGAGTTTCTCCAGGTCTTGGTGGAAAAGGTTCTGCAAGACTATGAACTTAAAAAAGAGCAAGTTCTTTCTGTCGTAACTGACAATGCTTCAAATATGATAAGTACTATTAAGCTAATGAATGAGAGTAATGATGGTGACCAGCAGCTAGAAGAACATTCTGGGTCCACAGACACAAAAATGTTTGAAATAGAGGAACTCAGTATTGTAACTGAGGAGCAAACTGAAGTTGCTTCAGATGAACAGCAACATGATAGTTTAGATGATCTTGTTGAAACTGTGTCAATACGTTCTTTCATTCATCACATGCGCTGTGTTGTGCATACGCTACAGCTGGCTATAAGAGACAGTCTGCAAGGACATGCTGCTGCACTGATTGGCAAGATGAGAAAATTGGCTACTGTTGCCAGAACCCCTAAAGTTGACTCAATTTTGAAGAGACATGCTGGAAAAGGGGCAATTATTGATCAAGCCACACGATGGGGCAGTACTTACTTAATGATTCAGTGCTTGGTTGAACTGAAAACCTTTCTTGTAGACATGGCTAACCCTCAACTGACGCTAAATGAAAGTCAGTGGAATCAGAAAGGCCGTACTGGGCCTCCGGCCCTTGGGGGAGGCCGCCATGACAGGGTGACGTGGGACAATAGGGAGCTCGTAGGAAGTTTGGGGGTATAGGGTTAACAGAAGCTAAGAGGAGGGATGGAGTTTTTTGAATTTGAAAAAGGAAGGAGGGGTCGGAGACAGGGCAGGGGGGGGGCCTATATAAAAGGTGGTGGCCACGTGGAGGGGGCAACCATTTGGGTACTCACCAGCCACAGAAGAGAAGCTCCTTGTACCCAAGCGATGGATGTCGAGGCCTTGCTTCAGCAGCTCCGGGTGGAAGCAGCCGCCCAAGGGACGGATTGGCTGCAGGCTTCGGTGAACAGCCTGCTTCAGGGGTCGGTAGCCGGAGCCTCCATCGCCCCTCCAACAGGACCCCGGCCGCGGAGGTCTCGGCCTCCGGCGCGCTTTAGTCCTGAGGCTACCCCCCGGGTCCGGCGCCGCATACGGAGCCCCTCCAGGGACCCTCCAGCCAGGGCCGGTGGACGCGGTCCCCCTGCTCCCCGCCCGCAGGCTGGGAGGAATCCATCTCACAGGCGGGACCTACAACAGGGGCCGGGTTCCTCCCCCCCCGCGGCACAGAGGCGACGGGATCCAGGACCAGGAGCGGCGGGCGTCAGCGGCTCTGCAGGCCCCGCTCGGCGTGGAGGAGCGCGTGGAGGAGCGCGAGGAACCAGGGGGCGGGCCCCTGTGCGGCGACGTCCCAGCGGCCGGCAGCCGGCCGGCCTGTCTTCAAGCACGCCGGATGGAGCGGCGTACAGAGGATCGTCGGCTCTGGGAGCGATGGGGGCGGCTCCGGTGAGCAGCGGGCAGCGTTCGGCTGCCTCGGTCAGCAGCGCTGCAGCGGCGCCACTCTCCCAGGACTTCATCCGAGATGGCGCCGCTGCAGGAAGTACAGCACCACGTGGGAGAGGTCTCCGGCAAGATGGCGCTGGATCAGGGAGCCCGGCGCCTGCGCACCAGCAACAGGGACTACAGCAAGATGGCGGCGCCCTGTGGAGACCTCCCCAAGATGGCGGCGCCCTGCAGATCACGGCGGCAGCTCCGAGGGGCCCTGCAATTCTTGCCGGTTAGCCTGCTTCTGGCGGTGGGCAGCCGGTGAGGCAGGTTGACCCGGGAGCTGCGGAGCCACCAGCAGACGGAGCCAGCATGGGACCAGCACGCCTTCATCAGGACCCAGGACCTTCGGCTGCTGGGTTCACAGCGCCCAGGCAGCCAGGTGAGAGCCAGCAATTTACTAATTTTAACCCCTCCGTAGCTCCCAGTGAGAGTAGGAAATCGCGGAAGGGCCAGTGGGGACTGGGGGGTTAACAAGCCCTGAGGTAGTGTCGCAGTGTGGGGGCCAGGGTACAGCGGTCGCAGCTACATCAGGGGGGGGCGGCAGTGAAGCAGTAAGGGGGACGGGGTCAGCAGACGCGGGAGGCCAAAACGAAGGGGCTAGCAAAGATAAGGAAAATGAGGACACGGTGCGTCTGGATGATTCCGCTAGGAGCGAAGTATACGTTTGTTTTGAGGGACCGCTGGGGTCACATTTGCGGGAGGAGGTGAAGGAAAAGATCTGGAAGGGGGATTACGTAGATATTTTTTCATTACTGCCGCTGGAAAGATTTAATCTGGATAGGTTAAGAAGAGACGATTCCAAGAAAGATGATGAGGAAAGGAGGCGGTACCGCCTAATCCCTCGTTCTTTTTCAAACTGGTTGCAGGCGTTTGCTATATTGGCAAGCGTGATAGGCGAAAAGGCACCCGAAAATTGTTCGGGACTTTTTTGCTATATGGACGCGATTGGGGAGGCTTACAGGGTATATGGCGGTTTGGGATGGTTAAGGTACGACGAGCAGTTCAGGCAGCGCAAAGCGGTACGACCAGGTATACGTTGGGATCATAAGGATATAGCGTTGTGGATGAGAGTTATGGCACCGGTTAGAGCGAATCAGGGAACCCAGCCATTTCAGGGGGGCGCCGGGGGTTCAGGGCAGTCAGGACACTCGGTCGCAATGCAGAAGGGACTGTGTTTCTCATTTAATGAGGGGACATGTAGATTTGGGAGCAAGTGCAAGTACAAGCACGAATGCTCAAGTTGTGGGGGCACACACGGGGCGGCTAGATGTTTCAGAGGGGGAAAAACAAGAGGGGGAGACGGTGCTGAAAAAAGGGGAGACACCGGTGCGGCTGGACGCGATGGAAGCGAATCTAAATAGATACCCAGATGTGGCAGCAGCGTCACTTTTGAGGGAAGGTTTTGGTTACGGTTTTAAAATTCCGTTTATTGAGCAGGATGTTTGTTTGTCAAGAAAGAATCTAAAGTCGGCACTGCAGTTTCCTAGCGTTGTTTCTGAAAAATTGAAAAAAGAGGTTGATTTGGGTAGGATGGCCGGACCTTTTCCAACGGCTCCAATCAGTAATTTAAGGGTGTCACCGCTAGGAGTAGTTCCGAAGAAGGAGCCTAACAAATTTAGGCTTATTCACCATTTATCCTTCCCAAAAGGTCTGTCAGTAAACGACGGTATTGATCCTCAACTGTGTGCAGTTTCTTACATGTCTTTCGATGCAGCGATTAATCTGGTACGGTTGTGTGGTAGGGGTGCTGTGATGGCAAAAACGGATATCGAGGCGGCGTTTCGTCTGTTACCAGTGCATCCGGAGAGCATGCACCTGTTGGGCTGTTTTTGGGACGGAGGTTTTTTCATTGATCGTTGTCTTCCCATGGGCTGTTCGCTATCATGCGCCTATTTTGAAATGTTTAGTACATTCTTGGAATGGGTTGTTAAGGATGTATCTGGTTTGAATTCGTGTTTGCATTATCTTGACGATTTCTTGTTTGTAGGCCCGCCACAGTCCGCGGCTTGCTCGATTCTAGTGCACACAATGGAGAGGGTAGCAAAAGGTTTCGGAGTTCCATTAGCGGCTGATAAAACGGTTGGGCCGGTGACGACACTAAGTTTTCTAGGCATAGAAATTGATACTGTTGCAATGGAATGTAGATTGCCTGATGACAAATTAGTCGCTTTTCGGGAAGAAGTGAGAAAAACGTGTACCCGGCGCAAGATAACGCTGCACGATTTGCAATCTTTATTGGGCAAGCTGAACTTTGCTTGCAGAATTATGCCAATGGGCCGCGCATTTTGTCGCCGTTTGTCTTTGGCGACTGTGGGGGTAAAGTCTCCCCTGCATTTCATCAGATTGACCAAGGAGTTGAAACAGGATTTGAAGGTGTGGGCTCTTTTCTTAGAGGAATACAATGGCAAATCCATTTGGATTCAAACAGTGGAAAATGCAGTAGATCTAGGTTTTAGCATTAACGTGATTGAAAAGCGTGGTTTCAATTTGAGGTATCGCGGTCAGGTGTTGGTGGCGGAGTGGCCACTCGATTGGACGAACGAGGTTTATTACAAAACCGGGTCCTATTGCAGTTATTTCCTCGAGTAGTGGCGTTGTCAGTGTGGGGCGAGTCAGTGATGAATAAAAAGATCTGTTTTTCTTGCGAAAATGTGACTGTCGTGGAAGCCATCAATTCGCTGTCTGCAGCGTCTCAAGAAGTAGTTAGGGTACTGCAGCACTTGGTTTTCATGGGGCTAAAGCTCAACTTGTGGATTGTAGCAGATTGCAAGGCAATTGAGCCTACTAATGCTGATGATGTTATTTTCCATTCACAGTGGCATCAGTCTCAAGGGCCGAGGCCTTACTTGGATTCATTGTGCCGGGAATGTCCAGCGGAGCTGTGGAACCTGCCTTTAGGGCCGTGAAGGAGCTATTTGCTAGATCACTGTCAGAAAGGTCTCGGCTGCATTACGAGCAGGCCTGGAGTACATGGGAAAGTTGGAAGGTGTCTTACGGGTCCGTTATGGACGACGAGAGCAAGCTGCTGTTGCTAGTAGGGCATGTGTGGGAATCGGGTTGGTCGGTGTCCAAAGTGAGTAAGTTTCTAGCTGGTTTAGCATTTGGTTTCAGGGCTAGAGGTTTAAACGATGAGACGAAATCATTTATGGTAATGCAAGTGGTAAAAGGTTTGAAAAAAGGGCAGAAGTCGTTCGATGGTAGACGACCGGTCTCCTTTGAGGTGCTGTTGACAATCGGAAGGCAATTACGAGCGGTTTGTTTTTCGGATTGGGAAGTAATTTTATTCCAAGTGGCTTTTGCGTTGGCGTTTTTTGGGGCATTTCGCTTGGGGGAGTTGGTTAGCCCTTCAAGATTTAAGGGAGGAGGTTTACGGAGAGAAGACGTGGATGTTACGTCTGACAAGGTAGTGGTGTTTATTAGGTCGTCAAAAACGGATGTAACTGGCAAAGGGTGCAAATTAGTGTTATTTCAAGTTCCAAATTGTCCATTGTGCCCGGTAATCTGCGTGGATAGGTTGATGAGAAGAGGGGGTGTGTTTTTGGGACGGAGGTTTTTTCATTGATCGTTGTCTTCCCATGGGCTGTTCGCTATCATGCGCCTATTTTGAAACGTTTAGTACATTCTTGGAATGGGTTGTTAAGGATGTATCTGGTTTGAATTCGTGTTTGCATTATCTTGACGATTTCTTGTTTGTAGGCCCGCCACAGTCCGCGGCTTGCTCGATTCTACTGCACACAATGGAGAGGGTAGCAAAAGGTTTCGGAGTTCCATTAGCGGCTGATAAAACGGTTGGGCCGTTGACGACACTAAGTTTTCTAGGCATAGAAATTGATACCGTTGCAATGGAATGTAGATTGCCTGATGACAAATTAGTCGCTTTTCGGGAAGAAGTGAGAAAAGCGTGTACCCGGCGCAAGATAACGCTGCACGATTTGCAATCTTTATTGGGCAAGCTGAACTTTGCTTGCAGAATTATGCCAATGGGCCGCGCATTTTGTCGCCGTTTGTCTTTGGCGACTGTGGGGGTAAAGTCTCCCCTGCATTTCATCAGATTGACTAAGGAGTTGAAACAGGATTTCAAGGTGTGGGCTCTTTTCTTAGAGGAATACAATGGCAAATCCATTTGGATTCAAACTGTTGGTTCATGCAGATGGTTCGTTCTTGTCGCGCTACCAATTTGTTTCAGTTTTTCGGAAGTGTTTGGAGACAGGGGGGATTTCGCCAGCGAAGTATAGCGGCCATTCATTCCGGATAGGGGCTGCAACGGAAGCAGCTAGGAGAGGGTTGGGGGATGAAGTGGTTAAAAGAATTGGGCGGTGGGAATCGGAAAGGTTCCGGTCTTATGTTCGCCCGGATCTGGTTTAATTTTACATGGTCACGTATTCGGTGGGTTTTCTCCAAATGATCGGTGTCAATGTTTATTCTCTTACAGAACACGATAGAAGGCTGGTGTGGATAATGGGACACTCGTTCGTGTTCTGGGCGGCGGAGAGGGCAGCGGTTCGCCCGGATGGCCGCCAATTGGGGTTTTCGCGGGACGTCGCAACGCTGAGATGGATCGGGAAAAGGGGGATGACATGGAGTCAATTTTTACCGGACTTCCATCGTTTCGTGCGTTGGGACCAGGTCCCACAAATTTTAGTTATTCACCTGGGGGGTAATGACCTCGGGAAAAGGCCATGCAGGGAACTTATAAAAGATATTAAGTTCGACGTATTGAGGTTATGGGCGATGTTTCCAAAGGTCTTGGTAGTGTGGTCGGACATCGTACCGCGGAAGGTTTGGCGGGGTGCTAGGTCACCAGAAGGGGTGAACAGGGCAAGGATTAAGGTAAACAAAGCTGTTTCGAGGTTCATGGCAAGGAACGGAGCGGTGGTGGTGTGTCATATAAATTTGGAGTCCGGTACGGGAGGTTATTGGAGGTTGGATGGGGTGCACTTGAATGCAGTTGGTACCGACATGTGGTGTCTGGCGATCCAGGAGGGCATCGAAACAGCTTTGAAGGTGTGGAGGGACATAAATGGCTAAGGGGTTAGTACATTTATGTTTGTGGCTGGGGTGGTGGTCCTCGAAGTTGGTGGAAGTGGAAAATGGCGGATTGCCGGGGGGGGGAGGGGGATCTCAATAGGTCCTGGACTCCCCGGGGTAATTTGAAATGGTAAAAGGGGTATGGATAATCCCGTGGAGGGGATTATTGGGGGACCCACAAACTGGTGTGCGGTTTTGGCCTGACGGGTGGAGTTTGCCTCCGAGCTGGTGCTTAGCGGCTGGGGGTAAGGCGGTTATAAGGCCAAAATAGGTGGGACGGTTGGCTGAAAAACGATAATACTGGTTTCGGGCTTCGAGGACCATCCACTTCCGGGGTTTCCTGTTATTATATTGTTGTGTGTTAAATTTTAATAAACGGCTGCTGTGGCCAATTAATCCAATTTAATTGTCGTGTGTTTAATAGGGGGTAATCATCTGTCGCAGGAAAGGGGGAGGTGGCCGTTACTCCGGGGTGTCATAAGGTAAGGTAAATGGTTTTATATGAGAGCTCACAGGAGTCGCGGATACCCGTTGTCAAGAAAGGCCGTACTGGGCCTCCGGCCCTTGGGGGAGGCCGCCATGACAGGGTGACGTGGGACAATAGGGAGCTCGTAGGAAGTTTGGGGGTATAGGGTTAACAGAAGCTAAGAGGAGGGACGGAGTTTTTTGAATTTGAAAAAGGAAGGAGGGGTCGGAGACAGGGCGGGGGGGGGCCTATATAAAAGGTGGTGGCCACGTGGAGGGGGCAACCATTTGGGTACTCACCAGCCACAGAAGAGAAGCTCCCACCCTCCCTTTTGTAGGTAAGGTTCAAGGGTAGAAGCAACTGTTGTTAGTATGAGGTTGGAGCTAGGATGCTTAACATTATGAAGGTACTTATGTAAATTTAAGTATGGATGATCTTATGTCGCGGCAGCATGGCTGGGGTGGTGGTCCTCGAAGTTGGTGGAAGTGGAAAATGGCGGATTGCCGGGGGGGGGGGGGATCTCAATAGGTCCTGGACTCCCCGGGGTAATTTGAAATGGTAAAAGGGGTATGGATAATCCCGTGGAGGGGATTATTGGGGGACACACAAACTGGTGTGCGGTTTTGGCCTGGCGGGTGGAGTTTGCCTCCGAGCTGGTGCTTAGTGGCTGGGGGTAAGGCGGTTATAAGGCCAAAATAGGTGGGACGGTTGGCTGAAAAACGATAATACTGGTTTCGGGCTTCGAGGACCATCCACTTCCGGGGTTTACTGTTATTATATTGTTGTATGTTAAATTTTAATAAACGGCTGCTGTGGCCAATTAATCCAATTTAATTGTCGTGTGTTTAATAGGGGGTAATCATCTGTCGCAGGAAAGGGGGAGCTGGCCGTTACTCCGGGGTGTCATAAGGTAAGGTAAATGGTTTTATATGAGAGCTTACAGGAGTCACGGATACCCGTTGTCAAGGTGACTGAGCTGGAAAAATTGCTAAAGCACCCATTTACAGTGACTAAAAAATTATAAGCAGAGGACTGAACTCCAGGTATTTTCTTAAAGGAGTGGAAGAACCTGATGTTTCGCCTGTCCCAAAGAGGAGGGTTAATTGCAAGTGGCATTGCTACATCAATGAAACGGAGAGAGGAGCTACTATTACAAGATAACATAACATTCTTTTGGCAGCTGTTTATGTAGACCCAATGCATCGGATTCTTCTAGATGATCAACAGCTAACTAAAGGAAAAGAAGCTCTGTTTGAAATAGCAGTAAGGATGAAAGGGTTGCAGAACAGTCAGGAGAAACAAGAAGAATTTGGTCGTCCTGCCACATCTTCACCCTCATCAACTGATGAAGAATTTAATTTTGAAAAATATTTGGATCACAAGGACCGTGCAAAGCGTTCCTGCATAGAAGAGTCATCCCCATCAATGAACACAGCCAGTACATTTCAGCAGAATTTTTCATGTGCACTAAAAGAAATTGAGAAATTTGACCGTTCATCAAAAATAACAGTGCAACAAGCGATTCCACTGTATCCTGACATTGCCAGAGATGTTGCCCGAGTGGTTACTGCTTTGCCACCAACCCAAGTTAGTGTAGAGAGGTTGTTCTCTGCTCTCAAAATAATTAGATCAGATTTGAGGGCATCCATGAAGGAGGATCTGACAGAGGCAATACTTTTTCTGAGGACAAATTTATAGATTTCTTCTTATTAACTGCATCACAGTGTTTATTGCATATTTACTTACAAGAGTTTATAAAAGTTTATAAAAGTTATTTGCTATATTCTAATTGTATTCTAATAAATATAGTTTTTGCTCTAAGTGGTCTGATTACTTATATGATGGTGAGAAACTGAATAAGCACGATGTTAATATTTGACAACAGTAAATTTATTGTTACGAATTGGCCATTTATGAAGGAGTCGGAGTCGCAACTGTGGCTTACTGACTCCATAGCCCTGGTTCACACTGTGTCTTTTTAAAGTGGGTCTGCTTATAAAAATGGCAGAAAAAGTGCCAACAAAACGCTAGAATTTTCCTATTGATTTGAAGGTAAAAACGATATCGGGTTCATTTAATCAGGGTGTTTTTGTCAGTTTTCTGGCATAAAATGCCTTGAAATATGCAGAAATTTTGCGCAACTCGAAATTGCAGAAAGGTTTTGCAACTTTTGCTATTTTATATTCCTGGCCAACTGCACCAACTTTTAAACAAGTAGAGCTAGGGGAGGGTAGAGCAGGAACAAGTGCGTCCATGGAATTCATAATAACTAGCGCAACGAATGTGGAATAAATTGCACCAAAAATGTACTCCAGTCCCTGACTAGAGTAACACTTCTGGCACTGGTGTACGGCTCTAAAAAGATGTGCCAAATTCATTAACAGTCACATGCCTCTTAATGAATTAGGCGCTTCTTACTGCAGTGCAGACGTCATCAGGAATGCCATACAGAACGCCAGTCCTGATGAATCAAGCCCATAATCTACAGTTTTCACACAAAGATATCCAAGGCCCCCGGTCTCTTCCTCAATAACCTTCTTGATTAGTTACAGCATCGAAAAATGAAAACCCGAAATGTGATATCTCTATTATATGGCTTAATAAAGGCCGTCTGCGGCCAGAGCGTCACATTTTAATTTTTGCATGGTGTAACTAATAAATAAGGTTATTCACAGAGGAAGAGGAGTAGAGCTCTAAGGCCGGGGTCAGACCGCCGTATGTTCAGTCATGTGAGAGAATCGGTCCTTTTATGTTAATGTTACTGTGAACAAACTTTGTCAGAGTGTGGGACCCCCTAAAAGGCAATATTGAGGTCGATATCGAGTTTTAGGATCGCTACTTCCAGTTGATGGCTGTAGAGTACTGTCCTCTTCCTCTATGAGGAGGGTATTTATATATACGGTTTTAAAAACTCCTAGAAAAGGATTGAAAAACAGAAGCAAGTCCTGAAGCATATTCCTTGTAAAAACAGATGTTTTTGACCACTTTAAAAAGATGCAGTGTGAACATACCCCTAGTCTTTCAATGTCCTCGTCTGGTGACATCATCATTTGGTGATGTCTTGGTGATATCTTGGGCTTTGATGAGGAGACACTACTACCAGGCTTTAGAAGTAAGCTTGCAACTGGTCCCTCATATAAAGCTGTAGAGAGAATTGAAAGCAGATGTTTATAAGAAGGCATAAATCATGGAAAAGTAGTGTTATTAGGACCACTGACAAACAGTGTGATGCCCCCACAACCTCCACACAGTATGATCCCTTCACAGTATGATACCCAGAAGCCCTTAACACATTATGATGGCTTCGACATGGTATTTAGCTCTAATAAATCCCTCCCCCCCACAGAGAGCTCATCTCCCCTATATATTGTATGATGGTCCTCGCAGCCCTTACTCACATAGTGTGATGCCCCCACAACTCCCCCACTCGGTATAATGGCCACTCAAGCACTCCGCACACAGTATGATGGACCCCACAACCCCCACACAGTATTATGACAAGCCACAGACCTCACCAAACCTAATGAGATCCCAAACATTAGGGCCCCCACAACTCCCAGAATCTGTTCTCCGCACAAGTACTGAGGGATCAATTAAAAAAAAGAAAAGGTATTCAACTAGCCTCATTTCCCCAATCCACTGTCCCTCTCTATACGACGTGTGGACTGAGGCTCCGTGCAGCAGACATGATGCTTCGTTGAGAGTCAGATGCACATGCTGAATGATAGAACTTGGGGCCACAGTTGTATTTAACTGTGTCTGCATCCGGAGTTCAGATCCTTCTGCCCAAGGTCCTGGAGTCTCTCTATCATGGGCACGTGAGCTCTCTGTAGTAGATGAATGATGGCTGCTGTACATACCTGGTGTAATCTCCCTCTCTACAGGATATGGCTCAACGAACTTCATCTTCTTTCTCTCTCTTTGTCTCTAGTAGAATAATGATCAGCTCCAGCAGTGTAGATCTTTACATGCAAGTAGATCATTGTGATGTTATGGAATGCTGCGAGGTCATGGAGTGCTGCGAGGTCATGGAGTGCTGCGAGGTCATGGAGTGCTGCGAGGTCATGGAGTGCTGTGATGTCATGGAGTGCTGCAATGTCATGGAGTGCTGCGAGGTCATGTAGTGCTGCAATGTCATGGAGTGCTGCAATGTCATGGAGTGCTGCAATGTCATGGAGTGCTGCGAGGTCATGGAGTGCTGCGAGGTCATGGAGTGCTGCGAGGTCATGGAGTGCTGCGAGGTCATGGAATGCTGTGAGGTCATGGAGTGCTGCGATGACGTGTGGCTTTGTGATGTCACGGAGTGCTGAAATGCCATGGAGTGCTGCGAGGTCATGGAGTGCTGCGAGGTCATGGAGTGCTGCAATGTCATGGAGTGCTGCGATGTCATGGAATGCTGCGAGGTCATGGAATGCTGCAAGGTCATGGAATGCTGCGAGGTCATGGAGTGCTGCGATAACGTGTGGCTTTGTGATGTCATGGAGTGCTGGGAGGTCATGGAATGCTGCGAAGTCATGGAATGCTGCGAGGTCATGGAGTGCTGCGATGACGTGTGGCTTTGTGATGTCATGGAGTGCTACGATGTCATGGAATGCTGCGAGGTCATGGAGTTATGCGATGACGTGTGGCTTTGTGATGTCATGGAATGCTGCGAGGTCATGGAGTGCTGCGAGGTCATGGAGTGATGCGATGACGTGTGGCTTTGTGATGTCATGGAGTGCTGCGTGGTCATGGAATGCTGCGAGGTCATGGAGTGATGCGATGACGTGTGGCTTTGTGAGGTCATGGAGTGCTGCGATGTCATGGAGTGCTGCGAGGTCATGGAATGCTGCGAGGTCATGGAATGCTGCAAAGACGTGTGGCTTTGTGATGGCATGGAGTGCTGCAATGTACTGGAGTGCTGCAATGTCATGGAGTGCTGCGATAACGTGTGGCTTTGTGATGTCATCGACTATTGAGGAGTTCTGTAATGTCATGTGATCTTTTGATTTTATATGTTGTCACAACCCATAACAAATGTCTCAATTAGGTCGGCGTCACACTACCGTGTTTTACGGACGTAAGAGAGGTGCAGAAAATACGGTACAATGCTTCTCTATGCCCCAGCTCCTATCAGCCGTATTTTACTGATCCGTATTATACGGTCTTCTACGGCCGTAGAAAATCGCAGCATGCTGCGTTTGTCACCGTATTGCGCAAAAAATACGCCAATGAAAGTCTATGGGGGCCAGAAAAATACGGATTACACACGGACCAGCAGTGTGACTTGCGAGAAATACGCAGCGGTGTTAGAGAGAAAAGCCGGCAATTCAGCGCAGTGTACAGTAAAATCACACTGACAGCTTACAATAGAATAGGTAGAATAAATGTGTACACATAGAATAGGTATATATATACTGTATATATATGTCAGTGAGACACATATATGTATATATATTAATATTTCATACAGCGCTAGATAGCTTAAAAGCCGGTAATTCAATTGCCGGCTTTTCCTATCTCCTTCCTAAACCCGACATGATATGAGACATGGTTTACATACAGTAAACCATCTCATATCCCCATTTTTTTTGCATATTCCACACTACTAATGTTAGTAGTGTGTATGTGCAAAATTTGGGCGCTGTAGCTATTAAATGAAAGGGTTAAATGGCGGAAAAAATTGGCGTGGGCTCCCGCACAATTTTCTCCGCCATAGTAAAGCCAGTGACTGAGGGCAGATATTAATAGCCTGGAGAGGGTCCACGGTTATTGGCCCCCCCTGGCTAAAAACATGTACCCTCAGCCACCCCGAAAAGGCACATCTGGAAGATGCGCTTATTCTGGCACTTGGCCACTCTCTTCCCATTCCCGTGTAGTGGTGGGATATGGGGTAATGAAAGGTTAATGTCACCTTGCTATTGTAAGGTGACATTAAGCCAGATTAATAATGGAGAGGCGTCAATTATGACACCTATCCATTATTAATCCAATTGAATGAAAGGGTTAAAAATCACACACACATTATTAAAAAGTATTTTAATGAGATAAACACAAAGGTTGTTTTAATATTTTATAGTTCTCTCAATCCTTCTGAAGACCCTCGCTCTGTAACAAAGAAAAAATAATAAACCAACAATATACATACCTTCCGATGATCTGTATCTGTAACTATACTGCACTGCAGCAACAGCATTACACGGCCAAGTCTGATGTCCAGAGCACTCTGGAAGAGGTTTTCATCCAGGATATGTCTGTACTTGGCCGCATTTATGTTTCCTTCAATGGAAATCAGTTGTCCTGTCCCTACAGCTGAAAAAAACACCCCCACAGCATGATACTGCCACCACCATGTTTCACTCTTGGGATTGTATTGGGCAGGTGATGAGCAGTGCCTGGTTTTCTCCACACATACTGATTAGAATTATACCAAAAAGGTCTATCTTCATCTCATCAGACCAGAGAATCTTATTTCTCATATTGTGGGAGTCCTTTGTGTGTTTTTTAGCAAACTCTTTGCGGGCTTTCATATGTCTTGCACTGAGGAGAGGCTTCCGTCGGGCCACTCTGCCATAAAGGCCCAACTGGTGGAGGGCTGCAATGATAATTGACTTTGTGGAACTTTGTCCCATCTCCCTACTGCATCTCTGGAGCTCAGCCACAGTGATCTTGGGGTTCTTTTTTACTTCTCTTACCAAGGCTCTTCTCCCACGATTGCTCAGTTTGGCTGGACGTCCAGGTCTAGGGAGACTTCTGATGGTCCCAAACTTCTTCCATTTAAGGATTATGGAGGCCACTGTGCTCTTAGGAACCTTGAGTACTGCAGAAATTCTGTTGCAACCTTGGCCAGATCTGTGCCTTGCCACAATTCTGTTTCTGAGCCCCTTGGCCAGTTTCTTTGACCTCATGATTCTCATTTGGTCTGACATGTACTGTGAGGTCTTATATAGACGGGTGTGTACCTTTTCAAATCAAGTCCTATCAATTTAATAAAACACAGCTGGACTCCAATGAAGGAGAAACGTAGTAACATAGTTATTAAAGTTGAAGGAAGACTTTACGTCCATCTAGTTCAACCCATAGCCTAACCTAACATGCCCTAACATGTTGATCCAGAGGAAGGCAAAAAAAAACATGTGGCAAATAATAAGCTCCACTTTGGGGAAAACAAAAACCTTCCCGACTCCACATACGGCAATCAGACTAGTTGCCTGGATCAACGCCCTATCAAGGAATCTAGTATATATACCCTGCAACATAATACTTTTCCAGAAAGGTATCCAATCCCCTCTTAAATTTAAGTAATGAATCACTCATTACAACATCATACGGCAGAGAGTTCCATAGTCTCACTGCTCTTACAGTAAAGAACCCGCGTCTGTTATTATGCCTAAACCTTCTTTCCTCCAGACGTAGAGGATGCCCACTTGTCCCTGTCTCAGGTTTATGATTAAAAAGAACATCAGAAAGGTCTTTGTACTGTCCCCTCATATATTTATACATTAAAATAAGATCACCCCTTAGTCTTTGTTTTTCCAAACTAAATAGCCCCAAGTGTAATAACCTATCTTGGTATTGCAGACCCCCCAGTCCTCTAATAACCTTGGTCGCTCTTCTCTGCACCTGCTCTAGTTCAACTATGTCTTTCTTATACACCGGAGACCAGAACTGTGCACAGTATTCTAAGTGTGGTCGAACTAGTGACTTGTATAGAGGTAAAATTATGTTCTCCTCATGAGCATCTATGCCTCTTTTAATGCATCCCATTATTTTATTTGCCTTTGTAGCAGCTGCCTGACACTGACTACTAAATGTGAGTTTGTCATCCACCAATACACCCAGGTCTTTTTCATTGACGGTTTTGCCCAGAGTTTTAGAATTAAGCACATAATTATACATCTTATTACTTCTACCCAAGTGCATGACCTTACATTTATCCCCATTAAAGCTCATTTGCCATTTATCAGCCCAAGCTTCTAGTTTACATAAATCTTCCTGTAATATAAAATTGTCCTCCTCTGTATTGATTACCCTGCAGAGTTTAATGTCATCTGCAAATATTGGAATTCTACTCTGTGCCCCCTACAAGATCATTAATAAATATGTTAAAAAGAAGAGGGCCCAATACTGACCCCTGTGGTACCCCACTGCTAACCGCGACCCAGTCCGAGTGGGCTCCATTAATTACCACCCTTTGTTTCCTATCCCTGAGCCAGCTCTTAACCCACTTACACACATTTTCCCCTATCCCCATTATTCTCATTTTATGTATCAACCTTTGTGTGGCACAGTATCAAAAGCTTTTGAAAAGTCCATATACACTACATCCACTGGGTTCCCTTGGTCCAGTCTGGAATTTACCTCTTCATAGAAATTGATCAAATTAGTCTTACAGGAACGTTCCCTAGTAAACCCGTGCTGATACTGGGTCATGAGGTTATTCCTCCTCAGATACTCCAGTATAGCATCCCTTAGAATGCCCTCCAGGATTTTACCCACAGTAGAGGTTAAGCTTACTGGCCTATAATTTCCAAGTTCAGTTTTTGTCCCCTTTTGAATATTGGCACCACATTTGTTATACGCCAGTCCTGTGTTACAGACCCTGTTATTATGGAGCCTTTGAAGATTAAAAATAATAATAATAGTAATAATTTTTATTTATATAGCGCCAACATATTCCGCAGCACTTTACAATAAGTGGGGACATGTACAGACAATAAATTCAGTACAAGTTAAGACAATGTAAACAGTGACATTAGGAGTGAGGTCCCTGCTCGCAAGCTTACAATCTACAAGGAAATGGGGGGACACAATAGGTGAAAAGTGCTTGTTATTACAGGTCTGGCAATTATATTAAATAGGGATTTTCATATAAAGATGTTGCAGCGCCCCAGAGTCCTGGTCGTTGCAGTAATGTCGTTCTTCCACCAGGGGGGAGCGATGTTACGTCTGATGGCACCAAAGGAGTCCACCCTGCCAGGTATCACAGCCACACACACACTTCACACGCCGGCCACCAGGGGGAGCAAAAGGTTCTATCTATTAGGCCACTCCTCACACTTGGGTAAAACTGGGGGTTTGGTTAGGAAGTTATGCATGCAGCATAACTAAATCAAGTGAGTAGCATTCCAGCCCCCCCCCCCCCTGAATCTTTGTCCATTGATACTTCTCATCTGTGTTCCCTTTTTATTTTTTTGTTCTCTATGGCTGCATCCTCCTGAGCAAACACATTGCTGCTTGGATGAAGCTTCACCAATTACCACGCATTGCTTGGATTGAATGAACTTTTACTAATGAACTAACTGCTGCACAGTTTATTAACTAATTGTCTTCTGTTTAAACCATTTTTTAATAATTTTTAACCCTTTATTGGTTCATAATCACTGCTAATCCCTTTTCTTGCAAGTGATCTGCAACTAGCATATAGCTTCTGAATTGCGTGTCCATCAATATATCTAATATTCCTTATTTAATCACACAACTTTTACTTTCTGTATTTGCATTGTTTAATCTTTTTCTTATTATGGAATATTTGAAGCTCAAAACTGAATCCCATAGGATTACTAGCATTATAGAAGCCCTGGGAAGTTCAAGTAACCCTTCAGCTGCAGCTCAACCCTGCTCCCTCCTGAAACTGGATGAAGCCAATAGGAAGGATTTGATAAAATTATTCTCAGAATATAAGAATCAGAGCAAGATAGAGATCACCCATCATATTGATGTGTTATTCCTGAAGTATTATATTGCAGAGGGTCTAGTGCCCAAGGGTTTGGTTATTGCTCAGCAATCCTCTTTTTTGAATGGTATTGAATTCTCTAGATTATGGGATGCTGTGCGACAGAAATGCTCCCTTGAAATGATGAAATTGCTGATCATTAAAAGAGTCATTAGCAGATTCTGCCCTATCTGAGCTGGCCACACTGAAACACAAATTGGCTATATTTGCTGCTTCTGGTGAATTTGGTGAATTGAATAATAAGCTCTTCTACAAACTAAATAAATTTGAGATGGATCTTATTAAGAAAAAATCCACCAAGTTTTTAAGGGACAGAAAAGGCGGCCATCTTTCTAGCACTGAGGTGGTTCCCATGGAAACCAACGTGCCCATTCAATCTTCTGCCACCTCAGGAGCAATCCCTTACCTAACTCTAACACACATAATTCCTTATTGAGTTTGAGTAACAAACAACAGAAACAGCATAGAGAGAGTTTGAAGGGTAGTACCAATGACAATAATAGGAGTAAGAGCAATGGTACAAATATTTCTGACTCCCTGGCTCATAGCGGAATAGAGCACTCTTCGCTTTGTTCTGATCTCACAGCAATCCAATTGAGCCCTGAATTAGACAAAAACCTGTTGTTGGATGTGAGTAATGGGGCCTTCTTGAATTGTACTGATAATAATCTGGCTGAGGTGGACCATTACCCAGGTCTATCACAGCTTACTATTCATGATGATGGACTCTCCCAACCCACTTCTCCATCCACATCTTTTGCTTCCCTCCCTGTTACTCTCAATACTCTCCCCAATCTGCCTGTAGTTGGCATTACTGAACCAACCTCTCTTGATACACCCCCAATTTTACCAGTAGTCGACAGTATTGAGACAATTAGTCTGCCAATAAATAATTTGGTTGATTCTTCCCTTGTTAGTACCCTTTCAGTTTCTCCTACCTCTAACAAAATTCTGCATAATACCAAAGTCACTCATTTTTTTCAGTTGGCACCCGGCAACCAGTCAAAAATAAAAAGAAAACGAGAGCACGAGGATGTAGGGGCAAGAGAAAATCCAAAAAAAACCTTCGGGCTCTCCCTAAATCCGCTATTGAACTAACAAGCATCTTCAATTTATCAGACTATTGTCTCAAAAACGATGAAAGGTCACTGCTTGAACGTGGTCTATCCTTCTGTCCTGACCTGACTCGCCCCTTAATGCTTTTAGTCTTTATTTGGATTTGAATGATTTTATTAGGAAACTTACAGTACAGAGACACTTCTTGATTGATGGTAAGAATAAGCCAATGAACTCGGTATCTAATTTGACAACTAATGAGGCTGACTCTTTTCTACATGTAGACCCCAAAGCCACCTCAAGCCATTTTTATCCCCTCCATCACAGGGGATCGCACATTGAAACATTCCAGCAGCTTATCTTTAAAGAAATTCGGTCATTACCTTTATTTAAAAAGAAAAATGGTAACCTTACTATAGGTGAGAAAGCGGCCGTGAAATTCCTAAGGGAAAATGTGAATATTATTATCAAGAATGCTGACAAAGGGGGAGGAGTGGTGGTCATGAACAGAAACTGGTATACTCAGGAGGGTTTTAGAATTCTAAATGATTGTGAATTCTATGTTAGATTGGACCAAGATATCTCCGCAATAACTTTATCTGAGTACAATAATTGTATAAAAGGAGCTTATACTTTGGGTCTTTTTAATAAGAAAGAATTCAGATTTCTTAATATCTCTCGTTACAGAATTCCATTTTTTTATTTTTTGCCCAAGATACATAAGAATCACTCTAATCCCCCAGGTCGCCCCATTATCTCCGGTATTAACTCAATCACCAGCAACTTATCTCACTTCGTAGATTTATTTTTGCAGAAATATGTTGTTAGTCTTGGGTCATACCTTAAAGATTCATCTGACCTGATTGATACTCTCCAGGCTTTCCCCCGTGTCCCTAATTGTGTCCTCATAACAATGGATGTTCAAGCCCTCTACTCCAATATACCCCATGATCGGGATGTAGAGGCGGTTGAACATTTCTTGTCTTTGGATGATCAAATGCCTGAACTGCAAAGAACTTTTTTGTTCGATGCTATTAAGTTTGTTCTACATAATAATATTTTCACTTTTGAGCATTTCTTTTATCGCCAGATAAAGGGCTGCGCGATGGGGACGAGATTCGCCCCTCGTTACGCAAATCTGTTTATGGGGGCTTTTGAGTCCGTCCTCATCGCGCAGTCCCGTTTAGCTGCTGGTAAGCTTGTTTTTTATCGTCGCTTCATAGATGATCTCTTTTTAATTTGGACAGGCACTGAATTGGAAGCCCTTGAATTTGTTCACAGTCTCAACTCTAATTCTTGGGGTCTTACCTTCACAGCTAATTTCTCACGCTCAATTCAATTTTTAGATCTAATGGTACATATTGACACTGAGGGCTGTTTCTCCACCACTACACACTTTAAAAAGGTGGATGTGAATAGTTACTTGAATTTTAATAGTGGACACCTTCCCAAATGGATCCGTAACATCCCGTATGGGCAGTATTGGCGCATAAGAAAAAATTGCACAATAGACAAGGATTTTTTTGAAGAGGCCAAAGTCTTAGAGCAACGTTTTTTACAAAAAGGCTACCCTAAAAAACTGGTTCAAGATGCCCTTTCTAAAACAGGAATATTGTCCCAATATGAATGTATACAGAAAATTAAAAGTAAAACTAGTAGGGGTGCTAAATCCGTGAATTTGCCAAGTGGAGCTTGGTTACAACCTTTAATCAATCTCATGCTACTATCCAAAGACTTTTGAAAAAATATTGGTTCATATTGGAAGGTGACCCGATATTCTCAGGTCACATCCCTACCCACCCCAGAATAATTTATAGGCGGAATCGCACACTCCGCAACCAAGTTGCACCCAGCAATACAGTTATTAGCCCCAGTGCCACATCCGCGACCCAGCTAGCAAAAAATCCCGGCTGTTTTGCTTGCAGATCTGCAAAATGTCTGTGTTGTAACTCCGTAGACAAGGAAAATGGTGTGCACTCAGGTCAGGGACAAGGAGGTGCTGGTAAACTGACCGTGAGGTCAAGTCAATCATTCAAAAAAGATTACCGCACACTCAAGACTGGTAAGATGCAAAAGGTGTATGCCAATTTTATTGAAGAAAACAAAACAAAAAAGAAGTGGTTGCCACATTCATATTCATTTGAACTAGACAAAAAAAAACGACGTTTCGACCCTCCCGGGTCTTACTCATGGGGTTACTCAAGTCCTTTGACATAGATGCATAATAGTGGCAGTGGTAGGGGGTGTACGACCGATCCCTTGTTAAGGCACAACCTTATAATAAAGCCAGTCCGGGCAGAAGTGTCCCGGGAGCACAGAATCTTGGTGGTGAGGGCCGGTAGACACCTAGTGGGTCTGAAAAGGGTCCCTGGGAGGATTAGCGGCGCATCCCGCGCCTTGCTGCGATGTCCTGGGGGGAGACCTGGAAAGTCCAGACCTGGAAAGTTTCCAGGTCTCCCCACAGGACATCGCAGCAAGGCGCGGGATGCGCCGCTAATCCTCCCAGGGACCCTTTTCAAACCCACTAGGTGTCTACCGGCCCTCACCACCCAGATTCTGTGCTCCCGGGACACTTCTGCCCGGACTGGCTTTATTATAAGGTTGTGCCTTAACAAGGGATCGGTCGTACACCCCCTACCACTGCCACTATTATGCATCTATGTCAAAGGACTTGAGTAACCCCATGAGTAAGACCCGGGAGGGTCGAAACGTCGTTTTTTTTTGTCTATTTCAAATGAATATGAATGTGGCAACCACTTCTTTTTTGTTTTGCTTTCTTCAATAAAATTGGCATACACCTTTTGCATTTTACCAGTCTTGAGTGTGCGGTAATCTTTTTTGAATGTGTGTTGTAACTCCATCAGAAATGGTGTTAAAGAATTCACATCCAATACTACTAATATTAATTACAGAATCAACTACCATGTCAACTGTCAATCCTCATTTGTAGTATATCTAATAGAATGCGGATGTGGGCTCCAATATGTTGGACGGACTATACAGACCATGCACGCAAGACTGAACAAGCATCGCCAAAATATTAGGAATGGTTTTATGTTGCATAGCCTATCAAAGCATTTTTTAACCAAGCACCAAAAAATTTTAGAATCTCTGAAACTGACGATTATAGATTTTATAACAGAAAATTTATCTGATCGGTATGGGAGCTTGATTAATAGGGAAAGTTTCTGGATTTTTAAGTTGGGGACTCTGGCGCCTGAAGGGTTAAATCTTACCATTGAAAGGGTTAACAAGTGATCTCTCTGTTTTTAATTATTTTATAGTGTTTTTATAGTGTAATTTTATTATATGTTGTCTTATTTTTTGCATTTTACCATGTATTATATTTTAATCAGGTCTAGGGGCTTTATTTAATCTTTTTTTATATATACATAGTTTTGTTCCTATTGTGTTTTTACCATGTGACCTTACTATTTTATCATGTGACTTGTTCTTATCATGTGACCTGCTGACTGCGAATTTTATTGGTTGCTATTTGTTTAAATACCCCTTCCTGTTCTCCTTTAATAAACTTCCACCTGATGAAGACGGTTTAACCGTTGAAACGCGTTGTGGTTCAACACTAAAATCCTTGTTTTGGTCTCATTTCCAGCGCTCATAGGACCGTTATTACTATTTACTGCATTTTGTATCCTCCTAGAAGGTTAACGGCTGGAGCTGCGGTGGACCTTTTGCTTTCAATTGTAACTGTGACCCTCACAGCGCTCCCTAGTGACCGCTTTCTTTTCCCTTGAATTTCATTGGTTAGGAAATTAGGCAGTCAGAGACAGAAGCTGACAGGAGGAGAGGAGAGGAGCAGACTGGGCTCGGCCCAGGAAAGGAAAAGAAGGACATGGAGCTGCCCCTGCAACCCATGCGGCAGACTCCTAAGAAAGGACAAGAAAGGAAGTGTGCCGTAGTAAGTGAGCACAGAAGTCGTGGCAACAGGAGTATAACACCAGTGGGTGACCAGCTGGTAGCAGGCTGCCTCCCACTGAGCGCAGTACCGGTGGCCGGAACACCGAGGGAGTAATAGACTCTACGCTTTACTTCAGAGACCGGCAGGACAGTCGATTCCAAGTTGGCTGCCCGACCTAAGAACCTAAGCAGACAAGGTGGCAACGCGGAGGAGGGGCAATGCTAGGGTCCCTATAAAATAGCCTCAGGCCACCACCATCATACGGGTTTGTCCTATCCATCTGGGGGCCAGAGAGAAGAGTAACAAGAGTGAGGACCCTATGGGAGCTAATGCACGTAGGGACCTACTACGTTACTGTGCGCAAGGGGAAGGCTACTGATTTCCACCTGGATAGGGGGACTCTGGAATTGCCATCAGACCGGCCGGACTCTGCCTACCCTGTCATCCGGCACCCTGGACTGTGGATGCTGAAGCCTTCAGTAAAGGTAAAGAGACTGCACCCATTGTGTCCTCGTTATTCACCACGCCTTGCACCATCTACCATCAACATCTACACATCTGGGAAGCCCTGGGGATATACTTCACCTGTGGGAAGGTATACCATCTAGCTTCCATTCCATCACCCCAGCGGCCCCTAAGCAGCGTCGGTCACCCTGACCGAACACCACAGGTGGCGTCACGAACACTCATCTACAAACTATTTGAACTCTATTTAATTTGGGCGCCCCTCATCTAGGGCCACGGTCCGGGTCGGGCCACCGTGACATCCCAGCTGAGGGAACCGAAGAACCCGGTACCGAGTACCCCATTGCCCTTACGTGAGGGTTGCACCGCAAATCTTGGCGTCACGAACAGAATGTCCTTAAGCCTGAAAAATCGGGTCATGTGTGCCTTAGAACTGTGTCAGAATTGCGTTTGAACTGTTTCTGCTGAAAGAACTGTGTATTGCCATTTCCCGCCAAAATTGCCGCCATTACCGCGCCACGAGGAGCGCTGGAGAAGAAGGAAGGCGTGCCAGTGGGAGACCAGCTAGAAGCAGGCTGCCTCCCACTGAGCGCAGTACCGGTGGCCGGAACACCGAGGGAGTAATAGACTCTACGCTTTACTACAGAGACCGGCAGGACAGTCAATTCCAAGTTGGCTGCCCGACCAAAGAACCTAAGCAGACAAGGGGGCAACGCGGAGGAGGGGCGACGCTAGGGTCCCTATAAAATAGCCTCAGGCCACCACCGTCATACGGGTTTGTCCTATCCATCTGGGGGACAGAGAGAAGAGTAACAAGAGTGAGGACCCTATGGGAGCTAATGCACGTAGGGACCTACTACGTTACTGTGCGCAAGGGGAAGGCTACTGATTTCCACCTGGATAGGGGGACTCTGGAATTGCCATCAGACCGGCCAGACTCTGCCTACCCTGTCATCCGGCAACCTGGACTGTGGATGCTGAAGCCTTAAGTAAAGGTAAAGAGACTGCACCCATTGTGTCCTTCACCGCGCCTTGCACCATCTACCATCAACATCTACATATCTGGGAAGCCCTGGGGATATACTTCACCTGTGGGAAGGTATACCATCTAGCTGCCATTCCATCACCCCAGCGGACACCTAAGCAGCGTCGGTCAACCTGACCGAACACCACAGTTGGCGTCACGAACACTCATCTACAAACTATTTGAACTCTATTTAATTTGGGCGCCCCTCATCTAGGGCCACGGTCCAGGTCGGGCCACCGTGACATGCCAGCTGTGGGAACCGAAGGACCCGGTACCGAGTACCCCATTGCCCTCACGTGGGGGTGCGCTGCAGCTGCATGATCCGGTCATCAGCCCGTGTGTTTAAGTGCAATAGTAAAGTATCAAGTGCAGTTATCGTGTGCATGGAGGGTGTGGAGACAGATGAATAGTAGGGTGCAGATTCACATGCAGATAATAATTGGAAGGAGGGAACAGGACAAAGTTTGAAGAGATGGGTTTTTAAAGCGCGCTTGAATAGGTCGGGGTTAGGTATCAGTCTCATCGTCTGGGGAAGTGCATTCCAGAGAGCTGGCGCAGCACGGGAGAAGTCTTGGAGACAGAGGTGCAAGGTTTGGATTACGGGGGATGTTAGTCTTAGGTCATTTGTAGAACGGAGGGCACGTGTAGGGTGATAGATGGAGATGAGAGAGGAGATATAAGGCAGTGTAGAACTGTGGAGAGCTTTGTAGGTGAGAGAGATGAGTTTATACTGGACCCTGTAGCGAATGGGTAGCCAGTGTAATGACTGGCACAAGATGGAGGCATCGGTGAAGCGGCTGGACAGAAATATGACCCTGGCTGCCGCATTCAAGATGGATTGGAGAGGAGAAAGTTTGGAAAGAGGGAGACCGATCAGAAGAGAGTTGCAGTAGTCCACCTGGTCTAATGGTCTATCAATGACTGTACTTAATTCCTGCAGTACTTGGGGGTGTATCCCATCCGGGCCCGGAGATTTGTCAATTTTAGTGATTTTTAGGTGTCGCTGTACTTCCTGCTGGGTTAAGCAGGTGACATTTAATGGGGATTTTTGTTATCCCTGATAATATTGTCTGCCATTGGATTTTCTTGTGTAAATACTGATGAAAAAAAGTCATTGAGCAGATTGGCCTTTTCCTCATCCTTATCCACCATTTCACCCAGACTATTTTTACACTACACATAGAGTTGATAATATTTTGGGCACATATTATTCAGGACATTGTTATGTTCATTTTGAGTACTAGTTGTCCAGGGTACCTCTTTTGAACTTATGTACGATTGAGTATGTTTGATTATGCGCGACATAAATAAGCAATTTACGTGAATAACCCAGGACTACAAGTAGTCAAAATAAACATCTTAAAGTCCTGAACAAAATTTTACCCAATATCCACTCTATGTATAATTCACCATACATGAAAATCTAATAGCTATCTAATAGCTAAAGTCTAATTGCAGACTAACTAGAGTCCGGTTCACATTTGTATTGTACATTATGATGACTGTCAGCAGCGCTCCGTTACATCTCTCCCCATGACTGTTGGCAGCGCTCCGTTACATCTCTCCCCATGACTGTTGGCAGCGCTCCGTTACATCTCTCCCCATGACTGTTGGCAGTGCTCTGTTACATCTCTCCCCATGACTGTTGGCAGTGCTCTGTTACATCTCTCCCCATGACTGTTGGCAGCGCTCCGTTACATCTCTCCCCATGACTGTTGGCAGCGCTCCGTTACATCTCTCCCCATGACTGTTGGCAGCGCTCCGTTACATCTCTCCCCATGACTGTTGGCAGTGCTCTGTTACATCTCTCCCCATGACTGTTGGCAGTGCTCTGTTACATCTCTCCCCATGACTGTTGGCAGCGCTCCGTTACATGTCTCCCCATGACTGTTGGCAGCGCTCCGTTACATCTCTCCCCATGACTGTTGGCAGTGCTCTGTTACATGTCTCCCCATGACTGTTGGCAGCGCTCCGTTACATCTCTCCCCATGACTGTTGGCAGCGCTCCGTTACATGTCTCCCCATGACTGTTGGCAGCGCTCCGTTACATCTCTCCCCATGACTGTTGGCAGTGCTCTGTTACATGTCTCCCCATGACTGTTGGCAGCGCTCCGTTACATCTCTCCCCATGACTGTTGGCAGCGCTCCGTTACATCTCTCCCCATGACTGTTGGCAGCGCTCCGTTACATGTCTCCCCATGACTGTTGGCAGTGCTCCGTTACATGTCTCCCCATGACTGTTGGCAGCGCTCTGTTACATCTCTCCCCATGACTGTTGGCAGTGCTCCGTTACATCTCTCCCCATGACTGTTGGCAGCGCTCCATTACGCCGCTCCCCCGGAAGCTCTGCCTAGAATGTCAGCGCTGCGCCTCATTCTCCTCCCAGTTATAAAGCTGCTGTATATAAAATTTTCTGTAAGATGGCCACTGGACAGGTCCTTGAGGGGACTGGTAGTTTCAGTGATGTAATCCTGGGAAAGCACATGCTCCCGCATGTATAGTGCTGAAAAAGGTACCGAGCATTCCAAGGACGAGTTTTACCAGCAGCTAAAAGAGATGGGTAGGAATGACAGCTAACATATCTCATCCTGCAGCTGCAGATTGTCATCCATCACAGATCAGGCGCTACACTGAGCAGCCAGTCACAGTATCTATGTGTTCATGTTGGAGGAGCAATCATTCCCCACTGTACACATTGCTCTAAGTCTCCTCCTCGGCTCCTCCCAGCCCCAGTCAGGCAGGAAAAAGCTAAGCAGCAAACAGCAGGAAAAAAACCAGCTTCCTGTGCTGACCTCAACCACAGAACAGTGAGTAAAACAATGCAATGTCTGTCTGTCTATCTATCTACTGTATCTATCACTGATTACTGGTCACGGACACAACCACCTGTAATGTCAGTGTCCTGCGCCTCATTCGGCCCCCTCACAGATATAAAGCCGCTGTGTATATGTATATATATACAGTATATGTGACTGATTGGTCAGGGACACACCCTCCTGTACCTCATTCTCCCCCCACAGTTGTTAAGCCGATGTGGATAGGTGTGTGTGTGTGTGTGTGTGTGTGTGTGTATATATATATATATATGGTAGCGTTTCCCTTACTTCGGATCTTGGGGGACACTCGCTTGGCACGGGAATAACGCATACAGGCACGATTTCTCACACAAATTAAGTCCATTCCGGTTTATTAAAGCGTCATAAACTGCACCGTAAGCCAGGTTACACACAGTCTGTTACTTTAACACGTGTGGCTTTACAAAACGTTCGGTAGTCACGTCTTTTCTCTCCATTACAGTTCATTACATGCATCAACGGAACATATTAAACCAAGACAGTCTGTTCCAATGGCAGATACGTCTCTGCCGTAAATTAGAGGCTTTTATCCCATACTAGGGATTACCTCAGGAGCTTTGGCTCTACCCACTGACTCCTGCCAGTGTTAGTTCACAGGGAAACTGCCTCACTGGGATCACCGTCCTTGTGACCAGGGCACCTCGGATAGTCCAGACCCACAGTAGGAACTGTAGCTTCCCCAAACACAGAAACCGTCTCAGGCTCTGTAGATGCAGCCTTTCCATGCGCTTCCAGGAAGTCCAGTCACAGGCACTTCCAACACACAGGCCATCAGTCCATGATCTTACCAAGTGCTTACAGGACTCCAGTCCATCGGCGAACAATCCAACACTCTGACCATTCCAGGACTCACACTCTTACCAGGTGCTTGCAGGACTCCAGCCCATCCCAGGACAATCCAACACCCTCGAGCATTCAGTCCATAGCCTCAGCAGTGCTTCTAGGACTCCAGCCCACTTCAGGACAATCCAACACACAGGCTATTGCAGGACTCATGGTCTCAGTGCTTCCAGGACTCCAGCCCATACCAGGACAATCCCACACTGACCGTTCATCAGGTCCACGGTCTCAGGTGCTTGCAGGACTTCTCCAATGCCAGGAGACTCCAACACCGGCCGTCGAGGACCTTGCACATGGAACAAACGGATCCATACACAGGAACCATGTGACCCACACCCTGGTCATATTACATACCTGTAACCACTCCCCTGGGTGGGAGTGTGGGTGTGTGTGTGGCTAGTCTGACCCTCCCATCTCTCATAACTAGCCCTGCCAATCTCCCATTAGAACTACACAATTACTTGTGGGACTACAGGTCCCAGCACACCAACTTAACTTCAGACTGACAGCGCAGAGTGTCTTCCTCTGCAACACACACACACTGGCCATTTACACTCCTGCCGGACTTTGTCTCCTGCCGGACTTTGTCTCCCCATGACTGTTGGCAGCGCTCCGTTACATCTCTCCCCATGACTGTTGGCAGCGCTCCGTTACATCTCTCCCCATGACTGTTGGCAGCGCTTCATGAAGCCGCTCCCCAGAAAGCTCTGCCTAGAATATCAGCGCTGCGCCTCATTCTCTCTCTCATTGAGCGAAACGGGTCGGCCATTTTCAGAAGTCGCCGACTTTTGGCAAAGTCGGGTTTCATGTAACCCGACCCCTGTGTGGGGTCGGACATGAGGTCGGCGATCTTCTGATCTGGAATCGGAATTCCGATACCGAGTTCCGATATGTTTAAGATATCGGGAATCGGTATCGGAATTCATATTTAAGTGTAAAATAAAGAATAAAAATAAAAAAATATTGATATACTCACCCTCGGACGCGCCCTGGTTCTCACCGGCAGCCTTCCTTCCTAAGAATGAGCGCCTGAAGGGCCTTCGATGACGTCGCGGCTTGTGATTGGTCACGTGAGCGGTCACATGGGCGGTCACGCGACCAATCACAAGCCGCGACGTCATCTAAGGTCCTTCAGGCGCTAATTCTTAGGAAGGAAGCGTCCGAGGGTGCGTCCGAGGGTGAGTATATAGGTATATACTCACCCTCGGACGCGCCCTGGTTCTAACCCGCAGCCTTCCTTCCTAAGAATCAGCGCCTGAAGGACCTTAGATGACGTCGCGGCGTGTGATTGGTCGCGTGACCGCCATGTGACCGCTCACGCGACCAATCACAAACCGCGACGTCATCGAAGGTCCTTCAGGCGCTCATTCTTAGGAAGGAAGGCTGCCGGTGAGAACCAGGGCGCGTCCGAGGGTAAGTATATCAATATTTTTTATTTTGATTCTTTATTTTACACTTTAATATGGATCCCAGGGCCTGAAGGAGAGTTTCCTCTCCTTCAGACCCTGGGAACCATTAGAAACCCAATGCACTGCATTGGGTTTCGTGTTTCGGCCGACCCCGACCCCGACTTTTCTATAGGATCGGCCGATTTCACTCGACCCGACTTTTGAGAAAGTCGGGTTTCGTGAAACCCGACCCGATCCTATAAAAAGAAAAGTCGCTCAACCCTACTCATCACATTTATGCCTCCAAGCGCATCTTGAAGCGCACACACAGCGCCCCCTGGCTGTAGCGTGGGTCACCGCACCACTATATATATATACATATATATATATATATACAGTATATGTGACTGATTACTGGTGAGGGACACAACCTCCTGTAATGTCAGTGTCCTGCTCCTCATTCCCCCTCACAGTCCCTTCTCACCCGCCCTGGGAGTGGTCTTTGTTGTTCTTTCTCATTCTTGGGTCCTGCACCAGAGGCCTGGGAGTTTGAGGATTCTGCGCAGGATCTTATTTGCTCCCAGCATTGCGCTTTTCTGGACAGAGAGCTCAGATGTTGCTCCTGGGATCTGTTGTAGGCATTCTACTAATTTAGGGGTCACTGCTCTAAGTGCTCCTATCACCACTGGAATCACTGTTGCCTTCACCTTCCACATCTTCTCCAGTTCTCCTTTGAGGCCCTGGTATTTCTCCAGCTTCTCATATTCCTTCTTTCTGATGATGCTGTCACTTGGCACTGCCGCATCTACAACCCCTGGCAAAAATTATGGAATCACCGGACTTCCATAATTTTTTCCTCAGAATTGAGTGATTCCATAATTTTTCCCCTATGCTTGGTTAAAAAAAGTAACCATTACTGACTACCACATTTTTTGTTCTTGATTTCTCTTAGTGTTTCTTAAAGCCAGAAAGTTGCCATTTGAAATGACTTTAGTTTTGTGCCATGTCTGTGATCTGCTTTTTTTCTACAAAATTAAACAACTGAATGAACATCCTGAAGGCCGGTGACTAAATAATTTTTGCTAGGGGTTGTATTATCATTGCTGTCTTCTGATCCTTGTCTACTATCACAATGTCTGGTCGGTTAGCCAACACCTTCTTATCCATCTTTAAGTCCCACAGGATTTTAGCCCTTTCATTCTCCACCACTTTTTCTGGGGTCTTCCACCTGGTCTTAGGGGGACTCAGCCCATATGCTGTGCAGATGTTCCTGTATACAATTCCCACTAGTTGGTTGTGGCGTTCGGTATACACAGTTCCGGCTTGCATTTTGCATCCTGCCACTATGTGTTGGACTGTTTCTGAGGTTTTTTTGCATAGTATGTCCTTGGGTCTTGTCTTGTGTGGTAGATTCCTGCATCTATGGATGTGGTACTTAGTGCTTGCTCTGGTGCCGCTATGATTAGTTCCTCTGTGCTTTCTCTGAGTCCCGCTTTCTCCAGCCATTGGTAGGATTTCTTCATGTCAGCCACCTTCATTATCTGTCGATGGTACATCCCATGCAGTGGCTTGTCTTGCCATGATGCTTCGTGTTCCTATATAATGTGACTGATTGCTGGTCATGGACACAACCTCTTGTGATGTCAGTGTCCTGCTCCTCACTCTCCCCTCACAGTTATAAAACTGCTTTGTGTGTATATACAGTGAAAGAAATAAGTATTTGATCACTTTCTAATTTTGTAAGTTTGCCCACTGATAAAGACATGAACTGTCTATAATTTTAAGGGTAAGTTAATATTAAGACTGAGAGATAGAATATCAAAAATAAAATCCAGAAAATCACATTGTATAAATTATATACATTTATTTGCATTTTGCAGTGAGAAATAAGTATTTGATCCCTCTGGCAAACAAGACTTAATACTTGGTGGCAAAATCCTTGCTGGCAAGCACAGCAGTCAAACATTTTTTGTACTGTAGTTGATGATGACGTTTGCGCACAAGTCAGGAGGAATTTTGGTCCACTCCTCTTTGCAGATCATCTCTAAATCATTAAGGTTTTGAGGCTGTCGCTTTGCAACTCGGAGCTATATCTACTTCCATAAGTTTTCTACGGGATTAAGGTCTGGAGACTGGCTAGGCCACTCCATGACCTTAATGAGCTTCTTTTTGAGCCACTCCTTTGTTTCCTTCGTTTTGGGTCATTGTCTTGCTGGAAAACCCAGCCACAACCCATTTTTAATGTCCTGGCGGAGGTAAGGAGGTTGTCACTCAGGATTTTACGGTACATGGTTACATCCATTCTCCCACTGATGCGGTGAAGTAGTCCTGTGCCCTCAGCAGAGAAACACCTCCAAAACATAATGTTTCCACCCCCATGCTTGACAGTGGGGACGGTGTTCTTTGGGTCATAGGCAGCATTTCTCTTCCTAACACAGCAAGTTGAGTTAATGCCAAAGAGCTCAATTTTTGTCTCATTTGACCACAGCACCTTCTCCCAATCACTCACAGTCATCCAGGCCGAGGCAACCTAGCACGCCACCAGTGCTGCAGCTTCACCACGTGCTGACCTCCGGATCTCTGTAGTGCCGACCTAGCACGCCACCAGTGCTGCAGCTTCACCACGTGCTGACCTCCGGATCTCTGTAGTGCCGCTGTGCACTACACACCCCAGATGTACACATTGCATTTAGTGTGGTGATAGCCATTACATTGTCAGAGGGATCCCCCTACTGGCCATACGCATTATCCTTCCATTTCAGATAAATTGAACTGTTCTGAAGAAGGTCCATCTGGGACCGAAAACGTTCAACAAACAAACTGGTTCTATGTCTGGATAATAATAAACTGTAATTGTTACTTTTCACAATTTTTGAGTGCCGGGTGATTCTTGAATACTTGTGACTGAGGGTTGGATACCCTACTCGAGCACCAAAACTCATATCCTCACAGAGTGCCGTGTTTATCTACTTTTATTCGGCATGTGCCTTCTTGAGCAGAGGGACCTTGTGGTCACTGCAGGATTTTAAACCTTTCCATCGCAATGTGTTACCTTTCTTTTCAATGTTCTTTTTATTGATTTTCATTAAAGAACAGATATACAAACATGTATAAAATACAAAAAATAGGAAAAATAACAGTTTATAGAACGACAATAGATAAACTTCGAGTAAAAGCTCCTAGGACAAACATAGAGCTTTGAGGCTACTCAGAATTTATGTAAGTAAGACATTTGTATTATGTGGATGATAAACAGTAGTCAATTGGAGGATATATAGATCCAGTGTTATAATAAGAGATAGGAAAAATTTCCTGCAATCGTACTTTAATAATGATCAGTCTAAAAATGCTGGTCGTCTGAAAAATAAAACACAATTAAGAGAGAAAGAATATAGAGAAGAAAGGGAGGCAGAAAAGAGGGGATCTGAATTCAAGGATAATGATGGGGAGGTGGGAGGGGGTGGGAAGCACCTTGTTCTGCCGCTGGTTTTGTTTAAGGTAAGTCTTCAGGTATCAGATGTTTGTTAGACCTATAGAGGACCCAAGGGTTCCATGTTTCTTTGAACGTTGGGGTCGTATGGTTCACGGAGGCTGCTAATTCAGCTATTCTGTGGAGTTGATCAATTTTGGATAATAATTGTGGAAGTGAGGGTATTTTTGTTGATTTCCAGTGTGTCGGCACCAGTAGTTTAGCTGCAGGTATAATGTTGTAGGCTAAGGAAGAGGAACGGCGAGGTAGATTGGGGCCTATGGGTAGGTTTAAAAGAACAGACTCTGGTGTCAGCTTCAATTTTCTACCTGTGATATCCAGGATAGTTGTCTCCACAAGAGACCAAAATTGTTGTAGGGTGGGGCAAGACCACCATAAATGAAAATAATCACCTATTCCTTTTTTGCATCTCCAACATGAAGTGGAGGTGTCTGGTTTCCAGATTCGTATTTGGGTTTGTGAAGTGTACCACCTGGATACTATTTTACAGGAATTTTCTTGTGTTTTCACACAGCACGTGGGGCCATGTGAGTTTTTGTAGATGTGTTGGACTTGGTATTTATTAAGAGTGTATCCCAAGTCTCTTTCCCAGCTTGTTATATATGCTCTTTTTAAGCAAAGGTCTTCTGTCAGAAGAGTTTGATATAGAGTGGATAGCGTTTTCGGTGGTTTGGATACTCTGGCGCATAGGGTATCGAAAGTTGTGAGGGTTCGAGTGGTGTCGGAGTTGTATTGCATTATTCTCAGAGATTCTTTGAGGGCGGTGTACTGTAGAAAATTAAAATTCGGTAGGCCCGTTAATTTTTTAATTTCAGAAAGGGGCAGAAGCGCACCTTCTCCATATAGCTGGTCTACGGGTGTGTTTGGGCCTTTCTGACTGCTATATATTTTATTATCAGTTTTGATTGTGAGGGTTAGGACGTCTGAAAGTTTTAGTAGTGGTGATGAAGGGGGTATTAGTATGTTATGTACTTTCGACCAGGTCCTGATGAGTGTTTGTACAAGTGGGTTGGATTGTGAGGGGGTAGGTCGCTTCTTGACATAAGTCATCAGGAGCGATCTGATAGGTAGAGGTGAGAGCTCATTTTCTATTGTTAGCCACTGCTTATTTTGTGTGCCGCGTATTAGGTCCACTGAGCGTGCCAATATTGCAGCGTGGTAGTATTTCCTGGCATCAGGTGCACCCATTCCGCCATTAGATTTGGCTAGTGCTAGCGTGCGGTAAGTTATTCGTAGTTTGATATTTTTCCAGATATATCTGAGGAACAATGAGTTTACCTTAGCCAGGTAAGAGTCTGGGATGTGGATAGGTAGCATTTGGAATAGATAAACAAACTTGGGGAGTATTAAACTTTTTAATATATTTTTCCTCCCTGACCATGATAGGAATTGGTCTCTCCAGGATTGCATGGTAGTTTTAGCTTTGTCAATTAGAGGGTCATAATTGAGTTTAAATAGATCTTTATGGTTTCTGGGTATCTTAATTCCAAGGTACGTGATGTATTGTTTGGGCCAGGTGTAGGGATATAATTTTTTCAATTTAGTAAGAGTGTGAGTAGGTATGTTGAGATCCAGGGCTTCTGATTTAGAAAGATTAACTTTAAAGTTTGCTAAGGTACTATATTCCTCCAGTAATGGCATCAAAGCTGGGAAGCTTTTGAGAGGTCTAGTCATCAGAACAAGAAGGTCGTCCGCAAAGGCCGCCGTTTTGTACTGCGTTTTCCCTATCTTGATGCCCTCTATTTCAGGATTTTGTTGGATAGCACTTAGTAGGGGTTCCATCGCAAGCACGAAGAGTATCGGCAACAGGGGGCAGCCCTGGCGGGTGCCGTTTGAGATTGTAAACGTATCTGTCAGTGAGCCATTTATTCTAATTCGTGCCTTGGGTTCTCGATACATACTCATTATTGAGGAAGTTAGCTGATGTGGGAATCCGAAGTAGGCCAAGGTCTCTCCTAAGTAAGTCCAGTACACCCTGTCGAATGCTTTCTCCGCATCAGTCCCTAGGAGAACTAAAGGCAGTTTCCTTTCTCTTGCATGATGCATAAGATGCAATATTTTATAAGCATTATCTTTCCCTTCTCTTCCCATGACGAAGCCTGTTTGGTTTAAAGAAACTAATGAAGGCAAAAATCCTGCTATTCTGCGTGCTATCATGCTTGCAAATAGCTTCAGATCTACGTTTAATAGCGAGATTGGCCTGTAGCTACTGCATTGCTCTGGGTCCTTGCCTTCCTTATATATTAGTGAAATCTTGGCTTCCAAGGCTTGTGTAGGGAATTGTTCGCCGTTCAATACTGAGTTACACATATTTAATAGGCGTGGGAGTAATACTTGGGGGAAGGACTTGTAGTATATTATGGGCAAACCGTCGGGACTGGGGGCTTTCCCAGGAGGGCTCCCCGACAGGGCGGACTGGAGTTCGTCTAGTTGGAATGGTTTGATTAGGAGGCGTTGCTGAGAGGTTGTCAGCTGAGGTAGATTCAGACGGGTCAGAAAGGCTTTAATAGTTAGTAACCTTTTGGATTTATCAATATCATTCTCCTTTGGGAGTAGGTTGTAAAGCTGTTTATAATAATTTAAGAATTCAGTTTCTATTTGTTTGTAGTTTTGGGTGCACTGACCATTTGGAGATTTGATGGTATGGATATACGTGCGTGTTTGGCGTCGTTTTAGTCTGGTTATCATTAATTTAGAGGCTCTATCGCCATGTACGAACATTTTGTTTCGCCAAGAGGCGTACCATTTAGCAGAGTTTAAATTCAAAATTTCTTTCAATCGTTGTCTTTTTTTTGTAAGTTCTTCTAGGGTGTGTTGCTCCTGTTGTTTTTTGTGTTGTGTTTCTAATTCATATATCTCAGCATATAAGTCTCCTAACTCTTGTTGTCTTTGCTTGTTAAGGTATGAGGAAATAGAAATCAGTTCTCCCCTTATTACCGATTTATGTGCTTCCCATAGAGTTGGGGTCGAGATCTCATCAGTCTCGTTTTGTTCAAAATATTGGTTAAGTTTTTTTGTAATACGTCTGACTACTTCTGGGGAGTTTAAGATGGACTCGTTCAGTTGCCAAGATCTATTAACAGACAGGGGTCTGAGAAGCTTCGTTTGGAGTAGTACTATGGAGTGATCTGAGTGGACATTAGGGAGGATTGTAGACCTTATTACATTTGGCATTAATTGTCTGGGTACGAAAATATAATCAAGTCTGTGATAAGATCTGTGAGGGTGGGAGTAATAGGTAAAGTCGAGTTCGGAAGGATGTAATTGTCTCCATATGTCTAGTATTTGCATTGAGCCGAGTTTTGCAGAGATAGCACTTTTTTCGGTGGATGTGTCTATCAAGGGTTCCAGGGCAATGTTTAAGTCCCCCCCTAGTATGAGGGAACCTTCTCTGAAATCTTCTATTTTCCTGAGCAATGATAGTAGCCATTTTAAGTGTTTTTTATTGGGAGCATATGCGCTGCATAGGGTGACCAATTTCCCAGCTAGTAAGCCCTTGATCATTATAAATCTGCCGTTAGGGTCTGTTAGGATAGTGTGGGGTTGGAAAGGGATTCCTTTTGCTATCGCAATTGACGTCCCTCTAGATCCTACTTGTGGTGTAGTAGCATGGAACCATGTGTCATAATGGTTGCGTTCGAAGTTGGGTAGTTTATCAGGTTTAAAATGTGTTTCTTGAATGAAAAGGATGTCTGCCTTTTGTCTCTTGAGAAAGTCTAGTGTGTGACGTCTATTGGACGGTGAGTTTAGACTGTTTGCGTTAAATGAAGCAATGGTAAATACCTTATCTTGTGCTGCCATTTGTGTAGTGGTCGGTAGAATCAAGGAGTCGCTGAGAGGTCTTCATCTGATGTTTCCATGGTGGCAAGGTGCTGTTATTAAGGTGGTGATTGGAGAGGGAGAGGAAGGGGTAGGAAAGTAGAGAAAGCATAGAAATAGAGACGATAAACAAAGCATATGCAACATATTAATGAGAAACTTAACTTTGGTAAACATAGAGTCAGTTATCATGACTAAACTCGTAGGCTTTCTTTGAGGGAGATTCATAACATATTTCCGAAGCCTAGGTATAATATGAGTTTGAAGGTTGGGGTAGGGTATGGTAAGGGAGAAAAGGGGGGGGGGAGGAGTGGGGGGAGGAGGTGGGGCAGAAGGGAAAGGGAGAAGGATAAAAATGGGAAGAGGGTAGGGATGACAATGGGAGAAGAGGGTTAGGATCAGTGATTAGCTATTTTGAGCCAGTGCTGGCTTAAATCTCAATATTTGTAGAACCATCACTGTAGACAGAGTCTGTGTTCAGGTTATCTCAGGGTCTCCTTTTGGAGGTGGTGTCTTTGTTGATTTTCTTTTAAGTCTTTGTGATTTAGGAGTCCCTGCAAGATGCCATGGGGTTGGAGCTGGAAGTGGTTGTAGCTGTGATGTCGTGTGGAACGTTTCCAGGTCTGGATAAGAGTCCAAGTAGATATTTAAGGTCTTACATAGCTCTCTGATGTCTGCTGATGTCCGGGCTTGAATTCTTTTATCTTCTGCGGTAACGAAGATTCCAAATGGGAATAGCCTGCGGAAACGATATCCTTTCTGTATCAATGCTTCGGTAACTGGTTTCAGCGCTCTTCGCTTTTTCAGAGTCAATGCTGAGAGATCTTGAAATAGGCCGATTTGAGAGCCTTCATACATGATATCCTGTGCCTCTCGTGCTCCCTGAAGAGTGAGGTCTTTCATCCTATAGTCGAGGAAACGGCATATTACATCCCGTGAAGGCTCTCCCTGCTTGGGCTTTGGGCGGAGAGCTCTGTGTGTCCTGACAAGTTCGATGTTTTTAGGATCTCCATCCAGTAAGAGTTTGCTGAAAATCTCCATAGCAGCTTTAGTCAACGCATCGGGAGCTACTGATTCTGGAAGACCTTTAATGCGGATGTTGTTCCTCCTTTCTCGGTTTTCGTGGTCCTCCAAAGTTGAGTGGATTGTTTGGATCTGCGTCTCATGTTCCTTGAGGCAGTCTAATAGGGAAGTAGTATGTTGTGTCAATGATGCTTGGGCGGTTTCGACTGTTTCCAGTCTATGTCCCTGTTGCACTAGGTCCTGTTTTATTTCCGCCAGCTCCGTCCCTATAGGTTCTAACGCCTTAGATAGTATTCTTTTGATAAATGAGCGGGTTACCAAACTATCTTTTGCACTCCCTCCCAGATCAGAGTCACTTTCGAGGTCCGAGTCAGAGTCATCCTCTGTTTGCAAGTCTATATGTCTTGATGTTGTAATGGTATCAGAGAGGTCAGATTGTTTTTTCAGGAACTTATCCACATCAGCTTGAATTATGGATTTAGAGGTTTTTGAAGTCCCTCGCACTGTTTTAACTCCAGATTTCCCCATGGTTATTGGGATAGGCTTCGGATTATCGTTTATTATTTGACGTCAAGTTTTCCCTCAGCCCACGAGACGAGGAGATCAATTAGACATTTCAACTGTCCAGATATAATAGTCACGCTGATAAGGCTTGGTTTGTTGTTAAAGAAATTAGTAGCTTCAGCTGGAGGTGGGCCAAAGGCTTTGAGTTGGGGTTTAAGTAACTTAATAGAGAGCTTAAGTTCTTGCAGGGTAGGTAGACAAATATTTGTTTAAATCACAGATCTGTAGGCTAGAGAGCTGTTGTTCTGTAAATGGACACTAGGTGTCAGCGAAGGACCTCATAATTGCATTTACATTTAGGGTTATGTCAGATCTCTTGCTCTTAGGAATTCTCTATAATAATAATAATCTTTATTTTTATATAGCGCTAACATATTCCGCAGCGCTTTACAGTTTTGCACACATTATCATCACTGTCCCCGATGGGGCTCACAATCTAGAAGGTTGCAATGGTATTTATAATGATTTAATTATGATAATATAGCTATTGGCTTCTTAGATTTGTGTGGTCTAATGGATATTCGCTTCAGGGTATCTGCTTATAGGGTTGAGCAACTAGGCACACCAAGAACACCCTGAGAGGAGGGCAAGATGTAGGGGTTAACGCTTATTTAGATGTGCTCTGAAGTGTAATCCCCTCTTTCAGTTAATGAACATTGGAGCCGATACATGTAAGGGACAGACGGGCTCAGTGAGGGGGAGGAGGCAGTGTAGTTTGACCTCTTTACCACGGTCACAGGCGCACTGAAGAGCTGGCCAGAAGCTGGTGTTAGCAGCGCAGGCTGTGTGCTGTTGTCCCCACTTCCTCGGGGTTGTCAGCCACCGCCGCGCTGCTGCGGTCAAGTCTCTGCTAAGAGCTTCCGAGTGCTGGGCCCGGTACACCTTACCTCACCACAGGAGGCCGCTGTTGTGAGCGGAGCTCCGGTGTCGGTCTGCCACTGATGGTGCCTGGGTTTGACGATCCAGCTGGGTCCCTGTCTCCGCCGAATGTTGTGCGGCTCTGGGCTTGCTGCAGGAGGTGGCTGTGTGCGCAGTCTCCCGTGAGGATCTGGCAACCGCGGTCTCAGGGCCGCCGTCCTCCCACCGACCCGTCTGCCGCTCCCCCGCCGGGTATCCTAAGGCGCTCCTCCGTCTCTGGTCTTCCGCGTCCTCTGTCCTCGCCGGCGGTCGGGGGATGCTGTCTCGCTCGCCGGCTGTGTGCGTCTTTACCCTTGCCGGGTTTTCGCGCCAGATGCCGCGCTTTGCAGCTGCTTTGCTTGTCGGCGCTTGGGGGAGTGATGCCCGGGTCTGATGTCTGAGCCGCAGCGGCTGTCTCTCACTCCTCCGCCGGCAGGCAGGGGACGGCGCCAGTCGAGCGGTGCTCTGTGACTCACCCTCTCAGCAGGGTAGAAGAGTCCTCCGGTCACGATGCAGGCGGGGGTCTGTCCAGCCTGCGGTCCCGGTCACCCCACGGGTCACCACGATGCAGGGGGGTAATACAGACCTGTTAGTCCAGGTCTTGGAGAGGAAACACAGCCCCAGCTCGCCTCGCCCGTCTATAAGGGCCAGAAGGAGATTTGGCGGTTAGGTCGGCTATGAGGCCTCTGCCATGCGGTGGGGCTGCAAAATGCCCGAATAACACCTCCAAACCCTCAATAAATGTCTCAAAATGAGCCCTGAAGATAGGGCAGCTTATATCCAGGGAGTGGGAGTAAAAAAGGGCACTCCAAAGCGTGGATGTATGCCGATTTGAGAGGGTTCTTCTCCAGAGCTCAGCTCCTGCACACTCTACTCCATTGTTGCCTAGGCCACGCCCCCCAGCGCAATGTGTTGCCAATGGTTTTCTTGGTGACTGTGGTCCCAGCTGCCTTGAGAGCATTAACAAGTTCCCCCCTTGTAGTTTTAGGCTGATCTCTCACCTTCTTCATGATCAAGGATACCCCACGAGGTGATAGTTTGTATGGTGCCCCAGATCAATGTCTATTAACAGTCATTTTGTATTTCTTCTATTTTCTTACTATTGCACCAACAGTTGTCTCCTTCTCACCCAGCATCTGACTTATGGTTTTGTAGCTCATTCCAGCTTTGTGCAGGTCTATGATCTTGTCCCTGACATCCTTAGAAAGCTCTTTGGTCTTGCCCATGAGGTTAGAGTATGACTGATTGAGTCTGTGGAAAGGAGTCTTTTATGAAGGTGACTATGTAAGACAGCTGTCTTTAATACAGGTAACGAGTTAACTAGAAGCCTCTAACTGGTCTTTAGGAGCCAGAACTCTTAATGGCTGGTAGGGGATCAAATACTTATTTCTCACTGCAAAATGCAAATTTATACAATGTGATTTTCTGGATATTATTTTTGATATTCTATTCTATCTCTGAATGTTAAAATTAACCTACTCTTAAAATTACAGACTGTTCATGCCTTTGTCAGTGGGCAGACTTGCAAAATCAGCAAGGGATCGATCAAATACATATTTCCTCCACTAATATATATATATATATATATATATATATATACGCCAGTTGCCTGTCATGGCTGCCGGGACCAATCAACGACGGGCACAGTCCGGAAAAAAATGGCCGCCCCCTACTCCCGGCAGTCAGTGCCTGTCGCCCTCATACTCCCCTCCGGTCACCGCTAACACAGGGGTTAATGCCGGCGGTAACGGACCGCGTTATGCCGCGTGTAACGCACTCCGTTACCGCCGCTATTAACCCTGTGTGTCCCGAACTTTTTACTATTGACGCTGCCTATGCGGCATCAATAGTAAAAAATGTAATGTTAAAAATAATAATTAAAAAAAACCTGCTATACTCACCCTCTGTAGTCCGCTGAGCCGCTCCCGCCAGGCGCCATCTTCCGCTGCAGTTTCCGGTGGCAAAGATGGTATGGCAGAAGGACGTGCCATGACGTCACGGTCATGTGACCGCGACGTCATCACAGGCCCTGCGCGACAAGGACCTGCCATGACGTCACGGTCATGTGACCGCGACGTCATCACAGGTCCTGCGCCCATACCAACGCTGGGACTGGAAGCTGCCGTGGACGACAAGGGGCCTTCGGAAAGGTGAGTATATGTTTATTTTTTCACCTGTGACAAACCTGGCTGGGCAATATACTACGTAGCTGGGCAATATACTACGTGACTGGCCAATATACTACGTGGCTCTGTGCTGTATACTACTTCGCTGTACAATATACTACGTGGCTCTGTGCTGTATACTATGTCGCTGTGCGATATACTACGTCACTGGGCAATATATTACGTGACTGGGCAATATACTATGTGACTGGGCAATATACTATGTAACTGGCCAATATACGTGGCTGCGCATTATACTACGTCACTGGGCAATATACTATGTGGCTGGGCAATATACTACGTCACTGGGCAATATACTACGTCACTGGGCAATATACTACGTGTCTGGGCAATATACTACGTGGCTGGACAATATACTACGTCACTGGGCAATATATTATGTTACTGGCCAATATACTACGTGGCTCTGTGCTGTATACTACGTCGCTGTGCGATATACTACGTCACTAGGCAATATACTACGTAATTGGGCAATATACTACGTGACTGGGCAATATATTACGTGGCTGCGCAATATACTACGTCACTGGGCAATATACTACGTGGCTGGGCAATATACTACGTCACTGGGCAATATACTGCGTCACTGGGCAATATACTACGTGTCTGGGCAATATACTACGTGGCTGGACAATATACTACGTCACTGGGCAATATACTATGTTACTGGCCAATATACTACGTGGCTCTGTGCTGTATACTACGTCGCTGTGCGATATACTACGTCACTGGGCAATATACTACGTAATTGGGCAATATACTACGTGACTGGGCAATATATTACGTGGCTGCGCAATATACTACGTCACTGGGCAATATACTACGTGGCTGGGCAATATACTACATAACTGGGCAATATACTACGTCACTGGGCAATATACTACGTAATTGGGCAATATACTACGTGACTGGGCAATATACTACGTAACTGGGCAATATACTACGTCACTGGGCAATATACTACGTAATTGGGCAATATACTACGTGACTGGGCAATATACTACGTGGCTGCGCAATATACTACGTCACTGCGCAATATAATACGTGGCTGTGCAATATACTATGTCACTGGGCAATATACTACGTCACTGGACAATATACTACGTGGCTGGGCAATATACTATGTGGCTGGGCAATATACTACGTGGCTGGGCAATATACTACGTGGCTGGGCAATATACTACGTGGCTGGGTAATATACTACGTGACTGGGCAATATACTACGTGGCTGGGCAATATACTACGTCACTGGGCAATATACTACGTCACTGGGCAATATACTACGTGTCTGGGCAATATACTACGTGGCTGGACAATATAGTACGTCACTGGGCAATATATTATGTTACTGGCCAATATACTACGTGGCTCTGTGCTGTATACTACGTCGCTGTGCGATATACTACGTCACTGGGCAATATACTACGTAATTGGGCAATATACTACGTGACTGGGCAATATATTACGTGGCTGCGCAATATACTACGTCACTGGGCAATATACTACGTGGCTGGGCAATATGCTACGTCACTGGGCAATATACTACGTCACTGGGCAATATACTACGTGTCTGGGCAATATACTACGTGGCTGGACAATATACTACGTCACTGGGCAATATACTATGTTACTGGCCAATATACTACGTGGCTCTGTGCTGTATACTACGTCGCTGTGCGATATACTACGTCACTGGGCAATATACTATGTAATTGGGCAATATACTACGTGACTGGGCAAAATATTACGTGGCTGCGCAATATACTACGTCACTGGGCAATATACTACGTGGCTGGGCAATATACTACGTAACTGGGCAATATACTACGTCACTGGGCAATATACTACGTGTCTGGGCAATATACTTCGTGGCTCTGTGCTGTATACTACGTCGCTGTGCGATATACTATGTCACTGGGCAATATACTACGTAATTGGGCAATATACTACGTGACTGGGCAATATACTACGTGGCTGCGCAATATACTACGTCACGGGGCAATATAATATGTGGCTACGCAATATACTATGTCACTGGGCAATATACTACGTCACTGGACAATATACTACGTGGCTGGGCAATATACTACGTGGCTGGGCAATATACTACGTCACTGGGCAATATACTACGTGGCTGGGCAATATACTACGTGGCTGGGCAATATACTACGTGGCTGGGCAATATACTACATAACTGGCCAATATACTACGTGGCTGCGCAATATACTACGTCGCTGGGCAATATACTACGTGGCTGGGCAATATACTACGTGGCTGCGCAATATACTATGTCACTGGGCAATATACTACGTGTCTGGGCAATATACTACGTGGCTGGACAATATACTACATCACTGGGAAATATACTATGTGGCTGGGCAATATACTACGTGGCTGGGCAATATACTACGTGGCTGGGCAATATGCTACGTAACTGGGCAATATACTACGTAGCTGGGCAATATACTACGTGGCTGAGCAATATACTACGTGTCTGTGCTGTATACTACGTAGCTCTGTGCTGTATACTACGTAACTCTGTGCTGTATACTACGTGACTGGGCAATATACTACGTCGCTTTGCAATATACTACGTCACTGGGCAATATACTACGTGGCTGGGCAATATACTACGTGGCTGGGCAATATACTACGTCACTGGGCAATATACTACGTCACTGGGCAATATACTACGTGTCTGGGCAATATACTACGTGGCTGGACAATATACTACGTCACTGGGCAATATACTATGTCACTGGGCAATATACTACGTGGCTGGGCAATATACTACGTGGCTGGACAATATACTACGTGGCTGGGCAATATACTATGTGACTGGGCAATATACTACATAGCTGGGCAATATACTACGTGGCTGAGCAATATACTACGTGTCTGTGCTGTATACTACGTAGCTCTGTGCTGTATACTACGTCACACAGGGTTAACACCGCGCTCCGGTAACGCTGGCATTAACCCTGTGTGAGGCTGACTGGAGGGGAGTATGGAGCGGGCACTGACTGCGGGGAGGAAAGAGCAGCCATGTTGCCACTGGACTGTGGCCGTCACTGATTGGTCGTGGCAATGGTCGTGGGCGTTTTGCCATGACCAATCAGCGACTTGGATTCCATGACAGACAGAGGTCGCGACCAATGGATATCCGGGACAGACAGGAAGACGGAAGTGACCCTTAGACAATTATATAGTAGAAATATACTGTATATATATATATATATATATATATAGATATATATATATATATATGTCTATATATATATATATATATATATACAGTACAGACCAAAAGTTTGGACACACCTTCTCATTTAAAGATTTTTCTGTATTTTCATGACAATGAAAATTGTAAATTCACACTGAAGGCATCAAAACTATGAACTAACACATGTGGAATTATATACTTAGCAAAAAAGTGTGAAACAACTGAAAATACGTGTTACATTCTAGGTTTTTCAAAGTAGCCAACTTTTGCTTTGATGACTGCTTTGCACACTCTTGGCATTCTCTTGATGAGCTTCAAGAGGTAGTCACCAGAAATGGTCTTCCAACAATCTTGAAGGAGTTCCCAGAGATGCTTAGCACTTGATGACCCTTTTGCCTTCACTCTGCGGTCCAGCTGACCCCAAACCATCTCGATTGGGTTCAGGTCTGGTGACTGTGGAGGCCAGGTCATCTGGCGTAGCACCCCATCACTCTCCTTCTTAGTCAAATAGCCCTTACACAGCCTGGAGGTGTGTTTGAGGTCATTGTCCTGTTGAAAAATAAATGATGGTCCAACTAAACGTAAACCGGATGGAATAGCATGCCACTGCAAGATGCTGTGGTAGCCATTCTGGTTCAATATGCCTTCAATTTTGAATAAATCCCCAACAGTGTTACCAGCAAAGCACCCCCACAACATCACACCTCCTCCTCCATGCTTCACGGTGGGAACCAGGCATGTAGAGTCCATCTGTTCACCTTTTCTGCGTTGCACAAAGACACGGTGGTTGGAACCAAAGATCTCAAATTTGGACTCATCAGACCAAAGCACAGATTTCCACTGTTCTAATGTCCATTCCTTGTGTTCTTTAGCCCAAACAAGTCTCTTCTGCTTGTTGCCTGTCCTTAGCAGTGGTTTCCTAGCAGCTATTTTACTATGAAGGCCTACTGCACAATGTCTCCTCTTAACAGTTGTTGTAGAGATGTGTCTACTGCTAGAACTCTGTGTGGCATTGACCTGGTCTCTAACCTGAGCTGCTGTGAACCTGCGATTTCTGAGGCTGGTGACTCGGTAAACTTATCCTCAGAAGCAGAGGTGACTCTTGGTCTTCCTTTCCTGGGACGGTCCTCATGTGAGCCAGTTTCTTTGTAGCGCTTGATGGTTTTTGCAACTGCACTTGGGGACACTTTCAAAGTTTTCCCAATTTTTCGGACTGACTGGCCTTCATTTCTTAAAGTAATGATGGCCACTCATTTTTATTTATTTAGCTGCTTTTTCTTGCCATAATACAAATTCTAACAGTCTATTCAGTAGGACTATCAGCTGTGTATCCACCAGACTTCTGCTCAACACAGCTGATGGTCGCAACCCCATTTATAAGGCAAGAAATCCCACTTATTAAACCTGACAAGGCACACCTGTGAAATGAAAACCATTTCCGGTGTGTTGTGAATTCTGTGGCAGAGCTCCCTCCTGTGGTCACAAGTGGTAATTCGGCTGATTCTGTCTGTGAGCTTCTGTTGGTGGAGGGAAGTGGTACTGCGGCTTCTGAGGTTCCTCCCTCAGGTGATCTGGTGAGGTCGTTAGGTGCTTCTCTACTTAACTCCACCTAATGCTTATATCCTGGCTTCCTGTCAATGTTCCAGTGTTGGACTTGTTTTTCCCTGGATCATTCCTGTGGCCTGCTGCTCTGCATAGCTAAGTTCTTCTTTGCTATTTGTTTGCTATTTTTTCTGTCCAGCTTGTCTAATTTGTTGCTGGAAGCTCTGGGACGCAGAGGGTGTACCTCCGTGCCGTTAGTTCGGTACGGAGGGGCTTTTTGCCCCCTTTGCGTGGTTTTCTTTAGGGTTTTGTGTAGACCACAAAGTTACCTTTTCTATCCTCGATCTGTTAAGAAAGTCGGGCCTCACTTTGCTGAATCTATTTCATCTCTACGTTTGTCTTTTCATCTTAACTCACAGTCATTATATGTGGGGGGCTGCCTTTTCCTTTGGGGTATTTCTCTGAGGCAAGGTAGGCTTATTTTCTATCTTCAGGCTGGTTAGTTTCTCAGGCTGTGCCGAGTTGCATAGGCAGAGTTAGGCGCAATCCACGGCTGCCTCTAGTGTTGTTTGGAGAAGATTAGGGATTGCGGTCTGCAGAGTTCCCAACGTCTCAGAGCTCGTTCTATGATTTTGGGTTATTGTCAGATCACTGTATGTGCTCTGACCGCTATGTCCATTGTAGTACTGAATTGCCTTTCATAACAGTACAGGAAGCCAAAAGTACTAATGATTCTCAATAGAGGGAAAAAAGAAGTTCTGAGACCATTTTTTTTTCTTTGCACTGTGTTTTGCCTTTTTTTCCCCTAGACATTTAGGTGGTTCAGTACACAGGTGTAGCGATGGACATTAGAAGTCTGTCTTCATTTGTGGATCAGCTCTCGGCAAGAGTACAAAAGATTCAAGACACTATTGATCAGAAAGCTATGTTGGAACCAAGAATTCCTATTCCTGATTTGTTTTTTGGAGATAGAACTAAGTTTCTGAGTTTCAAAAATAATTGTAAATTATTTCTGGCCTTGAAACCTCGCTCCTCTGGTGATCCAGTTCAACAGGTTTTGATTGTTATTTCTTTTTTGCGCGGCGACCCTCAGGACTGGGCATTTTCTCTTGCGCCGGGAGATCCTGCATTGAGTAATATCGATGCGTTTTTCCTGGCGCTCGGATTGCTGTACGATGAACCTAATTCAGTGGATCAGGCAGAGAAAAATTTGCTGGCTCTTTGTCAGGGTCAGGATGAGATAGAGGTATATTGTCAGAAATTTAGAAAGTGGTCCGTGCTCACTCAATGGAATGAATCTGCGCTGGCAGCTATGTTCAGAAAGGGTCTCTCTGAAGCCCTTAAGGATGTCATGGTGGGATTTCCTATGCCTGCTGGTTTGAATGAGTCTATGTCTTTGGCCATTCAGATCGGTCGACGCTTGCGTGAGCGTAAATCTGTGCACCATTTGGCGGTATTACCTGAGCTTAAACCTGAGCCTATGCAGTGCGATAGGACTTTGACCAGAGTTAAACGGCAAGAACACAGACGTCTGAATGGGCTGTGTTTCTACTGTGGTGATTCCACTCATGCTATCTCTGATTGTCCTAAGCGTTGTGGGTTTCTCTTAGAGCCCTTGCAGTGTCCTATTCCATTGAGAGGAATTGATGCCACGCCTTTGGCCAAGAATAAGCCTCAATACTGGACCCAGCTGACCATGTGCATGGCTCCTGCACATCAGGAGGTTATTCGCTTTCTGGTGTTGCATAATCTGCATGATGTGGTCGTGTTGGGGTTGCCATGGCTACAAGCCCATAATCCAGTATTAGATTGGAAATCCATGTCGGTGTCCAGCTGGGGTTGTCAGGGGGTACATGGTGATGTTCCATTTCTGTCAATTTCGTCATCCACCCCTTCTGAGGTCCCAGAGTTCTTGTCTGATTACCGGGATGTATTTGATGAGCCCAAGTCCGATGCCCTACCTCCGCATAGGGATTGTGATTGTGCTATCAATTTGATTCCTGGTAGTAAATTCCCAAAAGGTCGACTGTTTAATTTATCCGTGCCTGAGCACGCCGCTATGCGCAGTTATGTGAAGGAATCCCTGGAGAAGGGGCATATTCGCCCGTCATCGTCACCATTAGGAGCAGGGTTCTTTTTTGTAGCCAAGAAGGATGGTTCGCTGAGACCTTGTATAGATTACCGCCTTCTAAATAAGATCACGGTTAAATTTCAGTACCCCTTGCCGTTGTTATCTGATTTGTTTGCTCGGATTAAGGGGGCTAGTTGGTTCACCAAGATAGATCTTCGTGGTGCGTATAATCTGGTGCGAATCAGGCGAGGAGATGAATGGAAAACTGCATTTAATACGCCCGAGGGTCATTTTGAGTATCTAGTGATGCCATTCGGACTTGCCAATGCTCCATCAGTGTTTCAGTCCTTTATGCATGACATCTTCCGAGAGTACCTGGATAAATTCCTGATTGTGTACTTGGATGACATTTTGATCTTCTCGGATGATTGGGAGTCTCATGTGAAGCAGGTCAGAACAGTTTTTCAGGTCCTGCGTGCTAATTCTTTGTTTGTGAAGGGATCAAAGTGTCTCTTTGGTGTGCAGAAGGTTTCATTTTTGGGGTTCATCTTTTCCCCTTCTACTATCGAGATGGATCCTGTTAAGGTCCAAGCCATCCATGATTGGACTCAGCCGACATCTCTGAAAAGTCTGTAAAAGTTCCTGGGCTTTGCTAATTTTTATCGTCGCTTCATCTGCAATTTTTCTAGTATTGCCAAACCATTGACCGATTTGACCAAGAAGGGTGCTGATTTGGTCAATTGGTCTTCTGCTGCTGTGGAAGCTTTTCAAGACTTGAAGCGTCGTTTTTCTTCTGCCCCTGTGTTGTGTCAACCAGATGTTTCTCTTCCGTTCCAGGTCGAGGTTGATGCTTCTGAGATTGGAGCAGGGGCTGTTTTGTCTCAGAGAGGTTCTGATTGCTCAGTGATGAAACCATGCGCTTTTTTTTCCAGGAAGTTTTCGCCTGCTGAGCGAAATTATGATGTGGGCAACCGAGAGTTGCTGGCCATGAAGTGGGCATTCGAGGAGTGGCGTCATTGGCTTGAAGGAGCTAAGCATCGCGTGGTGGTATTGACTGATCATAAGAACTTGACTTATCTTGAGTCTGCTAAGCGGTTGAATCCTAGACAGGCTCGTTGGTTGCTGTTTTTTGCCCGTTTTGACTTTGTGATTTCGTACCTTCCGGGCTCTAAAAATGTGAAGGCGGATGCTCTGTCTAGGAGTTTTGTGCCCGACTCTCCGGGTTTGTCTGAGCCGGCGGGTATCCTCAAGGAAGGAGTAATTGTGTCTGCCATCTCCCCTGATTTGCGGCGGGTGCTACAAAAATTTCAGGCTAATAAACCTGATCGTTGATCAGCGGAGAGACTGTTTGTCCCTGATAGGTGGACCAATAAAGTTATCTCTGAGGTTCATTGTTCGGTGTTGGCTGGTCATCCTGGAATCTTTGGTACCAGAGAGTTGGTGGCTAGATCCTTTTGGTGGCAGTCTCTGTCGCGGGATGTGCGTGTTTTTGTGCAGTCCTGTGGGATTTGTGCTCGGGCTAAGCCCTGCTGTTCTCGTGCCGGTGGGTTGCTTTTGCCCTTGCCGGTCCCGAAGAGGCCTTGGACACATATCTCTATGGATTTTATTTCTGATCTTCCCGTTTCTCAAAAGATGTCAGTCATTTGGGTGGTCTGTGATCGCTTTTCTAAGATGGTCCATCTGGTACCCTTGTCTAAATTGCCTTCCTCCTCTGATTTGGTGCCATTGTTCTTCCAGCATGTGGTTCGTTTACATGGCATTCCAGAGAATATCGTTTCTGACAGAGGTTCCCAGTTTGTTTCAAGGTTTTGGCGAGCCTTTTGTGGTAGGATGGGCATTGACTTGTCTTTTTCCTCGGCTTTCCATCCTCGTTTCTCTTCAGGACAGGTTGAGTCTTCGGACTGTCCTGGTGTGGATACTGTGGTGGACAGGTTGCAGCAGATTTGGACTCATGTAGTGGACAATTTGACCTTGTCCCAGGAGAAGGCTCAACGTTTCGCTAATCGCAGACGCCGTGTGGGTCCCCGACTTCGTGTTGGGGATCTGGTTTGGTTATCTTCTCGTCATATTCCTATGAAGGTTTCCTCTCCTAAGTTTAAACCTCGTTTCATTGGTCCGTATAGGATTTCTGAGGTTCTTAATCCTGTGTCTTTTCGTCTGACCCTTCCAGATTCTTTTTCCATACATAACGTATTCCATAGGTCATTGTTGCGGAGATACGTGGCACCTATGGTTCCATCTGTTGATCCTCCTGCCCCGGTTTTGGTGGAGGGGGAATTGGAGTATATTGTGGAGAAGATTTTGGATTCTCGTGTTTCTAGACGGAAACTCCAGTATCTGGTTAAATGGAAGGGTTATGCTCAGGAAGATAATTCCTGGGTTTTTGCCTCTGATGTCCATGCTCCCGATCTTGTTCGTGCCTTTCATGTGGCTCATCCTGGTCGGCCTGGGGGCTCTGGTGAGGGTTCGGTGACCCCTCCTCAAGGGGGGGTACTGTTGTGAATTCTGTGGCAGAGCTCCCTCCTGTGGTCACAAGTGGTACTTCGGCTGATTCTCTCTGTGAGCTTCTGTTGGTGGAGGGAAGTGGTACTGCGGCTTCTGAGGTTCCTCCCTCAGGTGATCTGGTGAGGTCGTTAGGTGCTTCTCTACTTAACTCCACCTAATGCTTTTATCCTGGCTTCCTGTCAATGTTCCAGTGTTGGACTTGTTTTTCCCTGGATCATTCCTGTGGCCTGCTGCTCTGCATAGCTAAGTTCTTCTTTGCTATTTGTTTGCTATTTTTTCTGTCCAGCTTGTCTAATTTGTTGCTGGAAGCTCTGGGACGCAGAGGGTGTACCTCCGTGCCGTTAGTTCGGTACGGAGGGGCTTTTTGCCCCCTTTGCGTGGTTTTCTTTAGGGTTTTGTGTAGACCGCAAAGTTACCTTTTCTATCCTCGATCTGTTAAGAAAGTCGGGCCTCACTTTGCTGAATCTATTTCATCTCTACGTTTGTCTTTTCATCTTAACTCACAGTCATTATATGTGGGGGGCTGCCTTTTCCTTTGTGGTATTTCTCTGAGGCAAGGTAGGCTTATTTTCCATCTTCAGGCTAGTTAGTTTCTCAGGCTGTGCCGAGTTGCATAGGCAGAGTTAGGCGCAATCCACGGCTGCCTCTAGTGTTGTTTGGAGAGGATTAGGGATTGCGGTCTGCAGAGTTCCCACGTCTCAGAGCTCGTTCTATGATTTTGGGTTATTGTCAGATCACTGTATGTGCTCTGACCGCTATGTCCATTGTAGTACTGAATTGCCTTTCATAACACCGGTGACTGTTATGATCTGGTGGCCTAGGAGCAGCATGAGACGGACTCTGGAGAAGGTGGTCCCTGTACTGACCGCAAACCCTGAACCTAGCAGCGCAACTAGAAGTAGCCGTGGGGGGGGGGGGTACCTGGCACTCCCTAGACCCCTCGGCACAGCCTAAGATCTAACTTCCCCTAAAGACAGAAACAGGAAACCTATCTTGCCTCAGAGAAAATCCCCAAAGGAAAGATAGCCCCCCACAAATATTGACGGTGAGAGGAGAGGGAAATAACATACGCAGAAATGAAATCAGATTTTAGCATAGGAGGCCATACTAGCTAAAAAGAAAGAATAGAACAGAGTACTATGCGGTCAGTATAGTAACACTAGAAAATATCCACCACAGAAAATACGAATCACCACATCTGACTAAAGACATGGGGGGTATATCTGCATCTCCAGAGACACAGCTTAGCTGCAAAAAATCCTTCACAGACAAAGCTGAACAAGACAAAAACATGAATATGCACAACACTATAAGGTCCACAGCAGGTGGACAGCAAAAACAAAGCCGGGACTTATCTTTGTAGAAAAGCACAGCAAACTGGAGAGACCAGCAGGGAAGTGAATCCTTCAAAAACAATGGACAACTGGCACTGACTAAAGGATCCAGCAAGGCTATATACCCCAGTCAGTTTTGCAATTAGTAGAAACACCTGTCCAATCCTGCAGTCCAGTCACAACTGCATTACCCTCTACAACCACCGGAGGGAGACCAAAAGCTGAATTCACAACAGTACCCCCCCTTGAGGAGGGGTCACCGAACCCTCACCAGAGCCCCCAGGCCGATCAGGATGAGCCCGATGAAAGGTACGAACCAAATCAGCGGCATGGACATCAGAGGCAGAAACCCAAGAATTATCCTCCTGGCCATAACCCTTCCATTTGACAAGATACTGAAGCTTCCGCCTCGAAAAACGAGAATCCAAAATCTTCTCAACCACATATTCCAACTCCCCATCGACCAACACAGGGGCCGGAGGATCAACAGAGGGAACAATGGGCTCCACATATTTCCGCAACAAAGATCTATGGAAGACATTATGAATAGCAAAAGAGGCCGGAAGCGCCAGGCGAAAGGACACCGGATTGATAATCTCAAAAATCCTATAAGGACCAATAAATCGAGGCTTAAACTTAGGGGAAGAAACCTTCATAGGAACATGACGGGAAGATAACCAAACCAGATCCCCAACCCGAAGCCGGGAACCAACACACCGACGATGGTTAGCAAAACATTGAACCTCCTCCTGAGACAACACGAAGTTGTCCACCACATGAGCCCAAATCTGCTGCAACTTGTCGACCACAGAATCCACACCAGGAAGGTCAGAAGGCTCAACCTGCCCAGAAGAAAATCGAGGATGAAAACCAAAATTACAAAAAAAAGGCGAAACCAAAGTAGCCGAACTAGCCCGATTATTAAGGGCAAACTCGGCCAATGGCAAAAAAGCCACCCAATCATCCTGATCAGCAGACACAAAGCATCTCAAATAGGTCTCCAAGGTCTGATTAGTTAGCTCAGTCTGGCCATTTGTCTGAGGATGAAATGCAGAAGAAAAAGTCAAATCAATGCCCAGTTTGGCACAAAAGGCCCGCCAAAACTTAGAAACAAATTGGGAACCTCTGTCGGACACAATATTCTCCGGAATACCATGCAAACGTACCACATGCTGAAAAAACAACGGAACCAAATCAGAAGAAGAAGGCAATTTAGGCAAAGGCACCAAATGAACCATCTTAGAAAATCGGTCACAGACAACCCAGATAACCGACATTCTTTGGGAAACCGGAAGATCGGAAATAAAATCCATAGAAATATGTGTCCAGGGCCTCTCGGGGACCGGTAATGGCAAAAGCAACCCACTAGCGCGGGAACAGCAAGGCTTAGCCCGCTCACAAATCCCACAGGACTGCACAAAAGAATGCACATCCCGCGACAAAGAAGGCCACCAAAAGGACCTACCAACCAAATCTCTGGTACCAAAAATCCCAGGATGGCCAGCCAACACAGAACAATGAACCTCAGAAATCACTTTACTAGTCCATCTATCAGGAACAAACAGTTTCCCCACAGGACAGCGGTCAGGTTTATTGGCCTGAAATTCCTGAAGAACCCGTCGTAAATCAGGGGAGATGGCAGAAAGAATCACCCCTTCCTTCAAAATGCCGACCGGCTCAAGAACCCCAGGGGAATCAGGAAAAAAACATTCTTAGTACCAGGAATGTACGAGACCACAAAATCAAAACGGGAGAAAAACAGGGACCATCGAGCCTGTCTAGGATTCAGCCGTTTGGCAGACTCGAGGTAAATCAGATTCTTAAGATCGGTCAGGACCACAATACGGTGCTTGGCCCCCTCAAGCCAATGTCGCCACTCCTCAAATGCCCACTTCATAGCCAACAACTCCCGATTGCCGACATCATAATTGCGTTCCGCAGGCGAAAACTTCCGAGAAAAGAAGGCACGCGGTTTCATCAAGGAACCATCAGAATTCCTCTGAGACAAAACGGCCCCTACCCCAATCTCAGACGCGTCAACCTCAACCTGAAATGGAAGAGAAATATCTGGCTGACGCAACACAGGGGCAGAAGTAAATCGGCGTTTAAGCTCCTGAAAGGCAGAGACAGCCGCAGAGGACCAATTCGTCACATCAGCGCCTTTCTTGGTCAAATCGGTCAGAGGTTTAACCACACTGGAGAAGTTGGCAATGAAACGACGATAAAAATTAGCAAAGCCCAAGAATTTCTGAAGGCTCTTCACAGATGTGGGCTGAATCCAATCATGAATGGCCTGAACCTTAACCGGATCCATTTCTATAGATGAGGGAGAAAAAATGAAACCCTAAAAAGAAACCTTCTGTACTCCAAAGAGGCACTTTGACCCCTTCACAAATAAAGCATTATTACGGAGGATCTGAAATACCATCCTGACCTGTTTCACATGAGACTCCCAATCATTGGAAAAAATCAAAATATCATCCAAATATACAACCATGAATTTATCAAGATAACTCCGAAAGACATCATGCATGAACGATTGGAACACAGATGGGGCATTAGAGAGTCCGAATGGCATCACAAGGTATTCAAAATGGCCTTCGGGCGTATTAAATGCAGTTTTCCATTCGTCACCCTGCTTAATACGAATAAGATTATATGCCCCTCGAAGATCAATCTTAGTAAACCAGCTAGCCCCCTTAATCCTAGCAAACAAATCAGTAAGCAAAGGCAAAGGATATTGAAATTTGACCGTGATCTTATTCAAGAGGCGATAATCAATACAGGGTCTCAAGGAGCCATCCTTCTTGGCAACAAAAAAGAACCCCGCTCCCAACGGTGAAGAAGATGGCCGAATATGCCCTTTCTCCAAAAACTACTTAATATAGCTCCGCATAGCGGTATGTTCAGGCACAGACAGGTTGAAAAGTCGGCCCTTAGGGAATTTACAACCTGGAATCAAGTCAATAGCACAATCACAGTCCCTATGCGGTGGAAGGGAACTGGATTTGGGCTCATCGAATACATCCTGGAAGTCTGACAAAAACTCAGGAATTTCAGAAGAGGGGGAAGAGGAAATTGACATCAAAGGAACCTGATCATGAACCCCCTGACAACCCCAACTAGTCACAGACATGGATTTCCAATCTAACACCGGATTATGTAGCTGCAACCATGGAAAACCCAGCACAATATCATCATGCAAATTATTCAACACCAGAAAACGACAATCTTCCTGATGGGCTGGCGCCATGCGCATGGTCAGCTGTGTCCAAAACTGAGGTTTATTTTTAGCCAACGGTGTAGCATCAATGCCCCTTAAAGGAATAGGGTTCGGCAAAGGCTGCAAGGGAAAACCACAACGTCTGGCAAATTCTAAGTCCATTAAGGTCAGAGCGGCGCCTGAATCCACAAACGCCATGACAGAAAATGATGACAATGAGCAGATCAAGGTCACAGATAACAGACATTTCGGTTGTATAGTACTGATGGTAACAGAACTAGCGATTCTCTTTATACACTTAGGGCAATCAGAAATAACATGAGCAGAATCGCCGCAGTAAAAACACAACCTATTCTGACGCCTGAATGTTTGACGTTCAGCTCTAGACAAAGTCCTATCACACTGCATAGGCTCAGGGCTCCGCTCAGAGGACAACGCCATAGAGTGCACAACTCTGCGCTCGCGCAAGCGCCGATCAATCTGAATGGCCAGAGACATAGAATCACTCAGACCAGTAGGCGTGAGGAACCCCACCATAGCATCTTTAATGGATTCAGAAAGACCCTTTCTGAAAATTGCCGCCAAGGCATCCTCATTCCATTTAGTCAGTACAGACCATTTTCTAAATTTCTGGCAATACGATTCTGCCGCTTCTTGACCCTGACACAGGGCCAACAAGATTTTCTCAGCCTGATCCACAGAATTAGGCTCATCATACAACAACCCCAATGCCTGAAAGAACGAATCAACATTAAGCAAAGCAGGATTGCCAGTTTCCAGGGAAAATGCCCAATCCTGTGGGTCACCACGCAGCAGAGATATGATGATTTTAACCTGCTGAATAGGATCACCAGAAGACCGGGGTCTTAATGCAAAAAACAGTTTACAGTTATTTTTGAAACTCAAAAATTTGGATCTGTCACCAAAGAATAAATCAGGAGTGGGGATCTTAGGTTCTAAGGCAGGAGTCTGAACAATATATTCTGAAATACCCTGTACCCTAGCAGCCAGCTGATCCACACGAGAAACTAACTCCTGAACACTCATGTTATTACTAGGTTCCGCAGCCACCCAGAGGTAAAGAGGGAGGAACAGGCTAAGGAAAAAATGGCTCAAAAGCTTCTCTCCCTTCTTCTGAGATGCAATTAACTCATTGTCGGACAGTTGTACTGTTATGATCTGGTGGCCTAGGAGCAGCATGAGACGGACTCTGGAGAAGGTGGTCCCTGTACTGACCGCAAACCCTGAACCTAGCAGCGCAACTAGGAATAGCCGTGGGGGTTACCTGACACTCCCTAGACCCCTCGGCACAGCCTAAGATCTAACTTCCCCTAAAGACAGAAACAGGAAACCTATCTTGCCTCAGAGAAAATCTCCAAAGGAAAGATAGCCCCCCACAAATATTGACGGTGAGAGGAAAGGGAAATAACATACGCAGAAATGAAATCAGATTTTAGCATAGGAGGCCATACTAGCTAAAAAGAAAGAATAGAACAGAGTACTATGCGGTCAGTATAAAAACACTAGAAAATATCCACCACAGAAAATACGAATCACCACATCTGACTAAAGACATGGGGGGTATATCTGCATCTCCGGAGACACAGCTTAGCTGCAAAAAATCCTTCACAGACAAAGCTGAACAAGACAAAAACATGAATATGCACAACACTATAAGGTCCACAGCAGGTGGACAGCAAAAACAAAGCCAGGACTTATCTTTGTAGAAAAGCACAGCAAACTGGAGAGACCAGCAGGGAAGTGAATCCTTCAAAAACAATGGACAACTGGCACTGACTAAAGGATCCAGCAAGGCTATATACCCCAGTCAGTTTTGCAATTAGTAGAAACACCTGTCCAATCCTGCAGTCCAGTCACAACTGCATTACCCTCTACAACCACCGGAGGGGGACCAAAAGCTGAATTCACAACAGGTGACTACCTCTTGAAGCTCATCAAGAGAATGCCAAGAGTGTGCAAAGCAGTTATCAAAGCAAAAGGTGGCTACTTTGAAAAACCTAGAATATAAGACATATTTTCATTTTTTTCAAACTTTTTTGTTAAGTATATAATTCCACATGTGTTAATTCATAGTTTTGATGCCTTCAGTGTGAATTTTCAATTTTCATAGTCATGAAAATACAGAAAAATCTTTAAATGAGAAGGTGTGTCCAAACTTTTGGTCTGTACTGTATATATATATATATATATATATATATATATATATATATATATAAATATATATATAAAATATGACTGATTACTGGTCCAGGACACAGCCATTTGGTATATTCAAAAAAAGTTCTTTTTTTTTCACTAATGTACACTTTGCACCCAATCTTGACTGAAAGAAAACAAATGTAGAAATGTTTGCATATTTATTAAAAAAGAAAAACTGTAATATCATATGGTCATAAGTATTCAGCTCAGATACAGAATTGTGGCAAGGCACAGTCCTGGCCAAGGTCACATAAGAATTTCTGTAGTACTCAAGGTTCCTAAGAGCACAGCGGCCTCCATAATCCTTGAATGGAATTAGTTTGGGACCACCAGAAGTCTTCTCGTATCTGGTCATCCAGCCAAACTGAGCAATCGTGGGAGAAGAGCCTTGTTGAGAGAGGTAAAGAAGAACCCCAAGATCACTGTGGCTGAGCTCCAGAAATGCAGTAGGGAGATGGGAGAATGTTTCACAAAGTCAACTCTCACTGCAGCCCTCCTCCAGTCGGGCCTTTATGGCAGAGTAGCCCAACGGAAGCCTCTTCTCAGTGCAAGACATATGAAAGCCCGCATAGCGTTTCATAAAAAAACACATGAAGAACTCCCAGACTATGATAAATAAAATTCTCTGGTCTGATGAGAGGAAGATTGAATTATCACCAAACAGGTCTAAGCGGAATGTGTGGAGAAAACCATGCACTGCTTATCACCTGCCCAATACAATCCCAACAGTGAAACATGGTGGTTCCAGCATCATGCTATAGTGGTGTTTTTCAGCTGCAGGGACAGCTCAGCTGGTTGTCATTGAAGGAAACATGAATGCGGCCAAGTACAGAGATATCCTGGATGAAAACCTATTCCAGAGTGCTCTGGACCTCAGACTTGGTCGAAGGTTCACCTTCCGACAAGACAATGACCCTAAGCACATATCTTAAATAACAAAGGAGTGTTGTTAGAACAACTCTGTGAGCATTCTTGACTGGCCCACCCAGAGCCCGGACCTAAACTTAATTGAGCATCTCTGGAAAGACCTGAAAATGGCTGTCCATCAACATTCACCATCCAACCTGAAGGAACTGGAGAGGATCTGCAATGACGAATGGCAGAGTATCCCCAAATCCAGGTGTGAAAAACTTGTTGCATCATTTCCAAGAAGACTCATGGCTGCACTATCTCAAAAGGGTGCTAATCCTGAGTGTGTCCGTGCACATGGATGGCGACAGAAGTCACGTGGTGACTTGCGCTCTCCTACAGACCAGTTAAACGCTCCTAATCAACTCGATACCTGCATTAAAAACAGCTGTCTTACATAGTCACCTTAAGGCTGTGTGCACACATTCAGGATTTTTCGCTATAAAAATGTGAAAAAAACCGCATACATTAAGCATCCTATTAGAATGCAATCCGCAATTTTTGTGCACGTGTTTTTTTTGTTCCACGGCGAAATCGCATTCCGGAAAAAAATGCAACATGTTCATTCTTTGTGCGGAATCTCAGGGATTCCGCACACATAGGAATGCATTGATCCGCTTACTTTCCGCATGTGGCTATGCCCACCATGCGGGAAGCAAGCGGATGATGTGCGGTTGGTACCCAGGGTGGAGGAAGGGAGACTCTCCTCCAAGCCCTGGGAACCATAAAATTGTTAAAAAAAAAAAAGAATTAAAATAAAAATTCGTGATATTCTCACCTTATGGCATTCCCTGGCAGTTTTCCCGCTCCTCGCGATGCTTCTGTTCCCAATAATGCATTGCAAAAATGACCTGTGATGACGTAGTGGTCATCTGGCCAGGCATTATTGGGACCGGAGCATCGCGAAGAGCGGGAAGGCTGTCGGGGACCCCAGAAGTTGAGAACATCATGATTTTTTATTTTTTGTTAATTATTTTTAACGTTCTATCTTTTTACTATTGATGCTGCATATGCAGCATCAATAGTAAAAAGTTGGTCACACTTGTCAAACACTATGTTTGACAAGTGTGACGAACATGTCAATCATTTTTCCATGCGATGCTACAGATCACTTGGAAAACGCTAGCATTCTGCAAGCTAATTACGCTTGTAAATCGCTAGTGTTTAGCGGGAATACGCATGCCAATTCCGCATGCGTGGGGTATCCTTGAACATAAGAAAGGTGAGAAATCAGCCTAAAACTACATGAGATTAACTTGTTTTTGATCTCAAGGCAGTTGGCACCACAGTCACCAAGAAAACCATTGGTAACACATTTCACCGTAAAGGTTTAACCCCTTTCTGACCTCGGACGGGATAGCACGTACGAAGTCAGATCGAAGTCAGATCCCCTGATTTGATGAGGGCTCCGGAGGTGAGCCCGCATCAAAGCCGGGATATGTCAGCTGTTTAGTACAGCTGACATGTGCCCGCAATAGCGGCGGGTCGAATGTTTTAAAAAGTATGAAAAAAAAACCAAATATAAAAGTTTAAATAACCCCCTTTCGCCCCATTCAAAATAAAACAATAAAAAAAATCAATTATGCACATATTTGGTATCGCCGCGTTCAGAATCACCCAATCTATTAATGAAAAAAGGATTAACCTGATCACTAAATGGCGTAGCGAGAAAAACATTCAAAACGCCAGAATTACGTTTTTTTGGTTGCCGCGACATTGCATTAAAATGCAATAATTGGCGATCAAAAGAATGTATCTGCACCAAAATGGTATAATTAAAAACGGCAGCTCGGCGCGCATAAAGTAAGCCCTCACCCAACCAGAGATCACAAAAAATGGAGACACTACGGGTATCAGAAAATGGCACAATTTTTTTTAAAGCTAAGTTTGGAATTTTTTTCACCACTTAGATAAAAAAAATTACCTACACATGTTTGGTGTCTATGAACTTGTAATGTCCTGGAGAATCAAAATGGCTGGTCAGTTTTAGCAGTTGGTGAACCTAGCCAAAAAGCCAAAGCAAAAAAACAGTGTGGGATTGCACTTTTTTTGCAATTTCACCTCACTTGGAATTTTTTTCCCGATTTCTAGTACGTGACATGCTAAAACCAATGATGTCATTCAAAAGTACAGCTCGTCCCACAAAAAATAAGCCCTCACATGGCCATATTGACGGAAAAATAAAAAAGTTATAGCTCTGGGAAGGATGGGAGCGAAAAACGAAAACAAAAATACCCCTGGTCATGAAGGGGTAAAAATCATGCCATGCCCGCCAGGTCCCCCTGCTTGTGTTTTGGATCGCTGTCATGTTGGAATGTCCAAGTTCGTCACATGTGCATCTTCTGGGATATTGAGTGCAAATTTGCCTCCAGTATTTGCTGATAACGTGCTGCATTCATCTTTCCTTCAACTTTGACCAAATTTCCTGTGCCTTTGTAGCTCACACATCCCCAAAACATCAGCGATCCACCTCCGTGCTCCGTTGATCTCTCTCCAAATGTAACATTTATGGATATGGCCAAAAAGCAGGGCTGTGGATTCGGTAAGCAAAACCTCCAACTCTGACTCCTCAATTCCCATAACACCAGCTCCAACTCTGACTCCACGACTCCGACTCCCTCATACATGGCTCATATTTAAGTTTAACCCCTTTACCCCCAAGGGTGGTTTGCACGTTAATGACCGGGCCAATTTTTACAATTCTGACCACTGTCCCTTTGTGAGGTTATAACTCTGGAACGCTTCAACGGATCCCAGTGATTCTGACATTGTTTTCTCGTGACATATTGTACTTCATGACAATGGTAAAAATTCTTTGATAGTACCTGCGTTTATTTGTGAAAAAAACGGAAATTTGGCGAAAATTATGAAAATTTCGCAATTTTCCAACTTTGAATATTTATGCAATTAAATCACAGAGATATGTCACACAAAATACTTAATAAGTAACATTTCCCACATGTCTACTTTACATCAGCACAATTTTGGAACCAAAATTTTTTTTTGTTAGGGAGTTATAAGGGTTAAAAGTTGACCAGCAATTTCTCATTTCTACAACACCATTTTTTTTTAGGGACCACATCTCATTTAAAGTCATTTTGAGGGGTCTATATGATAGAAAATACCCAAGTGTGACACCATTCTAAAAACTACACCCCTCAAGGTGCTCAAAACCATATTCAAGAAGTTTATTAACCCTTCTGGTGCTTCACAGGAATTTTTTGAATGTTTAAATAAAAATGAACATTTAACTTTTTTTCACAAAAAATTTAATTCAGCTCCAATTTGTTTAATTTTACCAAGGGTAACAGGAGAAAATAGACCACAAACATTGTTGTACAATTTGTCCTGAGCACGACAATACCCCACATGTGGGGGTAAACCACTGTTTGGGCGCATGGCAGAGCTCGGAAGCGAAGGAGCGCTATTTGACTTTTCAATGCAAAATTGACTGGAATTGAGATGGGACGCCATGTTTCGTTTGGAGAGCCCCTGATGTGCCTAAACATTGAAACCCCCCACAAGTGACACCATTTTGGAAAGTAGACCCCTTAAGGAACTTATCTAGATGTGTGGTGAGCACTTTGACCCACCAAGTGCTTCACAGAAGTTTATAATGTAGAACCGTAAAAATAAAAAATCATATTTTTTCACAAAAATTAACTTTCCGCCCCCAATTTTTTATTTTCCCAAGGGTAAGAGAAGAAATTGGACCCCAAAAGTTGTTGTACAATTTGTCCTGAGTACGCTGATACCCCATATGTGGGGGTAAACCACTGTTTGGGCGGATGGGAGAGCTCGGAAGGGAAGGAGCGCTGTTTTACTTTTCAATGCAAAATTGACAGGAATTGAGATGGGACGCCATGTTGCGTTTGGAGAGCCACTGATGTGCCTAAACATTGAAACCCCCCACAAGTGACACCATTTTGGAAAGTAGACCCCCTAAGGAACTAATCTAGAGGTGTGGTGAGCACTTTGACCCACCAAGGGCTTCACAGAAGTTTATAATGGAGAGCCGTAAAAATAAAACAAAAATTTTTTTCCCACAAAAATTATTTTTTAGCCCCCAGTTTTGTATTTTCCCGAGGGTAACAGGAGAAATTGGACCCCAAAATTTGTTGTCCAATTTGTTCTGAGTGCGCTGATACCCCATATGTGGGGGGGAACCACTGTTTGGGCGCATGGGAGGGCTCGGAAGGGAAGGAGCGCCATTTGGAATGCAGGCTTACATGGAATGGTCTGCAGGTGTCACATTGCATTTGCAGAGCCCCTAATGTACCGAAACAGTAGAAACCCCCCACAAGTGACACCATTTTGGAAACTAGACCCCCTAAGGAACTCATCTAGATGTGTTGTGAGAGCTTTGAACCCCCAAGTGTTTCACTACAGTTTGTAACGCAGAGCCGTGAAAATTGAAAAAAAAAATCTTTCCCCCAAAAATTATTTCTTAGCCCCCAGTTTTGTATTTTCCCGAGGGTAAGAGGAGAAATTTGACCCCAAAAGTTGTTGTCCAATTTGTCCTGAGTACGCTGATACCCCATATGTTGGGGGGAACCACCGTTTGGGCGCATGGGAGGGCTCGGAAGGGAAGGAGTGCCATTTGGAATGCAGACTTAGATGGAATGGTCTGCAGGCGTCACATTGCGTTTGCAGAACCCCTAATGTACCTAAACAGTAGAAATCCCCCACAAGTAACCCTAGCCCTAATGGAAAAATGGAAATAAATACATTTTTTTAATTTTTCCCTAACTAAGGGGGTGATGAATGGGGGTTTGATTTACTTTTATAGCGGGTTATTTAGCGGATTTTTATGATTGGCAGCCGTCACACACTGAAAGACGCTTTTTATTGCAAAAAATATTTTTTGCGTTACCACATTTTGAGAGCTATAATTTTTCCATATTTTGGTTCACAGAGTCATGTGAGGTCTTGTTTTTTGCGGGACGAGTTGACGTTTTTATTGGTAACATTTTCGGGCACGTTACATTTTTTGATCGCTTTTTATTCCGATTTTTGCGAGGCAGAATGACCAAAAACCAGCTATTCATGAATTTCTTTTGGGGGAGGCGTTTATACCGTTCCGTGTTTGGTAAAATTGATAAATCAGTTTTATTCTTCGGGTCAGTACGATTACAGCGACACCTCATTTATATCATTTTTTTATGTTTTGGCGCTTTTATACGATAAAAACTATTTTATAGAAAAAATAATTATTTTTGCATCGCTTTATTCTCAGGACTATAACTTTTTTTTTTTTTTGCTGATGATGCTGTATGGCGGCTCGTTTTTTGCGGGACAAGATGACGCTTTCAGCGTTATCATGGTTATTTATATCTGTCTTTTTGATCGCGTGTTATTCCACTTTTTGTTCGGCGGTATGATAATAAAGCGTTGTTTTTTGCCTCGTTTTTTTTTTTTTTTTCTTACGGTGTTTACTGAAGGGGTTAACTAGTGGGCCAGTTTTATAGGTCGGGCCGTTACGGACGCGGCGATACTAAATATGTGTACTTTTATTGTTTTTTTTTTATTTAGATAAAGAAATGTATTTAGGGGAATAATATTTTTTTTTTTTTCATTATTTAGGAATATTTTTTTTTATTTTTTTTTTTACACATTTTGAAATTTTTTTTTTACTTTTTTACATTGTCCCAGGGGGGGACATCACAGATCAGTGATCTGACAGTGTGCACAGCACTCTGTCAGATCACTGATCTGACATGCAGCGCTGCAGCCTTCACAGTGCCTGCTCTGAGCAGGCTCTGTGAAGCCACCTCCCTCCCTGCAGGACCCGGATCCGCCATCTTGGATCCGGGGCTGGAGGAAGCAGGGAGGGAGGGGAGACCCTCGCAGCAACGCGATCACATCGCGTTGCTGCGGGGGGCTCAGGGAAGCCCGCAGGGAGCCCCCTCCCTGCGGGAAGCTTCCCTATACCGCCGGCACATCGCGATCATCTTTGATCGCGGTGTGCCAGGGGTTAATGTGCCGGGGGCGGTCCGTGACCGCTCCTGGCACATAGTGCCGGATGTCAGCTGCGATAAACAGCTGACACCCGGCCGCGATCGGCGGCGCTCCCCCCGTGAGCGCCGCCGATCGCGCTGGACGTACTATCCCATCTATGGTCATGGGGGCCCACCCCACCTCGACGGGATAGTACGTCCCATGTCAGAAAGGGGTTAAGTGATACATTTACTGTAGTAAAATGGTAATGTTGGGGCAGGATCTGAAGTGACCCTTCTCGGTTGACCAAGTGATTTTCAGATTAATCCACAGGGCGTTGTCGGCAACTGAGAATGACTAGACGGAGACATGTCTCTGTTTGGGAGGATCGAGCAGATCTCTAATACCATTTATTATGTCACTTCTTTTGTAGTTTTAGCAAGTTATACTTCAACCAATAGTAAAAAATCACACCTGCAGCGCTTAACCTATAAAAATGCAAGAAAACCGGAAACTATATATATGGCCTTGTCTACGTGGCATAGGAAAAAAAAAAACATAACAGCTTGTGCGTCAAGGTCTCACAGAACAATACACCCTCAGTCTCATGTCTTATTCAGGCTGGAACAATCTGGCCCCACAACAACTATGAACTTTTACCTAGTTAAATAACAGAATTTATCTCGTAAACAACAAGATGGAGTCAAAAAGCACAAAATGAAGCCTGCTTTACTCTTTCTTAATTTTAGTCCTTCACAGTAACATCAGGCTTTTAATTTTTATTATGATACAATAATCAAGCCTTTTAGATAGAACATAAAATATATTTATTGGAATACAACTTTAGAACAAAAGAAAACTTTCCATATTTACAATTTATTATACACTCTGCAGTAAGTGGAAGGAAACAGTTTTCAACAAAAACATACCTCAAATCTGACCTAATTATTTTAAGGCTAGAGAACAACCTCTCTACACTAACTTGGGTTGGTGGCAAAGCAGTAACCACATGGGCAGCATCTCTAACAATTTCAGGGTATAAACGAATTGCCTCGTGCAGAGTCAGATTTGTTGAATGATTGAATTGCTCTACTTCTTTGAGAGCAAGTGAAAAATTTTGCTGAAATATAGTCAATGTGCTTTCTATGTGAGTGGAATCTTTAAAGCTGTTGATCATCCAGCAATATACGATGACTAGGGTCCACATAAACAGCTGCCAAAAGAATTTTATTTTCTAATAGCAGTGTCTCTCCGTTTCATTGAAGCAGCAATGCCATCTGTGGTTAAACCTCCTCTTTGGGACAGCAAAACAACAAGTTAATCCACTCCTTTATAAAAAAAAATACCAGGAGTTAAATCTCAGCTTGTAACTTTTTAGTCACTGTAAATGGGTGATGAAGAAATTCCTTCAATTCAGCCACCTGTGTCCATTGTCCTTTATGTAGTGTTACCTGAGGGTTGGCCATATCTACAAGGAAGGGTTTCAGCTCAAGCAATCACTCAATCATTAAATAGGTGCTGCCCCACCAAGTGGCTAGATCCACAATTGCCCCTTTTCCAGCATGTCTCTTTAAGATGGAATCAATTTTAGGGGTTCTGGGAGAAATATCCAATTTCCTCACTTTGCTAATCAGAGTTCCAGCATGTCCCTCTTGCAGACTATCTCTTATTGCCAGCTACAGCGTGTGCACAATACAGCGCATGTCATAAATAGGAAAGAGGTGTGAAGCAGCTTCATCAAGATCATCTAATTGTAAAGAATTATTTTGCTGTTCTTCTGTAGTAATATCTGTTTGTTCCTCCGTTATGGGAACAGGACTGTGGCCTTCCATCTCCAACATACTGAATGTGAAATGTTTTTTTAGCTGCTGTTCACCTTCATTATTCTCATTCATCACTTTAATTGTACTTATCATGCTTGCAGCATTATCAGTTACACTAGCAAGGACCTGTTCTTTTTTGAGTTCATAATCTTGCAGAACTTTTTCCACTAAGGTTTGGAGAAACTGGCTGATGTTATGAGCTTTAGTATCTTTTACTGCCAGTGTCTTAGTAACAATTTTTTTGTTGTCACATACATATCGAACATTGATAGCAAAATAGTTCACACTGTGACGTGTGCACTGCAGGCATCCATTTTAAGAAATACAAAGCGTCTCTTGAGAGTCTTTTTAAGATCTTCCTTTTAGCTAAGTGCTTTTTCAATCACTAATTTTCTAATACTTTCTCTTTCCAGAGAAACACCGTTTGCCAGCCATTTCTCCATTAAGAGCGGTAAAAGTTGGTCGTGCAAATAATGATAATGGTACATAGTCCTTCACAACAAGCTTGATGAGCTGTCTTTTAAACACATCTGCTCTCATTGTTGCAGTAACTTTGTCACTTACAAAATATCTTGTAACTGACATTTGAGATGCTCTTTCCTCCTCTTTTGCCTGGCGGGAAGGGCTGGGCTCTGGTTTCTTGGTGCTGCTGTGATCTTTTTCGGTCACAGCTATGTAAACTTCTGGGTGGCAGCGTTGTAAATGTCTTTTTAGATTGGAAGCTCTTGAAGGGGCATTTTAACACCTGCCTGAGTATGCACTGATTTTGGCATCAGAGCATTTGTTTTCATCTGGGTCACTTATACACGGACACACATTGTTTATTATCTTGAGCCACTGTGAAATTCTCAAATACAGCTGACTTCTAAAAATAATTTTGTCCTGTAAAAAAATAAAGTATATTGTAGTTCTTGCAAAAATAGGGAATCATGCACTGTATAATTTGGGATAGAAATAAAACAATCTTTGCATAAATCAATAGGACAGATGATAAGTATAAAGTTTGTAAAATAGCTTTACTCTGAACTTTCAATGTCAAGGCTTGTCTCAGCAGCGTACAGCTCACTAAATGCTTCACATCATATTTCTTCACAGTCTATGAAGAGGGGAGGAGGGAGGGAGCATGTTTGTGCTGAATCATATTGCAGAACACACAGACACACACACACACGTACAAATATATATGTTCTCATCGATCCTGTTACTGTATTTCTGAATTTGAAATGTTAGAAAACATTTTTTCCCCTTATATTCCATGTATAGTGTATATAAGTCATCAGAGTAACTAATTTCTCCAAACATGAGCTAAGAGGAAAAACAAACTAAAACATTAAGCATACAAAGACAACATATACTGGACTATTGATTTGTGCAGTTTATTGAAAGTTTAGATATGCTTTAGGAAGTACTTGCCTTCTTTAATCCTGCTTTCCTGTTCACTCCAGAAGCTCTGAGATGAATGTAGGCTTTCCTTCCCTGTGTGTTTATTTCCCCTTATCTGTAGAGGAGGAGCTTCACTAATCATGAACATAAACTGCAGCACGGATTCATCTCAGCTAAAAGTCTAGACCTTACGTCAGGAATAGGACAGACATTTATAGGACCTTTCATAAGTTTCCCAAATTCGTATGTTAAAAATATTCTCCACAAACTGCATTGAACTACTGTACCCAATTTATTATATATTTTAGGGGTCGGAGTTGGTCCATTTTATACCTAGAAAAATAGAAAAGTCAGCTCACCTGTGTAGGGACTCCTCCACATCCAATCCCACACGGAATAGATAGAGCAACCAGTGTAAGTAGAGCAAAGGAAACTTTGATCCAGCGGAAAGTAATATTGTTGAATAAAATTTCAGTATTATATTAAAAAATAAAATTATTTCTGCAAAAAATTGCTGGTACACCACTATAGCTTGTTACAGCCTCATGCACAAAAAATAGCGTTTAGCCTACGTGTTTCAACATCTGTCTTATTCATGGCATAGTCTGATAGTTTCTCCATGATCCTCCACACAGCTGTTCCAAATAATGTCCATTAATTGTGTTCATTCAGCTGACTATTTGGAGCATATGAAAAACCAGCAGACCATGAGACCATGAGGCTTTTTCTCTTGAATCAGGGGATCCGGCATTATTGAATGTAGATGCATTTTTTCAAGCGCTCGGATTATTGTATGACGAACCTAATTCTGTGGATCATGCAGAAAAAACCCTGTTGGTCTTGTGTCAAGGTCAGGAAGCGGCAGAATTATACTGCCAGAAATTTAGAAAATGGTCTGTGCTCACTAAATGGAATGAGGAGGCTCTGGCTGCTATTTTCAGAAAAGGTCTTTCTGAAGCCCTTAAAGATGTTATGGTGGGCTTCTCTACGCCTGCCGGTTTGAGCGAATCTATGTCTCTAGCCATTCAGATTGATCGGCGTCTGCGCGAGCGCAAAGCTGTGCACCATATGGCAGTGTCCTCTGAGCAGAGTCCTGAGCCTATGCAATGTAATAGGATTTTGACTAGAACAGAACAGCAGGAATTCAGACGTCAGAATAGGCTGTGTTTTTACTGTGGTGATTCTGCTCATGTTATCTCTGATTGCCCTAAGTGTACTAAAAGAGTCACTAGGTCTGTTACTATTAGTACTATACAGCCTAAATTTCTCTTATCTGTGACCCTGATTTGCTCATTGTCGTCCTTTTCTGTCATGGCATTTGTGGATTCAGGTGCTGCCCTGAACTTAATGGACTTAGAATTCGCCAGGCGCTGTGGTTTTTCCTTGCAGCCTTTGCAGAGCCCTATTCCTTTGAGGGGTATTGATGCTACACCATTGGCCAAGGATAAACCTCAGTACTGGACGCAGGTGACTATGTACATGGCTCCAGCACATCAGGAAGATTGCCGTTTTCTGGTGTTGCATAACCTGCATGATGTTGTTGTACTGGGTTTTCCATGGTTACAGGAACATAATCCGGTGCTGGATTGGAAAACTATGTCTGTGACTAGTTGGGGTTGTCAAGGGGTACATAGTGAGGTTCCTTTGATGTCAATTTCCTCTTCCCCCTCTTCTGGGGTCCATGAGTTTTTGTCGGATTTCCAGGATGTATTTGATGAGCCCAAGTCCAGTTCCCTTCCACCGCATAGGGACTGTGATTGTGCTATTAACTTGATTCCTGGCTGCAAGTTCCCTAAGGGCCGACTTTTCAATCTGTCTGTGCCAGAGCATGCCGCCATGCGGAGTTATGTTAAGGAGTCTTTGGAGAAGGGGCATATTCGACCGTCTTCGTCACCATTGGGAGCGGGTTTCTTTTTTGTTGCTAAGAAGGATGGCTCCTTGAGACCCTGTATAGATTATCGTCTTCTTAATAAGATCACGGTCAAATTCCAATACCCCTTGCTTTTGCTTTCTGATTTGTTTGCTCGGATTAAGGGGGCTAGTTGGTTTACTAAGATTGACCTTCAAGGGGCATATAATCTTGTCCGTATTAAACAGGGTGACGAATGGAAAACTGCATTTAATACGCCCGAAGGCCATTTTGAATACCTTGTGATGCCATTCGCGCTCTCTAATGCTCCATCTGTGTTCCAATCCTTCATGCATGATATTTTCCGCAATTATCTTGATAAATTCATGATAGTGTATTTGGATGATATTTTGATTTTTTCCGATGATTGGGAGTCTCATGTGAAGCAGGTCAGGATGGTATTCCAGATCCTTCGTGATAATGCTTTGCTTGTGAAGGGGTCTAAGTGCCTATTCGGAGTTCAGAAGGTCTCTTTTTTGGGTTTTATTTTTTCCCCCTCGTCTATAGAAATGGATCCTGTTAAGGTCAAAGCCATTCATGACTGGATTCAACCCACATCTGTGAAGAGCCTTCAGAAATTTTTGGGCTTTGCTAGTTTCTATTGCCGTTTCATTGCCAACTTTTCCAGTGTGGTTAAGCCCCTTACTGATTTGACGAAGAAAGGCGCTGATGTGACGAATTGGTCGTCTGCGGCTGTTGAGGCCTTTCGGGAGCTTAAACGCCGATTTACTTCTGCCCCTGTGTTGCGTCAGCCGGATGTTTCTCTTCCTTTTCAGGTTGAGGTTGACGCTTCTGAGATTGGGGCAGGGGCCGTTTTGTCTCAGAGGAATTCTGATGGTTCTTTGATGAAACCGTGTGCTTTTTTTTCCAGAAAGTTTTCGCCTGCGGAGCGCAATTATGACGTCGGCAATCGTGAGTTGTTGGCTATGAAGTGGGCATTTGAGGAGTGGCGACATTGGCTTGAGGGAGCCAAGCACCGCATTGTGGTCTTGACTGATCATAAGAATCTGATTTACCTCGAGTCGGCCAAACGGCTGAACCCTAGACAGGCTCGATGGTCCCTGGTTTTCTCCCGTTTTGATTTTGTAGTCTCGTATCTTCCGGGATCTAAGAATGTTAAGGCTGATGCCCTCTCTAGGAGTTTTTTGCCTGACTCTCCTGGAGTCCTTGAGCCGGTTGGCATTCTTAAGGAAGGGGTGATTCTTTCTGCCATCTCCCCTGATTTGCGGTGGGTGCTTCAGGAATTTCAGGCTGATAAACCTGACCGCTGTCCGGTAGGGAAGCTGTTTGTTCCTGATAGATGGACAAGTAAGGTAATTTTTGAGGTTCATTGTTCAGTGTTGGCCGGTCATCCTGGGATTTTTGGTACCAGAGATTTGGTTGCTAGGTAATTTTGGTGGCCTTCCTTGTCGCGGGATGTGCGTACTTTTGTGCATTCCTGTGGGACTTGAGCCCGGGCCAATCCTTGCTGTTCCCGCGCTAGTGGATTGCTCTTGCCTTTGCCGGTCCCTGAGAGGCCCTGGACGCATATTTCAATGGATTTTATTTCGGATCTTCCTGTTTCTCAGAAGATGTCTGTTATCTGGGTGGTTTGTGACCGGTTCTCTAAAATGGTCCATCTGGTACCTTTGCCCAAGCTGCCTTCCTCCTCAGATTTGGTTTCATTGTTTTTTCAGCATGTGGTTCATTTGCATGGCATTCCGGAGAATATTGTGTCTGACAGAGGTTCTCAGTTTGTTTCTAGGTTTTGGCGGGCCTTTTGTGCTAGGATGGGCATTGATTTGTCTTTTTCTTCGGCGTTTCATCCTCAGACTAATGGTCAAACTGAGCGAACTAATCAGACCTTGGAAACTTATTTGAGATGCTTTGTGTCTGCTGATCAGGATGATTGGGTGGCCTTCTTGCCGTTGGCCGAGTTTGCCCTTAATAATAGGGCTAGTTCGGCTACTTTGGTCTCACCTTTGTTTTGTAATTTTGGTTTTCATCCTCGTTTTTCTTCGGGGCAGGTTGAGCCTTCTGATTGTCCTGGTGTTGATTCTGTGGTTGACAGGCTGCAGCAGATTTGGACTCATGTGGTGGACAATTTGACGTTGTCTCAGGAAAAGGCTCAACGTTTTGCTAACCGCCGTCGGTGTGTTGGTCCCCGGCTTCGTGTTTGGGATTTGGTTTGGTTGTCTTCTCGTCATGTTCCTATGAAGGTTTCTTCCCCTAAGTTTAAGCCTCGGTTTATTGGTCCTTATAAGATTTCTGAAATTATCAATCCGGTGTCTTTTCGTTTGGCTCTTCCAGCCTCTTTTGCCATTCATAATGTTTTCCATAGATCTTTGTTGAGATATGTGGTGCCCGTTGTTCCCTCGGTTGATCCTCCGGCCCCGGTCTTGGTTGAGGGTGAGTTGGAATATGAGGTTGAGAAAATTTTGGATTCTCGTTTTTCGAGGTGGAGGCTTCAGTATCTTGTCAAGTGGAAGGGTTATGGCCAGGAGGATAATTCTTGGGTTGCTGCCTCCGATGTCCATGCTGCCAATTTGGTTCGTGCTTTTCACTTGGCTCGTCCTGATCGGCCTGGGGGCTCTGGTGAGGGTTCGGTGACCCCTCCTCAAGGGGGGGTACTGTTGTGAATTCCGCTCTTGGGCTCCCTCCGGTGGTTGTAAGTGGCACTTTTGTGAGTTCTGCTCTTGGGCTCCCTCCGGTGGTTTTAAGTGGAATGGCTGCTCCTTGGATTTAGCAGTCTGCAGCTGCGTCCACTAATTGTCTTTCTGCTCGGCTATTTATGCCTGGCTCTTTCCTTCAGCCAGTGCCACTTGTCAATGTTTCCTGGCTGGATTCACATCTCTGCTTGGATTTTCCTGGTTTCCTGACCAGTTCAGCAAAGATAAGTTCTGGCTTTGCTCATTTCAGTCCACTTGTTGTGGACTTATTGTTCTGTGCATTCTATATTTGTCCAGCTTGTCAGTATGGATTATTTCTGTTAGCTGGAAGCTCTGGGAAGCAGATTTACCCTCCACACCTTTAGTCAGGTGTGGAGATTTTTGTAAACTCTGTGTGGATTGTTTTGTAGTTTTTATACTGACCGCACAGTATCCTTTCCTGTCCTATCTATCAAGCTAGACTGGCCTCCTATGCTAAAATCTGATTTCATTTCTGCGTATGTTATTTTCCCCTCCTCTCACCGTCAATGTTTGTGGGGGGCTATCTTTCCTTTGGGGATTTTCTCTGAGGCAAGATAGGTTTCCTGTTTCCATCTTTAGGGGAAGTTAGATCTTAGGCTGTGCCGAGGGGTCTAGGGAGCGTCAGGTACCCCCCACGGCTATTTTTAGTTGCGCTGCTAGGTTCAGGGTTTGCGGTCAGTACAGATACCACCTCCTTCAGAGCTTGTCTCATGTTGTTCCTAAACCACCAGATCATGACAGGTTAATAAACTTCTTGAATATGGTTTTGAGCACCTTGAGGGGTGCAGTTTTTAGAATGGTGTCACACTTGGGTATTTTCTATCATATAGACCCCTCAAAATGACTTCAAATGAGATGTGGTTCCTAAAAAAAAATGGTGTTGTAAAAATGACAAATTGCTGGTCAACTTTTAACCCTTATAACTCCCTAACAAAAAAAAGTTTTGGTTCTAAAATTGTGCTGATGTAAAGTAGACATGTGGGAAATGTTACTTATTAAGTATTTTGTGTGACATATCTCTGTGATTTAATTGCACAAAAATTGAAAGTTGGAAAATTGCAAAATTTTCAAAATTTTCGCCAAATTTCCATTTTTTTCACAAATAAACGCAGGTAATATCAAAGACATTTTACCACTATCATGAAGTACAATATGTCACGAGAAAACTATGTCAGAATCACTGGGATCCGTTGAAGCGTTCCAGAGTTATAACCTCATAAAGGGACAGTGGTCAGAATTGTAAAAATTGGCCCGGTCATTAACTTTCAAACCACCCTTGGGGGTAAAGGGGTTAAACCCTGCGGTACTCTAGTTTCCAGCGTGGATATCCAGAAAGACTGACTCCCTTTTGAGGAGTTTCCTTCTGTGATCGCCACCTCTGTATGGTCGATAGACTTTTTCTATACCGCAAAAGACAAAACCACAGGTATCTCCTTATAGACATTTGAAGAATGTTTGGATACAGCCGACGAAGATATTGGCGCAGGATTAGCCGCATCGGATAAGTGACGTCTGATTCTTGTTTTTAGTGTTCATGTTGTACATCCCACATACTGCAGCTTACATAAACTGCATTCAATGAGATAAACCACATAATTGTCATTACAATTTATGAAGTTATTGACATGAAATTCCCTAAGATTGACCTGCGATTGATAACTATTCGTTTTCAATACATAGTGACATGCTAAACAGCGTTGGGCACCACATCTAAAAAAAACCTTAAAGTCCAACCATGTTTTCTTGATTGTTGACAAAAGCTTGGTTACCATTGTATAGACTGGGAGATAAGGAACGTAATGTTGGTCCTTTTTTTGCTGCATAACGTGTTAACTTAGGATCCTGATTTAATATGGGAATATATTTTTTAATAATACTATTTGTCCAAATTGTGGACTGTATTCTGTCGAAGCAGTTTCTGAATTAGTACTTTTTTAAATTGTTACTATTTAGTAAATCTGTGCGATCAATCCCATTAATCCTAGCCATGGCTTTATTCAAGGTCCATTTTGGATAACCCCTAGCAGCTAACCTGTCACACGACAGGTACAATATGCCATCGCGATTCTGCCCGCGCCTATTACGGGCACATGTCAGCTGTTCAAAACAGCTGACATGTCCCGGCTTTGATGCGGGCTCACCGCCGGAGCCCGCATCAAAGCGGGGCTTCAGACCTCGGACGTACTATTCCGTCCGAGGTCAGAAAGGGGTTAATTAATGGACATTATTTGGAACAGCTGTGCAGAGGATCATGGAGAAACTATAAGAATCCACTCAGTCTACATCAGACTATGCCATGAATAAGACGGATGTCGAAACGCGTAGGCTAAATGCTATTTTTTGTGCATGAGGCTGTAACAAGCTGTAGTGCTGTACCAGCAATTTTTTGCATTAATAATTTTATTTTTTGATATAATAAATACTGAAATTTTATTCAACAATATTACTTCCTACTGGATCCACATTTCCTTTGCTCCATTTTATTCCGACTCCACCAAAATGGGCTCCGACTCCACGACTCCGACTCCACAGCCCTGCCAAAAAGTTCAATTTTGGTCTCATCACTCCAAATTACCTTGTTCCAGAAGTCTTGAGGCTTGTCTCTGTGCTGTTTTGCGTATTGTAGGCGAGATACTTTGTGGTATTTGCACAGTAATGGCTTTCTTCTGGCAACTCGACCATGCAGCCCATTTTCTTCAAGTGCCTCCTTATTGTGCATATTGAAACAGCCACTCCGCTAGTTTTTAGAGAGTCCTATATTTCAGATGATGTTTTTGTGAGTTTTTCTTTGCATCCCGAACAATTTTCCTAGGTGTTGTGGACGACATTTTTGTTGGTCTACCTGATCGTGGTTTTGTTTTTACAGAGACCCGGATTTTCCATTTGTTAATTAGTTTGAACACTGCTGACTGGCATTATTAATTCTAAAGATATCTTTTCGTATCCCTTACCTGTTTTATACAGTTCAACTACCATTTCCCGTAGATCCAACTCATTTGCTGTCCCCATGACTCACAATCCAGAAACGTCAGTGGCTGGACAAAAGATGCAAGAGTCTGTCTGGATCCCAGAAACTCACTCTGCTTTTATGCACACACACTGAGTACAAGCAAACAGGTCACAGGTGAGGATGTTACCTTTAGTAGCCATTCAAACCCATTTGTGTCAACTTCTGTACATGTTATCAGGCCAACACCAGGGTATGAGAACTATCGATCAGGGTCATTTGGATGTTTGGGTTGTCATTATGATTTAAAAAGAAAAAACACAGTAGTTTGACAATAAATGGCTTCACCCAACCACTAACCATGAGTGGAAAAAATGTTTTCATGTTATCATTCATATTCTCTGAAAAAAGGGCAAGAAAGCAAATATTCTGCCGGGGTATTTAAACTTTTGAGCACAAATGAACATGTGGTGAACTGGGATCATCATACTATATATATGGGGGGACTGGTGCCATTATACAATATATAAATATATATAGAACGTGGCCATCATACTATAGCTTCAGCTCTGGCAAAAATTAAGAGACCACCACATCAAAACCCTGCATTGGGCAGCCCAATCTCCAAATCTCCAGACCTGAACCCCATTGAAAACCTCTGGAATGTAATCAAGAGGATGATGGAGAGTCACAAGCCATCAAACAAAGAGATGTGTGAAAGACTGGTGGAAAGCATGCCAAGACGCATGAAAGCTGTGATTAAAAATCATGGTTATTCCACACAATATTGATTTCTGAATTCTTCCCGAGTTAAAACATTAGCATTGTTGTTTGTAAAGATTATGAACTTGTTTTCTTTGCATTATTTGAGATCTGAAAGCACTTTTTTTTTCTTTTTTTTAATTTTGACCATTTTTCTTTCTCTGAAAAAAAAATACAAAATTTATTGCTTGGAAATTCAGAGATGTTGTCAGACGTTTATAGAATTAAAGAACAATTTACATTTTATTCAAATATACCATATATACTCGAGTATAAGCCGACCCACCCTAATTTTGCCACAAAAAACTGGGAAAACTTAATGATTCGAGTATAAGCCTAGGGTGGGAAATGCAGCAGCTACCGGTAAATGTCAAAAGTAAAAATAGATACCAATAAAAGTAAAATTAATTGAGACATCAGTAGGTTAAGTGTTTTTGAATATCCATATTGAATCAGGAGCCCCATATAATGCTCCATAAAGTTTATGATGGCCCCATAAGATGCTCTATATTACAATATGCCCCATATAATCCTGCATAAAGGTTAATAATGGCCCCATAAGATGCTCCATAAAGATATTTGCCCCATATAGTGCTGTACAAACCTTGATTATGGCCCCATAAGATGCTCCATACAGACACTTGCCCCATGTACCGTAATGCTCCACAAACATTAATTATGGCCCCATACAGACACTTGCCCCACATAGTGCTGCACAAACGTTATGGCCCCATAGATGCTCCATACAGACACGTGCCCCATTTGCTGTTGCTGCAATAAAAAAAAAAAATCACATACTCACCTCTCCGTCGCTCAGGCCCCCGGCACTTTCAATATTCACCTGCTCCTCGTTCTGGGGCCACTCCATCTTCAGCGTCTTCTACACTAACATTCAGGCAGAGCGCGCGCACTAACCACGTCATCGCGCCCTCTGACCTGAGCATCACTGCAGAAGGCGCTGAAGACGGAGCGGCGCTCGGAACGAGGAGCAGGTGAATATCGCGCTGCGCTCCCCTCCCCGTTATACTCACCTGCTCCTGGTTCTGTGCAGTCCCTGCTTCCCACAGCTTCTTCCTGTACTGTGCGGTCACCGTTACCGCTCATTACAGAACCTTTCATAGAGGTGGAGCCGCATATTCATTACTGTAATGAGCGGTGCCATGTGACCGCTCAGTACAGGAAGAAGCTGCGGAGCCGAGGACCTGCAGGGACCGCGCCAGGAGTGGGTGAGTATAAATTAGACAGCTCCCCCTCCCCTGCCGACCCATGGGTATGACTCGAGTATAAGCCGAGAGGGGGACTTTCAGACCAAAAAAATGGGCTGAAAATCTCGGCTTATACTCGAGTATATACGGTACCTATAAAGAGAAAAATCAGACAAGCATCAAAGCCGGGACATGTCAGCTGTTTTGAACAGCTGACATGTGCCCGCAATAGCGGCGGGTGAAATCGCGATTCACCCGCCGCTATTAACTAGTTAAATGCCGCTATCAAACGCAGATAGCGGCATTTAACTACCGCTTCCGGCCGCACAGCCGGAAATGCGCGCATCGCCGACCCCGTCACATGATCGAGGGTCAGCGACGCTCCTGCATTGTAACCATAAAGGTCCTTGAGACCTCTATGATTACTGTTCCCCGCTAGCTGTGAGCGCCACCCTGTGGTCGGCGCTCATAGCACACCTGCATTTCTGCTGCATAGCAGCGATCTGATGATCGCTGCTATGTAGCAGAGCCGATCCAGTTGTGCCAGCTTCTAGCCTCCCATGGAGGCTATTGAAGCATGGCAAAAGTAAAAAAAAGTAAAAAAAATTTGAAAAAAAAAAAAGTTTAACCCCTTCCCGACCTTTGACGCATACGCTGTGTCATGAAAGTCGGTGCCATTCCGACACATTACGCAGCATATGCGTCATGGAAAGATCGCGTCCCTGCAGGCCGGGTGAAAGGGTTAACTCCCATTTCACCCGATCTGCAGGGACAGGGGGAGTGGTAGTTTAGCCCAGGGGGGGTGGCTTCACCCCCTCGTGGCTACGATCGCTCTGATTGGCTGTTGAAAGTGAAACTGCCAATCAGAGCGATTTGTAATATTTCACCTAAAAAAATGGTGAAATATTACAATCCAGCCATGGCCGATGCTGCAATATCATCGGCCATGGCTGGACACACTAATGTGCACCCACCCCACCCCTCCGATCGCCCCCCCAGCCCCCCGATCTGTGGTCCGCTCCCCTCGGTCCTGTGCTCCGCTCCCCCGTCCTCCTGCCCGCTCCCCCCGTGCTCCAATCACACCCCCCGTGCTCCAAACGAACCCCCCCGCACTCCGATCCCACCCCCCGCACAGCGACACCCCTCCCCCGCACAGCGATCCCCCCCCCGTGCTCCGATCCACCCGCCCGCACAGCGATCCCCCACTCCGTGCTCCAATCCACCCCCCCGTGTTCCGATCCACCCCCCCGTGCTCCGACGCCCCCCCCCGTGCTCTGATCTCCCCCCCCCTTATACTTACCTGGCCTCCCGGGGACCGTCCGTCTTCTTTCCTGGGCGCCGCCATCTTCCAAAATGGCGGGCGCATGTGCAGTGCGCCCGCCGAATCTGCCGGCCGGCAGATTCGTTCCAGAGTGAATTTTGATCACTGAGATAGGTTATATCTCAGTGATCAAAATAAAAAAAAAAAGTAAATGACCCCCCCCCTTTGTCACCCCCATAGGTAGGGACAATAAAAAAAATAAAAAATTTTTTTTTTTCCACTAAGGTTGGGGTAAGAACTAGGGGTAGGGTTAGGGTTAGGGGTAGGGTTAGGGGTAGGGGTAGGGTTAGGGGTAGGGGTAGGGTTAGGGGTAGGGGTAGGGTTAGGAATGTGCACACATATTCTGGTCCTCTGCGGATTTTTCCGCTGCGGATTTGATAAATCCGCAGTGCTAAACCGCTGCGGATTTATAGCGGATTTACCATGTTTTTTCTGCGCATTTCACTGCGGTTTTACAACAGCGATTTTCTATTTGAGCAGTTGTAAAACCGCTGCGGAATCCGCAGAAAGAAGTGACATGCTGCGGAATGTAAACCGCTGCGTTTCCGTGCAGTTTTTCTGCAGCATGTGTACAGCGATTTTTGTTTTCCATAGGTTTGCATTGAACTGTAAACTCATGGGAAACTGCTGCGGATCCGCAGCGTTTTCCGCAGCGTGTGCACATACCTTTAGAATTAGGCTATGTGCACACGGTGCGGATTTGGCTGCGGATCCGCAGCAGAGTTCCATCAGGTTTACAGTACCATGTAAACATATGGAAAGCCAAATCCGCTGTGCCCATGGTGCAGAAAATACCGCGCGGGAACGCTGCGTTGTATTTTCCGCAGCATGTCAATTCTTTGTGCGGATTCCGCAGCGTTTTACACCTGTTCCTCAATAGGAATCCGCAGGTGAAATCCGGACAAAAAACACTGGCAATCCGCGGTAAATCCGCAGGTAAAATGCAGTGCCTTTTACCCGCGGATTTTTCAAAAATGGTGCTGAAAAATCTCATACGAATCCGCAACGTTGGCACATAGCCTTAGGGCTAGGGTTGGGTTGGAATTAGGGTTGTGGTTAGGGTTAGGGGTGTGTTGGGGTTACGGGTGTGTTGGGGTTAGGGTTGTGATTAGGGTTACGGCTACAGTTGGGATAAGGGTTAGGGGTGTGTTGGAGTTAGAATTGAGGGGTTTCCACTGTTTAGGCACATCAGGGGGTCTCCAAACGCAACATTGCGCCACCATTGATTCCAGCCAATCTTGTATTCAAAAAGTCAAATGGTGCTCCCTCACTTCCGAGCCCCGACGTGCACCCAAACAGTGGTTTACCCCCACATATGGGGTACCAGCGTACTCAGGACAAACTGCGCAACAATTACTGGGGTCCAATTTCTCCTGTTACCCTTGTGAAAATAAAGAAATGCTTGCTAAGACATCATTTTTGAGGAAAGAAAAATGATTTTTTATTTTCACGGCTCTGCGTTGTAAACGTCTGTGAAGCACTTGGGGGTTCAAAGTGCTCACCACATATCTAGATAAGTTCCTTGGGGGGTCTAGTTTCTAAAATGGGGTCACTTGTGGGGGGTTTCTACTGTTTAGGCACACCAGGGGCTCTGCAAACGCAATGTGACACCCGCAGACCGTTCCATCAAAGTCTGCATTTCAAAAGTCACTACTTCCCTTCTGAGCCCCGACGTGTGCCCAAACAGTGGTTTACCCCCACACATGGGGTATCAGCGTACTCAGGAGAAACTGGACAACAACTTTTGGGGTCCAATTTCTCCTGTAACCCTTGGGAAAATAAAAAATTCTGGGCTAAATAATTATTTTTGAGGAAAGAAAACGTATTTATTATTTTCACGGCTCTGCATTATAAACTTCTATGAAGCACTTGGGGGTTCAAAGTGCTCACCACACATCTAGATAAGTTCCTTTTGGGGTCTAGTTTCCAAAATGGGGTCACTTGTGGGGGGTTTCTACTGTTTAGGCACACCAGGGGCTCTGCAAACGCAATGTGACACCCGCAGACCATTCCATCAAAGTCTGCATTTCAAAAGTCACTACTTCCCTTCTGAGCCCCGACGTGTGCCCAAACAGTGGTTTACCCCCACACATGGGGTATCAGCGTACTCAGGAGAAACTGGACAACAACTTTTGGGGTCCAATTTCTCCTGTAACCCTTGGGAAAATAAAAAATTCTGGGCTAAATAATTATTTTTGAGGAAAGAAAACGTATTTATTATTTTCACGGCTCTGCATTATAAACTTCTATGAAGCACTTGGGGGTTCAAAGTGCTCACCACACATCTAGATAAGTTCCTTTTGGGGTCTAGTTTCCAAAATGGGGTCACTTGTGGGGGGTTTCTACTGTTTAGGCACATCAGGGGCTCTGCAAACGCAACGTGACGCCCGCAGAGCATTCCATCAAAGTCTGCATTTCAAAACGTCACTACTTCAATTCCGAGCCCCGGCATGTGCCCAAAGAGTAGTTTACCCCCACATATGGGGTATCACCGTACTCAGGAGAAACTGGACAACAAATATTGGGGTCAAATTTCTCCTGTTACCCTTGGGAAAATTAAAAAATTCTGGGCTAAATAATTATTTTTGAGGAAAGAAAACGTATTTATTATTTTCACGGCTCTGCATTATAAACTTCTGTGAAGCACTTGGGGGTTCAAAGTGCTCACCACACATCTAGATAAGTTCCTTTCGGGGTCTGGTTTCCAAAATGGGGTCACTTGTGGGGGGTTTCTACTGTTAAGCCACATCAGGGGCTCTGCAAACGCAACGTGACGCCCACAGAGCATTCCATCAAAGTCTGCATTTCAAAATGTCACTACTTCACTTCCGAGCCCCGGCATGTGCCCAAACAGTGGTTTACCCCCAAATATGGGGTATCAGCGTACTCAGGAGAAACTGGACAACAAATATTGGGGTCAAATTTCTCCTGTTACCCTTGGGAAAATTAAAAAATTCTGGGCTAAATAATTATTTTTGAGGAAAGAAAACGTATTTATTATTTTCACGGCTCTGCATTATAAACTTCTGTGAAGCACTTGGGGGTTCAAAGTGCTCACCACACATCTAGATAAGTTCCTTTCGGGGTCTGGTTTCCAAAATGGGGTCACTTGTGGGGGGTTTCTACTGTTAAGCCACATCAGGGGCTCTGCAAACGCAACGTGACGCCCACAGAGCATTCCATCAAAGTCTGCATTTCAAAATGTCACTACTTCACTTCCGAGCCCCGGCATGTGCCCAAACAGTGGTTTACCCCCAAATATGGGGTATCAGCGTACTCAGGAGAAACTGGACAACAACTTTTGGGGTCAAATTTCTCCTGATACCCTTTGTAAAATAAAAAATTGCAGGCTAAAAGATCATTTTTGAGAAAATAATTTTTTTTTTTATTTTCATGGCTCTGCGTTATAAACTTCTGTGAAGCACTTGGGGGTTCAAAGTCCTCACCACACATCTAGATTAGTTCCTTTGGGGGTCTAGTTTCCAAAATGGGGTCATTTCTGGGGGATCTCCAATGTTTAGGCACACAGGGGCTCTCCAAACGTGACATGGTGTCCGCTAATGATTGGAGCTAATTTTCCATTTAAAAAGCCAAATGGCGTGCCATCCCTTCCGAGCCCTGCCGTGCGCCCAAACAGTGGTTTACCCCCACATATGGGGTATCAGCGTACTCAGGACAAACTGGACAACAATATTTGGGGTCCAATTTCTCCTATTATCCTTGGCAAAATAGGAAATTCCAGGCTAAAAAATCATTTTTGAGGAAAGAAAAATTATTTTTTATTTTCATGGCTCTGCGTTATAAACTTCTGTGAAGCACCTGGGGGTTTAAAGTGCTCAATATGCATCTAGATAAGTTCCTTGGGGGGTCTAGTTTCCAAAATGGGGTCACTTGTGGGGGAGCTCCAATGCATAGGCACACAGGGGCTCTCCAAACGCGACATGGTGTCCGCTAACAATTGGAGCTAATTTTCCATTCAAAAAGTCAAATGGCGCGCCTTCCCTTCCGAGCCCTGCCGTGTGCCCAAACAGTGGTTTACCCCCACATATGAGGTATCGGCGTACTCGGGAGAAATTGCCCAACAAATTTTATGATCCATTTTATCCTACTGCCCATGTGAAAATGAAAAAATTGAGGCGAAAATAATTTTTTTGTGAAAAAAAAGTACTTTTTCATTTTTACAGATCAATTTGTGAAGCACCTGAGGGTTTAAAGTGCTCACTAGGCATCTAAATAAGTTCCTTGGGGGGTCTAGTTTCCAAAATGGGGTCACTTGTGGGGGAGCGCCAATGTTTAGGCACACAGGAGCTCTCCAAACGCGACATGGTGTCCGCTAACGATGGAAATAATTTTTCATTCAAAAAGTCAAATGGCGCTCCTTCCCTTCCGAGCCTTACCATGTGCCCAAACAGTGGTTTACCCCCACATATGAGGTATCGGCGTACTCAGGAGAAATTGCCCAACACATTTTAGGATCCATTTTATCCTGTTGCCCATGTGAAAATGAAAAAATTGAGGCTAAAAGAATTTTTTTGTGAAAAAAAAGTACTTTTTCATTTTTACGGACCAATTTGTGAAGCACCTGGGGGTTTAAAGTGCTCACTAGGCATCTAAATAAGTTCCTTGGGGGGTCTAGTTTCCAAAATGGGGTCACTTGTGGGGGAGCTCCAATTTTTAGGCACACGGGGGCTCTCCAAACGTGACATGGTGTCCGCTAAAGAGTGCAGCCAATTTTTGATTCAAAAAGTCAAATGGCGCTCCTTCCCTTCCAAGCCCTGCCGTGCGCCCAAACAGTGGTTTACCCCCACATATGAGGTATCAGCGTACTCAGGACAAATTGGACAACAACTTTCGTGGTTCAGTTTCTCCTTTTACCATTGGGAAAATAAAAAAATTGTTGCTAAAAGATAATTTTTGTGACTAAAAAGTTAAATGTTCATTTTTTCCTTCCATGTTGCTTCTGCTGCTGTGAAGCACCTGAAGGGTTAATAAACTTCTTGAATGTGGTTTTGAGTACCTTGAGGGGTGCAGTTTTTAGAATGGTGTCACTTTTGGGTATTTTCAGCCATATAGACCCCTCAAACTGACTTCAAATGTGAGGTGGTCCCTAAAAAAAATGGTTTTGTAAATTTCGTTGTAAAAATGACAAATCGCTGGTCAAATTTTAACCCTTATAACTTCCTAACAAAAAAAAATTTTGTTTCCAAAATTGTGCTGATGTAAAGTAAACATGTGGGAAATGTTATTTATTAACTATTTTGTGTCACATATCTCTCTGGTTTAACAGAATAAAAATTCAAAATGTGAAAATTGCGAAATTTTCAAAATTTTCGCCAAATTTCCGTTTTTATCACAAATAAACGCAGAATTTATTGACCTAAATTTACCACTAACATGAAGCCCAATATGTCACGAAAAAACAATCTCGGAACCGCTAGGATCCGTTGAAGCGTTCCTGAGTTATTACCTCATAAAGGGACACTGGTCAGAATTGCAAAAAACGGCAAGGTCTTTAAGGTCAAAATAGGCTGGGTCATGAAGGGGTTAAATCACCCCCCTTTCGCCCCATTCAAAATAAAACAATAAAAAAAAATCAAACCTACACATATTTGGTATTGCCGCGTTCAGAATCACCCGATCTATCAATAAAAAAAGGATTAACCTGATCGCTAAATGGCGTAGACAGAAAAAAATTAGAAATGCCAGAATTACTTTTTTTGGTCGCCGCGACATTGAATTAAAATGCAATAACGGGCGATCAAAAGAACGTATCTGCACCAAAATGGTATCATTAAAAACGCCAGCTCGGCACGCAAAAAATAAGCCCTCACCTGACCTCAGATCACGAAAAATGGAGACACTACGGGTATCGGAAAATGGCGCAATTTTTTTTCGCCACTTAGATAAAAAATAATTTAGACATGTTAGGTGTCTATGAACTTGTAATGACCTGGAGAACCATAATGGCAGGTCAGTTTTAGCATTTAGTGAACCTAGAAAAAAAGCCAAACAAAAAACCAGTGTGGGATTCCACTTTTTTTGCAATTTCACCACACTTGGAATTTTTTTCCCGTTTTCTAGTACACGACATGCAAAAACCAATGATGCCGTTCAAAAGTACAACTTGTTTCGCATAAAATAAGCCTTCACATGGTCATATTGACGGAAAAATAAAAAAGTTATGGCTCTGGGAAGGAGGGGAGCGAAAAACGAACACGGAAAAACGGAAAATCCCAAGGTCATGAAGGGGGTAACAGACCTCCTCGGGGGCACCAGGCTGACTGTGGTAAAATGGGCTTCTGACACAGAGAGCACGTTTCAAGAACTCAGAGGGCTCTGTGTAGGCATCCGGTTCTGGTCGCTTCAGCATTTAAGAAAGAATTTGTGTTACAGACTGATGCTTCAGAGGCTGGAAATAAACGGAGAGCAGCATCCCATATTGTATCTGAGCTGAAAACTCTCTTCTTGAGAGAAGGGTTATGCATTTGTAGGGAATGAGTGCTTGGTCATAAAGTGGGTCGTAGATACACTAAAGTACTACCATCTGGGCCGTAGATTCAAATTAGTCTCAGACCATACCCCGCTGAGATGTTGAGTGAGAAAAAGGTAAGAATGCCAGGATGACTAGGTGGTTCTTATTCCTCAGGACTTCTTGTTTCATGTAGAACGCAGGCCAGGGAAGTTACATGGCAACGCAGACGCCTTCTCACAAATTCTCTGCCTAGCGTCTGATGGTGCCAAAACCCCCGCTTTGGGCAGAGGGGGGAATATGTAACAGTCACTGGCTTTGTGGAGGAAGGGAGGTAGGTGTCACTGCGCATGCAGCGGTCAGTGATGTGAAACTGGAGTGTTTTCTTATGCTTCCAGCACACTAGGTGCTGAGAGGCCGTGTACAAAGATTTTATGGGTCAGTTTCATGTGAGCACCCAAAGTGCGGGAGGGAGGGTTCTTACCGTACCCCTTTACCTGCAGGATCTGCAGGTGTTTGAGGACCTGCAGTGATGTCATCAGGGGCGTAACTACCGCGGTCGCAGCGGTCACCAGTGCGACCGGGCCCCCGGCAGGTCAGGGGCCCGGGCCCGGCAGGTCAGAGGCACCCAACACCATGTTGCAGTGCAGGGGATTCCTCCTGCACGGCAACAGTCCGAGGCGTATCTAAGGGGAGGGGGCAGCCGGGGCACGTGAGAGACAGGAAGCAGCTCCAGTCCTCATGGTGAGACTGTCAGCTTCTGCTCTGCAGCCCCGGGACAGAAGGTGAGAGCAGGGGGGGGAGCTGCGGGACGGAGCCGCTTAGCTGAGGAGCTGCGGAGCTGCAGCCGATATACACCAGCCACCCCTGTACCAGAGAGGAGATTGTGAGTTGTGTATATGAGCTGGTATCGTGTGTGTGTGTGTGTGTGAGTGTGAGTGTGTGTGTGTGTTATCTGTAGTATGTGTGTGTGTGTGATCTGTAGTATGTGTGTGTGTGTGTGATCTGTAGTATGTGTGTGTGTGTGTGTGTGTGTGTGAGATATCTGTAGTATGTGTATGTGTGTGCGTGTGATATCTGTAGTATGTGTGTGTGTGTGTGTGTGTGTGTGTGATATCTGTAGTGTGTGTGTGTGTGTGATATCTGTAGCATGTGTGTGGGTGATATCTGTAGTATGTGTGTGTGTGTGTGATATCTGTAGTATGTGTGTGTGTGTGATATCTGTAGTATGTGTATGTGTGTGCGTGTGATATCTGTAGTGTGTGTGTGTGTGTGTGTGTGTGATATCTGTAGTGTGTGTGTGTGTATGTGTGAGATATCTGTAGTGTGTGTGTGAGGCAGGGGCGTAATTACCACAGTTGCAGCGGTCGCCGCTGCAAGCGGCTCTGGCAGGTCAGGGGCCCGTGTGTCCCCTTGAGCCTGTCTGCCTTGTTCCCTTATGCTTGTGTCCCTTGTCCCCGTGTGCCAGTCTCCCTTGCCCATTAGTCCCTGTGTGTCCCCATGTGCCTGTCTCTTTTGTCCCCTTGTGCTTGTGTCAGTCTCCCTTGCCCACTAGTCCCTGTGTGTCAGTCTCCCTTTCCCACTTGTCCCTGTGTCCCCTTGTGCTTGTATCCCTTGTCCACTTGTCCCCGTGTGCCCCTTGTGTCAGGCTCCCTTGCCCACTAGTCCCCTTGTGTCAGTCTCCCTTGTCCCCTTCTGTCAGTCTCCCTTGCCCACTAGTCCCCTTGTAACCTTCTCCCCTGCCTCCTAGCCCCCATGTGTCCCCTTGTGCCTGTCTTCCTTGCTCCCTAGCCCCCCTATGTTACCTTTGTGCCTGTCTCCCCTAGCCCCCTTGTGCCCTCTCCCCTGCCCCCTCGTCACCATTTGCTCGTGTCTTTCTCACTGCCCCTGTATGGAGGGGCTGCATTATACTATTGTAGTATGGCAGGGCTGCAGGGGGGGGGGGGCCCATTTGGAAGTTCGCATCGGGGCCCATAACTTTGTAGTTACGCCACTGGATGTCATGATACCTAGACCTGTGGTTCAGTTGGTTTGGTGCTGTGGGGAGAAGCTGTTCTTCCCACAGAAGTTGAGGACTGAAAGTGTTTTTATCCATAACATTGTGCGGGAGGACCCTGCGCAGGGGAGGACTGAATTGTATATAATTATTTGTGTTGTGTTTTTCTGTCGTGCCTGGAGGGCTGTGCTTTGTTTTCAACACGGTGGCTTACGCTGCATATAATATACCCACTGGTGTTTTATGTGCACGGGCACCTGAGTCATATATATATATATATCCCCGACTATATATATGGGGGATCTGGGTCGTCCTACTATATATGAGTTTTACCAAAGAAAACATACCAGATGCACCTATAGTTTTCCAAAATGAAAAAGTAACAGAAAACAGGAGGGGGGTGGGGGGGGGGGGGTGGAAGAACTCACAGAATTTAAAGTCCTACAGAGAAAGTTGAGCTAAATGACCCAGAACGTATATAAAAATGTTGAGATGAGAAACACTGTAATTAAGTTGATATACAGTATACTCGTGTATAATCCGAGTTTTTCAGCACATTTTTTTGTGCTGAAAATGCCCCCCTCGGCTTATACATGAGTCAATTGTCCAGAAAACCGGTGACGGAGGGGGTGCCGCAGAGCAGCAGGTCACATGAGGCAGGAGCCGGCGGCTGCGGCTGTCACTGTGCCTGCTGCTAAAGAGAAATGAATATTAATTTCTTTTGTAGCAGCACTCAGTGACACCCGCCGGCTTCCAGAAGACATCCTACTCGCCCACCAGCATGCCCTCGCAGCATCTCGGAGGTCCCGGCACGTTCACAGCATCTCGATGGTTCTGGCTTCCAGCAGCTCTTCCGGCTGATCGATCACGTGGCTGAGCGATAGACGTGCAGAGCATATTCATTAATGAGGGGCACCACGTGATCGCTCGGCACAGGAAGAGCTGCAGGAAGCCGGAACAATCGGAATTCTGCGAGGGCACGCTGGAGGGTGAATAGGATAGGGAATAAGGAGCCATGCATACCAGGACGGGATGGGGAAGCCTTGCATAGCAGGACAAGGACTGGGGAGCCATGCATACCCAGCTTATACTCGAGTCAATAAGCTTACCCAGTTTTCCTTGGCAAAATTAGGTGGCTCGGCTTATACTCGGCTCGGCTTATACTCGAGTATATATGATAAAACCAATTCTTCACATGCTATTGATGTTTTCATTCTGCCTACCAAAGATCGCAATAAGGCTTGGCGCACATTTATCCTGTGCTCGGCGCTTGCACCCAGGTTTCCGTGTAAATCTCTAAAATACTCGATTCAGACGGAACCTTTGGCGGAAGATTCCATATAATGAGGCATATGGAGGCACTGTGGACGCCGTCTGACCTGTGATCAGACGGTGTCCATCTTTTTATGATTGCATAAAAGTGCCATCTGCCACAGTTTTGTGCACTTCTGAAAAGAAGAGCACTGAACAGAGGCCAGACGAAGTCCAGAGTAAATCTGCTGCCTCATTATAGTAAATGGATCCCTCGGGGGTTTCATCTGAATCACGTCACGCAGAGATTTAGATGGAAACCCCAAAGTAAGTGCTCGGTGTAGTGGAACGCCCGCCAGGACGGTGGGGTACTCTAACCGGGTCATGTACTTAAAGGGGATGTCACAGTGGCTGCAACCCAATCTGAGGCCCTTGGTGCCCAATAGAGGGGGAAAGGTCTTTTAAGGGGTATTGTGGATAAAGTCTATTGTTCGTGACGTAACCTGTGGTTCTCGGTCAGTAGGGACCGACGGCTCTTAGAGTGGTCCTCTGGGGTGATGGTATGGTGGCTGGATGTTGACGCTTCCCACAGGTGAAGCGGGGTCCCCAGGGCTCCTAAGGTGTACGGCAAAGATGTTGTGTGCCGACGATCAAGTGGAGGACACAGAGTGGTAAAGTCTTTGCCTGGTTTACTGGTGGTAGTAGTCCACAGTCCAGGATACCAGGTACAGGTGTCCTGTGGTCCAGACTCCCACGTTTGCTCAACTGCACCTCTCTCTTACCAGCTCCGCCTAGCTGAGGTTCCTCGACCAGCTCCTCTCTGGCAATCTCCCTTTCCAGAGGCTGCAGCTCCCTCGTGGCTGCTCGACCTCTCTGTCTGCTCTCAGTTCCAGACTTCCTTCTCCTTCAGTGTCACTCTCTATCAGACTGACTAACTCCTCCTCCAGTTCAGGATACAAATACCGTATATACTCGAGTATAAGCTGAGATTTTCAGCCCAAATTTTTGGGCTGAAAGTGCCCCTCTCGGCTTATACTCGAGTCACGGTAGCGGTGGGGCAGCGTCAGGAGTGCCGGGACTAGGTGAGTAGTTTATATTCACCTGTCCGCGTTCCACACGCCAGGCGTCGCTCCATCTTCCCGGCGCCGCTCTGTCTTCCCGGCGTCTCTGCGCTCTGACTGTTCAGGTCAGAGGGCGCGATGACGCATATAGTGTGCGCGGCACCCTCTGCCTGAACAGTCAGTGCGGAGAGACGCCGGGACCAGACGCCGGAACGAGACGCCGGGAGCTGCAATCAAGAGAGGTGAGTATGGCTTTTTTTTTTATTGCAGCAACAGCAGTAGCAGCAATGGCACAGCTTTATAAAGAGCATATATGGGGAAATAATGAACGGTGCAGAGCATTATATGGCACAGATATGGGGCATAAATGAACGGTGCAGAGCACTATATGGCACAGCTATGGGGCAATAATGAACGGTGCAGAGCACTATATGGCACAGCTATGGGGCAATAATGAACGGTGCAGAGCACTATATGGCACAGCTATGGGGCAATAATGAACGGTGCAGAGCACTATATGGCACAGCTTGGTGGAGAAGAATGAACGGTGCAGAGCACTATATGGCACAGCTATGGGCAAGAATGAATGGTGCAGAGCACTATATGGCAGAGCTATGGGGCAAGAATGAATGGTGCAGAGCACTATATGGCACAGCTAGGGGGCAAGAATGAACGGTGCAGAGCACTATATGGCACAGCTATGGGGCAATAATGAATGGTGCAGAGCACTATATGGCACAGCTATGGGGCAATAATGAATGGTGCAGAGCACTATATGGTAGAGCTATGGGGCAATAATGAATGGTGCAGAGCACTATATGGCACAGCTATGGGGCAATAATGAATGGTGCAGAGCACTACATGGCACAGCTATGGGGCATGTTATGGACCTGGTGGTTAGGAGCACCCGGAACGACCTGATAGTTAAACTCACACAGGACAAGCTCTGGGAAGTGGGAGCTCTGCTGACCGCAACCCCTAATCCTATCACAACAACTAGAAATAGCCGTGGAGCGTACCTGACTCTACCTAGATGCCTCTTCACAGCCTAAGAGCTAACTAGCCCTAAAGATAGAAAATAAAGCCTACCTTGCCTCAGAGAAATTCCCCAAAGGAAAAGGCAGCCCCCCACATATATTGACTGTGAGTTAAGATGAAAGTCACAAACGCAGAAATGAAACAGGTTTCAGCAAAGGGAGGCCAGACTTACTAAACAGACAGAGGATAGGAAAGGTATCTTTGTGGTCAGCACAAAAAACTACAAAAAGACCACGCAGAGTGTGCAAAAAGACCTCCGCACCGACTCACGTTGCGGAGGTCCAACTCTGCATCCCAGAGCTTCCAGCTAGCAAGGCAAAATCATGATATCCAGCTGGACAAGTTAACAATGAACAAATAATAAACTAGCAGGGACTTAGCTTCTGCTGGAGTAGACAGGTCACCAGAAAGATCCAAGAGCGAACTGAACCAGTACAAGAATATTGACAGCTGGCATGGAGTAACGATCTGAGTGGAGTTAAATAGAGCAGCCAGCATAAGGATAAACCACGTCACCTGTGGAAGGAACCTCAGAAGCAGCAGCTCCACTCACAGCCACCAGAGGGAGTCCATGGACAGAACCCGCCGAAGTACCATTCATGACCACAGGAGGGAGTTCGATAACAGAATTCACAACAGTACCCCCCCTTGAGGAGGGGTCACCGAACCCTCACCAGAGCCCCCAGGCCGATCAGGATGAGCCAAATGAAAGGCACGAACTAGATCGGCAGCATGAACATCAGAGGCAAAAACCCAGGAATTATCTTCCTGACCATAACCCTTCCACTTGACCAGGTACTGGAGTTTCCGTCTCGAAATACGAGAATCCAAAATCTTCTCCACCACATACTCCAACTCCCCCTCGACCAACACCGGGGCAGGAGGATCAACGGAGGGAACCATAGGCGCCACGTATCTCCGCAATAACGACCTATGGAACACATTATGGATGGCAAAAGAAGCTGGAAGGGCCAAACGAAATGACACAGGATTGAGAACTTCAGAAATCTTATACGGACCAATGAAATGAGGCATAAACTTAGGAGAGGAAACCTTCATATGGACATAACGAGACGACAACCAAACCAAATCCCCAACACGAAGTCGGGGACCAACACAACGCCGGCGGTTAGCGAAACGTTGAGCCTTCTCCTGGGACAATGTCAAATTGTCCACCACATGAGTCCAAATCTGCTGCAACCTGTCCACCACAGTATCCACACCAGGACAGTCCGAAGGCTCAACCTGCCCTGAAGAGAAACGAGGATGGAAACCAGAATTAAAGAAAAAAGGAGAAACCAAAGTAGCCGAGCTGGCCCGATTATTAAGGGCGAACTCAGCCAAAGGCAAGAAGGACACCCAATCATCCTGATCAGCAGAAACAAAGCATCTCAGATATGTTTCCAAAGTCTGATTAGTTCGTTCGGTTTGGCCATTAGTCTGAGGATGGAAAGCCGAAGAAAAAGACAAATCAATGCCCATATTAGCACAAAAGGACCGCCAAAACCTCGAAACAAACTGGGAACCTCTGTCCGACACGATGTTCTCCGGAATGCCATGCAAACGAACCACATGCTGGAAAAACAATGGCACCAAATCAGAGGAGGAAGGCAATTTAGACAAGGATACCAAATGGACCATCTTAGAGAATCGATCACAAACCACCCAAATGACCGACATCCTTTGAGAGACAGGGAGATCTGAAATAAAATCCATGGAAATATGCGTCCAGGGCCTCTTCGGGACCGGCAAGGGCAAAAGCAACCCACTGGCACGAGAACAGCAGGGCTTAGCCCGAGCACAAGTCCGACAGGATTGCACAAAAGAACGCACATCCCGTGACAAAGAAGGCCACCAAAAGGATCTAGCCACCAAATCTCTGGTACCAAAGATTCCAGGATGACCCGCCAACACCGAGCAATGAACCTCAGAGATAACTCTACTAGTCCATCTATCAGGGACAAACAATTTCTCTGCTGTAAAACGGTCAGGTCTATCAGCCTGAAACTTCTGCAGCACGCGTCGCAAATCAGGGGAAATGGCAGATAAAATTACCCCCTCTTTGAGAATAGACGCCGGCTCAGGAACACCCGGAGAGTCAGGCACAAAACTCCTTGACAGGGCATCAGCCTTCACAATCCTAGATCCCGGAAGGTACGAAACCACAAAATCAAAATGGGAGAAAAACAGCGACCATCGAGCCTGTCTAGGATTCAACCGTTTGGCAGACTCGAGATAAGTCAAATTCTTGTGATCCGTCAAGACCACCACGCGATGTTTAGCTCTTTCAAGTCAATGTCGCCACTCCTCGAATGCCCACTTCATGGCCAACAACTCTCGATTGCCAACATCATAATTGCGCTCAGCAGGCGAGAATTTTCTACAAAAGAAGGCACATGGTTTCATCACCGAGCCATCAGAACTTCTTTGCGACAAAACAGCCCCTGCTCCAATCTCAGAAGCATCAACCTCGACCTGAAACGCGAGCGAAACATCTGGCTGGCACAACACAGGGGCAGAAGAAAAACGACGCTTCAACTCCTGAAAAGCCTCTACAGCCGCAGAGGACCAATTGACCACATCAGCACCTTTCTTGATCAAATCAGTCAACGGTTTAGCAACACTACAAAAATTAGCGATGAAGCGACGGTAAAAATTAGCAAAGCCCAGGAACTTCTGCAGGCTCTTCACAGATGTCGGCTGAGTCCAATCATAAATGGCCTGAACTTTAACAGGGTCCATCTCGATAGTAGAAGGGGAAAAAATGAAACCCAAAAATGAAACCTTCTGAACTCCAAAGAGACATTTTGACCCCTTCACAAACAAGGAATTTGCACGAAGGACCTGGAACACCATTCTGACCTGCTTCACATGAGACTCCCAATCATCCGAAAAGACCAAAATATCATCCAAATATACAATCATGAATCTATCCAGGTACTCTCGGAAGATGTCATGCATAAAGGACTGAAACACAGATGGAGCATTAGAAAGCCCGAATGGCATAACCAGGTACTCAAAATGGCCCTCGGGCGTATTAAATGCTGTTTTCCATTCATCGCCCTGTTTAATTCACACAAGATTATACGCCCCTCGAAGATCTATCTTGGTGAACCAACTAGCCCCCTTAATCCGAGCAAACAAGTCAGACAGCAGCGGCAAAGGGTACTGAAATTTGACTGTGATCTTAGTAAGAAGGCGGTAATCAATACAAGGTCTCAAAGAGCCATCCTTCTTGGCCACAAAAACGAACCCTGCTCCCAACGGTGATGACGACGGGCGAATATGACCTTTCTCCAAGGATTCCTTTATATAACTCCGCATAGCGGCGTGCTCTGGCACAGATAAATTAAACAGTCGGCCCTTAGGAAACTTACTACCAGGAATCAAATTAATAGCACAATCGCAATCCCTATGAGGAGGTAGGGCACCGGATTTGGGCTCTTCAAATACATCCCGGTAATCTGACAAAAACTCAGGGACTTCAGAAGGAGTGGAAGGCGAAATTGACAGCAATGGAACATCACCATGTACCCCCTGACAACCCCAGCCGGACACAGACATAGATGTCCAATCCAATACTGGATTATGGACCTGTAGCCATGGCAACCCCAAAAGACCACATCATGCAGATTATGCAACACCAAAAAGCGAATATCCTCCTGATGTGCAGGAGCCATGCACATGGTCAATTGAGTCCAGTACTGAGGCTTATTCTTGGCCAAAGGCGTAGCAACAATTCCTCTCAATGGAATAGGATACTGCAAGGGCTCCAAGAAAAAACCACAGCGCCTGGCAAACTCCAAGTCCATCAAATTCAGGGCAGCGCCTGAATCCACAAATGCCATAACAGAATAGGACGACAGAGAGCAAATCAGAGTAACGGACAAAAGAAATTTAGACTGTACCGTACCAATGGTGGCAGACCTAGCGAACCGCTTAGTACGCTTAGGACAATCGGAGATAGCATGAGTCGAATCACCACAGTAAAAACACAGCCCATTCCGACGTCTGTGTTCTTGCCGTTCAGCTCTGGTCAAAGTCCTATCACATTGCATAGGCTCAGGCCTATGCTCAGAGAATACCGCCAAATGGTGCACAGCTTTGCGCTCACGCAAGCGCCGATCGATCTGAATGGCCAAGGACATAGACTCATTCAGACCAGCAGGCGTGGGAAATCCCACCATGACATCCTTAAGGGCTTCAGAAAGACCCTTTATGAAAATTGCGGCCAGGGCACACTCATTCCACTGAGTAAGCACAGACCACTTTCTAAACTTCTGACAGTACACCTCCGCTTCATCCTGACCCTGACACAAAGCCAGCAAGATTTTCTCTGCCTGATCCACTGAATTTGGTTCATCATAAAGCAATCCAAGCGCCAGAAAAAACGCATTAACATCACGCAATGCAGGATCTCCTGGCGCAATGGAAAATGCCCAGTCTTGAGGGTCACCACGCAACAAAGAAATAATGATTTTCACTTGTTGAACGGGGTCACCAGAGGAGCGGGGTTTCAAAGCTAGAAACAGTTTACAATTATTTTTGAAATTCAGGAACTTAGATCTATCCCCAGAAAACAAATCAGGAATAGGAATTCTAGGCTCTAACATCGGATTCTGAACCACAAAATCTTGAATGTTTTGTACCCTTGCTGTGAGATGATCCACACAAGAGGACAGACTTTGAATGTCCATATCTACACCTGTGTCCTGAACCAACCAGAGGTTAAGGGGAAAAGAAAGACAAAACACACTGCAGAGAAAAAAAAATGGTCTCAGAACTTCTCTTATCCCTCTATTGAGATGCATTAATACTTTTGGCCAGCTGTACTGTTATGGACCTGGTGGTTAGGAGCACCCGGAACGACCTGATAGTTAAACTCACACAGGACAAGCTCTGGGAAGTGGGAGCTCTGCTGACCGCAACCCCTAATCCTATCACAACAACTAGAAATAGCCGTGGAGCGTACCTGACTCTACCTAGACGCCTCTTCACAGCCTAAGAGCTAACTAGCTCTAAAGATAGAAAATAAAGCCTACCTTGCCTCAGAGAAATTCCCCAAAGGAAAAGGCAGCCCCCCACATATATTGACTGTGAGTTAAGATGAAAGTCACAAACGCAGAAATGAAACAGGTTTCAGCAAAGGGAGGCCAGACTTACTAAACAGACAGAGGATAGGAAAGGTATCTTTGCGGTCAGCAAAAAAAACTACAAAAAGACCACGCAGAGTGTGCAAAAAGACCTCCGCACCGACTCACGGTGCGGAGGTGCCACTCTGCATCCCAGAGCTTCCAGCTAGCAAGGCAAAATCATGATATCCAGCTGGACAAGGAAACAATGAACAAATAATAAACTAGCAGGGACTTAGCTTCTGCTGGAGTAGACAGGTCACCAGGAAGATCCAAGAGCGAACTGAACCAGTACAAGAACATTGACAGCTGGCATGGAGTAACGATCTGAGTGGAGTTAAATAGAGCAGCCAGCCAAAGGATAAACCACGTCACCTGTGGAAGGAACCTCAGAAGCAGCAGCTCCACTCACAGCCACCAGAGGGAGTCCACGGACAGAACCCGCCGAAGTACCATTCATGACCACAGGAGGGAGTTCGATAACAGAATTCACAACAGGGCCAATAATGAACGGTGCAGAGCACTATATGGCATACCTTTCTATGGTACATCTATGGGGCAATAATGAACGGTGCAGAGCACTATATGGCACAGCTATGGGGCCATAATGAACGTTATGGAGCATCTATTTTTATTTTTGAAATTCACCGGTTGCTGCTGCATTTTCCACCCTAGGCTTATACTCGAGTCAATAAGTTTTCCCAGTTTTTTGTGGCAAAATTAGGGGGGTCGGCTTATACTCGAGTATATACGGTAGCTCAGGGATGCTCCCCTGAATCCGGGTCCTGAGCTCCCCTTCCTGGCCTGGATTCAGAATGTGTTTGAGGGTGCCTTACTTGGTAAAGAGAACTCCATTGTCTCTAAGCTTGATGTTACCCTCCCTGAAGGAAAGGCAATATCACTGTAGCAACCGGTTGCCTGGGGTGCTACAGTACATTGACGGAAAAATGTGATCCCAAACGTTATATAAAATGTTCCCAATAAAAGCTTCAACTCAATCCACAAAAAAGCAAGTCTCCACTCAGGTGTGTCATCTGTTAATGGGAATGTAGGGGCTTCCACGTTCCTGGTAGCACAAAGGCTCTGGAAAAGTGAAATGGCTCCTCACCCGCCAAACGAAATTCAGCAAATTCTGCACTCCCAAATCCAAATGGCCCCCTCTCTTCTGAGCCCCACAGTGTGCCTAAACCATATATTGCATCCATGTTTGACATTTCTGAAGCAATGAGAGCGCGCTTAACTTACGGGTGCATGCCTCCAGAAGCACAGGATGGGCATAACGTACTGGTAACTGCAACGTACTGGTCGCTACAGTGTACTGGTCACTACAACGGCAGTCTGCAATTTTCACTCTGCAACACTCATTGCTGCTTGTTTCTGGAAAATACTCATGGAGTAAAAATTGTCACTACTCCAGTAGATAAATTCCCCAAGGGGTATAGTTTCCCAAATGGGGTCAATTGAGGGGGGATTCTGCTCTTCTAGCAATTAGGGGCTCTGTATTTGGAGTCTGCAAACTATTCTAGGAAAATCAGCCCTCCAGGAGGAAAATAGTGCTCCGTCCCTCCCAAGTCACTCCGTATGGCTAAGTAGTACTGTACAGCCACATATGGGGTATTGCCACATTCATTAGAAATTGTGGGATAAATTTTGGTGCCATTTTTTCCCACTTCCTGAGTGAAAATGTAAAATCTGGGGCTAAAACAAAATTTTGGTGGTAAAAATTCCAGTGTCGGTAAATGAGACGAGAATTAGCGTTATGGAAGATGAGTCTATGAGAAACGTATTCAGCTGCCGACTCTGAGGAAGAAACTGCTTGTTGTCTGTGACCTAAAATATATACCGTAGGTTTTATTAGTAGATGTAAAGAAGAAAACTAAATAGTGTAAAATAATAAATCTTCTCGTTTCCCTTATTATCTCCAGTAATTGTATTATTACACAGGATTTTATGATGTTACATCGGCTCATCTTCTCATTCAGGTATCTACAATATTGGATCATCTTAGTGAAGATCTTCTATATAAGAGAATCTTCCTGATTTACCCATCAAAGATGGATATGGAAAGAGACAAGATGGCAGAGAGGATATTACACCTCACCCTAGAGATCCTCTTCCGGCTTACTGGAGAGGTGAGAGATTCTGATGACGTCACATTACATGATTATCTATGAGAATAACAGATGGACAGAACTGGAGAGGTGAGGACTCTGGAAATGTCTGTAGTGAGATTTATTAATGTGTCTCTCCATAACCAGGATTACATAGTAGTGAAGAAGACCTCTAGTGAACGCTGTCAGGACCCTGTGTCTGAAGGATGGGGAAGTCCCCTGAGCCCAATCATGGGGCCTCCACCTCACCCCCTGATACATGAGGACATCAATGACCAGAACATTCTACAGCTCACCTACAAGATGATTGAACTGCTGACTGGAGAGGTGACACTGCTGGGAATGCTGGGACATTATACAGTAATGCTATGAAGGGATCAGAGGGATGACGGTATCATTGTTTGTGCCAGGTTCCTATAAGGTGTCAGGATGTCGCCATCTATTTCTCCATGGAGGAGTCGGAGTATTTAGAAGGACACAAAGATCTGTACAAGGACGTCATGATGGAGGTTCCCCAGCCCCTCACATCATCAGGTAATAGAGAGGACTAAATACACACAGGCTTTAATTATTTGTATGTAAATAATTAATTCAGTCCCTGCATGTGTTTCCTCCAGATCTATGCAGTAAGAGGACAAAACCAGAGAGATGTCTCCATCCTCTTCATCCACAGGACTGTAAACAAGAATATCCCACTGTTCCTCGGGATCATCAGGTAGATGGAGAATAGGTGTCATGAGATCTCCCCTATGATGGCTGTGAAGGTCTTGTGCCCAGCCATGTTTTATCCATCAGTATTATGTTTCATACTTGTGTAATGACAATGGTGGAGATGGCAGGATCAGACGTGATCATAGATGTGATTTCTCCATCGCTCTGTGACTTTTATAATTTTTGTTTCAGGGTGAAGATCTGATCCATATCAATAATACAGAGACATATGTGGAAGGTGATGAGTGGTGTAAAGAGGAAACCTCTGCAGATAATCTACCTGGTGAGTAGTAAACATTAAATGCTGAGAAGTCACAGATTTTTCTCAGTCACCGGCTGTGGCTGCTTCATGTGGCTGCTTTATCAGTCATGATGTCCAGCCATATCACAATCGTGTGATCAACCATTTTGCCTCTAGACCACAAAATTCTCCTCCACCCAAAATTGTACAGAAGACATTGGACATTAAAAGCCCTTTTCTATAGAACTTACAACTTTGAGGATCCACCTATCCCCTGGGATTAGAAGACGCTGACCGTTACCTGCCCAGATCTGTAAATTGCAAAGCCAAATTACAGCGTACGTACAATATGCTGAACCGTTAGAAAATCACTTGAAGATAAATATTATGATGGGCCTGTAAGAGAAAGCGGAGGGTAATGATCCTGTTGGTGGGTCGCCCGCCAGGGCCGTGGGGTACTACCGGGTCCGGTGCTAAAAGGGGATGTCATGGTTGCTGCGACCCGGTCCATGGCCCTGGCCCTGGGTGCTCAATGAAAGGGAAAGTCTTTAAAGGGGATTTGGAATAAAGTTTGTGGTAGTGACGCCACCTGTGGTGTTCGGTCAGTGGGGACCAACACTGCTTAAAGGAGTCCGCTGGGGTGATGTTATGGTAGCTAGATGGTATAACTTCCCACAGGTGAAGTAGGTCCCCAGGGCTCCCGGTGTATAGGTGGAAATGGTGAGTGGTGCAGTAAGAAACAGAGGACAAAGGTTTTGCAGTCTCTTTACCTGGTTTACCGAAGGCTTCAGGCAACCGCAGTCCAGGGCACCAGATCACAGGTACAGGCAGGGTCCCGACGGCTTGGAAGCAAGTTAAGAGTCCCCTCTACCAGGTGGAAATGAAAGCCTTCCTCATAGCACGGTGGTATTGTTGTCCCTTACTGCCTATGGCTTCTTGGAAGGTCCTCACAGTTCCTCTCTGTCCTCCATAAAGGTGGGACACAAACCCATATGACAGGTGGCTCGTGCCTTTTTACAGGGTCTCTATCATGACCCGGGCTCTATGTGCCACTGTGCCTCCTGGATATTAAGGCGGACAGATGATTTATAATCCAGCTGTCCTGACGGTTTCTGCTGTGCCTCCTGGAATCCGACACAACCTCGGCCTTCCGGCTACCGGAATCTGTGCTCAGCCAAGGAAGTAGCCCAGTCACAGCTAACCTTCCCTGATGTCACTCTACTGTGCTTTGTTCTCCTGCATACTTTCTACAATCTGTCCTTTCCTTCTCAGTTCTCTTTCTCCAGGAGCTGCAGCAACTCTGGCTACATGGCCCCTTCAGTCTTTCTGACACTCACTGTCCGACTGCACACTTCTCTGTCCTCTGACAGACTGACTTCCTTTCTCTACATACCAGAATATAGGGAAGTTCCCCTTAATCCAGGTTTAGAGCTCCCCCTTGTGGTCTGGAGTGTGAACATGTTGTGTGTATGTGTTTACCTGATAGAAGAGATCTTTCCTTGCCTCCAAGCATGAGGATCTCCCCCTGGAGCACGATCATATCATCCTCCTCCGCTGGTCCCTCTGCGAACACCATGGGTTCCGGGGAGCTAGCCTGGGGTCCACTAACTGGAGTAAGTGGGGCTGTCATCTGCTTCAGGCCGCTGTCGTCCTGGGGTAGCCGTAACATATCCCTCTGGGTGTTGGAGTTGGCGGGATTGGGAAAGGGCCCATCAGGATGTCATTGGGCCCAGGGGCTGCTGCAGAGCTGGCGGCCGGGATACCCTCAAGGTGCGGTGGCGTGTCACCGAGGGCCTTGAAACAATGGTTGGGTGTATATAGCGGTAGAGGTGAGTCGGCAATGTCTATCGGGCCTTCTGCCGCCAGGGTCATCAGAGTCATGCCCCTTACCTCTGCCTCTGGAGCGCCGGAGCTTCTTTTCTGCTCCCGGCCGGTCAGGTCAGGGTAGCTCGTGGTCGTCCGGCAAGACTTCCAATGAAGGTCTCTCTCTACCCAGTCACGGTCTCCTGATTAATTGCATGAGCTGCTGGGTCAGTTCCACCACTTCTCTCCACAGGAGGTCCGGATCCATCATCGGGGACGAGTACAGCTCTTGCAGGTCCTGGCTGGGGGAGTCCTCATGCTCCACCCCACGCTCCGCTGTCCACTCACCTCCCTCCGTCATGTTGCTTTCTGGCACTGCCTACTCGGTCTCGTTTCCTGCAATTTATCTGCACCACTCCCGTCTTTGTGGGCGGTTCTTTCTCTTCTCCCCGTCATCCCAGATTAGAAGGTGGACCTCTCTTATTGATGGGCATATTTCTTTCACATAGTAATACTGATGAGGAGTGGCCATAGCTTTAGCGCCGTTCCTCCAGGTGCCATCCACGACAACGTGCCCTTTTCCTCCTGCACGGCACATGGCCCTGTAATGGCGGCAGTTTTGGCGGCAATTTTACAGTTCACAGTCTTTCAACAAATCACAGTCTGTTAGGCACACAGGACCCGATTTTTCAGGTCGGTCCATCCTGTTTGTGACGCCAAAATGGTTCGCAGCCACCGTGACATCTCCTTTAAGTACCGGACCCAGTGCCGAGTACCCCACAGCACTGGCGGGCGACCCATTGGCTTCCTAGAATCCATACGATACACTTTATTGATCCCGTGGGAAATTATGGTATCACAGCAGCACAACTTAAATCATAAAAATCATAAAAAGAATTGCTTAATTGACATGACAGTGGAGTTGACAGAAGAACATTGTACATTATACATTAGAATAGGACATACACAAGTGAACTGAAATGTAGAGAAATAAAGTAGACATTCACCTCGGTGATTTAACCCTAATGTTATTGTTTTACATCCCCATAGCAGTTGGCACAAACGATTTCCTATATTTTTCCTTCTTACACCTCAGAAGTATTAGCCGGTTACTGAAGGTGCTGTTCTGTCTCATGAATAGCTCATATAGTGGATGTGCATTATTGTTCATAATTGCCATACACTTTTTCAGAGTTCTTCTCTCTACTACCTCCTCAAAAGAGTCCAGATTGCAGCCGACAGCAGAACTTGCCTTCTTAATAATCTTATTCAGCTTATTAGCATCAGAGGCCCGCACACTATTACCCCAGCATATGATAGCAAAAAAGATGGCACTTGCCACTACAGATTGGTAGAACATTTCTAACATTTTGCTACACGCATTAAAAGACCTCAGTTTCCTTAGGAAATAGAATCTACTCATCCCCTTCTTGTAGACCGTCTCTGAGTGGCATCTCCAGTCCAGTTTCCTATCCAAATGTACCCCCAAATATTTGTAACTCTCCACCTGCTCTACTGTTATGTTTGCTAATGACAGGTGTTATGAAGGCAATCCAGAAACACAGTGTGCTTAGCGATCAGAGCGCACACAGTGATCTGACAAATACCCAAAAATACAAGAACGAGCTCTGAGACGTGGAAACTCTGTAGACTGCACACCTGATCCTATCCTAAACACAACTAAAAGCGGCTGTGGATTGCGCCTAACAACTACCTAGGCAACTCGGCACAGCCTAAGAAACTAGCTAGCCTGAAGATAGAAAAATAGGCCTGACTTGCCCCAGAGAAATTCCCCAAAGGAAAAGGCAGCCCCCCACATATAATGACTGTGAGTAAGATGAAAAGACAAAACGTAGGGATGAAATAGATTCAGCAAAGTGGGGCCCGATATTCTAGGACAGAGCGAGGACAGTAAAGCGAACTTTGCAGTCTACAAAAAACCCTAAAGCAAAACCACGCAAAGGGGGCAAAAAAACCCACCATGCCGAACTAACGGCACGGCGGTACACCCTTTGCGTCTCAGAGCTTCCAGCAAAACAAAAGACAAGCTGGACAGAAAAAAAGCAACAAAAAAGCAAAAAGCACTTAGCTATACAGAGCAGCAGGTCACAGGAACAATCAGGAGAAGCTCAGATCCAACACTGAAACATTGACAAGGAGCAAGGATAGCAGCATCAGGCGGAGTTAAGTAATGAAGCAGTTAACGAGCTCACCAGAACACCTGAGGGAGGAAGCTCAGAAGCTGCAGTACCACTTGTGACCACAGGAGTGAATTCAGCCACAGAATTCACAACAGTACCCCCCCTTGAGGAGGGGTCACCGAACCCTCACCAGAGCCCCCAGGCCGACCAGGATGAGCCGCATGAAAGGCACGAACAAGATCGGAAGCATGAACATCAGAGGCAAAAACCCAGGAATTATCTTCCTGAGCATAACCCTTCCATTTAACCAGATACTGGAGTTTCCGTCTAGAAACACGAGAATCCAAAATCTTCTCCACAATATACTCCAATTCCCCCTCCACCAAAACCGGGGCAGGAGGCTCAACAGATGGAACCATAGGTGCCACGTATCTCCGCAACAACGACCTATGGAATACATTATGTATGGAAAAGGAGTCTGGGAGGGTCAAACGAAAAGACACAGGATTGAGAACCTCAGAAATCCTATACGGACCAATAAAACGAGGTTTAAATTTAGGAGAGGAAACCTTCATAGGAATATGACGAGAAGATAACCAAACCAGATCCCCAACACGAAGTCGGGGACCCACACGGCGTCTGCGATTAGCGAAAAGTTGAGCTTTCTCCTGGGACAAGATCAAATTGTCCACTACCTGAGTCCAGATCTGCTGCAACCTATCCACCACAGAATCCACACCAGGACAGTCCGAAGACTCAACCTGTCCTGAAGAGAAACGAGGATGGAACCCAGAATTGCAAAAAAATGGAGAAACCAAGGTAGCCGAGCTGGCCCGATTATTAAGGGCGAACTCAGCCAACGGCAAAAAGGACACCCAATCATCCTGGTCTGCAGAAACAAAACATCTCAGATATGTTTCCAAGGTCTGATTGGTTCGTTCGGTCTGGCCATTACTCTGAGGATGGAAAGCCGAGGAAAAGGATAGGTCAATGCCCATCCTACCACAAAAGGCTCGCCAAAACCTTGAAACAAACTGGGAACCTCTGTCAGAAACAATATTCTCAGGAATGCCATGCAACCGAACCACATGCTGAAAGAACAAAGGTACCAAATCAGAGGAGGAAGGCAATTTAGCCAAGGGCACCAGATGGACCATTTTAGAAAAGCGATCACAGACCACCCAAATGACTGACATCTTTTGAGAAACGGGAAGGTCAGAAATGAAATCCATCGAAATATGTGTCCAAGGCCTCTTTGGGACCGGCAAGGGCAAAAGCAACCCACTGGCACGAGAACAGCAGGGCTTAGCCCTAGCACAAATCCCACAGGACTGCACAAAAGTACGTACATCCCGTGACAGAGATGGCCACCAGAAGGATCTAGCCACTAACTCTCTGGTACCAAAGATTCCAGGATGACCAGCCAACACCGAACAATGAAGTTCAGAGATAAGTTGTTAGGGGTCGAGTTCCCGCTTCTGCACAGGGGGAATCTCGAGCCACTTCCGCTGCGGTCTCCCATTCTTGTCCAGCCGCAGTGGAGCCTGCTCAGCAAGGACGTCGGTCCCAGCGTCTTGCTCATTCTCACTCTGTTCTGAGAGTTAGTGCTGCTTCTCCAGTCTCTGCCATTAAAGTCAGTGCTGGTCAGCAGCGAGCGGACTTCTCTGGGACTAAGTCCTTGTCTGCATGTACTGAGCATGCCCAGCGTAAGGTCTCCCGTTGGAGATCGAGGGTCATGTGCTCAGGCTCTGCAGCACATTCCATTGGTCCTCTTGGCAGGTCCTAGAAGGGCAAAAGTGCTGTGGCCACTTCCTGTGCTGCTGCTATATAAACTGCGCATGACCGCACGGCCATGCGCTAGTATTGTCAAACAATTGCTAATGTGTGTATGTTGTGAGTGCAAGTCGTCCTTGGAAACCCCTACCCTATTGAATGTCTGTTCGCGGAAGGTGTATGGCTGCTACCTAGCGCCCGACTTAGCCTACAGCACTAAACACACATCTCAGCGTCCTGTAGCTGTGCCTGCCAGTACGGCGCCGTGCGCCTGCCTTGCGCTTTCCATACCCGAGTCTGGGTGGTTAGTGGCGTCCGTTAGTGCGGCATCGCTCGCACTCTTGTGCACTTATATTTCTTAAGGTTCTCTACACACCCAGTTGCGGTGTTACGCCAGCAAGGGTCTAATCGGGCTCCAATCCCTTCTGGGGTTAAGTCCGCTGACCACTTGCTCGCGCACTAGTGCGGTACTGCGGTCCTGTGAATTAACAGGATCGCTTTCTTCACGCTGGGTGAGGTTTAACCCACGCGTGTATCCTTTAGTGTACCGCCATATTGTCCGTCTTGCTAGCTGCAGGGTCTTTTACCTGCACGGTGGACCTCGGACTGCGAACGCACCTAGTTTCTTACCATCTATACTTGGTGCGTTCCGCCAGTCCTTAACATAATACTAGCGCCAAGGTCTGGCTAGTATGGCGGACATTCAGCAATCTTTGCGGTATATCCAGCAGTTGGAGGGTAGGTTGAAGGTTCTCGAGAACTCAACCTCAGCTGTGGATGTTACCGCAGTTGCTGTAAAGGCTGCTGGCGTGGCGGCAGCAACCTTGTCCACTGCCACCCCTGTTCCGACATTATCCCGCCTCCCGTTGCCAGAAAAATTTTCTGGAGATTGCAAAACTTGTAGGGGATTCGTGAGTCAGTGCTCTATCCACCTCGAGCTCCTGGCTGCACGTTTTCCTACAGAGCGGGCTAAGGTGGGATTTATTGTCTCGCTGTTGTCGGACAGGGCGTTGGAGTGGGCTACGCCGCTGTGGGAGCGTGATGATCATGTGGTGCAGAGTGCTCCGTTGTTTCTGGGCACGCTGAAAAAGGTCTTTCTAGGACCTCAACTCACCCATGATACAGCGCTCCAACTACTGGCATTAACTCAGGGTGAGTCCTTGGTCAGCCATTTTTCCGTCCGATTCCGTACTTTAGCTTCCGAGCTGGAGTGGTCGGATAAAGCCCTTATCCCCATATTCTGGAGGGGCCTGGCTGACCATGTTAAGGACGCTCTGGCCACTAGGGAGATTCCTGCCACACTGGAGGAGTTAATATCTATTTCTACTCGTATAGACCTCCGTTTTAACGAGCGGAGGTTGGAACGAGCCCAGTGTAGGCAGAGGTTTCGGCTGGCTCCTACCTTCGCCAAACCTTTGGAATCCCCAGTCCAGGCATCTGAGTCACATGAGACCTTGGAGGTGACACGAGCGGGATCTAAGTCTCAGTCCGCTCGTGCACATAAGGTCCGTCATGTTTGCCAGCAGTCAGGATGTCTTGCCTCCAAGAGTCCTCAGCGGTCGGGGAAACGTCAGCGTCTAGTGGCAGTTGGAGGAGGTACACTAGACACGGCGACGTTTGCCTCAAAGTTGTCCTTCAAGGGGACAATTACCATAGGCCCATCCACTCTTACGGTCGAGCTATGCTTGGATTCTGGGGCAGAGGGTAACTTTATGTCCTCCGCCTTTGCCCAGCGTCACGCAATACCCTTGGTGATGCTCGCCCAGCCAGTGACCGTTCGAATGGTAAATGGGTCAACACTACCTTCACAGATTACCCACCAAACCATTCCTTTCACGCTATCTGTGTCTCCATCACATCAGGAGATAATCTCCCTATTAGTCATTCCTGAGGGAATTGATGAGGTCCTGTTGGGGATGCCATGGCTTCGCTACCATTCTCCTCATATTGAGTGGTCCTCTGGGAGAATTTTGGGATGGAGTAAATCCTGTGAGGGTAGATGTCAGAGGGAGTGCGTTCAGGTTGCTACTACACAGGTACCCGCAGATCTTTCCTCTCTCCCCAAGCACTATTGGTCCCATGCAGACGTGTTCTCCAAAAGAGCTGCGGAGACTCTTCCGCCTCACCGCCCCTATGACTGTCCTATTGACCTCTTGCCTGGTGCTGAGCCTCCCCGGGGTCGAGTCTACCCGTTATCTCTCCCGGAGACGGAGGCAATGTCCCAGTATATTCAGGAGAATCTGGCAAGAGGATTCATTAGGAAGTCAGTGTCACCGGCAGGGGCTGGGTTCTTCTTCGTACAGAAGAAGACTGGAGACTTACGTCCATGCATAGACTACAGGGGTCTTAACGCCATTACCGTTAAGAACAAGTACCCATTACCCCTGATATCTGAGCTCTTTGATAGGCTACGGGGAGCAAAGGTATTTACAAAGTTAGATCTGCGGGGTGCTTACAACCTGATTCGCATCCGTGAGGGGGATGAATGGAAGACGGCTTTTAACACCAGGGATGGGCACTATGAATATCTAGTGATGCCCTTTGGGCTCTGTAATGCCCCAGCCGTTTTCCAAGACTTTGTGAACGACATCTTTCGGGATATGCTCACCACCTCGGTCGTAGTCTATCTGGATGACATTCTCATCTACTCTCCAGATATAGACTCCCATCGGAGAGATGTTCGCAAAGTCTTCGACCTCTTACGGGCAAACTCCCTCTACGCTAAGTTGGAGAAGTGTGTGTTTGAGCAGGAGTCCTTGCCTTTCCTTGGTTATATCATTTCTGCCCAGGGTTTGGCTATGGATCCTGCCAAGCTACAGGCAGTAATGGACTGGCAGGAACCCCATTCTCTTAAAGCGGTGCAGCGCTTTATGGGGTTCATTAATTACTATCGCCAGTTCATTCCACACTTCTCAACTTTGGTAGCTCCCTTGGTCGCCCTCACCAAGAAGGGAGCAAATCCCAAGTTGTGGTCAGAGGAGGTCTCCAAGGCCTTTCTCTCGATTAAGTCACACTTCGCTAGCGCTCCCATCCTACATCGCCCCGATGTAGATAAACCATTCATCTTGGAGGTGGATGCCTCATCCGTTGGTGCTGGAGCAGTCCTTTTCCAAAAGGATGCTCAAGGTCGGAAGCATCCTTGCTTCTTCTTCTCCAAAACTTTCACACCAGCGGAGAGGAATTATTCCATCGGGGACAGGGAGTTGCTAGCCATGAAGTTGGCTTTTTCAGAGTGGAGACACCTCTTGGAGGGAGCTCGCTTTCCCTTCCAAGTCTTCACTGACCACAAGAACTTGGTGTATATACAGACGGCCCAGCGGCTAAATTCTCGCCAGGCTAGATGGTCCCTGTTTTTCTCCCGGTTCCATTTTACCCTCCATTTTCTCTCCGGGGAGAAGAACGTTCGTGCCGACGCTCTCTCCCGCTCCGTAGTGTCATCTGAGGAGGAGGAGGAGGAGCCTCGGCTTATTGTCCCGCCTGAGAGCCTGAGAACTGTAGCTCCGGTTTCGCTGGAGTCTGTGCCCCCGGGCAAGACTTTCATGCCAGCTAACTTGCGACCGGAGGTTCTCTCTTGGGCTCACTCCTCCAGAGTGGGTGGGCATTTTGGGACCAAGAGGACATCTGAGCTTTTGGCGAGAACATATTGGTGGCCGCATATGGTCCGAGATGTCAAGGACTATATTCAGGCGTGCGTTTCTTGCGCCCAGAATCGGTCTCCTCGGCAACGGCCTGCTGGGTTGCTTTACCCTCTACCGGTGGCAGACAGGCCCTGGGAGATGGTCGGAATGGACTTTGTGGTGGGCTTACCCAAGTCGCGTGGCTGCTCCATTATTTGGGTTGTCACCGACCATTTCTCTAAGATGGTACATTTGGTACCGCTTCCTCGGTTACCCTCAGCACGGGCCTTGGCGGTGTTGTTCATGAAGCATGTTTTCCGATTGCATGGTATGCCTGATAAGATTGTCAGCGATCGGGGTCCCCAGTTCGCGTCTCGGTTTTGGAGAGAGCTCTGCCGTTTGCTCAGCATAGAGTTAAACCTCTCCTCTGCATATCATCCCGAGACGAATGGGTTGGTGGAGAGAACCAACCAGACTCTGGTGACATATTTGCGACATTTCGTCTCCGCTAGGCAGGATGACTGGGCATCTTTGCTACCTTGGGCGGAATTTGCCTTGAACAACGCCGTAGCCGATTCCACTGGCCAAACTCCTTTTCTCCTTAATTACGGCCAGCATCCGCGTGTTCCTGTGCCCATGCCCGTGTCATCCACCGATTCTAGGGTGGCAGACTGGGCGGTGGAGGCACGGGACATCTGGGACCGCACACAGGATGCCATTCGGGCCTCCAAGGAGAGAATGAGGGTTTCGGCTGATACACACCGGCGTCCCGCTCCGGTCTTTGCTCCCGGCGACTTAGTGTGGCTCTCCGCCCGTAACATCAGGCTGCGAGTTGAGTCCACTAAGTTTGCTCCTCGCTACATTGGCCCGTTTAAAGTTCTGGAACAGGTCAACCCTGTGGTTTACCGTTTGGCCATTCCTCCACGCCTTGGTATCACCGATACCTTTCACGTTTCCCTCTTAAAGCCCGTTCGTTTGTCTCGGTTTTCTGAGTTATCTGCTGGGACATCGGGTTCATCCACGGATGAGTTTGAGGTGAATGCTATTGTGGGAAGCAAGGTGGTACGTGGCAAAAATTTTTATTTGGTGGATTGGAAGGGTCATGGTCCAGAGGATAGAACCTGGGAGCCTGTGGAGCACATTCGGGCTCCGCAGCTCATTGCTGCCTTCGAACATAGCGAGGCCCAAGGAGGGGGGGGCCCTAGGAGGGGGGGTAATGTTAGGGGTCGAGTTCCCGCTTCTGCACAGGGGGAATCTCGAGCCACTTCCGCTGCGGTCTCCCATTCTTGTCCAGCCGCAGTGGAGCCTGCTCAGCAAGGACGTCGGTCCCAGCGTCTTGCTCATTCTCACTCTGTTCTGAGAGTTAGTGCTGCTTCTCCAGTCTCTGCCATTAAAGTCAGTGCTGGTCAGCAGCGAGCGGACTTCTCTGGGACTAAGTCCTTGTCTGCATGTACTGAGCATGCCCAGCGTAAGGTCTCCCGTTGGAGATCGAGGGTCATGTGCTCAGGCTCTGCAGCACATTCCATTGGTCCTCTTGGCAGGTCCTAGAAGGGCAAAAGTGCTGTGGCCACTTCCTGTGCTGCTGCTATATAAACTGCGCATGACCGCACGGCCATGCGCTAGTATTGTCAAACAATTGCTAATGTGTGTATGTTGTGAGTGCAAGTCGTCCTTGGAAACCCCTACCCTATTGAATGTCTGTTCGCGGAAGGTGTATGGCTGCTACCTAGCGCCCGACTTAGCCTACAGCACTAAACACACATCTCAGCGTCCTGTAGCTGTGCCTGCCAGTACGGCGCCGTGCGCCTGCCTTGCGCTTTCCATACCCGAGTCTGGGTGGTTAGTGGCGTCCGTTAGTGCGGCATCGCTCGCACTCTTGTGCACTTATATTTCTTAAGGTTCTCTACACACCCAGTTGCGGTGTTACGCCAGCAAGGGTCTAATCGGGCTCCAATCCCTTCTGGGGTTAAGTCCGCTGACCACTTGCTCGCGCACTAGTGCGGTACTGCGGTCCTGTGAATTAACAGGATCGCTTTCTTCACGCTGGGTGAGGTTTAACCCACGCGTGTATCCTTTAGTGTACCGCCATATTGTCCGTCTTGCTAGCTGCAGGGTCTTTTACCTGCACGGTGGACCTCGGACTGCGAACGCACCTAGTTTCTTACCATCTATACTTGGTGCGTTCCGCCAGTCCTTAACATAAGTTTATTAGTCCACCTATCAGGGACGAACAGTTTCTCTGCTGGACAACGATCAGGTTTATTCGCCTGAAATTTTTGCAGCACCCGCCGCAAATCAGGGGAGATGGCAGACACAATGACTCCTTCCTTGAGGATACCCGCTGGCTCAGATAAACCCGGAGAGTCGGGCACAAAACTCCTAGACAGAGCATCCGCCTTCACATTTTTAGAGCCCGGAAGGTACGAAATCACAAAGTCGAAGCGGGCAAAAAATAACGACCAACGGGCCTGTCTAGGATTCAAGCGCTTGGCAGACTCGAGATAAGTCAAGTTCTTATGATCAGTCAATACCACCACGCGATGCTTAGCTCCTTCAAGCCAATGACGCCACTCCTCGAATGCCCACTTCATGGCCAGCAACTCTCGATTGCCCACATCATAATTACGCTCAGCGGGCGAAAACTTCCTGGAAAAGAAAGCACATAGTTTCATCACTGAGCAATCAGAACCTCTCTGTGACAAAACCGCCCCTGCTCCAATCTCAGAAGCATCAACCTCGACCTGGAACGGAAGAGAAACATCTGGCTGACACAACACAGGGGCAGAACAAAAACGACACTTCAACTCCTGAAAAGCTTCCACAGCAGCAGAAGACCAATTAACCAAATCAGCACCCTTCTTGGTCAAATCGGTCAATGGTTTGGCAATGCTAGAAAAATTACAGATGAAGCGACGATAAAAATTAGCAAAGCCCAGGAACTTTTGCAGACTTTCCAGAGATGTCGGCTGAATCCAATCCTGGATGGCTTGGACCTTAACTGGATCCATCTCGATAGTAGAAGGGGTAAAGATGAACCCCAAAAATGAAACTTTCTGCACACCGAAGAGACACTTTGATCCCTTCACAAACAAAGAGTTAGCACGCAGGACCTGAAAAACCATTCTGACCTGCTTCACATGAGACTCCCAATCATCTGAGAAGATCAAAATGTCATCCAAGTAAACAATCAGGAATTTATCCAGATACTCACGGAAGATGTCATGCATAAAAGACTGAAACACAGATGGAGCATTGGCAAGTCCGAACGGCATCACTAGATACTCAAAATGACCCTCGGGCGTATTGAATGCAGTTTTCCATTCATCTCCTTGCCTGATTCTCACCAGATTATACGCACCACGAAGATCTATCTTAGTGAACCAACTAGCCCCCTTAATCCGAGCAAACAAGTCAGATAACAATGGCAAGGGATACTGAAATTTAACAGTGATCTTATTAAGAACAACAAAATTAATAAAGGGGATGGGAGAACTACAATACCCAGATAGATTAGCGAAATTAGGATTATTTAGTCTAGAAAAAAGACGACTGAGGGGCGATCTAATAACCATGTATAAGTATATAAGGGGACAATACAAATATCTCGCTGAGGATCTGTTTATACCAAGGAAGGTGACGGGCACAAGGGGGCATTCTTTGCGTCTGGAGGAGAGAAGGTTTTTCCACCAACATAGAAGAGGATTCTTTACTGTTAGGGCAGTGAGAATCTGGAATTGCTTGCCTGAGGAGGTGGTGATGGCGAACTCAGTCGAGGGGTTCAAGAGAGGCCTGGATGTCTTCCTGGAGCAGAACAATATTGTATCATACAATTATTAGGTTCTGTAGAAGGACGTAGATCTGGGTATTTATTATAATGGAATATAGGCTGAACTGGATGGACAAATGTCTTTTTTCGGCCTTACTAACTATGTTACTATGTTACTATGTTACTATGTAAGAAGGCGGTAATCAATACACGGTCTCAGCGAACCATCCTTCTTGGCTACAAAGAAGAACCCTGCTCCCAGTGGTGATGACGATGGGCGAATATGTCCCTTCTCCAGGGATTCCTTCACATAACTGCGCATAGCGGCGTGTTCGGGCACGGATAAATTAAATAATCGACCTTTAGGGAATTTACTACCAGGAATCAAATTGATAGCACAATCACAATCCCTATGCGGAGGTAGAGCATCGGACTTGGGCTCTTCAAATACATCCTGATAATCAGACAAGAACTCTGGGACCTCAGAAGGGGTGGATGACGAAATCGACAAAAATGGAACATCACCATGTACCCCCTGACAACCCCAGCTGGATACCGACATGGAATTCCAATCCAATACTGGATTATGGGTTTGTAGCCATGGCAACCCCAACACGACCACATCATGCAGATTATGCAACACCAGAAAGCGAATAACTTCCTGATGTGCAGGAGCCATGCACATGGTCAGCTGGGCCCAGTATTGAGGTTTATTCTTGGCCAAAGGTGTAGCATCAATTCCTCTCAATGGAATAGGACACCGCAAAGGCTCCAAGAAAAAACCCACAACGTTTAGCATAATCCAAATCCATCAGATTCAGGGCAGCGCCCGAATCCACAAACGCCATGACAGAAAACGACGACAAAGAGCATATCAAGGTAATGGACAGAAGGAATTTGGACTGTACAGTACCAATGACGGCAGACCTAGCGGACCGCTTAGTGCGCTTAGGACAATCAGAAATAGCATGAGTGGAATCACCACAGTAGAAACACAGACCATTCAGACGTCTGTATTCCTGCCGTTCAACTCTAGTCATAGTCCTATCGCACTGCATAGGCTCAGGTTTAACCTCAGGCAGTACCGCCAAATGGTGCACAGATTTACGCTCGCGCAAGCGTCGACCGATCTGAATGGCCAAAGACAAAGACTCATTCAAACCAGCAGGCATAGGAAATCCCACCATGACATCCTTAAGAGCCTCAGAGAGACCCTTTCTGAACAAAGCTGCCAGCGCAGATTCATTCCACTGAGTGAGTACTGACCATTTCCTAAATTTCTGACAATAAACTTCTATATCATCCTGACCCTGGCACAAAGCCAGCAAATTTTTCTCAGCCTGATCCAGTGAATTAGGCTCATCGTACAGCAATCCGAGCGCCAGGAAAAACGCATCGACACTACTCAATGCAGGGTCTCCTGGCGCAAGAGAAAATGCCCAGTCTTGAGGGTCGCCGCGCAAAAAAGAAATAATAATCAAAACCTGTTGAATAGGATTACCAGAAGAATGAGGTTTCAAGGCCAGAAATAGCTTACAATTATTTTTGAAACTTAGAAACTTAGTTCTATCTCCAAAAAACAAATCAGGAATAGGAATTCTTGGTTCTAACATAGATTTCTGATCAATAGTATCTTGAATTTTTTGTACATTTATAACGAGATTATCCATTGAAGAGCACAGACCCAGAATATCCATGTCCACACCTGTGTCCAGAATCACCCAAATGTCTAGGGAAAAAAAAAAAAGTGAACACAGAGCAGAAAAAAAAAAAAAAATGATGTCAGAACTTTTTCTTTCCCTCTATTGAGAATCATTAGTTGGGCTCCTTGTACTGTTATGTTTGCTAATGACAGGTGTTATGAAGGCAATCCAGAAACACAGTGTGCTTAGCGATCAGAGCGCACACAGTGATCTGACAAATACCCAAAAATACAAGAACGAGCTCTGAGACGTGGAAACTCTGTAGACTGCACACCTGATCCTATCCTAAACACAACTAAAAGCGGCTGTGGATTGCGCCTAACAACTACCTAGGCAACTCGGCACAGCCTAAGAAACTAGCTAGCCTGAAGATAGAAAAATAGGCCTGACTTGCCCCAGAGAAATTCCCCAAAGGAAAAGGCAGCCCCCCACATATAATGACTGTGAGTAAGATGAAAAGACAAAACGTAGGGATGAAATAGATTCAGCAAAGTGGGGCCCGATATTCTAGGACAGAGCGAGGACAGTAAAGCGAACTTTGCAGTCTACAAAAAACCCTAAAGCAAAACCACGCAAAGGGGGCAAAAAAAAAACCACCGTGCCGAACTAACGGCACGGCGGTACACCCTTTGCGTCTCAGAGCTTCCAGCAAAACAAAAGACAAGCTGGACAGAAAAAAAGCAACAAAAAAGCAAAAAGCACTTAGCTATACAGAGCAGCAGGTCACAGGAACAATCAGGAGAAGCTCAGATCCAACACTGAAACATTGACAAGGAGCAAGGATAGCAGCATCAGGCGGAGTTAAGTAATGAAGCAGTTAACGAGCTCACCAGAACACCTGAGGGAGGAAGCTCAGAAGCTGCAGTACCACTTGTGACCACAGGAGTGAATTCAGCCACAGAATTCACAACACTCTACCTCCTGATATCTTATTTGATGAACCTACCTTCTCTCCCTTCTGTGGTGCTGAATGTGCTCATATGGTCCCTACATGACCAGGTCCAGTCTTTCTGGCCAAACTTCGCTTTTATATTCGAAAACCTTAAATGTGCAGTGAGGACCAAGTGTGAATTTCTGTACAATGACAGAGTTTCTCTTTATCCCGACTTTTAAAGGAAACCTGTCACCCCCAAAATGGGGGAATGCTGTAGATAAGCCCCCGATGTATCCTGAAAGATGAGAAAAAGAGGTTATATTATACTCACCCAGGGGCGGTCCCCGCTGCGGTCCGGTTCGGGGCCTTCCATCTGTATACGATGACGTCCTCTTCTTGTCTTCACGCTGCGGCTCCAACGCAGGCGTACTTTGTCTGCCCTGTTGAGGGCAGAGCAAAGTACTGCAGTGCGCAGGTGCCGGGCCTCTCTGACCTTTCCCGGCGCCTGCACATTTCAGCTCTTTGCTCTGACCTCAACAGGGCAGACAAAGTGTGCCTGCGCCGGAGCTGCGGCGAGAAGGCAAGAAGAGAATGTCATCGTAAGAAGAAGTATTCCCCAATACATAGTGCCCAGATTGTGATCCAGGAAACACACACCGTAAATTAAGTGGTTTCTTATCACTACAGTAATGCCAAATACATGGATGCTAAATCTGTTGTGGGCACACTGCAAGGCTCAGAAGCAAGGGGGAGATTTGACTTTGGGAGAGCGGATATTGCTGTATTGGTTTATGGAAGCCATGTTGTCTATCAAGAGCCTTTGAGCCGCTAATAATGTAGAAACCTCTGTTTTTCCACTGACAGATGATGTACCTGAGTAAAGACTTGTTTTTTGTGAGATGAGTAGATGATTTATTAGCATTATTTTTGCTTACAAAACATTGTTTGATGGCTTTTAATTCCATGTTTGGGAGGCAGAATGACCAAACAGTTGAACACCACGCTCCACTGATTCATGTTATGATGTTTTCTGTTAGACTGTGAACTATCATTGTCTTGGTGAATAATTCAATATTTTAAAACCACGTGCCATTTTTACAGACAATTTAAGTAGAAATGTTAAAATATATAAAATTCAAAGATATTTTATTTAAAAAATAATTGTTTTTTGTATTAGCAGATGACTGTACCAGGAGATCAGAGGGGCAGCTGACATCTTCAATTTTTAAATTAAATGATCTTGCGATCCCACAGGATACAATTGATGTGAATGTCATTATTCCAGATATACCATCATCCCTTCACAGCAAAGAACTGTTTTCTGAACCTTTGAAACATGTCCTGTCTTTTGATTCATTACAGACTACTAAGGAAAATCAAAGTCACAAAATAAGCATTAAAAAACAAACCACTCCTAAATCAAAAAAGTCATTTTCACCTTTAGAATATGGAGACAGTTTTACCCTTGAAAAGTCTTTTCTTAGACATCAAAAAATTCACTCAGCGGAGAAGAGATTTTCTTGCTCCCAGTGTGGGAAATGTTTTTTCAAGAAATCGTATCTTGTTAAACACCAGAGAACCCACACAGGGGAGAAGCCTTTTTCCTGTTCAGAATGTGGGAAATATTTTGGACGTAAATGTAGTCTTGTTAGACACCAGAGAACTCATACAGGGGAGAAGCCTTTTTCATGTTCAAAATGTTGTAAATCTTTTAACAAGAAAGCGCATCTTGATGAACACCAGAAAGCTCACACAGGGAAGAAGCCTTTTTCATGTTCAGAATGTGGGAAATGTTTTAACCAGAAAGCGCAACTTGATGAACACCAGAGAACTCACACAGAGAAGCCTTTTTCATGTTCAGAATGTGGTAAATATTTTAAGCAGAAAGCGAATCTTGATGAACACCAGAGAATTCACACAGGGGAAAAGCCTTTTTCATGTTCAGAATGTGGGAAATGTTTTAGCCATAAATCATCTTTTGTTAAGCACCAGAGAACCCACACAGGGGTGAAGCCTTTTACATGTTCAGAATGTGGGAAATGTTTTAAAAATAAATTACCTTTTGTTAACCACCAGAGAACCCACACTGGGGAGAAGCCTTTTTCATGTTCAGAATGTGGGAAATGTTTTAACCAGAAATCGAATCTTGATAGGCACCAGAGAACTCACACAGGGGAGAAGCGTTTTTCATGTTCAGAATGTGAGAAATCTTTTAACCATAAATCAGCTTTTGTTAACCACCAGAGAACCCACACAGGGGAGAAGCCCTTTTCCTGTTCAGAATGTGGGAAATTATTTAACCAAAAATGGATTCTTGTTATACACCAGAGAACTCACACAGGGGAAAAGCCTTTTTCATGTTCAGAATGTGGGAAATGTTTTAGCCAAAAATCATCTTTTATTAAGCACCAGAGAACCCACACAGGAGTGAAGCCTTTTACATGTTCAGAATGTGGGAAATGTTTTAACCATAAATCAGCTTTTGTTAACCACCAGAGAACCCACACAGGGGAGAAGCCTTTTTCCTGTTCAGAATGTGGGAAATCTTTTAACCATAAATCATCTTTTGTTAACCATCAGAGAACCCACACAGGGAAGAAGCCTTTTTCCTGTTCAGAATGTGGGAAATTATTTAGCCATAAATGGAGTCTTGTTATACATCAGAGAACTCACACAGGAGAGTAGCCTTTTTAATGTTCAGAATGTGGAAAATGTTTTACATGTAAATAAACTCTTAACAAACATCAGAGAAGCCACACAAGGGAGAAGCCTTTTTTATATTCAAATTGTTGGAAATTTTTAAGCCAAAAATTGTATTTTCTTAAAGGGGTTGTCAATTACTAGGGAAACCCTGTCATTCTTTATGTTTGGCCTTGTTAAAATAAAACACAGAGGTTCATCTGCCCCTACGGACATCCAGCTCTGTGCCTGTGACAGGCCCTCCGAGGTCTGAGACAAACATAACTGCCACTACAACATCGACATCCAGTGGCCTTTATATGAAAAAGGATCATCTTCAGGCAACAAAATATAAGGACTGTTTTGAACATTCTAGTTTTGCTAATATTAGGCACTTCTCTATTCTACTTCTCTTTTTTATTAACATCGCCATTGATTGAGCCGCAAATTTAACAGATAATACAAGTGCTGCTATAGCAACGACATCTAGGGGCCCTAACATGATAAAGCGCTAAACTCTGCATGATGCTCAATTAAACTCATTCTCTCATGTCCAAATTGTGATAACAGATTAACACGCTCAAAAAAAGCACCGCCATGGTTAAATCACAAAAAGAGCGTGAAAAACAAGCGACTAAGTCTACAGCTGATGAACAGAAACGTAGTGCACATGGAGACCTAGACAAATATCTAAGAAAAAAGTCAGATCCCACCCATACCCCCTCAAGACGTGCCCCCCAAAAATCAGATTCTCTTGACATTATGGAGGAGTCTGACTCCAGCGGAGAAGGCTCTGACATTGGCTCTTCTTTTGAAGATTTGGTGCCAATCTTCAGGGACTTCATGAAAAAAATTAATGGCCCAGAATATGAAGCCCCTTCTTGATGAGCTATCTGGAATGTGCTCGGATTTTCAGCACCTGGGACAAAGAGTTGAAGCACTAGAATCAGCCAACACTGACACAGTAGATGTTAAATCCTGCCTCCATGAACAAGTCCTCCAACAGCAACAACACATAAATACAGCCCTACTGGCTGTAGAGGACCAGGAAAACAGAAACAGGAGGAAAAATATTCATCTGAGAGGCATTCCGGAATCCAATGCAAGTGAATCCTTAGAAAATGTCTCCAGAGAGATCTTCGCTAACCTGCTCGGTCAAAAAAGAGCAAACTCTGTTACCATTGAACGAGTGTATCGAGCACTGAGACCGAAACCTGATGAGATGTCATCTGCGGCCTCCTCAGCTATGTTGATATAGCCGCCATTCTAGCGAGCGCCAGAGAACAAGATAAAATTCTCTATAATAACTCTCAACTTCAGCTCTTCCAAGACCTAGCTCCCTCTACCCCCACAAAGAGATGGACCCTAAAACCTCTCTTGCCTGAACTGAAAGCCAAAGGTCTGTCCTACAAATGGTTATACCCTTTTGGCCTCATAATCAATGTAGGGGGCCAACAGGTCTCAGTGCACACCCCAGATGATTTAAATAATGCCTGCGAGGCATTGGGTATTTCTCCAATTAATTTACTCTCCTTGATGCCGATCGACACGAATTGGAAGTTAACCCCACTAACAAAACCGCAAGAATGGTCTCTAAAAAGAAGATTGCTTCCCCAAAGCTCAAAAAGCAAGACTCCAAGAAGTGCCCAATATGATCTTTTACTTTTACCTGTCTATTTACAATGACCATGGGCAAGATAAAGATCCCCATTTCACATCAGGACTACAAGATACCAGATACTTTCAGCTGCATCACTTCTAAATATTTTTCCATCTACTGGCTAACACGGTGCCAAGATATATATCTTTCCTTACTCAGTATTGACCTATCTTCTGAGGTCCTCATGAAGAGGTCTCCACAGATCATTTTGAGAGTCGGGCCTAATTTGTACGATTCCTTTTTTGACCGACGCTTTTCCGCCCTTATCTTTTGTCAGTGTTCTTCCTTGTTCAATCCTAGGAACTTTTGTTAGCTTCCTACCAACAGTTTACTCCTATATACTGTATATGGGTCAAGGAGAAACTTGAGAGATGTGCGGCCCCCTCTCGATTATGGGACTAACACGACGTGACTCTTCAAGTCTGGTATACATGACCTGTGGTTAAATCTCATCCTGTGAACCTTTGGTCGTTTTTCCTAATATTTGTTCACAATTTGGACTATCTCCTATGCTTGGGCTTGCAACCCCCCTGCGATGGGCAAGTGGCTATTTGTAAAAAGTTTGTTGTTCATTCAATTAGGTTTTTATTTCAGGTACTTTAATGTCAAAATAATCAATTCCCCCGCAAAACATAACCAAATTCTTACGCTGCTAAAAAAGCAGAAAACAGAAATAGCTTTTATACAAGAAACCCTTTTTAAACAAAGTAGAGTCCCAACATGTCCTTCTACTCATTCCCCATTAGGTATAACAGTTGTAACTCTTCTTCTTCTAAGGGAGTTAGCATGGCTTTAAGAAAAGGTTTACTATTCACACACAGATAGTCTGTGCGGCCAAGAAGGGTGATACATTATTGTAAAGCGGTTTTTAGCTAACACGATGGTGACCTTCACCAACCTATACACTCCCAACTCTCAACAGGTTCAGTGGATTGTTAAAACGCTTGACATACTTCACCTATTTAAGGAGGGATTACAGAATGTAGGAGGTGACTTAAACCTGACACTCCAGCCTGATTTAGATGTTTCTAGTGGTTTTCCCATCTCCTTGAGGCTGAGATGTAACCTCTTATCCAAGTTTAACTCCCCACACCTGATAGACCCGTGGTTCAGTCTTTACCCTACCACAAAAGATTTTACTTTTTTCTCATCTCCTCACGCCTCATATCATCGAATTGATCTTCTCCTAGTCCAGACACAAGCCTTGCGTTTAGTTAGATTCTCCTGAATAGGGTCGATTACTATCTCAGATCACGACCCTGTTTTCATGGAGATCATTATTACTACCCTCCCCCATGCTGCTATGATTTGGAGACTGAATGAGTCTCTATGTAATAAGATTATGCTAACGTTCTATGGAGACCGATGACGTGGGCCAGAATGACAACAAACACGGTACATCACAGTTCGGTTTATAATATATATATATCTATATATAGATCTATAGATATATATAGATATATATATAGATCTATATATATCTATATATATATCTATATATAGATATATATATATATATATAGATATATATATATATATCTATATATATATATATATATATATATATTAGAAAGATGAACTTCAGATGACTGATGTAAACTGCGGCTTTACAGATAAGCAAGTAATAAATAGTTTCAAGAATATGTAGATGTTAATAGTACAGACCGAGGATGCGAGTACAAGTCCAGCAATGCAGAATCCAGAGGTCAGAGCCTTGGCTTGCTCCTAGTAGGGGGCAGACCGTAGCAGAGGTGGGTGCAGAGCAGGTGTAGAGCAACAGAGTCTTTCCGGTGGTACGTAGATCCAGAAGCAAGCGGGGTATCCCAAGGAATAGAAGAAACAAGCAGGTTGCAAGTCCTTGAGCTTGGCAGCAAGTGAGGTACAAGATACACAAGCAAGGTATAGTGTGCAGAGCTCCTTTATATATGCAGCAGGCAGGAAATGAGTATCAGTCAGGAAACAAGATGGCCCCCATGAAGCCAGCCACTCCATTTTGGGTAAGGGCAGAAACCAACAAAACTAAGGGCAAGAACAGACAAAAACAGGTACACAGTCCCAGTCCTTACATTACTCCCCTCTTTAAAAATGTCCTCTGGACGTTCTAATATCTGGTTTATTGGGGTATCTGATGTGGAACTGTCTGATCAGATGAGGAGCGTGAATATTTTCCAGAGGTTCCCAGGAATTCTCAGATGAGTACCCTTGCCATTTTACCAGATACTGGAGTCGTCCCCTATGAATCTGAGAATCGATGATCTCCACGATGAATTCCTCCTGCCCGTTGATAAGAGTTGGATCAGGAGGAGCAGATGTGCACCCGGAGAAAGGATTTGCCACTACCGGTTTAAGCAGAGAAACATGAAAGACACGATGTATTTTTAAAGAATTAGGTAACTTGAGTCGGCAGGCTACAGAACTCACTATGCTACTGATATTGTATGGACCAACATATTTTTGCCCCAGTTTAGATGTTGGAACTCTGAGTTTCAAGTTCTTTGTTAAGAGCCAGACCATGTCTCCGACCTTGCATGTGGGTACTGGTTTACGGAATCTGTCTGCTGCCTTCTTGTATCTTTCTTGTGCTGTGGCCAGCGTCTGCTTCAGAACTTCCAGATTCTGCTGCAGAGATGAAATGCGGTCGGCTACTGCAGGTACAGGCATGTCTATCGGAAGTCGAGCAAGAATGCTGAGATGATATCCCTTATTAGCAAAAAATGGAGACATTTTGGTGGACGCACTGAGTTATTGTACGTGAATTCAGCCAGTGGATGCAAACTCACCCAATCATCTTGTGAGTGAGACACATAGCAACGCAGATACTGCTCCAAAGTTTGATTGGTCCGTTCAGTTTGGCTGTTAGATTGCGTATGGAAAGCAGATGACAAATTTACCTTGATGTCCAGAGCAGCACAAAAACTTTGCCAAAATTTTGAAGTAAATTGGACCCCTCGATCAGATATTAGTTAATTCGGGACTCCATGTAATCGAAAAATATTTTGTACGATAAGGTCCGCAGTCTGTTTGGACGTCGGTAACCCGGTACAGGGAATGAAATGAGCAGCTTTGGTTAATCGGTCAACTACTACTAGAATCGTGTTCTTCCCTTGGGACGTAGGCAACTCTACGATAAAGTCCATTGAGATAGACCTCCGGGGACGAGATGTGATAGGAAGAGGTTGCAATAGTCCAGTAGGTGAGGAGCAAGGAACTTTTGATCTGGCACATACCTCACATGACAACACGGACAGCCGCACGTCTTTCTGGAAAGTTGGCCACCAAATAAAACGAGACACAAATTCTTGAGTAGTCATGCATTAGTTTCAATACTCTTAATTTCATTGTTTCTGGGACATACAGACGTTGTCTCTGAAACCAAAGGCCATTTTTCAAGCTTAAATTTACCTGATGGGGAACGTGGCCAGCAGCTAAAGGAGCTAAACGTGTCTCACTTGAGCTCCTCTGCTGGCTATAAAAATCTATCCTAAATCGGCGGTTTTAGGGATGACCCATCCACTGATCTGATGGACACTTGTTATGATCTGGTGGCCTAGGAGCAGCATGAGACGGACTCTGGAGAAGGTGGTCCCTGTACTGACCGCAAACCCTGAACCTAGCAGCGCAACTAGAAGTAGCCGTGGGGCTTACCTAACACTCCCTAGACCCCTCGACACAGCCTAAGAAATAACTTCCCCTAAAGACAGAAACAGGAAACCTATCTTGCCTCAGAGAAAATTCCCAAAGGATAGATAGCCCCCCACAAATATTGACTGTGAGAGGAGAGGGAAATAACACGCAGACATGAAATCAGAATTTAGCATAGGAGGCCATACTAGCTAAAAAGAAAGAATAGAACAGAGTACTATGCGGTCAGTATTAAAACACTAGAAAATATCCACCACAGAAAATACAACTCACCACACCTGACTAAAGACATGGGGGGTATATCTGCATCTCCAGAGACACAGCTAGGCTGCAAGAAATCCTTCACAGACAAAGCTGGACAAAACAAAACATGAAAATGCACAGAACTATATGGTCCACAGCAGGTGGACAGCAAAAACAAGGCCAGAACTTATCTTTGAAGAAATGAACAGCAAACCAGGAGAGACCAGGAATGGATGTGAATCCTCCAAAAACAATGGACAACTGGCACTGACTAAAGGATAAATCAGGACTTAAATAGCCCAGCCCAGATTGCAAAAAATGGATACACCTGATAAATGCTGCGATCCAACTACCGCAGCACTACCACTCATAACCACCGGAGGGAGCCCAAGAGCAGAATTCACAACAGTACCCCCCCTTCCTGAGGAGGGGTCACCGAACCCTCACCAGAGCCCCCAGGCCGATCAGGACGAGCCAAATGAAAGGCACGAACCAAATCGTCAGCATGAAAATCGGAGGCAACAACCCAAGAATTATCCTCCTGGCCATAACCCTTCCATTTGACCAGATACTGAAGCTTCCGCCTCGAAAAACGAGAATCCAAAATCTTCTCAACCACATACTCCAACTCCCCATCAATCAGCACCGGAGCCGGAGGATCAACAGAGGGAACAACGGGCACCACATACTTCCGCAACAAAGATCTATGGAAAACATTATGGATGGAAAAAGAGTCTGGAAGGGCCAAACGAAAAGACACTGGATTGATAATCTCAGAAATCTTATAAGGACCAATAAACTGAGACTTGAACCTAGGGGAAGAAACCTTCATAGGAACATGACGGGAAGACAACCAGACCAAATCCCCAACCCGAAGCCGGGAACCAACACACCGACGACGGTTAGCAAAACGCTGAGCCTCCTCCTGAGACAACACCAAATTGTCCACCACATGAGCCCAAATCTGCTGCAGCCTGTCAACCACCAATTCCACACCAGGACAATCAGAAGGCTCAACCTGCCCTGAAGAAAAACGAGGATAAAAACCAAAATTACAAAAAAAAGGCGAAACCAAGGTAGCAGAACTAGCCCGATTATTAAGGGCAAACTCGGCCAATGCTAAGAAAGCCACCCAATCATCCTGATCAGCAGACACAAAGCATCTCAAATAGGTTTCCAAAGTCTGATTAGTTCCCTCGGTTTGGCCATTTGTCTGAGGATGAAATGCGGAAGAAAAAGACAAATCAATGCCCAGCTTAGCACAAAAGGCCCGCCAAAACCTAAAAACAAACTGGGAACCTCTATCAGACACAATATTCTCCGGAATGCCATGCAAACGAACCACATGCTGAAAAAACAACGGAACCAAATCAGAAGAGGAAGGCAATTTAGGCAAAGGTACCAAATGAACCATCTTAGAAAACCGGTCACAAACCACCCAGATAACAGACATCCTCTGGGAAACCGGAAGCTCTGAAATAAAATCCATAGAAATATGCGTCCAAGGTCTCTCAGGGACCGGCAAAGGCAGAAGCAACCCACTAGCGCGGGAACAGCACCGCTTAGCCCGCGCACAAATCCCACAGGACTGCACAAAAGAACGCACATCCCGCGACAAAGAAGGCCACCAAAAGGACCTACCAACCAAATCTCTGGTACCAAAAATCCCAGGATGGCAAGCCAACACAGAACAATGAGCCTCAGAAATCACTTTACCAGTCCATCTATCAGGAACAAACAGTTTCCCCACTGGACAGCGGTCAGGTTTATCAGCCTGAAATTCCTGAAGAACCCGTCGTAAATCAGGGGAGATGGCAGAAAGAATCACCCCTTCCTTCAGAATGCCGACCGGCTCAAGAACCCCAGGGGAATCAGGAAAAAAACTCCTAGAGAGGGCATCCGCCTTAACATTCTTAGTACCAGGAATGTATGAGACCACAAAATCAAAACGGGAGAAAAACAGGGACCATCGAGCCTGTCTAGGATTCAGCCGTTTGGCAGACTCGAGGTAAATCAGATTCTTATGATCGGTCAGGACCAAAATACGGTGCTTGGCCCCCTTAAGCCAATGACGCCACTCCTCAAATGCCCACTTCATAGCCAACAACTCCCGATTGCCGACATCATAATTGCGTTCCGCAGGCAAAAACTTCCGAGAAAAGAAGGCACGCGGTTTCATCAAGGAACCATCAGAATTCCTCTGAGACAAAACGGCCCCTGCCCCAATCTCAGACGCGTCAACCTCAATCTGAAATGGAAGAGAAACATCCGGCTGACGTAACACAGGGGCAGAAGTAAATCGGCGTTTAAGCTCCTGAAAGGCAGAAACAGCCGCAGAGGACCAATTCGTCACAGCGCCTTTCTTCGTCAAATCGGTCAGAGGTTTAACCACACTGGAGAAGTTGGCAATGAAACAACGATAAAAATTTGCAAAGCCCAAGAATTTCTGAAGGCTCTTCACAGATGTGGGCTGAATCCAATCATGAATGGCCTGAACCTTAACCGGATCCATTTCTATAGATGAGGGAGAAAAAATGAAGCCCAAAAAAGAAACCTTCTGCACTCCAAAGAGGCACTTCGACCCCTTCACAAATAAAGCATTATCACAGAGGATCTGAAATACCATCCTGACCTGTTTCACATGAGACTCCCAATCATCGGAAAAAATCAAAATATCATCCAAATATACAACCATGAATTTATCAAGATTAACTCCGAAAGATATCATGCATGAAGGACTGGACCACAGATGGGGCATTAGAGAGTCCGAATGGCATCACTAGGTATTAAAAATGGCCTTCAGGCGTATTAAATGCAGTTTTCCATTCGTCACCCTGTTTAATACGAATAAGATTATATGCCCCTCGAAGGTCAATCTTAGTAAACCAGCTAGCCCCCTTAATGCTAGCAAACAAATCAGTAAGCAAACGCAAATTGTATTGAAATTTGACCGTGATCTTATTCAAGAGGCGATAATCAATACACGGTCTCAAGGAGCCATCCTTCTTGGCAACAAAAAAAAAACCTGCTCCCAATGGTGAAGAAGATGGCCGAATATGCCCCTTCTCCAAAGACTCCTTAGTATAGCTCCGCATGGCGGCATGTTCTGGAACAGACAGGTTGAAAAGTCGACCCTTAGGGAACTTACAACCTGGAATCAAGTCAATAGCACTATCATAGTCCCTATGTGGTGGAAGGGAACTAGATTTAGGCTCATCGAATACATCCTGGAAATCTGACAAAAACTCAGGAATTTCAGAAGAGGGGGAAGAGGAAATTGACATCAAAGGAACGTGATCATGAACCCCCTGACAACCCCAACTAGTCACAGACATGGATTTCCAATCTAACACCGGATTATGTAGCTGTAACCATGGAAAACCCAGCACAACATCATCATGCAAATTATGCAACCCCAGAAAACGACAATCTTCCAGATGGGCTGGTGCCATGCGCATGGTCAGCTGTGTCCAAAACTGAGGTTTATTTTTAGCCAACGGTGTAGCATCAATCCCCCTTAAAGGAATAGGGCTCTGCAAAGGCTGTAAGGGGAAACCACATCGTCTGGCAAATTCTAAGTCCATTAAATTCAGAGCGGTGCCTGAATCCACAAATGCCATGACAGAAAATGACGATAATGAGCAGATCAAGGTCACAGATAACAGAAATTTTGGTTGTATAGTACTGATGGTAACAGAACTAGCGATTCTCTTGGTACGCTTAGGGCAATGAGAAATAACATGAGCAGAATCGCCGCTGTAAAAACAAAACCTATTCTGACGCCTAAATCCTTGTCGTTCGGCTCTAGACAAAATCCTATCACACTGCATAGGCTCAGGGCTCCTCTCGGAGGACAACGCCACAGTGTGCACAACTCTGCGCTCGCGCAAGCGCCGATCAATCTGAATGGCCAGAGACATAGAATCACTCAGACCAGCAGGCGTGGGGAACCCCACCATAACATCTTTAACGGATTCAGAAAGACCCTTTCTGAAAATTGCCGCCAAGGCATCCTCATTCCATTTAGTCAGTACAGACCATTTTCTAAATTTCTGGCAATACGATTCTGCCGCTTCTTGACCCTGACACAGGGCCAACAAGATCTTCTCAGCTTGATCCACAGAATTAGGCTCATCATACAATAACCCCAATGCATAAAAGAAAGAATCAACATTAAGCAAAGCAGTATTGCCAGATTCCAGGGAAAATGCCCAATCCTGTGGGTCACCACGCAGCAAGGATATGATGATTTTAACCTGCTGAATGGGATCACCAGAAGAACGGGGTCTCAATGCAAAAAACAGTTTACAATTGTTTTTGAAACTCAAAAATTTGGATCTGTCACCAAAAAAACAAATCAGGAGTGGGAATCTTAGGTTCTTTTTTTTTAAAACATCATTTTTATTGGTTGTTTTTTTTTTTTTTAAACAAATAAGTACAATACATATTGCAAATGTTGCTTTAAATTATTACATAGAAATAAAACAAACATTAATCTTTGTAACACAAATAGTATTAACATATCCCCTAATGTCCACATCTAACCAGCTTCAATGATTGGAATCCGACAATCAAATCCAGAACATACACCAACTGATGCATTTATCATGTGACAAATTTTAATTTATCCAAACTACCACTTAAATCTTCTAACAAATACCAATCTGAATTAACAAAGGACCTCATTATCTCTTGAATTTCCCCTGTCGACAATAAGGATTCTATGAACACTCTCCATTTTTTTAAAAATCTTTTCGTCATCTTATCTTTATCCCTTTCTGCTTCTCTTTTTTCTAAATATAGGACAGCCATAATCTTAGGTTCTAAGGCAGGAGTCTGAATAATAAAATCTGAAATACCCTGTACCCTAGCAGCAAGCTGATCCACCCGAGAAACTAACTTCTGAACATTCATGTTATTACTAGGTTCCGTAGCCACCCAGAGATTAAGAGGAACAGAAAAAACAGGCTAAGGAAAAAAAATGGCTCAAAACCTGTCTCCCCTTCTTCTGAGATGCAATTAACTCATTGTTGGCCAGTTGTACTGTTATGATCTGGTGGCCTAGGAGCAGCATGAGACGGACTCTGGAGAAGGTGGTCCCTGTACTGACCACAAACCCTGACCCTAGCAGCGCAACTAGAAGTAGCCGTGGGGGGTACCTAACACTCCCTAGACCCCTCGACACAGCCTAAGAACTAACTTCCCCTAAAGACAGAAACAGGAAACCTATCTTGCCTCAGAGAAAATCCCCAAAGGATAGATAGCCCCCCACAAATATTGACTGTGAGAGGAGAGGGAAATAACATACGCAGACATGAAATCAGAATTTAGCATAGGAGGCCATACTAGCTGAAAAGAAAGAATAGAACAGAGTACTATGCGGTCAGTATTAAAACACTAGAAAATATCCACCACAGAAAATACAAATCACCACACCTGACTAAAGACATGGATGGTATATCTGCATCTCCAGAGACACAGCTAGGCTGCAAGAAATCCTTCACAGACAAAGCTGGACAAAACAAAACATGAAAATGCACAGAACTATATGGTCAACAGCAGGTGGACAGCAAAAACAAGGCCAGAACTTATCTTTGAAGAAATGAACAGCAGACCAGGAGAGACCAGGAATGGATGTGAATCCTCCAAAAACAATGGACAACTGGCACTGACTAAAGGATAAAGCAGGACTTAAATAGCCCAGCCCAGATTGCAAAAAATGGATACACCTGATAAATGCTGCAATCCAACTACCGCAGCACTACCACTCATAACCACCGGAGGGAGCCCAAGAGCAGAATTCACAACAGACACTGACTGGCAGCCCTTCACTCAGAGAGCGCCTTTTGACTGCCCAGAGCGTGGATTTGTGCTCTGAACACAGTGAGACTCTGAGACACACTAGCGGCTCCAGGGCCTGTCAGAGAGCCACTTTTCCCGCCGGCTGGTGCCCGGTCTGGTGCTGGAGGCAGCATCTGGGCAGCCTGCGGAGGTGAAACCCCCCATACCGTTGGAGTCTAGGGGACTCTCCGGACCAAGCTGCGGCTCCCGCAGAGCTGTTTTCTCACCTGGCTGGTGAGAGAGGTGAGCGGGGAGTGGAGGCGCCATCTTGGATCCTGCCGCGCTGTGAAGGGAGCTGCTGAGCGGAGGCGCCATCTCTGAGAGCCGTCCCCGTTCCCTCCGTCTGACTGAGAGGCGCCGGTCCCTCAAGTTTGCGGTGTAGTCTCTGGGGTCTGATTCCCGCAGGTACATCCGCTGCTGACCCTCGTGGTCCCATTCTCGCCCGCATTGGCCTTCCTGCTCCAGTCCTCTTGGCGGCTCACGGTCGTCTGCGCTACAGGTCGGCAGCTTACCTGCTCTGGTGCGCTCTGCTTCCTCGAACCCGGCGCTGGGCCCAGACTGGGGACGGCTTGCGGAGACCTGGGAGCCTCTTCGTCCTCTCCGGCTCCCTCCTTCCCGCCATACACCGCCATCTTGGCTCCTCACCGCGGGACCGCTGGTGTCTGCGACCCACAGGGGTTAGAGACCTGCTTTCCTGGATCGAGTGCCTGTCTCCTGCTGCCCCATACCCAGGATAACAGCAAAAACATCGTTTTATTGCCTGACCTGGATGCCCTGCTGCCCCATACCCAGCAAAATCAGACGCTCTACTCTCCCTCGGTGAGACAAGGGATCGCTTGCTGTGTCTACTCTATACCTACATCCCGAACTTACTGCTGGAGTGCCACATTTTATACTGTAATAAACTGCCTCATATAATTACAATCCTGAGGATAAAAAATCCCTCTGTGGAACGGGTCTAAAACAAAAGAAGCCATTGCATGGTACTTCACTGCCACCTAGTGGAAGTACAACAGAAGTTCCATCCCAGATCTCACTTCTTTTCAGTTTATTTTTATTCCTTTTCTTTTTTTCTTTCTGCAATTATATTTAGTTTTTATAGACTTCCGAATCAGCTCAACATTGGGGTGACACCTCTACACATGTATCGCCCCACACAGATAAATGGATAACTGATCCTTCTCTGAATGTTCAAGTGGTGATCATTGCACATCACGCTATCAAAAGCTTTAACATGGGCAAATCAAATAAGGAGCATGAAAAAAGTTCGACTAAGGCTCTAACGGAAAGCCAGAAATGCAACACACATGGTGACCTTGATAAATACCTCAAAAAGAGACCTGAAGTAACTCAGACTCCTTCAAAAAAAACGCCTAAGAGGCCTATCTCCCCTGACACTTTGGGTGACACAGACTCTAGCAGAGACGGCTCAGATTGCGAATCTACTGTGGAGGACTCTGTACCAATCTCCAGAGCCTTTATGAAGAAGCTGATGGCTCAAAGCATGCAACCACTCTTGGAGGAAATAGCTGGCTTGCGAGCAGACATACAACAAATGGGCCAAAGAGTGGAGACCTTGGAAGTTGCCAATGTGGAAGCGACAGAAGCAATAATTTGCTTACAAGACCAACTCCTTCAGCAACAACCAGCTAAACACAGCCCTTTTAGCAGCGGAAGATCAGGAGAACCCTAGTAGGAGAAAAAATATCAGATTGAGAGGTATTCCCGAATCTTTTGCTCGCGAATCCCTGGAAAGGTTTCCAGAGAAATTTTTTCTAACCTTCTGGGCAAGGAGAGAGCAGATACAGTTGTCATCGAAAGAGTTCACCGCGCTCTCCAGCCCAGACCTAAACAGAACGACCCTCCAAGAGATGTTATATGCGGTCTCCTGAGTTATGTAGACACTGCAGCCATTCTAGCCAATGCAAAGGAGAAAGACAGTCTCTCATATGAAGGCTCCCAGCTTCAAATTTTTCAAGACCTGGCCCCATCCACCCTTGCAAAGAGGCGAATTCTCAAACCCCTCCTGACAGAACTGAGAGCAAAAGGCTTGTTATATAAGTGGCTTTTCCCGTTTGGTCTTGCTATTACACTAGGGAACCGACAGATCACAATACGCTCCCCTGCAGATCTGGATGATGCCTGGAAAGCTCTTGATATTGCTCCAATAGACATTCCTTCCTGGTTGCCAGTCGACACGGGTTGGAGTCTTCCCCAGCTGTCTAAACCACAGGAGTGGATTGTAAAGAAGAAGCACGCTTCCCCAAAATCGAAGAAGATCGTCACAAAAAATCACCCCACCTGAACTCTTTGAAGCAATGCGTCGGCCTATATTTGATAGACTGCCTTGAATAGGTGAAGTTTTTTGACGTTGATACTATTTCTCCCCAGGTTATTTTGTGCTTGCAACGGAGACCGACTTATCTGGAGTTGAGAGGTCTCCTCCTGCCGTCTGTCCTGGTTTTTCTTTTTTTGTGTTGCTCTTATTTGCTCCACAGGTTTCCGGGAATAATTTCCTATTCTCTGTTTGAATTTTTAGATATTTTTTATTCTAAAGATCACCACTTGAACAATTCTCGCTCATGTTTGGGTTCTTACACCCCCCCCCCTGCGATGGGCGAGTACTATACTGTACAAAGTTGTTTATTTACCTTGTTATATTGTTTTTTCAGGCTCTACAATGTGATGGAGGATCTTGAGGACAGGACTGATGGCTGATGGTAGGACTGATGTGGGCTCGGTCACGGTGGCATCCTTTAACGTAAAAGGTCTCAACTCCTCCGCGAAACACAATCAAACCCTTTCATTGCTAAAGAAACAATCTGCACAAATAGTGTTTCTACAAGAAACACACTTTAAAACGGGTAGAGCTCCGAATATGTCATTCTCCTCTTTCCCACTTGGTATAACAGTTGCTCCTCCTCTGCTTCTAAAGGAGTAAGCATAGTGCTTAGAAAGGGTCTTCCCTTTACATTCGGGGACAGTTTGGCAGATTCGGAGGGCAGATATATTTTTGGAAAAGGCCTATTGGTAAACACGAAAATTACCCTAGCTAACTTATATGCACCCAATTCCAATCAAACTCAATGGCTCATTAAAACTCTAGATACTCTCCATCTTTTCCAGGAAGGGTTGTGGATTGTGGGGGGTGACCTAAATTTAACGCTACAACCCAGTTTAGATGCTTCCAATGGTTCCTCCCCCATCCCTCAGAAATCGAGACAAAAATTTTTAAACAAATTAAGTTCTCTACAGTTAGTTGACCCCTCTACACTTAATCAAATCATCCCGAATTGGGGAAATTACAATTTCGGATCATGCACCTATCTTCCTAGAGATAATAATCTCCAGCTTACCTAGAGCTACCATGACCTGGCGACTAAATGAATCATTGCTTGACAACCCAAAACATGTGAACAGTTTAAAAACCACCATTTCTCGATTTTTCGATGAAAATATTAATTCTGGGCAAATCTCTCCCATCATCTGGGAAACACATAAGGCTGTCCTCAGAGGGGAACTTATTTCTTTAGGCTCATATATCAAAAAACAGAGAGATAAAGAAATTCAGTCTCTTCTCCATCAAATTAATATATCAGAGCGTACCCATAAATCCACTAGATCGAGTGATTCCCTTCAAGAACTTATTTCCCTCCGCAACAAACTCAAAGATTTGTTAAACGTGAAATCAGCAAAACTGTTCATGTACTGCAGACATCGCTTCTACATGCATGGGAACAGAAGTAGCAAACTTACAACACAGTTTCTTAAACAGCAAAAAGAAAAGAAATTCATTAAATATATTTTCACCAAGACAAACAAGAGAGTTGTGGATTCTAAGGAAATTGCTGAGATCTTCCGCCAATATTACGAATCCCTTTATAATTTGCCCCCTCTGATGACATGAAAGACTGTTCAACGGCCATATCCAAAATTCAAAGTTTCTTGCCCCTCTCTCTCTTCCAACAATTTCCCATAAGGATTGTAACACACTTCTTGCTGAAGTCACACTAAAAGAGGTAGAAGACACTCTAAAGGCTACCCCCAATGGTAAATCTCCCGGTCCTGACGGGTGCCCAGAGGGATGCTATAAAAAATTCTCTGACATCCTCCTTCCCCATCTAGTAAATCTCTTCAATTCCTTCTTTGGAGGGATGACCCCACCCCGTCAGGCGCTGGAAGCCTACATTGCCATTATACCCAAAGAGGGGAAGGACGACAGCCTCTGCAGTAATTACTGTCCCATTTTGTTACTCAACACCGATCTCAAACTGGGCTAAGATACTGGCCTCAAGAATGAATAAAGTACTAGGTGGGATTATTCGCCCCAATCAAGTGGGTTTTGTGAGAGGCCGTGAGGGCAAAGACAATTCGGTAAAGGTCCTGCACACTATTTCCTACGCAAAGACAACCAGAACGCCGCTAACCATCCTGTCAACGGACGCCGAAAAAGCGTTTGACAGGATAAGTTGGCAATACATGGTCTGTGCATTACAAAAATTTGCCTTCCCGCCCCCTTTCATAGATGCTATCATGTCCCTCTATGTGGACCCATCTGCTAGAGTCGGGGTATACGGGATCTTCTCGGAACCCTTTAAAATACGGAATGGCACCAGACAGGGCTGTCCTCTTTCCCCTGCCCTCTTTATTGTGGTAATGGAGACCCTAATGGAGAGGATAAGACAAGACACTGACATTAAAGGCCTAAAGGTGGGTGGGACAGAGGTCAAGGTGGCTGCCTTCGCTGATGATCTTCTACTTTTAACCACTAACCCAAGATCATCTTTCCCCAGACTTATGTCACTATTTGCAGAATTTGGTGAGATTTCTAATTTTAAAATAAATATGAACAAGTCAGAAGCTTTAAATGTCTTGGCAAATATCTCAGATATCTCTATATTAAAAAAGGATACCCCCTTCAACTGGCCTTCAGAAAAATTAAAATACCTCGGAATCTATTTATCGGCTGACCCTTCCTCCCTTTATAAATATAATTACATCCCCCTTTTAGCTAACACTAGATTTAAAAAAGTACGACCTACCATATTTATCCTGGATAGGTAGGATAAACGTCATAAAATCCTATATCTTTCCAAAAATCTTCTACATCATGAATATGGTACCTATAAATCTTCCTAACTCTTTCTTCCTTTCGATTAACCAATTGGTCTCCCAGTTTGTGTGGAAATATAAAAAAGCTACACTTCCTCTAAAGATCCTCTCTACCCAGAGGCGAGGGTGGTCTTGGCTTGCCTGATTTTCGCACCTATTACAAAGCAATCCACCTTGCTAGATAGATAAACTTAGTAAAACCCAACCCAGATAACTTAAGTACGCAACTTGAATTGTCCCTGTTGGGGAAGGGGGCCGATCTTTATCTATGGACTTCCACTATCCCCCCGCAACAGAAATTTGATGACATAATTCTCAACACCTTATCTATCAGACGTACCCTTATCCCAAATCGCCCTCCATTTTGCCTATTTCTTGACAATATCCCGCTCAAAGTTACTCCCTGGCTAACGGACCCCAACTACAAAGATGCCTTCGGTCTCTGGGACTCCATGCCTAATGTCACGATCTCCCAATTCTTGTCCAAACAAGTTCCCTGCACTGATAATTGGCCGTCTAATGCGACAAAACAACCCTCCAACCTCCTTCAGAAAATCCATATTCGCCATATCATGTCGAAACTCAAATCAATTGAGAGACAACCCCCTGACTGGTTATGGCTTGAATTTCTGAAATCGCCAATCACCAGATTGGTTTCTAACTTATACGCAAACCTCTTCAAGACCCCAAACCAATTTAAACCTCTATATCTCTCTTCCTGGGAGGCAGAATTAAAAATCACACTATCCCCCCGGGAAACTCAACAGGTACTTGCTAACTCCCACGGGTTCTCTAGATGTATTTTATTACAAGAGAACGCGTTTAAAATTCTTTCCAGGTGGTACAGAACCCCAGAGCGACTATTTCACTTAGGGATAACGGACTCTCCATTGTGTTGGAGATGCTCCCAGTCTATAGGGACTTTACTACATATATTTTGGCTCTGCCCGGGCCTAACACAATTCTGGACCGATATAAATAAATCTCTACAAAGTATGGGCCTAATGTCGCAAGACCTGATTCCCCAGGATTTATTGCTTTCCCTCCCTTCCACTACTTTTAAACCAGGGAAACAGGAGCTGCTTCCCATTCTGGTTGCAGCTGCTAAACATCTGATTTCTACACACTGGAGGCAACTAGCTCCCCCTACGCTGAAGGAATGGACTTCAAAGGTCCAAGACCTCTTTCGCCTAGAAGAACTTTCTAGTTGGGAAACTCGCTCCCATGAGCCGTGCCCTCTATATTGGCTGTTTTGCCACCTCGCCTGACTTATCCTCTATTCGAGCCTTTTGTCCTTCCTCACCTTCAGAAACGAATTAATTGCTTATGTTTAATTCCTACTGTCACACCCTATGGCCTTTATTTATTTTATATGTTTAATAACTCAATTTTAGGCTATTCTTTCTAGGCCTGAACCAGTTTGTTTATGTTTTTATGCTCACTTATCTTCTTTCAGCTATATTTGCACTGATTTCCTGTTTTTGTTAGTGCATCTTAATCTTTTGAATCAACATATATTTGGGATTTATTCGTGAGCATATTTGTTCTGATATTTGTTTATGTTATTTGAAAACTTAAATAAAGAATTAAAAAAATTTTTTTTTTACCTTATTAGATGGTTGAATCAGAAGTGAATCTGTGGCTTAGGCCTCCTTAATATCCTTTAATTGATCTTGATTATGCAGCACACGTACAAAGTTTCGTTCTGATAGTATGGTCCTTGAAGGTGTAGCTGAGGTTATGTCATCCGAATGAATCCTTTACAGAGTGTCAGCCTTCCCATTGCGAGAGCCTGGTCTATAGGAAATAATGAAATCAAATTGGTTAAGAAACAGATTCCACCGAGCTTGTCTGGGTTTTAGATACCTTGCGAACCTCATGAATTCAAGATTTCGGTGATCCGTGAGCACAACAGTCTGTTGAGATGCCCCCTGTAGCAGATGCCTTCATTCTTTAAATGCGGTTATAATTGCCAACAACTCCTCCTTCACAGACCTGGGAATTCGCCACTCTTGAATTGCTTGCATCTTGCTCACTTCCATGCTGAGGCCCTGGGGAGAATTAACATAGCCCAGAATCTGTGTTTCCGTTTTGTGAAACTCATATTTCTCCTGGTTAAAGTATAAATGATTCTGCCGTAAACGATCCAGAACCATGCTCACGTGCCACTGGTGATCCTCGATATTGCTGGAAAAAATTAAAATGTCATCCAAATAAATCACAACAAAATATCAAGTATATCCCTAAAAATATAGTTTGCCAGATGTTGGAATGTAGCCGGTGCATTGCGCAAACCAAAAGACTTAACGAGATACTCAAAATGTCCTTAACGTGAATGGAAAGCTGTTTTCCACTCGTCCCCGGGGCGAATCCGTACTAAATTGTAAGCACCACAGAGATCTAATTTTGTGAAGATCTTGGCGTGTCGCACCCTCTCGAGTAATTCAGGAATTAGTGGGAGCGGATAAGAGTTCCTAATCGTAACCTTGTTAAGTTCAAGGCAATCAGTACACGGTTGAAGAGAGCCATCCTTCTTTTTGACAAAGAAGATTGGGGCACCTGCTGGGGAGGAAGATGGTCATTCATTTGTGGCCAAAAGTATTGACACCCCTGCAATTCTGTCAGATAATACTCAGTTTCTTCCTGAAAATGATTGCAATCACAAATTCTTTGGTATTATCTTCATTTTATTTGTCTTAAATGAAAAAACACAAAAAGAATTGTCCTAAAGCCAAATTGGATATAATTCCACACCAAACATAAAAAGGGGGTGGACAAAAGTATTGGCACTGTTCGGAAAATCATGTGATGCTTTTCTAATTTGTGTAATTAACAGCACCTGTAACTTACCTGTGGCACCTAACAGGTGTTGGCAATAGCTAAATCACACTTGCAGCCAGTTGACATGGATTAAAGTTGACTCAACCTCTGTCCTGTGTCCTTGTGGGTACCACCTTGAGCATGGAGAAAAGAAAGAAGACCAAAGAACTGTCTGAGGACTTGAGAAATCAAATTGTGAGTAAGTATGAGCAATCTCAAGGCTACAAGTACATCTCCAAAGACCTGATTGCTCCTGTGTCTACCGTGCGCAGTGTCAACAAGAAGTTTAAAGCCCATGGCACTGTGGCTAACCTCCCTAGATGTGGACAGAAAAGAAAAATTGACAAGAGATTTCAATGGAAGTTTGTGCGGATGTTGGATAAAGAACCTCGACTAGCATCCAAACAAGTTCAAGCTGCCCTGCAGTCCAAGGGTACAACAGTGTCAACCTGAACTATCCGTCGGCGTCTGAATGAAAAGGGACTGTATGGTTGGAGACCCAGGAAGCCCCCACTTTTTACCCAGAGACATAAAAAATCCAGGCTGGAGTTTGCCAAAACTTACCTGAAAAAGCCTAAAACGTTTTGGAAGAATGTTCTCTGGTCAGATGAGACAAAAGTAGAGCTTTTTGAGCAAAGGCATCAACATAGAGTTTACAGGAGAAAAAAAAGAGGCATTCAAAGAAAAGAAAATGGTCCCTACAGTCAAACATGGCGGAGGTTCCCTGATGTTTTGGGGTTGTTTTGCTGCCTCTGGCACTGGACTGCTTGACTGTATGCATGGCATTATGAAGTCTGAAGACTACCAACAAATTTTGCAGCATAACGTAGGGCCCAGTGTGAGAAATATATAGAAGCTGGGCATAAATCCAAACAAGTAATAAAGTGGAATAGAAATTGGATAAAACGTAACCTTTAATAGGTATAAATTAAAAAATAATAAACGTACAACATATAAACCAGGGAGGGACACCCGTGTATCTATGTGACCCTAACCAACACAAAAAGGGGAAGAAAAAACAGGATACAAAAAACACATATAAAATACTGACAGTACTCTAGCCTCCAGAGACTATTGAGATAATAATCCAAAGTGCCGTTTGACTATGCGGCCAACTATTGGTATACTTGAAACACCAGATACAATGCTACATATCAGAGAGTGCACATATATAAAGTACCCTGTAAACCATGCATGGTACATTGATATGTATGTCCAAATATATCATGGGTGTATTATCACAAAAAAAGGAAGTCAGGCACAACAATATAAATGTAAACTCCCTGTACTATTACACCAAAGGAATATCTACTTATTACTCATGCTATTAATCATATGCCATAGGCAAGATGTAATATAGCCTGAAGCCCATAGAGTTCAAAGGTGATCAGGTAGTATAGATATAACGGTGCCGTATATATAGGGCGCTGTAGGAGACGGTCAGTAATCTAGCAGCATGTATCTAAGAGGCATATAATAGACCAGAGGTCACCATATCAAATAACAAGGACGGGACCACGCTGCCCCATGAACACCTTTCATGAGCATCCCCCTTTGTGTATAATGGTGCGGTCTCAATCCTTATGAAACAATCCTAGTTGTCATAGAGCGGCACCCAAATGTGCCACTTTTGCATAAGGCACTATTACATGGAAAGATCTCACCCAATGGTGGAGAGAATCATCCTGTCTCTCAAAGGGTGAGAAAGCCTCTGTATGAGTCGGCGTCTCCCGACGCGTTTCGTCCGGTAGGACTCATCAGGGGAGTCTGAGAACCTGTGTCTGCCGCTTTACAGGTCTCCCCGCTTCTGTGTTTAAATGATCTCAAGCACGGAGGCGCGTACCATAGGCCCCGCCCCCGGCGTGTGACGAGCCTCCTGTGCTTTGCCTGCTACTTCCGGTTTAGCGGAGCGCTCATGCGCACTGCAGCGCTGAATACCATGGAGACAGGACGCTAAGCGCTCCACTCCACTGTATAGCGCTGTCCGGCTCACTGTCTATCAGGCTCCATGCCGGGATGTTTTTTAGTGTGACTCCAGTACGGATGGGTCACCAGATATGCGAGCACAATAAGACCTGTGCCATAATGTGTATAATGCACAAAGTTCATGCGCCGCATCTGAATGGATGGATAGTTTTTTCTAAAATGTCCTATCCGCCCGTTGATATGATATTGAATAGACCACTTATATAGGTTCCTACTGCAGGGTCCAGATGAGAACAGATATAGTACTCTCCCAAAGCTCATGAATATTATACTTAGACATAGAAGAGAGACCATGATTGAGTCACAAGCCAGGCGTGTAACCTGATGAGATAAAATAAAAAACAACAACAAACCATATACCGGACCCATCATGGTAAACCCCACTACTGGAACAGCGGGGAAAGAGGAGAAGGAGCAAAAAAAAAACAAAAAATACTTATATAAAAGGGGAGGGGTATACACAAAGGCACGCCGTTTATTATTAGAAGTACCGGACACCACTAGACCCCTGGACTAGATACAGGAATGAAGGAAGGCACCCTATTGTGCCCTATCCTAATGCCCTATCTTCCTATACTCCTGCCTGACGCGGAGGTTGGCACCCTAGGAGATCCTGCGCATATGGCGCCCCCACTCAACGACGACTGTCCCTACCTATCTGCCCCTATAGTCCCTAGTTAGGACAGACAGGGAGGAAGAATTATGTGCATGTTGAAATTTAATGCCAGATGTAAAAGCCAAGTGGGTGGGGAATATGTGCCTAGATAAAGCTGGACATGTCTTGGTCCTGCCTAGCGCGGGGGTTGGCACCCTAGAAAACCTCTCGCATTGGCGCCCCCACTCCTCGGCGGCTCACCCTCCCTTAATATCCCTATTACCTCAATGAAAGGCTTGTATAGTGTGTAAAGGGAAATGAGAAAGACTGGGACAGTCTATAAAAAGCAGTTATAGGGCTGTAGCTCATTTAGTCTTGATGGCTGGACCGTTTTTAGATGGAATATCCATCTGCTTTCTTTTTGGAGAATTGACCTGTCCCAGTCCCCTCCTCGTACCGGGGGTACAATTTTGTCTATTCCCACGAAAATGATCTTTTTAAGGTCCCCCTGATGGAAGGAATTCATGTGGGTTGCAACCGGTGTTTCTCTCTTATTTGCGATGTCTCGGAGGTGCTCACATACCCTTTTCCGAAATTCACGTTTGGTCTTTCCCACATACTCCATGCCGCATTCACAGTTGGCTTTATATATAACGCCCTTTGTGCGGCAATTAATGAACTGTCGGATGGAGTAAGTGGTACCCGTTACGTTGCTGGTGAATTTTTTGGTGGTCAGGATGGAAGCACAAGCCTTACAGTTACCACACCTGAAACAGCCCTTGACATGGTCCAGGTGTGGATTCAAGTTGGTTTTAGGATCGTAATGGCTGTGGACCAATCTGTCCCCCAGGGATCTCCCCTTCCGATAAGTGATCTGTGGGTACAGCGACACATGACTCTTTATGTCTCTGTCCATCAAGAGAATCGGCCAATGCCTCTGGAAGATATCTCTAATGTCATTGGCCCCGTTACAGTACGTTGTGATAAACCAGATCTGAGTGTCATTATCTGACTTCCTTTTTGGTGTCAATAAATCCTTTCTTTCTTGTCTTATAGTTTCTTTATAGGCCTTTTTCAACACCTCCTCCGGGTAACCCCTATCTCGGAACCTGCCACGGAGATCATTGGCCTGTTCATGGAAGGAGCTGTCATCTGAGCAATTCCTCCGAATTCTCAAGTACTGGCCCTTAGGAATTCCTCTTTTCAATGTGACGGGATGATTACTCTCCCAACGAAGGAGAGAATTGGTGGCAGTCTCTTTCCTATGGGTCTTGGTAGTGATAGCACCATTACTGCTTCTTTCTATACATATATCCAAGAACGCCAATTTCGTTGGACTTGCCTCATAAGTGAAGTGAAGGCCCACATCATTTACATTCAGGCTCTTCACAACATCACCGAAATCATCAATGCCCCCTCTCCAAATGACCAGCACATCATCGATGTACCTGAGCCATAATATTATCCTCTCGTCAGAACTCAGGGCTGAGTCACCAAAAACCGCCCTTTCCTCCCACCAGCCCAGGAGCAAATTTGCATACGAAGGTGCACAAGGGCTACCCATCGCAGTGCCCCTGAGCTCCTCTTTCCCCGCTGTTCCAGTAGTGGGGTTTACCATGATGGGTCCGGTATATGGTTTGTTGTTGTTTTTTATTTTATCTCATCAGGTTACACGCCTGGCTTGTGACTCAATCATGGTCTCTCTTCTATGTCTAAGTATAATATTCATGAGCTTTGGGAGAGTACTATATCTGTTCTCATCTGGACCCTGCAGTAGGAACCTATATAAGTGGTCTATTCAATACTATACCATATCAACGGGCGGATAGGACATTTTAGAAAAAACTGTCCATCCATTCAGATGCGGCGCATGAACTTTGTGCATTATACACATTATGGCACAGGTCTTATTGTGCTCGCATATCTGGTGACCCATCAGTACTGGAGTCACACTAAAAAACATCCCGGCATGGAGCCTGATAGACAGTGAGCCGGACAGCGCTATACAGTGGAGTGGAGCGCTTAGCGTCCTGTCTCCATGGTATTCAGCGCTGCAGTGCGCATGAGCGCTCCGCTAAACCGGAAGTAGCAGGCAAAGCACAGGAGGCTCGTCACACGCCGGGGGCGGGGCCTATGATACGCGCCTCCGTGCTTGAGATCATTTAAACACAGAAGCGGGGAGACCTGTAAAGCGGCAGACACAGGTTCTCAGACTCCCCTGATGAGTCCTACCGGACGAAACGCGTCGGGAGACGCCGACTCATACAGAGGCTTTCTCACCCTTTGAGAGACAGGATGATTCTCTCCACCATTGGGTGAGATCTTTCCATGTAATAGTGCCTTATGCAAAAGTGGCACAGTTGGGTGCCGCTCTATGACAACTAGGATTGTTTCATAAGGATTGAGACCGCACCATTATACACAAAGGGGGATGCTCATGAAAGGTGTTCATGGGGCAGCGTGGTCCCGTCCTTGTTATTTGATATGGTGACCTCTGGTCTATTATATGCCTCTTAGATACATGCTGCTAGATTACTGACAGTCTCCTACAGCGCCCTATATATACGGCACCGTTATATCTATACTACCTGATCACCTTTGAACTCTATGGGCTTCAGGCTATATTACATCTTGCCTATGGCATATGATTAATAGCATGAGTAATAAGTAGATATTCCTTTGGTGTAATAGTACAGGGAGTTTACATTTATATTGTTGTGCCTGACTTCCTTTTTTTGTGATAATACACCCATGATATATTTGGACATACATATCAATGTACCATGCATGGTTTACAGGGTACTTTATATATGTGCACTCTCTGATATGTAGCATTGTATCTGGTGTTTCAAGTATACCAATAGTTGGCCGTGTAGTCAAACGGCACTTTGGATTATTATCTCAATAGTCTCTGGAGGCTAGAGTACTGTCAGTATTTTATATGTGTTTTTTGTATCCTGTTTTTTCTTCCCCTTTTTGTGTTGGTTAGGGTCACATAGATACACGGGTGTCCCTCCCTGGTTTATATGTTGTACGTTTATTATTTTTTAATTTATACCTATTAAAGGTTACGTTTTATCCAATTGCTATTCCACCCAGTGTGAGAAAGTTGGGTCTTCCTAAGAGGTCATGGGTCTTCCAGCAGGACAATGACCAAAACACACTTCAAAAAGCACTAGAAAATGGTTTGAGAGAAAGCCCTGGAAACTTCTAAGGTGGCCAGCAATGAGTCCAGACCTGAATCCCATAGAACACCTGTGGAGAGATCTAAAAATGGCAGTTTGGAGAAGGCACTCTTCAAATATCAGGGACCTGGAGCAATTTGCCAAAGAAGAATGGTCTAAAATTCCAGCAGAGCATTGTAAGAAACTCAATGATGGTTACCTGAAGCGGTTGGTCGCAGTTATTTTGGCTAAAGGTTGTGCAACCAAGTATTAGGCTGAGGGTGCAAATACTTTTGTCTGGCCCATTTTTGGAGTTTTGTGTGAAATAATTAATGGTTTGCTTTTTGCTTCATTCTCTTTTGTGTTTTTTCATTTAAGACAAATAAAATGAAGATAATAATACCAAAGAATTTGTGATTGCAATCATTTTCAGGAAGAAACTAAGTATTATCTGACAGAATTGCAGGGGTGTCAATACTTTTGGCCACAACTGTATAAATCCCTTCACTAAATTCTCATCAATATACTCCTTGAGAGCTTTCAATTCTGGTCCAGACAAGGGATAATAATTGCCAAACGGAATCGCGGCACCAGGGAGTAGTTCCACAGGGCAATCATATGGCCGATGTGGTGACAATTTGTCTGCATTCTTTTTATCGCATACATCCGCAAAATCTTGATATTCATTTGGTAATTTTAACTCAACTGTAACTGCTGACCTGACTGAAGATAATTCTCCAGATGATGTCTGTTTACTTGGAAACTGCAATTCTCTCGTCTTCCAATCGGTAGAGGGATTTTGCCGCTGTAACCATGGTAACCCTAGAATTATAGGGAAGTGAGGGGAGAAAATTAGCGAAAATGACAGAATAACCTGCCTCCATACGAATCTTCCGAAGTTTTATTCAAAAGTCTACCGGCCCAGATACCAACAGAGAACCATCTATGGTCTCCATTAACACCGGTGAGCGTCTCTTCTGCGAGTATACCGTGTTTTTTAGCGAATGCAATGTCCGTGCAATTGCCGCTATCTCCAGAATCAATCATCGCTGTACTAGTAACCCAACAGGATTGCACCCAGATCTTAATGGGAATAGTACAAAGTGAGTCTTTTCTGACCTCACCTGAGAGTGACATAGCAGAACTTATTGAAAATACTTCCCCACCCACAGGTGACGATGCTAAACTACAATCAGGAAAGTCTGGATTTTCGTCTGACATCACTTTCATGCAAGAAATTGACTGAGAACATACAGAAGACACATCGGAAAAGTCTCAATCGATTACCGCAGCTGCGGACTTGCGATTTTTTTCCTGGACAGACCGAGATGTAGTGACCTGATTTTCCACAGTAGAAACATAAATTTTCTCTAAAGCGATGTTCCTTGCGTGCGTCGATAGTACTCCTCTGAGCCTACATAGGTTCAGGCTCTGCCGGAGAAGACGACCTGTTTTGAGTTTCCTTGGAGGAAGATGGGTGGAATATAGAGTTATTACAGTTGGCCTCCGCCCACTTCTCTTGCCGGCGTTCAGTGAGACGAATATCTGTATACAATGATTTATAAAGTCAGTCAGATTAGTAGGTGATTCACAGCGAGCCAATTCATCCTTAATAGTAGCAGACAAACCCCTTCTGAACACTGCATATTTTGCTGAGTCGCACCATGTAGTGTCCAGCACCACCTCCGGAATTCCATAGCATATTCCACGACAGGACGCTTTCCTTGACGAAGTGTTAATAATGCAGCCTCTGCTGTCAGGTTTCGGTTGGGGTCATCGGACATCTGACACATTGCAGTAATAAAGTCATTCAGAGAATTTAGACGTGCATCATTGGTTTCAATCAGAGGATTAACCCAGGCTAAAGCTTTGTTTGTCAGCAACATTATCATGGTTAATACCTTGTCCCATTCAGTTGGGAACTGAGCCACACGTGCCGAAAAATATAACTGAGGCCAGTCTCACACATCCAGATAATTCCGGTACCGGAAAAATCGGTACCGGAATTATCCGTGTCCGTGTGCCGGTGCGGTGGTACCCACGGTACCACACGCACCGTGCCGGAGACAGCGCTAAAATTTAGCGCTGTCCCCGGCATCGTGCTGAAGCCCCATTCATATGTTCCCTGCAGCAGCGTTTGCTGCAGGGAAGATATGAATAATAGTGCTTAAAATAAAGATCTATCTGCCCCCTGCCCTCCGACCCCTGTGCGCCTCCCCCCCCCACCCCCCCCCCCCGCTGTTCTGAAAATACTCACCCGGCTCGCTCCCTCGCCGGTGCTGCTTCCTCTACTGGCCGCAGCTTCTCCTGTATGCGGTCACGTGGGGCCGCCGATTACAGTAATGAATATGCGGCTCTGCCCCTATGGGAGGTTCGCAGATAGATCTTTATTTTAAACACTATTATTCATATCTTCCCGGCAGCAAACGCTGCTGCAGGGAAGATATGAATCGCGGCTTCAGCAGCAGTGGGGGGGACAGCGCTTAATGTAGCGCTGTCTCCTGCACGGCACACGGACTGCACACGGACAATGTCCGTGTGCGGTACGTGTTTTACACGGACCCATTAACTTTAATGGGTCCGTGTAAGACGTGCGCTCCCACGAACACTGACATGTCTCCGTGTTTGGCACACGGAGACACGGTCCGCAAAAAATCAATGACATCTGAACAGATGCATTGATTTTTATGTGTCTACGTGTGTCAGTGGCTCCGGTACGTGAGGAAACTGTCACCTCACGTATCGGAGCCACTGACGTGTGAAACCGGCCTGACACTGATTCAGAAACCCACAGAATTTCTCTTTCTCCACAAAACCTGAATGATGGGAGTATGGGAAAAACCAGACCTGGAGCTGGATTTGGAACTGGGGCTGGAACTGCAGCTACGGCTGTAGTCTCCACATTTGAGAGGCGAGTGGCTATAGCCTGGATACATGTATCAGCCACATTTGCATTATGATTAGTTTGAGACTCTAATGCCCCCAGCTTTGTCTTAATTGCCTGAAGCTCCCCATGCAGTCCTGTGACAAATGAGCACAGCTTTTTCACCCGCGCCTCATAGAATCTGACCCAGTGATCTCCATTTTTTTTTAGGCTTGTGTATTCTGTAATAAGATTATGCTAACGTTCTATGGAGACCGATGACGTAGGTCAGAATGACGACAAACACGGTACATCACAGTTCATTATATATATATATATATTAGAAAGATAAACTTCAGATGACTGATGTGCACTGTCGCTTTACAGATCAGCAAGTAATAAACAATTTCAAGAATATGTTGATGTTAGTAGTACAGACTGAGGATGCGAGTACAAGTCCAGCAATGCAGAATCCAGAGGTCAGAGCCCGGGCTTGCTCCTAGTAGGGGCAGACTCTAGCAGAGGTAGGTGTAGAGCAACAGAGTCTTTCCGGTGGTATGTAGATTCAGAAGCAAGCGGGGTATCCAGAGGAATAGAAGAAACAAGCCGGTTACAAGTCCTTGAGCTTGGCAGCAAGTGAGGTACAAGATAAACAAGTAAGGTATAGTGTGCAGAGTTCCTTTATATATGCAGCAGACAGGAAACAAGATGGCCCCCATGAAGCCAGCCACTCCATTTTGGGTAAGGGCAGAATCCAACAGAAGTAAGGGCAAGAACAGACAAAAACAGGTACCCAGTCCCAGTACTTACACTCTATTAGAAAATTCAAAGAACGTGGAGTTTTTAAAAATGTTATCTCTAGATTCTTTGTTGAAAACATCATAATGGGACAAGTTGCACCCATCATTTGCGAAACAAAGTTGTACTTAGGGGAGAACTTATTTCTATTAGCTCTTACACTAAGAAGCAGAGAGAAAAAGAGATCATGTCTCTATTACACCAGATCAGCGCAGCAGAACGAATTCATAAGAAAACCGGGTCACGGGGATCTCGCCAGGGCCTCATATCCCTACGCAACAAACTCAAGGACTCACTCAACATGAGATCCGCAAAATTATATATGCACTGTAGACATCGCTTCTATATGCATGGGAATAAAACCAGTAAGTTGACCTCACAAATGCTTAAAAAACATAAAGAAAAAAAGTTTGTAAGAAGCATTTATACTAAAACAAACAAGAGGGTTGTTGAGTGCAAGGAGATTGCCGAGGCCTTCAGACAATATTACGAATCCCTATACAACCTAGATCTACATGAATCTATGAATGACTGTACAAGAATAAAAAATTTTCTAGACCCTCTTTCCCTCCCAAAGATCCTCCCTAAGGACAGAGAAGCTCTTCTCTCCAAGATCACACTAGAAGAAGTCAAGGATACTTTGCAAACCATCCCAAAAGGTAAATCCCCGGGATCAGATGGTTTTCCAGTGATTTATTATAAAACATTTTCAGAGATCCTGCTACCCCAACTAGTCAACCTCTTTAACTCTCTCCTTGGAGGGAAACTTCCACCCCAACAGACATTGGAGGCATACATTGGCATTATCCTGAAGGAGGGGAAAGATGACAGCCATTGCAGTAACTATAGACCTATCTCACTAATCAACACTGACATAAAATTGTGGGCAAAGACATTGGCCTCGAGAATGAATGGAATCTTGGGGGGGGGGGGAGCTGCTTCACCCTGACCAGGTTGGTTTTGTCAAGGGAAGAGAGGGTAAAGATAACTCCACAAGAATCCTCCACGCTATCGCTTATGCCAGACGCTCATGGATTCCCCTCTCTATTCTATCAACGGATGCCGAGAAGGCGTTTGATAGGTTTAGCTGGAATTATATGGTAATCACTCTACATAAATTTGCCTTCCCGCCCCCCTTCATAGATGCTATCATGACTCTCTATGTGACTCCAACTACTAAGGTCGGGGTGAACGGGATATTCTCGAAGCCTTTTGAGTTAAAAAAAAAATGGAACTAGGCAGAGCTGTCCTCTTTCCCCTACCCTTTTCGTTCTGATGATGGAAACTCTGATTCAGAGAATTAGACAGGAGGTAGGCCTAAAAGGCCTAACAATTGGACAACTGGAAACCAAGACAGCTGTCTTTGCTGATGATCTCCTAATTCTGACTTCAAACCCAAAAACAGCTTCCCCAGACTTTTGAGCCTGCTTAATCAGTTTGCGATTGTCTCTAATTTCAAAATAAATATGACTAAGTCGGAAGTTCTGAATGTCTCAGCAACTGATGCAGAAGTTTTAGCACTTAAACATGAGACCTCTTTCAAGTGGTCCCCAGATAAATTAATATACCTTGGGATCTTTTTAACTGCAGATCCATCTTCCTTGTCTAAACATAACTTCTTGCCTCTGTTGGATAAGATACAAGCTTTACTCAAACTGTATGACCTTCCTTACCTATCTTGGATAGGAAGAATAAACGTGATAAAATCCTACATTCTCCCCAAAATTTTCTATGTTCTGAATATGGTCCTTATCCCTCTTCCTAATTCATTTTTCCTTACTGAAAACCAAATTGTCACAAATTTCGTATGGAAAAATAGAAGGAGCAGAATTCCCTTAAAAATTATTTCCTTACCAAAGTGAGTTGGAGGGCTAGGCCTGCCTGATTTCAAACAATACTATAACGCTATACACCTTGCCCGCTGGATAAAACTGATTAATATTAGCTCAGATGATACCAGATCTAATTTAGAATACACCTTACTGGGGAAAAAAGCAGAAATATACCTTTGTGTTCCACCTCCTCAAAAGCTTGATGCTACTACTTCAAATACATTAGCCATCAGATGTTCTCTCATCCCAAATAAATTCCCTCATTGTTTATTCCTAGATAATATTCCACTAAAAATTATACTGTGGTTGCTGGACCCTGATTATGAAGATGTTTATGGCCTCTTGGACGCCCTGCCTTACCTTCCAATTTCTCTCCTCTCAAATCAGATTACTTGTATAGATGCATGGCCAAGTGCAGCCAAAAAACGTCCCTCTGATTTTCTTCAGAAACATCTTGTCCATTACATAATGGCGAAGTTCAGGACTGTACTAAAACAAAACTCAGATTGGCTCTGGCTAGAGTTTTTGGTCAGACTTATATGTTCTATTCTCAAAACTGTATGCAAATCTAGTCAAACCTCCCACTTATTTCAAACTGCTTTACCTATCCTCCTGGGAAAAAAATAAATATCTCTTTATCTCTTCAGGAAACAAAACAAATTTTGAATAATTCTCATGGGTTTTTGAGATGTATCCTGTTGCAGGAAAATGCTTTTAAAATCCTTTCATGATGGTACAGAACCCCAGAAAGATTATTTCACTTTGGCCTATCTGACTCTCCACTCTGCTGGAGGTGCTTAAAATCAGTAGGTTCCCTACTTCATATCTTCTGGCAGTGCCCAGTTGGACAGATAATAACTATCTCCGTCGCCTGCATTTAATAAAGCGTGATTTAACCCCTTAAGAAATATTGCTCTCATTTCCCTCAAATACTTATACCCCCAAGAAAAATGATTTACTTCCTCTCTTGTTGGCTGCAGCGATCTTGACACATTGGAGACAAACGTCCCCTCCCACTCTTGATTGAATAGCTAAAGTGGAAGACATACACCGTCCAGAGGAATTGACCAGTTGGGAAATTTGTTCACATGGAAAATTTATAAAAACTTGGCTCCCCTGGGTCAACTATTCGCGCTTCATGTACCCCAAAACGCTTTCAATTTGGTTCCCTAGGTAGTTATAAGACGCTCTCCCTCTTATCTCGGCGCCGCGGTGGTCGAGCCCACCGCCCTGTTCAGATGTCCCAGTCTGTCTTTTTTACATATTCCTTGATATGTCTTATGCCGTTTTTCTTTTAGCTACAATTTGTTGTTCTGGGAGGCCCACCTGCCGTATCGTCCGAGGATTATGGGTGCTTTTCTTTTGGATCCAGATTACTGGTCCAATGGAGAGGTTTCTGCTTATACCTGAATTGTTGTTATTGTTTAAGATGTTTATTTCATGTTATGTGATTCTCCCAACAGTAATACCAGCTGGTTTTATTTTGCATAGTCACCATTGGATGTCAGTGGAGTTATTTGTTAAGCTCTGATTCTATTCTGTCTATGTGAGAATTGCAGAAATCTGTTATTTACTTTGTGTTTATGTACAAAATTAAATAAAGAATTAAAAAATAATAAATGAAAACTGATACACACCTTCCGTACCAGCGCTGTTCCAGTGGTGTTGGCACTCCCGTTCCCGGGGCTTATGAGAGGTTGTTACATAACATGAGCAATCAGTGCCAAATTCACTGTTCCCGCCTTCAGATGTATTGAACATCAACAGGAAGCCAGGGTGGTGGATGCTCTCTGACATTCGCTTATTGTTCGATTAGTCTGAAATTGGGGATAGTGACGCCATCGCTGATTGGGAGCAGGGCTCACATGATGTGACAACCTCACATGAGCCCCGGGAACATAAGAGCTGACACTGTTGGAATGGCTTCTACATGGACATTTGTTTAAGTGTTTTTGTCCAAGTAGTGGACAACCCCTTTAAACATCAAAAATCCCACACAGGGAGAAGCATTATCATAACTAGAGTGTGAAAAATAAATTACTGGAAAATCGTCTTTGGATGACAATCAAAAATTATTCATATGGAGAGAAACTTTATATCTTATTGACAAATTGTAGAAAACATATAAAAGACAATGGTATAATAAAATGAGAAAGGGAAATTGCATTAGAACTTTTAGCAAGAAAAATATCTTGTTAATAAGCAGTCTTAAGGTACCGTCACACATAACGATATTGTTAACAATATCGTTGCTTTTTGTGACGTAGCAACGATATCGTTAAGGAAATCGTTATGTGTGACAGCGACCAACGATCAGGCCCCTGCTGGGAGATCGTTGGTCACTGAGGAAAGTCCAGAACTTTATTTCGTCGCTGGACTTCCCGCTGACATCGCTGGATCGGCGTGTGTGACACTGATCCAGCGATGTCTTCACTGGTAACCAGGGTATACATCGGGTTACTAAGCGCAGGGCCGAGCTTAGTAACCCGATGTTTACCCTGGTTACCAGCGTAAACGTTAAAAAAACAAACACTACATACTTACCTTCAGCTGTCTGTCCCCGGCGCTGTGCTTCTCTGCACTCCTCCTGCATCCTGTGTCAGCGCCAGCCAGCCGGAAAGCACAGCGGTGACGTCACCGCTCTGCTTTACGGCTGACCGGCGCTGACAGTGCAGAGGAAAGCAGAGCGCCGGAGGACAGACAGCTGAATGTAAGTATGTAGTGTTTGCTTTTTTAACGTTTACGCTGGTAACCAGGGTAAACATCGGGTTACTAAGCGCGGCCCTGCGCTTAGTAACCCGATGTTTACCCTGGTTACCAGGGACCTCGGGATCGTTGGTCGCTGGAGAGCTGTGTGTGTGACAGCTCTCCAGCAACCAAACAGCGATGCTGCAGCGATCAACATCGTTGTCGGTATCGCTGCAGCGTCGCTTAGTGTGACGGTACCTTTATAGACTGGAGGAAACGTACTGTAACAAATGTGTCCTTCCTGATCACTGAGAGAACTGCTATCTCCTCCAGCCCCATACTTATCTAACTGATTGGTGCAGAGCAGGAGAAGAAGATACCGGGACCTGCACAAAGGCTGCATGTCCTGAGTGAACAGCTGAAGAACCTTCCACCTGACTTGCTCATGGACCTTTCAGATCATATAATCAATCACATGACATAGAAGGAACAGGTGGTGGGAGGAAACCATCATATTTCAGGATGACAGATGACACCAACTGATGTGCCCCAGAGATAATCTTTTGAGCAATCATCCCGGGGCGTTGAAAAAAGGTACACCAAAGAGCCAATATTTAAGGATCAGATGAAATTTCTCTAAAACAGAATACTTTTCACAATCTAGAGACCTCGAAAAACGTTTTATTAATAAAGGATGTCAATGCTTTCATAATAGGCCTGTTATAAGGTAGCTAACAGTGAATGTATGCTATATTCCCCACCCCGCCGATTCCAATGATGGGAATATATATGTATATACCCCCGACACAGTCACTGCAAACTCCACTATAACCACAGCACTACTCGCTGCCACCACCAGTGGATTTTATTATACAGGCAGACTGAAGGCCTCGTTCTAGTAGCATATGGCTTTCAGGGGTGTGGTTTACAGAACAAAAGGAACAGAACTATTAAATTTTAAATTTAATCCAAATGATAGGCAGTGTTTATAAAACATGTACAAAATATTTTACAAAAGGGACAAAACAATACAACATATACAGTTACATAAAATAAAAAAGGAATTGCGGAAGAAAGTTACTACGCCACTCACAGAAATGAGTCAACTTAGTGGAAGAAGAGCACTTTGATTTGGGGGATGTTCAGTGAATGGGATTCATGCATACACGATGTGTATCTCTCTACAGGAAACAAGATTATAATTTGGCTTGACCTTTTATCAGTACCTGAGTTACACCCACACATCATCCCCTGATGACCTCACGTGGGCTTAGTTATGGGATGTCCTCAGCCCTTCAGGATTTTTTGAAACCCCCAATTTATGTGAGAACTTCACTCTGATGATTGCAGAAATTTGAGATCGCCACCATATTTTCCATTAGGATTTTACCTTAGCCATGACATGGCTGTTGTCAGTTATCTGGCCTATATGGATTTGTGGTTTATAGACAGGGGTTGGAGTTATGAGAAAACATGCATATTCTTCACCAAATAACTCTGAAATAAAAAATATATCCCATCACTATCGAATTTATACAAGCCTCAATATTCATACTTTTCCATTGGTGACAGTTGTCTGGCAAAGATGTTTGGATAAAAAGAATTTGCACCTGTGAAAACCAATAGTTATGTCTAAAGGGTGTGAAGTGTTTGCTTTAACCCCTTCATGACCTTGCGATTTTTCCTTTTTCCGTGTTCGTTTTTCACTCCTCTCCTTCCCAGAGCCATAACTTTTTAATTTTTCCGTCAATTTGGCCATGTGAGGGCTTATTTTTTGCGGGACAAGTTGTACTTTTGAACAACATCATTGGTTTTAGCATGTCGTGTAGTAGAAAATGGGAAAAAAATTCCAAGTCCAGTGAAATTGCAAAAAAGTGCAATCCCACACTTGTTTTTTGTTTGGCTTTTTTGCTAGGTTCACTAAATGCTAAAACTGACCTGGGAAAAAACCATTATTATTGCATTATTATTAAAGGTTATTTTTTATGAATCCTGTTTTTTTTGGTTTTTTAACCCCTTTACCCCCAAGGGTGGTTTGCACGTTAATGACCAGGCCAATTTTTACAATTCTGACCACTGTCCCTTTATGAGGTTATAACTCCGAAACGCTTCAACGGATCCTGGTGATTCTGACATTGTTTTCTCGTGACATATTGTACTTCATGATAGTGGTAAAATTTCTTTGATAGTACCTGCGTTTATTTGTGAAAAAAACGGAAATTTGGCGAAAATTTTGAAAATTTCGCAATTTTCAAACTTTGAATTTTTATGCAATTAAATCACAGAGATATGTCACACAAAATACTTAATAAGTAACATTTCCCACATGTCTCCTTTACATCAGCATAATTTTGGAACCAATTTTTTTTTTTGTTAGGGAGTTATAAGGGTTAAAAGTTGACCAGCAATTTCTCATTTTTACAACACCATTTTTTTTTAGGGACCACGTCTCATTTGAAGTCATTTTGAGGGGTCTATATGATAGAAAATGCCCAAGTGTGACACCATTCTAAAAACTGCACCCCTCAAGGTGCTCAAAACCACATTCAAGAAGTTTATTAACCCTTCAGGTGTTTAATAGGAATTTTTGGAATGTTTAAATAAAAATGAACATTTAACTTTTTTACACAAAAAATTTACTTCAGCTCCAATTTGTTTTATTTTACCAAGGGTAACAGGAGAAATTGGACCCAAAAAGTTGTTGTCCAATTTGTCCTGAGTACGCTGATACCCCATATGTGGCAGTAAACCACTGTTTGGGCGCATGGGAGAGCTCGGAAGGGAAGGAGCGCTATTTGACTTTTCAATGCAAAATTGACAGGAATTGAGATGGGACGCCATGTTGCGTTTGGAGAGCCACTGATGTGCCTAAACATTGAAACCCCCCACAAGTGACACCATTTTGGAAAGTAGACCCCCTAAGGAACTTATCTGGATGTGTGGTGAGCACTTTGACCCACCAAGTGCTTCACAGAAGTTTATAATGCAGAACCGTAAAAATAAAAAATCATATTTTTTCACAAAAATTATATTTTTGCCCCCAATTTTTTATTTTTCCAAGGGTAAGAGAAGAAATTGGACCTCAAAAGTTGTTGTCCAATTTGTCCTGAGTACGCTGATACCCCATATGTGGCAGTAAACCACTGTTTGGGCGCATGGGAGAGCTCGGAAGGGAAGGAGCGCAGTTTGACTTTTCAATGCAAAATTGACAGAAATTGAGATGGGACGCCATGTTGCGTTTGGAGAGCCACTGATGTGCCTAAACATTGAAACCCCCCACAAGTGACACCATTTTGGAAAGTAGACCCCCTAAGGAACTTATCTAGAGGTGTGGTGAGCACTTTGACCCACCAAGTGCTTCACAGAAGTTTATAATGCAGAACCGTAAAAATAAAAAATCAAATTTTTTCACAAAAATTATATTTTTGCCCCCAATTTTTTATTTTTCCAAGGGTAAGAGAAGAAATTGGACCTCAAAAGTTGTTGTCCAATTTGTCCCGAGTACGCTGATACCCCATATGTGGCAGTAAACCACTGTTTGGGCGCATGGGAGAGCTCGGAAGGGAAGGAGCGCAGTTTGACTTTTCAATGCAAAATTGACAGAAATTGAGATGGGACGCCATGTTGCGTTTGGAGAGCCACTGATGTGCCTAAACATTGAAACCCCCCACAAGTGACACCATTTTGGAAAGTAGACCCCCTAAGGAACTTATCTAGAGGTGTGGTGAGCACTTTGACCCACCAAGTGCTTCACAGAAGTTTATAATGCAGAACCGTAAAAATAAAAAATCATATTTTTTCACAAAAATTATATTTTTGCCCCCAATTTTTTATTTTTCCAAGGGTAAGAGAAGAAATTGGACCTCAAAAGTTGTTGTCCAATTTGTCCCGAGTACGCTGATACCCCATATGTGGCAGTAAACCACTGTTTGGGCGCATGGGAGAGCTCGGAAGGGAAGGAGCGCCGTTTGACTTTTCAATGCAAAATTGACAGGAATTGAGATGGGACGCCATGTTGCGTTTGGAGAGCCACTGATGTGCCTAAACATTGAAACCCCCCACAAGTGACACCATTTTGGAAAGTAGACCCCCTAAGGAACTTATCTGGATGTGTGGTGAGCACTTTGACCCACCAAGGGCTTCACAGAAGTTTATAATGCAGAGCCATAAAAATAAAACAAAATTTTTTTCCCACAAAAATTATTTTTTAGCCCCCAGTTTTGTATTTTCCCTAGGGTAACAGGAGAAATTGGACCCCAAAAGTTGTTGTCCAATTTGTCCTGAGTACGCTGATACCCCATATGTGGGGGGGAACCACCGTTTGGGCGCATGGGAGGGTTCGGAAGGGAAGGAGCGCCATTTGGAATGCAGACTTAGATGGAATGGTCTGCAGGCGTCACATTGCGTTTGCAGAGCCCCTAATGTACCTAAACAGTAGAAACCCCCCACAAGTGACACCATTTTGGAAAGTAGACCCCCTAAGGAACTCATCTTGATGTGTTGTGAGAGCTTTGAACCCCCAAGTATTTCACTACAGTTTATAACGCAGAGCCATGCAAATAAAAAATATTTTTTTTTCCACAAAAATTATATTTTAGCCCCCAGTTTTGTATTTTTCCAAGGTTAGCAGGAGAAATTGGACCCTAAATGTTGTTGTCCAATTTGTCCTGAGTACGCTGATACCCGATATGTGGGGGGGAACCACCGTTTGGGCGCATGGGAGGGCTCGGAAGGGAAGGAGCATCATTTGGAATGCAGACTTAGATGGATTGGTCTGCAGGCGTCACATTGCGTTTGCAGAGCCCCTAATGTACCTAAACAGTAGAAACCCCCCACAAGTGACCCCATATTGGAAACTAGACCCCTCAATGAACTTATCTAGATGTGTTGTGAGAACTTTGAACCCCCAAGTGTTTCACTACAGTTTATAACGCAGAGCCGTGAAAATAAAAAATCTTTTTGTTTTCCCACAAAAATTATTTTTTAGCCCCCAGTTTTGTATTTTCCCAAGGGTAACAGGAGAAATTGGTCCACAAAAGTTGTTGTCCAATTTGTCCTGAGTACGCTGATACCCCATATGTTGGGGTAAACCCCTGTTTGGGCACACAGGAGAGCTCAGAAGGGAAGGAGCACTGTTTTACTTTTTCAACGCAGAATTGGCTGGAATTGAGATCGGACGCCATGTCGTGTTTGGAGAGCCCCTGATGTGCCGAAACAGTGGAAACCCCCCAATTATAACTGAAACCCTAATCTAAACACACCCCTAACCCTAATTCCAACGGTAACCCTAACCACACCTCTAACCCTGACACACCCCTAACCCTAATCCCAACCCTATTCCCAACTGTAAATGTAATCTAAACCCTAACCCTAACTTTAGCCCCAACCCTAACTGTAGCCCCAACCCTAACCCTAACCCTAGCCCTAACCCTAGCCCTAACCCTAGCCCTAACCCTAACCCTAGCCCTAACCCTAGCCCTAACCCTAACCCTAGCCCTAACCCTAGCCCTAACCCTAGCCCTAACCCTAACCCTAGCCCTAACCCTAGCCCTAGCCCTAACCCTAGCCCTAACCCTAGCCCTAACCCTAGCCCTAGCTCTAACCCTAGCCCTAACCCTAGCCCTAACCCTAGCCCTAGCCCTAACCCTAGCCCTAACCCTAGCCCTAATGGGAAAATGGAAATAAATACATTTTTTTTTATTTTTCCCTAACTAAGGGGTTTGATTTACTTTTATAGCGAGTTTTTTAGCGGATTTTTATGATTGGCAGCCGTCACACACTGAAAGACCCTTTTTATTGCAAAAAATATTTTTTGCAATACCACATTTTGAGAGCTATAATTTTTCCATATTTTGGTCCACAGAGTCATGTGAGGTCTTGTTTTTTGCGGGACGAGTTGACGTTTTTATTGAAAACATTTTTGGGCACGTGACATTTTTTTATCGCTTTTTATTCCGATTTTTGTGAGGAAGAATGACCAAAAGCCAGCTATTCATGAATTTCTATTGGGGGAGGCGTTTATACCGTTCCGCGTTTGGTAAAATTGATAAATCAGTTTTATTCTTCGGGTCAGTACGATTACAGCGATACCTCATTTATATCATTTTTTTATGGTTTGGTGCTTTTATACGATAAAAACTATTTTACAGAAAAAATAATTATTTTTGCATCGCTTTATTCTCAGGACTATAACTTTTTTATTTTTTTGCTGATGATGCTGTATGGCGGCTCTTTTTTGCGGGACAATATGACGCTTTCAGCGGTACCATGGTTATTTATATCTGTCCTTTTGATCGCGTGTTATTCCACTTTTTGTTCGGCGGTATGATAATAAAGCGTTGTTTTTTGCCTCGTTTTTTTTTTTTCTTACGGTGTTTACTGAAGGGGTTAACTAGTGGGACAGTTTTATAGGTCGGGTCGTTACGGACGCGGCGATACTAAATATGTGTACTTTTATTGGTTTTTTTTTTTTATTTAGATGAAGAAATGTATTTATGGGAATCATATTTTTTTTTTTTTCATTATTTTGGAATATTTTTTTTTATTTTTTTTACACATTTGGAAAATTTTTTTTTAACTTTTTTACTTTGTCCCAGGGGGGGACATCACAGATCAGTGATCTGACAGTTTGCACAGCACTCTGTCAGATCACTGATCTGATAGGAGTGCAGGCTGCTTCACAGTGCCTGCTCTGAGCAGGCTCTGTGAAGCCACCTCCCTCCCTGCAGGACCCGGATCCGCGGCCATCTTGGATCCGGGGCTCGAGCAGGGAGGGAGGTGAGGAGACCCTCGCAGCAACGCGATCACATCGCGTTGCTGCGGGGGGCTCAGGGAAGCCCGCAGGGAGCCCCCTCCCTGCGCGGTGCTTCCCTGCACCGCCGGCACATCGCGATCATCTTTGATCGCGGTGTGCCAGGGGTTAATGTGCCGGGGGCGGTCCGTGACCGCTCCTGGCACATAGTGCCGGATGTCAGCTGCGATAAGCAGCTGACACCCGGCCGCGATCGGCCGCGCTCCCCCCGTGAGCGCGGCCGATCGGCTATGACGTACTATCCCGTCCAGGGTCAGATAAGCCCAGGGCACCTCGACGGGATAGTACGTCTAAGGTCACAGAGGGGTTAAAAATGACCTGCCATTATGATTCTCCAGGTCAGTACGAGTTCATAGACACCTAACATGACTAGGTTATTTTTTACCTAAGTGGTGAAAAAAAATTCCAAACTTTGCTAAAAAAAAAATAAAAATAAAATTGCGCCATTTTCCGATACCCGTAGCGTCTCCATTTTTCATGATCTGGGGTCGGTTGAGGGCTTATTTTTTGCATGCCGAGAGGACATTTTTAATTATAGCATTTTGGTGCATATACGTTCTTTTGATCGCCCGTTATTGCATTTTAATGCAATGTCGCGGCAACAAAAAAAACGTAATTCTGGCGTTTCGCATTTTTTTCTCGCTACACCGTTTAGTGATCAGGTTAATGCTTTTTTTTAATTGATAGATCGGGCGATTCTGAGCGCGGTGATACCAAATATGTGTAGATTTGATTTTTTTTTAATTCATTTATTTTGATTGGGGCGAAAGAATTTAAACTTTTATATTTTTTTTTATTTTTTTCACATTTTTTGTAACTTTTTTTTTTAACTTTTGCCATGCTTCAATAGCCTCCATGGGAGGCTAGAAGCAGGCATAGCACGATCGGCTCTGCTACATAGCAGCGATCATCAGATCGCTGCTATGTAGCAGAATTGCAGGTGTGCTGTGAGCGCCGTCCACAGGGTGGCGCTCACAGCTGCCGAGGATCAGTAACCATAGAGGTCTCAAGGACCGCTATGGTTACTATTCTGAAGCATCGTCGACCCCCGATCATGTGACGGGGGTCGGCGATGACGTCATTTCCGGCCGCCCGGCCGGAAATGGTAGTTAAATGCCGCTGTCTGCGATTGACAGCGGCATTTAACTAGTTAATAGGTGCGGGCAGATCGCGATTCTGCCCGCGCCTATTACGGGCACATGTCAGCTGTTCAAAACAGCTGACATGTCCCGGCTTTGATGCAGGCTCACCGCGGAGCCCTGCATCAAAGCAAGGGATCTGACCTCGGACGTACTATCCCGTCCGAGGTCAGAAAGGGGTTAATCCTTCACGTCACAAAAACATTTTCCTGTCTTAATTATTTGTCCAATCCTCTGAAAAGAGTTACCCTGTCTATTCCAAATCTCAATTACCTGTCCAAGCTATAACTTTATCATTGCACAACAGACTCCCTCGTTGACACTGCAAGGATCCTTTACTTCACAAAAGGGGCTGCCTGTATGTTAGATAGGATGGTTCACTTCTCTTTTTCTATAAATGTAAGTTTATTTCTAAGGCCGCCGTCACACATGCGAGTTTTACGGACGTAAGAGCGCAGAATCTACGTCCGTAAAACTCGCAAAAAATACGCCACAATTATTCTCTATGCCCCTGCTCCTATCTGCCGTATTTTACTGATCAGTATTATACGGCTTTCTACGGCCGTACAAAATCGCAGCATGCTGCGTTTGTCACCGTACTGCGCAAGAAATACGCCAATGAAAGTCTATGGAAGCGTGAAAAATACGGATTACACACGGACAAGCAGTGTGACTTGCGAGAAATACGCAGCGCCATTTTTACTGTACACCGCACTGAATTACCGGCTTTTCTCTCTAATATATGTGTCTACTGACACATATATATATATATATATATATATATATATATACAGTATATATATATTTTCTTTTCTTTTTGGGACACATGGATCACTTCTATAGCGGTATGTTGGTTTTGCTAGCCTGCGAGAAAACCACGCAGTACGGATGCCATACGGATTACATACGGAGGATGCCATGCGCAAAAAACGCTGACACACCCTGCCTACGGAGGAGCTACGGACCACTTTTTTCGGGACTTTTCAGCGTATTACGGCCGTAATATACGGACCGTATTGTTTTACGCTGTGTGTGACGCCGGCCTAAGAGTGTTAGCTAGATTGCAAGCTCTTATCCAACTGCAAAAAAGAGGGGAGGAGGGAGGATACATTTTTATATTTTCTACGACAAAGGATATCCCACTGATGTCTTTACTGCAGCCTTTAATCATGCTTTGGGGAGGGACATACAAGCACTTCTCAGTCTGGCAAGGAGAGAACCAGAGGGTGGATTTATGTGTATTATTGGCACCTTTAATAGCCAATCCAGCAGCGTTTACCAAGGTATCAAGACACTGCGATATTCTATTTGCCAATCCTTATCTTGGGGTAGCCATTTCCCCCACACCAAAAATCACATATGCAGTAGTGTTCAAAATAATAGTAGTCCAATATGACTAACCAGATTACCACCAGTTCGCAAAATAATGATCGCTATTTGGGGTTTCTATATATATTGTTTTGTGACAAGCTGGGACCTACTACATTTTGAATGGACTCACTACTTAGTTACTTTGTCTGTGACAACACTGTAGCACTATTAGCACCTTAGTAGAGGCATGGATAACCATTTATATCATGAACATTTGAATTATACCACTGTAAACATAGAAGGAGCTTTATATGTAGGTGAATTTGTTAGATCTGGGATGGATGGATTCAGGGATCTATCAGATGTGTGTTCACAAGCCAAATCAATATTCTTAGAGCTTCCTGTGCTTTGTCAGTTGGAAATTATCTCAGTTTCTTCATCATGGAAAATTGATGGGCATTATTATGTGGGGCACTTAGGAGGATCAATACTAGGGACACTCATGGCAGGAGCATCTCTGAATCGCCGTAGCAACAGGATGAGGAGTTTGTGCAGTTTGGGAAAAGATGGGGACGGTGCTGGAAATGTGAGAAGTCAGATGTGTCTTTGTTGTAATCTCTGCAGATGAGTCCTGGCTGGAGAAGTTGTCGTGTCAGTCTGGGCCGGACGAAGAAATTGGGAAAGTGAATGGCTCCATCAAAAAAAACGTCTGCTGTGAGTTACTATATATAACTTGATTGTAATCTCACATATGTTCTGCAGCACTAGTATGTAACCCTGTAAGTAACCATATGGCGGTAATATCAGTCTTAGGGTCTGGATGGCACTTTTCAGCCTGGGGGGCAATCACAAGGCAGTGGCCCGCGAGTTGAAGTGGCCCTCCTTTTCCCTGATTACCTCTGGCCATTGCATTAAAGCAGCAGAGATAACAGGCTTTAAAAACAGGCTGGTACACAGAATGGAGCTTGCTGCATAGACATAGGAGCAGAACCAAACTTACTCCAGAGATATGGGAGCCGAAAAGAGCTTACTCCAAAGATATGAGAGCAGAACCGAGCTTACTCCAGAGATATGGGAGCAGAACAGAGCTTACTACAGAGATATGGGAGCAGAACCGAGCTTACTACAGAGATATGGGAGCAGGACAGAGCTTACTATAGAGATATGGGAGCAGAACCAAGCTTACTCCAGAGATATGGGAGCCGAACAGAGCTTACTCCAAAGATATTAGAGCAGAACCGAGCTTACTCCAGAGATATAGGGGCAGAACAGAGCTTACTCCAGAGATATAGGAGCAAAACAGAGCTTACTGCATAGGTACGTGTACAGAACCGAGCTTACTCTAGAGATATGGGAGATATACAGAGATATAGGAGTAGAACAGAGCTTACTACAGTGATATGGGAGCATGACAGAGCTTCCTGCGTAGGTATGTGTGCAGAACCGAACTTACTATAGAGATATGAGAGTAGAACAGAGCTTACTACAGAGATATGGGAGTGGAACTGAGCTTACTCCGGAGATATGGGCGCAGAACCGAGCTTACTGCAGAGATATAGGAGCAGAGCTTACTACAGAGATATGGGAGCATGACAGAGCTTACTGCATAGGTATGTGTGCAGAACCGAGCTTACTATAGAGATAAGGGAGCAGGACTGAGCATACTACAGAGATAAGGGAGCAGGACCAAGCTTACTACAGAGATAAGGGAGCAGGACCAAGCTTACTACAGAGATAAGGGAGCAGAACTGAGCTTAATAAGTCTACTACATGGAACCAAGCCTGCTACATAGAAACTGGAGCAGAACCGAGATTACGGCATACATACAGTACCATAATCTAGATTACTACATTGATACAGTACCAGAACCAAGCTTACCGCTTAGATATGGTGCCATAAAGGAGCTTATTTACAAACATACATGCAACAATATGGCTACACAGTGCCTACTATCACCACTACACAGCGAATAAATATTATAATAACACCATTACCTCTACATGAAACTACACTCTATACAAAGACTAATGATACCACCATACACATCTACTATATAATTGTCTAAGGGTCACTTCCGTCTTTCTGTCTGTCCCAGCCTCTGTCTGTCATGGAATCCAAGTCGCTGATTGGTCGTGGCAAAACGCCCACGACCATTGCCACGACCAATCAGCGACGGGCGCAGTCCGGCGGCAACATGGCCGCTCCTTCCTCCCCGCAGTCAGTGCCCGCTCCATACTCCCCTCCAGTCAGCGCTCACACAGGGTTAATGGCAGCGCTAATAGACCGCGTTATGCCGCGGTGTAACGCACTCCATTAACGCTATTAACCCTGTGTGATCAACTTTTTTACTATTGATGCTGCCTATGCAGCATCAATAGTAAAAAGATCTAATGTTAAAAAAAATAAAAAATCATATACTCACCTTCCGGCGCCTTTCCGGCTCCTCGCGACGCTCCGGTGACCGGTCCATGCATTCCGATCTCGCGAGATGATGACGTAGCGGTCTCGCGAGACCGCTACGTCATCATCTTGCGAGACCGCAATGCACTCTTGAGACCGGAGCGCGCGAGGAGCGTCGGTAAACGCTTCCTGGATCCAGGGGCCAACGGAAGGTGAGTATATAACAATTTTTTATTTTAATTCTTTTTTTAACAGGGATATGATGCACACATTGCTATATACTACGTGGGCTGGGCAATATACTACGTGGGCTAGGCAATATACTACACGGGCTGGGCAATATACTATTCGGGCTGTGCAATATACTACGCGGGCTGTGCAATATACTATGCGGGCTGTGCAATATACTATGTGCCTGGGCAATATACTACGTGGCTGGGCAATATACTATGTGGCTGAGCAATATAGTACATGACTGGGCAATATACTACTGTACGTGGCTGGGCAATATACTACGTGGCTGGGCAATATACTATGTGGCTGGGCAATATACTACGTGACTTGGCAATATAGTACGTGACTGGGCAATATACTATGTGGTTGGGCAATATACTACGTGGGCTGTGCAATATACTACGTGGACATGCATATTCTAGAATACCCGATGCGTTAGAATCGGGCCACCATCTAGTCTATATATATAATTGTCTAAGAGGTACTTCCATCTGTCTGTCTGTCTGCAACTTCCGTAACGGAAATCCCGCGTCGCTGATTGGTCTCGCCAGCTGCCTGTCATGGCTGCCGCGACCAATCAGCGACGGCCACAGTCCGATTAGTCCCTCCTTACTCCCCTGCAGTCAGTGCCCGGCGCCCGCATACTCCCCTCCAGTCACTGCTCACACAGGGTTAATGCCAGCAGTAACGGACTGCGTTATGCCGTGGATAACGCACTCTGTTAACGCTGCTATTAACTCTGTGAGACCAACTTTTTACTATTGATGCTGCGTATGCAGCATCAATAGTAAAAAGATCTAATGTTACAAATAATAATAATAAAAAAGGTTATTCTCCACTTCCGTTGTCGCGCGCTGTCCTCGGCAGTGCAAGCGGTAGGTTCCGGTGCCAAGGATGCTATGCGAGAAGGACCTGCCATGATGTCATGGTCATGTGACTGCGACGTCATCACAGGTCCTGCGCTCATGCCAACCCTGTCCGGAAGCTGCCGCGTGCACCGCACACAGGCGCCAGGACTTGAAGGGGCCTTCGGAAGGTGAGTATATGTTTATTTTTTATTTTAAGTCTCTTTTAACCACGCATATAGTGCCCACATTGCTATATACTACGTGGGCTGTGTTATATACTACATCTCTGCTATATACTATGTAGCTGGGCAATATACAACATGACTGTCCAATATACTACGTGGCTGTGCAATATACTACGTAGCCATGCAATATACTACGTGCCTCTACAATATACTACATGGCTATGTTATATACTACGTGGCTCTGCTATATACTACGTGGCTGACCAATATACTACATACCTGTACAATACACTACGTGGCTATGTTATATACTATGTGGCTGTGTTATATACTACGTAGCTCTGCTATATACTACGTATGCTGTGTTACATACTACGTAGCTCTGTTACAGTATATACTACGTAGCTCTGTTATATACTACGTCGGTTGTGTTATATGCTACGTCACTGTGCAATATAGTACGTAGCCTGTGCTATATACTACCTACATATTCTAGAATACCCGATACGTTAGAATTGGGCCACCATCTAGTTTTATTATAATGACTGAACTCCATTAAGCTGCTACTAAATAAAAATAAAATGCTACCTAAAAAGAGCAATATTACAACCTTACAGTAACCGTATATTGGTAGATACCAGTTCTGCAGAACAAGTGATTACAGTACAGCAGTAGCGTAGCTACTGGGGGGGCAGAGGAGGTCTTCGCCCCGGGCCCTGTCACATGAAGGGGCCCACTGGGAGCCAGCACTGCCACTTCCATGATGAGGCACAATACAGCACAGGAGGAGAGCAGCAAAATGCCTGCTCTCCCGACTGAAGGTGATTCTGCACTCTGGTCGGACAGTGACCAGTTGCAAATCTCCCTCCTGGACTATTGTGCTGATGGACCTCAGGAGCTTCTTCTCCCAGGCTGCAGGTTTCTTCCCTCCCTGTGCACGCTGGGATTGGCTCAGGGCAGGCACGCTGGGTCCTAGTGCCCACCTGCATTTTACGCAGATACTTCCTGGTCCTGCTGGAAACTTCATTGGAAAGTAGGGATAAAATGCATTAGATTGATAGGAATGTCAGTCACTGGGGGTAAATGTGAGAGGATGAGGGAGTTGTGGGGGAGAGTCGACAGGGCACTGGGGGGGTGAATGTGAAAGGATGGGGGTGTTGTGGGGGAGAGTCGACCGGGCACTGGGGGGGTGAATGTGAAAGGATGGGGGTGTTGTGGGGGAGAGTCGACAGGGCACTGGGGGGGGTGAATGTGAAAGGATGGGGGTGTTGTGGGGGAGAGTCGACAGGGCACTGGGGGGGTGAATGTGAGCCGTTAAGAGTATTGTGAGGGCTGAGGTGGGTGAGGGGCGACGGCACTGGACGAGATTATATGCACTCCATCACATGTAACTGTTGCTCTCTGGGATGGGGAGGTAGGGGCTTATTATACTTACCTGCTGGGTGAGCCATGAGCTGCATTACATTTAAAGCATCACTCCAGCATTTTTGTTTATTTCACCACTGGAGTGGCGCTTTAAGGGTATGCACGCGTTGCGGATTTGACGCTGCAAATCATTTTCCATCCAGTTTAACAGTACCATGTAAACCTATAGAAAACAAAATCTACTGTGCCCATGCTGCAGAAAATATCGCGCGGAAACGCTGCATTGTATTTTCCACAACATGTCAATTCTTTGTGCGGATTCCGCAGCACTTTACACCTGCACCATAATAGAAAACTGCAGGTGTTAAAACCCAGGTGAAATCAGCACAAAAAATGCTGGAAATCTCTGTGCCGAAAAATCCGCACACAAATCTGCAACGTGTGCACATAGTCTCAATCCAAGCCCAACTGTCTGATACTCACCTTCCGGCGTTTTCATCTGTTTTCGCCACCGCACCGTTTGGGTCCATCTCCTGAAGTTTGTGACCTGTTCGCTGCTCCGGTGTTTCATGGAGCGGTACAGAGGCCACTAATCCATTTTTGTCTACAAAAGCATCGCTCTGGCCTCTTTCTCGCCTCTTTCTCGCCCTCATAGAATTACATTGAGCGCTTGTGAAGTGGCTTCTAACTTCTGGCCAATTAGAAGCTGACAAGATGGAGCCGCGGGACTGGAGCGGTGCTCAAAAGCGGTGAATATGGCAGAGGATGAGTATATGGCCGGGGCAGGGGACTTGTGCTTAAAGCATCACTTCAGCAGTGAAAAGAAAACCCTGATGGAGTGGTGCTTTAATAATAAGCAGACTGCCAAATCATGACACGGAGTGCCGCCTGCCATGAGCCCCCAATATCACTGGCGTCATCAGGCTGTCATGCGACAACTTGTTTGCTATGTGCTTGTGTCGACTAGAAAGGTTTGGATTCTTTCAATAGAAGAGAATTGAGAGAAGCCGAAAGAGTCGTCACATGACCGCCTGCTGACATCAGCGATGCTGGGGCCATTGTTACTGTTCATGGGGGGACTCAAGGGACATTATTAAATGTCAAGTGGGCACTTAAGAAGCATTATTATTTATGGGGTCATCAGTGCGCATCTCCTGGGTGGTAGAGGCTACTGAGCCGGCTGTCAGTCGCAGTAAGGCTATGTGCACACGTAGCGGATTTAGCTGTGGATCTGCAGCAGTTTTCCATGCCTTGTACAGTAGCATGATAACCTATGGAAAACCAAATCTGCTGTGCCCATGCTGCGGAAACTTCCACGTGGAAATGCGTTGTATTTTCCGCAGCATGTCAATTCTTTGTGCGGATTCCACAGCGTTTAACACCGATTCCTTAATAGGAATCCGCAGGTGTAAAAACGCAGGTGAAATCTGCACAAAAACTGCACAAAATCCGCAGGGTGTTTTACCTCCGGATTTTGCAGAATCCACGCGGAAAAATCCACAATGGAATCCGCAACGTGTGCACATACCCTAAGAGGCACAGTTACAGCTGCTGCTCACTATACACAGAGCAGTGACTGAAACCGTGTCGGCGCCGTCCCCGAGGCTGTAGTGAGAAATAAAGTTCATTTCCTCCTGGCAGTGTGACTCTCAGTGCAGGCAATACACGGTCTCAGAAGATTGTTAACTATTATACTGTGATTGGGGGACCAATGGGGACATCATGCTAGGTATAGGGGAACTCTAATGGACATCACACTGTATGTATGGGAGCTGTGGGCCCATCATACTGTGTATAAGGGAGCTGTGTTGTGAATTCTGTTGTCAAGCTCCCTCCTGTGGTCATGAATGGTACTTTGGCTGGTTCTGTCCATGGGCTTCCTCTGGTGGTTGTGAGTGGAGCTGCGGCTTCTGAGTTTCCTTCCACAGGTGACGAGGTTAATTCGTTAGCTGGCTGCTCTATTTAACTCCACTTAGATCATTGCTCCATGCCACCTGTCAATGTTCCAGTATTGGTCTAGTTCTCTCCTGGATCGTTCTTGTGACCTGTCTTCCCAGCAGAAGCTAAGTTCCTGCTTGATTTTCTCTGGTTTGCTATTTTTCTGTCCAGCTTGCTATTTTGATTTTTGTCTTGCTTGCTGGAAGCTCTGGGACGCAGAGGGAGCGCCTCCGCACCGTGAGTCGGTGCGGAGGGTCTTTTTGCGCCCTCTGCGTGGTCTTTTTGTAGTTTTTTGTGCTGACCGCAAAGTTACCTTTCCTATCCTCTGTCTGTTCAGTAAGTCGGGCCTCACTTTGCTAAATCTATTTCATCTCTGTGTTTGTAATTTTCATCTTTACTCACAGTCATTATATGTGGGGGGCTGCCTTTTCCTTTGGGGAATTTCTCTGAGGCAAGGTAGGCTTTATTTTTCTATCTCTAGGGCTAGCTAGTTTCTTAGGCTGTGTCGAGTTGCATAGGGAGCGTTAGGAGCAATCCACGGCTATTTCTAGTGTGTGTGATAGGATTAGGGATTGCGGTCAGCAGAGTTCCCACGTCTCAGAGCTCGTCCTATATTAGTAACTATCAGGTCATTCCGTGTGCTCTTAACCACCAGGTCCATTATTGTCCTTACCACCAGGTCATAACAGTACAGGTGGCCCAAAGTATTAATGCATCTCAATAGAGGGATAAGAGAAGTTCTGAGACCATTTTTTTTTCTTTGCAGTGTGTTTTGTCTCTCTTTTCCCCTTTACCTCTGGGTGGTTCAGGATACAGGTGTAGATATGGACATTCAAGGTCTGTCCTCTTGTATGGATAATTTCACTGCAAGGGTACAAAACATTCAAGATTTTGTGGTTCAGAATCCAATGTTAGAGCCTAGGATTCCTATTCCTGATTTGTTTTTTGGGGGATAGATCTAAGTTTCTGAATTTCAAAAATAATTGTAAATTGTTTCTTGCTTTGAAACCTCGCTCCTCAGGTGACCCTGTTCAACAAGTGAAAATCATTATTTCTTTGTTATGTGGTGACCCTCAAGACTGGGCATTTTCCCTTGCGCCAGGAGATCCGGCATTGCGTGATGTTGATGCGTTTTTTCTGGCGCTCGGATTGCTTTATGATGAACCTAATTCAGTGGATCAGGCAGAGAAAATCTTGCTGGCTCTGTGTCAGGGTCAGGATGAGGTAGAAATATATTGTCAGAAGTTTAGGAAGTGGTCTGTACTCACTCAGTGGAATGAACGTGCCCTGGCAGCAATTTTCAGAAAGGGTCTCTCTGAAGCCCTTAAGGATGTCATGGTGGGATTTCCCATGCCTGCTGGTCTGAATGAGTCTATGTCTTTGGCCATTCAGATCGATCGACGCTTGCGTGAGCGTAAAGCTGTGCACCATTTGGCGGTATTATCTGAGCATATACCTGAGCCTATGCAATGTGATAGGACTTTGACCAGAGCTGAACGGCAAGAACACAGACGTCGGAATGGGCTGTGTTTTTACTGTGGTGATTCCACTCATGCTATCTCCGATTGTCCTAAGCGCACTAAGCGTTTCGCTAGGTCTGCTACCATTGGTACGGTACAGTCGAAATTTCTTTTGTCCGTTACTCTGATTTGCTCTTTGTCATCCTATTCTGTTATGGCATTTGTGGATTCAGGCGCTGCCCTGAATTTGATGGACTTGGAGTTTGCTAGGCGCTGTGGTTTTTTCTTGGAGCCCTTGCAGTATCCTATTCCATTGAGAGGAATTGATGCTACGCCTTTGGCCAAGAATAAGCCTCAGTACTGGACCCAATTGACCATGTGCATGGCTCCTGCACATCAGGAGGATATTCGCTTTTTGGTGTTGCATAATCTGCATGATGTGGTCGTTTTGGGGTTGCCATGGCTGCAGGTCCATAATCCAGTATTAGATTGGAAATCTATGTCTGTGTCCAGCTGGGGTTGTCAGGGGGTACATGGTGATGTTCCATTTTTGTCTATTTCGTCATCCACCCCTTCTGAAGTCCCGGAGTTTTTGTCGGATTACCGGGATGTATTTGATGAGCCCAAACCCAGTGCCCTACTTCCTCATAGGGATTGCGATTGTGCTATCAATTTGATTCCTGGTAGTAAGTTTCCTAAGGGCCGACTGTTCAATTTATCTTTGCCAGAGCACGCCGCTATGCGGAGTTATATAAAGGAATCCTTGGAGAAAGGTCATATTCGCCCGTCGTCATCACCATTGGGAGCAGGGTTCTTTTTTGTGGCCAAGAAGGATGGTTCTTTGAGACCTTGTATTGATTACTGCCTTCTTAATAAGATCACAGTCAAATTTCAGTACCCTTTGCCGCTGCTGTCGGATTTATTTGCTCGGATTAAGGGGGCTAGTTGGTTCACCAAGATAGATCTTCGTGGTGCGTATAATCTTGTGCGTATTAAACAGGGCGATGAATGGAAAACAGCATTTATTACGCCCGAGGGCCATTTTGAGTACCTGGTTATGCCATTCGGGCTTTCCAATGCTCCATCAGTATTTCAGTCCTTTATGCATGACATCTTCCGAGAGTACCTGGATAAATTCCTGATTGTATATTTGGATGATATTTTGGTCTTCTCGGATGATTGGGAGTCTCACGTGAAGCAGGTCAGAATGGTGTTCCAGGTCCTTCGTGCAAATTCTTTGTTTGTGAAGGGGTCAAAGTGTCTCTTTGGAGTTCAGAAGGTTTCATTTTTGGGTTTCATTTTTTCCCCTTCTACTATCGAGATGGACTCTGTTAAAGTCCAGGCCATTTATGATTGGACTCAGCCGACATCTGTGAAGAGTCTGCAAAAGTTCCTGGGCTTTGCTAATTTTTATCGTCGCTTCATCAGTAATTTTTCTAGTGTTGCTAAACCGTTGACTGATTTGACCAAGAAGGGTGCTGATGTGGTCAATTGGTCTTCTGCGGCTGTGGAAGCGTTTCAGGAGTTGAAGCGTCGTTTTTCTTCTGCCCCTGTGTTGTGCCAGCCAGATGTTTCGCTTCCGTTTCAGGTCGAGGTTGATGCTTCTGAGATTGGAGAAGGGGCTGTTTTGTCGCAAAGAAGTTCTGATGGCTCGGTGATGAAACCATGTGCCTTCTTTTCTAGAAAGTTTTCGCCTGCTGAGCGCAATTATGATGTTGGCAATCGAGAGTTGTTGGCCATGAAGTGGGCATTCGAGGTGTGGCGTCATTGGCTTGAAGGAGCCAAGCATCGCGTGGTGGTCTTGACGGATCACAAGAATTTGACTTATCTCGAGTCTGCCAAACGGTTGAATCCTAGACAGGCTCGTTGGTCGCTATTTTTCTCCCGTTTTGATTTTGTGGTTTCGTACCTTCCAGGCTCTAAGAATGTGAAAGCTGATGCCCTGTCAAGGAGTTTTATGCCCGACTCTCCGGGTGTTCCTGAGCCGGCGGGTATTCTCAAAGAGGGGGCAATTTTGTCTGCCATCTCAACTGATTTGCGGCGGGTGCTGCAAAAATTTCAGGCTGATAGACCTGACCGTTGCCCAGCGGAGAAACTGTTTGTCCCTGATAAATGGACTAGTAGAGTTATCTCTGAGGTTCATTGTTCGGTGTTGGCTGGTCATCCTGGAATCTTTGGTACCAGAGATTTGGTGGCTAGATCATTTTGGTGGCCGTCTTTGTCGCGGGATGTGCGTTCTTTTGTGCAGTCCTGTGGGACTTGTGCTCGGGCTAAGCCCTGCTGTTCTCGTGCCAGTGGGTTGCTTTTGCCCTTGCCGGTCCCGAAGAGGCCCTGGACGCATATCTCTATGGATTTTATTTCGGATCTCCCTGTCTCTCAAAAGATGTCGGTCATTTGGGTGGTTTGTGATCGCTTCTCTAAGATGGTCCATTTGGTACCCTTGTCTAAATTGCCTTCCTCCTCTGATTTGGTGCCATTGTTTTTCCAGCATGTGGTTCGTTTACATGGCATTCCGGAGAACATCGTTTCTGACAGAGGTTCCCAGTTTGTTTCGAGGTTTTGACGAGCCTTTTGTGCTAGGATGGGCATTGATTTGTCTTTTTCCTCGGCTTTCCATCCTCAGACTAATGGCCAAACCGAACGAACTAATCAGACTTTGGAAACATATCTGAGATGCTTTGTTTCTGCTGATCAGGATGATTGGGTGTCCTTTTTGCCTTTGGCCGAGTTCACCCTTAATAATCGGGCCAGCTCAACTACTTTGGTTTCGCTGTTTTTCTGCAATTCTGGTTTCCATCCTCGTTTCTCTTCAGGGCAGGTTGAGTCTTCGGACTGTCCTGGTGTAGATACTGTGGTGGATAGGTTGCAGCAGATTTGGACTCATGTGGTGGACAATTTGACATTGTCCCAGGAGAAGGCTCAACGTTTCGCTAACCGCCGGCGCTGTGTGGGTCCCCGACTTCGTGTTGGGGATTTGGTTTGGTTGTCATCTCGTTATGTTCCTATGAAGGTTTCCTCTCCTAAGTTTAAGCCTCGTTTCATTGGGCCGTATAAGATTTCTGAGGTTCTCAATCCTGTGTCGTTTTGTTTGACCCATCCAGCTTCTTTTGCCATCCATAATGTATTCCATAGGTCATTGTTGCGGAGATAGGTGGCGCCTATGGTTCCATCCGTTGATCCTCCTGCCCCGGTGTTGGTTGAGGGGGAGTTGGAGTATGTGGTGGAGAAGATTTTGGATTCTCGTATTTCGAGACGGAAACTCCAGTACCTGGTCAAGTGGAAGGGTTATGGCCAGGAAGATAATTCCTGGGTCTTTGCCTCCGATGTTCATGCTGCCGATCTAGTTCGTGCCTTTCATTTGGCTCGTCCTGGTTGGCCTAGGGGCTCTGGTGAGGGTTCGGTGACCCCTCCTCAAGGGGGGGGTACTGTTGTGAATTCTGTTGTCAAGCTCCCTCCTGTGGTCATGAATGGTACTTCGGCTGGTTCTGTCCATGGGCTTCCTCTGGTGGTTGTGAGTGGAGCTGCGGCTTCTGAGTTTCCTTCCACAGGTGACGAGGTTAATTCGTTAGCTGGCTGCTCTATTTAACTCCACTTAGATCATTGCTCCATGCCACCTGTTATGGCTGGCAATCAGGCAACACAGCGTGCAGTAATCAGCGCACATACAGAGATCTGGCAAAAACCCAAAACAATAGGACGAGCTCTGAGACGTGGAATCTCTGTAGACTGCAGTACCTGAACTGTCCTCACACAACTGGAAGCAGCAGTGGATTGCGCCTATCACTACCTATGCAACTCGGCACTGCCTGAGGAGCTGACTAGCCTGAAGATAGAAATACAAGCCTGACTTACCTCAGAGAAATACCCCAAAGGAATAGGCAGCCCCCACATATAATGACTGTTAGCAAGATGAAAAGACAAACGTAGGAATGAAATAGATTCAGCAAAGTGAGGCCCGATATTCTAGACAGAGCGAGGATAGCAAAGAGAACTATGCAGTCTACAAAAAACCCTAAAACGAAAACCACGCAAAGGGGCAAAAAGACCCACCGTGCCGAACTAACAGCACGGCGGTGCACCCCTTTGCTTCTCAGAGCTTCCAGCAAAAGATAATAACAAGCTGGACAGAAAAAACAGAAAACAAACTAGAAGCACTTATCTAGCAGAGCAGCAGGCCCAAGGAAAGATGCAGTAGCTCAGATCCAACACTGGAACATTGACAAGGAGCAAGGAAGACAAACTCAGGTGGAGCTAAATAGCAAGGCAGCCAACGAGCTCACCAAAACACCTGAGGGAGGACGCCCAGAGACTGCAATACCACTTGTGACCACAGAATTCACAACAGTACCCCCCCCTTGAGGAGGGGTCACCGAACCCTCACCAGAACCCCCAGGCCGACCAGGATGAGCCACATGAAAGGCACGAACAAGATCTGGGGCATGGACATCAGAGGCAAAAACCCAGGAATTATCTTCCTGAGCATAACCCTTCCATTTGACCAGATACTGGAGTTTCCGTCTAGAGACACGAGAATCCAAAATCTTCTCCACAATATACTCCAATTCCCCCTCCACCAAAACAGGGGCAGGAGGCTCCACAGATGGAACCATAGGTGCCACGTATCTCCTCAACAACGACCTATGGAATACATTATGTATGGAAAAGGAGTCTGGGAGGGTCAGACGAAAAGACACCGGATTGAGAATCTCAGAAATCCTATACGGACCAATAAAACGAGGTTTAAATTTAGGAGAGGAAACCTTCATAGGTATATGACGAGAAGATAACCAAACCAGATCCCCAACACGAAGTCGGGGTCCCACACGGCGTCTGCGATTAGCGAAAAGCTGAGCCTTCTCCTGGGACAAGGTCAAATTGTCCACTACCTGAGTCCAGATCTGCTGCAACCTGTCCACCACATAATCCACACCAGGACAGTCCGAAGACTCAACCTGTCCTGAAGAGAAACGAGGATGGAACCCAGAATTGCAGAAAAATGGAGAGACCAAGGTAGCCGAGCTGGCCCGATTATTAAGGGCGAACTCAGCCAACGGCAAAAATGACACCCAATCATCCTGGTCAGCGGAAACAAAACATCTCAGATATGTTTCCAAGGTCTGATTGGTTCGTTCGGTCTGGCCATTAGTCTGAGGATGGAAGGCCGAGGAAAAAGATAGGTCAATGCCCATCCTACCACAAAAGGCTCGCCAGAACCTTGAGACAAACTGGGAACCTCTGTCAGAAACAATATTCTCAGGAATGCCATGTAAACGAACCACATGCTGGAAGAACAAAGGCACCAAATCAGAGGAGGAAGGCAATTTAACCAAGGGCACCAGATGGACCATTTTAGAAAAGCGATCACAGACCACCCAAATGACAGACATCTTTTGAGAAACGGGAAGGTCAGAAATGAAATCCATCGAAATATGTGTCCAAGGCCTCTTCGGGACCGGCAAGGGCAAAAGCAACCCACTGGCACGTGAACAGCAGGGCTTAGCCCTAGCACAAATTCCACAGGACTGCACAAAAGCACGCACATCCCGCGACAGAGACGGCCACCAAAAGGATCTAGCAACCAACTCCCTGGTACCAAAGATTCCTGGATGACCGGCCAGCACCGAACAATGAAGTTCAGAGATAACTTTACTAGTCCACCTATCAGGGACGAACAGTTTCTCGGCCGGACAACGATCAGGTTTATTAGCCTGAAATTTCTGCAACACTCTCCGCAAATCAGGGGAGATGGCAGACACAATGACTCCTTCCTTGAGGATACTCGCCGGCTCAGATAACCCCGGAGAGTCGGGCACAAAACTCCTAGACAGAGCATCCGCCTTCACATTTTTAGAGCCCGGAAGGTATGAAATCACAAAATCAAAACGAGCAAAAAATAACGACCAACGGGCCTGTCTAGGATTCAAGCGCTTGGCAGACTCAAGATAAGTAAGGTTCTTATGATCAGTCAAAACCACCACGCGATGCTTAGCACCCTCAAGCCAATGACGCCACTCCTCGAATGCCCACTTCATGGCCAGCAACTCTCGGTTGCCCACATCATAATTACGCTCAGCAGCAGAAAATTTCCTGGAAAAGAAAGCACATGGTTTGAACACTGAGCAACCAGAACCTCTCTGTGACAAAACCGCCCCTGCACCAATCTCAGAAGCATCAACCTCGACCTGGAACGGAAGAGAAACATCAGGTTGACACAACACAGGGGCACAGCAAAAACGACGCTTCAACTCCTGAAAAGCTTCCACGGCAGCAGAAGACCAATTAACCAAATCAGCACCCTTCTTGGTCAAATCGGTCAATGGTCTGGCAATGCTAGAAAAATTACAGATGAAGCGACGATAAAAATTAGCAAAGCCCAGGAATTTCTGCAAACTTTTTAGAGATGTCGGCTGAGTCCAATCCTGGATGGCCTGAACCTTAACCGGATCCATCTCGATAGTAGAAGGGGAAAAGATGAACCCCAAAAATGAAACTTTCTGCACACCGAAGAGACACTTTGATCCCTTCACAAACAAGGAATTAGCACGCAGTACCTGGAAAACCATTCTGACTTGCTTTACATGAGACTCCCAATCATCTGAGAAGATCAAAATGTCATCCAAGTAAACAATCAAGAATTTATCCAGATACTCACGAAAAATGTCATGCATAAAAGACTGAAAAACAGATGGAGCATTGGCAAGTCCGAACGGCATCACCAGATACTCAAAATGACCCTCGGGCGTATTAAATGCCGTTTTCCATTCATCTCCCTGCCTGATTCTCACCAGATTATACGCACCACGAAGATCAATCTTAGTAAACCAACTAGCCCCCTTAATCCGAGCAAACAAGTCAGAAATCAATGGCAAGGGATACTGAAACTTAACAGTGATCTTATTAAGAAGGCGGTAATCAATACACGGTCTTAGCGAACCATCCTTCTTGGCTACAAAAAAGAACCCTGCTCCCAATGGTGACGACGATGGGCGAATATGTCCCTTCTCCAGGGACTCCTTCACATAACTGCGCATAGCGGTGTGTTCAGGTACGGACAAATTAAATAAACGACCCTTAGGGAATTTACTACCAGGAATCAAATCGATAGCACAATCACAATTCCTATGCGGAGGAAGGGCATCAGACTTGGACTCTTCAAATACATCCTGAAAGTCCGACAAGAACTCTGGGATGTCAGAAGGAATGGATGACGAAATAGACAAAAATGGAACATCACCATGTACTCCCTGACAACCCCAGCTGGTTACCGACATAGAGTTCCAATCCAATACTGGATTATGGGTTTGTAGCCATGGCAACCCCAACACGACCACATCATGCAAATTATGCAGTACCAAAAAGCGAATAACTTCCTGATGTGCAGGAGCCATGCACATGGTCAGCTGGGCCCAGTACTGAGGCTTATTCTTGGCCAGAGGTGTAGCATCAATTCCTCTCAACGGAATAGGACACCGCAAAGGCTCCAAGAAAAATCCACAACGTTTAGCATAATCCAAATCCATCAGATTCAGGGCAGCGCCTGAATCCACAAACGCCATGACAGAATATGATGACAAAGAGCACATTAAGGTAATGGACAAAAGGAATTTGGACTGTACAGTACCAATAACGGCAGAGCTATCGAACCGCCTAGTGCGTTTAGGACAATTAGAAATAGCATGAGTAGAATCACCACAATAGAAACACAGTCTGTTCAGACGTCTGTGTTCGTGCCGTTCTACTTTAGTCATAGTCCTGTTGCACTGCATAGGCTCAGGCTTACTCTCAGACAATACCGCCAGATGGTGCACAGATTTACGCTCGCGCAAGCGACGACCGATCTGAATGGCCAAGGACATAGACTCATTCAAACCAGCAGGCATAGGAAATCCCACCATTACATCCTTAAGAGCTTCAGAGAGACCCTTTCTGAACAAAGCCGCTAGTGCAGATTCATTCCACAGAGTGAGTACTGACCATTTTCTAAATTTCTGACAATATAGTTCTACATCATCCTGACCCTGGCATAAAGCCAGCAGATTTTTCTCAGCTTGATCCACTGAATTAGGCTCATCGTAAAGCAATCCCAGCGCCTGGAAAAATGCATCAATATTACTCAATGCAGAATCTCCTGGTGCAAGAGAAAACGCCCAGTCCTGTGGGTCGCCGCGCAAAAAAGAAATAATAATCAAAACCTGTTGAATAGGATTACCAGAAGAATGAGGTTTCAAGGCCAAAAATAGCTTACAATTATTTCTGAAGCTCAGGAACTTAGTTCTGTCACCAAAAAACAAATCAGGAATCGGAATTCTTGGTTCTAGCATCGATTTCTGATCAATAGTATCTTGAATCTTTTGTACATTTACAACGAGATTATCCATTGAGGAGCACAGAGCCTGAATATCCATGTCCACAGCTGTGTCCTGAAGCACTCTAATGTCTAGGGGAAAAAAAAGACTGAAGACAGAGCTAAGAAAAAAAAATGATGTCAGGATTTCTTTTTTCCCTCTATTGGAAATCATTGAATTGGCTCCTTGTACTGTTATGGCTGGCAATCAGGCAACACAGCGTGCAGTAATCAGCGCACATACAGAGATCTGGCAAAAACCCAAAACAATAGGACGAGCTCTGAGACGTGGAATCTCTGTAGACTGCAGTACCTGAACTGTCCTCACACAACTGGAAGCAGCAGTGGATTGCGCCTATCACTACCTATGCAACTCGGCACTGCCTGAGGAGCTGACTAGCCTGAAGATAGAAATACAAGCCTGACTTACCTCAGAGAAATACCCCAAAGGAATAGGCAGCCCCCACATATAATGACTGTTAGCAAGATGAAAAGACAAACGTAGGAATGAAATAGATTCAGCAAAGTGAGGCCCGATATTCTAGACAGAGCGAGGATAGCAAAGAGAACTATGCAGTCTACAAAAAACCCTAAAACGAAAACCACGCAAAGGGGCAAAAAGACCCACCGTGCCGAACTAACAGCACGGCGGTGCACCCCTTTGCTTCTCAGAGCTTCCAGCAAAAGATAATAACAAGCTGGACAGAAAAAACAGAAAACAAACTAGAAGCACTTATCTAGCAGAGCAGCAGGCCCAAGGAAAGATGCAGTAGCTCAGATCCAACACTGGAACATTGACAAGGAGCAAGGAAGACAAACTCAGGTGGAGCTAAATAGCAAGGCAGCCAACGAGCTCACCAAAACACCTGAGGGAGGACGCCCAGAGACTGCAATACCACTTGTGACCACAGAATTCACAACAGCCACCTGTCAATGTTCCAGTATTGGTCTAGTTCTCTCCTGGATCGTTCTTGTGACCTGTCTTCCCAGCAGAAGCTAAGTTCCTGCTTGATTTTCTCTGGTTTGCTATTTTTCTGTCCAGCTTGCTATTTTGATTTTTGTCTTGCTTGCTGGAAGCTCTGGGACGCAGAGGCAGCGCCTCCGCACCGTGAGTCGGTGCGGAGGGTCTTTTTGCGCCCTCTGCGTGGTCTTTTTGTAGTTTTTTGTGCTGACCGCAAAGTTACCTTTCCTATCCTCTGTCTGTTCAGTAAGTCGGGCCTCACTTTGCTCAATCTATTTCATCTCTGTGTTTGTAATTTTCATCTTTACTCACAGTCATTATATGTGGGGGGCTGCCTGTTATGTTTGCTAATGACAGGTGTTATGAAGGCAATCCAGAAACACAGTGTGCTTAGCGATCAGAGCGAACACAGTGATCTGACAAATACCCAAAAATACAAGAACGAGCTCTGAGACGTGGAAACTCTGTAGACTGCACACCTGATCCTATCCTAAACACAACTAAAAGCGGCTGTGGATTGCGCCTAACAACTACCTAGGCAACTCGGCACAGCCTAAGAAACTAGCTAGCCTGAAGATAGAAAAATAGGCCTGACTTGCCCCAGAGAAATTCCCCAAAGGAAAAGGCAGCCCCCCACATATAATGACTGTGAGTAAGATGAAAAGACAAAACGTAGGGATGAAATAGATTCAGCAAAGTGGGGCCCGATATTCTAGGACAGAGCGAGGACAGTAAAGCGAACTTTGCAGTCTACAAAAAACCCTAAAGCAAAACCACGCAAAGGGGGAAAAAAAAACCCACCGTGCCGAACTAACGGCACGGCGGTACACCCTTTGCGTCTCAGAGCTTCCAGCAAAACAAAAGACAAGCTGGACAGAAAAAAAGCAACAAAAAAGCAAAAAGCACTTAGCTATACAGAGCAGCAGGTCACAGGAACAATCAGAAGAAGCTCAGATCCAACACTGAAACATTGACAAGGAGCAAGGATAGCAGCATCAGGCGGAGTTAAGTAATGAAGCAGTTAACGAGCTCACCAGAACACCTGAGGGAGGAAGCTCAGAAGCTGCAGTACCACTTGTGACCACAGGAGTGAATTCAGCCACAGAATTCACAACAGCTGCCTTTTCCTTTGGGGAATTTCTCTGAGGCAAGGTAGGCTTTATTTTTCTATCTCTAGGGCTAGCTAGTTTCTTAGGCTGTGTCGAGTTGCATAGGGAGCGTTAGGAGCAATCCACGGCTATTTCTAGTGTGTGTGATAGGATTAGGGATTGCGGTCAGCAGAGTTCCCACGTCTCAGAGCTCGTCCTATATTATTAGTAACTATCAGGTCATTCCGTGTGCTCTTAACCACCAGGTCCATTATTGTCCTTACCACCAGGTCATAACAGAGCTGTGAGCATACCATACTGTCTATAGGGGAGCTGTGGGGGCATTTGTTATGGCTGGCAATCAGGCAACACAGCGTGCAGTAATCAGCGCACATACAGAGATCTGGCAATAACCAAAAACAATAGGACGAGCTCTGAGACGTGGAATCTCTGTAGACTGCAGTACCTGATCTATCCTCACACAACTATAAGCAGCAGTGGATTGCGCCTATCACTACCTATGCAACTCGGCACTGCCTGAGGAGCTGACTAGCCTGAAGATAGAAATACAAGCCTGACTTACCTCAGAGAAATACCCCAAAGGAATAGGCAGCCCCCCACATATAATGACTGTTAGCAAGATGAAAAGACAAACGTAGGAATGAAATAGATTCAGCAAAGTGAGGCCCGATATTCTAGACAGAGCGAGGATAGCAAAGAGAACTATGCAGTCTACAAAAAACCCTAAAACGAAAACCACGCAAAGGGGCAAAAAGACCCACCGTGCCGAACTAACAGCACGGCGGTGCACCCCTTTGCTTCTCAGAGCTTCCAGCAAAAGGTAATAGCAAGCTGGACAGAAAAAACAGAAAACAAACTAGAAGCACTTATCTAGCAGAGCAGCAGGCCCAAGGAAAGATGCAGTAGCTCAGATCCAACACTGGAACATTGACAAGGAGCAAGGAAGACAGACTCAGGTGGAGCTAAATAGCAAGGCAGCCAACGAGCTCACCAAAACACCTGAGGGAGGAAGCCCAGAGACTGCAATACCACTTGTGACCACAGAAGTGAACTCAGCCACAGAATTCACAACAGGCATTATACTGTGTATAAGGGAGTGGTTAGCCCATTATACTGTGTACAGGGGAATTGTGGGGGACATCATACTGTATATACAGGAGCTGTGGGCAGATCATGCTATGTATAGGGGAGCTATGAAGGAATTATACTGTGCATATGTGACCTGTTTGCCCATTATACTGTATATAGGGGAGCTCTGGGGGGCATTATACTTTCTATAGTGTAGCTCTGTCAGCATAAAACTGTGTAGAGGGGAGCTGTGGGCGACACGCCCCCTGAGGAAGGACTTTTACCGAAACGCGCGTTGGGGTGGGTTGGAGCTGGTGTGGTCCCCTGTACTCTTGTGGTATGTGCACGTTTACTATCTCTATTCATATCTGCATATGGGTACTATTGATTGTGATGTTATAGAACTGTATGATTTTTTCTTTATACCCTGTGACAGTGTTAAACAGTATCTATGTGTGTCTGCCACAAACATCCCATAGGGTTCTCGTTTGGGATGTGTGTGGTATTGCCATCTAGGGACCAGTATCCACCTTCTAGGTAGCATGAGGTTTTGTTTACGTCCCCTACCTTGCTGTCTTTGTCCACTGTTTTATTGTTTTTTCTAAATAAAGATATGTATATTTTTTATGAGATTCTGGACTTGTACACTATTTGTTCTATGGTTTTGCTTGTTAGCATGAGTGTGTCCTACACATTTTCCATATAGAGGCTGTTTGTACTATTCTACCATGTTAGTATGAAGATACATGTATTTATCAGCCGCTTGTGTGTACCTTGTTTGGTATGTGTATAGGAAAGCTGTGGGCCCACCATACTGTGTATAGTCAAGCTGTACATGGAGGCTACTTAGGGGACATTATTAAATGTTAAGTGGGCACTTAATCATTGTTATAGGGGCACTCAGAGTACTGAGACCATCAAAATTTCATATGTGGCATTATTACTTTTTAGGGACAAAATGTGGAGGGCACTAGCACAGGGCATTAAAGTTTTCTAGGGGTGAATTTTATTATCTAGAGAGCACAAAGGAGACATTATTACTATGTAAGGGGCACTGTTGTGAATTCTGTTGTCGAACTCCCTCCTGTGGTCGTGAATGGTACTTCGGCGAGTTCTGTCCATGGACTCCCTCTGGTGGCTGTGAGTGAAGCTGCTGCTTCTGAGGTTCCTTACACAGGTGACTGTTATGAACAGGTGATTCAGAACCACAATGGACCTGGTGGTTACGAGCACAGAAAATGACCTGATAGTTGCTAATCACATAGGACGAGCTCTGAGACGTGGGAACTCTGCTGACCGCAATCCCTAATCCTATCACACCACACTAGAGGTAGCCGTGGAGCGCTCCTGACCAGACCTAGGCGCCTCGGGCACAGCCTGAAAAACTAGCTAGCCCTGAAGATAGAAAAATAAGCCTACCTTGCCTCAGAGAAATTCCCCAAAGGAAAAGGCAGCCCCCCACATATAATGACTGTGAGTAAAGATGAAAATACAAACATAGAGATGAAATAGATTTTAGCAAAGTGAGGCCCGACTTACTGAATAGACCGAGGATAGGAAAGATAGCTTTGCGGTCAGCACAAAAACCTACAAACAACCACGCAGAGGGCGCAAAAAGACCCTCCGCACCGACTAACGGTGCGGAGGTGCTTCCTCTGCGTCCCAGAGCTTCCAGCAAGCAAGACAAACCAATATAGCAAGCTGGACAGAAAAAATAGCAAACAAAAGTAACACAAGCAGAACTTAGCTTATGCAGGGCAGACAGGCCACAAGAACGATCCAGGAGAGAGCAAGACCAACACTGGAACATTGACTGGAGGCCAGGAACAAAGAACTAGGTGGAGTTAAATAGAGCAGCACCTAACGACTTAACCTCGTCACGTGAGGAAGGAAACTCAGAAGCCGCAGCCCCACTCACATCCACCAAAGGAAGCTCATGGACAGAACCAGCCGAAGTACCACTCATGACCACAGGAGGGAGCTTGACCACAGAATTCACAACAGTACCCCCCCCCTTGAGGAGGGGTCACCGAACCCTCACCAGAGCCCCCAGGCCGACCAGGATGAGCCAAATGAAAGGCACGAACCAGATCGGCAGCATGAACATCAGAGGCAAAGACCCAGGAATTATCTTCCTGACCATAACCCTTCCACTTAACCAGGTACTGGAGTTTCCGTCTCGAAATACGAGAATCCAAAATCTTCTCCACTATATACTCCAACTCCCCCTCAACCAAAACCGGGGCAGGAGGATCAACGGATGGAACCACAGGTGCCACGTATCTCCGCAACAATGACCTATGGAACACATTATGGATGGAAAAAGAAGCTGGAAGGGTCAAACGAAAAGACACAGGATTAAGAACCTCAGAAATCCTATACGGACCAATGAAACGAGGCTTAAACTTAGTAGAGGAAACTTTCATAGGAATATAACGAGACGACAACCAAACCAAATCCCCAACACGAAGTCGGGGACCCACACAGCGCCTACGGTTAGCGAAACGTTGAGCCTTCTCCTGGGACAATGTCAAATTGTCCACTACATGAGTCCAAATCTGCTGCAACCTATCCACCACAGTATCCACACCAGGACAGTCCGAAGACTCAACCTGCCCTGAAGAGAAACGAGGATGGAAACCAGAATTGCAGAAAAACGACGAAACCAAAGTAGCCGAGCTGGCCCGATTATTAAGGGCGAACTCAGCCAAAGGCAAAAAGGACACCCAATCATCCTGATCAGCAGAAACAAAACATCTCAGATATGTTTCCAAGGTCTGATTGCTTCGTTCAGTTTGGCCATTTGTCTGAGGATGGAAAGCCGAGGAAAAAGACAAATCAATGCCCATCCTAGCACAAAAGGCTCGCCAAAACCTCGAAACAAACTGGGAACCTCTGTCAGAAACGATGTTCTCCGGAATGCCATGTAAACGAACCACATGCTGGAAAAACAATGGCACCAAATCAGAGGAGGAGGGCAATTTAGACAAGGGTACCAAATGGACCATCTTAGAGAAGCAATCACAAACCACCCAAATGACCGACATCTTTTGAGAGATGGGGAGATCCGAAATAAAATCCATAGAGATATGTGTCCAGGGCCTCTTCGGGACCGGCAAGGGCAAAAGCAACCCACTGGCACGAGAACAGCAGGGCTTAGCCCGAGCACAAATCCCACAGGACTTGCTCGGATTAAGGGGGCTAGTTGGTTCACCAAGATAGATCTTCGTGGTGCGTATAATCTTGTGCGAATTAAACAGGGCGATGAATGGAAAACAGCATTTAATACGCCCGAGGGCCATTTTGAGTACCTGGTTATGCCATTTGGGCTTTCCAATGCTCCATCTGTATTTCAGTCCTTTATGCATGACATCTTTCGAGAGTACCTGGATAGATTCATGATTGTATATTTGGATGACATTTTGGTCTTTTCGGATGATTGGGAGTCTCATGTGAAGCAGGTCAGAATGGTGTTCCAGGTCCTTCGTGCGAATTCCTTGTTTGTGAAGGGGTCAAAGTGTCTCTTTGGAGTTCAGAAGGTTTCATTTTTGGGTTTCATTTTTTCCCCTTCTACTTTCGAGATGGACCCTGTTAAAGTTCAGGCCATTTATGATTGGACTCAGCCGACATCTGTGAAGAGCCTGCAGAAGTTCCTGGGCTTTGCTAATTTTTACCGTCGCTTCATCGCTAATTTTTCTAGTATTGCTAAACCGTTGACTGATTTGACCAAGAAAGGTGCTGATGTGGTCAATTGGTCCTCTGCGGCTGTAGTGGCTTTTCAGGAGTTGAAGCTTCGTTTTTCCTCTGCCCCTGTGTTGTGCCAGCCAGATGTTTTGCTCCCGTTTCAGGTCGAGGTTGATGCTTCTGAGATTGGAGCAGGGGCTGTTTTGTCGCAAAGAAGTTCTGATGGCTCAGTGATGAAACCATGTGCCTTCTTTTCTAGAAAATTCTCGCCTGCTGAGCGCAATTATGATGTTGGCAATCGAGAGTTGTTGGCCATGAAGTGGGCATTTGAGGAATGGCGACATTGGCTTGAAGGAGCTAAACATCGCGTGGTGGTCTTGACGGATCACAAGAATTTGACTTATCTCGAGTCTGCCAAACGGTTGAATCCTAGACAGGCTCGATGGTCGCTCTTTTTCTCCTGTTTTGATTTTGTGGTTTCATACCTTCCGGGATCTAAGAATGTGAAGGCTGATGCCCTGTCAAGGAGTTTTGTGCCTGACTCTCCGGGTGTTCCGGAGCCGGCGGGTATTCCTAAAGGGGGGGTAATTTTGTCTGCCATCTTCCCTGATTTGTGGCACGTGCTGCAGAAGTTTCAGGCTGATAGACCTGACCGTTGTCCAGTGGAGAAACTGTTTGTCCCTGATAGATGGACTAGTAGAGTTATCTCTGAGGTTCATTGTTCGGTGTTAGCTGGTCATCCTGGAATCTTTGGTACCAGAGATTTGGTGGCTAGATCCTTTTGGTGGCCTTATTTGTCACGGGATGTGCGTTCTTTTGTGCAGTCCTGTGGGACTTGGTCTCGGGCTAAGCCCTGCTGTTCTCGTGCCAGTGGGTTGCTTTTGCCCTTGCCGGTCCCGAAGAGGCCCTGGACGCATATTTCCATGGATTTTATTTCTGATCTCCCTGTCTCTCAAAAGATGTCGGTCATTTGGGTGGTTTGTGATCGCTTCTCTAAGATGGTCCATTTGGTACCCTTGTCTAAATTGCCTTCCTCCTCTGATTTGGTGCCATTGTTTTTCCAGCATGTGGTTCGTTTGCATGGCATTCCAGAGAACATCGTCTCGGACAGTGGTTCCCAGTTTGTATCGAGTTTTTGGCGGTCCTTTTGTGCTAAGATGGGCATTGATTTGTCTTTTTCTTCGGCTTTCCATCCTCAGACTAATGGCCAAACCGAACAAACTAATCAGACTTTGGAAACATATCTGAGATGCTTTGTTTCTGCTGATCAGGATGATTGGGTGTCCTTCTTGCCTTTGGCTGAGTTCGCCCTTAATAATCGGGCCAGCTCGGCTACTTTAGTTTCTCCGTTTTTCTGTAATTCTGGTTTCCATCCTCGTTTCTCTTCAGGGCAGGTTGAACCTTCGGACTGTCCTGGTGTGGATACGGTGGTGGACAGGTTGCAGCAGATTTGGACTCATGTGGTGGACAATTTGACATTGTCCCAGGAGAAGGCTCAACGGTTCGCTAACCGCCAGCGCTGTGTTGGTCCCCGACTTCGTGTTGGGGATTTGGTTTGGTTGTCACCTCGTCATGTTCCTATGAAGGTTTCCTCTCCTAAGTTTAAGCCTCGTTTCATTGGGCCATATAAGATTTCTGAAGTTCTTAATCCTGTGTCATTTCGTTTGGACCTTCCAGCTTCTTTTGCCATCCATAATGTGTTCCATAGGTCGTTGTTGTGGAGATACGTGGCGCCTATGGTTCGCTCCGTTGATCCTCCTGCCCCGGTGTTGGTCGAGGGGGAGTTGGAGTATGTGGTGGAGAAGATTTTGGATTCTCGTATTTCGAGACGGAAACTCCAGTACCTGGTCAAGTGGAAGGGTTATGGTCAGGAAGATAATTCCTGGGTTTTTGCCTCTGATGTTCATGCTGCCGATCTAGTTCGTGCCTTTCATTTGGCTCATCCTGATCGGCCTGGGGGCTCTGGTGAGGGTTCGGTGACCCCTCCTCAAGGGGGGGGTACTGTTGTGAATTCTGTTGTCAAACTCCCTCCTGTGGTCGTGAATGGTACTTCGGCGAGTTCTGTCCATGGACTCCCTCTGGTGGCTGTGAGTGAAGCTGCTGCTTCTGAGGTTCCTTACACAGGTGACGTGGTTTATCCTTTGGTTGGCTGCTCTATTTAACTCCACTCGGATCGTTACTCCATGCCAGCTGTCAATGTTCCTGCATTTGTTCAGTTCGCTCTTGGATCTTTCTGGTGACCTGTCTTCTCCAGCAGAAGCTAAGTTCCTGATAGTTATTATTTGTTCATTGTTTCCTTGTCCAGCTGGTTATCATGATTTTGTCTTGCTAGCTGGAAGCTCTGGGATGCAGAGTGGCATCTCCGCACCGTTAGTCGGTGCGGAGGTCTTTTTGCACACTCTGCGTGGTCTTTTGTAGTTTTTTGTGCTGACCGCAAAGATACCTTTCCTATCCTCTGTCTGTTTAGTAAGTCTGGCCTCCCTTTGCTGAAACCTGTTTCATTTCTGCGTTTGTGACTTTCATCTTTACTCACAGTCAATATATGTGGGGGGCTGCCTTTTCCTTTGGGGAATTTCTCTGAGGCAAGGTAGGCTTTATTTTCTATCTCTAGGGCTAGCTAGCTCTTAGGCCGTGAAGAGGCGTCTAGGGAGAGTCAGGAACGCTCCACGGCTATTTCTAGTTGTTGTGATAGGATTAGGGCCTGCGGTCAGCAGAGCTCCCACATCCCAGAGCTTGTCCTGTGTGAGTTTAACTATCAGGTCGTGTCGGGTGCTCCTAACCACCAGGTCATAACAGGGCACAGTGGTGGCATTATTATGTGGGGCAGCACCATTATTGTACCACACTGCAGGTGCTGTAGGACACATATGGTAGGAACGGCTCAGTATTGGGGTATCAGCAGAATAACGAGTTTGTGCAGGTTGGGGATAGATGGGGACGGGGCTGGAAACGTGAAGTCTGATGTGTCATCATAATTTCTGCAGACGAGTCCTGGGTGGAGAAGTTGTCATGTCAGTCTGGGCCAGACGGAAAAGACAAGAAAAGTGAACGATTCCATCAGAAAGAACGTCATCTGTAAGTTATTATTTCTAACTGTGCTGTGATCTCTTATATGGTCTGCAGGACTGGTATCTACCAATATATGGTCCTCATATAGTAATATCAGTATTCGTTTTTGTCTATAGATTTATCTTCAGTCAGAGTGCGGTCATCTGCTGATGTTCCTCTATGCTCACAATTAGGGTGCACCACGTAGCTGTAGTAGTCAGGGATACCTAGTTAGGGGCCACTCAGATTTTGCGCCCCCCCCCCGCCCAAGCTGAAAACCTTAGCTACGCCTCTGCTACTCCCTTAATGTCTCTTCATCCACCCATATCCTTTCAACACTACTGTGGTATTACCTAGACTGCCGAGTCTACAGGCATTCAGATATCCTGAGGGAGATTATATACCTTGATATATACCTATATACCTATATACCTAGCTATATTATTTCTCGCAGAGAGGATCTATAGTATGGACCATTATTTAGCATATGGTGTTGACACATTTGGTAATCGCTTATTTATGGCAGTAAATTAACATCTAACTTATTAAGGCGATATATAATCTTTTGAGCAATAGTACCATCTAGTGGCAAGTTTTGGTATAGATTAGTCAAATTGGTAAATTGCACCTTTTTATATATATACCAGTAAATGCACTTTATATTCTATACTAGTGAATTAATTTTTTGCACTACTAGTGAATTAATTTTTTGCACTATACACTTTATATTTAAAATAATCTGCCAATTATATGTCATTTGTGAACCTTTTGTAACCTCCATTTTTCCAGTGATTTTTCTGTTCCTGAACTTTTCAAATATTATTTGGTATACATTAATAAAAACTATTATTGTTTTAAAATAAAGTTTGTTGTCACGTCAAAACAATTTTTACACCTCAATATTTGACTATGGTGTATGAAAAATAAGGTTATGCAATCTAATTAGAAAGAAGTGTTGCCCCTCTCTATGGGCTTCAAGATAGTTTTTTGGACTTTTGTTTTGAAAAGATCTCCCACTGAGTACGATAAATGTAACATGTTCTAGGGATGGGGGTGAAGTAAGCTGAATTCTTGCCCGGGTAATGAAAAACCTAGATACACCTCTGCCTATGTGATGTGTATACAGCAGTCTCAGTGTCTCCTATGTGATGTACATACAACAATCTAGGTGTCTCCTATGTGATATATATACAGTTAGGTCCATATATATTTGGACAGAGACAACATTTTTCTAATTTTGGTTATAGACATTACCACAATGAATTTTAAACAAAACAATTCAGATGCAGTTGAAGTTCAGACTTTCAGCTTTCATTAAAATTGGATGAAGGGTTTAGGAGTTTCAGCTCCTTAACATGTGCCACCCTGTTTGTAAAGGGACCAAAAGTAGTTAGACAATTGACTCCAAGGCTATTTGATGGACAGGTGTGGGCAATCCCTTCGTTATGTCATTCTTAATTAAGCAGATAAAAGGCATGGAGTTGATTTGAGGTGTGGTGCTTGCATTTGGAAGGTTTTGCTGAGAAGTAAACATGTAGTCAAAGGAGCTCTCCATGCAGGTGAAACAAGCCATCCTTAAGCTGCGAAAACAGAAAAAACCCATCCGAGAAATTTCTACAATATTAGGAGTGGCAAAATCTACAGTTTGGTACATCCTGAGAAAGAAAGCACTGGTGAACTCATCAATGCAAAAAGACCTGGGCACCTGTTATGATCAGGTGGCCTTGGAGCAGCATGAAAAGACCTTCGCTGGAGCAGTGGTAACTTTACTGACTGCAAACCCTGATCCTATCACCGCAACTAGAAGTAGCCGTGGGGTGTGCCTAACCAGACCTAGACACCTCGACACAGCCGGAGAACTAAATATCCCTAAAGATGGAAATAGGAAAACTCTCCTGCCTCAGAGTAGACTCCCAAAGGATAGGTAGCCCCCCACAAATAATGAATGTGAGTAGGAGAGGAAAAGACACACGCAGACAGAAAACAGGGATAAGCAAAGGAGGCCACTTCTACCTAGATAGGAAAGGATAGTACAGGATACTATGCGGTCAGCATAAAACACTACAAAATATCCACAGCAGAAAAATACAAAAACTCCACCACCTAACTAAAGATGTGGAGAGTATATCTGCGAGTCCAGCGAATCCAACTAGACTGAGAAAAACATCAGGCACAGTCTAGCAGGAACAAAACAGAAACAAGATCAGCACAGAAAATAAACACACAGCAGTGTGTCTAAAAAAAAGCAAACACTTATCTTTGCTGAATTGGCAGCAAGCAGGAGGGCCAGGCAGAGGACCAACACTTCCAAAGGAACATTGACTACTGGCAAGGACTAATGAGTCCTGCACAGCTAAATACCCCAGTCCGAATTGCAATTAGCATAAACACCTGTCCAAGACTGCTGCTCAGGAATAACTGCATTACCATCAACAACCACCGGAGGGAGCCCAGAATTCACAACAGGCGCCCACGGAAGACAACAGTGGTGGATGATCGTAGAATAATCTCCATGGTGAAGAGAAACCCCTTCATAACAGCCAACCAAGTGAACAACACTCTTCAGGAGGTCGGCGTATCAATATCCAAATCTACCATAAAGGGAAGACTGCATGAAAGTAAATACAGAGGGTTCACTGCACGGTGCAAGTCACTCATAAGCATCACAAATAAAAAGGCTAGACTGGACTTTGCTAAAAAACATCCAAAAAAGCCAGCACAGTTCTGGAAGAACATTCTTTAGACAGATGAAACCAAGATCAACCTCTACCAGAATGATAGAAAGAGAAAAGTGTGGTGAAGGCGTGGTACAGCTCATGATCCAAAGCATACCACATCATCTGTAAAACACGGCGGAGGCAGTGTGATGGCTTGGGCATGCATGGCTGCCAGTGGCACTGGGTCACTTGTGTTTATGGATGATGTGACACAGGACAGAAGCTGCCGAATTAATTCTGAGGTATTCAGAGCCATACTGTGTGCTCAGATCCAGCCAAATGCAGCCAAACTGATTGGTCGTCGTTTCATACTACAGATGGACAATTACCCAAAACATAAAGCCAAAGCAACCCAGGAGTTAATTAAAGCAAAGGAGTGGAATATTTTTGAATGGCCAAGTCAGTCACCTGATCTCAACCCAATTGAGCATGCATTTCACTTGTTAAAGACTAACCTTCAGACAGAAACAAACAGCGACTGAAAACCACCGCAGTGAAGGCCTCGCAGAGCATCAAAAAGGAGGAAAAACAGCGTCTGGTGATGTCCATGAGTTCAAGACTTCAGACAGTCATTGCCAACAAAGCGTTTTTAACCAAGTACTAAAAATGAACATTTTATTTAAAATTATTGAATCTGTCCAATTACTTTTGGTCCCTTTAAAAACAGGGTGGCACATGTTAAGGAGCTGAAACTCTTCATCCAATTTTAATGTGGATACTCTAAAATGAAAGCTGAAAGTCTGAACTTCAACTGCATCTGAATTGCTTTGTTTAAAATTCATTGTGGTAATGTCTATAACCAAAATTAGAAAAATGTTGTCTCTCTCCAAATATATATGGACCTAACTGTATATTGTGGTGATACGCTACCTGAGTGTGTTGGGAGACACTCGCTTAGCACGGGATTCAAGCACTCAGGCACGATATCTCACACAAATCAGTCCATATGGTTTATTTATTTGTCATAAACCGCACTGTAAGCCAGGTTACACATCACCAGCTTACGCATAGTCCATTACTTCAACACGTGCGGCTTTACAAAGCATTCAATAGTCACGCCTTATCTCTCCAGTCACCGAGTGACTGCACAGTTCAGCAACTGTCATATGTTAGTGCACAGTTCTTTTCCCCATACCAGGGGTTACCTCTCAGGAGCTCCTGCTCCACAGGTTGACTTTACATCAGTCCAAGGTCCTCAACACGGACTGTCCAGGTCCACGGTCTCTCATTGCTTCCAGGACATCTCCACTCCCAGGAGACTCCAACACTGACCGTCAAGGACCTACAGCTCACAGGCCACTCAGTGCCAAAGCCCAACCATGTGCTGTTCAGGAATCCTATTCCCAGGATTTCCAACACAAGCTTCCAGGGCCTTGCACTTGGACCATTCAGATCCAAACACAGGAACTCCTGTGACCCACACCCTGGTCACATTACATACCTGTAACCACTCCCCTGGGTGGGAGTGTGGGTGTGTGTGGCTAGTTTTACCCGCCCATCTCTCATAACTAGCCCTGCCAGTCTCCCATTAGAACTACACAATTACTTGTGGGACTACAGGTCCCAGAACACAACATAACTTCAGACTGACAGCGCAGAGTGTCATTCTCTGCGACACACATATCGGTCATCTATAATCCTGCCGGACTTTGTCTCATCACCATAATTATGCCTCCAAGCGCATCCTGAAGCACACACACAGCGCCTCCTGGCTGCAACATGGGTCACTGCACCGCATACCCTCTCCCTCTGTGCAAACTTACGGGGTTGAACACATGACATAAACCATGAGTCCTGAAACTGGGTACCCATGTCACCTTGCCCTGCAAGTCGAGAGGAACATCTCAGTCGGTTTTGAGTGTCATTCAGCATCACACCTTTGTTAGGCCTTCCCCACCTCCAGCGGTCAGTATGTCGGCCCTGGGCTTCAGCCCCCAAGTCACTATCCGTCTGTGTCACCAGACCCTTTTTAGTCAACCCACTTTCCAAGTGTACCCCTTCATGTGACCTTTCTTTCCACGGCCACCTCCTACTGTTGCGGTCATGAGTCCACTGTCCAGTTGAACCTACTGTCTGGTCTGAATCGGACTCTTCATTACTAAGTCTGATACCTGGTCTGACCCATCTTCAACGGTCACACCTTTGCTCCCCTCTGCCAAGTCCAAGAGTTGGTCAGACCCACACTTCTGTCTGGTCATACGTTCCGGCATGGCTACCACAGTCATCCTGACTTCACCTTGTGGAGCACTATTGTTCCACTGTGTCAGTGCTTCTGTCAGCACACCATTATACTCAGCCCTAGCGGTTGCTACTGGCAATGACATGTCACAGTCAATGTAGAGGCAGGCTGTCAAACGTCCTTTAATGTCCCCAGCTGTTCATTCACTCTTGTTCCTATCCCAGGAGACACAGTGCATTCAGGAGGGGTCCTCATCCAAGAAACTCCACTCCCCGGGCCTATCTGTCCCATCACTCATTCTCCATCCAACAAAAAGGGCACTGTCGTGAGAAAACATTGGCTGAGCAATTCATAGTATAACATGGACCTGCATAGCACAATTGCCCCTGGCGACAGCCCAATGATGCATTCACCGCCGCTTCTTTTTTTTCTTGCCATCACCCCTATTTGGGATACCGTCTTCTATTGGGACTCTGCCCCTTTTTAGCAACCATCCCTGTTTGGGTTACCGCCCCCTTTTTTGGGACACCACCCTATTAGGGACACCACCCCTTCCCTGTGGTACACCCTGTGGACTCCCCACAGTACTCTCAGGCACCAGTTCACACAAACAAAAATGTATTTTTTTCTCTTCAAGTTGGCACTGGCACCTTTAAGAGTTTGCACGTTCTGCACCAATGTCCTCTCAACACCTGTCCAGCACCTGCTGGCGCTATCACAGATCCTGCTGCAGTCACACACCACCAGCACCTCCGTGTGCTGATCACAAGCTGCTGCGGAACCTCTTGATACAACTGCAACTACTCTCCACAAGGCTCTTCACCATAGACTTCGTGGACCCGCCTTGCACTTGGACCATTCAGATCCAAACACAGGAACTCCGGTGACCCACACCCTGGTCACATTACATACCAGTAAACACTCCCCTGGGTGGGAGTGTGAGTGTGTGCGGCAAGTTTGACCCGCCCATCTATATATATAATTGTCTAAGGGTTTTTCCGTCTGTCTGTCTGTCTGTCCTGGAAATCCCGGCTCTCTGATTGGTCGAGGCCGCTAGGCCTCGACCAATCAGAGACCGGCACAGCATCGATGTAGAAATCCCGCAACGGGCACAGCGACGATGATGTCATAAAGGACGTAGATATCCCGCGTCTGATTGGTCGAGGCCGCCAGGCCTCGACCAATCAGCAACGGGCACAGCGACGATGATGTCATAATGGTTGCCATGGCGACGATGATCTCATAAAGGTTGCCTCGACCAATCAGCAACGGGCATAGTCTGCCGCGAATTCTGGAATCATCATTGTCCATATATTACAGAGACATGCATATTCTAGAATACCCGATGCGTTAGAATCGGGCCACAATCTAGTTTCTCATAACTAGCCCTGCCAGTTTCCCATTAGAACTACACAATTACTTGTGGGACTACAGGTCCCAGAATACAACATAACTTCAGACTGACAGCGCAGAGTGTCATTCTCTGTGACACACATACTGGCCGTCTATAATCCTGCCGGACTTTGTCTAATCACCATAATTATGTATATATATATATATATATATATATATATATATCTATATATATAATTGTCTAAGGGTTTTTCCGTCTGTCTGTCTGTCTGTCTGTCCTGGAAATCCCGGCTCTCTGATTGGTCGAGGCCGCCAATCAGCGACCGGCACAGCGACGATGATGTCATAAAGGACGTAGACATCCCGCGTCTCTGATTGGTCGAGGCTGTCAGACCTCGACCAATCAGCAACGGGCACAGCGACGATGATGTCATAAAGGATGTAGAAATCCCACGTTTCTGATTCAGCGACGGGCACAGTATCGACGTAGATGTCATAATGGTTGCCATGGCGTTGATGATGTCATAAAGGTTGCCTCGACCAATCAGCGACGGGCACAGTCTGCCGCGAATTCTGGAATCATCATTGTCCATATACTACGGGGATATGCATATTCTAGAATACCTGATGCGTTAGAATCGGGCCACAATCTAGTATATATATATATCTATATATATAATTGTCTAAGGGTTTTTCCGTCTGTCTGTCTGTCTTTCTGTCTGTCTGTCTGTCTGTCCTGGAAATCCCGCGTCTCTGATTGGTCGAGGCCGCCAGGCCTCCACCAATCAGCGACGGGCACAGCATCGACGTAGAAATCCCGCGTCTCTGATTGGTCGAGGCCGCCAGGCCTCGACCAATCAGCAACGGGCACAGCGACGATGATGTCATAATGGTTGCTATGGCGACGATGATGTCATAAAGGTTGCCTCGACCAATCAGCGACGGGCACAGTCTGCCGCAAATTCTGGAATCATCATTGTCCATATACTACGGGGACATGCATATTCTAGAATACCCGATGCGTTAGAATCGGGCCACAATCTAGTATATATATATATATATATATATATATCTTTCTCTGAGTCTCCTATATGATGTATATACAGCAGTCATTTTGTCTGCTACGTGATGTGTATACAGCAGTTTCAGTGTCTCCTATGTGATTTGTATAAAGCAGTCATTGTGTCTCCTATGTGAGGTGTATACAGCAGTCTCTGCCTCAAATTTGATATATGTACAGTAGTCTCGTTTTCTCCTATGTGATGTGTTTACAGCAGCCTTGGTGTCTCCTTTGTGATGCATAAGGCAGTCTTGGTGTCTCATAAGCGATGTATATACAGCAGTGAAGGTGTCTCCTATTTGCTGTGTCTACAGGAATCCTGCAGTGTAATATACATCTGCATTTGGTAGGACTTACTGCTGCAGATTTTTTACAAAATGTATCATTGCAAATTGTGCGCCTGCGCTCCCAACCCAATGCAAATTTGGAAAACTGGTTACATGTAGCAACATCATCCATACCACCTAACATCAAAGCAGCACCAAAGAGAAGCAGTTCCAGCCATCACATCTTGGGTGAGTTAATTAAATGTTTGCCCAAATATTTTGGGATAAATTTCAATTTGAAAGTTTTGTACGGCCCCCAAGTGATGGTATTAATATCCTAATGGCCCTTGACAGGAAAATGTACCCCACCCCCGCACTATAGAATAAAAAATACCTCTGTTCTAGAGAATGAAGAGGATTTTTAATAAGAGGTAAATTGTAGTGATGTTTTTTTTTTACAAGTACTTTACAATTTTACCAATTTATGAACTTCAGCCAACCCCTTTACATACAGCACTGTGGAATTTGTCTCTTATAGGGATGTATTTAGCGCTGTGCTGTAGTTTGTCTCTTATAGGGATGTATTTAGCACTGTGCTGTAGTTTGTCTCTTATAGGGATGCATTTAGCGCTGTGCTGTAGTTTGTCTCTTATAGTGATGTATTTAGCGCTGTGCTGTGGTTTGTCTCTTATAGGGATGTATTTAGCACTGTGCTGTAGTTTGTCTCTTATAGTGATGTATTTAGCACTGTGCTGTAGTTTGTCTCTTATAGTGATGTATTTAGCGCTGTGCTGTAGTTTTTGTCTCTTATAGGGATGTATTTAGCGCTGTGCTGTAGTTTGTCTCTTATAGGGATGTATTTAGCGCTGTGCTGTAGTTTTTCTCTTATAGGGATGCATTTAGCGCTGTGCTGTAGTTCTTGTCTCTTATAGGGATGCATTTAGCGCCGTGCTGTAGTTTTTGTCTTTTATAGGGATGTATTTAGCGCTATGTTGTAGTTTGTCTCTTATAGGAATGCATTTAGCGCTGTGCTGTAGCTTTTGTCTCTTATAGGGATGTATTTAGCGCTGTGCTGTAGTTTTTGTCTCTTATAGGGATGCATTTAGCGCTGTGCTGTAGTTTTTGTCTCTTATAGGGATGTATTTAGCGCTATGCTGTAGTTTGTCTCTTATAGGGATGCATTTAGCGCTGTGCTGCAGTTTTTGTCTCTTATAAGGATGAATTTAGCGCTGTGCTGTAGCTTTTGTCTCTTATAGGGATGCATTTAGCGCTATGCTGTAGTTTGTCTCTTATAGGGATGCATTTAGCGCTGTGCTGTAGTTCTTGTCTCTTATAGGGATGCATTTAGCGCCGTGCTGTAGTTTTTGTCTTTTATAGGGATGTATTTAGCGCTATGCTGTAGTTTGTCTCTTCTGGGGATGCATTTAGCGCTGTGCTGTAGCTTTTGTCTCTTATAGGGATGTATTTAGCGCTGTGCTGCAGTTTTTGTATCTTATAGGGATGTATTTAGCGCTGTGCTGTAGCTTTTGTCTCTTATAGGGATGCATTTAGCGCTATGCTGTAGTTTGTCTCTTATAGGGATGCATTTAGCGCTGTGCTGTAGTTTTTGTCTCTTATAGGGATGCATTTAGCGCTGTGCTGTAGTTTTTGTCTCTTATAGGGATGCATTTAGCGCTATGCTGTAGTTTGTCTCTTATAGGGATGTTTTTAGCGCTGTGCTGCAGTTTTTGTCTCTTATAGGGATGCATTTAGCGCTGTGCTGTAGTTTTTGTCTCTTATAGGGATGTATTTAGTGCTGTGCTGCAGTTTTTGTCTCTTATAGGGATGCATTTAGCGCTGTGCTGTAGTTTTTGTCTCTTATAGGGATGAATTTAGCGCTGTGCTGTAGTTTGTCTCTTATAGGGATGTATTTAGCGCTGTGCTGTAGATTTTCTCTTATAGGGATGCACTTAGCGCTGTGCTGTAGTTTTTGTCTCTTATAGGGATGTATTTAGCGCTGTGCTGTAGTTTCTCTCTTATAGGGATGCATTTAGCGCTGTGCTGTAGCTTTTGTCTCTTATAGGGATGTATTTAGCGCTGTAGCTCTTGTCTCTTATAGGGATGTATTTAGCGCTGTGCTGTAGCTTTTGTCTCTTATAGGGATGTATTTAGCGCTGTGCTGTAGTTTTTGTCTCATGGGGATGCATTTAGCGCTATGCTGTAGTTTGTCTCTTATAGGGATGCATTTAGTGCTGTGCTGTAGCTTTTGTCTCATAGGGATGCATTTAGCGCTATGCTGTAGTTTGTCTCTTATAGGGAGGCATTTAGTGCTGTGCTGTAGTTTTTGTCTCTTCTAGGGATGCACTTAGCGCTGTGCTGTAGTTTTTGTCTCTTATAGTGATGTATTTAGTGCTGTGCTGCAGTTTTTTTCTCTTATAGTGATGTATTTAGCGCTGTGCTGTAGTTTGTCTCTTCTGGGGATGCATTTAGCGCTGTGCTGTAGTTTTTGTCTCTTATAGGGATGCATTTAGCGCTGTGCTGTAGTTTTTGTCTCTTATAGTGATGCATTTAGCACTGTGCTGTAGTTTGTCTCTTATAGGGATGCATTCAGTGCTGTGCTGTAGCTTTTGTCTCTTAGGCTTCCGTCACACTAGCAGTATATGGTCAGTATTTTACATCAGTATTTGTAAGCCAAATTCAGGAGTGGGTGATAAATGCAGAAGTGGTGCATATGTTTCTATTATACTTTTCCTCTAATTGTTCCACTCCTGGTTTTGGCTTACAAATACTGATGTAAAATACTGACCAAATACTGCTAGTGTGACGGCAGCCTTATAGGGATGTATTTAGCGCTGTGCTGCAGTTTTTGTCTCTTCTGGGGATGTATTTAGCGCTGTGCTGTAGACTTTATCTCTTATAGGGATGTATTTAGCGCTGTGCTGTAGCTTTTGTCTTTTATAGGGATGCATTCAGCGCTGTGCTGTAGTTTTTGTCTCTTATAGGGATGCATTTAGCACTGTGCTGTAGATTTTATCTCTTATAGGGATGCATTTAGTACTGTGCTGTAGCTTTTGTCTCTTATATAGATATAAAGAAACACAGCAGCACATGTATATGAATCTAGGCCATGTGAAAACACAGACAAATATTCGATATGAATCATACTACTCAAAAATATTTTTTCATAAAAATTTTTTCAAAAATTGTTTTTCATAAAACTTACAGTTATAGATAAAATGAAGATTCTTAGCGCATAAATTGGCCAATTCATGTGTGCCCATCTACTTGCCAATAAATTGTAGGTTTAGCCCAGAGTGACATGTTTGTCCTAAGTTGTAGGCTGGTGGCCCAAGAGTGGCATGTACAGTAGAGTAGGACCCATCAGAGGGAGATCACCTTGCCGTGGTTGATGGGCACACATGAATTGGCCAATTTATGCGCTAAGAATCTTCATTTTATCTATAACTGTAAGTTTTATGAAAAAAAATTTTTGAAATTTTTTTTATGAAAAAATATTTTTGAGTAGTATGATTCATATCGAATATTTGTCTGTGTTTTCACATGGCCTAGATTCATATACATGTGCTGCTGTGTTTCTTTATATCTATATGATACAGCTTGCAGCTTGCATGTGTTCACATTGGGAGTGCTGGTTGTTTTTTTTTTTTTCTTTGTTTGGTGTATGGATGTTGCTGCATCCAGACTGATCTTGCACTCCTCCCATTGACCTTGCAGGTGGCTGTAATCATCTCTACTTGCCCATAAATTGTAGGTTTAGCCCAGAGTGACATGTTTGTCCTAAGTTGTAGGCTGGTGGCCCAAGAGTGGCATGTACAGTAGAGTAGGACCCATCAGAGGGAGATCACCTTGCCGTGGTTGATGGGCACACATGAATTGGCCAATTTATGCGCTAAGAATCTTCATTTTATCTATAACTGTAAGTTTTATGAAAAAAAATTTTTGAAAAATTTTTTATGAAAAAATATTTTTGAGTAGTATGATTCATATCGAATATTTGTCTGTGTTTTCACATGGCCTAGATTCATATACATGTGCTGCTGTGTTTCTTTATATCTATATGATACAGCTTGCAGCTTGCATGTGTTCACATTGGGAGTGCTGGTTGGTTTTTTTTTTTTTCTTTGTTTGGTGTATGGATGTTGCTGCATCCAGACTGATCTTGCACTCCTCCCATTGACCTTGCAGGTGGCGGTAATCATCTCTACTTGCCCATAAATTGTAGGTTTAGCCCAGAGTGACATGTTTGTCCTAAGTTGTAGGCTGGTGGCCCAAGAGTGGCATGTACAGTAGAGTAGGACCCATCAGAGGGAGATCACCTTGCCGTGGTTGATGGGCACACATGAATTGGCCAATTTATGCGCTAAGAATCTTCATTTTATCTATAACTGTAAGTTTTATGAAAAAAAAATTTTGAAAATTTTTTTTATGAAAAAATATTTTTGAGTAGTATAATAATAATAATAATAATAATAATTTTATTTATATAGCGCCAACATATTCCGCAGCGCTTTACAAATTATAGAGGGGACTTGTACAGACAATAGACATTACAGCATAACAGAAATACAGTTCAAAACAGATACCAGGAGGAGTGAGGGCCCTGCTCGCAAGCTTACAAACTATGGGGAAAAGGGGAGACACGAGAGGTGGATGGTAACAATTGCTTTAGTTATTCGGACCAGCTATAGTGTAAGGCTCAGGTGTTCATGTAAAGCTGCATGAACCAGTTACCTGCCTAAGTATGTAGCAGTACAGACACAGAGGGCTAATACTGCATAAAGTGTATGAGAACATGATGCGAGGAACCTTTTTTTTTTTTTTTTTTTATTATAAATAGGCCACACAGGGATCGTTAGGTTAATGCATTGAGGCGGTAGGCCAGTCTGAACAAATGAGTTTTTAGGGCACGCTTAAAACTGTGGGGATTGGGGATTAATCGTATTAACCTAGGTAGTGCATTCCAAAGAATCGGCGCAGCACGTGTAAAGTCTTGGAGACGGGAGTGGGAGGTTCTGATTATTGAGGATGCTAACCTGAGGTCATTAGCGGAGCGGAGGGCACGGGTAGGGTGGTAGACTGATACCAGGGAGGAGATGTAGGGTGGTGCTGAGCCATGGAGTGCTTTGTGGATGAGGGTAGTAGTTTTGTACTGGATTCTGGAGTGGATGGGTAGCCAGTGTAATGACTGGCACAGGGTAGAGGCATCGGTGTAACGGTTGGTGAGGAATATGATCCTGGCTGCAGCATTCAGGACAGATTGGAGCGGGGAGAGTTTTGCAAGAGGGAGACCGATTAGTAGAGAGTTACAATAGTCAGACGAGAATGAATAAGTGAAACAGTCAGAGTTTTTGCAGAGTCGAAAGTAAGAAAAGGGCGAATTCTAGAAATGTTTTTGAGATGCAGGTAAGAAGAGCGAGCCAGTGATCGGATGTAGGGGGTGAATGAAAGGTCAGAATCAAGGATGACCCCAAGGCAGCGGGCATGTTGCTTTGGAGTAATGGTGGAACCGCACACGGAGATGGCAATGTCAGGCAAAGGTAGGTTAGTAGAGGGAGAGAACACGAGGAGTTCAGTTTTTGACAGGTTTAGTTTCAGATAGAGGGAGGACATTATGTTAGAGACAGCGGTAAGACAATCACTGGTGTTTTCTAAAAAGGTCGGTGTGATATCAGGAGAAGAAGTGTATAATTGGGTGTCGTCAGCATAGAGATGGTACTGGAAACCAAATCTACTGATTGTTTGTCCAATAGGGGCAGTATACAACGAGAAGAGTAGGGGGCCTAGGACTGATCCTTGAGGAACCCCAACAGTAAGGGGAAGGTGAGAGGAGGAGGAACCAGCAAAACATACAGTGAAGGATCGGTCAGAGAGATAGGAGGAGAACCAGGAGAGAACGGTGTCCTTGAGGCCGATGGAGCGGAGCATAATGAGGAGGAGCTGATGATCCACAGTGTCGAATGCTGCAGAGAGATCCAAGAGAATTAGCATGGAGTAGTGACCATTAGATTTAGCTGTTAGTAGGTCATTAGAGACTTTAATGAGGGCAGTTTCAGTAGAGTGTAAAGAGCGGAAGCCAGATTGAAGAGGGTCGAGAAGAGAGTTATCTGAGAGATAGCGGGTAAGACGGGAGTGGACCAGGCGTTCGAGGAGTTTAGAGATGAAGGGAAGATTAGAGACAGGTCTATAATTAGCGGCACAGTTTTGATCGAGGGATGGTTTTTTAAGTAATGGATGTATGATGGCATGCTTAAATGAGGAGGGAAAAATACCGGAAGTGAGGGAAAGGTTGAATATTTTTGTTAGGTGAGAGGTGATAGCCGGGGAAAGGGACTGGAGGAGATGTGACGGAATGGGGTCACTGGTGCAAGTGGTCGGGCGAGAAGATGCAAGGAGCCTGCTTACTTCTTCTTCTGTAACTGCTTCAAAGTCAGAGAGTGAACTAGATGCAGTGGGGGAGGGAGGACAGTGCATGGTATGAAGAGATTGGGAGATGATTTCCTGTCGAATGTGGTCAATTTTTTCTTTGAAGTAATTGGCCAGATCGTCAGCACGGAGATCCGTGGTTGGGGCCTGCTCTCTTGGGTTGAGTAGGGACTGGAACGTGTCAAAGAGACGTTTAGGGTTATTGGACAGGGAGGTGATGAGGGTGTTGAAGTAGGTTTGTTTGGAGAGGTGAAGGGCAGAATTGTATGTCTTTAGCATGAACTTATAATGGATGAAATCTTCGGGTAGATTAGATTTTCTCCACAGACGTTCTGCGCACCTGGAGCACCGCTGCAGGAAACGTGTTTGCAGCGTGTGCCACGGTTGTTGCCGTCTGTGCCGAGTTGTTTTATGTATAGGAGGAGCAGCTTCATCCAGAGCACTTTGCAGGGTTTCATTGTAATGCTTCAATGCAGAATCAGGACATGAGATGGAGGAAATAGGGGCCAATGAGGACTGCAAGTTCTTCATAAGTTTCTGGGTGTTAATGGCCTGTATGTTTCTATAGGTGTGGAAAGTGGGGGTGACCTGAGTGGGATGGCAGTTCTTGATAGAGAATGAAAGAAGGTTGTGGTCAGAGAGCGGGAGAGGGGAGTTTGTGAAGTCATCCACTGAGCAAAGTCGGGAGAAGACCAAGTCAAGGGAGTTTCCATCTTCATGTGTTGGAGAGTTAGTATGCTGCGAGAGGCCAAAAGAGGAGGATAGAGATAAAAGGTGAGAAGCAGATGGGGAGAGGGGAGAGGCAATGGGGATGTTGAAATCACCCATGATAAGGGTGGGGGTGTCACAGGAGAGAAAGTGTGGAAGCCAGGTGGCAAAGTGATCCAGGAACTGATGAGAGGGGCCGGGAGGACGATACACCACCGCCACTCGCATGGAGAAGGGGACGTAGAGTCTGACCACATGGACCTCAAAGGAAGGGAAGACAAGTGAGGGTACTTGGGGGATAACTTGGAAAGTACATTTGGGTGAAAGGAGCAGACCAACGCCTCCACCTGCTCTGTTGTCTGATCTTGGGGTATGAGAAAAGTGTAGTCCACCATATGAAAGAGCAGCAGCAGCGGTGGTGTCTGACTGCTGGATCCAGGTTTCAGTAAGAGCCAGGAGATTAAGAGAATTAGAAAGGAAGAAGTCATGAATGAAGGAGAGTTTATTACACACAGAGCGAGAATTCCAAAGGGCACAATTGAAAGAGACAGCAGGCATGCAGGGAATATTAATAAGGTTAGAGGGGTTTCTGGGTGTAGCAATTGGGAGGTTTGACTGGCTATAACATGGGGGGCCGGGGTTTGGAGTATGATTCATATCGAATATTTGTCTGTGTTTTCACATGGCCTAGATTCATATACATGTGCTGCTGTGTTTCTTTATATCTATATGATACAGCTTGCAGCTTGCATGTGTTCACATTGGGAGTGCTGGTTGGTTTTTTTTTTTTTCTTTGTTTGGTGTATGGATGTTGCTGCATCCAGACTGATCTTGCACTCCTCCCATTGACCTTGCAGGTGGCGGTAATCATCTCTACTTGCCCATAAATTGTAGGTTTAGCCCAGAGTGACATGTTTGTCCTAAGTTGTAGGCTGGTGGCCCAAGAGTGGCATGTACAGTAGAGTAGGACCCATCAGAGGGAGATCACCTTGCCGTGGTTGATGGGCACACATGAATTGGCCAATTTATGCGCTAAGAATCTTCATTTTATCTATAACTGTAAGTTTTATGAAAAAAAATTTTTGAAAAATTTTTTATGAAAAAATATTTTTGAGTAGTATGATTCATATCGAATATTTGTCTGTGTTTTCACATGGCCTAGATTCATATACATGTGCTGCTGTGTTTCTTTATATCTATATGATACAGCTTGCAGCTTGCATGTGTTCACATTGGGAGTGCTGGTTGTTTTTTTTTTTTTTTCATTTTTTCTTTGTTTTGTCTCTTATAGGGATGTATTTAGCGCTGTGCTGTAGATTTTATCTCTTATAGGGATGCATTTAGCGCTGTGCTGTAGCTTTTGACTTTTATAGGGATGCATTCAGCGCTGTGCTGTAGTTTTTGTCTCTTATAGGGATGCATTTAGCGCTGTGCTGTAGATTTTATCTCTTATAGGGATGCATTTAGTACTGTGCTGTAGCTTTTGTCTCTTATAATGATGTATTTAGCGCTGTGCTGCAGTTTGTCTCTTATAGGGATGCATTTAGCGCTGTGCTGTAGTTCGTGGTATTTAGCTCTAATAAATCCCCCCCCCCCCACACAGAGAGCACATCTCCCCTATATATTGTATGATGGCCCTCACAGCCCTTACTCACATAGTGTGATGCCCCCACAACTCCCCCCACATGGTGTGATGGCCACTCAAGCACTCCGCACACAGTATGATGGACCCCACAACCCCCACACAGTATTATGACAAGCCACAGCCCTCACCAAACCTAATGAGATCCCAAACATTAGGGCCCCCACAACTCCCAGAATCTGTTCTCCGCACAAGTACTGAGGGATCAATTAAAAAAATGAAATGGTATTCAACTAGCCTCATTCCCCCAATCCACTATCCCTCTCTATACGACGTGTGGACTGAGGCTCCGTGCAGCAGACATGATGCTTCGTTGAGACTCAGATGCACATGCTGAATGATAGAACTTGGGGCCACAGTTGTATTTAACTGTGTCTGCATCTGGAGTTCAGATCCTTCTGCCCAAGGTCCTGGAGTCTCTCTATCATGGGCACATGTGAGCTCTCTGTAGTAGATGAATGATGGCTGCTGTACATACCTGGTGTAATCTCCCTCTCTACAGGATATGGCTCAACGAACTTCATCTTCTTTCTCTCTCTTTGTCTCTAGTAGAATAATGATCAGCTCCAGCAGTGTAGATCTTTACATGCAAGTAGATCATTGTGAGGTCATGGAGTGCTGCGAGGTCATGGAGTGCTGCGAGGTCATGGAGTGCTGCGAGGTCATGGAGTGCTGCGAGGTCATGGAGTGCTGCGAGGTCATGGAGTGCTGCAAAGTCATGGAATGCTGCAAGGACATGGAGTGCTGCGAGGTCATGGAGTGCTGCAAGGTCATGGAATGCTGCGAGGTCATGGAGTGCTGCGATGACGTGTGGCTTTGTGATATCATGGAGTGCTGTGATGTCATGGAATGCTGCGGGGTCCTGGAATGCTGTGAGGTCATGGAGTGATGCGATGACGTGTGGCTTTGTGATGTCATGGAGTGCTGCAAAGTCATGGAGTGCTGCGAGGTCATGGAGTGCTGCGAGGTCATGGAGTGCTGCGAGGTCATGGAGTGCTGCGAGGTCATGGAGTGCTGCGAGGTCATGGAGTGCTGCGAGGTCATGGAGTGCTGCGATGACGTGTGGCTTTGTATTGTCATGGAGTGCTGCGATGTCATGGAATGCTGCAAGGTCATGGAGTGCTGCGAGGTCATGGAGTGCTGCGATAACGTGTGGCTTTGTGATGTCATGGAGTACTGCGATGTCATGGAATGCTGCGAGGTCATGGAATGCTGCGAGGTCATGGAGTGCTGAGAGGTCTGTTATGATCTGGTGGTTTAGGAACAATATGAGACAAGCTCTGAAGGAGGTGGTATCTGTACTGACCGCAGACCCTGAACCTAGCAGCGCAACTAGAAATAGCCGTGGGGGGTACCTGACGCTCCCTAGACCCCTCGGCACAGCCTAAGAACTAACTTCCCCTAAAGATGGAAACAGGAAACCTATCTTGCCTCAGAGAAAATCCCCAAAGGAAAGATAGCCCCCCACAAATATTGACGGTGAGAGGAGGGGAAAATAACATACGCAGAGATGAAATCTGATTTTAGCATAGGAGGCCAGTCTAGCTTGATAGATAGGACAGGAAAGGATACTGTGCGGTCAGTATAAAAACTACAAAACAATCCACACAGAGTTTACAAAATCTCCACACCTGACTAAAGGTGTGGAGGGTAAATCTGCTTCCCAGAGCTTCCAGCTAACAGAAAAAATCCATAATGACAAGCTGGACAAAAATAGAATACACAGAACAATAAGTCCACAACACGTGGACTGAAATGAGCAAAGCCAGAAGTTAACTTAGCAGAACTGGTCAGGAAACCAGGAGAATCCAAGCAGAGATGTGAATCCAGCCAGAAAACATTGACAAGAGGCATAGGCTGAAGACTAGAGCCAGGTTAAATAGAGCCAGGAGAGACGATTAGTGAAAGCAGCTGCTAAAGCTAAACCCAAGGAGCAGCAGATCCACTCAAAACCACCAGAGGGAGCCCAAGGGCAGAATTCACAAAAGTGCCATTTACAACCACCGGAGGGAGCCCAAGAACGGAATTCACAACAGTACCCCCCCCCCCTTGAGGAGGGGTCACCGAACCCTCACCAGAGCCCCCAGGCCGATCAGGACGAGCCAAGTGAAAAGCACGAACCAAATCGGTAGCATGGACATCGGAGGCAACAACCCAAGAATTATCCTCCTGGCCATAACCCTTCAACTTGACAAGATACTGGAGCCTCCGCCTCGAAAAACGAGAATCCAAAATCTTCTCAACCTCATATTCCAACTCTCCCTCAACCAACACCGGGGCAGGAGGGTCAACCGAGGGAACAACGGGCACCACATATCTCCGCAACAAAGATCTATGGAAAACATTATGAATGGCAAAAGAGGCTGGAAGAGCCAAACGAAAAGAGACCGGATTAATAATTTCAGAAATTTTATAAGGACCAATAACCCGAGGCTTAAACTTAGGAGAAGAATCCTTCATAGGAACATGACGAGAAGACAACCAAACCAAATCCCCCACACGAAGCCGGGGACCAACACGCCGACGGCGGTTAGCAAAACGTTGAGCCCTTTCCTGAGACAACGTCAAATTGTCCACCACATGAGTCCAAATCTGCTGCAGCCTGTCCACCACAGAATCAACACCAGGACAATCAGAAGGCTCAACCTGCCCAGAAGAAAAACGAGGATGAAAACCAAAATTACAAAAGAAAGGTGAAACCACAGTAGCCGAACTAGCCCGATTATTAAGGGCAAACTCGGCCAACGGCAAGAAAGACACCCAATCATCCTGATCAGCAGACACAAAGCATCTCAAATAGGTCTCCAAGGTCTGATTAGTTTGCTCAGTTTGGCCATTAGTCTGAGGATGAAACGCCGAAGAAAAAGACAAATCAATGCCCATCCTAGCACAAAAGGCCCGCCAAAATCTAGAGACAAACTGAGAACCTCAGACACAATATTCTCCGGAATGCCATGCAAACGAACCACATGCTGAAAAAACAATGGAACCAGATCTGAGGAGGAAGGCAACTTAGGCAAAGGTACCAAATGGACCATTTTAGAGAACCGGTCACAAACAACCCAGAAAACAGACATCTTCTGGGAAACAGGAAGATCCGAAATAAAATCCATGGAAATATGCATCCAGGGCCTCTCAGGGACCGGCAAAGGCAAAAGCAACCCACTAGCGCGGGAACAGCAAGGCTTGGCCCGGGCGCAAGTCCCACAGGACTGCACAAAAGCACGCACATTGCGAGACAAGGAAGGCCACCAAAAGGACCTAGCAACCAAATCTCTGGTACCAAAAATCCCAGGATGACCAGCCAACACTGAACAATGAACCTCAGAAATTACCTTACTTGTCCATCTATCAGGAACAAACAGCTTCCCCACTGGACAGCGGTCAGGCCTATCTGCCTGAAATTCCTGAAGCACTCGGCGCAAATCAGGGGAGATAGCAGAAAGAATCACCCCCTCCTTAAGAATGACAACCGGCTCAAGGACTCCAGGAGAATCAGGCGAAAAACTCATAGAGAGGGCATCAGCCTTAACATTCTTAGATCCCGGAAGATACGAGACCACAAAATCACAACGGGAGAAAAACAGGGACCATCGAGCCTGTCTAGGATTCAGCCGCTTGGCCGACTCGAGGTAAATCAGATTCTTATGATCGGTCAGGACCACAACACGGTGTTTAGCTCCCTCAAGCCAATGTCGCCACTCCTCAAATGCCCACTTCATAGCCAACAACTCCCGATTGCCGACATCATAATTGCGTTCCGCAGGCAAAAACTTTCTGGAAAAAAAAGCACACGGTTTCATCAAAGACCCATCAGACTCCCTCTGAGACAAGACGGCCCCTGCCCCAATCTCAGAAGCGTCGACCTCAACCTGAAAAGGAAGAGAAACATCCGGTTGACGCAACACAGGGGCAGAAGTAAATCGGCGTTTAAGCTCCTGAAAGGCCTCAACAGCCTCAGAGGACCAATTCGTCACATCAGCGCCTTTCTTCGTCAAATCAGTAAGGGGCTTAACCACACTGGAAAAGTTGGCAATGAAACGGCGATAGAAATTAGCAAAGCCCAAAAATGTTTGAAGACCCTTCACAGATGTGGGTTGGATCCAGTCATGAATAGCTTGGACCTTAACAGGATCCATTTCTATAGATGAGGGAGAAAAAACAAAACCCAAAAAAGAGACCTTCTGAACTCCGAATAGGCACTTAGACCCCTTCACAAATAAAGCATTATCACGAAAGATCTGGAACACCATCCTGACCTGCTTCACATGAGACTCCCAATCATTGGAAAAAATCAAAATATCATCCAAATATATGACCATGAATTTATCAAGATAATTGCGGAAAATATCATGCATGAAAGACTGGACCACAGATGGAGCATTAGAGAGCCCAAATGGCATCACAAGGTATTCAAAATGGCCTTTGGGCGTATTAAATGCAGTTTTCCATTTGTCACCCTGTTTAATACGAACAAGATTATATGCCCCTCTGAGGTCAATCTTAGTAAACCAACTAGCCCCCTTAATCTGGGCAAACAAATCAGTAAGCAAAGGCAAGGGGTATTGGAATTTGACCGTGATCTTATTAAGAAGACGATAATCAATACAGGGTCTCAAGGAGCCATCCTTCTTAGCAACAAAAAAGAAACCCGCTCCCAATGGTGACGAAGAAGGCCGAATATGCCCTTTCTCCAAAGATTCCTTAACATAGCTCCGCATGGCGGCATGCTCTGGCACAGACAGATTGAAAAGTCGGCCCTTAGGGAACTTACAACCAGGAATCAAGTTAATAGCACAATCACAGTCCCTATGTGGAGGAAGGGAACTGGACTTGGGCTCATCAAATACATCCTGGAAATCCGACAAAAACTCAGGGACCTCAGAAGAGGGGGAAGAGGAAATTGACATTAAAGGAACGTCACTATGTACCCCTTGACAACCCCAACTAGTCACAGACATAGTTTTCCAATCCAGCACCGAATTATGTTCCTGTAACCATGGAAATCCCAGCACAACAACATCATGCAGGTTATGCAACACCAGAAAACGGCAATCTTCCTGATGTGCAGGAGCCATGTACATAGTCATCTGTGTCCAGTACTGAGGTTTATCCTTGGCCAAGGGTGTAGCATCAATGCCCCTCAAAGGAACAGGGCTCTGCAAAGGCTGCAAGGAAAAACCACAGCGCCTGGCGAATTCTAAGTCCATTAAGTTCAGGGCAGCGCCTGAATCCACAAATGCCATGACAAAAAAGGACGACAATGAGCAAATCAGGGTCACAGATAACAGAAATTTAGGCTGTATAGTACTAATGGTAAGAGACCTAGCGACTCTCTTAGTACGATTAGGGCAATCAGAGATAACATGAGCCGAATCACCACAGTAAAAACACAGCCTATTCTGACGTCTGAATTTCTGCCGTTCTATTCTAGTCAAAATCCTATCACATTGCATAGGTTCAGGACTATGCTCAGAGGATACCGCCATATGGTGCACAGCATTGCGCTCGCGCAGACGCCGATCAATCTGAATGGCTAGAGACATAGATTCGTTCAAACCGTCAGGCGTAGGAAAGCTCACGATAACATCTTTAAGGGTTTCAGAAAGACCTTTTCTGAAAATAGCAGCCAGAGCCTCTTCATTCCATTTAGTGAGCACAGACCATTTTCTAAATTTCTGGCAGTATAACTCTGCCGCTTCCTGACCTTGACACAGGGCCAACAGTGTTTTCTCAGCATGCTCTACAGAGTTAGGTTCGTCATACAATAATCCGAGCGCTTAAAAAAATGCGTCTACATTCAATAATGCCGGATCCCCTGTTTCAAGAGAAAAAGCCCAGTCTTGCGGATCACCACGCAGCAAGGATATGATGATTTTCACCTGCTGAATGGGATAACCTGAAGAACGGGGTTTCAAAGCAAAAAACAATTTGCAGTTATTTTTAAAGTTCAAAAACTTGGATCTGTCCCCAAAGAACAAATCCGGAGTAGGAATTCTGGGCTCTAAAGCCAGAGTCTGGACAACATAGTCCTGGATACTCTGTACTCTTGCAGCCAGTTGATCCACACGAGAAAACAAACCCTGAGCATCCATGCCAGAGCATATATCCTGCACCACCCAGCCATGATGTTTTTATGAGCATTCAATAAAGTTAAGTCAAGCTTCAGATCGGTGAGTGCCCTCCTTCCTTTCTTATGCAATGCACTTTATCAATTTTACCACACGTGGAACGGTATAAACGCCCCCTAAAAGAAATTCATGAATAGCTGGTTTTTGTTCATTCTGCCTCCCAAAAATCGGAATAAAAAGCGATCAAAAAATGTCACGTGCCCGAAAATGTTACCAATAAAACGTCAACTCGTCCCCCAAAAAACAAGACCTCACATGACTCTGTGGGCCAAAATATGAATAAATTATACCTCTCAAAATGTGGCGATGCAAAAACTATTGTTTGCAATAAAAAAATCTTTTAGTGTGTGACGGCTGCCAATCATAAAAATCCGCCAAAAAAACGCAGTAAGGGTATGTGCACACGTTGCGGATTAGGCTTAGGAATTTCTGGTGCGGATTCTGCCTCTCCTGGCAGAAAACGCACCTGCGGTTCTGCAGCGTTTTTTGTGCGTTTTTGCTGCGGTTTTCTGCGGATTTGCTGCGGTTTTTACCCCTGCGGTTTTCTATAATGGGTACAAAAACGCTGCAGATTCACAAAAAAGAAGTGACATGCTACTTCTTTTAAACCGCAGCGTTTCCGCAGCGGATTTTCCGCTAAGTGTGCACACATTTTTTTTTTTTCTCATCGATTTACATTGTACTGTAAATCAATTGCAGATATGCAGCGTTTCTGCACCTCAAAAAAACGCTGCGGATCCGCAGAGAATCCGCAACGTGTGCACATACCCTTACTGCGTTTTTTTGGCGGATATGTGTGTCACGATTCCCCTGACTGCTGTCACCAATGGGTCAGGATTCACACCGTGACCGTCACCCCTACGTCACGGATTGAGGTGACTTTAGGCCAACAGACGGCTACCACATGTGCAGGGGGGCTTATCTTAGTTATCCCTCCACTCCACGATGTGATGAAAAGACACACACAAGGCTATTGACCTCTTAGTTTACAGCAGGGGCTTATTTTAGGTATCCCACTGCTTTTCTATATACCACGAACTGCAGGGATTTATGTATATCCCGCTTACAGTTCCACTTAACACTTGCAGCTCTCTGGCGCCCCCCTTACTCTCAGGTCAGATTAGGTACTGCACCCTGGGTAATTAGTCGCCAGACAGACTGCCTGCTATGTACTGGCTATTGGGCACGCTGCAGCGACGCGATAACTACTCCCACACAGGCAGGAACAATAATTATGAACCCCGCAGTCACTACAGCAGCACTCAACAGTCTGCACACTTTCGCTGCCACCAGCTTCGATTAAACGGGTCCGAAGCTAACCCAACACAACAGTAACAGTAGCGTATTTTCCCTTCAAGAGACTTAGGGTACGGTTTAGAACAGGAGAACGAACTAATATATAATAGTATATCCCATTAAAAATAATTAGGCAGTGCTTTATCAAAAATATTTTATAAAGAGGTTATAAATGAGACAATTGCAAATATGTACAAGGGTAATTATAACATAAAGGGAATAAATGAGAAAAGCAACACTCACATGTTTAAAGCATGACAGGCATCCAGGCTAGTGGAGTTTTTCCATATGTCCCAGCTCATTTGGACGTGCTGCTGGCTTCAGAAGACAAGCCGTCCAGAAGGAGAAATCAGCAGAAGAGAGTGAGCTGGGGCTCCTGCCACAAACTTAATACCTTAAGGCTTTGACATCACAGAAGGGCTGGCTTATCCAGACCCTCCTCTCTCTACATTCTGAGTAAACTTTAAACTATTTCCTCTGATTTCTATAACTTCACTACAAAACATGTCAGAGTCCTAACATACTCATAATTCATCTCGGATTAACGTGAGCATTCTAATGAGATCAAATATGTCCTATCTGGGATACATTTTTCCAGAGAAAACCCTACTTCTTTACCAGATGGAGTTAGAAGCCCGAGTTTCATGGGATGTGTAGATACACCGAGTGAGACTACGAATATATATTTTCATGTTCCTAGCTTAAATCGTTTGCCTAATATCTGACAAAAACTAAACAAAGAATCTTTCATGGATTCTTGAAGTTTCTTCTTCCCTTATAGCTGAACAAGAGCTTACACAGGAAATGCCAGTTGTAAATTCCATGCGGCAATAAAACCTCTCTTCCCCCATACTCTCAGAGAAGGAAAGCCAGGAATCTGCAGCTACAAACTGTTACTCCAAGAAGGGGGCTTAGCCCATGCAGGCTAGCAAGAGAACTACTTATGATATTTCATACCATATCGTGACAATGTGCAAAATTGTGCTAACGTAAAGCAGACATGTGGGTAATATTTTTTATTAACTCTTTTGTATGATATGACTTTCTAAATTAAGGGCATAAAACTAAATGTTTAAAAATTGCAAAATTTTCAAAATTTTCGTCAAATTTCCATTTTTTTCACAAATAAACAAAAGTCAAATCGATGAAATTTTACCACTATCATAAAGTACAATATGTCACGAGAAAACAATCTCAGAATGACTAGGATCCGTTGAAGCGTTTCAGAGTTATGACCTCATAAAATGACAGTGGTCAGAATTGTAAAAATGGCCTGGTCAGGAAGTTGAAAACAGGCTTCAGGGTGAAGGGATTAAAGGGAACCTGTCTGCAGGATTGTGTACAGCAACCTACAGTGTCAGTTTATTTACGTTACACTGATTAAAATGATACATTGGTTGATGAAATCCGTCTTGTGGTTGTTGTTTAACTCAAAACTGAAAATAAAGATTAATGATAGTCTTGTTCTTCAGGGCGTTAAAATGTAACTTTTTAAAATATATTTAAAACAGTGCTAGATCGTGATAAATAACAAAGAACAAACAATATTAGAACTCACATAAATCACACTCAACTAAGTTAATCCACAGTCTAAAATCCTTCAAGAAGACCAAGGAGCAAAATCAAACACCATTGATCACAAATAATGCTCCGGTATATGTTGACCCAGAATGTGGATATCCTTAGATGTCAATCTTAAAGGGAACCTGTCACCCCTAAAATCGAGGGTGAGCTAAGCCCACCGACATCAGGGGCTTATCATTCTGTAATGCTGTAGATAAGCCCCCGATGTATCCTGAAATATGAGAAAAAGAGGTTAGATTATACTCACCTAGGGGCGGTCCGGTCCGGGGCCTCCCATTTTCTGACGATGACATCCTCTTGTCTTCACGCTGCGGCTCCGGCGCAGGCGTACTTTATCTGTCCTGTTGAGGGCAAAGCAAAGTACTGCAGTGCGCAGGCGCCGGGAAAGGTCAGAGAGGCCCTGCGCCTGCCCACTGCAGTACTTTGCTCTGTCCCAACAGGACAGATAAAGTACGCCTGCGCCGGAGCCGCGGCGTGAAGACAAGAAGAGGACGTCATCCTAAGAAGATGGGAGGCCCTGGACCGGACCGCGACGCCCGTCGGATCGGACCTCCTCTGGGTGAGTATAATATAACCTCTTTCTCATCTTTCAGGTTACATCGGAGGCTTATCTACAACATTACAGAATGCTGTAGATAAGCCACTGATGCCGGTGGGCTGAGCTCACCTTCGATTTTGGGGGTGACAGGTTCCCTTTAAATCTATGACAAAAAAAAAGAGCAAAAATTAGCCCAAATAATTTTATATAATGCTCATGTGTAAATATTCATATCAAAATAGACCAAAAATAATCCAGTATTCTGGTCTAACTACTTCAAATAAAGGAACGATCTCACCTCATATTCCTTTGCTGATCAGAACAATAAGGGACCGCAATTCCGGATATCAAAAAAAAAAGGGGGGAGGCACTTTCTCCCGTCCATACAATACCCCACACAGGAAACCATCTAGGACCCTTTATACCGTGACCTCAAAATTTTTGCCTCCCAACGCGTTTCGTTTATCATACTCATCAGGGGAAGGTAAATACAGTGCTAAGGATAAAGGGGGTGCCCGTCTATCAGTCCATACAGAAACCCATTATAAAAATAGGGGAATGAAGCAGCCTATTATACCAGCTGAATGCTGCAATTAAATAGACCGCCAAATGATCCTCGTGTCCAGAGAGATCTGACGTCATATCCTATGCACGCTCTCATGGAACGCATTGGTGACCCGCATATGTCATTTCCGCTGTCAGCGTGTGCATACAGTCATGTGATTTCCGTTATGCAATTAGCTGGAAGGCAGCACTGGACCGCAAACGTTATATCCGCCGCCGCGTCTCAGGTGTGCAGCACAAACAATCTTGTTAACCCTATAATGCTCAATATCCAATATTGTATTTGGACCAAAAGGGCACTTTATGCTAAAAAAAGGGGGGTTATCATCAAAAGCAAGATGATCCTAACAATACCTCCATATAGGAGGGAGGATCTGAAGTCAAAGCATTTGCCAATTGACGAAGCATTTCCTTGCGAAACGCGCGTCGGGTGTGGTGGACTCCTGGTTCCTTTCCATCATGTGGGTATATACTTGCCGCTTAGGCACTTTAGTGGTTATCCTAATATAAGCTTATGGCATCCTCTTTATTGCCCACGGACTTGTCTATACGGCTTGTTTAGCCTTGCTATTTACCACATGGTACATACCGGGTCTGTGTGCAATAAGTGGACTACACCTTGCTTCTCTTTATATATTGAGCATTGATTATAGCACTGTCTATTGGTTACCTCTGCCGTGTCCCACTTTATTTGCCTTGCTGCTTAAGTACTCATATCCCATATGTGTATTATCTCTATTTATACTGAATGCATATTAGTACTGTACTGTTACATCCAGGCTTTTTGTCCACCATTTGTCTTGTGTCTGTTTTGTCTCACTTTTGCCTGTTCAGGCAATTTTATGACCACTCTGTGGTCTTGTTGTTATTAATAAAGGTATTTTTATATGTTCACACTTGTGTGGTGCCTCTTCTTATAGGTGTTTATATTATGCTTGGCTAACCACGATAGGATACGTTATTGGTGTTGTGAATTAAATAAAAAGGAAAAAAAAAATCAGACACATGATTGTTCACTTTATCTCAATCGAGTATTTGATAGCTCAAAAAAGGACTCTACTCCAAAGAACAAGAATTTTGGATATAATGGACAAATTGGAGAAATGGTACGAGGGTCAAAAAATAGAGAAACCTTAAAATCCCATCATTAATCTCTAATATCCATCTGCTGCTGCATGGAAAACTGTCGCCTGCTAACAATGGAGGTTGGCACCCTAAGGAAAGAAAAACAAGATGTGGCGCCCCCATTCAGTGACGGCTAACCCTATTATGGTCCAAGGTAGCCCTAAATGGAAGGAAAAAGTGCGGAAAATAGGCAAAGATTGTGCATGGGGTTTAGGGAACCAGGCCATCCTGCAATAATGTAAAATCTAGCACCTATACTGAGACCTGCCTCAGTGGAGGTTGACACCCTAAAGGCTGGCGCCCCCACTCCTCGGCGGCTATCCCTATTAGATCCCTATTATGAGAAGCAACTGTAGGTGAGGATCTCATTGAGACCTCGAGGTGTTTGTGTTTTGAGACGATAGATCCGTTTTGCCTCCCATTGCAGTAAGGCCTGGTCCCAATTTCCACCCCTTTTTGATGCATTAATTCTGTCAATCCCCATAAATTTCAAATCACAGCTTTTCCCATCATGTTTGGCATTCAAATGTCTAGCCAAGGGGGTTTCTCATTTTAGGGCAATATCCCTCACAGGTCACTGATTTGCCCTCTAGTTTACATAATGACTATTGTATATACAATAAAAAACAATCCCTGTCTGCAGATGGGCACTGGCAGCGGCGCCTGCACTGCACCATGATCGCTTCCATAGTGTGCATTTATCCTTTTTGATGGCATCCATAAATTCTTTAAAAAAAAAAAAAAGTTTGAAAAAGGCGCCGACCGTGCCTGCGCAGTAGTAGCTATTGTCGATCCGATAGATGCTAGTGCACAGGCGGCGCCATCATGAAAGAGGCTATTTTTTTTTTTCCTCTATCAAGATGGTGTCACCTACGCAATAGGCCCCATTTTCAAAACTGATTTTTTCAAGAATTTATGGATACTAAGAATAAATGCACATTATGGATGCGATCATGGTGCAGCGCAGGCGCCGCCGTCTGTCTGCAGAAGAGGATTTTTATTTTTAAAACATTTATAATCATTATGTAAACTAAGGGGCAGGTTGCTGGGGGATCAGTGACCTGTCAGAAGCCATATAGCTGAATAGCTAATCAAGACCCCCACAGGCCATCCTGAAGCAAGAGAATATCAACTCAAAACTGAAAATAAAGATTAAACAACAAACATGAGATGGATTTCAGCACCAGGTATCAATCAGTATAACAGCACCGACCCGACACTCTCTGTAGGTTAGGCCTCTTTCACACTTCCGTCTTTTTGCTTCCGTCAAAACACGTCGTTTTGTGAAAAAAAGGGATCCAGCAAATGTTTCTGCTGGATCCGGTTTTTTTCTCATAGACTTGTCTTAGCGATGGATTGTGACGGATGGCATCACGTTTCATCCGTCGTCCTCTGGATCCGTCGTACAATCGCTGTCCGTCAGTCGGAGACAACGCACATAGAAACGTTTATTGTGCACGTCGGAATAATCACGCAGCAACGGATCCTGCACCGTCCGCCATTGGCTACAATGGAAGCCTATGGGCGCAGGATCCGTCGCTGTCAAAAGCAGGAACCCAGCAATAGGTTCCGTCTTTTGAAACGTAGCATGCGTGGAAGAATTTCCAGTCAGGGAATTTCTCTTGTGTGCTCTCTTTTTACTATTGATGCTGCCAATGCAGCATCAATAGTAAAAAGAGATGTTAAAAATAATAAAAAAAATAAAAAAATCTGGATATTCTCATCTTCCGGCGTCCCCCAAGGCATTCCCGATGCTCCCATTCCCAGTAATGCCTGTAATGAAGTAGCGGTCTCGCGAGAATCGAGTTCACTGGGAGAATTTTACTGGGTTGAACTCGTCTCTGCACCGTGAGGCTTTTTCTCACTGCTAGCGGGGATCTCACCAAGGTCACCGCACTTCATTTGCCTGGCTGAGAATGCAGCCTCAGTGACCAGCGGTAACCTCGATGACGTTACCACTGGTTCTCAGCCTGGACGGTCACATCTTGGCGCAGTCCAGGTTGAAAACTGTTTATCCCTCAGTCATGGATTATAGCGTGGGACAGAACGACAGACAGATGAGGGATAGTCGTTTTTTTTTTTCATTTTGTTTTATTACTGGAGACGAGGCCTTCAATGGAATGGGCATTGGGTGAGTATAACTGTTTGTTATTTTTAAATAAAGTAAAAGTGTGTTTAGTTCTATTTCAAATAAGACTATTCTTGTGTTTATTTACAATACAACTATTAGTAATGGATAGGTGTCTTACAGAGACACAACAACCACATGACGGATTTCATCAACCAATGTATCATTTTAATCAGTGTAACAGAATGAACCTGACACTGTAGGTTGCTGTACACAATCCTGCTGACAGGTTCCCTTTAAAGGAGCCTGTCATTCTTTCATTTAAAAGACTATTCTTGCTGTGTGTTTATTTACAACTATAGGATTAGTAATGGATTTGTGTCTTACAGATGCCTCTCCATTACTAACCCGTGGGCTTGATGTCACCTGACAACACAAAGGTGACATCAACCCCACAAATATGAACATCACTTTGCCACAGCTACAGGACAAGTGGGAAGAGTCGGGTAAAGCACCAGAATTGGTGCATCTGATAGATGCACCATTTATGGATTGCTGCGGACTATATTTAGGTTGGGGGGGCAATATCCATGGCCCTTTACCAGCCTGAGAATATCAGCCCCCACCTTTGTCTGCTTTAGTTAGGCTGGTTGCCAAAAATCGAAGGGGGAGGGGGGTGGACCCCCAAAAATCGAAGGGGGAGGGGGGTGGACCCCCACCCCGTTTTTTTTCTTAAACTAATTTAAAAGAATAAAAAAAATCGGACTGGGGATCCCTCTATTCTTGATAACCAGCCTTGCTAAAGCTGAGGATTGAAGCCCCCAGCTGTGAGTTTTGCCTGGCTGGTTATCAAAAATACAGGGGAACCTACATCTTTTTATTTTTACATTTATTTAGAGCGCAGGCTGATAAATGCTCCCATCACCCGCTCTCACTGTTATTAAAGTCAGCTTAAGGGAGCAGTAGTCCCATCAGCTGACACTAATGACAGAAGGTAAACTTCATCCCACTGATCATTTTACAGCGTGAAAACCTCAGCTGTCTGACTGGCACTGATGATTTTACCGCTGATCAGAAGTGATGTTTGCCATGATGTCATGCACATGATAGGGCAACAAACATCCAGTGCTCGGTGTCTGTGCCCAAACAGTAGATGTTTGATACGGAGGCTTAACTTTGCTGTTTGGGTTCTCCCATCTCTACTTACTAGGATGCAACCCACCTTTCCCCAGCATCGGCAGCAGTCTCACATTATCCTTACTAGGATGCAGCTCACCTTTCCCAGCGTCGGCAGCAGTCTCACATTATCCTTACTAGGATGCAGCCCACCTTTCCCAGCGTCGGCAGCAGTCTCACATTATCCTTACTAGGATGCAGCCCACCTTTCCCAGTGTCGGCAGCAGTCTCACATTATCCTTACTAGGATGCAGCCCACCTTTCACAGTGTCGGCAGCAGTCTCACATTATCCTTATGAGGATGCAGCCCACCTTTCCCAGCGTCGGCAGCAGTCTCACATTATCCTTACTAGGATGCAGCCCACCTTTCCCCAGTGTCAGCAGCAGTCTCACATTATCCTTATGAGGATGCAGCTCACCTTTCCTAGTCTCGGCAGCAGTCTCACATTATCCTTACTGGGATGCAGCCCACCTTTCCCAGTGTCGGCAGCAGTCTCACATTATCCTTACTAGGATGCAGCTCACCTTTCCCAGTGTCAGCAGCAGTCTCACATTATCCTTACTAGGATGCAGCTCACCTTTCCCAGTGTCGGCAGCAGTCTCACATTATCCTTACTAGGATGCAGCCCACCTTTCCCAGTGTCGGCAGCAGTCTCACATTATCCTTACTAGGATACAGCTCACCTTTCCCAGCGTCGGCAGCAGTCTCACATTATCCTTATGAGGATGCAGCTCACCTTTCCCAGTGTCGGCAGCAGTCTCACATTATCCTTACTAGGATGCAGCCCACCTTTCCCAGAGTCAGCAGCAGTCTCACATTATCCTTACTAGGATGCAGCCCACCTTTCCCAGCGTCGGCAGCAGTCTCGCATTATCCTTACTAGGATGTAGCTCACCTTTCCCAGTGTCGGCAGCAGTCTCACATTATCCTTACTAGGATGCAGCCCACCTTTCCCAGTGTCGGCAGCAGTCTCACATTATCCTTACTAGGATGCAGCCCACCTTTCCCAGCGTCGGCAGCAGTCTCACATTATCCTTACTAGGATGCAGCTCACCTTTCCCAGTGTCGGCAGCAGTCTCACATTATCCTTACTAGGATGCAGCCCACCTTTCCCAGTGTCGGCAGCAGTCTCACATTATCCTTACTAGGATGCAGCTCACCTTTCCCAGTGTCGGCAGCAGTCTCACATTATCCTTACTAGGATGCAGCTCACCTTTCCCAGTGTCGGCAGCAGTCTCAAATTATCCTTACTAGGATGCAGCCCACCTTTCCCAGTGTCAGCAGCAGTCTCACATTATCCTTACTAGGATGCAGCCCACCTTTCCCAGTGTCGGCAGCAGTCTCACATTATCCGTACTGGGATGCAGCCCACCTTTCCCAGTGTCGGCAGCAGTCTCACATTATCCTTACTAGGATGCAGCTCACCTTTCCCCAGTGTCGGCAGCAGTCTCACATTATCCTTACTAGGATGCAGCTCACCTTTCCCAGTGTCGGCAGCAGTCTTATATTATCCTTACTAGGATGCAGCCCACCATTCCCAGTGTCGGCAGCAGTCTCACATTATCCTTATGAGGATGCAGCTCACCTTTCCCAGTGTCGGCAGCAGTCTCACATTATCCTTACTAGGATGCAGCCCACCTTTCCCAGTGTCGGCAGCAGTCTCACATTATCCTTATGAGGATGCAGCCCACCTTTCCCAGCGTCGGCAGCAGTCTCACATTATCCTTATTAGGATGCAGCCCACCTTTCCCCAGTGTCAGCAGCAGTCTCACATTATCCTTATGAGGATGCAGCTCACCTTTCCTAGTCTCGGCAGCAGTCTCACATTATCCTTACTGGGATGCAACCCACCTTTCCCAGTGTCGGCAGCAGTCTCACATTATCCTTACTAGGATGCAGCCCACTATTCCCAGTGTCGGCAGCAGTCTCACATTATCCTTACTAGGATGCAGCCCACCTTTCCCAGTGTCGGCAGCAGTCTCACATTATCCTTACTGGGATACAGCCCACCTTTCCCAGTGTCGGCAGCAGTCTCACATTATCCTTACTAGGATGCAGCTCACCTTTCCCAGCGTCGGCAGCAGTCTCACATTATCCTTACTAGGATGCAGCTCACTTTTCCCAGCGTCGGCAGCAGTCTCACATTATCCTTACTAGGATGGAGCCCACCTTCCCCAGCGTCGGCAGCAGTCTCACATTATCCTTACTGGAATGCAGCTCACCTTTCCCAGTGTCGGCAGCAGTCTCACATTATCTTTACTAGGATGCAGCTCACCTTTCCCAGTGTCGGCAGCAGTCTCACATTATCCTAATGAGGATGCAGCTCACCTTTCCCAGTGTCGGCAGCAGTCTCACATTATCCTTACTAGGATGCAGCCCACCTTTCCCAGTGTCGGCAGCAGTCTCACATTATCCTAACTAGGATACAGCCCACCTTTCCCAGTGTCGGCAGCAGTCACACATTATCCTTACTAGGATGCAGCTCACCTTTCCCAGCATCGGCAGCAGTCTCACATTATCCTTATGAGGATGCAGCTCACCTTTCCCAGTGTCGGCAGCAGTCTCACATTATCCTTACTAGGATGCAGCTCACCTTTCCCAGAGTCAGCAGCAGTCTCACATTATCCTTACTAGGATGCAGCCCACCTTTCCCAGTGTCGGCAGCAGTCTCGCATTATCCTTACTAGGATGCAGCTCACCTTTCCCAGTGTCGGCAGCAGTCTCACATTATCCTTACTAGGATGCAGCTCACCTTTCCCAGAGTCAGCAGCAGTCTCACATTATCCTTACTAGGATGCAGCCCACCTTTCCCAGCGTCGGCAGCAGTCTCACATTATCCTTACTAGGATGCAGCTCACCTTTCCCAGTGTCGGCAGCAGTCTCACATTATCCTTACTAGGATGCAGCCCACCTTTCACAGTGTCGGCAGCAGTCTCACATTATCCTTATGAGGATGCAGCCCACCTTTCCCAGCGTCGGCAGCAGTCTCACATTATCCTTACTAGGATGCAGCCCACCTTTCCCCAGTGTCAGCAGCAGTCTCACATTATCCTTATGAGGATGCAGCTCACCTTTCCTAGTCTCGGCAGCAGTCTCACATTATCCTTACTGGGATGCAGCCCACCTTTCCCAGTGTCGGCAGCAGTCTCACATTATCCTTACTAGGATGCAGCTCACCTTTCCCAGTGTCAGCAGCAGTCTCACATTATCCTTACTAGGATGCAGCTCACCTTTCCCAGTGTCGGCAGCAGTCTCACATTATCCTTACTAGGATGCAGCCCACCTTTCCCAGTGTCGGCAGCAGTCTCACATTATCCTTACTAGGATACAGCTCACCTTTCCCAGCGTCGGCAGCAGTCTCACATTATCCTTATGAGGATGCAGCTCACCTTTCCCAGTGTCGGCAGCAGTCTCACATTATCCTTACTAGGATGCAGCCCACCTTTCCCAGAGTCAGCAGCAGTCTCACATTATCCTTACTAGGATGCAGCCCACCTTTCCCAGCGTCGGCAGCAGTCTCGCATTATCCTTACTAGGATGTAGCTCACCTTTCCCAGTGTCGGCAGCAGTCTCACATTATCCTTACTAGGATGCAGCCCACCTTTCCCAGCGTCGGCAGCAGTCTCACATTATCCTTACTAGGATGCAGCCCACCTTTCCCAGCGTCGGCAGCAGTCTCACATTATCCTTACTAGGATGCAGCTCACCTTTCCCAGTGTCGGCAGCAGTCTCACATTATCCTTACTAGGATGCAGCCCACCTTTCCCAGTGTCGGCAGCAGTCTCACATTATCCTTACTAGGATGCAGCTCACCTTTCCCAGTGTCGGCAGCAGTCTCACATTATCCTTACTAGGATGCAGCTCACCTTTCCCAGTGTCGGCAGCAGTCTCAAATTATCCTTACTAGGATGCAGCCCACCTTTCCCAGTGTCAGCAGCAGTCTCACATTATCCTTACTAGGATGCAGCCCACCTTTCCCAGTGTCGGCAGCAGTCTCACATTATCCGTACTGGGATGCAGCCCACCTTTCCCAGTGTCGGCAACAGTCTCACATTATCCTTACTAGGATGCAGCCCACCTTTCCCAGTGTCGGCAGCAGTCTCACATTATCCTTACTAGGATGCAGCTCACCTTTCCCAGTGTCGGCAGCAGTCTCACATTATCCTTACTAGGATGCAGCTCACCTTTCCCAGTGTCGGCAGCAGTCTCAAATTATCCTTACTAGGATGCAGCCCACCTTTCCCAGTGTCAGCAGCAGTCTCACATTATCCTTACTAGGATGCAGCTCACCTTTCCCCAGTGTCGGCAGCAGTCTCACATTATCCTTACTAGGATGCAGCTCACCTTTCCCAGTGTCGGCAGCAGTCTTATATTATCCTTACTAGGATGCAGCCCACCATTCCCAGTGTCGGCAGCAGTCTCACATTATCCTTATGAGGATGCAGCTCACCTTTCCCAGTGTCGGCAGCAGTCTCACATTATCCTTACTAGGATGCAGCCCACCTTTCCCAGTGTCGGCAGCAGTCTCACATTATCCTTATGAGGATGCAGCCCACCTTTCCCAGCGTCGGCAGCAGTCTCACATTATCCTTATTAGGATGCAGCCCACCTTTCCCCAGTGTCAGCAGCAGTCTCACATTATCCTTATGAGGATGCAGCTCACCTTTCCTAGTCTCGGCAGCAGTCTCACATTATCCTTACTGGGATGCAGCCCACCTTTCCCAGTGTCGGCAGCAGTCTCACATTATCCTTACTAGGATGCAGCCCACTATTCCCAGTGTCGGCAGCAGTCTCACATTATCCTTACTGGGATGCAGCCCACCTTTCCCAGTGTCGGCAGCAGTCTCACATTATCCTTACTGGGATACAGCCCACCTTTCCCAGTGTCGGCAGCAGTCTCACATTATCCTTACTAGGATGCAGCTCACCTTTCCCAGCGTCGGCAGCAGTCTCACATTATCCTTACTAGGATGCAGCTCACTTTTCCCAGCGTCGGCAGCAGTCTCACATTATCCTTACTAGGATGGAGCCCACCTTCCCCAGCGTCGGCAGCAGTCTCACATTATCCTTACTGGAATGCAGCTCACCTTTCCCAGTGTCGGCAGCAGTCTCACATTATCTTTACTAGGATGCAGCCCACCTTTCCCAGTGTCGGCAGCAGTCTCAAATTATCCTTATGAGGATGCAGCCCACCTTTCCCAGCGTCGGCAGCAGTCTCACATTATCCTTACTAGGATGCAGCCCACCTTTCCCAGCGTCGGCAGTAGTCTCACATTATCCTTACTGGGATGCAGCTCACCTTTCCCAGCGTTGGCAGCAGTCTCACATTATCCTTACTAGGATGCAGCCCACCTTTCCCAGTGTCGGCAGCAGTCTCACATTATCCTTACTGGAATGCAGCTCACCTTTCCCTGTGTCGGCAGCAGTCTCACATTATCTTTACTAGGATGCAGCTCACCTTTCCCAGTGTCGGCAGCAGTCTCACATTATCTTTACTAGGATGCAGTTCACCTTTCCCAGTGTCGGCAGCAGTCACACATTATCCTTACTAGAATGCAGCCCACCTTTCCCAGTGTCGGTGTGCTGTTCCATGTATATTCCTCAGTTTCCATGTATGTTGTTATATTTTACTCTGCTGCCACCCAATGGCCTTTTTCTGTATGGCAGCTTGTTTTTCATGTATTTCTTGTGGGCATGTCTTACATCCGGTTCAGGGGTCAAATCTTCTCTTCCTCTGGCAGCCATTTCCAGTTTACTTTCTGTTGTGAGAGGACGTGCTTTTGAACTGGGCTTAGGAAGGCATCAGTCTTTCGACCACTCTCTCATGCTCCTCACACTTGCAGACACATTTGGTGCTACCTCTTACTGTACCCTGGAAACAGGAACACATGGGCTACTTGCACAGTGAACAAGTCTGTAGGAACATGTTCACACACCACCAAGAAACCTGAAGACACAAAAGAGAATAGTAAAACCAAAAACACTCAGTTTGAAAAAATTGTTGCAGTAATCCGCAAGTGCTAATAAAAGATGTAAAAAACAGGGTATTTGGTTGATACGTTTTTTGCAAAAAATGTATACTAAGCTGCTCTACCAATCTTCACGGTATACCCTTATCAGAGCAGTCCTAACTAATGTATGCAATCCCTATCTGATGTATTTAAAAACCTGATCATCTGTATATTACCTGTGTGAACAGGGTTCAGAGAGGAAAAATCCATGTGTGCATACAGATTAGAACAGCTTTTGTGCAGATAGCCCAAGAAGAGTGGTGGGTAGCTCCCCAGTCTTGTAGACACAAGAGAACAATTATGGAAACAGGAACACATGGGCTACTTGCATGGGCTACTACAAGACTGGGGAGTCCCACCACTCCTCTTGGGCTATCTGCACAAAAGCTGTTCTAATCTGTATGCACACATGGATTTTTCCTCTCTGAACCCTGTTCACACAGGTAATATACAGATGATCAGGTTTTTAAATACATCAGATAGGGATTGCATACATTAGTTAGGACTGCTCTGATAAGGGTATACCGTGAAGATTGGTAGAGCAGCTTAGTATACATTTTTTGCAAAAAAACGTATCAACCAAATACCCTGTTTTTTACATCTTTTACTAGCACTTGCGGATTACTGCAACATTTTTTCAAACTGAGTGTTTTTGGTTTTACTATTCTCTTTTGTGTCTTCAGGTTTCTTGGTGGTGTGTGAACATGTTCCTACAGACTTGTTCACTGTGCAAGTAGCCCATGTGTTCCTGTTTCCATAATTGTTCTCTTGTGTCTACAAGACTGGGGAGCTACCCACCACTCCTCTTGGGCTATCTGCACAAAAGCTGTTCTAATCTGTATGCACACATGGATTTTTCCTCTCTGAACCCTGTTCACACAGGTTATATACAGATGATCAGGTTTTTAAATAAATCAGATAGGGATTGCATACATTAGTTAGGACTGCTCTGATAAGGGTATACCGTGAAGATTGGTAGAGCAGCTTAGTATACATTTTTTGCAAAAAACGTATCAACCAAATACCCTGTTTTTTACATCTTTTACTAGCACTTGCGGATTACTGCAACAATTTTTTCAAACTGAGTGTTTTTGGTTTTACTATTCTCTTTTGTGTCTTCATCTTACTGTACCCTGTCTACCCTGCATTTCTGGAGAAGTTCTGTATTACCAGTTATACGCTGTATGTCCAGATCTACAAAATAAACAAGTCTGGATTGCACAATCCCTGGAGTGCATCATCTCTCTGGACGCTGAGCAGCATTGGTCCTGTCTGCCTCACATCGAAGAAATACGGAGGTACGTTTCTCTCTCACAACACTTATTAATCAACCACACCTCCATTCGCCTCATGTGGGGACAGAACAGTCGAAAGACTGCCTTGAAGCCCGGCCAGAATCACCCTTATATCACTATTCACGTGCCCGCTCTCTGCCCGCTCACATACTGCAGCCCTGCTCTGCTAAGAAATCTCCTGCAGCATCACCTCAGACTGCATTGTACATAAAGACTCTCTGTGTATTATACCACACTGCTGCAGATCGTCGGACCGCAGAACCCCACAATTCTCCAACAACACCTTGGGAATCTTATCAGGGGGTCGCAACTAAGCTGTACCGCAATTTCCAGCCCCCAATTTAAAGGTTCAGTTTCTTAACCCCTTCAAGACCCAGCCTATTTTGACCTTAAAGACCTTGCCGTTTTTTGCAATTCTGACCAGTGTCCCTTTATGAGGTAATAACTCAGGAACGCTTCAACGGATCCTAGCGGTTCTGAGATTGTTTTTTCGTGACATATTGGGCTTCATGTTAGTGGTAAATTTAGGTCAATAAATTCTGCATTTATTTGTGATAAACACGGAAATTTGGCGAAAATTTTGAAAATTTCGCAATTTTCACATTTTGAATTTTTATTCTGTTAAACCAGAGAGATATGTGACACAAAATAGTTAATAAATAACATTTCCCACATGTTTACTTTACATCAGCACAATTTTGGAAACAAAATTTTTTTTTGTTAGGAAGTTATAAGGGTTAAAATTTGACCAGCGATTTGTCATTTTTACAACGAAATTTACAAAACCATTTTTTTTAGGGACCACCTCACATTTGAAGTCAGTTTGAGGGGTCTATATGGCTGAAAATACCCAAAAGTGACACCATTCTAAAAACTGCACCCCTCAAGGTACTCAAAACCACATTCAAGAAGTTTATTAACCCTTCAGGTGCTTCACAGCAGCAGAAGCAACATGGAAGGAAAAAATGAACATTTAACTTTTTAGTCACAAAAATTATCTTTTAGCAACAATTTTTTTATTTTCCCAATGGTAAAAGGAGAAACTGAACCACGAAAGTTGTTGTCCAATTTGTCCTGAGTACGCTGATACCTCATATGTGGGGGTAAACCACTGTTTGGGCGCACGGCAGGGCTTGGAAGGGAAGGAGCGCCATTTGACTTTTTGAATCAAAAATTGGCTCCACTCTTTAGCGGACACCATGTCACGTTTGGAGAGCCCCCGTGTGCCTAAAAATTGGAGCTCCCCCACAAATGACCCCATTTTGGAAACTAGACACCCCAAGGAACTTATCTAGATGCATAGTGAGCACTTTGAACCCCCAGGTGCTTCACAAATTGATCCGTAAAAATGAAAAAGTACTTTTTTTTCACAAAAAAATTCTTTTAGCCTCAATTTTTTCATTTTCACATGGGCAACAGGATAAAATGGATCCTAAAATGTGTTGGGCAATTTCTCCTGAGTACACCAATACCTCACATGTGGGGGTAAACCACTGTTTGGGCACATGGTAAGGCTCGGAAGGGAAGGAGCGCCATTTGACTTTTTGAATGAAAAATTATTTCCATCGTTAGCGGACACCATGTCGCGTTTGGATAGCTCCTGTGTGCCTAAACATTGGCGCTCCCCCACAAGTGACCCCATTTTGGAAACTAGACCCCCCAAGGAACTTATTTAGATGCCTAGTGAGCACTTTAAACCCTCAGGTGCTTCACAAATTGATCTGTAAAAATGAAAAAGTACTTTTTTTTCACAAAAAAATTATTTTCGCCTCAATTTATTCATTTTCACATGGGCAGTAGGATAAAATGGATCATAAAATTTGTTGGGCAATTTCTCCCGAGTACGCCGATACCTCATATGTGGGGGTAAACCACTGTTTGGGCACACGGCAGGGCTCGGAAGGGAAGGCGCGCCATTTGACTTTTTAAATGGAAAATTAGCTCCAATTGTTAGCGGACACCATGTCGCGTTTGGAGAGCCCCCTGTGTGCCTAAACATTGGAGCTCCCCCACAAGTGACCCCATTTTGGAAACTAGACCCCCCAAGGAACTTATCTAGATGCATATTGAGCACTTTAAACCCCCAGGTGCTTCACAGAAGTTTATAACGCAGAGCCATGAAAATAAAAAATAATTTTTCTTTCCTCAAAAATGATTTTTTAGCCTGGAATTTCCTATTTTGCCAAGGATAATGGGAGAAATTGGACCCCAAATATTGTTGTCCAGTTTGTCCTGAGTACGCTGATACCCCATATGTGGGGGTAAACCACTGTTTGGGCGCACGGCAGGGCTCGGAAGGGATGGCACGCCATTTGGCTTTTTAAATGGAAAATTAGCTCCAATCATTAGCGGACACCATGTCACGTTTGGAGAGCCCCTGTGTGCTTAAACATTGGAGATCCCCCAGAAATGACACCATTTTGGAAACTAGACCCCCAAAGGAACTAATCTAGATGTGTGGTGAGGACTTTGAACCCCCAAGTGCTTCACAGAAGTTTATAACGCAGCGCCATGAAAATAAAAAAAAAAATTATTTTCTCAAAAATGATCTTTTAGCCTGCAATTTTTTATTTTCCCAAGGGTAACAGGAGAAATTTGACCCCAAAAGTTGTTGTCCAGTTTCTCCTGAGTACGCTGATACCCCATATGTGGGGGTAAATCACTGTTTGGGCACATGCCGGGGCTCGGAAGTGAAGTAGTGACGTTTTGAAATGCAGACTTTGATGGAATGCTCTGTGGGCGTCACGTTGCGTTTGCAGAGCCCCTGATGTGGCTTAACAGTAGAAACCCCCCACAAGTGACCCCATTTTGGAAACTAGACCCCCAAAGGAACTTATCTAGATGTGTGGTGAGCACTTTGAACCCCCAAGTGCTTCATAGAAGTTTATAATGCAGAGCCGTGAAAATAATAAATACGTTTTCTTTCCTCAAAAATAATTATTTAGCCCAGAATTTTTTAATTTTCCCAAGGGTAACAGGAGAAATTTGACCCCAAAAGTTGTTGTCCAGTTTCTCCTGAGTACGGTGGTACCCCATATGTGGGGGTAAACTACTGTTTGGGCACATGCCGGGGCTTGGAATTGAAGTAGTGACGTTTTGAAATGCAGACTTTGATGGAATGCTCTGCGGGCGTCACGTTGCGTTTGCAGAGCCCCTGATGTGCCTAAACAGTAGAAACCCCCCACAAGTGACCCCATTTTGGAAACTAGACCCTGAAAGGAACTTATCTAGATGTGTGGTGAGCACTTTGAACCCCCAAGTGCTTCATAGAAGTTTATAATGCAGAGCCGTGAAAATAATAAATACGTTTTCTTTCCTCAAAAATAATTATTTAGCCCAGAATTTTTTATTTTCCCAAGGGTTACAGGAGAAATTGGACCCCAAAAGTTGTTGTCCAGTTTCTCCTGAGTACGCTGATACCCCATATGTGGGGGTAAACCACTGTTTGGGCACACGTCGGGGCTCAGAAGGGAAGTAGTGACTTTTGAAATGCAGACTTTGATGGAATGGTCTGCGGGTGTCACGTTGCGTTTGCAGAGCCCCTGGTGTGCCTAAACAGTAGAAACCCCCACAAGTGACCCCATTTTAGAAACTAGACCCCCCAAGGAACTTATCTAGATATGTGGTGAGCACTTTGAACCCCCAAGTGCTTCACAGACGTTTACAACGCAGAGCCGTGAAAATAAAAAATCATTTTTCTTTCCTCAAAAATTATGTTTTAGCAAGCATTTTTTTAGATTCACAAGGGTAACAGGAGAAATTGGACCCCAGTAATTGTTGCGCAGTTTGTCCTGAGTATGCTGGTACCCCATATGTGGGGGTAAACCACTGTTTGGGCACACGTCAGGGCTCGGAAGTGAGGGAGCACCATTTGACTTTTTGAATACGAGATTGGCTGGAATCAATGGTGGCGCCATGTTGCGTTTGGAGACCCCTGATGTGCCTAAACAGTGGTAACCCCTCAATTCTAACTCCAACACTAACCCCAACACACCCCTAACTCTAATCCCAACTGTAGCCATAATCCTAATCACAACCCTAACCCCAACACACCCCTAACCACAACACTAACCCCAACACACCCCTAACCCTAACCACAACCCTAATTCCAACCCTAACCCTAAGGCCATGTGCCCATGTTGCGGATTCGTGTGAGATATTTCCGCACCATTTTTGAAAAATCTGCGGGTAAAAGGCACTGTGTTTTACCTGCGGATTTTCCGCGGATTTCCAGTGTTTTTTGTGCGGATTTCACCTGCGGATTCCTATTGAGGAACAGGTGTAAAACGCTGCGGAATCCGCACAAAGAATTGACATGCTGCGGAAAATACAACGCAGCGTTCCCGCGCGGTATTTTCCGCACCATGGGCACAGCGGATTTGGTTTTTCATATGTTTACATGGTACTGTAAACCTGATTGAACACTGCTGCGGATCCGCAGCCAAATCCGCACCGTGTGCACATAGCCTAATTCTAAAGGTATGTGCACACGCTGCGGATCCGCAGCAGTTTCCCATGAGTGTACAGTTCAATGTAAACCTATGGGAAACAAAAATCGCTGTACACATGCTGCGGAAAAACTGCACGGAAACGCAGCGGTTTACATTCCGCAGCATGTCACTTCTTTGTGCGGATTCCGCAGCGGTTTTACAACTGCTCCAATAGAAAATCGCAATTGTAAAACCGCAGTGAAATGCGCAGAAAAAAACGCGGTAAATCCGCCATAAATCCGCAGCGGTTTAGCACTGCGGATTTATCAAATCCGCAGCGGAAAAATCCGCAGAGGACCAGAATACGTGTGCACATTCCTAACCCTAACCCTAGCCCTAACCCTTCCCCTAACCCTAACCCTACCCCTAACCCTACCCCTAACCCTAACCCTACCCCTAACCCTACCCCTAACCCTAACCCTAACCCTACCCCTAGCCCTAAGCCTAACCCTAACCCTAACCCTACCCCTAACCCTAACCCTACCCCTAACCCTAACCCTATTCTAACATTAGTGGAAAAAAAAAAATTTCTTTATTTTTTTATTGTCCCTACCTATGGGGGTGACAAAGGGGGGGGGGTCATTTATTATTTTTTTTATTTTGATCACTGAGATAGATTATATCTCAGTGATCAAAATGCACTTTGGAACGAATCTGCCGGCCGGCAGATTCGGCGGGCGCACTGCGCATGCGCCCGCCATTTTGGAAGATGGCGGCGCCCGGGAGAAGACGGACGGGACCACGGCTGGATCGGTAAGTATGATGGGGTGGGGGGGGACCACGGGGGGGGGGGATCGGAGCACGGGGGGGGGGAATCGGAGCGCGGGAGGGGTGGAACGGAGCGCGGGGGGCGTGGAACGGAGCACGGGGGGGCTGGAATGGAGCACGGGGGGGTGGAACGGAGCACGGGGGGGGTGGATCGGAGTGCAGGGGGGGTGATTGGAGCATGGAGGGGTGATTGGAGCACGGGGGGAGCGGGCACGAGCACGGGGGGGGGAGCGGAGCACTGGACGGAGGGGAGCCGGAGCAGTGTACCGGCCAGATCGGGGGGGTGGGGGGGCGATCGGAGGGGTGGGGTGGGGGCACACTAGTATTTCCAGCCATGGCCGATGATATTTCAGCATCGGCCATGGCTGGATTGTAATATTTCACCCGTTATAATGGGTGAAATATTACAAATCGCTCTGATTGGCAGTTTCACTTTCAACAGCCAATCAGAGCGATCGTAGCCACGAGGGGGTGAAGCCACCCCCCCTGGGCTAAACTACCACTCCCCCTGTCCCTGCAGATCGGGTGAAATGGGAGTTAACCCTTTCACCCGGCCTGCAGGGACGCGATCTTTCCATGACGCCGCATAGGCGTCATGGGTCGGAATGGCACCGACTTTCATGACGCCTACGTGGCGTCATGGGTCGGGAAGGGGTTAAAGGGACAGCGCACCTTAAATCAAAATGGCCGAAAAGGACCTTCCACAGTTCCCCAATGCTGAAACAGAGCAAATACAACCTGATACTGTCCATTATGAAGACCAGGAAGCAGAGCCCGCTTCCACAGCAGACCCAGATGCACGACCAGTACGTTCCATCAAGCCAACATTAAAGGTCCTCGAGAATTACTGTTCCACAAGGGATGAGTTCAATGACAACTTGGACGACCTATGGGAACGAGTCGCCTCCCTTATGTCAAGCGTCCAACGCCATAAAAATGATGCAGCGGGTTTACAGGACACTATAAGACAGCTAGACGTGGCCCACGGCAGATACAAGAGACTGTCCACAAAGTATGCTGCCTTCCTAAAAGAATCTAAAATCGACGAAGCCCTATCAGAGTTAAGCAAGGCAGATTCCACAGACAGAGAAAGGGACGCCGCCGTGCAAGACGCCAAAGATAAAGCGGAGCTTCGTATCACCCATCTGCAAGAAACTAGATCGCACAGGTCAGCCTCGTCTAAACACTCTGCTCGGTCATACAAATCATCCTGCTCAAGAACTTCAGCCCTCAGCGACAGAATCCTAGAGGCCCGTTTAAATGCAGAGCGGTCCAAACTAAGACGTTCATACACCGAAAAGAAAGCAGAAGCAGAGGCTCGAGCAAAGATTCTTCAAACAGAAGCAGAAGCGAAGAGAGCAGAAGCAGAGGCTCGAGCAAAGATTCTTCAAACAGAAGCAGAAGCGAAGAGAGCAGAAGCAGAGGCTCAAGCAAGGATTCTTCAAACAGAAATGGAGGAAGAAATTGCATTAGCCGAAGTAAAAATACTCGAGCAAGCATTGAAGCAAAACCTCGACCCGATTTGCCTGCCACCACAGGAAGAAGACGACCCAGCTGTTCGTACCAGAGACTACGTGCAGAAACAGATACCTGCAGCGCACACCTTCTCCAGTGACGTTCAACCCAACATTGCGGAAACGTCCAAGTCAGCCCAACCTATGGTGCCAGTATCGCCCACAGCCCCTACAGAGACCCAAGACCAACGCCGTGATGTACCCCCTCAGGAGCAATCATCATCGCAAGATGACCACAAGGCACACTCCAGCCCGCCTCCACAGTTCAAGCAGCAGTCATCGGAATCTCTAGAGGTTAAACCACAGCTCAACCCTGCAGCGACATCATTCTACCCGGGAACAATTCACCCTTCCACGCCACACAGCTTATACGCCCGAGGGGCACCACAAGCTAATATGGTAACAAGGAGTGAAGGATCAGACATGTCCGAGTTTGCCAGGTTCATGGTGAGCAGGGAGCTAATCAGCACTAGCCTCTCAAAATTCGACGACCGTGCAGAGAACTACAGAGCCTGGAAAGCAACCTTCAAGGCCGCCATTGCTGATCTCAACCTATCCGTGGAGCAGGAGCTCGACCTCATGGTAAAATGGTTGGGTCCTGAATCCACAAACCGTATCAAGAGTCTTAGGACCGTCTATGTGGGGCAAGCTGAAGCAGGTCTCGCTGCTGCCTGGCAGAGACTCGAAAGAACCTACGGCAGCGCTGAAGCCATAGAAAAGTCCCTATTCAAGAGACTGCAGAACGTTCCAAGGATCAACCTTAAGGAAGCCCACAAGCTTCTGGACTTAAGTGATCTGCTTATGGAGCTGGAACTTGCTAAAAGAGACCCTCGTCTGTCAGGACTGTGCTACCTGGACACTGCCCATGGGGTGAACCCAATCGTCTCAAAGCTGCCACATAGTCTGCAAGAGAAGTGGGCAGTGTGTGTCTCCAGGTATAAAAGGTCACATGACGTCACCTTTCCTCCGTTCATTCAGTTCTGCAAGTTCATTGACGAACAAGCCCAAATGAGGAACGACCCTAGCCTCGACTTCCTGGAGTCTAACACTGCAGCTCCAGCAACACCTTCATCAAGGTATGAAAGCGTCGCACATAGACGCAAGGACTCAAGGAACAGTGTAAGCGTCAGAAAGACTAACCTGCCATCACCTGCAGTACCTGCCGACAAGCAGTACACTATTCCGTCGAGGGATAAGTCTTTCAATCGTGAGTGTCCCATTCACAAAAGACCACACTCACTGAACAAATGTAGAGGCTTCAGGTCCAAAACCATGCAGGAGCGCAAGAAAATCCTCAGCGAACTTGGGGTATGTTTCAAGTGCTGCGCTTCATCAGAACACATGGCCAAGGACTGTAAATCTGCCATTAAGTGTGAAGAGTGTCATAGCGACAGACACCCATCAGCCTTGCACCCAGGCTCAGCCACCAGCGATCCAGCAGTCGCAGTTACCTCTGGTCCCACTACAAACCATGGCGGGGAGCCACAGAATCACGCCAAGTCCACCACAGCTGTGTCCTGCTCATGCTCAGAGGTATGTGGGGAGAATCAAAGTGCTAAATGCTGTGCCAGGATATGCCTAATCAGAGTCTATCCAGAAGGGCAACCAGAGAAGGCTGTAAAAATGTATGCCATCTGTTATGACCCCAATGGCGAGGGTCTCAGAGGAACGTGGAAGTCTGCAAGATACAAAAATCCAGCTCATAGGGCAGTGGTAACTGGGTTGACCATATATCTACTCCTAACGCCAACACTAGAAGTAGCCGGGGGTCATACCTACGTTGATCCTAGATGACTCGCGCCAGCCGGAGAATCTAACTACCCCTAGTAGAGGAAAACAAAGACCTCTCTTGCCTCCAGAGAAAGGGACCCCAAAGCAGGATAGAAGCCCCCCACAAATAATAACGGTGAGGTAAGAGGAAATGACAAACACAGAAATGAACCAGGTTTAGCACAGAGAGGCCCGCTAACTAATAGCAGAATATAGAAAGGTAACTTATATGGTCAACAAAAAACCCTATCAAAAATCCACACTGGAAATTCAAGAACCCCCGAACCGTCTAACGGTCCGGGGGGAGAACACCAGCGCCCTAGAGCTTCCAGCAAAAGTCAGGATACAGATTAGGAACAAGCTGGACAAAAATACAAAACCAAAAACAAATAGCAAAAAGCAAAATAAATGACTTAGCTGAATAACCGGACCAGGATCAGTAGACAAGAGCACAGCAGATTAGCTCTGATAACTACGTTGCCAGGCATAGAACTGAGTGTCCAGGGAGCTTATAAAGCAACGCCCCTAACTAACGACCCAGGTGCGGATAAAAGGAAAGACAGAAAAACCAGAGTCAAAAAAACTAGTAACCACTAGAGGGAGCCAAAAAGCAAATTCACAACAGTACCCCCCCCTTAGTGAGGGGTCACCGAACCCTCACCACGACCACCAGGGCGATCAGGATGAGCGGCATGAAAGGCACGAACTAAATCGGCCGCATGAACATCAGAGGCGACCACCCAGGAATTATCCTCCTGACCATAGCCCTTCCACTTGACCAGGTACTGAAGTCTTCGCCTGGAGAGGCGAGAATCCAAGATCTTCTCCACCACGTACTCCAACTCGCCCTCAACCAACACCGGAGCAGGAGGCTCAGCAGAAGGAACTACAGGCACAACGTACCGCCGCAACAAGGACCTATGAAATACATTGTGAATAGCAAACGACACAGGAAGATCCAGACGAAAAGATACAGGATTAAGGATTTCCAATATCTTGTAAGGACCAATAAAACGAGGTTTAAATTTGGGAGAGGAGACCTTCATAGGAACAAAGCGGGAAGAAAGCCATACCAAATCCCCAACGCGTAGTCGGGGACCCACACCGCGGCGGCGGTTGGCAAAGCGCTGAGCCCTCTCCTGTGACAACTTCAAGTTGTCCACCACATGATTCCAGATCCGCTGCAACCTATCCACCACAGAATCCACCCCAGGACAGTCAGAAGACTCCACATGACCTGAAGAAAAGCGAGGATGGAAACCAGAGTTGCAGAAAAAAGGCGAAACCAAGGTGGCGGAACTAGCCCGATTATTAAGGGCAAACTCAGCCAACGGCAAGAATGTCACCCAATCGTCCTGATCAGCAGAGACAAAACACCTCAAATAAGCCTCCAAAGTCTGATTGGTTCGCTCCGTCTGTCCATTAGTCTGAGGATGGAAAGCAGACGAAAACGACAAATCAATGCCCATCCTACTACAAAAGGATCGCCAGAACCTGGAAACGAACTGGGATCCTCTATCTGACACAATATTCTCAGGGATGCCGTGCAAACGAACCACGTTCTGGAAAAACACAGGAACCAGATCGGAAGAGGAAGGCAGCTTAGGCAAAGGAACCAAATGGACCATCTTGGAGAAGCGATCACATATCACCCAGATAACAGACATGCCCTGAGATAGCGGAAGATCAGAAATGAAATCCATGGAGATATGTGTCCAAGGTCTCTTCGGGACAGGCAAGGGCAAGAGCAACCCGCTGGCACGAGAACAGCAAGGCTTAGCTCTAGCACAAGTCCCACAGGACTGCACAAATGACCGCACATCCCTTGACAAAGAAGGCCACCAAAAGGACCTGGCCACCAGATCTCTGGTGCCAAAAATTCCCGGGTGACCTGCCAACACCGAGGAATGAACCTCGGAAATGACTCTGCTGGTCCACTTATCCGGAACAAACAGTCTGTCAGGTGGACAAGACTCAGGCCTATCAGCTTGAAATCTCTGCAACACACGTCGCAGATCCGGAGAAATAGCTGATAAGATAACTCCATCCTTAAGAATACCAACAGGATCAGCGACTCCAGGAGCATCAGGCACAAAGCTCCTAGAAAGAGCATCGGCCTTCACATTCTTTGAACCTGGTAAATACGAGACAACAAAATCAAAGCGGGAGAAAAACAATGACCAGCGGGCCTGTCTCGGATTAAGGCGTTTAGCAGACTCGAGATACATCAGATTTTTGTGATCAGTCAAGACCACCACACGATGCTTAGCACCCTCGAGCCAATGACGCCACTCCTCAAATGCCCACTTCATGGCCAACAACTCCCGATTGCCCACATCATAATTTCGCTCGGCAGGCGAAAACTTCCTAGAGAAAAAGGCACAAGGTTTCATAACAGAGCAACCAGGGCCTCTCTGCGACAAAACGGCCCCTGCTCCAATCTCCGAAGCATCCACCTCAACCTGAAAGGGAAGTGAGACATCGGGCTGGCACAAAACAGGCGCCGAAGTAAACCGGCGTTTCAACTCCTGGAAAGCCTCCACGGCAGCAGGAGCCCAGTTAGCTACATCGGAGCCCTTCTTGGTCATATCCGTCAAAGGTTTCACAATGCTAGAAAAATTAGCGATAAAACGACGGTAGAAGTTAGCGAAACCCAAGAACTTCTGAAGACTCTTAACTGACGAGGGCTGAGTCCAATCAAGAATAGCTCGGACCTTGACCGGGTCCATCTCCACAGCAGAAGGGGAAAAAATAAACCCCAAAAAGGGAACCTTCTGTACACCAAAGAGACACTTTGAGCCTTTGACAAACAAAGAATTTTCACGCAAAATTTTAAAGACCAACCTGACCTGCTCCATATGCGAGTCCCAATCATCAGAAAAAACCAAAATATCATCCAGATAAACGATCAAAAATTTATCCAGATACTTCCGGAAAATGTCATGCATAAAGGACTGAAAAACTGAAGGCGCATTGGAGAGCCCAAAAGGCATCACCAAGTACTCAAAATGACCTTCGGGCGTATTGAATGCGGTTTTCCATTCATCACCTTGCTTAATGCGCACAAGGTTGTACGCACCACGAAGGTCTATCTTGGTGAACCACTTGGCACCTTTAATTCGGGCAAACAAGTCAGACAACAGCGGCAGAGGATACTGAAATTTGACAGTGATCTTATTTAAAAGCCGATAATCAATACAAGGCCTCAAAGATCCGTCCTTTTTAGCCACAAAAAAGAATCCTGCACCAAGAGGGGAAGAAGACGGACGAATATGTCCTTTCTCCAAAGACTCCTTGATATACGAACGCATAGCGGTATGTTCAGGTACCGACAGATTAAAGAGTCTTCCCTTAGGAAATTTACTGCCTGGAATCAAATCTATAGCACAGTCACAGTCCCTATGAGGAGGCAATGCACTGGACCTGGACTCACTAAAGACATCCTGATAATCAGACAAATACTCCGGAACTTCCGAAGGCGTAGAAGAAGCAATAGACACAGGCAGGGTATCCCCATGAATACCACGACAGCCCCAACTAGAAACTGACATAGCCTTCCAGTCCAGGACGGGATTATGGGTCTGTAACCATGGCAGCCCTAAAACAACCAAATCATGCATTTTATGTAAAACAAGAAAACGTATCACCTCGCGGTGTTCAGGAGTCATGCACATGGTAACCTGTGTCCAATACTGCGGTTTATTTGCTGCCAATGGCGTAGCATCAATACCCCTAAGAGGAATAGGATTTTCTAATGGTTCAAGAGTAAAACCACAGCGCTTAGCAAATGACAGATCCATAAGACTCAGGGCAGCACCTGAATCTACAAACGCCATGACAGGATAAGACGACAGTGAGCAAATCAAAGTTACAGACAAAATAAATTTAGGTTGCAAATTTCCAGCGGTGACCGGACCAACAACCTTAGCTATACGTTTAGAGCATGCTGAGATAACATGTGTAGAATCACCACAGTAGTAGCACAAGCCATTCCGGCGTCTATGAATTTTCCGCTCATTTCTGGTCAGGATTCTATCACATTGCATTAAATCAGGTGTCTGTTCAGACAACACCATGAGGGAATTTGCGGTTTTTCTATCACATTGCACCGAATTAGGTGTCTGTTCAGACAACACCATGAGGGAATTTGCGGTCTTGCGCTCCCGCAATCGCCGGTCAATTTGAATAGCCAGTGCCATAGCATCATTCAGACCTGTGGGAATGGGAAAACCCACCATAACATCTTTAATGGCATCAGAAAGACCATTTCTAAAATTAGCGGCCAGTGCACACTCGTTCCAATGTGTCAGCACGGACCATTTCCGAAATTTTTGGCAATACACTTCAGCCTCGTCCTGCCCCTGAGACATAGCCAGCAGGGCCTTTTCTGCCTGAATCTCAAGATTGGGTTCCTCATAAAGTAAACCGAGCGCCAGAAAAAACGCATCAATATCAGCCAATGCCGGATCTCCTGGCGCCAGCGAAAAAGCCCAATCTTGAGGGTCACCCCGTAAGAACGAAATAACAATTTTTACTTGCTGAGCGGAGTCTCCAGATGAACAGGGTCTCAGGGACAAAAACAATTTACAATTATTCTTGAAATTCCTAAACTTAAACCTGTCTCCGGAAAACAGTTCAGGAATCGGTATCTTAGGTTCTGACCCAGGACTTCTGATAATATAATCTTGTATGCCCTGCACTCGAGTAGCCAGCTGGTCCACACTTGTAATCAAGGTCTGGACATTCATGTCTGCAGCAAGCAGAAGCCACTCTGAGGTAAAGGGGATGAAGAAAAAAAAAAAAAAAAAAAAAAAAATGAGAGAGGAGAAAAAAAAAAACTCAGAATCTTCTTTCTTATAATCCCTCTTTTGCAATGCATTAAACATTTAATATAGGCCTGGCAAACTGTTATGACCCCAATGGCGAGGGTCTCAGAGGAACGTGGAAGTCTGCAAGATACAAAAATCCAGCTCATAGGGCAGTGGTAACTGGGTTGACCATATATCTACTCCTAACGCCAACACTAGAAGTAGCCGGGGGTCATACCTACGTTGATCCTAGATGACTCGCGCCAGCCGGAGAATCTAACTACCCCTAGTAGAGGAAAACAAAGACCTCTCTTGCCTCCAGAGAAAGGGACCCCAAAGCAGGATAGAAGCCCCCCACAAATAATAACGGTGAGGTAAGAGGAAATGACAAACACAGAAATGAACCAGGTTTAGCACAGAGAGGCCCGCTAACTAATAGCAGAATATAGAAAGGTAACTTATATGGTCAACAAAAAACCCTATCAAAAATCCACACTGGAAATTCAAGAACCCCCGAACCGTCTAACGGTCCGGGGGGAGAACACCAGCGCCCTAGAGCTTCCAGCAAAAGTCAGGATACAGATTAGGAACAAGCTGGACAAAAATACAAAACCAAAAACAAATAGCAAAAAGCAAAATAAATGACTTAGCTGAATAACCGGACCAGGATCAGTAGACAAGAGCACAGCAGATTAGCTCTGATAACTACGTTGCCAGGCATAGAACTGAGTGTCCAGGGAGCTTATAAAGCAACGCCCCTAACTAACGACCCAGGTGCGGATAAAAGGAAAGACAGAAAAACCAGAGTCAAAAAAACTAGTAACCACTAGAGGGAGCCAAAAAGCAAATTCACAACAGCCATCATTGACGATCAGAGCAATCGATCCCTAGCTGGACCTAAGTTCTTTGAAGCCTTTAGAATCAAGGGACCAGCAACGCCCTACACTCTGAATACTTGCTCGGGGCGCATAGAGACTAGCGGCAGAAGAGCACAAGGTTTCATCGCTTCTCCTGTCAATGAAGACGTAGAAATACCCCTACCTACGCTAATTGAATGCGATCAAATACCAGACCAAAGGGATGAGATCCCTACCCCGGAAGCTGCTTTCCACCAACCACACTTAAGGCACCTAGCCAGCGTTATCCCACCTTTGGACACAGATGCTGAAATCCTACTTCTGCTCGGCAGAGACAATTTGAGGATACATAAGGTCCGCCAACAGTGTAATGGTCCTGACTACGCCCCCTACGCCCAGAGACTTGACTTGGGGTGGGTAGTCATAGGAAATGTATGCTTGGACCAAACAGGAGTCCACTCCTTTAAGACGTACGTACGCCGAGACGGGCGCACTACCTTCTGCAAACCATGTCCTCAGTCATCACTATGAGGTGAAGGAAAAGCTTCCAGATTCCGTAGAGCTGCCTGATGTTATCCCTTCTCCCTATGCAGACGACTTGGGAAAATTGGTGTTTCATACCACTAAGGATGACAACAAAGTAGCCCCATCTATGGAAGACAAGGAATTTGTCAGGATAATGGACAATGAGTTCCTTAAGGACGAAACCAATCACTGGGTTTTCCCCTTACCCTTCCGAGCTACCAGGGTAAGGCTCCCGAACAATCGTGAACAAGCCTTGTCCAGATTTAACTCTCTCCAGCGCACGCTAAGCAATAAACCGGAGATGAAAGAACACATTGTCACCTTTATGGGCAAAATATTCCATAACAACCATGCGGAGCCAGCGTCTCCCTTAAAGGAAAATGAGGAGTGCTGGTACCTACCCTCATTTGGAGTATATCACCCGAAGAAACCTAAACAAATTAGAGTTGTCTTTGATTCAAGCACCAAACATCAAGGCGTATCTCTCAATGATGTCCTCCTCACAGGTCCTAATCTGACAAACAACTTAGTAGGAGTGTTGATGAGGTTCAGGAAAGAGCCCATTGCCATCACCGCCGACATTGAACAGATGTTCCACTGTTTCATAGTCCGAGAGGACCACAGGAATTTCCTCAGGTTCCTGTGGTACAAGGACAATGACCCCAGCAAAGAGATGGTGCAGTATCGCATGCGGGTGCACGTATTCGGGAACAGCCCTTCACCCGCTGTGGCAACATATGGCCTGCGGAGAACCGCACAAGAAGGAGAGTCCGAGTATGGAACAGACGCCAGAGACTTTGTAGAGAAAGACTTCTACGTAGATGATGGACTAAAATCTCTACCTACAGAAGAAGCTGCAATCGACCTACTCAAAAGGACCCAACATATGCTGTACCGAGCTAAGCTTAGACTGCACAAAATTGCTTCAAACAGCCCGGCTGTCATGAGAGCCTTTGAGTCAAGCGACCACGCACCTGGATTCAAGGACATAGACCTGGGACCAGACCGTCCGCCTGTGCAGAGAAGCTTAGGCCTGAGGTGGAACCTGTCAGCCGACACCTTCGGATTCCAAATCAACTGTGCAGACAAACCATTCACTAAACGTGGTGTCCTGTCAGTGGTAAATAGCCTGTATGACCCACTGGGATTCGTAGCACCAATTACCATACAAGGTAAATCCCTTCTGAGACAGCTGTCCGAAACTGTCAAGGACTGGGATACCCCTCTACCTCCTGATAAGGAACCAAAATGGGAAACCTGGAAGCAGTCTTTGTGTGCCTTGGATAAAATCCATATAACGAGATGCTACGCTGGAATCTCACTTGCTGCTAGCACTAGGACGGAACTCCATGTGTTCTCGGATGCATCCACGGAGGCCATTGCAGCTGTTGTCTACCTGAAGGTAACGGGATCTGACAATCAAGATCATGTTGGGTTCGTTTTCGGCAAAGCTAAGTTGGCTCCCAAGCCTGACCACACTATTCCCAGGCTGGAACTCTGTGGGGCTGTGCTTGCAGTAGAACTCACAGACTTTATTCAGCATGAGCTGGACACTCACATAGATGACGTACAATACTACAGTGACAGTAAAGTTGTCTTAGGTTACATCTACAACCAAACAAGGCGCTTCTACGTGTACGTCAGTAACCGCATTGAGAGAATAAGAAGGTCTTCCAAACCTGAACAGTGGCACTATATCCCATCTGAACTTAATCCAGCCGACCATGCCACTAGACCTATGTCTATAAATTCCTTTGCTAACTCTTCTTGGCTTTCAGGTCCAAAGTTTCTGCTGGAACAGAAGGGAAGTGAATGTGTTCAGGAATTCTTCAGCATCCAGGATCCGGACGATGATCCAGAAGTCCGCTCCGAGGTCAGTGCTCTGGCCACGAATGCAAAACCAACCTCCACCCTCGGTTGTCAGCGCTTCGAACGCTTCTCCAATTGGATGAAACTCGTCAGGACTATTGCAAGGTTAGTCCACATTGCGAGATCTTATCACAATTCACATGGAGACAAAGACTGTCATGGTTGGCACGTCTGCCAAAAACCACTCTCTGCTGAGGACATTTCTCACTGTGAGTCTCTTATAATACTTTATGTCCAGCAGAGTGTATTCAGTACCAAATGGGAATGCTTATACCACAAACAGCAGATCCCTCCGAAAAGCCCCATTGCCAATTTGAATCCACTAATGGACAGCTTCGGTTTGCTGAGAGTCGGAGGTCGATTAAGTCGAGCCAAGCTAGAGTTTTCAGAGCAACATCCTTGCATCATTCCCAGTAGACATCACATCACCGATCTACTGATTCGGCACTTTCATGAAAAAACTGAACACCAAGGCAGGCAGATCACAGAGGGCAAGATACGGTCTGTGGGACTTTGGATCATAGGCATGAAAAGACGTGTAGCGGGATCAATACATCGCTGTGTGCAATGTCGCAAAACTAGAGGAAAACAGGTACATCAACAAATGGCCGACCTACCCTTCGACAGACTGAGCACCGAACCGCCTTTTACCTACGTTGGCCTGGACGTCTTTGGGCCATGGATGGTATCTGCACGCAGGACTCGTGGAGGTCATGCCAACAGTAAACGTTGGGCCGTGCTGTTCACTTGCATGAGTGTCCGTGCCGTTCACATAGAAGTGATAGAATCTATGGACACATCCAGCCTGATTAACGCTCTTTGGCGGTTTCTAGCGATCAGAGGACCAGTGAAACAGTTAAGGTCCGACCGCGGAAGCAACTTCATCGGTGCATGTCGAGAGCTGGATATTGACATCAAGCCAATTCAGGATCAACTGGCAGAAAAAGGTTGCACCTGGATCTTCAATCCTCTGCATAGTTCTCACATGGGAGGTTCCTGGGAAAGGATGATCGGGATCTCACGCAACATCTTGAACTCTATGCTTATGGACATAAACTCTTCAAGACTTACGCATGAGACCTTGGTTACTCTTCTGGCTGAAGTTTCTGCCATAATCAACTCAAGACCCCTTGTCCCAGTGTCAATGGATCCTGAAACGCCAACTATTCTTACGCCGGCTACTCTTCTTACCCAAAAGATCGGGAACCCGCTAACAGTCAGTGGAGAGTTTACTCACGCAAACTCCTACCAGAAGCAGTGGAAACGCGTACAGTACCTCGCCAATTACTTCTGGAACCGATGGAGAAAGGAGTATCTTGTGGTTCTGCAAGGAAGAAGAAAATGGCAACAGAGTAAACCAAACTTGAAGGAAGGAGATATTGTGTTAATGAAGGAACAACAAGCTCAAAGGATTGACTGGCCTATGGGAATCATTACAAAGACTTTCCCTAGTGAAGACGGTAAGGTCCGGAAGGTGGAGCTGAAAGTCCTTAGGAAAGGTGAACCTAAGTCATTTCAGAGGCCTATCCACGAGCTCGTACTGGTACTACCAATCGAGGACATTCCGGTAGGATAAACTACCAACAGAACACTGCACTAGTACTTTACCCATTGGATTACAGTGGGTCAGAGATAGTTTGGCCTAGTGCGGCTTCTCTGATCCGAAGATGGGTTTTCCATTGGATTATCTCAGGAACTGACTTAATGTCTTGTTTAAAGTTATTATTGCATTACATGCATGTTTGGTTTCACTTTCTAGGTTGTTGGACTTTTTAAGGACATTGATATAGTGAAATCCCTTACGGAATTTCAGACGGGGAGTGTGCTGTTCCATGTATATTCCTCAGTTTCCATGTATGTTGTTATATTTTACTCTGCTGCCACCCAATGGCCTTTTTCTGTATGGCAGCTTGTTTTTCATGTATTTCTTGTGGGCATGTCTTACATCCGGTTCAGGGGTCAAATCTTCTCTTCCTCTGGCAGCCATTTCCAGGTTACTTTCTGTTGTGAGAGGATGTGCTTTTGAACTGGGCTTAGGAAGGCATCAGTCTTTCGACCACTCTCTCATGCTGCTCACACTTGCAGACACATTTGGTGCTACATCTTACTGTACCCTGTCTACCCTGCATTTCTGGAGAAGTTCTGTATTACCAGTTATACGCTGTATGTCCAGATCTACAAAATAAACAAGTCTGGATTGCACAATCCCTGGAGTGCATCATCTCTCTGGACGCTGAGCAGCATTGGTCCTGTCTGCCTCACATCGAAGAAATACGGAGGTACGTTTCTCTCTCACAACACTTATTAATCAACCACACCTCCATTCGCCTCATGTGGGGACAGAACAGTCGGCAGCAGTCTCACATTATCCTTACTAGGATGCAGCCCACCTTTCCCAGTGTCGGCAGCAGTCTCACATTATCCTTACTAGGATGCAGCCCACCTTTCCCAGCGTCGGCAGTAGTCTCACATTATCCTTACTGGGATGCAGCTCACCTTTCCCAGCGTCGGCAGCAGTCTCACATTATCCTTACTGGGATGCAGCTCACCTTTCCCAGTGTCGGCAGCAGTCTCACATTATCCTTACTAGGATGCAGCCCACCTTTCCCAGTGTCAGCAGCAGTCTCACATTATCCTTACTAGGATGCAGCTCACCTTTCCCAGTGTCGGCAGCTGTCTCACATTATCCTTACTGGGATGCAGCTCACCTTTCCCAGCGTCTGCAGCAGTCTCACATTATCCTTATGAGGATGTAGCCCACCTTTCCCAGCGTCGGCAGCAGTCTCACATTATCCTTACTAGGATGCAGCTCACCTTTCCCAGCGTCGGCAGCAGTCTAACATTATCCTTATGAGGATGTAGCCCACCTTTCCCAGCGTCGGCAGCAGTCTCACATTATCCTTACTAGGATGCAGCTCACCTTTCCCAGCGTCGGCAGCAGTCTAACATTATCCTTATGAGGATGTAGCCCACCTTTCCCAGCGTCGGCAGCAGTCTCACATTATCCTTACTAGGATGCAGCTCACCTTTCCCAGCGTCGGCAGTAGTCTCACATTATACTTACTAGGATGCAGCCCACCTTTCCCAGCGTCGGCAGCAGTCTCAAATTATCCTTACTAGGATGCAGCTCACCTTTCCCAGTGTCGGCAGCAGTCTCACATTATCCTTACTAGGATGCAGCCCACCTTTCCCAGCGTCTGCAGCAGTCTCATATTATCCTTATGAGAATGCAGCTCACCTTTCCCAGCGTCGGCAGCAGTCTCACATTATACTTATGAGGATGCAGCCCACCTTTCTCAGCGTCGACAGTAGTCTCACATTATCCTTACTAGGATGCAGCTCACCTTTCCCAGCGTCGGCAGCAGTCTCACATTATCCTTACTAGGATGCAACCCACCTTTCCCAGTGTCGGCAGCAGTCTCACATTATCCTTACTAGGATGCAGCTCACGTTTTCCAATGTCGGCAGCAGTCTCACATTATCCTTACTAGGATGCAGCCCACCTTTCCTAGTGTCGGCAGCAGTCACACATTATCCTTACTAGGATGCAGCTCACCTTTCCCAGTGTCGGCAGCAGTCTCACATTATCCTTACTGGGATGCAGCCCACCTTTCCCAGCGTCGGCAGCAAGTCTCACATTATCCTTACTGGGATGCAGCCCACCTTTCCCAGTGTCGGCTGCAGTCTCACATTATCCTTACTAGGATGCAGCTCACCTTTCCCAGTGTCGGCAGCAGTCTCACATTATCCTTACTAGGATGCAGCTCACCTTTCCCAGCGTCGGCAGCAGTCTCACATTATCCTTACTAGGATGCAGCCCACCTTTCCCAGCGTCGGCAGCAGTCTCACATTATCCTTACTAGGATGCAGCCCACCTTTCCCAGCGTCGGCAGCAGTCTCACATTATCCTTACTAGGATGCAGCCCACCTTTCCCAGTGTCGGCAGCAGTCTCACATTATCCTTACTGGAATGCAGCTCACCTTTCCCAGTGTCGGCAGCAGTCTCACATTATCCTTACTGGAATGCAGCCCACCTTTCCCAGTGTCGGCAGCAGTCTCACATTATCCTTACTAGGATGCAGCCTACCTTTCCCAGTGTCGGCAGCAGTCTCAAATTATCCTTATGAGGATGCAGCCCACCTTTCCCACTGTCGGCAGCAGTCTCACATTATCCTTACTGGGATGCAGCCCACCTTTCCCAGTGTCGGCAGCAGTCTCACATTATCCTTACTGGGATGCAGCCCACCTTTCACAGTGTCGGCAGCAGTCTCACATTATCCTTACTAGGATGCAGATCACCTTTCCCAGTGTCGGCAGCAGTCACACATTATCCTTACTAGGATGCAGCCCACCTTTCCCAGTGTCGGCAGCAGTCTCACATTATCCTTACGAGGATGCAGCCCACCTTTCCCAGCGTCGGCAGCAGTCTCACATTATCCTTACGAGGATGCAGCTCACCTTTCCCAGCGTCGGCAGCAGTCTCACATTATCCTTACTAGGATGCAGCCCACCTTTCCCAGCATCAGCAGTCTCACATTATCCTTACTAGGATGCAGCCCACCTTTCCCAGTGTCGGCAGCAGTCTCACATTATCCTTACTAGGATGCAGCCCACCTTTCCCAGCGTCGGCAGCAGTCTCACATTATCCTTACTAGGATGCAGCCCACCTTTCCCAGTGTCGGCAGCAGTCTCACATTATCCTTACAAGGATGCAGCCCACCTTTCCCAGCGTCGGCAGCAGTCTCACATTATCCTTACTAGGATGCAGCCCACCTTTCCCAGTGTCGGCAGCAGTCTCACATTATCCTTACTAGGATGCAGCTCACCTTTCCCAGCATCAGCAGTCACACATTATCCTTACTAGGATGCAGCTCACCTTTCCCAGCGTCGGCAGCAGTCTCACATTATCCTTACTAGGATGCAGCTCACCTTTCCCAGTGTCGGCAGCAGTCTCACATAATCCTTACTAGGATGAAGCCTACCTTTCCCAGTGTCGGCAGCAGTCTCACATTATCCTTACTAGGATGCAGCTCGCCTTTCCCAGTGTCGGCAGCAGTCTCACATTATCCTCACTAGGATGCAGCCCACCTTTCCCAGCGTCGGCAGCAGTCTCACATTATCCTCACTAGGATGCAGCCCACCTTTCCCAGCGTCGGCAGCAGTCTCGCATTATCCTTATGAGGATGCAGCCCACCTTTCCCAGCGTCGGCAGCAGTCTCACATTATCCTTACTAGGATGCAGCCCACCTTTCCCAGTGTCGGCAGCAGTCTCACATTATCCTTACTAGGATGCAGCTCACCTTTCCCAGCGTCGGCAGCAGTCTCACATTATCCTTACTAGGATGCAGCTCACCTTTCCCAGCGTCGGCAGTAGTCTCACATTATCCTTACTAGGATGCAGCCCACCTTTCCCAGCGTCGGCAGCAGTCTCAAATTATCCTTACTAGGATGCAGCTCACCTTTCCCAGTGTCGGCAGCAGTCTCACATTATCCTTACTAGGATGCAGCCCACCTTTCCCAGCGTCTGCAGCAGTCTCATATTATCCTTATGAGGATGCAGCTCACCTTTCCCAGCATCGGCAGCAGTCTCACATTATACTTATGAGGATGCAGCCCACCTTTCCCAGCGTCGACAGCAGTCTCACATTATCCTTACTAGGATGCAGCTCACCTTTCCCAGCGTCGGCAGCAGTCTCACATTATCCTTACTAAGATGCAGCCCACCTTTCCCAGTGTCAGCAGCAGTCTCACATTATCCTTACTAGGATGCTGCCCACCTTTCCCAGCGTCGACAGCAGTCTCACATTATCCTTACTAGGATGCAGCTCACCTTTCCCAGCGTCGGCAGCAGTCTCACATTATCCTTACTAGGATGCAGCCCACCTTTCCCAGCGTCGGCAGCAGTCTCACATTATCCTTACTAGGATGCAGCCCACCTTTCCCAGCGTCGACAGCAGTCTCACATTATCCTTACTAGGATACAGCCCACCTTTCCCAGCGTCGGCAGCAGTCTCAGATTATCCTTACTAGGATGCAGCCCACCTTTCCCAGCGTCGACAGCAGTCTCACATTATCCTTACTAGGATGCAGCCCACCTTTCCCAGCGTCGACAGCAGTCTCACATTATCCTTACTAGGATGCAGCTCACCTTTCCCAGCGTCGGCAGCAGTCTCACATTATCCTTACTAGGATGCAGCCCACCTTTCCCAGCGTCGGCAGCAGTCTCACATTATCCTTACTAGGATGCAGCCCACCTTTCCCAGCGTCGACAGCAGTCTCACATTATCCTTACTAGGATGCAGCCCACCTTTCCCAGCGTCGGCAGCAGTCTCAGATTATCCTTACTAGGATGCAGCTCACCTTTCCCAGTGTCGGCAGCAGTCTCACATTATCCTTACTAGGATGCAGCTCACCTTTCCCAGCGTCGGCAGCAGTCTCACATTATCCTAATGAGGATGCAACCCACCTTTCCCAGCGTCGGCAGCAGTCTCACAGTCCTTACTAGGATGCAGCCCACCTTTCCCAGTGTCGGCAGCAGTCTCACATTATCCTTACTGGGATGCAGCTCACCTTTGCCAGTGTCGGCAGCAGTCTCACATTATCCTTACTAGGATGCAGCTCACCTTTCCTAGTGTCGGCTGCAATCTCGCATTATCCTTACCAGGATGCAGCTCACCTTTCCCAGCGTCGGCAGCAGTCTCACATTATCCTTATGAGGATGCAGCCCACCTTTCCCAGCGTCGGCAGCAGTCTCACATTATCCTTACTGGGATGCAGCTCACCTTTCCCAGTGTCGGCAGCAGTCTCACATTATCCCTACTAGGATGCAGCTCACCTTTCCCAGTGTCGGCAGCAGTCTCACATTATCCTTACTAGGATGCAGCTCACCTTTCCCAGTGTCGGCAGCAGTCTCACATTATCCTTACTAGGATGCAGCCCACCTTTCCCAGTGTTGGCAGCAGTCTCACATTATAATTATGAGGATGCAGCCCACCTTTCCCAGTGTCGGCAGCAGTCTCACATTATCCTTACTAGGATGCAGCTCACCTTTCCCAGCGTCGGCAGCAGTCTCACATTATCCTTACTGTGATGCAGCCCACCTTTCCTAGTGTCGGCTGCAATCTCGCATTATCCTTACCAGGATGCAGCTCACCTTTCCCAGCGTCGGCAGCAGTCTCACATTATCCTTATGAGGATGCAGCCCACCTTTCCCAGCGTCGGCAGCAGTCTCACATTATCCTTACTGGGATGCAGCTCACCTTTCCCAGTGTCGGCAGCAGTCTCACATTATCCCTACTAGGATGCAGCTCACCTTTCCCAGTGTCGGCAGCAGTCTCACATTATCCTTACTAGGATGCAGCTCACCTTTCCCAGTGTCGGCAGCAGTCTCACATTATCCTTACTAGGATGCAGCCCACCTTTCCCAGTGTCGGCAGCAGTCTCACATTATAATTATGAGGATGCAGCCCACCTTTCCCAGTGTCGGCAGCAGTCTCACATTATCCTTACTAGGATGCAGCTCACCTTTCCCAGTGTCGGCAGCAGTCTCACATTATCCTTACTAGGATGCAGCTCACCTTTCCCAGTGTCGGCAGCAGTCTCACATTATCCTTACAAGGATGCAGCCCACTTTTCCCAATGTCGGCAGCAGTCTCACATTATCCTTACTGGGATGCAGCTCACCTTTCCCAGCGTTGGCAGCAGTCACACATTATCCTTACTAGGATGCAGCCCACCTTTCCCAATGTCGGCAGCAGTCTCACATTATCCTTACTGGGATGCAGCTCACCTTTCCCAGCGTCGGCAGCAGTCACACATTATCTTTACTGGGATGCAGCTCACCTTTCACAGTGTCGGCAGGTCTCACATTATCCTTACTAGGATGCAGCCCACCTTTCCCAGTGTCGGCAGCAGTCTCATATTATCCTTACTAGGATGCAGCCCACCTTTCCCAGCGTCGACAGCAGTCTCACATTATCCTTACTAGGATGCAGCCCACCTTTCCCAGCGTCGACAGCAGTCTCACATTATCCCTACTAGGATGCAGCTCACCTTTCCCAGTGTCGGCAGCAGTCTCACATTATCCTTACTAGGATACAGCTCACCTTTCCCAGTGTCGGCTGCAATCTCGCATTATCCTTACCAGGATGCAGCTCACCTTTCCCAGCGTCAGCAGCAGTCTCACATTATCCTTACTAGGATGCAGCTCACCTTTCCCAGTGTCGGCAGCAGTCTCACATTATCCTTACTAGGATGCAGCTCACCTTTCCCAGCGTCGGCAGCAGTCTCACATTATCCTTATGAGGATGCAGCCCACCTTTCCCAGCGTCGGCAGCAGTCTCACATTATCCTTACTGGGATGCAGCTCACCTTTCCCAGTGTCGGCTGCAGTCTCGCATTATCCTTACCAGGATGCAGCTCACCTTTCCCAGCGTCGGCAGCAGTCTCACATTATCCTTATGAGGATGCAGCCCACCTTTCCCAGCATCGGCAGCAGTCTCACATTATCCTTACTAGGATGGAGCCCACCTTTCCCAGCGTCGGCAGCAGTCTCACATTATCCTTACTGGGATGCAGCTCACCTTTCCCAGTGTCGGCAGCAGTCTCACATTATCCCTACTAGGATGCAGCTCACCTTTCCCAGTGTCGGCAGCAGTCTCACATTATCCTTACTAGGATGCAGCTCACCTTTCCCAGTGTCGGCAGCAGTCTCACATTATCCTTACTAGGATGCAGCCCACCTTTCCCAGTGTCGGCAGCAGTCTCACATTATAATTATGAGGATGCAGCCCACCTTTCCCAGTGTCGGCAGCAGTCTCACATTATCCTTACTAGGATGCAGCTCACCTTTCCCAGCGTCGGCAGCAGTCTCACATTATCCTTACTGTGATGCAGCCCACCTTTCCTAGTGTCGGCTGCAATCTCGCATTATCCTTACCAGGATGCAGCTCACCTTTCCCAGCGTCGGCAGCAGTCTCATATTATCCTTATGAGGATGCAGCCCACCTTTCCCAGCGTCGGCAGCAGTCTCACATTATCCTTACTGGGATGCAGCTCACCTTTCCCAGTGTCGGCAGCAGTCTCACATTATCCCTACTAGGATGCAGCTCACCTTTCCCAGTGTCGGCAGCAGTCTCACATTATCCTTACTAGGATGCAGCTCACCTTTCCCAGTGTCGGCAGCAGTCTCACATTATCCTTACTAGGATGCAGCCCACCTTTCCCAGTGTCGGCAGCAGTCTCACATTATAATTATGAGGATGCAGCCCACCTTTCCCAGTGTTGGCAGCAGTCTCACATTATCCTTACTAGGATGCAGCTCACCTTTCCCAGTGTCGGCAGCAGTCTCACATTATCCTTACTAGGATGCAGCTCACCTTTCCCAGTGTCGGCAGCAGTCTCACATTATCCTTACAAGGATGCAGCCCACTTTTCCCAATGTCGGCAGCAGTCTCACATTATCCTTACTGGGATGCAGCTCACCTTTCCCAGCGTCGGCAGCAGTCACACATTATCCTTACTAGGATGCAGCCCACCTTTCCCAATGTCGGCAGCAGTCTCACATTATCCTTACTGGGATGCAGCTCACCTTTCCCAGCGTCGGCAGCAGTCACACATTATCCTTACTAGGATGCAGCCCACCTTTCCCAATGTCGGCAGCAGTCTCACATTATCCTTACTGGGATGCAGCTCACCTTTCCCAGCGTCGGCAGCAGTCACACATTATCTTTACTGGGATGCAGCTCACCTTTCACAGTGTCGGCAGGTCTCACATTATCCTTACTAGGATGCAGCCCACCTTTCCCAGTGTCGGCAGCAGTCTCACATTATCCTTACTAGGATGCAGCCCACCTTTCCCAGCGTCGACAGCAGTCTCACATTATCCTTACTAGGATGCAGCCCACCTTTCCCAGCGTCGACAGCAGTCTCACATTATCCCTACTAGGATGCAGCTCACCTTTCCCAGCGTCGGCAGCAGTCTCACATTATCCTTACTAGGATACAGCTCACCTTTCCCAGTGTCGGCTGCAATCTCGCATTATCCTTACCAGGATGCAGCTCACCTTTCCCAGCGTCAGCAGCAGTCTCACATTATCCTTACTAGGATGCAGCTCACCTTTCCCAGTGTCGGCAGCAGTCTCACATTATCCTTACTAGGATGCAGCTCACCTTTCCCAGCGTCGGCAGCAGTCTCACATTATCCTTATGAGGATGCAGCCCACCTTTCCCAGCGTCGGCAGCAGTCTCACATTATCCTTACTGGGATGCAGCTCACCTTTCCCAGTGTCGGCTGCAGTCTCGCATTATCCTTACCAGGATGCAGCTCACCTTTCCCAGCGTCGGCAGCAGTCTCACATTATCCTTATGAGGATGCAGCCCACCTTTCCCAGCATCGGCAGCAGTCTCACATTATCCTTACTAGGATGGAGCCCACCTTTCCCAGTGTCTGCAGCAGTCTCACATTATCCTTACTAGGATGCAGCCCACCTTTCCCAGTGTCGGCAGCAGTCTCACATTATCCTTATGAGGATGCAGCCCACCTTTCCCAGTGTCGGCTGCAATCTCGCATTATCCTTACCAGGATGCAGCTCACCTTTCCCAGCGTCGGCAGCAGTCTCACATTATCCTTACCAGGATGCAGCCCACCTTTCCCAGCGTCGGCAGCAGTCTCACATTATCCTTACTGTGATGCAGCCCACCTTTCCCAGCGTCGGCAGCAGTCTCACATTATCCTTACTAGGATGCAGCCCACCTTTCCCAGTGTCGGCAGCAGTCTCACATTATCCTTACTAGGATGCAGCTCACCTTTCCCAGTGTCGGCAGCAGTCTCACATTATCCTTACTAGGATGCAGCCCACCTTTCCCAGTGTCGGCAGCAGTCTCACATTATCCTTACTAGGATGCAGCTCACCTTTCACAGTGTCGGCAGCAGTCTCACATTATCCTTACTAGGATGCAGCCCATCTTTCCCAGTGTCGGCAGCAGTCACACATTATCCTTACTAGGATGCAGCTCACCTTTCCCAGCGTCGGCAGCAGTCTCACATTATCCTTACTGGGATGCAGCTCACCTTTCCCAGTGTCGGCAGCAGTCTCACATTATCCTTACTAGGATGCAGCTCACCTTTCACAGTGTCGGCAGCAGTCTCACATTATCCTTACTAGGATGCAGCCCATCTTTCCCAGTGTCGGCAGCAGTCACCCATTATCCTTACTAGGATGCAGCCCACCTTTCCCAGCGTCGGCAGCAGTCTCACATTATCCTTACTGGGATGCAGCTCACCTTTCCCCAGCGTCGGCAGCAGTCACACATTATCCTTACTGGGATGCAGCCCACCTTTCCCAGCAGTCTCACATTATCCTTATGAGGATGCAGCTCACCTATCCCAGTGTCGGAAGCAGTCTCACATTATCCTTACTAGGATGGAGCCCACCTTTCCCAGCTTCGGCAGCAGTCTCACCTTATCCTTACTGTGATGCAGCCCACCTTTCCCCAGTGTCGGCAGCAGTCTCACATTATCCTTACTAGGATGCAGCCCACCTTTCCCAGTGTCGGCAGCAGTCTCGCATTATCTTTATGAGGATGCAGCCCACCTTTCCCAGCGTCGGCAGCAGTCTCACATTATCCTTACTAGGATGCAGCTCACCTTTCACAGTGTCGGCAGCAGTCACACATTATCCTTACTAGGATGCAGCCCACCTTTCCCAGGGTCGGCAGCAGTCTCACATTATCCTTACTAGGATGCAGCCCACCTTTCCCAGTGTCGGCAGCAGTCTCACATTATCCTTACTAGGATGCAGCCCACCTTTCCCAGTGTCGGCAGCAGTCTCACATTATCCTTACTAGGATGCAGCTCACCTTTCCCAGTGTCGGCAGCAGTCTCACATTATCCTTACTAGGATGCAGCCCATCTTTCCCAGTGTCGGCAGCAGTCTCACATTATCCTTACTGGGATGCAGCTCACCTTTCCCAGTGTCGGCAGCAGTCTCACATTATCCTTACTGGGATGCAGCCCATCTTTCCCAGTGTCGGCAGCAGTCTCACATTATCCTTACTGGGATGCAGCTCACCTTTCCCAGTGTCGGCAGTAGCCTCACATTATCCTTACTAGGATGCAGCTCACCTTTCCCAGTGTCGGCAGTAGCCTCACATTATCCTTACCAGGATGCAGATCACCTTTCCCAGTGTCGGCAGCAGTCTGACATTATCCTTACTAGGATGCAGCCCACCTTTCCCAGTGTCGGTAGCAGTCTCGCATTATCCTTACTTGGATGCAGCCCACCTTTCCCAGCGTCGGCAGCAGTCTCACATTATCCTTACGAGGATGCAGCCCACCTTTCCCAGCGTCGGCAGCAGTCTCACATTATCCTTACTAGGATGCAGCCCACCTTTCCCAATGTCGGCAGCAGTCTCACATTATCCTTACTGGGATGCAGCTCACCTTTCCCAGTGTCGGCAGCAGTCTCACATTATCCTTACTAGGATGCAGCCCATCTTTCCCAGTGTCGGCAGCAGTCTCACATTATCCTTACTAGGATGCAGCTCATCTTTCCCAGTGTCGGCAGCAGTCTCATATTATCCTTAATAGGATGCAGCCTACTTTTCGTAGCGTCGGCAGCAGACTCAGAAGTTATCACAGAGCTGTATGCCAACTTTCCCAATGAGTCAGAAGGGTGACAGCTGATAAACTGGGCTACAGCCATGTGGTGTGCTATGGGCTGCAGTAATCATGGGGCTCCTCACTATTGTAAAGAGGACATCTAAGGTTACGTTCACATTAGCGTCGCCGTTGCGTCGGCGACGCAGCGGCGACGCGCCCCTATGTTTAACATAGGGGACGCGTGCGTTGTTTTGGTGGCGTTTTTCGCCGCTAGCGTCGGACGCAAGAAAACGCTACATGTAGCATTTTCTGTGCGTCCGATTTTCGTCAAAAACGACGCACGCGTCGCAAAACGCGCGCGTTTTTGCGCGCGTTTTTCCGTGCGTCGCCGCTGCGTCGCCGACGCAACGGCGACGCGACGCTAATGTGAACGTAGCCTTACACTACGTTAATTTGGATAATGTACCTTGGAACAGTGATTTTGCTTCCAAATGCAGGAGCACCTCTAGGTACAGTACAAGGAGTCCGATTGGTAATGTAAGAGCCGCTCAACCTGCGAACACTCGGCCAAGCGATGTTGTGTTTTTAATAGGATAAGAGAACGCTGCTCATCCTCACCTGGATAACAGAGATCAGGTGTCTGCATCCAAATTGCCCAAGGCTCATCTGTGTTGGCATATGCAACAGATTAGAACTTATTATATATATAATATATATTATAACTGTTACAAGTGAAAGGAGGACTTTATACTAACCAGACAGCAGATGGCGATAGTGTGTAAAGTCATATACTTGCTGTAATGTGGGGAGGGAAGCTCTCAGTGGTTGGTTGTTTTACTTTCGGTTTTGCTTTTCTTCATGAATGTGTTGTCTTCAGTGCACAGACTGTGTGACACTGAATTGTATCTCATGTTTATCCAGTATGAAGTAAATACTGTTTACTCAAGATATCTTGCTGATTGAAGCTTTCCTAAGTACAGTGGTGACTGCAAGAAGACGCACTCTGCAACAGGTTATGGGCCCAGGCATCCCAGATAACCCCAGACACCCCAGATAACTCCAGATAACCCCAGGCACCCCAGACACTACAGGTCTGCACTACAAGCTCAGGCAGAAGGATCCTGGTTTATAGCCCAGATAACGGAGCACACAGATAAGCTCTGTAAACAGAAGGAACTAAATCCAGATACAGAGTGACAGAGGAATTCAGCATCCCAGGAGCTGGATATAATTGCAGAGAATTCACAGGACATACAGGAGAATATCTTCAGTACAACTCTCTAAACAAGTAAGACCATATAAAGATGATGAGTAACACAGAACTGAAATTTACAGTAGCTAAACTGAATAGTGAAAATTATCAGTTATGGAAATTCAAAGTAGAGATGTTGTTATCTAAGGATGATCTATGGGAAGTAATTGTTACAGCAAGACCAGATCAAGATAATCAGACATGGGATAAGAAGGATATACAAGCGAGAGCCACCATTAGCTTATTAGTGGATGATGCTCAATTAATACATATAAGAAATTTAGAAACAGCTAAGGGAATGTGGGAAGCATTAAGAAAACTGTATGAAAGACCTAGCTTGAATCACAAGTTGTTTTTATTAAGAAAGCTGTACAGTATGAGATTGAGTGCAAATGACGATATGCAGAAGCACATATTCTCAATGATGGAAGTGATATCACAGCTAAGATCTATGAAGATGTTAAAGAAAGTCATGTAGCAGCTATATTGTTGTGCAGTTTACCAGATTCGTATACAGCCTTGATAAATGCCCTTGAGATGAGACCAGAAACTGACGTTACATTAGATTTTGTGAAAACAAGACTAGTAGATGAATATCAGAGAAGAAAAGAACAAAGAAATGATTCTTCTACTGAAAAGGACAGTGAAAACGCTCTTAAAGCTACAGAATTAAAAAACCCCTATAATAAAGAGACAAGAGAATGCTTCAGATGTAAGAAAAAAGGTCATTTAAAGAAAGACTGTACCATATGGAAAGCAGAACAACAAAAATTACAACATAAAAAGCATACAGAGAAAGTAAAAAACACAATTTCCGATTCATGTGAGAATAATTGGAATGGCACATTTAAAGTAACAGACAAGAAAACATCACTTGGTTGGTTTATTGATTCAGGAGCAACGAGTCATATGACAAGTGACAAGAATTTCTTTACTGATCTTGATTTAGATAAGAAAGAAGCCATTTATCTCGCAGATGGAAGCAAAATAACCGCAGAAGGTATCGGACAAGGTATGCTAAATTGTTCAAACAAGTTCGGAAAGATTCAAAGATACTTGTACAAGATGTGTTGTATGTTCCAAAATTGGAAGGCGGATTATTATCTGTGAAACGTTTAACAGCAAAAGGACTTACAGTGAAATTCAAAGACAATGAGTGTGCAATTATTGCAGGAAACAAGGTGATAACCAAAGTCAAGGCAGATGAACAATTATATAATTTTGACACACCAAAGGAACAGATGAAGGTATGTACACATGATCACAAAAACTGTATTCACATGTGGCATAGACGTCTAGGACATAGACACCCTGACAGTATAAGGGAACTACAGAGAAAAGAATTGACAAAAGATTTAAAGATATCAGATTGTTCAATTACCATAAGATGTGATTGTTGTATAAAATCCAAAGCCACAAGGATATCTATTCCAAAAGAAAGTGAGATGAAAAGCGAAAGACCACTTGATTTGGTGCATACTGACGTATGTGGACCCATGAAAGTGACTACATCAGGAGGCAATAGATACATGTTGACTTTTATAGACGATTACTCAAGATACACAGTCACATACTTAATTAAAAACAAAAGTGAAGTTTTTGATAAACTTGTAGACTATGTAACAAGATCAAGTAACAAATTTCAAAGGAAGCCAATTGTCATCAGAAGTGATAATGGAGGTGAATTTACAGGTCACAGAATAGAAGACTACTTAAGACAAAATGGGATAGAACACCAGAAAACTGTTCCATACACACCTGAACAAAATGGAGTAGCAGAAAGGAAAAACAGAACTCTAACAGAGATGATAAGATGTATGCTGACGGATTCCAAACTACCAGAGAAATATTGGGGTGAGGCAGCAATGACAGCTACTTATCTACATAACAGACTTTTTTCCAGAAAACTGACGAAAACTCCATATGAACCGTGGCAAGGTATGAAACCAAGTGTCAATCATTTAAAAGTTTTTGGATGTAAAGTTTTCATATTCATTCCAACAGAAAAACGTTCCAAACTTCAAAACAGATCCATGGAAGGAATATTTGTTGGATATAGTGAAAATTGCAAAGGATACAGAATCCTAGATCCCAAAACAGACAAAGTTATGGTGAGTAACAGTGTGACATTCATTGAAGATTTAAATGAAGACATTATGATTTCAGTTGAAACTAAAAATGAGAAAACCAATAATGACACAACTGAAGAAATATCTGATGAGAAAGAAGTAGAAATTAATGAAGAACATAATACTGAAAGTGAAGAATCACAACTACAAACAGACACAGAACCAAGACGTTCAATGAGAGAGAACAAAGGAAAACCACCAAAACGTCTCTCATACAAGACAAGCACAAGAAAAATCTATGAGCCTACTTCTTGGGAAGAAATATCTAAACTGCCTGTAGAAGAAGCTAATAAATGGATAGAAGCAACAGAAACAGAAATTAAATCCATGCAAGATTCAAATACATGGACATTAAAGGGAACCTGTCACCTGAATTTGGCGGGACTGGTTTTGGGTCATATGGGCGGAGTTTTCGGGTGTTTGATTCACCCTTTCCTTACCCGCTGGCTGCATGCTGACTGCAATATTGGATTGAAGTTCATTCTCTGTCCTCCATAGTACACGCCTGCACAAGGCAAGATTGCTTTGCGCAGGCGTGTACTATGGAGGACAGAGAATGAACTTCAATCCAATATTGCAGCCAGCATGCAGCCAGCGGGTAAGGAAAGGGTGAATCAAACACCCAAAAACTCCGCCCATATGACCCAAAACCAGTCCCGCCAAATTCAGGTGACAGAGTCCCTTTAACAGATTTACCAGAAGAAAGAAAAACCATAGGATGTAAATGGATTTTTAAAGTTAAATACCAAACAGATGGCACAGCTGAAATATACCGAGCAAGACTCGTAGCTAAAGGGTATTCTCAAAAATATGGAGAAGACTATGATGAAACATTTGCTCCAGTTGTCAAACACACTACAATAAGAACTTTACTTACAGTTGCAGCAATGAAACAGATGCAACTGAGACATCTGGATGTAAAGACAGCTTTTCTGAATGGAGATTTAACAGAAGACATTTATATGGAACAACCTCCAGGATTCAAAGATCAAAGAAATCCAAACAAAGTTTGTAAACTACAGAAAAGCATATATGGTTTAAAGCAAGCAGCTAAAGCGTGGAATGACAAAATCACGGAAGTACTTACAAATGAAAAATTTCAAAGAAGCAAAGCTGATCCATGCTTATACACAAAAAGGCTGATTAATAGATGGATTTACATACTCATATATGTAGACGACATTTTGATTTGTTTTGAACAAGAAAGGGATAACGAAAACATTCTAAAAATCCTGAAGCAACATTTCGAAATCAAAGACTTGGGAAATGTAAAACAATATCTAGGAATACAAGTAGAAAGAGAAGAAGATGGAAGTTTCCTACTGAATCAAAATCACATGATTCAAGACATAACAGAAAAATTTGGATTAAAGGATGCAAAAACAGTAAAGTCTCCAATGGAAACTAATTATCTCAAAGAGATGAACAGTGAACAAAATATGCTACCAAATAATGGAGAATACAGAACAGCAATAGGAAAACTACTGTATCTAGCAACCGTTACAAGACCAGACATCGCAGCAGCAGTAGGAATCCTGAGTAGAAAGGTATCAAAACCAAATAAAGCTGATTGGAATGCCGTGAAGAGAGTAATACGTTATTTGAAAGGAACTAGCAATGTTAAGCTGAAATTACCCACAAACGATGATTGCATTTTAACAGGATATGTTGATGCAGATTGGGCTGGAGATCCAACTGACAGAAGATCTACCAGTGGACATATTTTTTTCCTCTCAGGTGGACCAATAAGTTGGACAAGTAAGAAACAGTCAATTGTGACACTATCTTCAACAGAAGCAGAATATGTTGCAGCAGCACATGCGAGTCAAGAAGTACTGTGGTTAAGACAATTGTTGACAGAATTAGGACAACCACAGTTGGCACCAACAAAACTAAAAGAGGACAATCAAGGATGTCTTGTTCTTGCTCAGATGGAAAGAGTCAATCCAAGAACCAAGCATATTGATGTGAAATATAATTTCTTGAGAGATCATCAGGAACAAGGAGTCTTGAAGTTAGAGTACTGTCCTACTGAAGAAATGACAGCAGACATTTTCACGAAGGCGTTGAATGCTGATAAACATCAGAGACTAATAAAAAAGTTGGGTTTGAATGAATAAGTCCTTACTGTTGAGAAAGGGTGTTGGCATATGCAACAGATTGGGACATATTATAAGTGAAAGGAGGACTTTATACTAACCAGACAGCAGATGGCGATAGTGTGTAAAGTTATATACTTGCTGTAATGTGGGGAGGGAAGCTCTCAGTGGTTGGTTGTTTTACTTTCGGTTTTGCTTTTCTTCATGTATGTGTTGTCTTCAGTGCATGGACTGTGTGACACTGAATTGTATCTCATGTTTAACCAGTATGAAGTAAATACTGTTTACTCAAGATATCTTGCTGATTGAAGCTTTCCTAAGTACAGCGGTGACTGCAAGAAGACGCACTCTGCAACAATCTGTTCTGAATGTATAACGATATTGGCACCTCACCAAGTGATAATTATGTCCTTCCAGCTTCCAAGTGATCAGATCACACAGGGTGGACACTGGATGAGAAGACAAGGCGAGAGGTGACTGCCTGCTAATACTAAAATACATTGAATGTTGAGCTCTATGGATCTATAAACTAACACGATCCCAAGACCGCAGTTCTCAGAAAGCACAAAATTATTCTTTACATGTGGAAGGTCCCAAATGCTCTGCATCTGTGTGTTTGAATGAGGATCTGCAGCCTTAATAATGTTCTTCTGAAGCAACATGTGACTGTGGCGCTGACCAGGAGCCTTTCCTACTCCATTACATGCAGTGATAGAACTGACAGCCAGGGCACAATGCTGCAGATTGTGGCCAAATACCACAGAAGCTAATGTTAGCACCCTACTCGTGTTTAAGGCTATGTGCACACGTTGCAGATTCTGTGCGGATCCGCAGCGTTTTTTGCGGTGCAGAAACGCTGCGGATCTGCAAATGATTTACAGTACAATGTAAATCAATGAGAAAAAAAGAAAGCTGTGCACACTTTGCGGAAAATCCGCTGCATTTTAAAAGAAGTAGCATGTCACTTCTTTTTTGTGAATCTGTAGCGTTTTTGTACCCATTCCATTATAGAAAACCGCAGGGGTAAAAACCGCAGCAAATCCGCAGAAAAACCGCCGCAAAAACGCACAAAAAAACGCGACAAATCCGCAGGTGCATTTTCTGCCAGGAGAGGCAGAATCCGCACCAGAAATTCCTAAGGCTAATCCGCAACATGTGCACATAGCCTAAAGGGGTTTTCTTGTAATCAAAAGAGGTAAAAAATAAAATAAAATGCAAAGCGCTTGTAAAAAAAAAAAAAAAAAAAAAATAGCATTTTCTTATTTAAAATGCTTTCCTTTCTGAAGAATGGAGGGAATTTTAATGATATAATTTAATTCTCTAGTTCACCAGAGACTGAGTCTGGCAGCAGAGGTTGGTCTTCTTCACATGCTGCGGGGGGAAAAAAGCTGCCTGTGCCTGCGGCATGGGGTGAAATAGAAGAATGCTGCCAACTCTACCAGTCTATCTCCAGGAATGCACCAAACCCCCACAAAGCAGTTGTCCTACTCTTAAAAAAGTAAAAAAAACAAACAAAAAAAACCACAAAAAGCTGTAGAGAAAAGAAAGCTGTATTATACAGGTGACATTGTGGCAATATATTATTCAAATTACTGCCAGATTTTTGAAAATTCTCCTTTGGTGAAACCAATTGATTTTTTAAAGTAAACTATTGTTAAAATTCTCTAATACATGCTAACAAACCGTGAAAAACAGGATGACAAAGTACACAAGAAATACCAGACAAAAAAAAATTTATTTTAAAAATAATTTTTTTTCCCCAACTTGTACAGAAAAAAAAAAAGAAAAAATAAGAAAAGCTCTTTAGTCAACAGAAGAAAGTCATTAAATAAATAAGTTGTACTTTTTTTTTTTTCTTTTAGTATATTCTACAATCGTTAAAAGAACACAGGCATAAAACACAAACACATCAGGATGAGGGAATTCACGGGGGCCCTCATACGCAAGAATATTTACCTTTGGGTCTTGAATGAATCATCAAGACATATGATTAAAAAAAACAAATTATATTATATATTTATATAAAAGAAAAAACAAAAAAACAAAAAAAAACAAAGGCGTATGGTCATGAAACATTCAAGCTTGTAACACTGCGATCACCTGGAGCACGTGTTGGTCATTTCTGAACACTAGCAGCTGCCAAGTTGCCTCTAATTCTTACTGTATCTCGAGGCCATAACGTTGCAAGAGCAATTATGCAAAAACCAATCACTCGGTGGGGTTCGGAGAACGTCGTGGAGGAGCGCAGTTATCTTTTTAAGCAGTTTCCACACTGCTTACAATGCCATCACTGTGAATAATCATCAGAAGATCCTCAGAGCTAGAAGTGATCATATATACGTTGCCCTAAACAATTAACCGTTACTAAAATTTTAGGAAATTCTGCTTTTGCTGGATTTTCAGAAAGTCAATCTTTGATTACAGTATGGGCATCACCTTTCTTCTCTCCATATTTACCCTACCTGCCATTACATGTATAGCCAGCAGATAACGTTACTATCTCCGAAGTGAACGTGTGCAACGTTTGCAAATGCAACAGGACATTGCAAGAAAGGAGAACAGAAAGCCCACGGCATGAGGTAATCGCGGATCCAACAAAAAGAAACTCTGGAATTAAAAACATTGAGGAAAAATGGAGTTTCACCCCGTAAAATGCTTCTATAACCCTTGGAGACCTTCATTTGCGTTACCAGTTAAAAATTTGGATACTGGGTCATGATGTACAATAACAAATTGTATTGTGGTACCGTGTTAGCCTGAAAAATCGATGTGAATAGTTTTCTTCCCAATGATGACAAGTATTCTACGAGTGATACCTTTATTGGCTAACCAGAAAATAATATGTTTGCAAGCTTTCAGAGCACAGTGGCTCCTTCTTCAAGCAGGATTATAATCTTGCCTGAAGAAGGAGCCTCTGTGCTCCGAAAGCTTACAAACATATTTTCTGGTTAGCCAATAAAGGTATCACTCCTAGAATACTTCTGTCATCATTGGGCAGAAAAATATTCCCATCGATACTGGGTCAGAAACCCAAAATTTAAGAGAGTCCTAAAATGGTAACAAACATGGAGGAAGAAGGGTTGACGGAACTCGAAAGAGAAAGCACAAGATTATAAAAAACAGGCAACAAAGTTGCATGCGAAAAAGATGTTGTGCATGGATAAGGAAACGGGCCGCTTCAAGATTTACATCTTGATGTCCTCTATGACGACATCTAAGTGGATGTGCACACAGTGTCTCGCACCCGCTGAGCTTTCGAAGCTGAAGATGCTCCAGGTAAATGTCGGCAGTGTTTTACCTGAGGAGTCTTATTTGGAGTCTTTTTGGTTGTTCTCGGATGATGGAGTCTTTTAATCAGCTTCTGTTTGGAAGCCGTCTGAAGGATGCGTTCAGGACATTCTTTATGGCAGTTTTGTGGTTTTTGAATCACGTAGGTTAAAAGAATCGCAAAAATTCTGAATGTACGAACGGCAAATGATCATTTTTTGTAGGAATTTATTTGCACTCACTTTTTCAGGCGGAATGAGGGGTTGTGTGCACATACCCTAAAGAAAACCAGCCTTCAAAATCTATAGGAACACGATGCTTGTAGTGCCAATTACTTCATGTCCCAAAGTAAGGAGAGATGTGTTGGACGATTTCAAGGGGCAGTCATTTATTTTGGTTCCTCTATATGAATATAACAAAACAAGCTGTACCTGATCCAACCCTCCTACTGCCGTTGTAGCACCAGCTCTCCACTACCATGCTGCAGTCGTATTAACTAGGACTGACGACAGCAGCTGACCTGGAGCAGGAGGAGAGGGTGGGTTAGTACAGCTGACATTTCCTTTAGCCTTGTGGCTTCCTCATATTTATCATATTAAACTCACTTTTTCCATTGCTTTTGTTATATACAAAGTGGAAAGAGGTGAAAAGAAATTTTAGTTTTACCTTCTGCATTTCTCTGGGGACCAACTGGGCCCCATCTTGGGGGAATGGAAATAAACTGTCTACATGCGATAAAAGGTACATGTGAGAGGACCAGTTAGTAAGTGGTTATGAGAAAGAACGACCATTACTCGGGATCACTGGATATATGTGAAGCTAAGCAGACTGTAGCTTTCCATCATTTTCGGTTTGCCGCTGGACCACAACAATATGCATCTCGAAATGGAGTTTCTTCAGGTAACTGTACAATTATTTAGATTAAAGCCCAACTGAGTAGTAGAAAATGCATACAATCGATAAATCTGTACGTACCTTGGACATATAGGTGTATACATATATACACATTTTACATACACATAAATATACTGTATATGTTACATATGTATACAGAGAAATACAGAGCAATGGGCATCATTATACTTTGCAAGGTATCTCCAGCTCACTCGGGAGCGCAGGAGGGCGGAACTCACCCCATCATTTCCTTCCTCCCTGCACAAAATTTCCCCCATTTAACCCTTTGCACCCTGAGTTAGGCAACATCAATTCACCACTAAAGTTGGGAGCAGAGCCCAATTTCTGGAATAAGTTACGGCCTTTAGTCACAGGATTTAAAAAAAATAAAAATAAATAAAAAACATTAAAAAAAAACCAAAATACACAGCAGGTAACAGATCCTCTGGGCCAGGAAATACTGAATATATTCAGGAAATGTTGCCATTTACTGCATGTTAATGAGCCGTGTTGATTTTTATTCCAAGGCAACATCATTCAATCAGTGAGGTCCCCCATTCTGCATCTATACAAGATGCCGGTGAAGTAGATTAAATAACACTGAACTGTTAAAAACAAAACAAAAAAGTTGGCAATCTATTCGCAAAACACAACATAGGGCCTATAGTGACCGGCAGTTAAATTAAAAAAAAAAAAAAAGGTTACAGGTGGAGAAAGTGGGTTCAGTGTACACGATAATCCCCTGAGCCAATCAGAGCTTCCCACGTCTGCCTTGACGGAAAGGATTTCCTTTCAGTTGCCGAAAAGAAAAATTGGGGAAACTGCGCTCGCTAACGCACTGCATTCTGATTGGTTAGGAATCACCTGATTTATAATGCTCATCAGTGGGCAGGCTTGTGCCCGTACACTGTATGCTTCCAGTTTGGGGCGGAGTACGGACAATTTCCTCTATCCATGTACCCACAGTTGCCCCCCACTGGTCCCATAGCTGCTCCCTTAAGGATCAGAGGTGCACGCATTACTCTTCTCATGACACGGTGTGGGAGTATTTGTGGATCCGACTGCTATGTAGCCACGTGAGGCGCAGATGGTATGGCTACAAACTCGCGGAGGATATTTCGAGCCATTTCAATGTTGTTATGAGCGATGAGCAAGGCTTTATTCACATCCTGCTGAGAATAGCCCTGGCTCAGCAGGCTCTCGATCTCACTGGAGAGTGGCGCGGACCCTCCATCGCCAGCCGGGGTGGGGCGGCGCTCAGAGTTCATCCTCCTTGGGTAGGGTTTTGGTGGACGCTCTGGAACAGCTGAAGACTCAAAAGCCCCTGCAAAATGAAAACCCATTAAGGATGTAGAATAAAGCAAGGATATGGACAACCAAACCGGCTGGGGGAGAATGGGGACTTGTGTGTGGGACCCGCTGCCATCTAACAAGTATCACACAGTTTCGTAGACTGGAATACAACTTTTTTTAAAAAAAAAAGGGCACTCAAGTGCCAACAACTGCACAACATGTCTGTGAGCAAGAGAAGCAAGTTGTGTAACCTAGACCCCTACCAAGGGCGATGATTTACCATCATAAGAATATCTCAGAATATAGGGGTTCAGATTGGGAAAAAACCCACAACAAAACTTATATTTCAATGACCAAACTTAGACAAGGTTGTGTTCATCTATGAAACAAGAATGCATTCTAACGGGACTCCTGGGCATAGAACCTATTTAAAGAGTTACCGTCACTTTAATAATTTTATCATAGCTTAATAGCACTAGTGGTAAACTTTGTAACACAACTTACCAGAGAATTCTGCTCTTTCTCCAACCAAACTGATCAGTCTCAAAATCCTCAACTCAGTGGTAAAATCTGGCTTCAGTGGCTACAGACTTCCCCATTACAGGGCCATGAGGTGACAGTTGGTGCCCATAACATTCTATGGAGACGTCTCCTCTAACTCCTCCCACTCTGTAGAATTTAAAGGAACCAACTGTCATCTATCTCAGTGATGGGAAAATGATCCAGGAACGGACAGTGAAAGATCAGCCCAGGAGGAGAGAGGCAGATTTGTCAGATGAGATCTAGTATAAAGTTGCTTATTTTCACGTGCGCTATTGATTTATAAAATAAATTGATGGTTCCCTTTAAGATTTCTTGATAAAAATCTTGATTCCAGGAGATAACTCCTTTCTAAATGAGCACTTTACGGTCTTATTGTGCCTAGTTTTTTCCCTTCCTTTCTTCCAAGAGCCACAACTGTTCAAGGGCTTTTTTTTTGCAGGACAAATTGTACAGTAATACCAAACACGGATTACGTTTTTTGGGTTGTTTTTTTTTATGAAATGAGGGGGGAAAAAATTCAGCTTGTTAAATTCTTTAGAGACATTTTTTGGTTACTAGAGATGTGAGAAGGCTTTTTTTTTGCCCTAAAGCTTTTATTGATACCATTTGGGGTTGATACAAAACTTTAAGTTAAGTTTTCTTATTTTATGTATTCTTAATAGGTTTGAGTCCACCTATATTTTTTTTCTATTCTTTTTTATTTTTTTTTCTTTATTATATTTTGTAGTCCCCATAGAAAACTGCAGGGTCAATAGTCCCAACTGCTGTGACTATATAATGCAATACCACAGTATTGCTGCGTATGGCAAAAATCACCATCTCCCAGGAAAGCCAGCCACGGCGTTCTTCAGCAGACCCCCAGCCGTCATGGCAAACCATCAGCACCCCAGTGCGTCTCACTGCAGGGGCGCTGAAGGGCACGCCCTTAAGGCCGCCTAGTGTAAATGATGCAGTCACAGATGTATCCAGTTGGATGAAACACGTCAGGTAGGCTGCACTGCTGGAGTAAACCGATGCCTCAAAGATTATCGAAGGGTTTTTTACGCACAACGCCGAACTGGCATCTTCATCATGTGAAAAAAAATAATGTCACAGATTGACAGCGGCAAGAGAAGCTCAGCTCCATCCACAGCTGTAAGATGCAGATGATGGCTGAATAACTCAGCCATCATCTGCTGGAACAAATGTGGGCTCAGTTCCTAAGCCCACATGGAAGACGGGGGGGGCGACATACAACCTCATGTACCTGCTGCAGGGTCTCTACCAGCGGTGCTGGAACTAAAGGCAGGAACGGCATTAGAGATATCAGAAAGTGTGCGCCGGGCTGGAGCCATTGGCAAGTGGGACTTTGGGATATCATAGCCATCATCTTCATCATCTTCTGACCCATTACTGCATGCAGCACAGCATTCATCTGCATTGGGAAGCAAAGACAACGTCATTAGCACATGGCAGCATCTGTCACATCACATTGAACAATGCGCGACATCATATTTCTCCATCTTTCCAGTTTTATAATTGTTGTTAGAGCACATCACTTACTAGATTTCACCATCTGATTAGATCATTAAACAGATCTCAGACCCAGGTACTTTGTAGACACTATGGTGAACTTGATCTGAAAGTTTAAACTCCTCTCCGCCCACCTAGTCTGACTGACAGCTCCTCAGTGTTCCTCCTCCCTGCTGAGCTCTCACACTGCTCAGTACAAGCTGCAGCTGTCAGTCAGGCTGAGCGGAACAGACATAACACTCTGATTTGTGAACCTGTTTAACTGGACCCATAAAATTGGCAATTTAAAATCCAGCCATCCTGACATTGGTTTTTACAGTTAGCAGACCTCAGTCCTCAGATGTGCAGGCAAATAATGTATGCAGATTGTACTGTGGAATTTGGAGACAGACCCACTATCAAGTGATTTCAATGTTCTTGTAAAAAAAAAAAAAAAAAATTCTGCTACAAATAGGAAAGTTGTGGGACGTCCTAAGAAGATTTCTTTACTGCTCCTATGTGCTTTGTCTAATACTACTGGTATGGCGGCCTCTCCATCCACACCGCTTTCACGTGGATATGGCTGATGAAGAATAGACTTTCCTCTGAGAGAATCCTGCACGTAAGAAATAACAAGCTACTAGTGATGAGCGAACGTGCTGTGATGGGGTGTTATCCGAGCATTATCGGATCCTAACCGAGTGACTTTGCGGCTCATGTCTCATGGCTGTAAGACAGCCGCAACACATGCATGGATTGCCGAACAAACTGTCGAACAACCGTGAGACATGCAGCCGCGGGGACCCGGACACTCAGCACAGGGATAACACCTTCTCAGAGCACGCTCACACATCACTACAGGCTACTAAAGTACCACGATGACAGTATGAAGCCCCAGAACACAGACATGGCACCACGTCACACTACACATAGGCAGTTTGCCTCCGGTAGTCTTGGAGCGGCATCATTCTGGAGCACATGGCTCTGCACACGAGCAGTGAGTTTGGCGTAATGTCTATGACAAGGATTACACTATAAGGAGGGGTGGTCATCCTTCAGAGCAGACGCCTGGTCATGGCTCACTCTAAAGCTGGAGTCACATATAACGATATCGTTAAGGATATCGTTGCAACGTCACGCTTTTGGTGACGTAGCAACGATCCCGTTAACGATCTCGTTATGTGTGACAGCGACCAACGATCAGGCCCCTGCTGGGAGATCGTTGGGGAATGATCAGGACCATTTTTTGGTCGCTGATCACCCGCTGTCATAGCTGGATCGGTGTGTGTGACGCCGATTCAGCGATGTGTTCACTTGTAACCAGGGTAAATATCGGGTTACTTCCCTGCACTGACTGTCAGCGCCGGCCGTAAAGCAGAGAACAGCGGTGACGTCACCGGTGTTACTGCCGGCGCTGACACAGTCAGTGCATGGAAGCTCTCGGCAGCAGCGCGTGCATTAGCAGCGCTCCTGCCAAAAGCAGTTTTAACCCTGTGGACGCCGGGGGACGTCACAGACATCAGAAAGTGAGTATGTACTGTTTTTTTGTTTTTTTTTTTACTTTTACAATGGTAACCAGGGTAAATATCGGGTTACTAAGCGCGGCCCTGCACTTAGTAACCCGATGTTTACCCTGGTTACCCGGGGACTTCGGCATCGTTGAAGACAGTTTCAACGATGCTGAAGTCTTTCCCCTGATCGTTGGTCGCTGGAGAGAGCTGTCTGTGTGACAGCTCCCCAGCGACCACACAACGACTTACCAACTATCACGGCCAGGTCATATCACTGGTCGTGATCATTGGTAAGTCGTTTAGTGTGACTAAAGCTTAATACCAGCCCGATACTAATGGAGGGAGATACAGCAGGTGTCTGTGCCATTGGATGCAGAGGCGGGCGTGATCCTTCCTCCATTTCACAGAAACAGGGAAGTCAGAGCTAAATGTGACCTCAGGGTTTTCATTTTACAAAGTTCCCTTCCTGACCTTATAGAAATTTTCAGTTCAGGGCTAATAACGCAAAGAAATGCAAGAGCTTGTAAAAGACGACCGATCGGTTACCAGGAAGACGGAGAACGAACCCGAATGTTGCTTTTTCAGACTGCACTCTATACGGCCTTCTCACTCACCAGCCATGCATTTCCTTTTGGGAGAAGCGATTTAACTATTCTTCTCAAATTCACTATTGCATCCAAATAACCAGCAAATGAGAGACTCAAAGCAAAAAAAAAAAAAAAAATGCTCTTTAACCTTTCATGCCGTGGCCAATTTCCATTTTTTCTTCCCTTTCTTACCAGAGCCATAACGCTTATTTTCCTGTCCACATGGCCATGAGGGCTTGTTTTTTGCACTTTTGAATGACACCATTGCTTTTACCACAGTGTATTGGAAAGCGGGAAAAAAATCCAAAGTGCTGTGAAATTGTGACAACCCACACAATCCTGACATTGGTTTTTGAAAATGGCTTTTAAAGTGTGCATTTTAATTATAAAAATTACCTTGCAATTTGATTCTCCTCGAGAATACAATGATGGCTATACCCAACATGTCCAGTTTTTCATTATTTTAGTGGTGGAAAAAATAGGGATTTTTGTGTACTCACCGTAAAATCCTTATCTCCAAGCCAATCATTGGGGGACACAGGATCATGGGTGTTATGCTGCTGCCATTAGGAGGACACCAAGTTAACACATAAAGAATAACTCCTCCCCTGCAGTATACGCCCTCCTGCTGGCTCTAAGTGAACCAGTTCGGTAACAAAGCAGTAGGAGCTTAACAATTAACAAGAATGAACCATGTCAAAACCAAGTAAGAACAGAAAAAAACTAGAGCCAATAGGCTAACAGGGTGGGTGCTGTGTCCCCCAATGATTGGCTCGGAGAAAAGGATTTTACGGTGCGTACACAAAAATCCCCATTTCTCCTACGCCTCATTGGGGGACACAGGACCATGGGACATCCTAAAGCAGTCCCTAGGTGGGAAAACAATCCACTGCAATTGCTCCTTGTACCACTGCAATTGCTCCTTGTACCCACAAGTTACAGATGCGGCACTGCCACCTGCAAAATTCTTCTGCCGACGGACACATATGCTGAGGCTTGAGAATGGACATGGTAATGTTTCGTAAACGTATGCAAACTGGACCAAGTTGCAGCTCTGCAGATTTGTGCTGCCGACGCCTGGTGCCGGATGGCCCAAGACGCACCCACTGACTGAGTAGAATGAGCCTTAATCCCTGCTGGGACGGAGTGACCTAACTCGGTAGGACTCCTGGATAGCTGTATGAATCCACTTGGCTATCGTAGCTTTGGAAGCAGCTAGACCTTTCCTTGGCCCTTCCGGGAGCACACACAGGGCATCTGACCTGCGGAAAGATGCCGTCCTCGAGACGTATCTCCTAAAAGCTCTCACCAAGTCCAGTGTGTGGAGAGCCTTCTTGGTGCGATGTACTGGCGCCGGGCAAAGTGAAGGCAAGACAATTTCCTCATTGAGGTGGAAAGATGAGACAACCTTCGGTAGAAAAGACGGGGATGTACTCAAAACCACCTTATCCTGATGAAAAATGAGGAAAGGAACTTGGCAAGACAAGGCTGCCGGTTCTGAGACTCATCGGATGGATGTGACCGCAACCAGGAAGGCAACTTTCCATGACAGAAGAGACAGGGAAACGTCCTGCAGAGGTTCAAAAAAAGCCTCCTTCAAGACTCCGAGGACCAAATTAAGGTCCCATGGTTCCAATGGCATCTTATAGGGCACCACATGGGAGACTCCCTGAATGAAAGTCTTCACCTGTAATCTGTTGGCAATTTTATGTTGGAACAGGATTGACAAGGCTGAAATCTGCCCTTTGAGAGAACTAAGGGCAAGACCTAAGTCCAAACCCGACTGAAGGAATTAGAGGATGGAAGGAATAGAAAATTCAAGAGGAGAGTGTCCACCTGTCCTGGCACCATGAGAAGAAGGTCTTCCAAATGTGATGATATATACGCATAGACGTAGGCTTTCTAGCACTGATCATGGTAGAAATGACTTTCTGAGAGAAGCCTGCTTGTGTCAGCACCCAGGACTTAATGGCCATGCCGTCAAACACAGGGCCTCGGAGTTCTGGTGGTAAATGGGGCCCTGGGACAACAGGTCTGCGCGATTCGGTAATTGCCAGGGAACATCGGCGACTAGTTGAACTAGTTTGGCATACCAGGCCCTGCGCGGCCAATCTGGCGCAATGAGGATTACTGGTATCCCCTCCGCTCTGATCTTCTTGATGACTCTCGGCAGCAAGGGAAGCGGGAGAAATATATACGGAAGCTGGAACTGATGCCACGAGTGAATGAGTGCATCTGCCCCGATAGCTGCCGGATCGTGGGACCGAGCTATGAAAATGGGAACCTTGGAATTTAGCCGTGAGGCCATCAGATCCACGTCCGGGGTTTCCCAACGACAGCAGATCTGGTGGAAGATCTCTGGATGGAGAGACCACTCTCCGGAGTCGAGACCTTGGCGGCTGAGGAAATCTGCCTCCCAATTTTCTACGCCTGGGATGTTAACCGCTAATATCATTGAGCAGTTTTCCTCGGCCCAACGAAGGATGTGGCCTACCTTGGTCATGGCTGCCTTGCTGCGTGTTCCCCCCCCCGCCGGTTGATGTATGCCACTGCCGTGGCATTGTCGGACTGAATCCTGATGGGATGACCCATCAGGAAGGGGGTGGAATTGAAGAAGAGCCAACCTGATTGCCTGTATTTCCAGGATGTTGATGGGCAAGCTAGCTTCCTGAAGAGACCAGTGGCCCTGAGCAGTGTGATGGTGGAACACTGCTCCCCAGCCAAGAAGACTGGCATCTGTGGTCACAACTAGCCAATGTACTGGGAGAAAGGACTTCCCCTGATTCAGGGAGGACTTCAAAGTCCGCCACCTGAGAGACTGTCTGACTCGCTGGGGAAGAAGGAAATGACGATCGAGAGATAACGGGTTCCTGTCCCACACAGCCAGGAGAGCATGTTGTAAGGGGCGGAGGTGTAGTTGAGCAAATGAGACCGCCTCCATAGCTGTTACCATCCTGCTGAGGACTCTCATACTGAAACGTAGAGTGTGAGTATGAGGTTGGGAGAGCTTCTGAGCTTCCCGCTGTAAGAATGAGATTTTTTCCGGGGGAAGAAGTACCAACCCCTGGGACGAGTCCAGTATCATTCCTAGAAAGGAAATTCGCTGAGCCAGTACTGGGGAAGATTTTTTGAAGTATATCTTCCAACCCAGGCGAGAAACAGTATTTATTGTGATGGTCACGGCCTCCTTGCAGGTGCGGAAAGAGGGGCCTTTGATGAGGATATCGTCTAGATACGGTAACACCACCACCCCTTGGGTATGGAGGATGGCCACGGCAGTCGCCATGACCTTGGTGAATACCCTTGGAGCGGTGGCGAGGCCGAAGAGCAGAGCAGCAAACTGAAAGTGATCTTCCTGAACTGCGAAGAGAAGAAACCTTTGGTGAGAAGGTAAAATAGGAATGTGGAGGTACGCGTCCTGGATGTCTATGGACGCTAGGAACACGCCTTTCTCCATGGAGGCGATGACAGAACGAAGTGATTCCATCAGGAACCGTCGCACCCTGACAAATTTGTTCAGCAGTTTTAGGTCCAGTATGGGCCATACTGTACCGTCCTTCTTTGGAACAATGAACAGGTTTGAATAAAAACCTTGAAACCTTTCGCTTTGAGGAACCGGGATAATAACCCCGTCTTCTTTTAGAGAGCTTATGGCCTGGAAGAACTCTGATGCCTTTGCCCTGGGAGGAGGAGAAGATGGGAAAAAGGGATTTGGTGGAAGAGAAAGAAATTCTATCTTGTATCCGAGGGACACTAGGTCGCGGACCCATTCGTCGTGAACAACCGAGAGCCACGCGTTGCTGAAGGAAAGCAGGCGGCCGCCTACTTTGAGGGTGTCCTCCGGATACCGCAGGGAGTCATTGTGTGGGAGACCTGCCCGGTCTGGACCCCCTGGACCCCGACTGCCTAGGCCTGCCTCTCCAAGAGGGGGAAGGTTTGTAAGAGGTTTGAGGACCTCTATCCCTACGTTGCACCCGGCCAGGTCCGGAGGATGTGAAAGTAGAGGACCAATTTGAGTTGAAGCGAAAAAAAATTTTTGGGACCGGGTCTGCTGTTGTTGGTTCCGAAAGGGCCGAAAGGGTCTCTGTTGTGGAAGAAATTTACTCTTCCCTCCAATGGCGTCAGAAATTAATTGGTCGAGCTTTTCGCCAAAAAGGCGACCGCCCTGATATGGAAGAGAAGTCGATGACTTTTTGGAAGTCGAATCCACACACCAGTCCCTGAGCCATAAGGATCTCCGGATGGTGATGGCGTTTGCTGCTTGAGAAGCACAGTTAGCAGCGGCCAAGGATGCGGTAACTACAAAATCTCCCTCACTGGCTACCTGAGTAGCGAGGTCTGCCATCTTGGGGGAGGGGGGGGGGGATATCGGTATCCAGCACTACTGCGGACAAGACCTCAGCCCAGTGGGTCATAGCCTTAGCCACCCACGTAGCAGCAAAAGTTGGGAAGAGTGCGGCTGCTGAGGCTTCAAAGGCTGAACGCGCCATATTGTTGATCTGACGATCGGTTGGATTTTTAATAGAGGCGTCCTCCGAAGAGGATAAAATAGCTTTAGTAGCCAGGCGTGATACCGGAGGATCTACCGGGGGGATATTCTTAGATCCTGGGCAAAGGGATATTTTGATTCCATGGGCTTCTGCCCTGTGAATCGTTTATTGGGACGGATCTTGTGAGATTCAACAATTTACTTAAATTCAGGATGAGTAGCGAATACCTTGTGAGCTCGCTTGGTCCTCTTAAAGGACTCGGCATGATCCGTTTTTGATAAAGGTTCCTCCTCGCTTGATACTCATGAGAAAAAACTTAAGGGAATGGGCGACTGACATTTCGGCGAGATCCAGTTGGGATTTGTTTTCTCTGTCGATAGAGGAGAGTTCTGCGCTCGTTAGCAATGGTTAAAGAGTTGAGCAACTGTTGGGGGTTTTGCTGGGCCATATTGAAGGAATGGCCGGAGGGGACAGTACCAACTATTAAGTACGGGGGAGGAGGGTTATGCTGGGTACTGTGAACTGGTTTGGTACTTTTTCTATATGTTAATATAAGTTGAAATGTTAAGATACAATAAAGTGAAAGTTGGGGGGGAAATTGTGATTGCTATGGCAGCGGGATGCGAATGGAGAGGGTTAAGTAAGGGAGAGTGTTCGCAGTGGGCAGCCCCACTCTTGATGAGAGGAAGAATGCGTTATATTGGGGGGGTTAGGGGGGCAGGTTGGGAGGGGGCAGGGGGGGTGGGAGGGTTGGGGCAGCTCATACTTGGGAAATTGGATACAAGAAATGATGAGCCACATGATGGGAGATTGTATTAAAATATTGAGTTGGAATGTGAGAGGTCTGGCGGATAAAACACGGCGGGCGGCAAGTCTGCAGTATGTCCGAGAACAGAAGGTCTCAATGATATGCCTGCTGGAGACACATTTAGTGCGGGAGAGGGTGAACGTATTGAATAGGCGCTGGATACAGAGGGCGTATCATTCTACTTTCTCGACGTATTCTAGGGGTGTGTCTGTGTTGATTCCTGCTGGGGTGCAATATGAGGAGGTAGCGGTAAAGGAAGATGTGGATGGTCAGTATGTGGTGGTGAAATGTAAAATAAATGGAGTGTTGATGTGTATAGCGGCAATGTATATTCCGCCCCCATACTCAAGCAAGAAGATAAGAGAGGTGCTGGAGAGGGTAGAGCGCTGGGGACCGTTACCATTACTAATTATCGGCGACCTTAATAATATATGTGATGACTTTTGGGATAAGAACAAAAACCCCCAGAATAGGACGGTGGGACATACCACTACGTTTGGGACTTATGTCGGGGAAGTGGGCATGGTTGATTTATGGAGAGTTAGGCATATCGGGGAAAGGGCGTATTCATGCTACTCACCAGCTCATGGTACGCTGTCTAGGATTGATCTGGCACTGGGTAACCGATTACTAGATACGATGGTAAGGGACGTGAGATATTTACCTAGGGCTCTCTCAGACCATAGTCCAGTTGAAGTGGAATTTCGATCAGTGGGGACGCAGACCGGGAGCAGGAGGGAGTGGAAAATTCACCCTAATTGGCTACACAGTATAGACTTGGAGAAGATTAAGAAGGAATTGGTGGAATTTTTTGAGATAAATGAGGGTAGCGTAGATGTGCTTACTGTGTGGGAAGCCATGAAAGCGTACTTGAGAGGGCTGTTGTTTAGGGATATTAGCAGGTGTAAGCGGAAATCGAGAGAGGCAGAGAGGCTGGCGATAGATGGGCTGAGGGTGGCTGAAGATGAGATGGTAATAATGGGTACTTTGGAGGCTGGGAGGAGGTTAAAGGCAGCTCAAAGCCAGCTAGAGGCGGTCTTGCTGAGTAAGGCTGAAAGGAAGAGGGAATTCATGAATTTGGCCTATTACCAGGAGGGTGAATCAGTGGGTCATTTGCTGTCGCTGGTGGCATCTGCCCAGAGAAATACTTCCTTTGTTCACTCTTTGGTGACTGGGAGTGGTGTTGCTGTTTCTGAGACTTCAGAGATTTTGGAGACTTTTGCAGATTTTTACGCAGACTTATACTCCTCTCGGGTAGATGGGTCAATGGAGGACACGTGGCGTTCCTTGAGGAGTTGGAGCTCCCGAGGCTGAGTGACACAGCTAGGGAGGATTTGGAGGCTCCCATTACGGAGGAGGAACTGGGACGGGCATTGCAGTCGATGGCTAATGGGAAGGCGCCTGGCGTAGACGGATTTCCTGCCGAAATTTATAAAAGCTTGGGGGAAGTGTTGATCCCTAAATTGAAGGCGGTCTTGGAAGAGGCTACGAATGGTGGAAGGCTACCGGCATCTATGCGGGAGGCCACAATAGTGGTGATTCCAAAGGAGGGGAAAGACCCGACACAGCCGGATTCATATCGGCCAATTTCTTTGCTTACTATCGACGTTAAACTCCTGGCTAAGGTGTTGGCGATGAGGTTGACAAGTGTTATTTCTGGCCTGATACACTCAGACCAGTCTGGCTTTATGCCCGATAGGTCAACTGCGATTAATCTACAAAGGCTGTATATGAACTTGCAACTCAAAGCCGATAACTGTGGCCAGAGAGTTATTGCATCTTTAGACGCTCACAAGGCGTTCGATAGTGTGGAGTGGGGGTATCTCTGGCAGGTGTTGCGAAGAATGGGGTTTGGACCGCAGTTCATATCATGGATTCAATTAATGTACTCGATGCCGATGGCCAGGGTTAGGGTAAACGGGGAGTTGTCACGGACCATACAATTGGCTAGAGGGACGAGACAGGGGTGTCCGCTTTCCCCCCTTTTGTTTGCTCTGGCGGTGGAACCACTGGCCGCTACACTTCGACAGTCTGATGAGATGACGGGGTTTAAATATGGGGTGATTGAAGAAAGGGTGGCGTTGTATGCGGATGATATTTTGTTGTTTCTGGCTGACCCGGTTGCATCCTTGGAGGGAGCCATTGGGATTATTGAACGATTCGGATCAGTGTCGGGACTTAGGATAAATTGGAGTAAGTCTATCTTGTTTAAGGTGGACGATGTGGATGGGGAACCATTGGAGGATGGGCGTCTGGAGGTGACGAGTAAATTTAAGTACCTGGGAATATGGGTATCTATGCCGGTCACTGACTATATACATGAGAATCTGACTCCAATCTTGGGTGCCCTCAAGGCAAAAGCGGATGCATGGCTTAAGCTACATTTGTCTGTGGTAGGCAGGGTGAATCTTATCAAAATGATTCTGATGCCGAAAATACTGTATATTCTTCACAATGCGCCGGTTTGGATACCACGTGGGAAATTTAGACAGATCAACTCTCTGTTTAGGAATCTGGTTTGGGGGAGGCAGCATCCGCGTATCAAACTGGAGACACTTCAGCGACCCAAGGATGATGGGGGTCTGGCATTGCCTAACCCTGAGTTGTACTTTCTTGCAGCCCAGAGTCAGTATTTAAGGGGCTGGGCGCATGAGGGGTCATCTGGGGCAGTACAGCGGTTGATGGAGGTGGTGACAAAAAGAAGGCCAGTGGTGCAATGTTTGGAGGATGGATCCTTGGAGAGTTTGGAGAAGCTATATCCGACTTTGCTGTTGATACGCAAGCTGTGGAGTAGATTGAGGCACATACGTGGGATCACGGACTTGACTAGATACTCGCCGCTATGGCATAATAACAATCTGAAAGAATTTGAGGCATTGGGGGTACTGATAGAGTGGTTGGGCAAAGGGATTCAGTATGTGTATCAAATAATTGAACAAGGTGAACTGAAATCATTTTCCCAATTGCAGGCGGAATTTGGTCTTGGGTCTGCAGGGGAGTATCAATATTTGCAGATGAGGCATGCCTTTGGAGCTCAGAGTAGGAACGGAGGTATTAGGATTCAAAGGGAATAGTACTGGAGTATGTGTGTAATGACGGGACGACTGGAGGAGTCATATCCACTCTGTACAGGGATCTGTTGCACACTTTTCTATTGGGGCTTCCAATAATGGCAAGAGCTAAATGGGAAAGGGATTTGGGCCCAATAGATAACGAGACTTGGGAGTCGGTGTTGGAATGGATCCCAAAACTGTCGCTGAGTGAACCGTATAGACTGTCACAGCTCTATGTGATACACAGAGTTTATAGGTCTCCGATGGTGCTATATAAGGCAGGATTGCGTAATGACTCTGAATGTCCGAGGTGTAGGTCTACGGATGCAGACATTTTCCATATGATGTGGACATGTCCGAGGTTGGCTGCCTTCTGGGTGGTAGTTTTGAGTCGTATGGAAGGTGCGTATGGATGCATGGTGCCAAGGGATCCAGTTGTCTGTTTGTTGGGATGCGTGGATGAGATTGGAGTGGATAAACACCTAAAGATAGCTATAGCCAGATTGTTATACATGGCTAGGAAGGTGATAGCTAGAAACTGGATTAGGGAAGAGCCGCCGTCAAGAGGAGAGTTCCTCCAGTATGTGAAGCAGGGCCTGACACTAGAAAAAGGGATTTATAAGAAGAAGGAAAACTGAAACGTTCAATAAAATGTGGTCTCCATGGATTGCTATGGGATAGTAATGTGAAGTGTGGCTTATACGAATGGTTGAGGGATTAGATACTCTATTGTTTTAATGATGGTAGTAATTAACAAGATGAGCTGCTTTGTGGGGTGGGGGTGGGGGGCTTTGGAATCGAAGGGGGCTGTTTGAAGGGGGAGGGGGGGGGAATTCTCTATATTGAAAATGTAAATGTAACATGTTAATTGCCTTGTTATTCTTAATAAAAATTTATTTGAATAAAAAAAAAAAAAGGTTCCTCCTCAAGTTTCAAAGCCTTATTTACTGACTCAGAGAATCGAGAGTCTCCTGATAATCGTCCTCTGAAACAGGTGCTTTGCTAGCCCCAATGGAAGGGGAGCGAGAAATGGAGCTCTCAGAACCCGAATCCCGGTGATGGTCTGGGGATATGGCATGAGTCCTCTTTCTGGAAGGGCAAGAGCCCCTTGGCAAGGTACGACCCTTAGAGTACGAGGGGTTTTGAGGATCGGAAGCGTCTTCCGTAAGAGTGCCCTGGTTAGAGGAGGGGTCTCGGAACCATTCTAACGCTTTTGCCAGGGATGCCATAGACCGGGTAAGGGAGGTAGCCCACTCAGGGGGACCAGGCTCACTAGGTTCGGTATCAGTAACAGGTGGTTCCTGAACAGTCGCCGGTTCACAAGCTGTGTACAATGCAGTATTTTGACCCCGGGGTAATGAGACCTTACAAGAGGTACATGCAGCAAAAAATACAGTGTGGGTTTTCCCAGACTTTTTGTGAGGCCTTGATTGAGACATAGTAACCTTGATGATAGCGCTTACTAGCAGGGGAAGGGTTAAGCTATGTATCTGCAGCTTACCCAGGTCCTGTGTCTTGAGTCTCCAGGGGAGGTCCGCAATGTATGGTCCTGAAGGCTGTATATCGGTTGTGACCCTGGATCCAGAGATTAAGAGGGCTGGAGCAGCGCTGCAGGATCAGCGCTGGGTGTACCAAGATGGCCACCGAGATCTGTGAGCGCTTCTCATGGAACGAGAAGCGCTGGAAAAGATGAGCGGCGGTAATTGCCGGTGGGCGTGACCAAGGACTCTGGCCTGTACGAGGAGAAAAGCCGGGGACTAAACTTGAAAAGCTTGCGGTTGCGGCCTGTGGGGTCATGACCGCTATTAGTGCCATCCTGAGGAGCACTCCATTAAAAATGCGCGCTGCGGACCACCCAAGGACCCAGGCTTTCTGTTAGAGGTGCGGACCTTCCATATCCCGGGGACCAGGACCCCCCAGCGCCTCGGCCCCTGCAGTGTACTCACGGTAGATGCGGTGGGCCGGTGCTCAATCCACCGTCGCCATAGTCAGGGAGGGGGTGGAGAGCTTCTGCTGCCATGCGCCATCCGCTATATCAGTGGTGATGCAGAGGGGGGCTGCACGAACGCCATTCATAATATGTCCGGCTATGCACCTGGCTCCAGGAGAGGTAGATGGAGGGCTACTCCATGTGGTCGCGTGCTATGGAGGGGGGAGATCGGAACGCGAAGGAACTGTCGCCCGTAAGGTGTGCTCAGGGCTGGCATCCAACGTTGCAGGAAAGGATACGGGAGGAACGCTCCACGTACTTGCCTGTTGATGGTTCGGGGGAGATCGGAACCTAGAAAGGGTCCATCGCCCCTATTCGCTCCGTTAAGAAAAAAATAGAATAAAAATTTAAATAAAAACGGTGGCGTCTGAAACAGACCCAAGTGCCACCTATAGACACTAAGCAAGAACTGGTTCACTTGGAGCCAGCAGGAGGGCGTATACTGCAGGGGAGGAGTTATTCTTTATGTGTTAACTTAGTGTCCTCCTAGTGGCAGCAGCATAACACCCATGGTCCTGTGTCCCCAATAAGGCGTAGGAGAAAAATAAATAAATCAGAGGTTACAAAAAAAAAAAAAAAAAAATTTTTCTGGGGTTGTGTCACCATTTTTTGAGACCCGTACCATTTTCATTATTTTAGCCGATGGAGCTGTGTGATGGCTTATTTTTTGTGGGGCAAGACAACGTTTTTATTAATATTTTGGATTAGATGTGACTTTTTGATCGCCTCTTGCAGCAGTTTTTATGGAACTAAGGCGACTAAAAACAAGAAAAAAAAATCCAAAAACTTAAATTTTGGAGTTCTTGAATTTTTGTTGTTTATGGAGTTTATCGTCAGGTTAATTGTTTTTAGATTGGGATAGATTGAACTTTTCTGAACATGGAGATATGACCTGTACTTTTTTAATCTTTATTTTTAACTAGCTGAAGAGCCCGACATTGCATGGGCATAGTATCTAGCTGTAGTTAATATATATACTCGAGTATGAGCCGAGAAATTCAGCCCATTTTTTTAGGCTGAAATTGCCCCTCTCGGCTTATACTCGAGTCATTCCCAGGGGTTGGCAGGGGAGGGGGAGCGGCAGCTGTCTAATCATACTCACCTGCTCCTGGCGCGGTCCCTGCACGTCCCTGGTTCTCCGGGCGCCGGCAGCTTCTTCCAGCGTTGAGCTGTCACATGGTACCGCTCATTACAGTAATGAATATGGACCCGTAGGGGTGGAGCCGCATATTCATTACTGTAATGAGTGGTATCATGTGACCGCTCAAAACAGGAAGAAGCTGCCGGCGCCTGCAGAACCAGGGATGTGCAGGAACCGCGCCAGGAGCAGGCGAGTATGGGGGCATTGCGCGATATTCACCTGTCCCTCGTTCCACCGCCGGGCGCCGCTCCGTCTTCCGCGTCCTCTGCAGTGACGCTCAGGTCAGAGGGCGCAATGACGCGATTTGTGTGCGCCGCCCTCTGCCTGAACAGTCAGTGCAGAGGATGCGGAAGACGCAGCTGCGCCCAGCGGTGGAACGGGGACAGGTAAATATTGCAAGTGCTGGGGGCCTGAGCGACGAGAGGAGAGTATGTGATTTTTTTTTTCTTTTTAATCGCAGCAACAGCATATGGGACAAATGTGTTTATGGAGCATCTTATGGGGCCATAATCACCATTTGAGCAGCATTAAAGGGGGCAAATGTCTTTATGGAGCATCTTATGGGGCCATGTGCAGCATTATGTGGGGCAAATATCTCTATGGAGCATCTTATGGGGCCATAATCAGCATTTGTGGAGCATTATATGGGGCATATTTTAATATGGAGCATCTTCTGGGGCCCATCATAAAATGTATGGAGCATTATATGGAGTGTATTTTGTATGGAGCATCTTATGGGGCCATCATGAACTGTATGGGGCATTATATGGGGCTCCTGATTCAATATGGATATTCAAAAACACTTAACCTACTGATGTCTCAATTAATTTTACTTTTATTGGTACCGTATATATTTTTATTTTTGACATTTACCGGTACCTGCTGCATTTTCCACCCTAGGCTTATACTCGAGTCATTAAGTTTTCCCAGTTTTTTGTTGCAAAATTAGGGGTCTCGGCTTATACTCGAGTATATATGGTAGTTATAGCACCTCACTTCTCTCATTTTCCCATCACGTCTCTCATTTTCCCCCTCAACACCTTCAGATCACTCCACCGTTTTCCCCTCATCCTCTATTTTCCTATCACACCTCTCAATTTTCACCTCACACCTCCATTTTCACCTCAGTATATACCTGTATGTCATCTCCCCTGTATATAGTATATAGCTGTATGTCATCGCCTTCTGTATACAGTATATACTTGTATGTCATCTGCTCCTGTATATAGTATATACCTGTGTGTCATCTCCTCCTGTATATACCTGTATGTCATCTCTTCTTGTATACAGTATATACCTGTATGTCATCTCCGCTGTATATAATATATAACTGTCATCTCCTCCTGTATTAGACCTCGCTCACACGTTATTTGGTCAGCATTTTTACCTCAGTATTTGTAAGCTAAAACTTGAAATAAAACAATCAGAGGAAAAGTTTATTAGAAACACGTCACCATTTCTGTATTTTTCTCCCACTCGTGGTTTTGGCTTATAAATACTGAGGTAAAATACTGGCCAAATGCTGAACGTGTGAATGTGGCCTTATACACAGCCTCCACCTGCAGCGCCTCACTCTTCTCTGTTCACAGCCTCATACTGCAGCAGCACCTCACTTCTCTCATTTTCCCGATGACATCTCCCATTTTCCCCCTCACACCTCTATCCATGAGGCTCCTCCCTGTCCCTTGATGTCATACCTCACAGGAGCAACTCCATTCTAGACATGACGGAGCCAGATGTGGCCTGTGCCTGCTATGCGGAGTGGGCGCGGCTCGATACATACATAAACATATAGATAGGGGAAAGTGGCAATATAAACTACCGTATTTTATTTTTACTTTTTAACCCCCTGAGCTTTTTTCAGTTTTGCATTTTCGTTTTTCACTCCCCTCTTTCCCAGAGCCATAACTTTATTTTTTCATCAATATGGCCGCGTGAGGGCTTATTGTTTGCGAGACGAGTTGTACATTTGGACGACACCATTGGTTTTACCATGTCATGTACTAGAAAACGGGAAAAAAATTCCAAGTGCGGTGAAATTGCAAAAAAGTGCAATCCCACACTTGTTTTTTCTTTGGCTTTTTTGTTAGGTTCACTAAATGCTAAAACTGACCTGATATTATGATTCTCCAGGTCATTACGAGTTCATAGACACCTAACATGTCTAGGTTATTTTTTATCCAAGTGGTGAAAAAAAAAATTTCAAACTTTGTTAAAAAAAACCAAAAAACTTTTTTTTTTTTAAATTATGCCATTTTCCGACACCCGTAGCGTTTCCATTTTTCGTGATCTCGGGTTGGGTGAGGGCTTATTCTTTGCACGCCAAGCTGACTTTTCAATAATACCATTTTGGTGCAGATATGATCTTTTGATCGGCCATTATTGCATTTTAATGCAATGTCACACCGACCAAAAAAAAAGAGCATTTTGGCATTTTTACTTTTTTCCTTGCTACACCGTTTAGCGATCAGGTTAATCCTTTTTTTTTTTTTTAATTGATACGGCGATTCTGAACACGGCGATACCAAATATGTGTTTGATTTTATTTTTGTTTTATTTTTAATGGGGCGAAAGCGGAGTGATTTGATCTTTTTATATTTTTAAAAACATTTTTATTTTTAACTTTTGGCATGCTTCAATAGTCTCCATGAGAGACTAGAAGCTGCCATAGTCCGATCGGCTCTGCTACATAGAGGCGATGTTCAGAGTTCAGTGTTTGACAGCAGCATTTAACTTGTTAATGGCCGTGGGGGATTGCGATTCCACCCGCGGCTATTGCGGGCACATGTCAGTAGTTCAAGACAGCAGATATGTGCCAGGAAAGATGTGGGCTCACCGCCGGAGCCCACATCAAAGGGAGGGATTCTGACGTTGATGTAAATGTATGCACGATGTTGGTAAGGGGTTTACGTTATTGTTAGCCCCTTAGGGGATTTGAAGATGTGATCATCCCATCACTTGTGCTAAACACAGCAATGCCTCTTTATATCGCAGAAACCAGTGTCTCCTAAGCCCGGCCACGGGCAGGGTTTAAAAGGGACTCCTGTAATGTCAGGTATGGGGGTCATCAGCTGATTCCCGGCTGTCATGACAACCCGCGATCACATCACAGACCCGCTGATGGGCATAGAGAATTACGCGCATGAACGTCGGTGTGTGCCAAATGCCTATGTTAGAGATTGACCGCGGCATTAAAAAGGTTAACAATCGTTGAGTGGAGCACCACTTCACTGGCAATTGTTAGCGGAAGAGCCTGGCTGGAATACTCAGCCACCAGCTGCCGCTGTTGGGTGGGCTCGCTGCAGGAACCTGTCCCATACACCCACTTCCGACTGGCGCCGTACATTTATGGCAGATGTCAAGAAGGGGTTAACTACAATAACTACAATTAGGATATAGCAGCTTTTAAGGCGCTAATCATAGTCCTTCACTACATAGACAAAGCTTTCCAGGAGGGTCACGAGTCTTACCCGCTTCTCTCCCCGGCTCCAGGACCACCGGTGCCGATTGGCACTGGATGTTGTACATGGTCTCATATGAGTCTCTTTCAATCAACGGCTCCCCGGGCCTAAAACAGAAAGAAAGACGTCAGTATTGAGCTCCAACACCACAAATATATAACCCAGGGCAAAAGATCTGCTAACCTCATCCCAGGAGTCATCACTTCCACTGGCCGCTCACATTTAGGTACCATGGTGGGAAGAACCGGTCGGGAGGATGGACACATGTATTCGGAATCATCAGCACTTTCTGAATGATCTCCTAATGGAGGTTTTGGCACTGGGAACGGCCTATAATGGAAGAAGATGGGAAAAAATAACAACCCGGAGGAAGAGCCAAGACTGCAGGAGCATCTCATCTTACCATACAAGATACTAAGAACACAATCATTTCTCAAACATCTTCTGGTTTTAACGATTTTATAGCATTTTTACTGGGAACTGAACCTGTGATCGCTTGTTTTATATACTGTAATATCTCAACCTGGACTTAAAACCAGCATTAACAATGAAACCAAGGGGGTCCGCAGCAGTATCCCATTAACACCCCCATTCACATGGCAGGGGAACAGCAGATACACGGGACACGGGAGCAGAACTGTGCACCTTAAATGGTTAAGTCAGGGACCCAGAGTGACATTTATCAGCCACACGCAATGCTGAACTCCATCACTACTGCTAGGAGAGGATGACCGCTGGACAGGACATCCCACTACATCAGGCTTCAGGAAGGGGTTAAGGAGAATGCTTCGTGTGGATACAACCTGTACACATTAATAAAGAGATCGCAGACCTATTGAGGCTGGTGTACAGACTTTGAAAATCCAAGATATTAAAACGAGCGTGTCAGCTGGGCTCAGAAAAAACGCATCTGAATATCAAGCCAGAAACTTCGGAAAGGATAGTAAAGCCATTCTGGATAAGTACATCAGCCTCATCAGATCCAAGGTGTATTTAATGCCTTTTTATGAAATCCAGAGACCGATCCGCTTTATAGAAGTGATTATGAATGCAAAATCCGGCAAGTACAGAAAACTGAGCAATTACAGCACCGCCGTATTCTCGTTATACCTGACAAAATAACAGAATATACAGTTTTGTCGTCGGCAGATTGTTAAAGCCAGAAATGTGTTTCACCAATAGGGCGGTGTGAAGGGTTATTGCTCGCATGATGAGCTGTAGTGGGCACCATTTTGGGGCTCATAACTTTTTACTAGGGAAGGAGAGATTTAAAAAAAAAAGAAGAAAAAAAATTGGATTTGCTTATGTTTTGTTACATACGTGGGGAAACCAAATATGCAGATTTTTCATTTTATCTTTGTTTTTGATAAACTTAAAAAAAAAACACATTTCAGTGGCTACCATTAGCTTAATAGAGAATAAAGAAATCCGCCATATGGTTAAGAAGAGAAGGGACTTTTCAATTTTGTGCAAATGTTGATAATCTTTTCCAAGGAGGCGTGAATGGTTGGGATTCTCTAGAATTATTATAAAATGAGAACTTTATATAAAAAGACCCTGATCTCTGGAACTGTACGGCTCAGTTACCAAAAAAATAAACCCAACCCCCCCCCAAACTACAAGGCAGAGCAGGGGGAACCGAGCAGAAACGGCCCACTTCACACATGAAGACCGCTTCTCTTTTCCTACTTATGGTTATGAAACAAGAAGTGGTTGTTCCGTCTGACAGCTCCAGGCTGCTCAACTGCAATTCTATATCCATTTCCTCCACTGACATTTCCGGCTTCAGAACAGTCATGCTGAATGCAGAATTCGTGGTACTGGATTGTGATGTAAGGGCATCACACCAGGAAGGAGAGGGGAACTCAATGACCACAGGATCTTCTAGTAACAAAAAGGGCACATTAGCATTCTTGCAAAATTAGGAAAGATATCCGAGACTTAAAAAAAAAAAAAGCATGTAAGCACCAACAGGCATGTAGTTAGAGGAAACTACCTGCATGTTGTACCCGGCACCAGTCATTGACCGCTCTTGCCAGAGATTCAGCTGCTTCGTCAGCACAGCAGTGGTTTCTCTTCCTGTTGACAGGGCAGGACTACTGGTGTCATGCTGATTGACAGTCGGCTTTCCCCAATTAGTCAGTGGACAGCCCGCTATCAATCAGCATGACACCAGTAGCCCCATCCTGTCAACAGGAAAAGAAAAAGCCGCTCTTGACAGGCAGCAGCAGAATCTCCGGCAAGAGCGGTCAATGAACGGCACTGGGTACAACAGGCAGGTAGTTGCCTCTGTTAGCAGCTACATGCCTGTTAGTGCATTTTTTTTTTTTTTAAGTCCCGGATATCTCCTTTCAGGGAAATGTATCATGTAATTAATCAAAATTTTATTATTTAAATCTAAATTATGTACAAAAGAAAAGGTGTGTTGCCATCTTCAATGTAGACAGTTTTTTAAATAACGCAGAACATTCCACGATGCTGCTACAACGGAGGTATGAATTCCTGCATGGTCTGTGGGAACATAAGATGGGCGTTACTACCCCAACCTCCGTCAAATGTGTGTGGCATTGCCCCTTACTCCCACACGCCCAACAGACCCAAATCCTCATATTCATCTCTGAAACGAGAGGTCGTGTATGTGCACAAGACTTCCGACGACAAAGAACCTGCATCGTGGTGAGGCAGAAGATGCTCGTTTTACCATGAGAAACATGAAGAGGTTAAAAAGTACAAAAAAAATACGTGACCTTATGCACAGCATCATTTCTACATTGCAGTGAACATAACCTTTCTTTTTACCCCCTTCATCCCCAGACCTTTTTCCGTTTTTTTTTTCGCCCCCTTTCTTCCCAGAGCCATAACTTTTTTTTTAATTTTTCCGTCAATATGGCCATGTGAAGGCTTGTTTTTTGCACGACACCATTCATTTTACCATATAATGTACTGGAAGATGGGGAAAAAAAATCCAAGTGTGGTGGAATTACAATAAATGTTTCATTCCGCAGTTGTTTTTTTACCATGTTCACTAAATGCTAAAACAGACCTGCCATTATGGTTCTCCAGGTCATCATGAGTTCACAGATAATGAACATGTGTAAGTTCTTTTTTATTTTTATGTGGTGAAAAAAAAATTCCAAAGTTTGATAAAAAAAAAAAACAAAAAAAAAAACAACGCACGCCATTTACCAAGACCCGTAGCGTCACCATTTTGGGCTAGACATGAACTTTTGATCACGTGTTATTGCATTTTTTTGCAATGTTGCGTCGACAAAAAACAAAATAGTTTTGATTTTTTTTATCACTATCCAGTTTATTGATCAAATTATTTTCATATCTTGATAGATTGGGCATTTCTGAACGTGGCGATTCCAAACATGTGAATTTTTATTTTTTATTTTGAATGGGGAAAAAGTGGGGTGATTTAAACTTTTACATATGTTTTTTTTTTCTCTGGCTTCAATAGTCTTCATAGGAGACTTGAAGTTGCGATCTTCTAATCGCTTGTCCTACACAGCAGAGCTTCAGCCTTGCTATGGTTAGTAAAAATTCTCATCACAAATTTGCAATGACAACCACAGGGGTCTCCTGCAGACCCCCCACCTGTTGTCATGCCAACCCATCAACGCCCCGCGATCATGTGACAGGGTACAGATGGGAAGGGTTAGTGACGTGCTTCCGGAGCGTGCATGCTAAATGCCGTAGTCAGAGATTGACAGCAGCATTTAACATGTGAACAGCCACGGATGGATTGTAATTCCACCCGCAGCTGTTAGAGGCACAAGACAGCTGATGAAATCAGCTGTCATGTGCTAGAAAAGATTCGGGCTCAGCAATGGAGCCTGCATCAAAGGGGAATATACCTCATATGTTGTGAATGTGTTAATGTTTAATGAGCATTTTTTCAGGCAGAATTTGCTGAGAGATTTCGTGTGCACATACCCATAAGGTCAAGCCTTGTAAATAAAAGGTGATGGATCTTCTATAGGAGCTTTGTGAAACTCTACATGAATACTAAACTTGGGTTCAGAAAAATCCTTTGGTTTTAAATAAATAAAAACACTAAATTACAATGATTTTACCTGGCGGCCAAAGAGTAGATGGCATTGGCAGAAGAAGATGGCTTCACTTTGGGATCATCAATATCAAGCCCTGCCAAAAGCTCCATACATCCACTCTGAAAAATAGATCAAATGGTCACATTTGAGTTAAAAAAAAAAAAAAATATGTTATACTACCTTGTAGATCAGATAGTTATACATTGGATTAGAAACTAAAGGTACCTTCACACATAACGATTTCGTTAACGATATCGTTGCTTTTTGTGACGTAGCAACGATATCGTTAACAAAATCGTTAAGCGTGACAGCGACCAACGATCAGGCCCCTGCTGGGAGATCGTTGGTCGCTGGGTATGATCAGGACCTTTTTTTGGTCGCTGATCACCCGCTGTCATCGCTGAATTGGCGTGTGTGATGCCGATCCAGCGATGTGTTCACTGATAACCAGGGTAAATATCGGGTTACTAAGCGCAGGGCCGCGCTTAGTAACCCAATGTTTACCCTGGTTACCATTGTAAAAGTAAAAAAAAAACAAAAACAGTACATACTCACATTCCGATGTCTGTCACGTCCCCCGGCGTCCACAGGGTTAAAACTGCTTTCGGCAGGAGCGCTGCTAATGCACACGCTGCTGCCGAGAGCTTTCCCTGCACTGTGTCAGCGCCGGCCGGCCGTAAAGCAAAGCACAGCGGTGACGTCACCGCTGCTTTACTGCCGGCGCTGACAACAGTGCAGGGAAAGCTCTCGGCAGCAGCGCGTGCATTAGCAGCGCTCCTGCCGAAAGCAGTTTTAACCCTGTGGATACCAGGGGACGTGACAGACATCGGAATGTGAGTATGTACTGTTTTTTTTTTTTTTTAACTTTTACAATGGTAACCAGGGTAAATAGCGGGTTACTAAGCGCGGTCCTGCACTTAGTAACCCGATGTTTACCCTGGTTACCCGGGGACTTCGGCATCGTTAAAGACAGTTTCAACAATGCTGAAGTCTTTCCCCTGATCGTTGGTCGCTGGAGAGAGCTGTCTGTGCGACAGCTCCACAGCAACCACACAACGACTTACCAACGATCACGGCCAGGTCGTATCGCTGTTCGTGATCGTTGGTAAGTCGTTTAGTGTAACGGTACCTTTTGGCAGATAACGTTAAGGGCATGAGATAAGCTTACTGCTAGCAGCGCATTACCAGCTCATTGCTTGTTTCAGCACTTACTGTAGCAGCGTTGTCCAAGCTCTGTGTGCTTCCATGACGTTCTACCCTTTTATCATCAATATGTGAAGGCAACGTGAAGGGCAGAGAGTGCCTGTTGGTAAGCTCCTTGCCCCCAGTCCACGGGTCACTAGCATTTAAGTTGGGCGTTGGGGCTTTGGGAACAGAACGCCAAGGATCCGGACGATTTGAGGGAAGAGGAAGTGGCTTTTCTGCTGGAGTGGAGGGAAGAGGTCTCCTCTGAGGTCTGTTGTCACCGACCATTGAATGCGGTCTATCTGGGGGTGGAGGTGGTGGGAGGTCTCGAAGTGTTGGAGGGACAGGCAATGGTTTGTCTTTGTGATGTAAACTAGCAGAAGCCTAAAGTGTTAAAAACAAAAAAAATGGCATTTAAAAAGTTACAGACACAATATATAAAACATAAAATAAAATACAACACATATATACACACACACTAAAGGGATTAAACAAAAAAACCCTGGGAAACATTTTCTCAATTGCAGCAGTTTTTCTACAACGCCTACTCATTTCATGAGCTCAAAAGAAATTGGACAAATTAACTTTACCATAAATGTTCATTTTTACTACTGGAAGCTATGGACGTCACCAAACGCTGGGTTTCCTCCAGGGCTTTACTACACCTGACTTCCATTGTTTCTTGTTTGTGGGTCTTTCTGCCTGAAGTTTTGTCTTAAGCATGTGAAATGGATGCTCGATGGGGTTGAGATCTGGCGATGACTCGGCCATTGCTGAATATTCCACTCCTTTGCCTTAAGCTCATGTGTTGCTTTCGCAGTATGTTTTGGGTCATTGTCCATCTGTCCAATCAGCGTTGCTGCATTTAGTGGATTATGAGCAGAACCTATCACCCTGTACACTTCAGAATTCATCCAGCTGCTTCTGTCTTCAGTCACATCATCAATAAACACTAGTGACCCAGCGCCATTGGAAGCCATGCATGCCCACGATATCACACTGCCTCCGCCATCTGTTACCCAGGATGTGTTGTGCTTTGGATGATGAGACATTCCAAACCTTCTCCATACTTTTCTTACCATCATTCTAGAACAGGTTGACCTTCATTTAATCTGTACAAAGAATGCTTTTCCAGAACTGGGCAACTTATTTAGTTATTTTTTGACAAAGTCAGATCTGACCTTTCTATTTGTAAGGCTGATTAATGGTTTGCATCTTGTGGTGAACTCTGTATTTGCTCCCATGAAGATTTTGCTTTACAGCAGACAGATACTGAAATGCCTACTTCCTGGAGCAGGTTCTTCACTGAGGTGGATGTTGTGAAAGGGTTTTCTTCACCATGTAAAGGATTCTGTGATCATTCACCACTGTTGCCTTTGTGGATGTTCAGGCTTTTTTGAGTTCCTAGCTCACCTGTGTGCTATTTTTGTGCAAAATGTACCAAACTGTTGATTTGGCCACTCTTAAAATTTCTGCTATCACACGGACGATTTCCTTTTTCAGCCTAATGATGGTCTCTTTCACTTCAATCAAGAGCTCCCTTGACTGCATGTTGTGGGTTCACAGCAACATGTTCCAAATGAAAATGTCATACCTGGAATCAGCTTTAGACCTTCTACCTATTAAATTGATGATGGATTAATGAGGGAATACCCCATTTGGCCATTAAATAGCTTTTGAGATAATTGTCCAATTGCATTTAGTCCCTTTAAATAGAGGAATTTACATATTAAAAAGCTATAATTCCTAAACCCTTGGGCCATGTTCACAAGTTCAGTATTTCACATCAGCATATGTAAGCCAAAATACCGTATATACTCGAGTATAAGCCGACCCGAGTATAAGCCGACCCCCCTAATTTTGCCACAAAAAACTGGGAAAACTTATTGACTCGAGTATAAGCCTAGGGTGGAAATGCAGCATTTACCGGTGAATTTCAAAAATAAAAATAGATCATTATTTCCCCATAGCTGTGCCATATAGTGCTCTACACCATTCATATTTCCCCATAGCTGTGCCCCATATAGTGCTCTGCACCGTTCACTGTGCCCCATAGCTGTGCCATATAGTGCTCTGCACTGTTCACTGTGCCCCATAGCTGTGCCATATACAGTGCTCTGCACCGTTCATTGTGCCCCCTAGCTGTGCCATATACGGTGCTCTGCACCGTTCACTGTGACCCCTAGCTGTGCCTTATACGGTGCTCTGCACCGTTCATTGTGCCCCCTAGCTGTGCCTTATACGGTGCTCTGCACCGTTCATTGTGCCCCCTAGCTGTGCCTTATACGGTGCTCTGCACCGTTCATTGTGCCCCCTAGCTGTGCCTTATACGGTGCTCTGCACCGTTCACTGTGCCCCATAGATGTGCTCCATATACGGTGCTCTGCACCGTTCACTGTGCCCCATAGATGTGCTCCATATACGGTGCTCTGCACCGTTCACTGTGCCCCATAGATGTGCTCCATATACGGTGCTCTGCACCGTTCACTGTGCCCCATAGATGTGCTCCATATACGGTGCTCTGCACCGTTCACTGTGCCCCATAGATGTGCTCCATATACGGTGCTCTGCACCGTTCATTGTGCCCCCTAGCTGTGCCTTATACGGTGCTCTGCACCGTTCACTGTGCCCCATAGATGCTCCACATTAATCTGTGCTGCCGCTGATACTGCTGCAATAAAAAAAAAAAACACATACTCACCTCCCTTGATTGCAGCTCCCAGCGTCTCGTTCCGGCGCCTCCATCTTCCCGGCGTCTCTGCTCTGACTGATCAGGCAGAGGGCGCCGCGCACACTATATGCGTCATCGCGCCCTCTGCCTGATCAGTCAGAGAGCGCAGACGCCGGGAAGATGGAGGCGCCGGCCGGGAAGATGGATCGGCGCCCGGCGGCTGGAACGAGGACAGGTGAATATAACATACTCACCTAGTCCTGGCGATCCTCGCGCTGTCCCCTCCTGTCTTCGGCGCTGCAGCTTCTTTCTCTATCAGCGGTCACCGGCACCGCTGATTAGAGAAATGAATAAGCGGCTCCGCCCCTATGGGAGGTGGAGCCGCTTATTCATTTCTGTAATGAGCGGTCCCACGTGACCGCTGAAGAGAGGAAGAAGCTGCAGCGCCGAAGCCCGTGGGACGGCAGGGACAGCGCGAGGATCGCTGGGACTAGGTAAGTATACCCCAGCGCCCTCAGCCCCTCACCTGCCGACCCCACCGCTACCGTGACTCGAGTATAAGCCGAGGGGGGCACTTTCAGCCCTAAAATTTGGGCTGAAAATCTCGGCTTATACTCGAGTATATACGGTAAGTAGGAGAATAGTCAAAGGAAAAGTATAACAGAAACACGTCACCACTTCTGTAATTATCACCCACTGCTGGTTTTGGCTTATAAATACTGATGTAAAATACTGACCAAATACTGAACGCGTGAACATGGCCTTACTCCAATTAGGACGTGAATACCCTCAAATTAAAGCTGAGACTTTGTACACAATATTGATTATCCAACCATTTTGAATATGTTTTGGAGCTAAAGTGATAAAACCTGTGTCATTGTCCAAATATTATTTCTAGACCTAACTGTATACACACATATGCATGTATGCATGTGTTACACAAACTTATGCAGAAGCAGAGATGTTCGAGATTCACCTTCGAGCTCGTTGAAGGACTACATGCGCCCGGGGGATTTGAAGTTCTTTGCTGGAGCAAGTCTAAACGAGGGGGTACAGGTGGTAGAGCTGTCGGTGTAGCAACTGAAAGCGGAGATGGAGGCCTTTCAATCTGAAAAGGAAAAAAAAGACAGTATTTCAATCCATTGCCAGCCACACAACAGAAGATAAGTATCACACAAAGTACCAGTGTGTGTAAAACGTCCTAAAACTTTAAAACCCTGTTAAATCAAAGAGAAAAGCCATAAAAAAAGACAAACCTTGGCCCCAGCTAACATGAAGAGGGAATCATTTCCATCGTCGTCATCATCTTCATAACAAGGCGATGGAACACCGTCTAGACAGTGGCGTAACATTTCTGCCATACCACCGCCTCTAGGGTCAAAAGGATCCACTACAATAGGTTCTGTTCCTTTTATTTCACAGCGGCAGAAAGGACATCCCTGGCCTTCAGATTCCTAACAGAAGACACAAGGGGTTTTCTCACAAATTCTATTATGGAAGACAACGGCATTCCAAGAAGATGAGATTCTGACCTGCCAGGAAGTGAGGCACAGCGTGCAAATTAAATGGCCACAGGGTTCAATCTTTACATCCTTATCGTTCTCAGCACATATCTTACAGAGCTGGAAGGTGGAGCCCATCTCACAGTACAGCTCATACTGCTCCTGGAGAAGAAAGCAAAGACAACATATTGGCACATCACTGGTAACCAGGGCATCACGATCCTTGTTTACCATGCCAGCTGACCTGACAGAAGTTACCTGAGTAACTTTGATGTGGTCCTGAGGTGTGGGTTCACATAGGCCTGTTAAATCTGGGTTCTGACTTCGACCATCTGGAAATAGATAGCTGCAAGCACAGAAAAAAACAGGGATTTTTGTGTACTCACTGTAAAATCCTTTTCTCCGAGCCACTCATTGGGGGACACAGCATGAACTAAAGTCCTGGGTCCCCCGATGAGGCAAAGGAGAAACAGGGATTTTTGTGTACTCACCGTAAAATCTTTTTCCCCCCGAGGCACTCATTGGGGGACATAGGACCATAGTTCATGCTGTGTCCCCCAATGAGGTGAAGGAGAAATAAAAAATAATACTAATGCTGGTGGGCATCTTAATCTAGAACAGCGGGCACATCGTCCTGCATACCATCTTCTCTAGGAGTTTTCCATATGAACTTATAAGGGTACATGGCCATCAAATCCCACCAAGGAAAACATCTGCAAAGAGTTTGTATGTTCTCCCAGTGTTTGCCATACTGATAGGGAATTTAGATGGTGAGTCTCAATGGGGACAGTAATGATAAGTTCTGTAAAGTGATGCGGAACATGATGGCGCTACAGAAGTGTAACATCTGAAATGTTTTCTGTATTAGCACAAAAATATTAGAGGGGAAGAAAATCGATTGGCACAAAATCCAGACATGGCATAAAACAAAATATGCATAAGCACTGATCCACGATTCATTAAATCTATTCTGGATAGGGAAAAAAAAACACTTGCACTTGCTGAAGAACCATGGCATTTATGATATCTTCATACATGACAATCTCAGACTAGACTACACCTTGAGGAAGCAGCAAGTACATGACGCGAGAACATATGAAGCTAGAAAGAGATTATGGCCCTTACAATCCTTCCCGGAATCCATCAATCAGAGCCTGGAACAGAGGTTTGTTGTGTGGAATGGTCTGTAAAATGTTGCCATCCGCGGTAACGTATCCAATCGCCCACTGGCCAAGTCTTGTGCAGCTCAGGCGAAAAATGTAACTGCAAGAGAAAATAAGTGTGCAGAGCAATGATGAATCTATCCAGACCATTTAGGAAGGAGAGACAATGGGGTCCAACTAGCAAAGCTTCATCCCACCCTTCTGTGCGAGGCAGAAGTATTTAGTACAGAAGTTTCAGTGCTCCCAAGTATCCAAAAATACAAAAAAAAAAAAAAATAATTATTTGGGGAAATAGGATGAAGCCTCCAAGACCTCAAATAAACCAACATCGCTCTGAAGAGAGCCGTTCTAGTCTCTCTAGTCCGAAACCTATTCTTGAAGTTTTCGTTGGTCATGTTCTCCCCAACAGTTTAATGTAAGAAGTCATCACAAAATGCCATGTTCATCACATTACTACAGATTTGTCACTGGGGGCTTGTACTTGTTCTTCCTGTATGACCAAGTCTAATCATACGCAAACATTAACATACAGGAGAAAAAGAACACGCCCACAGCAGCTCAGAACAGGTCACTCCTGTGTGAGATACTATGACACCCTGCTCTGATTTTACTGCAGAGGGATGCATTAGCTGAACATAATAGAGATAAGTGGACAACTTTCCTGATAGCATTGTAGAGGGAGTGTCAGCACATCAGAGCCGACTATGCCATGAGAGAAGTAAAGCAGATAGAAGGGTTTGTAATGAGACACCGCTAAACTCACCTGTACAGCACCCTCCCCCCACCCAAACTGACTGCGGTGAAGGATGTTCATTATCTTGTGCTCTAGTTCCAGCAGTTTCAACCCATGAACAAGATTATAGGAGATAAATCAGGGTATTCTGACATTACATTGAGAAACCTGCTATTAATGGGGAAGCACTCTTCTTTCCTTTGAGTGCTGCTGGCGATTGGTCAACATCACACAGGAGGAAGAAGTACACACCTACAGTGAAAACTATCAGAAAATATTCATTAGGTGCCTAATCCTTTGATTATAGCTCTACACTGAAAGAAGGTGAAGAAAAAAAAAACAAAACAAAAAAAATAATTTTATTGTGCCCTACAGCCACCACTACAAGTGTGTGTCCAGTTCACTGAATCTGTCGTCAAGCCAGGGAGCTGTCAATCAAGCAAAGGACGGTGGCACTACGGGGGATTAAGAGCCAGTAACGCAGAGGCTTGGAAAATGCTGTTACATACTGGAGCACTTAACCCCTTCGCACCGCGGTCAATTTAAATTTGTTTTCCTCCACTTCTTCCAAAAGCCATAACTTTTTCTATTTTTCTGACCACATAAACATATGAAGACGTGTTTTTTGTGACCAGTTGTTCTTTTGAATGACACCATTCATTTTATCATGTGATGCACTGGAAAGTGGGAAAAAAAAATCCAAATGTGTTGAAATTGCAAAAAACAAAACAAAATGTTTTTTATTTAACATGCTCAGCACATGGTAAAACTGAACTGGCAATGTGATTCTCAATACCAGTATGATTATGCAAATACCAAACGTATTGTTTTGTATTATTTAAATTGAGGAAAAAATATGGAAATTTGTATAAAAAAATATATATTTATTTTATTGCTTGTGCAGTCCCACCCCCCTCTCCCCCTCCCCGAGGACAGTAAAGCTAATTTTCATGATAAAGTGCTGTGCAGCGGCTTACGTTTCGATCCCAGAGCTGTCGTCTTTGCTGACACCATTTTGGGGCAGATATGATGTTTTGTCTCTTATTGCAATGTTGTGATGTCCAAAAGACCACAATTCTGGTGTTTCGATTTTTTTCTCATTGCACCATTTAATAATAGTATTATATTATATTTTGATGGATCTGACATTTACAAATGCAGCGCAACCAAATGTGCATTTTGGTTTATTTTTAATTTAATTTGAATTTTTTTTTTTTTTTTTTAAACTTTTAGTGTATTTAATAGTCCCCTTGGGGGACTTCAACCTGCAGTAGCCTGATAGCTTCTACTATACATAGGCTTCCACAGAAGAATCGTCATGACAAGCATGAAGGTCTTCAGAAGACCCCGGCTGTCATGGTAACCGACAAACAGAATTGGAATGACACTCCCCCGCCGTTACGTGTTAAATGCTGCTGTCAGAGATCAACAGTGGAATTTAACGGGTTAACAGCCTGAGGGTGGAGCTGATGAAGGCAGATGCCGAAACGCACGTCGGGGTGGGCGCATCCAAGGGACAACACACAGTATAGCAGGTAATGTACCATCTATATGAGGATTTAAATGTTCCAGCATGCCACTGCAGCCATGATTTTGCTAGGCAATACTTTGTGTATCACCTTCATTGTCTTGCTTACCTCCTAGCATATTTTGCACTACTATTTTATTGCATATGCACTTTATTCCTTCCTCTTCACCTTATCGCTTACCTGTATACAGCTTGTTACATGGTCCAATGTAGTAGACTGAGATTTTCAGGCTTTATGATTGCAACTTTGCACATAGGCACTTTCCTATTTATTATATGACATCTAAACTTTGCTGTCACTATTATTTATACAATTTTATTCTGCATTGTTCCTTTTTTCTGGTTATTTGTCCCCTACCATACCGCACCGGTTCATGCTTGTAACACCAATAAAGCTATTATTTGTGTCACATTTTGGACTTCTGAAGTTGTTTTTTTCCTCTTGTTCTTATCATTCATTTGCTGATATGTCCTACACTTTGTCCTAAGCACACATGTAGTGGGGACGGTATATATTTTTATATAATATTTATATATAATGTAATATACACACACAAACACTTGTACAAAACCTACAAGAAACAAAATGCGCAAAAACCCTGCTATAACGAAATAAGTAAAAGCAAAAGTGTGCTTGAATAATAGCTTTTATGCTTTTTTTTTAATCAAAAACAGTATTACTAAGAACCCTGAGTTATTTAAATGCACTTTTGCTTTTTACTTGTTTAGTTACAGCAGGGTTTTTGCTCATTTTGTTTCTTATAGGTTTTGTGCATTTTATGGCCAATGTGAACATGCGTTTATGTGCTGCGTGTATACCAACTTAATCCAAGCTCAATTTTTGCGTTTTTTCTCTATATATTTGAGATTATATTTACCATTGTCTACACGTGTACATTGCCTTTGAAGCAATTTTCCTGATTCACTTCTTATACCGGTACAAGCGGACATGCTACATTTTTTTCATCCAAAAAAGACATTAAAAACATATCCTACTCACAGTCTGACAACAGGTACATTACCCAAATACTAATTTTCGGAGGAAGGAGTAAGGCTACTTTCACACTAGCGTCGGCCCGACGTACGTTGTGAAAGAAATGAACAACGGGGGCAGCGGATGCAGTTTTTCAATGAATCCGCTGCCCCATTCTAATGTCCGGGGAGGAGGGGGCGGAGTTTCGGCCGCGCATGCGCGGTTGGAAATGGCGGACGACGCACAAAAAAACGTTACATGTAACTTTTTTTGTGCCGAGGGTCCGCCAAAACACGACGCATCCGTCGCACGACGGATGCGACGTGTGGCCATACGTCGCTAATGCAAGTCTATGGAGAAAAAACGCATCTTGCGGGCACATTTGCAGGATGCCTTTTTTCTCCAAAACGACGCATTGCGACATACGCCAAACAACGCTAGTGTGAAAGTAGCCTAAGGCTTCTTTCACACTAGCGTCGGAATCTTCCCGTCGCAATGCGTCGGGGAGAGATTCCGACGCTAGCGTTTGCTGCATTGCACAATGGAGGCAGCGGATGCATTTTTCTGGCGTATCCGCAGCCCCATTGTAAGGTGCGGGGAGGTGGGGGCGGAGTTCCGGCCGCGCATGCGCGGTCGGAAAAAGCGGTCCGTCGGGAGAAAAAAACCTTACATGTAGGGTTTTTTCTCCTGACGGTCCGCCAAAGCACGACGCATTCGTCGCAAGACGGATGCGAAGTGTGCAAATCCGTCGCAAATGCGTCGTCAATAGAAGTGTATGGGGAAAAAACGCATCCTGCAAGCACTTTTGCAGGATGCGTTTTTTCTGCAAAACGACGCATTGTGACGGATTTAAAAAAACGCTAGTGTGAAAGTAGCCTAAGTGGCCTGCTGCATTAGAATAAGCACCACTCTCGTCCTTGGAGGTGGATCAGCCCACCTTTTGTCTACTGCATCAGTAAGGTATGGATGACATTATCTTTCAAAGAGCCACATGGCCAAACAAACAATTGATCGTGGTGACAGATTCCCCTTTAAGGAAGTTTCCATAAAAACTGTAGCCTGACGAGAACCTTCCATAATGGAGTTTCACGCACTCACCTCCCAGGCTTGTGGATAAATTTCTGAAGTCGTGCCTTGACTTCATCGTACGTCAGGAAAGCCATGTAACCCGGATGCGTCACCGCCAGGCTATTCCAGTTCCTGAGAAGGGAAGACCATGGCTGTTGGCGTAAAAAAAAGGAAGAAGGAATGATTGGACAATATCGGTTATAAGGGTAACGGGCAACAAGAACAAAACAAACACTGTACCTGAAAAAGTCTAGTGAAGATATCAAACTCAAAAACAGAGATATAGTCATTGCACGTGAGGTCGATGGTGGATTTCAGCGCCATGGCTTCCAGACCAGAAGAAATAGGGTGGACGTCATGCAGGGCATGTCGGAATATTTTCCAAGGAACGACGGTTCTTCAAGAAAAGGGGAAGACATTTTTGTTGAGTTAAGCACATTTCATTGTTTTCCTTATTTTTAGGCATTTCCGCTATAAGTTCTCAGAAAGCGAAGTAATGTTGAACAGGAAGTAGGGCAGGGGTCTACAATAAGGTTAGGTGTGCACGGTGCGCTCTTCCATCGAAAAGCTGGATTTTACTGTCCCATTTCTGAAGTCTCATGCACACACTGCTAATGTTTTCCTTGCAGATTTGAAGCAGTTCAGAATGAACTGAAACTTCAGAACGAAAGTGTGATCCGTCCACGTGACAAGAATTTAGCCCAAAGAACCCAAATTTACGGGGTCAAAAATAAAAAACCTTTAACAAAGTCTTCATATGGCAAGACATTCCTGATGTCACACGATCCAGGAGGTTATGGCTCCAAACAAGTATTGCTGGCAGAAAACTGCAATACTCAAGTGTGAAAGCAGCCTCGGGCGGCAGAAGGAGAAGTGAGATGTGCAGAAGCGGTGGAAAGAAGAAGATGGCTTCATGAGACAAGCTGTACTCTGACTGTGGCTGCAGACATCCACGTCTGGTGCTAATCGTCACCCCTCTAAATGTATGGCTAGTGACTGGTGTCATCTGCTACTGGACAATCTCTTTCTAATGGACACAAGGAAGTGTGGGGGGGGAAATAAAACTGATCCGCCAATCTGCTGGAATCAACACTCAGCAGAGGTGTAACATAAAATCTGCAGCCAATCAGAAGCCAGTGATCGTCTGCAGCATTTACATTTCACCTGAACTAGGCTGGAAGAAGCTTGTTTGATGGGTTTGGACAACATGTGAATGCTAAAACCTATCAGCGATGTGATTCTGCCGATAGCAGCGGGAAATGCAGCGCCGAGTCCAAATAGAGTAGAAAGGAGCAGTGCATTCTGGGAAGTCAGGACTGCAGATTAGCTCTCATTCTCTTGGTTTGGGGTGGGGGTCAGGACTGCAGATTAGCTCCCATTCTCTTGGTTTGGGGTGGGGGTCAGGAATGCAGATCAGCTCCTATCCTCTTGGTTTGGGGTGGGGGTCAGGACTGCAGATTAGCTCCCATTCTCTTGGTTTGGGGTGGGGGGTCAGGACTGCAGAACAGCTCCCATTCTCTTGGTTTGGGGTGGGGGGTCAGGACTGCAGAACAGCTCCCATTCTCTTGGTTTGGGGTGGGGGTTAGGACTGCAGAACAGCTCCCATTCTCTTGGTTTGGGGTGGGGGTTAGGACTGCAGATCACCTTTCATTCTATTGGTTTGAGATGGGGGTCAGGACTGCAGATCAGCTCTCATTCTCTTGGTTTGGGGTGGGGGTCAGGACTGCAGATCAGCTCTCATTCTCTTGGTTTGGGGTCAGCACTGCAGATCAGCTCTCATTCTCTTGGTTTGGGGTGGGGGGTTAGGACTGCAGATCAGCTCTCATTCTATTGGTTTGAGGTGAGTCAGGACTGCAGATCAGTGCTTATTCTTTTGGTTTGGGGTGGAGGGGGTGGGGGTCAGGACTGCAGATCAGCTCCTATCCTCTTGGTTTGGGGTGGGGGGTTAGGACTGCAGATCAGCTCTCATTCTATTGGTTTGAGGTGGGCGTCAGGACTGCAGATCAGCTCCTATTCTTTTGGTTTGGGGTGGAGGGGGGTCAGGACTGCAGATCAGCTCCTATTCTTTTGGTTTGGGGTGGAGGGGTGGGGGTCAGGAATGCAGATCAGCTCCTATTCTTTTGGTTTGGGGTGGAGGGGTGGGGGTCAGGAATGCAGATCAGCTCCTATCCTCTTGGTTTGGGGTGGGGGTCAGGACTGCAGATCAGCTCCTATTCTTTTGGTTTGGGGTGGAGGGGTGGGGGTCAGGACTGCAGATCAGCTCCTATCCTCTTGGTTTGGGGTGGGGGTCAGGACTGCAGATCAGCTCCTATTCTCTTGGTTTGGGGTGGGGGGTTAGGACTGCAGATCAGCTCTCATTCTATTGGTTTGAGGTGGGCGTCAGGACTGCAGATCAGCTCCTATTCTTTTGGTTTGGGGTGGAGGGGGGTCAGGACTGCAGATCAGCTCCTATTCTTTTGGTTTGGGGTGGAGGGGTGGGGGTCACGAATGCAGATCAGCTCCTATCCTCTTGGTTTGGGGTGGAGGGGTGGGGGTCAGGAATGCAGATCAGCTCCTATCCTCTTGGTTTGGGGTCAGGACTGCAGATCAGCTCTCATTCTCTTGGTTTGGGGTGGGGGGTTAGGACTGCAGATCAGCTCTCATTCTATTGGTTTGAGGTGAGTCAGGACTGCAGATCAGTGCTTATTCTTTTGGTTTGGGGTGGAGGGGGTTGGGGTCAGGACTGCAGATCAGCTCCTATCCTCTTGGTTTGGGGTGGGGATCAGGACTGCAGATCAGCTCTCATTCTATTGGTTTGAGGTGGGCGTCAGGACTGCAGATCAGCTCCTATTCTTTTGGTTTGGGGTGGAGGGGTGGGGGTCAGGACTGCAGATCAGCTCCTATTCTTTTGGTTTGGGGTGGAGGGGGGTCAGGACTGCAGATCAGCTCCTATTCTTTTGGTTTGGGGTGGAGTGGTGGGGGTCAGGAATGCAGATCAGCTCCTATTCTTTTGGTTTGGGGTGGAGGGGTGGGGGTCAGGAATGCAGATCAGCTCCTATCCTCTGGGTTTGGGGTGGGGGTCAGGACTGCAGATCAGCTCCTATCCTCTTGGTTTGGGGTGGGGGTCAGGACTGCAGATCAGCTCTCATTCTCTTGGTTTGGGGTGGGGGTCAGGACTGCAGATCAGCTCTCATTCTCTTGGTTTGGGGTCAGGACTGCAGATCAGCTCTCATTCTCTTGGTTTGGGGTGGGGGGTTAGGACTGCAGATCAGCTCTCATTCTATTGGTTTGAGGGGAGTCAGGACTGCAGATCAGCTCTCATTCTATTGGTTTGAGGTGAGTCAGGACTGCAGATCAGTGCTTATTCTTTTGGTTTGGGGTGGAGGGGGTGGGGATCAGGACTGCAGATCAGCTCCTATCCTCTTGGTTTGGGGTGGGGGTCAGGACTGCAGATCAGCTCCTATTCTCTTGGTTTGGGGTGGGGGGTTAGGACTGCAGATCAGCTCTCATTCTATTGGTTTGAGGTGGGCGTCAGGACTGCAGATCAGCTCCTATTCTTTTGGTTTGGGGTGGAGGGGGGTCAGGACTGCAGATCAGCTCCTATTCTTTTGGTTTGGGGTGGAGGGGTGGGGGTCAGGAATGCAGATCAGCTCCTATCCTCTTGGTTTGGGGTGGGGGTCAGGACTGCAGATCAGCTCCTATTCTTTTGGTTTGGGGTGGAGGGGGGTCAGGACTGCAGATCAGCTCCTATTCTTTTGGTTTGGGGTGGAGGAGGGGGGGGGGGGGGTCAGGACTGCAGATCAGCTCATTCTCTTGGTTTGGGAAAAACAGGTGGTTTTCTGGGCAGTGTCAATGTGATACTGATTCATTGATATACCAAGCCAAGCCCATTAAACTACAAAAAACATGACTTAAATCTGACAAGATCCATTTCTCAGAATTCATACTTTTCTCCAAAAGCTTTTCTCCAGAAGTCGGCAGCATCTGCCTTGGTGATCCGGAAAGTATCTCCTTGGAACAATCCATTGGGGAATATTCCCTTTAACTCTGCAAGCATGTGACTGAAGATCAGGGACAACTTGGTCAAGTTCCGCCTAGTGGGTACAAAAAAAAAAAAAAAGAAAACAGAGGGTTAATATTACAAATGTAAACAGTTATTAAAAAGCACAGAAAAGTTGATCCAGAGTAAATGAGAAGACTAAGCAAGAGTGATGAGCGAATATACTCGTTACTCGAGATTTCGAGCATGCTCGGGTGATCTCCAAGTATTTTTTAGTGATCGGAGATTTAGTTTTTATTGCCGCAGCTGAATGATTTACATCTGTTAGCCAGCATAAGTACATGTGGGGATTCCCTAGCAACCAGGCAACCCCCACATGTACTTATACTGGCTAGCAGATGTAAATCATTCAGCTGCGGTAAGAATAACTAAATCTCCGAGCACTAAAAAATACTCAGAGGACCCTGTTGTGAATTCTGTGGCAGAGCTCCCTCCTGTGGTCACGGGTGGTACTTCGGCTGATTCTCTCTGGGAGCTTCCGTTTGTGGAGGAAACTGGTGCTGCTGCTTCTGAGTTTCCTCCCTCAGGTGATCTGGTGAGGTCGTTAGGTGCTTCTCTACTTAACCCCACCTAATGCTTTGATTCATGCTTCCTGTCAATGTTCCAGTGTTGGACTTGCTTTTCCCTGGATCATTCCTGTGGCCTGCTGCTCTGCATAGCTAAGTGCTTCTTTGCTATTTGTTGCTATTTTTTCTGTCCAGCTTGTCTATTTGTTTTGCTGGAAGCTCTGGGACGCAAAGGGTGTACCTCCGTGCCGTTAGTTCGGTACGGAGGGTCTTTTTGCCCCTTTGCGTGGTTTTCTTTAGGGTTTTGTGTAGACCGCAAAGTTATCTTTCCTATCCTCGTTCTGTCTAGAATATCGGGCCTCACTTTGCTGAATCTATTTCATCCCTACGTTTGTCTTTTCATCTTACTCACAGTCATTATATGTGGGGGGCTGCCTTTTCCTTTGGGGTATTTCTCTGAGGCAAGGTAGGCTTATTTTTTCTATCTTCAGGCTAGTTAGTTTCTCAGGCTGTGCCGAGTTGCATAGGTAGCGTTAGGCGCAGTCCACGGCTGCCTCTAGTTGTGTTTGGAGAGGATCAGGGATTGCGGTCTGCAGAGTTCCCACGTCTCAGAGCTCGTTCTATTATTTTGGGTTGTTGTCAGATCACTGTATGTGCTCTGACCTCCATGTCCATTGTGATACTGAATTGCCTTTCATAACAGGACCCCCTATCATGCTCAAGTAATGAGTATATTCGCTCATCACTACTAAGCAACTAAAGCGTTAAGTTCATGGCAGCAGGAAGTGTCAGTGACAAAAGGGCCCATAGACAAGTAGTTACCCTGGTTGCAAGTATTTCCTCTTTACAAGCATGCAAATAGTGTCAGTAACCTCGGGGCCTCCGGACATCATTCTTAAAACTGTAGTTTGATTGTCACCATTACAAGCAGCAGCATAATAGAAGCTTTGGCCTGTAGGGGTCCACAGCGGGCACAGGAGCCCCTGGCGCTGGGATGGACAATGTATTAGTTTGGGCCAGGGGACCAGCAGTCTGCCGCGTGCCGTACACAGATGTGTCGCAGCCTTATACTGCTCCCGCAGGTCTCCAGCAGCACATAATGCAGCCATTCTAGGCGTTTCCAGTGTTGCATATGTACACATGACTGTAAAGCCGCCATACACATCAGACCAACGTCATCCAAAGCCATCGATATCGACAGGTTCAGCCGATGGTCTCATGTGTATAGGGGTGCTGCCGACTGCAGACCGCATCTTGGTCCTGAAGATAAGCCGCCATCCAATGTGTCAATTCGCGGGTTTCTCAGAATATCGCCCCATTTTGAAAAGTAACAGCTTTACAGTGCGAGTCGTTATTGACACGGCAATACCACATGAGCGCCTTACTGGGGACCCTTGTTTCTCCAATATAAATCCATTTTATTTATTTTTTAATTTTTTTTTACCGTTAAACAGATTTTTGTATCATGTTTTTTTTTCCTCTAAAAAAATCCGTTTTTAAATCCTACAAAAAAGACAAATATGTGAACCTTTCATCGCTTAGTCTGTGTTCACATGTGGGATGTAGGACACCACTATTATTGGAGTCTGAACTTTACATAATCCCCTGAAATATACTATTGAACCCCAAAGCTAGGCTATAGGCGAGATTAAACAGTTTGATGGCAATCTGGTTGTAGGGGGTGAGTGTATTCACCTTACAGACGTCTAACCCCCCAACCACAGAGAACCACATTATTAGACTTTACTAATACCTACAATTGTAGCCTCACAATTTCTCTCGGCCTGGGAGCCCTTTCTTGTCCCCGGACCTTGTATATACCGCTTATAATTTAGCACACGGATCTATTTTGGGCGTAAGCTCCCCAACAGACGTGATCTTAGGCTACCTGGGATGATACACTTCACAATGTTTGTAGTGCAAGGTGTCATCGAAGGCTAGAAGATTCCACCTCTGGTAGGATCTAACTGGCTTAAAAACATGGCATACACAGAAGCCATTGTTAGGGGCAATCCAACGGTACCCTATCAAGAGGTTTTGCCGGGGACAGGATGATGGGCTGGATGAGGTAGTGCTCTCTGTCAAACGCCTTACATGATGCAGAAGCTAGTAACGACATCCGAGGAGGTCTGCTGTAGGCATCTTATTCTGACAAACATCTAAAATCTTTAGAAGGTCCCCCAGCCTACCTTAAAGAATGAACACTACTTGAGGTTCTCACAAATATGAATCTCTGTAATAACTGAGTTATGATTTTGATGCCATGTCAAACCAAACCCGTCGATTTTAGCAGGACAGGTCAACTTGACCTAAGGTGCAGTGGCCTACTGACCGTGCCAAAACAATATGTTGGTGAAGATAAAAAAAATCAGGCATGTTGTATGTCCATGCCGACCCGTTAGACTTACTCTACTCTATGTACATGTGGAGGAACCAAGCATCTATGTGAACGGGGAGGTCAAAAGGCTTAACTGCTGGCCCAAATGAGAAGTCGCTTGACAGACATCTATTTTCAGGAGTGTATACTTACTGGAGAAAGACACCCAGACGCAGTGTACTCTGAGCAGCCGCCTTCAGTAGGCACGTATGCCCAAAAATGATGCACGCGAGAGCACACGTTCCCTCTACTGACAACATCACTATGGTGCCTACACCTGTATCCTGTTTTTTGGCCCAAAAGGGCCAACGAATGGGTGACTGCATGCAATGTGAAAGCACCCTAATGGGTATGGACACACGCAATCCTCGCATACAGTATCTAGATGTAGGTACAGTAAGTATGCCTTCCTTCAGGGAGCAGAATAGATGGAACACAGCAGTGTCTTTACCATGGGAAACCATTAATTTGGAAAGAGACAGAAGTGTTTCATTTTTTAATTTCCATGTTTTCACAAAGCCATACAAAGGCTTTCTACAATCTCTACTTCTCATGCCGGTCTGCACCAACAGAAAATCATCTGCAGCGATCTACAGGGATGGATCAGAAGTCAGCCCGTGACAAGTCACACCGTTTATTTTCTAGTGTTGCTCAGCCTGGAACAGTGCTAAAGGGCCAAATGTAATTTGTTTAAAAGGGAAAGTGCCAAAATAGTGTTTAAATCCGGCTTTGAAAAGGGAATCTGCCAGCAGGATTTCACCTCCACACACTATATGTGCATGTAGGTCTTTCAAAGACAAGTCCAGTGATATCTTTACATTGCCAGCACGATCAGCATTATAACTGATATGCACATGAGGCTGAAGATCTGAAGCCTCTGTCACTCCAGCTCTATTTTCCTTCCAGCGCCACCTTCTCCTGCGTGACTGACCGCCTCTAGGCAGTGCGACTTCAGGCAAAAGCACTGCAAGAGTAGAAGGAGGTGGCGGCGTTGGAAGGAAAATGGAGCTGGAGTGACAGAGGCTTCAGATCTACAAGTAGCACTTCAGTCTCATTTGCATATTAATTCACTCACTGATTTCTCAGTAACGGAGGTATTAAAGAACTACATGAACATGTAAACAGCTTGGGGTGTGAAATCCTGCTGACAGGTTCTCAATGTTAAATGTATTATTAAAAACAAATAAAAAAAATAAAAACATCACACTGGCCTCGGAGCCTAGATGAAGCCGTCATCAGCAATAGAGACATCACAATTGTGAATACTGTTATTCACTGTACATAGAAATGTCATTATACAAATACAAAACATAATAATAATAATAATAATAATAAGTCATAGAAAACAAACAAAAAAAAAAAGTTTGAACGAATTTAACATAACAGCCAGGTTTAAACGACTAGTCCATTTTGTGCAGACACGTGCCCTTTAAACTTTTCTGATAATGCAGTCATTTTATCTATCAAGGAAATATAGTTATAAAGGCCATAAACAACATGTTCCATCTACAGCCTATTAAAAAAAACCGTAATAAAAATGTAATAAATAAATCCTTGTAGGTAACTACCGAGCCCAAAAACAAACAAGAACTTTTTGAGTTGTTTCCTACTAACATCTATGGAGATGAAAAAAAAACCAAAAAAAAACCGACCACGTGAATCCCATGTGTTTATACACAGACTTCGTGGTCTGAGTGGCCATAATCATACTCGGACCAGTGTAATACCGAGGGCAGTGACTGCAGCATTTCTCCAGCAAGTTTCACAAGGGCCGCGTCACACACCGCTCTCACTGCGGTCATACTCACTTCCTCTTGCTTTTTCCACTGCACAATGCAAAACTTCCTACTTTCAGATCGCAAATCTTGCTGCAAACACCTCAATGCTGCACAATGTAGTCTGCGGGTTCAACATTTTACCGTAAAAACATAGGTCATTATGGACAAGGTGGAAACCCGCTGAACGCAGCATGCCCGAGTGGTGGCATTTTTACAAGGTAGTTTCTCATAGAAGTCTCTATGTAAACTAAAAACTGCAAAGAAAAAAAATAAAACACCAAAATGACGCCGTAAAATACATGAAATTTATAAGTGAAGAAAAAAAAAAGGCGGCAAGCGAAGGAAGTCTTCTTCATAAGGGCCATTCCTAACTCAGCAAGTTATCACCTATCCAGTAGGAATTCTCTTGTGTTACAATTTTTCAGGGCTGTGGAGTCGGAGTCCATTTTGGTGGAGTCGGAGTCATGGAAATTGAGGAGTCAGAGGTTTGGCCTACTGACTCCACAGCCCTGCAATTTTTGACCCGTGACTGCATGAGTGGACCCAAAAACAAGAAAATACGGAGAAAATGTATAAGTTATCTACTTTTTTGGATCAAATTTGGCCAGCATGAGACTGAACAGATCTGCAGAGGCTTTATCTATGTGGATGCAGAGATGTCAGGAAGAATAGAAAACACAAGCACTTACCCCAAGTCACGTCTACTCTTCATTTAGTGCTGGTGTCAAAGAGGAGGACAGAACAAATTCTGCTTGTAGCTACATACGCCGGTGTCCCAAGTAAACATATAAAAAGACACCTGACACTGGCACACAGGACCGGCTAATGACGGCTCCACCATCAACTGCAGGTCAATTAAAAATCCAACTCAGCTCCTAGTATCGTTCAAAGGCCCGAAAAGCTTTTTACTCAAAGTAAAATTCCTGTGTAGCCTCCTTACAAATTCTAATGCTTGTGGGTCTTTTATATAAGTAACGGATACAGGATTTCTCTTACATCAAAACATAAGGACACTACCACTTCAGGAAAAGCATCGTAATGAAAAGGAAGACCAAAATAAAAGGGGACATTAAGGAAAAAAAAAAAAAAAAAAAAAAAACAGGTTGGGCTCTCTGCTGTCTCACTATTTAATAGTTGTATGAGACTTCGTGTGTGCTAAACAAAAAAAATAAAAAAAATAAAAATTAAGAGCTAGAGCCCCCACACCTTTAGCATTAAATTAATGCACAAAAATGCTACGGCGCCATATTTCTTATTTTTTGTGTAGTACATATCGGGTGAGAATGGCGATGTGGCCCCCCTGCAGGGTTCAGTACTCTTATCCACCCATCATTCCCACGTACGGTTTAATTGTGAGCTATGCCTGGCTTACTATTCCCCATCACATGAGGCTGGTTTGATACAGAGGTAGGACATATAGTGGCTAGGTAGCATTCATATTAAAAGTTCTTCTTGTTGTGGTTGGATGGCTTTAGCACGCTCGGGTCACAAACCGCTAACAAAGGGCCTTTATGTATTTAACGTTTACAGTAATACTGGAGTTCATGTACTCAATAGTCGCAATGTGCTGATGCATCGGGTCTGTATGTGTTCATATGTGAGTGTTTCATGTGAAGACTTGGGAAATCTGTGCTGTTATATTGCTGGAGAGAAGGTAAGAAAAATGCAACAATGACCCTGTGAGCTATGGATACTTTTTTGTTTCTTTACATTTTCCATCTATAGAGCTTCCTGAGGTCTTGTTTCTTTCATGCCAAGTTGTAGCTTGATACCAATTTGGGGTACATTGCATTTTATTGTTTATTTTTAGGGAAATGTGGCTGCAAATTCTTTTGGGCGGTTAACCATATGGTTTAAATTATCATTTTTTGATAGAAAGGAAAACAAAACATATTTGATATTTTTTTTCCATTTTTACTTTATTTTTTTATGGAGAGAATGCTGTGATTTAAGTTTGTGTATTCTTATTTCTTTTTATATTGTGATCATTTGCTTAAACACATAGATACGGTATTTGTATGAGTCTTACAGGTGGACTAAGATGGCAGCGCAAAATCCCTGGCTGCCTTGCGCACTGGCAATTGCGCCATGTAAATGCCAACATCAGCGATTGATGGAGGCATCTGATGGCTTGATTGCACAGATCGGGCACTCCGCGCTCTAGCCACTACAGTCGCAGGGAGACACCGGCTATGGTTTACGCCTAGCAAAAAGCGGGTTCAGCTACTGAGCCCGCTCCATAAAGCCCTCAGCGACCACTGAGCAGAATGTACATCACAGACCATTAAGGGGTTAAAGTGGTACTCCTGAATGCCATTTTTCCTGTTGCCAGAAGTATTTGGCACACCAACCTTGGTTGAGAGTTCTCCTCATACATGCGTTCTTTGCCTTCCTTAAAAAGACTAATTGTTTGCTTGGTCTTCTTCAAAAGGTTCTCCATGAAAACTCTGAAGTACTCATTTTCTCCAAGAATCTCCATCTTTCCCTCGTAGCGAGACATAATGGTGCGGAGGTGCTGGTATGTATCCGGCAGTAGGTCCAAGATATAAGGTGGGCTGTTTTTCAGGGCAAGCCTTTGGTTCTGGCACAAACGGACCACCTACAAAAGAGGAAATAATACGTTGATTAGACTCATCACTAATGATTTTTTTTGCCATTCATGATATAGGCCTAACATTCTGTAGCGCTGTACAGAGAACACCAGAGTCCCAGGCTCCAGTGGCGATCATAAGGTACTTTCCCCGGGGCCGACTGCATAGGAAGCCAGAGAGAAGACAGAAGAAACCCAGTACAGCAATGATCACTGATCACACCAGAAGCTTCACTTTCCATGGAGACATACTCTCCAAATGGGATCAGAGGGGGTCTATGCACGTCTGCATGGTACCGATAGAGAGGGTCTACGCATGTCTGCATGGTACCGACAGAGAGGGGGGTGTATGCACGTCTGCATGGTACCGATAGAGAAGGGGGGGGGGGGGGGTCTATGCACGTCTGCATGGTACCGATAGAGAAGGGGTCTATGCACGTCTGCATGGTACCGATAGAGAAGGGGTCTATGCACGTCTGCATGGCACCGAGAGGGGGGGGGGTCTATGCTCGTCTGCATGGTACCGATAGAGAAGGGGTCTATGCACGTCTGCATGGCACCGAGAGGGGGGGGGGGTCTATGCTCGTCTGCATGGTACCGATAGAGAAGGGGTCTATGCACGTCTGCATGGTACCGAGAGGGGGGGGGGGGGTCTATGCACGTCTGCATGGTAGCGATAGAGAGGGGTGTGTATGCACGTCTGCATGGTACCGAGAGAAGGGGTCTATGCACGTCTGCATAGTACCAATAGAGAAGGGGTCTATGCACGTCTGCATAGTACCGAGAGGGGGGGGGGGTCTATGCACGTCTGCACGGTACCGATAAAGAGGGGGTGTATGCATGTCTGCATGGTACCGATAGAGAGGGGGTGTATGCATGTCTGCATGGTACCGATAGACAGGGGGGTTCTGAGTATAGAGAGCGGAGGCTGGAACTGAACCCCCCACACCGACTGCCAGCCGCCCCAATTAAAGTGAGAGCTGCGGAGAAGAACAGGAGTGCTGTTCGTAGAAGAGCAGGTGTTCTGCTTTACAGGCAGCAACAGGTTTTTGATAGACTGCAGGGAAAAAAAATGACAATGTAACACTACATAATTTATGGTGGCGAAATACCTAGAAAAAGAACCGTTCCAGAAGCCACAATATGACGGCGCGTCTAACACCTCATTCATCCATCTATCGCACACCGTCATATCGCTCCTCACACTGCCTAGGGGCAAAGCAGATAACAGAGGCCTCCCGACTCTCTGGGGGGCCCCTCACTCCAACATAGCGATGAGAAAAAATAAGCATCGGGCGCGGTGAGATGCTTTTTTTCATAGAGAGATGAGCCGCCGCTAGGATGGAGCCATAGTAACTACACATTACATTTTTCAGCAGATCCGGACCACCATCTCGAGTCTCTGGTGCCTGTCCGATAGAGGGGTCAGGCATGGTAGATTTATATGCCACGGAAATCAGGGATTTCAGATGCATCTTGTATGATTTAACCATAGACTTAACCAACGGCTTTCTTCAGTTCAGCCTATGTCCATATTTATAGGACACTAAGCCCCTTCAGATCACAAATCTTATTGAAGCTGCTTCAAATGTTTGGGACCAACCATGGTCATGTACAGGACATCGGTGGGAGATCGACACATGGCACCCTGAAGATCAGCAGAAATTACTCCAGCATCGCGTGTACATAAGCGGTGGGCACCACACCTGTACATTGTGTAGTGACCGCCGCTGAGTATTGCCATTCATCTACCATTCACGCGAACTGATCTGTTCCTCTTGGACAAGCCCTTTACAGGGAAGCAATCGTCAGAAAAGTATGTGTTTAAATGATGGTTTTTGTGTTAAACGTCAATTTTTTTTTTTTAAAACACTTTTACGTGTTTTAAAAATAAAGATATCTCACGTCTGTGGCCAGTGTGCAAACTGCGTTTTTTAGACTCATACTTCCTGACGAATCAGGAAACAACACATATACAGATTCAGGAAACAATACATGTACACAATCGGATCCCAATCATATCTAATGAGTGTGTTTATAGGTCATTGTGAAGGGAGGGGAGGCCTCAGCTGATAACACTGGTCTACAAAAAAAAAAATATTCTGGCATGGACTTTAACCCCTTCATGACCCAGCCTATTTTGACCTTAAAGACCTTGCCATTTTTTGCAATTCTGACCAGTGTCCCTTTATGAGGTAATAACTCAGGAACGCTTCAACGGATCCTAGCGGTTCTGAGATTGTTTTTTCGTGACATATTGGGCTTCATGTTAGTGGTAAATTTAGGTCAATAAATTCTGCGTTTATTTGTGATAAAAACGGAAATTTGGCGAAAATTTTGAAAATTTCGCAATTTTCACATTTTGAATTTTTATTCTGTTAAACCAGAGAGATATGTGACACAAAATAGTTAATAAATAACATTTCCCACATGTCTACTTTACATCAGCACAATTTTGGAAACAAAATTTTTTTTTGTCAGGAAGTTATAAGGGTTAAAATTTGACCAGCGATTTGTCATTTTTACAACGAAATTTACAAAACCATTTTTTTTAGGGACCACCTCACATTTGAAGTCAGTTTGAGGGGTCTATATGGCTGAAAATACCCAAAAGTGACACCATTCTAAAAACTGCACCCCTCAAGGTACTCAAAACCACATTCAAGAAGTTTATTAACCCTTCAGGTGCTTCACAGCAGCAGAAGCAACATGGAAGGAAAAAATGAACATTTAACTTTTTAGTCACAAAAATTATCTTTTAGCAACAATTTTTTTATTTTCCCAATGGTAAAAGGAGAAACTGAACCACGAAAGTTGTTGTCCAATTTGTCCTGAGTACGCTGATACCTCAAATGTGGGGGTAAACCACTGTTTGGGCGCACGGCAGGGCTTGGAAGGGAAGGAGCGCCATTTGACTTTTTGAATCAAAAATTGGCTCCACTCTTTAGCGGACACCATGTCAAGTTTGGAGAGCACCCGTGTGCCTAAAAATTGGAGCTCCCCCACAAGTGACCCCATTTTGGAAACTAGACGCCCCAAGGAACTTATCTAGATGCATAGTGAGCACTTTGAACCCCCAGGTGCTTCACAAATTGATCCGTAAAAATGAAAAAGCACTTTTTTTTCACAAAAAAATTCTTTTAGCCTCAATTTTTTCATTTTCACATGGGCAACAGGATAAAATGGATCCTAAAATGTGTTGGGCAATTTCTCCTGAGTACACCAATACCTCACATGTGGGGGTAAACCACTGTTTGGGCACATGGTAAGGCTCGGAAGGGAAGGAGCGCCATTTGACTTTTTGAATGAAAAATTATTTCCATCGTTAGCGGACACCATGTCGCGTTTGGATAGCTCCTGTGTGCCTAAACATTGGCGCTCCCCCACAAGTGACCCCATTTTGGAAACTAGACCCCCCAAGGAACTTATTTAGATGCCTAGTGAGCACTTTAAACCCTCAGGTGCTTCACAAATTGATCTGTAAAAATGAAAAAGTACTTTTTTTTCACAAAAAAATTCTTTTCGCCTCAATTTTTTCATTTTCACATGGGCAGTAGGATAAAATGGATCATAAAATTTGTTGGGCAATTTCTCCCGAGTACGCCGATACCTCATATGTGGGGGTAAACCACTGTTTGGGCACTCGGCAGGGCTCGGAAGGGAAGGCGCGCCATTTGACTTTTTGAATGGAAAATTAGCTCCAATTGTTAGCGGACACCATGTCGCGTTTGGAGAGCCCCTGTGTGCCTAAACATTGGAGCTCCCCCACAAGTGACCCCATTTTGGAAACTAGACCCCCCAAGGAACTTATCTAGATGCATATTGAGCACTTTAAACCCCCAGGTGCTTCACAGAAGTTTATAACGCAGAGCCATGAAAATAAAAAATAATTTTTCTTTCCTCAAAAATGATTTTTTAGCCTGGAATTTCCTATTTTGCCATGGATAATAGGAGAAATTGGACCCCAAATATTGTTGTCCAGTTTGTCCTGAGTACGCTGATACCCCATATGTGGGGGTAAACCACTGTTTGGGCGCACGGCAGGGCTCGGAAGGGATGGCACGCCATTTGGCTTTTTAAATGGAAAATGAGCTCCAATCATTAGCGGACACCATGTCACGTTTGGAGAGCCCCTGTGTGCCTAAACATTGGAGATCCCCCAGAAATGACCCCATTTTGGAAACTAGACCCCCAAAGGAACTAATCTAGATGTGTGGTGAGGACTTTGAACCCCCAAGTGCTTCACAGAAGTTTATAACGCAGAGCCATGAAAATAAAATAAAAAAATTATTTTCTCAAAAATGATCTTTTAGCCTGCAATTTTTTATTTTCCCAAGGGTAACAGGAGAAATTTGACCCCAAAAGTTGTTGTCCAGTTTCTCCTGAGTACGCTGATACCCCATATGTGGGGGTAAATCACTGTTTGGGCACATGCCGGGGCTCGGAAGTGAAGTAGTGACGTTTTGAAATGCAGACTTTGATGGAATGCTCTGCGGGCGTCACGTTGCGTTTGCAGAGCCCCTGATGTGCCTAAACAGTAGAAACCCCCCACAAGTGACCCCATTTTGGAAACTAGACCCCGAAAGGAACTTATCTAGATGTGTGGTGAGCACTTTGAACCCCCAAGTGCTTCATAGAAGTTTATAATGCAGAGCCGTGAAAATAATAAATACGTTTTCTTTCCTCAAAAATAATTATTTAGCCCAGAATTTTTTATTTTCCCAAGGGTAACAGGAGAAATTGGACCCCAATCGTTGTTCTCCAGTTTCTCCTGAGTACGCTGATACCCCATGTGTGGGGGTAAACCACTGTTTGGGCACACGTCGGGGCTCAGAAGGGAAGTAGTGACTTTTGAAATGCAGACTTTGATGGAATGGTCTGCGGGTGTCACGTTGCGTTTGCAGAGCCCCTGGTGTGCCTAAACAGTAGAAACCCCCCACAAGTGACCACATTTTAGAAACTAGACCCCCCAAGGAACTTATCTAGATATGTGGTGAGCACTTTGAACCCCCAAGTGCTTCACAGACGTTTACAACGCAGAGCCGTGAAAATAAAAAATCATTTTTCTTTCCTCAAAAATGATGTTTTAGCAAGCATTTTTTTAGATTCACAAGGGTAACAGGAGAAATTGGACCCCAGTAATTGTTGCGCAGTTTATCCTGAGTACACTGATACCCCATATGTGGGGGTAAACCACTGTTTGGGCACACGTCGGGGCTCGGGAGTGAGGGAGCACCATTTGACTTTTTGAATACGAGATTGGCTGGAATCAATGGTGGCGCCATGTTGCGTTTGGAGACCCCTGATGTGCCTAAACAGTGGTAACCCCTCAATTCTACCTCCAACCCTAACCCCAACACACCCCTAACCCTAATCCCAACTGTAGCCATAACCCTAATCACAACTCTAACCACAACCCTAATTCCAACCCTAACCCTAAGGCTATGTGCCCACGTTGCGGATTCGTGTGAGATATTTCCGCACCATTTTTGAAAAATCCGCGGGTAAAAGGCACTGCGTTTTACCTGCGGATTTTCCGCGGATTTCCAGTGTTTTTTGTGCGGATTTCACCTGCGGATTCCTATTGAGGAACAGGTGTAAAACGCCGCGGAATCCGCACAAAGAATTGACATGCTGCGGAAAATACAACGCAGCGTTTCCGCGTGGTATTTTCTGCACCATGGGCACAGCGGATTTGGTTTTTCATATGTTTACATGGTACTGTAAACCTGATGGAATACTGCTGCGAATCCGCAGCCAAATCCGCACCGTGTGCACATAGCCTAATTCTAAAGGCATGTGCACACACTGCGGAAAACGCTGCAGATCCGCAGCAGTTTCCCATGAGTTTACAGTTCAATGTAAACCTACGGGAAACAAAAATCGCTGTACACATGCTGCGGAAAAACTGCACGGAAACGCAGCGGTTTACATTCCGCAGCATGTCACTTCTTTGTGCGGATTCCGCAGCGGTTTTACAACTGCTCAAATAGAAAATCGCAATTGTAAAACCGCAGTGAAATGCGCAGAAAAAAACGCGGTAAATCCGCAGCGGTTTAGCACTGCGGATTTATCAAATCCGCAGTGGAAAAATCCGCAGAGGACCAGAATACGTGTGCACATACCGAAACCCTAACCCTAACCCTACCCCTAACCCTAACCCTAGCCCTAACCCTAACCCTACCCCTAACCCTACCCATACCCCTAACCCTACCCCTAGCCCTAACCCTACCCCTAACCCTAACCCTATTCTAACATTAGTGGAAAAAAAAAATTTCTTTATTTTTTTATTGTCCCTACCTATGGGGGTGACAAAGGGGGGGGGTCATTTATTATTTTTTTTTATTTTGATCACTGAGATATAATCTCTCTCAGTGATCAAAATGCACTTTGGAACGAATCTGCCGGCCGGCAGATTCGGCGGGCGCACTGCGCATGCGCCCGCCATTTTGGAAGATGGCGGCGCCCAGGGAGAAGACGGACGGGACCCCGGCAGGATCGGTAAGTATGATGGGGTGGGGGGGGACCACGGGGGGGGGGGGATCGGAGCACGGGGGGGGGAATCGGAGCACGGCAGGCGTGGAACGGAGCACGGGGGGCGTGGAACGGAGCACGGGGGGCTGGAACGGAGCACGGGGGGGTGGAACGGAGCACGGGGGGGTGGATCGGAATGCAGAGGGGGTGATTGGAGCATGGGGGAGTGATTGGAGCACTGGGGGAGCGGACAAGAGCACGGGGGGGAGCGGAGCACTGGATGGAGGGGAGCCGGAGCAGTGTACCGGCCAGATCGGGGGGCTGGGGGGGCGATCGGAGGAGTGGGATGGGGGCACATTAGTATTTCCAGCCATGGCCGATGATATTGCAGCATCGGCCATGGCTGGATTGTAATATTTCACCCGTTATAATAGGTGAAATATTACAAATTGCTCTGATTGGCAGTTTCACTTTCAACAGCCAATCAGAGCGATCGTAGCCACGAGGGGGTGAAGCCACCCCCCCTGGGCTAAACTACCACTCCCCCTGTCCCTGCAGATCGGGTGAAATGGGAGTTAACCCTTTCACCGGATCTGCAGGGACGCGATCTTTCCATGACGCCACATAGGCGTCATGGGTCGGATTGGCACCGACTTTCATGACGCCTACGTGGCGTCAAAGGTCGGGAAGGGGTTAAGAACAGTTTTAGACTAATTTGAGGGTGCTGAATTCTAATCTGATCTTATAATTTCTCTATCACATCACCGGTTTATACGGTTCACTAAGGTAAATTTAGTTTTCCTTTAGTCTCCCAATAAATGTGAGAATATCTTTGTTTTCTTTGAACATGCATAATTCCCATTTGTTATGATAACACCCTTGTTTTCTGTGCTACTGGGACAGTAGAGCTACAGCAGAGCATTGGGTGAAAACTGAATGGCCTCAGAGACAGAGTTTGGCATCTGGTGATAAGAATGTCATCCATGATCCTCTAGTGGATAGGAAGGACATTGTCTTTCCTCCCTTATACATAAAACTTGGATTGATGAAGCAGTTCATCAGAGCTCTCAATCACAGTGGAGAATGCTTTAACTATATATGTTCAACTTTTCCTGGTCTTAGTGAAGAGAAGAAAAAGGCTGGAATATTTGATGGACCTCAAATAAGAAAACTTATGAGAGACCCAAATTTTATCACATCAATGAATGAGACAGAAGAAAGAGCTTGGAATGCATTTAGTAATGTGGTGCAGAATTTTCTAGGGAATAAGAAAGCAGACAACTATGAAGAGATTATGGAAGAGCGACTAATGAGTCTGCGAAATCTTGGATGTAGAATGAGGATCAAGATTCACTATTTACACAGCCATTTGGACTTTTCTCCAGAGAACCTTGGGGATGTGAGCGAGGAACAAGGGGAGCGTTTTCATCAGGACATTAAAACAATGGAAGAACGGTATCAAGGCCGGTGGACTCACGTATGATGGCTGACTATTGCTGGAGCTTGTGAGAGACAACCCTGAAGCCGTACATCACAGATCAGCCAAGAGAAGAAAGTTCAAATAACTGCAAATAGTCATTCATCTGTGTGCCATATATATATGTGTTTTTATATTTTGTAGTTTAATTCTGTAAGTATATTTGATTTGCTGTACATAGACTTTGTAATCTTTGCTATTCCTTGATTAAAAATATACAATGTAGTATTGAAAATCATGTGTTTTTATCATAAAACATTAGATAGGAGTAATTTTCATGAAAAATTGAAAATATCTCGAAATCCTGATGTGATAGCCAAAAACGGAGATCATATTCGTAATCAGCAGCCAAAATTGGCTTAAAATGTTTTAAAACCTATTACCAGAAAAATTGCGTTGACCAGTGTAAGACAATGCCTGTAAACCCTTCCTGAAAGGACAGCAAGTACAAGTCTAAAAATTATCACCATTTTGTTTTATTTTGGATTTCTTTATTCGAAAAAAGTAAAAAATAAAATACAAACAACACAAATTTGATTGAAATAATGGATAATTTTCAGATGATAGATTTCCATTAAATGGTCAAGCAGATCATGTCAAGAGCCAATATTTTTTTTTTGTAAGGAACCATACCTGTAGACATTCCTGTTGCCTGGATATCAATAGAAAACACCACAAATAGTTGAAATTCAGCTGACATTTTTTAGTCCTATTTTGCATCTGGGATTTGTCCAGGCCTGACACATTTTTGCTTTTCCTAGTGAAACCATGATGTGGAAAGATCTCTGGGTTTCGAAAGCTATATTTTTTAAAGTAAGGTAAAGTGATATTGCAAGACTTGCTAAAGGGTCGAGAGTGACTTGGAGGATCGCTGCTTCCAAAAGCTGGCGCTAAAGAGATCAAGTTCTGTTCCTCTCTGAAGAGGCAATTTCCATATTAAATTTATCAGAGGAGCATTGTACGGCGAATAAGGCTCCATACCTTGGCATGCCAGAGCCGGTATGTCACTCTTCACAAGGAGAAACATTACTCCATAGACCTCAGTCCAGAACCAAATCAGATCTCCTACTCTGCACTGACGCGGGGCAGTACCCCGAAACACATGGTGTCTGCAAATTGAGATTCTGATTTGGCTTTTGTCCCAAGTCATATTGCAAGGCTCGTTGAAGGGTCGACAGTGACTTGTAGGATTGCTGCTACCAATAGGTGGTACTATAGTGTTCAAGTCCTCTTCCGCTCTGAAGAGGAAATTTGCATATTAAGACCTGGGAGAAAATCTGCTTGAAAAAAAATCAAATCTAATTTTTAAGCTGCTCTATCCAGCTATGCCCCCCTCCAATTATCCGGCCCAGCTATGCCCCCTCCAATTATCCAGCCCAGCTATGCCCCCCTCCAATTATCCGGCCCAGCTATGCCCCCTCCAATTATCCAGCCCAGCTATGCCCCCCTCCAATTATCCGGCCCAGCTATGCCCCCCTCCAATTATCCGGCCCAGCTATGCCCCCCTCCAATTATCCGGCCCAGCTATGCCCCCCTCCAATTATCCGGCCCAGCTATGCCCCCCTCCAATTATCCGGCCCAGCTATGCCCCCCTCCAATTATCCGGCCCAGCTATGCTCCCCTCCAATTATCCGGCCCAGCTATGCCCCCCTCCAATTACCTGGCCCAGCTATGCCCCCCTCCAATTATCCGGCCCAGCTATGCCCCCCTCCAATTATCCGGCCCAACTATGCCCCCCTCCAATTATCCGGCCCAGCTATAGTCCCCCCTCCAATTATCCGGCCCAGCTATGGCCCCCCTCCAATATCCGGCCCAGCTATAGTCCCCCCCCCCTCCGATTATCTGGCCCAGCTATAGTTCCTCCTCCAATATCCGGCCCAGCTAGATAGAACTGCAGAATAAGTATATGAAATTGAGTGTTTCACAGCAGATTTTGAAAAATCTTGGATTCCGCAGATTGAACAGATCCATAAAACAGAAAACAGCAGATTTTCTCTTCTGAAGAAGCATTCTGCATAGGTGGGTTATAACGTTTCATTCATAAGCGACCAAATAAAACAATTAAATCTGTTTGATAAAATACCTCAAGTTTAAAAATAACCTAATTTTGGTTTGACCTCTTTATAGCGTTATATAAAACCCCTATAGGATTCTCTCCCGCACTTTGGGGGATTCATCCTGTGGTCTTAGCTTTCAATGTAACGACAGGTTTAATGTTCTTCTATGCTCAGAATCCTTAAATTATTTGCCGTACAAACAAAGTAACAGAAATCTTAGGGTGTCTATAGAGCTGCATCCAATGGTGGTTCAGGTCTTTTTCGGCATTACCTGCTAGGACCTTACAGAACCTGTCGGGCGCCATCTGCACAAACATCTATATCCAGACGTGGACGTCCAGAACAGACACATGGCACCTTCAGCATTTTACTTCCAAGCAGAAGCGGACATTTTTGAGTTGTGATCTACCGGTGTTCGCCTACATGTGATAGCCTCCAGATCATCGGACCACTTGTGTGCACTTTTTTTGACGGTCTCATTCTCTCTCCAGATAGAGTCCCCCTGAAAGTTTCTCGCCAGCTCCCAACATCACACTGAGATGCCTGGAGATGGAGCTCCGTGGGTCACAGGCTCGGGCTCAGTCACTGTCTCCAGTGGAAGCTGTCGGAGGTTTCCGTTACTACAGAGGCCGTCACAGGCCGAAGCCACCTCACAGTGACAGCTGCACATGACTGACAGACGTGCACCTCACAGAACAGCTGGAGACCGGAGCTGCAGCCACACTGAGGAGGCAGAATAGACCGTGTGTCAGCAGCGCTATCTTTCCACATCTGACTTTGAAGAGTTTCTGTTTTTCAGTAAAACATTGCGCAATGATCATTACGGTCCCGATTCCTTATTTTGTCTGCTGATCGTCACGACATGGGCACTGGAGTAAAATGCGCCAAATTTATTAAGAGCCAACTTACAACTAGAGTGGTCTGCGCCAGATACGGCCCTCCAGCCAGGAGCGGGCATCCAAGTCTGGAATACTGGCACAAATTATAACTGGTGGCGCCATCTCTGGTGGGATACACAGCTGTCCTGAGGAAGGAGTCGGTGTGACTCTGAACGCGGTGACAATAAACCGTCAGACTATATCCAAGTATGGAGGTCACTCTTCCATTTCCCTAGCAATCTCTCGTCTGATCTTTCTATGGAGGCTGCAGCACATGGTGTTCAGTGGTTGTGTCACAACTTTGTAAGGCGAGTATCTTACTTGTATGTGTTTTGGTTATATTAGGGTGAAGACCCCATTGCAGCTGGTTTTTTATATCTATTATCTAGAGGCCTACAGTTCGCCCTCACAGCTCCAGGGAGCATCTGCAGCAGCTGTCTCCAAACAGATTGCTGTGGAACATCAATATTCTGCATGACAAACAGTGGACCATCCGAACAAAATCTGAAAAATACTTTGCAAAAACGCAGCAAAAACTGATGGCTGCGTTTTTTTTTTGCTGTTTTTGAACTTACCCATGAGTTAAAAAAAATGCTGCAAATAAGCAGAAAAAACGCTGAATGATTTGGAAGACTGCAGCGTGTCACTTTTAAAATAAAACCAATGTGTGTTCATCAGATTTCTGAAATCTCAGAGCCTTTTAGGTGGTACTGTAAAATGCAGCTTAAAGTTTGCATACAAAAAAAAAACAACACAGCAAAAACGCAACGTGTGAACATAGCCGAAGTGTTGCCCTCTGGCTCCTCTCTTCCCCATAGAGTCTTATAAGCACTAACTGCCATCTCCTATCTCAGTAATGGGTACATCTATCTTCACTGGATACAGATTTTACCCTTGAATTGAAAGCAAAAGATGTGACCTGGTGGAGAAAGAAGCACATTTCTGTGATAAGAGATATTACAAAGTTACATATCTTCATGTACATTATTGATTTATGAAACGGTTATTCTCTAACAATGCTTTGCTTGTTGTCCAGGACATTATGTGGTGAGACCTTGTCCAGACGGCTCTACTGACGTACACTGGGCCTCGGTTACATTCCCGGGGTCCATGACCTGCGCAGACCGAGGGCACTCTGGCCCAACACTGCCACATACAATCTATAGGAGATAATGTCACCCAATTACTGCAGAAATTATAAATTAACAAATCAGAAAAACACATCTAGGATTCACTTTCTTTGCCCCATGACAGCGCCTCTATTTATTCTCTATGTATCTGCAAGTTCCATGCGTCCATAGCCATAAGATTAATACCAGCCGGCGTGTGGACGATCAAGCACACGTTGGATCAGAACATCTGGATGAACCACACGACTCAGCAGGTCCATAAAAAGTGTCTGCACCTCGGCTTCTACTATCTATCACTTCTCTCACACAGGCTACAGGAATTTAATTTTTTTTTTTTTTTTAGGAATTTAATTTTTTAACACAAAAGTGTGAATGCAACAAAAAGCCCATTACCTGCACCCCGGGGCAAAAAGAACAGTCACAATGCAAACACCATATGTGCTCATGGTTACACAAGCAGTAAGAGACGGTCTCCATCTCCTCTGACTACACTAAGTCTCTGTAAGAAAACCCGCTATCGCAGGGAAGGAGAAGATCGCCACTAAACGTTATCATCTTCCGTCTTCAGTTTCAGCCAAAGCTCTAAAAATAAGCAGTTTATTTCCTGCAGGTTTCGCTGGTTTGAGAGGACACGAGGCTCCACTCAGCGAGACCTGAACAGCTCTGCACTACATTATACTGCAGCGTATCACTACCATTGCCAGGCTGAGCGCATCAGATCACTAGGGTTATCCAAGTCCCAACCAATGACTTCCAGGACTCAGACCGTCCTGAATCTCAGACACTGCCCTAGACCACCACATATCTCCCCTCAAACCATCACTCACAAGTGGCTGCTTACTGCTCCGGCACTGCCCCGGACCACCACATATCTCCCCTCATACCATCAATCACTGGTGGCTGCTGACTGCTCAGACACTGCCCAGTACCACCACATATCTCCCCTCATACCATCACTCACAAGTGGCTGCTTACTGCTCCGGCACTGCCCCGGACCACCACATATCTCCCCTCATACCATCCATCACTAGTGGCTGCTGACTGCTCCGACACTGCCCAGTACCACCACATATCTCCCCTCATACCATCAATCACTGGTGGCTGCTGACTGCTCAGACACTGCCCAGTACCACCACATATCTCCCCTCATACCATCAATCACTGGTGGCTGCTGACTGCTCCGACACTGCCCAGGACCACCACATATCTCCCCTCATACCATCCATCACTAGTGGCTGCTGACTGCTCCGACACTGCCCAGGACCACCACATATCTCCCCTCATACCATCAATCACTGGTGGCTGCTGACTGCTCCGACACTGCCCAGGACCACCACATATCTCCCCTCATACCATCCATCACTAGTGGCTGCTGACTGCTCCGACACTGCCCAGGACCACCACATATCTCCCCTCATACCATCCATCACTAGTGGCTGCTGACTGCTCCGACACTGCCCAGGACCACCACATATCTCCCCTCATACCATCAATCACTGGTGGCTGCTGACTACTCCGACACTGCCCAGGACCACCACATATCTCCCCTCATACCATCAATCACTAGTGGCTGCTGACTGCTCCAACACTGCCCTGAACCACCACATATCTCCCCTCATACCATCCATCACTAGTGGCCGGTAACTGCTCCGGCACTGCCCTGGACCACCACATATCTCCCCTCATACCATCCATCACTAGTGGCTGCTGACTGCTCCGGCACTGCCCTGGACCACCACATATCTCCCCTCATACCATCACTCACAAGTGGCTGCTGACTGCTCTGGCACTGCCCTGAACCACCACATATCTCCCCTCATACCATCCATCACTAGTGGCCGGTAACTGCTCCGGCACTGCCCTGGACCACCACATATCTCTCCTCATACCATCCATCACTAGTGGCTGCTGACTGCTCCGACACTGCCCAGGACCACCACATATCTCCCCTCATACCATCCATCACTAGTGGCTGCTGACTGCTCCGGCACTGCCCTGGACCACCACATATCTCCCCTCATACCATCCATCACTAGTGGCTGCTGACTGCTCCGACACTGCCCAGGACCACCACATATCTGCCCTCATACCATCCATCACTAGTGGCTGCTGACTGCTCCGGCACTGCCCTGGACCACCACATATCTGCCCTCATACCATCCATCACTAGTGGCTGCTGACTGCTCCGGCACTGCCCTGGACCACCACATATCTCCCCTCATACCATCACTCACAAGTGGCTGCTGACTGCTCCAACACTGCCCTGGACCACCACATACAGTGCCTACAAGTAGTATTCAACCCCCTGCAGATTTAGCAGGTTTACACATTTGGAATTAACTTGGCATTGTGACATTTGGACTGTAGATCAGCCTGGAAGTGTGAAATGCACTGCAGCAAAAAAGAATGTTATTTCTTTGTTTATTTTTTTTTTTAAATTGTGAAAAGTCTTTTCAGAGGGTCATTTATTATTCAACCCCTCAACCCACCAGAATTCTGTTTGGTTCCCCTAAAGTATTAAGAAGTAGTTCAGGCACAAAGAACAATGAGCTTCACATGTTTGGATTAATTATCTCCTTTTCCAGCCTTTTCTGACTATTTAAGACCCTCCCCAAACTTGTGAACAGCACTCATACATGGTCAACATGGGAAAGACAAAGGAGCATTCCAAGGCCATCAGAAAAAAGATCGTGGGGGGGTCACAAGGCTGGCAAGGAAGGGGTACAAAACCCTTTCCAAGGAGTTGGGCCTACCTGTCTCCACTGTTGGGAGCATCATCCGGAAGTGGAAGGCTTATGGAACTACTGTTAGCCTTCCACGGCCTGGACAGCCTTTGAAAGTTTCCTCCCGTGCCGAGGCCAGGCTTGTCCGAAGAGTCAAGGCTAACCCAAAGACAACAAGGAAAGAGCTCCGGGAAGATCTCATGGCAGTGGGGACATTGGTTTCAGTCAATACCATAAGTAACGTACTCCACCGCAATGGTCTCCGTTCCAGACGAGCCCGTAAGGTACCTTTACTTTCAAAGCGTCATGTCAAGGCTCGTCTACAGTTTGCTCATGATCACTTGGAGGACTCGGAGACTGACTGGTTCAAGGTTCTCTGGTCTGATGAGACCAAGATCGAGATCTTTGGTGCCAACCACACACGTGACGTTTGGAGACTGGATGGCACTGCATACGACCCCAAGAATACCATCCCTACAGTCAAGCATGGTGGTGGCAGCATCATGCTGTGGGGCTGTTTCTCAGCCAAGGGGCCTGGCCATCTGGTCCGCATCCATGGGAAGATGGATAGCACGGCCTACCTGGAGATTTTGGCCAAGAACCTCCGCTCCTCCATCAAGGATCTTAAGATGGGTCGTCATTTCATCTTCCAACAAGACAACGACCCAAAGCACACAGCCAAGAAAACCAAGGCCTGGTTCAAGAGGCAAAAAATCAAGGTGTTGCAGTGGCTTAGTCAGTCTCCTGACCTTAACCCAATTGAAAACTTGTGGAAGGAGCTCAAGATTAAAGTCCACATGAGACACCCAAAGAACCTAGATAACTTGGAGAAGATCTGCATGGAGGAGTGGGCAAAGATAACTCCAGAGACCTGTGGCGGCCTGATCAGGTCTTATAAAAGACGATTATTAGCTGTAATTGCAAACAAAGGTTATTCCACAAAATATTAAACCTAGGGGTTGAATAATAATTGACCCACACTTTTATGTTTAAAATTTATAAAAATTTAACTGAGCAACAAAACTTTTTGGTTTGTAAGATTTATGCATCTGTTAATAAATCCTGCTCTTGTTTGAAGCTTGAAGGCTCAAACTTATTTGCATCTTATTAAACCTGCTAAATCTGCAGGGGGTTGAATTCTACTTGTAGGCACTGTATCTCCCCTCATACCATCACTCACAAGTGGCTGCTGACTGCTCTGGCACTGCCCTGGACCACCACATATCTCCCCTCATAGCATCGATCACTAGTGGCTGCTGACTGCTCCAGCACTGCCCTGGACCACCACATATCTCCCCTCATACCATCCATCACTAGTGGCTGCTGACTGCTCCGGCACTGCCCTGCACCACCACATACAGTTAGGGCCAGAAATATTTGGACAGTGACACAATTTTCGCGAGTTGGGCTCTGCATGCCACCACATTGGATTTGAAATGAACCCTCTACAACAGAATTCAAGTGCAGATTGTAACGTTTAATTTGAAGGGTTGAACAAAAATATCTGATAGAAAATGTAGGAATTATACACATTTCTTTACAAACACTCCACATTTTAGGAGGTCAAAAGTAATTGGACAAATAAACATAACCCAAACAAAATATTTTTATTTTCAATATTTTGTTGCAAATCCTTTGGAGGCAATCACTGCCTTAAGTCTGGAACCCATGGACATCACCAAACGCTGGGTTTCCTCCTTCTTAATGCTTTGCCAGGCCTTTACAGCCGCAGCCTTCAGGTCTTGCTTGTTTGTGGGTCTTTCCGTCTTAAGTCTGGATTTGAGCAAGTGAAATGCATGCTCAATTGGGTTTAGATCTGGAGATTGACTTGGCCATTGCAGAATGTTCCACTTTTTGGCACTCATGAACTCCTGGGTAGCTTTGGATGTATGCTTGGGGTCATTGTCCATCTGTACTATGAAGCGCCGTCCAATCAACTTTGCAGCATTTGGCTGAATCTGGGCTGAAAGTATATCCCGGTACACTTCAGAATTCATCCGGCTACTCTTGTCTGCTCTTATGTCATCAATAAACACAAGTGACCCAGTGCCATTGAAAGCCATGCATGCCCATGCCATCACGTTGCCTCCACCATGTTTTACAGAGGATGTGGTGTGCCTTGGATCATGTGCCGTTCCCTTTCTTCTCCAAACTTTTTTCTTCCCATCATTCTGGTACAGGTTGATCTTTGTCTCATCTGTCCATAGAATACTTTTCCAGAACTGAGCTGGCTTCTTGAGGTGTTTTTCTGCAAATTTAACTCTGGCCTGTCTATTTTTGGTATTGATGAATGGTTTGCATCTAGATGTGAACCCTTTGTATTTACTGGCATGGAGTCTTCTCTTTACTGTTGACTTAGAGACAGATACACCTACTTCACTGAGAGTGTTCTGGACTTCAGTTCATGTTGTGAACGGGTTCTTCTTCACCAAATTAAGTATGCGGCGATCATCCACCACTGTTGTCATCCGTGGACGCCCAGGCCTTTTTGAGTTCCCAAGCTCACCAGTCAATTCCTTTTTTCTCAGAATGTACCCAACTGTTGATTTTGCTACTCCAAGCATGTCTGCTATCTCTCTGATGGATTTTTTCTTTTTTTTCAGCCTCAGGATGTTCTGCTTCACCTCAATTGAGAGTTCCTTTGACCGCATGTTGTCTGCTCACAGCAACAGCTTCCAAATGCAAAACCACACACCTGGAATCCACCCCTGACCTTTTAACTACTTCATTGATTACAGGTTAACGAGGGAGACCCCTTCAGAGTTAATTGCAGCCCTTAGAGTCCATTGTCCAATTACTTTTGGTCCCTTGAAAAAGAGGACGCTATGCATTACAGAGCTATGATTCCTAAACCCTTTCTCCGATTTGGATTTGGAAACTATCATATTGCAGCTGGGAGTGTGCACTTTCAGCCCATATTATATATATAATTGTAATACTGAAAATGTTTTTGTAAACAGCTAAAATAACAAAACTTGTGTCACTGTCCAAATATTTCTGGCCCTAACTGTATCTCCCCTAATACCATCCATCACTAGTGGCTGCTGACTGCTCCAGCACTGCCTTGGACCACCACATATCTCCCCTCCTATCATCCATCACTAGTGGCTGCTGACTGCTCCGGCACTGCCCTGGACCACCACATTTCTCCCCTCATATCATCCATCACTAGTGGCTGCTGACTGCTGCGGCACTGCCCCGGACCACCACATATCTGCCCTCATAGCATCGATCACTGGTGGCTGCTGACTGCTCCAGCACTGCTCTGGACCACCACAAATCTCCCCTAATACCATCAATCACTAGTGGCTGCTGACTGCTCCGACACTGCCCAGGACCACCACATATCTCCCTTCATACCATCCATCACTAGTGGCTGCTGACTGCTCTGGCACTGCCCTGGACCACCACATATCTTCCCTCATAGCATCGATCACTAGTGGCTAGTGGCTGCTGACTGCTCCAGCACTGCCCTGGACCACCACATATCTCCCCTCATACCATCAATCACTAGTGGCTGCTGACTGCTCCGGCACTGCCCTGGACCACCACATATCTCCCCTCATACCATCGATCACTACTGGCTGCTGACTGCTCCGGCACTGCCCTGGACCACCACATATCTCCCTTCATACCATCCATCACTAGTGGCTGCTGACTGCTCCGGCACTGCCCTGGACCACCACATATCTCCGCTCATACCATCGATCACTACTGGCTGCTGACTGCTCCGGCACTGCCCTGGACCACCACATATCTCCCCTCATACCATCGATCACTACTGGCTGCTGACTGCTCCGGCACTGCCCTGGACCACCACATATCTCCCTTCATACCATCCATCACTAGTGGCTGCTGACTGCTCCGGCACTGCCCTGGACCACCACATATCTCCCCTCATACCATCAATCACTAGTGGCCGGTAACTGCTCCAGCACTGCCCTGGACCACCACATATCTCCCCTCATACCATCAATCACTAGTGGCTGCTGACTGCTCCGGCACTGCCCTGGACCACCACATATCTCCCCTCATACCATCAATCACTAGTGGCCGGTAACTGCTCCAGCACTGCCCTGGACCACCACATATCTCCCCTCATACCATCAATCACTAGTGGCCGGTAACTGCTCCAGCACTGCCCTGGACCACCACATATCTCCCCTCATACCATCAATCACTAGTGGCTGCTGACTGCTCCGGCACTGCCCTGGACCACCACATATCTCCCCTCATACCATCCATCACTAGTGGCTGCTGACTGCTCCGGCACTGCCCTGGACCACCACATATCTCCCCTCATACCATCACTCACAAGTGGCTGCTGACTGCTCCAACACTGCCCTGGACCACCACATACAGTGCCTACAAGTAGTATTCAACCCCCTGCAGATTTAGCAGGTTTACACATTTGGAATTAACTTGGCATTGTGACATTTGGACTGTAGATCAGCCTGGAAGTGTGAAATGCACTGCAGCAAAAAAGAATGTTATTTCTTTGTTTATTTTTTTTTTTAAATTGTGAAAAGTCTTTTCAGAGGGTCATTTATTATTCAACCCCTCAACCCACCAGAATTCTGTTTGGTTCCCCTAAAGTATTAAGAAGTAGTTCAGGCACAAAGAACAATGAGCTTCACATGTTTGGATTAATTATCTCCTTTTCCAGCCTTTTCTGACTATTTAAGACCCTCCCCAAACTTGTGAACAGCACTCATACATGGTCAACATGGGAAAGACAAAGGAGCATTCCAAGGCCATCAGAAACAAGATCGTGGGGGGGTCACAAGGCTGGCAAGGAAGGGGTACAAAACCCTTTCCAAGGAGTTGGGCCTACCTGTCTCCACTGTTGGGAGCATCATCCAGAAGTGGAAGGCTTATGGAACTACTGTTAGCCTTCCACGGCCTGGACAGCCTTTGAAAGTTTCCTCCCGTGCCGAGGCCAGGCTTGTCCGAAGAGTCAAGGCTAACCCAAAGACAACAAGGAAAGAGCTCCGGGAAGATCTCATGGCAGTGGGGACATTGGTTTCAGTCAATACCATAAGTAACGTACTCCACCGCAATGGTCTCCGTTCCAGACGAGCCCGTAAGGTACCTTTACTTTCAAAGCGTCATGTCAAGGCTCGTCTACAGTTTGCTCATGATCACTTGGAGGACTCGGAGACTGACTGGTTCAAGGTTCTCTGGTCTGATGAGACCAAGATCGAGATCTTTGGTGCCAACCACACACGTGACGTTTGGAGACTGGATGGCACTGCATACGACCCCAAGAATACCATCCCTACAGTCAAGCATGGTGGTGGCAGCATCATGCTGTGGGGCTGTTTCTCAGCCAAGGGGCCTGGCCATCTGGTCCGCATCCATGGGAAGATGGATAGCACGGCCTACCTGGAGATTTTGGCCAAGAACCTCCGCTCCTCCATCAAGGATCTTAAGATGGGTCGTCATTTCATCTTCCAACAAGACAACGACCCAAAGCACACAGCCAAGAAAACCAAGGCCTGGTTCAAGAGGCAAAAAATCAAGGTGTTGCAGTGGCTTAGTCAGTCTCCTGACCTTAACCCAATTGAAAACTTGTGGAAGGAGCTCAAGATTAAAGTCCACATGAGACACCCAAAGAACCTAGATAACTTGGAGAAGATCTGCATGGAGGAGTGGGCAAAGATAACTCCAGAGACCTGTGGCGGCCTGATCAGGTCTTATAAAAGACGATTATTAGCTGTAATTGCAAACAAAGGTTATTCCACAAAATATTAAACCTAGGGGTTGAATAATAATTGACCCACACTTTTATGTTTAAAATTTATAAAAATTTAACTGAGCAACAAAACTTTTTGGTTTGTAAGATTTATGCATCTGTTAATAAATCCTGCTCTTGTTTGAAGCTTGAAGGCTCAAACTTATTTGCATCTTATTAAACCTGCTAAATCTGCAGGGGGTTGAATTCTACTTGTAGGCACTGTATCTCCCCTCATACCATCACTCACAAGTGGCTGCTGACTGCTCTGGCACTGCCCTGGACCACCACATATCTCCCCTCATAGCATCGATCACTAGTGGCTGCTGACTGCTCCAGCACTGCCCTGGACCACCACATATCTCCCCTCATACCATCCATCACTAGTGGCTGCTGACTGCTCCGGCACTGCCCTGCACCACCACATACAGTTAGGGCCAGAAATATTTGGACAGTGACACAATTTTCGCGAGTTGGGCTCTGCATGCCACCACATTGGATTTGAAATGAACCCTCTACAACAGAATTCAAGTGCAGATTGTAACGTTTAATTTGAAGGGTTGAACAAAAATATCTGATAGAAAATGTAGGAATTATACACATTTCTTTACAAACACTCCACATTTTAGGAGGTCAAAAGTAATTGGACAAATAAACATAACCCAAACAAAATATTTTTATTTTCAATATTTTGTTGCAAATCCTTTGGAGGCAATCACTGCCTTAAGTCTGGAACCCATGGACATCACCAAACGCTGGGTTTCCTCCTTCTTAATGCTTTGCCAGGCCTTTACAGCCGCAGCCTTCAGGTCTTGCTTGTTTGTGGGTCTTTCCGTCTTAAGTCTGGATTTGAGCAAGTGAAATGCATGCTCAATTGGGTTTAGATCTGGAGATTGACTTGGCCATTGCAGAATGTTCCACTTTTTGGCACTCATGAACTCCTGGGTAGCTTTGGATGTATGCTTGGGGTCATTGTCCATCTGTACTATGAAGCGCCGTCCAATCAACTTTGCAGCATTTGGCTGAATCTGGGCTGAAAGTATATCCCGGTACACTTCAGAATTCATCCGGCTACTCTTGTCTGCTCTTATGTCATCAATAAACACAAGTGACCCAGTGCCATTGAAAGCCATGCATGCCCATGCCATCACGTTGCCTCCACCATGTTTTACAGAGGATGTGGTGTGCCTTGGATCATGTGCCGTTCCCTTTCTTCTCCAAACTTTTTTCTTCCCATCATTCTGGTACAGGTTGATCTTTGTCTCATCTGTCCATAGAATACTTTTCCAGAACTGAGCTGGCTTCTTGAGGTGTTTTTCTGCAAATTTAACTCTGGCCTGTCTATTTTTGGTATTGATGAATGGTTTGCATCTAGATGTGAACCCTTTGTATTTACTGGCATGGAGTCTTCTCTTTACTGTTGACTTAGAGACAGATACACCTACTTCACTGAGAGTGTTCTGGACTTCAGTTCATGTTGTGAACGGGTTCTTCTTCACCAAATTAAGTATGCGGCGATCATCCACCACTGTTGTCATCCGTGGACGCCCAGGCCTTTTTGAGTTCCCAAGCTCACCAGTCAATTCCTTTTTTCTCAGAATGTACCCAACTGTTGATTTTGCTACTCCAAGCATGTCTGCTATCTCTCTGATGGATTTTTTCTTTTTTTTCAGCCTCAGGATGTTCTGCTTCACCTCAATTGAGAGTTCCTTTGACCGCATGTTGTCTGCTCACAGCAACAGCTTCCAAATGCAAAACCACACACCTGGAATCCACCCCTGACCTTTTAACTACTTCATTGATTACAGGTTAACGAGGGAGACCCCTTCAGAGTTAATTGCAGCCCTTAGAGTCCATTGTCCAATTACTTTTGGTCCCTTGAAAAAGAGGACGCTATGCATTACAGAGCTATGATTCCTAAACCCTTTCTCCGATTTGGATTTGGAAACTATCATATTGCAGCTGGGAGTGTGCACTTTCAGCCCATATTATATATATAATTGTAATACTGAAAATGTTTTTGTAAACAGCTAAAATAACAAAACTTGTGTCACTGTCCAAATATTTCTGGCCCTAACTGTATCTCCCCTAATACCATCCATCACTAGTGGCTGCTGACTGCTCCAGCACTGCCTTGGACCACCACATATCTCCCCTCCTATCATCCATCACTAGTGGCTGCTGACTGCTCCGGCACTGCCCTGGACCACCACATTTCTCCCCTCATATCATCCATCACTAGTGGCTGCTGACTGCTGCGGCACTGCCCCGGACCACCACATATCTGCCCTCATAGCATCGATCACTGGTGGCTGCTGACTGCTCCAGCACTGCTCTGGACCACCACAAATCTCCCCTAATACCATCAATCACTAGTGGCTGCTGACTGCTCCGACACTGCCCAGGACCACCACATATCTCCCTTCATACCATCCATCACTAGTGGCTGCTGACTGCTCTGGCACTGCCCTGGACCACCACATATCTTCCCTCATAGCATCGATCACTAGTGGCTAGTGGCTGCTGACTGCTCCAGCACTGCCCTGGACCACCACATATCTCCCCTCATACCATCAATCACTAGTGGCTGCTGACTGCTCCGGCACTGCCCTGGACCACCACATATCTCCCCTCATACCATCGATCACTACTGGCTGCTGACTGCTCCGGCACTGCCCTGGACCACCACATATCTCCCTTCATACCATCCATCACTAGTGGCTGCTGACTGCTCCGGCACTGCCCTGGACCACCACATATCTCCGCTCATACCATCGATCACTACTGGCTGCTGACTGCTCCGGCACTGCCCTGGACCACCACATATCTCCCCTCATACCATCGATCACTACTGGCTGCTGACTGCTCCGGCACTGCCCTGGACCACCACATATCTCCCTTCATACCATCCATCACTAGTGGCTGCTGACTGCTCCGGCACTGCCCTGGACCACCACATATCTCCCCTCATACCATCAATCACTAGTGGCCGGTAACTGCTCCAGCACTGCCCTGGACCACCACATATCTCCCCTCATACCATCAATCACTAGTGGCTGCTGACTGCTCCGGCACTGCCCTGGACCACCACATATCTCCCCTCATACCATCAATCACTAGTGGCCGGTAACTGCTCCAGCACTGCCCTGGACCACCACATATCTCCCCTCATACCATCAATCACTAGTGGCCGGTAACTGCTCCAGCACTGCCCTGGACCACCACATATCTCCCCTCATACCATCAATCACTAGTGGCTGCTGACTGCTCCGGCACTGCCCTGGACCACCACATATCTCCCCTCATACCATCCATCACTAGTGGCTGCTGACTGCTCCGGCACTGCCCTGGACCACCACATATCTCCCCTCATACCATCACTCACAAGTGGCTGCTGACTGCTCCAACACTGCCCTGGACCACCACATACAGTGCCTACAAGTAGTATTCAACCCCCTGCAGATTTAGCAGGTTTACACATTTGGAATTAACTTGGCATTGTGACATTTGGACTGTAGATCAGCCTGGAAGTGTGAAATGCACTGCAGCAAAAAAGAATGTTATTTCTTTGTTTATTTTTTTTTTTAAATTGTGAAAAGTCTTTTCAGAGGGTCATTTATTATTCAACCCCTCAACCCACCAGAATTCTGTTTGGTTCCCCTAAAGTATTAAGAAGTAGTTCAGGCACAAAGAACAATGAGCTTCACATGTTTGGATTAATTATCTCCTTTTCCAGCCTTTTCTGACTATTTAAGACCCTCCCCAAACTTGTGAACAGCACTCATACATGGTCAACATGGGAAAGACAAAGGAGCATTCCAAGGCCATCAGAAACAAGATCGTGGGGGGGTCACAAGGCTGGCAAGGAAGGGGTACAAAACCCTTTCCAAGGAGTTGGGCCTACCTGTCTCCACTGTTGGGAGCATCATCCAGAAGTGGAAGGCTTATGGAACTACTGTTAGCCTTCCACGGCCTGGACAGCCTTTGAAAGTTTCCTCCCGTGCCGAGGCCAGGCTTGTCCGAAGAGTCAAGGCTAACCCAAAGACAACAAGGAAAGAGCTCCGGGAAGATCTCATGGCAGTGGGGACATTGGTTTCAGTCAATACCATAAGTAACGTACTCCACCGCAATGGTCTCCGTTCCAGACGAGCCCGTAAGGTACCTTTACTTTCAAAGCGTCATGTCAAGGCTCGTCTACAGTTTGCTCATGATCACTTGGAGGACTCGGAGACTGACTGGTTCAAGGTTCTCTGGTCTGATGAGACCAAGATCGAGATCTTTGGTGCCAACCACACACGTGACGTTTGGAGACTGGATGGCACTGCATACGACCCCAAGAATACCATCCCTACAGTCAAGCATGGTGGTGGCAGCATCATGCTGTGGGGCTGTTTCTCAGCCAAGGGGCCTGGCCATCTGGTCCGCATCCATGGGAAGATGGATAGCACGGCCTACCTGGAGATTTTGGCCAAGAACCTCCGCTCCTCCATCAAGGATCTTAAGATGGGTCGTCATTTCATCTTCCAACAAGACAACGACCCAAAGCACACAGCCAAGAAAACCAAGGCCTGGTTCAAGAGGCAAAAAATCAAGGTGTTGCAGTGGCTTAGTCAGTCTCCTGACCTTAACCCAATTGAAAACTTGTGGAAGGAGCTCAAGATTAAAGTCCACATGAGACACCCAAAGAACCTAGATAACTTGGAGAAGATCTGCATGGAGGAGTGGGCAAAGATAACTCCAGAGACCTGTGGCGGCCTGATCAGGTCTTATAAAAGACGATTATTAGCTGTAATTGCAAACAAAGGTTATTCCACAAAATATTAAACCTAGGGGTTGAATAATAATTGACCCACACTTTTATGTTTAAAATTTATAAAAATTTAACTGAGCAACAAAACTTTTTGGTTTGTAAGATTTATGCATCTGTTAATAAATCCTGCTCTTGTTTGAAGCTTGAAGGCTCAAACTTATTTGCATCTTATTAAACCTGCTAAATCTGCAGGGGGTTGAATTCTACTTGTAGGCACTGTATCTCCCCTCATACCATCACTCACAAGTGGCTGCTGACTGCTCTGGCACTGCCCTGGACCACCACATATCTCCCCTCATAGCATCGATCACTAGTGGCTGCTGACTGCTCCAGCACTGCCCTGGACCACCACATATCTCCCCTCATACCATCCATCACTAGTGGCTGCTGACTGCTCCGGCACTGCCCTGCACCACCACATACAGTTAGGGCCAGAAATATTTGGACAGTGACACAATTTTCGCGAGTTGGGCTCTGCATGCCACCACATTGGATTTGAAATGAACCCTCTACAACAGAATTCAAGTGCAGATTGTAACGTTTAATTTGAAGGGTTGAACAAAAATATCTGATAGAAAATGTAGGAATTATACACATTTCTTTACAAACACTCCACATTTTAGGAGGTCAAAAGTAATTGGACAAATAAACATAACCCAAACAAAATATTTTTATTTTCAATATTTTGTTGCAAATCCTTTGGAGGCAATCACTGCCTTAAGTCTGGAACCCATGGACATCACCAAACGCTGGGTTTCCTCCTTCTTAATGCTTTGCCAGGCCTTTACAGCCGCAGCCTTCAGGTCTTGCTTGTTTGTGGGTCTTTCCGTCTTAAGTCTGGATTTGAGCAAGTGAAATGCATGCTCAATTGGGTTTAGATCTGGAGATTGACTTGGCCATTGCAGAATGTTCCACTTTTTGGCACTCATGAACTCCTGGGTAGCTTTGGATGTATGCTTGGGGTCATTGTCCATCTGTACTATGAAGCGCCGTCCAATCAACTTTGCAGCATTTGGCTGAATCTGGGCTGAAAGTATATCCCGGTACACTTCAGAATTCATCCGGCTACTCTTGTCTGCTCTTATGTCATCAATAAACACAAGTGACCCAGTGCCATTGAAAGCCATGCATGCCCATGCCATCACGTTGCCTCCACCATGTTTTACAGAGGATGTGGTGTGCCTTGGATCATGTGCCGTTCCCTTTCTTCTCCAAACTTTTTTCTTCCCATCATTCTGGTACAGGTTGATCTTTGTCTCATCTGTCCATAGAATACTTTTCCAGAACTGAGCTGGCTTCTTGAGGTGTTTTTCTGCAAATTTAACTCTGGCCTGTCTATTTTTGGTATTGATGAATGGTTTGCATCTAGATGTGAACCCTTTGTATTTACTGGCATGGAGTCTTCTCTTTACTGTTGACTTAGAGACAGATACACCTACTTCACTGAGAGTGTTCTGGACTTCAGTTCATGTTGTGAACGGGTTCTTCTTCACCAAATTAAGTATGCGGCGATCATCCACCACTGTTGTCATCCGTGGACGCCCAGGCCTTTTTGAGTTCCCAAGCTCACCAGTCAATTCCTTTTTTCTCAGAATGTACCCAACTGTTGATTTTGCTACTCCAAGCATGTCTGCTATCTCTCTGATGGATTTTTTCTTTTTTTTCAGCCTCAGGATGTTCTGCTTCACCTCAATTGAGAGTTCCTTTGACCGCATGTTGTCTGCTCACAGCAACAGCTTCCAAATGCAAAACCACACACCTGGAATCCACCCCTGACCTTTTAACTACTTCATTGATTACAGGTTAACGAGGGAGACCCCTTCAGAGTTAATTGCAGCCCTTAGAGTCCATTGTCCAATTACTTTTGGTCCCTTGAAAAAGAGGACGCTATGCATTACAGAGCTATGATTCCTAAACCCTTTCTCCGATTTGGATTTGGAAACTATCATATTGCAGCTGGGAGTGTGCACTTTCAGCCCATATTATATATATAATTGTAATACTGAAAATGTTTTTGTAAACAGCTAAAATAACAAAACTTGTGTCACTGTCCAAATATTTCTGGCCCTAACTGTATCTCCCCTAATACCATCCATCACTAGTGGCTGCTGACTGCTCCAGCACTGCCTTGGACCACCACATATCTCCCCTCCTATCATCCATCACTAGTGGCTGCTGACTGCTCCGGCACTGCCCTGGACCACCACATTTCTCCCCTCATATCATCCATCACTAGTGGCTGCTGACTGCTGCGGCACTGCCCCGGACCACCACATATCTGCCCTCATAGCATCGATCACTGGTGGCTGCTGACTGCTCCAGCACTGCTCTGGACCACCACAAATCTCCCCTAATACCATCAATCACTAGTGGCTGCTGACTGCTCCGACACTGCCCAGGACCACCACATATCTCCCTTCATACCATCCATCACTAGTGGCTGCTGACTGCTCTGGCACTGCCCTGGACCACCACATATCTTCCCTCATAGCATCGATCACTAGTGGCTAGTGGCTGCTGACTGCTCCAGCACTGCCCTGGACCACCACATATCTCCCCTCATACCATCAATCACTAGTGGCTGCTGACTGCTCCGGCACTGCCCTGGACCACCACATATCTCCCCTCATACCATCGATCACTACTGGCTGCTGACTGCTCCGGCACTGCCCTGGACCACCACATATCTCCCTTCATACCATCCATCACTAGTGGCTGCTGACTGCTCCGGCACTGCCCTGGACCACCACATATCTCCGCTCATACCATCGATCACTACTGGCTGCTGACTGCTCCGGCACTGCCCTGGACCACCACATATCTCCCCTCATACCATCGATCACTACTGGCTGCTGACTGCTCCGGCACTGCCCTGGACCACCACATATCTCCCTTCATACCATCCATCACTAGTGGCTGCTGACTGCTCCGGCACTGCCCTGGACCACCACATATCTCCCCTCATACCATCAATCACTAGTGGCCGGTAACTGCTCCAGCACTGCCCTGGACCACCACATATCTCCCCTCATACCATCAATCACTAGTGGCTGCTGACTGCTCCGGCACTGCCCTGGACCACCACATATCTCCCCTCATACCATCAATCACTAGTGGCCGGTAACTGCTCCAGCACTGCCCTGGACCACCACATATCTCCCCTCATACCATCAATCACTAGTGGCCGGTAACTGCTCCAGCACTGCCCTGGACCACCACATATCTCCCCTCATACCATCAATCACTAGTGGCTGCTGACTGCTCCGGCACTGCCCTGGACCACCACATATCTCCCCTCATACCATCCATCACTAGTGGCTGCTGACTGCTCCGGCACTGCCCTGGACCACCACATATCTCCCCTCATACCATCACTCACAAGTGGCTGCTGACTGCTCCAACACTGCCCTGGACCACCACATACAGTGCCTACAAGTAGTATTCAACCCCCTGCAGATTTAGCAGGTTTACACATTTGGAATTAACTTGGCATTGTGACATTTGGACTGTAGATCAGCCTGGAAGTGTGAAATGCACTGCAGCAAAAAAGAATGTTATTTCTTTGTTTATTTTTTTTTTTAAATTGTGAAAAGTCTTTTCAGAGGGTCATTTATTATTCAACCCCTCAACCCACCAGAATTCTGTTTGGTTCCCCTAAAGTATTAAGAAGTAGTTCAGGCACAAAGAACAATGAGCTTCACATGTTTGGATTAATTATCTCCTTTTCCAGCCTTTTCTGACTATTTAAGACCCTCCCCAAACTTGTGAACAGCACTCATACATGGTCAACATGGGAAAGACAAAGGAGCATTCCAAGGCCATCAGAAACAAGATCGTGGGGGGGTCACAAGGCTGGCAAGGAAGGGGTACAAAACCCTTTCCAAGGAGTTGGGCCTACCTGTCTCCACTGTTGGGAGCATCATCCAGAAGTGGAAGGCTTATGGAACTACTGTTAGCCTTCCACGGCCTGGACAGCCTTTGAAAGTTTCCTCCCGTGCCGAGGCCAGGCTTGTCCGAAGAGTCAAGGCTAACCCAAAGACAACAAGGAAAGAGCTCCGGGAAGATCTCATGGCAGTGGGGACATTGGTTTCAGTCAATACCATAAGTAACGTACTCCACCGCAATGGTCTCCGTTCCAGACGAGCCCGTAAGGTACCTTTACTTTCAAAGCGTCATGTCAAGGCTCGTCTACAGTTTGCTCATGATCACTTGGAGGACTCGGAGACTGACTGGTTCAAGGTTCTCTGGTCTGATGAGACCAAGATCGAGATCTTTGGTGCCAACCACACACGTGACGTTTGGAGACTGGATGGCACTGCATACGACCCCAAGAATACCATCCCTACAGTCAAGCATGGTGGTGGCAGCATCATGCTGTGGGGCTGTTTCTCAGCCAAGGGGCCTGGCCATCTGGTCCGCATCCATGGGAAGATGGATAGCACGGCCTACCTGGAGATTTTGGCCAAGAACCTCCGCTCCTCCATCAAGGATCTTAAGATGGGTCGTCATTTCATCTTCCAACAAGACAACGACCCAAAGCACACAGCCAAGAAAACCAAGGCCTGGTTCAAGAGGCAAAAAATCAAGGTGTTGCAGTGGCTTAGTCAGTCTCCTGACCTTAACCCAATTGAAAACTTGTGGAAGGAGCTCAAGATTAAAGTCCACATGAGACACCCAAAGAACCTAGATAACTTGGAGAAGATCTGCATGGAGGAGTGGGCAAAGATAACTCCAGAGACCTGTGGCGGCCTGATCAGGTCTTATAAAAGACGATTATTAGCTGTAATTGCAAACAAAGGTTATTCCACAAAATATTAAACCTAGGGGTTGAATAATAATTGACCCACACTTTTATGTTTAAAATTTATAAAAATTTAACTGAGCAACAAAACTTTTTGGTTTGTAAGATTTATGCATCTGTTAATAAATCCTGCTCTTGTTTGAAGCTTGAAGGCTCAAACTTATTTGCATCTTATTAAACCTGCTAAATCTGCAGGGGGTTGAATTCTACTTGTAGGCACTGTATCTCCCCTCATACCATCACTCACAAGTGGCTGCTGACTGCTCTGGCACTGCCCTGGACCACCACATATCTCCCCTCATAGCATCGATCACTAGTGGCTGCTGACTGCTCCAGCACTGCCCTGGACCACCACATATCTCCCCTCATACCATCCATCACTAGTGGCTGCTGACTGCTCCGGCACTGCCCTGCACCACCACATACAGTTAGGGCCAGAAATATTTGGACAGTGACACAATTTTCGCGAGTTGGGCTCTGCATGCCACCACATTGGATTTGAAATGAACCCTCTACAACAGAATTCAAGTGCAGATTGTAACGTTTAATTTGAAGGGTTGAACAAAAATATCTGATAGAAAATGTAGGAATTATACACATTTCTTTACAAACACTCCACATTTTAGGAGGTCAAAAGTAATTGGACAAATAAACATAACCCAAACAAAATATTTTTATTTTCAATATTTTGTTGCAAATCCTTTGGAGGCAATCACTGCCTTAAGTCTGGAACCCATGGACATCACCAAACGCTGGGTTTCCTCCTTCTTAATGCTTTGCCAGGCCTTTACAGCCGCAGCCTTCAGGTCTTGCTTGTTTGTGGGTCTTTCCGTCTTAAGTCTGGATTTGAGCAAGTGAAATGCATGCTCAATTGGGTTTAGATCTGGAGATTGACTTGGCCATTGCAGAATGTTCCACTTTTTGGCACTCATGAACTCCTGGGTAGCTTTGGATGTATGCTTGGGGTCATTGTCCATCTGTACTATGAAGCGCCGTCCAATCAACTTTGCAGCATTTGGCTGAATCTGGGCTGAAAGTATATCCCGGTACACTTCAGAATTCATCCGGCTACTCTTGTCTGCTCTTATGTCATCAATAAACACAAGTGACCCAGTGCCATTGAAAGCCATGCATGCCCATGCCATCACGTTGCCTCCACCATGTTTTACAGAGGATGTGGTGTGCCTTGGATCATGTGCCGTTCCCTTTCTTCTCCAAACTTTTTTCTTCCCATCATTCTGGTACAGGTTGATCTTTGTCTCATCTGTCCATAGAATACTTTTCCAGAACTGAGCTGGCTTCTTGAGGTGTTTTTCTGCAAATTTAACTCTGGCCTGTCTATTTTTGGTATTGATGAATGGTTTGCATCTAGATGTGAACCCTTTGTATTTACTGGCATGGAGTCTTCTCTTTACTGTTGACTTAGAGACAGATACACCTACTTCACTGAGAGTGTTCTGGACTTCAGTTCATGTTGTGAACGGGTTCTTCTTCACCAAATTAAGTATGCGGCGATCATCCACCACTGTTGTCATCCGTGGACGCCCAGGCCTTTTTGAGTTCCCAAGCTCACCAGTCAATTCCTTTTTTCTCAGAATGTACCCAACTGTTGATTTTGCTACTCCAAGCATGTCTGCTATCTCTCTGATGGATTTTTTCTTTTTTTTCAGCCTCAGGATGTTCTGCTTCACCTCAATTGAGAGTTCCTTTGACCGCATGTTGTCTGCTCACAGCAACAGCTTCCAAATGCAAAACCACACACCTGGAATCCACCCCTGACCTTTTAACTACTTCATTGATTACAGGTTAACGAGGGAGACCCCTTCAGAGTTAATTGCAGCCCTTAGAGTCCATTGTCCAATTACTTTTGGTCCCTTGAAAAAGAGGACGCTATGCATTACAGAGCTATGATTCCTAAACCCTTTCTCCGATTTGGATTTGGAAACTATCATATTGCAGCTGGGAGTGTGCACTTTCAGCCCATATTATATATATAATTGTAATACTGAAAATGTTTTTGTAAACAGCTAAAATAACAAAACTTGTGTCACTGTCCAAATATTTCTGGCCCTAACTGTATCTCCCCTAATACCATCCATCACTAGTGGCTGCTGACTGCTCCAGCACTGCCTTGGACCACCACATATCTCCCCCTCCTATCATCCATCACTAGTGGCTGCTGACTGCTCCGGCACTGCCCTGGACCACCACATTTCTCCCCTCATATCATCCATCACTAGTGGCTGCTGACTGCTGCGGCACTGCCCCGGACCACCACATATCTGCCCTCATAGCATCGATCACTGGTGGCTGCTGACTGCTCCAGCACTGCTCTGGACCACCACAAATCTCCCCTAATACCATCAATCACTAGTGGCTGCTGACTGCTCCGACACTGCCCAGGACCACCACATATCTCCCTTCATACCATCCATCACTAGTGGCTGCTGACTGCTCTGGCACTGCCCTGGACCACCACATATCTTCCCTCATAGCATCGATCACTAGTGGCTAGTGGCTGCTGACTGCTCCAGCACTGCCCTGGACCACCACATATCTCCCCTCATACCATCAATCACTAGTGGCTGCTGACTGCTCCGGCACTGCCCTGGACCACCACATATCTCCCCTCATACCATCGATCACTACTGGCTGCTGACTGCTCCGGCACTGCCCTGGACCACCACATATCTCCCTTCATACCATCCATCACTAGTGGCTGCTGACTGCTCCGGCACTGCCCTGGACCACCACATATCTCCGCTCATACCATCGATCACTACTGGCTGCTGACTGCTCCGGCACTGCCCTGGACCACCACATATCTCCCCTCATACCATCGATCACTACTGGCTGCTGACTGCTCCGGCACTGCCCTGGACCACCACATATCTCCCTTCATACCATCCATCACTAGTGGCTGCTGACTGCTCCGGCACTGCCCTGGACCACCACATATCTCCCCTCATACCATCGATCACTACTAGCTGCTGACTGCTCCAGCACTGCCCTGGACCACCACATATCTCCCCTCATACCATTCATCACTAGTGGCTGCTGACTGCTCCAGCACTGCCCTGGACCACCACATATCTCCCTTCATACCATCCATCACTAGTGGCTGCTGACTGCTCCAGCACTGCCCTGGACCACCACATATCTCCACTCATACCATCGATCATTGGGGGCTGCTGACTGCTCCAGGACTGCCGTGGACCACCACATATCTGCCCTCATACCATCCATCACTAGTGGCTGTTGACTGCTCCAGCACTGCCCTGGACCACCACATATCTCCCCTCATACCATCCATCACTAGTGGCCGGTAACTGCTCCGGCACTGCCCTGGACCACCACATATCTCCCCTCATACCATCCATCACTGGTGGCTGCTGACTGCTCCGGCACTGCCCTGGACCACCACATATCTTCCCTATACCATCCATCACTAGTGGCTGCTGACTGCTCCACCACTGCCCTGGACCACCACATATCTCCCCTTATACCATCGATCACTAGTGGCCGCTGACTGCTCCGGCACTGCCCTGCACCACCACATATCTCCCCTCATACCATTAATCACTGGTGGCTGCTGACTGCTCCAGCACTGCTCTGGACCACCACAAATCTCCTCTCATACCATCACTCACAAGTGGCTGCTGACTGCTCCAACACTGCCCTGGACCACCACATATCTCCCCTCATACCATCACTAGTGGCTGCTGACTGCTCTGGCACTGCCCTGAACCACCACATATCTCCCCTCATATCATCCATCACTAGTGGCTGCTGACTGCTCCGACACTGCCCAGGACCACCACATATCTCCCCTCATACCATCCATCACTAGTGGCTGCTGACTGCTCTGGCACTGCCCTGAACCACCACATATCTCCCCTCATACCATCACTCACAAGTGGCTGCTGACTGCTCCGGCACTGCCCTGGACCACCACATATCTCCCCTCATATCATCCATCACTAGTGGCTGCTGACTGCTCCGACACTGCCCAGGACCACCACATATCTCCCCTCATACCATCCATCACTAGTGGCTGCTGACTGCTCCGGCACTGCCCTGAACCACCACATATCTCCCCTCATACCATCACTCACAAGTGGCTGCTGACTGCTCCAACACTGCCCTGGACCACCACATACAGTGCCTACAAGTAGTATTCAACCCCCTGCAGATTTAGCAGGTTTACACATTTGGAATTAACTTGGCATTGTGACATTTGGACCGTAGATCAGCCTGGAAGTGTGAAATGCACTGCAGCAAAAAAGAATGTTATTTCTTTGTTTATTTTTTTTTTTAAATTGTGAAAAGTCTTTTCAGAGGGTCATTTATTATTCAACCCCTCAACCCACCAGAATTCTGTTTGGTTCCCCTAAAGTATTAAGAAGTAGTTCAGGCACAAAGAACAATGAGCTTCACATGTTTGGATTAATTATCTCCTTTTCCAGCCTTTTCTGACTATTTAAGACCCTCCCCAAACTTGTGAACAGCACTCATACATGGTCAACATGGGAAAGACAAAGGAGCATTCCAAGGCCATCAGAAACAAGATCGTGGGGGGGTCACAAGGCTGGCAAGGAAGGGGTACAAAACCCTTTCCAAGGAGTTGGGCCTACCTGTCTCCACTGTTGGGAGCATCATCCAGAAGTGGAAGGCTTATGGAACTACTGTTAGCCTTCCACGGCCTGGACAGCCTTTGAAAGTTTCCTCCCGTGCCGAGGCCAGGCTTGTCCGAAGAGTCAAGGCTAACCCAAAGACAACAAGGAAAGAGCTCCGGGAAGATCTCATGGCAGTGGGGACATTGGTTTCAGTCAATACCATAAGTAACGTACTCCACCGCAATGGTCTCCGTTCCAGACGAGCCCGTAAGGTACCTTTACTTTCAAAGAGTCATGTCAAGGCTCGTCTACAGTTTGCTCATGATCACTTGCAGGACTCGGAGACTGACTGGTTCAAGGTTCTCTGGTCTGATGAGACCAAGATCGAGATCTTTCGTGCCAACCACACACGTGACGTTTGGAGACTGGATGGCACTGCATACGACCCCAAGAATACCATAACTACAGTCAAGCATGGTGGTGGCAGCATCATGCTGTGGGGCTGTTTCTCAGCCAAGGGGCCTGGCCATCTGGTCTGCTTCCATGGGAAGATGGATAGCATGGCCTACCTGGAGATTTTGGCCAAGAACCTCCGCTCCTCCATCAAGGATCTTAAGATGGGTCGTCATTTCATCTTCCAACAAGACAACGACCCAAAGCACACAGCCAAGAAAACCAAGGCCTGGTTCAAGAGGCAAAAAATCAAGGTGTTGCAGTGGCTTAGTCAGTCTCCTGACCTTTACCCAATTGAAAACTTGTGGAAGGAGCTCAAGATTAAAGTCCACATGAGACACCCAAAGAACCTAGATAACTTGGAGAAGATCTGCATGGAGGAGTGGGCCAAGATAACTCCAGAGACCTGTGCCGGCCTGATCAGGTCTTATAAAAGACGATTATTAGCTGTAATTGCAAACAAAGGTTATTCCACAAAATATTAAACCTAGGGGTTGAATAATAATTGACCCACAATTTTATGTTTAAAATTTATAAAAATTTAACTGAGCAACAAAACTTTTTGGTTTGTAAGATTTATGCATCTGTTAATAAATCCTGCTCTTGTTTGAAGCTTGAAGGCTCAAACTTATTTGCATCTTATTAAACCTGCTAAATCTGCAGGGGGTTGAATTCTACTTGTAGGCACTGTATCTCCCCTCATACCATCACTCACAAGTGGCTGCTGACTGCTCTGGCACTGCCCTGAACCACCACATATCTCCCCTCATACCATCACTCACAAGTGGCTGCTGACTGCTCCGGCACTGCGCTGAACCACCACATATCTCCCCTCATACCATCACTCACAAGTGGCTGCTGACTGCTCCGGCACTGCCCCGGACCACCACATATCTCCCCTCATACCATCACTCACAAGTGGCTGCTGACTGCTCCGGCACTGCCCTGGACCACCACATATCTCCCCTCATACCATCAATCACTAGTGGCCGGTAACTGCTCCAGCACTGCCCTGGACCACCACATATCTCCCCTCATACCATCAATCACTAGTGGCCGGTAACTGCTCCAGCACTGCCCTGGACCACCACATATCTCCCCTCATACCATCACTCACAAGTGGCTGCTGACTGCTCCGGCACTGCGCTGAACCACCACATATCTCCCCTCATACCATCCATCACTAGTGGCTGCTGACTGCTCCGGCACTGCCCTGGACCACCACATATCTCCCCTCATACCATCACTCACAAGTGGCTGCTGACTGCTCCGGCACTGCCCCGGACCACCACATATCTCCCCTCATACCATCACTCACAAGTGGCTGCTGACTGCTCCGGCACTGCCCTGGACCACCACATATCTCCCCTCATACCATCACTCACTAGTGGCCGGTAACTGCTCCAGCACTGCCCTGGACCACCACATATCTCCCCTCATACCATCCATCACTAGTGGCTGCTGACTGCTCCGGCACTGCCCTGGACCACCACATATCTCCCCTCATACCATCAATCACTAGTGGCCGGTAACTGCTCCAGCACTGCCCTGGACCACCACATATCTCCCCTCATACCATCCATCACTAGTGGCTGCTGACTGCTCCGGCACTGCCCTGGACCACCACATATCTCCCCTCATACCATCAATCACTAGTGGCCGGTAACTGCTCCAGCACTGCCCTGGACCACCACATATCTCCCCTCATACCATCCATCACTAGTGGCTGCTGACTGCTCCAGCACTGCCCTGGACGACCACATATCTCCCCTCATACCATCGATCACTAGTGGCTGCTGACTGCTCCAGCACTGCCCTGGACCACCACATATCTCCCCTCATACCATCAATCACTAGTGGCCGGTAACTGCTCCAGCACTGCCCTGGACCACCACATATCTCCCCTCATACCATCAATCACTAGTGGCCGGTAACTGCTCCGGCACTGCCCTGGACCACCACATATCTCCCCTCATATCATCAATCACTAGTGGCCGGTAACTGCTCCGGCACTGCCCTGGACCACCACATATCTCCCCTCATACCATCCATCACTAGTGGCTGCTGACTGCTCCGGCACTGCCCTGGACCACCACATATCTCCCCTCATACCATCAATCACTAGTGGCCGGTAACTGCTCCAGCACTGCCCTGGACCACCACATATCTCCCCTCATACCATCCATCACTAGTGGCTGCTGACTGCTCCAGCACTGCCCTGGACGACCACATATCTCCCCTCATACCATCAATCACTAGTGGCTGCTGACTGCTCCAGCACTGCCCTGGACCACCACATATCTCCCCTCATACCATCAATCACTAGTGGCCGGTAACTGCTCCAGCACTGCCCTGGACCACCACATATCTCCCCTCATACCATCAATCACTAGTGGCCGGTAACTGCTCCGGCACTGCCCTGGACCACCACATATCTCCCCTCATATCATCAATCACTAGTGGCCGGTAACTGCTCCGGCACTGCCCTGGACCACCACATATCTCCCCTCATACCATCAATCACTAGTGGCTGCTGACTGCTCACATGAACCAGGGAGGAAACAAATGAGTTTTATTTGAGCAATAAGGTGCATTAAAAGGGTTATCCAATAAATATGCATTAGGCAACAGTAAAACACCTGTCACTGAAATGCTGGGCCCAGTGATTGGCAGCAGTGGTCATGTGTTGCAGACAGGACGACGCTGCTGCAGTCGCAGAGAGGTTGGGCAAGAACAGCAGGAGAATCAGCAGGTAAGCAACACCCATTGTTATTCTAGAGCTTTCATCAGCAGCTGGCGGGTGCAGTAGTGCAGACATACAGGCTCCCTGCGCTGACAGCACATCGTGTACTGCCGCTCCTGCCGCTGCCATGTATGAGCGAGCAGTTTGCATGGATCAGTGCGACACATCAGGATGAATATCGCAGGTGGCGGAGGAAATTCTACCCTGAGAGTAGGGGGGGGGGGCAATGGCCACCAGGAGCAATATCTGTTATGCTCCTACAATGATAGAAACATATAACAATAATAATAATAATAATAATTTTATTTCTATGGTGCTGACATTCTGCAGCACTTTACAAATTATAGAGGGGACTTGTACAGACAATAAACATTACAGCATAACAGAAATCACAGTTCAAAACAGATACCAGGAGGAGTGAGGGCCCTGCTCGCAAGCTTACAAACTATGGGGAAAAGGGGAGACACGAGGTGGATGGTAACAATTGCTTTAGTTATTCGGACCAGCTATAGTGTAAGGCTCAGGTGTTCATGTAAAGCTGCATGAACCAGTTAACTGCCTAAGTATGTAGCAGTACAGACACAGAGGGCTAATTCTGCATAAAGTGTATGAGAACATGATGCGAGGAACCTGATTATGTTTTTTTTTTTTTTGAATGGGCCACACAGGGATCGTTAGGTTAATGCATTGAGGCGGTAGGCCAACCTGAACAAATGCGTTTTTAGGGCACGCTTAAAACTGTGGGGATTGGGGATTAATCGTATTAACCTAGGTAGTGCATTCCAAAGAATCGGCGCAGCACGTGTAAAGTCTTGGAGACGGAAATGGGAGGTTCTTATTATTGAGGATGCTAACCTGAGGTCATTAGCGGAGCAGAGGGCACGGGTAGGGTGGTAGACTGAGACCAGGGAGGAGATGTAGGGTGGTGCTGAGCCATGGAGTGCTTTGTGGATGAGGGTAGTAGTTTTGTACTGGATTCTGGAGTGGATGGGTAGCCAGTGTAATGACTGGCACAGGGTAGAGGTGTAACGGTTGGTGAGGAATATGATCCTGGCAGCAGCATTCAGGACAGATTGGAGCGGGGAGAGTTTGGTAAGAGGGAGACCGATTAGTAGAGAGTTACAATAGTCCAGATGAGAATGAATAAGTGAGACAGTCAGAGTTTTTACAGAGTCAAAAGCAAGAAAAAGGCGAATTCTAGAAATGTTTTTGAGGTGCAGGTGACAAGAGAGCCAGTGATCGGATGTGGGGAGGTGATAATAATAATAATAATGATATTATTATTATTAATACTTCTTGCTGACCTCCAAGCACACAGCCCATAACATAATAGACCCGGATCGGCACATAATCAGCGAGTCAATGACAGAGCAGAGGAGACGGCGCACACAGCAGTGTCACGGCTTCTGTACGTGCGGGGGCAACCATCACTGGGGCCACCATTTCTATACGGGACGTCCGTCTTGCTATTTGCCCATGTGCCATTTACACTGTGATAAATAGCGCTGTGGATTTTATATGATGAGATCTTAAATCGGATTTCTGTCACTGAACACTGCAGGTTTTATAAGAGAATGAGATGTGAAACCAAACATTGCCGCCACTGGAACATGCAGATATTTGTCACAAGGCCGCAGTCTGAATTTCACTGTGTATTCGCTCCGTGGGAATGTACCATTAGAATAATTGAAAACTTAGCAGGTTTTTGCTACATCATCGGAGAATAGCATTATCAATGGACAGAGACCCTGATTCCTGTGAGGTATCACTTACAGATTACAGGGGGCCGCTGTTATGATAAAATCACAGTTTTATCTGAAGCAGATCTAGCAGCGCTCTCAATGCCGAGCTCTGCATAACCCCGCCCACATCACTGATTGGAAGATTTCTGACAGTGTACACAGAAGTCTGCCAATCAGTGGAGGGGGTGGAGTTAACACCGCGATAATCTGATGATAAAACACTGATTTTATTGATTTAAGCAGCCTAGTAAGTGACATATTGTTGGAACCAGGGTCTCTGTCTCTACATCATGCTACTCTTGGATAACAGGCAAAAACCTGTTCACAGGTTCCCTTTAAATGTGTGTATTTGGGCCAAAAAATTATTTTTGCAATTGGACTTCATTAAAAAAGTTGCAGTTTGGCTTTTATATGCTTTTTATTTCTTACACATTTAAGATTTACATTGTCTGGTCATAAATCAGCACAAAGGAAAAGACATCATTCAGACTGTCCTAGCGGGCTGACTGACAGACACCAATAGACTGTGCAGCATAGAGGCTAGAGAAGCCAAAAGAAGCACATTGATTTTTATTTTAATCTAATTGCAAGTATAGTAAGTACATGTAACTGGGAGAAAGAAAAAAATTGTCCCCAACGTGACACCGTAAGAAATCATTCCATCGTCTAGTCCTCTTCTGACCATCAGCCCTCACTTCACAAACAGGGAATAGCTGCTGCGGGCTGGGACAGAATCCACGGACACCTGGAAAAGCGCCATAAGTCCATATGGCAGAAACGGAGAGCCCCCAAGATCTACTCTCACAACAGCATCCATTTGTAAGACCCATGGAGAGCATAAAGCAGACCTGTCACCGGGTGTCACAATATACACTGCATTAATTAATAAACAGCCTGGTAGACCTCTTGAGGCTGGCATACTTACTATGAAAATCTAACAGAATGGTTGTATAACGATTTTTGAAAATTTTTTATGCCCTGTAGGTGGACTAATTTTGAGCCATTTTGACGTGGATTTTCAATGTAAATACACCAGGCTCATCAGGTCAAATACCTATTAAAAAGGTGTATGCAGTTTGTATTGTGAAATATGCTAATGGATTAGCTTTTAAAGGTGTTTTCTCCTAGTTATTGCAGACAAAAAGGTAGTCGGGAACGCCACGGTTGCCATGGGTCTTAATGTTTTCCACATTTTCCCCTCTTGGCCAGCTCGCTCTTGGAAAACCCGAAATAATTTATTTATTGGTATGGGTCTTGAAAAGGGGTTAATGAAGGATATTTTGCTTAAGAGAGAAACTGGGGAGGAGACAAAGCACAGACAGGCTGATCTCTGTGTAACAATATAGGATAGAGATGATTGTGCTCACCAGGATGGGCTGTGTTCACCTGGATGGGCTGGTCACACAACCACTTATAAGGCTGCTGCAGACCCACAAAGAACTGGAGAAACAAATGGGCTATTCTGCGCTGCCGGAGAAAAAAAAAATGAAGGATGCCAATCCAATTTCAGGTGGGTTTATTAGTCAACGCGTTTCGAAGTATAAAACATCTTGATCAGGACAAACCACGATGAAGAAAGTCTTTGAAAGGCACAATATGGGAGCAAGGAAGCACTGATCTCTCCATGTAGGACTCATTCAATGAAAGCATCTGCACCAAGTCCGCCCCACTCAGCTCTCAGTGAAGAGGATTTGGAGCTCAGGTTCTGATCCAATCTGCAGCTAATTAGGGGACAATAACTATGAAACTGGGGGGCTTTCAAAAGACCGTTCACGTGTAGCACAATGCCAAATGTGTAAAGGTACCGTCACACTGGACGATATCGCTAGCGATCCGTGACGTTGCAACGTCCTGGCTAGCGATATCGTCCAGTGTGACAGGCAGCAGCGATCAGGCCCCTGCTGTGATGTCGCTGGTCGGGGAAGAAAGGCCAGAACTTTATTTCATCGCTGGCTCTCCCGCTGACATCGCTGAATCGGCGTGTGTGACGCCGATTCAGCGATGTCTTCGCTGGTAACCAAGGTAAACATCGGGTTACTAAGCGCAGGGCCGCGCTTAGTAACCCGATGTTTACCCTGGTTACCATCGTTAAAGTAAAAAAAACAACCACTACATACTTACCTACCGCTGTCTGTCCCCGGCGCTCTGCTTCTCTGCTCTGGCTGTGAGCGCCGGGCAGCCGGAAAGCAGAGCGGTGACGTCACCGCTCTGCTTTCCGGCCGCTGTGCTCACACAGGGCAGAGAAGCAGAGCGCCGGAGGACAGACAGCGATAGGTAAGTATGTAGTGGTTGTTTTTTTTACTTTAACGATGGTAACCAGGGTAAACATCAGGTTACTAAGCGCGGCCCTGCGCTTAGTAACCCGATGTTTACCCTGGTTACCCGGGGACTTCGGCATCGTTGGTCGCTGGAGAGCGGTCTGTGTGACAGCTCTCCAGCGACCAAACAGCGATGCTGCAGCGATCCGGATCGTTGTCGGTATCGCTGCAGCGTCGCTTAAGTGTGACGGTACCTTTAGGCATCGTTCACACTTATCCTGTGCACTACGCTGAGCACTGTGTCAGGGTTTCCACCGAAAGCTCAAAAACTGGATTGAGGTGGAGCCTTCAGAATAATGGGGCAGACCGAGTTGGTTTTGGCCTCAATTTTGCTGGCATCCGTCTTTTTTAGGAAGACATAAAAGGAGTGGTGAACTACGCTTCTGTGATTGCCTATGTAGACAGACAGGCGAATTGGAAGCCACAGAGTCCAAAATAACTCCGTCTACCCCAATACAATGAATGGGTCTGTATGAATCATGAAAACCCCGATGCAGTGCTCAGCGCAGAGCAAGGGATAACTGTGGCTGAGCCCAACGTGGTCATTGTGTTGTGGGAGGCTGTAATCTGAAGTGAACCCACAACCAGTCTGCATTTGTCACAATCGCCGTGTGTGAGGGATCCAGAGTAAAAAGCCCATGTCTGGCTTAACCTCTGGGGTCTCAGCTATGCCCCTGATGGTTCTGCTGCTATCAGATAGAACGGAGCATCAGGTAGTAAAGCAGCAGATTGCAGAGTGTGCGACCAGGACACACCGGCACCTCACTGATCACGGGCAGAACTACACACCTACTATGGTCACATAGGATAAGGTACCAAAACCAAGCCAGATAGAAGAACATGGTATACACGACAAGTGACGAATAAGAGGGAAGCGACAACATTTATTACCAGGAAGAAGATAATTGTTCACAAAAAAAGGAACCATCACTTCATGCGTCACGATGGTGTGTCCAGGCTGTAAGGCGAGAAGTGGCAGAAGAGGAGGCTTTCTCCAGACAGTCACATACACAGTGTACCGGAAAGCATCTACAGAACCACAGATCTGCAGAGAAGACACCAGACCCACCAATAACTAATGGAGAGGGCATCAATGCGCCCACCGACGCGCTAACAAAACTCTCCATCAGAGAGCAGGAAGGGCCCATGTAGCCCAGATGGCACAATTTATTTTCTCATAACTGAATTACGGTATGTCGGACTAAGTCCACACCTACGGTACTTCAGCAACAATCAAGATAACACCACTGCCGAAGCCGTGCTATGACGGAAACAGACATGTCCTTGCAGGATCAAACATGGCGTATGCCATTTGACAACACAACCTAAAATCAGAGGTACAGGTTAGGTATCAGGTCCGTGTCCATGTGAACGAGGCCTGAGCGGAACACTACAGAATTGGATACATATGGAAAACGATAGGGGCCAATGTCACAAGACCCATCAGCATACAGGCACTGATAGCAGAAAACTGTGTCTCAGCCATAATATAAATAAATATATATATGTATAATATATATACACATACACACACGCAGACAGTATATACAGTACAGACCAAAAGTTAGGACACACCTTCTCATTTAAAGATTTTTCTGTATTTCCATGACTATGAGAATTGTACATTGACATTGAAGGCATCAAAACTATGAATTAACACATGTGGAATTATATACTTAACAAAAAAGTGTGAAACAACTGAAATTATGTCTTATGTTCTAGGTTCTTCAAAGTAGCCACCTTTTGCTTTGATGACTGCTTTGCACACTCTTGGCATTCTCTTGATGAGCTTCAAGAGGTAGTCACCGGGAATGGTCTTCCAACAATCTTGGAAGGAGTTCCCAGAGATGCTTAGCACTTGTTGGCCCTTTTGCCTTCACTCTGCGGTCCAGAACACCCCAAACCATCTTGATTGGGTTCACGTCTGGTGACTGTGGAGGCCAGGTCATCTGGCGTAGCGCCCCATCACTCTCCTTCTTGGTCAAATAGCCCTTACACAACCTGGAGGTGTGTTTGAGGTCATTGTCCTATTGAAAAATAAATGGAGGTCCAACTAAACACAAACCGAATGGAATAGCATGCCGCTGCCGTGGTCGCTATGCTGGTTCAGTATGCCTTCAATTTTGAATAAATCCCCAACAGTGTCACCAGCAAAGCACCCCACACCATCACACCTCCTCCTCCATGCTTCACGGTGGGAAGCAGGCATGTAGAGTCCATCCGTTCACCTTTTCTGCGTCGCAGAAAGACACAGTGGTTGGAACCAAAGATCTCAAATTTGGATTCATCAGACCAAAGCACAGATTTCCACTGGTCTAATGTCCATTCCTTGTGTTCTTTAGCCCAAACAAGTCTCTTCTGCTTGTTGCCTGTCCTTAGCAGTGGTTTCCTAGCAGCTATTTTACCGTGAAGGCCTGCTGCACAAAGTCTCCTCTTAACACTTGTTGTAGAGATGTGTCTGCTGCTAGAACTCTGTGTGGCATTGACCTGGTCTCTAATCTGAGCTGCTGTTAAACTACGATTTCTGAGGCTGGTGACTCGGATAAACTTATCCACAGAAGCAGAGGTGACTCTTGGTCTTCCTTTCCTGGGGCGGTCCTCATGTGAGCCAGTTTCTTTGTAGCGCTTGATGGTTTTTGCAACTGCACTTGGGGACACTTTCAAAGTTTCCCAATTTTTCGGACTGACTGACCTTCATTTCTAAAAGTAATGATGGCCACTCGTTTTTCTTTACTTAGAATTTGTATTATTGCAAGAAAAAAACAGCTAACAGTCTATTCAGTAGGACTATCAGCTGTGTATCCACCAGACTTCTGCACAACACAACTGATGGTCCCAACTCCATTTATAAGACAAGAAATCCCACTTATTAAACCTGACAGGGCACACCTGTGAAGTGAAAACCATTCCCGGTGACTACCTCTTGAAGCTCATCAAGAGAATGCCAAGAGTGTGCAAAGCAGTCATCAAAGCAAAAGGTGGCTACTTTGATGAACCTAGAATATAAGACATATTTTCAGTTGTTTCACACTTTTTTGTTAATGAGAAGGTGTGTCCAAACTTTTGGTCTGTACTGTGTATATGTATATACACATACATACATATATATGTGCACACATATCTTGCTGATAATAATAATAATAATAATTTTATTTATATAGCGCCAACATATTCCGCAGCGCTTTACAAATTATAGAGGGGACTTGTACAGACAATAGACATTACAGCATAACAGAAATACAGTTCAAAACAGATACCAGGAGGAGTGAGGGCCCTGCTCGCAAGCTTACAAACTATGGGGAAAAGGGGAGACACGAGAGGTGGATGGTAACAATTGCTTTAGTTATTCGGACCAGCTATAGTGTAAGGCTCAGGTGTTCATGTAAAGCTGCATGAACCAGTTACCTGCCTAAGTATGTAGCAGTACAGACACAGAGGGCTAATACTGCATAAAGTGTATGAGAACATGATGCGAGGAACCTTTTTTTTTTTTTTATTATTATAAATAGGCCACACAGGGATCGTTAGGTTAATGCATTGAGGCGGTAGGCCAGTCTGAACAAATGAGTTTTTAGGGCACGCTTAAAACTGTGGGGATTGGGGATTAATCGTATTAACCTAGGTAGTGCATTCCAAAGAATCGGCGCAGCACGTGTAAAGTCTTGGAGACGGGAGTGGGAGGTTCTGATTATTGAGGATGCTAACCTGAGGTCCTTAGCGGAGCGGAGGGCACGGGTAGGGTGGTAGACTGATACCAGGGAGGAGATGTAGGGTGGTGCTGAGCCATGGAGTGCTTTGTGGATGAGGGTAGTAGTTTTGTACTGGATTCTGGAGTGGATGGGTAGCCAGTGTAATGACTGGCACAGGGTGCTGATCACTAAATGTCCAACCACTGGAACCCCCAGCAATGCAGAGAATGAAGCAAAGCTGCGCCTGCTCTGCCTCACTCCACTCATTGTCCATGGGACTGGCAGAAGAACTGTACAGCGCATGGCCACTTTGAGGAGTCCCCCTGAGAATGAAAGGAGCCGAGGTCAAGTACAGGGTGGAGCGCGGTAATTTGCTGATTTGGGAATGAAATAAAAAAATTATGATCATTAGAAAAATTTATTTTATATTTTAATCATACTGAACAGTAATGGAATTTTTAAATTACATGGTTTTAAATAGTGTATCTGGCAAATGTCGACCTTCGCTATCCACACACTGCTGCATACGTTTTCTGAAGTTTTCATGAACTCTAACAAGCATGTCCACTGGTATTCTGCCAATTTCAGCTTCAATATTGTTCCTTAGGTCTTCCAAGGTGTTGGGACGGTTGATATACACCTTAGACTTCAGGTAACCCCAAAGGAAAAAATCGCATGGGGCTAAATCTGGTGAGCGTGCTGGCCAGTTCACATCTCCCCTCAGAGAGATAAGCCGTCCAGGAAACATTTGCCTCAAACAATTCATGGTAACCCTCGCTGTGTGTGCAGTGGCACCATCCTGTTGGAACCATGTATCCTCTAGTTCCATTGCCTCAAGAGCCGGCTGAAAATAATCCTGTATCATAGACAAGTACCGTTCGGAGTTCACAGTTATGGCACGACCATTATCCTGAAAAAAGTAAGGACCAATGATGCCTACTCGTGATATGGCGCACCACACAGTGAAAATGAGGTGAAAATGTGCCTCATCAGAAAAAAACACAATTGCGTCACGGGGTATCGTTGCTAACATGTCTTCACAAGAGGTCCGCCGTGTCAAATAGTCCCATGCTGACAAATGTTGGACCACGCACATTTTATACGGGTGAAAATTCAGTTCATCATGAAGAATCCGGTGGAGAGAACGTCTTGAAATGCCAAGAGCAAATGATTGCTTCCGAGCAGAGCGTTTCGGAGATTGCAGTACTGCTGCTCTAACTCTCTCGATGTTTTGTGGTGTTGTAATCCTTCTCTCAGGTCCCCTTCGTACACATGACACATTCCCTGCTGTTCTGAATGCATTCACCCAATTTACAATTGATTGCCGTCCAGGAACACGTCCGCGTGGAGGAACAGCGAATTGTAAACGAAAAGCACGCTGCACTGCAATGATCGAGTGGGCGTTTGAAAAATACGCTTCAACACAAAATGACCTCTCCTCACGTGTCCACTGCATGATGGCAACTGAAAGGCAGAGGAATACAAATCTCCCATCAGCCACTGTAAGCCACACCCACTCTCCCCTCTCTTCGACCGACAGTGCCGCCACAGCATGCAGTGCAAAAAAGCAAATTACCGCGCTCCACCCTGTATAAGCACAGCTCCTTCACACAAGATGGGCTGTACAGTCTGTTCCAAGCATTGCTGGGGGTCCTGCGCTCTGCAAGTTATCCCCCATCCTATAGATTGTGGCTAGCTTACCATCATGGGAAAACCCCTTTATTAATCATAAATCCCAAATCAACAAATGACGGCCAAGAGTGTCTTTTCCTTGTAGCCACCACAGCATTACTATGCCAAGGGCCAGTGCAAAAAGCCCAAGTCTCCAGGGTCCACGCAGACTGCGGCCTCAGCAGGTTGTACGGCTTACGAGGACATCAGCAGCCACAAACACTGTATGCACCGAGACTAAAGAAATGAATGGGGCCCTCAATATAAACAATCAGCCCAGTTCCGGGCGATCAGTCCCATACAATCAGCCCAGTTCCGGGCGATCAGTCCCATACAATCAGCCCAGTTCCGGGCGATCAGTCCCATACAATCAGCCCAGTTCCGGGCGATCAGTCCCATACAATCAGCCCAGTTCCGGGCGATCAGTCCCATACAATCAGCCCAGTTCCGGGCGAACAGTCCCATACAATCAGCCCAGTTCCGGGCGATCAGTCCCATACAATCAGCCCAGTTCCGGGCGATCAGTCCCATACAATCAGCCCAGTTCCGGGCGATCAGTCCCATACAATCAGCCCAGTTCCGGGCGATCAGTCCCATACAATCAGCCCAGTTCCGGGCGATCAGTCCCATACAATCAGCCCAGTTCCGGGCGATCAGTCCCATACAATCAGCCCAGTTCAGGGCGATCAGTCCCATACAATCAGCCCAGTTCAGGGCGATCAGTCCCATACAATCAGCCCAGTTCAGGGCGATCAGTCCCATACAATCAGCCCAGTTCAGGGCGATCAGACCCATACAATCAGCCCAGTTCAGGGCGATCAGTCCCATACAATCAGCCCAGTTCAGGGCGATCAGTCCCGTACAATCAGCCCAGTTCAGGGCGATCAGACCCGTACAATCAGCCCAGTTCAGGGCGATCAGTCCCATACAATCAGCCCAGTTCAGGGCGATCAGTCCCATACAATCAGCCCAGTTCAGGGCGATCAGTCCCATACAATCAGCCCAGTTCAGGGCGATCAGTCCCATACAATCAGCCCAGTTCAGGGCGATCAGTCCCATACAATCAGCCCAGTTCAGGGCGATCAGTCCCATACAATCAGCCCAGTTCAGGGCGATCAGTCCCATACAATCAGCCCAGTTCAGGGCGATCAGTCCCATGCGATCAGTCCCATACAATCAGCCCAGTTCAGGGCGATCAGTCCCATACAATCAGCCCAGTTCAGGGCGATCAGTCCCATACAATCAGCCCAGTTCAGGGCGATCAGTCCCATACAATCAGCCCAGTTCAGGGCGATCAGTCCCATACAATCAGCCCAGTTCAGGGCGATCAGTCCCATACAATCAGCCCAGTTCAGGGCGATCAGTCCCATACAATCAGCCCAGTTCAGGGCGATCAGTCCCATACAATCAGCCCAGTTCAGGGCGATCAGACCCATACAATCAGCCCAGTTCAGGGCGACCAGTCCCATACAATCAGCCCAGTTCCGGGCGATCAGACCCAATCAGCCCAGTTCAGGGCGATCAGACCCATACAATCAGCCCAGTTCCGGGCGATCAGACCCATACAATCAGCCCAGTTCCGGGCGATCAGACCCAATCAGCCCAGTTCAGGGCGATCAGTCCCACACAATCAGCACAGTTCAGGGCGATCAGTCCCACACAATCAGCCCAGTTCAGGGCGATCAGTCCCACACAATCAGCCCAGTTCAGGGCGATCAGTCCCGCACAATCAGCCCAGTTCAGGGCGATCAGTCCCATACAATCAGCCCAGTTCAGGGCGATCAGTCCCATACAATCAACCCAGTTCAGGGCGATCAGTCCCATACAAACAGCCCAGTTCAGGGCGATCAGTCCCATACAATCAGCCCAGTTCAGGGCGATCAGTCCCGTACAATCAGCCCAGTTCAGGGCGATCAGTCCCGTACAATCAGCCCAGTTCAGGGCGATCAGTCCCGTACAATCAGCCCAGTTCAGGGCGATCAGTCCCGTACAATCAGCCCAGTTCAGGGCGATCAGTCCCATACAATCAGCCCAGTTCAGGGCGATCAGTCCCATACAATCAGCCCAGTTCAGGGCGATCAGACCCATACAATCAGCCCAGTTCAGGGCGATCAGTCCCATACAATCAGCCCAGTTCCGGGCGATCAGACCCAATCAGCCCAGTTCTGGGCGATCAGACCCATACAATCAGCCCAGTTCAGGGCGATCAGTCCCATACAATCAGCCCAGTTCAGGGCGATCAGACCCGTACAATCAGCCCAGTTCAGGGCGATCAGTCCCGTACAATCAGCCCAGTTCAGGGCGATCAGTCCCGTACAATCAGCCCAGTTCAGGGCGATCAGTCCCATACAATCAGCCCAGTTCAGGGCGATCAGTCCCATACAATCAGCCCAGTTCAGGGCGATCAGTCCCATACAATCAGCCCAGTTAAGGGCGATCAGTCCCATACAATCAGCCCAGTTCAGGGCGATCAGTCCCATACAATCAGCCCAGTTCAGGGCGATCAGACCCATACAATCAGCCCAGTTCAGGGCGACCAGTCCCATACAATCAGCCCAGTTCCGGGCGATCAGACCCAATCAGCCCAGTTCAGGGCGATCAGACCCATACAATCAGCCCAGTTCCGGGCGATCAGACCCATACAATCAGCCCAGTTCCGGGCGATCAGACCCAATCAGCCCAGTTCAGGGCGATCAGTCCCACACAATCAGCCCAGTTCAGGGCGATCAGTCCCGTACAATCAGCCCAGTTCAGGGCGATCAGTCCCGTACAATCAGCCCAGTTCAGGGCGATCAGTCCCTTACAATCAGCCCAGTTCAGGGCGATCAGTCCCATACAATCAGCCCAGTTCAGGGCGATCAGTCCCATACAATCAGCCCAGTTCAGGGCGATCAGTCCCATACAATCAGCCCAGTTCAGGGCGATCAGTCCCATACAATCAGCCCAGTTCAGGGCGATCAGTCCCATACAATCAGCCCAGTTCCGGGCGATCAGTCCCATACAATCAGCCCAGTTCAGGGCGATCAGTCCCATACAATCAGCCCAGTTCAGGGCGATCAGTCCCATACAATCAGCCCAGTTCAGGGCGATCAGTCCCATACAATCAGCCCAGTTCAGGGCGATCAGTCCCATACAATCAGCCCAGTTCAGGGCGATCAGTCCCATACAATCAGCCCAGTTCCGGGCGATCAGTCCCATACAATCAGCCCAGTTCCGGGCGATCAGTCCCATACAATCAGCCCAGTTCCGGGCGATCAGTCCCATACAATCAGCCCAGTTCCGGGCGATCAGTCCCATACAATCAGCCCAGTTCCGGGCGATCAGTCCCATACAATCAGCCCAGTTCCGGGCGATCAGTCCCATACAATCAGCCCAGTTCCGGGCGATCAGTCCCATACAATCAGCCCAGTTCCGGGCGATCAGTCCCATACAATCAGCCCAGTTCAGGGCGATCAGTCCCATACAATCAGCCCAGTTCAGGGCGATCAGTCCCATACAATCAGCCCAGTTCAGGGCGATCAGTCCCATACAATCAGCCCAGTTCAGGGCGATCAGACCCATACAATCAGCCCAGTTCAGGGCGATCAGTCCCATACAATCAGCCCAGTTCAGGGCGATCAGTCCCGTACAATCAGCCCAGTTCAGGGCGATCAGACCCGTACAATCAGCCCAGTTCAGGGCGATCAGTCCCATACAATCAGCCCAGTTCAGGGCGATCAGTCCCATACAATCAGCCCAGTTCAGGGCGATCAGTCCCATACAATCAGCCCAGTTCAGGGCGATCAGTCCCATACAATCAGCCCAGTTCAGGGCGATCAGTCCCATACAATCAGCCCAGTTCAGGGCGATCAGTCCCATACAATCAGCCCAGTTCAGGGCGATCAGTCCCATACAATCAGCCCAGTTCAGGGCGATCAGTCCCATACAATCAGCCCAGTTCAGGGCGATCAGTCCCATACAATCAGCCCAGTTCAGGGCGATCAGTCCCATACAATCAGCCCAGTTCAGGGCGATCAGTCCCATACAATCAGCCCAGTTCAGGGCGATCAGTCCCATACAATCAGCCCAGTTCAGGGCGATCAGTCCCATACAATCAGCCCAGTTCAGGGCGATCAGTCCCATACAATCAGCCCAGTTCAGGGCGATCAGTCCCATACAATCAGCCCAGTTCAGGGCGATCAGTCCCATACAATCAGCCCAGTTCAGGGCGATCAGACCCATACAATCAGCCCAGTTCAGGGCGACCAGTCCCATACAATCAGCCCAGTTCCGGGCGATCAGACCCAATCAGCCCAGTTCAGGGCGATCAGACCCATACAATCAGCCCAGTTCCGGGCGATCAGACCCATACAATCAGCCCAGTTCCGGGCGATCAGACCCAATCAGCCCAGTTCAGGGCGATCAGTCCCACACAATCAGCACAGTTCAGGGCGATCAGTCCCACACAATCAGCCCAGTTCAGGGCGATCAGTCCCACACAATCAGCCCAGTTCAGGGCGATCAGTCCCGCACAATCAGCCCAGTTCAGGGCGATCAGTCCCATACAATCAGCCCAGTTCAGGGCGATCAGTCCCATACAATCAACCCAGTTCAGGGCGATCAGTCCCATACAAACAGCCCAGTTCAGGGCGATCAGTCCCGTACAATCAGCCCAGTTCAGGGCGATCAGTCCCGTACAATCAGCCCAGTTCAGGGCGATCAGTCCCGTACAATCAGCCCAGTTCAGGGCGATCAGTCCCGTACAATCAGCCCAGTTCAGGGCGATCAGTCCCGTACAATCAGCCCAGTTCAGGGCGATCAGTCCCATACAATCAGCCCAGTTCAGGGCGATCAGTCCCATACAATCAGCCCAGTTCAGGGCGATCAGACCCATACAATCAGCCCAGTTCAGGGCGATCAGTCCCATACAATCAGCCCAGTTCCGGGCGATCAGACCCAATCAGCCCAGTTCTGGGCGATCAGACCCATACAATCAGCCCAGTTCAGGGCGATCAGTCCCATACAATCAGCCCAGTTCAGGGCGATCAGACCCGTACAATCAGCCCAGTTCAGGGCGATCAGTCCCGTACAATCAGCCCAGTTCAGGGCGATCAGTCCCGTACAATCAGCCCAGTTCAGGGCGATCAGTCCCATACAATCAGCCCAGTTCAGGGCGATCAGTCCCATACAATCAGCCCAGTTCAGGGCGATCAGTCCCATACAATCAGCCCAGTTAAGGGCGATCAGTCCCATACAATCAGCCCAGTTCAGGGCGATCAGTCCCATACAATCAGCCCAGTTCAGGGCGATCAGACCCATACAATCAGCCCAGTTCAGGGCGACCAGTCCCATACAATCAGCCCAGTTCCGGGCGATCAGACCCAATCAGCCCAGTTCAGGGCGATCAGACCCATACAATCAGCCCAGTTCCGGGCGATCAGACCCATACAATCAGCCCAGTTCAGGGCGATCAGTCCCATACAATCAGCCCAGTTCAGGGCGATCAGTCCCATACAATCAGCCCAGTTCCGGGCGATCAGTCCCATACAATCAGCCCAGTTCCGGGCGATCAGTCCCATACAATCAGCCCAGTTCCGGGCGATCAGTCCCATACAATCAGCCCAGTTCCGGGCGATCAGTCCCATACAATCAGCCCAGTTCAGGGCGATCAGTCCCATACAATCAGCCCAGTTCAGGGCGATCAGTCCCATACAATCAGCCCAGTTCAGGGCGATCAGTCCCATACAATCAGCCCAGTTCAGGGCGATCAGTCCCATACAATCAGCCCAGTTCCGGGCGATCAGTCCCATACAATCAGCGCAGTTCCGGGCGATCAGTCCCATACAATCAGCCCAGTTCCGGGCGATCAGTCCCATACAATCAGCCCAGTTCAGGGCGATCAGTCCCATACAATCAGCCCAGTTCAGGGCGATCAGTCCCATACAATCAGCCCAGTTCAGGGCGATCAGTCCCATACAATCAGCCCAGTTCTGGGCGATCAGTCCCATACAATCAGCCCAGTTCAGGGCGATCAGTCCCATACAATCAGCCCAGTTCAGGGCGATCAGTCCCATACAATCAGCCCAGTTCAGGGCGATCAGTCCCATACAATCAGCCCAGTTCAGGGCGATCAGTCCCATACAATCAGCCCAGTTCAGGGCGATCAGTCCCATACAATCAGCCCAGTTCAGGGCGATCAGTCCCATACAATCAGCCCAGTTCAGGGCGATCAGTCCCATACAATCAGCCCAGTTCAGGGCGATCAGTCCCATACAATCAGCCCAGTTCAGGGCGATCAGTCCCATACAATCAGACCAGTTCCGGGCGATCAGTCCCATGCAATCAGCCCAGTTCCGGGCGATCAGTCCCATACAATCAGCCCAGTTCAGGGCGATCAGTCCCATACAATCAGCCCAGTTCAGGGCGATCAGTCCCATACAATCAGACCAGTTCCGGGCGATCAGTCCCATACAATCAGACCAGTTCCGGGCGATCAGTCCCATACAATCAGACCAGTTCCGGGCGATCAGTCCCATGCAATCAGCCCAGTTCCGGGCGATCAGTCCCATACAATCAGCCCAGTTCAGGGCGATCAGTCCCGTACAATCAGCCCAGTTCAGGGCGATCAGTCCCATACAATCAGCCCAGTTCCGGGCGATCAGTCCCATACAATCAGCCCAGTTCAGGGCGATCAGTCCCATACAATCAGCCCAGTTCAGGGCGATCAGTCCCATACAATCAGCCCAGTTCCGGGCGATCAGTCCCATACAATCAGCCCAGTTCTGTACACTACGTACAAGCCCAGTGCCATCAGCCCTGTGCGATCCCCGGTGACCTGTGAGCGGGGCCCCTGAGACCACTGGGGGCCCCAGAGCTGCCGGTACACGGGAAGTCTCACCTTATCCATCAGCTTCCAGCACTTCTCCACCGTCTTCCGGTCCACTGCCCCAGGCTGAGCAGCAGGGTGGTGGTGATGCGGCTGGAAGGCGTCCTTCACCAGGCCGATAAGCCCTCCACCTTTCCGCATATTAGTCGCCATGGCGGGGGAGAAGAGCGGACGTTATTGCTACCGGAGAGCACCGCAGCCCCCGGACAGGGCCCTCCCAGTGGTCGCCGGGAAGGGAGGGGAGTCTCCCGGGGCCGAGCACAGCAGCGCCGTCACTTCCGCCTCTCATGGAGCGAGTGATGATGAGACTAGCCAAAGAATGAGTTTACATAGATAACCCCGCCCACATCACTGCTGTGGGAACACGGACAGCTGATTGGATGACATGGCCACAACCGCCGCATGCGCAGTTGAATCTATTCTAACTTCCTGCCATGGTGAATGTGGGCTGCCCTCATGGCTGCTGCAGGGACGCGCGGGGTCGTCTACTGCTTGTGTTCTCAACCTCTCAGCTGAGCTCATGTCCTGGAGAGACTGGTGCATGGTGAACAGGCTGCCGCTCACCACAATAACGGGCAGCTCGCTTCATCTTCATCAGGTGAAAGGAGCATCGATCTCGGCAGCACATCATCCTGTGTAACCAGGTCCTGTGCTGCCGAGAACCCTGCATCCTGTGCACACTGAGCAACCTGTCACTGACGTCGGTGAGCGAGTGTTTAATCCCCTGAATTCTGCACAAATGGCCTTATTATTGGATCGCTGATGAGGTAACCCCGCGTCATCGCCGGCACCCCGACTCATGATATCTAATTCTCTGGCCTCTACAAGTGATCAGTGACCTTCACAGGGATGTCTTCAAAGAGAGTACACAAAATCAGATGGCAAAAAACATCCAGAAACGTAAAAAGTCCCCAAGTCTCACAACTAGCGCCAAATAGCCCCAGGACATAACTGTTACTAAACAGCAGAATTGTGAGGCGCGGAGCTGCCCCTGGAGTCCTAGCCACTCAGATTCAGACGTCAAGGGGCAATGAGCCGTTAGGCCCGGAGGTCCCACCTGCTCTCCACAAGGACAGCAGTAAAAATGAGGGGCAGTTACAAGCAGCATCTAAAGATTGTAAGGTCCTGGGAAGAGTGTGATCCCCTACAAAACGGTGTGAGCTGTGCCCGTCAGGACTAGTGCGCCTCACGCAGGGTTAATCCTCAGCACTGAGAATTCCAGGGGTTCTCCAGGCTTGGGTTACTGCATGGGAGGAGAGCATAGGCTTTTTACTTTGTTGGGGGTCCCAACAAATCTGACTTTTTCTTCACCACAGTCCACAAGGACGAGGAAGCGCTGCTGCATCCAATGTACAGGGATAATCTGCTTCTGGGCTCACTGCTGGCAATACATGTCAGGATTACCAGCATCTCCCATGTGTTTCATTATGAGCTGTGGCTGATCCACAGAGCTGCTGCCTGGGGACATGGGGATGTGAGTTTTTGTCTCGGGAGACCGTGCACCTCGGAAGTAGATAAATATAATTTATGCAGAGAGCACCCCTGCCCCCGAGGAGGAGGAACAACAGAGTGATGAAGACATCAGAGAGCGGGAGTAGAGAAACCGGGACCGAATTTCTGACGTGACGGGACAATCCCGCTGAATCCAGGACAATCCCGCTGAATCCGGGACAATCCCGCTGAATCCGGGACAATCCCGCTGAATCCGGGACAATCCCGCTGAATCCGGGACAATCCCGCTGAATCCAGGACAATCCCGCTGAATCCGGGACAATCCCGCTGAATCCGGGACAATCCCGCTGAATCCGGGACAATCCCGCTGAATCCGGGACAATTCCGCTGAATCCGGGACAATCCCCCTGAATCCAGGACAATCCCGCTGAATCCAGGACAATCCCGCTGAATCCGGGACAATCCCGCTGAATCCAGGACAATCCCGCTGAATCCAGGACAATCCCGCTGAATCCGGGACAATCCCGCTGAATCCAGGACAATCCCGCTGAATCCAGGACAATCCCGCTGAATCCGGGACAATCCCGCTGAATCCAGGACAATCCCGCTGAATCCAGGACGGTTTGGCGCTCTGTTTTATGTACAAGCAAAAGTAAACAAAGTGCACATTTGTTATCACCACATCGATAATGACCCAAGCTATGACACTGTACCATAACCTGTAGATTAATGCTCTTTAAAACAACTAAATAACATGCCAAAAACATGTAAAAGGTGTATAGAAAAAAAAATGGTACCACTAAACATTGTCATCTCATGTTGCAAAGAGTATTTCCCTTCAAATTCAATTTTTTTTCTATGTGCAGCCCAGCCGAGCTTGAGACCCCTGCCTTGATGCTGCTGTCAATCGCGACAGTGGAAAATATTAACAAACGGGGTTCAGTGGTTAGCACTGCAGCATTGGGGTCCTGGCTTGAAATCCCACCAAGGACAACATCAGGAAGGAGTCTTGAAAACACAAAAATGCACAGTAAAACCAAAAACACTCTGTTGCAAAAAAGGGATTACATACATCAGGTAGGACTGCTCTGATATGGGTATACCTTGACGTTTGGCAGAGCGGCTTAATATACATTTTTTGCAAAAAACATATCAACCAAATACCCTGTTTTTTCCATCTTTTTACTAGCACTTGCTGTCCACTGTGATTTTTTTGCAACAGAGTGTTTTTGGTTTTACTGTGCATTTTTGTGTTTTCAAGTCTCTTGGTGGTGTGAACATGTCTCTACGGGCTTGTTGACTGTGCGCGCAGCTCATGTGTTCTGGTATCAGGAAGGAGTCTGTATGTTCTCCCCGTGTTTGCATCCTCCATTTTTCTCCCGCACTCCAAAGACATACTGATAGGTAATCTAGATTGTGAGCCCCAATGGGGACAAAGATGTCTGTAAAGCGCTGTGGAATATGATGGTGCTATATAAGAAAAGCAAAATGAATGAAGAGGGCTCACTCTTCAACCCTATCGGGATCCTGTGATTGTAGGTCCTGTTCATTGCTATAGTAACTCAAGACCAAGTAATGTCCTCCAGAAACTATCTGAGGTGACCCGCCGGGACCCACCATAAGCAGGGTCTACAGGCTGAGTAAGTGTGACACTGCTAGGTCTCATGCAGAACATAAGTATTCCAGTGTATGAGATCACATATTCCAATCAATCACAGAAGGGGAAGCGGCGTGGCAGTGCCGCGAAACGTGCGTCGGGGTCATCTTTCCGTCGGGATCCCCCTCCTCTGCCTCCACCCTTCATATATGCTGTTGCGGTAGGGATTACTTACTATTGTCACTTCAGTCCAGTTTATGCCTTGTTACAACTACTCTGCACATGGGGTTCCTTTTTACTCCCTTTGTGTAGCAATTCTTCAGTACTGGGGCGACAGAGGGGTGGTATTTCCCATTCTGTGATTGATTGGAATATGTGCACCTATTGCATTACTGATGTTTGTTTTTAATGTTTATATTAATAAAGACTATGTTTATATATACCTTTACCATATGCTCCGTGTCCTCCTGTTTTCATACGTATTGTATGGAGCGGATATAACTCATTTGGAGATATATCACATACATGTGTTTCTACCCAGACTGCTGATATGACTTTTGGATTTTTGTTATTATGTGGAATTATATGCTTAACAAAAAAGTATGAAACAACTGAAATTATGTCTTATGTTCTAGGCTCTTCAAATAGCCACCTTTTGCTTTGATGACTGCTTTGCACACTGCTTTGCATTCTCTTGATGAGCTTCAAGAGGTAGTCACCGGGAATGGTCTTCCAACAATCTTGAAGGATTTCCCAGAGATACTTACCACTTGTTGGCCCTTTTGCCTTCACTCTGCGGTCCAGCTCACCCCAAACCATCTCGATTGGGTTCAGGTCTGGTGACTGTGGTGGCCAAGTCATCTGGCGTAGCGCCCCATCACTCTCCTTCTTGGTCAAATAGCCTTTACACAGCCTGGAGGTGTGTTTGGGGTCATTGTCCTGTTGAAAAATAAATGATGGTCCAACTAAACACAAACCGGATGGAATAGCATGCCGCTGCAAGATGCTGTGGTAGCCATGCTGGTTCAGTATGCCTTCAATTTTGAATAAATCCCCAACAGTGTCACCAGCAAAGCACCCCCACCATCACACCTCCTCCTCCTCCATGTTTCACGGTGGGAAGCAGGCATGTAGAGTCCATCCGTTCACCTTTTCTGCGTCGCACAATGACACGGTGGTTGGAACCAAAGATCTCAAATTTGGACTCATCAGACCAAAGCACAGATTTCCACTGGTCTAATGTCCATTCCTTGTGTTCTTTAGCCCAAACAAGTCTCTTCTGCTTGTTGCCTGTCCTTAGCAGTGGTTTCCTAGCAGCTATTTTACCATGAAGGCCTGCTGCACAAAGTCTCCTCTTAACAGTTGTTGTAGAGAAGTGTCTGCTGCTAGAACTCTGTGTGGCATTGACCTGGTCTCTAATCTGAGCTGCTGTTATCCTGCGATTTCTGAGGCTAGTGACTCGGATAAACTTATCCTCAGAAGCAGAGGTGACTCTTGGTCTTCCTTTCCTGGGGCGGTCCTCATGAGAGCCAGTTTCTTTGTAGTGCTTGATGGTTTTTGCCACTGCACTTGGGGACACTTTCAAAGTTTGCCCACTTTTTTGGACTGACTGACCTTCAATTCTTAAAGTAATGATGGCCACTCATTTTTCTTTACCTAGCTGCTTTTTTCTTGCCATAATACAAATTCTAACAGTCTATTCAGTAGGACTATCAGCTGTGTGTCCACCAGACTTCTGCTCAACACAACTGATGGTCCCAACCCCATCTATAAGGCAAGAAATCCCACTTATTAAACCTGACAGGGCACACCTGTGAATTGAAAACCATTCCTGGTGACTACCTCTTGAAGCTCATCAAGAGAATGCCAAGAGTGTGCAAAGCATTCATCAAAGCAAAAGCAAACTTTTGGTCTGTACTGTATATATATATATATATATATATATATATATATATATATATATATATATATAGTTATATGAAAAAGTTTGGGCACCCCTATTAATCTTAAGCTTAGTGTTTTATAAAAATTGTTTTTTTTTGCAACAGCTATTTAAGTTTCATATATCTAATAACTGTTGGACACAGTAATGTTTCTGCCTTGAAATGAGGTTTATTGTACTAACAGAAAATGTGCAATCTGCATTCAAACAAAATTTGACAGGTGCATAAGTATGGGCACCCCACCAGAAAAGTGACCTTAATATTTAGTAGATCCTCCTTTTGCAAAAATAACAGCCTCTAGTCGCTTCCTGTAGCTTTTAATGAGTTCTTGAATCCTGGATGAAGGTATTTTTGGCCATTCCTCTTTACAAAACAATTCCAGTTCAGTTAAGTTTTATGGTCGCCGAGCATGGACAGCCCTCTTCAAATGATCCCACAGATGTTCAATGATATTCAGGTCTGGGGACTGGGATGGCCATTCCAGAACAGTGTAATTGTTCCTCTGCATGAATGCCTGAGTAGATTTGGAGCGGTGTTTTGGATCATTGTCTTGCTGAAAGATCCATCCCCTGCGTAACTTCAACTTTGTCACTGATTCATGAACATTATTGTCAAGAATCTGCTCATACTGAGAGGAATCCATGCGTCCTTCAACTTTAACAAGATTCCCGATGCCGGCATTGGCCACTCAGCCCCAAAGCATGATGGAACCTCCACCAAATTTTACTGTGGGTAGCAGGTCTTTTTCATGGAATGCTGTGTTTTTTGGCCACCATGCATAACGCCTTTTTGTATGACCAAACAACTCAATCTTGTTTTCATCAGTCCACAGGACCTTCTTCCAAAAAGAAATTGGCTTCTCCAAATGTGCTTTTGCATACCTCAGCCGACTCTGTTTGTGGCGTGCTTGCAGAAACGGCTTCTTTTGCATCACTCTCCCATACAGCTTCTCCTTGTGCAAAATGCATTGGTATAGTTAACCGATGCACAGTGACACCGTCTGCAGCAAGTTGATGCTGCAGCTCTCTGGAGGTGGTCTGAGGATTGTCCTTGACTGATCTCACCATTCTTCTTCTCTGCCTTTCTGATGTTTTTCTTGGCCTGCCACTTCTGGCCTTAACAAGAACTGTACCTGTGTTCTTCCATTTCCTTACTATGTTCCTCACAGTGGAAATTGACAGGTTAAATCTCTGAGACAGCTTTTTGTATCCTTCCCCTGAACAACTATGTTGAATAATCTTTGTTTTCAGATCATTAGACAGTTGTTTTGAGGAGCCCATGATGCCACTCTTCAGAGGAGATTCAAACAGGAGAACAACTTGCAAGTGGCCACTTTAAGTAGCTTTTCTCATGATTGCATACACCTGGCTATGAAGTTCAAAGCTCAATGAGGTTAGAAAACCCAAAAAAAAGTGCTTTAGTAAGTCAGTAAAAAGTAGGTAGGAGTATTTAAAACAAGAAAATGATAAGGGTGTCCATACTTATGCACCTGTCAAATTTTGTTTGAATGCAGATTGCACATTTTCTGTTAGTACAATAAACCTCATTTCAAGGCAGAAACATTACTGTGTCCAACAGTTATTAGATATATGAAACTGAAATAGCTGTTGCAAAAAAAACAATTTTTATAAAACATCAAGCTTAAAATTAATAGGGGTACCCAAACTTTTTCATATAACTGTATATATACACACACAGCGGGTACAGAAAGTATTCAGACCCCTTTAAATATTTCACTCTTTCTTTCATTGCAGCCATTTAGTAAATTCAAAAAAGTTCATTTTTTCTCATTAATGTACACTCTGCACCCCACCTTGACTGAAAAAAACAGAAATGTAGAATTTTTTGCAGATTTATTAAAAAAGAAAAACTGAAATATCACATGGTCATAAGTATTCAGATCCTTTGCTCAGTATTGAGTAGAAGCACCTCTTGAGCTAGTACAACCATGAGACTTCTAGTGAATGATGCAAGAAGTTTTTCACACCTGGATTTGGGGATCGTCTGCCATTCTTCCTTGCAGATCCTCTCTAGTTCCACCAGGCTGGATGGTGAATGTTGGTGGACGGCCATTTTCAGTTCTCCCCAGAGATGCTCAGTTGGGTTTAGGTCAGGCCTCTGGCTGGGCCAGTCAAGAATGGTCACAGAGTTGTTCTGAAGCCTCTCCTCTGTTATTTTAGCTGTGTGCTTAGGGTCATTGTCTTGTTGGAAAGTGAACCTTCGTCCTGTCAATGCAGCTGAAAATCACCCCCATAGCATGATGCAGCCACCACCATGTTTCACTGTTGGGATTGTATTGGGCAGGTAATGAGCAGTGCCTGGTTTTCTGCACACATGCCCCTTAGAATTATCACCAAAAAGGTCTATCTCCATCTCATCAGACCAGAGAATCTTATTCCTCATAGTCTGGGAGTCCTTCATGTGTTTTTTAGCAAACTCTATGTGGTCTTTCATATGTCTTGCACTGAGGAGAGGCTTCCGTTGGGCCACTCTACCATAAAGGCCCAACTGGTGGAGGACTGCAGTGATAGTTGACTTTGTGGACATTTCTCCCATCTTCATCACTGAAGCTCAGCCACAGTGATCTTGGCAGGGCCGTATTTAGAGTTTCTGCTGCCCTAGGTACTTTTAGTGCTGCCTCCCCCTTTGGTGAGTATGACACTATCGAAAGTGACTTTGGCAAGAATCGCTGATGTGAAAGTCGCCTTTTGCAGCAGATCCGGCAGTTTTTCTGCATCTGCTGCGTAACGGATCACTTACAGCAACACTGCGTCCAGCCTCATTCATTCCCTATGGGATTTGCGGCACTTGCCGTGATCTGGCAAATGCGGTATCATACCTCCCAACTTGTGAAGAAGGGAAAGAGGTATAAAGTTTGCGGCGCGCGTAGCGGCAACTTTTAGGCCACACCTCTGACCACACCCATTTCACATCTAGTTACACCCATATCCACATCCCAACCACACCCATTTAGCACTGCTGATCACATTGTTTCATATAGAATAATTATAAACAAAAAAATATGGCCACACAGTACTCCATACTGTATAATGGCCACACATGTTGTTCAATACTGTATAATGGCCCCAATGATGCTCCATACTGTATAATGGCCACACATGATGCTCCATACTGTATAATGGCCACACATGATGCTTTATTCTGTAAAATGGCCACACATGATGCTCCATACTGTATAATGGCCACATATGATGATCCATAGTGTATAATGGCCACACATGATGCTCAATACTGTATACTGGCCACACATGATGCTCAATACTGTATAATGGCCCCACATGATGCTCCTTACTGTATAATGGCCACACATGATGCTCCATACTGTATAATGGCCACACATGATGCTCCATACTGTATAATGGCCACACATGATGCTCCATACTGTATAATGGCCCCACATGATGCTCAATACTGCATAATGGCCACACATGATGCTCCATACTCTATAATGGCCACACATGATGCTCCATATGGTATAATGGCCACACATGATGCTCCATACTGTATAATGGCCACACATGATGCTCAATACTGTATAATGGCTATTGGCCACACATGATGCTCCATACTGTATAATGACCCCACATGATGCTCCATACTGTATAATGGCCACACATGATGCTCAATACTGTGTAATGGCCACACATGATGCTCCATACTGTATAATGGCCACACATGATGCTCCATACTGTATAATGGCCACACATGATGCTCCATACTGTATAATGACCCCACATGATGCTCCATACTGTATAATGGCCACACATGATGCTCCATACTGTATAATGGCCACACATGATGCTCCATACTGTATAATGGCCACACATGATGCTCCATACTGTATATTGGCCACACATGATGCTCCATACTGTATAATGGCCACATTTGATGCTCCATATTGTATAATGACCCCACATGATGCTCAATACTGTATAATGCCTCACCCCCATCTTGTATGCATGGCTCATCCCCCCTACATCCTGTATGCATGGCCCAAATCCCCCCTCCTGCATGCATGGCTCATCTCCCTCCCATCCCATATGCATGGCTCATATTCTCCCCTGTATGCACGGCTCATATTCCCTCCCTCCTGTATGCATGGCTCATCTCCCTCCCATCCTATACACATGGCTCATATCCCCCCTCCTGTATGCATGGCTCATATCCCCCCTCCTGTATCCATGGCTCATCCCCCTCCCATCCCATATGCATAGCTCATATTCCCCCCCTCCTGTGTGCATGGCTCATATTCCCCCCCTTCTGTATGCATGGCTCATCCCATATGCATGGCTCATATTCCCCCCCACCTGTATGCATGGCTCATATTCCCCCCTCCTGTATTCATGGCTCATATCCCCCACCTCCTGTATGCATGGCTCATATTCCCCCCTGCATGCATGGCTCATATTTCACCCCCTCTTGTATGCATGGCTCATCTCCCTCCCATCCCATATGCATGGCTCATATTCCCCCCACCTGTATGCATGGCTCATATCCCCCCCCCCCCCCGTATGCATGGCTCATATTCCCCCCCCCGTATGCATGGCTCATATCCCCCCCTCTGTATGCATGGCTCATATCCCCCCTCCTGTATGCATGGCTCATATCCCCCCTCCTGTATGCATGGCTCATATTCCCCCCTCCTGTTTGCATGGCTCATATACCCCCTCCTGTATGCATGGCTCATATTCCCCCCCTCCTGTATGCATTGCTCATATTTCCCCCTCCTCCTGCATGCATGGCTCATATTCCCCCCTCCTCCTGTATGCATGGCTCATATTCCCCCCCCTCCTCCTGCATGCATGGCTCATATTCCCCCCCTCCTCCTGTATGCATGGCTTATATTCCCCCCCCTCCTCCTGTATGCATGGCTCATTTTCCCCCCTGTATGCATGAGTCATTTTCACCCCACCCCTGTATGCATGGCTCATTTTCACCCCCCTCCTGCTTGCACGGCTCATAGTCCCCCCCTCCTCCTGTATGCATGGCTCATATCCCCCCTGTATGCATGGCTCATATTCCCCCCCCCTGTCCCTCATACTCACCTTTACCACACCGCGCGGCCGCGCCAAATATCCCTCTAGCTCTGTCCCGACTCCCGGCGCAGCACCTTCTTCCTGAGTGAGCGGTCATGTGGTACCGCTCATTAAGGTCATGAATATGCCCATATTCATGACCTTAATGAGCGGTACCACGTGACCGCTCACTCAGGACTAGCTGCAGATGCTGAGAGCCTGAGACCAGGCATCACTGGAACAGGGTGAGTATGACGTCTTCAAGGAGGGTGGGAGGAAAGCAGGGAGGCAGGCAGGGGGGCGGCTGGGGGGGGGTGGCTGGGGGGCTGTCGTTCGGGAGGTGACACCGGACTTAAATAAATTAAAAAAAAACCTTGCTCAGGTGCCGCCCCCACATCGTCCCGCCCTAGGCACATGCCCTCAAGTGCCTAGTGGCAAATACTGCCCTGGATCTTGGGGTTCTTGTTATGGACCTGGTGGTTAGGAGCATCCGGCACGACCTGATAGTTAAACTCACACAGGACAAGCTCTGGGATGTGGGAGCTCTGCTGACCGCAACCCCTAATCCTATCACACAACTAGAAATAGCCGTGGAGCGTTCCTGACTCTCCCTAGACGCCTCTTCACAGCCTAAGAGCTAGCTAGCCCTAGAGATAGAAAATATAGCCTACCTTGCCTCAGAGAAATTCCCCAAAGGAAAAGGCAGCCCCCCACATATATTGACTGTGAGTAAAGATGAAAGTCACAAACGCAGAAATGAAACAGGTTTGAGCAAAGGGAGGCCAGACTTACTAAACAGACAGAGGATAGGAAAGGTATCATTGCGGTCAGCACAAAAACTATAAAAGACCACGCAGAGTGTGCAAAAAGACCTCCGCACCGACTCACGGTGCGGAGGTGCCACTCTGCATCCCAGAGCTTCCAGCTAGCAAGACAAAATCATGATAACCAGCTGGACAAGGAAACAATGAACAAATAATAACTATCAGGAACTTAGCTTCTGCTGGAGAAGACAGGTCACGAGAAAGATCCAAGAGCGAACTGAACCAATGCAGGAACATTGACAGCTGGCAAGGAGTAACGATCTGAGTGGAGTTAAATAGAGCAGCCAACCAAAGGATAAACCACGTCACCTGTGTAAGGAACCTCAGAAGCAGCAGCTTCACTCACAGCCACCAGAGGAAGTCCATGGACAGAACTCGCCGAAGTACCATTCACGACCACAGGAGGGAGTTCGACAACAGAATTCACAACAGTACCCCCCCCTTGAGGAGGGGTCACCGAACCCTCACCAGAGCCCCCAGGCCGATCAGGATGGGCCAAATGAAAGGCACGAACTAGATCGGCAGCATGAACATCAGAGGCAAAAACCCAGGAATTATCTTCCTGACCATAACCCTTCCACTTGACCAGGTACTGGAGTTTCCGTCTCGAAACACGAGAATCCCAAATTTTCTCCACCACATACTCCAACTCCCCCTCGACCAACACCGGGGCAGGAGGATCAATGGAGGGAACCATAGGCGCCACGTATCTCCGCAACAACGACCTATGGAACACATTATGGATGGCAAAAGAAGCTGGAAGGGCCAAAAGAAATGACACAGGATTAAGAACTTCAGAAATCTTATATGGCCCAATGAAACGAGGCTTAAACTTAGGAGAGGAAACCTTCATAGGAACATGACGAGATGACAACCAAACCAAATCCCCAACACGAAGTCGGGGACCAACACAGCGCCGGCGGTTAGCGAAACGTTGAGCCTTCTCCTGGGACAATGTCAAATTGTCCACCACATGAGTCCAAATCTGCTGCAACCTGTCCACCACCGTATCCACACCAGAACAGTCCGAAGGCTCAACCTGCCCTGAAGAGAAACGAGGATGGAAACCAGAATTACAGAAAAAAGGAGAAACTAAAGTAGCCGAGCTGGCCCGATTATTAAGGGCGAACTCAGCCAAAGGCAAGAAGGACACCCAATCATCCTGATCAGCAGAAACAAAGCATCTCAGATATGTTTCCAAAGTCTGATTAGTTCGTTCGGTTTGGCCATTAGTCTGAGGATGGAAAGCCGAAGAAAAAGACAAATCAATGCCCATCTTAGCACAAAAGGACCGCCAAAACCTCGAAACAAACTGGGAACCTCTGTGTTATGATAAGGTAATTCAGTAACACAATGGACATAGAGGTCAGAGCACATACAGTGACCTGACAATAACTCAAAAATATAGAACGAGCTCTGAGACGTGGGAACTCTGCTGACCGCAATTCCTAATCCTCTCCAACCACACTAGAGGCAGCCGTGGATTGCGCCTAACGCTCCCTATGCAACTCGGCACAGCCTGAGAAACTAGCTAGCCTGAAGATAGAAAATAAGCCTACCTTGCCTCAGAGAAATACCCCAAAGGAAAAGGCAGCCCCCACATATAATGACTGTAAGTTAAGATGAAAAGACAAATGTAGAGATGAAATAGATTTAGCAAAGTGAGGCCCGACTTTCTGAACAGAGCGAGGATAGGAAAGGTAACTTTGCGGTCAACACAAAACCCTACAAAAACCACGCAAAGGGGGCAAAAAGACCTTCCGTACCGAACTAACGGCACGGAGGTACACCCTCTGCGTCCCAGAGCTTCCAGCAAGCAGGAAAAAACAAATAGACAAGCTGGACAGAAATAACAGCAAACAAAATAGCAAAGCGGAACTTAGCTATGCAGAGCAGCAGGCCACAGGAACGATCCAGGAGGAAACAGGTCCAATACTAGAACATTGACTGGAGGCCAGGATCAAAGCACTAGGTGGAGTTAAATAGAGCAGCACCTAACGACTTCACCACATCACCTGAGGAAGGAAACTCAGAAGCCGCAGTACCACTTTCCTCCACCAACGGAAGCTCACAGAGAGAATCAGCCGAAGTACCACTTGTGACCACAGGAGGGAGCTCTGCCACAGAATTCACAACAGTACCCCCCCCTTGAGGAGGGGTCACCGAACCCTCACCAGAGCCCCCAGGACGACCAGGATGAGCCATATGAAAGGCACGAACAAGATCGGGAGCATGGACATCAGAGGCAAAGACCCAGGAATTATCCTCCTGAGCATAACCCTTCCACTTACTGGAGTTTCCGTCTTGAAACACGAGAATCCAAAATCTTCTCCACAATATACTCCAACTCCCCCTCCACCAAAACCGGGGCAGGAGGATCAACAGATGGAACCATAGGTGCCACGTATCTCCGCAACAATGACCTATGGAATACGTTATGTATGGAAAAAGAATCTGGAAGGGTCAGACGAAAAGACACAGGATTAAGAACCTCAGAAATCCTATACGGACCAATGAAACGAGGTTTAAACTTAGGAGAGGAAACCTTCATAGGAATATGACGAGAAGATAACCAAACCAAATCCCCAACACGAAGTCGGGGACCCACACAGCGTCTGCGATTAGCGAAACGTTGAGCCTTCTCCTGGGACAAGGTCAAATTGTCCACTACATGAGTCCAAATCTGCTGCAACCTGTCCACCACAGTATCCACACCAGGACAGTCCGAAGACTCAACCTGCCCTGAAGAGAAACGAGGATGGAACCCAGAGTTGCAGAAAAACGGCGAAACCAAGGTAGCTGAGCTGGCCCGATTATTAAGGGCGAACTCAGCCAAAGGCAAAAAGGACACCCAGTCATCCTGATCAGCAGAAACAAAGCATCTCAGATATGTTTCCAAGGTCTGATTGGTTCGTTCGGTCTGGCCATTAGTCTGGGGATGGAAAGCCGAGGAAAAAGACAAGTCAATACCCATCCTACCACAAAAGGCTCACCAAAACCTCGAAACAAACTGGGAACCTCTGTCAGAAACGATATTCTCTGGAATGCCATGTAAACGAACCACATGCTGGAAGAACAATGGCACCAAATCAGAGGAGGAAGGTAATTTAGACAAGGGTACCAAATGGACCATCATAGAGAAGCGAACACAGACCACCCAAATGACTGACATCTTTTGAGAGACGGGAAGATCTGAAATAAAATCCATAGAGATATGTGTCCAAGGCCTCTTCGGGACCGGCAAGGGCAAAAGCAACCCACTGGCACGAGAACAGCAGGGCTTAGCCTGAGCACAAATCCCACAGGACTGCACAAAAGAACGCACATCCCGCGACAGAGATGGCCACCAAAAGGATCTAGCCACTAACTCTCTGGTACCAAAGATTCCAGGATGACCAGCCAACACCGAACAATGAACCTCAGAGATAACTTTATTCGTCCACCTATCAGGGACAAACAGTTTCTCCGCTGGGCAACGATCAGGTTTATTAGCCTGAAATTTTTGCAGCACCCGCCGCAAATCAGGGGAGATGGCAGACACAATTACTCCCTCTTTGAGGATACCCGCCGGTTCAGATAAACCCGGAGAGTCGGGCACAAAACTCCTAGACAGAGCATCCGCCTTCACATTTTTAGAGCCCGGAAGGTACGAAATCACAAAGTCAAAACGGGCAAAAAACAGCGACCAACGAGCCTGTCTAGGATTCAACCGCTTGGCAGACTCGAGATAAGTCAAGTTCTTATGATCAGTCAAGACCACCACGCGATGCTTAGCTCCTTCAAGCCAATGACGCCACTCCTCGAATGCCCACTTCATGGCCAGCAACTCTCGATTGCCCACATCATAATTTCTGTTGTGAATTCTGTGGCTGAATTCACTCCTGTGGTCACAAGTGGTACTGCAGCTTCTGAGCTTCCTCCCTCAGGTGTTCTGGTGAGCTCGTTAACTGCTTCATTACTTAACTCCGCCTGATGCTGCTATCCTTGCTCCTTGTCAATGTTTCAGTGTTGGATCTGAGCTTCTCCTGATTGTTCCTGTGACCTGCTGCTCTGTATAGCTAAGTGCTTTTTGCTTTTTTGTTGCTTTTTTTCTGTCCAGCTTGTCTTTTGTTTTGCTGGAAGCTCTGAGACGCAAAGGGTGTACCGCCGTGCCGTTAGTTCGGCACGGTGGGTTTTTTTTGCCCCCTTTGCGTGGTTTTGCTTTAGGGTTTTTTGTAGACTGCAAAGTTCGCTTTACTGTCCTCGCTCTGTCCTAGAATATCGGGCCCCACTTTGCTGAATCTATTTCATCCCTACGTTTTGTCTTTTCATCTTACTCACAGTCATTATATGTGGGGGGCTGCCTTTTCCTTTGGGGAATTTCTCTGGGGCAAGTCAGGCCTATTTTTCTATCTTCAGGCTAGCTAGTTTCTTAGGCTGTGCCGAGTTGCCTAGGTAGTTGTTAGGCGCAATCCACAGCCGCTTTTAGTTGTGTTTAGGATACGATCAGGTGTGCAGTCTACAGAGTTTCCACGTCTCAGAGCTCGTTCTTGTATTTTTGGGTATTTGTCAGATCACTGTGTGCGCTCTGATCGCTAAGCACACTGTGTTTCTGGATTGCCTTCATAACACCTGTCATTAGCAAACATAACAAATTTCGCTCAGCAGGCGAAAACTTCCTGGAAAAGAAGGCGCATGGTTTCATCACCGAGCAATCAGAACTTCTCTGCGACAAAACAGCCCCTGCTCCAATCTCAGAAGCATCAACCTCGACCTGGAACGGAAGCGAAACATCTGGTTGACACAACACAGGGGCAGAAGAAAAACAACGCTTCAACTCTTGAAAAGCTTCCACAGCAGCAGAAGACCAATTGACCACATCAGCACCCTTCTTGGTCAAATCGGTCAATGGTTTAGCAATACTAGAAAAATTGCAGATGAAGCGACGATAAAAATTAGCAAAGCCCAGGAACTTTTGCAGACTTTTCAGAGATGTCGGCTGAGTCCAATCATGGATGGCTTTGACCTTAACAGGGTCCATCTCGATAGTAGAAGGGGAAAAGATGAACCCCAAAAATGAAACCTTCTGAATACCAAAGAGACACTTTGATCCCTTCACAAACAAAGAATTAGCTCGCAGGACCTGAAACACCGTTCTGACCTGCTTCACATGAGACTCCCAATCATCCGAGAAGATCAAAATGTCATCCAAGTACACAATCAGGAATTTATCCAGGTACTCTCGGAAGATGTCATGCATAAAGGACTGAAACAGTGATGGAGCATTGGCAAGTCCGAATGGCATTACTAGATACTCAAAATGGCCCTCGGGCGTATTAAATGCAGTTTTCCATTCATCGCCTCGCTTAATACGCACAAGATTATACGCACCACGAAGATCTATCTTGGTGAACCAACTAGCCCCCTTAATCCGAGCAAACAAATCAGATAACAATGGCAAGGGGTACTGAAATTTAACCGTGATCTTATTTAGAAGGCGGTAATCTATACAAGGTCTCAGTGAACCATCCTTCTTGGCTACAAAATAGAACCCTGCTCCTAATGGCGACGATGATGGGCGAATATGCCCCTTCTCCAAGGACTCCTTCACATAACTCCGCATAGCGGCATGCTCAGGCACAGATAAATTAAACAGTCGACCTTTTGGGAATTTACTACCAGGAATCAAATCGATAGCACAATCACAATCCCTATGCGGAGGTAGGGTATCGGACTTGGGCTCATCAAATACATCCCGGTAATCAGACAAGAACTCTGGAACCTCAGAAGGGGTGGATGACGAAATAGTCAGAAATGGGACATCACCATGTACCCCCTGACAACCCCAGCTGGACACAGACATGGATTTCCAATCTAATACTGGATTATGGACTTGTAGCCATGGCAACCCCAACACGACCACATCATGCAGATTATGCAACACCAGAAAGCGAATAGCCTCCTGATGTGCAGGAGCCATGCACATGGTCAGCTGGGTCCAGTACTGAGGCTTATTCTTGGCCAAAGGCGTAGCATCAATTCCTCTCAATGGAATAGGACACTGCAAGGGCTCCAAGAAAAACCCACAACGCCTAGCATACTCCAAGTCCATCAAATTCAGGGCAGCGCCTGAATCCACAAATGCCATGACAGAATACGATGACAAAGAGCAGATCAAGGTAACGGACAGAAGAAATTTTGACTGTACCGTACCAATGGTGGCAGACCTAGCGAACCGCTTAGTGCGCTTAGGACAATCAGAGATAGCATGAGTGGAATCACCACAGTAGAAACACAGCCCATTCAGACGTCTGTGTTCTTGCCGTTCAACTCTGGTCAAAGTCCTATCGCACTGCATAGGCTCAGGTTTAAGCTCAGGTAATACCGCCAAATGGTGCACAGATTTACGCTCACGCAAGCGTCGACCGATCTGAATGGCCAAAGACATAGACTCATTCAGACCAGCAGGCATAGGAAATCCCACCATGACATCCTTAAGGGCTTCAGAGAGACCTTTTCTGAAAATAGCTGCGAGCGCACCTTCATTCCATTGAGTGAGTACGGACCACTTTCTAAATTTCTGACAATATACCTCTATCTCATCCTAACCCTGACACAGAGCCAGCAAATTTTTCTCTGCCTGATCCACTGAATTAGGTTCATCGTACAGCAATCCGAGCGCCAGGAAAAACGCATCGATATTACTTAATGCAGGATCTCCTGACGCAAGAGAAAATGCCCAGTCCTGAGGGTCGCCACGTAAAAAAGAAATAATGATCCTAACTTGTTGAACTGGGTCACCAGAGGAGCGAGGTTTCAAAGCCAGAAATAGTTTACAATTATTTTTGAAACTCAGAAATTTAGTTCTATCTCCAAAAAACAAATCAGGAATAGGAATTCTCGGTTCTAACATAGAATTCTGAACCACAAAGTCTTGAATATTTTGTACTCTTGCCGTGAGCTGATCCACACATGAAGACAGACCTTTAATGTCCATCGCTACACCTGTGTCCTGAACCACCCAAATGTCTAGGGGGAAAAAAAAAAAAGGCAAAACACAGTGCAGAGAAAAAAAAAATGGTCTCAGAACTTCTTTTTTCCCTCTATTGAGAATCATTAATACTTTGGGCCTCCAGTACTGTTATGATAAGGTAATTCAGTACCACAATGGACATAGAGGTCAGAGCACATACAGTGACCTGACAATAACCCAAAAACATAGAACGAGCTCTGAGACGTGGGAACTCTGCTGACCGCAATTCCTTATCCTCTCCAACCACACTAGAGGCAGCCGTGGATTGCGCCTAACGCTCCCTATGCAACTCGGCACAGCCTGAGAAACTAGCTAGCCTGAAGATAGAAAATAAGCCTACCTTGCCTCAGAGAAATACCCCAAAGGAAAAGGCAGCCCCCACATATAATGACTGTGAGTTAAGATGAAAAGACAAACGTAGAGATGAAATAGATTTAACAAAGTGAGGCCCGACTTTCTGAACAGAGCGAGGATAGGAAAAGTAACTTTGCGGTCAACACAAAACCCTACAAAAACCACGCAAAGGGGGTAAAAAGACCCTCCGTACCGAACTAACGGCACGGAGGTACACCCTCTGCGTCCCAGAGCTTCCAGCAAGCAGGAAAAAACAAATAGACAAGCTGGACAGAAAAAACAGCAAACAAAATAGCAAAGTGGAACTTAGCTATGCAGAGCAGCAGGCCACAGGAATGATCCAGGAGGAAACAGGTCCAATACTAGAACATTGACTGGAGGCCAGGATCAAAGCACTAGGTGGAGTTAAATAGAGCAGCACCTAACGACTTCACCACATCACCTGAGGAAGGAAACTCAGAAGCCGCAGTACCACTTTCCTCCACCAACGGAAGCTCACAGAGAGAATCAGCTGAAGTATCACTTGTGACCACAGGAGGGAGCTCTGCCACAGAATTCACAACACCTCTGTCCGAGACGATGTTCTCTGGAATGCCATGCAAACGAACCACATGCTGGAAAAACAATGGCACCAAATCAGAGGAGGAAGGCAACTTAGACAAGGGTACCAAATGGACCATCTTAGAGAAGCGATTACAAACCACCCAAATGACCGACATCCTTTGAGAAACGGAGATCAGAAATAAAATCCATGGAAATATGCATCCAGGGCCTCTTCGGGACCGGCAAGGGCAAAAGCAACCCATTGGCACGAGAACAGCAGGGCTTAGCCCGAGCACAAGTCCCACAGGACTGCACAAAAGAACGCACATCCCGTGACAAAGAAGGCCACCAAAAGGATATAGCCACCAAATCTCTGGTACCAAAGTTTCCAGGATGACCAGCCAACACCGAACAATGAACCTCAGAGATAACTCTACTAGTCCATCTATCAGGGACAAACAGTTTCTCCGTAGGAAAACGGTCAGGTCTATCAGCCTGAAACTTCTGCAGCACGCGCCGCAAATCAGGGGAGATGGCAGACAAAATTACCCCCTCTTTAAGAATACCCGCCGGCTCCGGAACACCCGGAGAGTCAGGCACAAAACTCCTTGACAGGGCATCAGCCTTCACATTCTTAGATCCCGGAAGATATGAAACCACAAAATCAAAACGGGAGAAAAAGAGCGACCATCGAGCCTGTCTAGGATTCAACCGTTTGGCAGAAAAGTCAAATTCTTGTGATCCGTCAAGACCACCACGCGATGTTTAGCTCCTTCAAGCCAATGTCGCCACTCCTCGAATGCCCACTTCATGGCCAACAACTCTCGATTGCCAACATCATAATTGCGCTCATCAGGCGAGAATTTTCTAGAAAAGAAGGCACATGGTTTCATCACCGAGCCATCAGAACTTCTTTGCGACAAAACAGCCCCTGCTCCAATCTCAGAAGCATCAACCTCGACCTGAAACGGGAGCGAAACATCTGGCTGGCACAACACAGGGGCAGAAGAAAAATGACGCTTCAACTCCTGAAAAGCCTCTACAGCCGCAGAGGACCAAATGACCACATCAGCACCTTTCTTGGTCAAATCAGTCAACGGTTTAGCAATACCAGAAAAATTAGCGATGAAGCGACGGTAAAAATTAGCAAAGCCCAGGAACTTCTGCAGGTTCTTCACAGATGTCGGCTGAGTCCAATCATAAATGGCCTGAACTTTAACAGGGTCCATCTCGATAGTAGAAGGGGAAAAAATGAAACCCAAAAATGAAACCTTCTGAACTCCAAAGAGACACTTTGACCCCTTCACAAACAAGGAATTCGCACGAAGGACCTGGAACACCATTCTGACCTGCTTCACATGAGACTCCCAATCATCCGAAAAGACCAAAATGTCATCCAAATATACAAACATGAATCTATCCAGGTACTCTCGGAAGATGTCATGCATAAAGGACTGAAACACAGATGGAGCATTAGAAAGCCCGAATGGCATAACCAGGTACTCAAAATGGCCCTCGGGCGTATTAAATGCTGTTTTCCATTCATCGTCCTGTTTAATTCGCACAAGATTATACGCCCCTCGAAGATCTATCTTGGTGAACCAACTAGTCCCCTTAATCCGAGCAAACAAATCAGACAGCAGCGGCAAAGGATACTGAAATTTGACTGTGATCTTATTAAGAAGGCGGTAATCAATACAAGGTCTCAAAGAGCCAACCTTCTTAGCCACAAAAAAGAACCCTGCTCCCAATGGTGACGACGACGGGCGAATATGACCCTTCTCCAAGGATTCATTTACATAACTCCGCATAGCGGCATGCTCTGGCACAGATAAATTAAACAGACAGCCCTTAGGAAACCTACTACCAGGAATCAAATTAATAGCACAATCGCAATCCCTATGAGGAGGTAGGGCACCGGATTTGGGCTCTTCAAATACATCCCGGTAATCTGATAAAAACTCAGGGACTTCAGAAGGAGTGGAAGGCGAAATTGACAGCAATGGAACATCACCATGTACCCCCTGACAACCCCAGCCAGACACAGACATAGATTTCCAATCCAATCCTGGATTATGGACCTGTAGCCATGGCAACCCCAAAACGACCACATTATGCAGATTATGCAACACCAAAAAGCGAATATCCTCCTGATGTGCAGGAGCCATGCACATGGTCAATTGAGTCCAGTACTGAGGCTTATTCTTGGCCAAAGGCGTAGCATCAATTCCTCTCAATGGAATAGGATACTGCAAGGGCTCCAAGAAAACCACAGCGCCTGGCAAACTCCAAGTCCATCAAATTCAGGGCAGCGCCTGAATCCACAAATGCCATAACAGAATAGGACGACAGAGAGCAAATCAGAGTAACGGACAAAAGAAATTTAGACTGTACCGTACCAATGGCGGCAGACCTAGCGAACCGCTTAGTGCGCTTAGGACAATCGGAGATAGCATGAGTGGAATCACCACAGTAAAAACACAGCCCATTCCGACGTCTGTGTTCTTGCCGTTCAGCTCTGGTCAAAGTCCTATCACACTGCATAGGCTAAGGCCTCTGCTCAGAGAATACCGCCAGATGGTGCACAGCTTTGCGCTCACGCAAGCGCCGATCGATCTGAATGGCCAAGGACATAGACTCATTCAGACCAGCAGGCGTGGGAAATCCCACCATGACATCCTTAAGGGCTTCAGAAAGACCCTTTCTGAAAATTGCCGCCAGGGCACATTCATTCCACTGAGTAAGCACAGACCACTTTCTAAACTCCTGACAGTACACCTCCGCTTCATCCTGACCCTGACACAAAGCCAGCAAGATTTTCTCTGCCTGATCCACTGAATTTGGTTCATCATAAAGCAATCCAAGCACCAGAAAAAACGCATCAACATCACGCAATGCAGGATCTCCTGGCGCAAGGGAAAATGCCAAGTCTTGAGGGTCACCACGCAACAAAGAAATAATGATTTTTACTTGTTGAACGGGGTCACCAGAGGAGCGGGGTTTCAAAGCTAGAAACAGTTTACAATTATTTTTGAAATTCAAGAACTTAGATCTATCCCCAGAAAATAAATCAGGAATAGGAATTCTGGACTCTAACATAGGATTCTGAACCACAAAATCTTGAATGTTTTGTACCCTTGCAGTGAGATGATCCATACAAGAGGACAGACCTTGAATGTCCATATCTACATCTGTGTCCTGAACCACCCAAAGGTTTAGGGGAAAAGAAAGGCAAAACATAGTGCAAAGAAAAAAAAATGGTCTCAGAACTTCTCTTATCCCTCTATTGAGATTGCATTAATACTTTTGGCCAGCTGTACTGTTATGGGCCTGGTGGTTAGGAGCACCCGGCACGACCTGATAGTTAAACTCACACAGGACAAGCTCTGGGATGTGGGAGCTCTGCTGACCGCAACCCCTAATCCTATCACACAACTAGAAATAGCCGTGGAGCGTTCCTGACTCTCCCTAGACGCCTCTTCACAGCCTAAGAGCTAGCTAGCCCTAGAGATAGAAAATATAGCCTACCTTGCCTCAGAGAAATTCCCCAAAGGAAAAGGCAGCCCCCCACATATATTGACTGTGAGTAAAGATGAAAGTCACAAACGCAGAAATGAAACAGGTTTGAGCAAAGGGAGGCCAGACTTACTAAACAGACAGAGGATAGGAAAGGTATCTTTGCGGTCAGCACAAAAACTACAAAAGACCACGTAGAGTGTGCAAAAAGACCTCCGCACCGACTCACGGTGCGGAGGTGCCACTCTGCATCCCAGAGCTTCCAGCTAGCAAGACAAAATCATGATAACCAGCTGGACAAGGAAACAATGAACAAATAATAACTATCAGGAACTTAGCTTCTGCTGGAGAAGAGCGAACTGAACCAGTACAGGAACATTGACAGCTGGCATGGAGTAACGATCTGAGTGGAGTTAAATAGAGCAGCCAACCAAAGGATAAACCACGTCACCTGTGTAAGGAACCTCAGAAGCAGCAGCTTCACTCACAGCCACCAGAGGAAGTCAATGGACAGAACTCGCCGAAGTACCATTCACGACCACAGGAGGGAGTTCGACAACAGAATTCACAACAGGTTCTCCTTTACCTCTCTCACCAAGGCTCTTCTAACTCAATTGTTCAGTTTGGCTGGATGGCCAGGTCTAGGAAGACTTCTGGTGGTCCCAAACTTCTTCCATTTAAGGATTATGGAGGCCACTGTGCTCTTGGGAACTTTGAGTACTGCAGAAATTCTGTTGTAACCTTGGCCAGATCTGTGCCTTGCCACAATTCTGGCTCTGAGCTCCTTGGCCAGTTCCTTTGACTTCATGATTCTCATTTGGTCTGACATGCACTGTGAGCTGTGAGGTCTTATATAGACAGGTGTTTGCCTTTCCAAGTCAACTCATATCAGTTTAATTAAACACAGCTGGACTACAATGCAGGAGAAGAACCATCTCAAGGAGGATCACAAGGAAATGGATAGCATGTGACTTAAATATGAGTGTCTGAGCAAAGGGTCTGAATACTTATGACTGTGTGATATTTCAGTTTTTGTTATTTAATAACTGTGCAAATATTACTACATTTCTGTTTTTGTCAGTCAAGATGGGGCGCAGAGTGCACATTAATGAGAAAAAAATTAACGTTTTTGAATTTACCAAATGGCTGCGATAATACAAACAGTGAAAAATTTAAAGGGGTCTGAATACTTTCCGCACCCACTGTAACGTCCAAAAAAGGGTAGATTTTGGTGGCATATAACCCTACAAAACATTTTGGTGGTGTATAAAACTCAAAAAAATATTCAAAAATGTTTCCTGATTAATTTAGTCATCCACATAGTTTAACCCCCTTCTGACATCTGACGTACTATCCCGTCGATGTGGCCTGGGCCCATATGACCACCGACGGGATTGTACGTCATACCCTTTAATGCGACACTGCGACTTAAGTCGCGGTGATCACATTAAAGGGAACCTGTCACCCCCCAAAATCGAAGGTGAGCTAAGCCCACCGGCATCAGGGGCTTATCTACAGCATTCTGGAATGCTGTAGATAAGCCCCCGATGTATCCTGAATAGTGTTGAGCGATACCTTCCGATACTCAAAGGTATCGGTATCGGATGGGATCGGCTGATATCCAAAAAATATCGGATATCGCCGATACCGATACCCGATACCAATGCAAGTCAATGGGACACACGTATCGGAAGCTATCCTGGATGGTTCCCAGGGTCTGAAGGAGAGGAAACTCTCCTTCAGGCCCTGGGATCCATATTCATGTACAAAATAAAGAATAAAAATAAAAAATATGGATATACTCACCCCTCCGACGGACCCTGGCTCTCAGCGCTGCAAGCGTCTCCCTCCGTTCCTAAGAATGCAGAGAGTGAAGGACCTTTTTAACATGAATATGGATCCCAGGGCCTGAAGGAGAGTTTTCTCTCCTTCAGACCCTGGGAACCATACGCACCGCACACGCCGAAGATGACTGGGAACACTTCCGATTCCGATTTCCGATATCGCAAAAATATCGGAACTCGGTATCGGAATTCCGATACAGCAAATATCGGCCGATACCCGATATTTGCAGTATCTGAATGCTCAACACTAATCCTGAAAGATGAGAAAAAGAGGTTAGATTATACTCACCTGGGTGGTCGGTCTGATCCCATGGGCGCCTCCCATTTTCTTATGATGACGTCCTCTTCTTGTCTTCACGCTGCGGCACAAGTGTACTTTGCCCTGTTGAGGGCAAAGCAAAGTACTGCAGTGTGCAGGCGCCGGGAAATGTCAGAGAGGCCGCGCCTGCGCACTGCAGTACTTTGCTCTACTCTCAACAGAGCAGACAATGTACGCCTGAGCCGGAGCCGCAGAGTGAAGTTAAGAAGAGGACATCATCGTAAGAAGATGGGAGGCCCCGGACCGCGACACCCATCGGATCAGAACGCCCGCCCGCCCAGGTGAGTATAATCTAACCTCTTTTTCTTATCTTTCAGGATACATTGGGGGCTTTTCTACAGCATTCCAGAATGCTGTAGATAAGCCCCTGATTCCCGGTGGGCTTAGCTCACCTTCAATTTTGGGGGTGACAGGTACCCTTTAAAATTCCAACGCCATCTTACCTGGAGGAAGATGGTGTCAGCATCCCAGGGCCTGTTTCCACCCCCCCGGCCTCCCGATCGCTATGATTGGCTGTTCAATTCTGAACAGCCAATTGCAGCCTTTCTCATTGTTTCAGCCAATCAGATTGGCTGAAAAAGTGAGGTCCCAGGCTAGGATCGAGTACCGATGTACTCAATCCTAGGCCGGTGCCTGGCAACACCAGGCATCGGCTCAAACCCCCCGGATTGGCGCGATCGACGATCACATCAATCGCCACAATCAAATTGATCGCGCCCGTCGGAAACTTCCTAGATCGGTGCTATTACAGCACTGATCCTACGCCAGGGCCTGCAGCTACTGATCCCACCATTGACAGGTCACAGCAGTGGTATGACCTGTTTCACCTGTCCCTGACCTGTCTGACTGCCCTGCAAGAATCCTCACACTAGTTGAGGATTCCTGCAGAGCGGTCACGCTGAAAGATCCCCTCCTTTGCTGGGACTTGTGGTGCCACAGTAGCCTGTGACACCACAATTCTTGCTAAAGAAAGAAGACAGAAGAAAGAAGAGAGACTACAACCGTAAGTGTTGATCCCCGATCCTGGCCTGATCTCTCTTCATCCCACCATCCCCCTTCACTTTCCCCCTCCACCCCCACTTTGCGCTGCCTCCGTGCCCAAATTTAGCAGCCGCTGAGCATTGATTGGTGACCCAGTTCACCGATCAACACTCGTGCTCACTTTTTTTTTACACCCCCGCGCGCACACCCAGCAGCCGCGTCTAACCCGTGCCTTCCGTTTCTTTTTTTTCCACATCCCTATGCACTCTCCCAGCAGCCGCGTCTAACCCGTGCCTTCCGTTTCTTTTTTTTTCCACATCCCTATGCACTCTCCCAGCAGCCGCGTCTAACCCGTGCCTTCCGTTTCTTTTTTTTCACATCCCCGCGCGCACACCCAGCAGCCACGTCTAACCCGTGCCTTCCATTTTCTTTTATTTTCCACATCACAGTGCGCGCACCCAGCAGCCACGTCTAACCCGTGCCTTCCGTTTCTTTTTTTTTCAGATTCCCGTGCGCTCACCCAGCCGCCGCGTCTAACCCGTGCCTTCCATTTCCTTTTTTTTTCCACATCCCCGTGCGCGCACCCAGCAGCCACATCTAACCCATGCCTTCCGTTTCTTTTTTTTCACATCCCCATGCGCGCACCCAGCAGCCACGTCTAACCCGTGCCTTCCGTTTCTTTTTTTTTCAGATCCTCTTGTTAGTTAATATATTATTTTGTATTTATGTATGAAAATGAAATTCACATGTGGTTAATACATCTCTTAATTATTTCACATATTATTCGTATTTACTTTTTTATCACATCACATATTATATATATTATATATATATATATATATATATATATATATAAAACCTTTTTTCATTATTATATTCTTTTCACCTTTATTTATCAATGGGTCTGGAATTTCCCCACTGTCTTATGCCATATCCTTATATCTTGTTACTTCTCTAATCCGGTATCCATCTGCTTGCTCCCACTAATGGAACTTGTGTGATGCCGCTGCGCATCTCTCGCTTCCGCTGCATGTGTGCCCCACTGTGTTTCCCATCTGTGGCACCACGGATGGTGCATATGCGCCTTTCTGTGGTGTTGTCGTGGGATGTGCACTGGGGGTCACGGTCGCTGCGACAGCGTGCGATGCGCCAATTGGTTATCACACTTGTCATTATTCAGCACCGCCTTCTTACTATTGGACTTTTTGCAATCGAATTTGCCCAGTTCCAATATGGCGGTTATGGTACTTGTGCGCATCCTCTGTGACCAGGGTGGGCGAGCCTTGTCACGTGATCCGCTTGCGGCGTTGCGGGCGGCGCTTTGGCGCCTCCTTGTGACGCGGCCGTGGGTCATGTGCCAGGGACGCTGTCACTCCGGTGGCATGAGATGCGCCGCCTTCAGTACCATTAATGGATCATTTGCCCTCACATTTGCCCAGCACAGATATGGCGGTTATGGCACGTGTGCGCATCCTCTGTGGCCGAGCGGGCGAACCCTGTCGCGTGATCCGCTTGTGACGTCACTGATGGCGCCTTGGCGCCTTACTGTGATGCTGCCGCGGGTCATGCGCCGGTAACGCCGGCGCTGCGGCGACATGAGATGCGCCGCCTTTAGTGCCGTGATTGGCTCAATACGTGCGGGCAGGATATAAAAGGCAGGCAGTGTACCCCCCTTACATCGCTCCCTGAAGAAGTGACGTGCTGCGAAACGCGCAATGGAGTGCGGGGTTGAGGCACAGGATCGCCAACATGAGCACCGGTAAGGCCCACTATATGCATAATGCACCTTAAAATTAATTGTATTCTACAGAGATTGTTATATAGGGACTGTATAGGTATTGCACCTTATATAGTGACAGTTATTGCCACAAGCATTTTGCACGGTGCACTTTATACCTAGATTACCTCTAAGGGTGAATAATATATTCACCACACTTGTATGCACTACTAGCATTGACTCCCCTTTTTTATTGGTGGCTCCTTACCGTGGCTCATGTCTGCATGAGCACATCACTTGTAAGCAAGGACATAATACTTACTATATATCATATATACTGTTACTAATTGTCTTTGCATAAACTTACTATTTTTTGTAGTTAGTATTTTTTGTGCCTCCTCCGGTTTTCTGTGTTTTGTTTTTTGGTGTATTTATATTACTCAATAAAATATTTGGTTTTATAATTTTTGCGTTACTAGTAATATTTTCAAGTAGGTTGTTTTGGTTATATTTTTCTCCTTATTTGCTTTTTTTCTTTCAGCTTTTTCTTTTTTAGACAAGTTTGCACCAATCACTATCCCCCTACACACACATACAGTTATAAATAAAGTACACCCAAGCACCATATTCACACAAAAATGTCCCGCCCGTCACGTTCGTCCCAACAGCGCTATTCATTGGAGGAGGCATATTCTTTCATTGCCTCCGACACTGATAGCAAGGGAGAGGATCCCACATTCCTTTACTCTTCGGATTCTTCATCCTCTTCCTCCTCCTCATCTTCCTCCTCAGGTCCTGCGGAACCGCAGACGTCGCAGGACAGAAGCAGCGCCCACCATTCATGAAGACGAAGATGAAGCAGCGCCCACTCCTGAAGATGAACCAGCGCGCCCCTCTTCGGACCCCGTATGGACCTCGCCCCCCGAAAATTACAAGTCACTGATTCCTGATTTTGTGGCAGAATCAGGAATCAAGTTTGACACCACCGGCCTCACAGAAGTAGACTTTTTCGAAGTCTTTTTCTCTGAGGAGTTTGTTAACCTCATGGTGGAGCAAACTAATTTGTATGCTCGGCAATTTTTTGAGCAAAACCCCAGTTCATCATTTTCTAACTGGTCCCCTGTAGACACAGTTGAAATGATGCAGTTTTGGGGCCTGGTCCTTCATATGGGGATCCTGAAGAAGCCAGAAATTCGGCAATATTGGAGTGTTGATATTTTATATAACACTCCAGTGTTCCGAATGGTCATGGTCCGGACGCGTTTTGAGGCCATCCATACGTTCCTGCATTATTCCGATAATGCACAGTGTCTCGCAAAAAATGACCCCAACTTTGACCGTCTGTTCAAAGTTCGGCCGGTCATCGAACACTTTAGCAAAAAGTTTATTGAAGTGTACATGCCCCAAAGGGACATCTGCGTGGATGAGTCCTTGGTTCATTTTAAGGGGCGGCTCAAATTCCGTCAATACCTGCCCAACAAGAGGGCCAGGTACGGAATCAAACTCTACAAGCTGTGTGAGAGTAGCTCAGGGTACACCCACAGCTTTAGAGTTTACGAAGGCAAGGACACCAGGATTGAACCCCCCCCCTGAGTGTCCCCCTGTCCTGGGAGTGAGTGGGAAAATTGTGTGGGATTTGGTGCCCCCACTGCTGGATAAAGGTTATCACCTCAACATCGATAACTTTTATTCCAGCTTCCCACTCTACAAATCCCTCTTTGCACGAGGTACCGCAGCCTGCGGTACTGTCCGCAAAAATCAGAGAGGCCTCCCAAAGACGCTACTTGGGCAGATGCTCAGAAAAGGTGAGAGCAGAGCCCAATGTAGCGACCACCTGCTGGTGGTCAAGTACAAGGACAAGAGGGATGTCCTTTCTTTGACCACCATAGACGGTGATGGCAGCGCCCTCAGAACTGTACGGGGTACTTCTACACAGGTCAGCAAACAGGACAGTGTACTGGGGTACAACAAAAACATGGGGGCGTTGATCTCTCCGATCAACTCCTCCAACCGTACAGTGCTTTGAGAAAGGCTAAGGTGTGGTACAAAAAGCTGTCCATGTACATCGTACAAATAGCAATACTCAACGCATTCCTGCTGTCACGATGTGCATGACACACTGATACGTCGTACCTTCAGTTCCAGGAGGTAGTAGTTCAAGCCCTGATATTTGGCACGAGGGAAGGAGTGGGCCGCAATACTTCCGGAACTGAAGCTGCTCGTATCGTACCAGGTCAGCATTTTCCGGGGGCAGTTCCGCCAACTGGAATAAAAGATAAGGCACAAAAAAGGTGCCTAGTGTGCTATAAAAGAGGAATACGCAAGGACACCATTTATCAATGCGACACCTGCCCCGACAAGCCTGGCCTGTGTATGAAGGATTGCTTCAAATTGTACCACACCTCCATGCACTACTAATTTACTTTACAGGAACCAGTAAATTATTTCCAAAGAAGGGGCACATCTAGGTTAGTTCCTTGGGGGTCTAGGTTCCAAAATGATGTCACTTGTGTTTTTTTTTTTTACTGTTTAGGCACATCAGGGGCTCTGCAAACGGAGCATGACGCCTGCAGACCATTCCATTAAAGTCTGCATTCCAAAACCTCACTACTTCCCTTCCGAGCCCCGAAGTGTGCTCAAACAGTAGTTTTCTCCCACATATGGGGTATCACAGTACTCAGGACAAATTGGACAACAACTTTTGGTGTCCAATTTCTCCTGTTACTTTTGGGAAAATAAAAATTTGGGGACTAAAAGATCATTTTTGTGGGGAAAAAAATCCTAATTTTTCCACAAACATGATCGTTTAGTCCCAAATTTTTAATTTTCCCAAGGGTAACAGGAGAAATTGGACCCCAAAGATTGTTGTCCAATTTGTCCTGAGTACTGTGATACCCCATATCTGGGAGAAAACTACTGTTTGGGCACACTTCGGGGCTCAGAAGGGAAGTAGTGAGGTTTTGGAATGCAGACTTTGATGGAATGGTCTGCAGGAATCATGTTCCGTTTGGTGAGCCCCTGATGTACCTAAACAGTAGAAACCCCCCACAAGTGACCCCATTTTGGAAACTTGACCCCCTAAGGAACTTATCTAGGTGTGTGGTGAGAATTTTGAACCCCTAAGTGCTTCACAGAAGTTTATAATGCCAGGGCGTGAAAATAAAAAATCCTATTTTTATTTTCACGCCCAGGCGTTATAAACTTCTGTGAAGCAGTTGGGGGTTCAAAGTGCTCAACACACATCTAGACAAATTCCGTAGGGGGTCTAGTTTCCAAAATAGGGTCACTTGTGGGGTTTTAGGCACATCAGAGGCTCGCCAAATGCGACATGGCGTCCGATCTCAATTCCAGCCAATTTTAGCTTGAAAATGTCAAACGGCGCTCCTTTCCTTCTGAGCCCTGCAATGCGCCCAAACAGTGGTCCATCCCCCCACATATGGGGTATCAGCGTACTCAGGACAAATTGGACAACAACTTTTGGGGTCCAATTTCTCCTGTTACCCTTGGGAAAATAAAAAATTGGGGTTTAAACGATCATGTTTGAGGAAAAAATAGGATTTTTTATTTTCACGCTCGGGCGTTATAAACTTCTGTGAAGCACTTGGGGGTTCAAAGTGCTCAACACACATCTAGACAAGTTCCTTAGGGGGTCTAGTTTCCAAAATGGGGTCACTTGTGGGGGGTTTCCACTATTTAGGCACATCAGGGGCTCGCCAAAAGCGACATGCCGTACGATCTCAATTCCAGCCAATTTTAGCTTGAAAATGTCAAACGGCGCTCCTTTCCTTCTGAGCCCTGCAATGCGCCCAAACAGTGGTCCATCCCCCCACATATGGGGTATCAGCGTACTCAGGACAAATTGGACAACAACTTTTGGGGTCCAATTTCTCCTGTTACCCTTGGGAAAATAAAAAATTGGGGTTTAAACGATCATGTTTGAGGAAAAAATAGGATTTTTTATTTTCACGCTCGGGCGTTATAAACTTCTGTGAAGCACTTGGGGGTTCAAAGTGCTCAACACACATCTAGACAAGTTCCTTAGGGGGTCTAGTTTCCAAAATGGGGTCACTTGTGGGGGGTTTCCACTATTTAGGCACATCAGGGGCTCGCCAAAAGCGACATGCCGTCCGATCTCAATTCCAGCCAATTTTAGCTTGTAAATGTCAAACAGCGCTCTTTCTAGGGCCCTGCCATGCACCCTAACAGTGTTCCCCCCCCAATATGGGGTATCAGCATACTCAGGACAAAATGGACAACAACTTTTGGGTCCAATTTCTCCTGTTACCCTTGGGAAAATAAAAAATTGGGGACTAAATGATTATGTTTGTGGAAAAAATAGGATTTTTTATTTTCACGACCGGGCGTTATAAACTTCTGTGAAGCACTTGGGGGTTCAAAGTGCTATACACACATCTAGACAAGTTTCTTAGGGGGTCTAGTTTTCAAAATGCACACACTTTAACTAGTCTATGTTGGAGTGTTAACAGCATGAATCTACATAGGCTGTAACCAAATAGCATCTGTTAATTTAAAAAAAAAAAATTGTGTGGGCTCCTCCGTAATTTTCATAACCAGCAGAGGGAATAGCCATAAAGGTTCCGAGGCTATTAATATCAGCTCACAGCTGTTTGCTTAGCCTTTCCTGGCTAGTTTACAGGGGGACCCCAGAAAAAAATTGACATAGTGTTACCCTATAAAATCTAACTAGCAAACACTAGGCAGACAGCCACGGGCTGATATTAATAACCTAGGAAGGGGTCATGGATATTGGCCCCTTCTCAAACTAAAACCATCAGCTCTCAGCAACCCCAGAAAAAGGAGCATCTGTAAGTTGCACCCAAGTGTGGTGCTTAGCCTTGTTTTTCCCACTTGCCCTGTAGCTGTGGCAAGTGGGGTGATGGTTACGGAGATTGATGTCACCTTTGTATTGTCAGGTGACATCAAGCACACAGGTTAGTAATGCAGAGGCATCTATAAGATGCCCCCATTACTAACCCCATAGAGATATTATAAAAAACACACACCCATAAGAAAATCCTTTATTTGAAATAATGACACCGACTCCTTTATTGAATCTAAATTAAACCATACTCACCGAATGCCTAATCCACTGATGCCAATGTCTCCTGCAACAAAAATAAAATAATAAACCACAATATTCCTCACCTGTCCGCAGAAAAGAATATCCATAATGTCCCACGATGATCTTGATGACTTTGAGAGCAGTCACTAATTATACTGCTTTCAAAGACAGCTGACGATACACTGACAGGAGGTAGTTGCTCCTGCAGTGTATCACTGAGCAAGAGAGTGAGTGAGTGAGAGAGATCACACGAGTTCATCAGCTGACTAACTCTGGTGATCTCACTTAAGGTACCAGTGCTGCATGAGAAAGTTTACCGGAGTTCATCATGAACTCGTGTGACCTCTCTCAAGGCAGCTCAGTGATACACTATAGTAGAGATTACCTCTACCATAGTGTATCGCCAGCAGCCGGGTAGAGCAGTCATATCTCCTGATATGACTGTACTACAAGGGAGATCACCGTGGGACACTCGGGATTATGTGGTCTATGGTGGACAGGTTAGTATATGGTGGTTTATTAATTTTTATTTTTTTCAAGGAGACATGGGGATCAAGGATTAGATGTTAAGATGAGTATATGTTTTTTTTTATTTTACATTTTTTATAGGAAGGCATCGGGGATTTGGCCTTAGGTGTGTATATTGTGTTTTTTTGTTTTTTTAAGGCTATGTGCACACGTTGCAGATTTCCTGCAGAACTGCAGCTTTTTTTTCTGCGCAGAAACGCTGCAGATCTGCAAGTGATTTATAGTACAAAGTAAATCAATGGGCAAAAAAAAATGCTGTGCTAATGGTGCAGAAAAATCTGCACAGAAAACGCAGCAGATTCCAAAAAGGAGCACGTCACTTCTTTTGTGCAGTTCTGCTGCGTTTCTGCACCCATTCCATAATAGAAATCTGCAGGGGTAAAAAAAGGAAGAAATCCGCACAAAAATCTGCAACGTGTGCACATACCAAAAAAAGGAGCAGATTCTGACCTGCGTTTTCTGCCAAGAAATTCAGAATCTGCACAGGAAATTCCACAGGCAAATCTTCAACGTGTGCACATAGCCTAACTTTGATAAGTGGCTCCTGCTATCACTGTTATCAGTGACAGGAGACATAGCCTGATGGGAGGAGTAGTCTCTCATCAGCTGGTGCCCGCTGTCCTGCGGTAAGTTCTTTATCGCGAGTCACCGCTGCAGGTTGCAGTATCTCTGTGGGGTCACACTGACATCTGATAGTGTGACCTCGCAGTGATCTGATGGAGGTAAGGTTTTTTTTTCTTTTTAGCTTTGACCACAGGCGCTGGCTGACGATAGACTACTTATCCCATCAGCTGCACATGCTGTCACTGTTATCAGTGACAGCCGATGCAGGCTGATAGGAGAAGTAGTAGCTCATCAGATGGAGCCTGCTGACTTGCGGAAAACTTTTTAACATGGGTCACCGCATCTCTGCAGGGGCACGATGTCAGATGTTGGCGTGACGCTGCAGAGATGCAGGGCTCTGACAGTGGTAACAATCTACTGGCGATAACGTTACCGCCAGCCAGTGGCGTAACTACCATGGTCGCAGCGGTCGCCACTGTGACGGAGCCCGGCAGGTCAGGGGCCCGCCGCCCGGCAGGTCAGAGGCACCGGCCGACACCATGTTGCAGTGCAGGAGATCCCTCTCGCACGGCAACAGTCCGAGGCGTATCTAGGGGGGGCAGGGCGCAGCCGGCAGGGGGGGCACAGTCGGGCCGCCTAATGTGGGGGTCCGCAGCGTCTCCCCCGGCGGCTGCATTCTGCCGCCCCCCGCACTGGGAGTCAGCTGCTCTCTGCGCCGACTGTCAAGCTGACAGCCGGCACAGAGAAGCTGCAGAGCGCCGACTCCCAATGTGAGCAGAGGTGGAGGGGAGCCCCTGCAGAGTGGCTGCGGCAGGCAGGGAGATATCCCTGCAGCGCCGCTGCCCAGCGATCTGTCTTCCTGCTTCCTCTCACACAGACGCGCCGCTGAATGACGTCATCAGCCAGCGGCCGGCTGTGTAAGAGGAAGGCGATGACATGCTGCGGCAGAGCGTGAGGTGTGTGTGTGTGTGTTGCGCTCTGCAGGGGAATGTGCAGAGAAGTAAATGGTGTGTGTGTGTGTAGAGGGAGGAGAGGGCAAGGATGGGGATGGTGGTGGAGGAGGAAATGATGAAAGTGGTGGAATGGGCAAGGATGGGGATGGTGGTGGAGGAGGAAATGATGGAAGTGGTGGAATGGGCAAGGATGGGGATGGTGGTGGAGGAGGAAATGATGGAAGTGGTGGAATGGGCAAGGATGGGGATGGTGGTGGAGGAGGAAATGATGGAAGTGGTGGAATGGGCAAGGATGGGGATGGTGGTGGAATGGGCAAGGATGGGGATGGTGGTGGAGGAGGAAATGATGGAAGTGGTGGAATGGGCAAGGATGGGGATGGTGGTGGAATGGGCAAGGATGGGGATGGTGGTGGAGGAAACGATGGAAGTGGTGGAATGGGCAAGGATGGGGATGGTGGTGGAAGAGGAAATGATGGAAGTGGTGGAATGGGCAAGGATGGGGATGGTGGTGGAGGAGGAATTGATGGAAGTGGTGGAATGGGCAAGGATTGGGACTGTGGTGGAGGAAATGATGGAAGTGGTGGAATGGGCAAGGATGGGGATGGTGGTGGAGGAGGAAATGATGGAAGTGGTGGAATGGGCAAGGATGGGGATGGTGGTGGAGGAGGAAATGATGGAAGTGGTGGAATGGGCAAGGATGGGGATGGTGGTGGAGGAGGAAATGATGGAAGTGGTGGAATGGGCAAGGATGGGGATGGTGGTGGAATGGGCAAGGATGGGGATGGTGGAGGAGGAAATGATGGAAGTGGTGGAATGGACAAGGATGGGGATGGTGGGGGAGGAGGAAATGATGGAAGTGGTGGAATAGGCAAGGAGGCGTATCTAGGGCAGTGGCGTATCTAGGGGGGGGGGGGCAGCCGGGGCATGTAGGGAATTAATTAATAGGGAATTAATTAATAGGGAAAATGTGAATTTGGGTGGAAAATATTTTGGCATGGTGGGGGGCCCCATTTGAAAGTTCGCACCGGGGCCCATAACTTTGTAGTTACGCCACTGCCGCCAGCAGAAGCGCTACGCTGGAATTTCCCACGTGTCACACAGTGTGGGAAACACCGGCTTTTGTGCTGTGTATGGTTGGATATATTCGGTGATTAAATCAGCAAATTTTCCAAATTCGGCGATCGTGATCTGAACCGAATATTGAAATATTCGCTCATCTCTACTAAAGAACCCTTTTCTATTTAGTTGTCTGAATCGCCTTTCTTCTATCAGTAATGAGTGCCCCCTGTGCAGTGCACATGTTCGTCCTATGTAGAGTCCTTCGTGGTCAGCAGGGTGTAGACAGACTTTAGCCAATGAGCTGTATGTACACTATGCTAATGCCAGCACATATGTAGAGATAAGCTGAGCCAATAATATTGCTACAATGTATGTCTAGAAAATGCCTATATAAACACTGACCTATGATGTAATAAAGAGAGATCTGCCTTGATGCTCAATGTATCAGCGTGGTTGTTCCGTGCACGTATTTGGATTTTACAATCTAATTTGGAGCAGGCACAACATCTCAGAATGTCCAACATTACATGGCAATGACAACTCCAACAGTGTGACATTTCCCTGTTCAACCCTACTACATCTGGTTAACCATTTGTTTGCTGATTGGCCATAAGTCTGCCTAATTCAATATAAGTCTGATATTATTAACCATTTGATTGCTGCATGTTTCGATCTGGCTCGGTGTCTTCGGCTGTTCCTATTCTGTTTGTCTGCCTTCCATCCTGTGCACCCTAGTGTTCTAGTCCTCATTGATCTACATGCTGTGCAGCAAGTCCTGGCTACTTGGTCATTGCCTTCGGTCTGTGTTACTTACACTGATTAACAGCTTAGTAAATCAGCAGATGAGTCTATACCAGTACCAGTTCCCCTTTGTGAGTGCTGATGTCAAGGTCAGTATGTATATTGACAACTGTCAGTACAAACAATGCATGTGTTTTAGAAGTACAATAGAAGGTGCTTGGTAGACATGTGGAATATTTCCATCACCATGGAAACCCCATATTGAAACAAAATATAACTGTTATGACCTGGTGGTTAGGAGCACCCGACCTGATAGTTAAACTCATACAGGACGAGCTCTGGGATGTGGGAGCTCTGCTGACCGCAAGCCCTAATCCTATCGAACACACTAAAAATAGCCGTGGAGCGCTCCTGACACTCCCTAGGCGCCTCGTCACAGCCTCAGAGCTAGCTAGCCCTAGAGATAGAAAATAAAGCCTACCTTGCCTCAGAGAAATTCCCCAAAGGAATAGGCAGCCCCCCACATATAATGACTGTGAGTAAAGATGAAAGTCACAAACGCAGAAATGAAATAGGTTTCAGCAAAGGGAGGCCAGACTTACTAAATAGACAGGGGATAGGAAAGGAATCTTTGCGGTCAGCACAAAAACCTACAAAAGACTACGCAGAGTGTGCAAAAGGGTCCTCCGCACCGACTCACGGTGCGGAGGGACCACTCTGCATCCCAGAGCTTCCAGCTAGCAAGACAAAATCAGGATAACCAGCTGGACAAAGAAACAATGAGCAAAAATAACAATAAGGAACTTAGCTTCTGCAGGAGAAGACAGGTCACCAGGCAGATCCAGGAGCGAACTGAACCAATGCTAAAACATTGACAGCTGGCATGGAGTAACGATCTGAGTGGAGTTAAATAGAGAAGCCAACCAAAGGATAAACCACGTCACCTGTGTAAGGAACCTCAGAAGCAGCAGCTTCACTCATAGCCACCAGAGGGAGCCCATAGACAGAACTATTCACGACCACAAGAGGGAGTTCGACAACAGAATTCACAACATATAACTATGTCAGCTGCATGCAGTTGTAAGAGTGGTGGACTCTATTGTCACATTTCTGCACCTGAGGCAGTGTCAAACTAGGGTGCCAAGGGTCCACCAGTAACTAACTCCAGGGCCACACTTTTCTGCTACATGCTCATGTCACATTATCCTCAATCACAAACTGGTATAACAATGAGCTGTGTTATGAACTGGTGGTTCAGAAACACAATGGACCTGGTGGTTATTAGCACACAAAATAACCTGAAAGTTACTAATCACATAGGACGAGCTCTGAGACGTGGGAACTCTGCTGACCGCAATCTCTAATCCTATCACACCACACTAGAGGTAGCCGTGGAGCGCTCCTGACCAGACCTAGGCGCCTCGGGCACAGCCTGAGAAACTAGCTAGCCCTGAAGATAGAAAAATAAGCCTACCTTGCCTCAGAAATTCCCCAAAGGAAAAGGCAGCCCCCCACATATAATGACTGTGAGTAAAGATGAAAATACAAACACAGAGATGAAATAGATTTTAGCAAAGTGAGGCCCGACTTACTGAATAGACCGAGGATAGTAAAGATAGCTTTGCGGTCAGCACAAAAACCTACAAACAACCACGCAGAGGGCGCAAAAAGACCCTCCGTACCGACTAACGGCACGGAGGTGCTCCCTCTGCGTCCCAGAGCTTCCAGCAAGCAAGACAAACCAATATAGCAAGCTGGACAGAAAAAATAGCAAACAAAAGTAACACAAGCAGAACTTAGCTTATGCAGGGAAGACAGGTCACAAGAACGATCCAGGAGAGAGCAAGACCAATACTGGAACATTGACTGGAGGCCAGGAACAAAGAACTAGGTGGAGTTAAATAGAGCAGCACCTAACGACTTAACCTCGTCACCTGAGGAAGGAATCTCAGAAGCCGCAGCCCCACTCACATCCACCAGAGGAAGCTCATGGACAGAACCAGCCGAAGTACCACTCATGACCACAGGAGGGAGCTTGACCACAGAATTCACAACAGAGCTGGGTAGATTGCTAAATGAATAAGATGCTGCCTTTGAACATATTGAATTAAGCATATAGTTCCAAGTACTGCTCATATAAGGGGGTGGAGGCCCACTCTTGAACAGGGGCCCACCGGTGAATTCTTCTGTTCTCCTGTGGGCCAGGCCAAGCCTGCCCTGAAGTCACCAATTGCGTTGTAGCATAGTGTGAATAATGTTCTGCGTCTTTTTTTATATTATGATATGGTAATGTATATAGTATAGAGTAGGACATAGGTTAGGTTTTAGGGCATAAGGGCATTATGCATTTAGGGCATAAGGTAGTGACTATAGGGTAAGATAGACTTTGGTATGCATTATAAGTGTAATCTGTATGTATGTAAATGTAATACAAAGTATTTATGAAGGAGATCTGCCCAGCTACATACTGTAGGAGCAGACATAAAGCCCTAGTAAAAAGGGACTAATTCCTGATAGGAGTCAGATAGGGAAGTTCGTTAACCAAGTCAAGTTCAAGGTTCAGTGGGCAGACAGTAAATAGCAAGACTCTATCGTTCGGGGCAGTGGGAGGCCTTACAGAAATTCCCTGCAGACATACCTGCAACATCTGGAACTCAAGGCTCAGTTCAGGTGCTTCAGAGAGTGCTTTGTCCTCTGGAAGACTGACTTGGAACCACATGTAGGGAAGGTAACGGATCTCGGTTATAGTTCGAAACTGAACTCCCTGGGGCTGATGGCATCAGTAAACAAAGGGATAGTCCAAGAGGAACAGACAGTAATGCAGAAAATTTACGGTACTAAACAAGTCAGTAAATAACATGGACAGATTTGTATTTCTTGTGGTAGCTTGACTCACTCAACTGCTTTCAAAGGTAGACACAGTAACACTTCATGAGTCAACCACCTGCTGGTTTATTAAGCAGGACCCAAACCATTACAGGACTTAAAGGGAACCTGTCAGCAGATTTTGCAGCTATAAGATGCGGCCACTGCCTTTCAGGGCTTATCTACAGCAAGTGATGTGAAGAAAAATAAGTTATAATATACTCACTCGGGGAAGTGGGCCAGTCCGATGGGTGTCGCAGGGCTGGGCCCGGCACCTCCCCCTCCCATCTTCTTGCAACGCTGCCCTCCTGCTTCTTCATCGCTCCCTGGTATCGCACCCCTGTGCAGGTGTACTACTCTGCTCTGTTGAGGGCAGAGTTAAATACTGCAATGTGCAGGCGCTGGGCCTCTCTGACCTTCCCCAGCGCCTGCGCACTGCAGTACTTTACTCTGCCCTCAACAGGACAGAGAAGTACACCTGTGCAGGAGTGTGATACCAGGGAGCGATGTAGAAGCAGGAGGGCGTTGTCGCAAGAAGATGGGAGACACCGGACCCAGCCCTGCGACACCCATCGGACCGGACCGCACCGGACCGCCCCCCGGGTGATTATAATATAATTTATTTTTCTTCACTTGCAGGTCGGATCGGGGGCTTATCTACGGCATTATAGAATGCCGTAGATAAGCCCTGAAAGGCAGTGGTCGCATCTTATAGCAGTAAAATCTGCTGACAGGTTCCCAATAACAAAATAAACATGGCCTTTCTGCCATAATGTCCTATGGCTTCCAGTACCATCTACAGTACATACCAAAAGTTTGGATACATCTTCTCATTTAAAGATTTTTCTGAATTTTCATGACTATGAAAATTGTACATTAACACTGAAGGCATCAAAACTATGAATTAACCCATGTGGAATTATATACTTAACAAAAAAGTGTGAAACAACAGAAATTATGTCTTATATTCTAGGTTCTTCAAAGTAGCCACCTTTTGCTTTGATGACTGCTTTGCACACTCTTGGCATTCTCTTGATGAGCTTCAAGAGGTAGTCACCGGGAATGGTTTTCACTTCACAGGTGTGCACTGTCAGGTTTAATAAGTGGGATTTCTTGCCTTACAAATGGGGTTGGGACCATCAGTTGTGTTGTGCAGAAGTCTGGTGGATACACAGCTGATAGTCCTACTGAAAATTCACCTGCAGCAATCAAAGCAGTTTTTGAGAGTTTACGCCACCGTAATGTAGCAGAAAGAATGCAAAAGTGTATGGATGACAATCAAATTCTATCCGTAAAAATGTTTCCATGCCTTTTTTCAGTTTTATAGATCACAGAAATGTTCACAGGCCATGTAACACAGTATGGATGACAAATGGAATCCTACAAAATTTTTAAAAGCTTTTTCTCAGTTTTAAAGATCACAGAAATGTAATCCACACTACGAAATAGTGTATGGCTGCGTAATGTATCCCAGGAAAATGTTTCACTGATTTTTGGGTGTTATATAACACACAAAAAGGAACTCAAAGCCTATAATACTTGATGGATCAAAATTTATTATTTTTTTTCAGCCCCTCAAAAAAAGCTGCAGCTACAAATTTGCCAACGAACAGCACAGGCCTAATCCCTGTCTACAGACTGGATTCTGTCACTATCCCTGCGCCTACAACTTGCTCTTCCTCGCTAGGCTATTTGCAGATTTTATGTGCTACAAACGACTAGCCCTTAGAAGGGTTGTTAGTGTGATGGCTCAGCTTCAGCACCAGTATCAACAATACATGCCTCTGATTCATTATACTGTGCCCACACAGGTGTAGACAAGCACTCTCTCCCTCCAATACGAAGTGTTGCAGAGCTGTGAAATGTCGTCAGTGTGCTGAGCCAGGCGGCATATGTTCATTTATTATCCCTAAAGATGTTAGATGGCCAGCCAATCACAGTAATGCCCCAATCAAGATGGCTACGACATTACAGTGACTCACATGCAATCCTCACATGCTTAATGGCTGCGTCACAGGCGCCAAATATGCGGGGTGGGGATTCGAGTTTTACATCGAGCATGGCTCATTATTCGCTGAGTAACGAGCACATCCAAGCACCGTGATACTCATCTTAAGTATATGCACGTTATCAAGGTGTGCAGAATTCTTAGTAACACCTAGTATGAACAATTAGTAACCAGCTTGTTTTCCTCAAGCAAATTAGGTCAAAAAGAGAGATTTAACTTTAACTGACTCTGAAAAGTCAGAAATTGTTAAAAGTCTTACAAAGGGATGCAGCTCTCTGGAAATTATTAAGATTGGGGCGTTGTGGAGAAGCGGGGTCAGTGGGTGCTCTTGTCCGCTGGCCCGGCTGTCTTTAGCAAGACTGCATGGACCACGGCTCATACCACTGAACGCCCACTCTATCTCCCAGTGGGCAATACACTACACAGACAACACAGGGTTAAGGTAAAACAGGGTGGCAATACTTTATTGAACCACAGCACACAATAGCAAACAGAGCATTCCCAACATGGCTGGAATTGCTTGATTACATGGGCGAATATAAAAGATCACTGCATCTCCACGTATTTCCAGTATGACCTGATGTCAGAGCTCCCAGGGTCGCTACTCCATCTGTGGATGCACGCACAGAGAAGAGGTAACGACAAGCATAGGGAGATGACCAAGAACTGTCCATAGAGTCCATACAAGGTCCAAAGCCAGTTGACACGAGAGTCACCACCTGGCTTATCTGACCATCTCAATTGACCCAGGCGACCAGCGGGTCCCAAACCTGGCTTTCTCCAAACATATCTATGGGAGGTGGAGCCGCATATTCATCACTGTAATAAGCGGCACCATGTGACCGCTCATACAGGAAGAGCTGCGACGCTGAGAGGAAGCTTCGAGGGAGCTGGGTAAGTATTTTAATGCCAGCGGGCGGGCGCACAGGGGGAGGGAGGGGGGAGATTACCGGGAACTTTATTTTAACAAAAAAAAAGATTTTTCATTCCTTCGCTCCAGCGAACGCTACTGGAGAGAAGAAATTAATGGGGCTTCAGCACCACAAGCTGGGGGGACAGCGCTTACTGTAGCGCTGTCTCCTGCATGGCACACGGACTGCACACGGACAGCATCCGTGTGCGGTACGTGTTTTACACGGACCCATTGACTTTAATGGGTCCGTGTGATCCATGCGCTCCCACGAACACTGACATGTCTCCGTGTTTTTCAAACGGACACACGGTCCGTGAAAACACGCTGACATGTGCAGAGACGCATTGATTTTAATGTGTCTACGTGAGTCAGTGTCTCCGGTACGTGAGGAAACTGTCACCGGAGACACTGACGTGTGAAACCGGCCTTAAATGGGAATTGTATGGTGGAGGAAAACAGTAACCTCCAGGCTGTTCTTTGTGTTGTCCAGAAAGTTCAAAACTTTAAACATTTTTTTTTATGTTTCTTCACCACCTGGCAGCGCAGATACAGACCACATACTTTCCATTTTTTTTGAAGATTAAAAAACTGACAGACTCTATGGACCGAGCTTATGACTGATATTAAAAGAAGGGTGGCTATATTACTATGTTGGTCACTGACATTATTTTTTAAATATCAGAAATATATTTTTGTACATTTCTACTTGTTTAGTTATTATTTTGACCTTAACAAATAAAAATAAACAATTGACAAAGGAAAATGTGCATTTTTCTTGTAGATGCACAATAATTCTACACAGACATTCTTTTAAGAAACACAAAACATCACTTTTGCTTTCTTAAATATTCACATTTCAGGGTTATTAACCTTTTTGGATTGAGCGATGAATAAAATTAATCATCAAAAACACATTGTGTGAGAATTATTGCCACATTATGCATATTTACAGCACACTGAAGTGTAGTTGGAGCGCCCCCAGACGCAGGGCCGCGGGTTACTCGGTACCGGTCCTCTCTGGCTCAGTTCTGGGGATGTCACGGTGGCTGGACCAGGTCCGTGACCCTGCTAAGGGGCGTCCAATAAAAGGGATGATGAAAGTCAGCTAAGGTTTTGTGACCCCACCTGTGGTATTCGGTCAGGGTGACCAATGCTGCTTGGGGTCCACTGGGGAGATGTGATGGCAGCTAGATGGTATACCTTCCCACAGGTGAAGTGAGTCCCCAGGGCTTCCCAGTAGTGTAGGTGGCGATGGTGTGAGGTGCAGTTAATAATGAGGACACAGGGCTGCAGTCTCTTTACCTTTTACTGAAGGTTTCGGGATCCTCAATCCAGAGCACTGCTAACTGGGCTGTCTGAGACCGGCCGGTCCGAAGGCACATCCAGAGTTCCCTTTGCAGGTGGAAATCAGTGCCTACCACTAGCGCCTGTGTGTTGTAGTCCTTCCCTGCTGAGCATTCGGGATAGTCCTCACAACTTCTGTTCTCGTTCTTTCTAGTTCTCTCTCTCTCCATCCCCCAAGTTTGTTATGGCTAGGATGCACCCGTTTGACGGGAAGGCTCGGAGCTATTCTGGGACCCTAGAGATGCCCCTCTCCACGCTTGCCCCCTATGCCTGCTTAGGTGATGTATGGTAAACAGCCAACCTATAATTAACTGTCCTGCGGTATTTGAAGTAACGCATAAATTCAGTTACTTCCTCGGTGTTCCGGTCACCGGCTATGCGCCTCAGTAGGATGTTGCCGTTCTTGGAGCACGACTCCTACTAGCTCTCCTTTGTGCTTGATCTCGTTTCTCACTGTCCACAATATCCTTCGCTTCGTGTCCTCTCTTTAGATGCCGTCGCAAGGTAGTGCAGGCGCAGCTGTGTAACGATCTGTCCTTGTCGCTAAGTCTCTGCCAGGTTCCCACGCCTGACAGGGACCCCTCTGAAGTCTCCCCCGCAACACCCCCTGCCACGGGATGTTGCCTGGCCAAAACCCAGTCAGCTTCTGCCTAACTTCCTATCCAACCCCTAGTTTTACCAGTGTGAGGAGTGGCCCAATAAATAAAACCTTTTGCTCCCCCTAGTGGCCGGAGTGTGAAGTGCAATATGTGCTTGTGATACCTGGTCAGGTGAACTCCTTTAGTGCCATCAGACATACCATCACTCCCCTTAGTGGCAGAGCGAAACCACTGCAACGACCAGGTCTCTGGGGCGCTGCACATATATACATATATTTAAAAAAAATCCTTCTCACCCCCCATGGGAGTGGTCTTTTTTGTCCTTTCTCATTCTCGGGTCCTGCACCAGAGGCCTGGGTGTTTGAGGATTCTGCGCGGGATCTTAGCTGTTCCCAGCATTGCGCTTTTCTGGACAGAGAGCTCAGATGTTGCTCCTGGGATCTGTTGTAGCCATTTTCCCAACTTAGGGGTCACTGCTCCAAGTCCTCCTATCACCACTGGAACCACTGTTGCCATCACCTTCCACATCTTCTCCAGTTCTCCTTTGAGGCCCTGGTATTTCTCCAGCTTCTCATATTCCTTATTTCTGATGATGCTGTCACTTGGCACTGCCACATCAATTGCTGTCTTCTGATCCTTGTCTACTATCACAATGTCTGGTCGGTTAGCCAACACCTGCTTATCCGTCTGGATCTTGAAGTCCCACAGGATTTTAGCCCTTTCATTCTCCACCACTTTTTCTGGGGTCTCCCACCTGGTCTTAGGGGGACTCAGCCCATATGCTGTGCAGATGTTCCTGTATACAATTCCCACTAGTTGGTTGTGGCGTTCGGTATACACTGTTCCTGCTTGCATTTTGCATCCTGCCACTATGTGTTGGACTGTTTCTGAGGTTTTTTTGCATAGTATGTCCTTGAGTCTTGTCTTGTGTGGTAGATTCCTGCTTCTATTGGATGTGGTACTTAGTGCTTGCTCTGGTGCCGCTATGATTAGTTCCTCTGTGCTTTCTCTGAGTCCTGCTTTCTCCAGCCATTGGTAGGATTTCTCCGTGTCAGCCACCTTCATTATCTGTCGATGGTACATCCCATGCAGCAGCTTGTCTTGTCATGGTGCTTTATGTTCCTGTTCTTTTTTTCCATATCTGTTGTTGTTGTTGCCTTAGGCTTTCTCTCAGCATCTCATTTTTTAGTGCCATTTTTCTGATGTATTCCTAGATACTCCTTGTTTCATATATACTGTATGTTACAGTCTGTGCCACAGTGCCTGTGCAATATAAAAATGTAATATCTACAAATAGTCACTGGAGGGCAGCAGAGTATAACAATGCACATACATGAATCCTTGCATATATCATTTTGATACAGCACTTTCGTTATAGTCTCCTGCCCTCTTGTGACTATTTCTAGATATTACATTTTTATATTTATCAGGCGCTTTGATAAATGATCAGCACGGTGCACTTTATACATCTATCTAATTGGAATATTTTAATTATTTCAGCACATTGCTCTGTGCACATTCATATCTTCTGATTATGTGTATTATTTGTTTTCTATGCCATGCCATCACAGACTTTATATGCTACCATCTTTTACGCACGGGATTACAGTTGTGTGTGACATGTATCTAATGAATGAGTGACGTGTGTGATATGTATCTGTTAAATATTAATTATTGCTTATTGATTTATTCTTATTCACGATTCTGTACCCAGCGCATTGCCTTTCGCTGACATTACACATATAAATTTAGCTCAGGATAGTTAACACCATATAGAGAGAACATGTGCTCTGTGGGACGTATGTAACATGACCCATAGGAAGGACGAGGGCTCTTCGCGCTCTCTACATTCTCTTGGGACACGTCACACATACTCGACACAGACTTCAGACTAAATGAACAGCTGGTATGTGAGTTAGCCACGTGCTTCTTGATGGCTTCTACCATGTTTTTGACTGAGACCGACGCCATTTACCTTTCAGAGTCTCAAGGAAGATGCAGGACAAACCTTGATATGGACAAATGGACAATCTTTTCTTTAACTATTTCACCTATTTTATGTTTTGCTGCAATGATGCTTTTTGGTGGACAATTCAATAAACCAGTACATTTTTTTATAAGACATATCATGACATTTTCTTTAGAGTATTGCATCGGGTAAAGAGTCATGAGTAAATAAATGTGCAAAATAAGTATTTTTAACAGTACCTAATGAATGAGTGACATGAGTTATATGTATTTAATGAATGAGTGACTTGAGTGACATGTATATAATGAATGAGTGACATGTATCTAATGAATAAGTGACATGTATCTAATGAATGAGCGATATGTGTGACATATATCTAATGAATGATGTGTGTGATGTGTATCTAATGAGTGACGTGTTTGACGTGTATCTAATGAATAAGTGGCATGTGTGACATGTATCTAATGAATGAGTGACGTGTGTGACGTGTATCTAATGAATAAGTGGCATGTGTGACATGTATCTAATGAATGAGTGGCATGTGTGACGTGTATCTAATGAATGAGTGACGTGTGTGACGTGTATCTAATGAATAAGTGGCATGTGTGACGTGTATCTAATGAATGAGTGACGTGTGTGACGTGTATCTAATGAATAAGTGACGTGTGTGACGTGTATCTAATGAATAAGTGACGTCTGTGACGTGTATCTAATGAATAAGTGGCATGTGTGACATGTATCTAATGAATGAGTGGCATGTGTGACGTGTATCTAATGAATGAGTGACATGTGTGACGTGTATCTAATGAATAAGTGGCATGTGTGACATGTATCTAATGAATGAGTGACGTGTGTGACGTGTATCTAATGAATAAGTGACGTGTGTGACATGTATCTAATGAATGAGTGACGTCTGTGACGTGTATCTAATGAATAAGTGGCATGTGTGACATGTATCTAATGAATGAGTGACGTGTGTGACGTGTATCTAATGAATAAGTGACGTGTGTGACATGTATCTAATGAATAAGTGGCATGTGTGACATGTATCTAATGAATGAGTGGCATGTGTGACGTGTATCTAATGAATAAGTGACATGTGTGACGTGTATCTAATGAATAAGTGGCATGTGTGACATGTATCTAATGAATGAGTGACGTGTGTGACATGTATCTAATGAATAAGTGGCATGTGTGACATGTATCTAATGAATAAGTGGCATGTGTGACGTGTATCTAATGAATAAGTGACATGTGTGACGTGTATCTAATGAATAAGTGGCATGTGTGACGTGTATCTAATGAATGAGTGACGTGTGTGACGTGTATCTAATGAATAAGTGACGTGTGTGACATGTATCTAATGAATAAGTGACGTGTGTGACGTGTATCTAATGAATAAGTGACATGTGTGACGTGTATCTAATGAATGAGTGACGTGTGTGACGTGTATCTAATGAATGAGTGACATGTGTGACGTGTATCTAATGAATGAGTGACGTGTGTGACGTGTATCTAATGAATAAGTGACGTGTGTGACGTGTATCTAATGAATAAGTGACATGTGTGACGTGTATCTAATGAATGAGTGACGTGTGTGACGTGTATCTAATGAATAAGTGACATGTGTGACGTGTATCTAATGAATGAGTGACATGTGTGACGTGTATCTAATGAATGAGTGACATGTGTGACATGTATCTAATGAATAAGTGACATGTGTGACGTGTATCTAATGAATAAGTGACGTGTGTGACGTGTATCTAATGAATGAGTGACGTGTGTGACGTGTATCTAATGAATAAGTGACGTGTGTGACGTGTATCTAATGAATGAGTGACGTGTGTGACGTGTATCTAATGAATAAGTGACGTGTGTGACATGTATCTAATGAATAAGTGACATGTGTGACGTGTATCTAATGAATGAGTGACGTGTGTGACATGTATCTAATGAATGAGTGACGTGTGTGACGTGTATCTAATGAATAAGTGACGTGTGTGACACGTATCTAATGAATGAGTGACGTGTGTGACGTGTATCTAATGAATGAGTGACGTGTGTGACGTGTATCTAATGAATAAGTTACATGTGTGATGTGTATCTAATGAATGAGTGGCATGTGTGACATGTATCTAATGAATGAGTGACGTGTGTGACGTGTATCTAATGAATGAGTGACGTGTGTGACGTGTATCTAATGAATGAGTTACATGTGTGATGTGTATCTAATGAATGAGTGGCATGTGTGACGTGTATCTAATGAATGAGTGACGTGTGTGACATGTATCTAATGAATGAGTGACGTGTGTGACGTGTATCTAATGAATAAGTGACGTGTGTGACACGTATCTAATGAATGAGTGACGTGTGTGACATGTATCTAATGAATGAGTGACGTGTGTGACGTGTATCTAATGAATAAGTGACGTGTGTGACAAGTATCTAATGAATGAGTGACGTGTGTGACATGTATCTAATGAATGAGTGACGTGTGTGACATGTATCTAATGAATGAGTGACGTGTGTGACGTGTATCTAATGAATAAGTGGCATGTGTGACGTGTATCTAATGAATGAGTGACGTGTGTGACGTGTATCTAATGAATAAGTGGCATGTGTGACATGTATCTAATGAATGAGTGACGTCTGTGACGTGTATCTAATGAATGAGTGACGTGTGTGATGTGTATCTAATGAATAAGTGGCATGTGTGACATGTATCTAATGAATGAGTGACGTGTGTGATGTGTATCTAATGAATAAGTGGCATGTGTGACGTGTATCTAATGAATGAGTGACGTGTGTGACGTGTATCTAATGAATGAGTGACGTGTGTGACGTGTATCTAATGAATGAGTGACGTGTGTGATGTGTATCTAATGAATAAGTGGCATGTGTGACATGTATCTAATGAATGAGTGACGTGTGTGATGTGTATCTAATGAATAAGTGGCATGTGTGACGTGTATCTAATGAATGAGTGACATGTGTGACGTGTATCTAATGAATGAGTGACGTGTGTGATGTGTATCTAATGAATAAGTGGCATGTGTGACATGTATCTAATGAATGAGTGACGTGTGTGATGTGTATCTAATGAATAAGTGGCATGTGTGACATGTATCTAATGAATGAGTGACGTGTGTGATGTGTATCTAATGAATAAGTGGCATGTGTGACATGTATCTAATGAATGAGTGACGTGTGTAACATGTATCTAATGAATAAGTGGCATGTGTGACATGTATCTAATGAATGAGTGACGTGTGTGATGTGTATCTAATGAATAAGTGGCATGTGTGACATGTATCTAATGAATGAGTGACGTGTGTGACGTGTATCTAATGAATAAGTGGCATGTGTGACATGTATCTAATGAATGAGTGACGTCTGTGACGTGTATCTAATGAATAAGTGGCATGTGTGACGTGTATCTAATGAATAAGTGACATGTGTGACGTGTATCTAATGAATGAGTGACGTGTGTGACATGTATCTAATGAATGAGTGACGTGTGTGACATGTATCTAATGAATGAGTGACGTGTGTGACGTGTATCTAATGAATGAGTGACGTGTGTGACATGTATCTAATGAATGAGTGACGTGTGTGACACGTATCTAATGAATGAGTGACGTGTGTGACGTGTATCTAATGAATGAGTGACGTGTGTGACGTGTATCTAATGAATGAGTTACATGTGTGATGTGTATCTAATGAATGAGTGGCATGTGTGACATGTATCTAATGAATGAGTGACGTGTGTGACGTGCATCTAATGAATGAGTGACGTGTGTGACGTGTATCTAATGAATAAGTGGCATGTGTGACATGTATCTAATGAATGAGTGACGTCTGTGACGTGTATCTAATGAATAAGTGGCATGTGTGACATGTATCTAATGAATGAGTGACGTGTGTGATGTGTATCTAATGAATAAGTGGCATGTGTGACATGTATCTAATGAAGGAGTGACGTGTGTGACATGTATCTAATGAATGAGTGACATGTGTGACGTGTATCTAATGAATGAGTGACGTCTGTGATGTGTATCTAATGAATAAGTGGCATGTGTGACGTGTATCTAATGAATAAGTGACGTGTGTGACGTGTATCTAATGAATGAGTGACGTGTGTGACGTGTATCTAATGAATAAGTGGCGTGTGTGACGTGTATCTAATGAATAAGTGACGTGTGTGACGTGTATCTAATGAATGAGTGACGTCTGTGATGTGTATCTAATGAATAAGTGGCATGTGTGACGTGTATCTACATAGTTAGTAAGGCCGAAAAAAGACATTTGTCCATCCAGTTCAGCCTATATTCCATCATAATAAATCCCCAGATCTACGTCCTTCTACAGAACCTAATAATTGTATGATACAATATTGTTCTGCTCCAGGAAGACATCCAGGCCTCTCTTGAACCCCTCGACATTCGCCATCACCACCCCCTCAGGCAAGCAATTCCAGATTCTCACTGCCCTAACAGTAAAGAATCCTCTTCTATGTTGGTGGAAAAACCTTCTCTCCTCCAGACGCAAAGAATGCCCCCTTGTGCCCGTCACCTTCCTTGGTATAAACAGATCCTCAGCGAGATATTTGTATTGTCCCCTTATATACTTATACATGGTTATTAGATCGCCCCTCAGTCGTCTTTTTTCTAGACTAAATAATCCTAATTTCGCTAATCTATCTGGGTATTGTAGTTCTCCCATCCCCTTTATTAATTTTGTTGCCCTCCTTTGTACTCTCTCTAGTTCCATTATATCCTTCCTGAGCACCGGTGCCCAAAACTGGACACAGTACTCCATGTGCGGTCTAACTAGGGATTTGTACAGAGGCAGTATAATGCTCTCATCATGTGTATCCAGACCTCTTTTAATGCACCCCATGATCCTGTTTGCCTTGGCAGCTGCTGCCTGGCACTGGCTGCTCCAGGTAAGTTTATCATTAACTAGGATCCCCAAGTCCTTCTCCCTGTCAGATTTACCCAGTGGTTTCCCGTTCAGTGTGTAATGGTGATATTGATTCCCTCTTCCCATGTGTATAACCTTACATTTATCATTGTTAAACCTCATCTGCCACCTTTCAGCCCAAGTTTCCAACTTATCCAGATCCATCTGTAGCAGAATACTATCTTCTATTGTATTAACTGCTTTACATAGTTTTGTATCATCTGCAAATATCGATATTTTACTGTGTAAACCTTCTACCAGATCATTAATGAATATGTTGAAGAGAACAGGTCCCAATACCGACCCCTGCGGTACCCCACTGGTCACAGCGACCCAGTTAGAGACTATACCATTTATAACCACCCTCTGCTTTCTATCACTAAGCCAGTTACTAACCCATTTACACACATTTTCCCCCAGACCAAGCATTCTCATTTTGTGTACCAACCTCTTGTGCGGCACGGTATCAAACGCTTTGGAAAAATCGAGATATACCACGTCCAATGACTCACCGTGGTCCAGTCTATAGCTTACCTCTTCATAAAAACTGATTAGATTGGTTTGACAGGAGCGATTTCTCATAAACCCATGCTGATATGGAGTTAAACAGTTATTCTCATTGAGATAATCCAGAATAACATCCCTCAGAAACCCTTCAAATATTTTACCAACAATAGAGGTTAGACTTACTGGCCTATAATTTCCAGGTTCACTTTTAGAGCCCTTTTTGAATATTGGCACCACATTTGCTATGCGCCAGTCCTGCGGAACAGACCCTGTCGCTATAGAGTCACTAAAAATAAGAAATAATGGTTTATCTATTACATTACTTAGTTCTCTTAGTACTCGTGGGTGTATGCCATCCGGACCTGGAGATTTATCTATTTTAATCTTATTTAGCCGGTTTCGCACCTCTTCTTGGGTTAGATTGGTGACCCTTAATATAGGGTTTTCATTGTTTCTTGGGATTTCACCTAGCATTTCATTTTCCACCGTGAATACCGTGGAGAAGAAGGTGTTTAATATGTTAGCTTTTTCCTCGTCATCTACAACCATTCTTTCCTCACTATTTTTTAAGGGGCCTACATTTTCAGTTTTTATTCTTTTACCATTGATATAGTTGAAGAACAGTTTGGGATTAGTTTTACTCTCCTTAGCAATGTGCTTCTCTGTTTCCTTTTTGGCAGCTTTAATTAGTTTTTTAGATAAAGTATTTTTCTCCCTATAGTTTTTTAGAGCTTCAATGGTGCCATCCTGCTTTAGTAGTGCAAATGCTTTCTTTTTACTGTTAATTGCCTGTCTTACTTCTTTGTTTAGCCACATTGGGTTTTTCCTATTTCTAGTCCTTTTATTCCCACAAGGTATAAACCGCTTACACTGCCTATTTAGGATGTTCTTAAACATTTCCCATTTATTATCTGTATTCTTATTTCTGAGGATATTGTCCCAGTCTACCAGATTAAGGGCATCTCTAAGCTGGTCAAACTTTGCCTTCCTAAAGTTCAATGTTTTTGTGACTCCCTGACAAGTCCCCCTAGTGAAAGACAGGTGAAACTGCACAATATTGTGGTCGCTATTTCCTAAATGCCCAACCACCTGCAGATTTGTTATTCTGTCAGGTCTATTAGATAGTATTAGGTCTAAAAGTGCTGCTCCTCTGGTTGGATTCTGCACCAATTGTGAAAGATAATTTTTCTTGGTTATTAGCAGAAACCTGTTGCCTTTATGGGTTTCACAGGTTTCTGTTTCCCAGTTAATATCCGGGTAGTTAAAGTCCCCCATAACCAGGACCTCATTATGGGTTGCAGCTTCATCTATCTGCTTTAGAAGTAGACTTTCCATGCTTTCTGTTATATTTGGGGGTTTGTAACAGACCCCAATGAGAATTTTGTTACCATTTTTCCCTCCATGAATTTCAACCCATATGGACTCGACATCCTCATTCCCTTCGCTAATATCCTCCCTTAAAGTGGACTTTAGACAAGATTTTACATAGAGACAAACCCCTCCTCCTCTCCGATTTTTACGATCCTTTCTAAACAGACTGTAACCCTGTAAGTTAACTGCCCAGTCATAGCTTTCATCTAACCATGTCTCGGTTATTCCCACTATGTCAAAGTTACCTGTAGATATTTCTGCTTCTAGTTCTTCCATCTTGTTTGTCAGGCTTCTGGCGTTTGCGAGCATGCAGTTTAGAGGATTTTGTTTTGTTCCAATCTCCTCACTGTGGATTGTTTTAGAAATGTTCTTACCTCCCTTCTGAGTATGTTTTCCTGGGTCGTCTTTGTTCGAGTCTAATGTTTTTCTTCCCGTCCCCTCTTCTTCTAGTTTAACGCCCTCCTGATGAGTGTAGCGAGTCTTCTGGCGAATGTGTGTTTCCCAGGTTTGTTGAGGTGTAGTCCGTCTCTGGCGAGGAGTCCATCATACCAGTAATTCACACCGTGGTCCAGGAATCCAAATCCTTGTTGTCTGCATGAATTATTATCTAATGAATAAGTGACGTGTGTGACGTGTATCTAATGAATGAGTGACGTGTGTGACGTGTATCTAATGAATAAGTGGCATGTGTGACGTGTATCTAATGAATGAGTGACGTCTGTGACGTGTATCTAATGAACAAGTGACGTGTGTGACGTGTATCTAATGAATAAGTAGCATGTGTGAAGTGTATCTAATGAATAAGTGACATGTGTGACGTGTATCTAATGAATAAGTGGCATGTGTGACATGTATCTAATGAATGAGTGACGTGTGTGACGTGTATCTAATGAATAAGTGACGTGTGTGACGTGTAACTAATGAATAAGTGACATGTGTGACGTGTATCTAATGAATGAGTGACGTGTGTGACATGTATCTAATGAATGAGTGACGTGTGTGACGTGTATCTAATGAATAAGTGACGTGTGTGACGTGTAACTAATGAATAAGTGACATGTGTGACGTGTATCTAATGAATGAGTGACATGTGTGACATGTATCTAATGAATAAGTGACGTGTGTGACGTGTAACTAATGAATAAGAGACATGTGTGACGTGTATCTAATGAATGAGTGACGTGTGTGACGTGTATCTAATGAATAAGTGACGTGTGTGACGTGTAACTAATGAATAAGTGACATGTGTGATGTGTATCTAATGAATGAGTGACATGTGTGACATGTATCTAATGAATAAGTGACGTGTGTGACGTGTAACTAATGAATAAGAGACATGTGTGACATGTATCTAATGAATGAGTGACGTGTGTGACGTGTATCTAATGAATAAGTGACATGTGTGACATGTATCTAATGAATGAGTGACGTGTGTGACGTGTATCTAATGAATAAGTGACGTGTGTGACGTGTAACTAATGAATAAGTGACATGTGTGACGTGTATCTAATGAATGAGTGACATGTGTGACATGTATCTAATGAATAAGTGACGTGTGTGACGTGTAACTAATGAATAAGAGACATGTGTGACATGTATCTAATGAATGAGTGACGTGTGTGACACGTATCTAATTCATGAGTGACGTGTGTGACGTGTATCTAATGAATGAGTGACGTGTGTGACGTGTATCTAATGAATAAGTGACATGTGTGACGTGTTTCTAATGAATAAGTGACGTGTGTGACATGTATCTAATGAACAAGTGACGTGTGTGACGTGTATCTAATGAATGAGTGACGTGTGTGACGTGTATCTAATGAATAAGTGACGTGTGTGACATGTATCTAATGAATAAGTGACGTGTGTGACATGTATCTAATGAATGAGTGACGTGTGTGACGTGTATCTAATGAATAAGTGACGTGTGTGACACGTATCTAATGAATGAGTGACGTGTGTGACGTGTATCTAATGAATGAGTGACGTGTGTGACGTGTATCTAATGAATAAGTTACATGTGTGATGTGTATCTAATGAATGAGTGGCATGTGTGACATGTATCTAATGAATGAGTGACGTGTGTGACGTGTATCTAATGAATGAGTGACGTGTGTGACGTGTATCTAATGAATGAGTTACATGTGTGATGTGTATCTAATGAATGAGTGGCATGTGTGACGTGTATCTAATGAATGAGTGACGTGTGTGACATGTATCTAATGAATGAGTGACGTGTGTGACGTGTATCTAATGAATAAGTGACGTGTGTGACACGTATCTAATGAATGAGTGACGTGTGTGACATGTATCTAATGAATGAGTGACGTGTATCTAATGAATAAGTGACGTGTGTGACACGTATCTAATGAATGAGTGACGTGTGTGACATGTATCTAATGAATGAGTGACGTGTGTGACATGTATCTAATGAATGAGTGACGTGTGTGACGTGTATCTAATGAATAAGTGACATGTGTGACGTGTATCTAATGAATGAGTGACGTGTGTGACATGTATCTAATGAATGAGTGACGTGTGTGACGTGTATCTAATGAATAAGTGACGTGTGTGACACGTATCTAATGAATGAGTGACGTGTGTGACATGTATCTAATGAATGAGTGACGTGTGTGACACGTATCTAATGAATGAGTGACGTGTGTGACGTGTATCTAATGAATGAGTGACGTGTGTGACGTGTATCTAATGAATAAGTGACGTGTGTGACACGTATCTATTGAATGAGTGACGTGTGTGACACGTATCTAATGAATGAGTGACGTGTGTGACGTGTATCTAATGAATGAGTGACGTGTGTGACGTGTATCTAATGAATAAGTTACATGTGTGATGTGTATCTAATGAATGAGTGGCATGTGTGACATGTATCTAATGAATGAGTGACGTGTGTGACGTGTATCTAATGAATGAGTGACGTGTGTGACGTGTATCTAATGAATGAGTTACATGTGTGATGTGTATCTAATGAATGAGTGGCATGTGTGACATGTATCTAATGAATGAGTGACGTGTGTGACGTGTATCTAATGAATGAGTGACGTGTGTGACATGTATCTAATGAATGAGTGACGTGTGTGACGTGTATCTAATGAATAAGTGGCATGTGTGACATGTATCTAATGAATGAGTGACGTCTGTGATGTGTATCTAATGAATAAGTGGCATGTGTGACGTGTATCTAATGAATGAGTGACGTCTGTGATGTGTATCTAATGAATAAGTGGCATGTGTGACGTGTATCTAATGAATAAGTGACGTGTGTGACGTGTATCTAATGAATGAGTGACATGTGTGACGTGTATCTAATGAATAAGTGACGTGTGTGACATGTATCTAATGAATGAGTGACGTGTGTGACGTGTATCTAATGAATAAGTGACGTGTGTGACATGTATCTAATGAATAAGTGACGTGTGTGACGTGTATCTAATGAATGAGTGACATGTGTGATGTGTATCTAATGAATAAGTGACGTGTGTGACGTGTATCTAATGAATGAGTGACATGTGTGACGTGTATCTAATGAATGAGTTACATGTGTGATGTGTATCTAATGAATGAGTGACGTGTGTGACGTGTATCTAATGAATAAGTGGCATGTGTGACGTGTATCTAATGAATGAGTGACGTCTGTGATGTGTATCTAATGAATAAGTGGCATGTGTGACGTGTATCTAATGAATAAGTGACGTGTGTGACGTGTATCTAATGAATGAGTGACGTCTGTGACGTGTATCTAATGAGTAAGTGGCATGTGTGACGTGTATCTAATGAATAAGTGGCATGTGTGACATGTATCTAATGAATGAGTGATGTGTGTGACGTGTATCTAATGAATAAGTGACGTGTGTGACATGTATCTAATGAATAAGTGACGTGTGTGACGTGTATCTAATGAATGAGTGACATGTGTGACGTGTATCTAATGAATAAGTGACGTGTGTGACGTGTATCTAATGAATGAGTGACGTGTGTGACGTGTATCTAATGAATGAGTTACATGTGTGATGTGTATCTAATGAATGAGTGGCATGTGTGACGTGTATCTAATGAATGAGTGACGTGTGTGACGTGTATCTAATGAATAAGTGGCATGTGTGACATGTATCTAATGAATGAGTGACGTCTGTGACGTGTATCTAATGAATAAGTGGCATGTGTGACGTGTATCTAATGAACGAGTGACGTGTGTGACGTGTATATAATGAATAAGTGACGTGTGTGACGTGTATCTAATGAATGAGTGACGTGTGTGACGTGTATCTAATGAATAAGTGGCATGTGTGACATGTATCTAATGAATGAGTGACGTCTGTGACGTGTATCTAATGAATAAGTGGCATGTGTGACATGTATCTAATGAATGAGTGACGTGTGTGATGTGTATCTAATGAATGAGTGACGTGTGTGATGTGTATCTAATGAATGAGTGACGTGTGTGACGTGTATCTAATGAATAAGTGGCATGTGTGACATGTATCTAATGAATGAGTGACATGTGTGATGTGTATCTAATGAATAAGTGGCATGTGTGACATGTATCTAATGAATGAGTGACGTGTGTGACGTGTATCTAATGAATGAGTGACGTGTGTGATGTGTATCTAATGAATAAGTGGCATGTGTGACATGTATCTAATGAATGAGTGACATGTGTGACGTGTATCTAATGAATAAGTGGCATGTGTGACATGTATCTAATGAATGAGTGACGTGTGTGACGTGTATCTAATGAATGAGTGACGTGTGTGATGTGTATCTAATGAATAAGTGGCATGTGTGACACGTATCTAATGAATAAGTGGCATGTGTGACATGTATCTAATGAATGAGTGACGTGTGTGACGTGTATCTAATGAATAAGTGACGTGTGTGACGTGTATCTAATGAATAAGTGGCATGTGTGACGTGTATCTAATGAACGAGTGACGTGTGTGACGTGTATATAATGAATAAGTGACGTGTGTGACGTGTATCTAATGAATGAGTGACGTGTGTGACGTGTATCTAATGAATAAGTGGCATGTGTGACATGTATCTAATGAATGAGTGACGTCTGTGACGTGTATCTAATGAATAAGTGGCATGTGTGACATGTATCTAATGAATGAGTGACGTGTGTGATGTGTATCTAATGAATGAGTGACGTGTGTGATGTGTATCTAATGAATGAGTGACGTGTGTGATGTGTATCTAATGAATGAGTGACGTGTGTGACGTGTATCTAATGAATAAGTGGCATGTGTGACATGTATCTAATGAATGAGTGACATGTGTGATGTGTATCTAATGAATAAGTGGCATGTGTGACATGTATCTAATGAATGAGTGACGTGTGTGACGTGTATCTAATGAATGAGTGACGTGTGTGATGTGTATCTAATGAATAAGTGGCATGTGTGACATGTATCTAATGAATGAGTGACATGTGTGACGTGTATCTAATGAATAAGTGGCATGTGTGACATGTATCTAATGAATGAGTGACGTGTGTGACGTGTATCTAATGAATGAGTGACGTGTGTGACGTGTATCTAATGAATGAGTGACGTGTGTGACGTGTATCTAATGAATAAGTGACGTGTGTGACGTGTATCTAATGAATGAGTGACGTGTGTGACGTGTATCTAATGAATAAGTGGCATGTGTGACATGTATCTAATGAATGAGTGACGTCTGTGACGTGAATCTAATGAATAAGTGACGTGTGTGACATGTATCTAATGAATGAGTGACGTTTGTGATGTGTATCTAATGAATAAGTGGCATGTGTGACGTGTATCTAATGAATAAGTGACGTGTGTGACGTGTATCTAATGAATGAGTGACATGTGTGACGTGTATCTAATGAATAAGTGACGTGTGTGACATGTATCTAATGAATAAGTGACGTGTGTGACGTGTATCTAATGAATGAGTGACATGTGTGATGTGTATCTAATGAATAAGTGACGTGTGTGACGTGTATCTAATGAATGAGTGACGTCTGTGACGTGAATCTAATGAATAAGTGACGTGTGTGACATGTATCTAATGAATGAGTGACGTGTGTGACGTGTATCTAATGAATAAATGACGTGTGTGACATGTATCTAATGAATAAGTGACGTGTGTGACGTGTATCTAATGAATGAGTGACATGTGTGATGTGTATCTAATGAATAAGTGACGTGTGTGACGTGTATCTAATGAATGAGTGACATGTGTGACGTGTATCTAATGAATGAGTTACATGTGTGATGTGTATCTAATGAATGAGTGACGTCTGTGATGTGTATCTAATGAATAAGTGGCATGTGTGACGTGTATCTAATGAATGAGTTACATGTGTGACGGGTATCTAATGAATAAGTGACGTGTGTGACGTGTATCTAATGAATGAGTGACGTGTGTGACGTGTATCTAATGAATAAGTGGCATGTGTGACGTGTATCTAATGAATGAGTGACGTCTGTGATGTGTATCTAATGAATAAGTGGCATGTGTGACGTGTATCTAATGAATAAGTGACGTGTGTGACGTGTATCTAATGAATGAGTGACGTCTGTGACGTGTATCTAATGAATAAGTGGCATGTGTGACGTGTATCTAATGAATAAGTGGCATGTGTGACATGTATCTAATGAATGAGTGACGTGTGTGATGTGTATCTAATGAATGAGTGACGTGTGTGACATGTATCTAATGAATAAGTGACGTGTGTGACGTGTATCTAATGAATGAGTGACATGTGTGACGTGTATCTAATGAATAAGTGACGTGTGTGACGTGTATCTAATGAATGAGTGACGTGTGTGACGTGTATCTAATGAATGAGTTACATGTGTGATGTGTATCTAATGAATGAGTGACGTGTGTGACGTGTATCAAATGAATAAGTGACATGTGTGACGTGTATCTAATGAATAAGTGGCATGTGTGACGTGTATCTAATGAATGAGTGACGTGTGTGACGTGTATCAAATGAATAAGTGGCATGTGTGACATGTATCTAATGAATGAGTGACGTCTGTGACGTGTATCTAATGAATAAGTGGCATGTGTGACATGTATCTAATGAATGAGTGACGTCTGTGACGTGTATCTAATGAATAAGTGGCATGTGTGACGTGTATCTAATGAACGAGTGACGTGTGTGACGTGTATCTAATGAATAAGTGACGTGTGTGACGTGTATCTAATGAATGAGTGACGTGTGTGACGTGTATCTAATGAATAAGTGGCATGTGTGACATGTATCTAATAAATGAGTGACGTCTGTGACGTGTATCTAATGAATAAGTGGCATGTGTGACATGTATCTAATGAATGAGTGACATGTGTGATGTGTATCTAATGAATAAGTGGCATGTGTGACATGTATCTAATGAATGAGTGACGTGTGTGACGTGTATCTAATGAATGAGTGACGTGTGTGATGTGTATCTAATGAATAAGTGGCATGTGTGACATGTATCTAATAAATGAGTGACGTCTGTGACGTGTATCTAATGAATAAGTGGCATGTGTGACATGTATCTAATGAATGAGTGACATGTGTGATGTGTATCTAATGAATAAGTGGCATGTGTGACATGTATCTAAAGAATGAGTGACGTGTGTGACGTGTATCTAATGAATGAGTGACGTGTGTGATGTGTATCTAATGAATAAGTGGCATGTGTGACATGTATCTAATGAATGAGTGACATGTGTGACGTGTATCTAATGAATAAGTGGCATGTGTGACATGTATCTAATGAATGAGTGACGTGTGTGACGTGTATCTAATGAATAAGTGGCATGTGTGACATGTATCTAATAAATGAGTGACGTCTGTGACGTGTATCTAATGAATAAGTGGCATGTGTGACATGTATCTAATGAATGAGTGACATGTGTGATGTGTATCTAATGAATAAGTGGCATGTGTGACATGTATCTAATGAATGAGTGACGTGTGTGACGTGTATCTAATGAATGAGTGACGTGTGTGATGTGTATCTAATGAATAAGTGGCATGTGTGACATGTATCTAATGAATGAGTGACATGTGTGACGTGTATCTAATGAATAAGTGGCATGTGTGACATGTATCTAATGAATGAGTGACGTGTGTGACGTGTATCTAATGAATGAGTGACGTGTGTGATGTGTATCTAATGAATAAGTGGCATGTGTGACACGTATCTAATGAATAAGTGGCATGTGTGACATGTATCTAATGAATGAGTGACGTGTGTGACGTGTATCTAATGAATAAGTGACGTGTGTGACGTGTATCTAATGAATAAGTGACGTCTGTGACATGTATCTAATGAATGAGTGACGTGTGTGACGTGTATCTAATGAATAAGTGACGTGTGTGACGTGTATCTAATGAATAAGTGACGTGTGTGACGTGTATCTAATGAATGAGTGACGTGTGTGACGTGTATCTAATGAATAAGTGGCATGTGTGACATGTATCTAATGAATGAGTGACGTCTGTGATGTGAATCTAATGAATAAGTGGCATGTGTGACATGTATCTAATGAATGAGTGACGTGTGTGATGTGTATCTAATGAATGAGTGACATGTGTGACATGTATCTAATGAATAAGTGACGTGTGTGACGTGTATCTAATGAATAAGTGGCATGTGTGACATGTATCTAATGAATGAGTGACGTGTGTGATGTGTATCTAATGAATAAGTGGCATGTGTGACATGTATCTAATGAATGAGTGACGTGTGTGATGTGTATCTAATGAATAAGTGGCATGTGTGACGTGTATCTAATGAATAAGTGACGTGTGTGACGTGTATCTAATGAATGAGTGACATGTGTGACGTGTATCCAATGAATAAGTGGCATGTGTGACGTGTATCTAATGAATGAGTGATGTCTGTGACGTGTATCTAATGAATAAGTGGCATGTGTGACGTGTATCTAATGAATGAGTGACATGTGTGACATGTATCTAATGAATAAGTGACGTGTGTGACGTGTATCTAATGAATAAGTGACGTGTGTGATGTGTATCTAATGAATAAGTGGCATGTGTGACATGTATCTAATGAATGAGTGACGTGTGTGATGTGTATCTAATGAATAAGTGGCATGTGTGACGTGTATCTAATGAATAAGTGACGTGTGTGACGTGTATCTAATGAATGAGTGACATGTGTGACGTGTATCTAATGAATAAGTGGCATGTGTGACGTGTATCTAATGAATGAGTGACGTCTGTGACGTGTATCTAATGAATAAGTGGCATGTGTGACGTGTATCTAATGAATAAGTGACGTGTGTGACGTGTATCTAATGAATGAGTGACGTGTGTGACATGTATCTAATGAATGAGTGACGTGTGTGACGTGTATCTAATGAATAAGTGACGTGTGTGACATGTATCTAATGAATAAGTGACGTGTGTGACGTGTATCTAATGAATGAGTGACATGTGTGACGTGTATCTAATGAATAAGTGACGTGTGTGACGTGTATCTAATGAATGAGTGACATGTGTGACACGTATCTAATGAATAAGTGGCATGTGTGACATGTATCTAATGAATGAGTGACGTCTGTGACGTGTATCTAATGAATAAGTGGCATGTGTGACATGTATCTAATGAATGAGTGACGTCTGTGACGTGTATCTAATGAATAAGTGGCATGTGACGTGTATCTAATGAATGAGTGACGTCTGTGACGTGTATCTAATGAATAAGTGGCATGTGTGACATGTATCTAATGAATGAGTGACGTCTGTGACGTGTATCTAATGAATAAGTGGCATGTGTGACATGTATCTAATGAATGAGTGACGTCTGTGACGTGTATCTAATGAATAAGTGGCATGTGACGTGTATCTAATGAATGAGTGACGTCTGTGACGTGTATCTAATGAATAAGTGGCATGTGTGACATGTATCTAATGAATGAGTGACGTCTGTGACGTGTATCTAATGAATAAGTGGCATGTGTGACATGTATCTAATGAATGAGTGACGTGTGTGACATGTATCTAATGAATAAGTGACGTGTGTGACGTGTATCTAATGAATGAGTGACGTGTGTGACGTGTATCTAATAAATAAGTGACGTGTGTGACGTGTATCTAATGAATGAGTGACGTGTGTGACATGTATCTAATAAATGAGTGACGTCTGTGACGTGTATCTAATGAATAAGTGGCATGTGTGACATGTATCTAATGAATGAGTGACATGTGTGATGTGTATCTAATGAATAAGTGGCATGTGTGACATGTATCTAAAGAATGAGTGACGTGTGTGACGTGTATCTAATGAATGAGTGACGTGTGTGATGTGTATCTAATGAATAAGTGGCATGTGTGACATGTATCTAATGAATGAGTGACATGTGTGACGTGTATCTAATGAATAAGTGGCATGTGTGACATGTATCTAATGAATGAGTGACGTGTGTGACGTGTATCTAATGAATAAGTGGCATGTGTGACATGTATCTAATAAATGAGTGACGTCTGTGACGTGTATCTAATGAATAAGTGGCATGTGTGACATGTATCTAATGAATGAGTGACATGTGTGATGTGTATCTAATGAATAAGTGGCATGTGTGACATGTATCTAATGAATGAGTGACGTGTGTGACGTGTATCTAATGAATGAGTGACGTGTGTGATGTGTATCTAATGAATAAGTGGCATGTGTGACATGTATCTAATGAATGAGTGACATGTGTGACGTGTATCTAATGAATAAGTGGCATGTGTGACATGTATCTAATGAATGAGTGACGTGTGTGACGTGTATCTAATGAATGAGTGACGTGTGTGATGTGTATCTAATGAATAAGTGGCATGTGTGACACGTATCTAATGAATAAGTGGCATGTGTGACATGTATCTAATGAATGAGTGACGTGTGTGACGTGTATCTAATGAATAAGTGACGTGTGTGACGTGTATCTAATGAATAAGTGACGTCTGTGACATGTATCTAATGAATGAGTGACGTGTGTGACGTGTATCTAATGAATAAGTGACGTGTGTGACGTGTATCTAATGAATAAGTGACGTGTGTGACGTGTATCTAATGAATGAGTGACGTGTGTGACGTGTATCTAATGAATAAGTGGCATGTGTGACATGTATCTAATGAATGAGTGACGTCTGTGATGTGAATCTAATGAATAAGTGGCATGTGTGACATGTATCTAATGAATGAGTGACGTGTGTGATGTGTATCTAATGAATGAGTGACATGTGTGACATGTATCTAATGAATAAGTGACGTGTGTGACGTGTATCTAATGAATAAGTGGCATGTGTGACATGTATCTAATGAATGAGTGACGTGTGTGATGTGTATCTAATGAATAAGTGGCATGTGTGACATGTATCTAATGAATGAGTGACGTGTGTGATGTGTATCTAATGAATAAGTGGCATGTGTGACGTGTATCTAATGAATAAGTGACGTGTGTGACGTGTATCTAATGAATGAGTGACATGTGTGACGTGTATCCAATGAATAAGTGGCATGTGTGACGTGTATCTAATGAATGAGTGATGTCTGTGACGTGTATCTAATGAATAAGTGGCATGTGTGACGTGTATCTAATGAATGAGTGACATGTGTGACATGTATCTAATGAATAAGTGACGTGTGTGACGTGTATCTAATGAATAAGTGACGTGTGTGATGTGTATCTAATGAATAAGTGGCATGTGTGACATGTATCTAATGAATGAGTGACGTGTGTGATGTGTATCTAATGAATAAGTGGCATGTGTGACGTGTATCTAATGAATAAGTGACGTGTGTGACGTGTATCTAATGAATGAGTGACATGTGTGACGTGTATCTAATGAATAAGTGGCATGTGTGACGTGTATCTAATGAATGAGTGACGTCTGTGACGTGTATCTAATGAATAAGTGGCATGTGTGACGTGTATCTAATGAATAAGTGACGTGTGTGACGTGTATCTAATGAATGAGTGACGTGTGTGACATGTATCTAATGAATGAGTGACGTGTGTGACGTGTATCTAATGAATAAGTGACGTGTGTGACATGTATCTAATGAATAAGTGACGTGTGTGACGTGTATCTAATGAATGAGTGACATGTGTGACGTGTATCTAATGAATAAGTGACGTGTGTGACGTGTATCTAATGAATGAGTGACATGTGTGACACGTATCTAATGAATAAGTGGCATGTGTGACATGTATCTAATGAATGAGTGACGTCTGTGACGTGGATCTAATGAATAAGTGGCATGTGTGACATGTATCTAATGAATGAGTGACGTCTGTGACGTGTATCTAATGAATAAGTGGCATGTGACGTGTATCTAATGAATGAGTGACGTCTGTGACGTGTATCTAATGAATAAGTGGCATGTGTGACATGTATCTAATGAATGAGTGACGTCTGTGACGTGTATCTAATGAATAAGTGGCATGTGTGACATGTATCTAATGAATGAGTGACGTCTGTGACGTGTATCTAATGAATAAGTGGCATGTGACGTGTATCTAATGAATGAGTGACGTCTGTGACGTGTATCTAATGAATAAGTGGCATGTGTGACATGTATCTAATGAATGAGTGACGTCTGTGACGTGTATCTAATGAATAAGTGGCATGTGTGACATGTATCTAATGAATGAGTGACGTGTGTGACATGTATCTAATGAATAAGTGACGTGTGTGACGTGTATCTAATGAATGAGTGACGTGTGTGACGTGTATCTAATAAATAAGTGACGTGTGTGACGTGTATCTAATGAATGAGTGACGTGTGTGACATGTATCTAATGAATAAGTGGCATGTGTGACATGTATCTAATGAATGAGTGACGTCTGTGACGTGTATCTAATGAATGAGTGACGTGTGTGATGTGTATCTAATGAAAAAGTGGCATGTGTGACGTGTATCTAATGAATGAGTGACATGTGTGACGTGTATCTAATGAATGAGTGACATGTGTGACGTGTATCTAATGAATGAGTGACGTGTGTGATGTGTATCTAATGAATAAGTGGCATGTGTGACATGTATCTAATGAATGAGTGACGTGTGTGATGTGTATCTAATGAATAAGTGGCATGTGTGACATGTATCTATTGAATGAGTGACGTGTGTGATGTGTATCTAATGAATAAGTGGCATGTGTGACATGTATCTAATGAATGAGTGACGTGTGTGATGTGTATCTAATGAATAAGTGGCATGTGTGACATGTATCTAATGAATGAGTGACGTGTGTGACATGTATCTAATGAATAAGTGGCATGTGTGACATGTATCTAATGAATGAGTGACGTGTGTGACGTGTATCTAATGAATAAGTGGCATGTGTGACATGTATCTAATGAATGAGTGACGTCTGTGACGTGTATCTAATGAATAAGTGGCATGTGTGACGTGTATCTAATGAATAAGTGACATGTGTGACGTGTATCTAATGAATAAGTGGCATGTGTGACATGTATCTAATGAATGAGTGACGTGTGTGACGTGTATCTAATGAATAAGTGGCATGTGTGACATGTATCTAATGAATGAGTGACGTCTGTGACGTGTATCTAATGAATAAGTGGCATGTGTGACGTGTATCTAATGAATAAGTGACATGTGTGACGTGTATCTAATGAATAAGTGACGTGTGTGACGTGTATCTAATGAATAAGTGACATGTGTGACGTGTATCTAATGAATGAGTGACGTGTGTGACACGTATCTAATGAATGAGTGACGTGTGTGACACGTATCTAATGAATGAGTGACGTGTGTGACGTGTATCTAATGAATGAGTGACGTGTGTGACGTGTATCTAATGAATGAGTTACATGTGTGATGTGTATCTAATGAATGAGTGGCATGTGTGACATGTATCTAATGAATGAGTGACGTGTGTGACGTGTATCTAATGAATGAGTGACGTGTGTGACGTGTATCTAATGAATAAGTGGCATGTGTGACATGTATCTAATGAATGAGTGACGTCTGTGACGTGTATCTAATGAATAAGTGGCATGTGTGACGTGTATCTAATGAATGAGTGACATGTGTGACGTGTATCTAATGAATGAGTGACATGTGTGACGTGTATCTAATGAATGAGTGACGTGTGTGATGTGTATCTAATGAATAAGTGGCATGTGTGACATGTATCTAATGAATGAGTGACGTGTGTGACGTGTATCTAATGAATAAGTGGCATGTGTGACGTGTATCTAATGAATGAGTGACATGTGTGACGTGTATCTAATGAATGAGTGACATGTGTGACGTGTATCTAATGAATGAGTGACGTGTGTGATGTGTATCTAATGAATAAGTGGCATGTGTGACATGTATCTAATGAATGAGTGACGTGTGTGATGTGTATCTAATGAATAAGTGGCATGTGTGACATGTATCTAATGAATGAGTGACGTGTGTGATGTGTATCTAATAAATAAGTGGCATGTGTGACATGTATCTAATGAATGAGTGACGTGTGTGATGTGTATCTAATGAATAAGTGGCATGTGTGACATGTATCTAATGAATGAGTGACGTGTGTGACATGTATCTAATGAATAAGTGGCATGTGTGACATGTATCTAATGAATGAGTGACGTGTGTGACGTGTATCTAATGAATAAGTGGCATGTGTGACATGTATCTAATGAATGAGTGACGTCTGTGACGTGTATCTAATGAATAAGTGGCATGTGTGACGTGTATCTAATGAATAAGTGACATGTGTGACGTGTATCTAATGAATAAGTGACATGTGTGACATGTATCTAATGAATAAGTGGCATGTGTGACGTGTATCTAATGAATAAGTGACATGTGTGACGTGTATCTAATGAATAAGTGACATGTGTGACGTGTATCTAATGAATAAGTGGCATGTGTGACATGTATCTAATGAATAAGTGACGTGTGTGACATGTATCTAATGAATAAGTGACGTGTGTGACGTGTATCTAATGAATAAGTGACATGTGTGACGTGTATCTAATGAATGAGTGACGTGTGTGACATGTATCTAATGAATGAGTGACGTGTGTGACACGTATCTAATGAATGAGTGACGTGTGTGACGTGTATCTAATGAATGAGTGACGTGTGTGACGTGTATCTAATGAATGAGTTACATGTGTGATGTGTATCTAATGAATGAGTGGCATGTGTGACATGTATCTAATGAATGAGTGACGTGTGTGACGTGTATCTAATGAATGAGTGACGCGTGTGACGTGTATCTAATGAATAAGTGGCATGTGTGACATGTATCTAATGAATGAGTGACGTCTGTGACGTGTATCTAATGAATAAGTGGCATGTGTGACATGTATCTAATGAATGAGTGACGTGTGTGATGTGTATCTAATGAATAAGTGGCATGTGTGACATGTATCTAATGAATGAGTGACGTGTGTGACATGTATCTAATGAATGAGTGACATGTGTGACGTGTATCTAATGAATGAGTGACGTCTGTGATGTGTATCTAATGAATAAGTGGCATGTGTGACGTGTATCTAATGAATAAGTGACGTGTTTGACGTGTATCTAATGAATGAGTGACGTGTGTGACGTGTATCTAATGAATAAGTGGCATGTGTGACGTGTATCTAATGAATAAGTGGCATGTGTGACGTGTATCTAATGAATAAGTGACGTGTGTGACGTGTATCTAATGAATGAGTGACGTGTGTGACGTGTATCTAATGAATAAGTGACATGTGTGACGTGTATCTAATGAATAAGTGGCATGTGTGACGTGTATCTAATGAATAAGTGACGTGTGTGACGTGTATCTAATGAATGAGTGACGTGTGTGACGTGTATCTAATGAATAAGTGGCATGTGTGACGTGTATCTAATGAATGAGTGACGTCTGTGACGTGTATCTAATGAATAAGTGGCATGTGTGACGGGTATCTAATGAATAAGTGGCATGTGTGACATGTATCTAATGAATGAGTGACGTGTGTGACGTGTATCTAATGAATAAGTAACGTGTGTGACATGTATCTAATGAATAAGTGACGTGTGTGACGTGTATCTAATGAATGAGTGACATGTGTGACGTGTATCTAATGAATGAGTGACGTGTGTGACATGTATCTAATGAATAAGTGACGTGTGTGACATGTATCTAATGAATAAGTGACGTGTGTGACGTGTATCTAATGAATGAGTGACATGTGTGACGAGTATCTAATGAATAAGTGGCATGTGTGACATGTATCTAATGAATGAGTGACGTGTGTGACATGTATCTAATGAATGAGTGACGTGTGTGACGTGTATCTAATGAATGAGTGACATGTGTGACATGTATCTAATGAATGAGTGACGTGTGTGACATGTATCTAATGAATGAGTGACGTGTGTGACGTGTATCTAATGAATGAGTGACGTGTGTGACATGTATCTAATGAATGAGTGACGTGTGTGACATGTATCTAATGAATAAGTGACATGTGTGACACGTATCTAAAGAATGAGTGACGTGTGTGACGTGTATCTAATGAATAAGTGACATGGGTGACGTGTATCTAATGAATAAGTGACATGTGTGACATGTATCTAATGAATGAGTGACGTGTGTGACACGTATCTAATGAATGAGTGACGTGTGTGACGTTTATCTAATGAATGAGTGACGTGTGTGACGTGTATCTAATGAATAAGTGACGTGTGTGACGTGTATCTAATGAATAAGTGACATGTGTGACGTGTATCTAATCAATGAGTGACGTGTGTGACACGTATCTAATGAATGAGTTACATGTGTGACGTGTATCTAATGAATAAGTGACGTGTGTGACATGTATCTAATGAATAAGTGACGTGTGTGACATGTATCTAATGAATGAGTGACGTCTGTGACGTGTATCTAATGAATAAGTGGCATGTGTGACGTGTATCTAATGAATAAGTGACATGTGTGACGTGTATCTAATGAATAAGTGGCATGTGTGACATGTATCTAATGAATGAGTGACGTGTGTGACGTGTATCTAATGAATAAGTGACGTGTGTGACATGTATCTAATGAATAAGTGACGTGTGTGACGTGTATCTAATGAATAAGTGACATGTGTGACGTGTATCTAATGAATGAGTGACGTGTGTGACATGTATCTAATGAATGAGTGACGTGTGTGACACGTATCTAATGAATGAGTGACGTGTGTGACGTGTATCTAATGAATGAGTTACATGTGTGATGTGTATCTAATGAATGAGTGACATGTGTGACGTGTATCTAATGAATGAGTTACATGTGTGATGTGTATCTAATGAATGAGTTACATGTGTGATGTGTATCTAATGAATGAGTGGCATGTGTGACATGTATCTAATGAATGAGTGACGTGTGTGACGTGTATCTAATGAATGAGTGACGTGTGTGACGTGTATCTAATGAATAAGTGGCATGTGTGACATGTATCTAATGAATGAGTGACGTGTGTGATGTGTATCTAATGAATAAGTGGCATGTGTGACATGTATCTAATGAATGAGTGACGTGTGTGATGTGTATCTAATGAATAAGTGGCATGTGTGACATGTATCTAATGAATGAGTGACGTGTGTGACATGTATCTAATGAATGAGTGGCATGTGTGACGTGTATCTAATGAATGAGTGACGTCTGTGATGTGTATCTAATGAATAAGTGGCATGTGTGACGTGTATCTAATGAATAAGTGACGTGTGTGACGTGTATCTAATGAATGAGTGACGTGTGTGACGTGTATCTAATGAATAAGTGGCATGTGTGACGTGTATCTAATGAAAGAGTGACGTCTGTGACGTGTATCTAATGAATAAGTGGCATGTGTGACGGGTATCTAATGAATAAGTGGCATGTGTGACATGTATCTAATGAATGAGTGACGTGTGTGACGTGTATCTAATGAATAAGTAAAGTGTGTGACATGTATCTAATGAATAAGTGACATGTGTGATGTGTATCTAATGAATGAGTGACATGTGTGACGTGTATCTAATGAATGAGTGACGTGTGTGACATGAATCTAATGAATAAGTGACGTGTGTGACATGTATCTAATGAATAAGTGACGTGTGTGACGTGTATCTAATGAATGAGTGACATGTGTGACGGGTATCTAATGAATAAGTGGCATGTGTGACATGTATCTAATGAATGAGTGACGTGTGTGACATGTATCTAATGAATGAGTGACGTGTGTGACGTGTATCTAATGAATGAGTGACATGTGTGACATGTATCTAATGAATGAGTGACGTGTGTGACATGTATCTAATGAATGAGTGACGTGTGTGACGTGTATCTAATGAATGAGTGACGTGTGTGACATGTATCTAATGAATGAGTGACGTGTGTGACATGTATCTAATGAATAAGTGACATGTGTGACACGTATCTAAAGAATGAGTGACGTGTGTGACGTGTATCTAATGAATAAGTGACATGTGTGACACGTATCTAATGAATGAGTGACGTGTGTGACACGTATCTAATGAATGAGTGACGTGTGTGACTTGTATCTAATGAATGAGTGACGTGTGTGACGTGTATCTAATGAATAAGTGACGTGTGTGACGTGTATCTAATGAATGAGTGACATGTGTGACGTGTATCTAATCAATGAGTGACGTGTGTGACACGTATCTAATGAATGAGTTACATGTGTGACGTGTATCTAATGAATGAGTGGCATGTGTGACATGTATCTAATGAATGAGTGACGTGTGTGATGTGTATCTAATGAGTGAGTGACATGTGTGACGTGTATCTAATGAATGAGTGACGTGTGTGATGTGTATCTAATGAGTGAGTGACATGTGTGACATGTATCTAATGAATGAGTGACGTGTGTGACATGTATCTAATGAATGAGTGACATGTGTGATGTGTATCTAATGAATGAGTGACATGTGTGACGTGTATCTAATGAATGAGTTACATGTGTGATGTGTATCTAATGAATGAGTGGCATGTGTGACATGTATCTAATGAATGAGTGACGTGTGTGACGTGTATCTAATGAATGAGTGACGTGTGTGACGTGTATCTAATGAATAAGTGGCATGTGTGACATGTATCTAATGAATGAGTGACGTCTGTGACGTGTATCTAATGAATAAGTGGCATGTGTGACATGTATCTAATGAATGAGTGACGTGTGTGATGTGTATCTAATGAATAAGTGGCATGTGTGACATGTATCTAACGAATGAGTGACGTGTGTGACATGTATCTAATGAATGAGTGACATGTGTGACGTGTATCTAATGAATGAGTGACGTCTGTGATGTGTATCTAATGAATAAGTGGCATGTGTGACGTGTATCTAATGAATAAGTGACGTGTGTGACGTGTATCTAATGAATGAGTGACGTGTGTGACGTGTATCTAATGAATAAGTGGCATGTGTGACGTGTATCTAATGAATGAGTGACGTCTGTGATGTGTATCTAATGAATAAGTGGCATGTGTGACGTGTATCTAATGAATAAGTGACGTGTGTGACGTGTATCTAATGAATGAGTGACGTGTGTGACGTGTATCTAATGAATAAGTGGCATGTGTGACGTGTATCTAATGAATGAGTGACGTCTGTGACGTGTATCTAATGAATAAGTGGCATGTGTGACGGGTATCTAATGAATAAGTGGCATGTGTGACATGTATCTAATGAATGAGTGACGTGTGTGACGTGTATCTAATGAATAAGTAACGTGTGTGACATGTATCTAATGAATAAGTGACGTGTGTGACGTGTATCTAATGAATGAGTGACGTGTGTGACATGTATCTAATGAATAAGTGACGTGTGTGACATGTATCTAATGAATAAGTGACGTGTGTGACGTGTATCTAATGAATGAGTGACATGTGTGACGGGTATCTAATGAATAAGTGGCATGTGTGACATGTATCTAATGAATGAGTGACGTGTGTGACGTGTATCTAATGAATAAGTGACATGTGTGACGTGTATCTAATGAATGAGTGACGTGTGTGACGTGTATCTAATGAATGAGTGACATGTGTGACATGTATCTAATGAATGAGTGACGTGTGTGACATGTATCTAATGAATGAGTGACGTGTGTGACGTGTATCTAATGAATGAGTGACGTGTGTGACATGTATCTAATGAATGAGTGACGTGTGTGACATGTATCTAATGAATAAGTGACATGTGTGACACGTATCTAAAGAATGAGTGACGTGTGTGACGTGTATCTAATGAATAAGTGACATGGGTGACGTGTATCTAATGAATAAGTGACATGTGTGACATGTATCTAATGAATGAGTGACGTGTGTGACACGTATCTAATGAATGAGTGACGTGTGTGACGTGTATCTAATGAATGAGTGACGTGTGTGACGTGTATCTAATGAATAAGTGACGTGTGTGACGTGTATCTAATGAATAAGTGACGTGTGTGACATGTATCTAATGAATGAGTGACGTGTGTGACGTGTATCTAATGAATGAGTGACGTGTGTGACGTGTATCTAATAAATGAGTGACATGTGTGACACGTATCTAATGAATGAGTTACATGTGTGACGTGTATCTAATGAATAAGTGACGTGTGTGACATGTATCTAATGAATAAGTGACGTGTGTGACATGTATCTAATGAATGAGTGACGTCTGTGACGTGTATCTAATGAATAAGTGGCATGTGTGACGTGTATCTAATGAATAAGTGACATGTGTGACGTGTATCTAATGAATAAGTGGCATGTGTGACATGTATCTAATGAATGAGTGACGTGTGTGACACGTATCTAATGAATGAGTGACGTGTGTGACGTGTATCTAATGAATGAGTTACATGTGTGATGTGTATCTAATGAATGAGTGACATGTGTGACGTGTATCTAATGAATGAGTTACATGTGTGATGTGTATCTAATGAATGAGTTACATGTATGATGTGTATCTAATGAATGAGTGGCATGTGTGACATGTATCTAATGAATGAGTGACGTGTGTGACGTGTATCTAATGAATGAGTGACGTGTGTGACGTGTATCTAATGAATAAGTGGCATGTGTGACATGTATCTAATGAATGAGTGACGTCTGTGATGTGTATCTAATGAATGAGTGACGTGTGTGACGTGTATCTAATGAATAAGTGGCATGTGTGACGTGTATCTAATGAATAAGTGGCATGTGTGACATGTATCTAATGAATGAGTGACGTCTGTGATGTGTATCTAATGAATAAGTGGCATGTGTGACGTGTATCTAATGAATGAGTGACATGTGTGACGTGTATCTAATGAATGAGTGACGTCTGTGATGTGTATCTAATGAATAAGTGGCATGTGTGACGTGTATCTAATGAATAAGTGACGTGTGTGACGTGTATCTAATGAATGAGTGACGTGTGTGACGTGTATCTAATGAATAAGTGGCATGTGTGACGTGTATCTAATGAATGAGTGACGTCTGTGATGTGTATCTAATGAATAAGTGGCATGTGTGACGTGTATCTAATGAATAAGTGACGTGTGTGACGTGTATCTAATGAATGAGTGACGTGTGTGACGTGTATCTAATGAATAAGTGGCATGTGTGACGTGTATCTAATGAATGAGTGACGTCTGTGACGTGTATCTAATGAATAAGTGGCATGTGTGACGGGTATCTAATGAATAAGTGGCATGTGTGACATGTATCTAATGAATGAGTGACGTGTGTGACGTGTATCTAATGAATAAGTAAAGTGTGTGACATGTATCTAATGAATAAGTGACGTGTGTGACGTGTATCTAATGAATGAGTGACATGTGTGACGTGTATCTAATGAATGAGTGACGTGTGTGACATGTATCTAATGAATAAGTGACGCGTGTGACATGTATCTAATGAATAAGTGACGTGTGTGACGTGTATCTAATGAATGAGTGACATGTGTGACGGGTATCTAATGAATAAGTGGCATGTGTGACATGTATCTAATGAATGAGTGACGTGTGTGACATGTATCTAATGAATGAGTGACGTGTGTGACGTGTATCTAATGAATGAGTGACATGTGTGACGTGTATCTAATGAATTAGTGACGTGTGTGACGTGTATCTAATGAATGAGTGACATGTGTGACGGGTATCTAATGAATAAGTGGCATGTGTGACATGTATCTAATGAATGAGTGACGTGTGTGACATGTATCTAATGAATGAGTGACGTGTGTGACGTGTATCTAATGAATGAGTGACGTGTGTGACATGTATCTAATGAATGAGTGACGTGTGTGACATGTATCTAATGAATAAGTGACATGTGTGACACGTATCTAAAGAATGAGTGACGTGTGTGACGTGTATCTAATGAATAAGTGACATGGGTGACGTGTATCTAATGAATAAGTGACATGTGTGACACGTATCTAATGAATGAGTGACGTGTGTGACACGTATCTAATGAATGAGTGACGTGTGTGACATGTATCTAATGAATGAGTGACGTGTGTGACGTGTATCTAATGAATGAGTGACGTGTGTGACATGTATCTAATGAATGAGTGACGTGTGTGACATGTATCTAATGAATAAGTGACATGTGTGACACGTATCTAAAGAATGAGTGACGTGTGTGACGTGTATCTAATGAATAAGTGACATGTGTGACACGTATCTAATGAATGAGTGACGTGTGTGACACGTATCTAATGAATGAGTGACGTGTGTGACGTGTATCTAATGAATAAGTGACGTGTGTGACGTGTATCTAATGAATAAGTGACATGTGTGACGTGTATCTAATCAATGAGTGACGTGTGTGACACGTATCTAATGAATGAGTTACATGTGTGACGTGTATCTAATGAATGAGTGGCATGTGTGACATGTATCTAATGAATGAGTGACGTGTGTGATGTGTATCTAATGAGTGAGTGACATGTGTGACGTGTATCTAATGAATGAGTGACGTGTGTGATGTGTATCTAATGAGTGAGTGACATGTGTGACATGTATCTAATGAATGAGTGACGTGTGTGACATGTATCTAATGAATGAGTGACATGTGTGATGTGTATCTAATGAATGAGTGACATGTGTGACGTGTATCTAATGAATGAGTGACGTGTGTGATGTGTATCTAATGAATGAGTGACGTGTGTGACGTGTATCTAATGAATGAGTGACGTGTGTGACGTGTATCTAATGAATAAGTGGCATGTGTGACATGTATCTAATGAATGAGTGACGTCTGTGACGTGTATCTAATGAATAAGTGGCATGTGTGACATGTATCTAATGAATGAGTGACGTGTGTGATGTGTATCTAATGAATAAGTGGCATGTGTGACATGTATCTAATGAATGAGTGACGTGTGTGACATGTATCTAATGAATGAGTGACATGTGTGACGTGTATCTAATGAATGAGTGACGTCTGTGATGTGTATCTAATGAATAAGTGGCATGTGTGACGTGTATCTAATGAATAAGTGACGTGTGTGACGTGTATCTAATGAATGAGTGACGTGTGTGACGTTTATCTAATGAATAAGTGGCATGTGTGACGTGTATCTAATGAATGAGTGACGTCTGTGATGTGTATCTAATGAATAAGTGGCATGTGTGACGTGTATCTAATGAATAAGTGACGTGTGTGACGTGTATCTAATAAATGAGTGACGTGTGTGACGTGTATCTAATGAATAAGTGGCATGTGTGACGTGTATCTAATGAATGAGTGACGTCTGTGACGTGTATCTAATGAATAAGTGGCATGTGTGACGGGTATCTAATGAATAAGTGGCATGTGTGACATGTATCTAATGAATGAGTGACGTGTGTGACGTGTATCTAATGAATAAGTAACGTGTGTGACATGTATCTAATGAATAAGTGACGTGTGTGACGTGTATCTAATGAATGAGTGACATGTGTGACGTGTATCTAATGAATGAGTGACGTGTGTGACATGTATCTAATGAATAAGTGACGTGTGTGACATGTATCTAATGAATAAGTGACGTGTGTGACGTGTATCTAATGAATGAGTGACATGTGTGACGGGTATCTAATGAATAAGTGGCATGTGTGACATGTATCTAATGAATGAGTGACGTGTGTGACATGTATCTAATGAATGAGTGACGTGTGTGACGTGTATCTAATGAATGAGTGACGTGTGTGACATGTATCTAATGAATGAGTGACGTGTGTGACATGTATCTAATGAATAAGTGACATGTGTGACACGTATCTAAAGAATGAGTGACGTGTGTGACGTGTATCTAATGAATAAGTGACATGGGTGACGTGTATCTAATGAATAAGTGACATGTGTGACACGTATCTAATGAATGAGTGACGTGTGTGACACGTATCTAATGAATGAGTGACGTGTGTGACGTGTATCTAATGAATGAGTGACGTGTGTGACGTGTATCTAATGAATAAGTGACGTGTGTGACGTGTATCTAATGAATAAGTGACATGTGTGACGTGTATCTAATCAATGAGTGACGTGTGTGACACGTATCTAATGAATGAGTTACACGTGTGACGTGTATCTAATGAATGAGTGGCATGTGTGACATGTATCTAATGAATGAGTGACGTGTGTAATGTGTATCTAATGAATGAGTGACGTGTGTGATGTGTATCTAATGAGTGAGTGACATGTGTGACATGTATCTAATGAATGAGTGACGTGTGTGACATGTATCTAATGAATGAGTGACGTCTGTGACGTGTATCTAATGAATAAGTGGCATGTGTGACGTGTATCTAATGAATAAGTGACATGTGTGACGTGTATCTAATGAATAAGTGGCATGTGTGACATGTATCTAATGAATGAGTGACGTGTGTGACGTGTATCTAATGAATAAGTGACGTGTGTGACATGTATCTAATGAATAAGTGACGTGTGTGACGTGTATCTAATGAATGAGTGACATGTGTGACGTGTATCTAATGAATGAGTGACGTGTGTGACATGTATCTAATGAATAAGTGACGTGTGTGACGGGTATCTAATGAATAAGTGACATGTGTGACGTGTATCTAATGAATGAGTGACGTGTGTGACACGTATCTAATGAATGAGTGACGTGTGTGACGTGTATCTAATGAATGAGTGACGTGTGTGACGTGTATCTAATGAATGAGTGACGTGTGTGACGTGTATCTAATGAATAAGTGACATGTGTGACGTGTATCTAATGAATGAGTGACATGTGTGACATGTATCTAATGAATGAGTGACGTCTGTGACGTGTATCTAATGAATAAGTGGCATGTGTGACATGTATCTAATGAATGAGTGACGTGTGTGATGTGCATCTAATGAATAAGTGGCATGTGTGACATGTATCTAATGAATGAGTGACGTGTGTGACATGTATCTAATGAATGAGTGACGTCTGTGACGTGTATCTAATGAATAAGTGGCATGTGTGACGTGTATCTAATGAATAAGTGACATGTGTGACGTGTATCTAATGAATAAGTGGCATATGTGACATGTATCTAATGAATAAGTGACGTGTGTGACACGTATCTAATGAATAAGTGACGTGTGTGATTTGTATCTAATGAATAAGTGACGTGTGTGACATGTATCTAATGAATAAGTGACGTGTGTGACGTGTATCTAATGAATAAGTGACAAGTGTGACGTGTATCTAATGAATGAGTGACGTGTGTGACATGTATCTAATGAATGAGTGACGTGTGTGACACGTATCTAATGAATGAGTGACGTGTGTGACGTGTATCTAATGAATGAGTTACATGTGTGATGTGTATCTAATGAATGAGTGACATGTGTGACATGTATCTAATGAATGAGTTACATGTGTGATGTGTATCTAATGAATGAGTTACATGTGTGATGTGTATCTAATGAATGAGTGGCATGTGTGACATGTATCTAATGAATGAGTGACGTGTGTGACGTGTATCTAATGAATGAGTGACGTGTGTGACGTGTATCTAATGAATAAGTGGCATGTGTGACATGTATCTAATGAATGAGTGACGTCTGTGACGTGTATCTAATGAATAAGTGGCATGTGTGACATGTATCTAATGAATGAGTGACGTGTGTGATGTGTATCTAATGAATAAGTGGCATGTGTGACATGTATCTAATGAATGAGTGACGTGTGTGACATGTATCTAATGAATGAGTGACATGTGTGACGTGTATCTAATGAACGAGTGACGTCTGTGATGTGTATCTAATGAATAAGTGGCATGTGTGACGTGTATCTAATGAATAAGTGACGTGTGTGACGTGTATCTAATGAATAAGTGGCATGTGTGACGTGTATCTAATGAATGAGTGACGTCTGTGATGTGTATCTAATGAATAAGTGGCATGTGTGACGTGTATCTAATGAATAAGTGACGTGTGTGACGTGTATCTAATGAATGAGTGACGTGTGTGACGTGTATCTAATGAATAAGTGGCATGTGTGACGTGTATCTAATGAATGAGTGACGTCTGTGACGTGTATCTAATGAATAAGTGGCATGTGTGACATGTATCTAATGAATGAGTGACGTGTGTGACGTGTATCTAATGAATAAGTAACGTGTGTGACATGTATCTAATGAATAAGTGACGTGTGTGACGTGTATCTAATGAATGAGTGACATGTGTGACGTGTATCTAATGAATGAGTGACGTGTGTGACATGTATCTAATGAATAAGTGACGTGTGTGACATGTATCTAATGAATAAGTGACGTGTGTGACGTGTATCTAATGAATGAGTGACATGTGTGATGGGTATCTAATGAATAAGTGGCATGTGTGACATGTATCTAATGAATGAGTGACGTGTGTGACATGTAACTAATGAATGAGTGACATGTGTGACGTGTATCTAATGAATGAGTGACATGTGTGACGTGTATCTAATGAATGAGTGACATGTGTGACATGTATCTAATGAATGAGTGACGTGTGTGACATGTATCTAATGAATGAGTGACGTGTGTGACGTGTATCTAATGAATGAGTGACGTGTGTGACATGTATCTAATGAATGAGTGACGTGTGTGACATGTATCTAATGAATAAGTGACATGTGTGACACGTATCTAAAGAATGAGTGACGTGTGTGACGTGTATCTAATGAATAAGTGACATGGGTGACGTGTATCTAATGAATAAGTGACATGTGTGACACGTATCTAATGAATGAGTGACGTGTGTGACACGTATCTAATGAATGAGTGACGTGTGTGACGTGTATCTAATGAATGAGTGACGTGTGTGACGTGTATCTAATGAATAAGTGACGTGTGTGACGTGTATCTAATGAATAAGTGACATGTGTGACATGTATCTAATGAATGAGTGACATGTGTGACGTGTATCTAATGAATGAGTGACATGTGTGACGTGTATCTAATGAATGAGTGGCATGTGTGACATGTATCTAATGAATGAGTGACATGTGTGACGTGTATCTAATGAATGAGTGACATGTGTGACGTGTATCTAATGAATGAGTGACATGTGTGACATGTATCTAATGAATGAGTGACGTGTGTGACATGTATCTAATGAATGAGTGACGTGTGTGACGTGTATCTAATGAATGAGTGACGTGTGTGACATGTATCTAATGAATGAGTGACGTGTGTGACATGTATCTAATGAATAAGTGACATGTGTGACACGTATCTAAAGAATGAGTGACGTGTGTGACGTGTATCTAATGAATAAGTGACATGGGTGACGTGTATCTAATGAATAAGTGACATGTGTGACACGTATCTAATGAATGAGTGACGTGTGTGACACGTATCTAATGAATGAGTGACGTGTGTGACGTGTATCTAATGAATGAGTGACGTGTGTGACGTGTATCTAATGAATAAGTGACGTGTGTGACGTGTATCTAATGAATAAGTGACATGTGTGACGTGTATCTAATCAATGAGTGACGTGTGTGACACGTATCTAATGAATGAGTTACATGTGTGACGTGTATCTAATGAATGAGTGGCATGTGTGACATGTATCTAATGAATGAGTGACCTGTGTGATGTGTATCTAATGAGTGAGTGACATGTGTGACGTGTATCTAATGAATGAGTGACGTGTGTGATGTGTATCTAATGAGTGAGTGACATGTGTGACATGTATCTAATGAATGAGTGACGTGTGTGACATGTATCTAATGAATGAGTGACATGTGTGATGTGTATCTAATGAATGAGTTACATGTGTGATGTGTATCTAATGAATGAGTGGCATGTGTGACATGTATCTAATGAATGAGTGACGTGTGTGACGTGTATCTAATGAATGAGTGACGTGTGTGACGTGTATCTAATGAATAAGTGGCATGTGTGACATGTATCTAATGAATGAGTGATGTCTGTGACGTGTATCTAATGAATAAGTGGCATGTGTGACATGTATCTAATGAATGAGTGACGTTTGTGATGTGTATCTAATGAATAAGTGGCATGTGTGACATGTATCTAATGAATGAGTGACGTGTGTGACATGTATCTAATGAATGAGTGACATGTGTGACGTGTATCTAATGAATGAGTGACGTCTGTGATGTGTATCTAATGAATAAGTGGCATGTGTGACGTGTATCTAATGAATAAGTGACGTGTGTGACGTGTATCTAATGAATGAGTGACGTGTGTGACGTGTATCTAATGAATAAGTGGCATGTGTGACGTGTATCTAATGAATGAGTGACGTCTGTGATGTGTATCTAATGAATAAGTGGCATGTGTGACGTGTATCTAATGAATAAGTGACGTGTGTGACGTGTATCTAATGAATGAGTGATGTGTGTGACGTGTATCTAATGAATAAGTGGCATGAGTGACGTGTATCTAATGAATGAGTGACGTCTGTGACGTGTATCTAATGAATAAGTGGCATGTGTGACGGGTATCTAATGAATAAGTGGCATGTGTGACATGTATCTAATGAATGAGTGACGTGTGTGACGTGTATCTAATGAATAAGTAACGTGTGTGACATGTATCTAATGAATAAGTGACGTGTGTGACGTGTATCTAATGAATGAGTGACATGTGTGACGTGTATCTAATGAATGAGTGACGTGTGTGACATGTATCTAATGAATAAGTGACGTGTGTGACATGTATCTAATGAATAAGTGACGTGTGTGACGTGTATCTAATGAATGAGTGACATGTGTGACGGGTATCTAATGAATAAGTGGCATGTGTGACATGTATCTAATGAATGAGTGACGTGTGTGACATGTATCTAATGAATCAGTGACGTGTGTGACGTGTATCTAATGAATGAGTGACATGTGTGACATGTATCTAATGAATGAGTGACGTGTGTGACATGTATCTAATGAATGAGTGACGTGTGTGACGTGTATCTAATGAATGAGTGACGTGTGTGACATGTATCTAATGAATGAGTGACGTGTGTGACATGTATCTAATGAATAAGTGACATGTGTGACACGTATCTAAAGAATGAGTGACGTGTGTGACGTGTATCTAATGAATAAGTGACATGGGTGACGTGTATCTAATGAATAAGTGACATGTATGACACGTATCTAATGAATGAGTGACGTGTGTGACACGTATCTAATGAATGAGTGACGTGTGTGACGTGTATCTAATGAATGAGTGACGTGTGTGACGTGTATCTAATGAATAAGTGACGTGTGTGACGTGTATCTAATGAATAAGTGACATGTGTGACGTGTATCTAATCAATGAGTGACGTGTGTGACACGTATCTAATGAATGAGTTACATGTGTGACGTGTATCTAATGAATGAGTGGCATGTGTGACATGTATCTAATGAATGAGTGACGTGTGTGATGTGTATCTAATGAGTGAGTGACATTTGTGACGTGTATCTAATGAATGAGTGACGTGTGTGATGTGTATCTAATGAGTGAGTGACATGTGTGACATGTATCTAATGAATGAGTGACGTGTGTGACATGTATCTAATGAATGAGTGACGTCTGTGACGTGTATCTAATGAATAAGTGGCATGTGTGACGTGTATCTAATGAATAAGTGACATGTGTGACGTGTATCTAATGAATAAGTGGCATGTGTGACATGTATCTAATGAATGAGTGACGTGTGTGACGTGTATCTAATGAATAAGTGACGTGTGTGACATGTATCTAATGAATAAGTGATGTGTGTGACGTGTATCTAATGAATGAGTGACATGTGTGACGTGTATCTAATGAATGAGTGACGTGTGTGACATGTATCTAATGAATAAGTGACGTGTGTGACGGGTATCTAATGAATAAGTGACATGTGTGACGTGTATCTAATGAATGAGTGACGTGTGTGACACGTATCTAATGAATGAGTGACGTGTGTGACGTGTATCTAATGAATGAGTGACGTGTGTGACGTGTATCTAATGAATAAGTGACGTGTGTGACGCGTATCTAATGAATAAGTGACATGTGTGACGCGTATCTAATGAATAAGTGACATGTGTGACGTGTATCTAATGAATGAGTGACATGTGTGACACGTATCTAATGAATGAGTGACGTGTGTGACACGTATCTAATGAATGAGTGACGTGTGTGACGCGTATCTAATGAATAAGTGACATGTGTGACGTGTATCTAATGAATAAGTGACATGTGTGACGTGTATCTAATGAATAAGTGACATGTGTGACACGTATCTAATGAATGAGTGACGTGTGTGACACGTATCTAATGAATGAGTGACGTGTGTGACGTGTATCTAATGAATGAGTGACGTGTGTGACGTGTATCTAATGAATAAGTGACATGTGTGACGTGTATCTAATCAATGAGTGACGTGTGTGACACGTATCTAATGAATGAGTTACATGTGTGACGTGTATCTAATGAATGAGTGGCATGTGTGACATGTATCTAATGAATGAGTGACGTGTGTGATGTGTATCTAATGAGTGAGTGACATGTGTGACACGTATCTAATGAATGAGTGACGTGTGTGACGTGTATCTAATGAATGAGTGACGTGTGTGACGTGTATCTAATGAATGAGTGACGTTTGTGACGTGTATCTAATGAATAAGTGAAGTCTGTGACGTGTATCTAATGAATGAGTGACGTGTGTGACGGGAATCTAATGAATGAGTGACGTGTGTGATGTGTATCTAATGAGTGAGTGACATGTGTGACACGTATCTAATGAATGAGTGACGTATGTGACGTGTATCTAATGAATGAGTGACGTGTGTGACATGTATCTAATGAATGAGTGACGTTTGTGACGTGTATCTAATGAATGAGTGACGTTTGTGACGTGTATCTAATGAATGAGTGACGTTTGTGACGTGTATCTAATGAATAAGTGACGTCTGTGATGTGTATCTAATGAGTGAGTGACATGTGTGACACGTATCTAATGAATGAGTGACGTGTGTGACGTGTATCTAATGAATGAGTGACGTGTGTGACGTGTATCTAATGAATGAGTGACGTGTGTGACGGGAATCTAATAAATGAGTGACATGTGTGACACGTATCTAATGAATGAGTGACGTGTGTGACACGGATCTAATGAATGAGTGACGTTTGTGACGGGTATCTAATGAATGAGTGACGTTTGTGACGTGTATCTAATGAATGAGTGACATGTGTGACGTGTATCTAATAAATGAGTGACATGTGTGACGTGTATCTAATAAATGAGTGACATGTGTGACATGTATCTAATGAATGAGTGACGTGTGTGACGTGTATCTAATGAATGAGTGACGTGTGTGACATGTATCTAATGAATAAGTGACGTGTGTGACGGGTATCTAATGAATAAGTGACATGTGTGACGTGTATCTAATGAATGAGTGACGTGTGTGACACGTATCTAATGAATGAGTGACGTGTGTGACGTGTATCTAATGAATGAGTGACGTGTGTGACGTGTATCTAATGAATAAGTGACGTGTGTGACGTGTATCTAATGAATAAGTGACATGTGTGACGTGTATCTAATGAATGAGTGACGTGTGTGACACGTATCTAATGAATGAGTTACATGTGTGACGTGTATCTAATGAATGAGTGGCATGTGTGATGTGTATCTAATGAGTGAGTGACATGTGTGACGTGTATCTAATGAATGAGTGACGTGTGTGATGTGTATCTAATGAATAAGTGGCATGTGTGACATGTATCTAATGAATGAGTGACGTGTGTGACATGTATCTAATGAATGACTGACGTCTGTGACGTGTATCTAATGAATAAGTGGCATGTGTGACGTGTATCTAATGAATAAATGACATGTGTGACGTGTATCTAATGAATAAGTGGCATGTGTGACATGTATCTAATGAATGAGTGACGTGTGTGACGTGTATCTAATGAATAAGTGACGTGTGTGACATGTATCTAATGAATAAGTGACGTGTGTGACGTGTATCTAATGAATGAGTGACATGTGTGACATGTATCTAATGAATGAGTGACGTGTGTGACGTGTATCTAATGAATAAGTGACGTGTGTGACATGTATCTAATGAATAAGTGACGTGTGTGACGGCTATCTAATGAATAAGTGACATGTGTGACGTGTATCTAATAAATGAGTGACGTGTGTGACACGTATCTAATGAATGAGTGACGTGTGTGACGTGTGTCTAATGAATGAATGACGTGTGTGACATGTATCTAATGAATAAGTGACGTGTGTGACGTGTATCTAATGAATAAGTGACATGTGTGACGTGTATCTAATGAATGAGTGACGTGTGTGACACGTATCTAATGAATGAGTTACATGTGTGACGTGTATCTAATGAATGAGTGACGTGTGTGACATGTATCTAATGAATGAGTGACATGTGTGACCTGTATCTAATGAATGAGTGACGTCGGTGATGTGTATCTAATGAATGAGTGACGTGTGTGACGTGTATCTAATGAATAAGTGGCATGTGTGACATGTATCTAATGAATGAGTGACGTCTGTGACGTGTATCTAATGAATAAGTGGCATGTGTGACGTGTATCTAATGAATAAGTGACATGTGTGACGTGTATCTAATGAATAAGTGGCATGTGTGACATGTATCTAATGAATGAGTGACGTGTGTGACGTGTATCTAATGAATAAGTGACGTGTGTGACATGTATCTAATGAATAAGTGACGTGTGTGACGTGTATCTAATGAATGAGTGACATGTGTGACGTGTATCTAATGAATGAGTGACGTGTGTGACATGTATCTAATGAATAAGTGACATGTGTGATGTGTATCTAATGAATGAGTGACGTGTGTGACGGGTATCTAATGAATAAGTGACATGTGTGACGTGTATCTAATGAATGAGTGACGTGTGTGACACGTATCTAATGAATGAGTTACATGTGTGACGTGTATCTAATGAATGAGTGGCATGTGTGACATGTATCTAATGAATGAGTGACGTGTGTGATGTGTATCTAATGAGTGAGTGACATGTGTGACGTGTATCTAATGAATGAGTGACGTGTGTGATGTGTATCTAATGAATAAGTGGCATGTGTGACATGTATCTAATGAATGAGTGACGTGTGTGACATGTATCTAATGAGTGACGTGTGTGACGTGTATCTAATGAATAAGTGACGCGTGTGACGTGTATCTAATGAATGAGTGACGTCTGTGATGTGTATCTAATGAATAAGTGACGTGTGTCACGTGTATCTAATGAATAAGTGACGTGTGTGACATGTATCTAATGAATGAGTGACGTGTGTGACATGTATCTAATGAATAAGTGACGTCTGAGATGTGTATGTAATGAATAAGTGGCATGTGTGACGTGTATCTAACGAATGAGTGACGTGTTTGACATGTATCTAATGAATGAGTGACATGTGTGACGTGTATCTAATGAATGAGTGACATGTGTGATGTGTATCTAAAGAATGAGTGACTTGTGTGACATGTATCTAATGAATGAGTGACGTGTGTGACGTGTGTCTAATGAATGAGTGACGTGTGTGATGTGTATCTAATGAATGAGTGACGTGTGTGACGTGTATCTAATGAATGAGTGACGTGTATCTAATGAATGAGTGACATGTGTGATGTGTATCTAATGAATGAGTGACGTGTGTGATGTGTATCTAATGAATGAGTGACGTGTGTGACATGTATCTAATGAATGAGTGACGTGTGTGACGTGTATCTAATGAATAAGTGGCATGTGTGACACGTATCTAATGAATAAGTGACATGTGTGACATGTATCTAATGAATGAGTGACGTGTGTGATGTGTATCTAATGAATGAGTGACGTGTGTGACTTGTATCTAAAGAATGAGTGACGTGTGTGACGTGTATCTAATGAATGAGTGACGTGTGTGACATGTATCTAAAGAATGAGTGACGTGTGTGACGTGTATCTAAAGAATGAGTGACGTGTGTGACGTGTATCTAATGAATAAGTGGCCTGTGTGACATGTATCTAAAGAATGAGTGACGTGTGTGACGTGTATCTAATGAATAAGTGGCATGTGTGACATGTATCTAATGAATGAGTGACGTGTGTGACGGGTATCTAATGAATAAGTGGCATGTGTGACATGTATCTAATGAATGAGTGACGTGTGTGATGTGTATCTAATGAATGAGTGACGTGTGTGACGTGTATCTAAAGAATGAGTGACGTGTGTGACGTGTATCTAAAGAATGAGTGACGTGTGTGATGTGTATCTAATGAATGAGTGACGTGTGTGACATGTATCTAAAGAATGAGTGACGTGTGTGACGTGTATCTAAAGAATGAGTGACGTGTGTGACGTGTATCTAATGAATAAGTGGCATGTGTGACACGTATCTAAAGAATGAGTGACGTGTGTGACGTGTATCTAATGAATAAGTGGCATGTGTGACATGTATCTAATGAATGAGTGACGTGTGTGACGGGTATCTAATGAATAAGTGACATGTGTGAGGAGCAGGGAGAGGACGTGGTGATTCTGTGCCTGCTGCGGGCGCCGGTGACTCGTCGTCACTCAGTTTCAGCAGGGAACAGTCCTTCATGCGCAGCTTTGTCGGAGAGCGCCGTGCACCGCTGCTGCGTGAAGACCAAATTGAAGCCGTTGTCGGGTGGATGGCAGCTAACGCCTCGGCATCGACTTCAGTTAGTGCCACATCCTCTCAGGCACAGAGCACTGGAGAGCAGCCATCTGTCTCTTCACCACCTACCAAATTGGCCAGGCAGTCAGAGAGCCCAGGACAGGAGCCGTCTCTACTTCTGTTCTCTGAATCTCTTGGCTTGGAAACAGGGGGCCAGCCAAGCAGCTTTGGAGAAATGGAAGAAGAGGCAGTGTGCAGTGATGCCCAACACCTTTTTCTCTCTGACTCTGAAGAGGCAGGTGGGCCAGTGCCTCCGGTGACCACAGCGCAGTACGCATCTGATGATGAAACTCAGGTGCCGCTTTCTCGTGCGTACTGTGCTGCTGAGACTACCCAGGAGGAGCAGTTGGTGGCAGAGGGTAGTGGAGATGATGAGGTCCTTGACCCATCGTGGCGTGAGGAACAGGAAGGTGGTGGGAGCAGCTCAGAGGAAGAGCTTCCTCTTACGGGCCAAAGAGGGAGAGGGAGGGGGAAGACTGCGGAGCCTGTAGCCTCCACTTTGGCACCCGTTAGGAGCCTGTCTCTTTCCAAAGCCAAAAAGGGCGCTCCCAAGACTTGCAGTGCCTGGTCCTTTTTTGACACAGTTGCAGATGACATTTGTTTTGTCAAATGCAAGCTGTGTCATCATAAAGTAAAAAGAGGGAAAAATGTCAGCAACCTCAATACCACAAATATGTGGAAACATGTGCGGACCAGGCACGCGGTGGAGTTACAGAAACACACTGAAGATGTAGGCCAACCAACAGCGGCAGCTACCACCTCTTCAGCTCGTGTTGCCTCTTCCTCCAGCTCACGCACAGCTGGTTTGGCTTCCTCCCAGAGACCTTGTGTAATTCCACCCACAGCACCACCTTCCCAGTCATCCTCACACTCCCAGTCTACTCTACAGCCATCGGTAGTACAGGCATGGGAGAAAAGGCGGGCATTCTCGGCCAACCACCCCCGAGCACAGGCTCTGAATGCAGGCATTGCCAAACTGTTGTCCCTGGAAATGCTCTCGTTCAGGCTGGTGGAGACTGACAGCTTCCGTGACTTGATGGCATTGGCAGTCCCACAGTACAAGGTGCCCAGCCGCTTTTACTTCAGCAGGCAGGCTGTCCCTGCCCTGCACAGGCATGTTGAGGCAAACATAAAACATGCGCTACTGAATGCCGTCAGTAGCAAGGTCCACCTCACCACCGATGCGTGGACCAGTCAGCATGGACAGGGGCGATATGTTTCCCTCACTGCCCATTGGGTTAATGTTGTTGAGCCAGGTACAGATCGTGCGAGTGGCGCAGGACGTGTCCTGCCCACTCCAAGGATTGCAGGAATCCAGTCTGTACGCATCGACTCCTCCTCTTACACCAGTTCCTCTGATTCCTCTCTGCAGGATCCGTCACAGTCCACCCCCACATGGACCCGTGAACGTTTACCTATGACCGACATGAGCACAGCCGTGGCCAAACGTCAGCAGGCCGTCTTGAAACTAGTTTCATTGGGGCATCGAAGCCACACAGCGCAGGAGCTCTGGAATGCCATAAAGCAGGAGAGCGATGTGTGGTTACTGCCAGCGAATCTCCAGCCAGGCATGGTAGTGTGTGACAATGGCCGAAATCTGGTGGCAGCTTTGGCCCTTGGCAACCTCACTCACATCCCATGTCTGGCACATGTGCTCAATTTGGTTGTGCAGAGTTTTCTGAGGGACTATCCGGATCTTGATGCCCTGCTGCACAAGGTCCGCCTAGAGTGTGCTCACTTGCGGCGTTCCAGCTTGGCCAGATCCCGCATTGCTGCTCTGCAGTGCCGATTCCGCCTTCCGGAACACCGCATCATATGTGACCTACCTACCCGGTGGAATTCCACGTTACATATGTTGGAGCGGTTGTGTGAGCAGCAGCAAGCAGTTATGGAGTACCAGCTGCATCAGGCGCAAAGAAGTCGCAGTCAGCGCCGATCAGACTTCACAACCACAGAGTGGGCCACTATGAAGGACGTCTGCCAGGTTTTGCGTCCTTTTGATTATTCCACGCGGATGGCAAGTGCAGATGATGCACTAGTCAGCATGACTGTCCCCCTTATCTGCCTGCTTCAGCAAACTTTGCAAGGGTTAAGGGATGATGTGGTGGAAGAGGTGGAGGATGAGGAGTCACCTTTTCCATCAGCTTCTGGAGAGTCAGCGCCACGTGGTTCCTCACAAAGGGGTACGCAGGGGCCAATTTGTGAGGAGGATGAGGAGGAGTCAATGGAGGAGGAAGAGCTCCGTCCAGAGGAGGGAGCGACACAATTGTCCAGTGGTCAGTGTGTACAGCGAGGGTGGGGTGATGACGAGCGGGCAGAGATCATGTCTCAAGCAGGGGACAGCGTTTCTGGGCCAGTTGGCACTCTGCAGCACATGGTGGATTTCATGCTGCAGTGCCTGAGAAACGACCGCCGCATCGACCACATTCTCAACATGCCTGATTATTGGGTGTTCACCCTCCTCGATCCTCGCTACCGGGACAACGTCCAAAACCTCATCCCTGCGTTGACCCGGGAGCGTAAATTGCGGGAGTACCACGACACACTGGTGAATTCCATCATCTTCTCCTGTCCAACTGAGAGGAGTGCTGCTAGTGCTTTACAAAGCAGCTCAGTGCGTCGAGGCAGTGGGGGAGGCTCTGCCCAAAGAAGGAGCAGAAGCAGTGCCTCTGCCCAAGGCAAGCCCAGTATGGCACAACTCTGGCACACTTTTGTGTGCCCGCCCCAAATGTCTACACCATCACCGGCGGCTCCAGTCAGCAGGAGGCAACGGTTCCGTCAGATGGTGACAGACTACATGGCTTGCCCTCTTACTGTACTCCCAGACGGCTCTTCCCCGTTCAAGTTTTGGGTCTCTAAGCTGGATACATGGCCAGAGCTAAGCCAGTATGCATTGGAGGTGCTGGCTTGCCCTGCGGCTAGTGTCTTATCGGAACGTGTCTTTAGTGCCGCAGGTGGTGTACTAACAGACCGTCGCATGCGACTATCCTCCGATAACGTTGACCGGCTTACTTTCCTGAAAATGAACCAGGCCTGGATCTCGCAGGAATTTGCCACTCCTCTGCCTGATTAAGTAATTGGGTGTCATCCAGGTCTCCTGCTGTGTTCATCTTTCTACCACCTGAACTGCTATTCCTGGGCTCCAACACCGCCAGTTGCGGCTCAGAAGTGCAGGCTGCACAGTAAAAACATACGACCCAGTGTTATTGGGTTTCAGTAACGTCAGCTGATCCCCAGCTGTGTAGCCGGCAATGTGTCCTGCGACCGCCACGCTGGCACAACAACCTAAATGTAAGGGAACCTGTCCCCCCCCCCGTCGTTTGTTACTGAAAGAGCCATCTTGTGCAGCAGTAATGCTGCACAAGGAAAAGGTAGCTTTTTTTTTTTAGCTCTTTGCACACGCAGAACTTAACACTTATAAAATGTGTTCACTGATACCGTTATACCGTCCCGGAGCTGGGACTTTCCTTCGTAATGTGACGCAGCACAGCCGTCATTCCTACCCCCTTGGTGCCATGCGCTGCCTCCTCAGCGTTGTTTTAAGCTGTCACGGAGCCTGCGCTGTTCTGTTATCCCTTGGGCATGCCCTATTTGCGCTGCCTGTCTTCTGACATAATTTGGTGTCAGGCTGGCTGCGCCTGTGCGGCCGCGGTGCCCGAGATCCCGCCTCGCAGTGTCTTCTGATTGAGTCACACTGCGGGCCTGGGATCCATGGGCATGCGCAGTGCATATCTTCCCCTCGGGCTCTCGCTCATTTCCCTCCGCCTTCTTTAGACTGTGTGCCGTCAGCTGATCCCTAGCATGCCACGGCCGTGACACCGCACAGTCTGAAGAAGAGGGAAGGAGGGGAGTGAGAGTCGAGGTTATGCACTGTGCATGCCCATGGTTCCAAGGCCCGCAGTGGGATTACGTTAGATGAGACTGCGAGGTGGGATCTGGAGCAGCGTGGACGCACAGGCACTGACAGCCTGACACCAAATTATGTCAGAAGACAGGCAGCGCTAATTGGGCATGGCCAAGGGCTAACAGAACAGCGCAGGCTCCGTGACAGCTTAAAACAACGCTGAGGAGGCAGCGCACGGCATCAAGGGGATAGGAATGACAGCTGTGCTGTGTCCCATTACGAAGGAAATTTGCACCTCCGGAACGGTTTAACGGTATAAAGGGACACATTTTTAGTGTTTACTTCGGTGTTTGCAAGGAGCATAATTAAAAGAGCAACCTTTTCCTTTTGCATCCTTAGTGCTGCACAACATGGCTCTTTCAGCTACAAACGTCTTGGGGGGGGGGTTAAAGGTTTCCTTTCAACTTGCTCCAATCAGGCTTCGGCCTACACTCTGTTCCTCTGCTCCTCCTGCTGTCCCTGGGCTCTAACACCGCCAGTTGGTGCCTGGAAGTGCTGTGTGCACAGTCAACAGTCGCTCCTCTGTTATTGGGGTTCAGTAACGTCAGCTGATCCCCAGCTGTGTGTGCGGCAATACCTCCAATCTGCTCCTCCTGCTGTCCCTGGGCTCTAACACCGCCAGTTGGTGCCTGGAAGTGCTGTGTGCACAGTCAACAGTCGCTCCTCTGTTATTGGGGTTCAGTAACGTCAGCTGATCCCCAGCTGTGTGTGCGGCAATACCTCCAATCTGCTCCTCCTGCTGTCCCTGGGCTCTAACACCGCCAGTTGGTGCCTGGAAGTGCTGTGTGCACAGTCAACAGTCGCTCCTCTGTTATTGGGGTTCAGTAACGTCAGCTGATCCCCAGCTGTGTATCCGGCAACGTGTCATGCGACCGCCACGCTGGCACAACTAAAATGTAAGGGGACCTGTCCCCCCCCCCCCCTAGGCGTTTGTTACTGAAAGAGCCACCATGTGCAGCACTAATACTGCACAAGGGAAAGGTCGCTCTTGAAATTATGCTCCTTGCAAACGCTGAACTACACACTCATGTAATGTGTCCCCTCACACCGTCCAACCGTCCCGGAGGTGGGACTTTCCTTTGTAATGTGACGCAGCACAGCCATCATTGCTACCCCCTTGGCACCGTGCGCTGCCTCCTTAGCGTTGTTTGATTCCGTCATGGACCCTGCGCTGTTATGTTATCCCTTGGCCATGCACAGTTTGCGCTGCCCGTCCTCTGACATCATTTGTTGTCGTCCTGGCTGCGCCTGTGCGTCCACGCTGCCCGAAATCACACCTCGCAGTGTCGTCTAATGTGATCCCACAGTGGGCCTGGTATCCATGGCCATGCGCAGTGCATATACTAGCCTCTCACTCCCCTTCTTCACGCTTCTTCAGACTAGGCGGCGTCAGCTGATCCCTAATAGCATGCCACGGCCGTGACGCCGCACAGTCTGAAGAAGCAGGAAGGAGGTGAGTGAGAGGCGATGATATGCACTGCGCATGCCCATGGATCCCTGGCCCGCAGTGGGACTACATTAGATGACACTGCAAGGTTGGATCTCGGGCAGCTTGGACGCACAGGCACTGCCAGCCTGACACCTACATGATGTCAGAAGACGGGCACCGCTAACTGTGCATGGCCAAGGGATAACATTACAGCGCGGGCTCCGTGACAGAACCAAACAACGTTGAGGAGGTGGCGCCCGGCACCAAGGGGGTTGGAATGACGGCTGTGCTGTGTCACATTACAAAGGAAAGTCCCACTTCCGGGATGGTTTGACGGTGTGAGGGGACACATTATATGAGTGTGTACTTCAGCGTTTGCAAGGAGCATAATTTTCGGAGCCACCATTTTCCATGTGCAGTATTACTGCTGTACAAGATGGCTCTTTCAGCAACAAATGCCTGGGGGGGGGGGGTTAAAGGTTCCCTTTCAACTTGCTCCACTGCAGGCTTCGGCCTACACTCTGCTCCTCTTTGATTCCCTGGGTTTCAACACTGTCAGTTGCCACCTGGAAGTGTTGTCTACAAGAAAAAACACTAGGTGATGTGTCAGTGGGGTTCAGCACCGCCAGCTGTTCCCCTGCTGTGTAGTCGGCAACGTGTCCAGCACAAGCCACGCTGGCACAACAGAACAAAAGCTGCCACCAGTGCAGGCTTCGGCCTACACTCTGCTCCTCTCCTCCTCCTGCTGACCCTGGGCTCAAACACCGCTAGTTTTTGCCCGGAAGTGCTAGCTGCACAGAGAAAAACACCAGCCAATGTGTTAGTGGGGTTCAGCAACGCCAGCTGTTCCCCTGCTGTGTAGCCGGCAACGTGACCTGCAAACGCCATGCAGGCACAGGAACTGAAATTAAAGGGAACTTGGCCCCACCCCCCCAGGTGTTTCTATGTATAACAGCCACCTAGTACAGCAGTACTGCTGCATTTGTACAAGGTGGCTGACTTTTTCTCCTTGCCCACGTGGAACTCAACACGTACAAAATGTGTCTCATTGAGACCATTCCACTGTCCCTGAGGTGTGACTTTCCTTTGTAATGATACGCAGCACCCCCCTTGGTAGCGTTTCCCGTCTTTTGTCATCATGGTTAGCTGGCTGCGCCTGTGCATCCGCCCTGCTAGAAACAACGCCCCTCGTTGTCATATTTATTTTGTCAGCGAGGGTGTGGTTTATGGGCACGAGCAGTGCATATGTTCGCCTGTCTTAACTCATCTCCTTCCGCCTTCTTCAGACTGTGCGGCCTCCTGGCCGTGGTAGGCGATAAGGGATCAGCTGAGGCCGCCCAGTCTGGAGCAGGTGTAAGGACATGTGTAAGCGGCAAACCTATTTACTGCACAAGGCCACGAATCCCAGCCACGCAGTGTGATTTTTTGAAAACACACTGTGGGTCTGGGATTCATGTCCGTCGCTAACCGCAACGGCTGACATGAAATGAGGTCAGAAGACAGGAAGCGCTCACAGCGCATGGCCAAGGGATCACAATAGCGCAGACTCCTGTACAGCAAATAACAACGCTCAGGAATCTGCGCCCAGTACCTAGGTGCAAATTTTGACACCTGTGCTGCGTCTCGTTAAAAAGACAAGTCACGCCTCCACAACTGTTTGACAGTATAATGGGCTAAATAGTGTACGTGTTTTAGTCAGCGTGTGCAAGGAGCAAAACAAATAGAGCAACCTTTTACTTGTGCAGCATTAATGCTGCACAAGGTGTGGCTCTTGTACCTTGCAACACCTGAGGGGGGTTAAAGGTAACCTTTGAAATTGGTTCAACTAGGCTTCGGCCTACACTCTGCTCCTCTACTCCTCCTGCTGACCCTGGGCTCAAACACCGCTAGTTTTTGCCCGGAACTGCTAGCTGCACAGAGAAAAACACCAGCCAATGTGTTAGTGGGGTTCAGCACCGCCAGCTGTTCCCCTGCTGTGTAGTCGGCAACGTGTCCAGCACAAGCCACGCTGGCACAACAGAACAAAAGCTGCCACCAGTGCAGGCTTCGGCCTACACTTTGCTCCTCTCCTCCTCCTGCTGACCCTGGGCTCAAACAACGCCAGTTTCTGCCCGGACATGCTAGCTGCACAGAGAAAAACACCAGCCAATGTGTTAGTGGGGTTCAGGACCGCCAGCTGTTCCCCTGCTGTGTAGCTGGCAACGTTTCCTGCAAACGCCACGCAGGAACATGAACTGAAATTGAAGGGAGCCTGCCCCCCACCCCCCCAGGTGTTTCTATGTATAACAGCCACCTTGTACAGCAGTACTGCTGCATTTGTACAAGGTGGCTGACTTTTTCTCCTTGCACACGTGGAACTCAACAAGTACAAAATGTGTCTCACTACAGACCATTACAATGTCCCTGAGGTGTGACTTTCCTTTTTAATGACACGCAGCACCCCCATTGTTAGCGCTGCCCGTCTCCTGACATCATTGGTTGGCTGGCTGTGCCTGTGCGTCCCCCCTGCCCGACACAACGCCCCCCGTTGTCTCATATATTTTGACTGCGAGGGTGTGATTGATGGGCACGAGCAGTGCATATGTTCCCCTGTCTTCACTCCCCTCCTTCCGCCTTCTTCTGACTGTGCGGCCTCATGGCCGCGGCATGCGATAAGGGATCAGCTGAGGCCGCCCAGTCTGAAGCAGGTGTAAGGACATGTGTGAGCGGCGAACATATTTACTGCACAAGGCCACGAATCCCAGCACCGCAGTGTGACTTTAGGAAAAGCCACTGTGGGTCTGGGATTTATGGCCATCGTTAACCGCACCGGCCAACATGAAATGAGGTCATGAGACGGCCTGCACTAACAGGGTATTGCCAAGGGATAACACAAGAGCGCAGTTTCCTGTACTGCAAATAACAACGGTAAGGAATCTGCGCACAGCACCTAGGTGTAAATTTGTACACCTGTGCTGCGTCACCTTAAAAAGACTAGTAGTCACGCCTCCACTACTGTTTGACAGTATAATGGGCTAAATAGTGTACGTGTTTAATTCAGCGTGTGCAAGGAGCAAAATTAAATAGAGCAACCTTTGACTTGTGCATCATTAATGCTGTTCAAGGTGTGGCTCTTGTACCTTGCAACACCTGAGGGGGGGTTAAAGGTAACCTTTGAAATTGGTTCAACTAGGCTTCGGCCTACACTCTGCTCCTCTACTCCTCCTGCTGACCCTGGGCTCAAACACCGCTAGTTTTTGCCCGGAAATGCTAGCTGCACAGAGAAAAACACCAGCCAATGTGTTAGTGGGGTTCAGCACCGCCAGCTGTTCCCCCGCTGTGTAGCCGGCATCGTGTCCAGCACAAGCCACGCTGGCACAACCGACCAAAAGCTGCCACCAGTGCAGGCTTCGGCCTACACTTTGCTCCTCTCCTCCTCCTCCTGCTGACCCTGGGCTCAAACACTGCTAGTTTTTGCCCGGAAATGCTAGCTGCACAGAGAAAAACACCAGCCAATGTGTTAGTGGGGTTCAGCACCGCCAGCTGTTCCCCCGCTGTGTAGCCGGCATCGTGTCCAGCACAAGCCACGCTGGCACAACCGACCAAAAGCTGCCACCAGTGCAGGCTTCGGCCTACACTTTGCTCCTCTCCTCCTCCTCCTGCTGACCCTGGGCTCTAACACCGCTAGTTTTTGCCCGGACATGCAATCTGCACAGAGAAAAACACCAGTCAATGTGTCAGTGGGGTTCAGCAACGCCAGCTGTTCCCCTGCTGTGTAGCTTGCAACGTGACCTGCAAACGCCACGCAGGCACATGAACTGAAATTGAAGGGAGCCTGCCCCCCACCCACAGGTGTTTCTATGTATAACAGCCACCTTGTACAGCAGTACTGCTGCATTTGTACAAGGTGGCTGACTTTTTCTCCTTGCCCACGTGGAACTCAACACGTACAAAATGTGTCTCATTAGAGACCATTACAATGTCCCTGAGGTGTGACTTTCCTTTGTAATGACACGCAGCACCACCCTTGTTAGCGCTGCCCGTCTTTTGACATCATTGGTTAGCTGGCTGCGCCTGTGCATCTCCCCTGCTGGAAACAACGCCCCTCGGTGTCTTATTTTTTTGGACAGCGAGGGTGTGATTGATGGGCATGTGCAGTGCATATGTTTGCCTGTGTTCACTCATCTCCTTCCGCCTTCTTCAGACTGGGTGTCCTCATGGCCGCGGCAGGCGATAAGGGATCAGATGAGGCCGCCCAGTCTGAAGCAGGTGTAAGGACATGTGTGAGCGGCAAACATATTTAGTGCACCAGGGCACGAATCCCAGCACCGCAGTGTGATTTTTTAAAAACACACTGTGGGTCTGGGATTCATGTCCATCGCTAACCGCAACGGCCAACATGAAATGAGGTCATAAGACAGGAAGCGCTCACAGCGCATGGCCAAAGGATCACAAGAGCGCAGACTCCTGTACAGCAACTAACAACGCTCAGGAAGCTGCGCCCATGCAAAAAGGTGTTGTTTTCGACACCTGTGCTGCTTTTCTTTAAAAAGACAAGTCACGCCTCCACTACTGATTAACAGTATAATGGGCTAAATAGTCTACGTGTTGCATTCAGCTTGTGCAAGTAGACAAATTAATAGAGCAACCTTTTACTTGTGCAGCATTAATGCTGCAGAAGGAGTGGCTCTTGTACTTTGTAACACCTGAGGGGGGGTTAAAGGTAACCTTTGAAATTGGTTCAACTAGGCTTCGGCCTACACTCTGCTCCTCTCCTCCTCCTGCTGACCCTGGGCTCTAACAACGCTAGTTTTTGCCCGGAAATGCTAGCTGCACAGAGAAAAACACCAGCCAATGTGTTAGTGGGGTTCAGCAACGCCAGCTGTTCCCCCGCTGTGTAGCCGGCATCGTGTCCAGCACAAGCCACGCTGGCACAACCGACCAAAAGCTGCCACCAGTGCAGGCTTCGGCCTACACTTTGCTCCTCTCCTCCTCCTCCTGCTGACCCTGGGCTCAAACACCGCTAGTTTTTGCCCGGAAATGCTAGCTGCACAGAGAAAAACACCAGCCAATGTGTTAGTGGGGTTCAGCACCGCCAGCTGTTCCCCCGCTGTGTAGCCGGCATCGTGTCCAGCACAAGCCACGCTGGCACAACCGACCAAAAGCTGCCACCAGTGCAGGCTTCGGCCTACACTTTGCTCCTCTCCTCCTCCTCCTGCTGACCCTGGGCTCAAACACCGCTAGTTTTTGCCCGGAAATGCTAGCTGCACAGAGAAAAACACCAGCCAATGTGTTAGTGGGGTTCAGCACCGCCAGCTGTTCCCCTGCTGTGCAGCTTGCAACGTGACCTGCAAATGCCACGCAGGCACATGAACTGAAATTGAAGGGAGCCTGGCCCCCACCCCCAGGTGTTTCTATGTATAACAGCCACCTTGTACAGCAGTACTGCTGCATTTGTACAAGGTGGCTGATGTTTTCTCCTTGCCCACGTGGAACTCAACACGTACAAAATGTGTCTCTTTGAGACCATTCCACTGTCCCTGAGGTGTGACTTTCCTTTCTAATGATACGCAGCACCCCCCTTGGTAGCGCTTCCCGTCTTCTGACATCATTGGTTGGCTACTTGCGCCTGTTCGTCCGCCCTGCCTGAATAAAATGCTCCTCGTTGTCTTAATTATTTTGACTGCGAGGGTGTGATTAATGGGCACGAGCAGTGCATATCTTCGCCTGTCTTAACTCATCTCCTTCCGCCTTCTTCAGACTGTGCAGCCTCATGGCCGCGGCATGCGAGAAGGGATCAGCAGAGGCCGCCCAGTCTGAAGCAGGTGTAAGGACGTGTGTGAGCGGCCAAAATATTTACTGCTCAAGGCCACGAATCCCAGCACCGCAGTGTGGCTTTATGAAAAGACACTGTGGGTCTGGGATTTATGGCCATCGTTAACCGCACCGGCCAACATGAAATGATGTCATAAGATGGGCAGCGCTAACAGGGCATTGCCAAGGGATAACACAAGAGCGCAGACTCCTGTACAGCAAATAACAACGCTCAGGAAGCTGCGCCAAGCACCAAGGCGTTATTTTGGACACCTGTGCTGCGTCTCATCAAAAAACCAAGTCACGCATCCACTACAGTTTGACTGTAGAATGGGGTAAATTGTGTATGTCTTTCATTCAGCGTGTGCAAGTAGACAAATTAATAGAGCAACCTTTCACTTGTGCAGCATTAATACTGCACAAGGTGTGTCTCTTGTACTTTGTAACACCTGAGGGGGGGGTTAAAGGTTTCCTTTGAAATTGGTTCAACTAGGCTTCGGCCTACACTCTGCTCCTCTCCTCCTCCTCCTGCTTCAACACGGGCTCTAACATCGCTAGTTTTTGCCCGCAAGTGCTAGCTGCACAGAGAAAAACACACGCCATTGTGTTAGTGGGGTTCAGCAACGCCAGCTGTTCCCCCAGTGTGTAGCCGGCAAAGTGTCCTGCAAACGCAACGCAGACACAAAGCTGCCTCCAGTGCAGGCTTCGGCCTACACTCATCTCCCCCTGCTTACCCTTTGCTCCAACACCGCTAGTTGGGGCTCTAGGAAGACAATCTTTAATAGGCAAGGCAACGCATCTGGGTTCCAGCACCGCCAGCTGGTTCTCGGCAGTGTTCTTGTCACAGGTACTCCCTCGTGCCAAGCCTGGTTTCAGCACCGTCAGCTGTTTCCGGGTTGTGTCAACTTCACTGAGACGCCTATGCTTGCCCCGTCGTGGTGCGGTCGAGTTAGCCAACTCCAGGGTGCCTCCAGTTTAGGAGCTTCCTATGTGGGCTGCGTGAACTGGTAGTCAAGGCTGGTTCTGTAGTGCCAGTAGGCCCAGCTCCCCCTGTAGGACTGTTGGGGTTCGGTAACTGCGGCTGCCTCGCGGCCTAGCTGTTCTCTCCTCTCCTGTGGACCTTCGGGTCCACCACCTGGTTCCAGCACCGTCAGCTGGTTCCGGGCCGAGCCTTTGGCTTAGGTGCCTCCTCCTGGGTATCCGAGTTCCGCCAACGCCAGGCGGTCCTTGGTAGTGCTTTTAAGCGCGGGCACCTACAGCTTAGTAACCGGGTTCCAGCACCGTCAGCTAGTCCTCGGTCGTGCCATTGGCTCTTGCACACTGGGGCAACGCATCCGGGTTCCAGCACCGCCAGCTGGTTCTCGGCAGTGTTTTTGTCACAGGTACTCCCTCGTGCCAAACCTGGTTTCAGCACCGTCAGCTGTTTCCGGGTTGTGTCAAGCTCACTGAGACACCTATGCTTGCCTCGTCGTGGTGCGGTCGGGTTAGCCAACTCCAGGGTGCCTCCAGTTTAGGAGCTTCCTATGTGGGCTGCGTGAACTGGTAGTCAAGGCTGGTTCTGTAGTGCCAGTAGGCCCAGCTCCCCCTGTAGGACTGTTGGGGTTCGGTAACTGCGGCTGCCTCGCGGCCTAGCTGTTCTCTCCTCTCCTGTGGACCTTCGGGTCCACCACCTGGTTCCAGCACCGTCAGCTGGTTCCGGGCCGAGCCTTTGGCTTAGGTGCCTCCTCCTGGGTATCCGAGTTCCGCCAACGCCAGGCGGTCCTTGGTAGTGCTTTTAAGCGCGGGCACCTACAGCTTAGTAACCGGGTTCCAGCACCGTCAGCTAGTCCTCGGTCGTGCCATTGGCTCTTGCACACTGGGGCAACGCATCCGGGTTCCAGCACCGCCAGCTGGTTCTCGGCAGTGTTTTTGTCACAGGTACTCCCTCGTGCCAAACCTGGTTTCAGCACCGTCAGCTGTTTCCGGGTTGTGTCAAGCTCACTGAGACACCTATGCTTGCCTCGTCGTGGTGCGGTCGGGTTAGCCAACTCCAGGGTGCCTCCAGTTTAGGAGCTTCCTATGTGGGCTGCGTGAACTGGTAGTCAAGGCTGGTTCTGTAGTGCCAGTAGGCCCAGCTCCCCCTGTAGGACTGTTGGGGTTCGGTAACTGCGGCTGCCTCGCGGCCTAGCTGTTCTCTCCTCTCCTGTGGACCTTCGGGTCCACCACCTGGTTCCAGCACCGTCAGCTGGTTCCGGGCCGAGCCTTTGGCTTAGGTGCCTCCTCCTGGGTATCCGAGTTCCGCCAACGCCAGGCGGTCCTTGGTAGTGCTTTTAAGCGCGGGCACCTACAGCTTAGTAACCGGGTTCCAGCACCGTCAGCTGGTCCTCGGTCGTGCCATTGGCTCTTGCACACTGGGGCAACGCATCCGTGTTCCAGCACCGCCAGCTGGTTCTCGGCAGTGTTCTTGTCACAGGTACTCCCTCGTGCCAAGCCTGGTTTCAGCACCGTCAGCTGTTTCCGGGTTGTGTCAACTTCACTGAGACGCCTATGCTTGCCCCGTCGTGGTGCGGTCGAGTTAGCCAACTCCAGGGTGCCTCCAGTTTAGGAGCTTCCTATGTGGGCTGCGTGAACTGGTAGTCAAGGCTGGTTCTGTAGTGCCAGTAGGCCCAGCTCCCCCTGTAGGACTGTTGGGGTTCGGTAACTGCGGCTGCCTCGCGGCCTAGCTGTTCTCTCCTCTCCTGTGAACCTTCGGATCCACCACCTGGTTCCAGCACCGTCAGCTGGTTCCGGGCCGAGCCTTTGGCTTAGGTGCCTCCTCCTGGGTATCCGAGTTCCGCCAACGCCAGGCGGTCCTTGGTAGTGCTTTTAAGCGCGGGCACCTACAGCTTAGTAACCGGGTTCCAGCACCGTCAGCTAGTCCTCGGTCGTGCCATTGGCTCTTGCACACTGGGGCAACGCATCCGGGTTCCAGCACCGCCAGCTGGTTCTCGGCAGTGTTTTTGTCACAGGTACTCCCTCGTGCCAAACCTGGTTTCAGCACCGTCAGCTGTTTCCGGGTTGTGTCAAGCTCACTGAGACACCTATGCTTGCCTCGTCGTGGTGCGGTCGGGTTAGCCAACTCTAGGGTGCCTCCAGTTTAGGAGCTTCCTATGTGGGCTGCGTGAACTGGTAGTCAAGGCTGGTTCTGTAGTGCCAGTAGGCCCAGCTCCCCCTGTAGGACTGTTGGGGTTCGGTAACTGCGGCTGCCTCGCGGCCTAGCTGTTCTCTCCTCTCCTGTGGGCCTTGGGGTCCACCACCTGGTTCCAGCACCGTCAGCTGGTTTCGGGCCGAGCCTTTGGCTTAGGTGCCTCCTCCTGGGTATCCGAGTTCCGCCAACGCCAGGCGGTCCTTGGTAGTGCTTTTAAGCGCGGGCACCTACAGCTTAGTAACCGGGTTCCAGCACCGTCAGCTAGTCCTCGGTCGTGCCATTGGCTCTTGCACACTGGGGCAACGCATCCGGGTTCCAGCACCGCCAGCTGGTTCTCGGCAGTGTTTTTGTCACAGGTACTCCCTCGTGCCAAACCTGGTTTCAGCACCGTCAGCTGTTTCCGGGTTGTGTCAAGCTCACTGAGACACCTATGCTTGCCTCGTCGTGGTGCGGTGGGGTTAGCCAACTCCAGGGTGCCTCCAGTTTAGGAGCTTCCTATGTGGGCTGCGTGAACTGGTAGTCAAGGCTGGTTCTGTAGTGCCAGTAGGCCCAGCTCCCCCTGTAGGACTGTTGGGGTTCGGTAACTGCGGCTGCCTCGCGGCCTAGCTGTTCTCTCCTCTCCTGTGGGCCTTGGGGTCCACCACCTGGTTCCAGCACCGTCAGCTGGTTCCGGGCCGAGCCTTTGGCTTAGGTGCCTCCTCCTGGGTATCCGAGTTCCGCCAACGCCAGGCGGTCCTTGGTAGTGCTTTTAAGCGCGGGCACCTACAGCTTAGTAACCGGGTTCCAGCACCGTCAGCTAGTCCTCGGTCGTGCCATTGGCTCTTGCACACTGGGGCAACGCATCCGGGTTCCAGCACCGCCAGCTGGTTCTCGGCAGTGTTCTTGTCACAGGTACTCCCTCGTGCCAAGCCTGGTTTCAGCACCGTCAGCTGTTTCCGGGTTGTGTCAAGCTCACTGAGACACCTATGCTTGCCTCGTCGTGGTGCGGTCGGGTTAGCCAACTCCAGGGTGCCTCCAGTTTAGGAGCTTCCTATGTGGGCTGCGTGAACTGGTAGTCAAGGCTGGTTCTGTAGTGCCAGTAGGCCCAGCTCCCCCTGTAGGACTGTTGGGGTTCGGTAACTGCGGCTGCCTCGCGGCCTAGCTGTTCTCTCCTCTCCTGTGGGCCTTGGGGTCCACCACCTGGTTCCAGCACCGTCAGCTGGTTCCGGGCCGAGCCTTTGGCTTAGGTGCCTCCTCCTGGGTATCCGTGTTCCGCCAACGCAAGGCGGTCCTTGGTAGTGCTTTTAAACGCGGGCACCTACAGCTTAGTAACCGGGTTCCAGCACCGTCAGCTGGTCCTCGGTCGTGCCATTGGCTCTTGCACACTGGGGCAACGCATCCGGGTTCCAGCACCGCCAGCTGGTTCTCGGCAGTGTTCTTGTCACAGGTACTCCCTCGTGCCAAGCCTGGTTTCAGCACCGTCAGCTGTTTCCGGGTTGTGTCAACTTCACTGAGACGCCTATGCTTGCCCCGTCATGGTGCGGTCGAGTTAGCCAACTCCAGGGTGCCTCCAGTTTAGGAGCTTCCTATGTGGGCTGCGTGAACTGGTAGTCAAGGCTGGTTCTGTAGTGCCAGTAGGCCCAGCTCCCCCTGTAGGACTGTTGGGGTTCGGTAACTGCGGCTGCCTCGCGGCCTAGCTGTTCTCTCCTCTCCTGTGGGCCTTCGGGTCCACCACCTGGTTCCAGCACCGTCAGCTGGTTCTCGGCAGTGTCTTTTGCTCTTGTACCTTCTGCTCCCCATCCTGGTTCCAGTACCGTCAGCTGGTTCCGGGCAGAGCCTTTGGCTTAGGTGCCTCCTTCTGGGTATCCAAGTTCCACCAACGTCAGGTGGTCCTTGGTAGTGCTTTCAGGCACGGGTACCTCCTGCTTAGTAACCGGGTTCCAGTAACGTCAGCTGGTCCTCGGTAGTTCCATTGGCTCTTGGACCTTCGGCTACCCATCCGGGTTCCAGTACCGTCAGCTGGTTCTCGGCAGTGTCTTTTGCTCTTGTACCTTCTGCTCCCCATCCTGGTTCCAGTAACGTCAGCTGGTTCCGGGCAGAGCCTTTGGCTTAGGTGCCTCCTTCTGGGTATCCGAGTTCCGCCAACGTCAGGCGGTCCTTGGTAGTGCTTTTTAGCACGGGTACCTCCTGCTTAGTAACCGGGTTCCAGTAACGTCAGCTGGTCCTCGGTAGTTCCATAGGCTCTTGAACCTTCGGGTAGCCATCCGAGTTCCAGTTCCATCAGCTGGTTCTTGGCATTTTCTCAGCCTTCTTGTACCTTCTGCTACATTTCCAAGTTGAAGACCCTAACGTCGACGACCCGGAAGACCACCCCGATGACGACGACCCGGAAGACCACCCCGATGACGACGACGACGACGGCGGAGACGACGACGGCGGAGACGACGACGGCTGAGACGACGACGGCGGAGATGACGACACTGGAGACGACGACCCTGGAGACGACAACATGGAAGACCGAGAAGCAGAAGAACAAGAGGCTGCAGAACAAAGAGCAGAAGAACATTAAGCATAAGACTTAATATCAGAGCAAAAGATATTATCTAAATTATATGCAGAAGAAGACTAAGCAGTGTATGGGGGTGAGTCCGTTCCTCCTCGTGGTGCCCCTGGATAAAGCCTGATGCTGCAGGCCAAACTGAACGCGGACAAATGTAACTTTTGTGACTGGCAGAACGGAAGGTGTAATCTTCCAACTTTTATAGATAACAACTACGGGAATGCCTGTCACAAATGAGAATATGATGAAGAAGTAGAATAGGAAGAATAATAACAGTGGAATAAAAAGAATATGTAGAATAGGAAGAATAATAATAGTTGAAGAAAATGAATATGAAGAATGTAATAAAAAAAAAAATATAGGTAGAAGATGAAGAAGAAGATGAATAAGGTGAAGAAGTTGATGTCAAAGATGCTGATGATGATGAAGATGAAAGTGTGGGAAAAGGAAAAAAAAGAAGGGGAAGGTCGTGGAATAGTGAAACATCAATATCTGACAAAATAAAAAAAATTTACATAGTCAATATCTTTTTCAATCCGAACGTCTTTAAAAAAAAAAAAAATCATGCTATTCTATTTGATTGGACTAATCCTCATTGCCTTTAATGTCTCCGCCACCTCCCCCATACATCCTACATTATTCTTAGTTGTTTTCCTTCATGTAGAATGAACCTACAAGGAAAGAAAGGGTTTATTTTAATTCCGATATTTTGGTCCCATTGACTTGCATTGGGATCGGGTATCGGTATCGGCGATATCCGATATTTTTTGAATATCGGCCGATCCAAACCGATACCGATACTTTCCGATATCGGAAGGTATCGCTCAACACTAGTATCTAATGAATAAGTGGCATGTGTGACATGTATCTAATGAATGAGTGACGTGTGTGACGGGTATCTAATTAATAAGTGGCATGTGTGACATGTATCTAATGAATGAGTGACGTGTGTGACGGGTATCTAATGAATAAGTGACATGTGTGACATGTATCTAATGAATGAGTGACGTGTGTGACATGTATCTAATGAATGAGTGACGTGTGTGACATGTATCTAATGAATGACGTGTGTGACATGTATCTAATGAATGAGTGACGTCTGTGACGTGTATCTAATGAATAAGTGGCATGTGTGACGTGTATCTAATGAATAAATGACATGTGTGACGTGTATCTAATGAATAAGTGGCATGTGTGACATGTATCTAATGAATGAGTGACGTGTGTGACGTGTATCTAATGAATAAGTGACGTGTGTGACGTGTATCTAATGAATGAGTGACATGTGTGACGTGTATCTAATGAATGAGTGACGTGTGTGACGTGTATCTAATGAATAAGTGACGTCTGTGATGTGTATCTAATGAATAAGTGGCATGTGTGACGTGTATCTAATGAATGAGTGACGTTTGTGACGTGTATCTAATGAATGAGTGACGTGTGTGACATGTATCTAATGAATGAGTGACATGTGTGACGTGTATCTAATGAATGAGTGACATGTGTGATGTGTATCTAAAGAATGAGTGACGTGTGTGACGTGTATCTAATGAATGAGTGACGTGTGTGACGTGTGTCTAATGAATGAGTGACGTGTGTGACATGTATCTAATGAATGAGTGACATGTGTGACGTGTATCTAATGAATGAGTGACATGTGTGACGTGTATCTAATGAATGAGTGACGTGTGTGACATGTATCTAATGAATGAGTGACATGTGTGACGTGTATCTAATGAATAAGTGACATGTGTGACGTGTATCTAATGAATGAGTGACGTGTGTGACATGTATCTAATGAATGAGTGACGTGTGTGACATGTATCTAATGAATGAGTGACATGTGTGACGTGTATCTAATGAATAAGTGTCGTGTGTAACATGTATCTAATGAATGAGTGACATGTGTGACGTGTATCTAATGAATAAGTGACATGTGTGACGTGTATCTAATGAATAAGTGACGTGTGTGACGTGTATCTAATGAATGAGTGACGTGTGTGACGTGTATCTAATGAATGAGTGACGTGTGTGACGTGTATCTAATAAATGAGTGACATGTGTGACGTGTATCTAATAAATGAGTGACATGTGTGACACGTATCTAATGAACGAGTGACGTGTGTGACACGTATCTAATGAATGAGTGACGTTTGTGACGGGTATCTAATGAATGAGTGACGTTTGTGACGTGTATCTAATGAATGAGTGACATGTGTGACGTGTATCTAATAAATGAGTGACATGTGTGACGTGTATCTAATAAATGAGTGACATGTGTGACACGTATCTAATGAACGAGTGACGTGTGTGACACGTATCTAATGAATGAGTGACGTTTGTGACGGGTATCTAATGAATGAGTGACGTTTGTGACGTGTATCTAATGAATGAGTGACATGTGTGACGTGTATCTAATAAATGAGTGACATGTGTGACACGTATCTAATGAATGAGTGACGTGTGTGACACGTATCTAATGAATGAGTGACGTGTGTGACGTGTATCTAATGAATGAGTGACATGTGTGATATACAGGGGTTGGACAAAATAATGGAAACACCTGGAAACATCCACAAAAGTTAGTTTAATATAGTGTAGGTCCATCTTTTGCGGCGATTACAGCCCCAATTCTCTGAGGTATGGATTCATACAAGGTGTGAATTGTTTCCAAAGGAATTTTAGCCCATTCTGCAGTTAAAACACCCTCCAATTCTTCTATCGACGTCTATCTTGAATCTCTAAAATCGACCATAAATGCCCAATAATGTTGAGGTCTGGGGATTGTGGGGGCCAGATGAGATGCTCAACTTCATTAGAACGTTCCTCGTGCCATGCTTTAACGATTCTAGCTGTATGAATTGGTGCATTATCATCCTGAAAGATGGCGTTCCCCTCAGGGAATTGGATGCACTTAGTCACCCAAAATACCCTAAATAATCTTGGCTGTTAATTCTTCCATGAAGGGATATCATTGGCCCGGCGGATCTCCACGAAATAGCACCCCAGATCATCACAGAACCTCTGCCATGTTTTATGGTTGGAAGACGGCATTCTGGATGGAATGCTTCTTTCGGCTGTCTCCAAACGTACACTCGGCCGGAGGTCGTAAATAGGGTAAACGATGATTCGTCTGAGAATATCACATGTTTCCACTGCTCGAAGGACCAATTCTGGAGGTTTCTACACCACTCTAAACGCTTGGAAAAAATTTGTTATTGAGAGCAGCAGTTTTCTAATCCAGATTTGTGCAGCTCCTGACGAACAGTTTTCATGGAAACTGGGTTCTGTAGGTTTTCATTTCAGCAGTGATTTTCAGAGCCGTGGTCTTGCAATCCTCTCTCACAATTCGTTTTAGAGTCCGACGGTCTCTCTCAGTCAACTTTGACTTTCGGCCGGACCTGTGCTTTGCTGCGGACGTTTTTCCTTCTCTTTCAAATGCAGTCATTACTTTGGAGACAGTACCTCTTGACACGCCAAGCATTCGGGCACTTTCTGATACACTAGCGCCTGCCATACAAGCACCAACAATTTGGCCTCTTTGAAAATCCGAGAGGTCTGTCATTGGTATCAGGTTCTCATCAATGTTCTTACAATTATGCAAAACAGTTAATTTACATACACATATCACATAACACAAATCAACTACAAAACATTACCATATGTCACGGTTTGCATGTTTATCACATGTTCGAAGATTATGATGCCAAAACGTTAGGTGTTTCCATAATTTTGCCCAACCCTTGTATATCTAATGAATTAGTGATGTGTGTGACGAGTATCTAATGAATGAATGAATGAGTGACATGTTTTATATGTATTTAATGAATGAGTAATGCGTGTGATATGTATCTAATGCATGAGTAAGGTGTGTGATATGTATGTGGATCACCCCCCCAGTGTAGGGCAATGGGGTACTCGGATCCGGGCCCTTCTGTTCTTGTCAGGGATGTCACGGTGGCTTGACCCGGTCCGTGGCCCTTTGAGGGGCGTCCAATAAAAGGACAAAAGTTTATAGGATAGTGTTTGTGACGCCACCTGTGGTATTCGGTCAGGGTGGCCGACGCTGCTTAGGGGTCCGCTGGGGTGATGTTATGGCAGCTAGATGTTATACCTTCCCACAGGTGAAGTATGTCCCCAAGGCTTCCCAGTGTGTAGATGGAGAATGGTGGATGTTGTAAGGCGCAGTGAATAACGAGGACACAAGGTTGCAGTCTCTTTACCTTTACTGAAGGCTTCAGCATCCACAGTCCAGAGCACCAGATCACAGGGCAGGCAGAGTCTGGCTGGTCTGAAGGCAATTCCAGAGTCCCCTTATCCAGGGGGAAATCAGTAGCCTTCCTCTAGCGCCTGTGTGTTGTAGTACCTCCCTGCTGAGCTTCTCGGTGAGGTCCTCACAACTAATGTCGGTGTTCTAGGTGTTCTGTCTCTTTCTCTCTGTCCCCCAGATGGTATGGATAGGACAAACCCGTATGACTGATGGCCAGAGGCTTTTTACAGGGACCCTACGACACCTGTTATGACCTGATGGTCAGGACAATAATGGACCTGGTGGTTAAGAGCACACGGAATGACCTGATAGTTACTGATAATAAAGGACGAGCTCTGGGACGTGGGAACTCTGCTGACCGCAATCCCTAATCCTATCACACACACTAGAAATAGCCGTGGATTGCTCCTAACGCTCCCTATGCAACTCGGCACAGCCTAAGGAACTAGCTAGCCCTGAAGATAGAAAAATAAAGCCTACCTTGCCTCAGAGAAATTCCCCAAAGGAAAAGGCAGCCCCCCACATATAATGACTGTGAGTAAAGATGAAAATACAAACACAGAGATGAAATAGATTTAGCAAAGTGAGGCCCGACTTACTGAACAGACTGAGGATAGGAAAGGTAGCTTTGCGGTCAGCACAAAAAACTACAAAAAGACCACGCAGAGGGCGCAAAAAGACCCTCCGCACCGACTCACGGTGCGGAGGTGCTCCCTCTGCGTCCCAGAGCTTCCAGCAAGCAAGACAACAATCAAAATAGCAAGCTGGACTGAAAAATAGCAAACCAGAGAAAAACAAGCATGCACTTAGCTTCTGCTGGGAAGACAGGTCACAAGAACGATCCAGGAGTGAACTAGACCAATACTGGAACATTGACAGGTGGCATGGAGCAAAGATCTAAGTGGAGTTAAATAGAGTAGCCAGCTAACGAATTAACCTCGTCACCTGTGGAAGGAAACTCAGAAACACCCACAGCCACCAGATGAAGTCCATGGATAGAACCAGCCGAAGTACCATTCATGACCACAGGAGGGAGCCCGACAACAGAATTCACAACAGTACCCCCTTGAGGAGGGGTCACCGAACCCTCACCAGAGCCCCCAGGCCAACCAGGATGAGCTACATGAAAGGCACAAACCAGATCGGCAGCATGAACATCAGAGGCAAAAACCCAGGAATTATCTTCCTGACCATAACCCTTCCACTTGACCAGGTACTGGAGTTTCCATCTCGAAATACGAGAATCCAAAATCTTCTCCACCACATACTCCAACTCCCCCTCAACCAACACAGGGGCAGGAGGATCAACGGATGGAACCACAGGCGCCACGTATCTCCGCAATAACGACCTATGGAACACATTATGGATGGCAAAAGAAGCAGGAAGGGCCAAACGAAATGACACAGGATTGATAACCTCAGAAATCTTATACGGACCAATGAAACGAGGCTTAAACTTAGGAGAGGAAACCTTCATAGGAACATAACGAGACGACAACCAAACCAAATCCCCAACACGAAGTCGGGGACCCACACAATGACGGCGGTTAGCGAAACGTTGAGCCTTCTCCTGGGACAATGTCAAATTGTCCACCACATGAGACCAAATCTGCTGCAACCTATCCATCACAGTATCTACACCAGGACAGTCCGAAGACTCAACCTGCCCTGAAGAGAAACGCGGATGGAAACCAGAATTGCAGAAAAACGGCGAGACCAAAGTAGCCGAGCTGGCCCGATTATTAAGGGCGAACTCAGCCAACAGCAAAAAGGACACCCAATCATCCTGATCAGCAGAAACAAAGCATCTCAGATATGTTTCCAAAGTCTGATTAGTTCTTTCGGTTTGGCCATTTGTCTGAGGATGGAAAGCCGAGGAAAGAGACAAATCAATGCCCATCCTAGCACAAAAAGATCGCCAAAACCTCGAAACAAACTGGGAACCTCTGTCAGAAACGATGTTCTCCGGGATACCATGTAAACGAACCACATGCTGGAAAAATAATGGCACCAAATCGGAGGAGGAAGGCAATTTAGACAAAGGTACCAAATGGACCATCTTAGAAAAGCGATCACAAACCACCCAAATGACCGACATCTTTTGAGAGACGGGGAGATCCGAAATAAAATCCATAGAAATATGCATCCAGGGCCTCTTCGGGACCGGCAAGGGCAAAAGCAACCCACTGGCACGAGAACAGCAGGGCTTAGCCCGAGCACAAGTCCCACAGGACTGCACAAAAGAAAGCACATCCCGTGACAAAGACGGCCACCAAAAGGATCTAGCCACCAAATCTCTGGTACCAAAGATTCCAGGATGCCCAGCCAACACTGAACAATGAATCTCAGAGATAACTCTACTAGTCCATCTATCAGGGACAAACAGTTTCTCCGCTGGGCAACGGTCAGGTCTATCAGCCTGAAATTTTTGCAGCACCCGCCGCAAATCAGGGGAGATGGCAGACAAAATTACCCCCTCTTTGAGAATACCCGCCGGCTCAGGAACACCCGGAGAGTCAGGCACAAAACTCCTTGACAGGGCATCCGCCTTCACATTCCTAGAGCCCGGAAGGTACGAAATCACAAAATCAAAACGGGAGAAAAATAACGACCATCGAGCCTGTCTCGGATTCAACCGTTTGGCAGACTCAAGATAAGTCAAATTCTTGTGATCTGTGAAGACCACCACGCGATGCTTGGCTCCTTCAAGCCAATGACGCCACTCCTCGAATGCCCACTTCATGGCCAACAACTCTCGATTACCAACATCATAATTTCGCTCAGCAGGCGAAAACTTTCTAGAAAAGAAAGCACATGGCTTCATCACTGAGCCATCAGAACTTCTTTGCGACAAAACAGCCCCAGCTCCAATCTCAGAAGCATCAACCTCAACCTGAAACGGGAGCGAAACATCTGGCTGGCACAACACAGGGGCAGAAGAAAAATGACGCTTCAACTCCTGAAAAGCCTCTACAGCTGCAGAAGACCAATTGACCACATCAGCACCTTTCTTGGTCAAATCAGTCAACGGTTTAACAACACTAGAAAAATTAGCGATGAAGCGCCGATAAAAATTAGCAAAGCCCAGGAACTTCTGCAGGCTCTTCACAGATATCGGCTGAGTCCAATCGTAAATGGCCTGGACTTTAACAGGGTCCATCTCGATAGTAGAAGGGGAAAAAATGAACCCCAAAAATGAAACCTTCTGAACTCCAAAGAGACACTTTGACCCCTTCACAAACAAGGAATTCGCACGAAGGACCTGGAACACCATTCTGACCTGCTTCACGTGAGACTCCCAATCATCCGAAAAGACCAAAATATCATCCAAATACACAATCAGGAATTTATCCAGGTACTCTCGGAAGATGTCATGCATAAAGGACTGAAATACTGATGCAGCATTGGAAAGCCCGAATGGCATAACCAGGTACTCAAAATGGCCCTAATGGCGTATTAAATGCTGTTTTCCATTCATCGCCTTGTTTAATACGCACAAGATTATACGCCCCTCGAAGATCTATCTTGGTGAACCAACTAGCCCCTTTAATACGAGCAAACAAATCAGACAGCAACGGCAAAGGATACTGAAATTTGACTGTAATTTTATTGAGAAGGCGGTAATCAATACAAGGTCTCAAAGAACCATCCTTCTTGGCCACAAAAAAGAACCCTGCTCCTAACGGTGATGACAACGGGCGAATATGGCCTTTCTCTAAGGATTCCTTTATATTACTCCGCATAGCGGCGTGTTTTGGTACAGATAAATTGAACAATCGACCCTTAGGAAACTTACTACCAGGAATCAAATTAATTGCACAATCGCAATCCCTATGAGGAGGTAGGGCACTGGCTTTGGGCTCATCAAATACATCCCGATAATCTGACAAAAACTCTGGAACTTCAGAAGGAGTGGAAGACGAAATAGACAAAAATGGAAAATTACCATGTACCCCCTGGCAACCCCAGCTGGACACAGACATAGATTTCCAGTCCAATACAGGATTATGAACCTGTAGCCATGGCAACCCCAAAACGACCACATCATGCAGATTATGCAACACCAGAACGCGGATATCCTCCTGATGTGCCGGAGCCATGCACATGGTCAATTGGGTCCAGTACTGAGGCTTATTGTTGGCCAAAGGCGTAGCATCAATTCCTCTCAATGGAATAGGATACTGCAAGGGCTCCAAGAAAAAACCACAGCACCTAGCATACTCCAAGTCCATCAATTTAAGGGCAGCGCCTGAATCCACAAATGCCATAACAGAATAGGATGACAAAGAGCAAATCAGAGTAACGGACAATAGAAATTTAGACTGTACCGTACCAATGGTGGCAGACCTAGCGAACCGCTTAGTGCGCTTAGGACAATCGGAGATAGCATGAGTGGAATCACCACAGTAAAAACATAGCCCATTCCGACGTCTGTGTTCTTGCCGTTCAGCTCTGGTCAAAGTCCTATCACATTGCATAGGCTCAGGCCCATGCTCAGATAATACCGCCAAATGGTGCACAGCTTTACGCTCACGCAAGCGTCGATCGATCTGAATGGCCAAAGACATAGACTCATTCAGACCAGCAGGCATGGGAAATCCCACCATGACATCCTTAAGGGATTCAGAGAGACCCTTTCTGAAGATTGCTGCCAGGGCACATTCATTCCACTGAGTGAGCACAGACCACTTTCCAAACTTCTGACAATATATCTCCGCTACATCCTGACCCTGACACAGAGCCAGCAAGATTTTCTCTGCCTGATCCACTGAATTAGGTTCGTCATAAAGCAATCCAAGCGCCAGAAAAAACGCATCAACATCACGCAATGCCGGATCTCCTGGCGCAAGGGAAAATGCCCAGTCTTGAGGGTCACCACGTAACAAAGAAATAATGATTTTTTACTTGTTGAACAGGGTCACCTGAGGAGCGAGGTTTCAAGGCAAGAAACAATTTACAATTATTTTTGAAATTCAAGAACTTAGATCTATCACCAAAAAACAAATCAGGAATTGGAATCCTAGGCTCTGACATCGGATTCTGAACCACAAAATCTTGAATGTTTTGTACACTGATAGTGAGATTATCCATCAAAGAGGACAGACCTTGATTGTCCATGTCTACACCTGTGTTCTGAACCACCCAGATGTAAAGGGGAAAAGAGAGACAAAACACACTGCAAAGAAAAAAAAATGGTCTCAGAACTTCTCTTATCCCTCTATTGAGATGCATTAGTACTTTGGGCCACCTGTACTGTTATGACCTGGTGGTCAGGACAATAATGGACCTGGTGGTTAAGAGCACACGGAATGACCTGATAGTTACTGATAATAAAGGTCGAGCTCTGGGACGTGGGAACTCTGCTGACCGCAATCCCTAATCCTATCACACGCACTAGAAATAGCCGTGGATTGCTCCTAACGCTCCCTATGCAACTCGGCACAGCCTAAGGAACTAGCTAGCCCTGAAGATAGAAAAATAAAGCCTACCTTGCCTCAGAGAAATTCCCCAAAGGAAAAGGCAGCCCCCCACATATAATGACTGTGAGTAAAGATGAAAATACAAACACAGAGATGAAATAGATTTAGCAAAGTGAGGCCCGACTTACTGAACAGACTGAGGATAGGAAAGGTAGCTTTGCAGTCAGCACAAAAACCTACAAAAAGACCACGCAGAGGGCGCAAAAAGACCCTCCGCACCGACTCACGGTGCGGAGGTGCTCCCTCTGCGTCCCAGAGCTTCCAGCAAGCAAGACAACAATCAAAATAGCAAGCTGGACTGAAAAATAGCAAACCAGAGAAAAACAAGCATGCACTTAGCTTCTGCTGGGAAGACAGGTCACAAGAACGATCCAGGAGTGAACTAGACCAATACTGGAACATTGACAGGTGGCATGGAGCAAAGATCTAAGTGGAGTTAAATAGAGTAGCCAGCTAACGAATTAACCTTGTCACCTGTGGAAGGAAACTCAGAAACACCCACAGCCACCAGATGAAGTCCATGCATAGAACCAGCCGAAGTACCATTCATGACCACAGGAGGGAGCCCGACAACAGAATTCACAACAGACACCCCAGCCCCTACAAGTTGCCACCATGCCTCCTGGGTGTAAGGTCGGGCAGCCAACATGGAATTAACTGTCCGGCCAGTCTCTGAAGGAAGGTTTGGAGATGATTGCTCCCTCGGTGTTCTGGCTACCGGCTTCTGTGCCTCAGAGGGAGGCAACCTATTGCAGGGCAGAACTCCTGCTGGATTCCTCTCCTTGTGCTATGACTTCGTTTCTCACTCTCAGCAACGAAATTCTCTTCGTGTCCTTTCTTAGGATGCTGCTGCACGTCGGGGCAGGCGCAGCTCCGTAACCCTCTATCTAGGCCTCTGACATGATCCCACCCCTGTCAGGGACCTCTGTTCTGTCTTCCTCCACGTAGGATGCTGTGTGGATTCCAACATACGGCTAAACCTTCATCCACATCCCAGTAAACAGACTGTGTTGATGCTTAAGTCTTATTTATTAGGGTGATGATAACCAAAACTATAACGTTGAACAACAATGGTGGACAGTATTCATAGTAGATGATCGAATAGTGAATGATGTTGATGTACAAAGTGGATGTTCAGTGAATAATCATAGTGGATGACTGATTGTCACGATATGGTATGAAATATCATAAGTAGTTCTCTTGCTAGCCTGCATGGGCTAAGCCCCCTTCTTGGAGTAACAGTTTGTAGCTGCAAATTCCTGGCTTTCCTTCTCTGAGAGTATGGCGGAAGAGAGGTTTTATTGCCGCATGGAATTTACAACTGGCATTTCCTGTGTAAGCTCTTGTTCAGCTATAAGGGAAGTAGAAACTTCAAGAATCCATGAAAGATTCTTTGTTTAGTTTTTGTTAGATATTAGGCAAACGATTTAAGCTAGGAACATGAAAATATATATTCGTAGTCTCACTCGGTGTATCTACACATCCCATGAAACTCGGGTTTCTAACTCCATCTGGTAAAGAAGTAGGGTTTTCTCTGGAAAAATGTATCCCAGATAGGACATATTTGATCTCATTAGAATGCTCACGTTAATCCGAGATGAATTATGAGTATGTTAGGACTCTGACATGTTTTGTAGTGAAGTTATAGAAATCAGAGGAAATAGTTTAAAGTTTACTCAGAATGTAGAGAGAGGAGGGTCTGGATAAGCCAGCCCTTCTGTGATGTCAAAGCCTTAAGGTATTAAGTTTGTGGCAGGAGCCCCAGCTCACGCTCTTCTGCTGATGTCTCCTTCTGGACTGCTTGTCTTCTGAAGCCAGCAGCACGTCCAAATGAGCTGGGACATATGGAAAAACTCCACTAGCCTGGATGCCTGTCATGCTTTAAACATGTGAGTGTTGCTTTTCTCATTTATTCCCTTTATGTTATAATTACCCATGTACATATTTGCAATTGTCTCATTTGTAACTTCTTTATAAAATATTTTTGATAACGCACTGCCTAATTTTTAATGGGATATACTATTATATGTTAGTTCTTCTCCATGCTCTAAAAACCGTACCCTAAGTCTTATGAAGGGAAAACGCTACTGTTACTGTTGAGTTGGGTTAGCTTCGGACCCGTTTAATCGAAGCTGGTGGCAGCGAAAGTGTGCTGACTGTTGGATTATGCTGAAGCAACTGCGGGTTTGATAATTATTGTTCCTGCCTGAGTGGGAGTAGTTATCGCGTCGCTGCAGCGTGCCCAATAGCCAGTACATAGCAGGCAGCCTTTCTGGCGACTAATTACCCAGGGTGCAGTACCTAATCTGACCTGAGAGTAAGGGGGGCGCCAGAGAGCTGCAAGTGTTAAGTGGAACTGTAAGCGGGATATACATAAATCCCTGCAGTTCGTGGTATATAGAAAAGCAGTGGGATACCTAGAATAAGCCCCTGCTGTAAACTAAGAGGTCAATAGCCTTGTGTGTGGTTTTTCATCACATCGTGGAGTGGAGGGATAACTAAGATAAGCCCCCCTGCACATGTGATAGCCGTCTGTTGGCCTAAAGTCACCTCAATCCGTGACGTAGGGGTGACGGTCACGGTGTGAATCCTGACCCATTGGTGACAGCGGTCAGGGGAATCGTGACACTGATCATAGTGGATGACTGATCATAGTGGATGACTGATCATAGTGGATGACTGGTGAAAAACTGTAAAGAATAACAGCATTTCAGTATATGCACATACAGGGTGCAATCACATAAATAACTGGGACATAACAGCAAGAATTATACAGAGTGCATTACACAGTAATTCTAACAGCACTGCCCTATTCTATACAAGTATGCATCTATCTAAATGCAGAGTACACATTAACCTAACTGCAAGCTGCAAAGCACATCTGCCTGACTATATCTGACTATAGGAGCTGCATAAGGCTTAAATACTAACACAAAGATAAGATGCATTAAACCTTTATAAACGTACCGAGATCCGTTAGGACAGGGGTAAGAAAGTAAGCGAGACAGGAGCACGTGTGCCTCTCTGCAGATCTCAGGAAAAATGGCTACTGAAGCTTGTCTTCACAAGAAGAATGTGGGCGGAACTAACCCATAAGACATTGCTCTTAGGAGGGAAAGGTTGGTAAACAACATGAAAAGTAGGCAACTGATGACCTCCAGTGGCCACAACTTGAATAACATGATAATTAACTCTCTGCACATTAAGATGGGCAGAACACTCCCCGCTTGGCGTCAACACATGCCACAATTAGGTTCTTTTGGGGAAAATAATAATACAAGCTCGGTAACGGGCCTGAGGAACAGTTTGTTTTCTCCAAGCTTGCACACTCTGACCTCTACTTTCCGCACTTTCCCATCTTTACTGGGAAGGGTCTTAATGACTAGGCCGAGTGGCCACTCGTTCCGATGTGACTGACTGTCTTTGACGAGTACAACATCGCCAGATTGAATGTTTGAGCGGTCTTTCTGCCACTTTGTCCTGCTTTGCAGAGTGGAGAGATACTGTTTCCTCCATCTATTCCAGAAGACGTTGGACACGCTTTGTACTTGCCTCCATTGTCGTCTGTAGAGGTCTTTGTCATTGAATTCTCCGAGTGGAGCTTTCAGGACACAGGTTTTCTGTGTGAGTAACATTGCAGGAGTAAGGATGGATGGATCTCCAGAATCACTAGAAAGTGCTGTCTTGTAGGACTGGGTTACAAGAAATAGACAAGCTATAGCTCGAACAAGTGACTTCCAGGTGGAGAACCTGCTGAATCGGTGAGATTCGAGGTGGCAGCTTGAAATCTCTGTATGTAGAGCAGACACTTGAGGTCGGATCTCTTCGTCTGCGTCTGGACCCACTAGTTCAAAAGTTTCAGGCCTGCTGATGTGGGACATCGAACGGTACAAAGAGGTAGGGACTGTGAACCATGAAGTGTCCTTCAGATGACTGGGTGCAATGGATCTAGTCGTGTGGTCCGCAGGATTGTGGTTAGTAGGTACGTAGTGCCACTGATTAGGGTCGGTGGATCTTCTTATCCGAAGTACCCGGTTGCTGACGTAGACGTAGAAGCGTCGTGTCTCGTTACAGATGTACCCCAGTACCACCTTGCTATCGGTGTAGAACTCTGCATCCTTGATCTTCAGCCTCATCGCATCCGAGATCAGTTCGGCCAACTCAACTGCGAGGACAGCAGCACAGAGTTCCAGTCTGGGTATCGTGTGTTCACGAAGTGGTGCCAATTTCTTCCGACTCATAACGAACCCGATATGGCATTGTCCGCTTATGTCTGTGGATTTGAGGTACGCTACTGCTGCAATCGCTTTGACTGATGCATCACAGAAAATACAAAGTGTTTGCGTTTTGACCTCTGTGGATGGCACAGGAGCATACGGTCGTTTCACACGAAGGTTGGTCAGGGCTTCAAGAGACTTCCTCCACTCTGCCCACAGGTCAGCCTTTCCCGCTGGAAGTGGATCATCCCAATCAGTAGTGTCTTGGGTGAAGTCCCTGAGCATCAGCTTTCCTTGGATGGTTACTGGAGCTACGAACCCCAAGGGGTCGTATAAACTATTCACGAAGGAAAGAACTCCTCTGCGCGTGAAGGGTTTCTCATCCTTGCTGATCTGAAAGGTGAAGGTATCTGTCTTCAGGTCCCACAGCAATCCAAGGCTCCACTGCATAGGAAGGGGGTCAATGCTGAGGTCTAAATCCTTTAGATCGCTGGAATAGTCTTCAGAGGGAAAGGCTTCCATCAACTCTCGGCTGTTGGAAGAAATCTTGTGTAACCTTAGGTTAGACTGAGCGAGCATGTCACGAGTCCTCTTTAGTAGACTGATTGCGGCCTCACTTGTCGGTGTGGACTTCAAACAGTCATCCACGTAAAAATCCTTTTCCACAAAGGACCTGACGTCCGAGCCATACTCTTCTTCACCCTTTTTGGCAGAATGTCGGAGGCCGTAGATTGCGACCGCTGGGGAAGGACTGTTCCCAAAGATTTGTACCCGCATCCGGTACTCTGCGATGTCTTCGTCCGGGTTGTTGTCACGGTACCATAAGAACCTCAGGTAGTTTCTGTGTTCCTCTTTGACGAGAAAACAGTGGAACATCTGTTGTATGTCGGCCATAAATGCCACTGAATCTCTACGGAAACAGAGTAATACTTCCAGAAGTCTGTTGTTGAGGTCTGGGCCCGACAGTAAGACATCATTCAATGACACGTCTTCGCATTTGGCACTTGAGTCGAATACCACTCTAATTTGACCTGGCTTCTTAGGATGGTACACTCCGAAGATGGGCAGGTACCAACACTCCTCTCCGTGTCGAAGTGCAGGTGCAATCTCTGCGTGGTTGTTCTGAAATATCTTTCACATGAAGGTAAAGAAATGTTCCTTCGTCTCAGGTGACTTCTGAAGCTTGTGTCTTAGGGAGATGAATCTGCTGTAGACCAATTCCTTGTTGTTGGGTAGGCGTCTCCTCTGAGGTCGAAATGGTAGAGGTGCGACCCAACTATTCGCCGTATCCTTGACTATTTGTTCGTCCATGATGTCCAGGAATATCTTGTCGTCTATAGACATCGCTACCTTGTTGTCTTCCTTCGTCCTGTGGAAGACTGTACATCCTATGTGGTCTTGTTCACCTTCACAGGCGTGGTCTTCGTTGATAGGAACTGAGAAAGGGCAAGGTAGGGGAGTGCTGCTCGGTAGTTCCTTTACCAGCAGACTATTGTGACACGGCTGGAAGAGAGATGGACGTCCATTTTCTAGTGTGCTGGTAAGCATACTGTTGACTGAGACCGGCTTGTGTGCTCCTCCTAGACAGACATCTCCTACAATGACCCATCCAAGGTCTTGCCTCTGCGCGTATGGAGCATTCAGTGAGCCGTTGATATATTCTCTAGTCTTGTGGACTCGTAGTATATCTCTTCCCAGAAGTAAAGCTATTGGTGCTTCTGGTTCCAACTTAGGTATCAGGTGGGCTATACGCTTGAGGTGGGGGTGATACGTTGCCACCTCTGGTGAAGGTATCTCAGACCTGTTGTCAGGAATCTGGTTGCACTCCAGGATGGTCGGTAGTGACAGACAGGTCTGGCCATCCATGGACTCCACTTTGTATCCGGTTGCTTTCCTCCCCGCCGTCTCGACGGTACCTGAACATGTCCTAAGGGAGTAGGGAGAACTGGGACCTACAATGCTGAAGTTGTCAAAGAAGATGGACCTGGCTAAAGACCTATTACTTTGGTCATCTAGGATTGCATATATCTTGAGCGCTTTGTCTCTGTGTCCTGTTGGATAGACTCGGACAAGGCAGATTTTTGAGCAGGATCTTCCTCCCTTGAGTCCCTTACAGATCTCCGTACATTGAGAGGTGACCGCAGGGGTGTCTTCGTCGGTGTTCTTCTGTTTCTCATCGTGCTCCTCTGCTTGTGACAACACTCCTGGAGGTGGTCCAGGATGCAAGGCTGTATTGTGATCAGTGCTGCTGCATTCTGCACATTTCACGCTAGCTCCACAGTTCCTGGCGAAGTGAGAGGTCGTAGCACAGCATTTGAAGCAGATGTTGTTTTCCTTGAGGAAACCTTTGCGATCCTCTAAAGTCTTCTCCCTGAAGGCTCTGCACTTTAGTAGAGGATGTGGTTTCCTGTGTAGAGGACACTGCTTACTGACATCCTGAGGTTTGCTCTCTTCCGTAGGGGGCTTAGTTGTCTTGTGTGGAGGACCTGTGGAATCAATATCAGTTTTATGGACTGCCACGGGTGTCTTACTGGGTTTGACACCAGGGGTAGTGGAACATGACAGAGTGAAATCAAAACTAGGGTCATTTCTGATCTTGGCTTGCTGGGTGACAAACTCAACAAATACAGTAAAAGGAGGGAATGGTACGTTATGAATTTGTTTATACCGTGAACCATGTATAGTCCACCTTTCTTGAAGATTGTAAGGAAGTTTTTGTACTATTGGATTGACACCCCTAGCAGTGTCTAAAAATGCCAATCCAGCCAAGTGACCTTCCTTCTGGGCGACCTGTAACTCTATCAATAAATCATTCAATTCTCTAAGTCTTTGATAACCCTTGGGCTCTATCTTAGGGAAATCATCAATTCTTTTGAATAAAGCATTCTCTATTACTTCTACGGACCCATAGCATTCATCAAGTCTTTCCCACACTTTACGTAAACCTATGTGTGGGTATTCTATGTTAATGTCTCTTAGTCTTTTAGCATGCTCGACCGATTCAGTTCCAAGCCACTTTACCAGGAGATCTAACTCCTCACTACTAGAAAGGTCCAGTCCCTGAATGGCGTTCTGGAACGAAGCCTGCCACGACCTGTAGTTTTCGGCTTTGTCAGTGAACTTTACAAGTCCTTTTGTTACCAGTTCTCGGCGGGCAAAGAACTTTGCCAAGTCTATGGTGGCTTGATCAGTGTTGGTACGAGCCGGTATGTTATAGCCATGTCTAGTGTGTGGTGCGTCACCATACCTGTGAGACGCTCTTGGCTTCGGACAGTCTGCATAGTACCTTTCTGGTGAAGAAGATGTCTCTTTAAGGTGAGGTGGGAGCTGTACCTTCTCAGTGGAACGGTAGCTGTGGTCGACTCCTCTGTGTTGGACGTCTTCTTGTTTGTAGTAGTGAAGTTCGGGGTTGGATCGATGATAATCGGCGTAGGCTGATTGTTGTAGTCTGTCGAGGGTGTTGTCCATGCTGGAGTGTCAATGAACGTACTCTGCGACGCGCTGAGCTGGATCTTGCTGCTCTAGATCTGTTCCAAGAACGTTGCTTCGTCTCTCATAATCAGGATCCTTCATGGCTTCCAAGTACTCTGCCTTAGCTATTGCAGCTGCTGCCTCTTTGTCTACCATAAGTCTTTCTAGAGACACTTGCAGGCGCGCACCTTCTGCTTCTTGCTCTGCCCGCAAACGTGCGGTTTCGGCTTGCAGGCGTGCAGTTTGTTCTGCCTGCAAACGTACCTTTTCTGCCTCATGCTCTGCTTGTCTCAGCTTTAGATGCATTTCTTTCTCGGCAAAGGAGGACCTCGCTTTGGCTGCTTCAGCACGAGCGACAGCAGCCAGCTCTGATGACCTGTTAGAGCTTGCTCGTGTCCTCGTCTTGAGTGAGGATGTGCTGTTTCGAGACATTGTGCGCTTAGCTGCGTACTGCTGAGTGTTTTGGCGGGAAACTGAATCTAGGTGCGGTGAGCTTCCGCGTGGCGGGAATGATGTAGCTCCTCTTGGCGGGCTGCAGTATAGTCCCGCGGCTGTATGGCGGCTGCTGTGATACCCGAATGCGGAGCAGTGTGGGTCTTAGCGGTTCTGTACAGTCTGAACAACTACAGCCTGCGACCGGCTATCAGTTTCACTGAAGGCAGCTAATCTGTTCTTACTTTACAATCACCGCCTGCGACTGGCGGTCTCGTTTTTCACTGTTCTGTCTTCCTCCACGTAGGATGCTGTGTGGATTCCAACATACGGCTAAACCTTCATCCACATCCCAGTAAACAGACTGTGTTGATGCTTAAGTCTTATTTATTAGGGTGATGATAACCAAAACTATAACGTTGAACAACAATGGTGGACAGTATTCATAGTAGATGATCGAATAGTGAATGATGTTGATGTACAAAGTGGATGTTCAGTGAATAATCATAGTGGATGACTGATCATAGTGGATGACTGGTGAAAAACTGTAAAGAATAACAGCATTTCAGTATATGCACATACAGGGTGCAATCACATAAATAACTGGGACATAACAGCAAGAATTATACAGAGTGCATTACACAGTAATTCTAACAGCACTGCCCTATTCTATACAAGAATGCATCTATCTAAATGCAGAGTACACATTAACCTAACTGCAAGCTGCAAAGCACATCTGCCTAACTATATCTGACTATAGGAGCTGCATAAGGCTTAAATACTAACACAAAGATAAGATGCATTAAACCTTTATAAACGTACCGAGATCCGTTAGGACAGGGGTAAGAAAGTAAGCGAGACAGGAGCACGTGTGCCTCTCTTCAGATCTGAGGAAAAATGGCTACTGAAGCTTGTCTTCACAAGAAGAATGTGGGCGGAACTAACCCATAAGACATTGCTCTTAGGAGGGAAAGGTTGGTAAACAACATGAAAAGTAGGCAACTGATGACCTCCAGTGGCCACAACTTGAATAACATGATAATTAACTCTCTGCACATTAAGATGGGCAGAACAACCTCTCTGTCTGCAGCTGTTTGATGTTCCTCCTTTCCCCTGTCTGCCTGACAGGTGCTGCCTGGGTGAAGCCAAGTCAGATTCTGACTCGGTAAATCCCAACCAGCTTCTGCCTAACTTCCTATCCAAGCCACCAGTTTTACCCAATTGTAAGGAGTGCCCTACTCGATAGGAGCATAGCTCCCTCTGGTGGACTGGAGTGTGAAGTGTGTTGTGTGGTTTGTGATACCTGGTAAGGTGATCTCCTTCATTGCCTTCAGACGTAACAGCACTCCTCCTGGTGGAAGAATAACATCACTGCAAGACCAGGACCCTGGGGCGCTGCATATGTAATGAATGAGTGACATGTGTGATATGCATCTAATGAATGAGTAACATTTGTGAAATGTATCTAACGAATAAGTAATGTCTGTGACATGTATCTGATGAATGAATGAGTGACGTGCTATATGTATTTAATGAATGAGTGACGAGTGTGACATGTATCCAATGAATGAGTGACATGTGATATGTATCTAGTGAATGAGCAACATGTGTGTGACATGTATCTAATGAATGAATGACGTGTTATATTGTAACAAATGGAAACGGAGGCACAGATGGTGAAGTGAACATTCGTTTTATGAAATTTTCGTGGAGCCACTGGACCACTGTCCGGGGAACTGGGTGACGTGTGTGACGTGTATCTAATGAATGAGTGACGTGTGTGACACGTATCTAATGAATGAGTGACGTGTGTGACGTGTATCTAATGAATGAGTGACGTGTGTGACGGGTATCTAATGAATGAGTGACATGTGTGACGTGTATCTAATGAATGAGTGATGTGTGTGACGTGTATCTAATGAATGAGTGACGTGTGTGACGTGTATCTAATGAATGAGTGACGTCTGTGACGTGTATCTAATGAATGAGTGACATGTGTGACGTGTATCTAATGAATGAGTGACGTGTGTGACGGGTATCTAATAAATGAGTGACGTGTGTGACATGTATCTAATGAATGAGTGACGTGTGTGACGTGTATCTAATGAATGAGTGACGTGTGTGACGTGTATCTAATGAATGAGTGACGTCTGTGACGTGTATCTAATGAATGAGTGACGTGTGTGACGTGTATCTAATGAATGAGTGACGTGTGTGACACGTATCTAATGAATGAGTGACGTGTGTGACGTGTATCTAATGAATGAGTGACGTGTGTGACGGGTATCTAATGAATGAGTGACGTGTGTGACGTGTATCTAATGAATGAGTGACGTGTGTGACGGGTATCTAATAAATGAGTGACATGTGTGACGTGTATCTAATGAATGAGTGACGTGTGTGACGTGTATCTAATGAATGAGTGACGTGTGTGACGTGTATCTAATGAATGAGTGACGTCTGTGACGTGTATCTAATGAATGAGTGACATGTGTGACGTGTATCTAATGAATGAGTGACGTGTGTGACACGTATCTAATGAATGAGTGACATGTGTGACGTGTATCTAATGAATGAGTGACGTGTGTGACGTGTATCTAATGAATGAGTGACGTGTGTGATGTGAATCTAATGAATGAGTGACGTGTGTGACATGTATCTAATGAATGAGTGACATGTGTGACATGTATCTAATGAATGAGTGACATGTGTGACACGTATCTAATGAATGAGTGACGTGTGTGATGTGTATCTAATGAATGAGTGACGTGTGTGACATGTATCTAATGAATGAGTGACATGTGTGACATGTATCTAATGAATGAGTGACGTGTGTGACGGGTATCTAATGAATGAGTGACGTGTGTGATGTGTATCTAATGAATGAGTGACGTGTGTGACGTGTATCTAATGAATTATTGACGTGTGTGACACGTATCTAATGAATGAGTGACGTGTGTGATGTGTATCTAATGAATGAGTGACGTGTGTGACGGGTATCTAATGAATGAGTGATGTGTGTGACGTGTATCTAATGAATGAGTGACATGTGTGACGTGTATCTAATGAATGAGTGACGTGTGTGACACGTATCTAATGAATGAGTGACATGTGTGACGTGTATCTAATGAATGAGTGACGTGTGTGATGTGTATCTAATGAATGAGTGACGTGTGTGACATGTATCTAATGAATGAGTGACATGTGTGACATGTATCTAATGAATGAGTGACGTGTGTGACACGTATCTAATGAATAAGTGACGTGTGTGACACGTATCTAATGAATGAGTGACGTCTGTGATGTGTATCTAATGAATGAGTGACGTGTGTAACATGTATCTAATGAATGAGTGACATGTGTGACATGTATCTAATGAATGAGTGACGTGTGTGATGTGTATCTAATGAATGAGTGACGTGTGTGACATGTATCTAATGAATGAGTGACATGTGTGACATGTATCTAATGAATGAGTGACGTGTGTGACACGTATCTAATGAATAAGTGACGTGTGTGACACGTATCTAATGAATGAGTGACGTCTGTGATGTGTATCTAATGAATGAGTGACGTGTGTGACGTGTATCTAATGAATGAGTGACGTGTGTGACACGTATCTAATGAATAAGTGACGTGTGTGACATGTATCTAATGAATGAGTGACGTCTGTGATGTGTATCTAATGAATGAGTGACGTGTGTGACGTGTATCTAATGAATGAGTGACGTGTGTGACACGTATCTAATGAATGAGTGACATGTGTGACATGTATCTAATTAATGAGTGACATGGGTGACGTGTATCTAATGAATGAGTGACGTGTGTGATGTGTATCTAATGAATGAGTGACGTGTGTGACATGTATCTAATGAATGAGTGACATGTGTGACATGTATCTAATGAATGAGTGACGTGTGTGACGTGTATCTAATGAATGAGTGACGTGTGTGACGGGTATCTAATGAATGAGTGACGTGTGTGACGTGTATCTAATGAATGAGTGACGTGTGTGACACGTATCTAATGAATAAGTGACGTGTGTGACATGTATCTAATGAATGAGTGACGTCTGTGATGTGTATCTAATGAATGAGTGACGTGTGTGACGTGTATCTAATGAATGAGTGACGTGTGTGACACGTATCTAATGAATAAGTGACATGTGTGACACGTATCTAATGAATGAGTGACGTGTGTGACGTGTATCTAATAAATGAGTGACGTGTGTGACGGGTATCTAATAAATGAGTGACGTGTGTGACGTGTATCTAATGAATGAGTGACGTGTGTGACGGGTATCTAATAAATGAGTGACATGTGTGATGTGTATCTAATGAATGAGTGACGTGTGTGACGTGTATCTAATGAATGAGTGACGTGTGTGACGTGTATCTAATGAATGAGTGACGTGTGTGACGTGTATCTAATGAATGTGTGACGTGTGTGACGTGTATCTAATGAATGAGTGACATGTGTGACGTGTATCTAATGAATGAGTGACGTGTGTGACGGGTATCTAATGAATGAGTGACGTGTGTGATGTGTATCTAATTAATGAGTGACGTGTGTGACGTGTATCTAATGAATGAGTGACGTGTGTGACATGTATCTAATGAATGAGTGACATGTGTGACACGTATCTAATGAATGAGTGACGTGTGTGATGTGTATCTAATGAATGAGTGACATGTGTGACATGTATCTAATGAATGAGTGACATGTGTGACATGTATCTAATGAATGAGTGACGTGTGTGACGGGTATCTAATGAATGAGTGACGTGTGTGATGTGTATCTAATGAATGTGTGACGTGTGTGACGTGTATCTAATGAATGAGTGACGTGTGTGACGTGTATCTAATGAATGTGTGACGTGTGTGATGTGTATCTAATGAATGAGTGACGTGTGTGACGTGTATCTAATGAATGAGTGACGTGTGTGACGTGTATCTAATGAATGTGTGACGTGTGTGACGTGTATCTAATGAATGAGTGACGTGTGTGACGTGTATCTAATGAATGAGTGACGTGTGTGACGTGTATCTAATGAATGTGTGACGTGTGTGACGTGTATCTAATGAATGAGTGACATGTGTGACGTGTATCTAATGAATGAGTGACGTGTGTGACGTGTATCTAATGAATGAGTGACGTGTGTGATGTGTATCTAATTAATGAGTGACGTGTGTGACGTGTATCTAATGAATGAGTGACGTGTGTGACATGTATCTAATGAATGAGTGACATGTGTGACACGTATCTAATGAATGAGTGACGTGTGTGATGTGTATCTAATGAATGAGTGACATGTGTGACATGTATCTAATGAATGAGTGACATGTGTGACATGTATCTAATGAATGAGTGACGTGTGTGACGGGTATCTAATGAATGAGTGACGTGTGTGATGTGTATCTAATGAATGTGTGACGTGTGTGACGTGTATCTAATGAATGAGTGACGTGTGTGACGTGTATCTAATGAATGTGTGACGTGTGTGATGTGTATCTAATGAATGAGTGACGTGTGTGACGTGTATCTAATGAATGAGTGACGTGTGTGACGTGTATCTAATGAATGTGTGACGTGTGTGACGTGTATCTAATGAATGTGTGACGTGTGTGACACGTATCTAATGAATGAGTGACATGTGTGACATGTATCTAATGAATGAGTGACATGTGTGACGTGTATCTAATGAATGTGTGACGTGTGTGACGTGTATCTAATGAATGAGTGACATGTGTGACGTGTATCTAATGAATGAGTGACGTGTGTGACGGGTATCTAATGAATGAGTGACATGTGTGACGTGTATCTAATGAATGTGTGACGTGTGTGACGTGTATCTAATGAATGAGTGACATGTGTGACGTGTATCTAATTAATGAGTGACGTGTGTGATGTGTATCTAATGAAGAAGTGACATGTGTGACACGTATCTAATTCATGAGTGACATGTGTGACATGTATCTAATTAATGAGTGATGTGTGTGATGTGTATCTAATGAAGAAGTGACATGTGTGACGTGTATCTAATGAATGAGTGACATGTGTGACGTGTATCTAATTCATGAGTGACATGTGTGACATGTATCTAATGAATGAGTGACATGTGTGACGTGTATCTAATGAATGAGTGACGTGTGTGACGTGTATCTAATGAATGAGTGACGTGTGTGACGTGTATCTAATGAATGAGTGACGTGTGTGACATGTATCTAATGAATGAGTGACGTGTGTGATGTGTATCTAATTAATGAGTGACGTGTGTGACGTGTATCTAATGAATGAGTGACGTGTGTGACATGTATCTAATGAATGAGTGACATGTGTGACACGTATCTAATGAATGAGTGACGTGTGTGATGTGTATCTAATGAATGAGTGACATGTGTGACATGTATCTAATGAATGAGTGACATGTGTGACATGTATCTAATGAATGAGTGACGTGTGTGACGGGTATCTAATGAATGAGTGACGTGTGTGATGTGTATCTAATGAATGTGTGACGTGTGTGACGTGTATCTAATGAATGAGTGACGTGTGTGACGTGTATCTAATGAATGTGTGACGTGTGTGATGTGTATCTAATGAATGAGTGACGTGTGTGACGTGTATCTAATGAATGAGTGACGTGTGTGACGTGTATCTAATGAATGTGTGACGTGTGTGACGTGTATCTAATGAATGTGTGACGTGTGTGACACGTATCTAATGAATGAGTGACATGTGTGACATGTATCTAATGAATGAGTGACATGTGTGACGTGTATCTAATGAATGTGTGACGTGTGTGACGTGTATCTAATGAATGAGTGACATGTGTGACGTGTATCTAATGAATGAGTGACGTGTGTGACGGGTATCTAATGAATGAGTGACATGTGTGACGTGTATCTAATGAATGTGTGACGTGTGTGACGTGTATCTAATGAATGAGTGACATGTGTGACGTGTATCTAATTAATGAGTGACGTGTGTGATGTGTATCTAATGAAGAAGTGACATGTGTGACACGTATCTAATTCATGAGTGACATGTGTGACATGTATCTAATTAATGAGTGATGTGTGTGATGTGTATCTAATGAAGAAGTGACATGTGTGACACGTATCTAATTCATGAGTGACATGTGTGACATGTATCTAATTAATGAGTGATGTGTGTGATGTGTATCTAATGAAGAAGTGACATGTGTGACGTGTATCTAATGAATGAGTGACATGTGTGACGTGTATCTAATTCATGAGTGACATGTGTGACATGTATCTAATGAATGAGTGACATGTGTGACGTGTATCTAATGAATGAGTGACGTGTGTGACGTGTATCTAATGAATGAGTGACGTGTGTGACGTGTATCTAATGAATGAGTGACGTGTGTGACGTGTATCTAATTAATGAGTGACATGTGTGACGTGTATCTAATGAATGAGTGACGTGTGTGACGGGTATCTAACGAATGAGTGACCTTTATCTAATGTATGAGTGACTGTCTGTGCAGTGAGGAGGGGGCAGGAAGCAGATCACCTCCTGACAAGTCCTGGATGATTTCTTATCTTGTGTTTGGGGTCTTGCTATCTGAAGCACAGTAGATTTATAGGGGCTGGTTGAACTTTTAAACAGATTGGTATCAATTGAAATCGCTGGAGCATCACCATATGTGTTAAAGACTTCACTGCAGCCGCCATAAATCTCTTTTTGCCCCAGATAGAGACTGACATGAGTAGTCAATATCATGCCCTGCACTGACAGATGTGACCCCGGCTGCATGGCAGCACAGATTACAGTATGTCCCTTTCCCTTCATATATATATATACTGTATACAGATAACTGTAAAAATGTATAGTTGCAAAAAAATGAATATAGAACACCATTGACAAAATGAAAAAAAAAATGTGTTTTAATAGCCTATTGGGGCTCAGCGACATTTTGGTTCTACTGAGAACCTTTTTCCAGGAGAACCGAAACACTAATTTTTCATTTTGTCTCAATTGTGTGCTGCCTTCATTTTTTTGCTACTATATTGAGGATCAGTAAATGCCTGGAAGGTTTGGCAGCCGTATAATACACAGCTTGCTAGTGCTGCTTTCACATCTCTTTACTATATATATATATATATATATATATATATATATATATATATATATATACTAGCTGAAGAGCCCGGCGTTGCCTGGGCATAGTAAATATCTGTGGTTAGTTATAGCACCTCACTTCTCTTATTTTCCCATCACGCCTCTCATTTTCCCAATCACATCTTTCATTTTCCCAATCACATCTCTCATTTTCCCCCTCACTCCTCTCATTCCCCCCTAACACTTGTCATTTCGACCTCACATCTGTCATTTTCTGATCACTCCACTATTTTTCCTCACTCCTCTCATTTTGCACTCACACCTTTTCATTTTCACCTCACACCTCTCATTTTCACCTCAGTATATACATGTTTGTCATCTCCCTTATATATAGTATACACCTGTATGTCATCTCCTATATATAGTATATACCTGCTGTGTGTCATCTCCCCTGTATATAGTATATACCTGTATGTCATCTCCTCCTATATATAGTATATACCTGTATGTCATCTCCTCCTATATATAGTATATACCTGTATGTCATCACCTCCTATATATAGTATATACCTGTGTGTCATCTTCCCTGTATATAGTATATATCTGTGTGTCATCTCCTCCTGTATATAGTATATACCTGTATGTCATCTTCTATATATAGCATATACCTGTATGTCATCTCCTCCTGTATATAGTATATACCTGTAGGTAATCTGCTCCTGTATATAGTATATACCTGTGTGTCATCTCCTCCTGTATATAGTATATACCTGTATGTCATCTCCTCCTGTATATAGTATGTACCTGTATTTCATCTCCTCCTCTATATAGTATATACCTGTGTGTCATCTCTCCTGTATATAGTATATATCTGTGTGTCATCTCCCCTGTATATAGTATATACCTGTGTGATCTCCTGTATTAGACCTCGTTCACACGTTATTTGCTCAGTATTTTTACCTCAGTATTTGTAAGATAAATTGGCAGCCTGATCCCCAGCCAACAGGAAGCCCTCCCCCCTGGCAGTATATATTAGCTCACACATACACATAATAGACAGGTCATGTGACTGACAGCTGCCGTATTTCCTATATGGTACATTTGTTGCTCTTGTAGTTTGTCTGCTTATTAATCAGATTTTTATTTTTGAAGGCTAATACCAGACTTGTGTGTGTTTTAGGGCGAGTTTCGTTTGTCAAGTTGTGTGTGTTGAGTTGTGTGTGGCGACATGCATGTAGCGACTTTTGTGAGATGAGTTTTGTGTGGCAACATGCGTGTAGCAACTTTTTGTGTGTCGAGTTGCATGTGACAGGTTAGTGTAGCAAGCTGTGTGCAGCAAGTTTTGCGCATGGCGAGTTTTGCGCGTGATGAGTTTTATGTCTGGTGCCTTTTGAGTATGTGCAAGTTTTGTGTGAGGCAACTTTTGCATGTGTTGCAAATTTTGTGCATGTAGCAATTTTTCCGCGTGTGCAAGTTTTGCGTGTGGCGAGTTTTCCATGAGGTGAGTTTTGCCCTTGTGGCGAGTTTTGCGTGAGCCTAGTTTTTGCATGTGGCGAGTTTTGCGCGTGGCGAGTTTTGAGCGGCGACTTTTGTGTTTCGACTTTTATGTGGCAAGGTTGGTGTATGTGTGGTGAAATGTGTGCTGAGGGTGGTATATGTGTTCAAGCACGTGGTAGTGTGTGGCGCATTTTGTGTGTGTGTTCATATCCCCATGTGTGGTGAGTATCTCATGTCGGGGCCCCACCTTAGCAACTGTATGGTATATACTCTTTGGCGCCATCGCTCTCATTCTTTAAGTCCCCCTTGTTCACATCTGGCAGCTGTCAATTTGCCTCCAACACGTTTCCTTTCACTTTTCCCCATTATGTAGATATGGGCAAAATTGTTTGGTGAATTGGAAAGCGCGGGGTTAAAATTTCACCTCACAACGTAGCCTATGACGCTCTCAGGGTCCAGACGTGTGACTGTGCAAAATTTTGTTGCTGTAGCTGTGACGCTTCCAACACTTTTGCTTTCACTTTTTTCCCCATTATGTAGATAGGGGCAAAATTGTTTGGTGAATTGGAACGCGCGGGGTTAAAATTTCGCCTCACAACATAGCCTATGACGCTCTCGGGGTCCAGACGTGTGACTGTGCAAAATTTTGTGGCTGTAGCTGCGACGGTGCAGATGCCAATCCCGGACATACACACACACACATACATACACACACACACACACATACAGACATTCAGCTTTATATAGTAGATATATATATATATATATATATATATATATATACTAGACTGTGGCCCGATTCTAACGCATCGGGTATTCTAGAATATGCATGTCCCCGTAGTATATGGACAATGATGATTCCAGAATTCGCGGCACACTGTGCCCGTCGCTGATTGGTCGAGGCAACCTTTATGACATCATCGTCGCCATGGCAACCATTATGACATCTACATCGATACTGTGCCCGTCGCTGAATCAGAAACGTGAGATGTCTACGTCCTTTATAACATCATCGTCGCTGTGCCCGTTGCTGATTGGTCGAGGCCTGGAGGCCTCGACCAATCAGAGACGCGGGATTTCTACGTCGATGCTGTGCCGGTCTCTGATTGGTCGAGGCCTGGCGGCCTCGACCAATCAGAGACGCGGGATTTCCAGGACAGACAGACAGACAGACAGACAGACAGACGGAAAAACCCTTAGACAATCTATATATCTAAATCTAAACCCTTAGACAATTATATATATAGATATAGAAAAAATTAGTTTACCTCCTAGGGGGGGTAATCTCCATAACATTTTATTGAGAGTCGAAGCGAGGTGGATTATGCGTACTAACGCGATGGGTCCCTTGGGTTTTAACGACCGTGTGGACATGTCCATTTTTCTATAAGATTTTTTGTCAGTCACCTATATTGTGAATAGGTATATAAGGGTTTCGAGGCTAATGCCATCCGTGCACAACAGATATGGTGGTTTGATCTTAATGTTGGCGTTAAATATCTATTTATGTGACAAAGTAATGTTAGCGATAATTTCCTTTCCATATAGGTTCTAGTTTCTTTTTGTTTCGTCTGATGTTTATTGACATGTTTTTAATTTTGCTTTTAAGTGACTCGTCATGCAGTGGGATGTGCTCGGTTATTGCGGGAGGAAGTGGGGAGGGGGAGCTTAAGTCTCACCTGGCCCTATTTCTTCTGGCGTTACTGATTACATCTTTACTGACCCGTTGAAGCGCCAGCCGGGCGCGAAACGGCCGTCGTCAAGCCTAGCCGCATTCCTTTCACAGCACCCCCGGTCGTGAAGATGTTTTTTATGCATTTGGAATAAAGCTATACTGCATCGGATGTCCAGGTAGTGCGCTCCTTTCTTCTATTTTGCGATATATTTGTGGCTGCTTTCTTGTGGAGTCGTTGCACCCTGGACTGAGCCTTTCCTCCAAGACACAGGTGAGCGGTTCACTCAGCGTCAGTTGTCGGATGTGCCGTCCGGCTGTTTTCTTTTTGTTTGGATATATATAGATATATATCTCGCATATGTACATATACAGTATATGCACACCATGTGAAGTAGTCCTGTAGTTGGGGTCAGGCTCCTATGATCTCATATTGTAAATCCAGGGTGGCAAGAATGAAAACCCAATTATTTTTATTAAAATAAATCCAATAAGTCCATATTCAATATGATGAAGAGCCAAATAGAAGAAAATACAAACAGCCAGTAGGTGTGTATAAATATTCACATATACATATATATGTAGGTGTAGGCCCCTGAACCTATATTCAGTCTGGGCAATAAGACACCCAAAGGCAGAAAAAGGAAAAAAAAAGAGATGTACCAGGGGTGCACTTTCTTCTTTACATGAGTAGCATTCTATCTCCCCCTCTTCAAATTCCCTCATTTCTGTTTCCCTCTTTGGGCTCTTGTCCGGACAAGAGTATTTTTTTAGGGTTACCTGGATACATTCAGGGAGCTGTACCCATATCCTGAACTCTGTATGCACCTACTGGCTGTTTCTTTTTTCTTTTATTTAGCTCTTTGTCATATATATCAGGCCTGTGCAAATTGTAGGACACAGACCAGACAGACCAGAATCAAAGGCGTGGGAGCGACTGCGGGGTCCATTACACAGTGTGAGAGCTAATACAGGGGCCAGAATACAACGTGATAGCTATTGCAGGGGCAATTATACAGTGTTAGAACTAATTCAGGAACCATTAAACAGCGGATGAGCAAATGTGGGGGTCATTATACAGTATGGGAGCTAATGCAGGGGCCAGTATACTGAATCATAGCTATGGCGGGGGCCATTATACAGTGTTGGAGCCAATGCAAGGGCCATTATACAATACAGTTTAAAGGCTACTGTGGGGGCCATCATAAAGTATTTACAGCTTTCAAGTGAACGTCACAGTAAGCCGAGGTGGGTGAGGGATCGGTGGAGGCCTCCTGTGCTGGGAGCCCTGATATCACATGCAATAGCTCAACCTGATATCATACTCAGGGCCGCCATCAGGACATTACAGCCATCACTACAGTATGGGGCCCGATGAGCTGAAGCAAAAAGGGGGGCCCGAACACGCTGGCAGCCCGGTCTGGGCGGGCCCCCCTCTCTTTGCTAATGCTCATCGGGCCCCTGGGATATTTTGTTTAAAGCTGCCGCAGACCAGATACATAACAACACTGTGGTGATTTAAAGTTACACCTACAGCGTTGTTAATGTATCCGGCAGAGAGAAATGGGCACTATACCTTTAATTTGCGGGCCCTGGTGCATCATGGTCCCGACGTCACGTTACACACTGAGCACTTCCTCATTCTGGAGGAGTGTGGCTGTGTTGTTGTCGGGCGGGCTGAGGAAGAGAGCAGGAGGAGTGAGGAGACTGCACATCCAGTGAGAAGAGGCTTCGGGTGGCTGCATCTGCTAGCGCTAATTCAGGTCTCTCCTCCTCCCCCCTGTCTCGCAGTTGTGCAGCTCTGTTCTCTTAGTCATAGAGAACTGTCACTCCAGTCCTGTTGGACACAGTGGGGGCAGAAAGCTGGACACAGTGGGGGCAGAAAGCTGGACACAGGGGGGCAGAAAGCTGGACACAGGGGGGCAGAAAGCTGGACACAGGGGGGCAGAAAGCTGGACACAGGGGGGCAGAAAGCTGGACACAGGGGGGCAGAAAGCTGGACACGGGGGGGGGGGGGGCAGAAAGCTGGACACAGGGGGGCAGAAAGCTGGACACAGTGGGGGCAGAAAGCTTGACACAGTGGGGGCAGAAAGCTGGACACAGTAGGGGCAGAAAGCTGGACACAGTGGGGGCAGAATGCTGGACACAGTGGGGGCAGAATGTTGGACACAGTGGGGGCAGAATGTTGGACACAGTGGGGGCAGAATGCTGGACACAGTGGGGGCAGAAAGCTGGACACAGTGGGGGCAAAAAGCTGGACACAGTGGGGGCAGAAAGCTGGACACAGTGGGGCAGAATGCTGGACACAGTGGGGCAGAATGCTGGACACAGTGGGGGCAGAATGCTGGACACAGTGGGGGCAGAAAGCTTGACACAGTGGGGGCAGAAAGCTGGACACAGTGGGGGCAGAAAGCTGGACACAGTGGGGCAGAATGCTGGACACAGTGGGGGCAGAATGCTGGACACAGTGGGGGCAGAAAGCTGGACACAGTGGGGGCAGAAAGCTGGACACAGTGGGGGCAGAAAGCTGGGCAAAGTGGGGGCAGAAAGCTTGACACAGTGGGGGCAGAAAGCTGGACACAGTGGGGGCAGAAAGCTGGACACAGTGGGGCAGAATGCTGGACACAGTGGGGGCAGAATGCTGGACACAGTGGGGGCAGAATGCTGGACACAGTTGGGGCAGAAAGCTGGACACAGTGGGGGCAGAAAGCTGGACACAGTGGGGGCAGAATGGTGGACACAGTGAGGGCAGAAAGCTGGACACAGGGAGGGCAGAATGCTGGACACAGTGGGGGCAGAAAGCTGGACACAGTGGGGCAGAATGCTGGACACAGTGGGGGCAGAATGCTGGACACAGTGGGGGCAGAATGCTGGACACAGTGGGGGCAGAATTCTGGACACAGTGGGGGCAGAAAGCTGGACACAGTGGGGGCAGAAAGCTGGACACAGTGGGGGCAGAAAGCTGGACACAGTGGGGGCAGAATGCTGGACACAGTGGGGGTAGAATGCTGGACAGAGTGGGGGCAGAATGCTGGACAGAGTGGGGGCAGTAAAGCTGGACACAGTGGGGGAAGAATGCTGGACACAGTGGTGGCAGAAAGCTGGACACAGTGGGGGCAGAATGTTGGATACAGTGGGGCAGAATGCTGGACACAGTGGGGGCAGAATGCTGGACACAGTGGGGGCAGAATGCTGGACACAGTGGGGGCAGAATGCTGGACACAGTGGGGGCAGAAAGCTGGACACAGGGAGGGCAGAATGCTGGACACAGTGGGGGCAGAAAGCTGGACACAGTGGGGGCAGAATGCTGGACACAGTGGGGGCAGAATGCTGGACACAGTTGTTGTGAATTCTGTGGCAGAGCTCCCTCCTGTGGTCACAAGTGGCCCTTCGGCTGATTCTCTCTGTGAGCTTCTGTTGGTGGAGGAAAGTGGTATTGCGGCTTCTGAGTTTCCTACCTCAGGTGATGTGGTGAGGTCGTTAGGTACTGCTCTACTTAACTCCACCTAATGCTTTGATCCTGGCTTCCTGTCAATGTTCCAGTGTTGGACTTGTTTTTCCCTGGATCATTCCTGTGGCCTGCTGCTCTGCATAGCTAAGTTCTTCTTTGCTATTTGTTTGCTATTTTTTCTGTCCAGCTTGTCTAATTGTTTTGCTGGAAGCTCTGGGACGCAAAGGGTGTACCTCCGTGCCGTTAGTTCGGTACGGAGGGTCTTTTTGCCCCCTTTGCGTGGTATTCTTTAGGGTTTTGTGTAGACCGCAAAGTTATCTTTCCTATCCTCCCTCTGTTAAGAAAGTCGGGCCTCACTTTGCTGAATCTATTTCATCCCTACGTTTGTCTTTTCATCTTACTCACAGTCATTATATGTGGGGGGCTGCCTTTTCCTTTGGGGTATTTCTCTGAGGCAAGGTAGGCTTATTTTCTATCTTCAGGCTAGTTAGTTTCTCAGGCTGTGCCGAGTTGCATAGGCAGAGTTAGGCGCAATCCACGGCTGCCTCTAGTGTTGTTTGGAGAGGATTAGGGATTGCGGTCTGCAGAGTTCCCACGTCTCAGAGCTCGTTCTATGATTTTGAGTTATTGTCAGATCACTGTATGTGCTCTGACCGCTATGTCCATTGTGGTACTGAATTGCCTTTCATAACAGTACAGGAAGCCCAAAGTACTAATGATTCTCAATAGAGGGAAAAAAGAAGTTCTGAGACCATTTTTTTTTTCTTTGCACTGTGTTTTGCCTTTTTTTCCCCCTAGACATTTGGGTGGTTCAGGACACAGGTGTGGACATGGACATTCAGGGTCTGTGCTCTTCAATGGATAATCTCGTTATAAATGTACAAAAGATTCAAGATTTGGTGGGTCAGAAGCCTATGTTTGAACCAAGAATTCCTATTCCTGATTTGTTTTATGGTGAAATAGTCAAGTTTGTGAATTTCTAAAATAATTGCAAACTGTTTCTGGCCTTGAAACCTCCCTCCTCTGGTGACCCAGCTCAACAAGTGAGAATTATTATTTCTTTTTTGCGTGGCGACTCTCAAGACTGGGCATTTTCCCTTGCGCCAGGAGATCCTGCATTAAGTAATATTGATGCTTTTTTCCTGGCGCTCGGATTGCTGTACGATGAGCCTAATTCAGTGGATCAGGCAGAGAAAAATTTGCTGGCTTTGTGTCAGGGTCAGGATGAGATAGAGGTATATTGTCAGAAATTTAGAAAGTGGTCCGTACTCACTCAATGGAATGAAGCTGCGCTCGCAGCGATTTTCAGAAAGGGTCTCTCTGAAGCCCTTAAAGATGTCATGGTGGGATTTCCTATGCCTGCTGGTCCGAATGAATCTATGTCTTTGGCCATTCAGATCGGTCGACGCTTGCGTGAGCGTAAATCTGTGCACCATTTGGCGGTATTACCTAAGCCTATGCAGTGCGATAGGACTTTGACCAGAGTTGAACGGCAAGAACACAGACGTCTGAATGGTCTGTGTTTCTACTGTGGTGATTCCACTCATGCCATCTCTGATTGTCCTAAGCGCTCTAAGCGGTTCGCTAGGTCTGCCACCATTGGTACGGTACAGTCAAAATTTCTTCTGTCCGTTACCTTGATCTGCTCTTTGTCATCGTATTCTGTCATGGCATTTGTGGATTCAGGCGCTGCCCTGAATTTGATGGACTTGGAGTATGCTAAGCGTTGTGGTTTTTTTTGGAGCCCTTGCAGTGTCCTATTCCATTGAGAGGAATTGATGCTACACCTTTGGCCAAGAATAAGCCTCAGTACTGGACCCAGCTGACCATGTGCATGGCTCCTGCACATCAGGAGGATATTCGCTTTCTGGTGTTGCATAATCTGCATGATGTGGTCATGTTGGGGTTGCCATGGCTACAAGTCCATAATCCAGTATTAGATTGGAAATCCATGTCGGTGTCCAGCTGGGGTTGTCAGGGGGTACATGGTGATGTTCCATTTCTGTCAATTTCGTCATCCACCCCTTCTGAGGTCCCAGAGTTCTTGTCTGATTACCGGGATGTATTTGATGAGCCCAAGTCCGATACCCTACCTCCGCATAGGGATTGTGATTGTGCTATCAATTTGATTCCTGGTAGTAAATTCCCAAAAGGTCGACTGTTTAATTTATCCGTGCCTGAGCACACCGCTATGCGCAGTTATGTGAAGGAATCCCTGGAGAAGGGGCATATTCGCCCATCATCGTCGCCATTGGGAGCAGGGTTCTTTTTTGTGGCCAAGAAGGATGGTTCGCTGAGACCTTGTATAGATTACCGCCTTCTTAATAAGATCACGGTTAAATTTCAGTACCCCTTGCCATTGTTATCTGATCTGTTTGCTCGGATTAAGGGGGCTAGTTGGTTCACCAAGATAGATCTTCGTGGTGCGTATAATCTGGTGCGAATTAAGCAAGGCGATGAATGGAAAACTGCATTTAATACGCCCGAGGGTCATTTTGAGTATCTAGTGATGCCATTCGGACTTGCCAATGCTCCATCAGTGTTTCAGTCCTTTATGCATGACATCTTCCGAGAGTACCTGGATAAATTCCTGATTGTGTACTTGGATGACATTTTGATCTTCTCGGATGATTGGGAGTCTCATGTGAAGCAGGTCAGAACGGTTTTTCAGGTCCTGCGTGCTAATTCTTTGATTGTGAAGGGATCAAAGTGTCTCTTTGGTGTGCAGAAGGTTTCATTTTTGGGGTTTATCTTTTCCCCTTCTACTATCGAGATGGATCCTGTTAAGGTCCAAGCCATCCATGATTGGACTCAGCCGACGTCTCTGAAAAGTCTGCAAAAGTTCCTGGGCTTTGCTAATTTTTATCGTCGCTTCATCTGCAATTTTTCTAGTATTGCTAAACCATTGACCGATTTGACCAAGAAGGGTGCTGATGTGGTCAATTGGTCTTCTGCTGCTGTGGAAGCCTTTCAAGAGTTGAAGCGTCGTTTTTCTTCTGCCCCTGTGTTGTGTCAACCAGATGTTTCTCTTCCGTTCCAGGTCGAGGTTGATGCTTCTGAGATTGGAGCAGGGGCTGTTTTGTCGCAGAGAGGTTCTGATTGCTCAGTGATGAAACCATGCGCTTTTTTTTCCAGGAAGTTTTCGCCTGCTGAGCGAAATTATGATGTGGGCAACCGAGAGTTGCTGGCCATGAAGTGGGCATTCGAGGAGTGGCGTCATTGGCTTGAAGGAGCTAAGCATCGCGTGGTGGTATTGACTGATCATAAGAACTTGACTTATCTCGAGTCTGCCAAGCGGTTGAATCCTAGACAGGCTCGTTGGTCGCTGTTTTTTGCCCGTTTTGACTTTGTGATTTCGTACCTTCCGGGCTCTAAAAATGTGAAGGCGGATGCTCTGTCTAGGAGTTTTGTGCCCGACTCTCCGGGTTTGTCTGAGCCGGCGGGTATCCTCAAGGAGGGAGTAATTGTGTCTGCCATCTCCCCTGATTTGCGGCGGGTGCTGCAAAAATTTCAGGCTAATAAACCTGATCGTTGTCCAGCGGAGAAACTGTTTGTCCCTGATAGGTGGACGAATAAAGTTATCTCTGAGGTTCATTGTTCGGTGTTGGCTGGTCATCCTGGAATCTTTGGTACCAGAGAGTTAGTGGCTAGATCCTTTTGGTGGCCATCTCTGTCGCGGGATGTGCGTACTTTTGTGCAGTCCTGTGGGATTTGTGCTCGGGCTAAGCCCTGCTGTTCTCGTGCCAGTGGGTTGCTTTTGCCCTTGCCGGTCCCGAAGAGACCTTGGACACATATCTCTATGGATTTTATTTCAGATCTTCCCGTTTCTCAAAAGATGTCAGTCATTTGGGTGGTCTGTGATCGCTTTTCTAAGATGGTCCATCTGGTACCCTTGTCTAAATTGCCTTCCTCCTCTGATTTGGTGCCATTGTTCTTCCAGCATGTGGTTCGTTTACATGGTATTCCAGAGAATATCGTTTCTGACAGAGGTTCCCAGTTTGTTTCGAGGTTTTGGCGAGCCTTTTGTGGTAGGATGGGCATTGACTTGTCTTTTTCCTCGGCTTTCCATCCTCAGACTAATGGCCAGACCGAACGAACCAATCAGACCTTGGAAACATATCTGAGATGTTTTGTTTCTGCTGATCAGGATGACTGGGTGTCCTTTTTGCCTTTGGCTGAGTTCGCCCTTAATAACCGGGCCAGCTCGGCTACCTTGGTTTCGCCATTTTTCTGCAACTCTGGGTTCCATCCTCGTTTCTCTTCAGGACAGGTTGAGTCTTCGGACTGTCCTGGTGTGGATACTGTGGTGGACAGGTTGCAGCAGATTTGGACTCATGTAGTGGACAATTTGACCTTGTCCCAGGAGAGGGCTCAACGTTTTGCTAATCGCAGACGCTGTGTGGGTCCCCGACTTCGTGTTGGGGATCTGGTTTGGTTATCTTCTTGTCATATTCCTATGAAGGTTTCCTCTCCTAAGTTTAAACCTCGTTTCATTGGTCCGTATAGGATTTCTGAGGTTCTTAATCCTGTGTCTTTTCGTCTGACCCTTCCAGATTCCTTTTCCATACATAATGTATTCCATAGGTCATTGTTGCGGAGATACGTGGCACCTATGGTCCCATCTGTTGACCCTCCTGCCCCGGTTTTGGTGGAGGGGGAGTTGGAGTATATTGTGGAGAAGATTTTGGATTCTCGTGTTTCAAGACGGAAACTCCAGTATCTGGTTAAGTGGAAGGGTTATGCTCAGGAAGATAATTCCTGGGTTTTTGCCTCTGATGTCCATGCTCCCGATCTTGTTCGTGCCTTTCATGTGGCTCATCCTGGTCGGCCTGGGGGCTCTGGTGAGGGTTCGGTGACCCCTCCTCAAGGGGGGGTACTGTTGTGAATTCTGTGGCAGAGCTCCCTCCTGTGGTCACAAGTGGCCCTTCGGCTGATTCTCTCTGTGAGCTTCTGTTGGTGGAGGAAAGTGGTATTGCGGCTTCTGAGTTTCCTACCTCAGGTGATGTGGTGAGGTCGTTAGGTACTGCTCTACTTAACTCCACCTAATGCTTTGATCCTGGCTTCCTGTCAATGTTCCAGTGTTGGACTTGTTTTTCCCTGGATCATTCCTGTGGCCTGCTGCTCTGCATAGCTAAGTTCATCTTTGCTATTTGTTTGCTATTTTTTCTGTCCAGCTTGTCTAATTGTTTTGCTGGAAGCTCTGGGACGCAAAGGGTGTACCTCCGTGCCGTTAGTTCGGTACGGAGGGTCTTTTTGCCCCCTTTGCGTGGTATTCTTTAGGGTTTTGTGTAGACCGCAAAGTTATCTTTCCTATCCTCGCTCTGTTAAGAAAGTCGGGCCTCACTTTGCTGAATCTATTTTATCCCTACGTTTGTCTTTTCATCTTACTCACAGTCATTATATGTGGGGGGCTGCCTTTTCCTTTGGGGTATTTCTCTGAGGCAAGGTAGGCTTATTTTCTATCTTCAGGCTAGTTAGTTTCTCAGGCCGTGCCGAGTTGCATAGGCAGAGTTATGCGCAATCCACGGCTGCCTCTAGTGTTGTTTGGAGAGGATTAGGGATTGCGGTCTGCAGAGTTCCCACGTCTCAGAGCTCGTTCTATGATTTTGAGTTATTGTCAGATCACTGTATGTGCTCTGACCGCTATGTCCATTGTGGTACTGAATTGCCTTTCATAACACACAGTGGTGGCAGAAAGCTTGACACAGTGGGGGCAGAAAGCTGGACACAGTGGGGGCAGAAAGCTGGACACAGTGGGGCAGAATGCTGGACACAGTGGGGGCAGAATGCTGGACCCAGTGGGGGCAGAATGCTGGACACAGTCGGGGCAGAAAGCTGGACACAGTGGGGGCAGAAAGCTGGACACAGTGGGGGCAGAAAGCTGGACACAGTGGGGGCAGAATGCTGGACACAGTGGGGGTAGAATGCTGGACACAGTGGGGGCAGAATGCTGGACAGAGTGGGGGCAGTAAAGCTGGACACAGTGGGGGCAGAATGCTGGACACAGTGGGGGCAGAAAGCTGGACACAGTGGGGGCAGAATGTTGGATACAGTGGGGCAGAATGCTGGACATAGTGGGGGCAGAATGCTGGACACAGTGGGGGCAGAATGCTGGACACAGTGGGGGCAGAAAGCTGGACACAGGGAGGGCAGAATGCTGGACACAGTGGGGACAGAAAGCTGGACACAGTGGGGGCAGAATGTTGGACACAGTGGGGGCAGAATGCTGGACACAGTGGGGGCAGAAAGATGGACACAGGGAGGGCAGAATGCTGGACACAGTGGGGGCAGAATGTTGGACACAGTGGGGGCATAATGTTGGACACAGTGGGGGCAGAAAGCTGGACACAGTGGGGGCAGAATGCTGGACACAGTGGGGGCAGAATGCTGGACACAGTGGGGGCAGAATGCTGGACACAGTGGGGCAGAATGCTGGACAGAGTGGGGGCAGAATGCTGGACACAGGGGCAGACTGTGAGACCCGGGGGCAGAATGCTGGACATGGGGGCATGGTTGGAGACATAGGGGGCAGAATGGAGACATGGGGCATGATTGGAGACAAGTGGCAGGATTTCAGACATGGGGCATGGTTGGTGACATAGGGGGCAGGATGGAGACATGGGGCATGATTGGAGACACTGGGGGCAGAATTGGAGACAGATCGTGCAGGATCATGGGGCAGGATGGATACGATGGAGACAGATGGGGCAGGATGGAGAGATCACATGGGGCGATCATATGGGGCAGGATGGGGAGATCATATGGGACGGAATGGATACTCATGAGGGCAGGATGGGAGAACATATGGCTGATGCCAGGAATGAGACACACGGTGGCCAGTATGGGGAATATTATTACCATAGGGGCTAATTTAGGGATATTATTACTGCAGTGATGTATTTATTTTATTTTTTAAAGACACGGTTTTAAATGGGGGGGGGGTGGTCCTGTTACTGTGTAGAGTGACACTATGTCGCCTCTTTTTCTTCATGTGGTGTAATGTAGAAGTTGGGAAAAATTAAGTAATGTATTCTACAAGCAGAGCTCGAGATAACTGTGTTATTTCCTGCAGAGACGAGTCCTGGCTGGATGAAGTGATGGCGGTCAGGGCTGGATGGAAGATGAAGGACTTCACCTAGAGACGTCACTGGTGAGTCAGTGTGTTACCTATACACTGACAATATACAGTTAGGTCCATATATATTTGGACAGAGACAACATTTTTCTAATTTTGGTTATAGACATTACCACAATGAATTTTAAACAAAACAATTCAGATGCAGTTGAAGTTCAGACTTTCAGCTTTCATTTGAGGGTATCCACATTAAAATTGGATGAAGGGTTTAGGAGTTTCAGCTCCTTAACATGTGCCACCCTGTTTTTAAAGGGACCAAAAGTAATTGGACAATTGACTCCAAAGCTATTTCATGGACAGGTGTGGGAAATTCCTTCGTTATGTCATTCTCAATTAAGCAGATAAAAGGCCTGGAGTTGATTTGAGGTGTGGTGCTTGCATTTGGAAGGTTTTGCTGTGAAGTAAACATGCGGTCAAAGGAGCTCTTCATCCAGGTGAAACAAACCATCCTTAAGCTGCAAAAACAAAAAAAACCATCCGAGAAATTGCTACAATATTAGGAGTGGCAAAATCTACAGTTTAGTACATCCTAAGAAAGAAAGAAAGCACTGGTGAACTCATCAATGCAAAATGACCTGGGCGCCCACGGAAGACATCAGTGGTGGATGATCGCAGAATAATCTCCATGGTGAAGAGAAAACCCCTTCACAACAGCCGACCAAGTGACCAACACTCTCCAGGAGGTCGGCGTATCAATATCCAAATCTACCATAATGAGAAAACTGCATGAAAGTAAATACAGAGGGTTCACTGAACGGTGCAAGCCACTCATAAGCATCAAGAATAAAAAGGCTAAACTGGACTTCGCTAAAAAACATCTAAAAAAGCCATCACAGTTCTGGAAGAACATTCTTTGGACAGATGAAACCAAGATCAACCTCTGCCATAATGATGGAAAGAGAAAAGTATGGTGAAGGCGTGGTACAGCTCATGATCCAAAGCATACCACATCATCTGTAAAACCCGGCGGAGGCAGTGTGATGGCTTGGGCATGCATGGCTGCCAGTGGCACTGGGTCACTAGTGTTTATTGATGATGTGACACAGGACAGAAGCAGCCGAATGAATTCTGAGGTATTCAGAGACATACTGTGTGCTCAGATCCAGCCAAATGCAGCCAAACTGATTGGTCATCGTTTCATACTACAGATGGACAATGACCCAAAACATAAAGCCAAAGCAACTCAGGAGTTTATTAAAGCAAAGAAGTGGAATATTCTTGAATGGCCAAGTCAGTCACCTGATCTCAACCCAATTGAGCAGCAGTTCACTTGTTAAAGACTAAACTTCAGACAGAAAGGCCCACAAACAAACCGCAACTGAAAACCACCGCAGTGAAGGCCTGGCAGAGCATCAAAAAGGAGGAAACACAGCGTCTGGTGATGTCCATGAGTTCAAGACTTCAGGCAGTCATTGCCAACAAAGGGTTTTCAACCAAGTACTAAAAATGAACATTTTATTTAAAATTATTGAATCTGTCCAATTACTTTTGGTCCCTTTAAAAACAGGGTGGCACATGTGAAAGAGCTGAAACTCCTAAACCCTTCATCCAATTTTAATATGGATACCCTCAAATGAAAGCTGAAAGTCTGAACTTCAAGAGCATCTGAATTGTTTTGTTTAAAATTCATTGTGGTAATGTCTATAACCAAAATTAGAAAAATGTTGTTTCTGTCCAAATATATATGGACCTAACTGTACACTGTATACAGAGCTCCTGTGTATAATTTCACTAGTGATCACTGTATTATCTGTACACAGACACTGCATACTAAGTACAGATTTCCTGTGTATAATGGCACTTATGGTGATAGTATGGTGCTTTTTTTTTAATTACTGATCAGAATTGTAGTATTCAGTCACTATGTGGTGGTAATATGTGGTCTGGACATGGTGTTGCGGTATTTGTTCCTTGTATGTGATATTATTCGATCACTGTGGTGGTAATATGCGGTCTGGACATGGTGTTGCGGTATTTGTTCTTTGTATGTGATATTATTCGATCACTGTGGTGGTAATATGTCATCTGGTCATGGTGTAGCGGTATTTGTTCCTTGTATGTGATATTATTGGTCATTTTAAAAATTGAAAAATAAATAAATATATACCTAAATTGTATTGCATATTTTAACCCCTTCCCGACCCATGACGCCACGTAGGCGTCATGAAAGTTGGTGCCAATCCGACCCATGACGCCTATGCGGCGTCATGGAAAGATCGCGTCCCTGCAGATCGGGTGAAAGGGTTAACTCCCATTTCACCCGATCTGCAGGGACAGGGGGAGTGGTAGTTTAGCCCAGGGGGGGTGGCTTCACCCCCTCGTGGCTACGATCGCTCTGATTGGCTGTTGAAAGTGAAACTGCCAATCAGAGCGATTTGTAATATTTCACCCATTATAACGGGTGAAATATTACAATCCAGCCATGGCCGATGCTGAAATATCATCGGCCATGGCTGGAAATACTAGTGTGCCCCCACCCCACCCCTCCGATCGCCCCCCCACCCCCCCGATCTGGCCGGTACACTGCTCCGGCTCCCCTCCGTCCTGTGCTCCGCTCCCCCCCGTGCTCGTGTCCGCTCCCCCCGTGCTCCAATCACCCCCCCGTGCTCCAATCACCCCCCCTGCACTCCGATCCACCCCCCCCCGTGCTCCGTTCCACCCCCCCGTGCTCCATTCCAGCCCCCCCGTGCTCCGTTCCACGCCCCCCGCGCTCCGTTCCACCCCTCCCGCGCTCCGATTCCCCCCCCCGTGCTCCGATCCCCCCCCCCCCCGTGGTCCCCCCCCACCCTATCATACTTACCGATCCAGCCGTGGTCCCGTCCGTCTTCTCCCGGGCGCCGCCATCTTCCAAAATGGCGGGCGCATGCGCAGTGCGCCCGCTGAATCTGCCGGCTGGCAGATTCGTTCCAAAGTGCATTTTGATCACTGAGATATAATCTATCTCAGTGATCAAAATAAAAAAAATAATAAATGACCCCCCCCCTTTGTCACCCCCATAGGTAGGGACAATAAAAAAAAATAAAGAAATTTTTTTTTTTCCACTAATGTTAGAATAGGGTTAGGGTTAGGGGTAGGGTTAGGGTTAGGGTTAGGGGTAGGGGTAGGGGTAGGGGTAGGGCTAGGGTTAGGGGTAGGGTTAGGGGTAGGGTTAGGGGTAGGGGTAGGGTTAGGGCTAGGGTTAGGGTTAGGAATGTGCACACGTATTCTGGTCCTCTGCGGATTTTTCCGCTGCGGATTTGATAAATCCGCAGTGCTAAACCGCTGCGGATTTATGGCGGATTTACCGCGTTTTTTTCTGCGCATTTCACTGCGGTTTTACAATTGCGATTTTCTATTGGAGCAGTTGTAAAACCGCTGCGGAATCCGCACAAAGAAGTGACATGCTGCGGAATGTAAACCGCTGCGTTTCCGTGCAGTTTTTCCGCAGCATGTGCACAGCGATTTTTGTTTCCCATAGGTTTACATTGAAATGTAAACTCATGGAAAACTGCTGCGGATCCGCAGCGTTTTCCGCAGCGTGTGCACATACCTTTAGAATTAGGCCATGTGCACACGGTGCGGATTTGGCTGCGGATTCGCAGCAGTGTTCCATCAGGTTTACAGTTCCATGTAAACATATGAAAAACCAAATCCGCTGTGCCCATGGTGCGGAAAATACCGCGCGGAAACGCTGCATTGTATTTTCCGCAGCATGTCAATTCTTTGTGCGGATTCCGCAGCGTTTTACACCTGTTCCTCAATAGGAATCCGCAGGTGAAATCCGCACAAAAAACACTGGAAATCCGCGGAAAATCCGCAGGTAAAACACAGTGCCTTTTACCCGCAGATTTTTCAAAAATGGTGCGGAAATATCTCACACGAATCCGCAACGTGGGCACATAGCCTTAGGGTTAGGGTTGGAATTAGGGTTGTGGTTAGGGTTAGGGGTGTGTTGGGGTTAGTGTTGTGGTTAGGGGTGTGTTGGGGTTAGGGTTGTGATTAGGGTTATGGCTACAGTTGGGATTAGGGTTAGGGGTGTGGGGGGGTTAGTGTTGGAGTTAGAATTGAGGGGTTTCCACTGTTTAGGCACATCAGGGGTCTCCAAACGCAACATGGCGCCACCATTGATTCCAGCCAATCTCGTATTCAAAAAGTCAAATGGTGCTCCCTCACTTCCGAGCCCTGACGTGTGCCCAAACAGTGGTTTACCCCCACATATGGGGTACCAGCATACTCAGGACAAACTGCGCAACAATTACTGGGGTCCAATTTCTCCTGTTACCCTTGTGAATCTAAAAAAATGCTTGCTAAAACATAATTTTTGAGGAAAGAAAAATGATTTTTTATTTTCACGGCTCTGCGTTGTAAACGTCTGTGAAGCACTTGGGGGTTCAAAGTGCTCACCACATATCTAGATAAGTTCCTTGGGGGGTCTAGTTTCTAAAATGGGGTCACTTGTGGGGGGTTTCTACTGTTTAGGCACACCAGGGGCTCTGCAAACGCAACGTGACACCCGCAGACCATTCCATCAAAGTCTGCATTTCAAAAGTCACTACTTCCCTTCTGAGCCCCGACGTGTGCCCAAACAGTGGTTTACCCCCACATATGGGGTATCAGCGTACTCAGGAGAAACTGGACAACAACTTTTGGGGTCCAATTTCTCCTGTAACCCTTGGGAAAATAAAAAATTCTGGGCTAAATAATTATTTTTGAGGAAAGAAAACGTATTTATTATTTTCACGGCTCTGCATTATAAACTTCTATGAAGCACTTGGGGGTTCAAAGTGCTCACCACACATCTAGATAAGTTCCTTTCAGGGTCTAGTTTCCAAAATGGGGTTACTAGTGGGGGGTTTCTACTGTTTAGGCACATCAGGGGCTCTGCAAACGCAACGTGACGCCCGCAGAGCATTCCATCAAAGTCTGCATTTCAAAACGTCACTACTTCAATTCCGAGCCCCGGCATGTGCCCAAACAGTGATTTACCCCCACATATGGGGTATCACCGTACTCAGGAGAAACTGGACAACAAATATTGGGGTCAAATTTCTCCTGTTACCCTTGGGAAAATTAAAAAATTCTGGGCTAAATAATTATTTTTGAGGAAAGAAAACGTATTTATTATTTTCACGGCTCTGCATTATAAACTTCTATGAAGCACTTGGGGGTTCAAAGTGCTCACCACACATCTAGATAAGTTCCTTTGGGGGTCTAGTTTCCAAAATGGGGTCACTTGTGGGGGGTTTCTACTGTTAAGCCACATCAGGGGCTCTGCAAATGCAACGTGACGCCCACAGAGCATTCCATCAAAGTCTGCATTTCAAAACGTCACTACTTCACTTCCGAGCCCCGGCATGTGCCCAAACAGTGATTTACCCCCACATATGGGGTATCAGCGTACTCAGGAGAAACTGGACAACAACTTTTGGGGTCAAATTTCTCCTGTTACCCTTGGGAAAATAAAAAATTGCAGGCTAAAAGATCATTTTTGAGAAAATAATTTTTTTTTTTATTTTCATGGCTCTGCGTTATAAACTTCTGTGAAGCACTTGGGGGTTCAAAGTCCTCACCACACATCTAGATTAGTTCCTTTGGGGGTCTAGTTTCTAAAATGGTGTCATTTCTGGGGGATCTCCAATGTTTAGGCACACAGGGGCTCTCCAAACGTGACATGGTGTCCGCTAATGATTGGAGCTAATTTTCCATTTAAAAAGCCAAATGGCGTGCCATCCCTTCCGAGCCCTGCCGTGCGCCCAAACAGTGGTTTACCCCCACATATGGGGTATCAGCGTACTCAGGACAAACTGGACAACAATATTTGGGGTCCAATTTCTCCTATTATCCTTGGAAAAATAGGAAATTCCAGGCTAAAAAATCATTTTTGAGGAAAGAAAAATTATTTTTTATTTTCATGGCTCTGCGTTATAAACTTCTGTGAAGCACCTGGGGGTTTAAAGTGCTCAATATGCATCTAGATAAGTTCCTTGGGGGGTCTAGTTTCCAAAATGGGGTCACTTGTGGGGGAGCTCCAATGTTTAGGCACACAGGGGCTCTCCAAACGCGACATGGTGTCCGCTAACAATTGGAGCTAATTTTCCATTCAAAAAGTCAAATGGCGCGCCTTCTCTTCCGAGCCCTGCCGAGTGCCCAAACAGTGGTTTACCCCCACATATGAGGTATCGGCGTACTCGGGAGAAATTGCCCAACAAATTTTATGATCCATTTTATCCTACTGCCCATGTGAAAATGAAAAAATTGAGGCGAAAAGAATTTTTTTGTGAAAAAAAATTACTTTTTCATTTTTACAGATCAATTTGTGAAGCACCTGAGGGTTTAAAGTGCTCACTAGGCATCCAAATTAGTTCCTTGGGGGGTCTAGTTTCCAAAATGGGGTCACTTGTGGGGGAGCGCCAATGTTTAGGCACACAGGAGCTATCCAAACGCGACATGGTGTCCGCTAACGATGGAAATAATTTTTCATTCAAAAAGTCAAATGGCGCTCCTTCCCTTCCGAGCCTTACCATGTGCCCAAACAGTGGTTTACCTCCACATGTGAGGTATTGGTGTACTCAGGAGAAATTGCCCAACACATTTTAGGATCCATTTTATCCTGTTGCCCATGTGAAAATGAAAAAATTGAGGCTAAAAGAATTTTTTTGCGAAAAAAAAGTACTTTTTCATTTTTACGGATCAATTTGTGAAGCACCTGGGGGTTCAAAGTGCTCACTATGCATCTAGATAAGTTCCTTGGGGCGTCTAGTTTCCAAAATGGGGTCACTTGTGGGGGAGCTCCAATTTTTAGGCACACGGGGGCTCTCCAAACGTGACATGGTGTCCGCTAAAGAGTGGAGCCAATTTTTGATTCAAAAAGTCAAATGGCGCTCCTTCCCTTCCAAGCCCTGCCGTGCGCCAAAACAGTGGTTTACCCCCACATATGAGGTATCAGCGTACTCAGGACAAATTGGACAACAACTTTCGTGGTTCAGTTTCTCCTTTTACCATTGGGAAAATAAAAAAATTGTTGCTAAAAGATAATTTTTGTGACTAAAAAGTTAAATGTTCATTTTTTCCTTCCATGTTGCTTCTGCTTCTGTGAAGCACCTGAAGGGTTAATAAACTTCTGGAATGTGGTTTTGAGTACCTTGAGGGGTGCAGTTTTTAGAATGGTGTCACTTTTGGGTATTTTCAGCCATATAGACCCCTCAAACTGACTTCAAATGTGAGGTGGTCCCTAAAAAAATGGTTTTGTAAATTTCGTTGTAAAAATGACAAATCGCTGGTCGAATTTTAACCCTTATAACTTCCTAACAAAAAAAAATTTTGTTTCCAAAATTGTGCTGATGTAAAGTAAACATGTGGGAAATGTTATTTATTAACTATTTTGTGTCACATATCTCTCTGGTTTAACAGAATAAAAATTCAAAATGTGAAAATTGCGAAATTTTCAAAATTTTCGCCAAATTTCCGTGTTTATCACAAATAAATGCAGAATTTATTGACCTAAATTTACCACTAACATGAAGCCCAATATGTCACGAAAAAACAATCTCAGAACCGCTAGGATCCGTTGAAGCGTTCCTGAGTTATTACCTCATAAAGGGACACTGGTCAGAATTGCAAAAAACGGCAAGGTCTTTAAGGTCAAAATAGGCTGGGTCTTGAAGGGGTTAACAAATATTTAATAGGTTACAGTAGAGTAAGGCCCGGCCAAAAGTGTCTACCGTGTTATGGTGGCGGCTTAAAAAATCGTTTGGCCAAAACAAAAGCTGCCGGCTATATGTGTTATCTGGTGATGGGAACTGTCAATGTGTGATAGGTGAGAAGTGGAGTTTTTCCAAGAGAGAGCGGTGGGACTGTGGACAGTTCGAGGGGTGGAGCATAGAGGCGGGGCTGGGGTGGAGCCTGGGCGGAGTCTCAAGGGGGCCCCGAAATTTTTGCCAGTATGGGGCCCCGAAATTTCTAGTGGCAGCCCTGATTATACTAGGCCACACTCCAGTGGCACAAATATCATACAGTTAGGGCCAGAAATATTTGGACAGTGACACAAGTTTTGTTATTTTAGCTGTTTACAAAAACATGTTCAGAAATACAATTATATATATAATATGGGCTGAAAGTGCACACTCCCAGCTGCAATATGATAGTTTCCACATCCAAATCAGAGAAAGGGTTTAGGAATCATAGCTCTGTAATGCATAGCGTCCTCTTTTTCAAGGGACCAAAAGTAATTGGACAATGGACTCTAAGGGCTGCAATTAACTCTGAAGGCGTCTCCCTCGTTAACCTGTAATCAATGAAGTAGTTAAAAGGTCAGGGGTGGATTCCAGGTGTGTGGTTTTGCATTTGGAAGCTGTTGCTGTGAGCAGACAACATGCGGTCAAAGGAACTCTCAATTGAGGTGAAGCAGAACATCCTGAGGCTGAAAAAAAAGAAAAAATCCATCAGAGAGGTAGCAGACATGCTTGGAGTAGCAAAATCAACAGTTGGGTACATTCTGAGAAAAAAGGAATTGACTGGTGAGCTTGGGAACTCAAAAAGGCCTGGGCGTCCACGGATGACAACAGTGGTGGATGATCGCCGCATACTTAATTTGGTGAAGAAGAACCCGTTCACAACATCAACTGAAGTCCAGAACACTCTCAGTGAAGTAGGTGTATCTGTCTCTAAGTCAACAGTAAAGAGAAGACTCCATGACAGTAAATACAAAGGTTTCACATCTAGATGCAAACCATTCATCAATACCAAAAATAGACAGGCCAGAGTTAAATTTGCAGAAAAACACCTCAAGAAGCCAGCTCAGTTCTGGAAAAGTATTCTATGGACAGATGAGACAAAGATCAACCTGTACCAGAATGATGGGAAGAAAAAAGTTTGGAGAAGAAAGGGAACGGCACATGATCCAAGGCACACCACATCCTCTGTAAAACATGGTGGAGGCAACGTGATGGCATGGGCATGCATGGCTTTCAATGGCACTGGGTCACTTGTGTTTATTGATGACATAAGAGCAGACAAGAGTAGCCGGATGAATTCTGAAGTGTACCGGGATATACTTTCAGCCCAGATTCAGCCAAATGCTGCAAAGTTGATTGGACGGCGCTTCATAGTACAGATGGACAATGACCCCAAGCATACAGCCAAAGCTACCCAGGAGTTCATGAGTGCCAAAAAGTGGAACATTCTGCAATGGCCAAGTCAATCTCCAGATCTAAACCCAATTGAGCATGCATTTCACTTGCTCAAATCCAGACTTAAGACGGAAAGACCCACAAACAAGCAAGACCTGAAGGCTGCGGCTGTAAAGGCCTGGCAAAGCATTAAGAAGGAGGAAACCCAGCGTTTGGTGATGTCCATGGGTTCCAGACTTAAGGCAGTGATTGCCTCCAAAGGATTTGCAACAAAATATTGAAAATAAAAATATTTTGTTTGGGTTATGTTTATTTGTCCAATTACTTTTGACCTCCTAAAATGTGGAGTGTTTGTAAAGAAATGTGTACAATTCCTACATCTTCTATCAGATATTTTTGTTCAACCCTTCAAATTAAACGTTACAATCTGCACTTGAATTCTGCTGTAGAGGTTTCATTTCAAATCCAATGTGGTGGCATGCAGAGCCCAACTCGCGAAAATTGTGTCACTGTCCAAATGTTTCTGTCCCTAACTGTATAAATTTCGTAGACCACCATTGTCAGAAAAATCTATGGATAGTAACACGGGTAGTTGACTCCAAGGAAGTGGATGACTGACAGTCTTGGAGGCCTGTTGCTACAGGCAACACACATCAAGGAGACCCAACCAGGAGTCTACACATTTACAAAAATTAGTGGCAGACACCAACAAAGGGCCAAGTCTGTAATGTCAATATATCAGAAAGTCTGTAGTTAGAGGGAAAGGTCCACTGTGTCAAAGGCAGATGCCAGGTCCAAGAGAAGGACAAACTGACATCACTTTCATTTGATGGTTAGTAGGTCATTGGTGACTTTAGTCAGTGCAGTTTCAGTGGAATGGTGCAGTCTGAAGCCAGATTGTGAGTGGTTAAAGAGGGAGCAAGAGGAGAGGTGGAAGGACAGTTCAAAATGGACGTGTTGTTCCAGTAGTTTGGAGGCATGGGGAGAAATGCTATGGGAATATATGTTGACATAGACTATGGGTCTAGGGTAGGCTTTTTGAGGATGAGTGTGATCAAGGTATGTTTCAATCAGGATGGAAGACACCAGTTGTTAGTGATAGGTTGAATTGAAGAGGTGGTTTAGACTTGTGATGAAGACTGTGGTAAAATTTGGAATGAGGTGGGATGCTGTTGTGTCCAGTTCACAGGTGGCGAGGCAAAGTCTTCAGCTGAGATGATATAAGAGGAAGGCTGAGCTGGTGGACGCAGGAGAGAATTGAAAGTACTGAATAGCTGTTTAGGGTTGTGAGATAGGTATGATTTGAGGGATGATAAGTCAGTTTGTTTTACTGCAGTGAGCAGTTGCGCAGCATTTTTGCAACTTTTGTTACTGGATGGGCAACTCTGCTCCCTTTCTTTGGCAGCTGTACAGCGTTGCGCTTTGTAGATGAGGACCAGAAAGAACATGTGCTCCAGTAGATGGCAAGAGCTGCATCAAGTTCCTCTGCTCATCTCCCTCCACCTTAATATCACACACCCTACAGTCCTCAGTAGTGGCACCCCAATTACCCTTTTTTCCCCACATCACAACTCTCCAAATATCCAACTGACTGTAGGGAACAACAGATGGCTGAGTTTGCAGATCTCTTCACACGTTGTGTGCTATGGGCATAGGAAGTGTACTCTAAAGATTCACAGTCAAGAGGAGGAAATCATCTGCACTGATGGCCAATTTTTTTTCTCAGTTTGATGTATGGCCAGATGAAGTTGGTTCCGAGCAAAAACCAAACCCTTGTCAACAGACGTTTACCCCATTGAGTGAAGGTGATCCATTCATGATGAGACTCAGATACTTGCGGCACTCTCAGACTGTACTGTGCAGTCAAGGCAGGAAGAGGACGAGGGTGACTCTCAGGGCAAGGAGTGGTAGAACAGAGAGGATGGCAATGAGGTAGTAGATCACATTTCGTGTAAGCCCAGAGGTATCCAGCTGAGTAACTCAGCAGAGGAGGAGGAGGAAGACGAGGAGGTTACATAGACAGAGATAAGCAACCATGACAACTGATGCATCCTGAGCCTGAACTCTGACAGTGGACAGCAGCATTCATGGTTCTGCAGTTGGGTCTTTTTTTCAGACCGGCAAAAATCTATAAAATCACGTTAGCTGTCATCTTTTAAAAAAAAAACCTAGTGGAGTAAATAAAAATGAAATAATTTCAGTACTACATGCATGCACTGGCACAAGCGCGATCAACATGTGTTAATCTGGGAATGTCACTGTGCTAAAATGCAGACTAGCTGGGCCTCGCCAACCACCATCCACCCCATCAACCGTATCTTATTCTTTCTCCTCCCTCACTATGGCATGTGTTGTCACACAGGTCTCCAGCCAAAGAACCTCCACTTGTTTACCCCATACAGTTGAGGTGACTGAGAGCCTGTCAGGTGGTACGAAATTGGACATGCCTGCTGTTTTTGACTGATCTTACATACCAAGCACACCCCATCTTTCTCAATTCACCGTAACATCTCTGCCTGCACCTCTCTCAAAGTCCAGTAGCTTGTCCTGTTGTGCCCGGTGTCAGCACAGCAGCAAACCCTTTTTTGTGTAGTTGTGCTCACGTAAAAGAATCTTTCCTCCTACACATGGCAAAGCTAAGAGCTTGAACCTCACCATCTTCAATCTGCTTCATTTATATATTGCAAACAGATTCCGAATAGCTTTACAAGTCAGTAGTTCATATAAAACAGTCAAAAGTTACCAAGTTTAAGATAATCAAACAATTAAAGCAAAAATAATGATGACCCTGCTCTACAGAGCTTACAATCTACAATGAGGTGGGGTTGACACCTGTGCCTATATAAGGAGGAAGACCAGGCTGCAGGTGCCTGCATTGAGCCGGGTCTGGAACTGTCGAGGCTGCGTCCCATGACCTGGGAAGAGGGTGCATGTTTAAGCTGAGAACAGAGTTGAAAGCGCATGAAGCTGCAGTTAGTTTCCCGCTGGCAGTGTGAGCAGAAGTAGGCATGCAGCGCCTCCGACAGGAGGGTGACAGACAACACGAAGATGAGCTGCGGCAGAGATTAAGTGAGCGCTCCAGACAGAGAGTGAGTGTGCAGAGTGCCGCATGCCCAGCTAGGCAGAGCACTGTGAGAGAGAGAGAGAAAAACTGGATCCGTTGCTGGATTCCAGTGTGTGACGGTCAGCGACGGATCTTGCGTCCATAGGCTTCCATTGTAGCCAACAACGGGCAGCGCAGAATGCAACGCTGACCGATTTTCCGATGTGCACAAAAAACGTTACAATGAACATTTTCTCTGCATGACGGACCGCTATTTTACGACGGATCCAGTGCACGATGGATGAAACGGATGGCCATCCGTCACAATCCGTTGCTAATACAAGTCTATGGGAAAATGCAGGATCCTGCAAATTTTTTTGCAGGATCCTGCATTCTCAAAAATCGACGGATTGTGACGGATCTGAAAAGACGGAAGTGTGAAAGAGGCCTTATGGACTAGGGGCTCCACAGGTAAAACCGATGACCTCCTGTTGCCGCCAGAAGCTGGACCGTGATTCGCTGGATCCACCTAAGGACACCACGCCGGCCATTGCTGGTACTACAACCCCCATCAGACTGTATTTCTAATGAGATTATAAAGGCACAGATGATTGGCCTCGGGGAGACCAAAACATCCAACACCGCGGAGACACCATCACGTGTTTCTCAACGCAGTGATTCCAGAACACTGCCCCCATCCCTTATGGGAAATATGCAGATGCATGTAAAGAAGCTGCGGAGACACCATCATGTGTTTCTTGACGCAAGCAGTGAATAGCCAGGCCTTTCCCTGGGAAGGAACAACCACGGGAAGGGCAGCATCCTATGAAGGAAAGCCACCTATGCCAAGCATGGTATCCATCCACAGACAGCTGTTTCGGGGTTTTTGCCCCTCATCAGTGTGGAGTAGGAATCTGGCTATTAGGAGCAGTGCCTAGTAAAAAGGCTATAAAGGCACAGATGATTGGCCTCGGGGAGACCAAAACATCCAACACCGCGGAGACACCATCACGTGTTTCTCAACGCAGTGATTCCAGAACACTGCCCCCATCCCTTATGGGAAATATGCAGATGCATGTAAAGAAGCTGCGGAGACACCATCACGTGTTTCTCGACGCAAGCAGTGAATAGCCAGGCCTTTCCCCGGGAAGGAACAACCACGGGAAGGGCAGCATCCTATGAAGGATAGCCACCTATGCCAAGCATGGTATCCATCCATAGACAGCTGTTTCGGGGTTTTTGCCCCTCATCAGTGTGGAGTAGGAATCTGGCTATTAGGAGCAGTACCTAGTAAAAAGGCTATAAAGGCACAGATGATTGGCCTCGGGGAGACCAAAACATTCAACACCGCGGAGACACCATCACGTGTTTCTCAACGCAGTGATTCCAGAACACTGCCCCCATCCCTTATGGGAAATATGCAGATACATGTAAAGAAGCTGTGGAGACACCATCACGTGTTTCTCGACGCAAGCAGTGAAAACCCCGAAACAGCTGTCTGTGGATGGATACCATGCTTGGCATAGGTGGCTTTCCTTCATAGGATGCTGCCCTTCCCGTGGTTGTTCCTTCCCGGGGAAAGGCCTGGCTATTCACTGCTTGCGTCGAGAAACACGTGATGGTGTCTCCGCAGCTTCTTTACATGTATTTCTAATGAGGACCAGAGAAGATCATAAGTGTCATTTACATATCAGACTGTCGCGTTAACCCTTTGTTTACTTCCCTTGTTACTATCCATTGGTAAATGTTATTAGTTCCCTACGAGACCATTACCACCCTTTTCTTTGTTAACCAATTAAACAAACTTCTTATACAGCCTTGTTCTGCAATCCCTGCGTTATTGCGTTCCTGCACCTGCTTACATTTGGCGTAGTCAGCAGGATGCAGTCTACGAACGCAGAGGCAGCAGAACAATCTATCACTGGTGCCCCGCCGTCCAATTTGTTGCTTTTGGCCAATCTCCCTAAATTCACAGAGGATTATCTATTGTTGTGGGACTGGACCAAGCGGGATAAAAGCATGATGAGGATGTATCCTATGACACCTGCTATGCAAGCAGAGATTGCTGTGATGACCCTGGATGGTGAGGCCATATGTTTTGTAATGTTTTGCCCCCCTCATGAATGGGACGCCTTGACCAAGGTGTTACAGATTCTGGAAGAAATGCATGGAGACCTCACCAATGTTGGGGAATTGCGGATGCGCTTGTTCAGCCGTGTCCAATTGAGGGGGAGTCAGTGACGCAAAATGTTAATGCACTACAAGAGGTGTACGTGCATATCGCCCAATGGAATGATTTGGGGGTAATAGGAGTGGGGCCCCCTGATGTGATATTGACGGACCATTTTCTGGTGGGCCTCAGGGACGAGTCTCTTAAGCGGCTGAACCAGAGTGGGCCTGAGAAATCCGGAAGGAAATACGGGAAGAGTGGTCCAGCCTCAGAAGAATCCCCACTGCAGCTCCATGCAGAATGGGATCTGACTTGTTTCAAGTGTGGAAATGCCGGACACTATGCCTGAGGGTGGGTGAGATGGGGGCGGTCCCTACCTCGCCAGCCATTAAAACTAATGGGCTTCATGGCTGGGGCATGCCTCGCAGAGCCTGAAAAGCCAAGGAGGAGAGAAGGAAGTCCTGAAAGTTTAATTTCCCTGAGCCCCCTCGTGTAGACTGAAATGGACAGTTGAGCTGTCCGCTGTTTAGTTGATACCAGTTCCCAAGTGACCACCATGTCAGAAACATATTTTAGGTGTCATTTTCCTGAGGCAGCGTGGCCCGAGTGGGGCCCGGTGATCAAGTTAATGGCAGCCAATCAGTTGCCCTTCCCGGTTGCAGAGGTGGTCTGGATGCAAATTACAGTGTGCAGCAAAAGTGTGGGCCGGAAGGGAGTCGTGTTGACTGCCAGGGACCCTGGCTCTGGAGTGTCTTTGGCGATGAATATGCTGAAAGAACTCGGAACGCTTTTGATCAGCGAGTTATAGGATGCTTTTCAGGACTGATGGAGCCCACAAACCCCCCCAGAGGAAGGTATTTCAACAATTGATCCAAGTTGCCCAGGCCCAAGAAACATTGAGTGAAGGGAAAGTTTTAGAAAAAGCGATAGTCCCTGCCACTGCTAAACTCGTTCTACTGTAATAGTATGCAGGTACTGAGTGTGTCACCATGGAACAGACAGACCAACATTTGAGGGGTTTAATAACAGGAATCAGGTTCTCATCGCAGGGAGGAAGAAGTGGAATAAAGCTAACAATATAACAGTGCAAAAATATGGGATTCAAACAGTGTAACAGAAGTTAGCAGCATTTCTTGAGAAAAAGACACTTATCAGTCTGATGAGGACTTGCTTGAAGGGTTGTATTCTCCAACGTAGGCGCCGAGAAACAGCGGCACTTGTTGTCCCTCTGTTGTCCATGGGCTGAGTAGTCTCTAGGAACCTGCTGCCTGGGGTTTCGGGAGTTAATGTGATATGTACTCACAAAATGCAGTCTTTCTGGGCAATCTCCCTGTATTTGTCCTCGACCGGGAGCTCTCTTTCTCTCAGAGCGCAGCTGCGTCCTGCTCTGACCGCTGCTCACGCTGCTCTGACCCTTGCGCGTGCACCTTTCCCGCTCTCTGCCCGGCTTCCTTCCTGTTCCAGTCTCTAAGTCTTCCCCCTGGGGAACCTGTAGCACAGCTCAATGGTTCCAGGCACGGAGCCGAGAAGGTAACTGCGGCGCGCCCCCCCTGAGTAAGGGCAATGGGGTACTCGGTACCGGGTCCTTCAGTTCCCTCAGCTGAGATGTCACGGTGGCCCGACCCGGACTGTGGCCCTATGAGGGGGTTGCCACAAATTAAAATAAGAGTGTAAATAGTTTGTAGATGATGGCAGTGTTCGTGACGCCACCTGTGGTGTTTGATCAGGGTGACCAACGCTGCTTAGGGGTCCGCTGGGGTGATGGAATCGCAGCTAGATGGTATACCTTCCCACAGGTGAAGTGTATCCCCAGGGCTCCACAGAAGTGTAGATGATGATGGTGGATGGTGCAAGGCGCAGTATATAACGAGGACACAACGGGTGCAGTTTCTTTACCTTTACTGAAGGCTTCAGCATCCACAGTCCAGGGTGCCTGATGACAGGGTAGGCAGAGTCCGGCCGGTCTGATGGCAATTCCAGAGTCCCCTTATCCAGGTGGAAATCAGTAGCCTTCCTCTTGCGCACAGTAATGTAGTAGGTCCCTACGTGCATTAGCTCCCATAGGGTCCTCACTCTTGTTACTCTTCTCTCTGTCCCCCAGATGGATAGGACAAACCCGTATGAAGATGGTGGCCTGAGGCAATTTTATAGGGACCCTAGTGTTGCCACCTTGTGTGCTTAGGTTCTTAGGTCGGGCAGCCAACTTGGAATCGACTGTCCTGCCGGTCTCTGAAGTAAAGCGTAGAGTCTATTACTCCCTCGGTGTTCCGGCTACCGGATCTAAGCTCAGTGGGAGACAGCCTGCTTCTAGCTGGTCTCCCACTGGTGTTTCACTCCTGTTGCTATGATTTCTGTGCTCAATCACTACGGCACACTTCCTTTCTTGTCCTTTCTTAGGAGTCTGCCGCATGGGTTGCAGGCGCAGCTCCGTATCCTTCTTTCCCTTTTCTGGGCCGAGCCCAGTCTGCTCCTCTCCTCTCCTGCTGACTATCTTCTTCTCCCTCCAGTCAGCCTCTGCTTCCCTCTGCAACTCCCTAACTTCCTAACCAACCCCCCAGTTTTACCCAAGTGTGAGGAGTGGCCTAATAGATGGAACCTTTTGCTCCCCCTGGTGGCCGGCGTGTGAGGTGTGTGTGTGGCTGTGATACCTGGCAGGGTGAACTCCTTTGGTGCCATCAGACGTAACATCGCTCCCCCTGGTGGAAGAACGACATTACTGCAACGACCAGGATTCTGGGGCGCTGCATAACCGCCCCCCGACTCTTCTTGTGCTTCACCTCCTTACACTACCACCTGGTCAGACTGTGCTCACACTGCCTGTAAGAGCCTGTACACCACTCAAAGGAGTGGAAGTCCAGATAGATGCAACCTTGATGGACCAAATACCCTTGGGACCCCTCATTGCTAGGATGCTAGCCACCGTCCGTAATGCTATCATAGTGGTATGGTGTGCCAATCTGGTAGAGGACAATCTTACTCTTTCACCCAAGAATAAAGTGGTACAGGTGCTGGGCATGCTGGAAGAACTGAAGCAACCGGAGGCCATCCAGTTAGCAGTAAACAAGGAGATCCTTTGACTGTAGTCGTTTCCATAACCCCAGAGCACCTGTCTGGAAGCATGAAGGAGGAGTGTTGGATCTTGGAACAGATACGGGCTGAATTGATGGGACTCTCACTGCAACAGGTGCAACAGGTGGAAGCTGTGCTGGAGCGTTACCTGGATGCTTTCGCCCGTCATGAAGATGACTTCGGATGTACTACTGCTATAACCCACGAGATACCCGCAGGAAGTGCCGCATCGATCCAGGAGAGATATCGGCAGATTCCACCACAGATGTACAAAGAAGTGAAAGAAGTGTTGGCACACATGCTGCAAAATGAAGTGATCCGGGAGAGGCAGAGCCCATGGGCAACTCCCATCGTCCTAGTTCAAAAGAAGGACGGGACCCTATTATTTGTATTGACTATAGGCAACTGAATGCTTGTATGGTGCGGGATTCCTACCTCCTTCCTAGAATTGATGAGTCATTGTCCGCCTTGGGGAAGGCAAAGTATGTAACGCTTTAGGAAGGTAATCCTAGAGTGGACCCTCAGGGCTGTGGTACCGAACCTCCCCAGGGCTAACCCTAGTGAACTAACCCCTATTCAGGGACTGTCAGGGGCAGGCCTGGGGTATCAAACACCACAACTGCCGATGCCGAGAGGGCGACTCATAGAGATAGATGTGCAGAGGATGGAAGCACGAGGAGAGGAAAATAGGAGGATAGGGGAGTGACGGGACATGGGTAACGCAGAAGAGGGGAAAGCAGACAGAGGAGAGAACTAGGAGGACATGGAAAGGGAGATACGAGGTGGACCAGGCAACAGAGGTGTAGACCCAGGAAGTGTCAGGGATCCTGGCAGGGTAAGAGGAGCACTAGTAGCAGGAGCTGGGAGACTGGAGAAGACACGTCAAGACCAGGGACCACCAGGAGCATGGATGTCAGGAGGCACTGTAGGGAAGACAAGGGCTAGGTAGGGTTAATCAGGTACAAGAAAAGGTACACAGGGAGAGACTATGGAGGTCTGAGGTAGCACGAGCTAATGAGATAATCAGGCGTGGCCCAAAGGAAACGTTAGGAAGAAATACTCCGTACATATCCGCTATTGGTGGAGAGGTACTTCCGGCTCAGCGCACGACGGGCCCCTAGAACGCAGAAGACGCACGCCCCCACGACCTCAGTCGACCAAAGAGCACGTGTGCACACCGGAACCCAGCAGCAGGCCAAGAGACAGGAAGTAACAGAGGGGAGAATGAACATCCCTGACCAGCAGCGTGCCGGAATTCCAGAGCAGGCGACGGACGGTGAGTATCAGAAGACCATTGAGCACCCGCAGACCGACGTGCACCTGCGGACTTAACAGTACCCCCTCCCTTACACCCCCTCTTCTTAAGACTGGAAAGGAATCTTCCCAAAATATGGGGAGCATTAATATTCTCCCGCGGTTCCAAAGATCTCTCCTCAGGACCAAAACCCTTCCAGTGAATAAAAAAGTATTTTCTCTAATTTTCTTCATAGTAAGCATGTCCCCCACCTCAAAAACATTGTCGGTGCTAGCAGGTGGCATAATGGAATCAGAAGAAGAGAGAAAGCGATTAAATATCATGGGTTTTAGAAGGGGCACTTGAAAGGCGTTGGGGACACAGAGCAAGGCAGGCAACCTCAATTTATAGGCCACATCATTAATTTGGGCCAAGATCTCGAAGGGTCCAATGTAACGTGGACCTAACTTGTAGCAAGGAATCTTAAGTCTGACATATCTGGATGAGAACCAAACTTTGTCGCCAGGTAAAAAGGAAGGGGAATTCAAGCGTCTCTTATCCGCAAGTCTCTTTATCCTACTAGAGCGCCCCCCAAAGCCGCGGGGATACTCGGCACCAGGTCGGTTCTTAAAGGGATATGTCACAGCAGCAGTGACCCAGTCCATGGCCCTGGTTGTCCAATGCAAAATATGATAAAAGGGGAAATAAAGTTTATGGGGGATAGTTTGTGACGCCACCTGTGGTATTCGCCAAGGGATAGCCGACGCTGCTTTAAGAGACCACTGGGGTTGTGTGCAAAGGACAGCTCAGGATTTTGTAGGGCCATTTTGTGCAGCTTTGTCCTTTGATTATTAGACAGGAGTCATTTTATAAACTGCTCTGTTAGCAACTTATCTTCATCTTGCACGCTGTCAGGGTCAACCTGCTTTACAGCCCATAGCGCTTCCTGAAGGTTAAGGGCATGTCCCGTATACTGTCCTGTACACTTTGTTTGCACCTAAAGAATCTGATTTTTATCTCTGCTGCAGTGCAGGTCTCGAAGGTGTCCTTCAGCCTGGCCAAGATTTGTTTGACAGTCCTTTTATCAATGTCCGGCCATGATTTTACTTCCCCCTGGACAGCATCGGTTAACTCGCCAGTGAGGGTGATGACTTTTTTGACTCTCAGACAGGGGGGTACACTTTAAACAAACTACATAGTCTCTCCTTGACTCCCCTGAGTACTGCGGTAACCAGGCTGCACCCGGTATGTTACATAGTTACAAAGTTATTAAGGTTGAAGGAAGACTATAAGTTGATCTAGTTCAACCCATAGCCTAACCTAACATGCCCTAACATGTTGATCCAGAGGAAGGCAAAAAAAAAACCATGTGGCAAAGAGTAAGCTCCACATTGGGGAAAAAAATTCCTTCCCGACTCCACATACGGCAATCAGACTAGTTCCCTGGATCAACGCCCTATCAAGGAATCTAGTGTATATACCCTGTAACATTGTACTTTTCCAGAAAGGTATCCAGTCCCCTCTTAAATTTAAGTAATGAATCACTCATTACAACATCATACGGCAGAGAGTTCCATAGTCTCACTGCTCTTACAGTAAAGAATCCGCGTCTGTTATTATGCTTAAACCTTTTTTCCTCCAAACGCTGAGGATGCCCCCTTGTCCCTGTTTCAGGTCTATGATTAAAAAGATCATCAGAAAGGTCTTTGTACTGTCCCCTCATATATTTATACATTAAAATAAGATCACCCCTTAGTCTTCGTTTTTCCAAACTAAATAGCCCCAAGTGTAATTACGGCTTTGATAGCGGCATTTTGGGAGCTGTAGCTGCAGCTACCACTGGATCCAGTCACTTCATGGGGGCTGCAGCCACAGCTGGATCTGGCTGTATCATGGGGGCTGTATCTGCCGCTGGATCTGGCTGCATCATGGGAGCTGCGTCCGCCGATGAATCTCGGATTGGACATTTTCTCCTTAGCCCCCTAGTGAACCTTTGCCAGGTCCTGCATTTTGCTACCAGAGTGAGCGGCTGTTCTGCAGGCAGTCTCGATGGTGCTACTTCCGGTCTCTCCAGACGGGGCATCCTGCTTCTTGCCGCTGATCATGCATGGCCTGCGCTTTTCCTTCGCTCCTCTTCTTTTTGGTTCCTCCCATGACAATAAGCCCCTTTCTTCCCACGCGCTGCATGACACAGTAATGGCAGCAGTTTCACAGCTCTGGCACACAGTACCGAGCTATACCCAGCTCGGAGATCCTGTTCGTAGTGCCAAAATGAGCACCCACCAGTGCCGTGGGGATATTCGGTACCGTGCTGGTTCTTAAAGGGATGTGTGACACCCCAGGGTCCTGGTTATCACAGTGGCATTGCTTTCCTCACGGGGAGAGTGATGTCACGCTTGGAAGCGATGAAGGATTCCTTTTATCAGGTAATCACATAACACACAACATGTTCACACTCCAGGCCAGAGGGGAGAGCTCTGATCCTGCTTAAGGGTGTCTCCCCTATATATACATTCTGGTCTGGAGGGAAAGTCAGTTGGTGAGAGGAGTTAGTCAGTGCCAGAGAGCAGGCTGGAGCAGTCTGAGGCAGAAGGACGTGTGAGAGGCCGTGCAGCCTGAGGTGCTGCAGCTCCTGGATAGTGAGATACAGAAGGAAAGAACAGCGTTTAGTGAGTGTGAAGGAGAGCAAAGCACATGAGAGTGACAACAGGGGAGGGCAGCTGCGACTGGGCTACCTCCCTGGCAGAGCACAGATACCGGTAGCCGAGGTTGTGTTGGACTCTAGGAGGCACAGCAGAAACTGGCAGGACAGCTGGACTATATGTTACCTGTCCGCCGTAATACCCAGGAGGCACAATGGCCCATAGAGCATGGGTCATGATAGAGACCCTATAAAAAGGCTCGAGCCACCTGTCATACGGGTTTATGTCCCACCTTTATGGAGGACAGAGAGGAACTGTGAGGACCTTGCTAAAAGCTATAGGCAGTAAGGGACTACAATACCACTGTGCTATGAGGAAATCTTTCATCTTTACCTGGTAAAGGGTAATCTGAATTAGCTTCCAAGCCAGCCGGACCCTGCCTGTAACTGTGATCTGGTGCCCTGGACTGTGGATACCTGAAGTCTCCAGTAAGCCCGGTAAAGAGACTGTAAACCTGTGTCCTCCATTTTTTACTGCACCACTCACCATCTTCACCTACATTCCTGGAGCCCTGGGGACCTACTTCACCTGTGGGAAGTTATACCATCTCAGCTGCCTTAACATCTAGCGGACCCCTTTAAGCAGCGTCGGTCACCACAGGTGGCGTCACGAACACAAACTTTATTCAAAACCCCTTTAAGGACATTCCCTTTAACATGGGCACCCAGGGCCACGGACCGGGTCACCGCCACTGTGACATCCCCCTGAGAGTACCAGACCCAGTACTGAGTGCCCACGACTCTGGTGGGTGACTCAGATGTGTCATGGCAGCAGTTACGTGGTCCGTGGCCCTGGGTGTCCAATGATAAAAAGGGAAATAAAGTTTATGGGGGATAGTTCGCGACGCCGCCTGTGGTATTCGGCAAGGGATAGCCGACGCTGCTGTATGAGACCTCTGGGGCTGATGGTGATGCAGCAGAGTTGGTACAGCTCTCCACAGGTAGAGTCCCAGGGCACTTATAATGTGAAAGATAGTAGTGATGATTGTAGTGCAGAGTGGATGGTGCAGTAAATAACTCTGAGGACACAGCAGGGTGAAATCTTCACACTTTTACTCACGGTTTGTGGTGCAGTCTGTTATGAACTGGTGGTTTAGGAGCAACATGGGACGAGCTCTGAAGGAGGTGGTACCTGTACTGACCACAGTCCCTAAGCTCAACACAACACTAGAAGTAGCCGTGGGATGCTCCTGTCACTCCCTAGGCACCTCGTCACAGCCTGAGAATTAACTACCCCTAAAGATAGAAACAGGAAAACTATCTTGCCTCAGAGAAAATCCCCAAAGGATAGATAGCCCCCCACAAGTAATGACTGTGAGTGGAGAGGGAAAAGACATACACAGAATGAAACCAGGATGTAGCACAGGAGGCCAGTCTAGCTAGATAGATAGGACAGGATAGAATACAGTTTACAAAAGTCTCCACACCTGACTAAAGGTGTGGAGGGTAAATCTGCTTCCCAGAGCTTCCAGCTTAACTGAATTAATCCATACTGACAAGCTGGACAAAACATAGAATGCACAGAACGAATAAGTCCACAACATGTGGACAGAAAAGAGCAAAGCAAGGACTTAACTTTGCTGAACTGGTCAGGATATCAGGGAAATCCAAGAGAGATGTGAATCCAACCAGGAACCATTGACAAGTGGCACTGGCTGAAAAGAGAGCCAGGCATAAATAGTCGAGCAGAAAGACAATCAGTGGAAGCAGCTGCAGACTGCTAAATCCAAGGAGCAGCCATACCACTTAAAACCACCAGAGGGAGCCCAAGAGCAGAACTCACAAAAGTGCCACTTACAACCACCGGAGGGAGCCCAAGTGCGGAATTCACAACAGTACCCCCCCTTGAGGAGGGGTCACCGAACTCTCACCAGAGCCCCCAGGCTGATCAGGACGAGCCAAGTGAAAAGCACGAACCAAATCGGCGGCATGGACATCGGAGGCAACAACCCAAGAATTATCCTCCTGGTCATAACCCTTCCACTTGACAAGATACTGAAGCCTCCGCCTCGAAAAACGAGAATCCAAAATTTTCTCAACCTCATATTCCAACTCTCCCTCAACCAACACCGGGGCAGGAGGATCAAACGAGGGAACAACGGGCACCACATATCTCCACAACAAAGATCTATGGAAAACATTATGAATGGCAAAAGAGGCTGGAAGAGCCAAACGAAAAGACACCGGATTGATAATTTCAGAAATCTTATAAGGACCAATAAACCAAGGCTTAAACTTAGGGGAAGAAACCTTCATAGGAACATGATGAGAAGACAACCAAACCAAATCCCCCACACGAAGCCGGGGACCAACCCACCGACGGCGGTTAGCAAAACGTTGAGCCTTTTCCTGAGACAACATCAAATTGTCTACCACATGAGTCCAAATCTGCTGCAGCCTGTCCACCACAGAATCCACACCAGGACAATCAGAAGGCTCAACCTGCCCCGAAGAAAAACGAGGATGAAAACCAAAATTATAAAAGAAAGGTGAAGCCAAAGTAGCCGAACTAGCCCTATTATTAAGGGCAAACTCGGCCAACGGCAAGAAAGCCACCCAATCATCCTGATCAGCAGACACAAAGCATCTCAAATAGGTTTCCAAGGTCTGATTAGTTCGCTCAGTTTGGCCATTAGTCTGAGGATGAAACGCCGAAGAAAAAGATAAATCAATGCCCATCCTAGCACAAAAGGCCCGCAAAAACCTAGAGACAAACTGAGAACCTCTGTCAGACACAATATTCTTTGGAATGCCATGCAAACGAACCACATGCTGAAAAAACAATGGAACCAAATCTGAGGAGGAAGGCAACTTAGGCAAAGGTACCAGATGGACCATTTTAGAGAACCGGTCACAAACAACCCAGATAACAGACATCTTCTGGGAAACAGGAAGATCCAAAATAAAATCCATGGAAATATGCGTCCAGGGCCTCTCAGGGACCGGCAAAGGCAAAAGCAACCCACTAGCGCGGGAACAGCAAGGCTTGGCCCGGGCGCAAGTCCCACAGGACTGCACAAAAGCACGCACATCGCGCGACAAGGAAGGCCACCAAAAGGACCTAGCAACCAAATCTCTGGTACCAAAAATCCCAGGATGACCAGCCAACACAGAACAATGAACCTCAGAAATACCTTACTTATCTGTTGTGAATTCTGTTGTCGAACTCCCTCCTGTGGTCGTGAATGGTACTTCGGCGAGTTCTGTCCATGGACTCCCTCTGGTGGCTGTGAGTGGAGCTGCTGCTTCTGAGGTTCCTTCCACAGGTGACGTGATTTATCCTTTGGTTGGCTGCTCTATTTAACTCCACTCAGATCGTTACTCCATGCCAGCTGTCAATGTTCCTGCATTTGTTCAGTTCGCTCTTGGAGCTTTCTGGTGACCTGTCTACTCCAGCAGAAGCTAAGTTCCTGCCAGTTATTATTTGTTCATTGTTGCCTTGTCCAGCTGGATATCATGATTTTGCCTTACTAGCTGGAAGCTCTGGGATGCAGAGTGGCATCTCCGCACTGTTAGTCGGTGCGGAGGTCTTTTTGCACACTCTGCGTGGTCTTTTGTAGTTTTTTGTGCTGACCGCAAAGATACCTTTCCTATCCTCTGTCTGTTTAGTAAGTCTGGCCTCCCTTTGCTGAAACCTGTTTCATTTCTGCGTTTGTGACTTTCATCTTTACTCACAGTCAATATATGTGCGGGGCTGCCTTTTCCTTTGGGGAATTTCTCTGAGGCAAGGTAGGCTTTATTTTCTATCTCTAGGGCTAGCTAGCTCTTAGGCTGTGAAGAGGCGTCTAGGGAGAGTCAGGAACGCTCCACGGCTATTTCTAGTTGTGATAGGATTAGGGGTTGCGGTCAGCAGAGCTCCCACATCCCAGAGCTTGTCCTGTGTCAGTTTAACTATCAGGTCGTGCCGGGTTCTCCTAACCACCAGGTCCATAACACTTATCCATCTATCAGGAACAAACAGCTTCCCCACTGGACTGCGGTCAGGCTTATCAGCCTGAAATTCCCGAAGCACCCGCCGCAAATCAGGGGAGATGGCAGAAAGAATCACCCCTTCCTTAAGAATGCCAACCGGCTCAAGGACTCCAGGAGAATCAGGCAAAAAACTCCTAGAGAGGGCATCAGCCTTAACATTCTTAGATCCCGGAAGATACGAGACCACAAAATCAAAACGGGAGAAAAACAGGGACCATCGAGCCTGTCTAGGATTCAGCCGCTTGGCCGACTTGAGGTAAATCAGATTCTTATGATCAGTCAAGACCACAACGCGGTGCTTAGCTCCCTCAAGCCAATGTCGCCACTCCTCAAATGCCCACTTCATAGCCAACAACTCCCGATTGCCGACATCATAATTGCGTTCCACAGGCGAAAACTTTCTGGAAAAAAAAGCACACGGTTTCATCAAAGAACCATCAGAATCCCTCTGAGACAAAACGGCCCCTGCCCCAATCTCAGAAGCGTCAACCTCAACCTGAAAAGGAAGAGAAACATCTGGCTGACGCAACACAGGGGCAGAAGTAAATCGGCGTTTAAGCTCCCGAAAGGCCTCAACAGCCGCAGAGGACCAATTCGTCACATCAGCGCCTTTCTTCGTCAAATCAGTAAGGGGCTTAACCACACTGGAAAAGTTGGCAATGAAACGGCGATAGAAATTAGCAAAGCCCAAAAATTTTTGAAGGCTCTTCACAGATGTGGGTTGAATCCAGTCATGAATAGCTTGGACCTTATCAGGATCCATTTCCATAGACGAGGGAGAAAAAATAAAACCCAAAAAAGAGACCTTCTGAACTCCGAATAGGCACTTAGACCCCTTCACAAATAAAGCATTATCACGAAGGATCTGGAATACCATCCTGACCTGCTTCACATGAGACTCCCAATCATCGGAAAAAATCAAAATATCATCCAAATATACAACCATGAATTTATCAAGATAATTGCGGAAAATATCATGCATGAAAGATTGGAACACAGATGGAGCATTAGAGAGCCCGAATGGCATCACGAGGTATTCAAAATGGCCTTCGGGCGTATTAAATGCAGTTTTCCATTCGTCTCCCTGTTTAATACATAGTTACATAGTTACATAGTTATTAAGGTTGAAGGAAGACTATATGTCCATCTAGTTCAACCCATAGCCTAACCTAACATGTTGATCCAGAGGAAGGCAAAAAAAACCCATGTGCAAAGAGTAAGCTCCACATTGGGGAAAAAACTTCCTTCCCGACTCCACATACGGCAATCAGACTAGTTCCCTGGATCAACGCCCTATCGAGGAATCTAGTGTATATACCCTGTAACATTATACTTTTCCAGAAAGATATCCAGTCCCCTCTTAAATTTAAGTAATGAATCACTCATTACAACATCATACGGCAGAGAGTTCCATAGTCTCACTGCTCTTACAGTAAAGAATCCGCGTCTGTTATTATGCTTAAACCTTTTTTCCTCCAACCGCAGAGGATGCCCCCTTGTCCCTGTTTCAGGTCTATGATTAAAAAGATCATCAGAAAGGTCTTTGTACTGTCCCCTCATATATTTATACATTAAAATAAGATCACCCCTTAGTCTTCGTTTTTCCAAACTAAATAGCCCCAAGTGTAATAACCTATCTTGGTATTGCAGACCCCCCAGTCCTCTAATAACCTTGGTCGCTCTTCTCTGCACCCGCTCCAGTTCAGCTATGTCTTTCTTAAACACCGGAGACCAGAACTGTGCACAGTATTCTAAGTGTGGTCGAACTAGTGACTTGTATAGAGGTAAAATTATGTTCTCCTCATGAGCATCTATGCCTCTTTTAATGCATCCCATTATTTTATTTGCCTTTGTAGCAGCTGCCTGACACTGGCCACTGAATTTAAGTTTGTCATCCACCCATACACCCAGGTCTTTTTCATTGACGGTTTTGCCCAGAGTTTTAGAATTAAGCACATAATTATACATCTTATTACTTCTACCCAAGTGCATGACCTTACATTTATCCCCATTAAAGCTCATTTGCCATTTATCAGCCCAAGCTTCTAGTTTACATAAATCATCCTGTAATATAAAATTGTCCTCCTCTGTATTGATTACCCTGCAGAGTTTAGTGTCATCTGCAAATATTGAAATTCTACTCTGAATGCCCCCTACAAGGTCATTAATAAATATGTTAAAAAGAAGAGGGCCCAATACTGACCCCTGTGGTACCCCACTGCTAACCGCTACCCAGTCCGAGTGTGCTCCATTAATAACCACCCTTTGTTTCCTATCCCTGAGCCAGCTCTCAACCCACTTGCACATATTTTCCCCTATCCCCATTATTCTCATTTTATGTATCAACCTTTTGTGTGGCACCGTATCAAAAGCTTTTGAAAAGTCCATATACAATACGAACAAGATTATATGCCCCTCGAAGGTCAATCTTAGTAAACCAACTAGCCCCCTTAATCTGAGCAAACAAATCAGAAAGCAAAGGCAAGGGGTATTGGAATTTGACCGTGATCTTATTAAGAAGACGATAATCTATACAGGGTCTCAAGGAGCCATCCTTCTTAGCAACAAAAAAGAAACCCGCTCCCAATGGTGACGAAGACGGCCGAATATGCCCCTTCTCCAAAGATTCCTTAACATAACTCCGCATGGCAGCATGCTCTGGCACAGACAGATTGAAAAGTCGGCCCTTAGGGAACTTACAACCTGGAATCAAGTTAATAGCACAATCACAGTCCCTATGTGGAGGAAGGGAACTGGACTTGGGCTCATCAAATACATCCTGGAAATCCGACAAAAACTCAGGGACCTCAGAAGAGGGGGAAGAGGAAATTGACATCAAAGGAACATCACTATGTACCCCTTGACAACCCCAACAAGTCACAGACATAGTTTTCCAATCCAGCACCGGATTATGTTCCTGTAACCATGGAAAACCCAGTACAACAACATCATGCAGGTTATGCAACACCAGAAAACGGCAATCTTCCTGATGTGCTGGAGCCATGTACATGGTCATCTGCTTCCAGTACTGAGGTTTATCCTTGGCCAGTGGTGTAGCATCAATGCCCCTCAAAGGAATAGGGCTCTGCAAAGGCTGCAAGGAAAAACCACAGCGCCTGGCGAATTCTAAGTCCATTAAGTTCAGGGCAGCGCCTGAATCCACAAATGCCATGACAGAAAAGGACGACAATGAGCAAATCAGGGTCACAGATAAAAGAAATTTAGGCTGTACAGTACTAATGGTAACAGACCTAGCGACCCTCTTAGTACGCTTAGGGCAATCAGAAATAACATGAGCAGAATCACCACAGTAAAAACACAGCCTATTCTGACGTCTGAATTCCTGCCGTTCTGTTCTAGTCAAAATCCTATCACATTGCATAGTTTCAGGACTCTGCTCAGAGGACACTGCCATATGGTGCACAGCTTTGCGCTCGCGCAGACGCCGATCAATCTGAATGGCTAGAGACATAGATTCGCTCAAACCAGCAGGCGTAGGGAAGCCCACCATAACATCTTTAAGGGCTTCAGAAAGACCTTTTCTGAAAATAGCAGCCAGAGCATCCTCATTCCATTTAGTGAGCACAGACCATTTCCTAAATTTCTGGCAGTATAATTCTGCCGCTTCCTGACCTTGACACAGGGCCAACAGGGTTTTTTCTGCATGATCCACAGAATTAGGTTCGTCATACAATAATCCGAGCGCTTGAAAAAATGCGTCTACATTCAGCAATGCCGGATCCCCTGATTCAAGGGAGAATGCCCAGTCCTGAGGGTCACCACGCAGCAAGGATATGATGATTTTAACTTGCTGAATGGGATCACCAGAAGAACGTGGTTTCAAAGCAAAAAACAATTTGCAGTTATTTTTAAAGTTCAAAAACTTGGATCTGTCCCCAAAAAACAAATCAGGAGTAGGAATTTTTGGTCTCCAAGCCGGAGTCTGGACAACATAATCTTGGATACTCTGTGGTCTTGCAGCAAGTTGATCCACACGAGAAAACAAACCCTGAACATCCAAGCCAGAGCATAAATCCTGAACCACCCAGAGATCAATAGGAAAAAAAATACAAAACAGAGCACAAAAAAAAATGGCTCAGAATTTTTTTTCCTTCTTTTGAGATGCATTTAATTCATTTTTGGCCACTTGTACTGTTATGAACTGGTGGTTTAGGAGCAACATGGGACGAGCTCTGAAGGAGGTGGTACCTGTACTGACCGCAGTCCCTAAGCTCAACACAACACTAGAAATAGCCGTGGGATGCTCCTGTCACTCCCTAGGCACCTTGTCACAGCCTGAGAACTAACTACCCCTAAAGATAGAAACAGGAAAACTATCTTGCCTCAGAGAAAATCCCCAAAGGATAGATAGCCCCCCACAAGTAATGACTGTGAGTGGAGAGGGAAAAGACATACACAGAATGAAACCAGGATGTAGCACAGGAGGCCAGTCTAGCTAGATAGATAGGACAGGATAGAATACTGTGCGGTCAGTATTAAAAACTACAAAAATCCACACAGAGTTTACAAAAGTCTCCACACCTGACTAAAGGTGTGGAGGTTAAATCTGCTTCCCAGAGCTTCCAGCTTAACTGAATTAATCCATACTGACAAGCTGGACAAAACATAGAATGCACAGAACGAATAAGTCCACAACATGTGGACAGAAAAGAGCAAAGCAAGGACTTAACTTTGCTGAACTGGTCAGGATATCAGGGAAATCCAAGAGAGATGTGAATCCAACCAGTAACCATTGACAAGTGGCACTGGCTGAAGAGAGAGCCAGGCATAAATAGCCGAGCAGAAAGACAATCAGTGGAAGTAGCTGCAGACTGCTAAATCCAAGGAGCAGCCATACCACTTAAAACCACCGGAGGGAGCCCAAGAGCAGAACTCACAAAAGTGCCACTTACAACCACCGGAGGGAGCCCAAGAGCGGAATTCACAACAGCAGTCCATGGCACTGATTACAGATGGTAATGGAGATCCAGGCAGCCTGGAAGCAATTTGGGATCCACTTAACAAGGTAAGTTCAGAGTAGGCCTCACTATTGCGCTGTATTTTGAGGTCCTTGCTGCCTAAAGCTGTGCTCAGTCCTCTGCTCCATCTTGTTCTTTAGTCCTTGTCTGTATGGCAGACAGCTTGAGCTTTTTACAGGCGTCACTCCTTCGTGGTGGCTTCGGGCTCTCATTTGCTGCTGTGCCTTCAGATGTTATGATGAGCCAGGAGACCTGCAGTCCCCTGCCCTCCGGATTTAGCTGCCTGGAATTCAGTACCTACACAACCACGGACTGCGGCATCCAGTCTCTAGCACTTAGCCCTGAAATGAGCTTATTTACAGCTCCACTCTTCTCTCAGACTCAGTCTCCCTCAGACTCCACACTTGACTGCCTGACTCCTCCTCCAGGCCAGAACTTATCAGGGAAGCTCCTCCGAAATCAGGTGTTAGAGCTCCCCCTTCTGGTCTGGAGTAGGAAAGGTGTTGAATGTAAGTGTTACCTGATAAGGGAATCCCTCCTTGCTTCCAGGCATGTCATCATCCCCTGTGAGGGAGGCAATACCACTGTGGCAAATGGACTCCTGGGGTGCCACTCTTGCAAAACCTGAAGTGGAGTATCAGAAAAGCAAATGGACGAGCTCATGTGCGAAACAAAAATAAAGTTCAATATGTCATGCAAAAATAGAACCACCGGGATCTGTCAAAGCATTCCAGAGTTTTTACCACATAACCTGACATGTCCGATTTGAAAATAATAGTCCTGGTCAGGAAGGTGAAAACAGACTAGGTTGGTATGGGATTAAAAAATACAACTTGTTCATTCTCATGATCAGTGGTGGTGCCAGAGGTTTAACTTTTGTATTTAAAAATAAAGTAATTTTGCAATAAGGCCGGTGTCACACACAACGTATAAAAAAATCGGTCCATTTTACATGGACGAGAATTGCACAAATGTGTAATAAACAGTGATCCATGTGCAATACGAGGATGCGATTTCCTTGCATCAAACTATCCGTGTGACATCCGTATGGCATCCGTATGGCGAGATTTTCTCGCCGGCTTGCAAAATGGACATATAACGGTTTTTAAACCTGAAAGTAATTTAAATCATCATCAAGAACACTATTTATTGGCCCTAAAACAGGTGGCAGCCACCTATGTATGCAGTAGAGTCCCTGCTTCTGTTGGTGTATTTCTTAATACTGAGCAACATGTCAGATCTACTTACTTTTAACACTACAGAGCGTGTGCTTTACTACTGGGTCTTGTCACAACGTTTTGGGGAGCCATATCCAGTGATTGTGGATCCGAGGAGGTGGAGACGGATGAGAGTTGCTATGCAGATAGCTGGAAGAATACTAAGGGTGAACCCACTGGACCGCAACAGCGAACCTCCCCTGGGCGAGGCCTCTCCCTCCAAGTGGGACACCACAAAAGCCACCTTAGCCCGATCAGTGGGGTATTGTTGTGGCAAAAATTCAAAGTGCAACCAGAGGCGTAGCTAGAGCTTTTGCCGCCCGGGGCTGTTCCCGAGTTTGGCGCCAACCCCCTCCCCCTGCTCAATACACACAAAGGTTGCCAAAAATGGTTTTCCTGTTTTGTAGAACTTAAACTGGGCCTAATGGTGTCACCCCCACATGCCAAACCTGTGACTTAATACCACCACACCATGACCAGACCACATAGTGACCGAATAATACTACATACAAGGGACAAATACCACCGCACCATTTCCAGACCACATATTACCACCACATAGTGACTGAATACTACAATACTGATCAGTAATAAAAAAAAAAAAACACAATACTATCACCATAAGTGCCAGTATTCACAGGAGATCTGTACTTAGTATGCAGTGTCTGTGTAGAGGTAATACAGAGATCACTGGTGGTATTATACACAGGAACTCTGTATATAATGTATAGATAATACAGTGATCACTGGTGACATTGTACACAGGACCGCTGTATATAGTATACAGTGTATAGTATCAGTGTATAGGTAACACTGACTCACCAGTGACGTCTCTAGGTGAAGTCCTTCATCTTTCATCCAGCACAGACCGCCATCATTTCTTCCAGCCATGACTCGTTTCTGCAGGAAATAACACAGTTATCTCGAGCTCCGCTTGCAGAACACATTACTTAATTTTTCACAACTTCTACATTACATCACATGAAGAAAAAAAGGTGATATAGTGTCACTCTGCACAGTAACAGGACCGCCCCCTCATTTAAAACAGTATACTCAAAAAATAAAATAAATACATCACTGCAGTAATAATATCCCTTAATTACCCCCTATGGTAATACTATTCCCCACCCTGGCCCCGTTTATCTCATTCCTGGCTCCAGCCATATGTTCTCACATCCTGCACTCATGAGTATCCATTCTACCCCATATGATCTCCCCATCCTGCCCCACCAGCCTCCATCGTATCCATCCTGCCCCATGATCCAATCCTGCCCCATGATCCAATCCTGCCCTGTGTCTCCAATCATGCCCCGTATCTACATTCTGCCCATGCCTCAAGTCCTGCCCCCAGTGTGTCCAGCATATTACCCCCATGTTGTCCAGCATTGCCCCAGTGTGTCCAGCATATTACCCCCAGTGTGTCCAGCAATCTGCCCCAGGGTCTCCAGCATTGCCCCAGTGTGGACAGCAATCTGCCACAGTGTCCAGCATTGCCCCAGCGTGTCCAGCTATCTGCCCCAGTGTCCAGCATTGCCCCAGTGTGTCCAGAAATCTGCCCCAGGGTCTCCAGCATTGCCCCAGTGTGGACAGCAATCTGCCACAGTGTCCAGCATTGCCCCAGCGTGTCCAGCAATCTGCCCCAATGTCCAGTATTGCCCCAGTGTCCAGAAATCTGTCCCAGGGTCTCCAGCATTGCCCCAGTATATCCAGAAATCTGCCCCAGTGTGTCCAGAAATCTGCCCCAGGGTCTCCAGCATTGCCTCAATGTGTCCAGAAATCTGCCCCAGGGTCTCCAGTATTGCCCCAGCGTGTCCAGCATTGCCCCAGTGTGTCCAGCATTGCCCCAGTGTGTCCAGCATTGCCCCCAGTGTGTCCAGCAATCTGCCCCAGTGTCCAGCAATCTGCCCCAGTGTCCAGCATTGCCCCATTGTGTCCAGAAATCTGCCCCAGGGTCTCCAGCATTGCCCCCAGTGTGTCCAGCATTGCCCCCAGTGTGCACAGCAATCTGCCCCAGTGTGCACAGCAATCTGCCCCAGCGTGCACAGCAATCTGCCCCAGCGTGCACAGCAATCTGCCCCAGCATGCACAGCAATCTGCCCCAGCGTGCACAGCAATCTGCCCCAGCGTGTCCAGCAATCTGCCCCAGTGTCCAGAAATCTGCCCCAGTGTCTCCAGCATTGCCCCAGTATGTCCAGAAATCTGCCCCAGGGTCTCCAGTATTGCCCCAGTGTGTCCAGCATTGCCCCAGTGTGTCCAGCATTGCCCCCAGTGTGTCCAGCAATCTGCCCCAGTGTCCAGCAATCTGCCCCAGTGTCCAGCAATCTGCCCCAGTGTGTCCAGATATCTGCCCCAGGGTCTCCAGCATTGCCCCCAGTGTGTCCAGCATTGCCCCCAGTGTGCACAGCAATCTGCCCCAGTGTGCACAGCAATCTGCCCCAGAGTGCACAGCAATCTGCCCCAGCGTGCACAGCAATCTGCCCCAGCATGCACAGCAATCTGCCCCAGCGTGCACAGCAATCTGCCCCAGCGTGCACAGCAATCTGCCCCAGTGTGTCTAGCAATCTGCCCCAGTGTCCAGAAATCTGCCCCAGTGTCTCCAGCATTGCCCCAGTATGTCCAGAAATCTGCCCCAGTGTGTCCAGAAGTCTGCCCCAGGGTCTCCAGCATTGCCTCAATGTGTCCAGAAATCTGCCCCAGGGTCTCCAGTATTGCCCCAGTGTGTCCAGCAATCTGCCCCATGGTCTCCTGTATTGCCCCAGTGTGTCCAGCATTCTGCCTCATGGTCTCCAGTATTGCCCCAGTGTGTCCAGCATTCTGCCCCATGGTCTCCAGTATTGCCCCAGTGTGTCCAGCATTCTGCCCCATGGTCTTCAGTATTGCCCCAGTGTGTCCAGCATTCTGCCCCATGGTCTCCAGTATTGCCCCAGTGTGTCCAGCAATCTGCCCCATGGTCTCCAGTATTGCCCCGGTGTGTCCAGCAATCTGCCCCATGGTCTCCAGTATTGCCCCGGTGTCTCCAGCAATCTGCCCCATGGTCTCCAGTATTGCCTCGGTGTGTCCAGTAATCTACCCCATGGTCTCCAGTATTGCCCCAGTGTGTCCAGCATTGCCCCCAGAATCAGACATAAAGAAAAAAAAAAAAATCCTCACCTCTCCCGTTCCTAGCGCAGGTCCGGTGCAGCCAGTCAGCGTCTCTCCGGCTCTGCAGCGCTCAGGACAGAGAGGCTGAGCGGCGCGCACTGCCCTGAGACGTCGCAGAGTCAGAGGGCGCTGAAGACGCTGCAGCTGCCGCAGGAACCAGGAGAGGTGAGTATTAGAGCGGGGGTCGGGGGGGCGGGGGTGGGGGGAGCCTGGCCTTGGCGGCGGGCGGCGCCGCCCGAAGATTTAAAGTGCCCGCGTTTTTTTTTTTTTTCTTCCTCCTCCTGCAGCGCCGGCCGCCCCCCGCATTGTGCCGCCCGGGGTGGCCCGCCCCCCCCGCACCCCTCTTCCTACGCCACTGAGTGCAACTGATACTTGTTAAGGAAACCCCAACACAATTTTGGATCTCCACCATACCGCAGGGGTTTAGCCAGATGAGGAGGTGGGTGCGAGACTGGAACTTGAACAGGAGTAGAAGCGGCCATCTGTAAGGAGAGCAGATGGTTATCTACAGAGGCCATATAGTTTAAAATATGATCCTGAGTATTGCGCTGCTGAGCGAGTTCCTGCTGAAGACTGGCTAGCAGGGAGACATTTGCAGGGTCAGAGGGCTGCAGTGCAGATAACCGGGAATCCATCGATTTTAAAAAAGTGAAGACAGGGGTACTAGCGGGGTCCATTGCCTGATTATACTGTAACGCAGATAGCTGGAAGAATACTAAGGGTGAACCCACTGGACCACAACAGCGAAACTCACCTGGGCGGGGGGACGAAGTAGACCACCCCGTATACAGGGAGTGTTAGGAGCAGTCCCTGGGGAGACTGTTGTAAATTCTGTGGTCAGGCTCCCTCCTGTGGTCATGAGTGGTTCTGTCCATGAGCTTCCTTTGGTGGATGTGAGTGGGGCTGCGGCTTCTGAGTTTCCTTCCTCAGGTGACGAGGTTAAGTCGTTAGGTGCTGTTCTATTTAACTCCACCTAGTTCTTTGTTCCTGGCCTCCAGTCAATGTTCCAGTATTGGTCTTGCTCTCTCCTGGATCGTTCTTGTGGCCTGTCTGCCCTGCATAAGCTAAGTTCTGCTTGTGTTACTTTTGTTTGCTATTTTTTTTGTACAGCTTGCTATATTGGTTTGTTTTGCTTGCTGGAAGCTCTGGGACGCAGAGGGAGCACCTCCGTACCGTTAGTCGGTGCGGAGGGTCTTTTTGCGCCCTCTGCGTTGTTGTTTGTAGGTTTTTGTGCTGACCGCAAAGCTATCTTTCCTATCCTCGGTCTATTCAGTAAGCCGGGCCTCACTTTGCTAAAATCTATTTCATCTCTGTGTTTGTATTTTCATCTTTACTCACAGTCATTACATGTGGGGGGCTGCCTTTTCCTTTGGGGAATTTCTCTGAGGCAAGGTAGGCTTATTTTTCTATCTTCAGGCTAGCTAGTTTCTCAGGCTGTGCCCGAGGCGCCTAGGTCTGGTCAGGAGCGCTCCACGGCTACCTCTAGTGTGGTGTGATAGGATTAGGGATTGCGGTCAGCAGAGTTCCCACGTCTCAGAGCTCGTCCTATGTTATTAGTAACTATCAGGTCATTTTCAGTGCTCTTAACCACCAGGTCCATTGTGGTTCTAAATCACCAGTTCATAACAGTACTGGAGGGCCAAAGTACTAATGCTTCTCAATAGAGGGAAAAGAGAAGTTCTGAGACCATTTTTTTTTCTTTGCACTGTGTTTTGTCTTTCTTTTCCCCTAGACATTTGGGTGGTTCAGGACACAGGTGTAGTGATGGACATTAAAGGCCTGTCTTCTTGTGTGGATCATCTCACTGCAAGAGTACAAAATATTCAAGACTTTGTGGTTCAGAATTCTATGTTAGAACCTAGAATTCCTATTCCTGATTTGTTTTCTGGAGATAGAGCTAAGTTTCTGAGTTTTAAAAATAATTGTAAACTATTTCTGGCTTTGAAACCCCGCTCCTCTGGTGACCCAGTTCAACAAGTTAAGATCATTATTTCTTTATTACGTGGCGACCCTCAAGACTGGGCATTTTCCCTTGCGCCAGGAGATCCTGCATTATGTGATATTGATGCGTTTTTTCTGGCGCTCGGATTGCTGTATGATGAACCTAATTCAGTGGATCAGGCAGAGAAAAATTTGCTGGCTCTGTGTCAGGGTCAGGATGTGGTAGAGATATATTGTCAGAAGTTTAGGAAGTGGTCTGTGCTCACTCAATGGAATGAAGGTGCGCGGGCAGCAATTTTCAGAAAGGGTCTCTCTGAAGCCCTTAAGGATGTCATGGTGGGATTTCCTATGCCTGCTGGTCTGAATGAGTCTATGTCTTTGGCCATTCAGATCGATCGACGCTTAGGTGAGCGTAAAACTGTGCACCATTTGGCGGTATTATCTGAGCATAAACCTGAGCCTATGCAATGTGATAGGACTTTGACCAGAGCTGAACGGCAAGAACACAGACGTCGGAATGGGCTGTGTTTTTACTGTGGTGATTCCACTCATGCTATCTCCGATTGTCCTAAGCGCACTAAGCGGTTCGCTAGGTCTGCCACCATTGGTACAGTACAGTCGAAATTTCTTTTGTCCGTTACTTTGATCTGCTCTTTGTCATCCTATTCTGTCATGGCATTTGTGGATTCAGGCGCTGCCCTGAATTTGATGGACTTGGAGTATGCTAGGCGCTGTGGGTTTTTCTTGGAGCCCTTGCAGTATCCTATTCCATTGAGAGGAATTGATGCTACGCCTTTGGCCAAGAATAAGCCTCAGTACTGGACCCAACTGACCATGTGCATGGCTCCTGCGCATCAGGAGTCAGGGATGTAGACGGTAATGACAAGGAGACGGGAGTACTAGGAGAGGTGAAAAACGAACTAGCGGACAAGGTGAAGATATGGGCAGGAGACAACACAGACGTACGGGAACTCTGAGGGAGAGGAGACACAGGAAGCTAGAAGGAAAACAAAGGAGAGAGCAGTGGTTAGTCAAAGACAGACTTGCTAGGAAAAACCAAGTCGGAGGGCTAGCTGCAGACAGAACGCGAAGGAACACGGGGTCAGAGTCACTTGCAAGGATACAAATGATAATCAGGCACCGCCAAACGGAAGAGGCGGCCTGATATGCAGAGCGGCAGTGTACCTCCCGGGTCAGGGTCCTCCAGGGGCATAGAGAGGAACGGAGGAAGCGGCAGAATCATAGAGCGCTGTGCGCGTGCGCAGTAGGATCTGGTGCGCGCGCACTCGAGGAGAAACAGAGGAGGGATGAACGTGCAGGAGACCGGAAGGAGCAGGAGAAGCAGAAGCACACCGGAACGCCGTGGAATGGTGACTATGAGAAGGCACCCGAGGCAGTGGCGGTGTAACAGTACCCCCCCTTACATCTCCCCCTCCTAAGACCGGAAAGAAATCTAGCCAAGATTCGGGGAGCTTGAATATTCTCCTGAGGCTCTCAAGATCTCTCCTCGGGACCAAAACCCCTCTAATCCACCAGAAAAAAGGTCCTCCCCCTCACTTTCTTCATAGCTAGGATGTCGTTAACTTCAAAAACATCATCAGCGGAGACAGGCCAAGAAGAATGAACAGCTGAGGCATGGCACTGATTAAAGACAACTGGCTTTAAGAGGGAAACGTGGAAAGAATTGGGAATACGGAGCGAGGGAGGTAACCTGAACTTATAAGAAACATTATTAATGCGACCCAAAACCTCAAAAGGACCAATATAACGGGGACCCACTTACGTGAGGGAATTTTCAAGCGAACAAACCTGGAAGATAACCACACCTTATCAACAGGATGATATAGTGGAGAATCCAAACGGCTCTTATCAGCATGTCTCTTCATTTTGTCACATGCTAATTCAAGAGCGGTCTTGGTCTCCTGCCAGATCCTGGAGAACTCCCCGGACAGAAGATCAGCCGCTGGGACACCTGAGACAGGAGGAACCGGCAAAGGAACACCAGGATGTTGCCCATAGACGATAAAGAAGGGAGATTTGGAAGAAGATTCACTGGTATGATTATTTTAGGCGAATTCAGCCCATGGGAGTAAGTCGGATCAATCATTGTGATGGGAGTTAGAGAAATGATGAAGATAAGACACCAGAGTTTGATTAGTGCGTTCCACTTGACCATTGGACTGTGGGTGGTAGGCAGAGGAGAAGTCCAGCGAAATGTTCATGAATTTACAAAGTGCTTTCCAGAACCGAGAAGTGAACTAGACCCCCCTGTCCGAAACAATATGTTGAGGGAAGCCATGAATACGAAAAATATGATGAATGAAAACTTTCACCAATTCGGGTGCTGAAGGCAATCCAGGGAGGGATATGAAATGAGCCATCTTGGAGAACCTATCCACAACTACGAGGATGATGGTGCAGCCGGAAGAGCGAGGCAGTTCAGTGATAAAATCCATAGCAATGTGTTGCCATGGAACCGATGGAACTGGAAGTGGATGAAGAAGTCCATAAGGAAGTTGCCTAGGAACCTTGTTCTTGGCACAAGACGGACAGGAGGCAATAAAACTTTGGATATCTTGGGATAGGGTTGGCCACCAATAGTAATGAGACACGAGCATGAGAGTCTTCTTAAAACCAGCATGACCCCCAACTTTAGAGGCATGTCCCCAGCGTAAGACCAGCCTCCTGTTGCGCTCAGAAATAAAGGTTTTGCCCTGAGGCAAAGAGGATAAATTGACAGGTGCCACCATGATGACTTTAGAAGGATCCAAGATGTGTGCGGGCTCTTCCTCCATATCAACAGCCAAAAAGGATCTGGACAGTGCGTCGGCCTTCAGATTCTTATTGCCAGGACAGAAGTGTAATTCAAAATTAAAACGAGCAAAGAAAAGGGACCATCTAGCTTGCAGGGGATTAAGCTTCTGTGCAGAACGGCTGTAAGCCAGATTCTTATGGTCCATATAGATCTTGAACGGATGAACGGCTCCTTCCAAAAGATACTTCCATTCCTGCAACGCTAGTTTGATGGCCAAAAGCTCCCGGTCACCAATGGAATAGTTTCATTCAGATGAGGAGAAAATCTTAGAGAAGAAACCGCAGGTGACGAGCCGCCCAGATGAAGACCTTTGAGAAAGTACTGCTCCGGCACCAACACCAGAGGTGTCTACTTCGAGAATGAAAGGTTTATTGACTTCAGGACGATGCAGTATGGGAGCTGTAGCAAAGGCTTGTTTCAAGGACCAAAAAGCATCATTAGCCTCCAAGGACCACACATGTGGATTGGATCCCTTGCGAATCAGAGAGGAGATGGGTCTGGTCAGAGAAGAAAAGTGAGGAATGAACTGTCGATAGTAATTCGCGAAGCCGAGGAAACGCTGGAAAGCCTTGATACCCGAGGAGAAACAGAGGAGGGACGAATGCACAGGAGACCGGAAGGAGCAGGAGAAGCAGAAGCGCGCCGGGACGCCGTGGAATGGTGAGTATGAGGAGGCACCCGAGGCAGCGGCGGTGTAACATGGGTACATCCACTTTTGATGCAAAGGATCAATAAAGGTCATTTCAACCGTTTGTATGCAGCTCTCAGGATACATCCGGACAAGTTTTTCAACTATTGTCGGATGAGGATTCCAACGTTTGACATTTTGTTGGAGATTTTGTGGCCATGGATCACCAAGAAGGACACCAGGATGCGCAAATCTATATCTGCAGAGGAGCGCTTTATCCTTACGTTACGGTATGTATTCATCCTCTATGTTGAAATCAGGCATTTTAATTTCATGGCCTTAGCCCTTTTAAAAAAACAAAAAAAAACAAACATAATTGTTATGTTGCTTCAACATCATTTGTGCTTTTATAATATATGTTAGTCTTTAAAACATCAAAGCCATCGCATGTATTTAATTTTTGATTACACATGGCTCCATAAATTTCTATCTTTGGTAAGCAATCCACTCCCAAGGCTATTTACTGATTGATATAATGTTTGTGACAGCGATTATGGGGTGATTTGGTATGGTGCCCATGTGCGGCTATGTTATTGCACTTGCACCTTATGCTATGCAGTTGTCTGCACAAAGTGGCCAGGCATAAAATTGTGGAGCCCTTTCTCCTTTATGGTGTCTCTTCCTGCATCTCATTTTTGATACCTGTTGTTGCTATTTAATATTGAATCTGTTTGTGCTAATAAATTTTCTACTTTTAATATACCTGATTGCTCTTCTGGCTCTCCGTTTTTTGAAGTACACTATTTAGAGCGGGTTTGTTTTGGTTTGCTGTATGTTGGCTAATGTTATAGCCTTATATGTGACATCTATACAATGTCATTGAGGTTTTTGTGCTTTTTAGGTTTATAATTGTAGATATTGGGGCCTATGGGATAACTGGAGACTCAAGAGTCTTCAGTTCTTCCATTATGGGTCGGCGGCTGCGCAATAATGAGTTGGATCTCCCACCCCCAAGTCACATACCAGGGGCAAATTTGGATGCGGTGCCTTACATCATGGTAGCAGATGAGGCGTTTCAATTATCACAGAACATCATGAGGCCCTATCCACGGAGAGGCCTGGACTACCGGCGCTGAATTTTTAATTTGCGTCTTTCCCGCACCTGCCGTCTGGTAGAGTGTTCCTTCTGCATTCTCTGTGCCAAATGGCGGGTGCTGCAGTCCACAATTCAACTGAGTGAAGGCAATGTCAATGGCGTGATAAAAGCATGAGTTGTTCTTCACAACTTTACAAGATACCATGATTGTCCATCATCTGCTGATGATGAAGTTGATTCTGCAAATATTGTTTTATCTACTACACGTGTTCTTCCTTCACGTCGTCAGCCCTCTGGGCTAAACGTTCGTGATATGTTAACCAATTATTTTGTAACACCCGAGGGATCTACTGTCTGGCAAGACAATGCTGTTTCTATATAGTTTTTTTTTGGTCTTCTAAGTTAATAAATATAATAATGTTGCTGTTTGAATTGTGTTGTATGGTTTTTAAATAAAAAATATGTAGTCCTAACAATACATGACACTCATTGATGGTAAAATGTTTTTACTGGTCAAAGGATATACCGTATATACTCGAGTATAAGCCGACCCGAGTATAAGCCGACCCCCTAATTTTGCCACAAAAAATGGGGAAAACTTATTGACTCGAGTATAAGCCTAGGGTGGAAATGCAGCAGCTACCGGTAAATGTCAAAAGTAAAAATAGATCATTATTTCCCCATAGCTGTGCCATATAGTGCTCTGCGCCGTTCATTATTGCCCTATAGCTGTGCCCCATATAGTGCTCTGCGCCGTTCATTATTGCCCTATAGCTGTGCCCCATATAGTGCTCTGCACCGTTCATTATTGCCCTATAGCTCTGCCCCATATAGTGCTCTGCACCATTCATTATTGCCCTATAGCTCTGCCCCATATAGTGCTCTGCACCGTTCATATTGCCCCATAGAAAGCTCTGCCCCATATAGTGCTCTTGCACCGTTCATATTGCCCCATAGAAAGCTCTGCCCCATATAGTGCTCTTGCACGTTCATATTGCCCCATAGAAAGCTCTGCCCCATGCACCGTTCATATTGCCCCATAGAAAGCTCTGCCCCATATAGTGCTCTGCGCCGTTCATATTGCCCCATAGAAAGCTCTGCCCCATATAGTGCTCTTGCACCGTTCATATTGCCCCATAGAAAGCTCTGCCCCATATAGTGCTCTGCGCCGTTCATATTGCCCCATAGAAAGCTCTGCCCCATATAGTGCTCTGCACCGTTCATATTGCCCCATAGAAAGCTCTGCCATTGTCGCTGCTGCTGCTGCAGTAAAAAAAAAACACATACTCACCTCTCTTGCTTGCAGCTCCCGGCGTCTCGTTCCGGCGTCCGGTCCCGGCGTCTCTCTGCTCTGACTGATCAGGCAGAGGGCGCCGCGCACACTATATGCGTCATCGCGCCCTCTGACCTGAACAGTCAGAGCGCAGACGCCGGGAAGATGGAGCGGCGCCCGGCGGCTGGAACGCGGACAGGTGAATATTACATACTTATCTGGTCCTGGCGTCCGGCTCCTTCTCCAGACAGCTGGTCTTCGGTGCCGCAGCTTCTCCCTCTATCAGCGGTCACCGTTACCGCTGATTAGAGAAATGAATAGGCGGCTCCACCCCTATGGGAGGTGGAGCTGCCTATTCATTTCTCTAATGAGCGGTCCCACTTGACCGCTGATAGAGGAAGAACTGCAGCACCGAAGACCGTGGGACGGTAGGGGGAGCGTCAGGATCGCTGGAAGCAGGTAAGTATACCTCAGTGCCCTCTCCCCCTCACCCGCCGACCCCACCGCCGACCATGACTCGAGTATAAGCCGAGAGGGGCACTTTCAGCCCTAAAATTTGGGCTGAAAATCTCGGCTTATACTCGAGTATATACGGTATATATAGTAGGCCAAAACATATTCACATCATATGTCATTTTAGGCATATTAACCTGAGAAAACATTAAAGCTTAACATGCAAAGGCCACAAATAAAATTAAACACAAAAAAACTTCACGGACAGCCAAATAACACTTAAAATCAAATTACAGGTTCTGGTAGGTTGGGGGTGGTGATGGCGGGTGGCCAGCATGTGCGGAACTTGGCCTAGGTGGTTGACCAACCTGACTGTCAACCTGTAGTATGCCAGATATATATATGGATTTTGTTGCAAGGCTCAATCCTGTGTCTGAGAGAAAAATTGTTGTTGAGGGTAGAAGTGCATTATCTCCTGGGAACTTGCTTGAGCCATTTGGTCATACACCCAATATGGCGATGTTGAGCAGACACATGTTGGGACCAGCCTCCAAACGTGTGTCTGCTTAAGTAGCCAGATTGGGCAGGTGCTGTATACTCATACATTGGCCTAGGTTGGGTTCGCTGTTGGGTTTGGGCAGCCTGTGGCTGTGGTGCAATACGTGGCGGGGGTGCTGCTGCAACTGTTTCTGTTTGTCCCTGCGGAATGTCTTGCACTGCAAGAAGGTTGCTAGATGACATTTGCCAACTTTCAAGATAGTTAAAGACAGGAGTAGGGTTGTTTGGGGGTGTTGCGGCATCTATAACTATTTGGATAGAACCTCTGGTCCGCAGCCTGAGCGGTCGTGGAAGGGGATGCAAGTAGTGGGCAAGACTGCGGAAGTATGCTTCCTCCCCATCATCATGGGCAGCCCTAGACAAATAGTCCAACACCCCTGTATCCACTTGCCTACTGGCGCCAGTGGTAGAAGACACCCTTCTGCGCCACCCACGGTGTGGTCTTGTAGAAGGCTGCGGTAATGTATCCAGAGCCAAGGTTGGACTGCTGCTGTGGGCCCCTTCCTCCACCTCTGGATTGGCCTCCTATGTGGCAGAAGACGCTGCTGGTAGTGGTGGTTGGTTGCTGGCTGCTGGTTGGGCAGATGTGCTAGCCACTTCAGCACCTTCACCAACGGGGTCAATCACCACCTCATAGTCAGATGCAGTCTCTCTTTTGGTAAGGTTTGACTCTGTTCTGTTAATCTAAATTTAAATAAAAACTTACTTAAAAAAATATTCAGGTTATAACATGTGTATCAAATTTTTGGACATGCATGCACTTACGGTCGGAGCTCCATCACCGGTGCAAGAAAATTAAGATGCTCAAAATATACGTATTTTCTTTTTTGGGGGGCTGCATCACCACTACGCCTAAAAAGTTGACGTTCACGCTGGTACTGGTCATGGCAAGTCCGCCAGCGTCTATTGAGATCATTCGCTGCAAAGAAACACAAGAATTATTTTAACTATCAAGAACATAACTCCAACATTTACAGGGTTTGCAATCGCACACGGGCCCTGGAGCCTAGCGGGACATAAAAGTCCCTTTGTCCTATATAAAAGGACTATTGCTAGTAAATTTAACACATATTTGGGTGTCATGTTGCTGATTTCGCATGCGCCAACAAGAGTTAACAGTTACCTCACTAATAACCACATCACATGTGATGTGTTCATGGTAATTTTTCTCATGAAGGCAATTTTTAATATATTTTGGAAAAGGATGGTACTTACAAATATCTTGCTGCACCTCATGAGGTCGGTCATCAAAATCGGGCAACATGTGGTGAGAGATTGACCTCCATGATGCATCTTTATGTGCACGGTCCGCATAATGTGCGTCGCGTTGGTCCCATAATTCTGGTCTATAATGGACCAGAGCTATCAGCATCTCTACATTTATATGTCTGACCATGCTGCTACACTCCGTGGAGGTGTGCTTCCTGGTTTTCTCTACAGTGTGGCCAAGAAATTTGCATGCCAAAGCTTCCTGCTAATGGATGATTCAATTTCCTGTCACCTGGAGAAGTCTTCCGTATTTCTCGCAATTCACACGCATGGTCCGTGTGCAATCTGATTTTTTCTCGCACCCATAGACTTGCATTGGCGATTCTCGGCCGAGATACGCTGACAATCGCAGCATGCTGCGATTTCACTCGGATCCTGAATATGGCCGAGAAAACAATGGATAATAGGAGCTGCCCCATAGATTAACATTGGGCCGAGTGCTATGCGATTTTTTTATCGCATTGCACTCGTCCGTATTACGGTCTAGTGTGACTCCGGCCTAACACTTCAAATGGAATCTTGCCCAGAGCGTGACTTCTTGGTCTTGAATGTGTGCACTGACACTGAAGGAGCTCTGCATGCGCTCCCACACAGCACCAGTGTCATCAGTGTACTGAGAAGCCACTGGAGACAGAAGGAAGGAATGAATGCATGCGCACAATGACGCTGTGTGTACGCACTCTCGCTGGTGCCCTGCAGAGTTAGTGCACATGTGCAGGGCAGGGCATTTGAAAGAAACAGCACTGTCTTTGGGCAATCAAGCTCTTTCAATCATAAGAGGAGGAGAGCTGAATTAGGCTATGTTCTCTCATTGCACTTTTTGCTAGTTTTTTTCATGCAAATTTTAAGCTGCATTTAAGCTGCTTACAAAAAGCAGGTCTTGCTGTGTGTGTTTTTTTTTTGCTGTGCTTTTATTGTTGCGTTTTTTGCTGTCTCTTGTGCATGTTGATAAAGTTTAGAGGCCCCAAAAAACAGCCTGATAAAACTTCCTTAGGTTTTTGCTCCAAAAACGTGGAAAAAAACTGATACCTGTGTTTTTGCTCTTACCCATTGTTTCCTATCTGTGAAAAAATGCTGCATATATGCTGAAAACAGCTGAAAAGAGACATGCTGCAGTTTGCAAAAACACACTTTGCAGGTAATGTAAAACGCTGCTTAAAATTTGCATTAAAAAACGCAGTTAAAAAAAATGCTGCAAAAATGCAACGTGTGAACATAGTCTTGCAGTTGAGGGGTTGTAATGATGCATTGAACTTTTGGCTCCATCTTGTGTGCATTGGAACTCCCTCATCTGCATAAGAAATAACATGCTTTTCTGAAAAATGAAGCAAATAAAAACTACACTATAAGCATGATTTGAATAGGGGCTAAGTCTCCTTTATAATTTTAAATAAGTAATTAAAATTTAATTTTGGTGCACCCAGATTCCCAATAAACCTGCCTTGTCTTACATGAAAGAATCACTATCACCTACCCAGCCTAACTCTTGACACACATATATTCATAGAAAATAATTACAATTATGAAATAGGGCAGTGACTTCATTTCAAGAACTTCTCTGTCCTTTACCATATAATAAATTATTTTAATCAAATGCTTACATTTTCCTTAGTCCTAGCCCTATATTTATGTTTTAATAGACTTGCCGTGTGTATTTTTTTGAGTATTGTGTTTTAATACTCCTTATAGCAAGTATTTATACACATATTGTCTTGGATTAGATGAATGAAAATCCGATATCACTGCACAACTGTGAACCTCATCATCGACATAGAGAAAATCAAATCATCTAGGAGTTGATTGTCTACGAGAAGACCACACAGTTTATTTGTGTGCTTCCTCATCATCAAAGAGGTACTAACAAACAGAAGACATCTGGGGGTCCGCATTTTACTGCATGGGGGACAGCATTATACTCTAAGGGGGGATGCATTATACTCCATGAGGGGGGCTGAATTATACTCTGAGGGGGGCTGCTTTACACTCTATTAGGGGGCTGCATTATACTATATGGAGGGGGCTGCATTATAGTCTGAGGGGGCTACATTGTATGCATTATATTCTATGGTGGGGCTGAATTATACTATCTATGGGGCTGCATTATACTCTATGGTGTTGCTACATTATACTCTACTCAAAGGGGGCTGAATTATACTCTATGGGGGCTGCATTATACTCTATGGGGGCTGCATTATACTATGGGGTTCAATATAATATATGTACTATATGGGGGCTGCATTATAATATACGGGACCTGCATTACACTCTATCAAGGATTACGGGGAATACATTATACTTTACTAGTGATGGGCGAGCACTAAAATACTTGGGTGCTCGTTGCTCGGGTTGAGCAAATTGGAATGCTCGGGTGCTCAACCTGAGCAATGAGCCCAATGTAAGTCTATGGGAAACTCAAGCATTTTATCAGCGGCCCCCTGGCGGTCTGCAGGGGAACTAGAAATTGCAAAAATCGATGGGAACAGTTCTCAAATGACATGGGAACAGCATGGGGAAGACCCCTGGAAGCTTTTCTGACTCCCAGGTCACTGCTGTAAACAATGTTGTCAGAGTCTTCCGCCACTTTTACAGACTCACAATAAAACATACAAAAACTAAACCAAAATGAATTTTCCTGGGAAATATGTTACGGAACATCCATTCCAGGGTAATGGCAAAATAACTAACAAAAAAAAAATGCTCCTCCACTCCTTGGGCTATGTTCACATAGAGTATTTTGATGCATTTTTGAACTTTCGCATTGCTTTGAATTCACTGTGGAATGTCATTTTAACATTTTGCAACCTTATCTGGCCATGTGGTGTGTGACACATCATCGGATACATCCTGTTTCATTTATGAAGGAGGGACTCTGAAAGTCACAAAGCCTATTTTTATAGGGCCATCAGGCGACCTTTAATATAGTTAAATAGCCAGCAGTCGGCCCTCACTATTCTTAAGGTACCGTTACACTAAACGACTTACCAACGATCACGACCAGCGATACGACCTGGCCGTGATCGTTGGTAAGTCGTTGTGTGGTCGCTGGGGAGCTGTCACACAGACAGCTCTCTCCAGCGACCAACGATCAGGGGAACAACTTCGGCATCGTTGAAACTGTCTTCAACTATGCCAAAGTCCCCGGGTAACCAGGGTAAACATTGGATTACTAAGTGCAGGGCCGTGCTAACCCGATATTTACCCTGGTTACCATTGTAAAAGTAAAAAAAAAAAAACACTACATACTCACATTCCGATGTCTGTCACGTCCCCCGCCGGCGTCCACAGGGTTAAAACTGCTTTCGGCAAGAGCGCTGCTAATGCACGCATTGCTGCCGAGAGCTTCCCGCACTGACTGTCAGCGCCGGCCGTAAAGCAGAGCACAGCGGTGACGTCACCGCTGTGCTCTGCTTTACTGCCGACACTGACAGTCAGTGCAGGGAAGCTGACGGTGGGGGACGTGACAGACATCAGAATGTGAGTATGTACTGGTTTTTTTTTTTAACTTTTACAATGGTAACCAGGGTAAATATCGGGTTACTAAGCGCGGCCCTGCGCTTAGTAACCCGATATTTACCCTGGTTACAAGTTAACACATCGCTGGATCAGCGTCACACACGCCGATCCAGCGATGACAGCGGGTGATCAGCGACCAAAAAAAGGTCCTGATCATTCCCCAATGACCAGCGATCTCCCAGCAGGGGCCTGATCATTGGTCGCTGTCACACATAACGAGATCGTTAGTGGGATCGTTGCTACGTCACAAAAAGCGTGACGTTGCAAAGATATCGTTAACAAAATCGTTATGTGTGAAGGTACCTTTAGAGAGCCATCAGCCGGCTATGCTTTGCTGTTCCCATTGTTAAATAGTGGGTCTCTTATACTGTTATTATGTATGTAGTGAGTGGCAGGGCTGCCCAAAATTTGGATGCACCCCAATACAGAGACATACAGGAAGCCTCCTGAAAACAATGTTCCCACTATTAGGAAATGGGTCTGTTTGCCTATGCAGTGAAGCAATGGCTGCCAAAAATTTGGAGGAATTCCAATGCCCCTTGGAAGAGACGTACAGGTCAGAGGGCATCCTGAAAACAATGTTCCCATTATTAGGAAGTGGGTCTCCCATAGTGTTTTCCTATGCAGTGAATGCAAGGGATGTCAAAAGTTGGTGGCACTCCAATGCCCCTTTGAAGAGACGTAGAGGAGGGCCTCATGAAAAAATGTTTCTATTATAAAGGAGCTGGTCTCCTATACTTGTAATGGCCATGTACTAAGTGTAAAGGCTGACAAACATTTACCCCTGGGGGTATGCATGAACATACTGTATAACAATTTTTTTTTTACAGGCATGATAAACACCCTTTAAAATAATTATGTGGGTCTTGCATCACGGACCACGGCCACACTGGTGATATGGTTGTGGAGGATGAGGATGAGGAGAAGGAGGAGGACAACAGCAAATAGCCAAAATCAGGAAGCGTATACCCATGTGTGGGTGTAAAGAGGTGCATGAGAATAGACCTCCCAAAAAAAGACACTGGATTTGAGATTATGTTATGCTGCTATCATTCATTGGTGTTGAGAAGTCTGGACCAATCCAGCCCTTGTTCATTTTTATAAGAGTCAACCTGTCAGCATTCCCAGTTGACAGGCGGATGCGCTTATCAGTTATAATTCCACCAGCAGTACTAAAAACCTGCTCTGACAAAATACTAGCGGCAGGGCAGGCCAGTACCACCAAGGCATAGAGAATCAGTTGCATGCCACGTGTCCAGCTTGGATACTCAATAATTATAAGGCACAGAGGAATCACGGAGGATGCTGTTATGGTCAGCAAGGTACTCCCTCAGTATCTTCTGAAACTCCTTATGAGAGTACCCTGTGCCTCAGGACCTGTATGATGGTAGGGTGTGAGAAAACTCTCCCAGAACTTTGCCAGTGTTCCCCTGGGAATTTTTTTAAATGTGTTCACAACAAGGGCCTTTTGGTACTGCCCCATTTTAGTAGACCTGTCCGCCTCACGAATAAGAGATAGAAAGTTCTCCTTGTAGCGTGGGTCTAGAAGCTTCACATACCAGTAATGACTGTCACCCAAAATTTTGAGAATGCGAGGTCATGGGAAAGGTAGCGTAACATAAACTCAGCCATGAATGCCAGACTACTAACAGGCAAGACTTCCAGGTCCTCACCAAGAGGACGACTGAACATGCTCTCCTTCTCCCTGTCCTCATGCTATCCACACTGACAAGACGGTATGACAGTTGTGCAGGTAGTTTTGTCTATAGCGCATGAAACTAGCTCATGTTCTTCTTCCTCCTCTTCCTCATTGTTACCCAGTCCACGTTGGGATGAGATGACGCTGGGCTGTGTGTAATCACCCTGTATGGTTCCTTGCTCCATCTCATCATGATCTGCCTGCAATGCATCATCTTTGATTGTGAGCAGAGAGAGTTTCAGAACACAGAGAAGCGGGATGGTGACGCTAATAATGGCGTCATTTCCAATCACCATCTTGGTGGAGTCCTCAAAGTTTGGGAGGATGGTACATACTGTATGTCTGACATCCATGTCCACTCCTGAGGTCTTATGTGTGGAGTCTGAACTAAATATCAACAGCCTTGTTGATGCTGATAGTCAACAACTGCCCTCTTCTGCTCACGAGTTCTTTCTAACATCTGCAGAGTAGAGTTCCAACGCGTGAGGACATCACACAGCAGTCGGTGAGCCGGAAGCTGCAAATGCTGCTGAAGCATGGCAAGGACAGTGGAAACTGTAGCTAACTTTCTAAAATAGGCACACAGGTGGCATACTTTGACAAGCAGATCCAGCAGCTCCAGGTAGGTTTTGAGAAACCACATTTACGCTTGCATTCCAAGGACTTGGGTATGGACAACTGAACGCTGCGCTGGGACAAGGATGTGGATGTGTTTGTTGATGGTGCAAGTTGAGTGTGTGCAACGACAGGTGCAGGGCAGGAGGCACCTTCACATGTACCATGGACAGGGGATTGGCTTGCATGCACAACAGCAGAAGAAGAAGTGGTGCCACCTGCAGACACTGTTCCTGGACCCTTGAGTTCGGCCCACAAATTCGGGTGCTTTTGCTACCATGTGCCTGACCATGCAGGTGGTAGTCAGGCTGGTAGTTTTGCTACTCCTGCTGAGGCTGGCCTGGCAGGAGGTGTACATGGTCTTTTTGGGGTTATCGGCAGAGTCTTTAAAAAATAACCAGACTCAGGAAGACCTAACAGTTGTACTGGCAACTTCTGTCATGTTTGTGTTATGGAGAACGGTTGCCTGCCTTCTGTCTGCGGCCACCACACTGCTTCTTTCAGCCTGTTGGAGTGCTATGCCTCCCTCCCCCGTGTGCTGTTGTCCTTGCTCTGCATGTCCTCCTGCCAGGTTGGGTCAGTTACTATATTATCCACCACCTCTTCTTCCACTTCCGCACCCTGGTCCTCCTCCGGATTTTCTGACAATTATGACTCATCATCGTCCACCTCTTGTGACACTTTCCCATCGTCGCCTTCGAGGGACTGTGGCTACTCTAATATTTGGGCATTGCTAAATTAAATCTCCTCTTGCCCCGCTTCAAGTTCCCCGGGGCGAGAGGCCCGAATCTATAAATGGAAAAGTGAACAGCTCTTTGGAGTGTCCAAGTGTGGGATCAGTTGCCTCCGGGCACTTGGAATGGTGCGAGAAAGGAGGTTCAGGATGAGGAATATATGGTCCAGACTCACGGCTACTGAGATGTGACCGTGTGGAGGACAGGGTGGTGGTGGTTGTGGCAAAATGACTGGAAGCATTATCCGCTATCCAAATAACAACCTTTTGACTTGACACTGCTCTTGGTTCAATAGTGGTATGCTATGGTCCCCTAGTAACTAGGACAGGAAGATGTGGGTGTTTGTTGTGGCACAATTTCAGCTTGCTCACGGCCTCGGCTTCTGCATGCACATCACCATCATGTCCAGTTCCCCGTCCTTTGCCACATGCCTTGCCCATTTTAAATGGAGGACAATATTTTCCACGTTCACTAGAAATGGCTGAATTTGGAGCAAACTTATATGTGATCCGTGTGAAGGAAAATTACAGTTTTACATAGCTGGCCTGTATTTTTAACAGCAAACTGGTGTCAATAACTTCGCTACCACATTGCAACAAAATTTAAATGGAGGCCAGAAATGGCAGAATTTTGAGTGCACTTATGTGTGATCCGTGTGACAGACAAACCACAGTTTTAAATACCTGGCCTGTAGGTAACTATTTTTAACAGCAAACTAGTATCAATAACTTCGCTAACACACTGCATCAAAATGAGTGCACTTATTTGTGATCCGTGTGACAGACAAACCACAGTTTTGAATAGATGGATTTTTAGCGCTGTAATATGGATAGGATCTGGATATATTCTGCAGTGCCAACAAGCAAATGTAGCTTGCTCCTCGGTCTGCGGCGGCACACACACACGGCTCCTCCATTTTCTGGGGTTTGAGTTCCTGCATTCCTGAGCTCGTCATCCTGCAGCCGTAGTCGGAGGGGGCGGTCGCTACTTTTGGCGCCGCTTTCGCGATCTCCTCCCATGGCACGCCCTCCTTCTTGGCGGCGGTTTTGGCGGGAATCTTTGCGGCAGTTAGCAATTCACAGTATTTGCAATAAGTCACAGTTCAATGTTATGATCCGGTGACCATGGAGCAGCATGAGAACCTACACTGGAGTAAATGGTAACTATACTGACCGCAAATCCTGATCTTAACACCGCAACTAGAAATAGCCGTGGGATGTACCTAACAAAACCTAGACACCTCGTCACAGCCGAAGGACTAAATACCCTTAAAGATGGAAATAGGAATACTATCTTGCCTCAGAGCAGAACCCCAAAGAATAGGCAGCCCCCCACTAATATTGGCTGTGAGTAGGAGAGGAAAAGAAGCACACAGGCAGAAAAACAGGATTTAACACAGGAGGCCACTCTAGCTAAAATAGGAAAGGATAGGACAGAGTTCTGTGCGGTCAGTATTAAAACCCTTCAAAAATATCCACAGCAGATAATACAAAAAATCCCACCATCCAACTAAAGACGTGGGGCGTATATCTGCAACTCCAGAGAAAAATACACTCAGAGCAAGAATGCAATCAAAAAATCTTTGCTGAATTGGCAGCTAAGCAGGAGAAGCCAGAAAGGGATCCAACACCTCACAAGAAACATTGACAACTGGCCAGGACTAATGAGTCCAGGAAACCTAAATACCCCAGTCAGAATTGCAATTAGCAGATACACCTGTCCAGGACTGCAGCCCAGGCACAACTGCATTACCACCTGCCACCACCAGAGGGAGCCCAGAAGCAGAATTCACAACAGTTCAAGCACAATTCAATCACAGTTCCAAGGCACACAAGACCTGATCCTTCAAGCTTAAGTGGGATCCTGTTCGTGACACCAAGTTGGAGCGCCTCCAGACGTAGGGCCACGGGGTACTCGGTACCGGTCCTCTCTGTCTCGGTTCTAGGGTTGTCACGGTGGCTAGACCCAGTCCGTGACCCTGCTAAGGGGCGTCCAATAAAAGGTGATGAAAGTCGGCCAAGATTTCGTGACACCACCTGTGGTATTTGGTCAGGGTGACTGACGCTGCTTGGGGCCCACTGGGGTGGTGTTATGGCAGCTAGATGGTATACCTTCCCACAGGTGAAGTGAATCCCCAGGACTTTACAGTAGTGTAGGAGGCAATGATGTAAGGCGAGGTCAATAACGAGGACACAGGGTTGCAGTTTCTTTACCTTTTACTGTAGGCTTCGGGATCCACAATCCAGAGCACTGAGACTGGCCGGTCCGAAGGCACATCCAGAGTTCCCTTTGCAGGTGGAAATCGTTGCCTACCAACTAGCGCCTGTGTGTTGTAGTCCTTCCCTGCTGAGCATTCGGGATAGTCCTCACAACTCTCTCTCTTATCAGTTCTTTCTCTTCTCCGTCCCCCAATTTTATCTGGCTAGGACACACCTGTATAATGGGTAGGCTCGGAGCTATTCTGGGACCCTAGAGACGCCCCTCTCCACGTTTGCCCCCTATGTCTTCTTAGGTGATTTAAGGTAGACAGCCAACCTATAATCAAGTGTCCTGCCGCTGTTTGAAGTAATGCATGGAGCCAGTTACTTCCTCGGCGTTCCGGCCATCGGCTACGCGCCTCAGTAGGGGCACGTCTCCTACTGGTTTATCTCCTTGTGCTGTGATCTCGTTTCTCACTTCTCGACAATATCCTTCTCTTCGTGTCCTTTCTTAGGATGCCGCCGCAAGGTAGTGCAGGCGCGGCTCCGTCACGTTCTGTCCTTTCTGCTAGGCACCTGCCAGGAACCCACTCCTGACAGGTCCTCCCTGGAGCTCTCCCAGGCTGCATTCTCTCTAACTTCCTATCCAACCGCCAGTTTTACCAAAGTGTAAGGAGTGGCCTAATACATTGTGCCTTTTGCTCCCCCTGGTGGTCGGAGTGTGAAGTGTAATGTGTGACTGTGATACCTGGTCAGGTGAACTCCTTTAGTGCAATCAGACATAGCATCACTCCACTTAGCGGCAGAGCGACGTTACTGCAACGACCAGGACTCTGGGGTGCTGCACTAGCAAAATGGGACTTAATAGAGAGGGAGGCTTTGGAGACCTCCTCTGACCACAATTTGGGATTTGCTCCCTTCTTAGTGAGGGCAACCAGGGGAGCTACCAAAGTTGAGAAGTGAGGAATGAACTGGCAATAATAGTTGATGAACCCCATAAAGCGCTGCACCGCTTTGAGAGAATGGGGTTCTTGCCAGTCCATAACAGCCTGTAACTTGGCGTGATCCATAGCCAATCCTTGGGCCGAGATGACATAGCCCAGGAAAGGCAAAGACTCCTGCTCAAGCACACACTTCTCCAACTTGGCATTGAGGGAGTTTGCCTGTAGGAGGTCAAAGACTTTGCAAACATCTGGAGAGTAGATGGGAATATCATCCAGATAGATTACAACTGAGGTGTAGAGCATATCCTGGAAGATATCATTCACAAAGTCTTGGAAAATGTCTGGGGCATCACAGAGCCCAAAGGGCATCACCAGGCATTCATAGTGCCCATCCCTGGTGTTAAAAGCCGTCTTCCATTAGTCCGCCTCACGGATGCGAATCAGGTTGTAAGCACCCCGCAGATCTAGTTTAGTAAATACCTTTGCTCCCCGAAGCCTATCAAAGAACTCAGTGGGTACTTGTTCTTAACGGCGATGGCGTTAAGACCCCTGTAATCTATGCATGGATGTAATTCTCCATTCTTCTTCTGCACAAAGAAGAACCCAGCCCCTGCAGGTGACACTGACTTCCTAATGAATCCTCTTGTAAGATTCTCCTGGATGTACCGAGACATTGCCTCTGTCTCCGGGAGAGATAATGGTTAGACTCGACCCCGGCAGGCTCAGCACCAGGCAAGAGGTCATTAGGACAGTCATAGGGGCAGTGAGGCGGAAGGGTCTCCGCAGCCCTTTTTGGAGAACACGTCCGCATAGGGCCAATATTGCTTGGGGAGAGAGGAAAGATCTGCGGGTACCTCATTAGTAGCAACCTGAACGTACTCCCTTTGACATCTACCCTCACAAGATTCACTCCATCTCAAAATTCTGCCTGTGGACCACTCTATATGAGGGGACTGGTACCATAGCCAAGGTATCCCTAACAGGACCTCATCAATTCCCTCAGGAATGATGAGTAAAGAAATAATCTCCTGATGAGGTGGCAACATTGATAGAGTAAATGGGATGGTCTGGTGTGTTATCTGTGAGGGCAGTGTTGACCCATTCACCACTTGTACGGTACGGTCACTGGTTTGGCAAGCATCACAAGGGGTATTGTGTGTCATTGGGCGAAGGCAGATGACATAAAATTGCCCTCCGCAACGGAATCCACGCAAAGCTCTACCGAATGAGTGGATGAGCCTATTGTAATTGTCCCCTTAAAGGACAGTTTGGAGGAAAACATTGCCGTGTCTAGTGTACCTCCTCCTACAACCACCAGACGCTGACATTTTCCTGACCTCTGGGAACATCTGGAGGCAAGATGTCCTGACTGCCAGCAGACATGACAGGCCTTGAGTGCACGAGCGGTCCAGGACTTAGATCCCGCTCATGACACCTCCATGGCCTCATGTGACTCGGGTGCCTGGATTGGAGATCCCAAAAGTTTGGCGAAGGTGGGAGCCAACCAAAACCTCTGCCTACACTGGGCTCGCTCCAACCTTCATTTGTTAAAATGAAGATCTATGCATGTAGATACAGCTATTAGCTCCTCCAGTGTGGCGGGAATCTCCCTAGTGGCCAAAGAATCTATCACATGGTCAGCCAGCCCCCTCCAAAATATCCAACCACTCCAGCTCATATGCTAAAGTCCGGAAGTGGATGGCAAAATGGCTGACCATGGATGAGCCCTGAGTGAATGCCAACAGTTGGAGCGCCATATCATGGGTAACTCGAGGTCCTAAAAGACCTGTTTCAGAGTGCTCAAGAACAGCGGAGCACTCTGCACCACATGATCGCCACGCTCCCACAGCGGTGTAGCCCACTCCACTGCCCTGTCTGACAGGAGAGATATAATGATTCCCACCTTTGCCCGCTTTGTGGGAAAACGTGCTGCCAGGAGCTCGAGGTGTATTGCGCACTGGCTCACGAAACCCTCACAATATTTACTATCACCAGAGTCAGAACAGGGGTGGCAGTGAACAAACTTGTGGCAGCCACGCTAGCAGCCTGAGCAGCTACGGTGGTAACATCCACAGCTGAGGTTGAGTGCTCGAGAGCCGCCAACCTGCCCTCCAGCTGCTGGATGTACCGCAGCAGTTGCTGCTCGTCCACCATTACTAGCCAGTCCCTAGCGCTAGTATACTGTTAGGGCTAGCGGAACGCACCAAGTAATAGAGAGATTGATACGAGGTGCGTCCGCAGCCCGGGTTCACCGTGCAGAGATACCTGCTGCAAAGTAATGGTGGATGGACACTGAGACCACATGTGGGTTAAACTTCACCCCGTGTGAAATGTAAGCGACCTCTATTGCATCACAGAGTCACGCTGTACACAGAAACTAATACCCTAACTACGGTTGTGCTTGCTCTGGAACTCTTCTGTGCTAACCGCACAGATGAAGGAACCAGATGCTAAGCCAAGGCTAATTGCTCCCACTGATGCTAGCTGCCTGCCTGAGTGTACAGCCCCAAAGCTAAACAGACTCACACCACATATATATTGAGTGGTAGAGTATTCACTGGCAACAGCCAAACACAAATGATACTAGCGCATGGCCGTGCGACCATGCAAACCTTTTATAGTTGTAGCTCTCAGGACCTTCCTAGTGGACAAATAGGAGCTTCTACAGGACCTGAGTGTGTGACCCCCGACCTCCAATGAGAGGTCTTCCCTTGGGCATGCCCAGAAGGAGAGAAGCAGGACGTAGTCCCAGGAGCGCCTGCTCGCCGCCGAACAGTACTGGTTACAATGGCTGAACCTCGAAGGGCAGCAGTAACCACATGTGCAGTATCTGTCCGAGCCAGGCGCTGGGACCGACTGCTCCGCTGAGCAGGTTCCACTGTGGCTGGAGGAGAATGGGAGATCGCAGCGGACATGGTTCGAGATTCCCCATGTGCAGCGGCAGGAACTTAACACCTAACATACCGTTGCTTAGTTCTATTCCTCCCATTCTGTAGCTGTAATTTTATTTTTCATTGCCCAGATGTAGAATCTTGGATTTCACCCTGTTAAGCAACATTCTATTAGTTGCTGCCCATTGTTCAAGCCTACCAAGATCCTTCTGAATCCTTTCTCTATCTTCTCTTGTGTTAGCTATCCCTCCTAGCTTTTGCATTGTCTGCAAATTGGATCAGTTTACCTTCAGTTCCCTTATCTAGATCATTCATAAATATGTTGAACAACACTGGGGCCAGGACAGAGCCTTGTGGTACACCCCTTCCAATTGGATGCCCAACCATTTGGTATCACTCTTTGAATATGATCACTGAGACAGTTATGGATCCACCTAACCGTAGCCTGGTCAATCCCATACTTGTTCATAAAGGATAGTAGGATACACTTTATTAAATGCTTTAATGAAGTTGAGAAGTTTCAATGGTATATAGAATCTTCTGGTTGGGTCCACACTACGTTAAGTCCACATTACGTCAGATTCAGCAGAAAGACTGGCTGGCAGAAGATTATTGCACCGAATTTCAGAGGTGGTCCACGGACACTAAGTGGAATGACCCCGCACTCTGTAGCCAGTTCTGTGAAGAGTTATCTGTAAGGGTGAAGGATAACTCTGGCTATCCATGTGGATTGCCATCTTCGCTAGATACATAATTAGACACCCTAATGTACTGAAGGTTCAGGGCCAAGGGAAATTTTGTCTGAGTCACCTGAGGAACCCATGCAGTTGAGTGCAGCAACTCGTTCTGGAAAGCAGTCTGTTGTTAAGCACAAAGGGGAATATGTTTTTACAGTGGTAGAAAGGGCCATTTGTGGGCACGTGTCATTCCCTATCTCACGGTAAACAGCTGCCAGATAACTAAGGAGCTCGGATTGTGGGATGGTTAGCAACCTGGGTGTAAATATCACCTGTGTGGGTAGGACATAATTTTTTCTGTATGCCTAAGTCCATCTCGGTAAAAATAAGGTAGTTATTTCTGCATTTCCTGACAGTGGGGTGAGGTTTAACTTGATCAACGCTAGGTTTGTTGAGGTCCAGGGCCTCAAACCTCATACACTGTCCAGACCTATACCCATAATTGCCACCTACTCCGCACCCTTGAGACAGGGGTATTTTACTCAAGCCATCAGAGGGTTACTTTTAAAGGTAGGAGCCATGCACTCAGAAGATATTGACTGTTTTCTGCTAGCGGGTTTCCCATCTCCTGTGGTTCTTGGACTTCCTGGGCTCCCTCTGCACAACCCTGTGGTAGATTGGCAGACTCGGGAGATGGTAAAGTGGAGTTAGTATTATCAAGGACATTGCTTGGGCGCTCAACTTGCAAGGATGGACACCCAGTCTGTGCCTAAATACCTGTCTGACTTTTGGGGATGTGTTCTTGGAGCAAGGGTGCCAAGAACTTCCTCCCCATTGTCCTTATGACTGTGCCGTTAATCTTATTCCTGGAGCCAATCTGGCTAAGAGCAGACTATATAATATCTCTAGTTCAGAGAGGCAGGCCATGAAGGATTACATCGTCGAAAGCTTGGCAAAGGGTCATATCAGACCATCCCCCATTTCTCTGAGGTTTTTCTTTCTAAAGAAGAAAAATGAGGGGTTATGCCCCTGCCTAGATGTCCACGAACTCTATCTGACCACGGTCCGGGATTCATATCCACTCCCTCTCATTCCATACCTTTTTAATCAGATTGTAGGCTCAAAATGGTTTTCTAAACTGTGGGGGCCTATAATCTCATTCACATTATAGAGGGGAGTGAGTGGAAAACAGCTTTCAATTTGTCTGATAGATGAAAGGGATAATGTGCTGCTGTATAATTGAAGGTCTAAAATGTTTCAAATAAAGAATGGTGGTTTATTCAACGCGTTTCAAAGTCTGAATGACTTCTTTATCAGGAAATATCACATTATGTGGTATTTCCTGATAAAGAAGTCATTCAGACTTTGAAACTCGTTGAATAAACCACCATTCTTTATTTGAAACACTTTGGACCTTTAATTATTCAGCGGCGCCGACCGTATCCACATTATCCCTTTCATCTATCTACAGTACGGTCACTGGCTGACCCATGGATCTGCTGCAGCAGATATTTTTACACACTTTATCTATTGCTCCATCTGGTGAGTAGAATCTGACTATATTAATTCTATCTGCACCGGATAAGACCCTATTTTGCGCTGATCTTTCCCACAGTATTTCGTTGGTTCAATATGCTTGAGCTACACTATGAGAAACTTATGTTGCCATTTGGGTTGACGAATGCTGCCACCGTTTTTCAGCACTTTTTAAATGACATTTTAACTCACCTGGTAGGTAGATTTGTGCTCACCTATCTTGATGACATATTACCCGGTTGGCTGGGGTAAGTACCCAGTTCGTGCCTAGTTACCTGTCGGTTTTTGGGGATGTGTTCTCTGAGCAGGGGAAACAAGAACTCCCTCCCCATCATCCTTATGATTGCGCCATTAACCCCTTCCCGACCCATGACGCCACGTAGGCGTCATGAAAGTTGGTGCCAATCCGACCCATGACGCCTATGTGGCGTCATGGAAAGATCGCGTCCCTGCAGATCGGGTGAAAGGGTTAACTCCCATTTTACCCGATCTGCAGGTACAGGGGGAGTGGTAGTTTAGCCCAGGGGGGGTGGCTTCACCCCCCCCGTGGCTACGATCGCTCTGATTGGCTGTTGAAAGTGAAACTGCCAATCAGAGCAATTTGTAATATTTCACCTATTATAACTGGTGAAATATTACAATCCAGCCATGGCCGATGCTGCAATATCATCGGCCATGGCTGGAAACACTGATGTGCCCCCACCCCACCCCACCGATCGCCCCCCCAGCCCTCCGATCTGTCCGGTACACTGCTCCGGCTCCCCTCCGTCCTGTGCTCCGCTCCCCCCGTGCTCTTGTCCGCTCCCCCATGCTCCAATCACCCTCCCCGTGCTCCAATCACCCCCCCTGCACTCCGATCCACCCCCCCATACTCCGTTCCACCCCCCCGTGCTCCGTTCCACCCCCCGTGCTCCGTTCCACCCCCCCGCGCTCCGTTCCACCCCTCCCGCGCTCCGATCCCCTCCCCCCATGCTCCAATCCCCCCCCGTGCTCCCTCCCCACCCCATCATATTTACCGATCCTGCCGGGGTCCGTCCGTCTTCTCCCTGGGCGCCGCCATCTTCCAAAATGGCGGGCGCATGCGCAGTGCGCCCACCGAATCTGCCGGCCGGCAGATTCGTTCCAAAATGCATTTTGATCACTGAGATAGATTATATCTCAGTGATCAAAATAAAAAAATAATAAATGACCCCCCCTTTGTCACCCCCATAGGTAGGAACAATAAAAAAATAAAGAATTTTTTTTTTCCACTAATGTTAGAATAAGGTTAGGGTTAGGGCTAGGGTTAGGGCAAGGGTTAGGGGTAGGGTTAGGGCTAGGGCCAGGGTTAGGGCTAGGGTTAGGGCTAGGGTTAGGGCTAGGGTTAGGGTTAGGGTTTCGGTATGTGCACACGTATTCTGGTCCTCTGCGGATTTTTCCGCTGTGTTAACCGGTGCAGATTTATGGCGGATTTACCGCGTTTTTTCTGCGCATTTCACTGCGGTTTTACAACTGCGATTTTCTATTGCAGCAGTTGTAAAACCGCTGCGGAATCCGCACAAAGAAGTGACATGCTGCGGAATGTAAACCGCTGCGTTTCCGTGCAGTTTTTCCGCATCATGTGTAAGGCGATTTTTGTTTCCCATAGGTTTACACTGAACTGTAAACTCATGGGAAACTGCTGCGGATCCGCAGCGTTTTTCGCAGTGTGTGCACATACCTTTAGAATTAGGCTATGTGCACACGGTGCGGATTTGGCTGCGGATCCGCAGCGGATTGGCCGCTGCGGATTCGCAGCAGTGTTCCATCAGGTTTACAGTACCATGTAAACCTATGGAAAACCAAATCCGCTGTGCCCATGGTGCGGAAAATACCGCGCGGAAACGCTGCGTTGTATTTTCCGCAGCATGTCAATTCTTTGCGCGGATTCCGCAGCGTTTTACACCTGTTCCTCAATAGGAATCCGCAGGTGAAATCCGCACAAAAAACACTGGAAATCCGCGGAAAATCCGCAGGTAAAACGCAGTGCCTTTTACCCACGGATTTTTCAAAAATGATGCTGAAAAATCTCACACGAATCCGCAACGTGGGCACATAGCCTTAGGGTTAGGGTTGGAATTAGGGTTGTGGTTAGGGTTGTGATTAGGGTTATGGCTACAGTTGGGATTAGAGTTAGGGGTGTGTTGGGGTTAGTGTTGGAGGTAGAATTGAGGGGTTACCACTGTTTAGGCACATCAGGGGTCTCCAAACGCAACATGGCGCCACCATTGATTCCAGCCAATCTCGTATTCAAAAAGTCAAATGGTGCTCCCTCAATTCCGAGCCCCGACGTGTGCCCAAACAGTGGTTTACCCCCACATATGGGGTACCAGCATACTCAGGATAAACTGCGCAACAATTACTGGGGTCCAATTTCTCCTGTTACCCTTGTGAAAATAAAAAAATGCTTGCTAAAACATAATTTTTGAGGAAAGAAAAATTATTTTTTATTTTCACGGCTCTGCGTTGTAAACGTCTGTGAAGCACTTGGGGGTTCAAAGTGCTCACCACATATCTAGATAAGTTCCTTGGGGGGTCTAGTTTCTAAAATGGGGTCACTTGTGGGGGGTTTCTACTGTTTAGGCACACCAGGGGCTCTGCAAACGCAACGTGATGCCCGCAGACCATTCCATCAAAGTCTGCATTTCAAAAGTCACTACTTCAATTCTGAGCCCCGACGTGTGCCCAAACAGTGGTTTACCTCCACACATGGGGTATCAGCGTACTCAGGAGAAACTGGACAACAACTTTTGGGGTCCAATTTCTCCTGTAACCCTTGGGAAAGTAAAAATTTCTGGGCTAAATAATTATTTTTGAGGAAAGAAAACGTATTTATTATTTTCACGGTTCTGCATTATAAACTTCTATGAAGCACTTGGGGGTTCAAAGTGCTCACCACACATCTAGATAAGTTCCTTTCGGGGTCTAGTTTCCAAAATGGGGTCACTTGTGGGGGATTTCTACTGTTTAGCCACATTAGGGGCTCTGCAAATGCAACGTGATGCCCGCAGAGCATTCCATCAAAGTCTGCATTTCAAAACGTCACTACTTCAATTTCGAGCCCCGGCATGTGCCCAAACAGTAGTTTACCCCCACATATGGGGTATCACCGTACTCAGGAGAAACTGGACAACAAATATTGGGGTCAAATTTCTCCTCTTACCCTTGGGAAAATTAAAAAATTCTGGGCTAAATAATTATTTTTGAGGAAAGAAAACGTATTTATTATTTTCACGGCTCTGCATTATAAACTTCTATGAAGCACTTGGGGGTTCAAAGTGCTCACCACACATCTAGATAAGTTCCTTTCGGGGTCTAGTTTCCAAAATGGGGTCACTTGTGGGGGGTGTCTACTGTTTAGCCACATCAGGGGCTCTGCAAACGCAACGTGATGCCCGCAGAGCATTCCATCAAAGTCTGCATTTCAAAACGTCACTACTTCACTTCTGAGCCCCGGCATGTGCCCAAACAGTGGTTTACCCCCACATATGGGGTATCATCGTACTTAGGAGAAACTGGACAACAACTTTTGGGGTCAAATTTCTCCTGTTACCCTTGGGAAAATAAAAAATTGCAGGCTAAAAGATCATTTTTGAGAAAATAATTTTTTTTTTTATTTTCATGGCTCTGCGTTATAAACTTCTGTGAAGCACTTGGGGGTTCAAAGTCCTCACCACACATCTAGATTAGTTTCTTTGGGGGTCTAGTTTCCAAAATGGGGTCATTTCTGGGGGATCTCCAATGTTTAGGCACACAGGGGCTCTCCAAACGTGACATGGTGTCCGCTAATGATTGGAGCTAATTTTCCATTTAAAAAGCCAAATGGCGTGCCTTCCCTTCCGAGCCTTGCCGTGCGCCCAAACAGTGGTTTACCCCCACATATGGGGTATCAGCGTACTCAGGACAAACTGGAAAACAACATTTTGGGTCCAATTTCTCCTATTACCCTTGGCAAAATAGGAAATTCCAGGCTAAAAAATCATTTTTGAGGAAAGAAAAGTTATTTTTTATTTTCATGGCTCTGCGTTATAAACTTCTGTGAAGCACCTGGGGGTTTAAAGTGCTCAATATGCATCTAGATAAGTTCCTGGGGGGTCTATTTTCCAAAATGGGGTCACTTGTGGGGGAGCTCCAATGTTTAGGCACACAGGGGCTCTCCAAACGCGACATGGTGTCCGCTAACAATTGGAGCTAATTTTCCATTCAAAAAGTCAAATGGCGCGCCTTCCCTTCCGAGCCCTGCCGAGTGCCCAAACAGTGGTTTACCCCCACATATGAGGTATCGGCGTACTCGGGAGAAATTGCCCAACAACTTTTATGATCCATTTTATCCTATTGCCCATGTGAAAATGAAAAAATTGAGGCGAAAATAATTTTTTTGTGAAAAAAAAGTACTTTTTCATTTTTACAGATCAATTTGTGAAGCACCTGAGGGTTTAAAGTGCTCACTAGGCATCTAGATAAGTTCCTTGGGGGGTCTAGTTTCCAAAATGGGGTCACTTGTGGGGGAGCTCCAATGTTTAGGCACACAGGGGCTCTCCAAACGCGACATGGTGTCCGCTAACGATGGAGATAATTTTTCATTCAAAAAGTCAAATGGCGCTCTTTCCCTTCCGAGCCTTACCATGTGCCCAAACAGTGGTTTACCCCCACATGTGAGGTATCGGTGTACTCAGAAGAAATTGCCCAACAAATTTTAGGATCCATTTTATCCTGTTGCCCATGTGAAAATGAAAAAATTGAGGCTAAAAGAATTTTTTTGTGAAAAAAAGTACTTTTTCATTTTTATGGCTCAATTTGTGAAGCACCTGGGGGTTCAAAGTGCTCACTATGCATCTAGATAAGTTCCTTGGGGCGTCTAGTTTCCAAAATGGGGTCACTTGTGGGGGAGCTCCAATTTTTAGGCACACGGGGGCTCTCCAAACGTGACATGGTGTCCGCTAAAGAGTGGAGCCAATTTTTCATTCAAAAAGTCAAATGGCGCTCCTTCCCTTCCAAGCCCTGCCGTGCGCCCAAACAGTGGTTTACCCCCACATATGAGGTATCAGCATACTCAGGACAAATTGGACAACAACTTTCGTGGTTCAGTTTCTCCTTTTACCATTGGGAAAATAAAAAAATTGTTGCTAAAAGATAATTTTTGTGACTAAAAAGTTAAATGTTAATTTTTTCCTTCCATGTTGCTTCTGCTGCTGTGAAGCACCTGAAGGGTTAATAAACTTCTTGAATGTGGTTTTGAGTACCTTGAGGGGTGCAGTTTTTAGAATGGTGTCACTTTTGGGTATTTTCAGCCATATAGACCCCTCAAACTGACTTCAAATGTGAGGTGGTCCCTAAAAAAAATGGTTTTGTAAATTTCGTTGTAAAAATGAGAAATCGCTGGTCAAATTTTAACCCTTTTAACTTCCTAGCAAAAAAAAATTTTGTTTCCAAAATTGTGCTGATGTAAAGTATACATGTGGGAAATGTTATTTATTAACTATTTTGTGTCACATAACTCTCTGGTTTAACAGAATAAAAATTCAAAATGTGAAAATTGCAAAATTTTCAAAATTTTCGCCAAATTTCCATTTTTATCACAAATAAACGCAGAATTTATTGACCTAAATTTACCACTAACATGAAGCCCAATATGTCACGAAAAACAATCTCAGAACCGCTAGGATCCGTTGAAGCGTTCCTGAGTTATTACCTCATAAAGGGACACTGGTCAGAATTGCAAAAAACGGCCAGGTCTTTAAGGTCAAAATAGGCTGGGTCATGAAGGGGTTAATCTCTTTCCTAGTGCCAAGTTTCCAAAGAGCAGACTCTATAATATTTCTGGTCCAGAGAGACATGCCATAAAGGATTACATCACAGAAAGCCTGGCTAAGGGTTGTACAAGACCATCCTCATCCCCGATTTCCACGGGGTTCTTTTTTGTAAAGAAAAAAGATGGGGGTTACGCCCTTGCCTGGATTTCCAGGAGCTCAATACGATCACTGTCTGTGATCTGTATGCGCTCCCTCTCATCCCTGACCTCTTTAATCAAATTGTAGGGGTAAAATGGTTCTCTGAGATGGACCTCAGGGGCGTATAATGCCATCCGCTTTAAAGAGGGGGATGATTGGAAGATTGCGTTCAAAACATCTGATTGACACTATGAGATCCTTGTGATGCCATTTGGGTTGACGAATGCTCCCACTGTCTTTCAGCACTTTGCAAATTACATTTTAACTCACCTGGTAGGTAGATTTGTGGTAATCTATCTAGATGACATATTAGCTTATTCATCTGACCTTTAGTCACATTATGAACATGTCAGGCAGGTCTTATCGATACTCAGAGACAATACATTATTTGTCAAACCAGTAAAATGTATGTTCTTGGCTGAGTAGATCCCTTTTCTAGGATATCTTTTATCGTCCATGGGTTTTCATATGTATCCGGCAAAAATCCGTGCTATACTGGATTTGGACCGTTCTGAGGATTTGAAGGCGTTACAAAGGTGTTTGGGTTTCGCCAACTACTACCGTAAGTTCATCAAAACTTTTTGGTAGTGGCCAAACCTCTGACAGATATGATCAGGAAGGGGACAGACTATTCCTAGTATTCCAGTCTGGCCAGGGAGGCACTCAATACCTTGAATGAGTGTTTTGCATCTGCGCCGATTCTCATGCAGCCTGACGTTACTCAGCCTATTATCGTCGAAGTTGACACATATGAGGTGTGGATGGGGGCTGTATTTTCGCAGGTTGCATCTCCTGGTAAATGGCATCCATGTGCATATTTTTTTGTAAATTCTTTATTTAAGGTAGAGACTGGAATCGTTACTTGCATGTAATGTTGGATAAGTAAATAAAACATAACTGTTTTAACAATGGCAGCAAGCGAATCCAGGCCAACTTTGGGGAATGGTAGGAGAGGAAAGGGAAATGGGGGAAAAGGGAGGAAGGGTTAGGAAAGGAGGGGGGGGATAGCTTGGGGAATAATAGTTAGAAGGGAAAGAATAGGAAAAAAAGGGGGGGTGAGGGAACAGTGAACATAACTGTTCAAGTACACGTGGTTATAGCACTAAAAAACAAATAGTACGGTAGCATAAATTCTCGGTATTAAGAAGACATAAGTAGCAATATTAAGGAGCGGCTGAACGAAATATTCTCCATGGAAGCCAGTTCGAAGCAAAACGATCATGGGCATGCGCTTCCCAACTCGATAGTTCCTCCAGTCTATAAATGTGGTCAATTTTATTAAACCATTCACCTAGTGTTGGAGGGGACTCACTCTTCCAGTGGGTGGTTATTAAGTGTTTTGCAGCACTGAGCATTAAGGGTAGGAGACCGTGCCTAGTAGGTTTGAAGTTGTTTGTCGGGCATGAGAGGATGGCTTCGACCGCTAGTAGGTTAGATTTAATTAGTTTTAGCTTTTTAAGTGTTGAATTTACTCCCTCCCAGAAATCTTTAATCATACTGCATTCCCAAAATATGTGTGCATGGTTCCCCTGGGCAACCCGGCAACGCCAGCACAAGTCAGAATCCGATAAGCCTTAATGTTGGAGCTTCACCGGTGTCAAATGCCATCTGGTTAGTATCTTATATGCATTTTCCTGCAGCAGGATGCATCTAGAGAACCCCCTGGCAAACTTCAATATCTTTGAGATCTGGTCATCTGAAAAGATAAAGTTAAGTTCAGATTCCCAGGAGTAAACAAAGGAAGGTTTAAAGGGTTGAGAGGGAGTAACAAGTTGGGAGTACGAGCGAGATATAATTTTGTATCTAGCTGAGCCCGTTTTAATCATGAGGTCTAACCATGACCAATTTGACCTTTGTGGGAATCGCTCTCTAAATTCCTTAATAATACGTTTAGTGTGATGTTCTTGCAAAAAATTTTTTGGGAACTTCATGGCGTTGCTAGGCCAGATGTTGTTTTTAAGAATTTTACCTTCATAGAAGCTAGTGAGAGAATCCCTAGGGAGCTTTGACCATAAATTGTATGAGTCCTTGAAATCAGGATCAACTAGGTAGGGAATGGCTTCGATAGGGGTTAAGGATGATGGGAACGAATCTGGTGGAAGTTCATTCAGAACTGTTCGTCTAACGTGTAGGTTAGCTAGAGTTATGTCATCCAGACCCAAAGAAGTCGCTGGTTTCGAGCGCGACCATAAGAGTGGTATTCCCCCGTTGTCCAGCAAAGCCGCATCCAACATGTCTAACGTACCCCTTTCCAGGCCAATTACAATTCTCAGCCATCTACTTAGGTGTATAGCTTTATAATATATGTAGGGGTCAGGTAATCCCAAACCTCCACAAGGGGTGGGACATGCTAGTAATTTAAAGGGTAACCTAGCTGGTTTATTTCTCCATATAAATTAAATTATTAAGGACTTTATTTTTTTGAAGAATGTGAGGGGAAGGCGAATGGGCACCATGCTCATAGAATATAATAGAATAGGCATAAGGTACGTTTTAAATACGTTAATACGACCTATCCATGATAAAGTGGGAAGACTATATGATTTCATCAGTGCTTCTAGTTTTTTTATTAGAGGAGAAAAGTTAGATTTGAATAGGTCCATGGGGTCCCTAGTGATCCAGATACCTAAATACTTTATGGAGGATGTGGACCAGGAGAAGGGGGTTAGTTTTCGTAGATTGGTGAGTTGAGTGGCTGATAAAGTAATATTAAGTGCTTCCGATTTGGTATTATTAATTTTAAAATTTGAAAGTTTGCCAAAATGGTTAAGTATATTAAGGATAATGGGGAATGCTTTAAAAGGGTTAGAAATCATGAAAAGTAGGTCATCCGCGAATGCCAATGTTTTTATCTCTAATCTACCTATCCGCAATCCCTGAACCTGGACCTCCTGTCTGATTCTCTGTATAAGAGTTTCGATGACCAGCACAAACAAGGAAGGGGACAGGGGGCATCCCTGCCTGGTACTGTTATTAATATTAAAAACGTCAGATAGAACACCATTCACCCGGACTCTGGCAGTGGGATAGGAGTACAGGGAAAAGACCGCTGTAATAAACTGGGGGGGAAAACCAAACCTATGTAGAACCCTCTCCATATATCTCCAACTCACCCTATCAAACGCCTTTTCGGCATCGGTAGACAGGAGAGTAAGTGGCAAATTCCGCCTTCTAGCGTACATTATGGATTGGAGAGCTTTAGCCGAATTGTCCCTGCCCTCCCTCCCACGCACAAAACCCGCCTGGTCCGAGTGAATTAATCTGGGAATTATATTACCTAGTCTAGTCGCCAGAAGTTTAGCCCATAGTTTCATATCTGTATTGAGGAGAGAAATAGGCCTATAGCTAGAGCAAAGATTGGGATCTTTCCCTTCTTTTGGTAAAACTGTGATATAAGCTTCTAAAGCTTGTTTCGGTGGGGATTGTCCCGTCAAGAAAGAATTAAATAATGTAACCATGTGGGGCAGCAGGGGTTTTATTAATTTCTTATAGTAGGTGATAGGGAGGCCATCAGGACCCGGGGCTTTCCCATTGGGAACACTAGACAGAGTCTCCAAAACCTCCTCAGGGGTAATTGGGGCTGTTAAGCAAGAGATATCGTCAGAAGACAATGAGGGGAGTCTCAAAGAGGAAAGAAATGCATCTATTTTATCCAAGGCTGCCCCGGGCTCTCCCATGTCCTCCGGAACCTCCAGATTATAAAGGTTCTGGTAGAAGTGTTTTAATTCTTTAGCAATGTCCTTGGTCTCAGAAATAGTTGGGCCATTCACACCTTTCAATTGTGCGATGAAAGTACGCCCACCACGCTTTCTCAGAAGAGATGTCATGAGTTTGCTCCCTCTGTTGCCATGAAGGTAGAACTTCTGTTGGCTTCTCATGTATATCTTAGCGGAGTGTATGTTCAAAAGATCCTTCAGGGATCTTCTGAGTGAAATGAGTTCTGTCTGGGCTTTATCTCTCTGAGAGCGTTTGTGCGTCCTTTCCACAGAATTAATCCGGCGTAGAATAGCCACTACCCCTTTGGACCGTTCTTTTTTCAGATATGAGCCCAAGGCTATAAATTCTCCTCTTAGGACCGCTTTGTGTGTTTCCCAAACCAAAGGCATGGGGGAGCCCGGGAGACAGTTCTCCTTAAAAAAGAGATTAATGGAAGTAGAGAATCTAGTCACATAGGAGCTAGTACCGAGAAGGGTCTCATTTAGTGTCCAAGTAAATGAAGTGAGTGGGAGTGATTTAATGTTCATCTCCAAGAAAATCGGGGCATGATCTGAAAGGGATATGACGTCAATTTTTGCGGATTTCACTAGTTGAAGGTGGCAAGATTGGGTTAAAAGGTAATCTAGTCTGTGATAGTTATTATGGGGTGAGGAGAAGAAAGTGAAGTCTTTAGTCGTCGGGTATAGTGTTCTCCATGGGTCAATTAAGTTTAAAGATTGTAAGTTGATATGTAATTTTCTTAGACCTTTTTGTGATATAGAGGATTTCCCTGATGAGGAATCTATTGCTGGATTAAAAGTGACATTGAAATCCCCACCTAATATTATAATCCCTTCTTTAAATAATCTAAGGGTATTTAATACCTGGCATAGCCAGCTAATTTGGTTTTGGTTTGGTGAGTAAATATTACAAAAGGTAACCTTCGTGTTGGCTAATAGCGCTTTTATCATTATGTATCTCCCGTCAGCATCTGATAGGGTGTCTTTCAAGGTAAAAGGAATATTTCTTTTGAAGGCTATACTGACTCCTCTCGAGGCTGTGGTGCCAGTGCTATGGTACCATGTAGGGAATTGTGTTCTTGACATATCAGGGGTCCTATCTTTTTTGAAGTGGGTTTCCTGGAAAAATGCGATACTAGAATTTTTGGATTGCAAAAATCTCATCAATTGCCCTCTTTTCCTTGGTGAGCGCATGCCCTTCACATTATATGAAGCCACTACCACAGTGGCTGACTCTGAAACGCTACCGGTCATTGGTTATAAAGGAAAGTAGAATGTCATCTGTGCACGCGTACTGAACAAACATAACCATAAATGCAATAAGAACATTTTTGAGAAAGAAGTATAACATAAATCCAACAAAAATCCCGTCTGTTGCAGAGGCCGAGGCCCCTAGCATCTTTCCCAGACAGACAGGACAGTCCACTGCAGGCGCACAAGTGGTAAACAAATTATAAACATTTGCTACTTATAAAATCTGTAATAAAGGCAACGTGAAAAGAAAAAGGGAAAAAAAATTCCATTAGCCAAACGAATTTTAAGCAATATCCGGACCGGACACAACAGAGAAACCAGGTCCATCCGTCGATCAAAGGCAAGAAGGAATAGCGTCACGTAGGTGACTCAAGGAGGTGGTTTCTTTTTAGTTCCAGACTTGTTTTGCTTCGGAGATGCAGACCTCTTGGCTGGGGACCACTCGCCATGATCCGGCAAGGGGTGAAGATTAGAAGGGGCATTTAGTGTCATATCCAGAGGCAGCCAAGAAGGGACATCTACCGCATCAATGTCAAATGTGGACCAGATTTTGGCGAGGTCATCTGGATGACGGATTATGGCCTGCCTTCCTCCACCATGCACAGCCAGGCCGAAAGGAAATAACCATTTATATAGAATCTTATTTGCACGTAGTGTGTCAAGGAGAGGTTTCAAGACCCTACGTTTGGCGAGAGTCGAAGGAGCAAGGTCCTGATATAGCTGGATTGATGAGCCTTCGTAGGATAAGTTTTTATTATCTCTGGAGGCATTTAGAATTGCCGAGGTATCCAAGTAATTCAGGAGACCACATATCACATCCCTTGGGGGGTCCGAGGGTTTAGGTTTGGGCCTAAGCGAGCGATGTATCCTCTCAATGACCATTTGGTCACATCGTTCCTGAGGCAGTAGGGAAGCAAATATTTCTCTGGTTGATTTTTCAAGTATCTCGTTAGAGACGCTTTCGGGTATCCCCTTAATTCTAATATTTCTCCGGCGACTCCGGTTTTCTTGATCCTCTATAGCTAGGGATGCCATATTTAATTGGGATTTGTGGAAGTCCAGGTGGTCTTTTATTTTGTTAGAGTGATTTATAAGAGAGGACTGAGTGGTTTCTAGGGATTCAACCCTATTGCCAATTTGTTGAATGTCCTCTCGTAGGCCAGAAACTTCTGCTATCATTGCTTGGATTAACGCCTTTTTGAGGAAAGATTTTGAGATTCCTCCAGAGTCTATCTGGGTAGTGTCACTTCCTGAAGCTTCATCGCTAGAATCCAAATTGTCGACAGGATCATCCGACTTGGTGTTGGAGCAAGAGGTTTTGTGAGCAGATCGGACCAGCGAAGGCTTGTGTTTTAGGAATTTCTCCATGTCACTTTGTTTGTCTTGTTTCATAGCAGGGAGAGAAGATTTGCTGCACTCTTTATTAATTTTAACCATTCTAACTGAATATAGCGCTTGCTTTAAAGATCACCACCCGTGCGCCAGTATTGCGTTTATATCAGCATAACTGTGAGTGTGGCTGAAGGAAGCTGAAGATTGTCATAGTTTTAGTAAAGAAAAAGATTGTCACCAGGCCGTCTATATTGCTCATTTAAGAAGAAAATTATATTGAAAGTTTTTTATGTCACCACTAGGTGGCGTAGCAGTACCACAAAATCTCTCTGTTATGCAATTCAAGATTAGATACCAGGTCCTGGTTTATACACTAGGTGTCGCTGTATTGCTGTTAGTCCAGTGCACCCTCTTCGTCTCAGTGAGTATGAACAGTTAAGATATAACCCCTCCTCACAACCCCAAACCGCCAGGGGCACAAAATATATGACACTTATATTTCCATGCACTGCGGCGTTGTGTGTGCATATATGTCCCCTTGATTCGGAAGGTGTTGGGTAAGTATGGGGCAGGGAAGAGAGGCACTGAGAGAGGGGTGATCTAAATCTCCCTGTTGCCCCTGCAGTCCCCAGCCTGTGAGACTGTAGTCTTTTCTCTGTATTGCAGGGGAATCACAAGGCGCAGCCAACCCAGTGTGTGGCTATTAATGATCCACACAGCTAGCCTCCCACAGCCTCAGGGGGTAGATAATGGCTCAGGTAAGCATCCAGGCACAGCAAGTTTTATATAGAACTACTATTAGCCTCTGTAGCCCGACTCCCACAGCCCCAGGGGGCATAAAAAGACTCTGGTGAGTCAAACAGCAGGACAGCGTAGCCGCTACAGCCAATGAAGCGGTCCGTCAGGCACACTGGCTGTGCTGCAAACTTGTTCCGACGCAGCGACTGTGGGTGACTAACCTCAGGCGAGTCACCGGGATCTCTCAGGCGCCGCGCCGCTGGACCACAGAGCCAGAGGTGAAGACGGCCGGATCTCTCTTTTCCCCGCAGGCGGCGATGGAGCGGGCAGACAGCAGCCAGCCAGCGGCTCTCCCTCCCCCACCAGCCTCCTCAGCGGCTCTGGCGGCAAGCGGTGTCCAGACACAGGCGGCCCGACAGGAAGCCTCCCCAAAACGCCCAGCAGGGAGGTGAGTCTGTGCGGCCTCTAGATCGGGCCCTCTTCTGTAATGGCGGCCTGAAGGTGCGCCGGGCGGGAACACCGCCGATGAAGCTGCGGTCTCCTACCAGCGGCTCTCTCTCCCCAGCCAGCCTCCACAGCGGTTCCGGTGGCAAGCGGCGTCCAGACACGGGCGGCCCGGCAGGAAGCCTCCTCTGAACGCCCAGCAGTGAGGTGAGTACATGCGGCCTCCCGATCAGATACGACTGGCCCTCCACTGTAATGGTGCAGGACTATTTCTAAGGTGGCGCCGCGTCCCACCACCATCCGCTCCTCTCCACTGGAGCTCGGCAGAATGCATGTGCATATTTTTTAAAGAAAAACTGTCATCTGTGGAGAGAAGTTCTGCCGTTGGTAACAGGGAACTCTTGGCAATCAAGTGAGTCTTTGAAGACTGGCACCAGAGAGAGAGTCTCGAGAAAGTAGTTAATCCGGTTATGGTAATCACACATCATCAGAATCTCGTATATTTAGATAGCAAGGAAGCTTAAGCCAATTAAAATTATATCTTTATTGGATAAAAAAAACATTAAAAACCTTCTATAAAATCAATAATTCAAGGGAGATACAAATACAGAATATGCTGTCTGCACTGGGAATAAACTGAAGCCTAGAGGATAAGTATCATAAAGGCATGTATTCAGAGCCTACTTGGTAGCACACATAAATGCAGATTCAACTGCTTATACAGTACATCAAAGCAAATAGAAGGTTTAATACCAAGGAATAACACTGGTCACAGTCTAAATTAAAGATGTATACAAAAATAATCATAAACAGCCCAAAGGGTTATTTGCATACCCATTAAGATAAAATGTCTCCATGGCACAAACTGGCAGTGTACAAGCATATGAGATATTGTAGCAGCAATGAAATACAGAAATCTGATGTCCACATATCTAAACCTGACTGATGTAGCTATAGGAGCTATTTGTAGCAACCACATTAAAGTGGATAAAAAATGTAGAATACACAGTATAGGGCAGAGTAACCCAGTGAGAACAAATAGTCAAGTGAAGGCTCCTATGTAAAGCAGTGGACAAATGCATATGTGCAAAAGAGCAAAGAGTAAAGTGTCTCAAGTGCAGTAGGCTGGAAAGAGCATAATACCTAGCAGTACAGCACAGAGTCCCGATGCCCGTTTCGCGTGATGCTTCTTTCTGGGGGGTAACTGGTACCCTGTTGCGTTTTTTGTGACATTTTTCAGGAGTACATCAGGATGCCTGGGAGTATGTAGCCACCTGCACTGTCTGTGCGAGTTCAAAAACCACTTATATTTGTCTGTCAGAGTATCTCCAACCATTGGTGATTCCCAGTAGACCTTGGACTCATTTATCAGTTGATTTTATCACTGATCTAACTGTGTCAGCAGGTAATACTTTAATTTTGATGGTGGTGGACAGATTCAGTAAGATGTCTCATTTTATTGCGCTACCCACTTTGCCTAACGTCAAGATTTGTGGAACTGCCTCTTACCCCAACCCCTTATTCCCAGGGCTTCTATTGTGGATCCTATCTTTTCCTCCCTCAATAATTTTTGTGCATAAGATTATGTATGATACTTATCATTGTATCAATAAAATCATGTTTATTTTTTTAATTCAGCACTCCAATTATCTTTATTTATTCCAGCAAATTTTGCATTAAAAAATTCAAATGGCTCCCTTTCCCTTCAGAGCCCTGCTGTGCGGCCAAACAGTGGTTTTCCTCAACATATGGGGTACCTGCATGCTCAGGAGAAATTGCACAACAAATTTTAGGGTCCATTTTTCTGTTACCCTTGAGAAAACAATAAAATTGGTGACTAAAAATTTTTTTTGTGAAAAAAGTTTAATGTGAATGTTTTTCTTCCACATTCTAAAAATTCCTGTGGAGCACCTGAAGGGTTAATAAACTTCATGAATATAGTTTTATTCACCTTGAGGGGTGCAGTTTTCAGAATTGTGTCACTTTTGTATATTTTCTGTCATATGGACCCCTCAAAGTCATTTCAAATGTGATGTGGTCCCTTAAAAAACAGTTTTTGTAAATTGTGTTGAAAAAATGAGAAATTGCCGGTCAAATTTTAACTTTATAACTATCTAACAAAAAAAATATGTTTAAAAAAATGTGCTGATGTAAAGTAGGCATGTGGGAAATATTATTTATTAACTATGTTGTGTGACATAGCTGTCTGATTTAAGGGCATATAATTTAAAACTTTGAAAATTGCAATATTTTAAAAATTTTCACCAAATTTCCTTTTTTTCCACAATTAAACTCAAGTAATATCAAATAAATGTTATGACTATCATGAAGTACATTATGTTATGAAAAAAACATTCTCAGAACCAGTGAGATCCGTTGATATGTTCCAGAGTTATTATTACATAAAGTGACAGTGGTCAGAGTTGTAACATTTGGCCAGGTCATGAAGGTGAAAACATACTTGGGGGCTGAAGGGGTTAAGGATTGATATTCCGAAACCCATACGATGTGTTGTAGACCGCACTGCATGTCATTTGTGCAAATGGATTTCCAATAAAGTATTAAACCAAGGAAAATTGAGTGCCTAACTATGATGATACACAGGTTCTTCTCACAAAATTAGAACATCATCAAAAAGTTAATTTATTTCAGCTCTTCAATACAAAAAGTGAAACTCATATGTTATATAGAGTCATTGCAAACAGAACAATGACTCCAGCAGCAGTCCGCTCCTTGTGAATCTCTCCCAAATTTTTGAATGACTATTTCTCAACAATCCTTTCAAGGCTGCGGTTATCCCGGTCGGTTGCTTGTGCACATTTTTCTACCACACTGTTTCCTTCCACTCAACCTTCCATTAACATGCTTGGATACAGCACTCTGTGAACAGCCAGCTTCTTTAGCAATGACATTTTGTGGCTTACTTTCCTTGTGGTGTGTGTCAATGACTGCTTTCTGGACATCTGGCAAGTCAGCAGTCTTCCCCATGATTGTGGTGCCTACTGAAACAGACTAAGGGACCTTGTTAAATACTTAGGAAGCCTTTGCAGGTGTTTTGGTTAATTACCGTATTTTCTACTTTTTAACCCCTGAAAATCTTCTTAAAAGTCGTGGGTCGTCTTGTACGCCGGGTGCAGACACCAATGTGTATATGGTGGGTGGGGGGGGAGTGGTCCCGATGACGAAGAGGGGGCGTCTCACAGGAAAGTGTGAGTGGAGTATCCCCCATTACCTCATTGTAGCTGCAGCATGGGGTCTCTGTGCTGGGAGCAGCGGCTGCTCCTCTTTGTGCCATGTGGGTGCTGTGCTTCACGCTGCCTGGATGCAGCCCCCACCCCTCCTTCCTCTCCTGCTTCCTGGCGTACAGCCAGCAGGTTCCCTGGCAGGGTTCTTAGGTTGTACGCGCGCCTGCTCCCGGTCTCTTAAAGAGACAGTGTGCATTTTTCAAATGTTGCCTCTAACCAATGGCGTGTGTTTGTCTATTATTTCTAGCCCTTCCACCATAGGGAGGGTTCCGGAGCAACAAGTATCTACTGTTGCTAACTTCCGGTTCCTGTTATCTTGTGCTTCTGTTTCTGAAGTAGCTGCAAGGAACTCCGCTTATTCTGTCTGTTTCCACAGATCTTCTGCTACCAGTTACCCGGCTAATCTGGACTGCATCCGCAGTATCTACTCTGGACCCATCTAGTCCTGCCAGTCCGCCAGCCTCACTTCCGGACCACGCCAGTACCACCGGCACCAGCTTCTACACCTGGTATCCTCCAGTCAACTCTGCAATACCCGCTAACCTTGCTGGCCCGTCTGTTCCGCTGGGAACGCCGCCACGAGTACAGGGTCTAACTGAAGGTAGCACCTGTGTCCTCCAGGCATTCCATTCTATCCCTGTTCAAGGGGACTTACTACAGGTGTCTGGGGCTCACGCAGTAACGCCCCCTTCGGAGCCCCGTGGACTGTGGTCAAGTGGTTCCACATCAAACCTTAATAAATACGAATGTGAACTTCTACATCTCTGCCTCCGTTTCCATTTGTTGCACCCACCCTGCAGCTACAATGAGGTAATGGGGGATACTCCACTCACACTTTCCTGTGAGACGCCCCCTTTTCGTCATCGGGACCACTCCCCTCCCAAAAGGCACATTAGTCACCGGCCCTATAAGACGACATACGCGTATAAGAAGACCTCCGACTTTTAAGAAAATTTTATATTTTAACTGGAAAAGTTGGGGGGTCGTCTTATATGCCGGAAAATACGGTATTATAATTTACTGAGATAATAACTTCTGGGTTTTCATTGGCTGTAAGTCATAATCATCAACATTAACAGAAATAAACACTTGAAATAGATCACTCTTTTTGCAATGACTCTATATAATATGAGTTTCACTTTTTGTATTGAAGAACTTAAATAAATTAACTTTTTGATGATATTCTAATTTTATGAGACTCACCTTTACCTCTTTGCCTGCTCAGGCTGCCGGGCACCCAAGATGCAAATGATGAGGGTGTGGTGAGCTGTTATTTTTTGTGTTGGATTGTAAAATGTGATCTTTTTATAGATGTTCACACCCGCATTTAATGTATAAATGCTCAGAAACCTACAATTTTAAATTAATCATTTATCTGGAGTGGGGATGAAAGGAGCACACAAGAAGACAACAGCAAGGTAAGGAAACAAGTTTAAATAGTTTTAAATATTCTTGTCTAGTAAGCTGGCATAGAGACGGTAACGTATTTTTATTTTTTAATTGATAATCTGAGAATTATGGCTTTTTTATTTTACTATTGAAAGAGCTGTGTGAGGTTTTATTTTTATTTTTATTCATAACATTTTAAAACAACATAACATTTTTTTCATTGCTTTTATTCTGGATTTTGTGTGGTAGGTTAGGCTAAGTTCAAACTGGGCATTTTTGCTGATTTTTTTCTGCAGGAAAACCGGATTTTTTGCCAGTAAAGCACCTGCAGCAAATACGCATGTTTTGGTGCATTTTTTGTTACGGATTTGGTGTGTTTTTTTCATGCTTTTTTGGCTAACGTGTCTCTTTGTACATGCTAATAAAGTTTATTGGCCCCAGAAAAAATAAAAACTACTTCCTGTAGAACCATACCTGTAGATCACGATTGAATAAACAAAAAAAATGCACAGCACTAGGACCATGCGAGTACTGTCCAGTTTGTACACAACTATGTCCTTTGAAAATCCGGCATTTCCACAGCCACATGCAGTAGATTACATACAGTATATACACATAGAACAGATAGATATACAGATGTCAATGACATATGCAGCTCTGGCAAAAATTAAGAGACCACTGCAAAATGTTCAGTTTGTCTGATCTTTCTCTTTATAGGTATATTTTTGAGTAAATTGCAAAAATTCTTTTAGTCTACAAAACTTCTGACAACATGTCTCCGACTTTCCAAGCAATACATTTTTTATTTTTTTTTCTAAAAAGGAGAAATGGTCAAAACTAAAAAAAAAACCCAGTGCTTTGAGAACTCAAATAATGCAAATAAAACAAGTTCATAATCATTTAGAAACAACAATACTAATGTTTTAACTGAGGAAGAGTTCAGAAATCAATATTTTGTGGAATAACCATGATTTTTAATCACAGCTTTCATGCGTCTTGGCATGCTTTCCACCAAAAGTGGAAAATTAAGTTACAGGCTGATTCAACTTCAGTGGAAAAGCCTCAAGACGAGGAAATTATGTTCAGTAGTGTGTGTGGCCTCCACAGGCCTGTATGATCTCCCTACAATACATCGGCATGCTCCTGATGAGGCAGTGGATGGTCTCCTGATGGATCTCCTCCCAGACCTGGACTAAATTATCCACCCACTCCTGGACAGTCTGTGGTGCAACGTGACTTTGGTGGATGGTGCGAGTCATGATGTCCCAGATATGTTCAATCGGATTCAGGTCTGGGGAACGGGCAGGTCAGTCCATAGCTTCAATGCCTTCATCTTGCAGGAACTGCTGACACACTCCAGTCACATGAGGTCTGGCATTGTCCTGCATTAGGAGGAACCCAGGGCCAACCTCACCAGCATAGGGTCTCACAAGAGGTCTGAGGATCTCATCTCGATACCTAATGGCAGTCAAGCTACCTCTGGCGAGCACATGGAGGGGTGTGCGGCCATCCAAAGAAATGCCACCCCACACCATTACTGACCCACTGCCAAGCCGGTCATGCTGAAGGATGTTGCATGCAGCAGATCGCTCTCCACGACGTGTGTAGTGTGCTGTGGCAAATGCCAAGCATCCTGCACCGTGTTGGGCTGTGAGTACAACCCCCATCTCTGGATGTCGGGCACTCAGACCATCCTCATGGATTTGGTTTCTAACCATTTGTTCAAACACATGCACATTTGTGGCCTGCTGGAGGTCATTTTGCAGGGCTCTGGCAGTGCTCCTGGAGCGCCCCCAGACGCAGGGCCGCGGATTACTCGGTACCGGTCCTCTGCTGGCTCAGTTCTGGGGATGTCACGGTGGCTGGACCCGGTCCGTGACCCTGCTAAGGGGCGTCCAATGAAAGGTGATACGAGTCTGTCAAAGTTTCGTGACGCCACCTGTGGTATTCGGTCAGGGTGACCGACGCTGCTCGGGGTACACTGGGGTGATGTGATGGCAGCTAGATGGTTTACCTTCCCACAAGTGAAGTGAGTCCCCAGGGCTTCCCAGTAGTGTAGATGGTGATGGTGTGAGGTGCAGACAATAACGAGGACACAGGGTTGCAGTCTCTTTACCTCTTTACTGGTGACTTCAGGATTCTCAATCCAGAGCACAGTTAACAGGGCGGTCTGAGACCGGCCGGTCCGAAGGCACATCCAGAGTTCCCTTTGCAGGTGGAAATCGTTGCCTACCACTAGCGCCTGTGTGTTGTAGTGCTTCCTTGCTGAGCATTCGGGATAGTCCTCACAACTTCTATTCTCGTTCGTTCCAGTTCTTTCTAGTGCTTTCTATTCTCCATCCCCCAGGTTTGTTATGGCTAAGACGCACCCGTTTGATGGGTAGGCTCGGAGCTCTTCCGGGACCCTAGAGATGCCCCCTATGTCTGCTTAGGTGATGTAAGCTAGACAGCCAACCTATAATTAACTGTCCTGCGGTATTTGAAGTAAGGCATAAAGTCAGTTACTTCCTCGGTGTTCCGGGCACCGGCTACGCGCCTCAGTAGGATGTTGCCGTTCTCGGGGCACTACTCCTACTGGCTCTCCTTTGTGCTTGATCTCGTTTCTCACTGTCCACAATATCCTTCGCTTCGTGTCCTTTCTTAGGATACCGCCGCAAGGTAGTGCAGGCGCGGCTCTGTAACGTTCTGCCTTGTCGCTAGGTACTTTTCAGGTTCCCACGCCTGACAGGGACCCCCCTGATTCTTCCCCCCAACATCCCCTACCACGGGATGTTGCCTGGACAAAACCCAGTCAGCTTCTGTCTAACTTCCTATCCAACCCCTAGTTTTACCAGTGTGAGGAGTGGCCTAATAAATAGAACCTTTTGCTCCCCCTAGTGGCCGGATTGTGAAGTGTACTGTGTGCTGGTGATACCTGGTAAGGTGAACTCCTTTAGTGCCATCAGACGTACCATCACTCCCCTTAGTGGCAGAGCGACATTACTGCAACGACCTGGTCTCTGGGGCGCTGCACTCCTCCTGTTCCTCCTGAGGTAGCGGTCCTGCTGCTGGGTTGTTGCCTTCCTACGGCCCCCTCCACATCTCCTGGTGTACTGGCCTGTCTCGTGGTAGCGCCTCCAGCCTCTGGACACTACGCTGACAGACACAGCAAACCTTCTTGCCACAGCTCGCATTAATGTGCCTGAGCCACTTGTGTGGGTTGTAGAGTCCATCTCATGCTACCATGAGTGTGAAAGCACAACCAACGTTCAAAAGTGACCAAAACAACAGCCAGAAAGCATTGGTACTGAGATGTGGTCTGTGGTCCCCACCTGCAGAACCACTCCTTTATTGAGGGCGCCTTGATAATTGCCAATAATTTCCATCTGTTTTCTATTCCATTTTCACAACAGAATGTGAAATTGATTGTCAAACAGTGTTGCTTCCTAAGTGGACAGTTTGATTTCACAGAAGTTTGATTTACTGGGAGTTATATTCTGTTGTTTAAATGTTCCCTTTATTTTTTTGAGCAGTGTATTTTTCAAGTCAGGTCCATTACTGTATGACGATAATAACAGAATAACAGAAGAATTTGTTTGTGGCCTCTGGATCAGGCCTCTACAGCTTAATTTCAACCCAAACAAATGATAAAGTGTGATACAGATGGTTGTCTAACTTTTTGCAGCTGAATTTTTTTTTTATGTGCCTAAAGGTCCCGTCACACTCAGCGATGCTGCAGCGATATAGACAACGATCCGACCTAAACTAGATCGCTGGAGCGTCACTGTTTAGGTCGCTGTAGAGACGTCAAACACAGCAACTCCAGAACGATGCAGGAACGATCCAGTGACGTAACAGCGACTCACTTATCGTTCTCACTGGTTGTTAGCTCCATGAAAAACGTTGCTGCCGTCGTTGCTTTTGATGTCAAACATGATGATACACGCCGACCTGACGACCAAATAAAGTTCTGGACTTCTAGCTCCGACCAGCGATATAACAGCGGGATCCAGATCGCTGCTGCGTTTCAAACACAACGAGATCGCTATCCAGGAAGCTGCAACGTCACGGATCGTTGTCGTTCTCGTTGCAAAGTTGCTGAGTGTGACGGTACCTTTAGGTCTGCAGTTTTATTTCACCACAGCATTAAATTAAAAGGTAGGATACAGCAGGCTATTTAGTATTTTTTCACTAGCTACATGTGAATTAGAATGCTATACTCGTGCATCGATCACAATAGAAGCAGTGCACAACATGTCCCCTGCTGGATTTGTTTGTGCACCTCAGTATGGCCAAAAAAGAAAAATAGTGTTGGAAGGTAAATTTAACAGCCACACTGGATACTAGCTACCTACAGTATCTGATTAATATACAACCACCTATCTAACTAGCTAAAATGTGAGATACAGCAGGCTTTTTCACATTTACCTACTGAAATAATATTACCTAGAATTCTATACTCGTGCATGGAGCACTGTAGAAGCAGTACACAGCGCACTTGTAGGACATGTGCCCCGCCGGCTTTGTCTGAGAACCTCAGTCATGCCACAAAAATAAATAAATCCAGAAGGTAAATTTTACAGCCACACTGGACATTATCTAGCTACACTATCTGACTGCTATACAACCACCTAACTAAATAGCTGAAATCTTGCTAGTTACAGTGCCAGCATCAGGAGCAGCCTCTCTGCGCTGTTACAGTGTCAAAATGGCGTTAAAACAAGATGGCAGATATTTAAATTTAGAGGAACATGTGATTTTAGCAGCCAATAACACAAGTCATGGTGTCAGGACATGATTGTTAGCCGCAATGTGCACACATAAAGTTAGAAAAAAAATGTCTGCTGTGCGGTGCGTCCAAGAACGTTGCGTCTCTGAGCTCTGCAACCCCCTCCCCTCATCATACAGATGCCAAACGCTCATGATACACCACCATTATCCTTGATAAAGTGCTGAAAGTTTTTTTGTGACGACACAAATATTTTCCCGCACTTTTACTGAATGTTACCGATTTTTACCGATTTTATAAAATTTTGCTAAGGTTTCCGATCACGAATCCGAATATGCCATATTCGTGTTGAATTTATGTTTGGCGATTGTTTTCCGAACAAATTTGCTCATCTCTAGTCATGTTTAACTAAATAGTTAACAAACAGTAAGCCCAGTGAGTGTCGTATATCTGTACATAGGGTAGTAACATGAAAGATCGTCTGCATTTAAGTGTCCTTTCATTGGAATTCCCTAATCAGTTGTAATGAATCTTTGAGACAACTGGAGAGTTTCACTCAATAATCTCAATGTATACATGGCTAATATCTCACATAACAGGGCAACCTTATGGGTTATCAGTGATTTGTTGAGCCTGTGAAGGTGGTGGAAGAAAGGCCTACAATGGTTTTGTATAGTGCAATATATTAAAACTACACCCCACAACTGTATATATGCTTACAGAGGCAACATTCATGATGGAACAGCTAGTTCAGACTGGTTTACTTTTTCGCTCTTACCTTAACGAGTCACGATAATTACAGCTTACCACTAATTTCTAATCCCATAATAGATAGTAGTCATGCTGTACCTGTCTGCTTTGTTTGGTACACTCAGACTTTTGTAGTTTATTTATCACTATAAAAACTACATTCCAGATAGTTTGTTGCAGCCATATAGTAGAGAGTAGACATAAGATTATCCATCCTCATTCATGCTGTGTAACACCTTGAGCTCACTCTCGCTATACCTCTACCTCTGGCCACTTAGTATCACTTTACATCATACATGTCAAATTCAGGCCCTCTGGCCAAATCCCGCCTGCAGAGTAATTACATTTGCATTGTTCTCACCCAGAATCGCACTTTCGACTGTATTTTGCATCCTGGATTATTCTCTTTCCAGGTATGAGCTCTGTTGTCTCAATACAGTGGCCGTGATCACGTCACCACTTCATGCCAGTATGCCGAGCAGTGCAGAACTTGAGAGCACTTGCTGCAGAGACCAGAATAGCTGGAAAACGAGATTAGGAGAGTATACATATATTTTTTTAATGTGGGGCATGTTATACTGCATGGAGGACTATGTGGGACACATTATAGTGTGTGAAGGACTATGTGAGGTCATTATACTGTATAAAGGACTATAATAAAGGGCCTATAATACTATACAGCAGACTATGTAGTGCCCTTAATTCTTTATGGAGGACTATGTGGGGGCTGTTATTCTGTATAGAAGGGTTTGTTGGGCTATTTTTCTGTATGGAGGTGTCATGGCTCAACTCCAGGACTCAATCCAGTGATCTCTGGATGTGGGTCAGTTTTCTTCTCTGGCTACTACCTGTGTTGTAACTGTCCAACTACTGATAATTCTCTTGCCTTTGTTTCACTGTGTGGTGCTTCCATGCAGGCATTTACACTTCCTCATTTTGGTTAGTGCCATCATATCTTGGAAGGGCCTATTTATACTCTTCTTGCACATGAAGTGTTTGGCTGTATTTCAAGTTAGATGGATTTTTGCAGTCCCAGCTCATCGTGGGGGATTATCTTGCTGAGGTTTCTCTATTGCTTCTCCTATGATTTGTTTGAGTATTCCCCTTCTTCTTTTTCCATTTTACTAGATTCAGAGTCTGAGGGTGTTCACGTATATACATTTACATTTTTCACTCTTTTTCATTGCAGCCATTTGGTAAATTCAAAAAAGTTCATTTTTTTTCTCATTAATATATACTCTGCACCCCATCTTGACTGAAAAACAAAACAGAAATGTAGTAATTTTGCAAATTTATTAAGAAAGAAAAACTGAAATATCACATGGTCATAAGTATTCAGACCCTTTGCTCAGTATTGAGTAGAAGCTGTTGTGAATTCTGTGGTCAAGCTCCCTCCTGTGGTCATGAGTAGTACTGCGGCTGGTTCTGTCTATGAGCTTCCTTTGGTGGATGTGAGTGGGGCTGCGGCTTCTGAGTTTCCTTCCTCAGGTGACGAGGTTAAGTCGTTAGGTGCTGTTCTATTTAACTCCACCTAGTTCTTTGTTCCTGGCCTCCAGTCAATGTTCCAGTATTGGTCTTGCTCTCTCCTGGATCGTTCTTGTGGCCTGTCTTCACTGCATAAGCTAAGTTCTGCTTGTGTTACTTTTGTTTGCTATTTTTTCTGTCCAGCTTGCAGTATTGGTTTTTCTTGCTTGCTGGAAGCTCTGGGACGCAGAGGAAGCACCTCCGTACCGTTAGTCGGTACGGAGGGTCTTTTTGCGCCCTCTGCGTGGTTGTTTGTAGGTTTTTGTGCTGACCGCAAAGCTATCTTTCCTATCCTCGGTCTATTCAGTAAGTCGGGCCTCACTTTGCTAAAACCTGTTTCATCTCTGTGTTTGTATTTTCATCTTTACTCACAGTTATTACATGTGGGGGGCTGCCTTTTCCTTTGGGGAATTTCTCTGAGGCAAGGTAGGCTTATTTTTCTATCTTCAGGGCTAGCTAGTTTCACAGGCTGTGCCCGAGGCGCCTAGGTCTGGTCAGCAGCGCTCCACGGCTACCTCTAGTGTTGTGTGATAGGATTAGGGATTGCGGTCAGCAGAGTTCCCACGTCCCAGAGCTCGTCCTATGTTATTATTAACTATCAGGTCACTTTGTGTGCTCTTAACCACCAGGTCTAATGTGTTTCTGAATCACCAGTTCATAACAGTACTGGAGGCCCAAAGTACTAATGCTTCTCAATAGAGGGAAAAGAGAAGTTCTGAGACCATTTTTTTTTCTCTGCACTGTGTTTTGCCTTTCTTTTCCCCTAGACATTTGGGTGGTTCAGGACACAGGTGTAGTGATGGACATTCAAGGTCTGTTTTCTTGTGTGGATCATCTCGCTGCAAGAGTACAAAATATTCAAGACATTGTGGTTCAGAAATCTACAGTTAGGGGGAGAAATATTTGGACAGTGACACAATTTTCGCGAGTTGGGCTCTGCATGCCACCACATTGGATTTGAAATGAAACCTCTACAACAGAATTCAAGTGCAGATTGTAACATTTAATTTGAAGGGTTGAACAAAAATATCTGATAGAAAATGTAGGAATTGTACACATTTCTTTACAAACACTCCACATTTTAGGAGGTCAAAAGTAATTGGACAAATAAACATAACCCAAACAAAATATTTTTATTTTCAATATTTTGTTGCAAATCCTTTGGAGGCAATCACTGCCTTAAGTCTGGAACCCATGGACATCACCAAACGCTGGGTTTCCTCCTTCTTAATGCTTTGCCAGGCCTTTACAGCCGCAGCCTTCAGGTCTTGCTTGTTTGTGGGTCTTTCCGTCTTAAGTCTGGATTTGAGCAAGTGAAATGCATGCTCAATTGGGTTTAGATCTGGAGATTGACTTGGCCATTGCAGAATGTTCCACTTTTTGGCACTCATGAACTCCTGGGTAGCTTTGGCTGTATGCTTGGGGTCATTGTCCATCTGTACTATGAAGCGCCGTCCAATCAACTTTGCAGCATTTGGCTGAATCTGGGCTGAAAGTATATCCCGGTACACTTCAGAATTCATCCGGCTACTCTTGTCTGCTCTTATGTCATCAATAAACACAAGTGACCCAGTGCCATTGAAAGACATGCATGCCCATGCCATCACGTTGCCTCCACCATGTTTTACAGAGGATGTGGTGTGCCTTGGATCATGTGCAGTTCCCTTTCTTCTCCAAACTTTTTTCTTCCCATCATTCTGGTACAGGTTGATCTTTGTCTCATCTGTCCATAGAATACTTTTCCAGAACTGAGCTGGCTTCTTGAGGTGTTTTTCTGCAAATTTAACTCTGGCCTGTCTATTTGTGTTATTGATGAATGGTTTGCATCTAGATGTGAACCCTTTGTATTTACTGTCATGGAGTCTTCTCTTTACTGTTGACTTAGAGACAGATACACCTACTTCACTGAGAGTGTTCTGGACTTCAGTAGATGTTGTGAACGGGTTCTTCTTCACCAAATTAAGTATGCGGCGATCATCCACCACTGTTGTCATCCGTGGACGCCCAGGCCTTTTTGAGTTCCCAAGCTCACCAGTCAATTCCTTTTTTCTCAGAATGTACCCAACTGTTGATTTTGCTACTCCAAGCATGTCTGCTATCTCTCTGATGGATTTTTTCTTTTTTTTCAGCCTCAGGATGTTCTGCTTCACCTCAATTGAGAGTTCCTTTGACCGCATGTTGTCTGCTCACAGCAACAGCTTCCAAATGCAAAACCACACACCTGGAATCCACCCCTGACCTTTTAACTACTTCATTGATTACAGGTTAATGAGGGAGACGCCTTCAGAGTTAATTGCAGCCCTTAGAGTCCATTGTCCAATTACTTTTGGTCCCTTGAAAAAGAGGACGCTATGCATTACAGAGCTATGATTCCTAAACCCTTTCTCTGATTTGGATGTGGAAACTATCATATTGCAGCTGGGAGTGTGCACTTTCAGCCCATATTACATATATAATTTTATTTCTGAACATGTTTTTGTAAACAGCTAAAATAACAAAACTTGTGTCACTGTCCAAATATTTCTGGCCCTAACTGTATGTTAGAACCTAGAATTCCTATTCCTGACTTATTTTCTGGAGATAGAGCTAAGTTTCTGAATTTCAAAAATAATTGTAAACTGTTTCTGGCTTTGAAACCCAGCTCCTCTGGTGACCCAGTTCAACAAGTTAAGATTATTATTTCTTTTTTACGTGGCGACCCTCAAGACTGGGCATTTTCCCTTGCGCCAGGAGATCCTGCATTATGCGATATTGATGCGTTTTTTCTGGCGCTCGGATTGCTGTATGATGAACCTAATTCAGTGGATCAGGCAGAAAAAAATTTGCTGGCTCTGTGTCAGGGTCAGGATGAGGTAGAGATATATTGTCAGAAGTTTAGGAAGTGGTCTGTGCTCACTCAATGGAATGAATGTGCGCTGGCAGCAATTTTCAGAAAGGGTCTCTCTGAAGCCCTTAAGGATGTCATGGTGGGATTTCCTATGCCTGCTGGTCTGAATGAGTCTATGTCTTTGGCCATTCAGATCGATCGAAGCATACGTGAGCGTAAAAATGTGCACCATTTGGCGGTATTATCTGAACATAGACCTGAGCCTATGCAATGTGATAGGACTTTGACCAGAGCTGAACGGCAAGAACACAGACGTCGGAATGGGCTGTGTTTTTATTGTAGTGATTCCACTCATGCTATCTCCGATTGTCCTAAGCACACTAAGCGGTTCGCTAGGTCTACCACCATTGGTACGGTACAGTCGAAATTTCTTTTGTCCGTTACTTTGATCTGCTCTTTGTCATCCTATTCTGTTATGGCATTTGTGGATTCAGGCGCTGCCCTGAATTTGATGGACTTGGACTTTGCTAGGCGCTGTGGGTTTTTCTTGGAGCCTTTGCAGTATCCTATTCCATTGAGAGGAATTGATACTACGCCTTTGGCCAAGAATAAGCCTCAGTATTGGACCCAATTGACCATGTGCATGGCTCCTGCACATCAGGAGGATATCCGCTTTCTGGTGTTGCATAATCTGCATGATGTGGTCGTTTTGGGGTTGCCATGGCTACAAGTCCATAACCCAGTATTGGATTGGAAATCTATGTCTGTGTCCAGCTGGGGTTGTCAGGGGGTACATCGTGATGTTCCATTTCTGTCTATTTCATCATCCACCCCTTCTGAGGTCCCAGAGTTCTTGTCGGATTACCGGGATGTATTTGATGAGCCCAAGTCCAGTGCCCTACCTCTGCATAGGGATTGCGATTTTGCTATCGATTTGATTCCTGGTAGTAAGTTTCCTAAAGGTCGACTGTTTAATTTATCTGTGCCTGAGCACGCCGCTATGCGGAGTTACGTAAAAGAATCCTTGGAGAAGGGTCATATTCGCCCGTCGTCGTCGCCATTGGGAGCAGGGTTCTTTTTTGTGGCCAAGAAGGATGGTTCGCTGAGACCTTGTATTGATTACCGCCTTCTAAACAAAATCACAGTCAAATTTCAGTACCCCTTGCCGCTGCTGTCTGATTTGTTTGCTCGGATTAAGGGGGCTAGTTGGTTCACCAAGATAGATCTTCGTGGTGCGTATAATCTTGTGCGTATTAAACAGGGCGATGAGTGGAAAACAGCATTTAATACGCCCGAGGGCCATTTTGAGTACCTGGTTATGCCATTCGGGCTTTCTAATGCTCCATCAGTATTTCAGTCCTTTATGCATGACATCTTCCGAGAGTACCTGGATAAATTCCTGATTGTATACTTGGATGATATTTTGGTCTTCTCGGATGATTGGGAGTCTCACGTGAAGCAGGTTAGAATGGTGTTCCAGGTCCTGCGTGCGAATTCTTTGTTTGTGAAGGGGTCAAAGTGTCTCTTTGGTGTTCAGAAGGTTTCATTTTTGGGTTTCATTTTTTCCCCTTCTACTATCGAGATGGGCCATGTTAAAGTTCAGGCCATTTATGATTGGACTCAGCCGACATCTCTGAAGAGTCTGCAAAAGTTCCTGGGCTTTGCTATTTTTTATCGTCGCTTCATCAATAATTTTTCTAGTATTGCTAAACCGTTGACTGATTTAACCAAGAAGGGTGCTGATGTGGTCAATTGGCCTTCTGCTGCTGTGGAAGCTTTTCAGGAGTTGAAGCGTCGTTTTTCTTCTGCCCCTGTGTTGTGCCAGCCAGATGTTTCGCTCCCGTTCCAGGTCGAGGTTGATGCTTCTGAGATTGGAGCAGGGGCTGTTTTGTCGCAGAGAAGTTCTGATGGCTCGGTGATGAAACCATGTGCCTTCTTTTCCAGGAAGTTTTCGCCTGCTGAGCGTAATTATGATGTTGGCAATCGAGAGTTGCTGGCCATGAAGTGGGCATTCGAGGAGTGGCGTCATTGGCTTGAAGGAGCTAAGCATCGTGTGGTGGTCTTGACTGATCACAAGAACTTGACGTATCTCGAGTCTGCCAAGCGGTTGAATCCTAGACAGGCTCGTTGGTCGCTGTTTTTCTCCCGTTTTGACTTTGTGGTTTCATACCTTCCGGGCTCTAAAAATGTGAAGGCGGATGCCCTGTCTAGGAGTTTTGTGCCCGACTCTCCGGGTTTGCCTGAGCCGGCGGGTATTCTCAAGGAGGGGGTGATTTTGTCTGCCATCTCCCCTGATTTGCGGCGGGTGCTGCAAAAATTTCAGGCTAATAGACCTGACCGTTGCCCAGCGGAGAAACTGTTTGTCCCTGATAAATGGACGAGTAGAGTTATCTCTGAGGTTCATTGTTCGGTGTTGGCTGGTCATCCTGGAATCTTTGGTACCAGAGATTTGGTGGCTAGATCCTTTTGGTGGCCGTCTCTGTCGCGGGATGTGCGTTCGTTTGTGCAGTCCTGTGGGATTTGTGCTCGGGCTAAGCCCTGCTGTTCTCGTGCCAGTGGGTTGCTTTTGCCCTTGCCAGTCCCGAAGAGGCCCTGGACACATATCTCTATGGATTTTATTTCGGATCTCCCCATCTCTCAAAAGATGTCGGTCATTTGGGTAGTTTGTGATCGCTTCTCTAAGATGGTCCATTTGGTACCCTTGTCTAAATTGCCATCCTCCTCTGATTTGGTGCCATTGTTTTTCCAGCATGTGGTTCGTTTACATGGCATTCCAGAGAACATCGTTTCTAACAGAGGTTCCCAGTTTGTTTCGAGGTTTTGGCGAGCCTTTTGTGCTAGGATGGGCATTGATTTGTCTTTTTCCTCGGCTTTCCATCCTCAGACAAATGGCCAAACTGAACGAACCAATCAGACCTTGGAAACATATCTGAGATGTTTTGTTTCTGCTGATCAGGATGATTGGGTGTCCTTTTTGCCTTTGGCTGAGTTCGCCCTTAATAATCGGGCCAGCTCGGCTACTTTGGTTTCGCCGTTTTTCTGCAATTCTGGTTTCCATCCTCGTTTCTCTTCAGGGCAGGTTGAGTCTTCAGACTGTCCTGGTGTGGATACTGTGGTGGATAGGTTGCAGCAGATTTGGACTCATGTAGTGGACAATTTGACATTGTCCCAGGAGAAGGCTCAACGTTTCGCTAACCGCAGGCGCTGTGTGGGTCCCCGACTTCGTGTTGGGGATTTGGTTTGGTTGTCGTCTCGTTATATTCCTATGAAAGTTTCCTCTCCTAAGTTTAAGCCTCGTTTCATTGGTCCGTATAGGATTTCTGAGGTTCTTAATCCTGTGTCTTTTCGTTTGACCCTTCCGGCTTCTTTTTCCATCCATAATGTATTCCATAGGTCATTGTTGCGGAGATACGTGGCACCTGTGGTTCCATCCGTTGATCCTCCTGCCCCGGTTTTGGTTGAGGGGGAGTTGGAGTATATAGTGGAGAAGATTTTGGATTCTCGTATTTCGAGATGGAAACTCCAGTACCTGGTTAAGTGGAAGGGTTATGGTCAGGAAGATAATTCCTGGGTCTTTGCCTCTGATGTTCATGCGGCCGATCTGGTTCGTGCCTTTCATTTGGCTCATCCTGGTCGGCCTGGGGGCTCTGGTGAGGGTTCGGTGACCCCTCCTCAAGGGGGGGTACTGTTGTGAATTCTGTGGTCAAGCTCCCTCCTGTGGTCATGAGTAGTACTGCGGCTGGTTCTGTCTATGAGCTTCCTTTGGTGGATGTGAGTGGGGCTGCGGCTTCTGAGTTTCCTTCCTCAGGTGACGAGGTTAAGTCGTTAGGTGCTGTTCTATTTAACTCCACCTAGTTCTTTGTTCCTGGCCTCCAGTCAATGTTCCAGTATTGGTCTTGCTCTCTCCTGGATCGTTCTTGTGGCCTGTCTTCACTGCATAAGCTAAGTTCTGCTTGTGTTACTTTTGTTTGCTATTTTTTCTGTCCAGCTTGCTGTATTGGTTTTTCTTGCTTGCTGGAAGCTCTGGGACGCAGAGGAAGCACCTCCGTACCGTTAGTCGGTACGAAAGGTCTTTTTGCGCCCTCTGCGTGGTTGCTTGTAGGTTTTTGTGCTGACCGCAAAGCTATCTTTCCTATCCTCGGTCTATTCAGTAAGTCGGGCCTCACTTTGCTAAAACCTATTTCATCTCTGTGTTTGTATTTTCATCTTTACTCACAGTCATTATATGTGGGGGGCTGCCTTTTCCTTTGGGGAATTTCTCTGAGGCAAGGTAGGCTTATTTTTCTATCTTCAGGGCTAGCTAGTTTCACAGGCTGTGCCCGAGGCGCCTAGGTCTGGTCAGCAGCGCTCCACGGCTACCTCTAGTGTTGTGTGATAGGATTAGGGATTGCGGTCAGCAGAGTTCCCACGTCCCAGAGCTCGTCCTATGTTATTATTAACTATCAGGTCATTTTGTGTGCTCTTAACCACCAGGTCTATTGTGTTTCTGAATCACCAGTTCATAACAAGAAGCCCCCTTTTGAGCTACTGCAGCCATAAGTCTTCTTGGGAATAATGCAACAAGTTTTTCACACCTGGACTTGGGAATCCTCTGCCATTCTTCCTTGCAGATCCTCTCCAGTTCCGTCAGGTTGTATAGTGAATGTTGATGGACAGCCATTTTCAGGTCTCTCCAGAGATGCTCAATTATTTTTAGGTCCGGGCTCTGGGTGGGCCAGTCAAGAATGGTCACAGAGTTGTTCTGATGCCACTCCTTTGTTATTTTAGCTGTGTGCTTAGGGTCATTGTCTTGTTGGAAGATGAACCTTCCGCCAAGTCTGAGGTCCAGAGCACTCTGGAAGAGGTTTTCATCCAGGATATCTCTGTACTTGGCCACATTCATGTTTCCTTCAATGACAACCAGTCATCCTGTCTCTGCAGCCAAAAAACACCCCCATAGCGTGATGCTGCCACCATCACCTTTCACTGTTGGGATTGTATTGGGCAGGTGATGAGCAGTGCCTGGTTTTCTCCAGACATACCGCTTAGAATTATCACCAAAAGGTCTATCTTCATCTCATCAGACCAGAGAATTTTATTTCTCATAGTCTGGGAGTCCTTCATGTGTTTTTAGCAAACTCTATGCGGGCTTTCATATGTCTTGCACTGAGCAGAAGGTTCGGTCGAGCCACTCTGCCAATGAAAGCCTGATTGATGGAGGGCTACAGTGATAGCGGACTTTGTGGAACTTTCTCCCATCTCCCTACTGCATCTCTGGAGCTCAGCCACAGTGATCTTGGGATTCTTCTTTACCTTTCTCACTAACACTCTTCTCCCACGATTGCTCAGTTTGGCTGGACGGCCAGGTCTAGGAAGACTTCTGGTGGTCCCAAACTTCTTCCATTTAACCCCTTCCCGACCTTTGACGCACCGTATGCGTCATGAAAACCTGTGCCAATCCGACCTATGACGCAGCATATGCGTCATGGCCGGATTGGGCTCCTGCAGGCCGGGTGAAAGGGTTAACTGTAATTTCACCCGGCCTGCAGGGACAGGAGGAGTTGTACTTTAGCCCATGGGGGGTGGCTTCACCCCCCCCCCGTGGCTACGATCGCTCTGATTGGCTGTTGAAAGTGAAACTGCCAATCAGAGCGATTTGTAATATTTCACCTAAAATACTGGTGAAATATTACAATCCAGCCATGGCCGATGCTGCAATATCATCGGCCATGGCTGGAAACACTTATGTGCCCCCACCCCACCCCATCGATCGCCCCCCAGCCCTCCGATCTGTGGTCCGCTCCCCCGTCCTCCTGCCCGCTCCCCCCGTGCCCCAATCCCACCCCCGTGCTCCAATCCACCCCCCCTGCACTCCGATCCACCCCCCGCACACCGATCCACCCCACTGCACACCGATCCACCCCCCCGTGCTCCAATCCACCCCCCGTGCTCCGATCCACCCCCCGTGTTACGATCCACCCCCCGTGTTACGATCCACCCCCACGTGCTCCGACGCCCCCCCGTGCCCTGATCTCCCCCCCTTTTACTTACCGAGCCTCCCGGGGTCCGTCCGTCTTCTTTCCTGGGCGCTGCCATCTTCCAAAATGGCGGGCGCATGCGCAGTGCGCCCGCCGAATCTGCCGGCCGGCAGATTCGTTCCAATGTGAATTTTGATCACTGTGATAAAACCTATCACAGTGATCAAAATAAAAAAAAAGTAAATAACCCCCCCCCCCTTTGTCACCCCCATAGGTAGGGACAACAATAAAATAAATAATTTTTTTTTTCCACTAAGGTTTGAGTTAGAACTAGGGTTAGGGTTAGGGTTAGGGTTAGGGTACGGTATGTGCACACGTATTCTGGTCCACTGCGGATTTTTCCACAGCGGATTTGATAAATCCACAGTGCTAAACCGCTGTGGATTTATCGCGGATTTACCACGTTTTTTCTGCGCATTTCACTGCGGTTTTACAACTGCGATTTTCTATTGGAGCAGTTGTAAAACCGCTGCGGAATCCGCAAAAAGAAGTGACATGCTGCAGAATGTAAACCGCTCCGTTTCCGTGCAGTTTTTCTGCAGCATGTGTACAGCGATTTTTGTTTCCCATAGGTTTACATTGAACTGTAAACTCATGAGAAACTGCTGCGCATCCGCAGCGTTTTCCACAGCGTGTGCACATACCTTTAGAATTAGGCTATGTGCACACGGTGCGGATTTGGCTGTGGATCCGCAGCAGTGTTCCATCAGGTTTACAGTACCATGTAAACATATGGAAAACCAAATCCGCTGTGCCCATGGTGCAGAAAATACCACGCGGAAACGCTGCGTTGTATTTTCCGCAGCATGTCAATTCTTTGTGCGGATTCCGCAGCGTTTTACACCTGTTCCTCAATAGGATTCCGCAGGTGAAATCCACACAAAAAACACTGGCAATCCGCAGTGCCTTTTACCCTCGGATTTTTCAAAAATGGTGCTGAAAAATCTCACATGAATCCGCAACGTGGGCACATAACCTTAGGGTTGGGGTTGGGTTAGAATTAGGGTTGTGGTTAGAGTTAGGGGTGTGTTGGGGTTAGGGTTGTGATTAGGGTTACGGCTCCAGTTGGGATAAGGGTTAGGGGTGTGTTGGAGGTAGAATTGAGGGGTTTCCACTGTTTAGGCACATCAGGGGGTCTCCAAACGCAACATGGCGCCACCATTGATTCCAGCCAATCTTTTATTCAAAAAGTCAAATGGTGCTCCCTCACTTCCGAGCCCTGACGTGTGCCCAAACATTGGTTTACCCCCACATATGGGGTACCAGCATACTCAGGACAAACTGTGCAACAATTACTGGGGTCCAAATTCTCTTGCTACCCTTGAGAAAATAAAAAATTGCTTGCTAAAACATCATTTTGGAGGAAAGAAACATGATATTTTATTTTCACGGCTTTGCGTTGTAAACGTCTGTGAAGCACTTGGGGGTTCAAAGTGCTCACCACATATCTAGATAAGTTCCTTGGAGGGTCCAGTTTACAAAATGGGGTCACTTGTGGGGGGTTTCTACTGTTTAGGCACACCAGGGGCTCTGCAAACGCAACGTGACGTCCGCAGACCATTCCATCAAAGTATGCATTTCAAAAGTCACTACTTCCCTTCTGAGCCCCGACGTGTGCCCAAACAGTGGTTTACCCCCACACAAGGGGTATCAGCGTACTCAGGAGAAACTGGACAACAACTTTTGGGGTCCAATTTCTCCTGTAACCCTTGGGAAAATAAAAAATTATGGGTTAAAAAATGATTTTTGAGGAAAGAAAACGTATTTATTATTTTCACGGCTCTGCGTTATAAACTTCTGTGAAGCACTTGGGGGTTGAAAGTGCTCACCACATATCTAGATAAGTTCCTTTCGGGGTCTAGTTTCCAAAATGGGGTCACTTGTGGGGGGTTTCTACTGTTTAGCCACATCAGGGGCTCTGCAAACGCAACGTGACGCCCGTAGAGCATTCCATCAAAGTCTGCATTTCAAAATGTCACTACTTCACTTCCGAGCCCCGGCATGTGCCAAAACAGTAGTTTACCCCCACATATGGGGTATCACCGTGCTCAGGAGAAAATGTACAACAAATATTAGGGTCAAATTTCTCCTGTTACCCTTGGGAAAATTAAAAAATTCTGGGCTAAAAAATTATTTTTGTGGAAAGAAAGGTATTTATTATTTTCACTGCTCTGTGTTATAAACTTCTGTGAAGCACTTGGGGGTTCAAAGTGCTCACCTCACATCTAGATAAGTTCCTTTCGGGGTCTAGTTTCCAAAATGGGGTCACTTGTGGGGAGTTTCTACTGTTTAGCCACATCAGGGGCTCTGCAAACGCAACGTGATGCCCGCAGAGCATTCCATCAAAGTCTGCATTTCAAAACGTCACTACTTCACTTCCGAGCCCCAGCATGTGCCCAAACAGTGGTTTACCCCCACATATGGGGTATCAGCATACTCAGGAGAAACTGGACAACAACTTTTGGGGTCAAATTTCTCCTGTTACCCTTGGGAAAATAAAAAATTGCGGGCTAAAAAATCATTTTTGAGAAAAGAATTTTTTTTTTTATTTTCATGGCTCTGCGTTATAAACTTCTGTGAAGCACTTGAGGGTTCAAAGTGCTCACCACACATCTAGATTAGTTCCTTTGGGGGTCTAGTTTCCAAAATGGGGTCATTTGTGGGGGATCTCCAATGTTTAGGCACGCAGGGGCTCTCCAAACGCGACATGGTGTCCGCTAATGATTGGAGCTAATTTTCCATTTAAAAAGCCAAATGGCGTGCCTTCCCTTCCGAGCCCTGCCGTGCGCCCAAACAGTGGTTTACCCCCACATATGGGGTATCAGCGTACTCAGGACAAACTGGACAACAACATTTGTGGTCCAATTTCTCCTATTACCGTTGGCAAAATAGGAAATTCCTGGCTAAAAATCATTTTTGAGGAAAGAAAAATTATTTTTTATTTTCATGGCTCTGCGTTATAAACTTCTGTGAAGCACCTGGGGGTTTAAAGTGCTCAGTATGCACCTAGATAAGTTCCTTGGAGGGTGTAGTTTCCAAAATGGGGTCACTTGTGGGAGAGCTTCAATGCATAGGCACACAGGGGCTCTCCAAACGCGACATGGTGTCCGCTAACAATTGGAGCTAATTTTCCATTCAAAAAGTCAAAAGGCGCTCCTTCCCTTCCAAGCCCTACCGTGCGCCCAAACAGTGGTTTACCCCCACATATGAGGTATCAGCGTACTCAGGACAAATTGGACAACACTTTCTTGGTTCAGTTTCTCCTTTTACCATTGGGAAAATAAAAAAATTGTTGCTAAAAGATCATTTTTGTGACTAAAAAGTTAAATGTTCATTTTTTCCTTCCATGTTGCTTCTGCTGCTGTGAAGCACCTGAAGGGTTAATAAACTTCTTGAATGTGGTTTTGAGTACCTTGAGGGGTGCAGTTTTTAGAATGGTGTCACTTTTTGGTATTTTCAGCCATATAGACCCCTCAAACTGACTTCAAATGTGAGGTGGTCTCTAAAAAAAAATGGTTTTGTAAATTTCATTGTAAAAATGAGAAATCGCTGGTCAAATCTTAACCCTTATAACTTCCTAGCAAAAAAAATATTTTGTTTCCAAAATTGTGCTGATGTAAAGTAGACGTGTGGGAAATATTATTTATTAACTATTTTGTGTCACATAACTCTCTGGTTTAACAGAATAAAAATTCAAAATGTGAAAATTGTGAAATTTTCAAAATTTTCACCAAATTTCCATTTTAATCACAAATAAACACAGAATTTATTGACCTAATTTTACCACTAACATGAAGCCCAATATGTCACGAAAAAACAATCTCAGAACCGCTAGGATCCATTGAAGCGTTCCTGAGTTATTAGCTCATAAAGGGACACTGGTCAGAATTGCAAAAAACGGCCAGGTCATTAAGGTCAACATAGGCTGGGTCATGAAGGGGTTAAGGATTATGGAGGCCACTGTGCTCTTAGGAACCTTTAGTATTGCAAAAATTATTTTGTAACCATGACCAGATCCATGCCTTGCCACAATTCTGTCTCTGAGCTCCTTGGCCAGTTCCTTTGACCTCATGATTCTCATTTGGTCTGACATGCACTGAGAGCTCTGAGGTCTTATATAGACAGTTTTGTGCCTTTCCAAATCAAGTCCTATCGGTTTAATTAAACACAGCTGGACTCCAATGAAGAAGTAGAACCATCTCAAGGTGGATCACACGGAAATAGACAGCATGTGACTTAAATATCAGTGTCTGAGCAAAGGGTATAAATACTTATGACCATGAGATATTTCAGTTTTTCTTTTTTATTACATTTGCAAAAATTTCTACATTTCTGTTTTTTTCAGTCAAGATGGGGTGCAGAGTGTACATTAATGTGAAAAAATGAACTTTTTAAAATTTACCAAATGGCTGCAATGAAACAAAAAGTGAAAAATTTTAAGGGGTCCGAATACTTTCCGTACCCACTGTATCTGTGTGAACATGTCACTAGCTGCCACAGTTTCATCATTATTTCATTATGTTCTGTGTGGAAGTAACTGATCATCACTTCCAAACAGGAAACAGGTGAATACAGCTGCGAACTAAGAGTAGCCATCTTCATATATAATCAAAAAATAAAGTAGCTCTCTGTAATGCTATAACATGCAGACGTGAAATATAAGAAATTTGAATTGCATTACTGCTGTAGTAAATTAAAAAAATTAAGAATACTTAGTGCATAAATTGGTCAATTCATGTGTACCCGGCAGCCACCATAAGGAGATTCTCGTTGCTGGAAACCTGACCAATGTGAATCCTCTCTTAGGTTAAATCTTGCATTAATATAGGAACGTAGCATCCTGCTATAAATTTAAAAGCCTGAGGCTGATGGGTGGAGTGCTCAGTCAGAGAGTCTAATTATACAAATATCGAAAGACTGGCCGACACTTAAACAGAAATCAGGAGTGAACAAGTGCTTACTAAGAGGAGCCATCTCCATATATAACCAACAAATAAAGTTACACTCTGTAGCATGCAAACATGAAATATATGAAATTAGGGATTGTCTGGTCTGTATATGAACCTGTGGTGTGCAAAATTAACATCTCCCCTGGTTCGTTCATTCCTGTGTGAGTGTTAGGGCTCAGTTATAAAAGAAGGACTATGTGAGGCCAATTATTCTGTATGGAAGACTATGTGGGGCCCATTATTCTGTATGTAGGACTATGTTTGGCTCATTATGCTGTGTGGAGATCGCAATAGGGGCATTATACCGTGTTCCAAATTATTATGCAAATTTGATTTAAGTGTCATAAAGATTTAATTGTTTTGTTTTTCAAATAAACTCGTGGATGTTATTGTGTTTCAGGGCTCAATGGATCACTAAAATCAATCTTAAACACATGTGATAATTAGTTTTCCAGGTGATTCTAATTAAAGGAAAACTACTTAAAAATGATGTTCCACATTATTAAGCAGGCCACAGTTTTCAAGTAACATGGGAAAGAAAAAGGATCTCTCTGCTGCTGAAAAGCATCAAATAATGCAATGCCTTGGTCAAGGGATGAAAACATTAGATATTTCCCAAAAACTTAAGCATGATCATCGTACTGTTAAGAGATTTGTGGCTGATTCTGGGCACAGACGTGTTTGTGCTGATAAAGGCAGAATGAGGAAGGTTTCTGCCAGGCAAGTTCATCGGATTAAGAGAGCAGCTGCTAAAAAGCCATTACAAACCAGCAAACAGATATTTGAAGCTGCTGGTGCCTCTGGAGTCCCTTGAACCTCAAGGTGTAGGATCCTTCAAAAGCTTGCTGTAGTGCATCAACCTACAATTTGGCCACCCCTAAACCGTGTTCACAAGCAGAAACGGTTGCAGTGGGCCCAATGATACATGAAGACTAATTTTCAAACAGTCTTGTTTATGTGATGTGCTGCTGCAGTGCAGTATGGAGCAATCTCCACCAGGGGGTGCTGGATAAGGAAAGGAGGCTGCACACACAGCACAGCTACACTGAACAACAACACAGGTGTCACAGGTAATGAAAGGGACATGAAACAAGCCAAGGTCATACACGGAGATAGCAGCGCGGTACAGAAGGGGCGAGCAGAGAATCGTCGGGGGCAAGCAAGATGTCAGAACCTACCGGGAACGTGGTAAGGAAAACGTGAGGCGTAAGACAGAGTCGGGGTACAGGCCAAAGGTCAGAACAAGTAACAAACGGGTGCAGTCAGTCAGAGGCAAAGAGGAACACTTAGAACAGGGATCCAGGTCAGGAGCTCAAACAGTGCAGGATGAACTTATAGCTGACACTGGCCCCCAGGCTGCAGAGGACTTAAATAGCACAGCCAGCTCCAGGGTGAGGCAGAGAGGATTAACTCCCACATGACCAGTCCAGAGACAAGAGAGCTGAACATAATCTCAGAACTGGATCATGACAGTTTACTGATGAGTATCAAGCAGCCCTGGATGGTCCAGATGGATGGAGTAGTGGATGGTTGGAGGACGGCCACCATGTCCCAACAAGGCTGTGACATCAGCAAGGAGGTTGAGGAGTCATTTTTTGGGCCGGAATCATAGGGAAACAGCTGGTAGGGCTCTTCAAGGTTCCTGAAGGTGTGAAAATGACCTCTGCAAAGTATATAGAGTTTCTGACTGACAACTTTCTTCCATGGTATAAAAAGCAGAAACGTGCCTTCAGGAGAAAAATCATCTTCATGAATCACAATGCACCGTCTCATGCTGCAAAGAATACCTCTGCGTCATTGGCTGCAATGGGCATAAAAGGAGATAAACTCATGGTGTGGCCACCATCTTCACCTGACCTCAACCGTACAGAGAACCTTTGGCGTATCATCAAGCAAAAGATCTATGAGGGTGGGAGGCAGTTCACATCAAAACAGCGGCTCTGGGAGGCGATTCTGACTTCATGCAAAGAAATACAAGCAGAAACTCTCCAAAAACTCACAAGTTCAATCGATGCAAGAATTGTGCAGGTGATATCAATGAAGGGTTCCTATGTGAACATGTAACTTGGCCTGTTAGGATGATTTGGAGTTAAATAGCTTTTTGTTCAGTGAATGTGACCTCCCAATGCTGCAAATTCCACAAATGAGCATTTTCAGTTCTTTAAAACATATCAAATGTATAGAAATTCTACTGTGCCTAATAATTTGGAACAGTGCATTTTGAGTTTTTATTCATTTTGGAGATTATACTGTTATCATTGGGAGGTTTCTTCAATAAAATTCGATGTATACTCTAACGGGTGATGACTTTTATTAGACCGACTGTCATTTGCACCGACCATTTAGGAAAATCCGAGAAAAATATAATTTGCATAATAATTTGGAACATGGTGTATCGTCTCTTGGGGTCACCATTAGTGTTGAGCATTCCGATACTGCACATATCAGGTATCGGCCGATATTTGCTGTATTGGAATTCCGATACCGAGTTTCGATACTTTTGCGATATCGGATACCGGAATCGGAAGTTCCTATAGTGCAATGATGCACTATAATGGAGTGTGGGCGGTGCGTGGGCGGAGAATGCGTGTGTGCAGGCGGGGTCTGTACATGACTGTGGGGGGGGCGTGCCGGGGCTCTATGCGGCATGCCGGGGCTCTGTGCGGCGTGCCGGGGCTCTGTGCGGCGTGCCGGGCTCTGTGCAGGCTGTCGGGGCTCTGTGCAGCATGCCGGGGCTCTGTGCGGACTGCCGGGGCTCTGTGCGGGCCTGCCGGGGCTCTGTGTGTGTGTGCAGGCATCATCCGATGGGACTACCAGTCCCATCAGACGATGCCTGCTACAGTGACAGTGATTGACACATTAGCCAATGATGGGAAAGTAGTAGTCCCATCATCCGGCTAATGTGTTGAAAGTGAAAAAAAATACTACGTACTACATACATACTACATACATACTACATAAATACTACATACATACTACATACATTCTACATACTACATATGTTCTACATACTACATACATACTACATACTACATACATACTATATACTACATACATACTACATACATGCTACATACTACATACATATTACATACTACATACATACATACTACATACAGTGGGGCAAAAAAGTATTTAGTCAGTCAGCAATAGTGCAAGTTCCACCACTTAAAAAGATGAGAGGCGTCTGTAATTTACATCATAGGTAGACCTCAACTATGGGAGACAAACTGAGAAAAAAAAATCCAGAAAATCACATTGTCTGTTTTTTTATCATTTTTTTTGCATTTTATGGTGGAAAATAAGTATTTGGTCAGAAACAAACAATCAAGATTTCTGGCTCTCACAGACCTGTAACTTCTTCTTTAAGAGTCTCCTCTTTCCTCCACTCATTACCTGTAGTAATGGCACCTGTTTAAACTTGTTATCAGTATAAAAAGACACCTGTGCACACCCTCAAACAGTCTGACTCCAAACTCCACTATGGTGAAGACCAAAGAGCTGTCAAAGGACACTAGAAACAAAATTGTAGCCCTGCACCAGGCTGGGAAGACTGAATCTGCAATAGCCAACCAGCTTGGAGTGAAGAAATCAACAGTGGGAGCAATAATTAGAAAATAGAAGACATACAAGACCACTGATAATCTCCCTCGATCTGGGGCTCCACGCAAAATCCCACCCCGTAGGGTCAGAATGATCACAAGAACGGTAAGCAAAAATCCCAGAACCACGCGGGGGGACCTAGTGAATGAACTGCAGAGAGCTGGGACCAATGTAACAAGGCCTACCATAAGTAACACACTACGCCACCATGGACTCAGATCCTGCAGTGCAAGACGTGTCCCACTGCTTAAGCCAGTACATGTCCGGGCCCGTCTGAAGTTTGCTAGAGAGCATTTGGATGATCCAGAGGAGTTTTGGGAGAATGTCCTATGGTCTGATGAAACCAAACTGGAACTGTTTGGTAGAAACACAACTTGTCGTGTTTGGAGGAAAAAGAATACTGAGTTGCATCCATCAAACACCATACCTACTGTAAAGCATGGTGGTGGAAACATCATGCTTTGGAGCTGTTTCTCTGCAAAGGGGCCAGGACGACTGATCCGGGTACATGAAAGAATGAATGGGGCCATGTATCGTGAGATTTTGAGTGCAAACCTCCTTCCATCAGCAAGGGCATTGAAGATGAAACGTGGCTGGGTCTTTCAACATGACAATGATCCAAAGCACACCGCCAGGGCAACGAAGGAGTGGCTTCGTAAGAAGCATTTCGAGGTCCTGAAGTGGCCTAGCCAGTCTTCAGATCTCAACCCTATAGAAAACCTTTGGAGGGAGTTGAAAGTCCGTGTTGCCAAGCAAAAAACCAAAAACATCACTGCTCTAGAGGAGATCTGCATGGAGGAATGGGCCAACATACCAACAACAGTGTGTGGCAACCTTGTGAAGACTTACAGAAAACGTTTGACCTCTGTCATTTCCAACAAAGGATATATTACAAAGTATTGAGATGAAATTTTGTTTCTGACCAAATACTTATTTTCCACCATAATATGCAAATAAAATGTTAAAAAAACAGACAATGTGATTTTCTGGATTTTTTTTTCTCAGTTTGTCTCCCATAGTTGAGGTCTACCTATGATGTAAATTACAGACGCCTCTCATCTTTTTAAGTGGTGGAACTTGCACTATTGCTGACTGACTAAATACTTTTTTGCCCCTCTGTACATACTACATACATACTGCATACAGTACATTCATACATTACATACAATACATACATACAGACATACAGTACATTAAACATAGAGTTTTCCGCCGGATCTGTTTTTTTCCGCCAGATCTGTTTTTTTCCGCCGGATCGTTTTTTTTTCCACATCCGTTTTTTCCGCTGGATCCGTTTTTTTCTGCCGGATCCGTTTTTTCTTCCACATCTGTTTTTTTCCGCCGGATCCGTTTTTGTCCGCCTGATTAGTTTTTTTCCACCGGATCAGTTTTTTTCTGGCGGATCAGTTTTTTTCCGCAGGATCCGTTTTTTTCCGCCGGATCCGTTTTTTTCCACAGGATCCGTTTTTTCTGCTGGATCCGTTTTTCTCCGCTGGATTTGTTTTTTTCAGCCGGATCAGTTTTTTTCTGCCGAATCCGTTTTTTTCCGCCAGACCCTTTTTTTTACTCCGGATCCGTTTTTTCCACCGGATCTGTTTTTTTCAAAACTCGCCGGATTGTGCCTGACGGCAAAAACCTGATGTGTGAAAGCAGCCAGATATATGGATAGATACATCTATGTATCTATAGATATATCTATAAATATATCTATGGATAGATATATCCATAGATATATAATAGAATGGCCGATGTTTCTAAGGCTACTTTCACACTTGCGTTTTTTAGCAATCCGTCACAATCCGTCGTTTTGGGAAAAAACGGATCCTGCAAATGTGCTCACAGGATGCGTTTTTTACCCGTAGACTTGTATTAGCGACGGATCGTGACGGATGGCCACACGTCGCGTCCATTGTGCAACGGATCCGTCGTGTTTTGGCGGACTGTTGGCATGGAAAAACGTTCAAGTGAACTTTTTTTGTCCGTCGCGTCTGCCATTTTCTACTGCGCATGCACGGACGAAACTTCGCCTCCTCCTCCCCGGACTTCAGAATGGACAGTGGATGCGTTGAAAAACTGCATCCGCTGCCAACGTCATGCACAAATTTCACAACGTGCATCGGTACATCGGCCTGACGCATAGCGATGGACCCGTACTGACGCAAGTGTGAAAGAGGCCTTAATGAGCGTTGAATTTTAAAAAAATAAATAAACGGAAAAAAACGTTGTGGGCTCCCGTGCAATTTTCTGCACCAGAGGGGAAAAGCCAATAGCCATGGGCCAATATTTGCAGCCTGCTATGAATATCAGCCCGCAGCTGTCTGCGTAGCCTTTACTGGCTATTAATATAGGGGGACTCCCCCCAAAAATGACGTGGGGTCCCCCTATATTTTATAGCCAGAAAGGCTATGCAGACAGCTGCGGGCTGATATTCATAGCCTAGAGAGGGGCCATGGATTTTGGCACCCCCCCGGCTACAAATACCAGTCCGCAGCTGCCCCAATTCCGGCATGTAGCCCCTCTCTTCCCACTCCCGTGTAGCGGTGGGATATGGGGTAATAAGGGGTTAATGTCACCTTGCTATTGTAAGGTGACATTAAGCCGGGTTAATAACGGAGAGGTGTCAGTAAGACGCCTATCCATTATTAATCCAATAGTAATAAAGGGTTAATAAAACACACACACATTAGGAAAAAAGTATTTTAATTAAAGTTCTTCATTTAACCATACTTACCATACTTCAGCGCCTGCAAAAAACGTAAAATAATAAACCGTATACTACCTGTCTGCCATAGTCCTATTAATAACGAGTGTCCCACGACGATCTCCCCTATAGAATAGTGACATCCCGTCATTATGTTCCTGGAGCCCCTGGAGAGCGGTCGCATCAGCTGATGCTGCTGCTCTCCACAGGAGATCGTCGTGGGACACTCGTGGATTTCTGCGGACAGGGAGTATATTGGTTGTTTGTTATTTTCATATTTTTTAACAGATGACACTGGCTTCGGAGAACAAAGTGACAAGTAATGGTGAGTATGAACTCTATGTTTAATGTACTGTATGTCTGTATGTATGTATTGTATATAATGTATGAATTTACTGTATGTAGTATGTATGTAGTATGTATGTTTGTTTTTTGTTTTTTTCATTCAACACATTAGCCGGATGATGGGACTACTACTATCCCATCATTGGCTTATGTGTCAATCACTGTCACTGTAGTAGGCATCGTCTGATGGGACTTGTAGTCCCATCGGACGATGCCTGCACACACGCACAGAGCCCCGACACACCGCACAGAGCCCCGGCAGCCTGCACAGAGCCCCGACACGCCCCACAGAGCCTCGGCATGCCGCACAGAGCTCCGGCAAACCGCACAGAGCCCCGCCACGCCGCACAGAGCCCCAGCAGGCCCATACAGACCCCTGGCAGCCCGCACAGAGCCCCGGCACGCTACACAGAGCCCCGGCATGCTGCACAGAGCCCCAGCACGCCACAGAGAGCCCCGGCAGGCCGCACAGAGCCCCGACACACTGCACAGAGCCCCGGCAGGCCCGCACACAGCCCCGGCAGCCTGCACAGAGCCCCGGCAGCCCACACAGAGCCCTGGCATGCCGCACAGAGCTCCGGCACACAGCACAGAGCCCTGCCACATCGCACAGAGCCCCGGCAGGCCCATACAGAGCCCCGGCATGCCACACAGAGCCCCGGCATGCTGCACAGAGCCCCAGCACACAACACAGAGCCCCGGCAGGCCGCACAGATCCCGGCACGCTGCACAGAGCCCCAGCAGGCCCGCACAGAGCCCCAGCAGGCCCGCACAGAGCCCCGGCAGCCCGCACAGAGCCCCGGCAGCCCACACAGAGCCCTGGCAGGCCCGCACAGACCCCCCGGCACCCACACAGAGCCCCGGCAGGCCCATACAGAGCCGCGGTAGCCCGCACAGAGCCCCGGCAGGCCCACACAGAGCCCCGGCAGGCCCGTACAGAGCCCCGGTAGGCCCATACAGACCCCCGGCAGGCACAGACAGATCCCCGAGAGGCCCGTACAGATCACCGGCAGGCCCTCACAGACCCTGCCCGCACACACAGACACGCACAGTGTCCGCCCACGCACCGCCCACACTCTTCCCCCTCCGGAATAGGATGTAGAAGGACAGAAAGGGCTTTTTTTACATTCCGATATTTGTGTCCCATTGACTTGCATTGGTATCGGTATCGGCGATATCCGATATTTTTGGATATCGGCCGATCCAATCTGATACCGATACTTCTGGATATTGGAAGGTATCGCTCAACACTAGTCACCATACTTTGCTGGGAGGGTTGAGAGAGGTACAATAAGATCATCATACCATGCGTGTGTAGGGTACTGTGGAGAAAATCACTGTGGGGATATCATACTGTATTCGGGGGTGAATTTTTGTTATCATCATACTTTGTAGGTGCAATGAAATGGCAATCAAAGAGATAGGCGGAAGTTGTGAGATATGCTCTTCTGTGACCTCACAGAATAATAAATTTTTTTGGGGGGAGAGGCAATTAGAATTTCTGCTATTGGGCCCCTGATATCTATGTATGCCTGTGCCCATGAGGAATTACCCAATGCTCCGGTAATGTGTTCGGACTCTTAGAATCTATTAAGTAAAATGTTCTTTTGTTTCCAAATGAAAAAGGTTTATCTTTATATATGATGATATGGAAGAACGTTCTCAATTGTAGACATTTTATTATAAACTATATGGTGGCCTGATTCTAATGCATCGGGTATTCTAAAATATGTATGTAGTTAATTTATGAAGATTTAAGAATAATGCAATGAATACACAGGATTCAGCCGGCCGGCCGGGTGCGACAAGTCAGCGAAGCATGGTTCAAATCCCGTGCCAATTCGCCAATTCGTGGCCGGACTGCGCCTGTCGCTGATTGGTCACGACCAATCAGTGAAGCCAGGGCTGTCTCCAGGTTTCTGAGGGCCCCGGGAAAAGAGTCTCAGTGGGCCCCCCCATTTAACACATACCACGATGCACAGATACAGCAGAGAAATATAGTACAGCCACGTACTGTAGCATATAACACAGCCCACGTAGTATATAACACAGACCACGTAGCATATAGCACAGCCACGTAGCAAATAACACAGCCCACAAAGTATATAACACAGCCCACGTAGCATATAGCACAGCCACGTAGCATATAGCACAGCCACGTAGCATATAACACTGCCATGTAGTATATTGCACAGCCCACGTAGCATATAACACAGCCCACGTAGTATATAGCAGCTACGTAGTATATAGCACAGCCACGTAGCATATAACACAGCCCATGTAGTATATAACACAGCCCACAAAGCATATAGCACAGCCACGTAGCATATGACACAGCCACATAGCATATAACACAGCCACGTAGTATATTGCACAGCCCACATAGCATATAACACAGCACACGTAGTATAGAGCACAGCCACTTAGTATATAGCACAGCCACTCAGTATATAACACAGCCATGTAGTATATAGCACAGCCACGTAGTATATTGCACAGCCAGGTAGTATATTACACAGCCACATAGTATATAGCACAGCCCACATAGTATATAACACAGCCCATGTAGCATATAACACAGCCCATGCAGTATATTACACAGCCCACATAGTACGTAGCACAGCCACGCAGTATATAACACAGCCATGTAGTATATAGCACAGCTACATAGTATATAGCACAGCTCACGTAGTATATAACACAGCCCATGTAGGATATAACACAGCCCACGTAGTACATAGCACAGCCAAGGTAGTATATAACACAGCCACGTAGTATATAGCACAGCCACATAGTATATAGCACAGCCACGCAGTATATTGCACAGCCACATAGTATATAACACAGCCTATGTAGTATATAACACAGCCCATGTAGTATATAGCACAGCCCACGCAGTATATAGCACAGCCCATTGTTGTGAATTCCGCTCTTGGGCTCCCTCCGTTGGTTGTAAGTGGCACTTTAGTGAGTTCTGCTCTTGGGCTCCCTCTTGTGGTTTCAAGTAGTATGGCTGCTCCTTGGATTTAGCTGTCAGCAGCTGCTTCTACTGATTGTCTTTTCTGCTCGGCTATTTATGTGTCATGATCCCAATGGCAGGGAATCACAAAAGGACAAGCACACAAAAAACAGAACAAGCTCTAGGGTGATGGAAACTGAGCTGACCGCGATCCTGAACCTAATTCACAACACTAGCAGTAGCCGGGGAACGTGCCTACGATGATTCTAGACGTCTCGCGCCAGCCAAAGGACTAGCTTCCCCTATTAGAAGAAACAAAGACCTCTTTTGCCTCCAGAGAAACACCCCACAGAAATAGCAGCCCCCCACATGTAATGACGGTGAAATGAGAGGAAAGCACATACGTAGTAATGAAAATAGATTCAGCAAAATGAGGCCCGCTAAAACTAGATAGCAGAGGATACAAAAGTGAACTGCGCGGTCAGCGAAAAACCCTACAAAAAACCATCCTGAAATTACCTGAACTCATGTGCCAACTCATGGAACATGAGGAGTAATATCAGCCCACTAGAGCAACCAGCAACAAGGAATCACATAACTGCAAGCTGGACTAAAACAAAAATAAAGCAAAACGTGGAACAGGAAAATCAAAAACTTAGCTTGTCCTGAAGATTACTGAGCGGAAAGCAGAGGTAACAAGACACACTGATTACATTGATCGCCGGCGAGGAAATGACAAGAAAGCCAGGTTAAATAGGAAACTCCCATATCCTGATAGAACAGGTGGACACCAGAGACCGCAGAGAACACAAGTCACCCAGTACCATCTGTAACCACCAGAGGGAGCCCAAAAACAGAATCCACAACATTTATGCCTGGCTCTTTCCTTCAGCCAGTGCCACTTTAAATGGTTCCTGGTTGGATTCACATCTCTTTGGATTTCCCTGTTATCCTGACCAGTTCAGCAAAGCTAAGTTCTTGCTTGCTCTTTTCTGTCCACAGATTGTGGACTTATCCGTTCTGTGCTTCCTATGTTTGTCCAGCTTATCAGTATGAATTATCTCTGTGTTGCTGGAAGCTCTGGGAAGCAGATTTACCCTCCACACCTTTAGTCAGGTGTGGAGATTTTTGTAATCTCTGCGTGGATTTTTGTAGTGTTTTATACTGACCGCACAGTATTCCATCCTGTCCTATCTATCTAGCTAGACTGGCCTCCTGTGCTCATCCTGGTTTCATTCTGTGTATGTCTTTTCCCTCTCCACTCACAATCATTATTTGTGGGGGGCTAATCTATCCTTTGAGGATTTTCTCTCAGGCAAGATAGTTTTCCTGCTTCTATCTTTAGGGGTAGTTAGCTCTTAGGCTGTGACGAGATGCCTAGGGAGAGTTAGGAGCATCCCACGGCTACTTCTAGTGTTGTGTTTAGCTTAGGGACTGCGGTCAGTACAGATACCACTTCCTTCAGAACTCGTTCCATGTTGCTCCTAAACCACCAGATCATAACAGCCCATGCAGTATATAGCCCAGCCACGGAGTATATAGCACAGACACATAGTATATAACACAGCCACGTAGTATATAGCACAGCCACGTAGTAAATAGCACAGCCCATGTAGTATATTACACAGCCCATGTAGTATATAACACAGCCCACACAGTATATAACACAGCCCATGTAGTAAATAGCAGAGCCCACGTAGTATATAACACAGCCCACGTAGTATATATCACAGCCACGCAGTATATAGCACAGCCACGTAGTATATAACACAGCCATGTAGTATATAGCACAGCTACATAGTATATAGCACAGCTCACGTAGTATATAACACAGCCCTTGTAGTATATAACACAGCCCACGTAGTATATAACACAGCCCACGTAGCATATAGCACAGCCATGTAGCATATAACACAGCCACATAGCATATAACACAGCCACATAGTATATTGCACAGCCACGTAGTATATTGCACAGCCTACATAGCATATAATACAGCACACGCAGTATAGAGCACAGCCACTTAGTATATAGCACAGCCACTCAGTATATAACACAGCCATGTAGTATATAGCACAGCCACGTAGTATATTGCACTGCCAGGTAGTATATTACACAGCCACATAGTATATAGCACAGCCCACCTAGTATATAACACAGCCCATGTAGCATATAATACAGTCCATGCAGTATATAACACAGTCCATGTAGTATATAGCACAGCCGTGTAGTATATAACACAGCCACGTAGTGTATAGCACAGCCATGTAGTATATTGCACAGCCACGTAGTATATAACACAGCCACGTAGTATATAGCACAGCCACGTAGTATATAGCACAGCCACGTAGTATATAACATAGCCTGCGTAGTATATAACACAATGATTACTCAACAAATGTCCTACAATACTGGTTTGGCACTTCACGACATATATACAACCGACGGAAAACTCAGTAGGAATTAACCCCTGAGCCCAAAGAAGAGAACCAAAAATTATCAAAATATATCTTATTTTATTAACAAAAGGAAAAGAAAAAAGGTACGGTACATAAAATACAAAAAACACCCAGGGGAGACACAGAGTTAATACCCTAATTCACATTGCTTAAGTATATGCCCAAAAACTTGGCGCTGGTACGAGCATGGTGTCTGTTGACATTGCTATATATACCAAGTATATGCTGGAATTTAAATATTCAAATATATAAAAAAAATAGGAAAACGCAAAAGCACTCACCAAATATGCAGTTTCAAGTGTCCTTTATTGTAACACCATGCGGTACATCTTCACGGCACGGGGGAGTAGAAAAAGAGGGGTAGGAGTGCGGCAGACGAGACGATGGCCGTTTCGCGCTACACAAGAGCGCTTCTACGGGTCTACAGGCCATCTACGATAATGGGCGTAACCTGGTGACAGCTCTAAAGGTTGGCAAGCTGGTACACAAGCCATGCATGGTTCACATGCTAAACCTAGTTGTTCAGAAATTTCTGAAAAGTTACCCTGCCTTGCCGTACCTTCTTGAGAAGGTGCGCCGTATTAGTGCCCATTTCTGCCATTCCTCTGTTTTTGCTGGTCTTACAGCGCTGCTAAAGTGATTGAATTTGCCAAGTCACCGACTCATTTCCAACCTGCCCTTGCGGAGGAACTCAACCTATCATATGTTGGTGAGGATTAGTGAGCAGCAGAGGGCAGTAGCTGACTACCAGCTTCAACATGCTCGTCAGACTGAGAGTCAGCCACCACACATAACAACTGTCTAGTGGGTGTGGATTGCTAACATTTGTGAGGTTCTTTAGAACTTTGAGTACTGCACCAAGATTGTGAGTGATGATCAGGTTGCTGTGTCTCTTGAAACAATCACTGCATAATCTCAAAGAGAAAGCTTTGAGTGCCCAGCATGTTGGTATGGTTGTTGGTATGGAACTAGATTTCACAATGGGTGATACTACCCAGCCCAGCCAATATTCTGAGGCAACATTGAGTGATGAGGACTCCTAATGCTACAGAGGGGACACCCAACCCAAGTTTCATGTCTGTGCAGCCTGGATGGCCTGGAGAGGAGGAGGAGGTGAGTCAGCTTAAGGAGAGGATGGGTACTGTTCCTCCTGTGGGGACACAGAATATTTGCCTTTTTGCAGTTTGGCTTACACTAAGTATGGCAGTGCCCAGATGGTAGTGACACACACAGAATGACATTGCGGGCTGTAGGTTATGCTCAAGCTCAATAGGGAGGTTCAAAGTTTACGCATTGTCCTTTTTTATCCACATCATTTTCTATTCACATAATGGACAATAATATAAGTCTCTGTTGCATTTTTCTGGTAAAATGATAAGAAAAAAGAAGGACCCCACTGTAGCCAATGGTGTACTTCTGATGATTGCTGCATTCATTATTTAAAGGATTCATTCCCTATGTCAGGGATGGGGAACCTCAGGCACACGGGCCATTTCCGGCCTGTAATTACCTTTTCTCCGGCCCCCAGGCAGAATCCTGGGAACCACAGTGCTTGGGCCAGAAGCTGGGTTTTGATGACTACCTGCCTTTTAACGTTTTCTTGCTCTGTGAGCACGTGCACTACTGAACATTGAGGCGTGTGCAATGAAAGGTTACGTCCTGACACCGGTGCCAGCGTCAAGACTTACTTTGTGGGAGCAGTTGGTTCACAATTTGTATGGGTCCCGAAGGATGGTTTAAAAATTCAAATGGCCCTTGGCATAAAAAAAATTCTCCACCCCTGCTTTACATTTATCCAGTCTCTCTGCTCCTTAGATGAAGGAATTGGCATGTCTACCGAACCTAAGTGTGTAATTATTTGGAGTCTATTTCATGGTGAATCAGAGTGGATATGGCATAGGAAAACAATCTTCCTGGTGGCTATTATGGGCTAGTATTCATTCACTTATTTACAATATATCATCTAATACCCTTCATGTTCCACACACTTTAATTTGTGTTCCCTTTTAAAAATAATTAGTCACAAAGAGGTTTTGGTCTCCAGCTAGTCTCCAGCAAAAGCAAAAAGACATACCGTAATCTTCTTAGGGTCTCCAGCTATCTCTGACCTGCTCCTGATAGATTTCAGGGGTATTCATACAGTGATTTCAAAGAACATCAGTGCACATTGGGGACCTACACTTCCTGCAGACAAAATTAACTGGGTGATTGAGAATTGGTATTCTTGACAGCAAGGTAATATGACATTTCACTGTTGAAGGGGTGGTCCAAAGCACAAAATAATTTTCATTCTAAATGCCTTTAATTCAATCTAATCTATTTTATAATATACTTCCTTTTCTATCTAATTGCTTTATTTTTTTTCGTTTTACTATTTCCTTTTTGCTGACGCTTCATTTGAAAATCCCACTGCATGCTAGGATACTCAAATGAGCCGTCATCAAGGAGCAGAGGTTGCGGTCACTGCCACAGCCTCTGCTCACACCCTAAAATGAAGCGTCAGTGACCACCGTTTCAAAGTTTTTCTAGTAACTGCTCTACTGAGCATGAGTTGGTGGTCAATATTGATGTATGCTCAGTAGACTATTGATACTGTGCAATGAGCACAATGACAGTTCGCTCTCTTGCCATCTCTGATCAGAAGTAACGAGCTGACAACAGAGCGCACTGTCAGTGTGCATTGTAAGAGGATTCAGAAAAAAAAAGAGTATATTTCAGCTCACCCTTAATACTGAGGACTAAGGGCACATTTGTTGCTCGAAACGCGTCCAGTCGGGTGCTGGTTGCTCTCCTTTACCCACTATGCCGGTCATGTCTCAGCAGCATTTTAATGTGAACTAATAAAGTTTTTACATTTTATTCCTGGAGCTGGATCCATATTTCCTTTCTCTACACATTGTAAGAGGATTACCTGGTGTACAGGGACCAGCTCCGACCCGCACGTGATGTCATTTTAAACATCAGTTCTCATAGATATATGGATCTTTTTCTATCCAAACCAGTTTAAATAATTTTCTAAAGAGCTTTCATTAAATAACAAAAACCCAGGCAGTTTCTAAAAAATCACCAAATGTGAATACCAGTATCCTATATTAAGTTTGATGTAAGGCAAGAAGCCCCTCTTAAACTGTTTGTTCCCATCTTGTAAATTATTTCTAAAAAAAGAGAAGAATGAACATTTTTGAAATACATTTCATCTCTTCTTATAAAAATGTCTTGCCTAGGATTTCTTAGACTTGACAAGTTTTTGCTAAATTTTAGCATGTTTAGATGTATAGGGTGAAAGTGGCATGCAATTAGTTATCAACTTCTGTCCTAAATGAGCTTAGATGGTTTTAGTTCTGTCTCCTGAGTTTTCGTACTTAGGAGATCCAAGAAGTATCGTTTCTCCTTGCGGAGAGTGACATGATAAGCATGTCGAGGTGAGGAGACTTTAAGCTGCAATGCTCCTCTGGGAAATATGCAAATTGTCTCTTCAGAGAGGAAGAGGACTAGAACTCTAGTGCCACCTATTGGAAGTAGCAATCCTAACAGTCAATGTCGACCCTTTAACGAGCCTTGTCACATGACTTAGGATAATAGCCAAACCAGAATCTCAATTTGCAGACACTGTGTTTCGGGGTACTGCCCCTCGTCAGTGCAAAGTGGAGATCTTGTTTAGTACCCCGAAACACAGTGTCTGCAAATTGAGATTCTGGTTTGGCTATTATCCTAAGTCATGTGACAAGGCTCGTTAAAGGGTCGACATTGACTGTTAGGATTGCTACTTCCAATAGGTGGCACTAGAGTTCTAGTCCTCTTCCTCTCTGAAGAGACAATTTGTACTTAGGAGACAAATCCATAAACATCTAAGCTATTTTAGTGAAATTAGCTTCACTGTATATTTTAGACATCTTTATTCTGTATGTTATTTTTCAACCAGAAATTGATTGCAGATGTTTTTTTTTATCCTCAGGTCTCATGGCTCGCCCATTAATATTCAAAGTGTACCTGGTTATAGCATTTACATTCATTTTGCTTATAAGCATTGCCTTTCATCAAAGTCTGAAAAAGGTAAATATATCATGATTGTTTTAACAAGGCCTATAGATTGCAAAGTTTTGCCCCTTCAGCATTTTTTTCTGCATAGTTCTCCAATATTCTAGTGATATGGCTAGAATTCTCCATAAAGGTTACATTCATACATTTCAGTTATATCTGGCCAGTACTGCTTTATTTTATTTCCTCTAGTATGGAGGGTTTTTCAAATATAACAATATACATTTTATATAGAATATTAAAAGTTTTATTTTAGCGGGTATTTTTTTGTAAGCCGTTAGTCATTTACTTGGTACTGCTGTAAGCGTGCTTTTGATAAATACAATATTATTGCTGGTTTTCTATTGGGACCAATTAATTCAATCATGTCTAGTAGTGATGAGCGAGTGTACTCGTTGCTCAGGTTTTCCCGAGCACGCTTGGTTGGTCTCTGAGTATTTGTAACTGCTCGGAGATTTAGTTTTTGTTGCCAAAGCTGCATGATTTACAGCTGCTAGCCATCCTGAGTACATGTGGGGGTTGCCTGTTTGCTAGGGAATCCCCACGTGTATTCAAGCTGTCTATCAGCCATAAATCATGCAGCTGAGGCAACAAAAACGACATGTCCGAGCACTTAGAAATACTCGGAGATCACCCGAGCGTGCTTGGGGAAACCAGAGCAACGAGTACACTCGCTCATCACTAATGTCTAGCTGAAGTCAATCAGGTATTTTCACTTGAAATAAACCAAATAGGTATTGACCTTCAGCCAACAATTACATCTCTTTATTAAAGTGAACCGATCAGCAGGATTTTGCTAAGTAACCTATAGACACTGTCAAGTTGGCAGTGTTAAACTGATTAAAATGATACCTGGGGTGAAAAAATGTCTTGTGGTTCTTGTGTAATCAGTGTTAGAAGTTTGCAGCTTATGAGATACCCCTGCTCTTTGGCAGGACTGTAGGCAGATTCTTATCTTCCTGCTGTAAGCCAAAGAAACCAAGGAAAGACCTGCCCACTGGCCGCCCTGAAGCACAAACATGTTCCTCATCATAGAGACAGACTGTGCTTCTAGGTGGGCCTGTGGGAAGGTCTCATCTTGGTTTGAACCTCCTGTAGTATCCCACGACCCCCAGGAAGGCTCTCACTTGTGTTTTTGACAGTGTTCTCAGTCATAGTTGGATTGCCTCCACTTTACTGATGTGAGGTTTGATCTCGCCTCTCCCCACTACATTTCCCAGGTATTTGGTCTCTTCTTTCCCTATAGCACAATTCTTCAGGTTTATTGAAAGCCCTGTCTTCCTTAGAGCATCAAACACCACCTGGACCTTTTCCAGATGACTCTCCCAGTCTGGGCTGAAGATAACAATATCGTCCAGGTATGCCGCCGCATATAGGTTATGGGGTGGAAGAATTCAATCCATAGCTCTCCGGAAGGTCACAGGGGCCCCCTGCAGTCCAGCGACAGTGTCTCCGCTATGGTGACACTTCCAACCTCGCCTTCTGGCTTGCCGAGCAAGCATGCTGTTTCAACCAGCTCTCTGGCTTGCCGTGGCTTGATGAGGTTGAACTAGTAGGTCTGATATGGTTTCTGTCTTCCGGGTTGATGAATCTTATAGTTTACATCACCAATCTTCACCACCTCATATGGCACTTGCCATTTGGCCAAGAACTTGCTCTCCACCGTAGGAATTAGCACAAGTACTCGGTCTCCTGGATTGAACTGCCTCACTTTGGCTGAGCAGTTGTAGACCCTGGCCTGAGCTTCTTCTGCCTGGAGGAGATATCCTTTTATGGTGGTCATCACCTTCGCAATCCTCTGCTGCATCAGTGCTATGTGCTTAATGACGCTTCTGTGGGGCGTGACTTCGGCTTCCCAGGTTTCCTTGTCTATATCCAGGAGACCTCATGGATGTCAGCCAGCCATACAAAAGTTCAAATGCCGAGAACCCCGTAGAGGCCTGTGGAACCTCACAGATGGAGAACAACAGATACGGTAAGAGACAGTCCCAGTCTCTACTGTCTTTTTCCATGGCCTTCCTTGTCATGCTGTTCAGTGTTTTATTAAACCTTTTGACAAGGCCAACTATCTGAGGATGGTACACTAAAGTCCTCAACTGGGAGATTTGCAGGACCTTGCAAAATTCCCTCATCACCTTATTCATAAAAGGTGTCCCCTGGTCAGTCAGGATCTCCTTTGGTAAACCTGTCTGGGAAAACACATGGATCAACTCGCGGGCTAGACTCTTCACGGAGGAGTTTCTCAGGGGAATTGCCTCAGGATAGCATATGGCATAGTTGAGCATGACCAATATGTATGCCCACGAGCAGATTTAACCAGGGGACCGACCAAGTCCATAGCAATTCTCTTGAATGGCATGCATGACGGCGTGGCAAACACCGCTTCTGATCGGCAGTAAAATCATTACCGCCAGTCAGACAGCCGTGGTTCCCATGCTGTCAAATGACAGCCTGAACACGCAGCTGTGATCGGAGATATAAAGTTTACCTCCGGTCACTGATGTCAGCTGATGTGACTACTGCTCTCATCAGCTGATGTCTGCTGCCGCTAAAAACAGTGAGAGTGGGAGAAACTGATGGGCGTATTCATCAGCCAACACCTGCGCTCTAAATAAATAATGAAAAAAAACGGTGTGGGTTTCACTGTATTTTGCTAACCAGCTAGGCAAAACTAACAGCTGTGTTAGCAAGGTTGTTTTTCAGGAATAGAGGGGTGCCCATTCCATATTTAAATAAATAGTTTAAAAAAACAGCGTGGGTCCCCCCATTTTGACATAGAAATACTTGCCACTAGTATAGGCGTGTACAAAAACTTATTTATTGAGTGAAGAAATTCCAGAAAAAAATGAGACAATTCGGTCAATTCCTGACCTTCATCAGTCATCTGGATAGATGAGATTTGTGTGGCTGTGGTCTGTGTGAGTATGTGCAGTGTCCACAGCTAAGACAGGAAGCGCTGTTGACACTGTAAACTTTCACTCAGTACACTGCCACAAATAAGTTCTTGAACACACCTATACGAGTGCCAACTATTTCTACATCACAGTAATTAATATATACCTGCGCTAAAAAAATGCATAGAAGTAGATAACCATTTACCTGAAACGGAGGATGGTGCTGGGAATAATATTCATATGTGCATAAAGCAATAATATTCAAATATCAACTGCAGCGGCACATACGTCCGGAGGATATCAGCAGGAGCAACACACGTAGAGCGGTAAGATAAAGACTTGGTGTTTACTTCCCTTAAGTATCAGCTGATACTTAAGGGAAGTAAACACCAAGTCTTTATCTTACCGCTCTACGTGTGTTGCTCCTGCTGATATCCTCCGGACGTATGTGCCGCTGCAGTTGATATTTGAATATTATTGCTTTATGCACATATGAATATTATTCCCAGCACCATCCGACGTTTCAGGTAAATGGTTATCTACTTCTATGCATTTTTTTAGCGCAGGTATATATTAATTACTGCAATTTATTGAGTTTCACCTCTGCCCTGTGTGGTTAAGGGCTATACTTGCTGCTTCTTTATGCTTTTTTCACTAGCGCCGCTGCATTTTTTCTTTTTATTTCTACATCACAACTGACTAGTTTTGTTATCCTACTTGTGCACGACCAGAATTCCAGAAGTGCCGTGTTTTACTAATTACCCCCCATTTTGACAACCAGCCTTGCTAAAGCAGACACCTGGGGGCTGGTATTCTCAGGCTGGCAAGGGGCCATGTATATTGGCCCCCCAAACCTAAAAATAGCAGCCCACAGCTGCCCAAAATTCTGTCACTTTGCCCAGCTCTTCCCACTTGCCCTGTAGCGGTGGCAAGTGGGGTTCATATTTGTTGGGTTGATGTCACCTTTGTATTGTCAGGTGACATCAAGCCCACGGCTTAATAATGAAGATGTGTCTATAAGACACCTATCCATTACTAATCCTATAGTTGTATGGCAAATAAAGTCAAAGCCTTAATAAAGTCTTTTATTTGAAATAAAACAAAACACACATTTACTTTTTTTTTATTTAAAAATGATAAACATAGTTATATTCACCTAAAGAGTCCCCCAGCCAGGGCAGTGGGGAACTCGGTACCGGATCCAGTCTCAAGGGGGATGTCATGGTGGCTGCGACCCAGTCCATGGCCCTGGGACTCAACGTTAAAGGGGAACAGTCTTTAAAGGGAAAAATGTTCAAAGTCTGTCGTGATGCCACTTGTGGTGTTTGGTCAGTAGTGGGACCAACGCTGCATTGAAGGGGTCTTCTGTGGGATGTTGCAGCAGCACGGGTGTTACATTTCCCACAGGTGAAGCGGGGTCCCCAGGGATCCTATGGTGTAAAGCGTGGATGGTATGTGCCGGTGAATAAATGGAGGAGACAAGTTGTAAGTCTTTACCTGGTTTACTGCAGATGGTAGGCCACTATCCAGGGTACCGGCAACAGGCACATTAGGAGACCAGGCAGTCCAGAGACAAGTGGAATCCCCTGGGCAGGTCAGGTTGGTGGGCTTCCACTCTCCGCTTGCTGTGTCTGAGGTCCCTGCTGCCACTAAGTGCTCTAAACAAGGTCCTAGTTGTTTCCTCTGTCCTGGGACAGGTACCTGTATGGTAGGCAGCTTGAGTTGTCCTTTGTGTGGGTCTCCGTGACTCCTGGCTCCAGGGTGCTGCTGCACCACAGGTGCAAATGAACAATGTCCGTGTAATCCTATGCCCTCCGGTTCTGCTCTGTGTCTTAGAGTTTCCACAAAAGCCTCGGGTTCCCAGTACCCATTTTCTGTGCACTGACTCCTAGGAGGCCTACTCGTAGCCACCTTGAGTCCTGTATCTCCTCTCCATTGCTCCCTTCCTGTCTGTCCTTGCTCACAGACTCTCCGTACAGACTCAACTGCACTCACTGGTCTCCTGGGACCAACTGTCTGACTCCTTCTCCAAACCAGGATCTTTATTGAGGGAATATGCCCTAAAACAGGGTTTTGAGCACCACTCCTGGCCTGGATGTGGAAGTTTTTGTGTGTGTGATTGAAAACACCGTGTGCACAGTCACTATATGGTGCATAGACTAGGTTCCCAGACCATCAATACAAATAAAAAAGAAGTCTAGCACTCATCTTCAGCAAACGTGGAATAGATTTATTTGTAGCACTTGAAACGTTTCAGTCCAAAGGGACTTTCATCAGTCACGTGCTAATGATAGCCAGTAGGGCTGTGTTCATGGGAAAAGAAACAGTACCCAATCAATGTACAAAGACGCTGCCACTCTATAGGGCACAAAGGATAGGAGTAATATAACTTAGGCAGAGTGCTAATATGGTGGGGCGATGACCACCTATAAAGTAAAACACCTGCAGTCTGAGGATGATGGTAACAGGAGAAAAAGAGGCACGACCTCCAGACACGGAATCCACCGCAAGCCTCTTTTATTTGTTTATTTGTGTGTGTGATAACCTGCCAAAGGGAATCTCACTTGTCTCCAGGCATAGTACTACACTCTCAGAGAGGAAGGCAGCACTACTGTGGTCCCCAAACTCCTGGGGTGCTACATATGCAGGCTTTCATATGTCTTGCACTGAGGAGAGGCTTCTATCGGGCCACTCTGAGATAAAGGCCCGACTGGTGGAGGGCTGCAGTGATCGTTGACTTTGTGGAACTTTCTCTAATCTCACTACTGCATCTCTGGAGCTCAGCCACAGTGATCTTGGGGTTCCTCTTTACCTATCTCACAAAGGCCCTTCTCCCACGATTGTCAGTTTGGCTGGCGTCCAGGTCTAGGAAGACATCTGGTGGTCCCAAACTTCTTACATTTTAAGGATTATGGAGGCCACTGTGCTCTTAGGAACCTTGTGTACTGCAGAAATTCTGTTGTAACCTTGACCAGATCAGTGCCTTGCCACAATTCTGTCTCTGAGCTCCTTGGCCAGATCCTTTGACCTCATGATTCTCATTTGGTCTGACATGCACTGTGAGCTGTGAGGTCTTATATAGACAGGTGTGTGCCTTTCCAAATCAAGTCCTATCAGTTTAATTAAACACAGCTGGACTCCAATGAAGGAGTAGAACCATCTCAAGGAGGATCACAAGGAAAAGGACCGCATGTGTCTTAAATATGAGTGTCTGAGCAAAAGGTCTGAATACTTATGACCATGTGACTTTTCAGTTTTTATTTTTTAATAAATATGCAGATTTTCTACATTATTACAAAAATACCAGTGGAGTGTAAATATCCATTAATCTGGAACCACTCATATTACTAATATATGAAGAAGGGAGGACATAGAGTATACCAAACATATAAACTTTATTACAATCAAAAACAGATTTACATGTATAAAAATGGATATCATAAGTCAAGTACTTGTGAACAATACCCAGGTGTGAAAATTAGACCTATAGCTCCCACTCTAAACCGGAACACTAGGCATTTGTTCCATACTACTAGTATCGCTGCATGTAGGTGTAATCAAATATTAAGATGACATTGCTCAGAACATAGTTCCCTTAGTTTCAGCCACCCACTGCTCATATATATCCGGCGTAAAGAAACAAATATCCTAAACGTGTAACATAATTGTATAAAGGTGAGTAATTACCCATGTCCAGTGAAGATGAGAGCCTCGGTCACCCCAACGCGCGTTTCGCGTGCTATTAATAGCCTCGCTTCCTCAGGGGGCGTGGCTTAATCCCGATCTTAGTGCCGTCTAAATACTATGCCGTTCCGGTTGACTTATGATATCCATTTTTATACATGTAAATCTGTTTTTGATTGTAATAAAGTTTATATGTTTGGTATACTCTATGTCCTCCCTTCTTCACAGATTTTTTTTTACATTTTAGTTTTTTTTAGTCAAGATGGGGTGCAGAGTGTACATTAATGAGAAAAAAATGAACTTTTTTGAATTTACCATATGGCTGCAATGAAACAAAGAGTGAAAAATTTAAAGGGGTCCGAATACTTTTCATACTCCCTGTAGCATGGGTCTAGAAGGGTGAACAAGCAGTGCTCTTTTTTTTGCCTTAAATTAATGTAATGCAATGGTCACGGAAAAGGCAGCGGAAGATCAAACCACGGTTTGATTCTAAAAATAAATATTGCAATCCCTGATAATTCCCTGGAGCACCATCAAATCCATTATCGTCAAATGGGAACAACATGATACCACAACATACCTGCCAAAAGAGGGATGCATTGCTCACCAACATTCTCAGCCTCGGCAAGCAGGGCATTAATCAGAGAGTTAACATCAAGCCAAGAAAACTAAATGTTCACAGTTGTAGGCATGTATGACTGATGCAAATCCTAAAATAAAACAGTGGATTTCCAGTTTGTGAGGCAGCAGAACCAAAAAAATGCCAAGGGGGTAAATACTTTCACAAGCCACTGTATAGTGGCTAGATGATTGCAGGTTCAAGCCCCCTAAGTGGACAAAAAAACATTGTAAAAAAAAAGAAAGAAAACTAAGTACATACAGGTTCAAATAGCTTCACATGGCCCCTATTCAAAATAAAGAAATTAAAAAAATTACTAAAATGTCTGATCCAACAAAATATAAAATTAATCAATCCGGTCGGTAAAAGCAGTATGGAGAGAAAAATCAAAACCAGAGAAATGCTTTTTTTAATGACCATCACTACCTTAAATAAATGCAATAAAAACAGATGTTAGGTGTCAAGTTCCCGCCTCTGCACAGGGGGAATCTCGAACCATCTCTGCTGCGGTCTCCCATTCTTCTCCAGCCGCAGTGGAGTCTGCTCGGCGGAGACATCGGTCCCAGCATCTGGCTCAGTCTCACTCTGTGCATAGGGTTACTGCTGCTTTTCCAGCTTCTGCCATTGAAGCCAGTACTGGGCAGCGGCGAGCAGACGCTTTTGGGACTAAGTCCTGCTTTTTCCCTTCTGAGCATGCCCAGGATGAGATCTCCCGTTGGAGATCGAGGGCCACATGCTCAGATGCTGCAGCGGTTCCCATTGGTCCTGAACGTGCTGCAGCTATATAAGCTTCGCATGACCGCACGGCCATGCGCTAGTGTACATTTGTAAACGTGTGTGTGTTGTGAGTGAAAGTCGTTCTTTAAAAAACCCTCCCTATTGGATGACTGTTCACGGAAGGTGGATGATTGCTGTCTAGCGCCCGACTTATCCAACAGCACGTTACACACCAAATACAGCATCTAGTTGCTGCGTCCGCCATTTCGGCGCCGTGCGCTTTCACAGCGCTTTCCTGACCCAAGCCTGGGTGGTTAGTGGCGTCCGCCAGTGCGGCACCGCACACACTCTCGTGCATTCTTTAGTTATTATTTAGGTTACGCTGACACCCCAGTTGCGGTGTCGACCGCAAGTAGTCTACACAGACTCAGATCCCAAGTCTTAGGACTGAGCTCGGAGACTCCTTGCTTGTGCTCTTGTATGCGGTACCACGGCCCTGTGACTTAACAGGGTTCGCTTCCTTCACACTGGGTGAAGTTAACCCGTGTGTATACACATTGTACCGCCATATAGTTCCGCTAGCCCTAACAGATTAATACACTATATATATATAGAGAGAGAGAGAGAGAGAGACAAAAATGGTAGTAATAAAATCATCAGCTTATCACAAAAAAACAAGCCCCAACCCTGTTCTATGTTATGGGTTTTGGAAATGGCAACACAAATAAAGTTTTTTTTGCAATTTTTTTTTCTCCACTTAACTGAAAAAAAATGTACACGTTCTGTATGACTATACTAATGCAGACCTGGAATCTAACTTTTTCCACAGAATGTATGCTGTAAAACAACCCCCCCCCTCAAAAAACATGTGGAATTGAATTTTATTCCCAACCAGGGCCGTATTTGCCACTAGGCACTTGAGGGCACGTGCCTAGGGCGGCGGGATGCGGGGGGGCGCCCTTGAGCTAGGTTTTTTCCTTTTTTTTTTTTTTTTTATTTTATAAAACTCCGGGGTCAAGTTTCCGCCCCCCCTCCTCCCTCCCCCCTTCCCGCCCCCCCTCCTCCCTCCTTCCCGCCCCCCTCCCTCCCTCCCTGAAGACGTAATACTCACCTTCCTCCAGCGGTGGCTGCAACTGCGTCTCAGCGCCGTCCTGTCTTCAGCGGTCACATGGTACCGATCATTAAGGGTGATGAATATGCGCATATTCATCACCCTTAATTAGCGCTACCATGTGACCGCTGAAGACAGGAAGGAAGACGCTGAGATGCCAGGAAGTTCTGTGCTGCGCGCCGGTGAGAGGTAAGTATGACAGGGAAAAAAGTGGGGTGCCGTGCACACAGGGGAGGAGGATGGGGAGCCATGCATACAGGGGAGAAGGATGGGGAGCCGTGCATACAGGGGAGAAGGATGGGGAGTCGTGCATACAGGGGAGAATGATGGGGAGCCGTGCACACAGGGGAGAAGGATGGGGAGCCGTGCATACAGGGGAGAAGGATGGGGAGCCGTGCATACAGGGGAGGATGGGGAGTCGTGCATACAGGGGAGAAGGATGGGGAGCCGTGCACACAGGGGAGAAGGATGGGGAGCCATGTACACAGGGGAGAAGGATGGGGAGCCGTGCACACAGGGGAGAAGGTTGGGGAGCCGTGCACACAGGGGAGAAGGATGGGGAGCCGTGCACACAGGGGAGAAGGATGGGGAGCCATGTACACAGGGGAGAAGGATGGGGAGCCGTGCACACAGGGGAGAAGGATGGGGAGCCGTGCACACAGGGGAGAAGGATGGGGAGCCGTGCATACAGGGGAGAAGGATGGGGAGCCGTGCATACAGGGGAGAAGGATGGGGAGCCGTGCATACAGGGGAGAAGGATGGGGAGCCGTGCATACAGGGGAGAAGGATGGGGAGCCATGAACGCAGGGGAGAAGGATGGGGAGCCATGAACGCAGAGTGGGAGGATGGGGGAGCCATGAACGCAGAGTGGGAGGATGGGGGAGCCATGAACGCAGAGTGGGAGGATGGGGGAGCCATGAACGCAGGGGAGAAGGATGGGGGAGCCATGAACGCAGGGGAGAAGGATGGGGAGCCATGAACGCAGAGTGGGAGGATGGGGGAGCCATGCTTGCAGGGGAGAAGGATGGGGGAGCCATGAACGCAGGGTGGGAGGATGGGGGAGGCATGAACGCAGTGTGGGAGGATGGAGTATAAATATGGAGTATAAATACTGGGCCCTATAAGGGGGACACAGTGTGAGAGGACAGTGTGAAGAGGGGACTGGTATAGAAAGGAGAGGACAGTGTGAAGAGCATGTACCATAAGAGGGACAGTGTGGGGGTCATACTTTGTGCAGACAATATAGTGAGGGGCAATTTTTTATTTGGGAGCATTATAATGACACTTGTATCTTTAAGGGCGTCATGTGGAGACTTTCTGCAAAAGAGCGGCGAAGATGGAAGTCTGCAGAGACGGCTGTGGATGAGAAAACTCATCATGGGATCTGGACAAGATGAAGAAAAGGAGAACGGCTCCAGAGGCGACGTCATCTATCAGGTACCTGGATGTAAATGTTATTTGTGATGCTAACTCTCATGTTTTTATATATGTTAGGAGATTTAAAGGGACACTGTCACCTGAATTTGGAGGGAACAATTTTCAGCCATAGGGGTGGGGTTTTCGGGTGTTTGATTCACCCTTTCCATACCCGCTGGCTGCATGCTGGCTGCAATATTGGATTGAAGCTCATTCTCTGTCCTCCGTAGTACATACTGTACATCCAACAAATAAAATCAAAGAAATTTCAACGTGATATAAACGATAAACAGACAAATAAAATGTACAGATGGAGGAGTGGGAATGAACGCTCACGTTCATATTATCGGAACGAGTCACGTTCTAGATCTCGATCGGCCTCGTATAAATCCACCACATCTATGGATGACAAACATGGAGGGAGGAACGGTCTCCCTGAAAAAATGAAGGATGGTCCACATGGGAGTGGAAAAATGACCACTAGACAAAATGTAAAGAAAGGGTCGGCAGGGAAACAGTCGGATGGTCGGACCCAGGGGGGTTTGCAGGTAATCAATTTGTCCGACCATGTCCTCACTAGTAGCCAGTTGAGTGTTTTGAGTAGAGGTCTTTCTTTTTCACCAACTAATGGCTTTAATTTTTTTACAGCCTTAAAGGACCTCCACCTATTTTCACGTAAATTGATTTTGAAGAAACTGCATTCTGGAAGGGGACATGGGTCGGACACTTTGGGCTGCACGGAGGAGGAGACTCTCCGGATTTTGGAGGAGCTATTGGAGGAACAGTCTAGTACGTCTATAGGTAAGTTCCCACCGGCTATACTTCCCAGATCCACGAGGTTTCCCCCCTTGTCATTATGCCCCGCAGTGGAAGTCTTTACCAAATTAGTAACGGAGGACCTCAAGAAATTGTCCACACGGAGGCAGTTTGACAATTTAACAAGAAATGAGAGAGAGGCCATTGGCCAACTTCAATCATGGAATGATGTGGTCTTTAAGGCTGCTGACAAGGGGGGAAACATCGTGGTCTGGCCGGTGGTGAAATATGAAAAAGAGGCATTTAGACAGCTCCGGAATGAGACTGTATATGTAAGGCTTACCCGTAACCCGGTGGTCTCCTTCTCTGTGCAGCTACAAAAAATTCTGTGCCGAGCTTTTGAAAAGGGGATAATAAACAAAAAAGTCTTGGATGGCCTGATGGTTGCATATCCCAAGGTACCAACATTTTACCTCCTGCCTAAGGTCCACAAGGACCCGGTCAGCCCCCCGGGACGTCCGATTGTGTCCGGTATGCAGGGCCTATGTGACCCTGCATGTAAATTTATAGATTATTATCTTAAAACATTGGTGGAAACGCTACCGTCATTTGTGAAGGACACAACGGACGTCCTGACTAGGGTTGACGGGGTCTTTGTGGACAGTGGGACTCTCCTCGTAACAGCTGATGTAGAGGCCCTCTATACCTGTATCGAACACACTGATGGTCTACGGGCGGTCCGCTTCTTCCTGGGGGCCTCCGACCTGGACGGTCCTTTGTGTGAGCTTATCCTTGAGTTGTTGGAATTCGTTCTAACGCATAATTTTTTTACTTTTAAGGATTTCTTTTACCAACAAAAGCGTGGCGCAGCCATGGGTGCGGCCTGCGCGCCCGCGTACGCCAACCTCTTCCTGGGGTTTTGGGAGAGGTTGGTTTTTGGTGACGCGGGGGCGGGGGCCGCCGACCATGTGCTGTGTTGGCTGCGCTACATTGATGACGTTTTATTTTTTTGGCGTGGAACGGAACAACAACTCAGGGATTTTATGGCTGTGCTCAATTCGAATTCATTTAATATCAGGCTTACTTATAAGTATGATTATGATACCATCGATTTTCTGGATATCTGTCTTAAGGTTGGTCCTGATTTATCTATTGAAACGGATGTGTTTCGAAAAGAAACAGCAGTGAACTCATTGGTTCATGCTTCATCTGGGCACAGCCAAGCCACCATTAGGGCCGTCCCGGTCGGACAGTTCCTCCGGATGAGGCGGATCTGCTCCACTGACCATACCTTTGAAAGACAGGCCAAGGACCTAAGTGAACGGTTCCATCAAAGGGGGTACAGTAGGCGGTGTGTTCGGCATGGGTATAATAGGGCCAGGAGAACCCCACGTAATCATCTGCTCTACAACAAGAAGAGGAGGGATATTGGAGATGAGACAATTAGATTTATATCAGAGTACAATCATGAGTGGGACAACATCAGAGCTATCCTTGGGAAACATTGGCGTATCCTCAGCACGGAACCCTCCCTGGGTCCGTACCTTTCCGACTATCCTCGCATGACCCCACGGAGGGCCAAAAATTTGAAAGATCTCTTGGTAAAGAGCCATTATACGGCACCCACAGTAGGCCTTTTTGGCTCTACACGACCGAGTAGGGGTTGTCATACTTGTGGCCGCTGTCTCGCCTGCGCCAATGTCCAGCGCAGCACCTCCTTTCACTCTGCTGACGGCACAAGGGAATTCCAAATCAAAGACTATATTTCCTGCACTAGCAGGAATGTGGTATATTATGCCACTTGTGGGTGCCCACTTATTTATGTGGGCCTGACGTCGAGAGAACTAAGAGTGAGAGTGAGGGAGCATGTGCGGGGCATTGGCGCGGCCAAGACAGTGGCGGACATATCGGAGTTAACTACGATCCCTAAACATTTCAGGGAGGTTCACAATTGTGATCCAAGAAGCTTTATGGTCCGGGGGATTGAATTGGTTCACATGGGTATACGAGGTGGAAATGTGAAACAGCTCCTTGCTCAGCGAGAACTTAAGTGGATTGTGACCCTGGACACGGTCAAGCCCCATGGTCTTAATGAGACCTTGAATTTTGCCCCATTCCTATAAATATGTTTTAGATAGTTAGAGTTTTATATGGCCCGATAAATGAGTTCCCCTCTGTATATGTTGTTGTTGTTTTGTTTCTTCTTCTTTTTTATGATTTATTATTTTTGTTTATTGTTTTAACTTAGTGCACTTGAAATTGGACCTATTGTTCTTCCCTTCCTGATGTGGATTCAAGAACGGGACAGAAAAGAACATCGGGATAGTGCTACATTATGGAATTGCTATGGACTACTATTACTGTACATATTATGTTATAATAGTTGTTATTCTTTTGTATGACCCATGATGTCTGATCCTGTCCGTCTCTTTTGCGGTGTTCATACGCTTATGTAGGCTCATCTTTTCACTGTTGATGTAGTGTGATTATTAGCCGTGGTTAACTTGCTGTGGTGCGCGTGCGTCGGCTTGCTCCGCCCCCCTGCGCCTTCTGGGTCCGGCCGATGTGCGTCTGCGGCGGGTGACTGGGTTGCCATGGTTCCCATGCACCCACTCGCCTGTCCGCTGACGTGGGCCGGGCTTGGGGGGGTGGCAGGGGGTGGGCCGCCGGCGCATGCGCCGCCATTCACAGCGCTACACAGCCTGCGGTCACATGATTGTCATGTGACCCAGGAAGTGATGTTAAAAGGTCCTGGCTGCAGAAACAAGGCACTCCCCTTGAGAAAGCCAAGTATAGGAGCGGCGAAACGCGCGTCGGGGGTTGCGCCCTATCCAGGGACCCCTTTGTGCATGGTAAGATCCGGGTATGGTTGGTGTCTGGAGGGAGATCTTGTTTATGCTGGCAAGCAATGTATTATTACCAGTCCCTCCCATGGCATTGTTCACATCCCTGCCTCAGCATGGTGCATGATTATCTGGTCTGGAGCAATGGAGCTTCTTTTAGTGTCAGTGACACTTACTACATAGGTGGACCAGATGGCATTGTCCTATTATGAGATGGTGGGGGTGCCATGGATCTTCTAGTGTTTAACATTTACCCATAATTACAAGGCACAATTATCATATCACCATATAGTATATGTATTGACTATATATGTGTTTGGGTGTTCCTGGTGTTTTCTATTGGTGTTTTTTAACGTGTGGTTTTTAATATTTTTCTGTTAATAAAGTTTATATTTTCCTATATACTCCTGTGGTTCTCCTATGATTATACTGATTTGTCTGGAGTAGGTATTTAAAGGGGCCTAGACATTGTTCGTGGCCACCTTACATTATGAGTCTGGGTTTTTGTGTAGTACATACTGTACCTGCACAATCTGCAATCTTGCCTTGCGCAGGCGTGTACTATGGAGGACAGAGAATGAGCTTCAATCCAATATTGCAGCCAGCATGCAGCCAGCGGGTAAGGAAAGGGTGAATCAAACACCCGAAAGCCCCGCCCCTATGGCTGAAAATTGTTCCCTCCAAATTCAGGTGACAGAGTCCCTTTTAAAGGGGATGTCCAGGCTTGTGATGAGTCTGCAGTCATTCTTTGTGACTGCAGACTTCTGAATTCTCACAGTGCACACTGCACGCTGTCAGGATTCTCTCATGCTGGGGATTTACATTAATGCGATCACGTGCTGACTAGACATGCGTGACCTCCGTCAATGAAAATGAACTGAGCGAGGCCGGGCACATCTAGTCAGAATGTGGTCAGAAGTCTACAAATCACATACTTGTGCTGACATGACCGTCCACCGGCAAGGGAGAATCCTAAAAGTGCAGTGCATGCGTTGTGAGAATTCAGAAGCTGCGATGTCAGGATTCAGCTCTGCAAGTTCCAGTAGTCGTCACATGGACACGTCACTCATATGCGATTTTTCAGACTTAGGGTGTGTGTCCACGTTCAGGATTGCATCAGGATTTGGTCAGTATTTTACATCAGTATTTGTAGCCAAAACCAGGAGTGGGTGATAAATACAGAAGTGGAGCATATGGTTCTATTATAGTTTTCCTCTAATTGTTCCACTCCTGGTTTTGGCTACAAATACTGATGAAAAATCCTGACCAAATCCTGATGCAATCCTGAACGTGGACACATACTCTTATGGTCCTGTGACAACGAGCTTCTCTTCTGCTTCTCTTAGTTTTTCACTGAACATTGAGAGCATTAGGGAGAGGAGCTCGTGGGCACATGACTGAGTGTGCAAATCACATATGTCCTTGGCGGAGGGGGGGCACCAAAATGAATTCTTTCCCCGGGTGCCAGAAACCCTAGATACACCTCTGCTGGTATGCTACTGCGAGCGGTGATTACCGGGTGCGGTGGAGGGAGGTCTGTGCACAGGCAGTGAGGCAGGGACTGAGGGTGTGCACAGAGAGGATGGAGACCCGGAGACTGCCCGTCCCAGTCTACGCCGTAGCCTAGAGCCCTCATTATCATAGGAATATGGCAGTTAATAAATTGCTTTTCTGAAGCTTTATAGTGTAGTTTTAGGTCAGGGAGGGTTGGATAGGGATGAGCTAGCAAGGTGCAGGGACAGGTAATGATGGCTACTTGCGAACATGTGCGGCAATTGCGGTTTTGCACTTACGATGATACATAAAACACTGCTAGTAGTGTTTTTTCTCATTGCTGCAAGTACCGCATTTGCCGGATGGCGGCAAAACCGCAAGAGCCGCACATGTCTGTAAGTCCCATAGGGAATGAATGAGGCCGAACGCAGTGTTGCCCTAAGTGATCCATTACGCGGCAGATGCGGAAAAACTGTCGGATCTGCTGCAAAAGGCGACTTTCACATCAGCGATTTTTGCCAAAGTCACTGCCGATAGTGTCATACTCACCAAAGGGGGAGGCAGCACTAAAAGTGCCTAGGGCAGCAGAAACTCTAAATACGGCCCTGTTCCCAACTTCAACATATATTTTTCCCTTTTTTGTCAGTACATTGAATGGTAAAATGTGTGGAGTCATTCAAAACTGCAACTCAACCTGCCAAAAAACAAGCAATGATACAGCTTAGGCCAGTTTCACATTTGCGGTTGTGTCCGCAGCGTTTCATCCGCAGTAATCCGCATGCGTTGTGTATTCCTATATTTAACATTATAAATGCAAGTGTCTGCTGTTGTGAATTCTGTGGCAGAGCTCCCTCCTGTGGTCACAAGTGGTACTTCGGCTGATTCTCTCTGGGAGCTTCCGTTTGTGGAGGAAAGTGGTACTGCGGCTTCTGAGTTTCCTCCCTCAGGTGATCTGGTGAGGTCATTAGGTGCTTCTCTACTTAACTCCACCTAATGCTTTGATCCATGCTTCCTGTCAATGTTCCAGTGTTGGACTTGTTTTTCCCTGGATCATTCCTGTGGCCTGCTGCTCTGCATAGCTAAGTTCTTCTTTGCTATTTGTTTGCTATTTTTTCTGTCCAGCTTGTCTAATTGTTTTGCTGGAAGCTCTGGGACGCAAAGGGTGTACCTCCGTGCCATTAGTTCGGTACGGAGGGTCTTTTTGCCCCCTTTGCGTGGTTTTCTTTAGGGTTTTGTGTAGACCGCAAAGTTATCTTTCCTATCCTCGCTCTGTTAAGAAAGTCGGGCCTCACTTTGCTGAATCTATTTCATCCCTACGTTTGTCTTTTCATCTTAACTCACAGTCATTATATGTGGGGGGCTGCCTTTTCCTTTGGGGTATTTCTCTGAGGCAAGGTAGGCTTATTTTCTATCTTCAGGCTAGTTAGTTTCTCAGGCTGTGCCGAGTTGCATAGGCAGAGTTAGGCGCAATCCACGGCTGCCTCTAGTGTTGTTTGGAGAGGATTAGGGATTGCGGTCTGGAGAGTTCCCACGTCTCAGAGCTCGTTCTATTATTTTGGGTTATTGTCAGATCACGGTATATGCTCTGACCGCTATGTCCATTGTGATACTGAATTGCCTATCAGAACAGTCTGCGTTTGATTGCATTTGACGACGCATGCGTCGTTTTGTTGTCTGCGGGTTGGCGCGGTGAACGCTACATGTAGTTATTTTGTAGGCATCAATTAGCCACCTAGAAACGTATGTGGTTGTTAGCGGCACAAATGAGCAAAAAAAACGCATTGCTGTCTATGTGAACGCATGTTGCCGCAAGCACATGCGTTTGCTTGCGAACCAGAGAAAAACATGTCTAGACACTGATTTGCCACCCCCCACATACAAGGGGATAAAGGGAGGGAGTGGGCATTGCCAGGTCACTACACAGCAGACTGGGAAGCAGACCACACAGAGGAAAGCAACTTGGAGGAAAAAAGACTCTGAACAATGTGAGTATATCAAAGCCACTGCCTGTATTTTCTATTTTCTGTCTCTACATGTCCTAATATCTTCCATTTCTTTCTTTCTGCATGCATCAGAATGTCTTCTTCTTCTGATGAGGAGCAACGTCCTGGGCCTTCTGAAGCCGAACATGTCAGTGAAGTGAGTACTAACTTCGTCAGATTGATAAGTATTCACTGTCACATCTACACATATGACAATTTTTTTTTTCCTTTTTTTTAGAGTTCTTCTTTTACTGCGGCAGAGGCTGGGCAAGAGCAGTGGACTCACAGTCGGGTGGCTAGGCGGCAGCGTGTACGTATACCAGGCTGACTGTTTACTGTATCCTCACTAGAGTTGAGCGACCTTGACCTTTTTAGAGTCGAGCCGGGTTTTGCGAAACCCGACTATGTCCAAAGTCGGGTCGAGTGAAATCGGCCGATTATGACGTAAAGTCGGGATCGACCGAAACACGAAACCCAATGCAAGTCAATGGGGCAGCATAGTCGGCAGTGAGTGGGGGCCAGGAAAACACCTAGAGTGCCCATTTTAATGTCAAAACCATCCATTCTTCTTAATGAAGCTTGTCAAGCGTAATTTACCTTATAATAATTGGAAGGCATTTGAAATTGGGGGTCATTTGGCTAAAGTTGTGGGGGGTAGGGCTGGTTCAAGTAATTAGTGGGCCCAGGAAATCTGGACCACGTCACGGCAGTGGAGCAGGGAGAGGTAAGTATTTCAACTTTGCAAGTGCTGTGAACCTGAGCAAGCAGGGGGGGCCCACTCGTTGGCATTGGCACTGGCACAGGGCCCCTCAAAGTACAGCGGTGTGTTTGCACGGCGGGGGCGCCTCCCACCGGCAGCAACACTTTTGCGTACTATGAGAGGCCCTGTGCCAGTGACGTCGCCAACTAGTATTCCTCCCCCCACCTGATGAAGGAACCTGCACTTTCATCTGCACCTTCCTCTTTGTCCCCGTGTAAGGTGGTATGGTATGCGGGAAGAGCAACCTGACTTTCAGCAGGGTCACAATGTTGTTGTGTAGCGTGCACGGGGAATGTTGCGTTATGGGTCAATGTACCAGCAGACTCATCTATCACTGGCTGGGCAATGGGCACGATGAAGTGGAAACACAGATATAGGCCCAAAGAAGAAAGTGGGCTAAATGCAGTTCAAAATTGGTAACACAGGAATAACCAGGGGGCATTGCAGTGGAGGACAACTGGAATGAGAGGCTGACACAGAGAGTAGGGCCAAATCAGTAAGTAGTCGAAATGCAGTTCAAAATTGGCAACCGTAGTAAACAGGCGGCACAGCTTTGTTCAGTGGAGGAGAACAGCAAGGAGTGGCAGACACCGATAGTAGGCCCCAAACCAACTAGTACGCCAAATGCAGTTGTTCCATTTAACCACAATTTAATGAGAGCCTGAAGATAGAAGCTCAGGAAAGGCAACCTGGGGAACACCTTGGAGTGTAACACACCATCTCTCTCCACCCCATACCCATTTTGTATGGCCTAATGCAGTGTACTTTTCTACAACTACTAAACGAGAGTCGGAAGACCGAAGCAATGGCAAGGAAACCTGGGGAACACCTTAGAGTGTAACACACCCTCTCTCTACACCCCATACCCAATTTGAAGGTCTAATGCAGTGTAGTTTCCAAGAACTACTAAACGAGAGCCGGAAGATCGAAGCTCAGGAAAGGCAACCTGGGGAACACCTTGGAGTGTAACACACCCTCTCGCTACACCCCATACCCAATTTGAAGGCCTAATGCAGCGTAGTTTCCAACAACTACTAAACGAGAGCCGGAAGATCGAAGCTCAGGAAAGGCAACCTGGGGAACACCTTGGAGTGTAACAAACCCTCTCTCTACACCCCATACCCAATTTGTAGGCCTAATGCAGCGTAGTTTCCGACAACTACTAAACGAGAGCATGAAGATCGAAGCTCAGGAAAGGCAACCTGGGGAACACCTTGGAGTGTAACACACCCTCTCTCTACACCCCATACCCAATTTGTAGGCCTAATGCAGCGTAGTTTCCGACAACTACTAAACGAGAGCCGGAATATCGAAGCTCAGGAAAGGCAACCTGGGGAACACCTTGGAGTGTAACACACCCTCTCTCTACACCCCATACCCAATTTGAAGGCCTAATGCAGTGTAGTTTCCAAGAACTACTAAACGAGAGCCGGAAGATCGAAGCTCAGGAAAGGCAACCTGGGGAACACCTTGGAGTGGAACACACCATCTCTCTACACCCCATACCCAATTTGAAGGCCTAATGCAGCGTAGTTTCCAACAACTACTAAACGAGAGCCGGTAGATCGAAGCTCAGGAAAGGCAACCTGGGGAACACCTTGGAGTGTAACACAACGTCTCTCTACACCACGGAAGGGATGATTCTTAGGAAGGAAGGCTGTTGGAAATAAGCATTGCGCGTCCGAGGGTGATTAGATTCTTATTAGGTATATACTCACCCTCGGACGCGCCCTGCTTCTTTATTTGGAATGAATGTTTATTTGCAATGTGGTGTTGACTTTCTCTATTATTTTGGTAATTAATGATTTTATTATTTTCATTATTTTGCATCTTCTCGGCAATAATATAAAGAAGACGCGACAGGACAACACTCGGTGGATGCCATATGTGTGTTGTCAATTTAAAAAAACTTTCAGTTAACTACTTGCAGGAGAAAGTAATTGTAGCTGGTGGCCATTTTTAGTACTGTACCAGATTTTAGTTGTGTGTTTGTTTTTAATGTTAAAATGTCTGCATTTGATATCTCACCAGTATTTTCTTTTTTATAAGCAAAATACTTATTTTTATATTTTCTGATGTTGGTTCCAGGGGTACACGGCCAGCAGTGCCCTGGTCAGTGTAGTAGTAGTTGAAAGAATGGACCGCAGACAGGCATCGAAGGCCTAAAATAAAAACACATGGCTGTAGGCAATTTTAAATTGGTTCCAGGGGTACACGGACAGCAGTGGTGTGGTCAGTGGAGGCCTAGTGGAAGGAGTGACCGCAGACAGGCATCGAAGGCCTAAAATAATAACACATGGCTGTAGGCAATTTTAAATTGGTTCCAGGGGTACACGGGCAGCAGTGACCTGGTCAGTGTAGTAGTAGTTGAAAGAATGGACCGCAGACAGGCATCGAAGGCCTAAAATAAAAAAATTGGGCTGGCTGTAGGCAATTTTAAATTGGTTCCAGGGGTACACGGGCAGCAGTGACCTGGTCAGTGTAGTAGTAGTTGAAAGAATGGACCGCAGACAGGCATCGAAGGCCTAAAATAAAAAAATTGGGCTGGCTGTAGGCAATTTTAAATTGGTTCCAGGGGTACACGGGCAGCAGTGGTCTGGTCAGTGGAAGTCTAGTGGAAGGAGTGACCGCAGACAGGCTTCCAAGGCCTAAAATAATAACACATGGCTGTAGGCAATTTTAAATTGGTTCCAGGGGTACACGGGCAGCAGTGACCTGGTCAGTGTAGTAGTAGTTGAAAGAATGGACCGCAGACAGGCATCGAAGGCCTAAAATAAAAAAATTGGGCTGGCTGTAGGCAATTTTAAATTGGTTCCAGGGGTACACGGACAGCAGTGGTGTGGTCAGTGGAGGCCTAGTGGAAGGAGTGACCGCAGACAGGCATCGAAGGCCTAAAATAATAACACATGGCTGTAGGCAATTTTAAATTGGTTCCAGGGGTACACGGGCAGCAGTGACCTGGTCAGTGTAGTAGTAGTTGAAAGAATGGACCGCAGACAGGCATCGAAGGCCTAAAATAAAAAAATTGGGCTGGCTGTAGGCAATTTTAAATTGGTTCCAGGGGTACACGGACAGCAGTGGTGTGGTCAGTGGAGGCCTAGTGGAAGGAGTGACCGCAGACAGGCATCGAAGGCCTAAAATAATAACACATGGCTGTAGGCAATTTTAAATTGGTTCCAGGGGTACACGGACAGCAGTGGTGTGGTCAGTGGAGGCCTAGTGGAAGGAGTGACCGCAGACAGGCATCGAAGGCCTAAAATAATAACACATGGCTGTAGGCAATTTTAAATTGGTTCCAGGGGTACACGGGCAGCAGTGACCTGGTCAGTGTAGTAGTAGTTGAAAGAATGGACCGCAGACAGGCATCGAAGGCCTAAAATAAAAAAATTGGGCTGGCTGTAGGCAATTTTAAATTGGTTCCAGGGGTACACGGGCAGCAGTGACCTGGTCAGTGTAGTAGTAGTTGAAAGAATGGACCGCAGACAGGCATCGAAGGCCTAAAATAAAAAAATTGGGCTGGCTGTAGGCAATTTTAAATTGGTTCCAGGGGTACACGGACAGCAGTGGTGTGGTCAGTGGAGGCCTAGTGGAAGGAGTGACCGCAGACAGGCATCGAAGGCCTAAAATAATAACACATGGCTGTAGGCAATTTTAAATTGGTTCCAGGGGTACACGGACAGCAGTGGTGTGGTCAGTGGAGGCCTAGTGGAAGGAGTGACCGCAGACAGGCATCGAAGGCCTAAAATAATAACACATGGCTGTAGGCAATTTTAAATTGGTTCCAGGGGTACACGGGCAGCAGTGACCTGGTCAGTGTAGTAGTAGTTGAAAGAATGGACCGCAGACAGGCATCGAAGGCCTAAAATAAAAAAATTGGGCTGGCTGTAGGCAATTTTAAATTGGTTCCAGGGGTACACGGGCAGCAGTGACCTGGTCAGTGTAGTAGTAGTTGAAAGAATGGACCGCAGACAGGCATCGAAGGCCTAAAATAAAAAAATTGGGCTGGCTGTAGGCAATTTTAAATTGGTTCCAGGGGTACACGGGCAGCAGTGGTGTGGTCAGTGGAGGCCTAGTGGAAGGAGTGACCGCAGACAGGCATCGAAGGCCTAAAATAATAACACATGGCTGTAGGCAATTTTAAATTGGTTTCAGGGGTACACGGGCAGCAGTGACCTGGTCAGTGGAAGTCTAGTGGAAGGAGTGACCGCAGACAGGCTTCCAAGGCCTAACATAACAAACTTGGGCTGGCTGTAGGCACTTTTAAATTGGTTCCAGGGGTACACGGGCAGCAGTGACCTGGTCAGTGTAGTAGTAGTTGAAAGAATGGACCGCAGACAGGCATCGAAGGCCTAAAATAAAAAAATTGGGCTGGCTGTAGGCAATTTTAAATTGGTTCCAGGGGTACACGGGCAGCAGTGGTGTGGTCAGTGGAGGCCTAGTGGAAGGAGTGACCGCAGACAGGCATCGAAGGCCTAAAATAATAACACATGGCTGTAGGCAATTTTAAATTGGTTCCAGGGGTACACGGGCAGCAGTGACCTGGTCAGTGGAAGTCTAGTGGAAGGAGTGACCGCAGACAGGCTTCCAAGGCCTAACATAACAAACTTGGGCTGGCTGTAGGCACTTTTAAATTGGTTCCAGGGGTACACGGGCAGCAGTGACCTGGTCAGTGTAGTAGTAGTTGAAAGAATGGACCGCAGACAGGCATCGAAGGCCTAAAATAAAAACACATGGCTGTAGGCAATTTTAAATTGGTTCCAGGGGTACACGGACAGCAGTGGTGTGGTCAGTGGAGGCCTAGTGGAAGGAGTGACCGCAGACAGGCATCGAAGGCCTAAAATAATAACACATGGCTGTAGGCAATTTTAAATTGGTTCCAGGGGTACACGGGCAGCAGTGACCTGGTCAGTGTAGTAGTAGTTGAAAGAATGGACCGCAGACAGGCATCGAAGGCCTAAAATAAAAAAATTGGGCTGGCTGTAGGCAATTTTAAATTGGTTCCAGGGGTACACGGACAGCAGTGGTGTGGTCAGTGGAGGCCTAGTGGAAGGAGTGACCGCAGACAGGCATCGAAGGCCTAAAATAATAACACATGGCTGTAGGCAATTTTAAATTGGTTCCAGGGGTACACGGACAGCAGTGGTGTGGTCAGTGGAGGCCTAGTGGAAGGAGTGACCGCAGACAGGCATCGAAGGCCTAAAATAATAACACATGGCTGTAGGCAATTTTAAATTGGTTCCAGGGGTAGACGGGCAGCAGTGACCTGGTCAGTGTAGTAGTAGTTGAAAGAATGGACCGCAGACAGGCATCGAAGGCCTAAAATAAAAAAATTGGGCTGGCTGTAGGCAATTTTAAATTGGTTCCAGGGGTACACGGGCAGCAGTGACCTGGTCAGTGTAGTAGTAGTTGAAAGAATGGACCGCAGACAGGCATCGAAGGCCTAAAATAAAAAAATTGGGCTGGCTGTAGGCAATTTTAAATTGGTTCCAGGGGTACACGGACAGCAGTGACCTGGTCAGTGGAAGTCTAGTGGAAGGAGTGACCGCAGACAGGCTTCCAAGGCCTAACATAACAAACTTGGGCTGGCTGTAGGCACTTTTAAATTGGTTCCAGGGGTACACGGGCAGCAGTGGTCTGGTCAGTGGAAGTCTAGTGGAAGGAGTGACCGCAGACAGGCTTCCAAGGCCTAACATAACAAACTTGGGCTGGCTGTAGGCACTTTTAAATTGGTTCCAGGGGTACACGGGCAGCAGTGACCTGGTCAGTGTAGTAGTAGTTGAAAGAATGGACCGCAGACAGGCATCGAAGGCCTAAAATAAAAACACATGGCTGTAGGCAATTTTAAATTGGTTCCAGGGGTACACGGGCAGCAGTGACCTGGTCAGTGTAGTAGTAGTTGAAAGAATGGACCGCAGACAGGCATCGAAGGCCTAAAATAAAAAAATTGGGCTGGCTGTAGGCAATTTTAAATTGGTTCCAGGGGTACACGGACAGCAGTGGTGTGGTCAGTGGAGGCCTAGTGGAAGGAGTGACCGCAGACAGGCATCGAAGGCCTAAAATAATAACACATGGCTGTAGGCAATTTTAAATTGGTTCCAGGGGTACACGGACAGCAGTGGTGTGGTCAGTGGAGGCCTAGTGGAAGGAGTGACCGCAGACAGGCATCGAAGGCCTAAAATAATAACACATGGCTGTAGGCAATTTTAAATTGGTTCCAGGGGTAGACGGGCAGCAGTGACCTGGTCAGTGTAGTAGTAGTTGAAAGAATGGACCGCAGACAGGCATCGAAGGCCTAAAATAAAAAAATTGGGCTGGCTGTAGGCAATTTTAAATTGGTTCCAGGGGTACACGGGCAGCAGTGACCTGGTCAGTGTAGTAGTAGTTGAAAGAATGGACCGCAGACAGGCATCGAAGGCCTAAAATAAAAAAATTGGGCTGGCTGTAGGCAATTTTAAATTGGTTCCAGGGGTACACGGGCAGCAGTGGTGTGGTCAGTGGAGGCCTAGTGGAAGGAGTGACCGCAGACAGGCATCGAAGGCCTAAAATAATAACACATGGCTGTAGGCAATTTTAAATTGGTTCCAGGGGTACACGGACAGCAGTGACCTGGTCAGTGGAAGTCTAGTGGAAGGAGTGACCGCAGACAGGCTTCCAAGGCCTAACATAACAAACTTGGGCTGGCTGTAGGCACTTTTAAATTGGTTCCAGGGGTACACGGGCAGCAGTGGTCTGGTCAGTGGAAGTCTAGTGGAAGGAGTGACCGCAGACAGGCTTCCAAGGCCTAACATAACAAACTTGGGCTGGCTGTAGGCACTTTTAAATTGGTTCCAGGGGTACACGGGCAGCAGTGACCTGGTCAGTGTAGTAGTAGTTGAAAGAATGGACCGCAGACAGGCATCGAAGGCCTAAAATAAAAACACATGGCTGTAGGCAATTTTAAATTGGTTCCAGGGGTACACGGGCAGCAGTGACCTGGTCAGTGTAGTAGTAGTTGAAAGAATGGACCGCAGACAGGCATCGAAGGCCTAAAATAAAAAAATTGGGCTGGCTGTAGGCAATTTTAAATTGGTTCCAGGGGTACACGGGCAGCAGTGGTGTGGTCAGTGGAGGCCTAGTGGAAGGAGTGACCGCAGACAGGCATCGAAGGCCTAAAATAATAACACATGGCTGTAGGCAATTTTAAATTGGTTCCAGGGGTACACGGACAGCAGTGACCTGGTCAGTGGAAGTCTAGTGGAAGGAGTGACCGCAGACAGGCTTCCAAGGCCTAACATAACAAACTTGGGCTGGCTGTAGGCACTTTTAAATTGGTTCCAGGGGTACACGGGCAGCAGTGGTCTGGTCAGTGGAAGTCTAGTGGAAGGAGTGACCGCAGACAGGCTTCCAAGGCCTAACATAACAAACTTGGGCTGGCTGTAGGCACTTTTAAATTGGTTCCAGGGGTACACGGGCAGCAGTGGTCTGGTCAGTGGAAGTCTAGTGGAAGGAGTGACCGCAGACAGGCTTCCAAGGCCTAACATAACAAACTTGGGCTGGCTGTAGGCACTTTTAAATTGGTTCCAGGGGTACACGGGCAGCAGTGGTCTGGTCAGTGGAAGTCTAGTGGAAGGAGTGACCGCAGACAGGCTTCGAAGGCCTAACATAACAAAATTGGGCTGGCTGTAGGCACTTTAAATTGGTTCCAGGGGTACATGGGCAGCAGTGTATGGTCAGTGGAAGTCTAGTGGAAGGAGTGACGGCAGACAGTCTTCGAAGGCCTAACATAACAAAATTGGGCTGACTGTAGGCACTTTTAAATTGGTTCCAGGGTAACACGGCCAGCAGTGGCCTGGTCAGTGTAGTAGTTGTAGAAAGAAGGGACCGCAGACAGGCTTCGAAGGCCTAACATAACAAAAATGTCAAAACAATGGTATTGTCAGTGCCAGGCATTGAAGGATGTCAGCGCCTAGACTACACATTGGTGAAGCTGTGAGAGATAATTTTGCTAGTGGTAGAGCACTGTTTGAGCTGGGGGGGGGAACTGTCTTGTGGCCGGCGTTACAGGCACAGGGCCCCTCATATTACAACGGTGTGTCTGACGTTGGGTGCGCACCACCACCGCCAGAGACACTTTATTGTACTATGAGGGACCCAGTGGCAGTGCCGTCGACCAAAAGCGGCCACACCCACCTCTTCAGACAAACAGCACTCTCAAGGGTCCAAGCGCAAAGTGGCGATAGCACGGGCCCGTGTGGGGAGTTTGGCCATTTCGTGAGGTGGAAACATGTCGTATGCTGGACAATCAGGTGAAGAAAATTACGAGATTGGAAAAGTCATTCAGAATAGTCCACAGGCAAGACCTTTTCATAGGAAAGCTAGGTGTCAGCCGGGCAGGGTGGGGCAAAAGATTTTGAAATCCAGTTGTGGTTCATTTTAATGAAGGTTAGATCATCTACATTTTGGGTAGCCAGACGAGTCCTTTTTTCTGTTAGTATTGAACCTGCAGCACTGAATACTCTTTCTGATAGGACACTAGCTGCCGGGCAAGCAAGCTCCTGCAATGCATATTCTGCCAATTCTGGCCAGGTGTCTAATTTGGATGCCCAGTAATCAAATGGGAATGACGGTTGAGGGAGAACGTCGATAAGGGATGAAAAATAGTTTGTAACCATACTGGACAAATGTTGTCTCCTGTCACTTTGAATTGATGCTGCAGTACCTGTCCTGTCTGCGGTCATAGAAAAATCACTCCACAACCTGGTCAGAAAACCCCTCTGGCCAACGCCACTTCTGATTTCTGCCCCTCTAACACCTCTGGTCTGCTGGCCCCTGGAGCTCGTGTGAGAACGATCACGGGCGCTGTGTGCAGGGAATGCCAGAAGCAAACGGTCAACAAGAGTTGATTGTTTTGTTGCTAATATTAGTTCCAAGTTCTCATGTGGCATAATATTTTGCAATTTGCCTTTATAGCGAGGATCAAGGAGGCAGGCCAACCAGTAATCGTCATCGTTCATCATTTTTGTAATGCGTGTGTCCCTTTTGAGGATACGCAAGGCATAATCCGCCATGTGGGCCAAAGTTCCCGTTGTCAAATCTGCGGTTGTGCTTGGTTGAGGGACAGTTGCAGGCAAATCTACGTCACTTGTGTCCCTCAAAAAACCAGAACCCGGCCTTGCCACGCCACCAATTTCCCGTGCCCCCGGGAAAGCTTCCTCATTAAAAATATACTCATCCCCATCATCCTCCTCATCCTCCACCTCCTCTTCGCCCGGTACCTCGTCATGTACACTGCCCTGACCAGACAATCGCTGACTGTCATCAAGGCTTTCCTCTTCCTCTGGTGCAGACGCCTGATCCTTTATGTGCGTCAAACTTTGCATCAGCAGACGCATTAGGGGGATGCTCATGCTTATTATGGCGTTGTCTGCACTAACCAGCCGTGTGCATTCCTCAAAACACTGAAGGACTTGACACATGTCTTGAATCTTCGACCACTGCACACCTGACAACTCCATGTCTGCCATCCTACTGCCTGCCCGTGTATGTGTATCCTCCCACAAAAACATAACAGCCCGCCTCTGTTCGCACAGTCTCTGAAGCATGTGCAGTGTTGAGTTCCACCTTGTTGCAACGTCTATGATTAGGCGATGCTGGGGAAGGTTCAAAGAACGCTGATAGGTCTGCATACGGCTGGAGTGTACAGGCGAACGGCGGATATGTGCGCAAAGTCCACGCACTTTGAGGAGCAGGTCGGATAACCCCGGATAACTTTTCAGGAAGCACTGCACCACCAGGTTTAAGGTGTGAGCCAGGCAAGGAATGTGTTTCAGTTGGGAAAGGGAGATGGCAGCCATGAAATTCCTTCCGTTATCACTCACTACCTTGCCTGCCTCAAGATCTACAGTGCCCAGCCACGACTGCGTTTCTTGCTGCAAGATCTCGGACAGAACTTCCGCGGTGTGTCTATTGTCGCCCAAACACTTCATAGCCAATACAGCCTGCTGACGTATGCCAGTAGCTGCCCCATAATGGGAGACCTGGTGTGCAACAGTGGCAGGTGCGGATGGAGTGTTTGTGCGACTGCGGTCTGTGGACGAGCTCTTGCTTCTGCAGGAGGACGAGGAGGAGGAGGAGGAGGAGGGGGTGCGAACGGCTACAGACAACTGTTTACTAGACCGTGGGCTAGGCAGAACTGTCCCAAACTTGCTGTCCCCTGTGGACCCTGAATCCACCACATTTACCCAGTGTGCCGTGATGGACACGTAACGTCCCTGGCCATGCCTACTGGTCCATGCATCTGTTGTCAGGTGCACCTTTGTGCTCACAGATTGCCTGAGTGCATGGACGATGCGCTCTTTAACATGCTGGTGGAGGGCTGGGATGGCTTTTCTGGAAAAAAAGTGTCGACTGGGTAGCTCGTAGCGTGGTACAGCGTAGTCCATCAGGTCTTTGAAAGCTTCGCTTTCAACTAACCGGTAGGGCATCATCTCTAACGAGATTAGTCTAGCTATGTGGGCGTTCAAACCCTGTGTACGCGGATGCGAGGCTAAGTATTTCCTTTTTCTAACCATAGTCTCATGTAGGGTGAGCTGGACTGGAGAGCTGGAGATCGTGGAACTAGCGGGGGTGCCGGTGGACATGGCAGACTGAGAGACGGTGGGAGATGGTATTGTTGCCGCCGGTGCCCTAGATGCAGTGTTTCCTACTACGAAACTGGTGATTCCCTGACCCTGACTGCTTTGGCCTGGCAAAGATACCTGCACAGATACAGCAGGTGGTGCGCTAAATGGTGGTCCTACACTGCCGGAAGGGATGTTGCGTTGATGACTAGCTTCATTGGCCGAGGGTGCAACAACCTTAAGGGACGTTTGGTAGTTAGTCCAAGCTTTCAAATGCATGGTGGTTAAATGTCTATGCATGCAACTAGTATTGAGACTTTTCAGATTCTGACCTCTGCTTAAGGAAGTAGAACATTTTTGACAGATGACTTTGCGCTGATCAAGTGGATGTTGTTTAAAAAAATGCCAGACTGCACTCTTTCTAGCATCGGATACCTTTTCAGGCATTGCAGACTGAGCTTTAACCGGATGGCCACGCTGTCCTCCACCAGGTTTTGGCTTTGCCACGCGTTTTGGGCAAGATACGGGCCCGGCAGATGGAACCTGTGGCGATGTTGATGCCTGCTGCGGCCCCTCCTCCTCCTCTGCTTCAGAACTGCTGCCGCCTGCACCCTGTTCCCCCAATGGCTGCCAATCGGGGTCAAGAACTGGGTCATCTAATAACTCTTCTTGTACCTCCTGCGCAACTTCGTCTGTGTCACCGTGTCGTTCGGTGGTATAGCGTTCGTGATGGGGCAACATAGTCTCATCAGGGTCTGATTCTTGATCAGCACCCTGCGAGGGCAATGTTGTGGTCTGAGTCAAAGGACCAGCATAGTAGTCTGGCTGTGGCTGTGCGTCAGTGCACTCCATGTCAGATTCAATTTGTAATGGGCATGGACTGTTAACTGCTTCACTTTCTAAGCCAGGGACGGTATGTGTAAAGAGCTCCATGGAGTAACCCGTTGTGTCGCCTGCTGCATTCTTCTCTGTTGTTGTTTTTGCTGAAGAGGACAAGGAAGTGACTTGTCCCTGACCGTGAACATCCACTAACGACGCGCTGCTTTTACTTTTACCAGTTTCACGAGATGAGGCAAAAGAGCTAGAGGCTGAGTCAGCAAGATAAGCCAAAACTTGCTCTTGCTGCTCCGGCTTTAAAAGCGGTTTTCCTAATCCCAGAAAAGGGAGCGTTCGAGGCCTTGTGTAGCCGGACGACGAACCTGGCTCCACAGCTCCAGACTTAGGTGCAATATTTTTTCCCCCACGACCACCTGATGCTCCACCACTACCACTACCCTCATTACCAGCTGACAATGAACGCCCCCGGCCACGACCTCTTCCACTAGACTTCCTCATTGTTTTAAAAACGTAACCAAACTAACGTTATTTGTTGTAGTCACACAACTTACACGGTGAGCTATAACTTCAGTATGATTTAGCTACCCCTTTACAGGTTGGTGAGACCACAGCGAAAATCAGGCCCAATGTTACACACTCTTTTTTTGGTGGCTGCAAATTAGAGAGATGCCCCACACGCAGGACTGTCACTGAAGCACAAATGTTAATATTAATGTCACACTATTATTTTTTTTTTATTTTTATTTTTTTCAGGAACACTTTAGAAACCCCCCAAAAAAAAAAAAAAGATTTTTGCAGGGAGAATTTAGAAAACAAATGTAACAAACTATATGCTTTCTATGGGCCACTGAGTGAGAGATGACGCACACAGGAATCAGGAGTGGCACACAAGCCCAGAGGCCAATATTTTTCTACCAATGATTGATGGAGTTATTTTCTCTGGTAGATTTTGGAACCCAAATCAAGGAAAAAAAATGTAGGCTTTCTATGGACCACAATTGGAGAGAGAGAGAGAGAGAGAGAGAGATGGCACACCCAGGAGTCAAGACTGGCACACAAGCAGAAAGGCCAATATTAATCTCCCACTGTTTTTTTTTTTTTTTTTTTTTTTTTTTTTTTTTTCAGGGAGACTTTAGAAAAAAAAATAATAAAAAAAATATGATTTTATCAGGAAGAATTTAGAAACCAAATAAAATAAAATGATTTTTTCAGGGAGAATTTATAAAACAAATAAAACCAAAAATAGGCGTTCTATGGCCCACTGACTGAGAGATGACGCACCCAGGAGTCAAGACTGGCACACAAGCAGAAAGGCCAATATTAATCTCCCACTGTGTTTTTTTTTTTTTTTCAGGGAGACTTTAGAAAAAAAAATAATAAAAAAAATGTGATTTTATCAGGAAGAATTTAGAAACCAAATAAAATAAAATGATTTTTTCAGGGAGAATTTAGAAAACAAATAAAACCAAAAATAGGCGTTCTATGGCCCACTGACTGAGAGATGACGCACCCAGGAGTCAAGACTGGCACACAAGCAGAAAGGCCAATATTAATCTCCCACTGTTTTTTTTTTTTTTTTTCAGGGAGACTTTAGAAAAAAAAATAATAAAAAAAATGTGATTTTATCAGGAAGAATTTAGAAACCAAATAAAATAAAATGATTTTTTCAGGGAGAATTTAGAAAACAAATAAAACCAAAAATAGGCGTTCTATGGCCCACTGACTGAGAGATGACGCACCCAGGAGTCAAGACTGGCACACAAGCAGAAAGGCCAATATTAATCTCCCACTGTTTTTTTTTTTTTTTTTCAGGGAGACTTTAGAAAAAAAAATAATAAAAAAAATATGATTTTATCAGGAAGAATTTAGAAACCAAATAAAATAAAATGATTTTTTCAGGGAGAATTTATAAAACAAATAAAAACAAAAATAGGCGTTCTATGGCCCACTGACTGAGAGATGACGCACACAGGAGTCAGGAGTGGCACACAAACCCAGAGGCCAATATTTTTCTACCAATGATTGATGTAGTTATTTTCTCTGGTAGATTTTAGAACCCAAATCAAGGAAAAAAAATATAGGCTTTCTATGGACCACAATTGGAGAGAGAGAGAGAGAGAGAGAGAGAGAGAGAGAGAGAGAGAGAGATGGCACACCCAGGAGTCAAGACTGGCACACAAGCAGAAAGGCCAATATTAATCTCCCACTGTTTTTTTTTTTTTTTTTCAGGGAGACTTTAGAAAAAAAAATAATAAAAAAAAAAAAGATTTTATCAGGAAGAATTTAGAAACCAAATAAAATAAAATGATTTTTTCAGGGAGAATTTATAAAACAAATAAAACCAAAAATAGGCGTTCTATGGCCCACTGACTGAGAGAGAGAGAGAGAGAGATGGAACGCTTAGTACTGGCACACAAGCCCAAAGGGCAATATTAATCTCCCTTTTTTTTTCCAGGGAGAATTTCTAAAACCCAAAAAAAAAATAAAATAGGCTTTCTATGGCCCACTATTTGTGAGAGAGATGGGACGCTCAGGACTGGCACAGATGGCACGCTCAGGACTGGCACAGAAGCCCAGAGGCCAATATTAATCTCCCTTTTTTTCTGGGAGAATTTATAAAACCAAAAAAATATTTAAATAGGCTTTCTATGGCCCACTATTTGTGAGAGAGATGGCACGCTCAGGACTGGCACAGATGGCACGCTCACAACTGGCACACAAGCCCAGAGGCCAATATTAATCTCCCTTTTTTCAGGGAAAATTTATAAAACAAAAAAAATAAATAAATAGGCTTTCTATGGCCCACTATTTGTGAGAGAGATGGCACGCTCAGGGCTGGCACAGATGGCACGCTCAGGACTGGCACACAAGCCCAGAGGCCAATATTAATCTCCCTTTTTTTCAGGGAGAAATTATAAAACCCCCAAAAAAAATAAAATAGGCTTTCTATGGCCCACTATTTGTGAGAGAGATGGGACGCTCAGGACTGGCACAGATGGCACGCTCAGGACTGGCACAGAAGCCCAGAGGCCAATATTAATCTCCCTTTTTTTCTGGGAGAATTTATAAAACCAAAAAAATATTTAAATAGGCTTTCTATGGCCCACTATTTGTGAGAGAGATGGCACGCTCAGGACTGGCACAGATGGCACGCTCACAACTGGCACACAAGCCCAGAGGCCAATATTAATCTCCCTTTTTTCAGGGAAAATTTATAAAACAAAAAAAAAAATTAAATAGGCTTTCTATGGCCCACTATTTGTGAGAGAGATGGCACGCTCAGGGCTGGCACAGATGGCACGCTCAGGACTGGCACACAAGCCCAGAGGCCAATATTAATCTCCCTTTTTTTAAGGGAGAATTTATAAAACCAAAAAAAAAAATAAATAGGCTTTCTATGGCCCACTATTTGTGAGAGAGATGGCACGCTCAGGGCTGGCACAGATGGCACGCTCAGGACTGGCACACAAGCCCAGAGGCCAATATTAATCTCCCTTTTTTTCAGGGAGAATTTATAAAACCCCAAAAAAAATAAAATAGGCTTTCTATGGCCCACTATTTGTGAGAGAGATGGCACACTCAGGACTGGCACACAAGCCCAAAGGCCAATATTAATCTCCCACTGTATTTTTATCAGGGAGAATTTATACACCCCACAAAAAAAAATACAGAAAAATGAAAAGGCTTTCTATGGCCCACTATGTGAGAGAGATGGCACACACAGGGATGGCACTCTAGCAGAAATGCCAAATTGCCAATCTTAATCTCCCACCAAAAAAAAAAAAAAAAAAAAAACAGGGAATGTCCTACAATTACTATCTCCCTGCCTGCAGTAATCTCAGCCAGGTATGGCAGGCAGCTACTATCTCCCTGCCTGCAGTAATCTCAGCCAGGTATGGCAGGCAGCAATAAGGAGTGGACTGATGCACAAATGAAATAAAAAGTGTGGACAAACAAAAAAGATAGCTGTGCAGAAAGGAAGGAACAAGAGGATTTGTGCTTTGAAAAAAGCAGTTGGTTTGCACAGCGGCGTACACACAGCAATGCAGCTATCAGGGAGCCTTCTAGGGCAGCCCAATGAGCTACAGCGCTGAGGGGAAAAAAAAAAAAAAAAAAACTTCCACTGTCCCTGCACACCGAGGGTGGTGTTGGACAGTGCAAATCGCTGCAGCACAAGCGGTTTTGTGGTTAATGGACCCTGCCTAACGCTATCCCTGCTTCTGACAAAGCGGCAGCAACCTCTCCCTAAGCTCAGATCAGCAGCAGTAAGATGGCGGTCGGCGGGAACGCCTCTTTATAGCCCCTGTGACGTCGCAGACAGCAAGCCAATCACTGCAATGCCCTTCTCTAAGATGGTGGGGACCAGGACCTATGTCATCACGCTGCCCACACTCTGCGTTTACCTTCATTGGCTGAGAAATGGCGCTTTTCGCGTCATTGAAACGCGACTTTGGCGCGAAAGTCGCGTACCGCATGGCCGACCCCGCACAGGGGTCGGATCGGGTTTCATGAAACCCCGACTTAGCCAAAAGTCGGCGACTTTTGAAAATGTTCGACCCGTTTCGCTCAACCCTAATCCTCACTTTAGTATTCTTGAATCTTCCTTTCTTTACTCTTTCTTTACATTTGTCTTCTGCACTCCTTTTGTATCTTGACTTTCCTTATTCATGCCATTTCTCATCCTCTGTTTTCTTTCTTTTCCTTATGTTAATGTATCCAACATTAATGTCTTTATTTATTTTTTAGGTTCCAGAATGGGATGAAAACGTAATAGAAAATGACCTCCTCATCTCTCTGGTCCAGGAGCGAGTCCTGTTGTGGGACACCCGGGTTCCACAGCACTCGGACAATGTGACGATCCGGCGCCTATGGAATGAGGTGGCCAAAGCGATGTGGGATGGCTAGGACAACGCCCCTACTCGGGTCCGAAGTGCATTTTGTAAGTATTGCAATGCAGTGTGAAGCAGCAGTGACCTTGGCCGTGGTCACACTACTGTGTGTGATGATAGAAACTCTCAGGAGTTTCTCTCATCACAGACAGTTGTGTGAGCATGGCCAAAAGTACATTGTTTAACCATAAGTTTTTGTTTTTTCAACAGTGCAGAAAGTCAAAACACGTTGGCGTTCGATGAAGGACCGATTCAACAAGGACCTGCGTCAAGAGAGCCGTGTTCCCAGTGGTTCAGGAGCAAGGATCCGAAAGTACAAATACCATCATATTCTGGCATTTTTAAGACCGATCCTTGCCCAGAGAACGTAAGTATTTATCTCGTGTATTTGGTTGTGTTGTATTGCCATAATCTGTATGTCTGTATGTTTCTATTCCACAGGAGTTGACATCTGGTTAATTTTTAGTATTAATGTTTTTTTTCTTTTTCACAGCACATGGAGCAGTACTGTTGGCCCAGGTTCTGGAGCGGTCCTTCATCAGACAGCCACGGACCCGTCCCAGCCATCCAGCAGCACTGCAGCAAGTGGGCCTGCCACACTACCTGGAGACCAGGAAGCTGGTCCATCAGGTGTTCCCCTTTCCCAGTCCTCTGCCTCTGCCTCCTTTTTTTTGGGCTCCTCCCGGCAGCGGCAGAGGGCATCGGACAGGTCCCTCATGCCTGAGTTTTTGCACTTGAGCTCGGTTTTTCACGAAGGACTCAAGGCTTTGGGTGACCGAATGGATATTTCCCTTAGCCACATGAATACACGTATCCAGGAGGTCACCAAAAGCCTTGACCAAGTAAAAGCCGACCTCCAGAGGCCAGCACATCATTTATTTAACCAAATTGAGCAGGGCATGTCGGAACACCTTACTCCTGATCTCCAGCTTAGTGTCATGCAGGCCTGCAATGCTGCTTACGTGCAGGCTATTCAGCAGAGTAGGTATTTTCAGCAGTGTCGGCATATCCACCTGTGCCCTCGCTGTCACAATTAACCTCAATGCCGACCTCTGCTGCATACCGCTGCACGGCCACCTCTATTCCTAGCACTGCCGGACACCACTACAGCACCACCACCATGCCGAGTGCTGTAGGACAGCCCACCGCCACCACCATGACAGCCGCTGCTCCTGCTTGGACCTCCTCCACTGAGACCACGATGCAGCAGCAGGACCCTGGCATGGCCTTCCGTATCGCCTCCACCACGATGCAGCAGCAGGACCCTGGCATGGCCTTTTGTATCGCCTCCACCATGATGCAGCAGCAGGACCCTGGCATGGCCTTCCGTACTGCCTTCACCACGATGCAGCAGCAGGACCCTGGCATGGCCTTCCGTACCGCCTCCACCACGATGCAGCAGCAGGACCCTGGCATGGCCTTCCGTACCGCCTCCATCACGATGCAGCAGCAGGACCCTGGCATGGCCTTCCGTACCGCCTCCACCACGATGCAGCAGCAGGACCCTGGTATGGCCTTCCGTACCGCCTCCACCACGATGCAACAGCAGGACTCTGGCATGGCCTTCCGCTCTACAAGAGCTATGGACTCTGGCATGGCTGCATGCTCTACAAGCACTATGGACTCTAGCATGGCTGAACACTCTACGAGCACTATGGACTCTGGCATGGCTGCATGCTCTTCGAGCACTATGGACTCTGGCATGGCTGCATGCTCTACAAGCACTATGGACTCTAGCATGGCTGAACACTCTACGAGCACTATGGACTCTGGCATGGCTGCACGCTCTACGAGCACTATGGATGTCACAGTGCAGCCGGACCCTGATGGGTCATCAACCACGACCATGCCACGACATATGAGCCCACCGAGGCTTACCAGAACCCGGCGATCCCAGAAAGGGAGAAAAAAAAAGGACTTTTAGTATTCCTTCCCCCTCACCTCCCAGTGAGTCTGTTATGTCAGGTTTGTCTCACCCTTCCAGTGCATCTCAGGCCTCTCATGTGTCAAGCCCTATCCCCGAATTACCAGACCCCACAAGTTTCATTGCCCCTTCTCCTGCCACCCCTGCGTCGTCCACACTTAGCCAGGCCTTACTGCTTCACACCCCCAGTTTCCATCACTCTACCCCAAGCAGGCGCAGTTAAATAAATATTTTGGTTGTTAAAAAATAAATACAAGTTTTTTGCCCTCAATTATGTTTGGTTTATTGTGCCTTTCACCACCGGCAACACACACCGTGCGCCAAATAAAACACTGCGCCGCACACTTTATTTTTGGCCACATCATAGCTCCAGTAGTTAGCAAGTACAAGACTTTGTGTGTCTTTAGTATAGAGCTATGAGGTGGACCAAAAAATGTATACTTGTATTTTCTCCTTAATCTCTTCATTCTGCTTAGTCTGTGACTAGTGTTGAGCATTCCGATACCGCAAGTATCAGGTATCGGCCGATATTTGCGGTATCGGAATTCCGATACCGAGTTCCGATATTTTTGTGATATCGGGAATCGGTATCGGGATTTAGATTAATGTGTAAAATAAAGAATAAAAATAAAAAATATTGATATACTTACCCTCGGACGGGCCCTGGTTGTCACCGCTGCAATCGCCATGTTTTCCTTCCTATGAATGAGCTTGTTAAGTACCTTCGATGATGTCACGGCTTGTGATTGGTCGCTGAGCGGTCCTGTGACGGCTCAAGCGACCAATGACAAGCCGCGACGTCATCGAAGGTTATTAACGCGCTCATTCCTAAGAATGAGCGCGTTAAGGACCTTCAATGATGTCGCGGCTTGTGATTGGTCGTGTGAGCAGTCACATGACTGCTCAGCGACCAATCACAAGCCGCGACGTCATCGAAGGTCATTAAAGCGCTCATTCTTAGGAAGAAAAGCATGGCGATTGCAGCGGTGACAACCAGGGCCCGTCCGAGGGTAAGTATATCAATATTTTTTATTTTTATTCTTTATTTTACACATTAATATGGATCCCAGGGCCTGAAGGAGAGTTTCCTCTCCTTCAGACCCTGGGAACCATTACGGATACCTTCCGATATTTGTGTCCCATTGACTTGGATTGGTATCGGATATCGGTATCGGCGATATCCGATATTTTTCGGATATCGGCCGATACCATCCGATACCGATACTTTCAAATATCGGACGGTATCGCTCAACACTATCTGTGACTAGTTTTGCAGACTGAAGAGAAAATGGTGGCAATACAATGCAAAACTATACTCTACAGGTCAGGTGTCCAAAAACTCATTAGTTGGGACACCTGACCTGGTAAGTAGAGAAGTGCATTGTATAGCCTCCTTTTTCTCTTCTGTGTACATAATCTATTTCAGGGGTGTCAAACTGCATTCCTCGAGGGCCTCAAACCATGCGTGTTTTCAAGATTTCCTTAGCATTGCACAAGGTGCTAAAATCATTCTCTGCGGGTGATTAAATTATCACCTGTGCAATGCAAGGAAATCCTGAAAACATGACCTGTTTGCAGCCCTCGAGGAATGCAGTTTGACACCACTGATCTATTTCACACAAACTGAAGGGACGATGTCGGTCACACACGGCATATCTATGCTCACCTGCACATGTGTCAGAAATAGTTAATTCATGAGGCTGTTATATGTGCATCATGAATTCATTATTTCTGACACCTGACTTGATGAGTATAGATCTGTTTTGTATGACAGCCATTGTCTCTTCAGTCTGTGTCCAATGGATACTGCATAGCAGAACAGAATCAGGATGCAATGACGTCAACAACCTTATTACTAAAACAACATGGCTGCCGTCACACTAGCAGTATGTGGTCAGTATTTTATATTAGTATTTGTAAGCCAAAACAAGGAGTGAAACAATTAGAGGAAGAGTATAATATTAGCATATCTAGCACCTCAGCCTTTACCACCCACTCCTGGTTTTGGATTACAAATACTGATAATAAATACAGACCAAATACTACTAGTGTGAGGACAACCTCAGTTTATAGAGAAAATACATATGAGACACGGTCAAGACACCAAAAAAAGTTTATTAACGAGAAACATTAGTAACATGTAAGAAAATAACTGGTACAGATAAAATAACAACAGGACATTTACACAACATTGTCCTGCCATGACACACGTCCAATATCTGAATCAAAAAAGGCAGCAAATTGGTCCCGCATGTGGCCAACTTCAGCTGTTGACCGCAACAAGTGAAGCTGGTAATCGGGCAGTGGGTGTGCAACTGGTTCATCCAGTTCAATGTTGGGCCACTCCTTAGCCATAATGTAATTGTGCAGAACCACACAGGCTTTGACCACCTCGTCGACTGTCTCCATTTTTAGATTTATGGCTGATGCAAGAATGCGCCATTTTGAGACTAGAATCCCAAAGGTACACTCTACAGTTCTTCGTGCCCTGGTCAGTCAGTTAAAGATCCTTTTAGTGTGGTTCAAGTCACGACTGGAATATGGCTTCAGTAGGTTTTTCGCACATCTGAAAGGCCTCATCCCAACCATAACAAATGGCATCAGTGGACCTTGAGTGTTGGGGAGAGGTTGTGGCCGTGGAAAATTAAAATTTTTACCATACACACGGCGGCCCATAACCGAGTTCTTGAAAGTCTGGGAATCATTGCCACGGCCAAAAGCTCCAATGTCCACGGCGATGAAGCGACAGTCCGCTTCGGCTATTGCCATGAGCACAACAGAAAAATATTTTTTATAGTTGAAGTACTCCGATCCTGTTCTGGCTGCTTTGATAATGCGGATGTACTTTCCATCCACCGCTCCTAAACAGTTGGGGAAATCACACACACTCCAGAATTTTTCCGCAATTCCAATCCACATGTCCAAGGTGGGTTGGGGTATAAGCGTTCCCGCATGCGTCAAAAAAACGCAGTGTTTGTACGCTTTTCTATGCGTATTTTCCAGCACTTGCAGATGCGGATTAAACGCTGCTGATTCTAACGCAAATGTGAAACTAGCCTTATGTGGACAGAAAAATAAAAATGTTATGGTTCTTGCAATACGGGAAGAAAATACTTGAGAGAGCAAAAACAACTTACACATAAAAAAATTAAATAAAGAAAAAATAAAAAAATTCAAGTTGAAGGCTGAACTACAGGACATTGACTGGGAGCATCTACTATCAGATAGTTATATAATTGATAAATGGGAGCACTTTTCATCTATATTGGTCAATCAGACAACAAAATATATTCCTATAGGTAACAAGTTTAAACAACAAAAATTATACCTGACCTGGATTAGATTTACTGTTAGAAAGGTAATTAATGACAAAATAAGCGCATTTACAGTATTTATATCTGAGGGGTCAGCTCAAGCATTTAAAATTGGTGCTCCCTCCCTTCTAAGCCCTGCCGCGCGCCTAAACAGTGGCTTTTCCCCACATATGGGGTATCGGCGTATTCAGGAGAAATTGCACAACAACTTTTGGGGTCCTTTTTTCCTAATACCCTTGTGAAAATAAAAAAGTTTGGCTCCAAATTAATTTTTTTGTGAAAAAAGTAACATTTTTTTTTTCTTCCACATTGCTTTAGTTCTCGTGAAGCACCTGAAGGGTTAATAAACTTCTTGAATGTGGTTTTGCACGCCTTGAGGAGTGCATTTTTTAGAGTGGTGTCACTTTTGGGAATTTTCTGCCATATTGACCCCCCAGAATTACTTCAAATGTGATGTGGTCCCTAAAGATAAATGGTTTTACAAATTTTTGGGGGAAAATGAGAAATTGCTGGTAAAGTTTTAACTCTTATAACTTCATAATAAAAAAAAAAATAGTTTTCAAAATTGTGCTGATGTAAAGTAGACATGTGGGAAATGTTATTTATTAACTAGTTTGTGTGATATGACTCTTATTTAAGGGCACAAAAATAAAATTTAGAAAATTGCTAAATTTTCAAAATTTTTGCCAAATGTTTTTTCATAAATAAATGCAAGTGATATCAAAGAAATTTTACTGCTATCATAAAGTACAATATGTAAGGAAAAATAACCTCAGGATGACTTGTTAAACATTGCATTGCTTCTTCATTTTCCACCCAGCAGCACTGTTGCTGCTCCCCAAAAAGGGGTATTTTTTTTTCTCCGCTTTGCAAAACAGCCATAGCATGTTCGGTATACACTGCATGTGTACGAACTCTGGCACAGCAGACGTTTTCCCTAAAAAAGGGTCCTTTTTGGAAAGTTTTTACATTTAAATAGCATGAAAAATGCAACCGTGCAGTGGTCTATTAAATAAGTGAGTTTGTTACCACTAATTACCATCCTTTTACCCACTGCCCTATATATTGAGGTCACTTTGAGGTACCAAGGCAGTGTCTGTGTAAACAGTTTAATGGAATGCAAGACACAGACAAGGATGAGGTGGCTGTGACCAATTTATTTATTCTCTGGGTGTGAATATACAAACAGGCGGGTTATTGGAACATAACTAGTTCAGAGGTGACAGGGTAATTACAGAATACAATATTCAAGACACAATGAGATCACCGTTGTTATCAGCACACTATAACTCTTGTAGACGGACTTCACTACGTTACATATATCCTGATTTTTATGAGAGCAGTAGTCAGTGTTAAGGATGTGTCACCCCAGCTGGGCCGCTGCAGTCATGGTACTGGTGCATGGTGGTTCCGAGTTCTGGTATGGTCCAGCCGGGGGCCAGTGTTTGTCAATTGTGAGGGTTAATAATAAAACGGTTTGTGACACCAGATGGGCTGATCATCCTGGTATGGCCTGTCACTGATGAGGGTCTCTGGGAGTTAGGTGGGGATGGACAGTGCCAGATGATTAACCTCTTCCCTACTAGGGTTGGCTCCTAGGGGAGTTGGAGCAGGAATGGTGCTGTATGGAATAATCAGCATTAGACAGGAAAATGATCAGTTTACATCTTTTACTGCAGCTCTGCAAACAGTCCCACAATCTTCCATACAATTCGCATACAGGGTGCTATTCAGACCAGCCTGGTGAGGGTTCAGCTTCTCTGCTGTGAGGTGGTGTAGCCTCCCTGCTGCCAATTATACTTCTGGTAAGTTATTCTTTGGATCCCCAGGGGTGCACGGTAAACAGTTATTGGATCCATGATCCCTTCCAGCAAGCAGGCAACATGAATCCAGTCAGAACACTCCTTCTTACAACAGTGTCCTTGATTCCATGCAGTTCCTGAACTCCTAGGCAAAAGTTCTCTTCTGCGAGTTATGTAAAGACTGAGCAGACTCACAGTATAGCACAGACTGTGGAAGTCTCTGTGCTCCAGGGACTGGTTAACTGCCTAAGGCTGGTTTCACATTTGCATTTTTTGCCGCTGCGTTTTAGCGCAAAAAAAGCATGCATTTTTTTTCCTATACTTAACATTAAAAACGCATGCTTTTTTGCATGCGTTTTGCCGCGTTTTGACGATGCATGCATCGTTTCTACGTGTGTGTTTTGTTGCAGAAATGCAACATGTAGTAATTTCTAGCGGCGTTTTTTTGCCGCAAAAAAAGCATGCGTTTTTTTGCGGCAAAAAAACGTATTGCTGTCTATGTAAACGCATGCATTTTTAAGCACATGCATTTGCATGCGTTTTTAAACGCATGCGTTTCAATAGAAAAACACAAGAATACACACTGATAAGCCACCCTCCAACCCTAACCTTAACCCTAAAGGGATCCTAACCCTAAGGGTTAGGCTCCCTAGGGTTAGGGTTAGGATCCCTAGGGTTAGGGTTAGGATCCCTAGGGTTAGGGTTAGGATCCCTAGGGTTAGGGTTAGGGTTAGGATCCCTAGGGTTACTAGGGATCCTAACCCTAACCCTAGCTATTTCTGTTTATAGTGGGTTTTCTAGTTGATTTTGATGATTGGCAGCTGTCACACACTTCTCATCATGCGTTTAAAAAACGCAAACGCAGGAAAAAACGCATGTAAACGCATCAAAACGCCGCGTTTGTGCAAAAACGCATGCGTCTAAAAAAAATGCAGCGTTTGCACGCGTTTACATGCGTTTTTTTCACCACCTGCGTTTGCATTTAAAACGCTGCATTTTGAAACGCAAATGTGAAACCAGCCTTATGCAGCTGTCCCTGCAGAGAGCAGGCTGCTTCTCTCTAGGTGCAAGACCTCCATCATGCTAGTCCTTCTTCCTCAAAACTGCAACCACTCAAACCCTTCCTCCCTTCTGAGGGATTATGCACACTTCCTGGTTCAGGCAAGGGTGCACAATCTTCCAGTAAGGGATCGGGTAAAATGTGTGGATGCAATTAGAACAGCAGAGAACTTAGCCCTCACCGTAGCTGGCAAAACAGATAAATTATATTACACATGCAGGCATTTTGTGGCGCTAGAGACATGGACACCGCAGATGCCTCTACAATGACACCCTTTATACAGTAGGCTCTAACGAGGTTCTCGAGTTCTTCCCGCTAAGCCGCAAGTCCTTTTGACAAAGTCAATCACTGCTATCTGTGCTTCCCGCACTCTAGACAGTCCGTATACCACATGTTGCCCCACCCCTTACAGTCCCCTGTACCATATATCAGTGTTGGAAGTAATGACCAGGCTCACTCATGACCGAGATGGTCACTGTCACAGTCGTCCACTTCTCAATTGAGGGTCCTCACCAGACCTTCGATGTTTGGTCTTCAACAAATGTCTGCTGGGTCCAGACAGACAAGGGCTGAACCTTGGGGCTTTCCTGGCATAGTCTTGTCTTAATATCTTTATACAGAAAATAGGAGTGCAAACCACCCATATAGAATATATCAAATATTTTATTAATTACTCATGAAATATATATCATCTACGCAATATTTAAAAAGATTATATGGACAAAAAATTATAACAGTGAAGGACACAAGACAAAAAAGATCCGACACAATTACATGTATATAAGGACCGGGACTTCAGAGATCATAAAAATTCCCATAATGCAATAATATTATGTAAATATATAAATATTGCAGCACTGTCACAGTACTAGAAAATTGATATAACACAATGGGTGTAAATAGGGTAAGTTAAAACCTATTGCCATCATAGCTGTAACCCCATAAATGCCCAATACATAAATAGTCCAAATCTAGTACATAGAAAAAGTCTCACCCAAATAGGTCCTTGCAATCGGTCAGACCACGCTGATGTTGAATTTCAAAAGATTCACTTATCTCTTCTCAGTAAATTTATTTGGAAATGTTTGAGAGAATTTGGAGTCAATTATTTTTAATGATTGTAGTTGTATGTTTTTGAAAAATCAAAGGATATATAGTGAACATGTGAGCGAACTAAATACATATGCTTTCTTCTGCATAGTGTTTCACACCATTGATTGTGTCAACTGCACAGATTCAACCGATATCTGAAATTCAGATGAAAACAGACAAAATCCTTCTTCAGACGCAACAAAAGATTTCTAGGATGAATATCATTGATAAATCAAGTACAACAAGTTCAAAAAATAGCAAAGTCTACTTAAAAAATCCAAAAGACACTTATTGTGTTGGAGACCATTTGACAGTCCAGGTGGATATGTTTGATTATTTGGGAAAGAAGAAAACTTATGGAGGAGACTTTTTAAGAGCACGAATATCAACACCAGAGATTGAAGCAGGATCTTCGGGAAGAATTGAGGATTTTAATAATGGCACCTATCATGTCCATTTCATATTATTCTGGGAAGGTAAAGTTAACATTGAAGTGCTTCTAATGCATCCAAGTGAAGGGGCAGCAGCCTTGTGGACTTATAGAAATAAATGGCACGGCTATGTGGACCATTCCGGCAAGTATAATAGCCTGCAGGGGCAGATTGAAGTCAAATGTGGAATTCAACTGGACAAAAGTCAAGAACTTTGTGAGTATAAAGATACTCAAGATGAAGAATACTTCTATTGTATCAAATCTGAGAACTTTAGTTGTGACTCTCTCAGTGAAGTGAAAAGTCAGTGGAGAAAAGACAAGACACTACTTACTACACTTGAGAAGAGCCTATTAAACAAGTAAGTTTATTTTTTAAGATGATGAATATTGTTTTGCATGCAATACAGTTACACTTATTTTCAAAAATTAGTGCTACTATTACCTTTAGTATTTGGATTGTAATTTCTTACATTTTCAAAAATTGCATAAAAAAATTCTGTTCAGAACTTTTGAGACATCTGCAACAAGTGACCAGCACTGTAATCAGTGTCTTCTTTGTTGACCAGAAGTTACTTTTTCAGTGCATTCCTGAGACCCTCGATGTGTGATATAATGTGGATCACGTGGTGCAGATGAGGACCTGAATAGTGCTAATACCAGGAGAATTCTGTAATCAGCAGGCATATGAACATCCACAATTTGTACATAATACACATTACAATTAAAGTGCTACCTTTATTATTGGGTTAAAAAACTAACACTAACACACATTAAAGCATTCATAAAAAAAATAATGAGCTGTATGCAGTGTTTAAGACTGTTATATGAGCTTTTCATTGGAAAATAAGAATGCAAATTGACCTAGTGCCAATGTTAGGCCTGTCCCACACGTCAAGATAATTCCGGTACCGGAAAAATCAGTACCGGAATTATCTGTGTCCGTGTGCTCACGTGGCACATCAGTATGGCACATGTGCGGCATCCGTGTGCAGCCCGTGTGCCGACTGGGTACCACACGCACCGTGCTGGAGACAGCGCTACAGTTAAGCGCTGTCCCCTGCATCTGGTGCTGAAGCCGCCATTCATTTCTTCTCTCCAGCAGCGTTCGCTGGAGAGAAGTTATGAAAAATCTTTTTTTTTTTTGGTGTTTAAAAAAAAGATCCCTGTCCTCAACCCCCTCCCACCCCCTGTGCGCCCCCCCGCTGTTAATAAAATACATACCCTGCTCCCTCACTGCTTCCTCTCCTCGCCGCAGCTTCTCCTGTATGAGCGGTCACGTGGTACCGCTCATTACAGTGATGAATATGCGGCTCCACCCCTATGGGAGGTGGAGCCGCATATTCATCACTGTAATGGGCGGCACCACGTGACCGCTCATACAGGGGAAGCTGCGGCGAGGAGAGGAAGCAGTGAGGGAGCCGGGTAAGTATTTTATTAACAGCGGGGGGTCGGCGCACGGGGTGGGAGGGGGTTGGGGATAGGGATCTTTTTTTTAAACACCAAAAAAAAAAAAGATTTTTCATATCTTCTCTCCAGCGAACGCTGCTGGAGAGAAGAAATGAATGGCGGGTTCAGCACCACGCTGGGGGGACAGCGCTTACTGTAGCGCTGTCTCCTGCACGGCACACGGACAGCATCCATGTGCGGTACATGTTTTACACGGACCCATTGACTTTAATGGGTCCGTGTAATACGTGGGCTCCCACGAACACTGACATGTCTCTGTGTTTTTCAAACGGACACACGGTCCGTGAAAACATGCTGACATGTGCAGAGACACATTGATTTTAATGTGTCTACGTGAGTCAGTGTCTCTGGTACGTGAGGAAACTGTTACCTCACGTACCGGAGCCACTGACGTGTGAAACCGGCCTTACAGGCACAGATAAATATAATTTGGTTTATGCAAAGCATCGTGCTTCAGGCAAAATTCATGCATTATTTTTCCCAAAACTATGAGCATGAAAAGGGCACTTAAAAATTTAGACAATAGTTATGTGAATGTCATGAGAGCAGCTAGGTATAACTGCACCCAGGAAAGTGTTACAAATAAAACAAATAAATAATAACACAATAAGAAAATGTAATAATTTGGGTCTAAAACCCAAGCCCCAATTTAAAGCTGCGTTTACAATGCGCGATCACAGTTAATGAGAGTTCTTGCTATCCTATTTCCCCAATAATCATGCAGTGTATGAAGACTTTGAAGACAAAGTTATTGCTGGTATGGACAAATTTTAGATGGCTGAACACAATTATACTATGTGCTCTGTATTGAAAGCCCCCAGATTTAAGGCAAAATTTGACTGATTCCTGTTCCCTTTCATGGCGTATCGAGGAGTACAGAGTTTCTACGACTATACTGGCTAACCAAGTTTCTTTGTCCACTGACATACCCTCCAGTCTTTTAAGGAAGTCTGCTGTGTCTTTATCATAAGATGGTATTGTTAGAACAAAGGGTCTGAGGATGTGTCCAAGATATTTACCCACCATATGTCCCAGACTATTAATACCCGACACGATGGGTCTGCCTGCGATGGAGGACAGGCCACTGTGCACCTTAAGAAGGGCATATAAGATGGCGAAGACCAGATGTTTTGGGATCATAAAATTAAGTTAATCTTCCCCTGTTGATCCCTCCATGCTTCCCTAAGAAGGGTTGATGCAGTTGTTCCAACAGTATCTGTGTTGGATTTCTAGGGAGAACGGCATAGGTTGAGCAATCCTTCAAGATGGTCATGCACATCTCTCTATACAATATATAAGTTAGGTTTTATCTATTATTATTGATACTCTTCTGCTGATATAGTGTTCTTCTGCAGAGTTAATGCTGCCATTGGTGCTGATGAACTCCTTGCTTTGCTACTATTGCTCTGGAATCTGCCAGATGGAGAGGCTTGTGCCAAGTCTGTCTGTGGTAGACTTTTTGAGCCCATGGCCTCTGACAGATGTAGCCATGGTATGCCCACCTTAAAGTCACCAGGTTTGACTGATATGAGTTAAGGCCACCACATTTCAGGCCTGAAATACAGCATTTAATAATGTTGTATATATGCCCCCAACCTGACCTAAAAGAGCTTTTATTATACTCACCTGCGGGTCAGTCTGGACCAATAGGTGTTGCTGATCTTGGTCGGCGCCTCCCTTCTTCTTGCGATGCCATCCTCCTTCTTGCTTCATGTGGATGACTCGTCCCTATGTCATCCTCACAGTCTCCCTGGCATCGTGCTCCTACACAGGCGTACATCTCTGCCCTGTGGTGGGCAGAGCAAAGTACTGAAATGTGCAGTTGCCAGGAAAGGTCAAAGAAGTGGGGCGCATGTGCAGGGCAGAGACATATACCTGCGTAAGAGACGTATTCCGGGGAGACTGTGTGGATGACGTAAGAATTATTCATGAGGGAGCACTAAAATACTCGAGTACTCATTACTCGAGTTGAGCAAATCATAATGTTCGGGTACTCGAGCCAAGTAATAAGTATAATGCAAGTAAATGAGAAACTCAAGCGGTCTAAAAATTGCTGAAATTGATCGAAACAGCACTGAAATGACATGGGAACAGCATGGAAAGACCCCTGAAAATCATCTCTGACTCCCAGGTCATTGCTGGGAACAATGTTGTCATGTGTCACTTTTATGGAATGACAATAAAACTACAAAACCAAAGATAAAATGGATTTTACTGGCAAAAGGTTCCTCCACACCTTGGGTTCTGTTCACACGTAGTGTTTTTGCATGTTTGCATTGCTTTCAATGTCACAATTTTTTTCAGGACCATTAGGCAGCCCTCACTAATTGTAGATGGCCATCAGGAGGTCCTTACCATTGATAGATGGCCAGCAGTCCGCCATCGCTATTGTTAGAGGGCCAGCAGGTGTCCCCTACTATTTTTAGAGGGCCAACAAAGGTGATCAAAGGTTTGTTGATCACAGTAAGGCTCGGCTCACATTTATCCTGCGCTCTGGGCTCAGAGCACTCACACGATGGTTTGAATGTAATTCTCTAAAATACGTGATTCAGATGGGACCTCCGACTGGAGATGCCCTATAATGGTGTAGATTGAGGCATTGTGGACACTGTTTGGGTTATGAATCGGCGATGTCTGTTTTTTCAGGCGTGCATGAAAGATCATCCGGCCACAGTTTTGTGCACCTTTGAAAAGCTGGATACCACCAAACAGAAGCCAGAGTCCAGAGTAACTCTGTTACCATTTTAGTGAATTGATCCTTCCGAGGTTTCATCCGAATGACTTATTTTGTAGCTTTAGATGGAAACCCAGATGTAAGTGCTTAGAGTAGAGCACAGGATAAATGTGATCCAAAATGTTCTGTACCCCAAAATGCCATTGATAACAGCTTATACTTAGCTTACAAGAAAACAAGTCCCCAATCAGATTCAGCATCTCTTAACAGAAATATAGAGGGTGTCCATTTTACTGATAGCACAAATATTAATCAGTGGATGCCATTTTGATTTGCACACTCGTAACATGTGACTGTGTTGTTATTTTATGTAAGGATGTGCTCCTACATGCATTATGTAACTATGAGAAAGGCTTGTTTAAGCTGAAACATATATGATTATGTGCCACTGGAGGGTCCGCAATTGTTTTTTAAAATACCCTAATTTGATGATGCATGTGTCGTTTCGTCGTCTGCGGTTTGGAGCGGTTAATGCTACATGTAGCAATTTTAGAGGCATCAATTTGCCACCTAGCATCGTATGCGGTTGTTAGCGGAAGGAATGCGGCAAAAAAACGCATTGCTGTCTATGTGAACGCATGCGTTCGCAAGCACATGCGTTTGCTTGCGTTTGTGAAGGCATGCGTTCCACCACAGGAAAACATGTCTAGACCCCCCACATACAAACTGATAAAGGGAGGGAGTGGACATATGCAGGTTACTACTCAGCAGACTGGGAACAAGAGCAGACGCAGCAAACTAGACACAGGAAGGAATCTACACTCTGAACAATGTGAGTATATCCTAGCCAATGTCTTTATTTTCTATTTTCTGTCTCTATATGTCCTAATTTCTGCCATTATTTTCTTTCTGCGTGCATCAGAATGTCATCTTCTTCTGAGGAGGAGCAATGGCCTGGGCATGCACAAGCCGAACATGTCAGTGAAGTGAGTACTCACCTCCTCAGATTGGTAAGTATTCACTGTCACATCTACACATATGACAATTTTTTTCCCTTTTTTTAGAGCACTTCTTCCACTGCGGCAGAGGCTGAGCAGGAGCAGCAGAGTCACGGTAGGGTGGCAAGGCGGCAGGGTGTACGTATATGTGGCTGACTGTTTATTGTATCCTCACTTTAATATTGGATGTTCATTTCTTTACTTTCCTCTTTCTTTCTTTCTTTCTATTTTTTTTCTTGACTCCTGTAGTTTCTTGACTTTCAATATTCATGCCAGTTTTCTGTCTCTGTTTTCTTTCTTATCCTTATATAAATGTATCCAACATTAATGTCTTTATTTATTTTTTAGGTTCCGGAACGGGATGAGGACCTCATTGATAATTATCTCCTTATCACCCTGATCCATGAGCGAGTCCCGTTGTTGGGCACCCGGGTTCCGCAGCATTCAGATGTGACGATCCGGCGGCTATGGAATGAGGTGGCCAAAGTGATGTGGGATGGCTGGGACAATGCCCGGGTACGAAATGCATTTTGTAAGTATTGCAATGCAGTGTGATGCAGCAGTGACCTTGGCCGTGATCACACAACTGTGCGTGATAAGAGAAACTCTCAGGCGTATCTCTCATCACACGCAGTTGTGTGATCACGGCCAAAAGTCCATTGTCTAACCATTCTGTTTTGTTTTTTTCAAAAGTCAAAACACGTTGGCGTTTGATGAAGGATCATTTCAACAAGGACCTTCATCAAGAGAGCCGAGTTCCTAGTGGTTCTGGAGCAAGGATCCCAAAATATAAATACCACTGTGAGGGTGATCCCTTAAAGTGAGATCTATATGATTGCTTGTACCTGACCAAATATAAGCTGAGTGCTAGCTTAGAGGCTAAGGATGTATCAGATACACAGAGATAGATACACACTCCTCTCTCAGCAAAGGCTTATACACAACTGCTTTATTCTCTGAACAAAGGAAGATACTAGAAGCATGAAATGGGGGGTTGCACAACTTCTAAATAGTTAGTGTCACTCTGATTGGTTCATTCCAACTTCATTTCCAACTTCACTTCCATATATGGTATGGTATTCAGTTCAATGTCCAGTGTCCAGTGACTTCTTCACATTCCAAAAATTCCTTCCTGGACAGTTCCAAGGACTTCCAAGACAGTTTCAAAGACACAATCGCCATCTTGCTACACCATATCTGAACTGAATTATATAAGTTTTAATACTTGATTTCATTAGCCATTTTCTCCTTCAGACCACCGCATTCTGGCATTTTTGAGACCGGTCCTTGCCTAGAGAATGTAAGTATTTTTTTTGTGTATTAGGTTGTGTTGTATTGCCATAATCTGTATGTTTCTATTCCACAGGAGTTGGCGTTTTGTAAATGTTTGGTATTAATTTTTATTTCTTCTTTTTTCACAGCACATGGAGCAGCAGTCTTGGCTCTGGCTCTGGAGCGGTCCTTCATCAGACAGCCACGGGCCCGTCCCAGCCATCCAGCAACACTGCAACAAGTGGGCATGCCACACAAACAGGAGACCAGGAAGCTGGTCCATCAGGTGTTCCCCTTTCTCAGTCCTCTGCCCATTTATTTAGGGCTCTTCCCGGCAGCATCAAAGGGCCTCGGACAGGTCACTCATGCCCGAGTTTTTGCACTTGAGCTCAGTTTTTCATGATGGACTCAAGGCAATAGGTGACCGACTGGATACTGCCATTAGCCATATGAACACACATATCCAGGAGGTTACCAAAAGCCTTGACCAAGTTAAAGCCGACCTCCAGAGGCCAGCACATCATTTTTTCAATCAAATTGAACAGGGCATGTCAGAACACCTTACTCCTGATCTTCAACTTAGTGTCATGAAGGCCTGCAATGCTGCTTACGTGCAGGCTATGCAGCAGAGTCGGTATTTTCAGCAGACAGTGGCGGCATATCCATCTGTGCCTACACTGTCACTTTTGACCTCAATGCCAACCTCTGCTGCATACCACTTCACGGCCACCTCCATTCCAAGCACTGCCGGACACCACTACAGCACCACCACCATGCAGTGTGCCCACCACCACTACCATGACAACTGCTGCTCCTGCTTGGACCTCCTCCACTGCCACCACCATGCAGCAGCAGCAACAGCAGCAACCGGACCCTGGCATGGCCTTCCCCAACACCATCATGCAGCAGCAGCAGTCGGACCCTGGCATGGCCTTCCCCACCACCACAACCATGCAGCAGCAGTGGCACATGGACCCTGGCATGGCCTTCCCCACCACCACAACCATGCAGCGGTACACGGACTTTGACAGGTCAACCACCTCAGCCTGGTCACTAGAAATGAGCCCAAACGAGGGTGCCGAACCCAAAAAGGGAAAGGAAAGAAGAAACAGAGGACTATCGCTATCCCTCCCCCCTCACCTCCCAATGTGTCTGTAATGTCTAGTTTGTCTCACCCTTCCAGTGTGTCTCTGCCCTCTCATGCGTCAAGCCCCATCCCCAAACTGCCAAACCCCAGTAATTTATTTGCCCCTTCTCCTGTTACCCCTGCGTCATCCACAGTTAGTCAAGCTTCACAGCTACATACCCCTCATTTCGGGCACTCTACCCCAAGCAGGCACGTTTAATTTTTTTTTTGTGTAAAAATAAATAATAATGTTTTTTGCCCCCAATAATGTTAGGTTGATTGTGTATTTCGCTGCCAGCAACACACACCGTGCGCCGAATAAGATACTGTGCCACACACTTTATTCTTTTGCCACCTCATAGCTCCAGTAGTTAGTAAGTACAACACTGCATAGTAACATAGTTTTAGTAACATAGTTTTTTAAGATCGAGGGAAGACTTTAAGTCCATCTAGTTCAACCCATAGCCCAACCTAACATGCCTTAACATGCAGCCTTGTGTGTGTTTTGGTTTAGAGATATGAGGTGGCCCAAAAATATAATGCTTGTATTTTTTCCATAATCTCTTCCTTCTGCTTACTCTGTGACTTTGTGTTGCAGACTGAAGAGAAAATGGTGGTAATACAAAGCAGAACTATACTCAACAGGTCATGTGTCCAAAAACTCATTAGTTATGACACCTGACCTGGGGAGTAGAGAACTGCCTTGTATAACCTCCATTTTCTCTTCTGTGTAAATAATCTATTTCACACAAACACCTGACTTGATGAGTATAGATCTGTTTTGTAAACAGCCATCGCCTCTTCAGTCTTCGTCCAATAAATACTGCAGAACAGAATCAGGACGCAATGACATCAACAACCTTACCACTAACAACCTATGTGGTTTGTAGAGGAAATACATAGGAGACACGGTCAAGATAACAAAACACGTAGTTTATTAACAACAAATATTAGTAACATTTAAAACATAACTGGTACAGACTCAAACCCAACAGGACATTTTACACAGTATTGTCCTGCCATGCCACAGGTCCAATATCAGAATCAAAAAAGGAAGCAAATTGGTCCCGCATGTGGCCGACTTCAACAGTTGACCACAGCGGGTGATTCTGCTAATCTGGCAATGGGTTTGCAACTGGTTCATCCAGTTCAATGTTGGGTCGCTCCTTAGCCATAATGTAATTGTGGAGAACCACACAGGCTTTGACCACCTCATCGACTGTCTCCATTTTTAATTAATGGCTGTTGCAAGAATGCGCCATTTTGAGACTAGAATCCCAAAGGTACACTCTACTGTTCTTCGGGCCCTGGTCAGTCTGTAGTTAAAGATCCTTTTAGTGTGGTTGAAGTCTCGACTGGGATATGGCTTCAGTAGGTTTTCACACATCTGAAAGGCCTCATCCCCATCCATAACAAATGGCATTGGTGGCCTTGAGTGTTGGGGAGAGGTCGTGGCCGTGGAAAATTAAAATTTTTGCCATATACATGTTGGCCCATATCTGAGGTTTTGAAAGTCTGGGAATCATTGCCACAGCCAAAAGCTCTAATGTCAGTGAAGCGACAGTCCGCATCTGCTATTGCCATGAGCACAACAGATAAATATTTTTTGTAGTTGAAGTACTCCGATCCAGTTCTGACAGGTTTGATAATGCGTATGTGCTTTCCATCCTCCGCACCCAAACAGTTGGGGAAATCACACACACTCCAGAATTTCTCTGCAATTCCCATCCACATGTCCTTGGTGGGTAAGGGTATAAATTCATCCCGGAGAAAGTTCCACAAAGCCCAGCAGGTGTCCACAACTATTCCAGACAGGGTGGAAATTCCAAGCCGGTACTGGAAGTGGAAGGATGATAAGCTCTCTCCGGTTGCCAGAAATCTGTAATAAAATAAATAATAAAAAAAGTACAATCAATTCTATTTATGGTGTTGCTCTGCTAAAGACATAAAGGAAAATACAAAGAAAACATGTCAGACCAACAATAATTATGACTGGCATTTGTTTAGAATTATTACGTGCCTTAATGTAACCAGCAGACGTTCCTCTGCAGGAATCGCTCTACGGAACTGGGTATCCTGTCTCCGGATGGCTCCTTGGACACGACCAAGCAAATCCCGAAAAGAGTCTTGCGACATCCGGGTATATTCTGGGAATTTGTCCGGGTTGGCATTAAACTCGTCATATAGCATGTGATAGGCTCCACGGTTCTCCCGGAGTTCGATAATGGGGTGTCACCAAAAACGCAGACGCCTTGTCCTCCTCTGTCTTTCTTGATTTCTTTGTTGCTCCCAAGCAAACGCACAGGCAAGAAACAGCATGATGCTTAAATCCAGATTGAAATAAAAGCTCTCCATGCGAAGATCCATCATGACACAGGATACAGTAGCACACAATGAAGATTTCAGCAGTCCTAGGGTCTATATATAGATATCCCATAATACACGCCCTGTGTAGTCCTATTGGTGGTGTCTGGTTATCTAGATTTTTCTCCTGTAAAATTTTCCACCATGCGCACAAAAAATGCAAACGCATGCAAAAGCATGAAAACGCTGCGTTTGTTAAACCGCATGCATTACCATATGCATCTAAAAAATGCTGCTTTTGTAGGTGTTTTTACATGCGGTTTTTCCTTCATTTGCGGTTGCGGCTTAAACGCTGCAGATTCTAACGCAAATGTGAAACTAGCCTAAATCATGGATTTTATATAAACTTACCTGCTGCTTCACTGGATTTCCTTCCTTTTGCTCCAAAAGACAAATGGCTCTTCTTCCATTCTGAATCCTGTAATGTGTTCACCACACATCTAGATAAATTCCTTGAAGGTCTAGTTTCCAAAATGGAGTTACTTGTGGGAGAAGTTCACTGTTTAGGCACATCAAAGCCTATCCAAGCATTACATCTCGATTCCAGCCAATTCTGCGTTCAAAAAGTCAAACTGTGCTCCTTCCCTTCTGAGCCCTGCCGTGCACCCAAATAGTGGTGTTCTCCCACATATAGGGTATACACATGCACAGGAGAAGTATCACAACAAATTTTAAAGACTATTTTCCTCTGTTTCCCTTTTGAAAATAAACCATTTGGGGCTAAGATAACAACATTTTTGTAAAAACAAAATTAAATGTTCGTTTTTCCTTCTGCATTCCTTTAATTCCTGTGAAGGACATGAAGGGTTAATAAACTTGTTGAATGTGGTTTTCAGCATTTTGAATGGTGTAGGTTTTAGAATGGTGTCACTTTTGGGTATTATCTGTCATATAGCCCCCTCAAAGTCAATTCAAATGTGATGTGGTCCTTAAAAAATGGTCTTGTAAAAATAAGAAATTGCTGACAAACTTTTAACCTTTCTAACTCCTGAACAAAAAAAATTGTTTCAATTAAAAAATGATGCTGATGTAAAGTAGACATATGGGAAATGTTATTTCTTAACTATTTTGTGTAATATAACTATCTGATTGAAGGGCATAACAATTTAAAGTTAGAAAATTACAAAATTTTCACATTGTTGTAAACTTTTTGATATTTTCAGAAATAAATGCTAATCATAGTAACCAAAATTTACACTAACATGAAGTACAAGGTGTCACAAAAAAATCTCAATCACTGGGATATGTTAAAGCGTTCCAGAGTCATTGCCACATAAAGTGACACTGGTCAGTTTTGGAAAATGAGACTCGGGTTTTCAAGTACAAAGTTCCTCAGTCCTTAATTGGTTAAAATATTCTGCAAAATTCCAAGGTAGCTGAACTTGAGGATAGATTGCAGGGGTGCAATATCTGCATCTTGAGCTTTCCAAAAAAGAGAAGAAGGGTCTGCCACAAGACTAATCATGCCGGAATGGTTAATGGACATGGTCAGTAAAGAATGGCTGTCTCCTTTTTATGATTGAAAAAGCCTACTGGACCCTAGGAAAAAAAGCAACCTGGGAGTCTGCCTAGAGCCATTTTTGCTAAAGATCTCTGTTCTAATGAAAGAGTTGCTATTCTTAGATAAATTAAAGAAAAATAGATGGTGCAATGTAATATGTTGAATATATTTCTCAAACTGGACATTTCCAGAAAGATGCAGAAAAGAGAACAGCTTTCCTTGATGCCAACAATAGGCTTGAACTGCATACCATTTATCATTCCAGCCAAATTAAGAGTTAGAACTGAGGATAGAGCATTATTTACTTTTAACATTTTGGTGAGCAGATTAACAGCTGGTTGGACACCATTTTCACAATCTGTAAGTAACTGACTACATCTCATTGATGTCAGTCATTTGATGGAGTGGGATAAGGAGTAAGGGACAGATATAATTGCTGTGCTGCTAGTCACTACTCAGTAACAAGCCACAAGGATGCGTAGTCAAGAGGTCCGAAGTCAAAAGCCATCAGGGTACATCATGCACTGAGAGGTGAGACAACGGCATAGACAAAGGACAGTCCAGAGTCAGAATTCCAAAATGTAGCGGATCACAACAAAAGGGCTTGGCAAACGCAAGGTCAAAGGCAAATCCGACCGGTGGTGACATCATCAAAGTTACCTCAAGTCCCAGCAGCTCAATCACCAGTGGGTCGTATCTTGGCACCATCCAGTTTGAAAACTATTTCTCCCCCAGACATGGATTGCGGTGTTGGACAGAATGAGTGACAGGTGAGGGATATTGCTCTGTTTTAATTTTAGTTTTATTACAGGAGAACGAGGGTTTCGGTGCAATAGGCTTTTGGTGAGTATATCTGTATTTGCTATTTTTAAATAAAATGGAAAACTGTGTTTCGTCTTATTTCTAATAAAGGACTTTATTCTGGCTGTGTCTTTATTTACCATACAACTATAGCATTAGTAATCTGTGGGCTTGAAATTACCTGACAATACAAAGGTGACATCAACCCCACAAATATGAACCCCACTTGCCATCGCTAGAGGGCAAGTGAGAAGACATGGGCAAAGTGCCAGAATTGCACTTCTAATAGATGTGCATTTTCTTGGCAGCTTCAGGCTGCTATATTTAGTCTGGGGGGCAATATCCATGGCCCCTTACCAGCCTGAGTATGCCAGCCCCCAGATGTCTGCTTTATCAAGACTGTCAAAAATGGAGGGGACCCCATGCTGTTTTTTAAATTATTTTTTTAAATAATTAAATAATACGGCATGGGGATCCCTCTATTCTTGATAGCCAACCTTGCTGAAGCGGACAGCTGAGGGTTGCAGCCACCAGCTGTGAGTTTTGCCTTGCTGGTTATAAAAAATACAGGGGAAACCACACAGTTTTTTTAAGCAAATTATTTACTTACAGCACAGGAGCGGCTGATGAACACTCCCATCCGATGCTCCTGCTCTCACTGTTATTAGCGGCAGCAGGTGTCAGCTGATGGCAGCTGTAGTCCCATCAGCTGACACCAGTGACCGTAGGTAAACTTTATACCTCCGATCACAGCTGAGCGCTCATGCTGTCTTCTGACAGCATAGGAACTGCGGCTCTCTGATCGGCAGGGATGATTTCACTGCTGAACAGAAGCGCTATGTCACTGTTTCCAATGCTGTGTGGCAGCTTGGGAAACACCGGCTTTTGTGCTGTGTATGCTTGGCTATGTTCGGCAATTAAATATTGAAATATTCGCTCATCTCTAGTCATTACAAAGCATCTGTTAATAGCAGTACTTTATAGCTATTCACAGATGCTGGAGACATCGTGGAATGTGGACTATATTGGAGGAGATTTGTGGGAACAATTTTCATAACAAACTGGTTAACAAGGGATAGTGTGGGGAGGTATTTATTTTAAAATAAAGTTTTTTTTCCGTGTTTTTTATTTTTTGATTACTGGGTTTGTAATTGGGTGTCTGATAGACACCTCTCCATTACTAACCCCTGACATTACACAGCTGACATCAACAGCCCAAAAATATTAACTCTATTGCCACCGGAAAAATTAGAGCTATTAAAATATGTTTATGTAAAAATTTGTTGTTGCTAAAAAAAACATCTTTTAGTGTGTGATAGCAGCCAAACATAAAACAACAATATAATCTGCTATCTCTGTAGTCACACTCACCTGTAGAATAAATCCGTCTAATAACTTATACTGCACAAGGATAATTCTTGACCTTCTGTTGATTTGTTCATTCTGACTCCGAAGGTCGCAGTAAGGATCGGCTCACATTTATCCTGCACTTTATACTGAGCACTTGCACTGGGATTTCTCTGTAAATATGTGATTTAGATAGAACCCCCGATGAAAGAATTCCCTAAGGAGGAAGATGGCGACACTTTAGACTCTATCTGCCCTATGATTCGGTGGTGTCCATCCTTTTAAGGGTGAATAATAGTATAAAAGTAAATGGTTTGGTCTTACCATGTATGAATAAAACCATGCAGCAGTAATTTCTTGATTCCAGTATAGGGTGGAGGATAGTTACTTTGTAAAGATCATCTTTCAATATGTCACCCCAGCAGAGATAGGTCTTGTACTTATTAGGTCATTATCAGACTTTCACCTACTTATTGTATACATAAATTCTAAGAGTCTATCGTTCGTGCCGACCCTTGGCACTATATATGCACATTTCTGCTAATCCCTTGACCAGTTATTTTAGTGAATTTAGATTAAAGTTTAAATGTTAAGTAGGTTTTCAATATCGCTTCTCTAATAAGCTGCATGGTGGGAGACCGACATAAGTATACAACAAATAATAATGTGGAATATGGCATAGTATAGTGGTTTTGTATTAGTGACTAATATACATTGTCTATGTGAAATTGGCTTGTATAACCATATTACATTTCCTTTTATTTACTGGGGAACCAAAGTAACATTGTATTTGTTTTGATTTCTAAGGGCCAATATTGGAGTTGAAATTACAAGAAATTTTGACAGTATTAATGTATCCGGATGCAACAATGGTAAGTACATTTCCAGCAACAATTATAACCAAAAGCAATCTGGTGGCCAAAAGTGTTTACACCCTTGAATTTGTTCCAGAAAATGAAGTATTTCTTCCAGAAAATTATTGCAATTACACATTTTGGTTTACACATGTTTATTTCTTATATATGTATTGGAACAATGCAAAAAAAAACAGAAAAAGAGGTAAATTAGACGTGATTTCACACAACACTCCAAAAATGGTCTGGACAAAATTGTTGGCATCCTCAACCTAATATTTTGTTGCACACGCTTTAGAATAAATAACTGCAGTCAATCGCTTCCTATATCCATCAACAAGCTTCTAACACCTCTCAATTGGAATTTTTGACCACATTTCTTTTGACAACTGCTCCAGGTCTCTCATATTTGAAATGTGCCATGTCTAGGGATGAGCAAATGTGCTCAGAGATGCTCTGTTAATGGGCGGTGTTCGATGTAAAACTCGAATCCCCACCCCGCTTGTTTGGTGCCTGTTATGCAGCCAATAAGCATGTGCGGATTGATTGTGATTCCCTTAATGCCGTAGCCGTCTTGGTTGTGGCATTACTGTGATTGGCTGGCCGTCTGACATCATGAGTGACTATGAAATGTCCGGCCCCGCCCGGGTTGGCACACTGATGCCATTACACAGCTCTGTGACCCATCGTATAGGAGGGAGAGAGTGCTTGTCCAGGCCTTTGTGCACAGTATAATGAATCAGAGGCCTGTGGTGTTGATACTAATGCTGAAGCTGAACCATCATACTAACAGCCCTTCTAAGGGCTAGTCGTTTGTATCACATATAATCTGCATTTAGCCTAGGGAGCTAGAGTCACAGCAGCAGGGAGAGTGAGAGAATCCAGTTTGTAGAAACAGATTAGTCCTGTGCAGTCCATTGGCAAACATATAGCTGCATTTTTTTTGTGGGGGGCTGAAAAAATTGAATTTATTTTGATACATCAAGTATTACATACTTTGAAGTCCTTTTCTGTGTTGTATAACACACCCAAAAGCCATGAAATATTTTCCTGGGCTACATTTCTCAGCCATAAACTATTCTGTACAGTGGAGTAAATTTATTTGATCTCTAAAACTGATAAAAAGATTTTAAACATTTTGTAGACTTCCATATCTCAGCCATACAGTGCTATGTGGTCTGTGAACATTTAAGTGATCTCTAAACCTGAAAAAAGCTCCTGGATTGAATTTCATTGTCATCCATACACTTTTGCACTCTTTCTGTTACATTACAGTGGAGTAAACTCTCAATACTGCTTTGATTGCTGCAGGCGACCAGAGGGAGAAGGCAGGCAACTGTTCCACAGAGCATCAACACTACTGAATTTCTCCATCGAATAGATGGTCTGCAACTTTTTTAAAGAGGGTTCTGAGACAAACCACTGTGCCATGCAAAGATCAGCAGGGGCCTGAAAACTAAGAATCTAACCACCACCAGCACGATCAGGCACCCAACTCAGTGGGCGAGCACCTGGGTCCACGATTGATGCCATCGGGTGACAACACTGGTGCAGATGTCTCCTAAGCAGCACCTATCTTTGCACTTTCTGACTTACCTTTATCAGGCACTACCAAATCCTGGTCCCAGCCCAGCTTTCCGCTGTCCCTACCCCAGGCCTTGGAATGAAAAAAATAAGTTCCCAGGCACCCACACAGAGGCCCAAATGCTAAACAGGCACATTTCCAGGCTAATTGCCATGGAAGTGTTGCCATTTAGGCTGATAGACACAGAGGATTTCTGCTGACTCATGGTGGAAGCCATCCCTTTGTACTCAGTCCCCACACACTTTTTCTCCTGATGTGGCGCATTGTACCAGTTTGTGTCTACATCACCAGTGCCCTTACCAATGCACTTACTGGCATTGTCCACTTAATGACCAACATTTTGACTAGTGCTTGAGGCCAGGGACACTACATTTCCCTGACGGCACACTGGGTGAACAATGTGGAGGCTGCGGCCAAGTCACACCCATGTGCTCCTGCAGCCAAGGACTGCTGGGCCTACTTCTATGAGGGTTTCCTCCACCTTCTACAGCAGTTTCGGCACCTCCTCCTACTCCTCCTTATCCTACATCTTTGATGTAGTATATCAGAGCACATCATCCACATCAGCCAGAAGCAGGAAGCTCTGGAGGACTGCTATAGCGAAGCTGCGACAGAATCTGCTGAAGCTAATATTTCTAGGAGACAACCCGCATACCGCGGCAGAGTTACTTAAAGAAAAACAGACCAGACAGATTTGTGTTTTTTGTCTCTGAACCTCCAACCAGGCATGGTCGTGTGTTGGCAAGCTCACACACATACCATGATTGGCACATGAGCTCAACTTGGTAGTTCACCGATTTCTGAAAACCTACCCAGATTTGCTAGAGCATCTTATCAAAGTATGCCACATCAGTGCCCATTTCCGCCAGTTGGCTACAGCTGCTGCTGCTCTGGCGGTGCTGCAACAGTGCATGCAAGTGCCAGCTCACTGACTGATGTGTGACATTACCACGCTCTGGAACTTCACACTGCACATGCTGGCAAGGCTTTGTGAGCAGAAGAGGCATGTGTCGCCCAAGCGAAATTTTAAGATCTGTCCACAGGTGTTCAGTGGGATTTATATCAGGACTCATTGCTGGCCACTTTAGAACTCCCCTGTCCATTGTTTCCATCCATTTCTGGGTACTTCTTGAAGTATGTTTTGGTTAATTGTCCTGCTGGAAGACCCATGACATAGAATGCAAACCCTGCTTTCTGACACTAGGCACTACATTGCAACCCAAAATCCTATTAGTAATCTTCAGATTTCATGATTAGAGATGAGTGAATATTTTAATATTCGGTTTGCCAAATGTGCACATATTTGCCGATTAATTCGTCGAATATTCGCCGAACATTGCCAAACACTATTATAGCCAATGGGAGGCAAAAACAAATGCTTGCACAACACCTTAGAAGGGCCCCAAATGCTGCCAAAACACATCACATGAGGGACAGACACCAGGAAAGTGGCCTCAATTCACCAACAGTACATGAAACTGCAGCAATCAGCCAGGCATGAGGTTTCTGGGTCTGGGAAAGCACTTACAGCTTTCCAATAAACGTCACAGTAAGACAAAGTGGGTGAGGGATCGCTGTAGGGCCCCTTTGCTGGGAGTCCTGATAACACATGCAAAAAATTTCTACCTGCTTTCATGCTGAGCCACACTCAGGTGGCACAATATCAGTTTTCCAGACTACCATTGTCAGAAAACTTTAAGGATAGTGTAGCGTTTCCCTTACTTCGGGTCTTGGGGAACACTCCCTTGCACGGGAATAATGCATATCTCACACAAATCAATCCATATGGTTTATTAGTTGTCATAAACCGCACCGTAAGTCAGGTTGTACTTCACCAGCTTACACATAGTCTGTTGCTTTAACACATGTGGTTTTACAAAGCACTCAGTAGACACGCCTGTAACTCTCCAGCCACCAGGTGACTGCACAGTTCCGCCACTGTCATATGTTAGCGCACAGTTCTGTTCCCCATACCAGGGGTTACCTCTCAGGAGCTCCTGCTCCACAGGTTGACTCTATGTCAGTCCTGGCTTTGCCAGCACAGAAGCCATCCCAGGCTCTGTAGGTACACGGTCTCTCAAGGTGCTTCCAGGAAAACTCCACTGGCAGGAGATACCAACACCGACCGTCTAGGACCTACAGCACACAGGCCACTCAGTGCCACCAGGTTCAACCATGTGCTGTTCAGGAAAGCTACTCCCAGGACTTCCAACACAGGCTTCCAGGACCTTGTACTTGGACCAAACAGATCCAAATACTCTGAGATCATGTGACCCACACACTGGTCACATTACATACTTGTAACCACTCCCATAGGTGGGAGTTGTGTGTGTGGCTAGTTTGACCCGCCCATCTCTCATAATTAGCCCAGTCAGTCTCCCTTGTTAAGCAACACAATTTACTTGTAGGACTACAGAACATGCTTACTTCAGGCTGACAATGCAGAGTGTCATCCTCTGCGATACAAATACCGGCCATTCACAATAGCGCCAGACTTTGTCTTATCACCACAGTTATGCCTGTGACTGCCATGCATTCCTATGGCATCAATACACCTCCATGCATATTCTGCGGAGACCATACAGCGCCCCCTACCTATAACAGGAGTAACTGCACCACACAAGCTAGACCTTGGGGCACTCATGGTGGATTGATCTGCTGTATCTGTGTCCAAAGACGCATCCTGCCGACTACGCCAAATGTAACATAGGTACACGGATGCAGTGACACAGAGGCGCAGAGCAAGGGTTGAACAATTATTCACTTTATCAACACAGGAATAAACTCCTTGCAGGGAGGAAACAAGGGAAACGCAGTTAGGGCTGAGGGTTAAACAGAATAACCGTACTTCAAATTAACAGTCTATCAGTGTGACTTATTGTGACTAGGCTGTCCGTTTCTCTCTGAGTCCGATGGCTGTCTGGCTGACGGCTGGTGCTGAGTCTTCCGACATCCCCACTTGTGACAAACGGTCCTTCTTCAGGCAGCAGTGGGCAGTCACTGGTTTTGCCTGCGGAGCCCCTAATCCATTCAGCTGCCCGGCAGGCGGGAGTCTTTCACAACAACCTCCCACTCGGCAGGCTCTGCAGTCAGGAATCTCGCACAACAATCTCCCGCTCGGTGTGTTCTGCAGCCAGGAGTCTTGCACAACAATCTCCCGCTCGGTGTGTTCTGCAGCCAGGAGTCTCGCACCACAATCTCTTGCTCGCCGTACTCTGCCTTGCATGCCCAGCAACTTTCCCTGGTCCTTCCTGCACTTGTTCTCTTTCACTGCTGCGCAGCCTACTGCTACCCAGCGTCGGACTGGAGTACCTTGGGCCCACCAGAGAAAAATCATTATTGGGGCCCACCATGCAGTTATGCCAAAATACCACACGGGACACATCCTCTATATACCGCACAGGACACATCCTCTATATACTGCACCACACGGGACTCATCCTCTATATACTGCACAGAACAGGACACATCCTCTATATACTACACCACACGGGACACATCCTCTATAAACTGAACCACATGGGACATATCCTCTATATACTGCACCACACGGGACACATCATCTATATACTACACCACACGGGACACATCCTCTATATACTACACCACACGGGACACATCCTCTATATACTACACCACACGGGACACATCCTCTATATACTACACCACACAGGACACATCCTCTATATACTACACCACACGGGACACATCCTCTATATACTACACCACACGGGACACATCCTCTATATACTACACCACACGGGACACATCCTCTATATACTACACCACACGGGACACATCCTCTATATACTACACCACACGGGACACATCCTCTATATACTACACCACACGGGACACATCCTCTATTTACTACACAACACGGGACTCATCCTCTATATACTACACCACACATGACACATCCTCTATATACTACACCACACGGGACACATCCTCTATATACTACACCACACGGGACACATCCTCTATATACTGTTATGACCTGGTGGTCAGGACAATAATGGACCTGGTGATTAAGAGCACACGGAATGACCTGATAGTTACTGATAATAAAGGACGAGCTCTGGGACGTGGGAACTCTGCTGACCGCAATCCCTAATCCTCCCTCTGCGTCCCAGAGCTTCCAGCAAGCAAGACAACAATAAAAATAGCAAGCAGGACAGAAAAATAGCAAACCAAAGAAATACAAGCAGGAACTTAGCTAATGCTGGGAAGACAGGTCACAAGAACGACCCAGGAGTGAACTAGACCAATACTGGAACATTGACAGGTGGCATGGAGCAAAGATCTAAGTGGAGTTAAATAGAGCAGCCAGCTAACGAATTAACCTCGTCACCTGTGGAAGGAAACTCAGAAACACCCACCAGAGGAAGTCCATGGACAGAACCAGCCGAAGTACCATTCATGACCACAGGAGGGAGCCTGACAACAGAATTCACAACAATACCCCCCCTTGAGGAGGGGTCACCGAACCCTCACCAGAGCCCCCAGGCCGACCAGGATGAGCCAAATGAAAGGCACGAACCAGATCGGCAGCATGAACATCAGAGGCAAAAACCCAGGAATTATATTCCTGACCATAACCCTTCCACTTGACCAGGTACTGGAGTTTCCGTCTCGAAACATGAGAATCCAAAATCTTCTCCACCACATACTCCAACTCCCCCTCAACCAACACCGGGGCAGGAGGATCAACGGATGGAAACACAGGCGCCACGTATCTCCGCAATAACGACCTATGGAACACATTATGGATGGCAAAAGAAGCAGGAAGGGCCAAACGAAATGACACAGGATTGATAACCTCAGAAATCTAATACGAACCAATGAAACGAGGCTTAAACTTAGGAGAGGAAACCTTCATAGGAACATAACGAGACGACAACCAAACCAAATCCCCAACACGAAGTCGGGGACCCACACAGCGCCGGCGGTTAGCGAAATATTGAGCCTTCTCCTGGGACAATGTCAAATTGTCCACTACATGAGTCCAAATCTGCTGCAACCTATCCACCACAGTATCTACACCAGGACAGTCCGAAGACTCAACCTGCCCTGAAGAGAAACGAGGATGGAAACCAGAATTGCAGAAAAACGGCGAAACCAAAGTAGCCGAGCTGGCCCGATTATTAAGGGCGAACTCAGCCAACGGCAAAAAGGACACCCAATCATCCTGATCAGCAGAAACAAAGCATCTCAGATATGTTTACAAAGTTTGATTAGTTCGTTCGGTTTGGCCATTTGTCTGAGGATGGAAAGCCGAGGAAAAAGACAAATCAATGCCCATCCTTGCACAAAAGGATCGCCAAAACCTCAAAACAAACTGGAAACCTCTGTCAGAAACGATGTTCTCCGGGATACCATGTAAACGAACCACATGCTGGAAAAATCTTGCACCAAATCAGAGGAGGAAGGCAATTTAGACAAAGGTACCAAATGGACCATCTTAGAAAAGCGATCACAAACCACCCAAATGACCGACATCTTTTGAGAGACGGGGAGATCCGAAATAAAATCCATAGAAATATGCGTCCAGGGCCTCTTCGGGACCGGCAAGGGCAAAAGCAACCCACTGGCACGAGAACAGCAGGGCTTAGCCTGAGCACAAGTCCCATAGGACTGCACAAAAGAACGCACATCCCGTGACAAAGACGGCCACCAAAAGGATCTAGCCACCAAATCTCTGGTACCAAAGATTCCAGGATGCCCAGCCAACACTGAACAATGAATCTCAGAGATAACGCTATTAGTCCATCTATCAGGGACAAACAGTTTCTCCGCTGGGCAACGGCCAGGTCTATCAGCCTGAAATTTTTGCAGCACCCGCCGCAAATCAGGGGAGATGGCAGACAAAATTACCCCCTCTTTGAGAATACCCGCCGGCTCAGGAACATCCGGAGAGTCAGGCACAAAACTCCTTGACAGGGCATCAGCCTTCACATTCTTAGAGCCCGGAAGGTACGAAACCACAAAATCAAAACGGGAGAAAAATAACGACCATCGAGCCTGTCTCGGATTCAACCGTTTGGCAGACTCAAGATAAGTCAAATTCTTGTGATCTGTCAAGACCACCACGCGATGCTTGGCTCCTTCAAGCCAATGACGCCACTCCTCGAATGCCCACTTCATGGCCAACAACTCACGATTACCAACATCATAATTACGCTCAGCAGGTGAAAACTTTCTAGAAAAGAAAGCACATGGCTTCATCACCAAGCCATTAGAACTTCTTTGCGACAAAACAGCCCCTGCTCCAATCTCAGAAGCATCAACCTCAACCTGAAACGGGAGCGAAACATCTGGTTGGCACAACACAGGGGCAGAAGAAAAACGACGCTTCAACTCCTGAAAAGCCTCTACAGCTGCAGAAGACCAATTGACCACATCAGCACCCTTCTTGGTCAAATCAGTCAACGGTTTAGCAACAGTAGAAAAATTAGCGATGAAGCGCCGATAAAAATTAGCAAAGCCCAGGAACTTCTGCAGGCTCTTCACAGATGTCGGCTGAGTCCAATCGTAAATGGCCTGGACTTTAACAGGGTCCATCTCGATAGTAGAAGGGGAAAAAATGAACCCCAAAAGTGAAACCTTCTGAACTCCAAAGAGAAACTTTGACCCCTTCACAAACAAGGAATTTGCACGAAGGACCTGGAACACCATTCTGACCTGCTTCACATGAGACTCCCAATCATCCGAAAAGACCAAAATATCATCCAAATACACAATCAGGAATTTATCCAGGTACTCTCGGAAGATGTCATGCATAAAGGACTGAAATACTGATGGAGCATTGGAAAGCCCGAATGGCATAACCAGGTACTCAAAACGGCCCTCGGGCATATTAAATGCTGTTTTCCATTCATCGCCTTGTTTAATACGCACAAGATTATACGCCCCTCGAAGATCTATCTTGGTGAACCAACTAGCCCCTTTAATACGAGCAAACAAATCAGACAGCAACGGCAAAGGATACTGAAATTTGACTGTAATTTTATTAAGAAGGCGGTAATCAATACAAGGTCTCAAAGAACCATCCTTCTTGGCCACAAAAAAGAACCCTACTCCTAACGGTGATGACGACGGGCGAATATGGCCTTTCTCCAAGGATTCCTTTATATAACTCCACATAGCGGCGTGTTCTGGCACAGATAAATTGAACAATCGGCCCTTAGGAAACTTACTACCAGGAATCAAATTAATTGCACAATCGCAATCCCTATGAGGAGGTAGGGCACTGGCTTTGGGCTCATCAAATACATCCCGATAATCCGACAAAAACTCTGGAACTTCAGAAGGAGTGGAAGACGAAATAGACAAAAATGGAACATCACCATGTACCCCCTGGCAACCCCAGCTGGACACAGACATAGATTTCCAGTCCAATACTGGATTATGAACCTGTAGCCATGGCAACCCCAAAACGACCACATCATGCAGATTATGCAACACCAGAAAGCGGATATCCTCCTGATGTGCAGGAGCCATGCACATGGTCAATTGGGTCCAGTACTGAGGCTTATTCTTGGCCAAAGGCGTAGCATCAATTCCTCTCAATGGAATAGGATACTGCAAGGGCTCCAAGAAAAAACCACAGCGCTTAGCAAACTCCAAGTCCATCAAATTCAGGGCAGCGCCTGAATCCACAAATGCCATAACAGAATAGGATGAAAAAGAGCAAATCACAGTAACGGACAATAGAAATTTAGACTGTACCGTACCAATGGTGGCAGACCTAGCAAACCGCTTAGTGCGCTTAGGACAATCGGAGATAGCATGAGTGGAATCACCACAGTAAAAACACAGCCCATTCCGACGTCTGTGTTCTTGCCGTTCAGCTCTGGTCAAAGTCCTATCACATTGCATAGGCTCAGGCCCATGCTCAGATAGTACCGCCAAATGGTGCACAGCTTTACGCTCACGCAAGCATCGATCGATCTGAATGGCCAAAGACAGACTCATTCAGACCAGCAGCTATGGGAAATCCCACCATGACATCCTTAATGGCTTCAGAGAGACCCTTTCTGAAGATTGCTGCCAGGACACATTCATTCCACTGAGTGAGCACAGACCACTTTCTAAACTTCTGACAATATATCTCCGCTTCATCCTGACCCTGACACAGAGCCAGCAAGATTTTCTCTGCCTGATCCACTGAATTAGGTTCGTCATAAAGCAATCCAAGCGCCAGGAAAATCGCATCAACATCACGCAATGCCGGATCTCCTGGCGCAAGGGAAAATGCCCAGTTATGAGGGTCACCACGTAACAAAGAAATAATGATCTTTACTTGTTGAACAGGGTCACCTGAGGAGCGAGGTTTCAAGGCAAGAAACAATTTACAATTATTTTTGAAATTCAAGAACTTAGATCTATCACCTAAAAACAAATCAAGAATTGGAATCCTAGGCTCTGACATCAGATTCTGCACCACAAAATCTTGAATGTTTTGTACCCTTGTAGTGAGATTATCCATCCAAGAGGACAGACCTTGAATGTCCATGTTTACACCTCTGTCCTGAACCACCCAGAGGTAAAGGGGAAAAGAGAGACAAAACACACTGCAAAGAAAAAAAAATGGTCTCAGAACTTCTCTTATCCCTCTATTGAGATGCATTAGTACTTTTGGCCACCTGTACTGTTATGACCTGGTGGTCAGGACAGTAATGGACCTGGTGGTTAAGAGCACACGGAATGACCTGATAGTTACTGATAATAAAGGACGAGCTCTGGGACGTGGGAACTCTGCTGACCGCAATCCCTAATCCTATCAAACACACTAGAAATAGCCATGGATTGCTCCTAACGCTCCCTATGCAACTCGGCACAGCCTAAGGAACTAGCTAGCCCTGAAGATAGAAAAATAAAGCCTACCTTGCCTCAGAGAAATTCCCCAAAGGAAAAGGCAGCCCCCCACATATAGTGACTGTGAGTAAAGATGAAAATACAAACACAGAGATGAAATAGATTTAGCAAAGTGAGGCCCGACTTACTGAACAGACCGAGGATAGGAAAGGTAGCTTTGCGGTCAGCACAAAAACCTACAAAAAGACCACGCAGAGGGCGCAAAAAGACCCTCCGCATCGACTCACGGTGCGGAGGCGCTCCCTCTGCGTCCCAGAGCTTCCAGCAAGCAAGACAACAATGAAAATAGCAAGCAGGACAGAAAAATAGCAAACCAAAGAAAAACAAGCAGGAACTTAGCTTCTGCTGGGAAGACAGGTCACAAGAACGATCCAGGAGAGAACTAGACCAATACTGGAACATTGACAGATGGCATGGAGCAAAGATCTAAGTGGAGTTAAATAGAGCAGCCAGCTAACGAATTAACCTCGTCACCTGTGGAAGGAAACTCAGAAGCCGCAGCTCCACTCACAACCACCAGAGGAAGCCCATGGACAGAACCAGCCGAAGTACCATTCATGACCACAGGAGGGAGCTTGACAACAGAATTCACAACACATATCCCCTAACCAGGATAGAGGAGTCCTTGGCTGCCTTAAAACCCGCTAACTACTTTTCTACCTTAGATCTTACCAGTGGGTACTGGCAGGTTCCCGTGGCGGAGGCAGACAAGGAAAAGACGGCCTTCACGACACCGATGGGCCTCTGCGAGTTCAACTACATGCCTCCAGGAGTGAACTAGACCAATACTGGAACATTGACAGGTGGCATGTAGCAAAGATCTAAGTGGAGTTAAATAGAGCAGCCAGCTAACGAATTAACCTCGTCACCTGTGGAAGGAAACTCAGAAACACCCACCAGAGGAAGTCCATGGACAGAACCAGCCGAAGTACCATTCATGACCACAGGAGGGAGCCCGACAACAGAATTCACAACAATATACAACACCACACGGGACTCATCCTCTATATAATGTACCACACGGGACAGATCCTCTATATACTGCACCACACGGGACTCATCCTCTATATACTGCACAGCACAGGACTAATCCTCTATATACTACACCACTCGGGACACATCCTCTATATACTGCACCACACGGGACTCATCCTCTATATACTGCACAGCACAGGACACATCCTCTATATACTACACCACACGGGACTCATCCTCTATATACTGCACAGCACAGGACACATCCTCTATATGAAGCAGCCCCAGACACAGGGCCACGAGTTCTCGATACCGGGTCCCTCAGTCTCTGTATTGGGGTCGTCACGGTGGCTAGACATCCTCTATATACTACACCACACGGGACACATCCTCTATATACTGCACCACACGGGACTCATCCTCTATATACTGCACCACACGGGACACATTCTCTATATACTGCACCACACGGGACACATCCTCTATATACTGCACCACACAGGACACATCCTCTATACACTACACCATACAAAACACATCCTCTATATACTGCACCACACAGGACACATCCTCTATACACTAAACCATACAAAACACATCCTCTATATACTGCACCACACAGGACACATCCTCTATATTCTGCACCACACAGGACACATCCTCTATACACTACACCATACAAAACACATCCTCTATATACTACACAACACAGGAAACATCCTCTATATACTGCACCACACGGGACTCATCCTCTATATACTACACCACACGGGACTCATCCTCTATATACTGCACAGCACAGGACACATCCTCTATATGAAGCGGCCCCAGACACAGGGCCACGAGTTCTCGATACCGGGTCCCTCAGTCTCTGTATTGGGTCGTCACGGTGGCTAGACCTAGTCCGTGACCCTGCTAAGGGGCGCCCAATGAAAGGTGATGGTTTGATGCGTGGTGCGAGGCGCGATGAATAACCAGGACACAAGGTTGCAGTCTCTTTACCTCTTTACTGAAGGCTTTGGGATTTGCAATCCAGAGCACTGCTAACAGGGCTGGCTGAGACCGGCCGGTCCGAAGTCACATCCAGAGTTTCCTTTGCAGGTGGAAATCAGTGCCTACCCACTTGCACCTGTGTGTTGTGGTCCTTCCCTGCTGAGCACCACGGGATAGTCCTCACAACTGTTGTGTCTGTGTTCGTTGTTCTTTCTCTCTCTCTTCGTCCCCCAGATGATATGGTTAGGACGCACCCGTATGACGTGTAAGCCTGGAGTTATTCTGGGACCCTAGAGACGCCTCTCTCCCACAGTTGCCTCCCTTGTTTGCTTAGGTGATTTAGGTGAGACAGCCAACCTATAATTAACTGTCCTGCCGTGTTGAAGTAATGCGTAAAGTCTCTTACTTTCTCGGTGCTCCAGCCACCACTATGCACCTCAGAAGGATGTTGCCTCGGTCTCACGGCACGACCCCTACTGGCTCTATCTCCTTTACACTGTGATCCTGCTTCTCACTTCTCCACAATCAACTTCGCTTCGTGTCCTTTCTAGAATATCGCCGCAAGGTAGTGCAGGCGTGGCTCCGTAACGATCTGTTCTCTTTCTCGACCGCTGTCAGGATCCCACCCCTGACAGGCCCTCTCCCGAACTCTCCTGGGCTCTTTCTCCCTAACTTCCTGTCCAACCCCCAGTTTTACCAGAGTGTGAAGAGTGGCCTACTAGATAGAACCACTCCCCCTGTTGGCCAGAGTGTGAAGTGTCATGTGTGTTTGTGATACCTGGTCACTGGTCAGAACTCCTTTAGTGCCATCAGATGTACCATCACTCCCCTTAGCGGCAGAGTGTCATACTGCAACGACCAGATCTCTGGGGTGCTGTACTCCCCCCTGTTAAATCCAGTACTCCTGGACTGGGAAGAAGAACAACAATACATGTTAACATAAAACATATAAAATTTGTGAAACATTATGAACAAATTAACATAACAGTACTTCCCTTTATGGGAGGTGAAGACGCTTGAACGTTGCAAAAGTTTGGTCACACACAGTTCATGACTCTCAGTTCAGTTGGGTGCCACTTTAAAGCAGCATGGACCCGGGTAAACAAAGGGGCTCCTGTGAAGTTTTTGGAGCAATTCACTGTCCATTACTCCGTTGTCCATTTTTAAACTTGTAACAAAGATATTTACACAAACAATAGCACTTATCATTAGTATCTCCAAGCTTTGTAGCGAAGGGTAGTCTGATTCTGGGTGCTACGTGTGGACCTCTGCAGTGCAGGGGCTGTTATGGGCCTAACAGGACCCGCTAAGTTTGCTATCGCTGGTGTAGTGCACGGTCTTCTAGCTACACTCCTAGTGAGTCTGGGCAGTACTGGCACGTTGGAGTTCTCAAAACCGCTACTACTACTACCGATGGGCATGGCAGATTCACCATTAGCGGAGGGAAGACTTGCTGGTTCAGCAGTTGGCATGGCATCTTCTGGTGAGGTCTGTTGTGATGGCGGATCGGGATGACCTGGCTCCACATCTAGTTCTGGCGGGGTCAGTTGGCGAAACGTCAGGACAGGTACCACGATGGCCTGATTTATTTGTGTCCAAGACTGGGGAAAGTCACCAAGAACACTGTGTATCATCTTTTCTCCTTCCGCGGCCGGAGTCGTCCCAGGGTCGGCTTCCCCATCTCTCAGTTTATCAGGGCATATCTTAAGGTGGTCCCTGGATATTGCCGCTGAGGTTTCCCCTCCATCTTTGCTGATGAGACAGACCTTTGTATTGTCGAAATCTGATGGCAGAATGGTATATGGTTCTGCTTCCCATTAGTCATCCAGCTTGTGTAGCCTCCTCTTCCGTTTGAGTACTTGCTCTCCAGGGGACAAGGGAGCCGCAGGGGCATGCTGGTTGTAGTCCCTTTCTTGTTTCCGTCTGGCTTGGGCAAGGCTTCTTTCCACGCATTCCTGTACTTTGCGGTACTTTTGCTGCCTCTCCGTATCCCAATCCGCATTGGGCGAGATATCTTCTGGGGTCATGACCCCCATGTCCAGGTCCACAGGTAACTTACTAGACCTCCCTCGCATCAGGTATGCTGGGGTGCAATTGGTGGAATTCACTGGGATGTGGTTGCACATATCCACAAGGTCTGGCAACTTTGTGGGCCACAAGTTCCGTTCCTCCACGGGAAAGGTCTTCAGCAAGTCGATCACTACCTGGTTCATCTTCTCACACCGTTGGTTTGTGGATGGTACGACGTGGTTCTGATCTTCTTACACCCGTACAGATCACAGAACTCCTGGAACACCTCCGCCTCAAATGCTGGCCCCTGATCGGTTACTACCTTCTCCGGGTACCCATGGGGTCTACAGAAGTACTGCTGGAAGGTTTTGGCAGCTGTCCTAGCCGTTAGATCCTTGACTGGCATGACTACCAGGAATCTGGAGTAGTGGTCCACGATGGTGAGAGCGTAGGTATAGCCTGACCGGCTGGGCGTTAACTTCACGTGGTCTAATGCAACCAACTCGAGCGGTCGTTTGGTGACGATGGGTTGCAAGGGTGCCCATTGACTGTCACGATCCTTCCTGCGTAGGCTACAGGGGCCACACTCTCGACACCACTTCTCAATGGCTTTCTTCATGCCAATCCAGTAGAACCTCCCACGGAGTAGCCTCTCCAGCTTCTTCCATCCGAAGTGCCCCGTCCCATCGTGGTATGCCCCCAGGACCATGGGCACATCTTGTCTTGGGACCACGATCTGCCACACCAATTCATGAGTGCGTGAGTCGATGTTCCTCCAGCACAGCTTTCCATCGTGCATAAACAGCTTGCTCCTCTCCTTCCACAGCTGTAATGTCTCCGGTGGATTATCCGGGCCGGGATGCAATCCTGCCTGCGTCAGGAGCTCTTTCACCCATCCTGGTTCTCTGCCCACCCATGATGGGGCAGGGGGTTCAACGGGGCGCCCTGTTTACTCTTGCGCCTATTCTCCACCTGATGAGAACACTGAGTCGCCTTGGGGCGATGGAAAGCGGGTAGTTCCACCTCTTCAAATGCTTCTGGGTCTTCCTCCATTTCGGGCAAGTGAGGCATGTGTGACAATGCATCGGCATTCGCATTCTTGTGCCCTGCCCGGTATTTGATGGTGAAGTCGTAGTTGGACAATCGGGCCATCCACCGCTGCTCCAGGGCACCGAGTTTTGCTATGTCCAAGTGCGTTAATGGGTTATTATCCGTGAAGACAGTGAATTTCGCGGAGGCCAGGTAGTGCTTGAACCTCTCTGTCACGGCCCAAACGACGGCGAGGAACTCCAGCTTAAAGGAACTGTAGTTGTTAGTAGGGTTGAGCGACCTTTACTTTTATAGGATCGGGTCGGGTTTCACGAAACCCGACTTTTTCAAAAGTCGAGTCGAGTGAAATCGGCCGATCCTATAAAAAAGTCGGGGTCGGGGTCGGCCGAAACTCGAAACCCAATGCAGTGCATTGGGTTTCCAATGGTTCCCAGGGTCTGAAGGAGCGGAAACTCTCCTTCAGGCCCTGGGATCCATATTTAAGTGTAAAATAAAGAATTAAATTAAAAAATATTGCTATACTCACCCTCTGACGCGCCCTGGTACTTACCTGGGAACCTTCCTTCCTTCGAATCAGCGCTTGCAGGACCTTGCGGTGACGTCCCGGTGATGTCGCGCTTGTGATTGGTCGCGCGGCTGCCCATGTGACCGCTCGCGCGACAAATCACAAGCCGCGATGTCACGCAAGGTCCTGCAAGCGCTGATTCTTAGGAAGGAAGGCTGCCGGAAAGAAGCAGGGCGCGTCCGAGGGTGAGTATATTCCTATTAGGTATATACTCACCCTCGGACGCGCCCTGCTTCTTTCCGGCAGCCTTCCTTCTTAAGAATCAGCGCTTGCAGGACCTTGCGTGACGTCGCGGTGACGACGCGGCTTGTGATTGGTCACGCGAGCGGTCACATGGGCGGCCGCGTGACCAATCACAAGCCGCGACGTCACCGCGACGTCACCGCAAGGTCCTGCAAGCGCTGATTCGAAGGAAGGAAGGTTCCCGGTTAGTACCAGGGCGCGTCAGAGGGTGAGTATAGCGATATTTTTTATTTTAATTCTTTATTTTACATTAAATATGGATTCCGATACCGATTTCCGATATTGCAAACATATCGGAACTCGGGATCGGAATTCCGATACCACATTCAGAAGATCGCCGACTTCATGGCCAACCCCACATAGGGGTCGGGTCGGGTTTCATGAAACCCGACTTTGCCAAAAGTCGGCGACTTCTGAAACTGGCCGACCCGTTTCGCTCAACCCTAGTTGTCAGGGTTCCTTTCAGTGGAGCGAAGTTTCCTGCTGGCATAAGCGATTACTCTCTCCTTACCCTTCTGGACTTGGGATAGCACGGCTCCCAGTCCCACATTGCTGGCATCCGTATACAATACAAATGGCTGGTCGTACTCGGGGTAAGCCAGCACCTCTTCTCCCGTCAGCGCCGACTTTAAGCAGGTGAACGATCCTTCCAGTTCGTCGTTCCAGACGAATGGGCATTTTTGCCCTTGGGTTTCTTGGACTGGCCCACCAACAGGTCTTGCAATGGCACGGCCTTCTTGGTGAAGTCCTTGATAAACCTCCGGTAGTAACCCACCTACCCGAGGAATTGCCGGACTTCATGGAGGTTACCGGGCTGCAGCCAGTCCTTGATCACCGTGACTTTGTCAGGGTCTGGGGCCACTCCTTCGGCACTCACCACATGGCCCAGGTACTGCACTTTGGGTTTTAGCAGATGGCATTTGGACGGTTTCACCTTTAAGCCAAAATTGGACAGAGCTTCAAACACCTCGGCCAGGTGCTTCAAGTGGTCTTCATAGGTCTTGGAGAAGACAATGACATCGTCCAGATATAGCAACACGGTTTCAAAGTTCTTATGCCCCAGACAGCACTCCATCATCCTCTGGAACGTTCCCGGAGCATTACACAATCCAAAAGGCATGTAGTTGAACTCGCAGAGGCCCATTGGTGTCGTGAAGGCCGTCTTTTTCTTGTCTGCCTCCGCCACGGAAACCTGCCAGTACCCACTGGTAAGATCTAAGGTAGAAAAGTAGTTAGCGGGCTTTAAGGCAGCCAAGGACTCCTCTATCCTGGTTAGGGGATATGTGTTGTGAATTCTGTTGTCAAGCTCCCTCCTGTGGTCATGAATGGTTCTTCGGCTGGTTCTGTCCATGGGCTTCCTCTGGTGGTTGTGAGTGGAGCTGCGGCTTCTGAGTTTCCTTCCACAGGTGACGAGGTTAATTCGTTAGCTGGCTGCTCTATTTAACTCCACTTAGATCATTGCTCCATGCCACCTGTCAATGTTCCAGTATTGGTCTAGTTCTCTCCTGGATCGTTCTTGTGACCTGTCTTCCCAGCAGAAGCTAAGTTCCTGCTTGTTTTTCTCTGGTTTGCTATTTTTCTGTCCAGCTTGCTATTTTGATTTTTGTCTTGCTTGCTGGAAGCTCTGGGATGCAGAGGGAGCGCCTCCGCACCGTGAGTCGATGCGGAGGGTCTTTTTGCGCCCTCTGCGTGGTCTTTTTGTAGTTTTTTGTGCTGACCGCAAAGTTACCTTTCCTATCCTCTGTCTGTTCAGTAAGTCGGGCCTCACTTTGCTAAATCTATTTCATCTCTGTGTTTGTAATTTTCATCTTTACTCACAGTCATTATATGTGGGGGGCTGCCTTTACCTTTGGGGAATTTCTCTGAGGCAAGGTAGGCTTTATTTTTCTATCTCTAGGGCTAGCTAGTTTCTTAGTCTGTGTCGAGTTGCATAGGGAGCGTTAGGAGCAATCCACGGCTATTTCTAGTGTGTGTGATAGGATTAGAGGATTAGGGATTGCGGTCAGCAGAGTTCCCACGTCTCAGAGCTCGTCCTATATTATTAGTAACTATCAGGTCATTCCGTGTGCTCTTAACCACCAGGTCCATTATTGTCCTTACCACCAGGTCATAACAGGGGATGTGATGTTGAATCCCTTTTACCTGCCCGAAATCTAGAGGGTGCTTGCTGAATACCCGCTCATACTCATGAACCACCCTGTAGGCCCCCTGTTTCTGGTGAGACGGGGTAGAGTCAATGCCCACGTGCATTTCCCGGCACCAATCTTTTGACTGTCCTGCAGAGCTATTGTCCTCCGCCGGCTCGGACAGAACCAAGTGCCCAGGTGCCTGTATTACATTATTACTAACAGTGAACAGCTTGGCAAGTGTGGCGTATTTGGTCAAGTGGACTTCTTCCTCCCCACAGTTAAGGACGCGTACTGGCACCCTCCCTTGGCGGACGTCGACCACCCCTCTGGCTGTCAGGAGAGTAGGCCTGTTATCTGAATACACCGGCTCTACCAGGGCCTGATAATTTTTGCCCCTAAGGCCTATGGCTGCCCGACACCATATTAACATTTCACTCCTGGGGGGTATTGCAATGGGGTTTGAATCACTCACTGTGACCCGGCCAATTTCACCACCAGTCAACTCCACCTGCTGTCTCTGCATCAGAGCTCTGATCTCTTTCTGTAAGGCACGCTGTTCACTGTAACCAGCTGTTTCGGCTACCTGCTGCAACAAGACACTAACTTCTGCAAGACAATTTTCTATAACATTAGTACCAATAGTCATCATGGGGTTACATTCACGCCGATCAATATCAACAATAACAATGCCCTGGGCCTCCAATTCTACCCGCCCCACTTTGATGGTGACCTCCTTATACCCCACTTGTGGCAGTGGCTGACCATTACTAGCTATGATGGTGAAATCGTCATCGGGGCCACGGGTAATGTCGGTGTCCTCCCAATAGCGTTTATAGAGGACTTAGGGCATAGTCGTCACATGGGAACCGGTGTCCAACAGAGCGTTCATGGGGATACCGTCGATCACGATGGGGAGAACTGGTCGCCCTCTGACGTATTTGGCTCTCCAATGTTGCGGGCCTGATCGTCTTATTCCTGGGGGTTGGCGCTTTGCCCCAGGGGTTGCTCATTTAAAGGACAGTACCTTGCAAGATAGCCTACTTGGTGGCAGCGGCGGCAAATCGGTCGTCCATCCCGATGGAAGCGATCGTCGTCTCGGCCTCTGGTCGACGGGATCCTCCTCTGTTGCTGCCAGGGGACATCCTCCGGTCTGGAAGCCGGCTGGATCTTCTCCTTGGGGGCCTCCTGTAGGGACTGGACGGTCCGGGCTAGGGCAGCAACGCTCTTGGTCAGCTCTTGCATCTGGAGGCGTAGTCCTGCAGGGGAGTCGCCATCCAGAGTCTGGGCATCGGCCTCAGCAGAGACGAGTGTATCTGGCGCCACCTCCTGGTGGTACGTGAGGGCTTGACGCCTGGGGAGTACAGCACGGCTGGGCTGTCGCTCTGGGAGCGCTTGGATGGCTTTATCTTTGAATTGTGCAAAGGTCAGGTCTGGGTTCTGCATGGCTAAGAAATATAACTGAGCCCTCTGGTTACTGCACAGGAGCCCCTCGATGAACCACTCTTTCAGGAGCTTATCTTCATCTTGCATGCTGCTGGGGTCACTCTGCTTGATGGCCCGCAGTGCCTCCTGAAGATTGAGGGCATATCCTGCGGCCTCTGCTTGCACCCATAGAATGTCAATTTAATTTCCGTAGCGGTGCGGGTGTCGAAGGTGGTTTTTAGCTTTGCAAGGACCTGCTGTGCAGTTTTCTTATCCGCGGCAGGCCAGGACTTCGCTTCTCTCAAAGCCGCGCCAAAGAGCTGTCCAGTTATCATATGAACCTTCTGAGGCTCTGTCAGGGGATAAAACTCGAGCAGGCTGCAAATCCCCTCTTTAAAGTCAGTGAACGTGTGGGCTTCTCCGGTTATCGCAGGAGCCAGGTGGCTCTTGGTAGGTATGGCATGGAGAAGGGCATTATGGCTGTTGTGGCTGCAGCAGTGTCCAGCTGACTGATGGGAGCGGCAGGCCCCGCGGCTTCCGGCGGTTGTACCAGGCCTGTGGCTGCGTCTACTACGGGGTCTGGAAGTGCCCCCGCGGCTGTGGCCGCCGCTTCTCCTGGATCTGACATGGCTGTTCCTCCTTCCTGCTAACCCCCCCCCCCGGGGTCGGAGTTCCACTTCCGTAATCGGCACTTCACCGCGCCCTTTTGTTCCGCGCTCTTTTCGGCCGGCTCCGCCCACGAAACAATGGCTCCTCCCCTCGCGCCCCACTCGGCGCGGCAATGGCGGATTTTGGTGGCAATTAGCAATACACAGTCTTTGCAAGGGATCACAGTTCAAGTACAATTCAACACAGTTCCAAGGCACACATGACCTGATTCTTTCAGGCTTAAGTAGATCCTGTTCGTGATGCCAAGTTGAAGCGGCCCCAGACACAGGGCCACGAGTTCTCGATACCGGGCCTTTCAGTCTCTGTATTGGGGTCGTATTAACTGTCCTGCCGTGTTGAAGTAATGCGTAAAGTCTCTTACTTTCTCGGTGCTCCGGCCACTGCTATGCGCCTCAGAAGGATGTTGCCTCGGTCTCACGGCACGACTCCTACTGGCTCTATCTCCTTTACACTGTGATCCTGCTTCTCACTTCTCCACAATCAACTTTGCTTCGTGTCCTTTCTAGAATATCGCCGCAAGGTAGTGCAGGCGTGGCTCCGTAACGATCTGTTCTCTTTCTCGACCGCTGTCAGGATCCCACCCCTGACAGGTCCTCTCCCGAACTCTCCCGGGCTCTTTCTCCCTAACTTCCTGTCCAACCCCCAGTTTTACCAGTGTGTGAAGAATGGCCTACTAGATAGAACCACTCCCCCTGGTGGTCGGAGTGTGAAGTGTCATGTGTGTTTGTGATACCTTTAGTGCCATCAGACGTACCATCACTCCCCTTAGCGGCAGAGTGTCATATTGCAACGACTAGATCTCTGGGGCGCTGCATATATACTACACCACATTGGGACTTATCCTCTATATACTGCACAGCACAGGAGGTCCTCTATATCCCACTGGCCGTATTCCACTGCTTCTGGCAACTAAGAGGACCAAAGATATCTATATATATAATTGTCTAAGGGTTTTTCCGTCTGTCTGTCTGTCTGTCTGTCCTGGAAATCCCGGCTCTCTGATTGGTCGAGGCCGCCAGGCTTCGACCAACCAGCAACGGGCACAGCGACGATGATGTCATAAAGGACGTAGACATCTCACGTTTCTGATTCAGCGACGGGCACAGTGTCGACGTAGATGTCATAATGGTTGCCATGGCGACGATGATGTCATAAAGGTTGCCTCGACCAATCAGCGACGGGCACAGTCTGCCGCGAATTCTGGAATCATCATTGTCCATATACTACGGGGACATGCATATTCTAGAATACCCGATGCGTTAGAATCGGGCTACAATCTAGTATATATATATATATATATATATATATATATATATATATATATATACACACAGCCCACCAGACTCCAGGCTTATAGCTCTCCTAGACGCCAATTACAAGTACAGAACCCAACACTATAGAATGTAATGTCACTTTACAGCACTGGCTCCAGTACTGATATGGAAGTAAAGAAGACAGAGCAGGACACAAGACTAATGCAGAGTTAGGCCTCATTCACACTTTCATATTTTGGTCATCATTTATCATTGGGATTTATAAGACAAAACCCAGAGCTGAAGCTACACAGAATATAATAGAAAGAGTCACATTTTTTCTTCAAATAACAGACGAAAACATGTCAGTGCAGATGAGGCCCAATAAGCAGATCATCACCACACAGACCAGGAACTATATTTTATGGGCTCGCTCACACGAGCGTATAACATGGCCGAGGGCTATGTGATGTTGTATCTGATAGCACTAGGCCCAGTGTTCTACTATGGGATAGTGCAAATGTGCAATTATAAGGGCTCCTTTTCACTTGCGAAAAATACGTGCGTGTCTCACATGTTAAAACCAAGCTCTGGCGCCGGCACTCCAGAGCGGAGCGTGCGGCTCCATGTATTGCTATGCAGCCGCACGCTCCGCTCTGGAGTGCTGTGCCAGAGCTTGGTTTTAACATGCAAGACTCATGTATTTCTCGCAAGTGAAAAGGAGCCCTTAATGGCAGCATGATGTAAGTGTATCCGATATTTGGATGACACGTACCCATACAAGTCTATAGGTGCGTGCAGTAGTGTAACTAGCGATAGGGGTCAGGGTGTGCTGTTGCCCTGGGCCCCGCGCTCTGAGGAGCCCACCTGGAGCTACTCTACATTTAACTGTATCACTGTGCACAGCACGCCAATACAGTTAAACTCAGCGACAAAACGGGGAGAGTTTGAGCCGAGTGACATTACCATAATCGGACCAATTCTTTTGCATGAGAGAATCGATGGCCGTGTGAACGAACCCTAAACCTCACATGATTGAAGATGTAGAGAACCCTGTTACTAAATGTGAACATGAAGAAAACAATGACATCCCATCTATAAAAACATGAATGATCATTATCAATAATGGAAACAGGGGCACTACTCACAATTCTGAGATCTCAAAACTGAACTCACCCGTTAGATTGTCTGGTGTTGGCTCACTATGGCAAGGAAAAGATAGAAATGAGTGGAAAACTAAATACAGGTCAAGCTCCTGACATAATGACATGAGGCTTCCATCTTTTACTAGCACTTGCGGATTACTGCAACATTTTTTCAAACTGAGTGTTTTTGGTTTTACTATTCTCTTTTGTGTCTTCAGGTTTCTTGGTGGTGTGTGAACATGATCATACAGACTTGTTCACTGTGCAAGTAGCCCATGTGTTCCTGTTTCCATAATTGTTCTCTTGTGTCTACAAGACTGGGGAGTTCCACCACTCCTCTTGGGCTATCTGCACAAAAGCTGTTCTACCCTGTATGCACACATGGATTTTTTCCTCTCTGAACCCTGTTCACACAGGTTATATACAGATGATCAGGTTTTTAAATACATCAGATAGGGATTGCATACATTAGTTAGGACTGCTCTGATAAGGGTATACCGTGAAGATTGGTAGAGCAGCTTAGTATACATTTTTTGCAAAAAACGTATCAACCAAATACCCTGTTTTTTACATCTTTTACTAGCACTTGCGGATTACTGCAACATTTTTTCAAACTGAGTGTTTTTGGTTTTACTATTCTCTTTTGTGTCTTCAGGTTTCTTGGTGGTGTGTGAACATGATCATACAGACTTGTTCACTGTGCAAGTAGCCCATGTGTTCCTGTTTCCATAATTGTTCTCTTGTGTCTACAAGACTGGGGAGTTCCACCACTCCTCTTGGGCTATCTGCACAAAAGCTGTTCTACCCTGTATGCACACATGGATTTTTTCCTCTCTGAACCCTGTTCACACAGGTTATATACAGATGATCAGGTTTTTAAATACATCAGATAGGGATTGCATACATTAGTTAGGACTGCTCTGATAAGGGTATACCGTGAAGATTGGTAGAGCAGCTTAGTATACATTTTTTGCAAAAAACGTATCAACCAAATACCCTGTTTTTTACATCTTTTACTAGCACTTGCGGATTACTGCAACATTTTTTCAAACTGAGTGTTTTTGGTTTTACTATTCTCTTTTGTGTCTTCCTATAGATTTACTGTACTGGACGGATCTCAAAATATGTCTGTGTATGGTACATTACTAATAGGAAATAGTTCATTAATGTAACATATAGTAACATAGTAGCAAGGCCGAAAAAAGACATTTATCCATTCAGTTCAGCCTATATTTCGTCAGAATAAATCCCCAGATCTACGTCCTTCTACAGAACCTAATAATTGTATGATACAATATTGTTCTGCTCCAGGAAGACATCCAGGCCTCTCTTGAACCCCTCGAATGAGTTCGCCATCACTAGTGTTGAGCGATACCTTCCGATATCGGAAAGTATCGGTATCGGATTGGATCGGCCGATATTCAAAAAATATCGGATATCGCCGATACCGATACCCGATCCCAATACAAGTCAATGGGACCAAAATATCGGAATTAAAATAAACCCTTTCTTTCCTTGTAGGTTCATTCTACATGAAGGAAAACAACTAAGAATAATGCAGGATGTATTTGGCGAGGTGGCGGAGACATTAAAGGCATAGAGGTTTAGCCCAATCAAATAGAATAGCATGATTTTTTTTTTTTTAAAGACGTTCGGAGTGACAAAGATATTGACTATGTAAATTTTTTTTTATTTTGTCAGATATTGATGTTTCACTATTCCACGCCCTTCCCCTTCTTTTTTTTTTTTTACTTTTCCCACACTTTCATCTTCATCATCATCAGCATCTTTGACATCAACTTCTTCTTCACCTTATTCATCTTCTTCTTCATCTTCTACCTATTTTTTTTATTACATTCTTCATATTCATTTTATTCAACTATTATTATTCTTCCTATTCTACATATTCATTTTATTCAACTATTATTATTCTTCCTATTCTACTTCATCATATTCTCATTTGTGACAGGCATTCCCGTAGTTGTTATCTATAAAAGTTTGAAGATTACACCTTCCGTTCTGCCTGTCACAAAAGTTACATTTGTCCGCGTTCAGTTTGGCCTGCAGCATCAGGCTTTATCCAGGGGCACCACGAGGAGGAACGGACTCACCCCCATACACTGCTTAGTCTTCTTCTGCATATAATTTAGATAATATCTTTTGCTCTGATATTAAGTGTTATGCTTAATGTTCTTCTGCTCTTTGTTCTGCAGCCTCTTGTTCTTCTGCTTCTCGGTCTTCCATGTCGTCGTCTCCAGGGTCGTCGTCTCCAGGGTCGTCGTCTCCAGGGTCGTCGTCGTCGTCATCGGGGTGGTCTTAAGGGTCGTCATCTCCAGGGTCGACGTCATCTCACTGGTTGTCGTCTCTGGTGTCGTCGTCATCTTAGGGGTGGTCTTCCGGGTCGTCGTCTTTAGGGTCTTCAACTTGGAAATGTAGCAGAAGGTACAAGAAGGCTGAGAAAATGCCAAGAACCAGCTGATGGAACTGGAAGTCGGATGGCTACCCGAAGGTTCAAGAGCCAATGGAACTACCGAGGACCAGCTGACGTTACTGGAACCCGGTTACTAAGCAGGAGGTACCCGTGCTAAAAAGCACTACCAAGGACCGCCTGACGTTGGCGGAACTCGGATACCCAGAAGGAGGCACCTAAGCCAAAGGCTCTGCCCGGAACCAGCTGACGTTACTGGAGCCAGGATGGGGAGCAGAAGGTACAAGAGCAAAAGACACTGCCGAGAACTAGCTGACGGTACTGGAACCCGGATGGGTAGCCGAAGGTCCAATGGAACTACCGAGGACCAGCTGACGTTACTGGAACCCGGTTACTAAGCAGGAGGTACCCGTGCCTGAAAGCACTACCAAGGACCACCTGACGTTGGTAGAACTCGGATACCCAGAAGGAGGCACCTAAGCCAAAGGCTCTGCCCGGAACCAGCTGACGGTACTGGAACCAGGATGGGGAGCAGAAGGTACAAGAGCAAAAGACACTGCTGAGAACCAGCTGACGGTGCTGGAACCAGGATGTGGACCAGAAGGTCCACAGGAGAGGAGAGAACAGCTAGGCCGCGAGGCAGCCGCAGTTACCGAACCCCAACAGTCCTACAGGGGGAGCTTGGCCTACTGGCACTACAGAACCAGCCTTGACTGCCAATTCACGCAGCCCACATAGGAAGCTCCTAAACTGGAGGCACCATGGAGTTGGCTAACCCGACCGCAACACGACGGGGCAACGCATAGGCATCTCAGTGAGCTTGACACTACCCGGAACCAGCTGACGGTGCTGGAACCAGGCTGGGCACGAGGGAGTACCCGTGACAAAAACACTGCCGAGAACCAGCTGGCGGTGCTGGAACACGGATGCGTTGCCCAAGTGTGTAAGAGCCAATGGCACCGAGGACCAGCTGACGGTGCTGGAACACGGTTACTAAGCTGTAGGTACCCGCACTTTAAAAGCACTACCAAGGACCGCCTGGTGTTGGCGGAACTCGGATACCCAGAAGGAGGCACCTAAGCCAAAGGCTCTGCCCGGAACCAGCTGACGGTGCTGGAACCAGGTTGTGGACCAGAAGGTCCACAGGAGAGGAGAGAACAGCTAGGCAGCGAGGCAGCCGCAGTTACCGAACCCCAACAGTCCTACAGGGGGAGCTTGGCCTACTGGCACTACAGACTGCCAATTCACGCAGCCCACATAGGAAGCTCCTAAACTGGAGGCACCATGGAGTTGGCTAACCCGACCGCAACACGAGGGGGCAACGCATAGGCGTCTCAATGAGCTTGACACTACCCGGAACCAGCTGACGGTGCTGGAACCAGGCTGGGCACGAGGGAGTACCCGTGACAAAGACACTGCCGAGAACCAGCTGACGGTGCTGGAACACGGATGCGTTGCCTATTCAAGATTGTCTTCCTAGAGCCCCAACTAGCGGTGTTGGAGCAAAGGGTAAGCAGGGGGAGCAGAGTGTAGGCCGAAGCCTGAACTGGAAACAGTTTTGTGTCTGTGTTGCGTTTGCAGGACACGTTGCCGGCTACACAGCGGGGGAACAGCTGGCGTTGCTGAACCCCACTGAGACATTGGCTGGTGTTTTTCTCTGTGCAGCTAGCACTTCCGGGCAAAAACTGGCGGTGTTAGAGCCCAGGGTCTGCAGGAGGAGCAGAGTGTAGGCTGAAGCCTAGTAGAACCAATTTCAAAGGTAACCTTTAACCCTCCCTCAGGTGTTACAAAGTAGAAGAGCCACACCTTGTGCAGCAGTAATGTTCCACAAGTGAAAGGTTGCTCTTTAAATTTTGCTCATTGCACACGCTGAATGAAAGACGTACACAATTTTGCCCTTTATACAGTAAGGCCGGCGTCACACACAGCGTATGAAAATACGGTCCGTATATTACGGCCGTAATACGCTGAAAAGTCCTGAAAATAGTGGTCCGTAGCTCCTCCGTAGGCAGGGTGTATCAGCGTATTTTGCGCATGGCATCCTCCGTATGTAATCCGTATGGCAGCCGTAATGCGTGTTTATATCGCAGGCTTGCAAAACCGACATACGGCTATACAAGGGATCCATGTGTTAAAAAAAAAAAAAACAAACATATATACTGTATATATATATATATATATATGTATATATATATATATATATATATATATATGTCAGGGAGACACATATGTATATATATTATTACTTCATACAGCGTGATGTAGCAGAAAGCCGGTAATTCAATTACCGGCTTTTGCTTTCTCCTTCCTAAACCCGACATGATATGAGACATGGTTTACATAGAGTAAACCATCTCATATCCCCTTTTTTTGCATATTCCACACTACTAATGTTTGTAGTTTGTATATGCAAAATTTGGCCGTTCTAGCTAGTAAAATAAGGGGTTAAATGGCGGAAAAAAATTGGCGTGGGCTCCCGCACAATTTTCTCCGCCAGAGTAGTAAAGCCAGTGACTGAGGGCAGATATTAATTAAAATAATAAACCAACAATATCCTTACCTTCCGAGGATCTGTAAGGTCCAACGATGTAGTTCCATCTGAAGGGGTTAAAATCTTTTGCAGACACGAGCTCCGCTAAGGCAGGCTGCTCATGTCTGCAATACCCCGGCGAATGAAGCTAAATATAGGTCAATGACCTATATTTAGCTTCATTTGCGGTGAGGCGCCCTCTGCTGGCTGTTCCTAGATCGTGGGAACTTTCCTAGAAAGCTCCCTGGCTCGAGTTCATATGAGGACAACCAGCAGAGGGCGCCCTCTTATGATCTCGAGTAAGGGAGCTTTGTAGTAAAGTTCCCACGATCTAGGAACAGCCAGCAGAGGCGCCTCGCCTCACCGCAAATGAAGCTAAATATAGGTCATTGACCTATATTTAGCTTCATTCGCCGGGGTATTGCAGACATGAGCAGCCTGCCTTAGCGGAGCTCGTGTCTGCAAAAGATTTTAACCCCTTCAGATGGATCTACATCGTTGGACCTTACAGATCCTCGGAAGGTAAGGATATTGTTGGTTTATTATTTTTTTTTAATTTACAGATCGAGGGTCTTCAGTGAGTGGATTGAGAGTAGAATAAATTAATACAACAGCCTTTGTGATTTTTTCAATAAATTATTTTTTAATAATGTGTGTGTGTTTTTTTTAACCCTTTACTAGTATTGGATTAATAATGGATAGGTGTCATAATTGACGCCTCTCCATTATTAATTTGGCTTAATGTCACCTTACAATAGCAAGGTGACATTAACCCTTCATTACCCCATATCCCACCGCTACACGGGAATGGGAAGAGAGTGGCCAAGTGCCAGAATAGGCACATCTTCCAGATGTGACTTTTCTGGGGTGGCTGGGGGCAGGTGTTTTTAGCCAGGGGGGGGGGGGGGCAATAACCATGGACCCTCTCCAGGCTATTAATATCTGCCCTCAGTCACTGTCTTTACTACTCTGGCGGAGAAAATTGTGCGGGAGCCCACGCCAATTTTTTCCGCCATTTAACCCCTTATTTTACTAGCTAGAACGGCCAAATTTTGCATAGACACACTACTAACATTAGTAGTGTGGAATATGCAAAAAAAAATGGTGATATGAGATGGTTTACTGTATGTAAACCAGGTCTCATATCATGTCGGGTTTAGGAAGGAGAAAGCAAAAGCCGATAATTGAATTACCGGCTTTTCTCTCTAACAGCGCTGCGTATTCCTCGCAAGTCACACTGCTGGTCCATGTGTAATCCGTAATTTTGGGGCTTCCATTGACTTTCATTGACGTTTTATTTGCGCAATACAGTGACAAACGCAGCATGCTGCGATTTTCTACGGCCGTAGAAAGCCGTATAATACGGATCAGTTTAATACGGCAGATAGGAGCAGGGGCATATAGAATAATTGTGCCGTATTTTTTGCGAGTTTTACGGACGTAGTTTCTGCACTCTTACGTCCGTAAAACTCGCAAGTGTGACGCCGGCCTTAGACTGTATTGGAGGCGTGACTTGTCTTTTTAAGGAGACGCAGCACAGGTGTCCAAAAACAACGCCTTGGTGCTGGGCGCAGCCTCCTGAGCGTTATTTGCTGTACAGTAGTCTGCGCTCTTGTTATCCCTTGGCCATGCGCTGTGAGCGCTGCCCGTCTTATGACCTCATTTCATGTTGGCCGGTGCAGTTAACGATGGCCATGAATCTCAGACCCACAGTGTCTTTTCATAAAGTCACAGTGCGGGGCTGGGATTCGTGGCCTTGTGCAGTAAATATGTTCGCCGCTCACACATGTCCTTACACCTGCTTCAGACTGGGCGGCCTCAGCTGATCCCTTCTCGCATGCCACGGCCATGAGGCCGCACAGTCTGAAGAAGGCGGAAGGAGATGAGTGAAGACAGGCGAAGATATGCACTGCTCGTGCCCATCAATCACACCCTCGCAGTCAAAATAAGTAAGATAACGAGGGGCGTTGTGTCGGGCAGGTCGGACGCACAGGCACAGCCAGCCAACCAATGATGTCAGAAGATGGGCAGCATTACCAATGGGGGTGCTGCGTGTCATTAAAAAGGAAAGTCACACCTCAGGGACACTATAATGGTCTCTAATGAGACACATTTTGTACGTGTTTTGTCATGATCCCAATGGCAGGGGATCACAAAAGGACAAGCACAAAAAACAAAACAAGCTCTAGGGTGATGGAAACTGAGCTGACCGCGATCCTGAACCTAAACACACAACTAGCTATAGCCGGGGAACGTGCCTACGATGATTCCTAGACGTCTCGCGCCAGCCGAAGGACTAACTTCCCCTATTAGAAGAAACACAGACCTCTCTTGCCTCCAGAGAAACACCCCACAGAAATAGCAGCCCCCCACATGTAATGACAGTGAAATGAGAGGAAAGCACATATGTAGTTATGAAAACAGATTCAGCAAAATGAGGCCCGCTAAAGCTAGATAGCAGAGGATACAAAAGTGAACTGCGCGGTCAGCGAAAAACCCTACAAAAAAACCATCCTGAAATTACTTGTACTCATGTGCCAACTCATGGAACATGAGGAGTAATATCAGCCCACTAGAGCAACCAGCAAAAAGGAATCACATATCCGCAAGCTGGACTAAGACAAAAAATAAGCAAAACGTGGAACAGGAAAATCAAAAACTTAGCTTGTCCTGAAGATTACAGAAGCGGGAAGCAGAGGTAACAAGACACACTGATTACATTGATAGCCGGCGAGGAAATGACAAGAAAGCCAGGTTAAATAGGAAACTCCCATATCCTGATAGAACAGGTGGACACCAGAGACCGCAGAAAACACAAGTCACCCAGTACCATCTGTAACCACCAGAGGGAGCCCAAAAACAGAATCCACAACAGTACCCCCCCCTTGAGGAGGGGTCACCGAACCCTCACGAGAACCACCAGGGCGACCAGGATGAGCCCTATGAAATGCACGGACCAAATCAGCAGCATGAACATCAGAGGCAACCACCCAAGAATTATCCTCCTGACCATAACCCTTCCACTTGACCAAATACTGGAGTTTCCGTCTGGAAACACGAGAATCCAAGATCTTCTCCATAACATACTCCAATTCTCCCTCCACCAGCACCGGAGCAGGAGATTCAAGCGAAGGAACAACAGGTACCTCATACTTCCGCAACAACGACCGATGGAACACATTATGAATAGCAAACGATACCGGGAGATCCAAACGAAACGACACAGGGTTAAGAATTTCCAAGATCCTATAGGGACCGATGAACCGAGGCTTGAACTTAGGAGAAGAGACCTTCATAGGAACAAAACGAGAAGACAACCACACCAAGTCCCCAACAAGAAGTCGAGGACCCACGCGGCGACGGCGATTAGCAAACTGCTGAGCCCTCTCCTGGGACAACTTCAAATTGTCCACCACATGACTCCAAATCTGATGCAACCTATCCACCACCATGTCCACTCCAGGACAATCAGAAGGCTCCACCTGACCAGAGGAAAAACGAGGATGAAACCCCGAATTACAAAAGAAAGGAGAAACCAAGGTAGCAGAACTAGCCCAATTATTAAGGGCAAATTCGGCAAGCGGCAAAAAGGTAACCCAGTCATCTTGATCAGCAGAAACAAAACACCTTAAATAAGTTTCCAAGGTCTGATTAGTTCGTTCCGTCTGGCCATTCGTCTGAGGATGGAATGCAGACGAAAAGGACAAATCAATGCCCATCTTAGCACAGAACGTCCGCCAAAATCTAGACACAAACTGGGATCCCCTGTCAGAAACGATGTTCTCCGGAATCCCATGCAAACGAACCACGTTCTGAAAAAACAGAGGGACCAACTCAGAGGAGGAAGGTAACTTAGGCAAGGGTACTAGATGAACCATCTTAGAAAAGCGGTCACACACAACCCATATGACGGACATTTTTTGAGAGACAGGGAGATCCGAAATAAAGTCCATGGAAATGTGCGTCCAAGGCCTCTTCGGGATAGGCAAAGGTGACAACAATCCACTGGCCCGAGAACAGCAAGGCTTAGCCCGAGCGCAAACTTCACAAGACTGCACAAAAGAACGCACATCCCTCGACAAGGAAGGCCCCCAAAAAGACCTGGCCACCAAGTCTCTAGTACCAAATATTCCAGGATGACCTGCCAACGCAGAAGAATGGACCTCGGAGATGACTCTACTGGTCCAATTATCCGGAACAAACAGTCCTGAAACTCCTGCAAAGCACGTCGCAAGTCTGGGGAGACAGCCGACAAAATCACCCCATCCCTAAGGATACCAGTGGGCTCAGAATTTCCAGGGGAGTCAGGCACAAAACTCCTAGAAAGAGCATCCGCCTTCACATTCTTTGAACCTGGCAGGTATGAAACCACAAAATCGAAACGGGAGAAAAACAGTGACCAACGAGCCTGTCTAGGATTCAGACGCTTGGCAGACTCAAGGTAAATCAGATTTTTGTGATCAGTCAAGACCACCACACGATGTCTAGCACCCTCAAGCCAATGACGCCACTCCTCAAATGCCCACTTCATGGCCAAAAGCTCCCGATTACCAACATCATAATTCCGCTCAGTGGGCGAAAACTTTCTAGAAAAGAACGCACATGGCTTCATCACTGAGCAATCGGAGCTTCTCTGCGACAAAACCGCCCCCGCTCCAATCTCGGAAGCATCAACCTCAACCTGAAAAGGAAGCGAAACATCTGGCTGACGCAACACAGGAGCAGAAGAAAACCGGCGCTTAAGTTCCTGAAAGGCCTCCACAGCCGCAGGAGACCAATCAGCAACATCAGCACCCTTCTTAGTCAAATCCGTCAAAGGCTTAACAACACTAGAAAAATTAGTTATGAAACGACGATAAAAATTAGCAAAGCCCAAGAACTTCTGTAGACTCTTAAGAGATGTAGGCTGCGTCCAGTCACAAATAGCCTGAACCTTGACAGGATCCATCTCAATAGTAGAAGGGGAAAAAATATACCCCAAAAAAGAAATCTTCTGGACTCCAAAGAGACACTTTGAACCTTTTACAAACAAAGAATTGGCCCGCAGGACCTGAAACACCTTCCTGACCTGCTGAACATGGGACTCCCAGTCATCAGAAAAAACCAAAACATCATCCAAATACACAATCATAAATTTATCCAGATATTCACGGAAAATATCGTGCATAAAGGACTGGAAGACAGAAGGAGCATTAGAAAGTCCAAAAGGCATCACCAAATACTCAAAATGGCCCTCAGGCGTATTAAATGCGGTTTTCCACTCATCACCCTGCTTTATCCGCACAAGATTATACGCACCCCGAAGATCAATCTTAGTGAACCATTTAGCCCCCTTAATGCGAGCGAACAAATCAGTCAACAATGGCAAAGGATACTGATATTTGACTGTAATCTTATTCAAAAGACGGTAATCTATACAAGGCCTCAAGGAACCATCTTTTTTGGCCACGAAAAAAAAATCTGCTCCCAAAGGGGACGAAGATGGACGGATATGTCCCTTTTCCAAGGACTCCTTAACATAATCCCGCATAGCAGTATGCTCTGGCACTGACAGATTGAACAAACGTCCTTTAGGAAATTTACTGCCAGGAATCAAATCTATAGCACAATCGCAATCCCTGTGAGGAGGAAGCGAATTGAGCTTAGGTTCCTCAAAAACATCCCGATAATCAGACAAAAATACAGGAACCTCAGAAGGAGTAGATGAAGCGATAGAAATCGGAGGTGCATCATCATGAACCCCCTGACATCCCCAGCTTAACACAGACATCGTTTTCCAGTCCAAGACAGGGTTATGAGTTTGTAACCATGGCAGACCAAGCACTAAGACATCATGTAAATTATACAGTACCAGGAAGCGAATCACCTCCTGATGAACGGGAGTCATACGCATGGTCACTTGTGTCCAGTACTGAGGTTTGTTCATAGCCAAAGGTGTAGAGTCAATTCCTTTCAAAGGAATAGGGACTTCCAGAGGCTCCAGACTAAACCCACAGTGGTTGGCAAATGACCAATCCATAAGACTCAGGGCAGCGCCTGAATCCACATAGGCATCGACGGAAATGGCTGATAATGAACAAATCAGAGTCACAGACAGAATGAACTTAGACTGTAAAGTACTAATGGCAACAGACTTATCAACCTTTTTTGTGCGTTTAGAGCATGCTGATATAACATGAGCTGAATCACCACAATAAAAACACAACCAATTTTTCCGCCTATAGTTTTGCCGTTCACTTCTGGACTGAATTCTATCACATTGCATTGTCTCAGGTGCCTGTTCAGAAGACACCGCCAAATGGTGCACAGGTTTGCGCTCCCGTAAACGCCGATCAATCTGAATAGCCATAGTCATAGACTCATTCAGACCTGTAGGCGCAGGGAACCCCACCATAACATCTTTAATGGCCTCAGAAAGGCCATCTCTGAATCTTGCTGCCAGGGCGCACTCATTCCACTGAGTAAGCACCGACCATTTCCGAAATTTCTGACAATATATTTCTGCTTCATCTTGCCCCTGAGAGAGAGCCAATAAAGCTTTTTCAGCCTGAATCTCTAGATTAGGTTCCTCATAGAGCAAACCCAATGCCAGAAAAAACGCATCCACATTGAGCAACGCAGGATCCCCTGGTGCAAATGCCCAATTCTGAGGGTCACCCCGCAGGAAAGATATAACAATTTTGACTTGCTGAGCAGGGTCTCCAGAGGAGCGAGATTTCAAAGAAAGAAACAACTTGCAATTGTTTCTAAAATTCAGAAAACTAGATCTATCTCCAGAAAAAAACTCTGGGATAGGAATTCTACGTTCAGACATAGGAGCATGTACAACAAAATCTTGTATATTTTGAACCTTAGCAGCAAGATTATTCAGGCTGGAAGCCAAACTCTGGACGTCCATGATAAACAGCTGAGGTCAGAGCCATTCAAAGATTAAGAGGAGGTAAGACGCAGCCAGGCTGCAATTAAGGCTAGGCAGCAAACTCTGAGGGGGAAAAAAAAAAAAAAAACTTCCTCAGACTACTTTTCCTCCTATTTCAGCCAATACGATTACCACTTTCTGGCCGGCTATACTGTCATGATCCCAATGGCAGGGGATCACAAAAGGACAAGCACAAAAAACAAAACAAGCTCTAGGGTGATGGAAACTGAGCTGACCGCGATCCTGAACCTAAACACACAACTAGCTATAGCCGGGGAACGTGCCTACGATGATTCCTAGACGTCTCGCGCCAGCCGAAGGACTAACTTCCCCTATTAGAAGAAACACAGACCTCTCTTGCCTCCAGAGAAACACCCCACAGAAATAGCAGCCCCCCACATGTAATGACAGTGAAATGAGAGGAAAGCACATACGTAGTTATGAAAACAGATTCAGCAAAATGAGGCCCGCTAAAGCTAGATAGCAGAGGATACAAAAGTGAACTGCGCGGTCAGCGAAAAACCCTACAAAAAAACCATCCTGAAATTACTTGAACTCATGTGCCAACTCATGGAACATGAGGAGTAATATCAGCCCACTAGAGCAACCAGCAAAAAGGAATCACATATCCGCAAGCTGGACTAAGACAAAAATTAAGCAAAACGTGGAACAGGAAAATCAAAAACTTAGCTTGTCCTGAAGATTACAGAAGCGGGAAGCAGAGGTAACAAGACACACTGATTACATTGATAGCCGGCGAGGAAATGACAAGAAAGCCAGGTTAAATAGGAAACTCCCATATCCTGATAGAACAGGTGGACACCAGAGACCGCAGAAAACACAAGTCACCCAGTACCATCTGTAACCACCAGAGGGAGCCCAAAAACAGAATCCACAACAGTGTTTGTTGAGTTCGACGTGGGCAAGGAGAAAAAGTCAGCCACCTTGTACAAATGCAGCATTACTACTGTACAAGGTGGCTGTTATACATACAGTATGGGGGGGCAGGGTCCCTTTAATTTCAGTTCAGGTGCCTGCGTGGCGTTTGCAGGACACGTTGCCGGCTACACAGCAGGGGAACAGCTGGCAGTGCTGAACCCCACTGACATTGGCTGGTGTTTTTCTCTGTGCAGCTAGCACGTCCGGGCAAAAAATGGCGGTGTTAGAGCCCAGGGTCAGCAGGAGGAGGAGAGGAGCAGAGTGTAGGCCGAAGCCTGCACTGGTGGCAGCTTTTGTTCTGTTGTGCCAGCGTGGCTTGTGCTGGACACGTTGCCGACTACACAGCAGGGGAATAGCTGGCGGTGCTGAACCCCACTGACATTGGCTGGTGTTTTTCTCTGTGCAGCTAGCACTTCCGGGCAAAAACTGGCGGTGTTAGAGCCCAGGGTCAGCAGCAGGAGGAGAGGAGCAGAGTGTAGGCCGAAGCCTAATTGAACCAATTTCAAAGGTAACCTTTAACACACCCTCAGGTGTTACAATGTAGAAGAGCCACACCTTATGCAGCAGTAATGCTCCACAAGTGAAAGGTTGCTCTTTAAATTTTGCTCACTGCACACGCTGAATGAAAGACGTACACAACTTTTGCCCATTATACAGTAAAACTGTATTGGAGGCGTGACTTGTCTTTTTAAGGAGACTGTTGTGAATTCTGTTTTCGAACTCCCTACTGTGGTCATGAATGGTACTTCGGCGAGTTCTGTCCATGGACTCCCTCTGGTGGCTGTGAGTGGAGCTGCTGCTTCTGAGATTCCTTCCACAGGTGACTTAGTTTATTCATTGGCTGGCTGTTCTATTTAACTCCACTCAGATCGTTACTCCATGCCAGCTGTCAATGTTCTTGTACTGGTTCAGTTCGCTCTTGGATCTTTCTGGTGACCTGTCTACTCCAGCAGAAGCTAAGTCCCTGCTAGTTATTATTTGTTCATTGTTTCCTTGTCCAGTTGGATATCGTGATTTTGTCTTGCTAGCTGGAAGCTCTGGGATGCAGAGTGGCACCTCGGGATCCGTGAGTCGGTGCGGAGGTCTTTTTGCACACTGCGTGGTTTTTTGTAGTTTTTTGTGCTGACTAGAGTTGAGCGACCTTGACCTTTTTAGAGTCGAGCCGGGTTTTGCGAAACCCGACTATCTCAAAAGTCGGGTCGAGTGAAATCGGCCGATTATGACGTAAAGTCGGGATCGACCGAAACACGAAACCCAATGCAAGTCAATGGGGCAGCATAGTCGGCAGTGAGTGGGGGCCAGGAAAACACCTAGAGTGCCCATTTTAATGTCAAAACCATCCATTCTTCTTAATGAAGCTTGTCAAGCGTAATCTACCTTATAATAATTGGAAGGCATTTGAAATTGGGGGTCATTTGGCTAAAGTTGTGGTGGGTAGGGCTGGTTCAAATAATTAGTGGGCCCAGGAAATCTGGACCACGTCACGGCAGTGGAGCAGGGAGAGGTAAGTATTTCAACTTTGCAAGTGCTGTGAACCTGAGCAAGCAGGGGGGGCCCACTCGTTGGCATTGGCACTGGCACAGGGCCCCTCAAAGTACAGCGGTGTGTTTGCACGGCGGGGGCGCCTCCCACCGGCAGCAACACTTTTGCGTACTATGAGAGGCCCTGTGCCAGTGACGTCGCCAACTAGTATTCCTCCCCCCACCTGATGAAGGAACCTGCACTTTCATCTGCACCTTCCTCTTTGTCCCCGTGTAAGGTGGTATGGTATGCGGGAAGAGCAACCTGACTTTCAGCAGGGTCACAATGTTGTTGTGTAGCGTGCACGGGGAATGTTGCGTTATGGGTCAATGTACCAGCAGACTCATCTATCACTGGCTGGGCAATGGGCAGGATGAGGAGGAAACACAGATATAGGCCCAAATAATAAAGTGGGCTAAATGCAGTTCAAAATTGGTAACACAGGAATAACCAGGGGGCATTGCAGTGGAGGACAACTGGAATGAGAGGCTGACACAGAGAGTAGGGCCAAATCAGTAAGTAGTCGAAATGCAGTTCAAAATTGGCAACCGTAGTAAACAGGCGGCACAGCTTTGTTCAGTGGAGGAGAACAGCAAGGAGTGGCAGACACCGATAGTAGGCCCCAACCCAACTAGTAGGCCAAATGCAGTCTAACATTAACAACTACTTAACGAGCGCCTGAAAACGGAATTTCAGGACAGGAAACCAGGAGAACAGCAAGGAGCGGCAGACACTGTTAGTAGGCCCCAAACCAACTAGTACGCCAAATGCAGTTTTTCCATTTAACCACAATTTAACGAGAGCCTGAAGATAGAAGCTCAGGAAAGGCAACCTGGAGAACACCTTGGAGTGTAACACACCATCTCTCTCCACCCCATACCCATTTTGTAGGCCTAATGCTGTGTAGTTTTCTACAACTACTAAACGAGAGTCGGAAGACCGAAGCAATGGCAAGGCAACCTGGGGAACACCTTGGAGTGTAACACACCATCTCTCTCCACCCGATACCCATTTTGTAGGCCTAATGCAGTGTAGTTTTCTACAACTACTAAACGAGAGTCGGAAGACCGAAGCAATGGCAAGGCAACCTGGGGAACACCTTGGAGTGTAACACACCATCTCTCTCCACCCGATACCCATTTTGTAGGCCTAATGCAGTGTAGTTTTCTACAACTACTAAACGAGAGTCGGAAGACCGAAGCAATGGCAAGGCAACCTGGGGAACACCTTGGAGTGTAACACACCATCTCTCTCCACCCGATACCCATTTTGTAGGCCTAATGCAGTGTAGTTTTCTACAACTACTAAACGAGAGTCGGAAGATCGAAGCAATGGCGAGGAAACCTGGAGAACACCTTTGAGTGTAACACACCATCTCTCTCCACCCCATACCCATTTTGTAGGCCTAATGCAGCCTACTTTCCGACAACTACAAAACGAGAGCATGAAGATCGAAGCTCAGGAAAGGCAACCTGGGGAACACCTTGGAGTGTAACACACCCTCTCTCTACACCACGGAAGGGCTGATTCTTAGGAAGGAAGGCTGTCGGAAAGAAGCAGGGCGCGTCCGAGGGTGATTATATTCTTATTAGGTATATACTCACCCTCGGACGCGCCCTGCTTCTTTATTTGTAATGAATGTTTATTTGCAATGTGGTTTTGACTTACTCTATTTTTTGGGAAAATAATGATTTTATTATTTTCATTGTTTTGCATCTTCTTGGCAATAATATAAAGAAGACGCGACAGGACAACACTCGATGGATGCAATATCTGTGTTTTAAATTGAAAAAAACTTTCAGTTAACTACTTGCAGGAGGAAGTTATTGTAGCTGGTGGCCATTTTTAGTACTGTACCAGATTTTTGTTGTATGTGTTTGTTTTTAATGTTAAAATGTCTGCATTTGATATCTCTCCAGTATTTTCTTTTTTATAAGCAAAATACTTATTTTTATATTTTCTGATGTTGGTTCAAGGGGTACACGGGCAGCAGTAGACAGGTCAGTGGAGGCCTAGTGGAAGGAGGAACCGCAGACAGGCTTCGAAGCCCTAACATAATAAATTGGCCTGGCTGTAGGCAATTTACAATTGGTTCCAGGGGAACACGGGCGGCAGTAGACAGGTCAGTGGAGGCCTAGTGGAAGGAGGGACCGCAGACAGGCTTCGAAGCCCTAACATAATAAATTGGCCTGGCTGTAGGCAATTTACAATTGGTTCCAGGGGAACACGGGCGGCAGTAGACAGGTCAGTGGAGGCCTAGTGGAAGGAGGGACCGCAGACAGGCTTCGAAGCCCTAACATAATAAATTGGGCTGGCTGTAGGCAATTTAAAATTGGTTCTAGGGGAACCCGGGCAGCAGTAGACAGGTCAGTGGAGGCCTAGTGGAAGGAGGGACCGCAGACAGGCTTCGAAGCCCTAACATAATAAATTGGGCTGGCTGTAGGCAATTTAAAATTGGTTCCAGGGGAACCCGGGCAGCAGTAGACAGGTCAGTGGAGGCCTAGTGGAAGGAGGGACCGCAGACAGGCTTCGAAGCCCTAACATAATAAATTGGCCTGGCTGTAGGCAATTTACAATTGGTTCCAGGGGAACACGGGCGGCAGTAGACAGGTCAGTGGAGGCCTAGTGGAAGGAGGGACCGCAGACAGGCTTCGAAGCCCTAACATAATAAATTGGCCTGGCTGTAGGCAATTTAAAATTGGTTCCAGGGGAACCCGGGCAGCAGTAGACAGGTCAGTGGAGGCCTAGTGGAAGGAGGGACCGCAGACAGGCTTCGAAGCCCTAACATAATAAATTGGGCTGGCTGTAGGCAATTTAAAATTGGTTCCAGGGGAACCCGGGCAGCAGTAGACAGGTCAGTGGAGGCCTAGTGGAAGGAGGGACCGCAGACAGGCTTCGAAGCCCTAACATAATAAATTGGGCTGGCTGTAGGCAATTTAAAATTGGTTCTAGGGGAACCCGGGCAGCAGTAGACAGGTCAGTGGAGGCCTAGTGGAAGGAGGGACCGCAGACAGGCTTCGAAGCCCTAACATAATAAATTGGGCTGGCTGTAGGCAATTTAAAATTGGTTCCAGGGGAACCCGGGCAGCAGTAGACAGGTCAGTGGAGGCCTAGTGGAAGGAGGGACCGCAGACAGGCTTCGAAGCCCTAACATAATAAATTGGCCTGGCTGTAGGCAATTTACAATTGGTTCCAGGGGAACACGGGCGGCAGTAGACAGGTCAGTGGAGGCCTAGTGGAAGGAGGGACCGCAGACAGGCTTCGAAGCCCTAACATAATAAATTGGCCTGGCTGTAGGCAATTTAAAATTGGTTCCAGGGGAACCCGGGCAGCAGTAGACAGGTCAGTGGAGGCCTAGTGGAAGGAGGGACCGCAGACAGGCTTCGAAGCCCTAACATAATAAATTGGGCTGGCTGTAGGCAATTTAAAATTGGTTCCAGGGGAACCCGGGCAGCAGTAGACAGGTCAGTGGAGGCCTAGTGGAAGGAGGGACCGCAGACAGGCTTCGAAGCCCTAACATAATAAATTGGGCTGGCTGTAGGCAATTTAAAATTGGTTCCAGGGGAACCCGGGCAGCAGTAGACAGGTCAGTGGAGGCCTAGTGGAAGGAGGGACCGCAGACAGGCTTCGAAGGCCTAACATAAGAAAAATGTCAATACAATGGTATTGACAGTGCCAGGCATTGAAGGATGTCAGCGCATAGACTAAACATTGGTGGAGCTGTGAGAGAAAATTTTGCAAGTGGTAGAGCACTGTTTGACCTGGGGGGGGGGACTGTCTTGTGGCCGGCGGTACAGGCCCAGGGCCCCTCATATTACAACGGTGTGTCTGACGTTGGGTGTGCACCACCACCGCCAGACACTTTATTGTACTATGAGGGACCTAGTGGCAGTGCCGTCGACCAAAAGCGGGCACACCCACCTCTTCAGACAAACAGTACTCTCACGGGTGCTGGCGCCAAGTGGCGATACCACGGCCCAGTGTGGGGACTTTGGCCATTTAGGGAGGTGTTAACATGTCGGATGCTGGACAATCAGGCGCTGCAAATTACGAGATTGGAAAAGTCGTTCAGAATAGTCCACAGGCAAGACCTTTACATAGGAAAGCTAGGTGTCAGCCGGGCAAGGTGGGGCAAAAGATTTCGAAATCCAGTTGTGGTTCATTTTAATGAAGGTTAGATCATCTACATTTTGGGTAGCCAGACAAGTCCTTTTTTCTGTTAGTATTGAACCTGCAGCACTGAATACTCTTTCTGATAGGACACTAGCTGCCGGGCAAGCAAGCTCCTGCAATGCATATTCTGCCAATTCTGGCCAGGTGTCTAATTTGGATGCCCAGTAATCAAATGGGAATGACGGTTGAGGGAGAACGTCGATAAGGGATGAAAAATAGTTAGTAACCATACTGGACAAATGTTGTCTCCTGTCACTTTGAATTGATGCTGCAGTACCTGTCCTGTCTGCGGTCATAGCAAAATCACTCCACAACCTGGTCAGAAAACACCTCTGGCCAACGACACTTCTGATTTCTGCCGCGCTAACACCTCTGGTCTGCTGGCCCCTGCAGCTCGTGTTAGAACGATCACGGGCGCTGTGTGCAGGGAATGCCAGAAGCAAACGGTCAACAAGAGTTGATTGTTTGGTTGCTAATATTAGTTCCAAGTTCTCATGTGGCATTATATTTTGCAATTTGCCTTTATAGCGAGGATCAAGGAGGCAGGCCAACCAGTAATCGTCATCGTTCATCATTTTTGTTATGCGTGTGTCCCTTTTGAGGATACGTAAGGCATAATCCGCCATGTGGGCCAAAGTTCCAGTTCTCAAATCTGTGGTTGTGCTTGGTTGAGGGGCAGTTTCAGGCAAATCCACGTCACTTGTGTCCCTCCAAAAACCAGAACCCGGCCTTGCCGCGCCAACAATTTCCACTGGCCCCGGAAAAGCTTCCTCATTAAAAATATAATCATCCCCATCATCCTCCTCGTCCTCCTCCTCCTCTTCGCCCGCTACCTCGTCCTGTACACTGCCCTGGCCAGACAATGGCTGACTGTCATCAAGGCTTTCCTCTTCCTCAGCTGCAGACGCCTGATCCTTTATGTGCGTCAAACTTTGCATCAGCAGACGCATTAGGGGGATGCTCATGCTTATTATGGCGTTGTCTGCACTAACCAGCCGTGTGCATTCCTCAAAACACTGAAGGACTTGACACATGTCTTGAATCTTCGACCACTGCACACCTGACAACTCCATGTCTGCCATCCTACTGCCTGCCCGTGTATGTGTATCCTCCCACAAAAACATAACAGCCCGCCTCTGTTCACACAGTCTCTGAAGCATGTGCAGTGTTGAGTTCCACCTTGTTGCAACGTCTATGATTAGGCGATGCTGGGGAAGGTTCAAAGAACGCTGATAGGTCTGCATACGGCTGGAGTGTACGGGCGAACGGCGGATATGTGAGCAAAGTCCACGCACTTTGAGGAGCAGGTCGGATAACCCCGGATAACTTTTCAGGAAGCACTGCACCACCAGGTTTAAGGTGTGAGCCAGGCAAGGAATGTGTTTCAGTTGGGAAATGGAGATGGCAGCCATGAAATTCCTTCCGTTATCACTCACTACCTTGCCTGCCTCAAGATCTACAGTGCCCAGCCACGACTGCGTTTCTTTCTGCAAGAACTCGGACAGAACTTCAGCGGTGTGTCTGTTGTCGCCCAAACACTTCATAGCCAATACAGCCTGCTGACGTTTGCCAGTAGCTGCCCCATAATGGGAGACCTGGTGTGCAACAGTGGCAGCTGCGGATGGAGTGGTTGTGCGACTGCGGTCTGTGGACGAGGTCTCGCTTCTGCAGGAGGACGAGGAGGAGGAGGAGGGGGTGCGAATGGCTACAGCCAACTGTTTCCTAGACCGTGGGCTAGGCAGAACTGTCCCAAACTTGCTGTCCCCTGTGGACCCTGCATCCACCACATTTACCCAGTGTGCCGTGATGGACACGTAACGTCCCTGGCCATGCCTACTGGTCCATGCATCTGTTGTCAGGTGCACCTTTGTGCTCACAGATTGCCTGAGTGCATGGACGATGCGCTCTTTAACATGCTGGTGGAGGGCTGGGATGGCTTTTCTGGAAAAAAAGTGTCGACTGGGTAGCTCGTAGCGTGGTACAGCGTAGTCCATCAGGGCTTTGAAAGCTTCGCTTTCAACTAACCGGTAGGGCATCATCTCTAACGAGATTAGTCTAGCTATGTGGGCGTTCAAACCCTGTGTACGCGGATGCGAGGCTAAGTACTTCCTTTTTCTAACCATAGTCTCATGTAGGGTGAGCTGGACTGGAGAGCTGGAGATCGTGGAACTAGCGGGGGTGCCGGTGGACATGGCAGACTGAGAGACGGTGGGAGATGGTATTGTTGCCGCCGGTGCCCTAGATGCAGTGTTTCCTACTACGAAACTGGTGATTCCCTGACCCTGACTTCTTTGGCCTGGCAAAGAAACCTGCACAGATACTGCAGGTGGTGCAGAAAATGGTGGCCCTACACTGCCGGAAGGGATGTTGCGTTGATGACTAGCTTCATTGGCCGAGGGTGCTACAACCTTAAGGGACGTTTGGTAGTTAGTCCAAGCTTGCAAATGCATGGTGGTTAAATGTCTATGCATGCAACTTGTATTGAGACTTTTCAGATTCTGCCCTCTGCTTAAGGTAGTTGAACATTTTTGACAGATGACTTTGCGCTGATCAATTGGATGTTGTTTAAAAAAATGCCAGACTGCACTCTTTCTAGCATCGGATACCTTTTCAGGCATTGCAGACTGAGCTTTAACCGGATGGCCACGCTGTCCTCCAACAGGTTTTGACTTTGCCACGCGTTTTGGGCAAGATACGGGCCCGGCAGATGGAACCTGTTGCGATGTTGATGCCTGCTGCGGCCCCTCCTCCTCCGCTTCAGAACTGCTGCCGCCTGCACCCTGTTCCCCCAATGGCTGCCAATCGGGGTCAAGAACTGGGTCATCTATTACCTCTTCTTGTAGCTCGTGTGCAACTTCGTCTGTGTCACCTTGTCGGTCGGTGGTATAGCATTCGTGATGGGGCAACATAGTCTCATCAGGGTCTGATTCTTGATCAGCACCCTGCGAGGGCAATGTTGTGGTCTGAGTCAAAGGACCAGCATAGTAGTCTGGCTGTGGCTGTGCATCAGTGCACTCCATGTCAGATTCAACTTGTAATGGGCATGGACTGTTAACTGCTTCACTTTCTAAGCCAGGGACGGTATGTGTAAAGAGCTCCATGGAGTAACCCGTTGTGTCGCCTGCTGCATTCTTCTCTGTTGTTGTTTTTGCTGAAGAGGACAAGGAAGCGACTTGTCCCTGACCGTGAACATCCACTAACGACGCGCTGCTTTTACTTTTACCAGTTTCACGAGAGGAGGCAAAAGAGCTAGAGGCTGAGTCAGCAAGATAAGCCAAAACTTGCTCTTGCTGCTCCGGCTTTAAAAGCGGTTTTCCTACTCCCAGAAAAGGGAGCGTTCGAGGCCTTGTGTAGCCAGACGACGAACCTGGCTCCACAGCTCCAGACTTAGGTGCAATATTTTTTTTCCCACGACCACCTGATGCTCCACCACTACCACTACCCTCATTACCAGCTGACAATGAACGCCCCCGGCCACGACCTCTTCCACCAGACTTCCTCATTGTTTTAAAAACGTTACCAAACTAACGGTATTTGTTGCAGTCACACAACTTACACGGTGAGCTATAACTTCAGTATGATTTAGCTACCCCTTTACAGGTGGGTGAGACCACAACGAAAATCAGGCACAATGTTACACACTCTGTTGTTGGTGGCAACAAATGAGAGAGATGCCACACACGCAGGACTGTCACTGAAGCGCAAATGTAAATATTAATCTCCCACTGATTTGTGTTTTTTTTTTTAAAAAAGGAGACTTTAGAAAAAAAAAAAAATGATTTTTTAAGGAAGAATTTATAAACCAAATAAAATGAAATGATTTTTTCAGGGAGAATTTAGAAAACAAATAAAACATAAAATAGCCTTTCTAGGGCCCAGTGAGTGAGAGAGGACGCACACAGGAGTCAGGAGTGGCACACAAGCCCAGAGGCCAATATTTATCTCCCACTGATTGATTTAGTGATTTTTTCAGGTAGATTTTGGAACCCAAATCAAGCAAAAAAATTAATAGGCTTTCTATGGCCCACAATTGGAGAGAGAGAGATGGCACTCCCAGGAGTCAAGACTGGCACACAAGCAGAAAGGGCAATATTAATCTCCCACTGATTTGATTTTTTTTTTTTTTTTCAGGGAGACTTTAGAAAAAAAAATACAAAAAAATGAATTTTTCAGGAAGAATTTAGAAACAAAATAAAATAAAATGATTGTTTCAGGGAGAATTTAGAAAACAAATAAAAAAAAAATAGGCTTTGTAGGGCCCACTGAGTGAGAGAGGACGCACACAGGAGTCAGGAGTGGCACACAAGCCCAGAGGCCAATATTTATCTCCCACTGATTGATTTAGTGATTTTTTCAGGTAGATTTTGGAACCCAAATCAAGCAAAAAAATTAATAGGCTTTCTATGGCCCACAATTGGAGAGAGAGAGATGGCACACCCAGGAGTCAAGACTGGCACACAAGCAGAAAGGGCAATATTAATCTCCCACTGATTTGATTTTTTTTTTTTTTTTTTCAGGGAGACTTTAGAGAAAAAAAAAATGAATTCTTCAGGAAGAATTTAGAAACAAAATAAAATAAAATGATTGTTTCAGGGAGAATTTAGAAAACAAATGAAAAAAAAAAAGGCTTTGTAGGGCCCACTGAGTGAGAGAGGACGCACACAGCAGTCAGGAGTGGCACACAAGCCCAGAGGCCAATATTTATCTCCCACTGATTGATTTAGTGATTTTTTCAGGTAGATTTTGGAACCCAAATCAAGCAAAAAAATTAATAGGCTTTCTATGGCCCACAATTGGAGAGAGAGAGATGGCACACCCAGGAGTCAAGACTGGCACACAAGCAGAAAGGGCAATATTAATCTCCCACTGATTTGATTTTTTTTTTTTTCAGGGAGACTTTAGAAAAAAAAAATACAAAAAAAAAGATTTTTTTCAGGAATAATTTAGAAACCAAATAAAATAAAATGATTTTTTCAGGGAGAATTTAGAAAACAAATAAAACAAAAAATAGGCTTTCTAGGGCCCACTGAGTGAGAGAGGACGCACACAGGAGTCAGAAGTGGCACACAAGCCCAGAGGCCAATATTTATCTCCCACTGATTGATTAAGTGATTTTTTCAGGTAGATTTTGGAACCCAAATCAATCAAAAAAATTAATAGGCTTTCTATGGCCCACAATTGGAGAGAGAGAGATGGCACACCCAGGAGTCAAGACTGGCACACAAGCAGAAAGGGCAATATTAATCTCCCACTGATTTGTTTTTTTTGTTTTTTTCAGGGAGACTTTAGAAAAAAAATACAAAAGAAATGATTTTTTTCAGGAATAATTTAGAAAACAAATAAAATAAAATGATTTTTTCAGAGAGAATTTAGAAAACAAATAAAACAAAAAATAGGCTTTCTAGGGCCCACTGAGTGAGAGAGGACGCACACAGGAGTCAGGAGTGGCACACAAGCCCAGAGGCCAATATTTATCTCCCACTGATTGATTTAGTGATTTTTTCAGGTAGATTTTGGAACCCAAATCAAGCAAAAAAATTAATAGGCTTTCTATGGCCCACAATTGGAGAGAGAGATGGCACACCCAGGAGTCAAGACTGGCACACAAGCAGAAAGGGCAATATTAATCTCCCACTGATTTTTTTTTTTTTTTTTTTTCAGGGAGACTTTAGAAAAAAAAATACAAAAGAAATGATTTTTTTCAGGAATAATTTAGAAAACAAATAAAATAAAATGATTTTTTCAGGGAGAATTTAGAAAACAAATAAAACAAAAAATAGGCTTTCTAGGGCCCACTGAGTGAGAGAGGACGCACACAGGAGTCAGGAGTGGCACACAAGCCCAGAGGCCAATATTTATCTCCCACTGATTGATTTATTGATTTTTTCAGGTAGAATTTACAACCCAAATCAACCAAAAAAATAAATAGGCTTTCTATGGCCCACTATTTGTGAGAGAGATGGCACGCTCAGGACTGGCACACAAGCCCAGAGGCCAATATTAATCTCCCACTTTTTTTTTTTTTCCAGGGAAAATTTATAAACCCAATAAAAAAAATAATAAATAGGCTTTCTATGGCCCACTATCTGAGAGAGAGAGATGGCACGCTTAGGACTGGCACACAAGCCCAAAGGCCAATATTAATCTCCCACTGATTGATTTATTGATTTTTTCAGGTAGAATTTAGAACCCAAATCAACCAAAAAAATAAATAGGCTTTCTATGGCCCACTATTTGTGAGAGAGATGGCACGCTCAGGACTGGCACACAAGCCCAGAGGCCAATATTAATCTCCCACTTTTTTTTTTTTTTCCAGGGAAAATTTATAAACCCAATAAAAAAAATAATAAATAGGCTTTCTATGGCCCACTATCTGAGAGAGAGAGATGGCACGCTTAGGACTGGCACACAAGCCCAAAGGCCAATATTAATCTCCCACTGATTGATTTATTGATTTTTTCAGGTAGATTTTGGAACCCAAATCAAGCAAAAAAATAAATAGGCTTTCTATGGCCCACTGAGAGATGGCACACACAGGAGTAAGGAGTGGCACACAAGCCCTGAGGCCAATATTTTTCTCCCACTGATTGATGTAGTGATTTTTTCAGGTAGATTTTAGAACCCAAATCAAGCAAAAAAATAAATAGGCTTTCTATGGCCCACTGAGTGAGAGATGACACAGACAGGGATGGCACTCTAGCAGAAATGCCAATCTTAATCTCCCACAAAAAAAAAAAAAAAAGGAACTGTCCTTCAATTACTATCTCCCTGCAGTAATCTCAGCCAGGTATGGCAGGCAGCAATAAGGAGTGGACTGATGCACAAATTAAATAAAAAGTGTGGACAAACAAACAAGATAGCTGTGCAGAAAGGAAGGAACAAGAGGATTTGTGCTTTGAAAAAAGCAGTTGGTTTGCACAGCGGCGTACACACAGCAATGCAGCTATCAGGGAGCCTTCTAGGGCAGCCCAATGAGCTACAGCGCTGAGGGGAAAAAAAAAAAAATGTAGCTTCCACTGTCCCTGCACACCGAAGGTGGTGTTGGGCAGTGGAAATCGCTACAGCACAAGCGGTTTGGTGGTTAATGGACCCTGCCTAACGCTATCCCTGCTTCTGACGAAGCGGCAGCAACCTCTCCCTAGGCTCAGATCAGCAGCAGTAACATGGCGGTCGGCGGGAACGCCCCTTTATAGCCCCTGTGACGCCGCGGACAGCAAGCCAATCACTGCAATGCCCTTCTCTAAGATGGTGGGGACCAGGACCTATGTCATCACGCTGCCCACACTCTGCGTTTACCTTCATTGGCTGAGAAATGGCGCTTTTCGCGTCATTGAAACGCGACTTTGGCGCGAAAGTCGCGTACCGCATGGCCGACCCCGCACAGGGGTCGGATCGGGTTTCATGAAACCCGACTTTGTCAAAAGTCGGCGACTTTTGAAAATGTTCGACCCGTTTCGCTCAACCCTAGTGCTGACCGCAAAGATACCTTTTCTATCCTCAGTCTGTTTAGTAAGTCTGGCCTCCCTTTGCTGAAACCTGTTTCATCTCTGTGTTTGTGACTTTCATCTTAACTCACAGTCAATATATGTGGGGGGCTGCCTTTTCCTTTGAGGAATTTCTCTGAGGCAAGGTAGGCTTTATTTTCTATCTTTAGGGCTAGTTAGCTCTTAGGCTGTGAAGAGGCGTCTAGGTCGTGTTAGGTACGCTCCAAGGCTATTTCTAGTTGTGTGATAGGATTAGGGGTTGCGGTCAGCAGAGTTCCCACTTCCCAGAGCTTGTCCTGTGTGAGTTTAACCATCAGGTCGTCCTGGGTGCTCTTAACCAACAGGTCCATAACAGGAGACGCAGCACAGGTGTCCAAAAACAACGCCTTGGTGCTGGGCGCAGCTTCCTGAGCGTTGTTATTTGCTGTACAGGAGTCTGCGCTCTTGTGATCCCTTGGCCATGCGCTGTGAGCGCTGCCTGTCTTCTCACCTCATTTCATGTTGGCCGGTGCGGTTATCGATGGCCATGAATCCCAGACCTCCAGTGTGTTTTCAAAAATTCACTCTGCGAGGCTGGGATTCATGGCCTTGTGCAGTAAATATGTTTGCCGCTCATACATGTCCTTACACCTGCTTCAGACTGGGCGGCCTCAGCTGATCCCTTATTGCATGCCGCGGCCCTGAGGCCGCACAGTCTGAAGAAGGCGGAAGGAGATGAGAGAAGACAGGCGAACATATGCACTGCACATGCCCATCAATCACACCCTCGCAGTCAAAATAGATCAGACAATGAGGGGCGTTGTGTCGGGCAGGGCGGACGCACAGGCACAGCCAGCCAATCAATGATGTCAGAAGACGGGCAGCGCTACCAAGGGGGGTGCTGCGTGTCATGAAAAAGGAAAGTCACACCTTAGGGACATTGTAATGGTCTGTAATGAGACACATTTTGTACGTGTTAAATTCCACGTGGGCAAGGAGAAAAAGTCAGCCACCTTGTACAAATGCAGCATTACTGCTGTACAAGGTGGCTGTTATACATAGAAAAACCTGGGGGGGCAGGTTCCCTTTAATTTCGGTTCAGGTGCCTGCATGGCGTTTGCAGGACACGTTGCCGGCTACACAGCAGGGGAATAGCTGCCGTTGCTGAACCCCACTGACACATTGGCGGGTGTTTTTCTCTGTGCAGCTAGCACGTCCGGGCAACAACTGGCGGTGTTAGAGCCCAGGGTCAGCAGGAGGAGGAGAGGAGCAGAGTGTAGGCCAAAGCCTGCACTGGTGGAAGCTTTAGGTCTGTTGTGTCTGCGTGGCGTTTGCAGGACACGTGTTAGGTCTCGAGTTCCCGCTTCTGCACAGGGGGAATCTCGAGTCATCTCCGCTGCGGTCTCCCATTCTTATCCAGCCGCAGTGGAGTCTGCTCAGCAGGGACGTCGGTCCCAGCGTCTTGCTCGGTCTCAATCTGTACAGAGAGTTACTGCTGCTTCTTCAGCTTCTGCCATTAAAGCCAGTGCTGGTCAGCAGCGAGCAGACTTCTCTGGGACTAAGTCCTTGTCTGCACACACTGAGCATGCCCAGGGCAAGATCTCCCGTTGGAGATCGAGGGTCATGTGCTCAGGCCCTGCAGCACATTCCATTGGTCCTCTTGGCAGGTCTTGGAAGGGCAAAGTTTCTGTGGCCACTTCCTGTGCTGCAACTATATAAACTGCGCATGACCGCACGGCCATGCGCTAGTGTACATTTGCATACGTGTGTTTGTTGTGAGTGCAAGTCGTCCTTGGATACCCCTTCCCTATTGAATGACTGTTCGCGGAAGGTGTATGGTTGCTATCTAGCGCCCGACTTATCCTACAGCACAAATCACACATTGCAGCGTCCGGTTGCTGTGACCGCCAGTACGGCGCCGTGCACTTCCTCTGTGCTTTCCTTACCCAAGCCTGGGTGGTTAGTGGCGTTCGTCAGTGCGGCACCGCATGCACTCTTGTGCCCTAATATTGGTATTTAGCTTCCTTACACACCCAGTTGCGGTGTTGTGCCAGCAAGGGTCTAATCGGACTTCAATCCTAGTTGGGGTTGAGTTCGCTGACTACTTGCTCGCGCTCTATGTGCGGTACCGCGATCCTGTGACGCAACAGGATCGCTTCCTTCACGCTGGGTGAAGTCTAACCCATGTGTGTATACCTATGAGTACCGCCATATAGTCCGTCATTACTTGGCAGCAGGTTCCATCTCTGCACGGTGGACCCCGGGCTGCGAACGCACCATACTCTATCTGTCTCATTATTTGGTGCGTTCCGCTAGCCCTAACATTACACTAGCGCCAGGGTCTGGCTAGTAATGACGGACAAACAGCAATCCTTGCGGTATATCCAGCAGCTGGAGGGTAGGTTGGCGGCTCTTGAGAGCGCAACCTCAGCTGTGGATGTTACCGCAGTTGCTGTACAGGCTGCTAGCGTGGCTGCAGCAACCCTGTCCATTGCCACCCCTGCTCCGACATTTTCTCGCCTCCCGCTGCCAGAAAAATTTTCTGGTGATAGCAAATTTTGTAGGGGATTTGTGAGTCAGTGCTCTATTCACCTCGAGCTCCTGGCTGCACGTTTTCCCACAGAGCGGGCTAAGGTGGGATTTATAGTGTCTCTCTTGTCGGACAGGGCGTTGGAATGGGCTACGCCGCTGTGGGAGCGTGGCGATCATGTGGTGCAGAGTGCTCCGCTGTTTCTGAGCACTCTGAAACAGGTCTTTTTAGGACCTCAAGTCACCCATGATACTGCGCTCCAACTGCTGGCATTAACTCAGGGTGAGTCCTTGGTCAGTCATTTTGCCGTCCAATTCCGCACTTTAGCTTCTGAGCTGGATTGGTCGGATAAAGCTCTTATCCCCATATTTTGGAGGGGCCTGGCTGACCACGTTAAGGACGCTCTGGCCACTAGGGAGATTCCTGCCACACTGGAGGAGTTAATAACTGTCTCCACTCGAATTGACCTCCGTTTTAACGAGCGGAGGTTAGAGCGAGCCCAGTGTAGGCAGAGGTTTTGGCTGGCTCCTACCTTCGCCAAACCTCTGGAATCTCCGATCCTGGTTCCTGAGTCACATGAGGCCAGGGAAGTGTCACAAGCGGGATCTAAGTCCCGGACCGCTTGTGCACGCAAGGTCTGTCATGTTTGCCAGCAGTCAGGACATCTAGCCACCAGATGTTCTCAGCGGTCGAGGAAACGTCAGCGTCTAGTGGTAGTAGGTGGAGGTACACTAGACACGGCGACGTTTGCCTCTAAATTGTCCTTTAAGGGGACAATTACTATAGGCTCATTCTCCCACTCGGTAGAGCTCTGCGTGGATTCTGGGGCGGAGGGCAATTTTATGCCTTCTGCCTTCGCCCAACGTCACGCAATACCCCTGGTTATGCTAGTTCAACCAGTAACGGTACGAGTGGTGAATGGGTCGACACTGCCCTCACGGATAACACACCAGACCATCCCTTTTACTCTGTCCATGTCGCCATCTCATCAGGAGATTATATCTCTGCTCGCCATTCCTGAGGGAATTGATGAGGTCCTGTTGGGAATACCTTGGCTACGGTACCACTCTCCTCATATCGAGTGGTCCTCTGGCAGAATCCTGGGATGGGGCGAATCTTGTGGGGGTAGGTGTCAGAGGGAGTGCGTTCAGGTTGCTACTACAGAGGTACCCGCAGATCTTTCCTTTCTCCCCAAGCAGTATTGGTCTTATGCAGACGTGTTCTCCAAAAAGGCGGCGGAGATCCTTCCGCCCCATCGCCCCTATGACTGTCCTATTGATCTCTTGCCTGGTGCTGAGCCTCCCCGGGGTCGAGTCTATCCGCTATCTCTCCCGGAGATGGAGGCAATGTCACAGTACATCCAGGAAAATCTGGCAAGAGGATTCATTAGGAAGTCAGTGTCACCTGCTGGGGCAGGGTTCTTCTTCGTGCAGAAGAAGAATGGGGAATTGCGTCCATGCATAGACTACAGGGGTCTTAACGCCATCACAGTTAAAAATAAGTATCCTTTGCCCTTGATATCTGAGCTCTTCGATAGGCTTCGGGGAGCAAGGGTATTTACTAATCTAGATCTGCGGGGTGCTTACAACCTGATTCGCATCCGTGAGGGGGACGAATGGAAGACGGCTTTTAACACCAGGGATGGGCACTATGAATATCTGGTGATGCCCTTCGGGCTCTGTAATGCCCCAGCCGTTTTCCAAGACTTTGTGAACGATATCTTCCGGGATATGCTTTCCACCTCGGTCGTAATCTATCTGGATGATATTTATAGTGCTTTGGCACAAAGCACTATATTGTTATTCCACCGTAGACAACTTCTTATTATTATTATTCAGTCCGCAATTAATGCGGCCCGAACCGCTGCACGCACAGACTCCAGTGAGGTGTCATTTCGAAGCCAGCGTTCCTGGGAGGTGTGCTAAGTATTTTTCGTGTCGATCGGATTTGTAGTTTTGGCGCAATTGGCGTTTGAAAATTTTGTCTCAATGCATTTCAATGGGGAAATCTTGCCACAAGCTTATAATGGCAGTTATTTTGAAATTGCCTCAGAAATCAGCCCAACTGCCACCTGGCTGATTAGCTCATTGATATGCGAAGTCAGACCCTGTTACTATGCCAACGCCTACGAACTCTACATAACCCCACTAGGACACAGGTTTGCCAGATAATATCAGCTCTTAAAGTGACCCGCGCACCAAATTGTTACCTGAGGTGCCAGCCCACCAAATCGGACCCAGAGTGACCCCGCCCACCAAATCCGTCCCTGAGGTGCCCCGCCCACCAAATCGGACCCAGAGGGTAAGTGCACCCCGCCCCGTATGTGCAAAAGTAAGTGCACCCCTGCCCCATGTGTGCAAAAGTAAGTGCACCCCTTGTGTATGCAAAACTAAGTTCACCCCCACCCCATATGTGCAAAAGTAATTGCACCTCCACCCCAAGTGTGTAAAAGTAAGTGCACCCCCGCCCTGTGTGTGCAAAGGTAAGTGCACCCCCGCCCCCGTGTGTGCAAAAGTAAGTGCACCCTGCCCCGTGTGTGAAAAGTAAGTGCGCCCCCGGCCCCGGATGTGCAAAAGTAAGTGCACCCCCGGTCCCGGGTATGCAAAAGTAAGTGCGCCCCCGCCCCCGTGTGTGCAAAAGTAAGTGCACCCCCGGTCCCGGGAGTGCAAAAGTAAGTGCACCCTGCCCCGTGTGTGAAAAGTAAGTGCGCCCCCGGCCCCGGATGTGCAAAAGTAAGTGCACCCCCGGTCCCGGGAGTGCAAAAGTAAGTGCGCCCCCGCCCCCGGGTGTGCAAAAGTAAGTGCACCCCCGGTCCCGGGAGTGCAAAAGTAAGTGCGCCCCCGCCCCCGTAGGTGCAAAAGTAAGTGCACCCCCGCCCCCGTGTGTGCAAAAGTAAGTGCACCCTGCCCCGTGTGTGAAAAGTAAGTGCGCCCCCGGCCCCGGATGTGCAAAAGTAAGTGCACCCCCGGTCCCGGGAGTGCAAAAGTAAGTGCGCCCCCCCCCCCCCCCCGTGTGTGCAAAAGTAAGTGCACCCCCGGTCCCGGGAGTGCAAAAGTAAGTGCGCCCCCGCCCCCGTGTGTGCAAAAGTAAGTGCACCCCTGGTCCCGGGAGTGCAAAAGTAAGTGCGCCCCCGCCCCCGTGTGTGCAAAAGTAAGTACACCCCCGCCCCCGTGTGTGCAAAAGTAAGTGCACCCTGCCCCGTGTGTGAGAAGTAAGTGCGCTCCCGGCCCAGGATGTGCAAAAGTAAGTGCGCCCCCGGCCCCGGGTATGCAAAAGTAAGTGCGCCCCCGGCCCCGGGTATGCAAAAGTAAGTGCGCCCTGGGTGTGCAAAAGTAAGTGCGCCCCGGGTGTGCAAAAGTAAGTGCGCCCCGGGTGTGCAAAAGTAAGAGCGCCCCGGCTGTGCAAAACTAAGTGGGCCCCGGCTGTGCAAAAGTAAGTGCGCCCCCGGTCCCGAGGGTGAAAAGTAAGTGCACCCGAGGTCCCGTGGGTGAAAAGTAAGTGCACCCCCAGTCCCGTGGGTGAAAAGTAAGTGCACCCCCGGTCCCGTGTGTGAAAAGTAAGTGCACCCCCAGTCTCGTGGGTGAAAAGTAAGTGCACCCTCGGTCCCTTGGGTGAAAAGTAAGTGCACCCCCGGTCCCGTGAGTGAAAAGTAAGTGCACCCCCAGTCTCGTGGATGAAAAGTAAGTGCACCCTCGGTCCCTTGGGTGTAAAGAAAGTGCACCCCCGGTCCCATGAGTGAAAAGTAAGTGCACCACCGGTCCCGTGTGTGAAAAGTAAGTGCACCCTCGGTCCCGTGGGTGAAAAGTAAGTGCACCCCCGCTGCCATATGTGAAAAGTAAGTGCACCCCCGATCCCGTGTGTGAAAAGTAAGTGCACCCCCGATCCCGTGTGTGAAAAGTAAGTGCACCCTCGGTCCCGTGTATTAAAAGTAAGTGCACCCCTGTTCCCGTGTGTGAAAAGTAAGTGCACCCCGGCACCGAATGTGCAAAAGTAAGTGCGCCCCCGGCCCCCGGGGTGCAAAAATAAGTGCGCCCCGGGTGTCCCGTGGGTCAAAAGTAAGTACACCCTCGGTCCCTTGGGTGAAAAGTAAGTGCACCCCCGGTCCCGTGTGTGAAAAGTAAGTGCACCCCCGGTCCCGTGTGTGAAAAGTAATTGCACCCCCGGTCCCGTGTGTGAAAAGTAAGTGCACCCCCGGTCCCGTGGGTGAAAAGTAAGTGCACCCCCGGTCCCGTGGGTGAAAAGTAAGTGCACCCCTGGTCCCGTGTGTGAAAAGTAAGTGCACCCGCGGTCCCGTGGGTGAAAAGTAAGTGCACCCCCGATCCCGTTTGTGAAAAGTAAGTGCACCCCCGGTCCCGTGTGTGAAAAGTAAGTGCACCCTCGGTCCCGTGGGTGAAAAGTAAGTGCACCCTCGGTCCCGTGGGTGAAAAGTAAGTGCACCCAGGTCCCGTGTGTGAAAAGTAAGTGCACCCCCGGTCCCGTGTGTGAAAAGTAAGTGCACCCCCGGTCCCGTGTGTGAAAAGTAAGTGCACCCCCGGTCCCGTGGGTGAAAAATAAGTGCACCCCCGGTCCCGTGAGTGAAAAGTAAGTGCACCCCCGCTGCCATATGTGAAAAGTAAGTGCACCCCCGATCCCGTTTGTGAAAAGTAAGTGCACCCCCAGTCCCGTGTGTGAAAAGTAAGTGCACCCCCGGTCCCGTGTGTGAAAAGTAAGTGCACCCCCGGTCCCGTGTGTGAAAAGTAAGTGCACCCGCGGTCCCGTGTGTGAAAAGTAAGTGCACCCCTGTTCCCGTGTGTGAAAAGTAAGTGCACCCCAGATCCCGTGTGTGAAAAGTAAGTGCACCCCCGATCCCGTTTGTGAAAAGTAAGTGCACCCCCGGTCCCGTGTGTGAAAAGTAAGTGCACCCCCGGTCCCGTGTGTGAAAAGTAAGTGCACCCCCGGTCCCGTGGGTGAAAAGTAAGTGCACCCCCGGTCCCGTGGGTGAAAAATAAGTGCACCCCCGGTCCCGTGAGTGAAAAGTAAGTGCACCCCCGCTGCCATATGTGAAAAGTAAGTGCACCCGGTCGCGTGGGTGAAAAGTAAGTGCACCATCAGTCCCGTGGGTGAAAAGTAAGTGCACCCCCGGTCCCGTGGGTGAAAAGTAAGTGCACCCTCGGTCCCGTGGGTGAAAAGTAAGTGCACCCCCAACCCCGTGGGTGAAAAGTAAGTGCACCCCAGGTCCTGTGGGTGAAAAGTAAGTGCATCCCCGGTCACGTGGGTGAAAAGTGCACCCCCGCTGCCATATGTGAAAAGTAAGTGCACCCCAGATCCCGTGTGTGAAAAGTAAGTGCACCCCCGGTCCCGTGTGTGAAAAGTAAGTGCACCCCCGGTCCCATGGGTGAAAAGTAAGTGCACCCCGGGTCCCGTGTGTGAAAACTAAGTGCACCCCTGGTCCCGTGGGTGAAAAGTAAGTGCACCCAGGTCCCGTGTGTGCAAAAGTAAGAGCGCCCCCACCCCCAAATCGGACCCCAAGTGACCCCGCCACCCAAATCGAACCCAGAGTGGCCCCACCCACCAAATCGGACCCAGAGTGGCCCCGCCCACCAAATCGGACCCAGAGTGGCCGCGCCCACCAAATCGGACCCAGAGTGGCCCCGCCCACCAAATCGGACCCAGAGTGGCCCCACTCACCAAATCGGACCCCCAGGGGCTCCGCCCGCATATCGGACCCCGAGGGGCTCCACCCGCAAATCGGACCCCGAGGGGCCCCGCCCGCCAAATCAGACCCCCAGGAGCCCCGCCCACCAAATCGGACCCCCAGGGCCCATGCCCACCAAATCGGACCCCGCCCACCAAATCGGACCCCGAGTGGCCCCGCCCACCAAATTGGACCTGAGTGGCCCCGCCCACCAAGTCGGACCCAGAGTGGCCCCGCCCACCAAATCGGTTCCTATGGTGCCCCGCCCACCAAATCGGACACAGAGTGGCCCCGCCCACCAAATCGGACCCAGAGTGGCCCCGCCCACCAAATCGGACCCAGAGTGGCCCCACCCACCAAATCGGTTCCTATGGTGCCTCGCCCACCAAATCGGACCCAGAGTGTCCCCGCCCACCAAATCGGACCCAGAGTGGCCCCACCCACCAAATAGGCCCCTGAGGGGCCCCGCCCAGTAAACCAGCATCTGAAGGGCACCCAAGTGTGAAAGTCTTGCAGAGGCAGCCCGGGTACCATTCCAAAGCACTATCTGTAGTTCCTTCAGGAAATACCCATCTAGTCTCATCTACTCTCCAGATATTGACTCCCACCGGAGAGATGTTTGCAAAGTCTTCGACCTCCTACGGGCGAACTCCCTCTATGCCAAGTTGGAGAAGTGTATGCTTGAGCAGGAGTCCTTACCTTTCCTAGGCTACATCATCTCTGCCCAGGGATTGGCTATGGATTCTGCCAAACTACAGGCTATGATGGACTGGCAGGAACCCCATTCTCTTAAAGCGGTGCAGCGCTTTATGGGGTTCATTAATTATTATCGCCAGTTCATTCCGCACTTCTCAACTTTGGTAGCTCCCTTGGTTGCCCTCACCAAGAAGGGGGCGAATCCCAAATTGTGGTCTGAGGAAGTCTCCAAGGCCTTTAACTCTGTAAAGTCACACTTCGCTAGCGCTCCCATCCTACATCGCCCCGATGTTAATAAGCCATTTATCATGGAGGTGGATGCCTCTTCTGTTGGTGCTGGAGCAGTCCTCTTCCAAAAGGATGCTCAAGGTCGGAAGCATCCTTGCTTCTTTTTCTCCAAGACCTTCTCACCAGCAGAGAGGAATTATTCCATCGGGGACAGGGAGTTGCTAGCCATGAAGTTGGCTTTCTCGGAGTGGAGACATCTCTTGGAGGGAGCACGTTTTCCCTTCCAAGTCTTCACAGACCATAAAAATTTGGTGTACCTGCAGACAGCCCAGCGGTTGAATTCTCGCCAGGCCAGATGGTCCTTATTCTTCTCCCAGTTTCATTTCACCCTCCATTTTCTTTCTGGGGAGAAGAACATTCGGGCCGACGCTCTCTCTCGCTCCGTTGTGTCATCTGCGGAGGAGGAGGAGGAACCTCGGCTTATTGTCCCCACCGAGAGCTTGAGAACTGTGGCCCCGGTTTCGCTAGAGTCTGTGCCTCCGGGCAAGACTTTTGTACCATCCAGTTTGTGACCGGAGGTTCTCTCTTGGGCACACTCGTCCAGGGTGGGTGGACATTTTGGTACCAAAAGGACATCTGAGTTACTGGCGAGGACATACTGGTGACCGCATATGGCTCGTGATGTCGCAGAGTATGTTCGGGCGTGTGTCTCTTGCGCCAAGAACAAGACTCCTCGGCAACGGCCAGCTGGTTTGCTTTATCCTCTGCCGGTGGCGGACAGGCCCTGGGAGATGGTCGGGATGGACTTTGTGGTGGGCTTACCCAAGTCTCGTAACTGCACCATTATCTGGGTGATCACCGACCATTTTTCCAAAATGGTGCACTTGGTGCCTCTTCCACGGCTACCTTCTGCACGGGCGTTGGCTGTCTTGTTCGTCAAGCATATCTTTCGCCTACACGGTATGCCAGACAAAATTGTTAGTGACCGGGGTCCCCAGTTTGCGTCTCGATTCTGGAGAGAGCTTTGTCGTCTACTCAGTATTGAGTTGAATCTCTCTTCGGCATATCATCCCGAGACGAATGGGTTGGTAGAGAGGGCCAACCAGACCTTGGTCACATATTTACGACATTTTGTTTCTGCCAGGCAGGATGACTGGGCATCCTTGCTACCGTGGGCAGAGTTTGCACTTAACAATGCCGTAGTCGACTCCACCGGTCAGACTCCATTCCTCCTAAATTACGGCCAGCATCCGCGTGTTCCTGTGCCCATGCCTGTGTCTTCTGCTGATTCCAGGGTGGCAGACTGGGCTGTGGAGGCACGGGACATTTGGGACTGCACGCAGGATGCCATTCGGGCCTCCAAGGAGAGAATGAGGTCCTCTGCCAATGTTCATCGGCGCCCCGCTCCGACCTTTGCTCCTGGCGACTTGGTGTGGCTCTCCGCCCGTAACATCAGGCTGCGAGTTGAGTCCACTAAGTTTGCTCCTCGCTACTTGGGTCCCTTCAAGGTTCTCGAACAGGTTAATCCTGTGGTCTACCGTTTGGCTCTTCCTCCACGCTTGGTTATCACCGACACCTTTCATGTGTCCCTCTTGAAACCCGTATACATGTCCCGGTTTTCCGAGTCATCTGCCGGGACATCGGGTTCGTCTACGGACGATTACGAGGTGAACGCTATTTTAGGGTGCAAGGTGGTACGCGGCAAAAAGTTCTATCTGGTGGATTGGAAGGGTTATGGCCCAGAGGACAGGTCATGGGAGCCTGCTGAAAACATTCGGGCCCCACAGCTCATTGCTGCCTTCGAGCGTAGCGAGGCCCAAGGAGGGGGGGGCCCTAGGAGGGGGGGTAATGTTAGGTCTCGAGTTCCCGCTTCTGCACAGGGGGAATCTCGAGTCATCTCCGCTGCGGTCTCCCATTCTTATCCAGCCGCAGTGGAGTCTGCTCAGCAGGGACGTCGGTCCCAGCATCTTGCTCGGTCTCAATCTGTACAGAGAGTTACTGCTGCTTCTTCAGCTTCTGCCATTAAAGCCAGTGCTGGTCAGCAGCGAGCAGACTTCTCTGGGACTAAGTCCTTGTCTGCACACACTGAGCATGCCCAGGGCAAGATCTCCCGTTGGAGATCGAGGGTCATGTGCTCAGGCCCTGCAGCACATTCCATTTGTCCTCTTGGCAGGTCTTGGAAGGGCAAAGTTTCTGTGGCCACTTCCTGTGCTGCAACTATATAAACTGCGCATGACCGCACGGCCATGCGCTAGTGTACATTTGCATACGTGTGTTTGTTGTGAGTGCAAGTCGTCCTTGGATACCCCTTCCCTATTGAATGACTGTTCGCGGAAGGTGTATGGTTGCTATCTAGCGCCCGACTTATCCTACAGCACAAATCACACATTGCAGCGTCCGGTTGCTGTGACCGCCAGTATGGCGCCGTGCACTTCCTCTGTGCTTTCCTTACCCAAGCCTGGGTGGTTAGTGGCGTTCGTCAGTGCGGCACCGCATGCACTCTTGTGCCCTAATATTGGTATTTAGCTTCCTTACACACCCAGTTGCGGTGTTGTGCCAGCAAGGGTCTAATCGGACTTCAATCCTAGTTGGGGTTGAGTTCACTGACTACTTGCTCGCGCTCTATGTGCGGTACCGCGATCCTGTGACGCAACAGGATCGCTTCCTTCATGCTGGGTGAAGTCTAACCCACGTGTGTATACCTATGAGTACCGCCATATAGGCTGTCATTACTTGGCAGCAGGTTCCATCTCTGCACGGTGGACCCTGGGCTGCGAACGCACCATACTCTATCTGTCTCATTATTTGGTGCGTTCCGCTAGCCCTAACAACACGTTGCCGGCTACACAGCAGGGGAACAGCTGGCGTTGCGGAACCCCACTGACACATCAGCGAGTGTTTTTTCTGTGTAGACAACACTTCCAGGTGACAACTGACAGTGTTGAAACCCAGGGAATCAAAGAGGAGCAAAGTGTAGGCCGAAGCCTGCACTGGAGGCAGGAAAATGTCTGTTATTGTGCCAGCGTGGCTTGTGCAGGACACGTTGCCGGCTACACAGCAGAGGAACAGCTGGCGTTGCTGAACCCCACTGACACATTGGCAAGTGTTTTGCTCTGTGCAGCTAGCACTTCCGGGCAACAACTGGTGGTGTTAGAGCCCAGGGTCTGCAGTAGGAGCAGCGTGTAAGCCGAAGCCTGCAGTAGAGCAAGTTGAAAGGGAACCTTTAACCCCCCCCCCAGGCATTTGTTGCTGAAAGAGCCATCTTGTACAGCAGTAATACTGCACATGGAAAATGGTGGCTCTTAAAATTATGCTCCTTGCAAACACTGAAGTACACAGTCATATAATGTGTCCCCTCACACCGTTAAACCGTCCCGGAGGTGGGACTTTCCTTTGTAATGTGACACAGCACAGCCGTAATTCCAACCCCCTTGGGGCCATGTGCCACCTCCTCAACGTTGTTTGATGCTGTCACGGAGCCCGCACTGTAATGTTATCCCTTGGCCATGCACACTTAGCGGTGCCCGTCTTCTGACATCATTTAGGTGTCAGGCTGGCAGTGCCTGTGCGTCCAAGCTGCCCGAGATCCAACCTCGCAGTGTCATCTAATGTAATCCCACTGCGGGCCTGGGATCCATGGGCATGCGCAGTGCATATCATCGCCTCTCAATTCCCTCCTTCTTTAGACTGTGCGGCGTCACGGCCGTGGCATGTTATTAGGGATCAGCTGACGCCGCCTAGTCTGAAGAAGCGTGAAGAAGGGGAGTGAGAGGCTAGTATATGCACTGCGCATGGCCATGGATACCAGGCCCACTGTGGGATCACATTAGACGACACTGCCAGGTGGGATTTCGGGCAGCGTGGACGCACAGGCGCAGCCAGGATGACAACAAATGATGTCAGAGGGCGGGCAGCGCAAACTGTGCATGGCCAAGGGATAACATAACAGCGCAGGGTCCGTGACAGAATCAAACAATGCTAAGGAGACAGCGCACGGAGCCAAGGGGGTAGAAATGACGGCTGTGCTGTGTCACATTACAAAGGAAAGTCCCACCTCTGGGACGGTTTGACGGTGTGAGGCAACACATTACATGAGTGTGTAGTTCAGCGTTTCCAAGGAGCATAATTTAAAGAGTGACCTTTTCCTTGTGCAGTATTAGTGCTGCACAAGGTGGCTCTTTCAGTAACAAACGCCTAGGGGGGGGGGGACAGGTCCCCTTACATTTTAGTTGTGCCAGCGTGGAGGTCGCATGACACGTTGCCGCACACACAGCTGGGGATCAGCTGACGTTACTGAACCCCAATAACAGAGGAGCGACTGCTGACTGTGCAGACAGCACTTCCAGGCACCAACTGGCGGTGTTAGAGCCCAGGGACAGCAGGAGGAGCAGATTGGAGGTATTGCCGCACACACAGCTGGGGATCAGCTGACGTTACTGAACCCCAATAACAGAGGAGCGACTGCTGACTGTGCGGACAGCACTTCCAAGCACCAACTGGCGGTGTTAGAGCCCAGGGACAGCAGGAGGAGCAGAGGAACAGAGTGTAGGCCGAAGCCTGATTGGAGCAAGTTGAAAGGGAACCTTTAACCCCCCCCCCCCTAAGACGTTTGTAGCTGAAAGAGCCATCTTGTGCAGCACTAAGGATACAAAAGGAAAAGGTTGCTCTTTTAATTATGCTCCTTGCAAACACAGAAGTAAACACTAAAAATGTGTCCCCTTATACCGTAAAACCGTCCCGGAGGTGCGAATTTCCTTCGCCTCCTCAGCGTTATTTTAATCTGTCACGGACCCTGCGCTGTTCTGTTATCCCTTGGCCATGCCCAATTTGCGCTGCCTGTCTTCTGACATAATTTGGTGTCAGGCTGTCAGTGCCTGTGCGTCCACGCTGCCCCAGATCCCACCTCGCAGTGTCGTCTAATGTAATCCCACTGCGGGCCTTGGATCCATGGGCATGCACAGTGCATATCCTCGCCTCTCACTCCCCTCCTTCCCTCTTCTTCAGACTGTGCGGCATCACGGCCGTGGCATGCTATTAGGGATCAGCTGACGGCGCACAGTCTGAAGAAGGCGGAGGGAGATGAGCGAGAGCCCGAGGGGAAGATATGCACTGCCCATGCCCATGGATCCCAGGCTCGCAGTGGGATTCAATCAGAAGACACTGCGAGGCGGGATCTCGGGCAGCGCGGGCGCACAGGCGCAGCTTGCCTGACACCAAATTATGTCAGAAGACAGGCATCGCAAATTGGGCATGGACAAGGGATAACAGAACAGCGTAGGGTCAGTGACAGCTTAAAACAACGCTGAGGAGGCAGCGCATGGCACCAAGGGGGTAGGAATGACGGCTGTGCTGCGTCACATTACGAAGGAAAGTCCCAGCTCCGGGACGGTATAACGGTATCAGTGAACACATTTTATAAGTGTTAAGTTCTGCGTGTGCAAGGAGCTAAACTAAATGAGCTACCTTTTCCTTGTGCAGCATTACTGCTGCACAAGGTGGCTCTTTCAGTAACAAACGCCGGGGGGGGGGGGGGACAGGTTCCCTTACATTTAGGTTGTTGTGCCAGCGTGGCGGTCGCAGGACACATTGCCGGCTACACAGCTGGGGATCAGCTGACGTTACTGAAACCCAATAACACTGGGTCGTATGTTTTGACTGTGCAGCCTGCACTTCTGAGCCGCAACTGGCGGTGTTGGAGCCCAGGAATAGCAGTTCAGGTAGTAGAAAGATGAACACATCAGGAGACCTGGATGACACCCAATTACTTAATCAGGCAGAGAAGTGGCAAATTCCTGCGAGACCCAGGCTGGTTCATTTTCAGAAAAGTAAGCCGGTCAACGTTATCGAAGGATAGTCGCATGCGACGGTCTGTTAGTACACCACCTGCGGCACTAAAGACACGTTCCGATAAGACACTAGCCGCAGGGCAAGCCAGCACCTCCAATGCATACTGGCTTAGCTCTGGCCAGGTATCCAGCTTAGAGACCCAAAACTTGAAAGGGGAAGAGCCGTCTGGGAGTACAGTAAGAGGGCAAGACATGTAGTCTGTCACCAGCTGACGGAACCGTTGCCTCCTGCTGACTGGAGCCGCCGGTGATGGTGTAGACATTTGGGGCGGGCACACAAAAGTTTGCCACAGTTGTGCCATACTGGTCTTGCCTTGGGCAGAGGCACTGCTTCTGCTCCCTCTTTGTGCAGAGCCTCCTCCACTGCCTCGACGCACTGAGCTGCTTTATAAAGCACTAGCAGCACTCCTCTCAGTTGGACGGGAGAAGATGATGGAATTCACCAGTATGTCGTGGTACTCCCGCATTTTACGCTCCCGGGTCAACGCTGGGATGAGGTTTTGGACGTTGTCCCGGTAGCGAGGATCGAGGAGGGTGAACACCCAATAATCAGGCATGTTGAGAATGTGGTCGATGCGGCGGTCGTTTCTCAGGCACTGCAGCATGAAATCAACCATGTGCTGCAGACTGCCAACTGGCCCAGAAACGCTGTCCCCTGCTTGAGACATCATCTCTGCCCGCTCGTCATCACCCCACCCTCGCTGTACACACTGACCACTGGACAATTGTGTAACTCCCTCCTCTGGACGGAGCTCTTCCTCCTCCATTGACTCCTCCTCATCCTCCTCACAAAGTGGCCCCTGCATACCCCTTTGTGAGGACACGTGGCGCTGACTCTCCAGAAGCTGATGGAAAAGGTGACTCCTCATCCTCCACCTCTTCCACAACATCATCCCTTAACGCTTGCAAAGTTTGTTGAAGCAGGCAGATAAGGGGGACAGTCATGCTGACTAGTGCATCATCTGCACTTGCCATCCGCGTGGAATAATGGAAAGGACGCAAAACCTGGCAGACGTCCTTCATAGTGGCCCACTCTGTGGTTGTGAAGTCTGATCGGCGCTGACCGACTTTTTTGCGCCTGATGCAGCTGGTACGCCATTACTGCTTGCTGCTGCTCACACAACCGCTCCAACATATGTAACGTGGAATTCCACCTGGTAGGTAGGTCACATATGATGCGGTGTTCCGGAAGGCAGAATCGGCGCTGCAGAGCAGCAATGCGGGATCTTGACAAGCTGGAACGCCGCAAGTGAGCACACTCTAGGCGGACCTTGTGCAGCAGTGCATCAAGATCCGGATAGTCCCTCAGAAAACTCTGCACAACCAAATTGAGCACATGTGCCAGACATGGGATGTGAGTGAGGTTGACAAGGGCCAAAGCTGCCACCAGATTTCGGCCATTGTCACACACTACCATGCCTGGCTGGAGATTCGCTGGCACAAACCACACATCGCTCTCCTGCTTGATGGCATTCCAGAGCTCCTGCGCTGTGTGGCTTCGATTCCCCAAAGAAACAAGTTTCAAGATGGCCTGTTGACGTTTGGCCACGGCTGTGCTCATGTCGGTCATAACAGGTAAACGTTCACGGATCCATGTGGAGGTGGACTGTGACGGCTCCTGCAGCGATGATTCTGAAGAACTTGTGTATGAGGAGGAGTCAATGCGTACAGACTGGATTCCTGCAATCCTTGGAGTGGGCAGGACACGTCCTGCGCCACTCGCACGATCTGTACCTGGCTCAACAATATTAACCCAATGGGCAGTGAGGTAAATGTATCGCCCCTGTCCATGTTGACTGGTCCACGCATCGGTGGTGAGGTGGACCTTGCTACTGACGGCAATCAGTAGCGCGTGTTTTATGTGTCCCTCCACATGCTTGTGCAGGGCAGGGACAGCTTGCCTGCAGAAGTAAAAGCGGCTGGGCACCTTGTACTGTGGGACTGCCAATGCCATCAAGTCACAGAAGCTGTCAGTCTCCACCAGCCTGAATGAGAGCATTTCCAGTGACAGAAGTTTGGCAATGCCTGCATTCAGAGCCTGTGCTCGGGGGTGGTTGGCCGAGAATGCCCGCCTTTTCTCCCATGCCTGTACTACCGATGGCTGTAGAGTAGACTGGGAGTGTGAGGATGACTGGGAATGTGGTGCTGTGGGTGGAATTACACTAGGTCTCTGGACAACAGTGCCAGAGGTTCTTCCCTGGCGATCCTGGGAGGAAGCCAAACCAGCTGTGCGTGAGCTGGAGGAAGAGGCAACACGAGCTGAAGAGGTGGTAGCTGCCGCTGTTGGTTGGCCTAGGTCTTCAGTGTGTTTTTGTAACTCCACCGCGTGCCTGGTCTGCACATGTTTCCACATATTTGTGGTATTGAGGTTGCTGACACTTTTACCTCTTTTGACTTTCTGATGACACAGCTTGCATTTGACAAAACAAATGTCATCTGCAACTGTGTCAAAAAAGGACTGGGCACTGCAAGTCTTGGGAGTGCCCTTTTTGGCTTTTGAAAGAGACAGGCTCCTAATGGGTGCCAAAGTGGAGGCTACAGGCTCCGCAGTCTTCCCCCTCCCTCTTTGACCCGTTAGGGGAATCTCTTCCTCAGAGCTGCTCCCACCACCTTCCTGTTCCTCAAGCCACGATGGGTCAAGGACCTCATCATCTCCACTACCCTCTGCCACTAACTGCTCCTCCTGGGTAGTCTCGGCAGCACAGTACGCACCAGAAAGCGGCACCTGAGTTTCATCATCAGATGCGTACTGCGCTGTGGTCACCGCAGGCATTGGCCCACCTGCCTCTTCAGAGTCAAAGAGACAAAGCTGTTGGGCATCACTGCACACTGCCTCTTCTTCCATTTCTCCAATGCTGCTTGGCTGGCCCCCTGTTTCCAAGCCAAGAGATTCAGAGAACAGAAGTAGAGATGGCTCCTGTCCTGGGCTCTCTGACTGCCTGGCCAATTTGGCAGGTGATGAAGAGACAGATGGCTGCTCTCCAGTGGTCTGTGCCTGAGAGGATGTGGCACTAATTGAAGTCGATGCCGATGCGTTAGCTGCCATCCATCCGACAACGGCTTCAATTTGATCTTCACGCAGCAGCGGTGCACGGCGCTCTCCGACAAAGCTGCGCATAAAGGACTGTTCCCTGCTGAAACTGAGTGATGATGAGTCACCGGTGCCCGCAGCAGGCACAGAATCACCACGTCCTCTCCCTGCTCCTCTCCCTGCTCCGCGCCCACGCCCACGTGCCTTACTCCCTGCCCTCTTCATCTTGGTTGACAGATAAAGATAAGCAGAAAAGTACTAAGGCCTTAGTGTGCTTATTCCTGAAATGCTCCTCCTAACAGGTGTAAGAAACATTAATGTTGTAAAGTGTGGATTAAACTTTATTATTGATAAAATGTGGCCTACACAAGTGTTAAGTGGTATTTGGTGAACTTTACTTTTTTTTTTTCTGCAGATCGGGCTACAGAGCGACTTTAACTCACACGGGGACCGTGCAGACAGCCGTAAACGGCGCTGCAAGGCCCAAAAACACTCCTCTAGGTTATCCTATGTAGTGTTTTTCCACTATTTAGCTGGAGATGGGTGGAAAGACACTAATAGGAAATTTAAAAAAAAATTTTCAACAGGCTGCACTATTTGAAAAAAAGGACAAGTTATTTAACGGTATGAGGCAGTAACGCACCCTGAGCTGAATACAACCCGCTGTGGCTGCACACAGACTACAGGGTGAGCTGCGCTCACACGGAGACCGTGCAGACAGCCGTAAACGGCGCTGCAAGGCCCAAAAACCCTACTCTAGGTTATCCTATGTAGTGTTTTTCCACTATTTAGCTGGAGACGGGTGGAAAGACACTAATAGGAAATTTTTGGAAAAATTTTCAGCAGGCTGCACTATTTGAAAAAAAGGAAAAGTTTTTTCACGGTATGAGGCAGTGACGCACCCTGAGCTGAATACAACCGGCTGTGGCTGCACACAGACTACAGGGCGAGCTGCGCTCACACGGAGACCGTGCAGACAGCCGTAAACGGCGCTGCAAGGCCCAAAAACCCCCCTCTAGGTTATCCTATGTAGTGTTTTTCCACAATTTAGCTGGAGACGGGTGGAAAAACACTAATAGGAAATTTTAGAAAAAATGTGCAGCAGGCTGCACTATGAGCAAAAAAGGACAATGGATAGAACTGTATGAGGCAGTGTGAACCCCCCCTGAGCTGAATACAACCGGGTATATGGCTGCACACATACTACAGAGTGAGCTGCACACACACACACACACAGAGACCTTGCAGAACGCTGTTAAAACAGCGCTGCAAGGCAAGAGCAAGGTGAACACACAGCATTTGCTAAATTAGCCTTGGAAAAGCAAAATAAAGCAATTAGCTATCTCAACTGGCCCTCAGTTAGAACACAGCGTCCTGTCCCTAACTGAAATCACAGCAGAGTGAGCGCAAAATGGCGGCAGCGTTTTTTATAGTACATGGTGACATCATTTCAGCAGCCAATCACAGCCTTGCCAGTAGTTACATGCCTACCATGCTAAACAGGATGTGCCCACACTTCCATTCATTCCTCATTGGCTGCTGCGTGCAGTTTGAATTCTGGGAACTTCCGATTCCGGTATCCGATACGCGGAAAATATCGGAATTCGGTATCGGAATTCCGATACCGCAAATATCGGCCGATACCCGATACTTGTGGTATCGGAATGCTCAACACTAGCCATCACCATCTCCTCAGGCAAGGAATTCCAGATTCTCACTGCCCTAACAATAAAGAATCCTTTTCTATGTTGGTGGAAAAACCTTCTCTCCTCCAGATGCAGAGAATGCCCCCCTTGTGCCCGTCACCTTCATTGGCAGAAACAGATCCTCGGAAAGATATTTGCATTGTCCCCTTATATACTTATACATGGTTATTAGATCGCCCCTCAGTCATCTTTTTTCTAAACTAAATAATCCTAATTTTGCTAATCTCTCTGGGTATTGTAGTTCCCCTATCCCCCTTTATTAATTTGGTTAACCCTTTTCATGATGGGAAAATGTTCCAGTTTTGAGCCCTAATTTTGTACTTCCTTTTTTTCAAGAGCCATCATTTTTTATTTGTATGTCCATATAGACCAGGGGTGGGCAATTAATTTTCCCAAGGGGCCACATGAGACTGTGACTGTTGTGGAGGGCCGAACCAATAGGCCGAAATTAATTCTGCTCAATTTTAAAATATTATAATTATTATTCTATTGATAATTTTATTAATATTCATTGTATCACTTAATAATGAGCAGAATTAAGTATGCTGATGTCCCCTTATATATTGTTTGAACCCTAGCATAGCCCCTTCTGTATATCGTATGAGCCCCCCAACAGCCCCCTTATATGTGGTATGAGTCCCACACAGCCTCCCCCATATGCGACATAAGCCCCACACAGCCTCCCCATATAATGTATGAGCCCCACACAGCCTCCCCATATACACTGCATGTTGCCCCCATAGCCTCCCCATGTGCAGTATGTTGCCCCCATAGCCTCCCCATGTGCAGTATGTTGCCCCCATAGCCTCCCCATGTGCAGCATGCTGCCCCCATAGCCTCCCCTTGTGCAGCATGTTGCCCCCATAGCCTCCCCATGTGCAGCATGTTGTCCCCATAGCCTCCCCATGTGCAGCATGTTGCCCCCATAGCCTCCCCATGTGCAGCATGTTGCCCCCATAGCCTCCCCATGTGCAGCATGTTGCCCCCATAGCCTCCCCATGTGCAGCATGTCGCCTCTATATGCAGCACCAAGTGCCACATGTTGCCCTCATATGCAGCACCACGTGCAGCAACATGTCACCCTCCCATGTGCAGCAACATGTCACCCCATGTGTGCAGCACCATGTCCCACCCCCATAGCCTCCCCATGCCCACCCAAATAGCCCATACACATGAGAGAAAAAATGAACACCACATACTCACCTCGGTCCCGTTCCCTGGCGCTCTGCTTGTCTTCCTGTCTCCGGTGTGCTGACTCTTCGGTGTACACAGCTGACGCAATGAAGGGATGTCATTGCGTCAGCTGTTTCACAAGATGATTTTTGGTGGAATTGGCTGGAGGCCCCTCCTCCACCAGAGGAGTCAGCTGCGCAGCCTCACTTTGCCCAGCTCTGGTACAGACATATGAGGGCTTGTTTTTTGCAGGACGAGTTGTACTATTGAATGATACCATTGATTTTTACACATAGCGTACCTGAAAAAGGGAAACAAATTCCAAGTTCAGTGAAATTGTGAAAACCCCCCATAAATTCTGACATTTGTTTTTAATTGTTCTTACGGTCAGCATTTTGTGATAAAAATGACCTTGCAATATCATTCTGCTCATAAGTATGATCACCGCGAAACCAAGCGTCCATTTTTTTAAATTACCGTATTTTCTGGTGTATAAGACAACTGGGCATATAAGACGACCCCCAACTTTTCCATATAAAATATGGAATTTGGGATATGCCCGCCATATAAGATGGGGGTCATCTTATACGCCCAGAAATCTTATACGGCGTGTGGTTCCCAGGGTTTGGAGGAGAGGAGACTCTCCTTCAGACCCTGGGAACCATCCAGGATCGCTCCCTGCACACGCCGTACCCGGCGTATAAGACGACCCCCGACTTTTGGGACAATTTTTAGGGGTTAAAAAGTCGTCTTATACGCCGGGAAATACGGTATTTTAGTAGTGAAAAGAAATAGAAATTTGAGAAAAAAATGTTTGTGTCACCATCTTATGAGACCAGTAATGTTTCTATTTTTCGGCCGATGGAGTTGTGTGATAGGCTAGCTTATTTTTTGCAGGGCTAGATGACGTTTTTATTAGTACAATTTTAGGATAGATGTGACTTTTTGATCGCTTGTTACAGCTTTTTTGTGGAATTGTGGCAACCAGAAAAAAGGAAATTTCACATTCTTGAATTTTTTTCTGATTACGCTCCGTTCACACGTTGCGTTTTTTATGCAAATTTTCAGCTGCGTTTTAGGGTAGCAGCAAAGTCTATGAGATTTCAGAAATCTCATGCACACAGCTTGATTTTCTTGTCCTCAGTATTTTGCACAAAACCGTAGGTTTTGCAAAATGCCTCATGTCAGTTTTTCAGCTTTTTAGTAGTGTTTTTCACCTATTGAAAGCTATATAGTGCAAATAAACGCTGCAAAACGCAGTAATAACGCAATGTGTGAACGGTCTTTACTGATCTTTTTAATTGTTTTTATATTTTGATAGAGCTGAATTTTTAAAATTTTTAAACATGTTTATTTTCAATGGGGTACAAAAGGGATGATTTGAACTTTAAGGTATTTTTTTTTTAAATTTTCACTGTTATTGTTATTGCCCTTTGGGGACTTAAAGATGCGATAGTCTGATCGCCCGTGCTATATGCAGTGATGCCAAAGCATCGCTGTATATTGCAGAAATCACAGTCTCCTGTGGGGTTTCAAAAGAGCTCCGTAATGACAGGCACAGGGGTCATCAGCTGACCCCTGGCTGTCATGGCAATCCATCGGTGACCCGTGATCACATAACAGGTGCGCCGACGGGCAAAAGAATGATGCGCATGCATGTCGGCGCCACATGTTAAATGCAGCTGTCAGAGATTAACAGTAGCATCTAACATGCGCCATACATGTAAGGCGGATGTCATGAAGGGGTCAAATACCTGAGTGCCCCCTTCCCCACTGTGTCATGTAATTTCCTGAGGCTGAGGGCCCCTTCCCCAGATGGGAAATGGTGGGAGAGGCGAGACCCACAGTAAATTAGGAGACAGTGGGGAAGGGGGACGAAAGGAAATTAAACATTTTCTATGGGGGACCCCCACCTTGTGTCACCTTTAGATTGCATGGGGGAGCCTCCACTAACTACCTCAGTGGCTAGAGAACTATGCTGCAGGCTGCCTGCAGGCATCATCTATGTTACTTACACATTACTGTCTAAAGCCAGTCATCATAAATGTCCCTCAGCTCCAGTCTCAGACTATATATTGCTGTGCTGCTTGGGCATGACAGCCGACCAATCACAGCACAGATCATTGCCTGAGGTGTGATGTGAGGTCTCACAAAAAAAAACTAATGCTGATTGGCTGCATATCAGCCAATCAGCATTAGACCACCTCTGTCTACAGTTTATGATGAAGAGCCGGAGACCCAGTGCAAGAAACAGGTGCCTCACACAGCGGTGTCTCTGACTGTGCTGGCTGAAGTGAGGTCGACACTCCGCACGCTGCGCACGGGCCCGGCTCTTAGCAGATCAATAGAAGTCGGCGTCGGCAGCAGCAGGTGATGTGAAGGAGCTCGTGGCTGCACTTCACATTATTTGTTCCATACAGCCTGCGCACCACTGCCTGCTATAGAACAACGTGGGCACCGCTCGGTGCACACTATTGGCATGCAGGGCAGGAACAAATGAAGGAGGCTGGGGGCGGGTGTCCTGGCCCGAACATTAGGTGTTCGGTATGGATGCAGAACTTGAGGAAGCCACACGCGTTGGGCATTCCGGGCATCTTTAGCCCTGTCAGATGCAATGATTTTTCCATGACCCCGGTTATTTTCTTCCTCCTTGGCACACACCATTGGTAACTTTTATGCTTCTCATACTTACATTCGTTTTTCACACCTCTGATCTCTGCGTTCTATTCAGTACAGTATTTTTTACGGCATGAATTGATTTATACTATATGTGCTGCTGCATTTTGCACTTTATTAGGGTATTTTTGGCTTATCTGCCACTCATCTGCATGACTTTTGGATATGGGATGGACCCCACTCCTTCTTAAAACCACCATAACTACTGTAAACCTAGGTACTAAAATAAATACACAAAACACATTATTTTGGTTGTCAAAATGGCCACAGCTTTTATTCAAATCACAGGATTAAATAATCACAGTAGGAGTCAGGTGGAGTGCTAGTACATTGGGATTCACAAGTACTGCGATATCCCCAGCTGTCTGACATACAGCACCAGGACAGACAGCCATAAAGGGGCGGCACGCACTGGCTTGCCATTCAAGCAGAGCCAGTAAACTTTCAGGGCACCAATGACCCTATTATCCTCACTCCTGTGCTTAACCACTGTGCCCGCCCCTGATTGATGTTACCATTACAACGTCCTTGAGGCTGGCCACCAAAGCCGAGCCTGCTCACCACCATGAGGTTTTACATCCTCTATTAGTTAAAATGAGTCCACCTTAACTTGTCTGCAACTTCCACCTGACTCCTAAACCGCAAAGCCGTGACAGGTTATAAATTTCAAGTCTCATTTGACACTTTTTTTTTTTTTTTTTTTATAATTAAATCATTTTTGCAAACTTAAAAATTAGGAGTCCCTGCAAAAGCATTAATGGGACTAAACTTGGCAAACCCCCGACTCACAAAGAGTCATCCTACAGCGCTCAGGAGAGGAAAAACCCCCTGTGGAGGAAACCTCCAGGGAACCATGGCTGAAGGATTGCCCTTCCCTTGGGCTTAGAAGGTTGCCACAAATAATAACTCTTTATAGCCAATATACAATTGAACCTGGTACAAGATATACAATGACAAATTCAAAAATACAATAAAGCATTTATCATTATACAAGCAATAATTAAAAAGTTTAAGGACAGAGATTATAAACAGGGCGGGAGGGCGGGTAATGTTTCCTCCTGTCCATCGTGTGAGAGAAAGAGGGTGAGCCAGAGTTGCCTCCCCTATATAAGCCCCACCCTCCTCACAGTAATACACCAGGCACAAACATCTAAACTCCTTCCTCTTAAAGCAACATCACTCTTGTTTAAAATCTACACTGCAATACAAACAAAGGCTGCAGGAGTTCTCAGTCCACCCATCCCCAAGTCATGTCCACCTCCGTCTAGTCTCCGGTGGTTTCTTTATGTGGCACATACCTTTTATGTATCTGTATTGAGATGTATTTTGTGCTTATTCCAATTTTGTTATTTGTGTGATTTCCATGTTTCTTCCATATACAGTGGGGCAAAAAAGTATTTAGTCAGTCAGCAATAGTGCAAGTTCCACCACTTAAAAAGATGAGAGGCGTCTGTAATTTACATCATAGGTAGACCTCAACTATGGGAGACAAACTGAGAAAAAAAAATCCAGAAAATCACATTGTCTGTTTTTTTTAACATTTTATTTGAATATTATGATGGAAAATAAGTATTTGGTCAGAAACAAAATTTCATCTCAATACTTTGTAATATATCATTTGATGGCAATGACAGAGGTCAAACGTTTTCTGTAAGTCTTCACAAGGTTGCCACACACTGTTGTTGGTATGTTGGCCCATTCCTCCATGCAGATCTCCTCTAGAGCAGTGATGTTTTTGGCTTTTCGCTTGGCAACACGGACTTTCAACTCCCTCCAAAGGTTTTCTATAGGGTTGAGATCCGGAGACTGGCTAGGCCACTCCAGGACCTTGAAATGCTTCTTACAAAGCCACTCCTTCGTTGCCCTGGCGGTGTGCTTTGGATCATTGTCATGTTGAAAGACCCAGCCACGTTTCATCTTCAATGCCCTTGCTGATGGAAGGAGGTTTGCACTCAAAATCTCACGATACATGGCCCCATTCATTCTTTCATGTACCCGGATCAGTCGTCCTGGCCCCTTTGCAGAGAAACAGCCCCAAAGCATGATGTTTCCACCACCATGCTTTACAGTAGGTATGGTGTTTGATGGATGCAACTCAGTATTCTTTTTCCTCCAAACACGACAAGTTGTGTTTCTACCAAACAGTTCCAGTTTGGTTTCATCAGACCATAGGACATTCTCCCAAAACTCCTCTGGATCATCCAAATGCTCTCTAGCAAACTTCAGACGGGCCCGGACATGTACTGGCTTAAGCAGTGGGACACGTCTGGCACTGCAGGATCTGAGTCCATGGTGGCGTAGTGTGTTACTTATGGTAGGCCTTGTTATATTGGTCCCAGCTCTCTGCAGTTCATTCACTAGGTCCCCCCGCGTGGTTCTGAGATTTTTGCTCACCATTCTTGTGATCATTCTGACCCCACGGGGTGGGATTTTGCGTGGAGCCCCAGATTGAGGGAGATTATCAGTGGTCTTGTATGTCTTCCATTTTCTAATTATTGCTCCCACTGTTGATTTCTTCACTCCAAGCTGGTTGGCTATTGCAGATTCAGTCTTCCCAGCCTGGTGCAGGGCTACAATTTTGTTTCTGGTGTCCTTTGACAGCTCTTTGGTCTTCACCATAGTGGAGTTTGGAGTCAGACTGCTTGAGGGTGTGCACAGGTGTCTTTTTATACTGATAACAAGTTTAAACAGGTGCCCTTACTACAGGTAATGAGTGGAGGAAAGAGGAGACTCTTAAAGAAGAAGTTACAGGTCTGTGAGAGCCAGAAATCTTGATTGTTTGTTTCTGACCAAATACTTATTTTCCATCATAATATGCACATAAAATGTTAAAAAAACAGACAATGTGATTTTCTGGATTTTTTTTTCTCAGTTTGTCTCCCATAGTTGAGGTCTACCTATGATGTAAATTACAGACGCCTCTCATCTTTTTAAGTGGCGGAACTTGCACTATTGCTGACTGACTAAATACTTTTTTGCCCCACTGTATATCTGTGCTATAAGTGCTAACGCTCAGTGTGCCTCGGGTGGTATACAAATTTGTCAACGTTTTATCCTCTGTACAATTTGCCTGGGTTTCATTACAATTAACACTTGTGTATCCAATACGTGGACATATTTTCTATGGGTGGTCTGACAGGTGTGATTAACTGATTGTGTTAATCACAGTGTCTGTAGTCTTGTCACAGACTTTTTAAGTGTTTTTAATATTCTGTTGAGTGTGTAGCTGTTCATTAATAAAGAAATTATTTTTGTATATAGATTGGTGATCCCATTACATATGGCATGTCTTTTTCTTCTTTTGTTAATTGTCTATAGGTGATCCCAATATTATTAGCAGTGGTGCCCTTCATCCTCAATTTTCTATCCACTGACGCCAGTGAACGGAGGTAAACTTTATACCTGCAATCACACCTCCTGTCTTATAACAGTGTGGGTACCGCGGCTCTGACTGGCGGGAATGATTTCACCTGTGATCAGAAGCGGTGATTGCTGCGCTGTCATGCACATGACAGCATGACAAACACCCGGTGTTCGGGCAGCTGAACCCGATCAGTAGCACAGACTTCCTGAGGAAGTCCCTGTTCGGTGTCCGTGCCCGAACAGTAGGTGTTCGGTACGGAAGCTGAATTTTACTGTCCCAGTTTGGTCATCTCTAAAAACCAGCAACAAAAATCCACAGAATCTTTGATTAAACATAAAATGGATAAATATTTAAAGACTTATTAGCAGAAACGATTAATTCAATGTATAATTCCATTCTGACATTGAATATAAAAGAAGACCTTTCATGAGTGTGAGTATGGTAAACTGGCCATATGATGGAGTAGTAGCTGCACAGCTGAGTAAAATGTAGTTTGTTAATTTCTTCTCTCCGTTGTTGCTGAGATATTACCGTAGTTTGTAAAGTTTAGCTTATAATTTATGTAATGTTCAACTGGGTGTTAAAGGGAACCTGTCACCCCTCCCAGGCGTTTGTAACTAAAAGAGCGGCCCGAGATCCCGCGGGTGCACGCATGCGCAGTAAACAAGACCTCAAGTGATGTCAGTTGTCGGGCAGCGCGAACTGCGCATACCCAAGGCAGAATATGACTGCGCAGGCGCCTGGACAACTGAATAACGCAGAGGAGGCGGCGCCCTACTCGCAGAGTGACGGCTGGGAGGCGTTTGGATGAGGGGGAAAAGATCTGCATCCCTGGCGATTTCACAGGTATGAGTGACCAAATTCAAAAGGGATTATTTCTGCAGTGCAATGAACAATAACTAAAAGAACCACCTTATCAGAATGCAGCATTAGTGCTGCACAAGATGGCTCTTTTAGTTACAAACGCCTGGGGGGGTGACAGGTTCCTTTTAATAGACATTTGTCTCTGGGGGCATATACTTCTTCCCCTGTATGAGTATGACCAATAATAAGCCAACAGCAACACACAAAGAAAAAAAGAAGAACATGCCCTCCTCTCCTCATTATTCTCTGCAGCCCCGGAGTAGAGATAAAGAAAAGTTGAGTTATGTATCATTAGACCTACTTCCACAGATCTCATCTCATGATAGGAAGTCAGTGTGGGGGAGGGTGAGAGCTGAGGTGTTGGTAATGATATATAATTCAGCTCTGCAATAGCTCTATACAGTAGCTGCAGATATATGTATCATTACAAACACCTGTAGATACCATCTCACAGTGCTATCTGCTGTCACTCTCCCCCACGCTGACAGCCATGAGATGAAATCTGGAAGTGTTTTATCATTATACATAACTCAGCTGTGCTGTAGCTCTACACAGTAGATGCAAAGATTAATCAGGTGAGGAGGGCGTGTCTTTTACACTCCTGCTTGACTCAGCCTGCTTATGATTGGTCAACCTCATGCGGGAGAAGCGGTATAAGCTCTTAGAGAAAATTCTCTGATAATGGCTAGTTGAACTTTACATAAACTATAGCCTAAGATATACCAGCTAATATTTCCGCAATGGAGAGGAGAAATTAAAAACATAAAAAACGCAGTACCCAGCTTGGCAGCCATTATTTCATGATATGGCCAGTTTACCATGATCAAACTAGTGAAAGGTTCTCTTTAAAAATAACATTAAAATGTCATCAAAGTGGCACATATGAAAGAGTCCTCCTTTTCCTTTCTCTAAATGTGATTAATTGCAGTAATGGATTGTGCACTGGTAATTTTATGTCAACAGATAATACTTCCATTCAGGAAAGATGCAAAATTGGAATGAAGCTGGAATATCCCAGTGGACATGCTATCAAGAATGTGTGGTTTCCAAAGGGATGCAGCATGCTTGCATATGAAAAACTGGATGACATATTAGACACATGCCTGCGGGGGAAGTTTATTCACATTTTTGGAGACTCAACTTTAAAACAGTGGTTTAGCTATATTGAGAGCAAAATAAAAAGTAAGTTTTGCTTCTAACAAAAGAATAAATATTGCCAGACTGAATAAGAATTTAGAAAAAGTGAACAAGCAGAACAAATCAATGTAATTAGCATCCAGTGCGTTCTTGTTTTGAACTGAAGTTTAACAGCGGCAATACTATATAATGGATCTGTCTGCTTTCTGTTTTTTTCTTAATTTTAAAATGGAAGAAATGTTCTACCTGTAGGACTTTATGGACCCCATATAAATCCATGAAGCCTCTTAGCCTCTGTTTAAACCAGCACAGGATGCCAATTCAGCTGATCTGTTCTGTTTGTCTGTTTTAAATGGAAAATACAAACGTAAAATGTAAATGTGCATGTGAAGAGCGCTTGACACTGATATTGTCGATGTTTGGTGGGAACCCTCCCATAACCTTAACCCATCCCACCAAATGAAATACCTAATAACCTCCCCCCAACTACAAGCCCCAAAATTAAAACGATGACACCATAATTTTGGATAATTTCATCCACAGCAGCCTTTATTTGTACAACATGCAAATATTTAACAATAATATAAATAAGACACGGGGAGGGTCCTTGAAGATCCCCAAATCTGGTGATTACCCAAACATAACCTGTGGACATAATAAACAGACCATAGATCACTCCCAGCCGTTTCCCCAGTGGCTCGGTAGCACCATCACCCCAAGGGGTTCCATTGATCACTTAAACCCTGGAGATCCGACTAACCACTGCCGAAAATCCCCCTAAAATCATCAGACCAAAACCATATTGTATTACCAATGGAGGAATCCATATTCCCACTTAGCACCAACTTCAGGGACCCCCCGAACCACCATAAGCCACCGTGACCCAATCATTAACCCAAATAAATCCCACCAGAACATATAAAAATTTATGGTGGGCAGGCAGGACTGTTCTTGCCTACTGTGAGCTGGAAACTAAAGTATCCCACAGAACTGTCATTACGGGAAAGTGATAAACAGTTGTGTCCATCATTCCAATATTTATGGACACAACTGTTTATTATCACTCTCCCATAGTGACAGTTCTGTGCTATGTTGTGCATAAATATGTGATTCTTCAGAATTTGTTTTAGTCTTTGCCTGATGAAGAGACCTGTGTAGTCTCGAAAGCTTGCAATTTGTTACCATCTTTTCAGTTAGCCATTAAAAGGTATCAACCACTGAGGACTCTCAATTGTTTATAAAATGGGGACTGTAGATGTTACAGAGCATAAAGAGTGCCAGTCACTGTATGAAAAAAAGTTGCCAAAAATATGCAAAAAGACACGGAAAGAAACAAACACAATAAATTGGCCGTTCCATTTCAATTAAGTTTCAATGAAGTAAAGTGTCCAAAAAAGGAGCATAATAAATAATATAATAATAATAAATATAAGATATATACCTGAACATCTGTAGAAAGCCACACGGGAACCGCTGCCCTATGCATATCACCATATAAAGTTAGCTTTCTCAGGAGAACTCTATTGCCTGAGTTTTCTTTTTGTTGGTTATTATCCATGTGGGGTGTTTTTTGCCTTATTTTAGCATAGAATATGGTACTTTCTTGTCTTTGCACAATTTTTAATTACTTTTACATGTCTATGTACGGTTCTGTGGACTTCTACTGTATGTAAAAAAAATCTCTGTATGTACAGCATCTTGAAAAAGTGTTCATACCCTTTGCAAATTGCCTCTTCAGAGAAAAAGAGGACTTGAACTCTATAGCGCCACCTGTTGGAAGTAGCGATCCTACAAATCAACCCTTTAACGAGTCGTGCAATATGACTTAGGATAAAAGCCAAATCAGTATCTCAATTCGCAGACATGGTGTTTCGGGCAGTTGGCCCTCGTCAGGGCGAAGCATGAGAACTGATTTGGCTAGGTGAGAGGCTCTGGACTGAGGTCTAAGGGGAAATGTTTCTCCTTGTGGAGAGTGACAAACCAGCTCTGTCATGTCAAGGTAAGGAGGCTTACCATACCCTTTGAACGTTTCCATATTCTTTCATGTTACTCCCACAAACTTAAATGTATTTTAGTGTGACTTTATGTGATTTACTAGCAAAGTAGCAAGTATTTGTGAAGTATAAAGAAAACCAGGGGCGAACAGAGACAGCTTGGGGCCCTTGTGCAAGAAATAAGTTTGGGCCCCCTTCCTTTTATGGCAACAAAGCTAATTCATAGTTTTGATGCCTTCAGTGTGAATGTACAATTTTCATAGTCATGAAAATACGGAAAAATCTTTAAATGAGAAGGTGTGTCCAAACTTTTGGTCTGTACTGTATGTATATATGTATATATATATATATATATATATATATATATATATATATTATACATATTGCCGACCCTTATTACACAGTACCCTCTTTTTATGTTCAGTGGGGGAAATAAGTATTTGATCCCTTGTTGATTTTGTAAGTTTTCCCACTGACAAAGACATGAACAGTCTATAACTTTTAGGGTAGGTTAATTTTAAGGGAAAAAAGGTCTTTGTTCCAGTTCCTTAGATAAAATCTTCAACATTTTTTTCATCAATTAAAAATGACAAAAGGCATGCTCCAAGACCACACCATGTGCACACAGAAACAGCAGGTGACGCGTTTCGATCACAAGTACGATCTTTATCAAAGCCTTTAGTCATTTTTAATTGATTAAATAAATTTTGAAGATTTTATCTAAGGAGCTGGAACAAAGACCTTTTTTTCTCTCTGCTACATATCGCCTCATCGGGATGGAGTTCCCGTGCACCTGGAAGGTGGTTAGCTGGCTTTACTTTCTTGTTGACTTCAGGTTGATTTTAACATTGAGAGATAGAATATCAAAAATAAAATCCAGAAAATCACATTGTATAAATTATATAAATGTATTTGCATTTTGCAGTGATAAATAAGTATTTTATCCCCTACCAACCATTAAGAGTTTTGGCTCCTACAGACTAGTTGGACGCTCCTACTCAACTCGTTACCTGCATTAAAAACAGCTGTCTTATATAGTCACCTTTATAAAAGACTCCTGTCCACAAACACGATTATTCAGTCAGACGCTAAACTCTACAGCATGGGCAAGACCAAAGAGCTTTCTAAGGATGTCAGGGACAAGATCATAGGCCTGCACAAAGCTGGAATCGACTACAAAACCATAAGTAAGATGCTGGGTGAGAAGGAGACAACTGCTGGTGCAATAGCAAGAAAATGGAAGAAATACAAACTGTTAATTGACATTGATCTGAGGCACCATGCAAAATCTCACCTCGTGGGGTATCCTTGATCATGAGGAAGGTGAGAGATCTGCCTAAAACTACACGGGGGGAAATGGTTAATGATCTCATGGCAGCTGGGACCACAGTCACCAAGAAAACCATTGGTAACACATTATGCTGTGAAGGTTTAAAATCCTGCAGTGCCCGCAAGGTCCCCCTGCTCAAGAAGGTACATGTGCAGGCCCATCTGAAGTTTGCCAATGAACACCTGGATGATTCTGTGAGTGATTGGGAGAAGGTGCTGTGGTCAGATGAGACAAAAACTGAGGTCTTTGTCATTAACTCAACTCGCCGTGTTTGAAGGAAGAGAAATGTTGCTTATGACCCAAAGAACACCATCCCCACTGTCAAGCATGGAGATAGAAACATTATGTTTTGGGGGTGTTTCTCTGCTAAGAGCACAGGACTACTTCACTGCATCAATGGGAGAATGGATGGCGCCACATATCGTAAAATCCTGAGTGACAACCTTCTTCCCTCCACCAGGACATTAAAAATGAGTAATTGCTGGGTCCTTCAGCAAGGCAATGCCCCAAAACATACAGCCAAGGCAACAAAGGAGTGGCTCAAGAAGAAGCACATTAAGGTCATGGAGTGGTGTAGCCAGTCTCCAGACCTTAATCCTATAGAAAACTTATGGAGGGAGTTGAAGCTCCGAGTTGCGAAGCGGCAGCCTCAAAATCTTAATGATTTAGAGATGATCTGCAAAGAGGAGTGGACATAAATTCCTCCAGACTTGTGCGCAAACCTCATCATCAACTACAAAAAAAGTCTGACTGCTGTATGTCATGCTGCTGCAGTACAGTATAGTACAGCCTCCACCAGAGGGAGCTTGAGAGGGAAGTGAGACTGCACACACAGAGATTGAAGAACCTGGCACTCAAATTAATGCTTTGTGAAGGATTTATTTGTAGTACCGACAAACGTTTCGGTCCCCAAGTTCGGGACCTTCCTCAGTTACTGCAGTGTGAAAAAACATATATATATAGGTAAAAAAACATAAACAACGAAAGAAAGTATATACAATATAATGCAATATAGAACAAAGTCGATTTGAGGCATGAAGGTCATAGTGAGAGTTAGAAAAGATGTAAGAATGCAGAATAAACCACTGTGGTGTCAAGGCACGGGTGACTGAGAACGGGGTGGATAAGGACATACCGTACTAATGGACTTTATAGGAAGAGCCAAAGATAATAGACTGCGTCTAGGTGAAAAAAATTTGAAATATATTTACGAACCAGAGCTACTAAATAAGGCCTGTGCCAGGTGATGTGAGTAGCCTGGGGAGTACATACCAGTTATGTAGGATTAGAGCCAACAAGTAAATGCACTGTGGGAAAATATGGTAGAATGGACCAAAGTAAAAACCGAGCACTGTGACTGACGGTCAGCTGTTATAAGGCCCTTAAGGGGTGGCAGCACCAGTGAGTCACTAGTTAAATACCTTAAAGCGGCGGGTGTTGCATGTGTTCTCCTGGTCGAGACGCGGTATCCACCGCTCGTCTATGGAGGCAGGGAACAGTGCGCCTAAAATAGACTGGAGGCGGTGCCTGTGTCCGATGAGTGAAGTGTCCAGAAAAACCAGAAGTGGCATAAGCGGAAACAGTATGGCCATGCATGTCACATAATGCCGAAGTGTTTGCGGTCCACGGCGTCATAGAGATTGCAAACAATGTGGTCACATGCTGGTGGGAGGGGAGGTCCTGAAATACTGGTAAGACGTAGAGAGAGAGGGTGGGTGGATGGTGAGTTATACAGATAGAGTGATTGAATCCAGTGATGTGGTTCCAATAGGAGACTGGTGTGCCCACAATCCGGCAGAGACATTGATGCATCAGTATAAATGGCTCTGTAAAAAGAGAGAGGTATATTAGATGCAAGCCAATGAGATATAAAATGGATATAAATAAGGACACCAATTAAAGTCATAATATCAAAATATCAAATGGAGGGTAATACAAATATACAAATGGAGACTGGTACAAATGTACAAATAGAGGCTGGTACAAATATACACGTGATGCCAGGGAACCCCATATGTTACGGGAATATGAAGGATCTACTGTATATACTCGAGTATAAGCCGAGATTTTCAGCCCAAAAAAAATGGGCTGAAAGTGCCCCTCTCGGCTTATACTCGAGTCATGGAAGGTGGGGGGGTCGGCGGGTGAGGGGGAGCGACACCTGTCAAATACTCACCTGCTCCCGGAGCTCCTGACGCGGTCCCCGCATGTCCCATGGTCTTCGGGAGCCGCAGCTTCTTCCCCTGTTCAGCGGTCACTGGTACTGCTCATTAAAGTAATGAATATGGATTCCACTCCCATAGGGGTGGAGCCGCATATTTATTACTGTAATGAGCGGTACCATGTGACCGCTCACTACAGGAAGAAGCTGCCGCTCCCGAAGACCATGGGACATGCGGGGACCACGTCAGGAGCGCCGGGAGCAGGTGAGTATGTCATATTCACCTTTCCGCGTTCCACCGCCGCCCCGTCTTCTGCGTCCTCTGCAGTGAATGTTCAGGTCAGAGCGCGCAATGACATATTAATGTGCGCGCCCGCCCTCTGCCTGAACAGTCAGTGCGGAGAGACTGGGCGCTGAGGAGCAGCAGGCAGCGACGAGAGATGAGTATGTGATTTTTTTTTTTAGTGCAGCAGCAGCGTTACATGTGGCACAATGTTATACGGGGCCATAAAGAACTGCATGGAGCATTATGTGGGGCATCTATGGGGCCATAACTGCATGGAGCATTATATAGGGCATCTATGGGGCCATAAAGAAGTGCATGGAGCATTATATGGGGTATCTATGGGGCCATAACTGCATGGAGCATTATATGGGGCATCTATGGGGCCATAACTGCATGGAGCATTATATGGGGCATATATGGGGCCATAAAGAAATGCATAGAGCATCTATGGGGCCATAACTGCATGGAGCATTATGTGGGGCATCTATGGGGTCATAAAGAAGTGCATGGAGCATTATATGGGGCATCTATGGGGCCATAACTGCATGGAGCATTATATGGGGCATCTATGGGGCCATAAAGAACTACATGGAGCATTATATGGGGCATCTATGGGGCCATAAAAAACTGCATGGAGCATTATATGGGGCATCTATGGGGCCATAAAGAACTGCATGGAACATTATATGGAGCATCTATGGGGCCATAAAGAACTGCATGGAGCATTATATGGGGCATCTATGGGGCCATAAAGAACTGTATGGAGCATTATAAGGGGCATCTATGGGGCCATAATGAACTGCATTGAGCATTATATGGAGCATTACATGGGGCCATAAAGAACTGCATGGAGCATTATATGGAGCATCTATGGGGCCATAAAGAACTGCATGGAGCATTATATGGGGCATCTATGGGGCCATAAAGAACTGTATGGAGCATTATATGGGGCATCTATTGGGCCATAAAGAACTGCATGGAGCATTATATGGGGCCATAAAGAACTGCATGGAGTATTATGTGGGACATCTATGGGGCCATAAAGAACTGCATGGAGCATTATATGGGGCATCAATGGGGCCATAAAGGACTTAATGGAGCATTATATGGGGCATCTTATGGGACCATAAAGAACTGCATGGAGCATTATATGGGGCATATTTATATATGGAGCATCTTATGGGGCCATAATGAACTGTATGGAGCATTATATGGGGCCTATTTCGTATGGAGCATCTTATGGGGCAATAATGAACTGCATGGAGCATTATATGGGGCTCCTGATTCAATATGGATATTCAAAAAGCACTTAACCTATTGATGTCTCAATTTTACTTTTATTGGTATCTATTTTTATTTTTGACATTTACCGGTAGCTGCTGCATTTTCCACCCTAGGCTTATACTCGAGTCAATAAGTTTTCCCAGTTTTTTGTTGCAAAATTAGGGGGGTCGGCTTATACTCGGGTTGGCTTATACTCGAGTATATACGGTAAAAAATGAACAACCTCATATGAAAGATACTAGGTCATAATTTTGATGCAGGTTTTTGGTGCGGTTTTTGATGCAGGTTTTTGGTGCAGTTTTTTAAGGCTGTTTTTGATGCCGTTTTTGGTGCAGTTTTTGAGGCAGGTTTTTGGTGTGGTTTTTGATGCAGTTTTTGGTGCAGTTTTTGGTGCAGTTTTTGATGCAGTTTTTAGGGCAGTTTGGATACAGTTTTTCATGCAGTTATGATGCAGTTTTTGATGTAGTTGATGGGATCTCCGCCCCCTTGTCCCCAGTCTTCAGAATGGGCAGCGGATGCATTAAAAAACTGCTTCCGCTGCCCATGTCATGCACAAATTTCACAATGTGGCAATGCGTAGAAAGAAGCGGCAACACTCACCGGTCCTGGGTGAGTGTTGCCGCTTCTTTCTACGCATTGCCAGTGGTTTATACTCATTTCACGCGTGCACCTCTACCTGGTAGCCGGATCCCAGAGAAGTTATTATGCACCGAAGATACCGCTAGTGATTGAGGAACAGCTGTGCGGCGCTTTTCTCCTAGACTGCTATAAATTTCACAATGTGTGTTGATACGTTGGCCCGACGCATAGCGACGGACCTGTACTGACGCAAGTGTGAAAGAGGCCTTAACCTCTTTACCCCCAAGGGTGGTTTGCACGTTAATGACCGGGCCAATTTTTACAATTTTGACCACTGTCCCTTTATGAGGTTATACCTCTGGAACGCTTCAACGGATCCCAGTGATTCTGACACTGTTTTCTTGTGACATATTGTACTTCATGATAGTGGTAAAAATTCTTTGATAGTACCTGCATTTATTTGTGAAAAAAATGGAAATTTGGCAAAAATTATGAAAATTTCACAATTTTCCAAATTTGAATTTTTATGCAATTAAATCACAGAGATATGTCACACAAAATACTTAAAAAGTAACATTTCCCACATGTATACTTTACATCAGCACAATTTTGAAACAAAATTTTTTTTTTGTTAGGGAATTATAAGGGTTAAAAGTTGACCAGCAATTTCTCATTTTTACAACACCATTTTTTTATTTAGGGACCACATCTCATTTGAAGTCATTTTGAGGGGTCTATATGATAGAAAATACCCAAGTGTGACACCATTCTAAAAACTGCACCCCTCAAGGTGTTCAAAACCATATTCAAGAAGTTTATTAACCTTTCTGGTGCTTCACAGGAATTTTTAAATAAAAATGAATATTTAACTTTTTTTCACAAAAAATTTACTTCAGCTCCAATTTGTTTTATTTTACCAAGGGTAACAGGAGAAAATGGACCCCAAAAGTTGTTGTACAATTTGTCCTGAGTACACAGATACCCCATATGTGGGGGTAAACCACTGTTTGGGCACATGACAGAGCTCGGAAGCGAAGGAGCGCCATTTGACTTTTCAATGCAAAATTGACTGGAATCGAGATGGGACACCATGTTGCGTTTGGAGAGCCCCTGATGTGCCTAAACATTGAAACCCCCCACAAGTGACACCATTTTGGAAAGTAGACCCCCTAAGGAACTTATCTAGAGGTGTGGTGAGCACTTTGACCCACCAAGTGCTTCACAGAAGTTTATAATGCAGAACCGTAAAAATAAAAAATCATATTTTTTTCACAAAAATTATTTCTCGCCCCCAATTTTTTATTTTCCCAAGGGTAAGAGAAGAAATTGGACCCCAAAAGTTGTTGTACAATTTGTCCTGAGGACGCTAATACCCCATATGTGGGGGTAAACCACTGTTTGGGCGCATGGGAGAGCTCGGAAGGGAAGGAGCGCCGTTTGACTTTTCAATGCAAAATTGACAGGAATTGAGATGGGACGCCATGTTGCGTTTGAAGAGCCACTGATGTGCCTAAACATTGAAACCCCCCACAAGTGACACCATTTTGGAAAGTAGACCCCCTAAGGAACTTATCTAGATGTGTTTTGAGTGCTTTAACCCACCAAGGGCTTCACAGAAGTTTATAATGCAGAGCCGTAAAAATAAAACAAACATTTTTTCCCAAAAAATTATTTTTTTAGCCCCCAGTTTTGCATTTTCCCGAGGGTAACAGGAGAAATTGGACCCCAAAATTTGTTGCCCAATTTGTCCTGAGTGCGATGATACACCATATGTGGGGGGAACCACTGTTTGGGCGCATGGAAGGGCTCGGAAGGGAAGGAGCACCATTTGGAATGCAGACTTAGATGGAATGGTCTGCAGGTGTCACATTGTGTTTGCAGACCCCTAAAGTACCTAAACAGTAGAAACCCCCCACAAGTGACACTATTTTGGAAAGTAGACCCCCCAGGGAACTTATCTAGATATGTTGAGAGAACTTTGAACCCCCAAATGTTTCACTACAGTTTATAACGCAGAGCCGTGAAAATAAAAAATCTTTTTTTTTTCCCACAAAAATTATTTTTTAGCCCCCAGTTTTGTATTTTCCCAAGGGTAATAAGAAAAATTGGACCGCAAAAGTTGCTGTCCTATTTGTCCTGAGTACGCTGATACTGCATATGTTGGGGTAAACCCCTGTTTGGGCGCACGAGAGAGCTCGGAAGAGAAGAAGCACTGTTTTACTTTTTCAACGCAGAATTGGCTGGAATTGAGATTGGACGCCATGTCGCGTTTGGAGAGCCCCTGATGTGCCTAAACAGTGGAAACCCCACAATTATAACTGAAACCCTAATCCAAACACACCCCTAACCCTAATCCCAACAGTAACCCTAACCCCACCCCTAACACTAATCCCAACCCTATTCCCAACTGTAAATGTAATCTAAACCCAAACCGTAACTTTAGCCCCAACCCTAACTGTAGCCCTAACCCTAGCCCTAACCCTAGCCCTAACCCTAGCCCTAACCCTAACCCTAACCCTAGCCCTAACCCTAACCCTAGCCCTAACCCTAACCCTAGCCCTAACCCTAACCCTAGCCCTAATGGGAAAATGGAAATAAATACATTTTTTTAATTTTTCCCTAACTAAGGGGGTGATGAAGGGGGGTTTGATTTACTTTTATAGTGGTTTTTTTAGCGGATTTTTATGATTGGCAGCCGTCACACACTGAAAGACGCTTTTTATTGCAAAAAAATATTTTTTGCGTTACCACATTTTGAGAGCTATAATTTTTCCATATTTTGGTCCACAGAGTCATGTGAGGTCTTGTTTTTTGCAGGCCGAGTTGATGTTTCTATTGGTAACATTTTCGGGCACGTGACATATTTTTATCGCTTTTTATTCCGCTTTTTGTGAGGCAGAATGACCAAAAACCAGCTATTCATGAATTTCTTTTTGGGGAGATATTTATACCGTTCTGCCTTTGGTAAAATGGATATAGCAGTTTTATTCTTCGGGTCAGTACGATTACAGCGACACCTCATTTATATCATTTTTTTATGTTTTGGCACTTTTATACGATAAAAACTATTTTATAGAAAAAATAATTATTTTTGCATAGCTTTATTCTCAGGACTATAACTTTTTTATTTTTTTGCTGATGATGCTGTATAGCAGCTCGTTTTTTGCGGGACAAGATGACGCTTTCAGCGGTACCATAGTTATTTATATCTGTCTTTTTTATCGCGTGTTATTCCACTTTTTGTTCGGCGGTATGATAATAAAGCGTTGTTTTTTGCCTCTTTTTTTCTTACGGTGTTTACTGAAGGGGTTAACGAGTGGGCCAGTTTTATAGGTCGGGCCGTTACGGACGCGGCGATACTAAATATATGTACTTGTATTGCTTTGTTTTTTTATTTAGATAAAGAAATGTATTTATGGGAATAATATTTTTTTTTTCATTATTTAGGAATATTTTTTTTATTTTTTTTTTTACACATTTGGAAATTTTTTTTTTAACTTTTTTACTTTGTCCCAGGGGGGGACATTACAGATCGGTGATCTGACAGTTTGCACAGCACTCTGTCAGATCACCGATCGGTCTCAGAGCACTGCAGGCTTCACAGTGCCTGCTCTGAGCAGGCTCTGTGAAGCCACCTCCCTCCCTGCAGCACCCGAATGCCGCGGCCATCTTGTATCCGGGTCTGGAGCAGGGAGGGAGGTAGGAGACCCACGCAGCAACGCAATCACATCGCGTTGCTGCGGGGGGCTCAGGGAAGCCCGCAGGGAGCCCCCTCCCTGCGCGATGCTTCCTTGTACCGCAGGCACATCGCGATCATGTTTGATCGCGGTGTGCCGGGGGTTAATATGCCGGGAGCGGTCCGTGACCGGTCCTGGCACATAGTGCCGGATGTCAGCTGCGATAGGCCGATCGCGTATGACGTACTATCCCGTCGGTGGTCATAGGGGCCCACCCCACCTCGACGGATAGTACGTCTAATGTCAGAAAGGGGTTAATGAGCGGTTAATTGAAAAATAGTGGAAAATAAATGGTGTGGACTCCTGTGCAATTTTCTGCGCCAGAGGGGGAAAGCCAATATTTGTAGCCTGCTATGAATATCAGCCCGCAGCTGTCTGCGTAGCCTTTACTGGCTATTAAAATAGGGGGACCCACAAAAAATGATGTGGGGTCCCCCTATATTTTATAGCCAGAAAGGCTACGCAGACAGCTGCGGGCTGAAATTCATAGTAACATAGTAACATACATAGTAACATAGTTAGTAAGGCCGAAAAAATACATTTGTCCATCCAGTTCAGCCTATATTCCATCATAATAAATCCCCAGATCTACGTCCTTCTACAGAACCTAATTGCATGATACAATATTGTTCTGCTCCAGGAAGACATCCAGGCCTCTCTTGAACCCCTCGACTGAGTTCGCCATCACCACCTCCTCAGGCAAGCAATTCCAGATTCTCACTGCCCTAACAGTAAAGAATCCTCTTCTATGTTGGTGGAAAAACCTTCTCTCCTCCAGACGCAAAGAATGCCCCCTTGTGCCCATCACCTTCCTTGGAATAAACAGATCCTCAGCAAGATATTTGTATTGTCCCCTTATATACTTATACAGTGGGGCAAAAAAGTATTTAGTCAGTCAGCAATAGTGCAAGTTCCACCACTTAAAAAGATGAGAGGCGTCTGTAATTTACATCATAGGTAGACCTCAACTATGGGAGACAAACTGAGAAAAAAAAATCCAGAAAATCACATTGTCTGTTTTTTTAACATTTTATTTGCATATTATGGTGGAAAATAAGTATTTGGTCAGAAACAAAATTTCATCTCAATACTTTGTAATATATCCTTTGTTGGCAATGACAGAGGTCAAACGTTTTCTGTAAGTCTTCACAAGGTTGCCACACACTGTTGTTGGTATGTTGGCCCATTCCTCCATGCAGATCTCCTCTAGAGCAGTGATGTTTTTGGCTTTTCGCTTGGCAACACGGACTTTCAACTCCCTCCAAAGGTTTTCTATAAGGTTGAGATCTGGAGACTGGCTAGGCACTCCAGGACCTTGAAATGCTTCTTACGAAGCCACTCCTTCGTTGCCCTGGCGGTGTGCTTTGGATCATTGTCATGTTGAAAGACCCAGCCACGTTTCATCTTCAATGCCCTTGCTGATGGAAGGAGGTTTGCACTCAAAATCTCACGATACATGGCCCCATTCATTCTTTCATGTACCCGGATCAGTCGTCCTGGCCCCTTTGCAGAGAAACAGCCCCAAAGCATGATGTTTCCACCACCATGCTTTACAGTAGGTATGGTGTTTGATGGATGCAACTCAGTATTCTTTTTCCTCCAAACACGACAAGTTGTGTTTCTACCAAACAGTTCCAGTTTGGTTTCATCAGACCATAGGACATTCTCCCAAAACTCCTCTGGATCATCCAAATGCTCTCTAGCAAACTTCAGACGGGCCCGGACATGTACTGGCTTAAGCAGTGGGACACGTCTGGCACTGCAGGATCTGAGTCCATGGTGGCGTAGTGTGTTACTTATGGTAGGCCTTGTTACATTGGTCCCAGCTCTCTGCAGTTCATTCACTAGGTCCCCCCGCGTGGTTCTGGGATTTTTGCTCACCGTTCTTGTGATCATTCTGACCCCACGGGGTGGGATTTTGCGTGGAGCCCCAGATTGAGGGAGATTATCAGTGGTCTTGTATGTCTTCCATTTTCTAATTATTGCTCCCACTGTTGATTTCTTCACTCCAAGCTGGTTGGCTATTGCAGATTCAGTCTTCCCAGCCTGGTGCAGGGCTACAATTTTGTTTCTGGTGTCCTTTGACAGCTCTTTGGTCTTCACCATAGTGGAGTTTGGAGTCAGACTGTTTGAGGGTGTGCACAGGTGTCTTTTTATACTGATAGAAGAAGTTACAGGTCTGTGAGAGCCAGAAATTTTGATTGTTTGTTTCTGACCAAATGCTTATTTTCCACCATAATATGCAAAAAAAATGATAAAAAACCAGACAATGTGATTTTCTGGATTTTTTTTTCTCAGTTTGTCTCCCATAGTTGAGGTCTACCTATGATGTAAATTACAGACGCCTCTCATCTTTTTAAGTGGTGGAACTTGCACTATTGCTGACTGACTAAATACTTTTTTGCCCCACTGTACATGGTTATTAGATCGCCCCTCAGTCGTCTTTTTTCTTTTTTCTAGACTAAATAATCCTAATTTCGCTAATCTATCTGGGTATTGTAGTTCTCCCATCCCCTTTATTAATTTTGTTGCCCTCCTTTGTACTCTCTCTAGTTCCATTATATCCTTCCTGAGCACCGGTGCCCAAAACTGGACACAGTACTCCATGTGCGGTCTAACTAGGGATTTGTACAGAGGCAGTATAATGCTCTCATCATGTGTATCCAGACCTCTTTTAATGCACCCCATGATCCTGTTTGCCTTGGCAGCTGCTGCCTGGCACTGGCTGCTCCAGGTAAGTTTATCATTAACTAGGATCCCCAAGTCCTTCTCCCTGTCAGATTTACCCAGTGGTTTCCCATTCAGTGTGTAATGGTGATATTGATTCCTTCTTCCCATGTGTATAACCTTACATTTATCATTGTTAAACCTCATCTGCCACCTTTCAGCCCAAGTTTCCAACTTATCCAGATCCATCTGTAGCAGAATACTATCTTCTCTTGTATTAACTGCTTTACATAGTTTTGTATCATCTGCAAATATCGATATTTTACTGTGTAAACCTTCTACCAGATCATTAATGAATATGTTGAAGAGAACAGGTCCCAATACTGACCCCTGCGGTACCCCACTGGTCACAGCGACCCAATTAGAGACTATACCATTTATAACCACCCTCTGCTTTCTATCACTAAGCCAGTTACTAACCCATTTACACACAATTTCCCCCAGACCAAGCATTCTCATTTTGTGTACCAACCTCTTGTGCGGCACGGTATCAAACGCTTTGGAAAAATCGAGATATACCACGTCCAATGACTCACCGTGGTCCAGCCTATAGCTTACCTCTTCATAAAAACTGATTAGATTGGTTTGACAGGAGCGATTTCTCATAAACCCATGCTGATATGGAGTTAAACAGTTATTCTCATTGAGATAATCCAGAATAACATCCCTCAGAAACCCTTCAAATATTTTACCAACAATAGAGGTTAGACTTACTGGCCTATAATTTCCAGGTTCACTTTTAGAGCCCTTTTTGAATATTGGCACCACATTTGCTATGCGCCAATCCTGCGGAACAGACCATGTCGCTATAGAGTCCCTAAAAATAAGAAATAATGGTTTATCTATTACATTACTTAGTTCTCTTAGTACTCGTGGGTGTATGCCATCCGGACCCGGAGATTTATCTATTTTAATAGATAAGAGGGGCCATGGAGAGAGAGGGGCCATGGATATTGCCCCCCCCCCCCGGCTACAAATACTAGTCCGCAGCCACCCCAGAAATGGCGCATCTGAACGATGCACCCTTTCCGGCACTTAGCCCCTCTCTTCCCACTCCCGTGTAGGGGTGGGATATGGGGTAATAAGGGGTTAATGTCACCTTGCTATTGTAAAGTGACATTAAGCCAGGTTAATAACGGAGAGGCGTCAATAATATCCATTATTAATCCAATAGTAATAAAGGGTTAAAAAAACACACACACATTAGGAAAAAAGTATTTTAATATTCTTCATTTAACCATATTTAAACATACTTAACCATACATCAGCGCCTGCAAAAAACGTAAAATAATAAACCGTATACTACCTGTCCGCCGTAGTCCAATAAATAACGAGTGTCCCGCGACGATCTCCCCTATAGAACAGTGACATCGGGTGATGTCACTGCTCTATAGGACCCTCAGTGACACACTGACAAGAGACAATGTCTCCTGCAGTGCATCACTGAGGTTACTAAAGTTCAAAGTCCACTTTATGGCAATTGCTGCGTGGGAAAATTTCTCACACAGCAATGCCAAAAGTGAGACTAGGGACTATTTTTTTTACAGCGGCGGAGGAATACAGTGCGGAAGGATACCTTCCTCCCGTCATTGTGTTCCTGGAGCCCCTGGAGAGCGGTCGCATCAGCTGATGCTGCCGTTCTCCACGGGAGATTGTCGTGGGACACTCGTGGATTTCTGTGGACAGGGAGTATATTGGTTGTTTGTTATTTTAATATTTTTTACAAGTGACACTGGCTTCGGGGATCAAAATGACAAGTAATGGTGAGCATGTACTCTATGTACGGTATGTCTATATGTATATATTGTATGTAATGTATGAATGTACTGTATGTAGTATGTATGTAGTATGTATGTAGTATGTATGTAGCATGTATGTTTTTTATTTTTTTCATTTAACACATTAGCCGGATGATGGGACTACTTCTGTCCCATCATTGGCTAATGTGTCAATCACTGTCACTGTAGCAGGCATCGTCCGATGGGACTCGTCCCATCGGACGATGCCTGCACACACGCACAGACCCCCGGCAGCCCGCACAGAGCCCCGGCAGGCCACACAGAGCCCCGGCAGGCCCGCACAGAGCCCCGGCAGGCCCGCACTGAGCCCCGGCAGGCCCGCACAAAGCTCCGGCAGGCCCGCACAGAGCCCCGGCAGGCCCGCACAGAGCCCGGCAGGCCGCACAGAGACCCATCAGGCCCACACAGAGCCCTGGCAGACCCGCACAGAGCCCCGGCAGCCCACACAAAGCCCCGGCAGGCCCGTACAGACCCCCAAGAGGCCTGTGCAGATCCCCGGCAGGCCCGCACAGAGACCCATCAGGCCCACACAGAGCCCTGGCAGGCCCGCACAGAGCCCCGGCAGCCCGCACAAAGCCCCGGCAGGCCTGTACAGACCCCCAAGAGGCCCGTGCAGATCCCCGGCAGGCCCGCACAGACCCCGCCACACACACAGACATGCACAGTGTTCGCCCACGCACCGCCCACACTCTTCCTACCTACGGAACAGGATGTGGAAGGACAGAAAGGGCTTATTTACATTCCAATATTTGTGTCCCATTGACTTGCATTGCTATCGGGTATTGGTATCGGTGATATCTGATATTTTTGGGATATCGGCCGATCCAATCCAATGCCAATACTTCTGGATATCGGAAGGTATCGCTCAACACTACTCATTAGTTCCCCTTTCTTGCAGTTCTTTCAAAGAAAAAAGAAAAAACAAATCTAAAGAGAAAAACTTCACAAAAGTTAATAGAGAAATATGGCTATGTGCCGATCCAAAAAAGCATACTGAATGGGATGGCAGTTCAATGGTAGTATCAGCAATCGCCGGACAAAAGCAGTGTACTATAAATAATATATATGAAACACTGGAAATCCCACTTTCAGGTATTTCTAAGGAGGGCGCAGGGTACTTTACAATTCTCCTCTTTTCTATTACTGCACGATATTACAGAAACTTAGGTAATACGAATTTCTTTGTGACCAGTTCCTTTACAGCCCTATTACAAAACGCTGTGTATACCAGTTCATTATACCCTACTGCCATTTAGTGGGTTTATTTAGAAATACCTGAAAGTGGGATTTCCAGTGTTTCATATATATTATTTATAGTACACTGCTTTTGTCCGGCGATTGCTGATACTACCAATGAATGCCATCCCATTCAGTATGCTTTTTTGGATCGGCACATAGCCATATTTCTCTTTTTTTACCTTTTGTGAAGTTTTTCTCTTTAGATTTGTTTTTTCTTTTTTCTTTGAAAGAACTGCAAGAAAGGGGAATTAATGAGATATTTGTGTGTCCACCCTATTTAACAAGTTCATATAATAAGAAAAAAACACTTCAAAAAGCAGATATATTGCATATGCATCTTCTGATTGTACCGTACCCTGAATTTTTTGGAGGTTGTTTTTTCCTGTCCTTTTAAACAATTTTAAATTTTGTCTTAATAAAGAATTCTTTTATTTACTCTTTAGTCACTTCGCACTTTTATTAGATAAATAATGTAATAATTGTAAATGCTGGTAATACTTGGTAATGGTTTGTTGGTATCTGTTATATTGAAATATTATTATTGCGGTATTATTATTCAATCTTATATAGCGGTGTTATTGGTATTATTAGAAATATTGGTCTTGTAGAACATCCACCAGGCAGGTTAATATTAGTATAAGAAAGCTACATCTGGGATGCAGACAGCATGGGCCTGTGTGCTTTCAAATGCCAGGGCAGAATTTTAGTCCCAGTCCGTTCTTGCTGACAGGTCAGGGATAAAGTTGTGGAGAAAAGTAAAGCATAATTAGGTTATAAAAAAAGAAGCCGAAGCCCTGAACATCTTACACAGTTCTGTTCAATCCATCATCTAAAAATGAAAGGAGTATAGCCCAACTGCAAACCTACCAAGACATGACCGTGCATCAAAACTGACATCCCAAACAAGAAAGGCACAAATAAGACAAGCAGTCAAGAGGCCCATTGTAACTGTGGAGGAGCTGCAGAGATCCCCAGCTTGGGTGGGAGAATCTGTCCACAGAATAACAATTAGTTGTTTACTCAATAAATCTAGCCTTAAAGGGAAGGTGCCACCCGTTTTCTTGTATTTTGTTTTTTTTTGTGAAATTAAGCTTAAAATAGTAATTAAAATGTATTAATGCAATGTTTGCACTGTTTGCAAACATTTCTATATGAAAAATATTTCATATTTTTCTACAAATATACATATTTACCACTAGGGGGAGCATTTTCCATTTTAGACCTCAAGCAGCTATAGTAAGATTTAGCAGCTTTACTGTTAGCAGCAAAATTGGGGCAGTAACTGCTGACATCACCATTTCCCTCCCCTTTTGGGTGGTCTAATATCCCTGGGACAGAATGAAGAGCAGCATCACAGGGCAGCACCATTTTGTGTGTGACTGCCCTGTGACCTGCTATCACCAGCTATCACCAGCAGTTACTGCATCAGAGGCACAGCTTGTTTACAGAGGAGCAGAACACAGTGGGCTCAGCAGCATTTTTTGTGAATAACATTCTTGCCATCCCCTTCCCCCACCTTAATCCCTGTCCTGTCAGCTGCCCTGCTCTCGCTCTCCAGGTGTCACCTCCCTCTCTGCAGGCTGTGAGTGCAGCTTACCAGAGATCACAGGGACTGTATGTGAGGAGGAGGCGGAGACACAGCAGGAGAAGCACACAGGGCAGCATGTGAGGAGCAGAGGATGTGCCTGCTTGGAGTACAGAGGAGCAGTGAGGGCTTCTTCTGTCCTGCGATAGAGAGCACAGGGCTATAATAAAATGGCAGCCAGTCACACCTACAGCAGTGAGTTGTGCAGCCCACAGAGGCGTGCCCAGCTCACTGCTAATGCTGCTACAATGTTAGAAATAGGGTCAGGTCTATTATCTCCTATGTCCATGGGGTGCCGTAATCTGACACTGATAGGGTCCTGCTACTGCGGCAAAACCAAGATGTCAGCCCCCAGTGCATTCTTTAAACTCATATAACACATGAAATCTGTTTCACATGCATTTCAAACTTGCTTATAGCAGCATGTTATGCTACATTACAGTGATTTATTAATGACCTACAAACGCGGTACCTTCCCTTTAATGGAAGAGTGGCAAGACAAAAGCAAGCCATAAGACTTTCTGCTGCAGTTTGCAAAAAGCCATGTAGTGGATACAGCTGGCATCTGGAGGAAAGTGCTCTGGTCAGATGAGACCCTTGGGATGAATGCAAAGCGCTATGCATGACGGAAAACTAACACTGTACAGCACCCTAAATACACCATCCACACCGTCAAATATGATATGCTGGTAGCAGCATCATGCTGTGGGGATGGATTTTCTTCAGCAAGGAGAGGGAAGCTGGTCAGAGTTGATGGGAAGATGGATGGAGCTAAATATAGGCAATCATGGAGAAAAACCTATTAGAGGCTGCAAAACTCTTGAGTCTTGGATGCAGGTTTATCTTCTAGCAAGGCATCAACCCTTAACATACTGCCAGAGTTACAATGGAAGTGTTTAGATCAAAGTATTTTCATGTGTTTGAATGGTTCAGTTAAAGTCCAGACCTGAATACCATTGAAAATATGTGGCAAGACTTGAAAATTGTTGTTCACAGACACTCTCTATCTAATCTCACTGAGCAAGAACTAGTTTGCAAAGAAGAATGGACAAAAACTTTAGTGTCGCGGGGTTACTGCAAGGAAGCGGAGACAGAAGACTGCAGCGTATGGTTGCTTCTACTATGCTGAGAAGAAGTATTTCATGATCCAGGCCGGGGTTTTTTTTTTTTTGTTATTCTCTCTCCGGTCTGGTCATGTGGAGGTTAACCTTTTCTGCCTCATTTTGGGTTTGGAGTGGCTATTTCAGTCTGCTGTGACCAATGTCAGTGATAGTTCATGCTCCCAGGCTTGAGCAGCTGACCCCTTGATACCGTGTTTTGTTCTCTGCCCATTTACTCTGTTCCCGTGACTTTACTTTTCTGCCACCCCGCTTGTCTTAGTGCTTGGACCTTTTGGTTTGTGACCCGGCTTGTCTTCTGACCTATTTAACTGTCTCTTGTCTCAGTTATATCTGCTCCCGTCTGGCTCTGACTTCTGGCTTTTATTTGACCACGTGCATTGCTGTGACCTCTGGTACTTCTTGTTCTGTTTCTGACTCGGCTCGTCTGATCACTCTTTCGCCACCAGGTGGCGCTTGTGCTGCTGCTCAATGATGTTACGCTGTGTGTGCAACCTCTCTTCCCTCACCAGCATCATCTGGTGGAGGTTGCGCTACATTGCACTGCAGCAGCATTAGAAAACACTTCTCCAGTGTATTAAATGGGTTGATTTTCTTCCAGCAGAACACAGCAGAACAGGAGTTAATCGGCCATATTCTCAAACTCCTAGATTCAGCTGTGCTTTGTTAGCCACTCCTTTTCCCTATAAAATCTGGGCCCGATTACCAAGTCATCATCAGAGTTAGCAATTGCTGCAAGACATAGGAGTGGGAGAAGTTGGTTTTGTAAAGGAGTGCTGGAGGAGTTTATTAGTGACAGTTGCCTGGTTTGTAGGCTTGGAAATTCCTTATCCTTTCCTGTTTTGAGTTTTCAGTTTACCCTTGTCTCTGTTACCCTGTCTGTTGAGTTGGCGTATTGCGGTGCACAGTAGCGCCCCTCTTCCCTTGGTGGGGGAAGGGAACAGACGAAGGGCTGATCTAGGAGATAGGGCAAGGGCGGAGACCCCGTCGTCTTCGTCATCTGAAATATCCCGGCGAACAGGGCTAGCTAGGAACAGTAAAGGTGCCCCTTGTCCTAGTTCACTCGCCAGTCGAATTGTGACATTTAGCTTCTAGATTTGCATAGATGGAATATACATATCCCAAAAGACTTTCAGTAGTATAATTTTCTTTAGGCTATGTGCACACGTAGAATGGTCCACTGCGGATTCTTCCGCAGCAGATTTGATAAATCTGCAGGGCAAAACGCTGTGTTTTTGCTGCAGATTTATCGCAGATTTACCGCGGTTTTTCTGCGGATTTCACTGCGGTTTTACAACTGCAGTTTTCTATTGGAGCAGCTGTAAAACCGCTGCGGAATCCTCCTCAGAAAGAAGTGAAATGCTGCGGAATGTAAACCGCTGCTTTTCCGCGGGGTTTTTTACGCAGCATGTGCACAGTGCTTTTTGTTTCCCATAGGTTTACATTGTAATGTAAACTCATGGGAAACTGCTGCGGGACCCACAGCTGCAGAAACGCTGCGGATCCGCAGCAAAATCCGCAGCAAAATCCGTAGCGTGTGCACATACTCTTACACTTCACAAATGCTTGCCAGTTTGTGTTAGTATATTATGTAAAATCCCAATAAAATACTTTCACTTTGTAGGTGTAACGTTAAAATATGGGGAAAAGTTCACGGAGTATGAATATTTTTTCAAAGCACTGTATATTTTTTACTAGATGTACAGCTTTCATGTGTATGTTTCCTTTTGGCTGCAATTGAACATGAGTTGAAAACTTGAAAATTGCCGTTGACTGTCAGGGATGTGGATCCCCTGACAGTTTGGTAATGTAATCAATAACTGGACAGAGTCAGACTGTGTAGGGCACAACCCAATGACACAGGATGTCTTTTTGTTAATCCGTTTCCAGGATTAACAGAGACATAGAACAATCCTAAGTTCTAAGACAAGATGCTCCAGAATTATTTTCAGATGAATATTTTTATCTACTAAAAGACATCTCTGGAAAGTTTACAGGCCATCTTTAATGTGGAGATATTAGACACTGTATATACAGTAAATATACTCTCAAATACAGTAAGTCAAGCAGATCAGTAGCTATAATCTATTCCATGTATAGTATTGACTTTCAAATAGGCCTAATTGAAAAACAATTATAGTGACATTTATCTATCTATACACAGCACTCCAAAATTTCAATCTTTATGAAGATAATTGGTCGCGTGAACTTTTAATCTTGGACCTTCAGCGGAATGTGAAAATTTCCTGGAAAAGTCACACCTTCCCTTTTGTTTCCTCATCAAATGGACCATGGCAAGAGGAACGTACCATTGCTCGTGAAATCGACTTAATAAGAGGTGAAAAGCGAACGGTCATCATACTGAATATTGGAATCCATTTCAGAGCCTTCCCCATTTATTACTTCATTAAGAGACTGTATAATATACGCCGGGCTATAGAGCGTCTGTTCCGCCGAAGCCCAGAAACGAAAGTCATAATTAAGACTGAGAATACAAGTGACATGAAAGATTTGGAGCGTTTCAGTGACTTTCATGGTTCGTTACACTACTTTATCATGGAAATTGTCTTGAAGGACCTCAATGTTGGCTTTGTTAATGGCTGGGATATGACCAATGCATTTGATACAAATAATATTCATCCTCCAGAGAAGGTTATTGGGAATGAGGTTAAAATGCTAATGACATATATCTGTTAAAATTGTACAAGAAATATGTGATTATAGTAACAGTTTATGCTAAGATAGTGTTGTACATGTTAGTTTTATTTATGAGACCAGAACAAAATATCCTTGGATTTTCTTCTTCTGGTTGATTATGTGGGAGAATAGCTCTGTAGCTATAGGTAAAAGAAGTGGAATGAAAACAAAGACTGTGACATGGAAGTTCTCTTCTTTTTTGTTTTATAAAATAAATGTGTAAGAGCATGCAAAATAGGTTCACTAGCCACTGACAAATACACTAAACTATAGCTACATGAACTCACTTAGCTACCTGTTTAACTCTCCGGGACTGTGCTAATTATTTAATTATTGATAATATCTGTTTTTTTCTGTAATTCAGTGTTTCACACTATACTACTTGTTTTTATATGTATGGTGCAACAACTGTGCAACAAATCCAATGAAGTCACATGGGTCTTGCAAAGTATTGTTTTTTTTTCATTAATGTATTCTGAAGATTTGCCCCTGGTCTAAGATGCTGTATAAGCAGGGTATAAAGAGTTAACACAAGGGATGGGCGGACGTGCTCAGTGATACTAAGATATTACTCAAGTATCTGGGTGCTTGGATGTGCTCGGCGATCAGCGAGCATTAGCCAGTGCCCAATTTCAAACTCAAATCCCCACCACAAATGTTTGGCGCTTGTTCCACAGCCACTAAGCACAGAGGTGTATCTAGGGTTTCTGACACCAGGGGCAAGAGTTCAGTTTGGCGCCCCCCCAGGACATATGCGATTTGCACACTTAGTCATGTACCCACGAGTTCCTCTCCCTAATGCTCTCAATGTTCAGTGAAAAACAGAGAAGCAGAAGAGAAAGGACCATAAGTATGAAAGTCGCATATGAGTGAAGTGTCCACGTGGTGACTTCTGGAACCTGCAGAGCTGAATCCTGACATCGCAGGCTTCTGAATTCTCGCAACTAGGGTTGAGCGACATTTGTTTTTATAGGATCGGGTCGGATTTCACGAAACCCGACTTTTTCAAAAGTCGGGTCGAGTGAAATCGGCCGATCCTATAGAAAAGTCGGGGTCGGGGTCGGCCGAAACACGAAACCCAATGCATTGCATTGCGTTTCTAATGGTTCCCAGGGTCTGAAGGAGAGGAAACTCTCCTTCAGGCCCTGTGATCCATATTAATGTGTAAAATAAAGAATCAAAATAAAAAATATTGCTATACTCACCCTCGGACGCGCCCTGGTTGTAACCGGGAGCCTTTCTTCCTAAGAATGAGCACCTGAAGGACCTTTCGATGACGTCGCGGCTTGTGATTGGTCGCGTGAGCGGTCACATGGGCGTCACGCGACCAATCACAAGCCGCGACGTCATCGAAAGGTCCTTCAAGCGCTGATTCTTAGGAAGGAAGGCTGCGGGTTAGAACCAGGGCGCGTCCGAGGGTAGGTATATTCCTAATAGCAATATTTTTTATTTTTATTCTTTATTTTACACTTAAATCTGAATTCCAAAACCGATTCCCAATATCTTAAACATATCGGGAATCGGTATCGGAATTCCGATACCAGATTCAGAAGATCGCCGACCTCATGGCCGACCCCACACAGGGGTCGGGTCGGGTTTCATGAAACCCGACTTTGCCAAAAGTCGGCGACTTCTGAATCTGGCCGACCCGTTTCGCTCAACACTACTCGCAACTGCACACTTTTAGGATTCTCCCTTGCCGGTGGACAGTCATGTCAGCACAAGCATGTGATTTGCATACTTCTGACCACATTCCGACTAGACGTGCCTGGCCTCGCTCAGTTCATTTTCATTGAGTGAGGCCACACATGTCTAGACAGTACGTGACCGCACATATGTAAAATCGCCAGCACGAGAGAATCCTGACAGCGTGCAGTGTGCACTGCGAGAATTCAGAAGTCTGCAGTCACCAAGAATGACTGCAGACTCAACACAAACCTGGACATCTCCTTTAATGTTCCTTACATAAATAAAAACATGAGAATTAGTTAGTATCACAAATAACATTTACATCCAGGTACCTTATAGATGACATCGTCTCTGGAGTCGTTCTCCTTCTCTTCTTCATCTTGTCCAGACCCCATGATGAGTTTTCTCATCCACAGCCGTCTCTGCAGACTTCTATCTTCTCCGTTCTTTTGCAGAAAATCTTGACATGATGCCATTAAAGATACAAGTGTCATTATAATGCTCCTGAATAAAAAATTGCCCCTCACTATTATTGTCTGTACAAAATATGACCCTCACACTGTCCCTCTTATGGTACATGCTCTTCTCACTGACCTCTCTTTCCATACCGGCCCCCTCTTCACACTGTCCCCTCACACTTTGTCCTCCCTATAGGGCCCAGTATTTATGCTGTACTCTCTCATCACACTCCCTCTTCCTGGTATTCTGTCCCCTCCTGGCTGTGCCCTTACACTGTCCCCGCATGCTACGCCCCCACTACTCAGTTTCTATTCTGTTCACACTCACTTTTCTCCCCCATACTGTCTCCTCACACTATTCCCCTCCCTCCTCATACTGTCTCCTCTCACATCCCTCCTGTTCACCATACTGTCTCCTTATATATTTACCCCCTCATTTTCTATACTGCCTGCTGACCTGTCTCCCCATACTGTGTCTGCACACATCCCATCACCCTCATACATGTTTCCTCATACATGCCCTCATTCCCCTGTACTGTTTCCTCATATATGCCCCCATCTCCCCCTTTAATCTTCATTTTGTGTCCTCAAATCTCCCCCACACATTAAATCCCCCCATCTCCACTCCAATTCTCCCCACACAATAAATCCCCCCACTCCCCACACAGCTCCTCATCATCCCCCTATTCCCCACACAGCGTCTCATCATTCCCCTCATTCCCCACACAGCGTCTCATCATCTCCCCATTCCCCACACAGCGTCTCATCATCTCCCCATTCCCCACACAGCGTCTCATCATCTGCATCTTCCCTATGCAGCCCCACTCAGGTAACATCAGCCCCTTTCCAAATTACATCCTGAGAGCCTCACACCAAGTCCTGCATCCTCATTCCCTTGTACAAGGGTCCATTGTGCAGCTCCTCTCCTCACACGGCTCCATGCTGCAGCCCCTCGGTCCTCTCCTCGCACGGCTCCTCATTTCCTGTTTCTCTTCTCATCAGCAGCGTCAAAAACGCAGCTTCCTGCTATCTGCTCTCCATTGCCATGATGGAGACCCCGCCCCTTCTGGTGACATCATGATTCCAAGGAATCACTCCTCCCCCTCAAGAAATCAACTCCAATCTAGATGCTACCCTGCAGTCAGATCTTCAAATGTACTCGTGTCTGTAAGATACGAGTACAATTGAATACTGGGAGCCGGCGCACTGCAGCTTCTCTGTGCCAGCTGTCAGCTTGACAGTCGGCACAGAGAACTGCTGACTCCCAGTCCGGGGGGGGGGGGTGGCAGAATGCAGCTGCCAGGGGAGACACTGCGGATCGCCGCATTATGCGGCCCGACTGCGCCCCCCTGTCAGCTGCGCCCGGGGCACATGCCCCGGGCTGCCCCCCCCCCAGATACGCCACTGACTAAGCATGCAGGGATTTCCTGTGAGTTTCTGTAATGCCATATCCATCTTGGTAGCGGTATTACTGTTATTGGCTGGCCATGTTCATCAGGGGTTATAAAAGGACAGGCGCTGCCAGGTATGGCACACTAATACCATTGCACAGTTCTGTGACAGTTGCTATTGGAGGGAGAGATTGCTTGTACAGGCGTATGTGTGCACAGTTTAACGAATCAGAGTCCTGTAGTGTTGATATTGATGCTGAAGCTGAACCATCATACTAACAGTCCTTGTAAGGGCTAATTTTATGCTTTGCTGTTCGTATCAGATACAGTACAATCAGCATTTAGCCTAGGGAGTGAGAGAGAGTTGCAGGAGCAGGGATAATGGCTGAATACATTATCTAGACAGGAATTAGGGCTTAGCAATCCTTTGCTAAATATATAGCTGTGACAGTTAACCACTATTTTATTTTTCGGGTGAAAATAATTACTATGTTTACATCCATAGAGTATTAGGTGCTATATGCTACATTTCTGTGTTACATAATGATCCAAAAAAATGTTGAAACTATTTTCTGTATTCAATTACTCATCCATATACTATTATGTGATCTATGGGCAGAAAGGATTGTGCTCATAAAACTACAGACACTGTCAGGTTGGCACCATTATACTGATTAAAATGATACCTTGGTTGCTGAATTCTGTCTGGTGGTAGTTTAATCTTTATTTGTAGTTTTCAGTTAATGAGATTCTCGTGCTTCAGGCGGGCATGTTGAGGTCTTTATGTGGTGCTCTGCTTAGATATTCATCACTATGGCTTATGACAGGTCAGTGATCCCTCAGTCACCTGACCCCTATTTTACATACTGGATATAATATGGTATGAAAAAAAAAAATCACAGCTGTAGCATGATACAGTGGATAATATCCATGTTTTGGATTTATTTAGATATACAGTTTTGTTTTGAAAAAAAAATTATCTTAATTAAAATGGTGCCGGTGGCCACGCCTGCAAAGTAGCATGTGTCACTTTTTCGATAGATGCTACTGCACCGGTGCCGCCTCCATTCTGGTACAAAAAAAAATTAGGCTACGTTTTTTTAATTTTTTTTTTTTTTAAAGAAAGGTGCTCGTTTGTGAAAAAATCATTTGTTGTTTGAACTTGAACTTCACTGTACTACTCTAGAAGAGTATTTGAGAGCTCAGAGAATTTCCTGACGCTTGAGGGTCTCTCTATGACCTACAATATTTAAGGAAACCAATAATGTTTGAAAAAAATTTGAACATATGTAGAATAGCAGAAACGTGGGATGCAGTAACGAGCAGGAAGCAGAACAAAAGTTAAAGGGTTTATTACAACGGATACTTCACGTAGGGAGAAAAAGGGTTAAGAGGGGAGTAAAACTGGGTATTGTGTCAGGGTAAGAACAAACATCTAAGAAACAGGTAAACTTATCAGTCTGATGGTTTCCGGGCTGTGGAAGCTTGAAATCCCACGGTGGCACAATAAGTGACACGTCAAGTCTCTGGCCTTTTCCTGAAGGAGGGTGATGCATTGTCTCCTGACAGAAGCGGTATATCCTGGTTCACCGAGGCGAGGTCCTGGGTTAACTGAACGATGAACGCGAAGTGAAGCAATCTCTGACACCGCCGGAAGGTGTCTCAGCCCAGTGGAGGTGACAGGGATGAAGCTACCCGGCTCTAGGTCAGACTCAGGCCGGGCACACGCGGCAGTCAGCAGAATGGTGCGCGTCAAACCCTCAGTCACAGGGGTGAGCGGGCACAAAAAGTTACGTCCCTCACAGTCAGTGTGCACAAGGGCTGAAGAGCTGCAGCGCCGGCCTGTGCTATCGCATAGCCCCAAGGAGACTGAGTCAACCTTCTCCTGTTGTGCGCTCTGTCTTCCCACCAAGTGTCCTGCTTTCCCATGCACCATCCCTTTTATCCCTGTCACGCCCCCTACAGTTGAGTGCAAAGGTCTGTCCAGGTCAGAAAGTTTTCCCCCCAGCAAGAATGGTGACAGCCCCTATAGTTCTGGAACCAACACAAGAGAGGCATCACCAGCCTAGTCTATCTTCCTACACTCCCCCTCTCCTTTTGCTCAGCATTCCACGGGCGAGTGTTTGTGTAAAATATGTGGACAGTCTTCTTTTTCTTTGACAGTTTACTGCCAAATTAATTGTATCGATTGGTGGGTAATCCGGCTGTTGTTCGTTTGGTGCGCCATAAGTCAGAAGGAGTAGATGAGTCACCTTGGGTGGTTGAGTCAGGTTGCATAAGTAAGGGAAGTAGCGCATCCATTCCCACTGGGGCAGGCTCTTCGGGAACTTCAAGTATTGGTTCCTCCCATAGCTCTTCTGGTGGCTGTTCAGGATTTTCTTCCTCTTCACAATCTACTACAACTTGGTGAAACACAAAAGAAAAAAGTGTACTAGTCCAAAAAAAAAAATAATGCAAATTTTATTAAATAACTACAAATATCAAAGGTCTCAAACAACAGAGGCTAAAATCAGCAACCACCTGCAACCTGCATAGTAGGGGAACAGAGCAGCACACATCACTATTTCAATCATGCCATGCTTCAAATATAAATAGACAGTGCTATACATATAAAGAACACTCCACCAATGCGGATAAATATAAATCAGCAAGACATTCATAAAGTGTATCAAGCGACATACCTAGTGGATGATAAGCAATGTGCCACATCGTCCCCCACCCTCCCGACGTGCGTTTCGGATCAACCTTCCTCAAGGGGGTGTTGAGGAACTGGCATTGGTGGAGTGTTCTTTATATGTATAACACTGTCTATTTATATTTGATGCATGCATTCTGGCTTAGGCATGATCTCATGCTTGACTATGATTGAAATAGTGATGTGTGCTGCTCTGTTCCGCTACTGCAGGTGGTTGCCGATTTTAGCCTCTTTTGTTTGAGACCTTTGATATTTGTAGTTATTTAATAAAATTTGCATTATTTATTTTTTTGGACTAGTACACTTTTTTCTTTTGTGGTTCTCCAGTTTTCTGTGTTTCTACAACTGGTGAAAGTATTTCAGTCGCATCTTGCAGCTCCTCTACCTGATCTGGATCCTTTGACAGACAGGGCTGAAGCATTTTCCGTTGGACTATACGGGTAGCGGAATTTGTCCATACCACTCCCTTATGGGTGTGGCATTCTCAGTCGGTATCTCATGTGTAATTGCTGTAGTGCAGCTGAAATCATCCTCATGGCGTGCGAATATGTCTTGATATCGCCCCAGTACAACTTCCACTTGCTGAATCTGTAGCGGAGTAAGGTTTATCAGCTCAGCCCGCATCTGCTCCAATATATGATGCCCTTCCAATTTATGGTGAGGTTCTTGTGTTGAAGACATATCCACAGTCATGGTCCAAGGGTCTCCCTGCTTCACCATCAACTGCACGGTCTGAGGTGGTATCACTTCTTCCGGCATGCTCATAATTCGAGCCACTTCACTTCTGAGAGTTAGCGTGATGTTATCTTCTCCCAAATTGACAGAACATACTGGGATCATCTGGTCACGTTCAATGGCTAACATTCACACCATAAGGAGTCCTGGGGGTAATTGTTCTGTAGTATCTGTAGTAGCTGGTTTGATCTGGATTTCTAGCGGGGTACAAGGCCGCACAGGCAGAGTAAGCATGGTTTGTCCTGGTGGCAGAACGAGGAAAGTGTCACTGAAAGTAAGTTTCAGGCATCGTAGTCACCTGTGAGCCAGTATCCACCAGTCAACGTACTGCTTGACTGTCCAGTTCAGCCCAGATGAGGGAGCACAAAAAGACTAGATTCGTGGGACTTCTGTTACTCCTTTGTGACTGTTTAGGCTCCAGGCAGCATCTCCCAGGCTCGGAGCCCTCTAGTTTAACAGATGACATTGAGGAGACCTACCCCGTCATGAGCACTCCCAAGCCAAATGTTCAATTTCTCCACAATTGTAACAGGTGAGGTGTCTCTCTCGAGAGTACATCCTTGTTTCGCAGCGAGGTTCGGGGCCATCCCTGCCCCCTGGCGGAATCGAAGTACCTACTGATTTCTTCTTTGCATCTGCCAACTCTCCTTGAATATCCTGGATTTCCTTCCGCAATTTCTGAACCCATTGTGGTTCGGTGATCATGTTCACAGATACCTCTCCACTCCAGACCTTCCGTACCGGGACTGTCATGCCTTGCTGTTGCTCGCGTGTGCGTATTTTGCTTCCTATCTCAGAAAAGGTCATGCGAGAATTTAACCCCAAGTGCTCCCACAAAGCCTGTTTTGTCAACACGTCCCGCAAGCCTGTCACCAACGGATCTTGCAACATTACGTCAGTAATGATAGCAGTATGGATCTCCTGGAGAGCGTTCATGTACTGAGTCACCGTCTCCCCCTCCCTTTGCATAAGGCTAAATAAAGGCATTCTTAACTCCCCTACATCCGTGGGGTCCCCATGAGTCTCCTCCAAAATTTGTAGCACCTTGTTAAAGGTGTCTCGTTTCCTGGGGGGTCGCAACATGACTGAGTCTCTGGCTTCTCCATCCAAGGCCATCTTGGCCACCTCGGCCTCTAATGCAGGGGTCATGGGATGCATCCTCATCATCCCTCTCAAAACACTAAGTCCAGCTCCATGACATGGTGTTATTCCCCGTAAACTTAGGGAGATTGTTCAACATTGCCCCAGAGAGATACTGGACCTAGAGCTCACCCCAAATGCTTGGTCTGCCGCCTCCATGCTGTTAGACTGCATCCTGCCGACTATGCCAAATGTAGAATAGCAGGAACGCGGATGCTGTGGCGAGCAGGAGGCAGAACAAGAGATAAAGGGTTTATTACAAGTGATAATCCCCGCAGGGAGAGAAAGGGTTTAAGATGGGTGTAAAACTGGGTATTGAGTCAGAGTAAGAACAAACAGTTATGAAACAGGTAAACTTATCAGTCTGATGGTTTCCGGGATGTGGAAGCTTGAAATCCCACAGTTGCGCCATAAGTGATGCGTGAGATCTCTCTGGCCTGTTCCTGAAGGAAGGTGATGCACTGTCTCCTGACAGAAGCGGCATATCCTGCTTCTCTGAGGCGAGGTCCTGGGTTACCGAAAAAATGAACGCGAAGTGAAGCAGTCTCTGACACCGCCGTAAGGTGTCTCAGCCCAGTGGTGGTGATGGGGATGAAGCTACCTGGCTCTAAGTGATTCGCCTGGTCAGACTCAGGCCGTGCACACGCGGCAGTCAGCAGAACAATGCACGTCAACCCTCAGTCACAGGGGTGAGCGGGCACACAAAGTTATGTCCCCCATGGTCAGTGTACGCAAGGGCTGAAGAGCTGCAGCGCCGGCCTGTGCTATCGCATAGCCCCACGGAGAGTGAGTCAACCTTCTCCTGCTGCGCACTCTGTCTTTCCACCAATTGTCCCGCTTTCCCGCGCATCATCCCTTTTATCCCTGACACACCCCCTACAGTTGAGTGCAAAGGTCTGTCCAGGTTAGAAAGCTTTCCCCCCTGCAACAATGGTGACAGCCCTGATAGTTCAGGAACTGACACGAGAGAGGCATCACCCTCCCGTTCCATCTTCCTACACATGTTCTGAATAAATGCTTTTTCAATTTTATGACTCAGTTTATAAAGTCTCCAGAAGTACATAATTAGAGTTTGAGAGAAGATAAAATCTACTGAAACCCAACTCACCTTGTCGATGACAAGTGAAAACTTTCAGTCTATCAAATCAAAGATTACCACTAATTATTCCCACCATCAAGAGGATTCTGAGCAAAAGAAATGCATCAAGTTCCTACTTGACACTGAAGATTATAAAAACAACCGAGTATGTAAATGGCAGGATTCTTTCATTTTACAAGGTTCTTTCAGATACCGGAAAATTCCTTCTGACTCAACCTACTCAATTTCAGACAATAAAATATTTTTTCACAAACAACAAGCACCTTTTTTAAGCAACAAAAAACGGAGATACCCAAAAAGAAAACGAGAAGCGGTGGACAGTGTGCCAGGAACATCTCAGACAACAGTACACACAAGATCCCAGGCACGGAGACATCATTAGTTATCAATATTTCGTCTAAAACTCTAACTCTAAATATACACGTTTATTCAAGTGTCTCCATATAAATGAATTTACATACAGCACTTATCCATGTATTGGGTATAGATTGTATACAGTATTTACTAATCATTTTGTTGTTACTTATACATTTTAGTTCTTATGAAGTCCAGGTAACTGGCCGAAACGTAATATTGTCTATACATTGGATGATCATGTACTAATAAAATACTCTCCTGTTCTTTGCAATTATTTTGCTGTGCCAACTCTATTTTTTACATTATTTGTGGCATCCTATTTGTGCACCCACCTTTAGAGGGGTGCCGCGCAGCCTTTTTTTGTCTATAAATATGTGTGATCGGTACAAGGGACAGGCACATGACTTATTCCTTCCAAGGACCATACTGGGGACCAGGGAGCACTCATTGCGGGTGAAAGAAAGGCAATTCCGGAGCTAAATAGTGATTGTTCACGGTTATTGGCATAAATTATAATACAACTAGTGTTGAGCGATACCGTCCGATACTTGAAAGTATCGGTATCGGATAGTATCGGCTGATACCTGAAAAGTATCGGATATCGCCGATACCGATATCCGATACCAATACAAGTCAATGGGACACCAAGTATCGGAAGGTATCCTGATGGATCCCAGGGTCTGAAGGAGAGGAAACTCTCCTTCAGGCCCTGGGATCCATAGTGAGGTGTAAAATAAAGAATTAAAATAAAAAATATTGTTATATTCACCTCTCCGGCGGCCCCTGGAACATCACCGCGAGGAACCGGCGTCCGGCAGGCTTCTTTGTTCAAAATGAGCGCCTTTAGGACCTGCGGAATGACGTCGCGGCTTCTGATTGGTCGCGTGCCGCCCATGTGACCGCCACGCGACCAATCAGAAGCCGCGACTTCATTCCACAGGTCCTAAAGGTGCTCATTCTAGGAATTTATCTGAGGAATGACGTCGCGGCTTCTGATTGGTCGCGTGGCGGTCACATGGGCGGCACGCGACCAATCAGAAGCCGTGACGTCATTCCGCAGGTCCTAAAGGCGCTCATTTTGAACAAAGAAGCCTGCCGGACGCCGGTGACTCGCGGTGATGTTCCAGGGGCCGCCGGAGAGGTGAATATAACAATATTTTTTATTTTAATTCTTTATTTTACACCTCCGATACCGATACCCGATACCACAAAAATATCGGATCTCGGTATCGGAATTCCGATACCGCAAGTATCGGCCGATACCCGATACTTGCGGTATCGGAATGCTCAACACTAATTACAACATGTCAAACAATTTACCATTTTGTGCAGTAGATTTTAAGAAAACCAACAGACTCAGACTCATGATCTGAATGTTTTTGTGTCTGTGTATTAGAATAATTAATTGAAAGGGAGTTTGTTCAAAATAACTGGAGTGTGGAGTTCAATTAGTGAGGTCAATCATTCTGTGAAGGAACTGGAGTGAATCAGGTGGCCCTTATTTAAGGATGAACGCCAGGACATGTTGTACCTGCATTTCTCCTGGAATAAATATGGGTTGTTTTGAGACATTTTTCAGAAGAATAGTGTACTTGATTAAAAAGTTGATTGATGAAGGAAAAACTTATAAAGAAGTGCAGACAATGATAGATTGCTCAGCTAAAATGACATAATACCTTAAATTTGAAAACCAAACCAGAGAGAAGTAGAAGAAAAATGAAGACTGCCATTCCAATGGATTGAAGAAAAACCAGACTTGCAAAGGTTCAGTTAGTGATCAGCTCCATGATAATCAAAGACAGTCTCGGGTTACATGTGATGACTATGACAGTTATAAGACGCCTGTGTGAAGCTAATCTCTTAACAAGAACTACCTGTTTGCATATATTAAAATACTTGAAGAGGTCATGTTCCATTACTCTGAAGAGGATATGCCCTTGAAAATCTTGGTTCCTGTCCAACAAAATTGAAGTTATGGAGTGGCCAGCCTGATCCAAGGACCTTAATCCAATAGAACACTTGTGGGGTGACAACAAAAATGCCACTTCTGAGGCAAAGCCAACAAATTCCAAAAAATTGAGAGATGTACTCCAAGCATCCTGGGCATCCAGATGCCACAAGTTGTTTAATTCAACATGACATAGATGTGAAACAGTTAAAAAAAATGTGGGTATAAAACTATATTATATTAGTGATTCATGGGAATGCTAAATCTTCAAAAAAAGTATATATTGTGAGTTTGAAAAGAGAAATGCAGAACTATTTTTTCGAATAACCCACTGTTTATTTTTGTTATTTTCTGTAAATTAGTTAAAAATTATATACATTTTTCTTCATGTTTTGAATTAGAAAAGAGTGTGCAATGCACCCAATACTGGAAATAAAAACTAGTGTAAAGAACCTCATCACCAGACATTAACCACCAAGGGTGGAGGTGATCCTGATGGGACTCAGATACCTGAGGCGCTCACGGACTGTACTGTGGTGTCAGGACAGGAGGATGACTCTCAGGGTGAGTAGTGTGACAACAGAGAGGATGATGATGAGGTTGTAGATCCCACTTGGTGTGAACCCAGAGGTACGCAGCTGAGTAGCGCAGAGGAGGTGGAGAAGGAGGAAGATTGAGAGGTTACTTTGAGGCTTCAAACACAGACATGAAGTGACTCAACCACAACAAGCACTGCATCCTCAGTCCCAATTCTGGATGTGACCAGCATCGGTCGGGAATGTGCAGTTAGCAGGGGTAACAAGGGTTGCCTAGCCTGGGCATTTTTTGAGACTGCAAAGGAATACCCAACACACATAAGTCAACTTTGCCAAAAAAAAACTTGGTAGAGGCAAAAATTGCAATGATTTCACAACTACATGCATAATAAACATACATTAGTGTGGGAGTCTCACTGCTGCTTTTGTGTCACCTAGCACAACACATCTTCCTCAATCCACCATAACATCTCCTCCTGCACATCATTTACAGTCCAGAGGTTTGTTCTCCGTACTCTGTCTTCTCTTAGCAGAGCAGCCAACTCTTGGTCCTGTAATTGTAGTCACATAAAAGAATGTTTCCTGCTTCACAGGGCAAAGATAATAGCTTGAACTCCACCATCTCCAAATCTGTTAGCCACGGAAATGCTGCCTTTCCGCCTGGTGGATACAGATGGCTTCCAAAAGTTGATGGCCGTCACAGTCCCTCAGTACCAGTTGCCCAATAGCCAATGCTCCTCTAAGAAAGCTGGCATACGTTATACCAGCATGTCGTCGACAATATCACCCGTTCCCTGAAAAAATCTGTGTGTGCCAGGGTGCATTTCACATTACAACTCGCTGACTGGGCACTGGGTGACTGTGGTGGCTGTGGAGACTGGCAGTCATGGGGCTGCTCTACAAGTCTTTCTTTAACTCAAATAGGTTTTTATTAAGTATAAAATTTCAGTAAAACATTTGACATTAATACATGTATTTTCAAATTCTCACAACAATAACCCCCCTTATCCCCCTCTTTCCCAATTAGACAGCTCACGCTCTTCTCTTAACATGTCTTATAACAGTATACACGCTAGCATTATATAGTGTCTTCCATTATGAACATATAGACCATTATTTTATAGGAAAAACCTCCGTTTCATCCTCTAAGTGACCCAACTCTCTCTCCCATTTAGCCCTTGCGCCAATCGGATATTCCAATGAGTGGGTATGGAGTAAATCTTTGTACAGGGAGGAGAAAACTCCCCTCGTTGTCCCCACTCCACAGATGTATCCCAATACTAAGTCACTTTGGATTTTGAGACAATCTCCCTTATTCTGAGCCTCAAATGCATGTCTAACTTGTGCATATTGATATCCCCCGGATGTCCTAAGATCATACTCTGACTGCAGCTAGGAAAAGGATTTCAACTCCCGCCGCTCTAAAATCTGATAGACATAGCTGATAGACAAGCTAGGGGAAGCTTGCCATTCTGATATACATCCCATTGCCAAAAACTCCGGCAGATTATTATTAAACCACAGCGGAGAAAACCTGGTAAGACAGGTAACCCCATGAATTTGTTTAACTCTCCCCCATATTTTATATATCAGAAACAATGTTGGATACATCTTCCCAAGCATCCCCAGGGAACCATATTCTAAACACTGTACCACCGGACTTCTGTTTGTCACCCTCTCTATCAAGAGCTGTACCACATTGGCAGACGTCTCATGCTCCCAGCCCTTTAAATGCTGACATTGGGCCGTTAAAAAGTATATTTCGGGATTAGGTAAAGCCAAACCTCCAGCGTGTCTCCAACCTGATGTGGGGGTGTTGTTTCCCCCACACCAAACTTCTAAATAAGGAGTTAATCAGTTTGAATTTCCAATGCAGTATCCAGATAGGTGAGTTATAGAGAACATACAATATCTTAGGCATCAGAATTATTTTAATAAGATTAACTCGGCCTACAACAGACAAGTGCAATTTAGACCAAGCCCCTTCCTTTACCTTAAGAACTTCCAACACCGTTGTCAGATTCTTATGCAAATAGTTCCTAATCGGCAAATTTGTTTAATACTCCCAAATATTTAAATTGGTCTGCTATTTTAAGTCTACCCCCTTCCGTGGAATCTCCCAGCTCATCTCCTGCATCCTCCACCATAAGTAGAGTTGATTTAGTTCAATTTACCTTTAGCCTCGACAAAGCGCCAAATCCCTCGATGAGCCGAATAGCATTACTCAAGAGCCACGTGAGTCATTCAAGAACAGCAGTATATCATCCCCATAAAGCGCTATCTTTTCTTCTATTGATCCATATTTAAACCCAGAGACCTTGGCAGACTGTCGAATTTTGGTGGCCAATGGCTCCATGGCCAAAGCAAACAAAATCGGGGAGAGAGGACACCCCTGTTTTGTCCCTCTATGTAGCTTTATCGTATGAGAAAGCTTCCCCATTCACTCTCACTCTAGCTGACGATTGCGCATACAACAGCTGAACCAAAAACACGAATTGTGGACCAAAGCCAAAACAGTGTAATACCTGCCACAAGTACCCCCAATTCCACACTATCAAATGCCTTATGGGCATCTAGGGAAGCAATAACTCTATGACCACCGTTATCAGCCCCCAGTTGTACATTCAGAAAAAGCCTTCTTAGATTAACCGTCATAGACCTGTCAGGCATAAAGCAAGACTGATCTGGATGTATTAAGTTAGAAATAACACCCGTCAAACGGGTTGCTAACACCCCGGCCAGAAGCTTAACATCCGTAGTGGGCAAAGAGATCGGGCGGTACGATTCAGGCAGTCGCCGATCTTTATCTACCTCCATGGAAGCTGGCAGGATTCCCCTATTCTTAGCCTCCTCCAAGACCACTCAGTCTGGGCAGCAAAACCCCCTCCATCTCTTTATAAATTTCAGCTGGTAGTCCATCTGCTCCTGGCGCCTTATCCCTTGCCATTGCCCTGAATGTGGGACTCAGTTCTGCATCTGTAATAGGGCCCTCCAAACTTTCCCTATCCTCCTCACTCAGTCTAGGTAAGACAATACCCTCTAAAAATGCAATATTGTCTCCCACCAATGGGACCACCCCAGAGGAGAACAGATCCACATAGAAGTCCATAAAGATCTTTAAGATCTCGGAGGTCTCCGACACTTTCGTACCGTTATCAAGTTCCAATGAATGTATGAATGATGTACCCCTCTGGGCAGAAGCCACCAATGACAGCATCTGCCCCACCAACTCCCCCTCCTAGTAAAAAGCTAGTGATTGGAACTCTCTCTTCCTCCCTGCCCTCTCCAAAATAATTTTATCCATATTATTCTGGGCTTCTCTTAGCCTTTTCCTGGCCTCAGGAGTTCCCAGTGTGACCAACTCATCTTCAGCAATTCTCAGCATTTCCCTCACAGCATTCTCCAGCTACTTTGACCGCCGCTTACATCTACTGATATCCAAGGCCGTATTTGCCACTAGGCACTTGAGGGCACGTGCCTAGGGTGGGAACAATGCAGGGGGCACCACCTGAGGAAGTTTAAAAAAAAATTTTTTTTTTTAAGTCCGGGGGTCGCCCCGCTCACCCACCTCAGTCCCAGCTGCTGCGGGAGGAGGGGGTCTTGGGCGCAAGGCCGCCATCAGGGCATTGCTGCCCTGACTACTGTATGGTCCAATATCAAAAATTACCGCACACTTGAAGCTGGTATGATGCAAATATATAACAAGTTTATTGTGTTCACAAAACAGGTTGCCACAAAAAGGAAAGCTTGTAGTGACGTGAATGGAGGGTGCTGGATGAGCGGCGCTCCTGCACCCTGCTGCCGCAGGAGCGCCGCTCATCCAGCACCCTCCATTCACGTCACTACAAGCCTCAGGAGTGCTGCCCGCACGGGTCATCCAGCTATACACAGGCCCACTACGGATGTCACAGCCTCTGTGTGCCACTATCGCTTTGCATTACATAACAGCATATTCCCAGCCTGTTCCAGGTTAAGCGACAGCTTATATACCAAGGAACTTTCCCTCCTACCCTATGCCTGCCACCTACATATGTATCCTAGCCTGCATCAAGTAACCCCATGAATAAGGCCCGGGAGGGTCGAAACGTTGGGTTTCTATCTGCACTTTTTGTTTCCTTTATGGTGAGGGGAGGAGATGAGAGGCTGGTGAGGGGAGGGGAGGCTGCTGAGGAGAGATGAGAGGCTGGTAAGGGGAGGCTGCTGAGGAGAGGAGATGAGAGGCTGGTGAGGGGAGGCTGCTGAGGAGAGGAGAGGCTGGTGAGGGGAGGCTGCTGAGGAGAGGAGAGGGGAGGCTGGTGATGGGAGGATGTGAGAGGCTGGTGAGGGGAGGGGAGGCTGCTGAGGAGAGGAGATGAGAGGCTGGTTTCATGCTGTATATGGGGAGGCTGTGTGGGGCTCATGCTGTATATAAGGGGCTGTGGGGGGTTTAAAGATATATAGGGGGGGTGTCAGCATACTTAATTCTGCTCAATATTAAGTGATACAATTAATATTAATTAATATTGAGTAGAATTATTTTCATGCTATTGGTTCGGCCTCCACAACAGTCATGGTCTTTCATCTGGCCCCTCGGAAAATAAATTGCCCACCCCTGATCTAGAGACATGGAGTGAGAATCCCACAGACGATAGCAACAGATTAGTCCGTTCTCTCACTAAATTAACCATCCAGCTCTTCAAACTATTCTCTCTGAAACGTCCAAGCTTTGCAGAGATAAACTTCCCTGTTTGCAGTCTGAGTGATGCTGCCCATGGTTTTGGTAGTATGAATCAACTGACAGGTTCCCCTTAAAAACCTGTCAGCAAAACCTTGCAACCGTGGCAGAATCATCTGACCATGTACTGTGTATGAGATCCACCAGATTCTCACATGACAACTAATGGAAAGGTTTGCTAAGGCTACTTTCACATCAGCGATTTTCTCCGTTCGCAGCAGATACTGCAGTTTTTCCGCATCTGTCGCGTAACATATCACTTACAGACCGGCAACTCTGCGTTCGGCCTCATTCATTCCCTATGGGACTTGCGGACATGTGCGACACTTGAGGTGAGACAAAAAAAAACACTGCTAGCAGCATTTTTTTTCTTGTTGCTGCAAGTACCGCATTTGTCGGATCACAGCAAAACCACAAGTGCCGCAAGTCCCATAGGGAATGAATGAGGCCGAACACAGTCTTGCCAAAAGTGATCCGTTACGGATGCGGAAAAACTGCCGGATCTGCCGCAAATGTCAAAAATCGCTGATGTGAAAGTAGCCTAAGTCACTGCCGATAGTGTCTGCACTAGTCATACTCACCAAAGGGGAGGCAGCACGAAAAGTGCCTAGGGCAGCAGAAACTCTAAGTACGGCCCTGCTGATATCCCTAAACAGCAAACCTCTTAGATATGCTTTCATAGTCTCCCAAATAGTGGGTATATCCGCACTGCCCTCGTTAATCTAAAAAAAAAACTCCTCTACCTCCCGCAGTATGTTCTCCAAACTCACACTATGCAACCAGTTAGGATGAATTTTCCACTCTCCCCTGTGCCGGGCTGGTGTCCCCATTGTCCGCAATTCCACGTCAATCGGATTATGATCCGAGAATGCCCGTGACAAATACCTCACTTCCCCCACCATAGTATTGAACATGTCATTTCCGAGCGCCATGTCTATTCTAGATAGAGTATCATGAGCGAGTTGCGAGTAGCAAGAATACCCCCTCTCCCCAACATGTCACACTCTCCACAAATCAATCTTACCAATCTCTCGGACATATGTTCCAAACGCCGTAGTATGGCTTTCCGACCTATTCTGTATGTTTTTGTTTCTATCCCAGAAATCATCACATATGTTATTGAGGTCTCCAATAATTAAAAGCGGCATCGGATCTCCCTGTCCAATCAATTCCAACACTTCTCTAATTTTTATGCTGGAATATGGAGGGGGAATGTACATAGCCACCACACACATCAAAACGCCAAGCAGTCTACATTTCACTACCACATATTGCCCATCCACATCAACATTCACCTTCACCTTCTCATAACGCACACCTGTTGGGACCAATACCGACACTCCCCTGGAGTACGTAGAGAAGGTAGAATGATACGTTTTCTGTAACAAGCACCTACGTAGGATATCGACCTTCTCACGTACTAAGTGCATCTCTAACAGACATATCAATGAGGCCCTTTGGTCTAGACCATATTGTAGAACCGCCACTCGTCTTTTCTTATCCGCTAGGCCTCTTACATTCCAACTCAGTATTTTAATGCTGTCCCCCATCACAATGCTCAACAGTCTTCCAAGAATCCTTACTCCCTAGCCTGAGCTGTCTAACCCCTCCCCCCACCCTTTAAACTCCCACCTCCCAACCCCCCCTCCAAAATAAAGCTTTTTCCTTTCATCGAGAGTGGGGCTCCTCTGCCCATTAGAGACACTCTCACCTAGGTTACCTTCTCCGTCTGCCTCCCGCCACCAACAGAACCAAAGCTCTTTACATTAATCAATAACATTTCAAAATGTACAATAAGATAAAGAGATTACAAAAACAGCATTCGCAGAACACCCTGTTAGCAACCCCCACCACCCTTGGTATTATCTAACCCAACACTGTCTGGCAACCTAACCAAACTGGCCATACTCCACTCTTCCAGAATTGAAAGAGACATAGGCAGTAAACAGGCATAAAATAAACCTGATACACTTCTACCAGAAGTATAGCAATCACAACTCATGTCTCCATGGAAAATCAGTGTCCTTTAGCCTGTAGTTTCTTGACATTAATATCAATCCACTGGGTAGCGTCCTCTGGTGTCATGAAGAAGTGGACTTTGTTAAAAGCGACCACTCTCAACCTCGCAGGGAAAAATATGGAGTACTGCACCCCCAGTTCTCTCAGTCACCTCTTGACACCAGTAAATTGCATTCTCTGTTTCTGGACTGCAGCAGAGTAATCCGGGTAGATGGCAATCTGTTCGCCTACAGTGAGATCCTCCATTTCTATGGCCTTCTATCTTAACCAGCAAGGTACGGGGTTGGCTCCAGGTGGAGGGGGCTGTGGCGGAACTCTGTGCGCTCTTTCCACAGCAAAGACCTTAGTCAGAACCTCGTCACCAACCTTCTCCTTTAGCCAATTTTCAATAAACTCAGTAGGGTTTCCCGCCTCTGTTTTTTCCAGCAGACCCACTATTCGGATGTTATTTCTTCTGGATCTGTTTTCTAGATCCTCATTTTTTCCCACCAACTCTGATATCTGTTGGACAAACTTTTTCTCTGTCTTTTGTAGGCTTACAACATGATCTTCCACAGTGCTCGCTGTTATGAAAGGTAATTCAGTACCACAATGGACATAGAGGTCAGCGCACATACAGTGACCTGGCAGTAACCCAAAAAACAAGAACGAGCTCTGAGACGTGGGAACTCTGTTGACCGCAATCCCTAATCCTCTCCAACCACACTAAAGGCAGCCGTGGATTGCGCCTAACGCTCCCTATGCAACTCGGCACGGCCTGAGAAACTAGCTAGCCTGAAGATAGAAAATAAGCCTACCTTGCCTCAGAGAAACACCCCAAAGGAAAAGGCAGCCCCCACATATAATGACTGTGAGTTAAGATGAAAAGACAAACGTAGAGATGAAATAGATTTAGCAAAGTGAGGCCCAACTTTCTGAACAGAGCAAGGATAGGAAAGGTAACTTTGCGGTCAACACAAAACCCTACAAACACCACGCAAAGGGGGCAAAAAGACCCTCCGTACCGAACTAACGGCACGGAGGTACACCCTATGCATCCCAGAGCTTCCAGCAAGCAGAAAAAAACAAATTGACAAGCTGGACAGAAAAAAACAGCAAACAAATAGCAAAGAGGAACTTAGTTATGCAGAGCAGCAGGCCACAGGAACGATCCAGGAGGAAACAGGTCCAATACTAGAACATTGACTGGAGGCCAGGATCAAAGCACTAGGTGGAGTTAAATAGAGCAGCACCTAACGACTTCACCACATCACCTGAGGAAGGAAACTCAGAAGCTGCAGTACCACTTTCCTCCACCAACGGAAGCTCACAGAGAGAACCAGCCGAAGTACCAGTTGTGACCACAGGAGGGAGCTCTGCCACAGAATTCACAACTGTACCCCCCCCCCTTGAGGAGGGGTCACCGAACCCTCACCAGAGCTCCCAGGACGACCAGGATGAGCCATATGAAAGGCACGAACAAGATTGGGAGCATGGACATCAGAGGCAAAGACCCAGGAATTATCTTTCTGAGCATAACCCTTCCACTTAACCAGATACTGGAGTTTCCATCTAGAAACACGAGAATCCAAAATCTTCTCCACAATATACTCCAACTCCCCCTCCACCAAAATCGGGGCAGGAGGATCAACAGATGGAACCATAGGTGCCACGTATCTCCGCAACAATGACCTATGGAATACGTTATGTATGGAAAAAGAATCTGGAAGGGTCAGACGAAAAGACACAGGATTAAGAACCTCAGAAATCCTATACGGACCAATAAAACGAGGTTTAAACTTAGGAGAGGAAACCTTCATAGGAATATGACGAGAAGATAACCAAACCAAGTCCCCAACCCGAAGTCGGGGACCCACACAGCGTCTGCGATTAGCGAAGCGTTGAGCCTTCTCCTGGGACAAAGTCAAATTGTCCACTACATGAGTCCAAATCTGCTGCAACCTGTCCACCACAGTATCCACACCAGGACAGTCCGAAGACTCAACCTGCCCTGAAGAGAAACGAGGATGGAACCCAGAGTTGCAGAAAAACGGTGAAACCAAGGTAGCCGAGCTGGCCCGATTATTAAGGGCGAACTCAGCCAAAGGCAAAAAGGACACCCAGTCATCCTGATCAGCAGAAACAAAGCATCTCAGATATGTTTCCAAGGTCTGATTGGTTCGTTCGGTCTGGCCATTAGTCTGAGGATGGAAAGCCGAGGAAAAAGACAAGTCAATGCCCATCCTACCACAAAAGGCTCGCCAAAACCTCGAAACAAACTGGGAACCTCTGTCAGAAACGATATTCTCTGGAATGCCATGTAAACGAACCACATGCTGGAAAAACAATGGCACCAAATCAGAGGAGGAAGGCAATTTAGACAAGGGTACCAAATGGACCATCTTAGAGAAGCGATCACAGACCACCCAAATGACTGACATCTTTTCAGAGACAGGAAGATCTGAAATAAAATCCATAGAGATATGTGTCCAAGGCCTCTTTGGGACCGGCAAGGGCAAAAGCAACCCACTGGCACGAGAACAGCAGGGCTTAGCCCGAGCACAAATCCCACAGGACTGCACAAAAGTACGCACATCCCGGTACAGAGATGGCCACCAAAAGGATCTAGCCACTAACTCTCTGGTACCAAAGATTCCAGGATGACCAGCCAACACCGAACAATGAACCTCAGAGACAACTTTATTCGTCCACCTATCAGGGACAAACAGTTTCTCCGCTGGGCAACGATCAGGTTTATTAGCCTGAAATTTTTGCAGCACCCGCTGCAAATCAGGGAAGATGGCAGACACAATTACTCCCTCTTTGAGGATACCCGCCAGCTCAGATACACCCGGAGAGTCAGGCACAAAACTCCTAGACAGAGCATCCGCCTTCACATTTTTAGAGCCCGGAAGGTATGAAATCACAAAGTCAAAACGGGCAAAAAACAACGACCAACGAGCTTGTCTAGGATTCAACCGCTTGGCGGACTCGAGATAAGTCAAGTTCTTATGATCAGTCAAGACCACCACGCGATGCTTAGCTCCTTCAAGCCAATGACGCCACTCCTCGAATGCCCACTTCATGGCCAGCAACTCTCGATTGCCCACATCATAATTTCGCTCAGCAGGCGAAAACTTCCTGGAAAAGAAAGCGCATGGTTTCATCACCGAGCAATCAGAACTTCTCTGCGACAAAACAGCCCCTGCTCCAATCTCAGAAGCATCGACCTCGACCTGGAACGGAAGCGAAACATCTGGTTGACACAACACAGGGGCAGAAGAAAAACGACGCTTCAACTCTTGAAAAGCTTCCACCGCAGCAGAAGACCAATTGACCAAATCAGCACCCTTCTTGGTCAAATCGGTCAATGGTTTAGCAATACTAGAAAAATTGCAGATGAAGCGACGATAAAAATTAGCAAAGCCCAGGAACTTTTGCAGACTTTTCAGAGATGTCGGCTGAGTCCAATTATGGATGGCTTGGACCTTAACAGGGTCCATCTCGATAGTAGAAGGGGAAAAGATGAACCCCCAAAAATGAAACCTTCTGAACACCAAAGAAACACTTTGATCCCTTCACAAGCAAAGAATTAGCACGCAGGACCTGAAACACCGTTCTGACCTGCTTCACATGAGACTCCCAATCATCCGAGAAGATCAAAATGTCATCTAAGTACACAATCAGGAATTTATCCAGGTACTCTCGGAAGATGTCATGCATAAAGGACTGAAACACTGATGGAGCATTGGCAAGTCCAAATGGCATTACAAGATACTCAAAATGGCCCTCGGGCGTATTAAATGCAGTTTTCCACTCATCGCCTCGCTTAATACGCACAAGATTATACGCACCACGAAGATCTATCTTGGTGAACCAACTAGCCCCCTTAATCCGAGCAAACAAATCAGATAACAATGGCAAGGGGTACTGAAATTTAACCGTGATCTTATTTAGAAAGCGGTAATCTATACAAGGTCTCAGTGAACCATCCTTCTTGGCTACAAAAAAGAACCCTGCTCCTAATGGCGACGATGACGGGCGAATATGCCCCTTCTCCAAAGACTCCTTCACATAACTCCGCATAGCGGCGTGCTCAGGCACAGATAAATTAAACAGTCGACCTTTTGGGAATTTACTACCAGGAATCAAATCGATAGCACAATCACAATCCCTATGCGGAGGTAGGGTATCGGACTTGGGCTCATCAAATAAATCCCGGTAATCAGACAAGAACTCAGGAACCTCAGAAGGGGTGGATAACGAAATAGTCAGAAATGGGACATCACCATGTACCCCCTGACAACCCCAGCTGGACACAGACATGGATTTCCAATCTAATACTGGATTATGGACTTGTAGCCATGGCAACCCCAACACGACCACATCATGCAGATTATGCAACACCAGAAAGCGAATAACCTCCTGATGTGCAGGAGCCATGCACATGGTCAGCTGGGTCCAGTACTGAGGCTTATTCTTGGCCAAAGGCGTAGCATCAATTCCTCTCAATGGAATAGGACACTGCAAGGGCTCCAAGAAAAACCCACAACGCCTAACATACTCCAAGTCCATCAAATTCAGAGCAGCGCCTGAGTCCACAAATGCCATGCCAGAATACGATGACAAAGAGCAGATCAAGGTAACAGACAGAAGAAATTTTGACTGTACCATACCAATGGTGGCAGACCTAGCGAACCGCTTAATGCGCTTAGGACAATCAGAGATAGCATGAGTGGAATCACCACAGTAGAAACACAGCCCATTCAGACGTCTGTGTTCTTGCCGTTCAACTCTGGTCAAAGTCCTATCGCACTGCATAGGCTCAGGTTTAAGCTCAGGTAATACCGCCAAATGGTGCACAGATTTACGCTCGCGCAAGCGTCGACCGATCTGAATGGCCAAAGACATAGACTCATTCAGACCAGCAGGCATAGGAAATCCCACCATGACATCCTTAAGGGCTTCAGAGAGACCTTTTCTGAAAATAGCTGCGAAGCGCACCTTCATTACACTGAGTGAGTACGGACCACTTTCTAAATTTCTGACAATATACCTCTATTTCATCCTGACCCTGACACAGAGCCAGCAAATTCTTCTCTGCCTGATCCACAGAATTAGGCTCATCGTACAGCAATCCGAGCGCCAGGAAAAATGCATCGATATTACTTAATGCAGGATCTCCTGACGCAAGAGAAAATGCCCAGTCCTGAGGGTCGCCACGCAAAAAAGAAATAACGATCCTAACTTGTTGAACTGGGTCACCAGAGGAGCGAGGTTTCAAAGCCAGAAATAGTTTACAATTATTTTTGAAACTCAGAAATTTAGTTCTATCTCCAAAAAACAAATCAGGAATAGGAATTCTCGGTTCTAACATAGAATTCTGAACCACAAAGTCTTGAATACTTTGTACTCTTGCCATGAGCTGATCCACACATGAAGACAGACCTTTAATGTCCATTGCTACACCTGTGTCCTGAACCACCCAAATGTCTAGGGGAAAAAAAAGGCAAAACACAGTGCAAAGAAAAAAAAAAATGGTCTCAGAACTTCTTTTTTCCCTCTATTGGGAATCATTAGTACTTTTGGCCTCCAGTACTGTTATGAAAGGTAATTCAGTACCACAATGGACATAGAGGTCAGCACACATACAGTGACCTGGCAATAACCCAAAAAACAAGAACGAGCTCTGAGACGTGGGAACTCTGTTGACCGCAATGCCTAATCCTCTCCAACCACACTAAAGGCAGCCGTGGATTGCGCCTAACGCTCCCTATGCAACTCGGCACGGCCTGAGAAACTAGCTAGCCTGAAGATAGAAAATAAGCCTACCTTGCCTCAGAGAAACACCCCAAAGGAAAAGGCAGCCCCCACATATAATGACTGTGAGTTAAGATGAAAAGACAAACGTAGAGATGAAATAGATTTAGCAAAGTGAGGCCCGACTTTCTGAACAGAGCGAGGATAGGAAAAGTAACTTTGCGGTCAACACAAAACCCTACAAACACCACGCAAAGGGGGCAAAAAGACCCTCCGTACCGAAACTAACGGCACGGAGGTACACCCTCTGCGTCCCAGAGCTTCCAGCAAGCAGAAAAAAATAAATTGACAAGCTGGACAGAAAAAAACAGCAAACAAATAGCAAAGAGGAACTTAGCTATGCAGAGCAGCAGGCCACAGGAACGATCCAGGAGGAAACAGGTCCAATACTAGAACATTGACTGGAGGCCAGGATCAAAGCACTAGGTGGAGTTAAATAGAGCAGCACCTAACGACTTCACCACATCACCTGAGGAAGGAAACTCAGAAGCTGCAGTACCACTTTCCTCCACCAACGGAAGCTCACAGAGAGAACCAGCCGAAGTACCACTTGTGACCACAGGAGGGAGCTCTGCCACAGAATTCACAACAGCTCGCCCTCTCCTCCACCTCTCCCATGCGTTTGTCCATTTTCTGTATGGCAGCCTTTATCTGTGCAATCTCCCCTTTAACCTCCTTTATTTGAAGGGTCAAGTCATTTAAGGACTGATTACATGAGGACGAGAGAATAAAAACATCCTTTAGGGTCGGCTCCCCTCTCAATTTCACTTCCCTATTAGCCTCTGCTGCTGCAGCCATGCCACCGTCTCCCTCCCCCTTCTGTACCTCCTTCACTCCTTCATCAATCCTCCCTTCCTCCTCCTCCTTTCCTACAGATTCCTCTTCAGTAAGTTCCTGTGCCTTTTCCCCACCGTCCCCCCGGGCAAACCTTTTCAGCTTCGCTGCAGCCTCCAGGCACTTCTGACAAGCGGCATTAGCTTTTTCAGCGTCCACCCTGGCCGCGGCGCCATCTTAGATCCCACCAGCCTCTCCTGCACCTGCGTCCTTTTGTCTCCTCCATGTCATTTTGTCCCTCACCGAGCTTCTCCGCAGTGCTCCTCCACTCCCGGATTCTTCAGCCTGCAGGTACGGCACAATTTGAAGCAGACAGCAGTGTCTGCACAGGATTATATTGCTGGTGGCAGCGGGAGCTCTCTCCTTGGCGTCCGCTCACATGGCCAGCTAGGACACGCCCCACTGCTCCACAAGTCTTTGAATCCCCAAGACTTAAGGAAAAAACTCTGTATCTAAGGGTACGTGTCAACGTTCAGGATGGCCGGCGGTTTTGATGGCGCGGCAAACTCGCTCCGCCCAAAGCTCTGCCCCCTTCTGGAGACGCGATGATGCCGGATGTGTTCATTGCACACATCCGGAATCATCGCTCCCCACACATAGGGCCACAAGGTAAACGGACATGCTGCAATCTAAAAAGATGCGCCGCATGTCCAGAATCGCAGGGCCGCCGGATGCGTATTACCACGCATAGTGGAGACGGGATTTCATGAAATCCCCTCCACTATGCTGTAACATCTGGACACTGTGTGTTTGACGCTGCGTCTATGCAGCATCAAACAAGCTGCGTTTCCTGGACGTGGAAACATACCCTAACACTTCCTCCACTGTTTCTAATCCTCCACCTCCTCTATGGCCTCCACCTGTGCCCTCAACCTCTCCCTTAGGCTATGTGTACACGTTGTGGATTAGGCTTAGGAATTTCTGGTGCGGATTCTGCCTCTCCTGGCAGAAAACGCACCTGTGGTTCCGCAGTGTTTTTTGTGCGGTTCCGCAGCATTTTTTGTGCATTTTTGCTGCAGTTTTCTTGCGGATTTGCTGCGGTTTTTACCCCTGCGATTTTCTATAATGGAAGAGCTACAAAAACGCTGCAGATTCACAAAAAAGAAGTGACATGCTACTTCTTTTAAACCTCAGTGTTTCCGCAGCGGATTTTCCGCAAAGTGTGCACAATATTTTTTTTTCTCATTGATTTACATTGTACTGTAAATCAATTGAGAATCCGCAACGTGTGCACACACCCTCAGGCCGCCGTCACAATTGCGAGTTTTACGGATGTAAGAGCGCAGAAAATACGTCCGTAAAACTCGCAAAACAAACGGCACAATTATTCTCTATGCCCCTGCTCCTATCTGCCGTATTTTACTGATCAGTATTATACGGCTTTCTACGGCCGTAGAAAATCGCAGCATGCTGCGTTTGTCACCGTATTGTGCAAAAAAAAAAATCGCCAATGAAAGTCTATGGAAGCCCCAAAAATACGGATTACACACGGACCAGCAGTGTGACTTGCGAGAAATACGCAGCGGTGTTAGAGAGAAAAGCCGGTAATTCAGTGCGGTGTACAGTTAAATCACACTGACAGCTTACAGTAGAATAGGTAGAATAAATGTGTACACATAGAATAGGTATATATATATATACAGTTAGGGCCAGAAATATTTGGACAGTGACACAATGTTCGCGAGTTGGGCTCTGCATGCCAGCACATTGGATTTGAAATGAAGCCTCTACAACAGAATTCAAGTGCAGATTGTAACGTTTAATTTGAAGGGTTGAACAAAAATATCTGATAGAAAATGTAGGAATTGTACACATTTCTTTACAAACACTCCACATTTTAGGAGGTCAAAAGTAATTGGACAAATAAACATAACCCAAACAAAATATTTTTATTTTCAATATTTTGTTGCAAATCCTTTGGAGGCAATCACTGCCTTAAGTCTGGAACCCATGGACATCACCAAACGCTGGGTTTCCTCCTTCTTAATGCTTTGCCAGTCCTTTACAGCCGCAGCCTTCAGGTCTTGCTTGTTTGTGGGTCTTTCCGTCTTAAGTCTGGATTTGAGCAAGTGAAATGCATGCTCAATTGGGTTTAGATCTGGAGATTGACTTGGCCATTGCAGAATGTTCCACTTTTTGGCACTCATGAACTCCTGGGTAGCTTTGGATGTATGCTTGGGGTCATTGTCCATCTGTACTATGAAGCGCCGTCCAATCAACTTTGCAGCATTTGGCTGAATCTGGGCTGAAAGTATATCCCGGTACACTTCAGAATTCATCCGGCTACTCTTGTCTGCTCTTATGTCATCAATAAACACAAGTGACCCAGTGCCATTGAAAGCCATGCATGCCCATGCCATCACGTTGCCTCCACCATGTTTTACAGAGGATGTGGTGTGCCTTGGATCATGTGCCGTTCCCTTTCTTCTCCAAACTTTTTTCTTCCCATCATTCTGGTACAGGTTGATCTTTGTCTCATCTGTCCATAGAATACTTTTCCAGAAGTGAGCTGGCTTCTTGAGGTGTTTTTCTGCAAATTTAACTCTGGCCTGTCTATTTTTGGTATTGATGAATGGTTTGCATCTAGATGTGAACCCTTTGTATTTACTGTCATGGAGTCTTCTCTTTACTGTTGACTTAGAGACAGATACACCTACTTCACTGAGAGTGTTCTGGACTTCAGCTGATGTTGTGAACGGGTTCTTCTTCACCAAATTAAGTATGCGGCGATCATCCACCACTGTTGTCATCCGTGGACGCCCAGGCCTTTTTGAGTTCCCAAGCTCACCAGTCAATTCCTTTTTTCTCAGAATGTACCCAACTGTTGATTTTGCTACTCCAAGCATGTCTGCTATCTCTCTGATGGATTTTTTCTTTTTTTTCAGCCTCAGGATGTTCTGCTTCACCTCAATTGAGAGTTCCTTTGACCGCATGTTGTCTGCTCACAGCAACAGCTTCCAAATGCAAAACCACACACCTGGAATCCACCCCTGACCTTTTAACTACTTCATTGATTACAGGTTAACGAGGGAGACCCCTTCAGAGTTAATTGCAGCCCTTAGAGTCCATTGTCCAATTACTTTTGGTCCCTTGAAAAAGAGGACGCTATGCATTACAGAGCTATGATTCCTAAACCCTTTCTCCGATTTGGATTTGGAAACTAACATATTGCAGCTGGGAGTGTGCACTTTCAGCCCATATTATATATATAATTGTATTTCTGAACATGTTTTTGTAAACAGCTAAAATAACAAAACTTGTGTCACTGTCCAAATATTTCTGGCCCTAACTGTATATATATGTCAGTGAGACACATATATGTATATATATTATTACTTCATACAGCGCTAGATAGCTTTAAAGCCGGTCATTCAATTACCGGCTTTTCATTTCTCCTTCCTAAACCCGACATGATATGAGACCTGGTTTACATACAGTAAACCATCTCATATCACCTTTTTTTTGCATATTCCACACTACTAATGTTAGTAGTGTGTATATGCAAAATTTGGCCGTTCTAGCTATTAAATTAAAGGGTTAAATGGCGGAAAAAATTGGCGTGGGCTCCCGCGCAATTTTCTCCGCCAGAGTAGTAAAGCCAGTGACTGAGGGCAGATATTAATAGCCTGGAGAGGGTCCATGGTTATTGGCCCCCCCCTGGCTAAAAACATCTGTCCCCAGCCACCCCAGAAAAGGCACATCTGGAAGATGCGCCTATTCTGGCACTTGGCCACTCTCTTCCCATTCCCGTGTAGCGGTAGGATATGGGGTAATGAAGGGTTAATGCCACCTTGCTATTGTAAGGTGACATTAAGCCAAATTAATAATGGAGAGGCGTCAATTATGACACCTATCCATTATTAATCCAATACTAGTAAAGGGTTAAAAAAACACACACATTATTAAAAATTATTTTAATGAAATAAAAACAAAGGTTGTTGTAATAATTTATTCTACGCCCAATCCTTCTGAAGACCCTCGCTCTGTAACAAAGTAAAAATAATAAACCAACAATATACATACCTTCCGAAGATCTGTAAGGTCCCACGATGTAAATCCATCTGAAGGGGTTAAATAATTTTGCAGCCAGGAGCTCTGCTAATGCAGCGCTGCTCCTTGCTGCAAAACCCCAGGGAATGAAGGTAAAGTAGGTCAATGACCTATATTTACCTTCATTCGCGGTGAGGGCGCCCTCTGCTGGCTGTTCCTGGAGCGTGGGAACTTTCCTAGAAAGCTCCCAGGCTCGAGTTCATATGAGGACAACCAGCAGAGGGCGCCCTCATATGAACTCGAGCCTGGGAGCTTTCTCCATTATTAATTTGGCTTAATGTCACCTTACAATAGCAAGGTGGCATTAACCCTTCATTACCCCATATCCCACCGCTACACGGGAATGGGAAGAGAGTGGCCAAGTGCCAGAATAGGCGCATCTTCCAGATGTGCCTTTTCTGGGGTGGCTGGGGGCAGATGTTAGGCATTGAAAACAGGGGGTCATTTAGCTAAAGTTGTGGGGGGGTAGGGCTTGGCTCAAGATTTTCGTGGGCCCAGGAAACGTGGAATACATTACGGCGGTGGAGGAGGGAGATGTAAGTATTTCAACTTTGCAAGTGCTGTGATCCTGAGCAAGCAGTGGGGGCCCACTTGTTGGCATTTGGCACTGGCACAGGGCCCCTCATAGTACAGCGGTGTGTTTGATGGTGGGTGGCGCCTCCCACTGCCAGAGACACTTTTGCGTACTGTGAGGGGCCCTGTGCCAGTGATGTCACCAACGAGTATCCCCCCTACCCCTGATGAAGGAACCTGCACTTTCATCTGCACCTTCCTCTTTGTCCCCGTGTAAGGTGGTATAGTATGTGGGAAGGGGAACCTGACTTTCAGCAGGGTCAGAATCTGGCTGTGTAGAGTGCAAAAACTCACCAACACAAAAAGAGGACTTGAATATCCTCCAAAAAATAGAAAAAAGTCACAAAGAAAAATGCAGAGATGTTTACCTGCTGAATCCTCCAACCGAATGCACTAGCAGGGTGCAGCGGACACGATTAATGATGGCAAATACACAGGTGCAAAAAATGCCGATGAAACAGCCAGTGTCAATCCAGTGTTGGCTGTTTTGCATTAGTGCACAAAAAAATAAGCGATACTAGTCTGTATATGGCATTTTTCACACAAGCAATGCAAAGCATCTGGTTTACGGCCTATTACTGACGCAGATATATGCGGGCCGCCCAGTGCCACCTAATGCATGCTATGTGAACAGAGGCCAACAGTTTACAGAACCATCTTGGTCCGCCCGCACCCTGCAAGATAAAGTGCAAAAAAAACAACATATCAGTGTATGTAAGGTATTAGTTTATATTGGGGCCTCAATACGTAAGCTGGCAACCCACGACAAGGGTCCTTACATTTTGCCAGTCCTAACGCTAATCCTAGAATAAAAACTCACCGACACAAAAAGAGGACTAGTGCATTCGGTTGGAGGCTTCAGCAGGTAAACATCTTTGCATTTTTCTCTGTGACTTTTCACTGTGTAGAGTGCAAGGGGAATGTAGTGGTCTGGGTCAATGTACCAGCAGACTCATCTAGCAGTGGCTGGGCAATGGGCAGGATGAGGAGGAAACACAGATATAGGCCCAAATAGTAAAGTAGGCTAAATGCAGTTCAAAATTGGTAACAGTACTAAACAGGCGGCATTGCTTTGTTCAGTGGAGGACAACTGTAATGAGTGGCGCAGACACAGTTTGTAGGCCCACAATAAAAAAGTAGGCTAAATGCTGTTCAAAATTGGTAACAGTACTACACAGGCGGTATTGCTTTGTTTAGTGCAGGACAACTGTAATGAGTGGCGCAGACACAGTTAGTAGGCCCAAAATAAAAAAGTAGGCTAAAAGCAGTTCAAAATTGGTAACAGGACCAAACAGGCAGCATTGCTTTGTTCAGTGGAGGACAACTGTAATGAGTGGCGCAGACACGGTTAGTAGGCCCAAATACAAAAGTAGGCTAAAAGCAGTTCAAAATTGGTAACAGGACTAAACAGGCGGCATAGCTAGGTACTGGGGTGGGCTCCTCTGCTGAGTAGCAGACAGTGGTAGTAGGCGCAAAGTATTAACTGTAGACCAGGAGGCCAGGGCCCCTGTATATTTTAACTATCATCTATCATTTCAACAAATTTGTATTGGCAGTGCCATTGAAGGATTTAACAGCACAGACTACACAGTGGTGGAGCAGGGAGAGGTAAGTATTGCAAGTGGTAGAGCACTGTTCGAGCTGGGGGGGAACACTCTCTCGTGGGCGGCAGTACTGGCACAGGGCCCCTCATACTGCGACGGTGTGTCTGACGTTGGTTGTGCACAACCATCATCAGAGACCCTTCATTGTACCATGAGGGTCCCTGTGCCAGTGCCGTCGCCCAAGAGTGGGCGCACCCACCTGTCCAGGTAAATGGCACTCGCACGGGTGCTTGCGCCAGATGGTGACCTCGACCCTGTGGGGGGAGTCAGCCCATTTAGGGAGGTATAAAAATGGCCTATGGTGGACATTCAGCAGCTGCAAATGGCGGAATTGGAGCAGTCAGTAAGAGGAGGCCAAAAGCTAGACATTTTTCAAGCAAGCTACGTGTCAGCAGGAGAAGGTGGGGCAAAATAATTTGAAATCCATGATTGGTTCATTTTAATGAAGGTTAGATCATCAACATTCTGGGTAGTCAGACGTGTCCTTTTTTCGGTCAATATTGAACCAGCAGCACTGAAGACTCTTTCTCATAGCACACTAGAAGCAGGGCAAGCGAGCTCCTGTAATGCATATTCTGCCAATTCAGGCCAGGTGTCTAATTTAGATGCCCAGTAATCAAAAGGGGAATGACCTGTGAGGGAGAACATCGATAAGGGAGGAAAAGTAGTTCGTAACCATACTGGACAAATGCTGTCTCCTGTCACTTTGAATCGATGCAGCACTACCTGTCGTGTCAGCGGTCATTGCGAAATCACTCCACAACCTGGTCATAAAACCCCTCTGTCCAATGCCACTTCGGATTTGTGCACCTCTAACACCTCTGCCATGTTGCCCCTTACAGCTCGTGTGAAAACCATCAGCACCGCTGTGTGCTGGGAATGCCTAAACCAAACGGTCTACAAGAGTTGCTTGTTTGGTAGCCAATATTTGCTCAAGGTTCTCATGTGGCATGATATTTTGTAATTTTCCTTTATATTGTGGATCCAGGAGGCAGGCCAACCAGTAATCGTCATCGGTCATCATTTTGATAATGCGGGGGTCCCTTTTTAAGATACGCAAGGCATACTCTGCCATGTGGGCCAATGTTCCAGGTGTCAATTCACTGCTTGTGCTGGGTTGAGGAGCACTTTCTTGCAAATCAACATCACTTGTGTCCTGCAAAAACCCTGTACCTGACCTTGCAACGCCACCAGTTTCTATTGCCCCCTGTGAAGCATCCTCCTCCCATAAATATTCATCCCCATTATCCCCCTCCTCCTCCTCTTCATCCGCCACCTCGTCCAGGAGAGTTCCCTGAGCAGACAATGGCTGACTGTCATCAAGGTTTCCCTCCTCCTCGGCTGCAGACGCCAGCCCCTTAATGTGCATCAAACTTTGCATCAGCAGACGCATTAGGGCGATGCTCATGCTTATGATGGCGTCGTCTGCACTTACCAGCCGTGTGCATTCTTCAAAACACTGAAGGACTTGACAGAGGTCTTGGAGCTTTGACCACTGCACACCAGACAACTCCATGTCTGCCATCCAACTGCCTGCCCGTGTATGTGTATCCTCCCACAAATTAATTACAGCACGCCTCTGTTCACACAGCATCTGAACCATGTGCAGTGTGGAGTTCCACCTTGTTGCAACGTCGATTATTAGGTGGTGCTGGGGAAGATTAAGTGATCGCTGATGGTTCAGCATACGGCTGGAGTGTACGGGCGACCGGCGGATGTGCGAGCAAAGTCTTCGCACCTTCAGGAGTAGGGCTGGTAACTCCAGATATTTTTTGAGGAAGCACTGCACCACCAGGTTCAAGGTGTGAGCCAGGAAAGGTATGTGTTTAAGTTCTGAAAGGGCTATCGCAGCCATAAAATTCCTTCCATTACAACTGACTACCTTGCCTGCCTCAAGATGTACACTGCCCAGCCATGACTGAGTTTGTTGCTGCAAGTACTCGGCCAGTACTTCCGCGGTGTGTCTTTTGTTGCCCAAACACTTCATTTCTAACACAGCCTGCTGACGCATACCACTAGCTGTTCGATAATGGGACACCTCGTGTGCAACACTGGCAGCTGCGGATGGAGTGGTCGTGCGACTGCGCTCTGTGGACGAGCTTTCGTTTCTGGAGGAGGAGGAGGAGGAGGAGAAGGGGTGGTGAACGCCTACAGCCAACTGTTTCCTAGACCGTGGGCTAGGCAGAACTGTCCCACTATGGCTGTCCCCTGTGGACCCTGCATCCACCACATTAACCCAGTGTGCCGTGATGGACACGTAATGTCCCGGCCATGCCTACTGGTCCATGCAATATATCAAAATATATGCAAAATATCTGGAGTTACCAGCCCTACTCCTGAAGGTGCGAAGACTTTGCTCGCACATCCGCCGGTCGCCCGTACACTCCAGCCGTACGTATTTTCTCTGTTGTGAGGTGCACCTTTCTACTGACTGATTGCATCAGTGCATGCACAATGCGATCTTTGACATGCTGGTGGAGGGCTGGGATGGCTTTTCTCGCAAAGAAGTGTTGACTGAGTAGGTCATAGCGTGGTACTGCGTAGGCCATCAGGGCTTTGAAAGCTTCGCTTTCAACCAACCGGTAGGGCATCATCTCTAATGAGATTAGTCTAGCAATGTGGGCGTTCAAACCCTGTGTATGCGGATGAGAGGATGAGTGCTTTCTTTTCCTAATGAGAGTCTCTTGTAGGGTGAGCTGGACTGGAGAGGTGCATATGGTGGAACTAGCGGTGGTAGTGGTGGTGGACATGGCGGATTGAGAGAGGGTTGGTGATGGTATTGTCGATGTTGGCCTACATACAGTGTTTCCTACCAATAACCTTGTTATTCCCTTACTGCTTTGGCCTTGCGACGATACTTCCACATTTGCTGCTGGTGGTGTCCTAACCGGTGGGCTTACAATGAGGGAAGCAATGTAGCGTTGCTAACTACCTTCATTCTGAGCAGGTGCACCAACAGTACGGGATGTTTGGTAGTTAATCCAGGCTTGCAAGTGCATGCTGGTTAAATGTCTAAGCATGCATGTTGTATTTAAAGTTTGAAGATTCTTCCCTCTGCTAAAGGTCTTTAAGCATTTCTTACAGATAACTTTTGACTGATCATTCGGATCTTGGTTAAAAAATTGCCACACTGCACTCTTCCTACTATGGATTACCTTTTCAGGCGTTGCACGCTGTGCTTTCACCGGATGGCCATGCTGTCCTAAAACTGTTTTTGTTTTTGACAAACGTTTTTGGCCTGATACGGGCCTGCCAGATGACAGCTGTTGCGATCTAGATGGCTGCTGCGGATCCTCCTCCTCTGCTTCTGAGCTACTGGCAGTGGCACCCTCTTCCCCCCAATGGCTGCCAATCTGGGTCAACAACTGAGTCATCTATTACCTCCTCTTCAATGTCATGTGCACCTTCCTCTGTGTCACCGTGTAAGGTGTTATAGCGTTCGGAACGGGGCACCATAGTCTCATCAGGGTCAGATTCTGGCTCAGTTGGTAAAATATTTGAAGGGTTTCTGAGGGATGTTATTCTGGATTATCTCAATGAGAATAACTGTTTAACTCCATATCAGCATGGGTTTATGAGAAATCGCTCCTGTCAAACCAATCTAATCAGTTTTTATGAAGAGGTAAGCTTTTTGCTGGACCATGGTGAGTCATTGGACGTGGTATATCTCGATTTTTCCAAAGCGTTTGATACCGTGCCGCACAAGAGGTTGGTGCACAAAATGAGAATGCTTCGTCTGGGGGAAAATGTGTGTAAGTGGGTTAGTAAGTGGCTTAGTGATAGAAAGCAGAGGGTGGTTATAAATGGTATAGTCTCTAACTGGGTCGCTGTGACCAGTGGGGTACCGCAGGGGTCGGTATTGGAACCTGTTCTCTTCCACATATTCATTAATGATCTGGTAGAAGGTTTACACAGTAAAATATCGATATTTGCAGATGATACAAAACTATGTAAAGCAGTTAATACCAGAGAAGATAGTATTCTGCTACAGATGGATCTGGATAAGTTGGAAACTTGGGCTGAAAGGTGGCAGATGAGGTTTAACAATGATAAATGTAAGGTTATACACATGGGAAGAAAGAATCAATATCACCATTACACACTGAACGGGAAACCACTGGGTAAATCTGACAGGGAGAAGGACTTGGGGATCCTAGTTAATGATAAACTTACCTGGAGCAGCCAGTGCCAGGCAGCAGCTGCCAAGGCAAACAGGATCATGGGGTGCATTAAAAGAGGTCTGGATACACATGATGAGAGCATTATACTGCCTCTGTACAAATCCCTAGTTAGACCGCACATGGAGTACTGTGTCCAGTTTTGGGCACCGGTGCTCAGGAAGGATATAATGGAACTAGAGAGAGTACAAAGGAGGGCAACAAAATTAATAAAGGGGATGGGGGAACTACAATACCCAGATAGATTAGCGAAATTAGGATTATTTAGTCTAGAAAAAAGACGACTGAGGGGTGATCTAATAACCATGTATAAGTATATAAGGGGACAATACAAATATCTCGCTGAGGATCTGTTTATACCAAGGAAGGTGATGGGCACAAGGGGGCATTCTTTGCGTCTGGAGGAGAGAAGGTTTTTCCACCAACATAGAAGAGGATTCTTTACTGTTAGAGCAGTGAGAATCTGGAATTGTTTGCCTGAGGAGGTGGTGATGGCGAACTCAGTCGAGGGGTTCAAGAGAGGCCTGGATGTCTTCCTGGAGCAGAACAATATTGTATCATACAATTATTAGGTTCTGTAGAAGGACGTAGATCTGGGGATTTATTATGATGGAATATAGGCTGAACTGGATGGACAAATGTCTTTTTTCGGCCTTACTAACTATGTTACTATGTTACTATGTTACACTGCGAGGGCAATGTAGTGATCTGAGTCAATGGAACAGAATTATAATCTAGCTGTGGCTGTGCATCAGTGCACTCCATGTCCGATTCATCTTGTAATAGGCAGTTAACAATTTCCCGTTCTAACCCAGGCACAGTATGTGTAAAGAGCTCCATGGAGTAACCTGTAGTGTCGCCTGACGCATCTTTCACTTTTGGTTTGGGTGAAGGACACAAGGAAACGTCTTGTTCCTGACCGGGAGCATCCACTGCTTTTATATTTGGAACTTTCTGAAGAGGAGGCGAAAGAGCTAGAGGCTGAGTCAGCAAGGAAAGCCAAAACTTTTTCCTGCTGTTCTGGCTTTAAAAGCCGTTTTCCTACTCCGAGATAAGGGAGCCTTTGAGGCCTTGTGTAGCCAGACTATGATGCTGGCTCAACACTTCCAGCCTTAGGTGCTATTGTGCTTTTGCCACTACCACCAGATGCACCACCACCACCATCAGTACCAGCTAGCAACCACCGCCCACAGCCTCTTCCACCTGACTTCCTCATTTTTTGGAAAATCTAACCAAAATAACAACCGTTATATGGTACTGTAAAACAAGGTAGAAGGTGTATATAAGCGTGTTGAGATTTTAAATCTCCCTTTATTTTGGGAGACTGAACAAAAAATCAGGTCCTGTGCAAAAAACAACACAATGTAAAGTGGCTGAAAGTGGCTGGCTGATATACGACAAACTAACAGGACAGAAGTATATCCACTTTGTGAGAATTTGAATCTCCCCTTTTTTGGGGGGAGACTGAACCACAACTTAGGCCCAGTGTATATAACAACGCAATCTAAATGGCAGAAAGTGGCTGGCTGATATACGACAAACTAACAGGACTGAAGTATATCCACTTTGTGAGAATTTGAATCTCACTTTTTTGGGGGGAGACTGAACCAAAACTCAGGCCCAGTGTATAAAGCAACGCAATGTAAGTGGCAGAAAGTGGCTGGAAGATATATGAAAAAAATACAAGGACTGTAGTACAATTTCAATCTCCCTACAATGATCTCAGGAAAAGTATGCCAGCAATAAAAATGACTGCTGCACACAAAAGTGTGGACAAATAAACAAGATAACTGTGCAGAAAGGAGCAACAGGATTTTTGCTTTTAAAAAAGCAGTTGGTTTGCACAGCGGCGTGCAAACAGCAATGCAGCTATCAGGGAGCCTTATAAGGCAGCCTAATAAGCTACAGAGCTGATGCACAAAAATCTAGCCTCCACTGTCCTTGCAAAGAAATGGTGGTGTTGTACAGTGGAAATCGCTACAGTACAAGCAGTTTTGGGGCTTAATCTTCCCTCCCTAACGATATCCCTTCTTCTGATGAAGCTGTGGCAACCTCTCCCTATGCTAAGATCGGCAGAAGTAAGATGGCGGTCGGTGTGCACGCCCCTTTATAGCCCCTGTGACAGCGCAGAAAGCAAGCCAATCACTGTCATGCCCTTCTCTAAGATGGTTGGGACCGAGAACTATGTCATCACGCTGCCCACACTCTGCGTCCTCCTTCATTGGCTGAAAAATGGCACCGAAAGCATCATACAAAACGCGACTTTGGTGTGAAGATTGCCGACCTCATGACCAATCCCACACTAGGATCGGGTCGGGTTTCATGAAACCTGACTTTGCCGAAAGTCGGCGATTTTTGAATTTGTCCTATCCGTTTTGCTCAACCCTAGTATACAGTGTATAGTGTCAGTATATAGGTAACACACTGACTCACTAGTGACGTCTCTAGGTGAAGTCCTTAATCTTTGTTTTTCATCTTTCATCCAGCACAGACCGCAGTCACTTCATCCAGCCAGGGCTCGTCTCTACAGGAAATAACATAGTCATCTCGAGCTCCGCTTGCAGAACACATTACTTAATTTTTCCCAACTTCTGCATTACACCAAATGAAGAAAAAAAGGCGACATAGTATCACTCTACACAGTAACAGGACCGCACCCCCCCATTTAAAACAGTATCCTCAAAAAATAAAATAAATACATGACTGCAGTAATATCCCTTAATTAGCCCCTATGGTAATAATATTCCCCATTCTGGGCCCCGTGTGTCTCATTCCTGGCTCCAGCCATATGTTCTCCCATCCTGCCCTCACATGAGTATCCATTCTGCCCCATATGATCTCCCCATCCTGCCCCATCTGTCTCCATCGTATCCATCCTGCCCCATGATTCAATCTTGCCCCCATGTCTTTCATTCTCCCCCGTGTCTCCAATCATGCCCCGTATCTCCATTCTTGCCCCACCTGTCTCCAGTCCTGCCCCAGTGTGTCCAGCATTCTGCCTCAGTGTGTCCAGCATTCTGCCCCCAGTGTGTCCAGCATTCTGCTCCCAATGCTCCAGCATTCTGCCCCCAGTGCTCCAGCATTCTGCCCCCATTGGCTCCAGCCTATTGCCCCAGTGTCTCCAGCAAACTGCTCCTAGTGTGTCCAGCATTCTGCCTCCAGTGCTCCAGCATTCTGCCCCCAGTGCTCCAGCATTCTGTCCCAGTGTCTCCTGCATTCTTCCCCCAGTGCTCCAGCATTCTGCCCAAGTGTGTCCAGCATTCTGCCCCCAGTGCTCCAGCATTCTGCCCCAGTTTGTCCAGCATTCAACCCCCAGTGCTCCAGCATTCTGCCCCCAGTGATCCAGCATTCTGCCCCAGTGTGTCCTGCATTCTTCCCCCAATGCTCCAGCATTCTGCTCCCAGTGTATCCAGCATTCTGCCCTAGTGTGTCCAGCATTCTGCTCCAGCATGTCAAGCATTCTGCCCCAGTGTGTCCAGCATTCTGCCACAGTGTGTCCAGCATTCTGCCCCAGTGTGTCCAGCATTCTGCCCCCAGTGCTCCAGCATTCTGCCCCAGTTTGTCCAGCATTCAACCCCCAGTGCTCCAGCATTCTGCCCCCAGTGATCCAGCATTCTGCCCCAGTGTGTCCTGCATTCCTCCCCCAATGCTCCAGCATTCTGCTCCCAGTGTATCCAGCATTCTGCCCCAGTGTGTCCAGCATTCTGCCCCAGTGTGTCCAGCATTTTGCCACAGTGTGTCCAGCATTCTGCCACAGTGTGTCCAGCATTCTGCCCCAGTGTGTCCAGCATTCTGCCCCAGTGTGTCCAGCATTCTGCCCCAGTGTGTCCAGCATTCTGCCCCAGTGTGTCCAGCATTCTGCCCACAGTGCTCCAGCATTCTGCCACAGTGTGTCCAGCATTCTGCCACAGTGTGTCCAGCATTCTGCCACAGTGTGTCCAGCATTCTGCCACAGTGTGTCCAGCATTCTGCCACAGTGTGTCCAGCATTCTGCCCACAGTGCTCCAGCATTCTGCCCCAGTGTGTCCAGCATTCTTTCCCTAGTGCTCCAGTATTCTGCTCCCAGTGTCTCCAGCATATTGCCCCAGTGTCTCCAGCATATTGCCCCTAGTGTGTCCAGCATTCTGCCCCCAGTGTTCCAGCATTCTGCCCCAGTGCTCCAGCATTCTGTCCCAGTGTCTCCTGCATTCTTCCCCCAGTGCTCCAGCATTCTGCCCCCAGTGCTCCAGCATTCTGCCCCAGTGTGTCCAGCATTCTGCCCCGAGTACTCCAGCATTCTGCCCCAGTTTGTCCAGCATTCAACCCCCAGTGCTCCAGCATTCTACCCCCAGTGCTCCAGCATTCTGCCCCAGTGTGTCCAGCATTCTGCCCCCAATGCTCCAGCATTCTGCTCCCAGTGTGTCCAGCATTCTGCCCTAGTGGGTCCAGCATTCTGCCCCCAGTGCTCCAGCATTCTGCCCGCAGTATATCCAGCATTCTGCCCTCAGTGTGTCCAGCATTCTGCCCCCGTGTGTCCAGCATTCTGCCTCCAGTGTGTCCAGCATTCTGCCCCAGTGTTTCCAGCATTCTGCCCCCAGTGCTCCAGCATTCTTATCAGGAGAAACCACCAGGTGGCACACCCCAGTGGTTTATGCTGCCCTGACAGTGAGAACCCAGAGTCTAAGAGAGCCTGTGACAGCTATACTCACAGCGCCCGAGAGCTGGGCAAGAAAACACCGTAACAGCTGAGCTGGAGTGAGCAGAACGCCAGGTAGTGAATGTACTGAAAGGACCTGTGGTCACGTGACAACAGGGGCGGGGCTTAGTGTCCTGTAGCAGGAGTATGCAGGATACTACAGGAACAAAGGGTACAGGAGAAGGGAAAGGGAGTCACCGGACACCAGGGAAAGGATGAGGCAGAGGGAGGCACAATCCAAGACAAGCCGAGGTCAATAAACGGGAACGGAAACGCAGTACACAAGGAGCAAGGAAATAAAGAATAGTCAGGGACGTGGCAGGAGTCAGAAAACCAGAGAAGCAGATACACAGTACAGAATCAGAAGGCAAAATCACACCAGGGAACAGAACCGAGTCAGAACCATACAAGCAAACTGGAATACTGGCACAAGGCACAAGCAAACAGAGGTCAACACACTCAGCCAATAGCAAAAGTATAACTGACAGAGATTGGAGCTTCCCAGGTCTATAAGAAGCTCACCCCGAACCAAAGAGAGGCCAATAACAAGCCCCAGGTGTGCAGGTCAGAGCCTGCACTGATCAACACATTAACCCCTGGCATGCAGGTGAAACCATGCACTGGGATCATGACAGTACCCCCCTCTCAACGGGGGCCTCTGGACCCTCAGGCTTCCCTGGGTACCTGGCATGAAAAGCCCGAACCAGACGATCCGCATGTACCGAGTGAGCAGAGACCCATGAACGATCTTCCGGTCCATATCCCTTCCAGTGGACCAGGTAGTGCAAGGAGCGGCGCACTCGCCGAGAGTCCACAATATGTCCGACCTCGTACTCCCAGTGACCCTCCACTAACACTGGAGGAACAACAGACTCTGAGTCCTCCTTGACAGACCCCATGGGTTTCAACAAAGATTTATGGAACACATTAGATATTTTTAAGGACGCGGGAAGACGCAACCTATATGCCTCTGGATTGACTATCTCTACAATCTCGTACGGACCGATGAACTTCGGTCCCAATTTAGCTGATGGTACCTTCAAATTGATGTTACGTGTGGAGAGCCAAACTTTCTCCCCCACCTGAAACATGTGTCCCAGGGCTCTCTTCCTGTCCGCAAAATATTTATACCTCCGCTGGGCCCGAGAGATATTACGCTGGACTTCAGTCCAGATATTTTTTAACCATTGAACAGACCCCTCAGCTCCTGGACCGCCGGAATCCAATCGAGAAAATTCCCAAAATTGGGATTAAACCCATAATTGATCAGGAATGGGGACATGTTGGTGGATTGACTCACCCGGTTGTTAAAAGCAAATTCCGCCAACGGTAACGCATCACACCAATCCTCCTGTCTGGCGGAGGTCAGACAACTGAGAATCTGTTCCAGGGATTGATTGGTGCGTTCCGTCTGACCATTGCTCTCTGGGTGATATGCTGATGAGAAGGAGAGTGAGATGCCCAATTTCTTACAGAATGCCCTCCAAAATTCGGCCACAAACTGCACCCCTCTGTCAGACACAACATTCAGGGGTACCCCATGCAAACGGACCACATGCAGCACAAACAACCTTGACAAAGTTTCTGCTGAGGGCAATGCTGCCAAGGGAATGAAATGGGCCTGTTTGGAAAACCTGTCCACCACCACCCAGATCACGGTATTACCCCTGGAAGGTGGAAGACCGGTAATAAAGTCCATGGAGAGATGAGTCCATGGCCTATCAGGAACCGGTAAAGGTATGAGTTCCCCAGCCGGCTGGCTATGCGAGCTTTTGGAACAGGCACAAACACCACAAGCAGAAATGAATCTCTTAACATCAGACCCAAGTGAAGGCCACCAAAACACCCTGGCTACAACCTCTCTAGTGGCTGTGATACTGGGATGAGCACTGAGCCTAGACCCATGATACTCCTGCAGAAGTCTAGGCCGCAATAAATCTGGAACAAACAATTTATCCCCTGGTCTAGCTGTCGGAGCTAGGAACTGAGCCCTCAAAATTTATTGTTCCAACTCAGACGAGATCCCCGCTACTACCACCCCGGGCGAAGAATGGAGGACGGCGGCTCGGGGGGGAAGACACCGGGTCAAAACTTCTGGACACGGCATCCGCTTTAACATTTTTGGACCCCGGTCGAAAAGTAATGGAGAAATCGAATCGTGAAAAAAAAAAGTGACCAATGGGCTTGTCTAGGAGTAAGCCTCTTAGCAGATTCAAGGTATGCTAAATTTTTGTGATCCGTGATAACAGTGATAGGGTGAGCCGCCCCTTCCAAAAAGTGCCTCCATTCTTCGAATGCCAGCTTGACCGCAAGAAGTTCTCTATTGCCTACATCATAGTTTCTCTCGGCGGAAGAGAACTTCTTGGAGAAAAAGGCACAGTGTTTGAGATTAGTGAGGGTGACCGGACCCTGGGACAACACTGCCCCCACCCCAACTTCAGAAGCATCCACCTCCACAATAAAAGGTCTGGACGGGTCAGGCTGAACCAACATCGGGGCTGACATGAAACATTTCTTAAGCGCAGAGAAGGACTCCTTAGCAAGTCCCGACCAATTTTTTACGTCTGCACCCTTCCGGGTAAAATCCGTCAGTGGTTTAACCACTTGTGAGAAACCTTTAATAAATCTCCGGTAATAGTTCGCAAACCCTAAAAAGCGCTGGAGCCCCTTGAGATCTCGAGGCTGAACCCAGTCTGCAATTGCCAGCACCTTCTTAGGATCCATACGAAACCCCATACTGGACACAATCAGCCCCAAAAAAGACAGTTCTTGAACAAAAAATGAACATTTTTCCAATTTCACAAACAATCGGTTCTCTCTGAGTCTCTGGAGAACTGTCCGTAGATGTTGCAAGTGAGACTGACTGTCCAGGGAATATACCAAAATATCATCCAAATAAATGACAACAAAACGGCCTATCAGGTCTGAAAACACCACATTGATAAAGTTCTGGAAAATAGCAGGGGCGTTAGTTAACCCAAACGGCATAACGAGATTTTCAAAGAGCCCCTCTGATGTGAGGAACGCCGTTTTCCATTCGTCCCCTTCCCGAACCCTTATCAGGTTGTAGGCCCCCCAGAGATCTAATTTGGAGAACCATTGTGCCCCTGATAACTGGTTACATAAGTCTGGAATGAGGGGAAGCGGATAAGTGTTTCTATCCGTTATCTTGTTAAGTTCCCGAAAGTCAAGGCACGGCCGCAAACCACCATCTTTCTTCTTCACGAAGAAGAATCCTGCTGCCACAGGTGAAACAGAAGGCCTGATATGCCCTTTGCGGAGCGCTCAGGACCAGACAAATTGAACAACCGAGCCTTAGGTAACTTGGCTCCGGGTACTAAATCAATGGCACAATCGTAGGGTCTATGTGGTGGCAGCGCCTCAGCCTCACTTTCGGAAAACACGTCTTCGAAATCCTTCAGGTATTCCGGAATACCCTCCAGACCGACAGACAACACAGATATGGATTTAACAGAGTTAACATGAGGTTTCATATTACAACATTTATCTTTGCGTCCCCATTGAGTGATCTCCCCCATCACCCAATCAATGGTAGGATTATGGTGTTGAAGCCAAGGCATTCCCAGTACCAGTCCCGCAGGCAAATTATCTAACACAAGACAACTTAACTTTTCCACATGAGTGGGGCCCACTCTCAGAGAAAAAGGTTCAGACCTGAAACAGATACCGTCCCGAGTAAGAGGGGATGAGTCAATCACCACCAGTTTAACAGGATCCTGAAGCCTAACTGTCCCTATCTTATTAAGAGTCATAATCCGGGTGTCAATCAAGTTAACAGCAGAACCACAGTCAACAAAGGTGGTAGTCTGAACAGGACCACCACCAAGTTCCAGTTCCACCTGAAGCACAATTTTTGCAAGTGAGGAAAACTGTACCTGAAGGTCTGGGTAGCCTCTTTGACTACTACCCAGACCTAGTCGTTTCCCGCCACCTTGGAGGATGACGGACAGGAGGGGCAGTCCTTCCTCCAATGTCCAGATTCCCCACAATAGAAACCCAACTGCTTCTCCTGGCGACGTCTTCTTTCCATCTCACAGGTGACCGTGCTCACCTTCATAGCCGCAAGATGAGTCCGGATCTCACCTCCACTGGAAAATAACGAAGTTTCAAGTTGCATAACGCCTCTTGCCCGCAGTCTGTGATCCATGCGAACCGCTTGAATCATGGCATCCTCCAGGGAGTCAGGTGGAGGATGAAGTGCCAGGGCGTCCTTCAGACGTTCACACAGGCCTCTACGGAACAGCCCCCGAAGGGCGGCATCATTCCAAGAAACTTCGGCTGTCCAACGTCTAAATTCAGAACAGAACCACTCTGCCGAGTGCTTCCCCTGACAGACACTCATCACCTTGTCCTCAGCCAAACGCACTCTATCCGGCTCATCATAAATATGCCCTAAGGCCTCAAAAAACACATCCACAGACATTCTCTCTGGGGCAAAAGAGGAAAGAGAAAATGCCCAGGCTTGCGGGGACCCCCTAAGCAGGGACATAACTACCCCCACCCTCTGTTTCTCATCCCCAGAGAAGCGGGGTCTCAGAGAAAAGAAAAGCTTACAGCCCTCCTTAAACACTCTAAAATCTCTTTTGTTACCAGCAAACATATCTGGTAACTTAACCGGGGGTTCGGGTGGGACTAAAAAGACATCTCTAGCCCCCGCCTGCTGAAACCCTGCGGATAGCGCCCCTGAACCGAGTCCGCAACCTGCCGTTGGGACTGGGCCAGAGTTTGGTGCTCCAAATTTAGCTTCTGCAGCAACTGAGTCAAGTGTTTCACCTGCTCAGATAAAGCATGCAGCGGGTCCATGCTGCAGGGGGAAAAAAAAAAAGTTTAAGGTCAGTTATAATATCAGGAGAAACCACCAGGTGGCACTTCCCAGTGGTTTATGCTGCCCTGACAGTGAGAACCCAGAGTCTCAGAGAGCCTGTGACAGCTAAACTCACAGCGCCTGAGAGCTGGGCAAGAAAACACCGTAACAGCTGAGCTGGAGTGAGCAGAACACCAGGTAGTGAATGTACTGAAAGGACCTGTGGTCACGTGACAACAGGGGGTGGGGCTTAGTGTCCTGTAGCAGGAGTATGCAGGATACTACAGGAACAAAGGGTACAGGAGAAGGGAAAGGGAGTCACCGGACACCAGGGAAAGGATGAGGCAGAGGGAGGCGCAATCCAAGACAAGCCGAGGTCAGTAAACGGGAGCGGAAACGCAGTACACAAGGAGCAAGGAAATAAAGAATAGTCAGGGACGTGGCAGGAGTCAGAAAACCAGAGAAGCAGATACACAGTACAGAATCAGAAGGCAAAATCACACCAGGGAACAGAACCGAGTCAGAACCATACAAGCAAACTGGAATACTGGCACAAGGCACAAGCAAACAGAGGTCAACACACTCAGCCAATAGCAAAAGTATAACTGACAGAGATTGGAGCTTCCCAGGTCTATAAGAAGCTCACCCCGAACCAAAGAGAGGCCAATAACAAGCCCCAGGTGTGCAGGTCAGAGCCTGCACTGATCAACACATTAACCCCTGGCATGCAGGTGAAACCATGCACTGGGATCATGATAATTCTGCCACAGTGTGTCCAGCATTCTACGCCAGTGCGTCCAGCCTTCTACCCTAGTGTGTCCAGCATTCTGCCCCAGTGTTTCCAGCATTCTGCCTCCAGTGCTCCAACATTCTACCCCAGTGTGTCCAGCATTCTGCCCCAGTGTGTCCAGCATTCTTCCACAGTGTGTCCAGCATTCTACCGTAGTGTGTCCAGCATTCTGCCTCAGTGTTTCCAGCATTCTGCGTCAGTGCTCCAGCATTCTGCCCCAGTATGTCCAGCATTCTGCCCCAGTGTGTCCAGCGTTCATCCCTAGTGTGTCCAGCAATCTGCCCCCAGTGCTCCAGCATTCTGCCCTAGTGTGTCCAGCATTCTGCCCCAGTGTGTCCAGCATTTTGTCCTAGTGTATCCAGCATTCTGCCCCATTGTGTCCAGTATTCTGCCCCAGTGTGTCCAGCATTCTGCACTAGTGTTTCCAGCATTCTGCTCCCAGTGCTCCAGCATTCTGCCGAAGTGCTCCAGCATTCTGCCCCAGTGTGTCCAGCATTCTGCCCTAGTGTGTCCAGCATTCTGCCCCAGTGCTCCAGCCTTCATCCCCAGCATGTCCAGCATTCTGCCCCAGTGTGTTCAGCATTCTGCCCTAGTGCGTCCAGCATTCTGCCCCAGTGTGTCCAGTATTCTGCCCCAGTGTGTCCAGCATTCTGTCCTAGTGTGTCCAGCATTCTGCCCCCAGTGTGTTATGATCTGGTGGCCTAGGAGCAGCATGAGACGGACTCTGGAGAAGGTGGTCCCTGTACTGACCGCAAACCCTGACCTAGCAGCGCAGCTAAAAGTAGCCGTGGGGGGTACCTGACACTCCCTAGACCCCTCAACACAGCCTAAGATCTAACTTCCCCTAAAGACAGAAACAGGAAACCTATATTGCCTCAGAGAAAATCCCCAAAGGATAGATAGCCACAAATATTGACGGTGAGAGGAGAGGGAAATAACATACGCAGAAATTAAATCAGATTTTAGCATAGGAGGCCATACTAGCTAAAAAGAAAGAAAAGAACAGAGTACTATGCGGTCAGTATAAAAACACTAGAAAATATCCACCACAGAAAATACGAATCACCACATCTGACTAAAGACATGGGGGGTATATCTGCATCTCCAGAGACACAGCTTAGCTGCAAAAAATCCTTCACAGACAAAGCTGAACAAGACAAAAACAAGAATAGCACAAAACTTTAAGGTCCACAGCAGGTGGACAGCAAAAACAAAGCCAGGACTTATCTTTGTAGAAAAGCACAGCAAACTGGAGAGACCAGCAGGGAAGTGAATCCTTCAAAAACAATGGACAACTGGCAGGGACTAAAGAGTCCAGCAAGGCTATATACCCCAGTCAGTTTTGCAATTAGTAGATACACCTGTCCAATCCTGCAGTCCAGTCACAACTGCATTACCTTCTACAACCACCGGAGGGAGCCCAAAAGTTGAATTCACAACAGTACCCCCCCTTGAGGAGGCGTCACCGAACCCTCACCAGAGCCCCCAGGCCGATCAGGATGAGCCCGATGAAAGGTACGAACCAAATCAGCGGCATGGACATCAGATGCAGAAACCCAAGAATTATCATCCTGGCCATAACCCTTCCACTTGACAAGGTACTGAAGCTTCCGCCTCGAAAAACGAGAATCCAAAATCTTCTCAACCACATATTCCAACTCCCCAGCGACCAACACAGGGGCCGGAGGATCAACAGAGGGAACAACGGGTTCCACATATTTTCGCAACAAAGATCTATGGAAGACATTATGAATAGCAAAAGAGGCCGGAAGCGCCAGGCGAAAGGACACCGGATTAATAATCTCAGAAATCCTATAAGGACCAATAAATCGAGGCTTAAACTTAGGGGAAGAAACCTTCATAGGAACATGACGGGAAGATAACCAAACCAGATCCCCAACCAGAAGCCGGGAACCAACACACCGACGACGGTTAGCAAAACGTTGAGCCTCCTCCTGAGACAACACCAAATTGTCCACCACATGAGCCCAAATCTGCTGCAACCTGTCGACCACAGAATCCACACCAGGAAGGTCAGAAGGCTCAACCTGCCCAGAAGAAAAACGAGGATGAAAACCAAAATTACAAAAACAAAAAGGCAAAACCAAAGTAGCCGAACTAGCCCGATTATTAAGGGCAAACTCGGCCAATGGCAAAAAAGCCACCCAATCATCCTGATCAGCAGACACAAAGCATCTCAAATAGGTCTCCAAGGTTTGATTAGTTCGCTCAGTCTGGCCATTTGTCTGAGGATGAAATGCAGAAGAAAAAGACAAATCAATTCCCAGCTTGGCACAAAAGGCCCGCCAAAACCTAGAGACAAACTGGGAACCTCTGTCGGACACAATATTCTCCGGAATACCATGCACACGTACCACATGCTGAAAAAAGTACGGAACCAAATCAGAAGAAGAAGGCAATTTAGGCAAAGGCACCAAATGAACCATCTTAGAAAATCGGTCACAGACAACCCAGATAACCGACATTCTTTGCGAAACCGGAAGATCGGAAATAAAATCCATAGAAATATGTGTCCAGGGCCTCTCGGGGACCGGTAATGGCAAAAGCAACCCACTAGCGCGGGAACAGCAAGGCTTAGCCCGCGCACAAATCCCACAGGACTGCACAAAAGAACGCACATCCCGCGACAAACAAGGCCACCAAAAGGACCTACCAACCAAATCTCTGGTACCAAAAATCCCAGGATGGCCAGCCAACACAGAACAATGAACCTCAGAAATCACTTTAGTAGTCCATCTATCAGGAACAAATAGTTTCCCCACAGGACAGCGGTCAGGTTTATTAGCCTGAAATTCCTGAAGAACCCGTCTTAAATCAGGGGAGATGGCAGAAAGAATCACCCCTTCCTTCAAAATGCCGACCGCCTAAAGAACCCCAGGGGAATCAGGAAAAAAACTCCTAGAGAGGGCATCCGCCTTAACATTCTTAGTACCAGGAATGTACGAGACCACAAAATCAAAACGGGAGAAAAACAGGGACCATCGAGCCTGTCAAGGATTCAGCCGTTTGGCAGACTCGAGGTAAATCAGATTCTTATGATCGGTCAGGACCACAATACAGTGCTTGGCCCCCTCAAGCCAATGTCGCCACTTCTCAAATGCCCACTTCATAGCCAACAACTCCCGATTGCCGACATCATAATTGCGTTCCGCAGGCGAAAACTTCCGAGAAAAGAAGGCACATGGTTTCATCAAGGAACCATCAGAATTCCTCTGAGACAAAACGGCCCCTGCCCCAATCTCAGACGCGTCAACCTCAACCTGAAGTGAAAGAGAAATATCTGGCTGACGCAACACAGGGGCAGAAGTAAATCGGCGTTTAAGCTCCTGAAAGGCAGAGACAGCCGCGGAGGACCAATTCGTCACATCAGCGCCTTTCTTGGTCAAATCGGTCAGAGGTTTAACCACACTGGAGAAGTTGGCAATGAAACGACAATAAAAATTAGCAAAGCCCAAGAATTTCTGAAGGCTCTTCACAGATGTGGGCTGAATCCAATCATGAATGGCCTGAACCTTAACCGGATCCATTTCTATAGATGAGGGAGAAAAAATGAAACCCAAAAAAGAAACCTTCTGCACTCCAAAGAGGCACTTTGACCCCTTCACAAATAAAGAATTATTACGGAGGATTTGAAATACCATCCTGACCTGTTTCACATGAGACTCCCAATCATTGGAAAAAATCAAAATATCATCCAAATATACAACCATGAATTTATCAAGATAACTCCGAAAGATATCATGCATGAAGGACTGGAAAACAGATGGGGCATTAGAGAGTCCGAATGGCATCACTAGGTATTCAAAATGGCCTTCAGGCGTATTAAATGCAGTTTTCCATTCGTCACCTTGCTTAATACGAATAAGATTATATGCCCCTCGAAGGTCAATCTTAGTAAACCAGCTAGCCCCCTTGATCCTAGCAAACAAATCAGTAAGCAAAGGCAAAGGATATTGAAATTGGACCGTTATCTTATTCAAGAGGCGATGATCAATACAGGGTCTCAAGGAGCCATCCTTCTTGGCAACAAAAAGGAACCCCGCTCCCAACGGTGAAGAAGATGGCCGAATATGCCCTTTCTACAAAGACTCCTTAATATAGCTCCGCATGGCGGCATGTTCAGGCACAGACAGGTTGAAAAGTCGGCCCTTAGGGAATTTACAACCTGGAATCAAGTCAATAGCACAATCACAGTCCCTATGCGATGGAAGGGAACTGGATTTGGGCTCATCGAATACATCCTGGAAGTCTGACAAAAACTCAGGAATTTCAGAAGAGGGGGAAGAGGAAATTGACATCAAAGGAACCTGATCATGAACCCCCTGACAACCCCAACTAGTCACAGACATGGATTTCCAATCTAACACCAGATTATGTAGCTGCAACCATGGAAAACCCAGCACAATATCATCATGCAAATTATGCAACACCAGAAAACGACAATCTTCCTGATGGGCTGGCGCCATGCGCATGGTCAGCTGTGTCCAAAACTGGGGCTTATTTTTAGCCAACGGTGTAGCATCAATGCCCCTCAAAGGAATAGGGTTCTGCAAAGGCTGCAAGGGAAAACCACAATGTCTGGCAAATTCTAAGTCCATTAAGTTCAGAGCGGCGCCTGAATCCACAAATGCCATGACAGAAAATGATGACAATGTGCAGATCAAGGTCACAGATAACAGAAATTTAGATTGTATAGTACTGATGGTAACAGAACTAGCGATTCTCTTTATACGCTTAGGGCAATCAGAAATAACATGAGCAGAATCGCCGCAGTAAAAACACAACCTATTCTGACGCCTGAATGTTTGACGTTAAGCTCTAGACAAAGTCCTATAACACTGCATAGGTTCAGGGCTCCGCTCAGAGGACAACGCCATAGAGTGCACAACTCTGCGCTCACGCAAGCGCCGATCAATCTGAATGGCCAGAGACATAGAATCACTCAGACCAGTAGGCATGGGGAACCCCACCATAACATCTTTAACGGATTCAGAAATACCCTTTCTGAAAATTGCCGCCAAGGCATCCTCATTCCATTTAGTCAGTACAGACCATTTTCTAAATTTCTGGCAATACAATTCTGCCGCTTCTTGACCCTGACACAGGGCCAACAAGATTTTCTAAGCCTGATCCACAGAATTAGGCTCATCATACAACAACCCCAATGCCTGAAAGAATGAATCAACATTAAGCAAAGCAGGATTGCCAGCTTCCAGGGAAAATGCCCAATCCTGTGGGTCACCACGCAGCAGAGATATGATGATTTTAAACTGCTGAATAGGATCACCAGAAGACCAGGGTCTTAATGCAAAAAACAGTTTACAGTTATTTTTGAAACTCAAATATTTGGATCTGTCACCAAAGAAAAAATCAGGAGTAGGAATCTTAGGTTCTAAGGCAGGAGTCTGAACAATATATTCTGAAATACCCTGTACCCTAGCAGCAAGCTGATCCACACGAGAAACTAACTCCTGAACACTCATGTTATTACTAGGTTCCGCAGCCACCCAGAGGCAAAGAGGGAGGAACAGGCTAAGGAAAAAAAAATGCTCAAAAGCCTCTCTCCCTTCTTCTGAGATGCAATTAACTCATTGTAGGCCAGTTGTACTGTTATGATCTGGTGGCCTAGGAGCAGCATGAGACGGACTCTGGAGAAGGTGGTCCCTGTACTGACCGCAAACCCTGAACCTAGCAGCGCAACTAAAAGTAGCCGTGGGGGGTACCTGACACTCCCTAGACCCCTCGACACAGCCTAAGATCTAACTTCCCCTAAAGACAGAAACAGAAAACCTATCTTGCCTCAGAGAAAATCCCCAAAGGATAGATAGCCCCCCACAAATATTGACGGTGAGAGGAGAGGGAAATAACATATGCAGAAATGAAATCAGATTTTAGCATAGGAGGCCATACTAGCTAAAAAGAAAGAAAAGAACAGAGTACTATGCGGTCAGTATAAAAACACTAGAAAATATCCACCACAGAAAATACGAATCACCACATCTGACTAAAGACATGGGGGGTATATCTGCATCTCCAGAGACACAGCTTAGTTGCAAAAAATCCTTCACAGACAAAGCTGAACAAGACAAAAACTTGAATAGCAAAAACAAAGCCAGGACTTATTTTTGTAGAAAAGCACAGCAAACTGGAGAGACCAGCAGGGAAGTGAATCCTTCAAAAACAATGGACAACTGGCAGGGACTAAAGAGTCCAGCAAGGCTATATACCCCAGTCAGTTTTGCAATTAGTAGATACACCTGTCCCATCCTGCAGTCCAGTCACAACTGCATTACCCTCTACAACCACCGGAGGGAGCCCAAAAGCTGAATTCACAACATCAGTGCTCCAGCATTCTGCCCCTGTGTGTCCAGCATTCTGCCCCAGTGTGTCCAGCATTCTGCCCCAGGTGTGTCCAGCATTCTGACCCCAGTGCTCCCGCATTCTACCCCCAGTGCTCCAGCATTCTGCCCCCAGTGTCTCCAGCATATTGCCCACAGTGTATCCAGCATTCTACCGGCAGTGCTCCAGCATTCTTCCCCGGGCCCACCAGTTCCCGCTCTCAATAATAAAAAAAAAAGTTCTTCTTACCTGACCACGCTCCTGCGGCGAATGCGAAGCTCTCTCCACTCAGCTGAAGCACGCACTTGCCGGCAACTGACACGGACATCAGACGCCGGCAACGTGCGTGCTGCAGCTGACATCAGCTGCCAGCCTCCGATTGGCTGGCAGCTGTTAACTATTGCCGTGCGGGCGCGGGCCCTCACCCGCACATTAATAGTGTTGCTGCAGCGCCGCTAAGGGCCCGGTTTAGCTTGCCGGTATGGGCCCGGTGAGCAGATGAGACGGGGCCCAATGCGGGCCACCTCTGCCCACCAGGCCCATACACCAGTCAGGGCAGTAATGCCCAGATGGCGGCCCTGCACGTGCTGTGCATGGCTCACAACTGAACCTGGTGGTACAGCAATTTCTCCGCCACTATCCCAGCCTGGATGTGCTGCTGCAGAAAGAACTGTCGCTATGTGTTCACTTCTGACTATCGCACCCCACAGGTCATCGACTTGCATTGCTACAGAGGTCTTTGGCCCACCAGTTAACTGTTTGATTAGTAATATTCCTACATGGTGGAATTCCACTCTGCACATGTTGCAACAGCTTTGGCAGCAGCGACAAACCATGGCGCAATATGTCCTTTTCCACAGCCTGAGCCAAAGCAGTCCCAATGTCGTGCAAATCACGCTTGCGGAGTGGGCACAGGTAAAGGACCACTGCACTCTTCTGTGCTGTTTTGAAATGGCTACTAAGATATCTATTGCTGACAATGCCATCATTAGCATCACTATTCCGGTCATCTACATGCTCTAGCACACTTTGAATAGTCTGCGTGAGGAGGTGATGGTCCTAGAGGAAGAGTTGGAAGCAGAGGAGGATGCAGCAGAGATAACAATATCTCAAATTTCCGGACAGTCATTGAACAGGTGGGTGGCTTTGGATGGTGGCTTACTGCGATCAAGGGGGGCTCATGCAGGGGTGCCGCTATCATGAGGCAAGTTGAGCCCTTTGCTTCAGGCTGCAGTCCTCACTAAAAGACAGGGGGCGGCAGAGCGGCAGTCAGAACACGTGGTGCCGACTCTTCATGATCCCTGACATTTGCTGAGTGTCGCTAGTGCGGTGCACGCTCCCCTGCTCACAACCCACAACCTATTGGCTGCTCTGTGCGCACAGGACCTGTGAAGAGGTCACAAGAGGGGAGGAGTCAGGGGTCACATGATTGGGACCTCCATGGATTGCAGGACTCTGCTGTGCTGGCTGTCATGGTAAGCTACCTTATGTGTGGGGTCAGGAGGGGTTTACAATGTGGATGCAGCAGAGCTGTGAGTGTACGAGGTGTATGGAGTGGAGCTGAATGTGTACGAGGTGTACGGAGCAGAGCCGTGTGTGTATGAGGTGAATGGAGCCGTGTGTGTATGAGGTGTATGGAGCGGAGCCACTTGTGTATGAGGTGTACGGAGCGAGCCGGGTGTGTATGAGGTGTACGGAGCGGAGCTGCGTGTGTATGAGGTGCACGGAGCGGAGCTGCGTGTGTATGAGGTGTACGGAGCAGAGCTGGTGTGTATGAGGTATACGGGGCGGAACTGTGTGTGTACGGAGCAGAGCCGGGTGTGTATTTGGTGTACGGAGCGGAGCTGCGTGTGTATGAGGTGAGCGGAACCGTGTGAGTATGAGGTGTATGGAGCGGAGCCGCTTGTGTATGAGGTGTACGTAGCAGAGCCGGGTGTGTATTAGGTGTATGGAGTGGAGCTGCTTGTGTATGAGGTGTACGGTGCAGAGCCGGGTGTGTATGAGGTGTACGAAGCGGAGCTGTATGTGTATGAGGTGTACGGAGCGGAGCCGCGTGTGTATGAGGTGTACGGAGTGGAGCTGCGTGTGTATGAGGTGTATGGAGTGGAGCCGCTTATGTATGAGGTGTACGGAGCAGAGCCGGGTGTGTATAAGGTGTACGGAGCGGAGCTGCATGTGTATGAGGTGTACGGAGCGGAGCCCCATGTGGACAAGGTGTATGGAGCGGAGCCTGGTGTTTATTAGGTGTACGGAGCGGAGGCGGGTGTGTATTAGGTGTACAGAGCGGAGCTGGGTGTGTATTAGGTGTACGGAGCGGAGCTATTATTATTATTATTATTTATTGTTATAGCGCCATTTATTCCATGGCGCTTTACATGTGAGGAGGGGTATACATAATAAAAACAAGTACAATAATCTTAAACAATACAAGCCATAACTGGTACAGGAGGAGTGAGGACCCTGCTCGCGAGGGCTCACAATCTACAAGGGATGGGTGAGAATACAGTAGGCGAGGATAGAGCTGGTCATGTGTATGAGGTGTACGGAGCAAAGCCTGGCGTGTATGAGGTGTATGGAGCGGAGCCGCATGTGTAAGGAGCGGAGTCATGTGTGCAAGGTGTACGGAGTGCAGCCGCGTGTGTTGGAGTAACTATGTGTGGCCATTATACGGTATGCAGTATCATGTGCGGCCATTATACAGTATTGAGCACTGTGTGTGGCCATTATACAGTATGGAGCATCATGTGTGGCCATTATACAGTATGGAGCATCATGTGTGGCCATTATACAGTATGGAGCATCATGTGTGGCCATTATACAGTATGGAGCACTATGTGTGGCCAATATACAGTATGGAGCATCTTGTGTGGCCATTATAGAGTATGGAGCATCATGTATGGGCAATATACAGTATGGAGCATCATGTGTGGCCATTATACAATATGGAGCATCATGTGTGGCCATTATACAGTATGGAGCATCATGTGTGGCCATTATACAGTATGGCGCATCATGTGTGACCATTATACAGTATGGAGCATCATGTGTGGCCATTATACAGTATGAAGCATCATGTGGGGCCATTATACTTTATGGAGTATCATGTGGGGCCATTATACAGTATGGAGCATCATTTGGGGCCATTATACAGTATGGAGCACTGTGTGGTCATTATACAGTATGGGAGGATATAGTAAATGGTCAGCACAGCCCAATGTTAGAGGTGCCTGATAGTAGGTGCCCAGACCATAAAATACGATGAAGATATACTTAGGCACACTCTGGGGAGTCTGATGCAACAAAGTGTTTAATACACAAAAGCACACAGAGAGGTCAAAAAATACTCTGTTGTAAAAAAGTCACAGTAAATAAGCAAGTGCTAGTCAAGTGCTAGTTCTCTTGTTTCTACAAGACTGGGGAGTCCACCACTCCTCTGTGGGTCATTTGCATTGTAGCTGTTTCATCCTACATGTTCTACATGGATATTTTCTCTCTGAACCCTGCTCATACAGGTACTATACAGATGATCAGGTTTTTAAATACATCAGATAGGGATTATATACATTAGATAGGACTGCTCTATTATGGGTATACCTTGGCGATTGGTGGAGCAGCTTAACATACTTTTTTTTGCAAAAAAACGTATTAACTAAATACCCTGTATTTTTTCATTTTTTGACTAGCACTTGCTTATTTACTGTGACTTTTTTTACAACAGAGTATTTTTTGACCTCTGTGTGCTTTTGTGTCTTCAAGTTCTTTGGTGGTGTGAACAGGTTTCTACAGACTTGTTCACTGTGCAAGTAGCCCATGTGATTTTGGTTTACAGTATACAGTATACCGTATGTGAATAAACATACTAGAAATAGGAGGAAACCAATATGGCTAAATCGAGCTGTAAGGGGCGCAATAAGTGACAAAAAGAAAGCATTTAGAGAATTAAAGGAAGTAGGTAGTGAGGAGGCATTAAATAAATACAAAAAATTAAATATATTCTGTAAAAAGCAAATCAAGGCAGCAAAGATTGAGACAGAGAGACTCATTGCCAGAGAGAGTAAAATTAATCCTAAAATATTCTTTAACTACATAAATAGTAAGAAACTAAAAAATGATAGTGTTGGCCCCCTTAAAAATAGTCTGGGTGAAATGGTGGATGAGGATGAGGAAAAAGCCAATATGCTAAATGACTTTTTTTCATCCGTATTTACTGGCAGACAAAATGACTAGTGATAAAAATTCCCCATTAAATGTCACCTGCTTAACCCAGCAGGAAGTGCGGCGGCGGCTAAAAATCACTAAAATTGACAAATCTCCGGGCCCGGATGGGATACACCCTCGAGTACTGCAGGAATTAAGTACAGTGATTGATAGACCATTATTTATAATCTTTAAAGACTCCATAATAACAGGGTCTGTACCACAGGACTGGTGTATAGCAAATGTGGTGCCAATATTCAAAAAGGGGACAAAAACTGAACTCGGAAATTATAGGCCAGTAAGCTTAACCTCTACTGTGGGTAAAATCCTGGAGGGCATTCTAAGGGATGCTATACTGGAGTATCTGAAGAGGAATAACCTCATGACCCAGTATCAGCACGGGTTTACTAGGGACCGTTCATGTCAGACTAATTTGATCAGTTTCTATGAAGAGGTAAGTTCCGGATTGGACCAAGGGAACCCAGTGGATGTAGTGTATATGGACTTTTCAAAAGCTTTTGATCCGGTGCCACACAAAAGGTTGATACATAAAATGAGAATAATGGGGATAGGGGAAAATATGTGCAAGTGGGTTGAGAGCTGGCTCAGGGATAGGAAACAAAGGGTGGTTATTAATGGAGCACACTTGGACTGGGTAGCGGTTAGGAGTGGGGTACCACAGGGGTCAGTATTGGGCCCTCTTCTTTTTAACATATTTATTAATGACCTTGTAGGGGGCATTCAGAGTAGAATTTCAATATTTGTAGATGACACTAAACTCTGCAGGGTAATCAATACAGAGGAGGACAATTTTATATTACAGGATGATTTATGTAAACTAGAAGCTTGGGCTGATAAATGGCAAATGAGCTTTAATGGGGATAAATGTAAGGTAATGCACTTGGGTAGAAGTAATAAGATGTATAATTATCTGCTTAATTCTAAATCTCTGGGCAAAACCGTCAATGAAAAAGACCTGGGTGTATGGGTGGATGACAAACTTAAATTCAGTGGCCAGTGTCAGGCAGCTGCTACAAAGGCAAATAAAATAATGGGATGCATTAAAAGAGGCATAGATGCTCATGAGGAGAATATAATTTTACCTCTATACAAGTCATTAGTGCGACCACACTTGGAATACTGTGCACAGTTCTGGTCTCCGGTGTATAAGAAAGACATAGCTGAACTAGAGCCGGTGCAGAGAAGAGCGACCAAGGTTATTAGAGGACTGGGGGGTCTGCAATACCAAGATAGGTTATTACACTTGGGGCTATTTAGTTTGGAAAAACAAAGACTAAGGGGTGATCTTATTTTAATGTATAAATATATGAGGGGACAGTACAAAGACCTTTCTGATGATCTTTTCAATCATAGACCTGAAACAGGGACAAGGGGGCATCCTCTGCGTTTGGAGGAAAAAAGGTTTAAGCATAATAACAGACGCGGATTCTTTACTGTAAGAGCAGTGAGACTATGGAACTCTCTGCTGTATGATGTTGCAATGAGTGATTCATTACTTAAATTTAAGAGGGGACTGGATACCTTTCTGGTAAAGTATAATGTTACAGGGTATATACACTAGATTTCTTGATAGGGTGTTGATCCAGGGAACTAGTCTGATTGCCGTATCTGGAGTCGGGAAGGAATTTTTTTCCCCAATGTGGAGCTTACTCTTTGCCACAGGGTTTTTTTTTGCCTTCCTCTGGATCAACATGTTAGGGCATGTTAGGTTAGGCCATGGGTTGAACTAGATGGACTTATAGTCTTCCTTCAACCTTAATAACTATGTAACTATGTAACAGGTGAAGTATATCCCCAGGGCTTCCCAGTAGTGTAAGTGGTGATGATGTGAGGCGCAGTTAATAACGAGGACACAGGGTTGCAGTCTCTTTACCTTTTACTGAAGACTTCGGGATCCGCAATCCAGAGCACTGCTAACTGGGCTGTCTGAGACCGGCCGGTCCGAAGGCACATCCAGAGTTCCCTTTGCAGGTGGAAATCAGTGCCTACCAACTAGCAACTGTGTGTTGTAGTTCTTCCCTGCTGAGCATTTGGGATAGTCCTCGCAACTTTCGTATTCCTTCTTTCTCTCTCTTTCTCAGTCCCCCAAGTTTATCTGGATAGGACGCACCCGTTTGACGGGAAGGCTCGGAGCTATTCTGGGACCCCAGAGACGCCCCTCTCCACGGTTGCCCCCTATGTCTTCTTAGGTGATGTATGGTAGACAGCCAACCTATAATCAACTGTCCTGCCGCTGTTTGAAGTAAAGCTTGGAGTCAGTTACTTCCTTGACGTTCCGGCCACCGGCTACGCGCCTCAGTAGGATGTTGCCGATCTCGGGGCACGACTCCTACTGGCTCTCCTTTGTGCTGTGATCTCGTTTCTCACTTCTCCACAATATCCTTCGCTTCGTGTCCTTTCTTAGGATGCCGCCACAAGGTAGTGCAGGCACGGCTCCATCTCGTTCTGTCCTTTCTGCTAGGTACCTGCCAGGAACCGACCCCTGACAGGTCCTCCCTGGAGCTCTCCCGGGCTGCATTCTGTTCTAACTTCGTATCCAACCCCCAGTTTTACCAGTGTGAGGAGTGGCCTAATACATAGTGCCTTTTGCTCCCCCTGGTGGCCAGAGTGTGAAGTGTAACATGTGACTGTGATACCTGGTCAGGTGAACTCCTTTAGTGCAATCAGACAAAAGAGTGGCAGAGCGACATTACTGCAATGACCAGGACTCTGGGGCGCTGCATGTGCCCCATCCCTGTCCCCTTCCTGGTGTAATGTGTCCCATCCTTGTCCCGTTCCTTTGATAATTTGCTCCATCCTAAGCATTGTTATGCTCCAAGGTGTAGCAAGTGGTTCGAGGACCCACTATGCCACAGACAATAACTACCCCGGAGCATTGTAACTAAGCAGCTACCTTGGTGTTTGCTGGAGCCTCTAGTGATGAGGTCAGACTTGTTCGACAGGTAGCTGCCAGGTGCCACTCCAGGGCAGCATCTGGCAGTAGCTGCTGACCCCAAAGGGCAGAGATGTTGCTTCAGATTCACAATAGGGCAGGACAGCCACTTGGGAGAAATTCAGACTGTGCAAACAGGATGGCTACTGGGACAGGTTCTCGGTGTGCTCACAGGATGACCACAGGGACAAGTTCAGAGTCCTGACCTGTGTATTCATCCCCCAGGGTGGCAGACAGGTACAGCAAATGCGGTCATAGGGTACCCTTTAAGAACAAGGGAGCGTGCGCATGCACGCCCTAGGCATGTCGCCGGGACACAGTGCATCGTTCACAGAGGAGGCAAGAGCAAGAGCATGCCTGTGAGCACACCACGGGCCAGGGCCATAAGTAAGCCAGCGTTAATACATGGAGGGAGAGGGGAACACCCAGCGGGGCATAGCAATATATACCCTTTCGTCTGATAATTTGTCTTGCTTTTCTGCAACACTTGAAAAAAAAAAAGATTGCACTCTCCTTTCTCTGCTCCCACACCATGCGGGGTCCTCTTCTGCAGCCGCAGGAGCCACCACCTGAGCATGGCATCCACACCATTGTGCACTAGGTCACTGCCATATGCCGCCAGTCATGGGCATGCCGAGGTTAGCTGCTGGCTGCAATTTGGCTAGTGGCGTGTACTGCAGCGCAGGGAGCTGGCGAGTCCACTGTACTGCAATAAATTTCAGCTGAATGTGCGTCCGACCATGCAGATCTAGCTGAAATATTCACTCGTGTCAGCGAGCCTCACTCCACCTCTGGGCCTGATGCAGCTACAGCGGCAATTTGTCTGCCCCCTGGGAAGCCCCTGTTAAGTGATACTTGCCTTTACACAGCATCGAACTGGAACACCTTGGGCCCACCAGAGAAAATCATTTTTGGGGCCCACTATGTAGCTACATAAAAATAAATACAAGACCACCAAGTGTGTGGTAAAACAGGCTAATATCAGGGTATAATAGAAGGTAGTACAGGACTTCATAATGTGGCAGCAGTTGGGGTTGCCCCCTCATAGAATATAAAGTAGCCCCCCCTTGGAATATAATATAGTCCCCCTCATAGACTATAATAGAGCCCCACCATAGAATATAATGTAGCCCCCTCATAGGGTATAAGACAGCCCCCCCACAGAATATAATGAAACCCCTCAGAGTATAATTCAACCTCCATAGAATATAATGTAGTGTAATGTAGAAGTAGTCACTGGGAATGGTTTTCACTTCACAGGTGTGCCCTGTCAGGTTTAATAAGTGGGATTTCTTGCCTTATAAATGGGATTGGGACCATCAGTTGTGTTGTGCAGTAGTCTGGTGGATACACAGCTGATTGTCCTACTGAATAGACTGAAAGAATTTGTATTATGGCAAGAAAAAAGCAGCTAAGTAAAGAAAAACGAGTGGCCATCATTACTTTAAGAAATGAAGGTCAGTCAGTCTGAAAAATTGGGAAAACTTTGAAAGTGTCCCCAAGTGCAGTGGCAAAAACCATCAAGCGCTACAAAGAAACTGGCTCACATGAGGACCGCGGAAGACCAAGGAAGACCAAGAGTCACCTCTGCTTCTGAGGATAAGTTTATCCGAGTCGCCAGCCTCAGAAATCGCAGGTTAACAGCAGCTCAGATTAAAGACCAGGTCAATGCCACACAGAGTTCTAGCAGCAGACACATCACTACAAAAACTGTTAGGGCTCCTTTCCACTTGCGAGATAAACGTCCGTGTCTCGCATGTGAAAACCAAGCTCTGGCATCAGCACTTGGGAGCGGAGCGTGCGGCTCCATGTATTGCTATGCAGCCACACTCTCCGCTCTGGAGTGCCACAGCTTGGTTTTCACATGCGAGACACGGACGTTTATCTCGCAAGTGGAAAGGAGCCCTTAAGAGGAAACTTTGTGCAGCAGGCCTTCATGGTAAAATAGCTGCTAGGAAACCACTGCAACAAGCAGAAGAGACTTGTTTGGGCTAAAGAACACAATGAATCGACATTAGACCAGTGGATATCTGTGCTTTGGTCTGATGAGTCCAACTTTGAGATCTTTCGTTCCAAACACCGTGTCTTTGTGCGATGCAGAAAAGGTGAACGGATGGACTCTACATGCCTGGTTCCCACCGTGAAGCATGGAGGAGGAGGTGTGATGGTGTCACTGAATAGACTGTAAGAATTTGTATTATGGCAAGAAAAAAGCAGCTAAGTAAAGAAAAACGAGTGGCCATCATTACTTTAAGAAATGAAGGTCAGTCTGACCTGTCAGCTTTGCTGGTGACACTGTTGGGGATTTATTCAAAATTGAAAGCATACTGAACCATCATGGCTACCACAGCATCTTGCAGCTGCATGCTATTCCCTCCGGTTTGCATTTATTTGGACCATCATTTATTTTTCAACAGGACAATGACCCCAAACACACCTCCAGGCTGTGTAAGTGCTATTTGACCAAGAAGGAGAGTGATGGGGTGCTACACCAGATGACATGGCCTCCACAGTCACCAGACCTGAACCCAATCGAGATGGTTTGGGTTGAGCTGGACCGCAGAGTGAAGGCAAAAGGGCCAACAAGTGCTAAGCATCTCTGGGAACTCCTTCAAGATTGTTGGATAACCATTCCCGGTGACTACCTCTTGAAGCTCATCAAGGGAATGCCAAGAGTGTGCAAAGCAGTCATCAAAGCAAAAGGTGACTACTTTGAAGAACCTAGAATATAAGACATATTTTCAGTTGTTTCACACTTTTTTGTTAAGTATATATGTAACACCTGCACTGGGAACTGTCAGGACAGCTACTGGTATACTGGGACTTACAGACACTAAGAAGAGCTTTGCAGCTGCTGTTAAACAGGGACCTACAGACATTAGCAGATTTTCCCCTGAGCTGCAGTGGACTACAATTCCCAGGGACCCTTGTTTCAGTCAGATGACACAGCCTGGATTGGATGAGGAGAGACTTGGAGGGAGGAGCTGGGCAGAAAGTGAAAGCAAAAGTTCAGAGAAAGGAAAGTGCGTGGCAACTTGCTGTGAGAGATTGAGCACGGTGGATTTGCATCCCTCTACTCTACAGTGTTGCTGTCCCCTCGGATATACCCGCGCTGCTGGAGAGAGCGCGACTTTTCTTTACCCTCTGAAGCAAGTCTCATCAGGAAATTGGAGAGTTCTGCCGGCACTCCCACCGTATAAAGGACTGAATCCGGCCGGCCCTGCTGGTGTCCAGAGACCCATCCGAATGTTGGAGACGTGCAGTGAGTGCCCTTCTGAGACTTGTGGTTCTACCAGCGCTATTTAAAGTGAGTACACTACAGCCCAGATTATTGGCATTAATATTCATCTAAGTGCACCAACTGTTCTAATTTGCCCGCCAACATCCGTGGCAACTGGGTCCCAACGATTGGACTGAGTTAAACTAGAAGAGACAAAAAAAACCCTGCTACATTATACTTGCAGGGTTGAAGTAGAATTAGAGTGTGATGTGTATATGACTTTGACAGAGCACAGTTACTTGTATCACATGTTATTCTTTTAAATCCATCTCATTTATGCTGCATAGCAATAAACCTGTTAAACTGTTTTACTCCTGATCCCTGTGAGTGTGTACTGAGTGTGGCAGGGGCTTCCCGAGTCAGCCCCTGGCAGAAGATAATAGCCCTTCTGCAGTCCCAGAGAGAGAGCTCCAATCAAGATTCGGGTGGAGGCACTGCGCCCTGGAGAGGTGAGACCCCCCATAACACCCAGTGTACCATGGTAGCCCTAAAAGGGTGTTACATATAATTCCACATGTGTTAATTCACAGTTTTAATCCCTTCAGTGTGAATGTACAATTTTCATCGTCATGAAAATGCAGAAAATTCTTTAAATGAGAAGGTGTGTCCAAACTTTTGGTTTGTACTGTATGTACTGTTGTTACTCGTGTGTGTGTGTTTACACATACACAAACAGATAACCTATACAATAAAATACAACATAACCAATATAAAACTAATACATATAAACCCTTTCGGCCATGACTGTATGTGTGTGTATATATATATATTATACACATACAGATGACTATTGTGCACTCGGGTATATACATGATATATACATATATAGTGTACTGTGTTTATCGGTGTGTACACACACGTTCATACATGTAAAGCGCCATGGAATAAATGGCGCTACAACAATAAATAATAATAATAATAATACACAGATAGCCACAGCACACATTAATACATATCAGCACTTTGTACAGGTACATATACTGTATACACACTTTTACAAACGTGTTCTGTCTGACAGCTGCCTGACCCATGTAAACATCGGTCATCACATCAACCTCCCCTCCATTCCCTGTAGCCACTTACCACCCCTGTACTGAGGGGGTTTTATTGGGGAATGGCTGCACTGGCCCATTCAGGCAGCATTCATACTGCGGCTACTGCTTCTGAATGGGCCAGTGCAGCGGTTTTCCAATAAAGTCCCCTCAATACAGGAAATGGAGGTAGCTACAGGGGGCAGGGGCGATTGGAACTGCTCAGAAGGAAGGAGAGTTGTCAGATGTACTGACTGCTCAGAAGCTGTTCCCAGCAGCAGTCAGAGGCAGTTAAGAAGCAGGAGACAGGACTGGCTGAGATCACCAAGCCTGTTTTCCTGCCTGTGCCTGAACGCTGAGATGCCGGGGTGTGTCCAGGAATCCCAGGCTCCTGCATCATAGAGGCAGCATCAATTAGGAGGAGAGGAAGGGGCCCCTTCTAACATATTTTGCAGAATGCAGGCCCCTCTCTGATGGCAAAAGACTCAGGTATGGGCCCCCTTCCTCTCCTCTTAGGGTATGTGTCCAAGTTCAGGAAACGCTGCGTTTTTGACGCTGCGTTGAGCCGCAGCGTAAAAAACGCAGCATCCAGATGTTACAGCATAGCGGAGGGGATTTCATGAAATCCGGTCTCCACTATGCATTAAAAGACGCATGCGGCAGACCCGCGAAAACGCACATGCGGAGCGTCTTTTTAGAACTCAGCATGTCCTTACATTGCAGAAACAACGCAAGGACAGCGCAGGTGACCTGCCAGTGACCTCAGGTGCAGATTTGGTCTGGATTTTACCTGCATAAAATCCTGACCAAATCCTGATGCAATCTGGAACGTGGACACATACCCTATGTGTAGATTTTACAGCTGGCTCTATCAGAGAACAAGACATTTATTTATTCTCAATATAAATAAAATTGTACTGTGAAGGCCTCAGAACTTTGTTTGAGAACATTATGAATCAAATAGCATCATAAAAACCAAGGAACACTCCTGACAGGTCAGGGATAAAGTTGAAGAGAAAAGTAAAGCATAATTAGGTTATAAAAAAGAAGCCCAAGCACTGAACATCATACACAGATCTGTTCAATTTATCATCTAAACATGAAAGGAGTATAGCCCAACTGCAAACCTACCAAGACATGACCGTGCATCAAAACTGACATCCCAAACAAGGAAGGCACAAATAAGACAAGCAGTCAAGAGGCCCATTGTAACTGTGGAGGAGCTGCAGAGATCCCCAGCTTGGGTGGGAGAATCTGTCCACAGAATAACAATTAGTTGTTTACTCAATAAATCTAGCCTTGATGGAAGAGTGGCAAGACAAAAGCAAGCCATAAGAATTTCTGCTACAGTTTGTAAAAAGCCATGTAGTGGATACAGCTAGCATCTGGAAGAAAGTGCTCTGGTCAGATGAGACCCTGGGGATGAATGCAAAGCGCTATGTGTGAAGGAAAACTAACACTGTACAGCACCCTAAATACACCATCCACACCGTCAAATATGATATGCTGGTAGCAGCATCATGCTGTGGGGATGGATTATGTTCAGCATGGAGAGGGAAGCTGGTCAGAGGTGATGGGAAGATGGATGGAGCTAAATATAGGCAACTAGATGGTGGCCCGATTCTAACATATCGGGTATTCTAGAATATGTAGGTAGTATACAGCACAGGCTACGTACTATATTGCACAGTGACGTAGTATATAACACAACCGACGTAGTATATAACACAGCGCACGTAGTATATAGCAGAGCTACGTAGTATATAACACAGCGCACGTAGTATATAGCAGAGTTACGTAGTATATAACACAGTCACGTAGTGTATTGCACAGGTATGTAGTATATTGGTCAGCCACGTAGTATATAGCAGAGCCACGTAGTATATTGCACAGCAATGTAGTATATTGGACAGTAACGTTGTATATTGCACAGTCACATTGTATATTGCCCAGCTACATAGTATATACAGTAGCACAGAGATGTAGTACTGTATATAACAGAGCCCACGCAGTATGTAACACAGCCCACGTAGTATATAGCAATGTGGGCACTATATGCGTGGTTAAAAGAGAGTTAAAATAAAAAATAAACATATACTCACATTCTGAAGGGCCCTTGAAGTCCTGGCCCTGTGTGCGGTGCACGCGGCAGCTTCCGGTGCCAGGGTTGGTATGAGCGCAGGACCTCTGATGACGTCGTGGTCACATGACCGTGACGTCATGGCAGGTCCTTCTCGTATAGCCTCCTCGGCACCGGAACCTGCACTGCCGAGGACAGCGTGCGACGTCGGAGGGTGAGAATAACCTTTTTTTTGTTATTATTATCATTATTTGTATCATTAGATTTTTTTTACTATGGATGCTGCATATGCAGCATTAATAGTAAAAAGTTGGTCACACAGGGTTAATGGCTGCTTTAACGGAGTGCGTTACACCGCGGTCCATTAACGCTGGCATTAACCCTGTGTGAGCGCTCAGCGCTGACTGCAGGGTAGTAAAGCGGCGGCCATTTCGCTGCCAGACTATGGCCGTCGCTGATTGGTCGTGGCAATGGTCGTGGGCGTTTTGCCACGACCAATCAGCGACTTGGATTTCCATGACAGACAGAGGCCGCGACCAATGAATATCCGTGACAGACAGATAGACAGAAAGACAGACAGACAGAAAGACGGAAGTGACCCTTAGAAAATTATATAGTAGATCATGGAGAAAAACCTATTAGAGGCTGCAAAACTCTTGAGTCTTGGATGCAGGTTTATCTTGTAGCAAGACATCAACCCTTAACCCATTAGTGACAGAGCCAATTTGGTACTTAATGACCGAGCCAATTTTTACAATTCTGACCACTGTCACTTTATGAGGTTATAACTCTGGAACGCTTTAACGGATCCTGCTGATTCAGAGACTGTTTTTGTTGGCATATGCAACAGATTGGGACTTATTATAAGTGAAAGGAGGACTTTATACTAACCAGACAGCAGATGGCGATAGTGTGTAAAGTTATATACTTGCTGTAATGTGGGGAGGGAAGCTCTCAGTGGTTGGTTGTTTTCTTACTCATGTTTATCCAGTATGAAGTAAATACTGTTTACTCAAGATATCTTGCTGATTGAAGCTCTCCTAAGTACAGCGGTGACTGCAAGAAGACGCACTCTGCAACAGTTTTTTCATGACATATTGCACTTCATGATAGTGGTAACATTTCTTCAATATTACTTGCAATTATTTATGAAAAAACGGAAATGTGGTGAAAATGTTTAAAATTTTGCAATTTTCAAACGTTTTATTTTATGCCCTTAAATCAGAGAGATATGTCATAAAAAATAGTTAATAAATAACATTTCCCACATGTCTACTTTACATCAGCACAATTTTGGAAACACAATTTTTTTTGTTAGGGAGTTATAAGGGTTAAAAGTTGACCAGCAATTTCTCATTTTTACAACACCATTTTTTTTCTGGGACCACATCGCATTTGAAGTCATTTTGAGGGGTCTATATGATAGAAAATACCCAAGTGTGACACCATTCTAAAAACTGCACCCCTCAAGGTGCTCAAAACCACATTCAAGAAGTTTATTAACCCTTTACGTGCTTCACAGGAACTGAAACAATGTGGAAGAAAAAAATGAACATTTAACTTTTTTTGCAAACATTTTACTTCAGAACCATTTTTTTTATTTTCACAAGAGTAAAAACAAAAATTTAACCATACAAATTTCTCCTGAATACGCAGATACCCCATATGTGGGGGTAAACCACTTTTGGGCACACTGCAGAACTTGGAAGAGAAGGAGCGCCATTTGACTTTTTCAATGTAGAATTGGGTGGAATTGAGATCAGATGCCATGTCGCGTTTGGAGAGCCCCTGATGTGCCTAAACAGTAGAAACCCCCCTCAAGTGACCCCATTTTGGAAACTAGACCCCTTAAGGAACTTATCTAGATGTGTTGTGAGCACTTTAAACCCCCAAGTGCTTCACAGAAATTTATAAAGTAGAGCCGTGAAAATAAAAAATCCTTTTTTTTCCTCAAAAATGATTTTTTAGCCTGCAATTTTCTCAATGGTAATAGGAGACATTGGACCCCAAAATCTGTTGACCAGTTTGTCCTGAGTATGCTGGTACCCCATACGTGGGGGAGGGCACTGCTTGGGCACCCATCGGGGCTCAGAAGGGAAGGAGCGTCGCTTGGAATGCAGACTCTGATGGGATGGTCTGTGGGCGTCATGTTGCATTTGCAGAGCTCCTGATGTACATAAACAGTAGAAACCCCCACATGTGACCCCATTTTGGAAACTAGATCCCCAAAGAGCTTATCTAGATGTGTGGTGAGCACTATTAACCCCCAACTGCTTCACAGAAGTTTATAATGTAGTGCCACGAAAATAAAAAAAATCATATTTTTTCCACAAAAATGATTTTTTTCCCCCAAAATTTTTACTTTCACAAGGGTAACAGGAGAAATTGGATCCCAAAATGTATTGTGCAATTTATGCTCAGTAGGCTGATATCCCATAGGTGGGAGGGACTACTGTTTGGGCGCATGGCAGAGCTCAGAAGGGAAGGAGCGCCGTTTTGGAATGCAGAGTTTGATAGAATGGTCTGCGGCCGTTATGTTGCGTTTGCAGAGCCCCTGATGTACCTAAACAGTAGAAACCCCCCACAAGTGACCCCATTTTGGAAACTAGACCCCCCAAGGACCTTTTCTAGATGTGTGGTGAGAACTTTGAATGCCCAAGTGCTTCACAGAAGTTTATAATGCAGAGTCGTGAAAATAAAAAAAATTTTTTTTCCACAAAAAAGATTTTGTAGCCCACAAGTTTTTATTTTCACAAGGGTAACAAGAGAAATTGGCCCCCAAACTTGTTGTCCAATTTGTCCTGAGTATGCTGGTACCCCATGTGTGGGGGGGAACCACTGTTTGGGCGTATGGCAGAGCTCGGAAGGGAAGGAGCGCCGTTTTGTAATGCAGACTTCGATAGAATGGTCCGCGGGCGTTATGTTGCGTTTGCAGAGTCCCTGATGTACCTAAACAGTAGAAAACCCCCACAATTGAACCAATTTTGGAAACTAGACCCCCCAAGGAACTTATCTAGAACTTTGAATGCCCAAGTGCTTCACAGAAGTTTATAATGCAGAGTCGTGAAAATAAAAAATATTTTTTTTTCCACAAAAAAGTTTTTAGCCCCCAAGTTTTTATTTTCACAAGGGTAACAGGAGAAATTGGACCCAAAAGTTGTCCAATTTCTCCCCAGTATGCTGATGCCCCATATGTGGGGGTAAACCACTGTTTGGGCGCATGGCAGAGCTCAGAAGGGAGGGAACACCATTTGACTTTTTTAGCGCAAAATTGGCTGTCGTGTTTGGAGACCCCCTGATGTACCTAAACAGTGGAAACCCCCCAATTCTAACTCCAACCCTAACCCAAACACACCACTAACCCTAATCCCCACCTGATCCATAATCCTAATCACAACCCTAACGATAATCACAACCCTAACCCCAAAACAACCCTAATCTCAACCCTAACCATAACCCTAATCAAAACCCTAAATCCAAAACACCCCTAATCCTAATCTCAACCCTAACCTCAAACCTAACTCTTTTCTCTATATACCCCTCACCCTATTCCCAACCCTTACCTTAACTCTAATCCCAAACCTAACCCTAATCCCAAACGTTACCCTAATGCCAACCCTAACCCTAATACCAACTCTAACCCTAACTTTAGCCGCAACCCTAGCCCTAACTTTAGCCCAATCCCTAGCCCTATCTTTAGCCCCAACCCTAACCCTAGCCCTAACCCTAACTATAGCCCCAACCCTAACTATAGCCCTAACCCTAACTTTAGCCCCAACCCTGTTATAGACCTGGTGGTTGGAAGCACCCGGACCGACCTGATGGTTAAACTCACACAGGACAAGCTCTGGGAAGTGGGAGCTCTGCTGACCGCAACCCCTAATCCTATCACACAACTAGAAATAGCTGTGGAGCGTACCTAACACGACCTAGACACCTCTTCACAGCCTAAGAGCTAACTAGCCCTAAAGATAGAAAATAAAGCCTACCTTGCCTCAGAGAAATTCCCCAACGGAAAAGACAGCCCCCCACATATATTGACTGTGAGTTAAGATGAAAGTCACAAACACAGAAATGAAACAGGTTTCAGCAAAGGGAGGCCAGACTTACTAAACAGACTGAGGATAGGAAAGGTATCTTTGCGGTCAGCACAAAAAACTACAAAAGACCTCTGCATCCCAGAGCTTCCAGCTAGCAAGGCAAAATCATGATAGCCAACTGGACAAGGAAACAATGAACAAATAATTAACTAGCAAGGACTTAGCTTCTGCTGGAGTAGACAGGTCACCAGAAAGATCCAAGAGCGAACTGAACCAGTACAAGAACATTGACAGCTGGCATGGAATAACGATCTGAGTGGAGTTAAACAGAACAGCCAGCCAAAGAATAAACTACGTCACCTGTGGAAGGAACCTCAGAAGCAGCAGCTCCACTCACAGCCACCAGAGGGAGTCCATGGACAGAACTCGCCGAAGTACCATTCATGACCACAGGAGGGAGTTCGAAAACAGAATTCACAACAGTACCCCCCCCTTGAGGAGGGGTCACCGAACCCTCACCAGAGCCCCCAGGCCGATCAGTACGAGCCAAATGAAAGGCACGAACTAGATCGGCAGCATGAACATCAGAGGCAAAAACCCAGGAACTATCTTCCTGACCATAACCCTTCCATTTGACCAGGTACTGGAGTTTCCATCTCGAAATACGAGAATCCAAAATCTTCTCCACCACATACTCCAACTCCCCCTCGACCAACAACGGGGCAGGAGGATCAACGGAGGGAACCATAGGCGCCACGTATCTCCGCAATAACGACCTATGGAACACATTATGGATGGCAAAAGAAGCTGGAAGGGCCAAACGAAATGACACAGGATTGAGAACTTCAGAAATCTTATACGGACCAATGAAACAAGGCTTAAACTTAGGAGGGGAAACCTTCATAGGAACATGACGAGATGACAACCAAACCAAATCCCCAACACGAAGTCGGGGACCAACACAGCGCCGGCGGTTAGCGAAACGTTGAGCCTTCTCCTGGGACAATGTCAAATTGTCCACCACATGAGTCCAAATCTGCTGCAACCTGTCCACCACCGTATCCACACCAGGACAGTCCGAAGGCTCAACCTGCCCTGAAGAGAAACGAGGATGGAAACCAGAATTACAGAAAAAAGGCGAAACCAAAGTAGCCGAGCTGGCCCGATTATTAAGGGCGAACTCAGCCAAAGGCAAGAAGGACACCCAATCATCCTGATCAGCAGAAACAAAGCATCTCAGATATGTCTCCAAAGTCTGATTAGTTCGTTCGGTTTGGCCATTTGTCTGAGGATGGAAAGCCGAAGAAAAAGACAAATCAATGCCCATCTTAGCACAAAAGGACCGCCAAAACCTCGAAACAAACTGGGAACCTCTGTCCGAGACGATGTTCTCCGGAATGCCATGCAAACGAACCACATGCTGGAAAAACAATGGCACCAAATCAGAGGAGGAAGGCAATTTAGACAAGGGTACCAAATGAACCATCTTAGAGAAGCGATCACAAACCACCCAAATGACCGACATCCTTTGAGAGACAGGGAGATCTGAAATAAAATCCATGGAAATATGCGTCCAGGGCCTCTTCGGGAACGGCAAGGGCAAAAGCAACCCACTGGCACGAGAACAGCAGGGCTTAGCCCGAGCACAAGTCCTACAGGACTGCACAAAAGAACGCACATCCCGTGACAAAGAAGGCCACCAATAGGATCTAGCCACCAAATCTCTGGTACCAAAGATTGCAGGATGACCCGCCAACACCGAACAATGAACCTCAGAGATAACTCTACTAGTCCATCTATCAGGGACAAACAGTTTCTCCGCTGGACAACTGTCAGGTCTATCAGCCTGAAACTTCTGCAGCACACGCCGCAAATCAGGAGAGATGGCAGACAAAATTACCCCCTCTTTGAGAATACTCGCCAGCTCAGGAACACCCGGAGAGTCAGGCACAAAACTCCTTGACAGGGCATCAGCCTTCACATTCTTAGAGCCCGGAAGGTACGAAACCACAAAATCAAAATTGGAGAAAAACAGCGACCATCGAGCCTGTCTAGGATTCAACCATTTGGCAGACTCGAGATAAGTCAAATTCTTGTGATCCGTCAAGACCACCACGCGATGCTTGGCTCCTTCAAGCCAATGTCGCCACTCCTCGAATGCCCACTTCATGGCCAACAACTCTCGATTGCCAACATCATAATTGCGCTCAGCAGGCGAGAATTTTCTAGAAAAGAAGGCACATGGTTTCATCACCAAGCCATCAGAACTTCTTTGCGACAAAACAGCCCCTGCTCCAATCTCAGAAGCATCAACCTCAACCTGAAACGGGAGCGAAACATCTGGCTGGCACAACACAGGGGCAGAAGAAAAACGACGCTTCAACTCCTGAAAAGCCTTTACAGCCGCCGAGGACCAATTGACCATATCAGCACCTTTCTTGGTCAAATCAGTCAACGGTTTAGCAACACTAGAAAAATTAGCGATGAAGCGACGGTAAAAATTAGCAAACCCCAGGAACCTCTGCAGGCTCTTCACAGATGTCGGCTGAGTCCAATCATAAATTGCCTGAACTTTAACAGGGTCCATCTCGATAGTAGAAGGGGAAAAAATGAAACCCAAAAATGAAACCTTCTGAACCCCAAAGAGACATTTCGACCCCTTCACAAACAAGGAATTCGCACGAAGGACCTAGAACACCATTCTGACCTGCTTCACATGAGACTCCCAATCATCCGAAAAGACCAAAATATCATCCAAATATACAATCATGAATCTATCCAGGTACTCTCGGAAGATGTCATGCATAAAGGACTGAAACACAGATGGAGCATTAGAAAGCCCGAATGGCATAACCAGGTACTCAAAATGGCCCTCGGGCGTATTAAATGCTGTTTTCCATTCATCGCCCTGTTTAATTCGCACAAGATTATACGCCCCTCGAAGATCTATCTTGGTGAACCAACTAGCCCCCTTAATCCGAGCAAACAAATCAGACAGCAACGGCAAAGGGTACTGAAATTTGACTGTGATCTTGTTAAGAAGGTGGTAATCAATACAAGGTCTCAAAGAGCCATCCTTCTTGGCCACAAAAAAGAACCCTGCTCCTAACGGTGATGACGACGGGCGAATATGACCTTTCTCCAAGGATTCCTTTACATAACTCCGCATAGCGGCGTGCTCTGGCACAGATAAATTAAACAGTCGGCCCTTAGGAAACTTACTACCAGGAATCAAATTAATTGCACAATCGCAATCCCTATGAGGAGGTAAGGCACCGGATTTGGGCTCATCAAATACATCCCGGTAATCTGACAAAAACTCAGGGACTTCAGAAGGAGTGGAAGGCGAAATTGACAGCAATGGAACATCGCCATGCACCCCCTGACAACCCCAGCCGGACACAGACATAGATTTCCAATCCAATACTAGATTATGGACCTGTAGCCATGGCAACCCCAAAACGACTACATCATGCAGATTATGCAACACCAAAAAGCGAATATCCTCCTGATGTGCAGGAGCCATGCACATGGTCAATTGAGTCCAGTACTGAGTCTTATTCTTGGCCAAAGTCGTAGCATCAATTCCTCTCAATGGAATAGGATACTGCAAGGGCTCCAAGAAAAAACCCCAGTGCCTGGAAAACTCCAAGTCCATCAAATTCAGGGCAGCGCCTGAATCCACAAATGCCATAACAGAATAGGACGACAGAGAGCAAATCAGAGTAACGGACAAAAGAAATTTAGACTGTACTGTACCAATGGTGGCAGACCTAGCGAACCGCTTAGTGCGCTTAGGCCACTCGGAGATAGCATGAGTGGAATCACCACAGTAAAAACACAGCCCATTCCGACGTCTGTGTTCTTGCCGTTCAGCTCTGGTCAAAGTCCTATCACATTGCATAGGCTCAGGCCTATGCTCAGAGAATACCGCCAAATGGTGCACAGCTTTGCGCTCACGCAAGCGCCGATCGATCTGAATGGCCAAAGACATAGACTCATTCAGACCAGCAGGCGTGGGAAATCCCACCATGACATCCTTAAGGGCTTCAGAAAGACCCTTTCTGAAAATTGCCGCCAGGGCACACTCACTCCACTGAGTAAGCACAGACCACTTTCTAAACTTCTGACAGTACACCTCCGCTTCATCCTGACCCTGACACAAAGCCAGCAAGATTTTCTCTGCCTGATCCACTGAATTTGGTTCATCATAAAGCAATCCAAGCGCCAGAAAAAACGCATCTCCATCACGCAATGCAGGATCTCCTGGCGCAAGGGAAAATGCCCAGTCTTGAGGGTCACCACGCAACAAAGAAATAATGATTTTTACTTGTTGAACGGGGTCACCAGAGGAGCGGGGTTTCAAAGCTAGAAACAGTTTACAATTATTTTTGAAATTCAGGAATTTAGATCTATCCACAGAAAACAAATCAGGAATTGGAATTCTAGGCTCTAACATCGGATTCTGAACTACAAAATCTTGAATGTTTTGTACCCTTGCAGTAAGATGATCCACACAAGAGGACAGACCTTGAATGTCCATATCTACACCTGTGTCCTGAACCACCCAGAGGTTAAGGGGAAAAGAAAGACAAAAAACACTGCAGAGAAAAAAAATGGTCTCAGAACTTCTCTTATCCCTCTATTGAGATGCATTAATACTTTGGGCCAGCTGTACTGTTATAGACCTGGTGGTTAGGAGCACCCGGAACGACCTGATGGTTAAACTCACACAGGACAAGCTCTGGGAAGTGGGAGCTCTGCTGACCACAACCCCTAATCCTATCACACCTGTAGAAATAGCCGTGGAGCGTACCTAACACGAGCTAGACGCCTCTTCACAGCCTAAGAGCTAACTAGCCCTAAAGATAGAAAATAAAGCCTACCTTGCCTCAGAGAAATTCCCCAAAGGAAAAGGCAGCCCCCCACATATATTGACTGTGAGTTAAGATGAAAGTCACAAACATAGAAATGAAACAGGTTTCAGCAAAGGGAGGCCAGACTTACTAAACAGACTGAGGATAGGAAAGGTATCTTTGCGGTCAGCACAAAAAATTACAAAAGACCACGCAGAGTGTGCAAAAAGACCTCCGCACCGACTCACGGTGCGGAGGTGCCACTCTGCATCCCAGAGCTTCCAGCTAGCAAGGCAAAATCATGATAGCCAACTGGACAAGGAAACAATGAGCAAATAATTAACTAGCAGGGACTTAGCTTCTGCTGGAGTAGACAGGTCACCAGAAAGATCCAAGAGCGAACTGAACCAGTACAAGAACATTGACAGCTGGCATGGAGTAACGATCTGAGTGGAGTTAAATAGAACAGCCAGCCAAAGAATAAACTAAGTCACCTGTGGAAGGAACCTCAGAAGCAGCAGCTCCACTCACAGCCACCAGAGGGAGTCCATGGACAGAACTCGCCGAAGTACCATTCATGACCTCAGGAGGGAGTTCGAAAACAGAATTCACAACACAACCCTAACCCTAGCCCTAACTTTAGCACCAACCCTAACCCTAACCCTATCCCAACCCTAACCCTAGCCCTAACTTGAGCCCCAACCCTAACCCTAGCCCTAAGGCTACTTTCACACTTGCGTCGTGTGGCATCCGTCGCAATCCATCGTTTTGGACAAAAAACAGATCCTGCAAATGTGCCCGCAGGATGCGTTTTTTGTTCATAGACTTGTATTGCCGACGGATGGCCACACGTCACGTCCATCGTGCACTGGATCCGTTGTGTTTTGGCGGACCGTCGTCACAAAAAAGTTCAATGTAACATTTTTTTGTACGTTGTGTCCGCCATTTCCGACCGCGCATGCATGGCCGTAACTCTGCCCCCTCCTCCCCAGGACATAGACTGGGCATAGTCCAAAGGAAGATGAACAGCGCTCCAGCCGGGTGTCGTGGTATCAAAAAAGGAAACTTTATTGGTCCATGTAAAAGCAACGTTTCGACCAGTATCCTGGTCTTTTTCAAGCATGTAGCACAGTACAAAGTGTCGGCTTAAATGGTGTGGATACCACACAGGGCACCAATCACCAACCAGCCACTAATTACATATACAAATACAAAAAGTAACATCAATCAAACTATATATAATACATTAAAATAGATACATACAATATCTGCAGCGTTAGAAACAAAGAAAATCAAATCTCAAAAGCATATAACATAATATTGCTGCAATGTTTATATTCCGTCCAGCCAATTAGGTTCCGGCATATCCGTAGTCACGGCTACAAATTTCCAATGAAACAGTCCTTGCAGCGATCCTCCTGTCCAATCCGGATCAATTCTGCGGTGGGCGCCAAAATTCAACCAGCCTATCAAACCCCATCATGCTTCCAAGCCAGTCCCAGGTAACCAATCAGGCAAACACTTATATCATATACCATGACTACATCACAACCCTGCGACTCACTACGGCAAGCCACCTGGCCGCAGAGGACTCAGAAGCACCCTGATAGGTGTAGCTGTGCGTCATGACAACAGCCCGCCCACCTCACGTGATCACACAACCGGGTCCGCCCCACAGTGACGCAACCATCCATCCCCCATGCACAGGGGAAGCCGCGGATGCGCGCAGACTCAGTACCGCCGGAAACCGCCGCATCGTAAGCCACGATACAGGCAGATCCAGCGGCACAGTGAGATGCCACGCCCCCCGCCAACCCACATGCAAAGAGGACGCCGGCGCATCACAAACAGGACGTCCCAGATGCGACGTCACAGAGTCAGCTAGCCAGATGCCAATACACAGGCGCCTATAACCATTGGATCTGTGCAGCCACGGCCACAACGGGTTGCCAAGGGAACCTAAATAAATATAAATAGATATAATTAGCCATCTATAAGGTGTAACTCAAGATAAAACATGGAAAAAGCCATTTTGATCAGATAGATCAATAGAGTGACACTACCTAGGGACGGAAAAGGACATTGTATAATCAATCGCTAAAAACAATAAAAAACGACAAAAACACTATAAAAACAATATACCGATGAATAATGCCATAACCAAGAGGAGAGAGAACAATGAACTAGGGGAGAGAAAATATTACCTAGGAATGCAGACCTGTAAATTAAAGTCTAAATTAAGGCCTCCAGGTTGTAAGGTCCCTAATGAGTAAATCCATCTCATTTCTTTGGATTTACTCATTAGGGACCTTACAACCTGGAGGCCTTAATTTAGACATTATTCATCGGTATATTGTTTCTATAGTGTTTTTGTCGTTTTTTATTGTTTTTAGCGATTGATTATACAATGTCCTTTTCCGTCCCTAGGTAGTGTCACTCTATTGATCTATCTGATCAAAATGGCTTTTTCCATGTTTTATCTTGAGTTACACCTTATAGATGGCTAATTATATCTATTTATATTTATTTAGGTTCCCTTGGCAACCCGTTGTGGCCGTGGCTGCACAGATCCAATGGTTATAGGCGCCTGTGTATTGGCATCTGGCTAGCTGACTCTGTGACGTCGCATCTGGGACGTCCTGTTTGTGACGCGCCGGCGTCCTCTTTGCATGTGGGTTGGCGGGGGGCGTGGCATCTCACTGTGCCGCTGGATCTGCCTGTATCGTGGCTTACGATGCGGCGGTTTCCGGCGGTACTGAGTCTGCGCGCATCCGCGGCTTCCCCTGTGCATGGGGGATGGATGGTTGCGTCACTGTGGGGCGGACCCGGTTGTGTGATCACGTGAGGTGGGCGGGCTGTTGTCATGACGCACAGCTACACCTATCAGGGTGCTTCTGAGTCCTCTGCGGCCAGGTGGCTTGCCGTAGTGAGTCGCAGGGTTGTGATGTAGTCATGGTATATGATATAAGTGTTTGCCTGATTGGTTACCTGGGACTGGCTTGGAAGCATGATGGGGTTTGATAGGCTGGTTGAATTTTGGCGCCCACCGCAGAATTGATCCGGATTGGACAGGAGGATCGCTGCAAGGACTGTTTCATTGGAAATTTGTAGCCGTGACTACGGATATGCCGGAACCTAATTGGCTGGACGGAATATAAACATTGCAGCAATATTATGTTATATGCTTTTGAGATTTGATTTTCTTTGTTTCTAACGCTGCAGATATTGTATGTATCTATTTTAATGTATTATATATAGTTTGATTGATGTTACTTTTTGTATTTGTATATGTAATTAGTGGCTGGTTGGTGATTGGTGCCCTGTGTGGTATCCACACCATTTAAGCCGACACTTTGTACTGTGCTACATGCTTGAAAAAGACCAGGATACTGGTCGAAACGTTGCTTTTACATGGACCAATAAAGTTTCCTTTTTTGATACCACGACACCCGGCTGGAGCGCTGTTCATCTTCCTTTGGACTATTGTACATATCCAGGTTGGTTCCCTGGACAAGGAACGAGCGCCCGTTTGTGTGAGTGCTGTCAGCCCGATCCTTTTTCTACTATATAGACTGGGCATAAACTGCATCCACTGCCCATTTCATGCACAATTTTCACAATGTGCGTCGGTGCGTCAGACCGACGCATTGCGATGGCCCCGTACCAATGCAAGTGTGAAAGAAGCCTTACCCTAGCCCTAACCCTAAACCTAGCCCTAACTCTAACCCTAAATTTAGCCCCAACCCTAACCCTAAATTTAGCCCCAACTCCTCTAACTGCCGGCCGGCAGGTCATGGCGGGCGCATGCGCATTTTCTTACCGGATGAAGAAGCCAGTGGGAAGGAGGGGACGCAGGAGGACCCTGGGTCACCGGTAAGTATAACTGGGTCCCCGAATCCCCCTATTTCTCTGTCCTCTGATGTGCGATCACATCAGAGGACAGAGAATGACACATCGCTTTTTTTTTGCGGCCGCCAGTAAACAGTTAATTACCGGCGATCGCAAAACAGGGGTCGGTAAAAACCGACCCTGATCATGTTCTTTGGGGTCTCGGCTACCCCTAGCAGCCGAGACCCCAAAGATCTTCCGGGTGCCGGCCGGCGGGCGCACTTCGCATGCGTCCGCCATTTTTTGGCCGGAACAAGATGGCGGTGCCCATCGGGAGCCACGAGGAGCACCGGGGTAGACAGGTGAGTATCGGGGGCTATCGGGGACCCCATTTCTTTGTCCTCTGATGTGCGATCACATTGTAGGATAGAGGAATTAAATGGGAAATCACGTTTTTGTTTTTGTTTTGCGATCGCTGGTAAGCGGTTAATTACCGGCGATTGCAACCCGGGGGTCGGTAAAAAAAAACCCTGAATCATGTTCTGTGGGGTCTCGGCTACCCCCGGCAACCGAGACCCCAGAGAAAGTCTGACTTTGGGGGGGGGGGGCGCTATTCACTTTTTCCACAGCGCCGTTAATTAACGGCGCCATGGTTTAAATACTCTTAACTGCCGCCGTTAAAAGGCATATAGGTGGTTGTTAAGGGGTTAACATACTGCCAGAGTTACAATGGAAGGGTTTAGATCAAAGCATTTTCATGTGTTTGAATTGTCCAGTCAAAGTCCAGACCTAAATACCATTGAGAATATGTGGCAAGACTTAAAAATTGCTGTTCATAGACACTTTCTATTCAATCTCACTGAGCTAGACCTAATTTGCAAAGAAGAATCGGCAAAAACTTTAGTGTCACGAGGTTACTGCAAAGTAGCGGAGACAGAAGACTGCAGTGTCTGGTTGCTTCTACTACGCTGAGAGTAAGCACTTATCCAGTGTATTATCCAGTGTATTAAACGTGTTGATTTCTTCCTGCAGAACACAGCAGAACAGGAGTTAATCGGCCATATTTGGAAAACTCTTTCATTCAGCTGTTCTCAGTTAGCCACTCCTTTTCCCTATAAAATCTGGGCCCTATTTCCAAGTCATCTTCAGAGTTAGCAATTGCTGCAAGACATAGGAGTGGGAGAAGTTAGTTTTGTGAAGGAGTGCTGGAAAGAATTTATTAGCCACAGTTGCCTGGTTCGTATGCATGGAAATTCCTTATCCTTTCCTGTTTTGCTTCCCCCCTCCCCTACACACCCTGGTGAATACTCCTGCTATATGTGAGTGTGCATTTTGTGTGTGTGAGTTTTCAGTTTACCATTGTCTCTGTTACCCTGTCTGTTGGGTTGGTGTACTGTGTGCGCACCAGCGCCCCAACTTCCCTGGGTGGGGGACGGGGACTCACGAAGGGCTAATTTAGGAGATAGGGCAAGGGCAGACGCCATGGCTTCTTTGTCATCTGAAGTATCCCAGGAAACAGGGTGGCCCCTAGTGTTATGGCCAGGAAAGGTGCCCCTGGTCCCAGGTCACTCGCCAGTTGAATCGAGACATTTAGCTTCTAGATTTGCAAAGCTGGAATAGACATATCCCAAAAGACTTTCAGTAGTAAATGTGGCGAAAGGTTGTTGTACAAAGTATTGACTCGGGGTCTGAATATAAATGCACATTAGAATTTTCAGATTTATATTTTTGAGATATTTAAGAAACCAAGTATAATCTTCTTTACACTTCTCAAATACTTGCCACTTTGTGTTGGTATATCATGTAACATTCCAATGAAATACATCAACTTTTTAGGTGCAACATTTAAATATGGGGAAAAGTTCAAGGAGTATGAATACTTTTTCAAAGCACTGTTTATTATTTACTAGATGTACAGCTTTCATGTGTATGTTTCCTTTTGTCTGCTTTTGGATTTGAATTGAAAACTGAACATTGCCGTTGACTGTCAGGGATGTGGATCCCCAGACAGATAATTAATGTAATTAATGATTTTACAGAGTCAGACTGTGTACAGCACAACCCAATGACACACGGTGTGAATTTTTGCATCCATTACCAGGATTAACAGAAACACAGAACAATCCTAAGTTCTAAGACAAGATGCTCCAGAATTATTTTCAGATGAATATTGGTATCTACTGAAAGATATGTCTGGAACATTTACAAGTTATCTTTATTGTAGAGATATTAGATAATGGATATAAATATACACTCAAATACAGTAAGTCAAACATATCAGTAGCTATAATCTATTCCATGTATAGTATTGACTTTCAAATAGGCCTAATTTAAAAACAATTATAGTGACATTTATCTATCTATACACAGCACTCCAAAAGTTCAATCTTTATGAAGATAATTGGTCACGTGAACTTTTAATCTTGGACCTTCAGCGGAATGTGAAAATTTCCTGGAAAAGACACACTTTGCCTTTTGTTTCATCGTCATATAGATCATGGAAAGAGGAACGTACCATTGCTCGTGAAATCGACTTAATAAGAGGCGATAAGCGAACTGTGATCATACTGAATATTGGAATCCATTTCAGATCCTACCCCGTTTATTACTTCATTAAGAGACTGTATAATATACGCCGCGCTATAGAGCGTCTGTTCCACCGAAGCCCAGAAACTAATGTTATAATTAAGACTGAGAATACAAGTGACATGAAAGATTTGGAACGTTTAAGTGATTTTCATGGTTCGTTACACTACTTTATCATGGAAATTGTCTTGAAGGACCTCAATGTTGGCTTTGTAAATGGCTGGGATATGACCAATGCATTTGATACAAATAATATTCATCCTCCAGAGAAGGTTATTGGGAATGAAGTTAAAATGCTAATGACATATATCTGTTAAAATTGTACAAGAAATATGTGATTATAGTAACAGTTTATGCTAAGATAGTGTTGTACATGTTAGTTTTATTAATGAGACCAGAACAAAATATCCTTGGATTTTCTTCTGGTTGATTATGTAGGAGAATAGCTCTGTAGCTATAGGTAAAAGAAGTGGAATAAAAACAAAGACTGTGACATGGAAGTTCTCTTCTTTTTTTGTTTTATAAAATAAATGTGTAAGAGCATGCAAAATAGGTTCACTAGTCACTGTCAAATATAATAAATATATAGCTACATGAACTCAGCTACTAGTGATGGGTTAGTACTAAAATGCTCAGGTCGAGCATATTGGAATACTCTCGGGTACACGACATGAGCAACGAACGAGCCCAATGTAAGTCTATGGGAAATCCAAGTATTTTTACCGCAATCCCCATGGGGGTCTTTTTAAGGTCTAAAAACATCTGAAAATGATGGAAACACTGCAAATGACACAGGAACATCATGGGGATCGCCCCTGAAAACGATGTTGTCAGAGTTTCATGCCATTTTTACAGGTGCACCAAAAAACATACAAAAACGAAACCAAAATGGATTTTGCTGGGAAATATGTTAAGGTACATCCTTTCCAGGGTAATGACTTGTATATAAGGCAAAATAATTAACCCTAGACCAAAATGCTCCTCCACCACTTGGGCTATGTTCACAAGCAGCATTCCTGATGCGTTTTTCAACTTTAACATTTTTTTCAACCAATATAAATGCATTCACTGGGAAATGTCATTGTAACATTTAACAACCCTAGCTGGCCATGTGGTGTGTGACACATGAGACACATCTTGTTTCATGTATGAAGGAGAGACTCTTAAAGTCACAAAGCCTATTTTTAGAGAGGCATAAGGTGGCATTAATATTCTTAAAGGGCCATTATTAAACAGGGGTTCTCCTATGCTGTTATTGCCTATGCAGTGAGTGGCCGGGCTGCCAAGAATTACGACGCACCCCAATACCCCTTTCATGAGAGGTACAGGAGGGCTTCCAGAAAAAATGTTGCATTGAATGCAAGACCTGCCCTGCTATCAAGTCATATGCACCCCAATAAGGCTTTAAACCCAGGTACTGGATGGCCACAGGAAAACCCACTTCACATTCTTCAGTTGGTCCTGCCATAGTAACATAGTAACATAGTTAGTAAGGCCAAAAAAAAGACATTTATCCATCCAGTTCAGCCTATATTCCATCATAATAAATCCCCAGATCTACGTCCTTCTACAGAACCTAATAATTGTATGTTACAATATTATTCTGCTCCAGGAAGACATCCAGGCCTCTCTTGAACCCCTCGACTGAGTTAGCCATCACCACCTCCTCAGGCAAGCAATTCCAGATTCTCACTGCCCTAATAGTAAAGAATCCTCTTCTATGTTGGTGGAAAAACCTTCTCTCCTCCAGACGCAAAGAATGCCCCCTTGTGCCCGTCACCTTCCTTGGTATAAACAGATCCTCAGTGAGATATTTGTATTGTTCCCTTATATACTTATACATGGTTATTAGATCGCCCCTCAGTCGTCTTTTTTCTAGACTAAATAATCCTAATTTCGCTAATCTATCTGGGTATTTTAGTTCTCCCATCCCCTTTATTAATTTTGTTGCCCTCCTTTGTACTCTCTCTAGTTCCATTATATCCTTCCTGAGCACCGGTGCCCAAAACTGGACACAGTACTCCATGTGCGGTCTAACTAGGGATTTGTACAGAGGCAGTATAATGCTCTCATCATGTGTATCCAGACCTCTTTTAATGCACCCCATGATCCCGTTTGCCTTGGCAGCTGCTGCCTGGCACTGGCTGCTCCAGGTAAGTTTATCATTAAGCAAAAGGAAAGAAAAAAGCCAGCTCACCGATAAATGCAAGGAGCGCGGAACTTCGTCCTGACTCGACGTAGTGCAGATCCAAGTAAAAGAGAAAAGTGTTCCAGCTTCTTAATAAAATGTAAAACTTTAATCCATCACATTAAAATAGTAGAGGACACACTCCTGGGACAATGCCATAGCACATGTGAAGAAAGCTACGCGTTTCGACCACACGGTCTTTGTCACAGCTGATCTACTTAGCAGTCCATCCGGTATAAGAAGGACAGTGGAAACAACACTGCATTAGGCCTACAAGTTGGGTCTGGGTTGTAGAGACGGTGTCTGCCGCTCCAAGGTGTTCTCCTGGTTGCCTTTCCTGAGCTTCAATCTTAAGTCTCTTGTTAAATAGTGTTTTAATCAAACAACTGCAGTGGGGCTACTAGTTTGGTTGGGGCCTACTAACAGTGTCTGCCGCTCCAAGGTGTTCTCCTAGTTGCCTTTCCTGAGCTTCAATCTTCAGGCTCTTGTTAAATAGTTTTTTAATCGAACAACTGCAGTGGGGCTACTAGTTTGGTTGGGGCCTACTAAAAGTGTCTGCCGCTCCAAAGTGTTCTCCTGGTTGCCTTTCCTGAGCTTCAATCTTCAGGCTCTTGTTAAATAGTTTTTTAATCGAACAACTGCAGTGGGGCTACTAGTTTGGTTGGAGCCTACTAACAGTGTCTGCCGCTCCAAGGTCTTCTCCTGGTTGCCTTTCCTGAGCTTCAATCTTCAGGCTCTTGTTAAATAGTTTTTTAATCGAACAACTGCAGTGGGGCTACTAGTTTGGTTGGGGCCTACTAACAGTGTCTGCCGCTCCAAGGTGTTCTCCTGGTTGCCTTTTCTGAGCTTCAATCTTCAGGCTCTTGTTAAATAGTTTTTTAATCAAACAACTGCAGTGGGGCTACTAGTTTGGTTGGGGCCTACTAACAGTGTCTGCCGCTCCAAGGTGTTCTCCTGGTTGCCTTTCCTGAGCTTCAATCTTCAGGCTCTTGTTAAATAGTTTTTTAATCGAACAACTGCAGTGGGGCTACTAGTTTGGTTGGGGCCTACTAACAGTGTCTGCCGCTCCAAGGTGTTCTCCTGGTTGCCTTTCCTGAGCTTCAATCTTCAGGCTCTTGTTAAATAGTTTTTTAATCGAACAACTGCAGTGGGGCTACTAGTTTGGTTGGGGCCTACTAACAGTGTCTGCCGCTCCAAGGTGTTCTCCTGGTTGCCTTTCCTGAGCTTCAATCTTCAGGCTCTTGTTAAATAGTTTTTTAATCGAAAAACTGCAGTGGGGCTACTAGTTTGGTTTGGGCCTACTAACGGTGTATGCCGCTCCGTGCTGTTCTCCAGGTTTCCTGTCCTGAAATTCCATTTTCAGGCTCTTGTTAAGTAGTTGTGGAAACAACACTGCATTAGGCCTACAAGTTGGGTCTGGGTTGTAGAGACGGTGTCTGCCGCTCCAAGGTGTTCTCCTGGTTGCCTTTCCTGAGCTTCAATCTTAAGTCTCTTGTTAAATAGTGTTTTAATCAAACAACTGCAGTGGGGCTACTAGTTTGGTTGGGGCCTACTAACAGTGTCTGCCGCTCCAAGGTGTTCTCCTAGTTGCCTTTCCTGAGCTTCAATCTTCAGGCTCTTGTTAAATAGTTTTTTAATCGAACAACTGCAGTGGGGCTACTAGTTTGGTTGGGGCCTACTAAAAGTGTCTGCCGCTCCAAAGTGTTCTCCTGGTTGCCTTTCCTGAGCTTCAATCTTCAGGCTCTTGTTAAATAGTTTTTTAATCGAACAACTGCAGTGGGGCTACTAGTTTGGTTGGAGCCTACTAACAGTGTCTGCCGCTCCAAGGTGTTCTCCTGGTTGCCTTTCCTGAGCTTCAATCTTCAGGCTCTTGTTAAATAGTTTTTTAATCGAACAACTGCAGTGGGGCTACTAGTTTGGTTGGGGCCTACTAACAGTGTCTGCCGCTCCAAGGTGTTCTCCTGGTTGCCTTTTCTGAGCTTCAATCTTCAGGCTCTTGTTAAATAGTTTTTTAATCAAACAACTGCAGTGGGGCTACTAGTTTGGTTGGGGCCTACTAACGGTGTATGCCGCTCCGTGCTGTTCTCCAGGTTTCCTGTCCTGAAATTCCATTTTCAGGCTCTCATTAAGTAGTTGTTGAATCAACACTGCATTAGGCCTACAAGTTGGGTCTGTGTTGTAGAGACGGTGTCTGCCGCTCCAGGGTGTTCTCCAGGATGCCTCTCCCTAGCTTCGATCTTGAAGCTCTCATTAAGTAGTTGTTGAAACAACACTGCATTAGGCCTACAAGTTGGGTCTGGGTTCTAGAGACGGTGTCTGCCGCTCCAAGGTGTTCTCCAGGGTGCCTCTCCCTAGCTTCTATCTTCAAGCTCTTGTTAAGTAGTTGTTGAAACAACACTGCATTTGGCCTACAAGTTGGGTCTGGGTTGTAGGGACGGTGTCTGACGCTCCAAGTTGTTCTCCAGGTTGCCTCTCCCTAGCTTCTATCTTTGAAGCTCTCGTTAAGTAGTTGTTGAAACAACACTGCATTTGGCCTACAAGTTGGGTCTGGGTTCTACAAACAGTGTCTTCCGCTCCAAGGTGTTCTCCAGGTTGCCTTTCCCTAGCTTCTATCTTCAGGCTCTCGTTAAATTGTTTTTAATATAACACTGCATTTGGCCTACTTGTTTTGTTGGCCCTACTAACGGTGTCTGCCGCTCCTTGATGTTCTCCTACACTGAACAAACCAGTGCCGCCTGTTTACTTCTGTTACCAATTTTGAACTGGATTTAGCCTACTTACTGATTTGGGCCTACTCACTGTGTCAGCCTCTCATTACAGTTGTACTCCACTGAACAAAGCAATGCCCCCTGGTTAGTCCTGTTACCAATTTTGAACTGCATTTAGCCCACTTTGTTATTTGGGCCTATATCTGTGTTTCCTCTCCATCCTGCCCATTGCCCAGCCAGTGATAGATGAGTCTGCTGGTACATTGACCCAGAACGCTACATTCCCTGTGCACGCTACACAGCCAGAATGTGACCCTGCTGAAAGTCAGGTTCCCCTTCCCGCATACCATACCACCTTACACGGGGACAAAGAGGAAGGTACAGATGAAAGTGCAGGTTCCTTCATCAGGTGGGGGGGAATACTCATTGGCAACGTCACTGGCACAGGGCCCCTCATAGTACGCAAAAGTGTCGCTGCCGGTGGGAGGCGCCCCCGCCGTGCAAACACACCGCCGTACTTTGAGGGACCCTGTGCCAGTGCCAATGCCAACGAGTGGGCCCCCCCTGCTTGCTCAGGATCACAGCACTTGCAAAGTTTAAATACTTACCTCTCCCTGCTCCACTGTCGTGACGTGTTCCAGATTTCCTGGGCCCACTAAATACTTGAACCAGCCCTACCCCCCACAACTTTAGCCAAATGACCCCCAATTTCCAATGTCTTACTATTATTATAAGGTAAATTAAGATTGACAAGCTTCAGTAACAAGAATGGATGTTTTTGCCATAAAAATGGGCACTGTAGGTATTTTCCTGGCCTCCACTCACTGCCGACTATGCTCCCCCATTGACTTGCATTGAGTTTCGTGTTTCGGTCGATCCCCGACTTTTCGCGATAATCGGCCGATTCCACTCGACTCGACTTTTGAGATAGTCGGGTTTCGCGAAACCCGACTCGACCCTAAAAAACTAAAAGTCGCTCAACCCTAGAGTCAGCCTGTCAGCATTTTCAGTTGAAAGGCAGATGCGCTTATCTGTTATAATTCCACCAGCAGCCCTAAAAATCCGCTCTGACGGAATGCTAGCAGCAGGACAGGCCAGGACCTCCAAGAGAGCCAGTTCAGGCCACGTATCCAGCTTGGATACCCAATAATTAATAGGCACAGAGGAATCACGGAGGATGTTTATACGATCAGCAAGGTACTCCCTCAGCATCTTCCCAAACATTGCACTTTTTGTGACAGCACCCCTTTCCTCTGTGCCGACACTATGGGAGTGTCTAAGAAAACTGTCCCAGAACTTTGCCATTGTTCCCCTGCATGTGCTTTATTGCACTTCTGTCTCTCTGACGTCTGCTGCCAGCGTTCTCAGATGGAGCAAGTAGAGAAAAGGTATGCAAAAAAATGGGATCACCAACACAATAAGATATATATATATATATATATATATATATATATATATATATATATATATATATATATACATACAGTATACTAACAATAGTCCATGACCACAATTGACATTCTTGTCAGGTCAGAATAACCGTACATGGTAATACGGGTGGATACACATATAGTAAATGCCAAGAAAAATACAAGCACACAAAGAGTAGTAAGAGATCTAGTTAAACAGCCCCATAAGCCTCATAGGTTACAGCACACTAAACTTGTCTGAAGGAGGTGCTGGAAAATATATCAATAGTGAGCCAAAAGATTTTTAGCTATCCACTATCCGCTGTACCAATTTAATCTCATCACCTATAGTCAAATGAAAACCAGTAATAGTATATGCAGAGTGTTTCTGTAGCAATCTCAAGCCGTATACCTCAGCCTGTCTCCACCTTACAAAGCAAGCTCTGGCTGTAGCTTTGGCTGTACAGCTCTGGCTGTACAAAGCATGCTCTGACCCTGAGGAAGACGCTGAGTGCGTTGACACGCGTTGGTCCAGGACACTGATGTGACCATAGGGATACATTATGCCCAGCACACTAGAGATCTAGCAGGTTATTTATTTTTTTGGGGTGAGATATTCTGTGTTGTCTACAGCCAGAGCTTGCTTTGTAAGGCTACTTTCACACTAGCGTCAGGCTCGGCCCGTCGCAGTGTGTCGGGCCGAGGTTACCGACGCTAGCAATGTTTGCGCCGCACAACGGGTGCAGCGGATGCAGAATTTCAGCGCATCCGCTGCCCCATTGTGAGGTGCGGGGAGGTGGGGGAGGAGTTCCGGCCGCGCATGCACGGTCGGAAAAAGCGGTCCGTTGGCAGCAAAAAACGTTACAGGTAGCGTTTTTTGCTCCCGGCGGTCAGGATGCGTTTTTTCCCATAAACGACGCATTGCGACGTATTGCAAAAAACGCTAGTGTGAAAGTAGCCTAAGGTGGAGACAGGCTGAGGTATACGGCTTGAGATTGCTACAGAAACACTCTGCATATACTATCACTGGTGTTCATTTGACTATAGGTGATGAGATTAAATTGGTACAGCGGATAGTGGATAGCTAAAAATCTTTTGGCTCACTATTGATCAGGGGTGGATTAAGGGTAGCCAGGGCCCCGGGCTGTTCAGACGCTGTGCCCCCCCCCCCCCCGGTCATGTGACGGGGGTCATGTGACGGGGGTCATGATATACCCGAACCAGATTATTCCAGAAAAATGGCCGGGCCCTACTCTACTGTAACCTATTAAATATTTGTTAGAATCTGCCATTCAATTTAGGTATATTTTGACCAATAATATCACATACAAGGAACAAATACCACTGCGCCATGACCAGACCACAAATTACAACCACAGTGATCGAATAATATCACATACAAGGAACAAATACCACCGCACCATGTCAAGACCACATATTACCACCACTTGGTGACCAAATATCACATACAAGGGACAAATACCACAACACCATTTCCAGACCACATATTACCACCACATAGTGACTGAATACTACAATACTGATCAGTAAAAAACAACAACACAATACTATCACCATAAGTGCCAGTATTCACAGGAGATCTGTACTTAGTATGCAGTGTCTGTGTAGAGGTAATACAGAGATCACTGGTGGAATTATACACAGGACCTCTATATAGTATACAGTGTATAGTGTCAGTGTATAGGTAACACTGACTCACCAGTGACGTCTCTAGGTGAAGTCCTTCATCTTTCATCCAGCACAGACCGCCATCATTTCTTCCAGCCAGGACTCGTTTCTGCAGGAAATAACACAGTTATCTCGAGCTCCGCTTGCAGAACACATTACTTAATTTTTCACAACTTCTACATTACACCACATGAAGAAAAAAAGGCGATATAGTGTCACTCTGCACAGTAACAGGACCGACCCCCATTTAAAACAGTATACTCAAAAAATAAAATAAATACATCACTGCAGTAATAATATCCCTTAATTAGCCCCTATGGTAATAATATTCCACACCCTGGCCCCGTGTGTCTCATTCCTGGCTCCAGCCATATGTTCTCGCATCCTGCCCTCATGAGTATCCATTCTGCCCCATATGTCTCCATCGTATCCATCCTGCCCCATGATCCAATCCTGCCCCATGTCTTTCATTCTGCCCCGTGTCTCCAATCATGCCCCGTGTCTACATTCTGCCCATGCCTCCAGTCCTGCCCCCAGTGTGTCCAGCAATCTGCCCCAGTATGCCCAGCATATTGCCCCAGTGTCCAGCAATCTGCCCCAGTGTCTCCAGCATATTGCCCCCAGTGTGTCCAGCATTGCCCCCAGACAGTGTGTCCAGCAATCTGCCCCAGTGTGTCCAGCAATCTGCCCCAGTGTGTTCAGCATATTACCCCCAGTGTGTCCAGCAATCTGCCCCAGTATGTCCAGCATATTGCCCCAGTGTGTCCAGCATATTGCCCCAAGTGTGTCCAGCAATCTGCCCCAGTGCGTCCAGCATTGCCCCCAGACAGTGTGTCCAGAATGTTACCACCAGTGTGTCCAGCAATCTGCCCAAGTGTGTCCAGCATATTACCCCCAGTGTGTCCAGCAATCTGCCCCAGTATGTCCAGCATATTGCCCCAGTGTGTCCAGCATATTGCCCCCAGACAGTGTGTCCAGCAATCTGCCCCAGTGCGTCCAGCATTGCCTCCAGACAGTGTGTCCAGAATATTACCACCAATGTGTCCAGCAATCTGCCCCAGTATGTCCAGCATTTCCCCCAGTATGTCCAGCATTTCCCCCAGTATCTCCAGCATTGCCCCTGTGTCTCCAGCAATCTGCCCCAGTGTCTCCAGCAATCTGCCCCAGTGTCTCCAGCAATCTGCCCGTGTCTCCAGCAATCTGCCCCAGTGTCTCCAGCAATATGCCCCAGTGTCTCCAGCAATCTGCCCCAGTGTCCTCCAGCAATCTGCATCAGTGTCCTCCAGCAATCTGCCTCAGTGTCCTCCAGCAATCTGCCTCAGTGTCCTCCAGCAATCTGCCCCAGTGTCCTCCAGCAATCTGCCCCAGTGTCCTCCAGCATTGCCCCAGTGTCCTCCAGCATTGCCCTCAGTGTGTCCACCGTTATAAAAAAACAAAACAAAAAAACAAAGTCTCCTCATCTGTCCGCGCTCCAGCGATGAGCTCCATCCAACAGAGCACACTGAAGTCAGACGCCGGCGACGTGTGTGCCTGCGGCCGACATCAGCCGCCAGCCTCCAATTGGCTGGCGGCTGTTGTTAACTATTGACGTGCGGGCGCGCGCCCGCACATCAATAGGAAACCGCCGCAACACCGGAAGGGGCCCGGTGAGCAGATGAGAAGGGGCCCGATGCGGGCCCCCTCTCTCTGCCCACCGGGTACGGCGGGGGCACATAAATGCGGCGGCCGCCGGCATTCACGGATGATTATCAGAGGGTCAATCTGTGCGGTAGCCCAGGGCCCCCCCAGACCACTGGGCCCTGGGCTACCGCCCATATTGACCCTCTGATAATCCGCCCCTGCTATTGATATATTTTCCAGCACCTCTTTCAGACAAGTTTAGTGTGCTGTAACCTATGAGGCTTATGGGGCTGTTTAACTAGATCTCTTACTACTCTTTGTGTGCTTGTATTTTTCTTGGCATTTACTATATGTGTATCCACCTGTATTACCATGTACGGTTATTCTGACATAATAAGAGTGTCAATTGTGGTCATGGACTATTGTTAGTATATATGGCCCATCAGTGTATTTTCTGCGCAATATATTGTTTATGCTAAATTGTAGAGTGGACCCGCCACCTCTAGTCATGTGGTGGAGGCCTTTTAAATGTTTTTAATGTGCTTTGTGTGTTTTCAATAAATACATTGTTACTTGGTATCTTATTGTGTTGGTGATCCCATTTTTTTGCATACCTTTTCTCTACTTGCTGTATCTTATGTGAGTATGCAATAGGTGATCCCATATCCTTATATTGGATGGTGCCCGCTCTAACGTAATTCTTTGGTTAGCGTTCTCAGATGGGAATTTTTTTTAGTAATTCCGCTACAAGGGCCCTCTGGTACTGCAACATTTTAATACACCTGTCTGCCTCTGGAAGAAGAGATTGAAAGGTCTCCTTGTAGCATGGGTCTGGAAGTGTCACCAACCAGTAATGATTGTCACCGAAAATGTTAATAATGAGAGGGTCACGCGAAACGCAGCCCAACATAAAGTCAGACATGCGTACCAGACTGGTAACAGGCAAGACTTCCATGTCCTCACCAGCAGGATGACTGACCATGCTGTCCTCCTTATCCTCCCTGTCCTCAGGCCATCCACGCTGGACAGACAGTATGACAGCTGTGCTTGCAGTACCGCCTATAGCACATGAAAGTAGCTCCTGTTCTTCCTCCTCCTCTTCCTTATTGTCTATCAATCCAAGTTGGGATGACATGACGCTGGGCTGATTGTAATTAACATGTATGGTTCCTTGCTCCATGTCCTCGTGCTCCGCCTGCAATGCGTCCTCTTTAAATGTCAGCAGAGAAGTTTTCAGAATACAGAGAAGTGGGATTGTGATGCTACTTATGGCGTCATCACCACTCACCATCTTGGTGCAGTCCTCAAAGTTTTTGAGGATGGTACATATGTCTAACATCCATGTCCACTCCTGAGGTCTTATGTATGGAGTCTGAACTGACTAACAATGGCCTTGTTGATGCTGGTAGTCAACAACTGCCCTCTTCTGCTCACAAATCCTTTCCAACATATGCAGTGTAGAGTTCCCATGCGTAGGGACATCACACACCAGTTGGTGAACCGGAAGATGCAAGAGCCGCTGAAGCTGTAGCTGACTTTCAAGAATGAGCAGACAGGCGGTGTACTTTCACTAGCAGAAACGGCAGCTCAGGGTGTGAGGATTTACTGTGAAGACTATAGGGTGGACCCACTGGACCGTGACAACGAACCTTCTATGGGCGAGCTGACCAAGTGCACCACCCCCTATACAGGTAGCGTTAAGGGCAGACCCGAGGGAGACTATCACCACGGCAGCTGGTAAGGAAGGACGGACAAGAAGGCAACTAATAGGAATCAGTAAGGACTAACGAGGAGACAGAAACAGGGAGAGCGTGGAAATACGGACTGGATGGAGAGGACGAGCAGGAAGGCAAGACGTGGGAGCAGGGACCGGAGGAAGGACATGGGCAGACAGGCTGGAGGCTGGAACACAGAATAGGTGGAGGACGGAGGCAGGCAGGCAAAGACACTTGAACCCGGACAGGATGGAGGAAACCGGAAGGCAGGCACTAAGAGGGAGCAAAGAAGAAGACAAGGATTAGCTAAAGGATACAGCAACGGGAAGTAAGCAGCGAAGAAGAAGGAACGCCGGAGAGACATGGAGCCAGATTCACTTGGAGATCAAAAATGACAATCAGGCACCGCCGAGAGGAAGAGGCAGCCTGATGAAGAGAGCAAAGGCATACCTTCCAGGTCAGAGTCCACAGAGGCGCAGAAGGCACAGTCAAGATCAATGAGAGATGTGTGTGTGTGCGCCGTAGAACCCAGAGCACGCGTGCTCCCAAGGAGGAGAAGGCGCTGGGTGCGCAGGAAGAGCAGGAGACCGGAAGCGAGCAGGGACGCGCTGGGATGCCGCAGTGTGTTAAGTATGAGACACATGCGGCGAGGCAGGCGGGAGCATAACACAGGGTAGCTTTTGAGAAAACGTTGAATGACGAGGTTAAGCACATGGGCCATGCAGGGTACTTGTGTGATTTCACCTTGCCTCAGAGTCCCCACCATTTTCTGGCCATTGTCACACATGACCATGCCTGGCTGTAGGTTCAGAGGTGTAATCCAAAAATCTGACTGCTCTTTCAGAGCTGTCCACAACTCTTCATCATTGGGCAGTTTGTCACGTAAGCAGATTAGCTTCAGCACAGCCTGTTGCTGCTTGGCTGACGCAGTGTTGCAGTGCTTCCAGCTTCTGACTGATGTAGACTGTGGGGGCAACCCTGATTGATGCAGGTCCCCCAATCCTCGGCATCAGGAGGATGTGTTCCATCCCAATGTCCGACTGGGTCCCGGCTTCCACTATGTAAACCCAATGTGCCGTCAGTGAAATGTACCATCCCTGCTCACAAGCACTTGTCCATTTGTCCGTGGTTATGTGGACTTTCCCAGTAACAGCATTGTTGAGGGCACGGGTAATGTTGGGGAAACACGTGCTGGTGTAATGTCAGTATGGCACACCGGAACAAATAGTGGCCATAGTGTGCTAGGAGCAGATTATTAGAAACTAAAAATTGATTTTTTACTCTGCAAAACCTCTGCACACAGCTGAATTTCAGCAGCACAAAATTAGAAGGTGAAATACGGTGTGATTAATCACCTTACAGCAGAAAGAATTGCTTCAGTGTCGTTGAGGCCTGTATGACAAAGATTTGCTCAAAAAAATTTCAAAGTGAGATGTCCCCTACTGTATGACGTTAGTAACAGAATATTTTTTTTGGGGGGGGCCTGTCGATGAGGCCTGTATAACATTGACTAGATGCCCCAAACAATTTCAAAGTGAGATGTCACGTACTGTATGACGTTAGTAACAGAAGAATATTTGGGGGGCCTGTCAATGAGGTCTGTATAATATTGACTAGATGCTCCAAACAATTTCAAAGTGAAATGTCACCTACTGCATGACGTTAGTAACAAAAGAATTGGGGGGGGGGGCTGTCGATGAGGCCTGTAAAACATTGACTAGATGCTTAAAACAATTTCAAACCGAGATCTCCCCTTCTGTATTCAGTTAGTGACATAAATTTTGTTTTTTTAGTGTAGATGAGGCCTGTATAATCTAGAAGATTATCCATGGTGATGGAACACCCTCTTTTGTACAGTTGCTGCTAGTAAGGTGCAGTTTCGCTGGAGAAATATGGCCAACGTGTCTTTACATGAACTGATCAGGAAAAGGGCCATGATGACAGTGGGAATGGGAACATACAACAGAATCAATAACAGGGCGGCTATGGGAAGTATGAAGTCCAGGATACAGCTTACAACGATTACTCATTTACCCAACACCAATTACGAGAGAGCGTTTGATGCTAGTCAGAAGATAGGTGTAACAGATGCATGTCTCAAGCTAGGTATAAAAGATGCCCATGAGAAATTGAATGCCAAAGATGCACATGTAACACCCCAGGTAACCGGTTGTTACAGTGATGTTGCCTTCCTTTTGGGGAGGGTGATGTCATGCTTGGAGGCAAGGGAGATTCTCTCTATCAGATAAGGCACTCACATTCAACACTTCTGAATCTAGGCCAGAAGGGGGAGCTCAGGACCCGGATTCAGGGGAACTTCCTTAGACTTTATGTATCCTGGTCTGGAGGAGGAGTCAGCCAGTTGTGGAGAGTAGCAGAGGAGTGAGGAGAGGAGAAGGACGTTTGGAAGAGACAGAGGGGCTGCACAGCCGCGTAGGAGCTGTGGCCCCTGGAAAGAGTGAGAACTTGAAGGAGTTGAATAGAGGAGGAACTTAGAGGGAAGAAGCACAGAGGAGGAAGAGGCTCAGGAGGGGAACAGCAGAAGGACACCCTAGGAGCCAGAGAAACTGGGTACCGGGAGCCCAAGGTCGTGTTCTCCAGGACGTGCGACAGAACCAGAGGGCATAGGACTGTTTGTCAATTGTCCACATAAAGTCTGAGGTGAAGCAGTAACCTGAGAGCCCGGGTCATGATAGAGATCCTATAAACAGGCTCGCACTGCCTATCATACAGACATCTGTCTTAGGACAGGAGATAGGGGACTTTGCAACCAATCTTCAAGCAGCAGGAACCTCACCAACTAAAGTAGAACAAGTAGGAAAGGCTTATGAGATCCCCTGTTGCCTCCAAGCCAGCCGGACCACAGCTACCCTGCACTTAGTACCCTGGACTGAGGACTGCTATCATCAGTAAACCAGGTAAAGACTGCAGACCTGTGTCCTCATTCTTTGCCATACCATCCACCACATCATCAGTGCCCTACACTTGGGAAGCCTTGGGACCCCGCTTTATCTGTGGGAAGCGTCACCTTCTTGCTGCATATCATCACCCCAGAGGACCCCTTTAAGCAGCATAGGACCCCACTGACTTATCACCACAGGTGGCGTCATGAACAATAGACTTCATTCACAATACCCCTTAAAAGACCTTTCCCCTTTAATTGGGTGCACAAGGCCAAGGACCGGGTCGCAGCCGCTTTGACATCCCCTTTAAGACCGGACCCAGTACCGAGTGCCCCACGGCCCTGGCGGGTGTTCCTAATCTAGAAGATAGGCTCAAAACAATTTCAAACTCAGATTTCAGCTGCTGTATCATGTTTGTAAAAAAAATAAAATAAATGAATTTTAATGTGCAACAGCTCTGCACACAGAACAATTTAAATGCCACTAGATGAAAAGGATGGATATAGCGGGCTTTATCACGGTTATCAACAGCAAAAAATAAATATTTTAATGTGCTTGAGGTCTGCAGACATCTTCATATCACCGACACAAAATGACAATGTGGGATATGGCAGTCTGTATCACATTCAGCAACAGAAAAAATTGTAATTTTTTTCAATGCGCCTTAGGTCTGCAGACAGGTTCATATCACCACCTTAACTTGACAATGTGAGACATGGTGGTCTGTATCACATTCAGCAACAGAAAATATTATGATTTTTTAAATGCACGTTAGGTCTGCAGACAGGTTCATGTCACGGCCACAACAAGACAACGTGGGATACGACGGGCTATATCACATTCAGCAACATAAAATATAACTTTTATTTAATGTGCCTTAGGTCTGCAGACAGGTTCATATCACCACCACAACATGACAATGTGAAATACGGTGGGCTGTATCACATTCAGCAACAGAAACTATTATAATTTTTATTTAATGCACGTTAGGTCTGCAGACAGGTTCATAACACCACCACAACATGACAATGTGGGATACGGCATGTTGTATCACATTCAGCAACCAAAAATGTTTTAATTTTTTTAATGTGTCTTAGGTCTGCAGACAAGTTCATTTCCCCACCACAACATGACAGTGTGGGATAAGGCGGGCTGTATCACATTCAGCAACAGAAAATATAATTTTTATTTAATGCATGTTAGGTCTGCAAACAGATTCATATCACCGTCACAAAATGACAATACGGGATACAGTGGGCTGTATCATATTCAGCAACAAGAAAAAATTATAATTTTTTTCTAATGCATGTTAGGTCTACAGACAGGTTCATATCACTGCCACAACATGACAATGTGGGACACAGCGGGCTGTATTACATTCAGAAACAGAAAATATTATATATTTTTTAAAGCACGCTAGGTCTGCAGACAGATTTATATCACAGCCACATGATAACATGGGATATGGCGGGCTATATCACATTCAGCAACAGAAAAATATTTAATTTTGTTATTGTGCCTTAGGTCTACAGACAGATTCATATCACAGCCACAACTTGACAACGTGGGATATGGCGGGCTATATCACATTCAGCAACAGAAAAATATATAATTTTTTTTAATGCGCCTTACTGTACGTCTGTAGACAGGTTCATATCACCACCACAACATGACAATGTGAGATACAGTGGGTTGTATTACATTCAGTAACAGAAAATATTACAATTTTTTTAATGCGCGTTAGGTCTGCAGACAGTTTCATATCACCACAGCAGTAAGTGACAAGGTGGGATACAGCATGCTGTTTCCCATTTAGCTAGTGAAAAAATATTGTTTAGATTGCTGTACTCATGCATTCAGCACAATAGAAACAGTGCACTTGTAGGAGATGTGCCCTGCTGGCTTTGTCTGTGGACCTTAGTAATGGCAAAAAAAGTGCTGGAAGGTAATTTTAACAGCCACACTGAACACTAGCTAGCTACACTATCTGACTGATATACAGTACAGACCAAATGTTTGGACACACCTTCTCATTTAAAGATTTTTCTGTATTTTCTTGACTATGAAAATTGTACATTCACACTGAAGACATCAAAACTATGAATTAACACATGTGGAATTATATACTTAACAAAAAAGTGTGAAACAACTGAAATTATGTATTATGTTCTAGGGTCTTCAATGTAGCCACCTTTTGCTTTGATGACTGCTTTGCACACTCTTGGCATTCTCTTGATGAGCTTCAAGAGGTAGTCACTGGGAATGGTCTTTCAACAATCTTGAAGGAGTTCCCAGAGATGCTTAGCACTTGTTGGCCCTTTTGTCTTCACTCTGCAGTCCAGCTCACCCCAAACCGTCTCGATTGGGTTCAGGTCTGGTGACTGTGGAGGCCAGGTCATCTGGCGTAGCACCCCATCACTCTCCTTCTTGGTCAAATAGCCCTTACACAGCCTGGAGGTGTGTTTGAGGTGTGTTTGAGGTCATTGTCCTGTTGAAAAATAAATGATTGTCCAACTAAACGCAAACCGGATGGAATAGCATGCCACTGCAAGATGCTGTGGTAGCCATGCTGGTTCAGTATGCCTTCAATTTTGAATAAATCCCCAACAGTGTCACCAGCAAAGCACCCCACACCATCACACCTCCTCCTCCATGCTTTACGGTGGGAAGCAGGCATGTAGAGTCCATCCGTTCACCTTTTGTGCGTCGCACAAAGACACGGTGGTTGGGACCGAAAATCTCAAATTTGGACTCATCAGATCAAAGCACAGATTTCCACTGGTCTAATGTCCATTCCTTGTGTTCTTTAGCCCAACAAGTCTCTTCTGATTGTTGCCTGTCCTTAGCAGTGGTTTCCTAGCAGTTATTTTACCATGAAGGCCTGCTGTACAAAGTCTTCTCTTAACAGTTGTTGTAGAGATGTGTCTGCTGCTAGAACTGTGTGTGGCATTGACCGGTGTCTAATCTGAGCTGCTGTTAACCTAAGATTTCTGAGGCTGGTGACTCAGATAAACTTATCCTCTGAAGCAGAGTTGACTCTTGGTCTTCCTTTGCTGGGGCGGTCCTGTGAGTCAGTTTCTTTGTAGCGCTTGATGGTTTTTGCCACTGCACTTGGGGACACTTTCAAAGTTTTCCCAATTTTTCACACTGACTGACCTTCATTTCTTAAAGTAATGATGGCCACTCGTTTTTCTTTACTTAGCTGCTTTTTTCTTGCCATAATACAAATTCTAACAGTCTATTCAGTAGGACTATCAGCTGTGTATCCACCAGACTTCTGCACAACACAACTGATGGTCCCAACCCCATTTATAAGGCAAGAAATCCCACTTATTAAACCTGACAGGGCACACCTGTGTAAACCATTCCCGGTGACTACCTTTTGAAGCTCATCAAGAGAATGCCAAGAGTGTGCAAAGCAGTCATCAAAGCAAAAGGTGGCTACTTTGAAGAACCTAGAATATAAGACATAATTTCAGTTGTTTCACACTTTTTTTGTTAAGTATCTAATTCCACATGTGTTAATGATGCCTAGTTTTGATGCCTTCAGTGTGAATGTACAATTTTCATAGTCATGAAAATACAGAAAAATCTTGAAATGAGACGGTGTGTCCAAACTTTTGGTCTGTACTGTACAACCGCCTAACTAACTAGCTAAAATCTTGCTGTTAACAGTGCCAGCATTAGGAGCAGCCTCTGTTCACTGTTACAGAGTCAAAATGGCACTAAAACAAGATGCCCACTATTTATATGGAGAGGGACATATGGTTTGAGCAGCCAATGAATGACACAAGCCGTTGTGTCAGGACATTGTGGGTGTTTCCTGCGCCCTGATTGGCTAGCCACAATGTGCACACATAAAGTTAGGAGAAAAAATATGACTGTTTACAAGAATAATAACAAAACCAGACATTTTCACAGGGAAATTAAAGCACTAGATAGTGCCATAAGAACCCACAACTGAGAAGGCAAACTAACTCCATATAGACCATTAAAACAGAGGAGTACCAGCGGAGCAAAGAAATAGTGCAAAATTGAAATATTTATTAATTTTACAAGCATATAGTGCATGAATACATACTACACAATACAAAAGGATGGTTAAGACAGAGTGAGTCTCCACCGGTGCAAAAACTGCGAATTATCAGTGTCCCATATATACGGTAATAGCAGGAAAGCAGCCGAGCATATGTGCCAAATCACCACCGTGGATAACCAATATACCCCCCACAGTATCTAGTACCAGTAACAAGGCACTGTTTACAAGAATGCGGCACCTCTGAGCTCTGCAAACCCCTCCCCTCAACAAACATATGCCAAACCCTCATGATACAGCACCATCATTGTTACTAAAGTGCTGAAAATACTTTTGTGCAACGCAAATATTTTCCCGCACTTTTACCGAATGTTACCGATTTTTCTGATTTTATAACTTATAACTTTGCTTGTGTTTCAGATCACGAATCCAAATGTGCCATATTCATGCTGAATTTATGTTTGGAGATCATTTTCCGAACAAATTCGCTCATCACTATTTATAACTACCTGCATCAATCCATTTTACCAGTGGGACTCGCTATCTAGATATATTATTTCAGACACTTACACTATGGCCAATTTCAAAAGAAGTCAAATAATTATTTTATTTTTATATAGTGCCATCATATTTAGCAGCGCTATACAGACATTATCTCGGTCCTCATTGTGGCTCACAATCTAAATTATCCATCAGTATGTCTTTGGAGTGTGCGGGGAAACCTGTGCAAACACATCAGGCCCGGTACAACAAGAACTGCATTGTTCATGCCAGTCTTGATGAGGGGGTGAGTTGAAATAAGATACTCTTGATTCATGAATCAGGAGTGCCAGATGAGGTCTCCACTTCTGTATGTGCCTTGCCAAAAATCAAATTTGAGCCCCTGCTGGAGTAAGACATGTGGCATAGTGAATGACGCTGCTCATCATGAATTTCACAAGCAGTGGCCGCCATGCACCCGTCCTTCTCAGCTCCAACCACTGTGTCAAAGTTGATAGAAAATGGTGTGAGATTGCCAAAAGTTGCGTAATTTTATTGCAGCCTCCAGTTGTGCCAAAATTATGCAACTTTTCAAAGCTTTTTACACCAGAATACTGATATAACAGCTGTGATGAATTAGACTCATAGAGTATATAATAATTAGTTGCAGATTTTGACCCTGGTGGGATTTAGTTCCAGGAGCACTCTGCTGCAAGTTTACCTATTGGTATGTTTTTGTATTGTGTGAACCTACACAACCTTTGCACAGAGCATACAGACACCATTTAGAAATTTCTTGCCTTGATCAGCCTGAAAAAAACATACCAAAGGCTGGTTTCACACTTGCATAAGGCAGAGCTGCGGAGGGCTGCCTACTTCCTCTGTTAAGCCTTGCCCACTGCCGCACCTCTTCCATTCAGCTTTACCTACGTCAACATGCATCCTGCATACCTATATTTAACATTGGGTACGCAGGCCATGTGGATGTATGAGGATGCGCCCACATGTATTGTTTTGACGCTGCGCTGAACTGCGTCAAACGCAACATGCTGCATTTTGTTGCAATCGGCACAGCATCAAAACGATGCAGACGCATCCGCATACATCCACATGGCCTGTGTATCCAATGTTAAAGATAGGTATACACACGAAGGTAGAGCTGAATGGATGAGGTGCGGCAGTTGCCGAGGCTTAACGGAGGAACTACGCAGCCCTTCGCAGCTCTGCCCTACACAAGTGTGAAACCATCCTCAGCAACACTTTTGACTCGTTGAATTCTGGTTAAACTGTCAGTGTTCCATCCTTATTTTGCCCACTACTTATTGTATGTGAAGACACAAAAGAGAATAGTAAAACCAAAAACACTCAGTTTGAAAAAATGTTGCAGTAATCCGCAAGTGCTAGTAAAAGATGTAAAAAACAGGGTATTTGGTTGATACGTTTTTTGCAAAAAATGTATACTAAGCTGCTCTACCAATCTTCACGGTATACCCTTATCAGAGCAGTCCTAACTAATGTATGCAATCCCTATCTGATGTATTTAAAAACCTGATCATCTGTATATAACCTGTGTGAACAGGGTTCAGAGAGGAAAAATCCATGTGTGCATACAGGGTAGAACAGCTTTTGTGCAGATAGCCCAAGAGGAGTGGTGGAACTCCCCAGTCTTGTAGACACAAGAGAACAATTATGGAAACAGGAACACATGGGCTACTTGCACAGTGAACAAGTCTGTATGATCATGTTCACACACCACCAAGAAACCTGAAGACACAAAAGAGAATAGTAAAACCAAAAACACTCAGTTTGAAAAAATGTTGCAGTAATCCGCAAGTGCTAGTAAAAGATGTAAAAAACAGGGTATTTGGTTGATACGTTTTTTGCAAAAAATGTATACTAAGCTGCTCTACCAATCTTCACGGTATACCCTTATCAGAGCAGTCCTAACTAATGTATGCAATCCCTATCTGATGTATTTAAAAACCTGATCATCTGTATATAACCTGTGTGAACAGGGTTCAGAGAGGAAAAATACCCTGTTTTTTACATCTTTTACTAGCACTTGCGGATTGCTGCAACATTTTTTCAAACTGAGTGTTTTTGGTTTTACTATTCTCTTTTGTGTCTTCAGGTTTCTTGGTGGTGTGTGAACATGATCATACAGACTTGTTCACTGTGCAAGTAGCCCATGTGTTCCTGTTTCCATAATTGTTCTCTTGTGTCTACAAGTCTGGGGAGTTCCACCACTCCTCTTGGGCTATCTGCACAAAAGCTGTTCTACCCTGTATGCACACATGGATTTTTCCTCTCTGAACCCTGTTCACACAGGTTATATACAGATGATCAGGTTTTTAAATACATCAGATAGGGATTGCATACATTAGTTAGGACTGCTCTGATAAGGGTATACCGTGAAGATTGGTAGAGCAGCTTAGTATACATTTTTTGCAAAAAACGTATCAACCAAATACCCTGTTTTTTACATCTTTTACTAGCACTTGCGGATTACTGCAACATTTTTTCAAACTGAGTATTTTTGGTTTTACTATTCTCTTTTGTGTCTTCAGGTTTCTTGGTGGTGTGTGAACATGATCATACAGACTTGTTCACTGTGCAAGTAGCCCATGTGTTCCTGTTTCTATAATTGTTCTCTTGTGTCTACAAGACTGGGGAGTTCCACCACTCCTCTTGGGCTATCTGCACAAAAGCTGTTCTACCCTGTATGCACACATGGATTTTTCCTCTCTGAACCCTGTTCACACAGGTTATATACAGATGATCAGGTTTTTAAATACATCAGATAGGGATTGCATACATTAGTTAGGACTGCTCTGATAAGGGTATACCGTGAAGATTGGTAGAGCAGCTTAGTATACATTTTTTGCAAAAAACGTATCAACCAAATACCCTGTTTTTTACATCTTTTACTAGCACTTGCGGATTACTGCAACATTTTTTCAAACTGAGTGTTTTTGGTTTTACTATTCTCTTTTGTGTCTTCAGGTTTCTTGGTGGTGTGTGAACATGATCATACAGACTTGTTCACTGTGCAAGTAGCCCATGTGTTCCTGTTTCCATAATTGTTCTCTTGTGTCTACAAGACTGGGGAGTTCCACCACTCCTCTTGGGCTATCTGCACAAAAGCTGTTCTACCCTGTATGCACACATGGATTTTTCCTCTCTGAACCCTGTTCACACAGGTTATATACAGATGATCAGGTTTTTAAATACATCAGATAGGGATTGCATACATTAGTTAGGACTGCTCTGATAAGGGTATACCGTGAAGATTGGTAGAGCAGCTTAGTATACATTTTTTGCAAAAAACGTATCAACCAAATACCCTGTTTTTTACATCTTTTACTAGCACTTGCGGATTACTGCAACATTTTTTCAAACTGAGTGTTTTTGGTTTTACTATTCTCTTTTGTGTCTTCAGGTTTCTTGGTGGTGTGTGAACATGATCATACAGACTTGTTCACTGTGCAAGTAGCCCATGTGTTCCTGTTTCCATAATTGTTCTCTTGTGTCTACAAGACTGGGGAGTTCCACCACTCCTCTTGGGCTATCTGCACAAAAGCTGTTCTACCCTGTATGCACACATGGATTTTTCCTCTCTGAACCCTGTTCACACAGGTTATATACAGATGATCAGGTTTTTAAATACATCAGATAGGGATTGCATACATTAGTTAGGACTGCTCTGATAAGGGTATACCGTGAAGATTGGTAGAGCAGCTTAGTATACATTTTTTGCAAAAAACGTATCAACCAAATACCCTGTTTTTTACATCTTTTACTAGCACTTGCGGATTACTGCAACATTTTTTCAAACTGAGTGTTTTTGGTTTTACTATTCTCTTTTGTGTCTTCAGGTTTCTTGGTGGTGTGTGAACATGATCATACAGACTTGTTCACTGTGCAAGTAGCCCATGTGTTCCTGTTTCCATAATTGTTCTCTTGTGTCTACAAGACTGGGGAGTTCCACCACTCCTCTTGGGCTATCTGCACAAAAGCTGTTCTACCCTGTATGCACACATGGATTTTTCCTCTCTGAACCCTGTTCACACAGGTTATATACAGATGATCAGGTTTTTAAATACATCAGATAGGGATTGCATACATTAGTTAGGACTGCTCTGATAAGGGTATACCGTGAAGATTGGTAGAGCAGCTTAGTATACATTTTTTGCAAAAAACGTATCAACCAAATACCCTGTTTTTTACATCTTTTACTAGCACTTGCGGATTACTGCAACATTTTTTCAAACTGAGTGTTTTTGGTTTTATTATTCTCTTTTGTGTCTTCAGGTTTCTTGGTGGTGTGTGAACATGATCATACAGACTTGTTCACTGTGCAAGTAGCCCATGTGTTCCTGTTTCCATACTTATTGTATGTGTTTATAAACTTTATATGCCTATAACTGTTATTAAACTTTTTTTCTAATAAAATACATGTTTTACCTAGTAGCATGAATTCAATTTCCTCCTTTTTTAATATATTAGAGTTGCTAAATTTATTTTTTTTATGCTTTGAGCACTTTTTTGCAACTGTGTGCATAACTAACAAGATGAGCTTTTGGAGGTCTCTTTGCATACTAATCAGACCTCTAGTGTTGCATCAAAACAGAGCAAACCCCTGAGTCACCGAGCTTCAACTTTGAGAGTTTTCTACTTTAGTTAATTAGTTCCCCCATCTCCAATAATACTTCATTGGGGTCTTAGCGCTGAAAAAAAAATGCAATAACAGAGAGTACAGGGGCATAGACAATCTTGATATCACTAAAATGCTAAATAAGCTTCAAAATAATGTATAGCATTATAGACGTTAGATTGGTAAAGTAATGGCTGCATTCATCAGAATTCTCCATTTGCTGCATATACACCTGTACAGTAATTTCCTCTTTAGCAGCTTGTTTTCTGAGGAATTGTAACCTGTTTCCTTTTCAGAGATGTAATTCTTTTGTTTGACAGTTTTCTTTGTTTTTATGGTGACGTTCAAGTTGACTGTACATACTGTACATCCTTCAGAATGTTTTTTTCATCCAGTAGCCTTTGTGTCACTAAGAAATAAGCTTCAGTTCCTTGTCCTGTGCAGTATTCCCACTTACGGCAACCAAACAGCAGCATTTCAGGAGGAGAAACAGACTGATTAGTCTGAAGTTCTCAGATGTAATCTTAGTCCACCAAAACTCAAGGTAAGAAAATGCCCCTGACTCAGTGTTACCCGTAGAAGTATCAATCTTATTTTATGACACACCAATTGGGGTATAAAAGTAACTTCTATTAACTATATATATATTATGCCATGCATAACTTTATTAATTGTGATAACTGGATGAGGGAACTACCTTCAGTTTTCCGAATTTTCGCACATTGACAAGCAATTAACTGGAACTTTCACTTTAGGATTATAGTTATGTAGCTGTAAAAAAAAAGGCAAAAGTCCATCATATCTAACCTATTTATGTGACCCATGACACAAACTCACGATATAAGTGAGTGCAGCGTTCTTCTCGTGTTATTCTCGGTGTGCTGAGTGATTTGTTCACTGCTCAAATGTAAAAAATGTTATACTTTAGTTTTGTTTCCGGCACTTGGCCATAAAGATAAATGGATATTGAAGACTTAAAGTAGAGGAACTTATATGGATTATTAGTTTTATTGTGTTTTTAATGCCTTTTGATAGACTTTTATTGAGACTACTTAAAGGATATGGTAACCTGATGATACATGGTATAGGGTGAAATCTAAAAAATAGTTTTGCAACAAATCATCTGCTGATTGTATTTAGTTCTTTGACACTGAAAAGTAAAATAAAAATAAATGTGAGAATTATGAAAGCAGCCTTGTCTTTTCCAAATTAAAGAACAGAGTTTTGATCACCTTCATGTTAAGACTGTGGGAACGTTGTGACACCAGAATCCATTTGCATTAGGCACTATGGGTACCGTCACACTATACGATTTACCTACGATCACGACCAGCGATATGACCTGGCCGTGATCGTAGGTAAATCGTAGTGTGGTCGCTGGGGAGCTGTCACACAGACAGCTCTCCAGCGACCAACGATGCCGAGGTCCCTGGGTAACCAGGGTAAACATCGGGTAACTAAGCGCAGGACTGCGCTTAGTTACCCGATGTTTACCCTGGTTACAAGCGTTAAACTAAAAAAAAAACAAACAGCACATACTTACATTCTGGTGTCCGTCAGGTCCCTTGCAGTCTGGTTCCCGCACTCAGTGACTGCCGGCCGTAAAGTGAAAGTGAAAGCACAGCCGCTGTGCTCTGCTTTCACTTTACGGCCGGCAGTCACAGTGCGGGAAGCAGACGGCAAGGGACCTGACGGACACCAGAATGTAAGTATGTGCTGTTTGTTTTTTTTTTAGTTTAACGCTTGTAACCAGGGTAAACATCGGGTAACTAAGCGCGGTCCTGCGCTTAGTTACCCGATGTTTACCCTGGTTACAAGCGAATGCATCGCTGGATCGCATCGCTAGATCGCTACGACGTACGATTCTCAGCAGGATCCCTGATCGCTGCTGCGTGTCAGACACAGCGATATCGTAACGATATCGCTGGAACGTCACGAATCGTACCGTCGTAGCGATCGAAATGTTATAGTGTAACGGTACCCTAAGTGTTACAGGGGTTCTAGCAACCCACTATGCCTCAGCCTGGGTAATTGGATAACTGATTAGGGCAGTAAACTAAACCATTGTCCCTGGTAAGGGAAAGATTCAGATCCATATTAGTCCATATTGAAAAAAAAGCTATAAGCCTATAACCTGTTCATGGCCAGCCATTTACCCACTATTCCTGACCGGGCACATTATCAAGTTTTATTGTACATCCTGGAGGAAAATGGCTTTCTGGCCGCTTCATATTTGATTCTTCCCAAAACTTTGGCAATGAAAGTGTGTCTTTTTTGCAACATGTTTTTATGACCCTGTTGGCTATCTGCAACAAAAATTTCTATGATTCTTTGCTCACACCCCAACATCTTGACACTTTCATGAGTTAGCTAAATCTCTTTTTTTGGCCCATTTTGCCTGAAGAAAACCAACCTGCCTAATAATTCTACATCCAATAAGCATTCACGTTTGAACAGATTGGAGTTGGAAAATCTGCATAGAAAAGATGATATGGTCAAAATTCTCACTTGAGTAATAATTGTGCCCACAGTGTGGCAATTTTTTAAAATTAAAATTAATTTATAGGTTTTGCTTGAACTAGCAAACAAATATAATGTTTATTATTTTACTTTTTCCCTCTTTTCCCAGTCTGAAAATAGAGTAAATAAAAAATGATAACGCATATTTGAGGTCAGCGCATCCATAAAAGTCCAAGCTATCAAAATCATAGACTTAGTGTGATGTACATCCTTCGCTGTGTGGTGACAGTGTCTGGAGGGCATATCTGTAATATAGTTGTCCGTGGCTGTTAACCATTTAGAAGCTGCTGTCAGTTTCTTACTTAAAAATGTAAATTATGTCATTGCTGCAATCTTGATACTTCTCTGCAGCTGAGATGTGAGCTGAACTTTAAAGAAGACCACAATTTACGGTATATTATAAAAGTGATAAATGGATCACAAGTTAAGTCCACTATAATATAAAATAAAAGAAATGTAAAAAAAAATGTAAATTGGAGCAAATTTTGTAAATTGCAGGTCAGTTTTACCCAGCTACACCAGTATGGCTGAAGTTGGGGTGGGATGGGGGCATGATGGAGGCGTGATGAACTGTAGCATTCCTTTCACCATGAATTCTTTCTTCAGGTCACTGACTAGAGTAAGATTTATGGCACAGAGATGGACACAAATTCACAAAGACAAATGATTAATTAAGAGGCGTATGCCTCATACTGAATCATGAGAATCTGACTCTATTATGCCCCCACATCAAGACTTGCATGGAAATCACCAGTTTTAATGAATCAGTCTACTAAGTTTATGATTCCTTTACCCCTGTGAAGCAGGTAATGGGTGTTACTTCAGTCTACATGTTCCGAGACTGAAAACTAAGAACCTGTTAGGCTGGGTTCACATTGCGTTCTGCGCCTCTGTAAAATGGACTACGTTACACCGCGGCATTACGCGGTGTAACATAGTCCTTAACGCCGCCATTGAAAGCAATGTCGGATGCATCGCTAGCCCACGCCCACAATGGGCGTGCGCTAGCGATGTGCCGTCATTGAGTGACGGACCCCGAGACGCGGGTCCGTCACTGCTAGTGCAGATAGAGCTGCGCTAGCGCGCTGCAAAACCAGCACTTGCGTTAACGGCGGCCCGTTAACGTATGTGTTGAATGGGCTGCTGTTAACGCAATGTGAACTCAGCCTTAGGCTTGAAGCGACCCAGTGTCCACCATGTTATTTTATACTATCGTACTTTTTTCTTTTTTTTTCAGTCATATCCAAATAAATGTTATGCTTTATATATAGAAAAATATATTTTGGACGTTGCTGTATTGCTCCACTATTTTTTCCACTGTTTTTAAATGGAACCTAACAATTCACTGCTCCTTGATTATTAACTTACAGCAGCATAAATACACATGTGATTCATCTAACACGTCTACACTTCCTGCTCGACCCAAGGTCTTACATCTTTATGTCTTGTCAAATGTCAAGTTGACTCTATTGTCTATTTTTATTCATCCAACTTTTTAAAACTCTCCCACACATTCCTTCATATCTGAATAAGACTTGTACGATGTTTATAGTTTGTTGACATATGCATACACGCTGAGTTAGCACACTGCGACTAATAAATACACGAACGCCAATATTGCTGCAAATATTAAAAATGTTAGCTTTTTAGTGTTTTTTTTATCAAAGAGCTCAAAAGCCATCCAACCACTTCAAAGTGACCTTTTAATAGTGATTGTCCCTAGCCCCAATATGTCCTTCTTCTCTATGTTCCAAACCAGTCTCATGTGAATGGGGAGTGAAAAGGAAACTAGGCATAGCTTGCAATTAAAACCTTTTATGTGTAAAATGGGTGGATAAGGGTGCTGAGCCGGGAGCCAGAAGAACAGTACATCAGCCTCCTACATTAGAAATGAAGATTTCCCATATTCCGTCATCAGTCATTTCATTATATATTTAGCAAGAGAAGATGATATATATATATATATATATTTACTAGCTATTGAACCCGTTCTACGCCCGGGTGGCGAGCATTTATATTGGTATATGGTCTCCATCCTGGTATGTGCTGCTCCATCCTGCGTCCCCATCCTGTCATGTGCTGCACCCATCCTGCGTCCCCATCCTGTCATGTGCTGCACCCATCCTGCGTCCCCATCCTGTCATGTGCTGCACCCATCCTGCGCCCCCATCCTGTCATGTGCTGCACCCATCCTGCGCCCCCATCCTGTCATGTGCTGCACCCATCCTGCGTCCCCATCCTGTCATGTGCTGCACCCATCCTGCGTCCCCATCCTGTCATGTGCTGCACCCATCCTGCGTCCCCATCCTGTCATGTGCTGCACCCATCCTGCGTCCCCATCCTGTCATGTGCTGCACCCATCCTGCGCCCCCATCCTGTCATGTGCTGCACCCATCCTGCGTCCCCATCCTGTCATGTGCTGCACCCATCCTGCGTCCCCATCCTGTCATGTGCTGCACCCATCCTGCGCCCCCATCCTGTCATGTGCTGCACCCATCCTGCGTCCTCATCCTGGTATGTGCTGCACCCATCCTGCGTCCCCATCTTGCGTCCCCATCCTGTCATGTGCTGCACCCATCCTGCATCCCCATCCTGTCATGTGCTGCACCCATCCTGCGTCCCCATCCTGTCATGTGCTGCACCCATCCTGTGCCCCCATCCTGGTATGTGCTGCACCCATCCTGCGTCCCCATCCTGCATCCCCATCCTGTCATGTGCTGCACCCATCCTGCGTACCCATCCTGTCATGTGCTGCACCCATCCTGCGCCCCCATCCTGTCATGTGCTGCACCAATCCTGCGTCCCCATCCTGTCATGTGCTGCACCCATCCTGCGTCCCCATCCTGTCATGTGCTGCACCCATCCTGCGTCCCCATCCTGGTATGTGCTGCACCCATCCTGCGTCCCCATCCTTTCATGTGCTGCACCCATCCTGCGTCCCCATCCTGTCATGTGCTGCACCCATCCTGCGCCCCCATCCTGTCATGTGCTGCACCCATCCTGCGTCCCCATCCTGTCATGTGCTGCACCCATCCTGCGTCCCCATCCTGTCATGTGCTGCACCCATCCTGCATCCCCATCCTGCGTCCCCATCCTGTCATGTGCTGCACCCATCCTGCGTCCCCATCCTGGTATGTGCTGCACCCATCCTGCGTCCCCATCCTGTCATGTGCTGCACCCATCCTGCGTCCCCATCCTGGTATGTGCTGTACCCATCCTGCGTCCCCATCCTGGTATGTGCTGCACCCATCCTGCGTCCCCATCCTGTCATGTGCTGCACCCATCCTGCGTCCCCATCCTGGTATGTGCTGCACCCATCCTGCGTCCCCATCCTGGTATGTGCTGCACCCATCCTGTGTCCCCATCCTGTCATGTGCTGCACCCATCCTGCGTCCCCATGCTGGTATGTGCTGCACCCATCCTGCGTCCCCATCCTGCATCCCCATCCTGGTATGTGCTGCAACCATCCTGCGTCCCCATCCTGTCATGTGCTGCACCCATCCGGGGGCCTGAGCAGGCGGGGACACCGGCGCGCTGTGGGGGTTAGGTGCCGGTATCGCCGCCAGCTCAGGCCCCCCAGCACTTACTATACTCACCTGTCTGTCCCGTTCCAGCGCTGCGCGCCGCCATCTTCCCGGTCTCCTGGCTGTGACTGTTCAGTCAGAGGGCGGCGCCGGCGCGCATTAAGCGCGTCATCGCGCCCTCTGAACTGGAGATCACAGGCCGAAGACCGGGAAGATGGCGGCGCTCAGCGGTGGAACGGAGGACAGGTGAATATGGCCGATACTCACCCTCCTGGCGGTCCCTGCTTCTCTGTTGGAGATCGTGGTGTGCGTTCAGTGTGAACGCATATCTTGATCTCCCGGGAGCTTCACTCTGTGAGGCCCAGACTGCGCCGGCGCTTGCGCCTGCACAGTCTATAAAGGCTTCGGACAGAGTGACGCTCCCAGCATTATATTATAGATGTATGTGTGTGTGTGTGTGTATCTGTAGCTTCGTGGCCATAAAAGGAGAGTGCTAAAACACATTTCTTGCACAAGCTTTCAGTGCCCGCCCCTGATAGATTTCCATACACTGGGGAAAATAAGTATTTGATACACTGACGATTTTGCAAATTTTTCCACCTACAAAGAATGGAGAGGTCTGTAATTTTTTGTTTTAGGTACACTTCAACTGTGAGAAACAAAATCTAAAGAAAAAAACCTGAAAATCACATTATATGATTTTTGCATAATTAGTTTGCATTTTATTGCATAAAATAAGTATTTCATACAATAGAAAAACAGAACTTAATATTTAGTACAGAAAACTTTGCTTGTAATTAGAGAGATCAGACGTTTTCTGTAGTTCTTGACCATGTTTGCACACACTGCAGCAGGGATTTTTGCCCACTCCTACATACAGATCTTCTCCAGATCTTTCAGGTTTTGGGGCTAATTCTGGGCAACATTGAGTTTCACCTCCCTCCAAAGATTTTCTTTTGGGTTCAGGTCTGGAGGCTGGCTATACCACTGCAGGACCTTGAAATGCTTCTTATGGAGCAATGCCTTGTTGTCCTGGTTGTGTGTTTCGGGTCATTGTCATGCTGGAAGTCCCATTCACGATCCATCTTCAATGCTCTTACTGAGGGAAGGAGGTTGTTGGCCAAAATCTAGCGATATATGACCTCATCCATCCTTCCTTAAATATGGTGTAGTCATCCTGTCCCCTTTGCAGAAAAGCACCCCCAAAATATGATGTTTCCCCCCTTATGCTTCACAGTTGGGATGGTGTTCTTGGGGTTGTACTCACCAAGCTGCTTGCCTATTGTTCTGTGGGCCATCGCAGCCTTTTGCAGGTCTACAATTTTGTCCCTGATGTCCTTAGTCAACTCTTTGGTATTTTCCATGGTGGGTGATGTTGGAGTGTGATTGCGTGTGTGGACAGGTGTCTTTTATATAGGTAACAACTTCAAACAGGTGCAATTAATATAGGTATTGAGTGCATAGTAGGAGGGCTTCTTAAAGAAAAACTAACAGGTCTTTGAGAGCCAGAATTCTTGCTGGTTGGTAGGTGATTTCCAATACTTTTCGTATTGAAGATGTTGCCTTGCTCCAGGCCATCTGTGCAGGACTTCTCATCTGTATTCCTACAATGTCGTGAGTTGAATTTCCTTCATCATTTTTTCACCATTTCTAATGTTGTGACTGTTTGTTCATTCAGCTCTAAACTGGTTGTGCTGCTCTACCCACATACTAAGATTGCAGTCACATTCTAAAAGGTACTTTGCGTATGATGTGCTGCAATTTCACAATTGTGAATTTTAAAAAAACTATCTTTTGTTTCCATTGATTGAAAATCCGAAGACCCATGTTTGATCACAGGGCAGCATTCACAGGACATGGAGGGCTGTTGTTTTTTAACATTACATTTTGAACAGAATGCTAGAAATGTTTTCATTGGCAAATGAAGTGAAAGGCTAAGAGAATATTATGTGACATCAGAATTTATTCTAGCATCAATGACTTTATAAAAGCCACAAATGAAAAAGCCACGATCTGCCATGTTCATGAATTAGAACCAGGTGCGTAAAAAAGGCTATGTCAGGAAACAGCTAGATGCTCTACTGAAAACATTTTCTAATCACTTATCATGGATTTCATATATGACAGAGTGTACCAAGTCTGAATTGAACATTTTTTACTTACCCCTGACATAGACAAGTATTGGAAAAACTTTCTTTGTAGAAGTCCAGCCTATTGCTGCCCTTACAGACAATGCACCCCTGGAATGCTTCATATCAGATTGGGTATTGGCGAATATTATTATGGTTTGAATAACAACTTGCCCTTCGTGAATTACCATATTGTTAAACAAGGCGGCTACACTATTGCTGATGGTGCCCTTGTTGGGCTTAAAAATTATCCCATAGCAACTACATAAATATGGTTGAAATTAATCTGGGAGAGTGGATTACTTCGGATAACCTTTAGGTCTCATTCACATGTACATGTTTCAACACGCGTGTCATCAGTGTATGGGCAGTGTGTCATCAGTGTTACAGTATGCAAATTGCCTCTTCTGGGAAAAAGAGGACTTAAACTCTATAGCGCCACCTGTTGGAAGTAGCGATCCTACAAGTCACAATCAACCCTTTAACGAGTCGTGCAATATGACTTAGGATAAAAGCCAAATTAGTATCTCAATTCGCAGACACGGTGTTTCGGGCTGTTGGCCCTCGTCAGTGCGAAGCATGAGAACTAATTTGGCTAGGTGAGAGGCTCTGGACTGGGGTCTAAGGGGTATCGTTTCTCCTTATGGAGAGTGACATACCATCTCTGGCTTGTCAAGGTAAGGAGGCTTATTTGCCATGCAATGATCCTCTGGGAAATATAATATGCAAATTGCCTCTTCTGGGAAAAAGAGGACTTAAACTCTATAGCGCCACCTGTTGGAAGTAGCGATCCTACAAGTCACAATCAACTCTTTAACGAGTCGTGCAATATGACTTAGGATAAAAGCCAAATTAATATCTCAATTCGCAGACACGGTGTTTCGGGCTGTTGGCCTTCGTCAGTGCGAAGCATGAGAACTAATTTGGCTAGGTGAGAGGATCTGGACTGGGGTCTAATGGGTATCAGTGTTACAGAACAGTTTGTCGTGAGTGTACAGTCCATGCGTCCTTATTTACTATCACTGTGTCATCAATGTTTGGTCAATGCGTCCTTTATTACCAACAGTGTGTAATTAGTGTTTGGTCAGTGAGTCCTTTATTACCATCAATATGTCATTAGTGTTTTGTCAGTGTGTCCTTTATTACCATCAATGTGTCATCAGTGTTTGGTCAGTGTGTCCTTTATTACCATCAATGTGTCATCAATGTTTGGTCAGTGTGTCCTTTATTACCATCAATGTTAGGTTCTTTTTTATCTAAGTGGTAAAAAAAATTCCAAACTTTGCTGAAAAAAATTGCGCAATTTTCCGAAACCTGTAACATCTCCATTTTTCGTGATCTGGGATTTGTTGAGGGCTTATTTTTTGCATGCTGAGCTGACGTTTTTTAAAATATCATTTTGGTGCAGATACGTTCTTTTGATCGTCCGTTATTGAATTTTAATTCAATGTCGCGGCGACCAAAAAAGCGAGAACACCAAGCAGCGGGAGGCTCCGTTACTAAGCCCAACCAAACCAGTAGCCCAAATGCAGTATAATATGTGATATAGGCTGAAAGCCTGAAGATTGAAGCTCAGCTTTGTAAAGTGGAGGAGAACACCAAGCAGCGGCAGGCTCCGTTACTACACCCAACCAAACCAGTAGCCCAAATGCAGTGTAATATCTGATATAGGCCCAAAACCTGAAGATTGAAGTTCAGCTTTGTACAGTTGAAGGAGAACACCAAGCAGCGGCAGACACCGTTACTACGCCTAACCAAACCAGTAGCCCAAATGCAGTTTAATATCTGATATAGCCCGAAAGCCTGACGATTGAAGCTCAGATTTGTTCAGTGGAGAACACCAAGCAGCGGCAGACACCCTTATTAGGCCCAACCAAACAAGTAGTTCTAATGCAGTTTAATATCTGATATAGCCCGAAAGCCTGAAGATGTATTCAGTGGAGAACACCAAGCTGCGGCACACACCATTTGTAGGCCCAACCAAAGAAGTAGGCCAAATGCAGTTTAATATCTGACACCGGATGAAAATTGAGGCTCAGCTTTGTTCAGTGGAGGACAACTGTAATGGGAGGCAGACACAGTTAGTAGGCCTTAATAAGTAAGTAGGCAAAATGCAGTTCAAAATTGGTAAATGGAGTACACAGACGGCATAGCTTTGTTCAGGGGAGGACAACTGTTATAAGTAGCTCAGACAGACAGAGTAGGCCCACAATTAAAAAAAGGTGGCTAATTGCAGTTCAAAGTTGGTAAGAGGAGTACACAGGCGGCATAGCGTGGTTAAGCGGAGGAGCACAAGTGTAATTAGTGGCTCTGACACACTGAGTAGGCCTAAAATAAAAAAGAAGGCTATATTCAGTTCACAATTGGTAAGAGGACTACAGAGGCGGCATTGCTGGGTTCAGCGGTGGAGGACAACTTTTGTGAGAGTCTGACACAGTTACTAGGTCAAAATAAGTAAGTAGGCTAAATGCTGTTCTAAATGTGTAAGAGGAGTACACAGGTGGCATAGCTTGTTTCTGGGGAGGAGGACAACTGTAATAAGTGGCTCAGACAGACTGAGTAGTCCTAAAATAAAACAGTTGGCTGAATGCAGTTCCAAATTGGTAACAGGAGTACACAGGCGGCATAGCTTGGTTCAGCGGAGGACAACTGTAATAAGTGGCACAGACAGACAGAGTAGGCATAAAATATAAAAAGTAGGCTAATGTCTGTTCAAAATGTGTTTGAGTAGTACACAGGCGGCATAGCTTTGTTCAGCGGAGGACAGTTTTAATGTGTGGCACAGACAGACATACAGACAGACAGACAGAGGCCTAAAATTAAAAAAGGTGGCTTCATGCAGTTTAAAACTGCTACCAGGACTAACCAGGCGGCCTAGCTTGTTTCAGGGGGGACAGTTGTAATGTGTGGCGCAGACAGACAGACATACAGAGGCCTAAAATAAAAAAAGGTGGCTTCATGCAGTTTAAAACTGCTACCAGGACTAACCAGGCGGCCTAGCTTGTTTCAGGGGGGACAGTTGTAATGTGTGGCGCAGACAGACAGACAGACAGAGGCCTAAAATAAAAAAAGGTGGCTTCATGCAGTTTAAAACTGCTACCAGGACTAACCAGGTGGCCTGGCTTATTTCAGGGGGGGACAGTTGTAATGTGTGGCGCAGACAGACAGACAGAGAGACAGACAGAACGAGGCCTAAAATAAAAAAAGGTGGCTTCATGCAGTTCAAAACTGCTAGTAGGACTAACCAGGTGGCCTACCTTGGTTCTGCGTGGGAGGACAACTGTTATGAGAGGCTGACACAGTTACTAGGCACAAATAAGTAAGTAGGCTACATGCAGTTCACAAATGGTAACAGGATTACTCAGGTGGCATAGCTTTGTTCAGCGGAGGACAACTGTTATGAGTGGCTGACATAGTTAGTAGGCCAAAAAACTAAATTGGGCAAAATGTCTGCCAAGGAATTGTTCATAAATAAACTTGTGGCATAGCGAGGTACAGGGGTGGGCTCCTCTGCAGAGTTGCAGACAGTGGTATTTGGCGCAAAGTATTAAGGGGTCTAAATGGAGGCCAGGGCCCCTGTATATTTTTACTATCATCTATCATTGCAACAAATTTGTAATGGCAGTGCCATTTAATGATTTGACAGCACAGACTACACAGCGGTGGAGCAGGGAGAGGTAAGTATTGCAAGTGGTAGAGCACTGTTCGAGCTGGGGGGGACACTCTCTCGTGGGCGGCGGTACTGGCACAGGTCCCCTCATATTACGACGGTGTGTCTGACGTTGGTTGTGCACCACCATCAGAGATACTTCATTGAATTATGTGGGACCCTGTCCAGGCAAATGGCACTCGCACGGGTGCTTGCGCCAAGTTGTGGCCACGGCCCTGTGGGGGGAGTCAGCCCATTTAGGGAGGTATACAAATGGCCTATGGTGGACATTCGGCACCTGCAAATGGCGGAATTGGAGCAGTCAGTAAGAGGAGGCCAAATACAAGAAATTTTTCTGGCAAGCTAGGTGTCAGAAGGGGAAGGTGGGGCAAAATAATATGAAATCCATGATTGGTTCATTTTAATGAAGGTCAGATCATCAACATTTCGGGGAGCCAGACGTGTCCTTTTTTTGGTCAGTATTGAGCCAGCAGCACTGAAGACTCTTTCTGAGAACACAATAGCAGCTGGGCAAACAAGCTCCTGTAATGCATATTCTGCCAATTCAGGCCAGGTGTCTAGTTTAGATGCCCAGTAATCAAAGGGGAATGACCTGTGAGGGAGAACATCAATAATGGCGGAAAAATAGTTGGTAACCATACTGGACAAATGCTGTCTCCTGTCATTTTGATTCGATGCAGCAGTACCTGTCGTGTCTGCGGTCATTGCAAAATTACTCCACAACCTGGTCATAAATTCCCTCTGTCCAACACCACTTCGGCTTTGCGCACCTCTAACACCTCTGCCATGTTGCCCCCTACAGCTCGTGTGAGAACCATCAGCACCGCTCTGTGCTGGGAATGCCTGATCCAAATGGTCTACAAAAGTTGCTTGTTTGGTAGCCAATATTTGCTCAAGGTTCTCATGTGGCATGATACTCTGTAATTTGCCTTTGTATCATGGATCCAGGAGGCAGGCCAACCAGTAATCGTCATCGGTCATCATTTTTATAATGCCGGGGTCCCGTTTTAGGATACGCAAGACATACTCTGCCATGTGGGCCAAAGTTCCAGGTGTCAATTCACTGCTTGTGCTGGGTTGAGGAGCACTTTCTTGAAAATCTACATCACTTGTGGCCCGCAAAAAACCTGTACCTGACCTTGCAATGCCACCAGTTTCTATTGCCCTCTGAGAAGCATGCTTCTCCCATAAATATTCAGCCCCATCATCCTCCTCCTCCTCTTCGTCCTCCACCTCGTCCAGGAAAGTTCCCTGAGCAGGCAATGGCTGACTGTCATCAAGGCTTCCCTCCTCCTCGGCCGCAGCGCAGACGCCTGCTCCTTGATGTGCGTCAAACTTTGCATCAACAGACGCATTAGTGGGATGCTCATGCTTATGATAGCGTCGTCCGCACTGACCAGCCGTGTGCATTCCTCAAAACACTGAAGGACTTGACAGAGGTCTTGTAGCTTCGACCACTGCACACCAGACAACTCCATGTCTGCCATCCAACTGCCTGCCCGTGTATGTGTATCCTCCCACAAATACATGACAGCACACCTCTGTTCGCACAGCCTCTGAAGCATGTGCAGTGTGGAGTTCCACCTTGTTGCAACGTCGATTATTAGGTGGTGCTGGGGAAGATTCAGCGATCGCTGATGGTTAAGTATACGGCTGTAGTGTACAGGCGACCGGCGGATGTGCGAGCAAAGTCTGCGCACCTTCAGGAGCAGGGCAGGTAAATCAGGGTAATTCTTGAGGAAGCACTGCACCACCAGGTTCAAGGTGTGAGCCAGGCAAGATATGTGTTTAAGTTCTGAAAGGGCTATGGCAGCCATAAAATTCCTTCCGTTATCACTGACTACCTTGCCTGCCTCAAGATGTACACTGCCCAGCCATGACTGAGTTTCTTGCTGCAAGTACTCCGCCAGTACTTCCGCGGTGTGTCTGTTGTCGCCCAAACACTTCATTTGCAGCACAGCCTGCTGACGCTTCCCACTAGCTGTTCCATAATGGGACACCATGGATGCAACACTGGCAGCTGCGGATGGAGTGGTCGTGCGACTGCGCTCTGTGGACGAGCTTTCGCTTCTGGAGGAAGAGGAGGAGGGGCAAATGCCTACAGCCAACTTTTTCTTAGAATGTGGGCTAGGCAGAACTGTGCCACTATGGCTGTCCCCTGTGGACCCTGTGTATCTCCCCCAGACACAGGGCCACAGGTTACTCGGTACCGGTCCTTTCTGTCTCAGTTCTGGGGTTGTCACGGTGGCTGGACCCGGTCTGTGACCCTGCTAAGGGGCGTCCAATAAAAGGTGATAGGAGTCTGTCAAGGTTTTGTGACGCCACCTTTGGTGTTCGGTCAGGTTGACCGACGCTGCTTGGGGTCCACTGGGGTGATGGAATGGCAGCTAGATGGTATACCTTCCCACAGGTGAAGTATGTCCCCAGGGCTTCCCAGTGATGTAGATGGCGATGGTGTGAGGTGCAGACCATAACGAGGACACAAGGTTGCAGTCTCTTTACCTCTTGACTGAAGACTTCAGGATCCGCAATCCAGAGTGCAGTGAACAGGGCTGTCTGAGACCGGCCGGTCCGATGGCACATCCAGAGTTCCCTTTGCAGGTGGAAATCGTTGCCTACCAATAGCGCCTGTGTGTTGTAGTGCTACCCTGCTGAGCATTCGGTATAGTCCTCACAACTTCTGTTCTAGTTCGTTCGTTCGTTCATTCTTTCTAGTTCTTTCTCTTTCTTTCTATTTCGTTCCAGATGTTACTAGTTCCTCGTCCCCCAGGTATGTTATGGCTAGGACGCACCCGTATGACGGGAAGGCTCGGAGCTCTTCCGGGACCCTAGAGAAGCCTCTCTCCACGCGTTGCCCCCTATGTCTGCGTAGGAAATTTAAGGTAGACAGCCAACCTATAATTAACTGTCCTGCGGAGTTTGAAGTAAGGCATAGAGTCAGTTACTTCCTCGGTGTTCCGGCCACCGGCTACGCGCCTCAGTAGGATGTTGCCGTTCTCGGGGCAAGACTCCTACTGGCTCTCCTTTGTGCTTGATCTCCTTTCTCACTGTTCCACAATATCCTTCGCTTCGTGTCTCTTTCTTAGGATACTGCCGCAAGGTAGTGCAGGTGCGGTTCCGTAACGTTCTGTTCTGTTCGCTAGGTACCTGCCAGGTTCCCACGCCTGACAGGCACCCCCCTGAATCTTCTCCCTGCAACACCCCCTGCCACGGGATGTCGCCTGAATCCAACCCAGTCAGCTTCTGACTAACTTCCTATCCAACCCCTAGTTTTACCAGTGTGAGGAGTGGCCCAATAAATAAAGCTTTTTTCTCCCCCTAGTGGCCGGAGTGTGAAGTGTTATGTGTGCTGGTGATACCTGGTCAGTAGAATTCCTTCAGTGCCATCAGACGTACCATCACTCCCCTTAGCGGCAGAGTGTCATACTGCAACGACCAGATCTCTGAGGCGCTGCACCTGCATCCACCACATTAACCCAGTGTGCCAGTGTGCCATAATGGACACGTTTCGTCCCTGGCCATGCCTACTGGTCCATGCATCTGTTGTGAGGTGCGCCTTTCTACTGACCGATTGCCTGAGTGCATGGACAATGCGCTCTTTGACATGTTGGTGGAGTGCTGGGACGGCTTTTCTTGCAAATAAGTGTTGACTGGGTAGGTGGTACTGCGTAGGCCATCAGGGCTTTGAAAGCTTCGTTTTCAACCAAACGGTAGGGCATCGTCTCTAAAGAGATTAGTCGAGCAATGTAGCCGTTCAAAACCTGTGTACGCGGATGAGAGGAAGAGTACTTTCTTTTCCTATCGAGAGTCTCTTTTACGCTGAGCTGGACTGGAGAGCTGCATATGGTGGAACTAGCGGGGTGGTGGTGGACATGGCAGATTGAGAGAAGCTTGGTGATGGTATTCTTGATGTTGGCCAACCTTCAGTGTTTCCAACCAAGAACCTTGCGATTCCCTGACTGCTTTGGCCTTGCGACAATACCTCCACATTTGGTACTGGTGGTGTAATAACCGGTGGGCTTCCAGTGAGGGAAGCAATCTTGCTTTGCTGACTAGCTTCAATATATGAAGGTGCACTAACAGTACGGGACGTTTGGTAGTTAGTCCATGCTTCCAAGTGCCTGCTGGTTAGATGTCTGCGCATGCACATTGTATTTAAATTTTGAACATTCTTCCCTCTGCAAAAGGTCTTGGAGCATTTCTTACATATAACTTTGGACTGATCATTCGGATCTTGGTTAAAAAATTGCCACACTGCACTCATCCTACTATGGAATACCTTTTCAGGCTTTGCACGCCGTGCTACTGTCACCAGATTGCAACGCTGTCCTACACCTGTTGTGGTTTTTGACACATGTTTTTGGCCTGATGCGGGTCTGCCAGATGACAGCTTTTGCAATGTAGATGGCTGCTGCAGATCATCCTCCTCCGCTTCTGAGCTACAGCCAGTGGCACCCTCTTCCCCCAAAGGCTGCCAATCTTGGTCAACAACTGGGTCATCTATCACCTCCTCTTCAATGTCATGCGCACCATTCTCTGTGTCACCGTGTAAGGTGCTATAGCGTTCGAGACTGGGCACCATAGTTTCATCAGGGTCAGATTCTGGCTCAGTACACTGCAAGGGCAAAGTAGTGATCTTAGTCAATGGAACAACATAATAATCAAGCTGTGGCTGTGCATCTGTGCACTCCATCTCCGATTCATCCTGTAATGGGCTTTTAACAATTTCCCTCTCTAAACCAGGCACGGTATGTGTAAAGAGCACCATGGAGTAAAGTGTAGTGTTGCCTGTCGCATCCTTCACTTTTGTTTTGGGTGAAGGACACAAGGAAGCAACTTTTTCTGGACCTGGAGCAGCCACTGATGACTCGCTGGTTTTGGATTTCGAAGCTTCTGAAGAGGAGGTGAAAGAGCTAGATGCTGAGTCAGCAAGGAAAGCCAAAACTTGTTCCTGCTGCTCCGGCTTTAAAAGCTGTTTTCCTACTCCCAGATAAGGGAGCCATCGAGGCCTTGTGTAGCCAGATGATGACGCTGCCTCAACACCTCGAGCCTTTGGTGCTATCTTGCTTTTCCCCGTACCACCAGATGCTACACTACCACCACCACCATCAGTACCAGCTGGCAACGACCGCCCACGGCCTCTTCCACCAGACTTCCTCATTTTTGCGGAAATGTTAGCAAAATAACAACCGTTACATGCTACTGTTAAACAAGGTAGAAGGTGTATATTAACTTTTGGAGAATTTATATCTCCCTTTTTTTGGCGGGAAGACTACAGCAAAAAACAGGCCCTGTGTATTATACTACACAATGTCAGTGGCAGAACGTGGCTGCCAGATATACGACCAACAGAACTGAAGTATTGAAACTTGGTGGCAATTTAACTCTCCCTTTTTGGAGGGGAGAATGCAGAAAAAAACAGGCCCAGTGTATTACACTACACAATGTCAGTGGCAGAACGTGGCTGCCAGATATACGACCAACAGAACTGACGTATAGAAACTTGTTGTCAATTTAACTCTCCCTTTTTTGGGGGGGAGAATGCTGCAAAAAACAGGCCCAGTGTATTACACTACACAATGTCAGTGGCAGAACGTGTCTGCCTGATATACGACCAACAGAACTCACGTAGATCCACTTAGTGGCAATTTAAAGCTCCCTTTTTTTTGGGGGGGGGAGACTGCAGGAAAAAACAGGCCCTGTGTATTACACCACACAATGGACAAGGCAGAACGTGGCTCACAGATATACGCCAAACAACTCACGTAGATCCACTTAGTGGCAATTTAAAGCTCCCTTTTTGGGTGGGGGGGAGACTGCAGGAAAAAACAGGCCCTGTGTAAAATTTAAAGCTCCTTTTTTTTTGGGGGGGGGGGAGACTGCAGGAAAAAACAGGCCCAGTGTATTACACCACACAATGGACAAGGCAGAACGTGGCTGGCAGATATATCAAAAAATACAAGGGCTGTAGTAGAATTTTAATCTCCCTACAATGATCAAAGGACAAGTATGGCAGCAATAAAATGGACTGCTGCACACAAAAGTGTGGACAAAGAAACAAGAGAACTGTGCAGAAAGAAGCAAAAGGATTTTTGCTTTAAAAAAAGCAGTTGGTTTGCACAGCGGCGTACAAACAGCAATGCAGCTATCAGGGAGCCTTAGAATGCAGCCTAAGAAGCTACAGCGCTGATGCACCAAAAAAAAAATCCACTGTCCCTGCAAAGAAAAGGTGGTGTTGGACAGTGGAAATCGCTACAGCACAAGCGGTTTGGGGGTTAATCTTCCCTCCCTAACTATATCCCTGCTTCTGACGAAGCTGCAGCAACCTTTCCCTATGCTCAGATCGGCAGAAGTAAGATGGCGGTCGGCGTGCACTCCCCTTTATAGCCCCTGTGATGCCGCAGAAAGCAAGCCAATCACTTTAATGCCCTTCTCTAAAATGGTGGGGACCGAGACCTATGTTATCATGTTGCCCACACTCTGCGTGCTCCTTCATTGGATGAGAAATGGCGCTTAAAGCGTCATACGAAACACGACTTTGGCGCGCAGATCCCGACCTCATGGCCGATCCCACAGTGGGACAAAAGTCGGCGATTTCTGAAATTGTCCGATCCGTTTCGCTCCACCCTAGTCTTGAGTTTTCAGAAATGTAGTTTTGGATTAATAGGTTTTCACAACTTCTCTTTTCAACATGTTATATGTTGGTTGGTACTAGATCTACGTGACCACCAAAGAATGCTTTGTCATTTACCAGCAATCCATTATTTTCCCAGTGATGGATTGTTGTGGGAATTGTTCCATATAGTCTTTCTTCTTACATTATTAGTGGGTACTGTAGTTCTGGAGTGAAGAGAATTGCAGGCATCTTTGAAGCTTAGTTATGGCATGGTTGCTGTAATTTTTACATGGAAATGTTGTTCACTCTGTTACCAGGCATGTGAAGCCTTGTTACTACAAAAGTTTTATGCTATAACTGCTGTAAGATGGAATTAGACATTCACTTCCAAAGCCCTATTGTGGCAAATACCTCACTTGACCGGTAATTTCAGTGCCAAAAGCCATATGTCTTTTGATAATCCTGACAGCAAGTGCAATTCGTTCCAGGGACAGAATCCGAAACCTTTTATTCAATTAGTCAGTGACTGAATGAAATGCTGGCAGTACAGAACTGACTATAGTGATGACTCCAGGAGCAACAAATTCTGATTGTGGTTAGTGAGTGGCTTGCTCGGCCCTTAAGGTCCAGACATAAGCATTAGTAATAAGCAGATGAATGCTTGATACTGCCTTGTATCTGACAGTGCATTTGGGGCTCACAGGTTGTTTTATGTTTAGAAAGCATGCAATGACATACAGTTATTGACTGTACATGTCAGAACATCATTGCAGGCACACTCTGGTACAAATTCAACTAAAATCACCCAATTATATACACTGCCAAGATAATTATTTTATGCAACCAGAACAGTTTAAGTTTAATTATAATAAAACATACACAGTTTATTGGAAATAAAACATATTTTACAAAAAGATTGTTCTTAAGGCAAACTGTGTGACAAAATATCTTTGCTGTAAAAAAAAATCTTGATGGTAATTGTCAAGTTTTGAACAACCAAATTTCTACAAATAGTGACCTCCTCCACCTTGACTTCAGGAAGGGTCCCCAGGTAAGTAGCTTCCAGCGATTCCCAGTCTTGCCATGAATTGAGTAAGTTCACATGGTATACCTGGTGCGGCTTCCTGCAACCAGGCTGGTGTACCTTGTAATTCGCGCCACCGAGTTTATCCACGACCTTGTAAAGGCCTTACCACTTGGCCAGGAACTTGCTCTCCACTGTGGGGATAAGCACCTGCATGCGGTCCCTGGGTTGGAATTGCTTCAGCCTCACTGATTGGTTATATACCCTTGCCTGTGCCTCTTGTGCCTGTAGAAGATGTTCCTTTACAATAGGCATCATGTGCACCATCCTCTACTGCAACTGGGCTACATGCTTAATGACACGGTGTGGCGTGAACTTGGCTTCCCAGGTTTCCTTGGCGATGTCCAGGAGCCCTCGCGGATGTCGACCGTATAGGAGCTTGAACAGCGAGATGCCAGTGGAGGCTTGTGGGACTTCTCTAATGGAAAAGAGCAGAAATGGAAGCAGATAGTCCCAGTCTTTACCATCTTTCTCAACGACCCTCTTGAGCATGGCCTTCAAGGTTTTATTGAAGCGCTCTACAAGGCCATCGGTCTGCGGATGGTAAACTGAGGTTCGCAGCTGGGCAATCTGGAGGACTCTACACAGCTCCCTCATCACTTTGCTCATAAAGGGGGTCCCCTGGTCTGTCAAAATCTCCTTTGACAGACCTGTCCTCCCAAAGATATGGACAAGCTTCCTGGCGATACTCTTAGCCAAAGAGTTTCTCAGTGGCACCGCTTCCGAGTACCGGGTTGCATAGTCCATGACCACTAGGATGTACTGATAGCCCTGCGCAGATTTAACTAGGGGACCCACTAGGTACATGGCAATCCTCTCAAAGGTGACCTCTATCACTGGCAATGGAACTAAGGGGCTTTGGAAGTGAGAAGTAGTAACGGTTATCTGACAGGTGGGGCAGGACCTTAAATAATGTAGGATCTCTCAGTAACATCCTGGCCAATAGAACCTCTTCATTACCCTCCCCTTAGTTTCCTCCACCCCCATATTTGCCCCAAAACAGGCTAATGGGCCATGTATAAAATCTTCTACCAGTAGGGACCTGGAACTAACAGCTGCTCCACTATCTCACCCGCCCTCTGTTTGGTCACCTGATACAACAAATCACCATTGACTGCAAAGTGAGGGACCCTTGTCTCAGCCCCCGGCTCTTTAGCAACCCCATTACATACGGTAACATTATCAAATGCCCCTTTCAATGTCACATCTCTAAGTTGAGCAGACCCAAAGTTCTGTTCAATTACGTCTAACTCAGGGAAGATGGACTCCTCTGCACCATTTCATCCTCCTCTCCAGCGAAGACACATAGGGGAAACTCCTCCGTTGTTATTTTTTGGCAGAGCCCTTCCAGAGGGACCAGGCTTTAGTCCGGGACACTGTGTACAGCCCCTTTTGCCACAAGTTCCAAAGTAGTGAAAAATCCCCAGTAGGACAGGATGAGTTAAGTATTTTACTTCCCCAACCACATGGTACTAATTACCACAGTTTGTTTCCATGGTCACTCTTGCTACAGGGTAGTCTTTGGCATTTCCATATATACAGTGGGCACTCACAAACTTGTTAGGGATTAACTGGTGGGATAATGTAGCACTGATTAGGGTCACTAGATTTCCGGATTCCAAAAGTCCAAGAACCACTACTAGGGTTGAGCGAAACGGGTCGAAATTTTTCAAAAGTCGCCGACTTTTGGCAAGGTCGGGTTTCATGAAACCCGACCCGACCCCAGTGTGGGGTCGGCCATGAAGTCGGCGATCTTTTGAATCTAGAATCGGAATTCCGATACCGATTCCCGATATGTTTAAGATATCGGGAATTGGTATCGGAATTCAGATTTAAGTGTAAAATAAAGAAATAAAATAAAAAATATCGCAATAGTTACCCTCTGACGCGCCCTGGTACTAACCGGGAACCTTCCTTCCTTAGAATCAGCCTTCCAGGACCCTGCGGTGACGTCGCGGTGACGTCGCGGCTTGTGATTGGCCGCGCGGCCGCCCATGTGACCGCTCGCGCGGCCAATCACAAGCCGCGACGTCACCGCGACGTCACCGAAGGTCCTGGAAGGGCTGATTCTTAGGAAGAACGGCTGCCGGAAAGAAGCAGGGCGCGTCCGAGGGTGAGTATATACCTAATAGGAATATACTCACCCTCGGACGCACCCTGCTTCTTTCCGGCAGCCTTCCTTCCTAAGAATCAGCCCTTCCAGGACCTTCGGTGACGTCGCGGTGACGTCACGGCTTGTGATTGGCCGCGCGAGCGGTCACATGGGCGGCCACGCGGCCAATCACAAGCCGCGACGTCACCGCGACGTCACCGCAGGGTCCTGGAAGGCTGATTCTAAGGAAGGAAGGTTCCCGGTTAGTACCAGGGCGCGTCAGAGGGTAAGTATTGCGATATTTTTTATTTTAATTCTTTATTTTACACTAAAATATGGATCGCAGGGCCTGAAGGAGAGTTTCCACTCCTTCAGACCCTGGGAACCATGGAAACCCAATGCACTGCATTGGGTTTCGAGTTTCGGCCGACCCCGACTCCGACTTTTTTATAGGATCGGCCGATTTCACTCGACCCGACTTTTGAAAAAGTCGGGTTTCGTGAAACCCGTCCCGATCCTATAAAAGTAAAGGTTGCTCAACCCTAACCATTACCATTGACAGATAGGTACATGACTATGGCCCCTTGCTGGGTGGACAGTCCACACTGCAGGCTGGATAGGTATAATTGGAGCAGCGCCTGCCTAGTCTGCAGTTCATTTGTTCAGGGGACATATGACACTGGGCGGCTACATGTCCAGGATTGTGATATCGCCAACAGATCACATCCTTCATAACAGCCTTAGGGGACCCCTCAGCAGGATTTGGACACCCCTCAAAACACCACGTGTGAAGGGTTGACACACTCAGCTGCTTCCCAAGGGAGACACAGGAACATTTCTTGTAGTAAATCACCTGCTGGTTTATTATCGACAGCATAGACAATAGCAGGATTCAGCATAATAAACAGAGCCTTTCTGGCATAACAGTAAAACAAAAGTATAACATATGACAAAGTCCACTTGTCTAAGGGATTTGCCTGCTCAGACCACCAGGTGTATTCAGCTGGAGGCACAGTTTGTAGGCTTGCTCTCTGCAAACCACAACACGCCCACTGTCTCTCAAATAAAGCTATTTAAGCCAAACCATTTCATAATCACATGACTGTGACATCATCCCAGGTCCTATAAGTACACATGCCGGTGTCAGCTCTGCAAGTGGCGATATGGTGGACACCTTCATTCCCGCTCTATAGGTGTCCACCTAAAACCAGATCATATCAGCAACTTTAATTTAAGCCTCCCAACACCTAGTGTGCTTGTGGAAAATATCGTGGATTCATATCACTGACGCCATTATGCACCATGACACATATATCCCCTCATATACTGTGCCAGTGACCCAGCCACTGTATAGATGATTAACTGAATCAGGAAAAATTTTTAATTTTTTGGGAGTTTTATATACCACTGAAATGTACCCAAGAGCACAAAAAAACTATAAGGATGAGCAATATAATACCAATACGTTAACAATTTTATAAGGTTGCATACCAATGACATGTACCCAAGATCACAGTTAAACTATATGGGTAAGCAATATAATACCAATACATTTTTTAAACAATTTTTTTGAGGCTTACATACCATCAAAATGTACCCAAGAACATGTAAAAGTCTATGGATAAGCATTATAATACCAACACATGTTTTAAGAAGTTTTTTGAGGCTTGCATAGGAATGAAATGTACTCAAGAAGACGTAATACCCTATGGTTGAGCAATAAAATACCGATACATTTTTTAGAAAGTTTTTTTAGGCTTATAGACCAAGTTTTTAAAGTATTTAACAAGTTTTTGAAGGGGTATATACCAAAGAAATGTGCCCAAAAACACATAATGCAGTATGGATGGGCAATGTAATACTGATAAATTTTTTAACACGTTTTTTGAGAGTTATACACCACCGAAATGTACCCAAGAACAAATTGTAATCTATGGATGAGCAATATATTACTGATACATTTTTGAACAATTTTCTTTGAAGGGTTAGATTCCAGTGGAATCCACCCAAGGAAACATAATACTCTATGGATACTCTATAATACCGATACATTTTTTACCACGTTTTTGGAGTGTTTTATGCCAATAAAATATACCCAAAAAGCTGTAATACTATATGAATGGGCAATATAATACTGATACATTTTTGAACAAGTTTTATTAGGGTTATGTAACAAAGAAATGCACCCAGAAGATGGAACAGTGTATAGGTGAGAAACTTAAGACCGCAAAATTATTTATATAGTGATGAGCGAGTGTGACTGAATACATGTGGGGATTTCCTAACAAACATGAGCCCGAGACATATATAAATTGACAACAGCCCCCTGTGTCACCTGTACCATTGCCTGCTCCCGCATACGAGGTAGAGTACCCCAAGCATTGTACTCTCACATGGGGGTGATAGTAGCCCTGTCTTGAGCTGCCTTAATGAGCCTCTTCCAGACTCATTAATTCCTCAAAAAGGGTTCATCCTGTTCCCTTCCTTCTGGGATCACACTCACTGCATATCAGTGATGATGACCCTTCATTTTTAGGAACGTGACCTTGGCTCCAGCTATCAGCTCTTGAAGTCTTCGAGGCAAGTGTTCCTTCTCTACTGCCTAATGGTTGAACAAAATATGATGATGGGGCCAAATTCTACAGCGGACTCCCTTCTCAGCTGACGGTTGTAAGTAACAACCACACCTTGGATGCCGACTCTCGGTACCTTGCGGCTAGCGAGCCAGATAACATTTCTCTGGACCTCACCTAATTGTCTCTTCTGACAAGTCTAGGCCCCGCAGTCCACTCACCAGTTACTGGATCCTGACTCTCCTGTCCGCAGTTCTCCAGAACCTCAGCAGTAAAGCATGGGTTCAGGCCTTGGGGGTTCCAGAAAATCAGCCAGATACAGAACACAGGATCCTGCCACCTTTGCTGTTGTGCCAGCTTCCTCTGGCTCCAATATTTCTCCGGTCACTCCCTCAGTAATCTTGCGTGGTTTGCCCAATAAGCATGTTACACCGTATGGATGACTAATTGAATACAGTAAAAAATGTTAACTTTTTTGTAATGTTTGCTATCACAGAAATGTGCTCCATACCTCGGAATAGTGTATGGGTGAGAAATTTAATCCATCTAATTCTTTTAACGCTTAGTGGGAATGTTATGTATCACAGAAATGTACCACAGGTCATATAATACTGTTTGTCTAAGACCACAGAATAGTGTATGGGTGAGAATTGTAATCCATCAATTTTTTAACGCTTTTCTGTAGTGTTAGATATCACAGAAATGTACCCCACATCATGGAATAGTGTATGGGTAAGAAAAGAAATCCAGACAATTTTTTTTATTTTTTTTTGTAATGTTAGATATCACAGCAATTCAACACAGACCTCAGAATTGTGTATGGCTGAGTAATGTAACCCTGACAAATTTTTAAATGCTTTTTTTGGAGTGTGATATATAAAAAATTACTCTAGGACACAGAATAGTGAATTGGTAAGACATTTAGCCCAGGACATTTTTTTTCATTGTTAAAAACCACAAAAAAGTAGCACAAAGCTTGTAATACTTAATGGATCAAAATATATTATATTTTTTTGCCCCAGCTATATATTAGGCAATGGACTGCACAACCCTAATCCCTATCTACAGATTGTATTCAGCCACTCTCCTTGCTCCTGCAACTCTCTCCCTCTCTAAGCTAAATGATAACTGTATGTGATGCAAACAGCAAACAAATGATTAGCCCTTAGAAAGCCTGCTAGTATTATGGTTCAGCTTCAGAACCAATATCAAAACTACAGGCTTCTGATTCGTTATACTGTGCACACACAGGTCTAGCCAAGTGCTCTCGCCCTCTAATACGAAGTGTCACAGAACTGTGCAATGGCGTCAGTGTGCGATGCTGTACCTGTACGTTTATAGCCCCTCATGATGTCACAAGGCCAGCCAATCACTGTAAAGCAAGATGACTACGGCATTACAGTGACACCAGGTAATCCCTGCATCCTTATTAGCTGTGTAATAGGCACCAAAAATGTGGGGTGGGGATTTGAGTTTTACATAGAGCAGAGTAATGAGTACTTCCGAACACTGTGATACTAAAGTCTTAACCAGATATCATCAAGTATGTTAGCTAATTCCTAATAATTACTTGTATATGAGGTAAAATAAAAAGATAGAAAACAAAAAGCCTCTTCCACCCCTTTAGGTATTGCAACACAGCCAACAAGGCAACCCTGAATCCATTTTTGAACAATTTTAAAAAGATTGAGAATCCGAAACTGGTTAATATCTGTCATCCACTATCCAATGCACTATGTAAACTGTGGCCTCTGTTCACACAGGGTGCATTTTGGTTAGCACTGGGTAGCCTGCCTGATCTAAAAGTATGGACGTTACTAATAGGCTGTAAGCCAGATGCTCTGCATTTCCTGAATGTGAATAACACCGCATACAGATCATTATCTTTTGTGCACTAATATACCAGACAATCACCCCCTCCATGGATTGGCAGGCTGTGAGTGGTTGTTTCATCGGTATTGCTGCACCTGTGTTGCTGCCATCTTTAATCGGGCCCACTGCACCCCAGTGCATTTGTTCGGAGGCCTGGGCAGGTAAGCATCTCTGCCTTTTTTCTGTGATTTTTCAAAAAATTTTTTGGGAGGATTACTAAGTCCTCTTTTTGTGTCTGTGAGACTGGACTGTGTGGAAGACAGGGTGATGCTGGGAAACAGACTGGAAGCATCTGCCATCCAATCCACTACCTGCTTGCACTATTCTGGCTTCAAGTGTGGTGTCCTGCTCCCCCCTGAAAAGCGGGACAGAGAGATAGGTATTGTCGATGAGTGTGTTTGTTGTGCTCCCACAGCAGACCCAGTTTCACCTAGACCACGAACATGGCCTCTGCAGAATCAGCAACACATCCATTTCCCCGACCCTTACCTTGCACATTTTAAATGATCTACACAGCTAAGACCGGTATTATTACAGAATGGTCTTTTTGAATTGTCCCTGAAAGGATTTTTTCTTGAACGTGCAGGAACAAAGTCTTTAATGCATTCAATATATAATACACCTATGCTTACACTGCCACCGAACCCAAAATTATTTTAACAGTCTAAAAAAACTTGGCACTGAAAATTCAAAGAAACATGTGGTTCACTTATTATGCATCCAGACAATAATAGTTGAACGTTTTCGGTCCTTACTTGGACTTTCTTCAGAACAAACTATTTCAGCGGTGTGGATATCTCCTTAATTATATTGTCTCCGTGGGAGATAAAAATTGCCTGTTGCCTGGGTTTGATGCATATGGGGAACTGAGTGTCCACGTGGTATGTTAGCCCGAGTTCTGTACTGTGTGTCCGGTAAGAGGAGTCAGCACTTCTGTTTGCTGTGAGCTGCGTCGCTGTGGGTCTGCGCTGTATTGCCGGCAAGTGCTTCCTGGTTCTATTAGTAAGGATCTATGTCAGCAAACAGAAGCCCTGACTCCTCTTACCGGACACACAGTACAGAACCTGGGCTAACATACCACGTGGACACTTCGTTCCCCATATGCATCAAACCCAGCCCAGGCAACAGGCACGTTTTATCTCCCACTGAGACAATATAATTAAGGAGATATACACACACTGCTGAAATAGTTTGTTCTGAAGAAGGTCCAAGTAAGGACCGAAAACATTCAACTATTATTGTCTGGATGGATAATAAATTAACCACTTTTTTCTTTGAATTTTGAGTGCCAAGTTTTTTTAGCCTATTGAAAACTGGCAAGATACAATACTTGTGCACCAATAGCATTTCAACAACGGAGTGCCGTGTTTTTCTTATAAGGCCAAAATTATTTTAAGTTATGAGGGGTATTAGAAGGGGAAAGAATCTATTTCAAATGTCAGTTAAAGGATTATTTATTATACGTGGTGTGAGGTAGTGAAGGGAATCATATAGGAGGGTCATTATGTGTTCCCCAGGATGCGCATAGAGGCATAGTGAACCCTAAGGAACTTCACTCCCTCTTGGCTTTGACCCTCAGCTCTATTTAACTACCTTTTCTGTTTGTGCCCTGCACACTGTGTGTTCAGTGTCATTCCCTACACTCCTGTGACGCATAGTCACTTCTCAACGCCAAGTCATGAGAGAGGATAGTCAAGGAGTCTGATATTAAAAGCCAGAAGGGTACATCATAAACAGAAGGAAGAGACAAAGGTGCAATCCGGGAACGTTCCGAGGTCAGGATACCAGGACAATGGCGGATCAAAGCAGAATGGGTTAAACATGCTCTAGGTGTGCTGAACGCTTATGGAGAAAAACACACACACCAGAAGACTTCATACACTTGAAATTTATGTTAAGGACCTATAATTCTGCCCTTCACCTCGCCAAACAGACCTACTTCACCACCCTGATTTCCTCACTATCCAATAACTCCAAGAAACTTTTTGACACCTTTCACTCCCTCCTCAGGCCAAAAGCACAAGCCCCTATCACAGACATTTGTGCTGATGACCTTGCCTCCCACTTTATAGAGAAAATAGACAATATCCGTCAGGAAATCTGCTCCCAATCACCAAGTTCAGTGACTCTCATCCCTCCCTGCATTTCCTCTGGCTCACTCTCCACATTCGATCCCATCACAGAAGAAGAAGTCTCCAGGCTCCTCTCCTCTTCTCGTCCGACTACATGCACCACCAACCCCATTCCCTCACATCTCCTCCAGTCTCTCTCTCCAGTCATCACAACTCACCTAACTACAATCGTTAATCTCTCCCTCTCCTCTGGCATTTTCCCCTCCTCCTTCCAACACTCTATTATTACTCCATTACTAAAGAAACCCACCCTCGACCCATCCTGCACAAACAACTACAGACCAGTCTCCAATCTCCCCTTCATCTCTAAACTCTTGGAGCGACTGATATACTCCCGCCTTACCAGTTAACTCTCCACTCACTCCCTCCTAGACCCTTCACAGTCCGGTTTCCACCCCCTACATTCGACAGAAACTGCTCTGATCAAAGTGACCAATGACCTTCTGACAGCAAAACGTAATGGTGACCACTCTCTGCTCATTCTTCTCGACCTTTCTGCAGGTTTGGACACTGTTGACCACCCTCTCCTACTCTCTAGGCTCCAGTCACTTGGCATTAAGGACACTGCTCTCTCCTGATTCTCCTCCTATCTTTCTGACCGCTCCTTCACTGTTCTGTTCTCTGGCTCCACTTCATCTCCTCTTCCTCTCACTGTCAGGGTACCTCAGCGCTCAGTTCATGGCCCCCTTCTCTTCTCTCTCTACACGGCCCCAATTGGACAGACCATCAGCAGATTTGGCTTTCAGTACCATCTTTATGCTGACGACACACAACTATACACATCCTCCCCTGACCTTACCCCCGCTGTACTACAGAACGCCACTGACTGTCTGTCTGCAGTCTCCAACATCATGTCCGCTCTCTATCTGAAACTCAACCTCTCCAAAACTGAACTTCTTCTGCTCCCACCATCTACTAACCTCCCTAAATCTGACATTTCCCTCTCCGTGGGTGGCACCATAATAACACCCGGCAGCAGGCGCGCTGTCTGAGTGTTATGTTTGACTCCGATCTCTCCTTCAACTCCCATATACAATCTCTTGCCCGCTCATGCCGCTTACACCTAAAGAACATCTCTAGAATCCACCCTTTTCTCACCATGGAAACAACAAAAACCCTCACTGTCACCCTGATTCACTCCCGCATGGACTATTGTAATGCTCTATTAATTGGCCTCCCCCTCACTCAACTTTCCCCTCTCCAGTCCATCATTAATGCAGCAGCCAGGGTCGTCCATCTGGCTAATCGTTAATCGGACTCGTCCGCTCTTCACCAGTCGTTACACTGGCTGCCCATTCATTACAGGATACAATTCAAAGTACTTGTTCTCACCCACAAAGCTCTCCACAGTGCGGCACCCCCATACATCTCCTCCCTCATTTCTGTATATCGGCTTAACCGACCGCTGCGCTCTGCAAATGACTTTCAACTAAACTCTGCACTAATCTGTACCTCCCACTCCCGACTCCAAGACTTCTCCTGTGCTGCGCCAATCCTATGGAATGCTCTACCCCAAGATGTTAGGACCATCCACAATTTGCATAGTTTTAGGCGCTCGCTCAAAACACATTTGTTCAGAGCGACCTATCACATTCAGTAATCAAAGTTATGTTATGTTTGTGTGTGTGTGTAGCCCAATTCACTATCCCCATCTATCCCCCACCCCCTGAAGATGGCTGGACCATCATTGTAAATACATCATTGTAAATACACACCTGTACTTTGTATCTCCCCCACCTCATTGTAGATTGTAAGCTCTCACGAGCAGGGTCGTTTTATTTCGCTTTAATTATTGTATTGTTAACGTTGTTACTGTTTGTGTTTGAAACTGTTAAACTAAAGCGCTGCGGAATATGTTGGCGCTATATAAATAAAGATTATTATTATTAAACAGACTCATGGTCAGAATGAGGTGCATGATCAGGCAACAAAAGATCTACAAACAGAACGCAAGTCACAGAGGGACAAACCACACAGTAGCTGAATGCATATCTGGATGACTGAGCTGTCAATCAAAGTACTAACATCTTCAGCACTCCCCGGTATTAGAATGGACAGCTGAGTCATCAGTAAAGGTACCGTTACACTAAACGACTTACCAACGATCACGACCAGCGATATGACCTGGCCGTGATCATTGGTAAGTCATTGTGTGGTCGCTGGGGAGCTGTCACACAGACCGCTCTCTCCAGCGACCAACGATCAGGGGAAAGACAGTTTCAACGATGCCGAAGTCCCCGGGTAACCAGGGTAAACATCGGGTTACTAAGTGCAGGGCCGTGCTTAGTAACCCGATATTTACCCTGGTTACCATTGTAAAAGTAAAAAAAAAAAACACTACATACTCACATTCTGATGTCTGTCACGTCCCCTGCCGTCAGCTTCCCGCACTGACTGTGTCAGCGCCGGCCGTAAAGCAAAGCACAGCGCTGATGTTTTGTGACTGGGGTTTTGTGACTCAGAGTCCTATCCAAGGACCCTTCTCCGGAATGCCACTATGACTAGTCATTCACTTTTCCTCAGGATCTTGATATTCCTGTCCTTAGGTCTCCTCCCACTGTAGATCACCCCTGCTCTCTTCACTCTCCAAACCCTATCTGACTAATTACAGTAAGCAGTCATTTGCCCTAACACTAAATCCCTCCCAATATGGGCTAGTCCCAAACATTAACTCTATGCTATCTTACGCTATCGTCATTACTTAGATGACAGTCAGCTACCTATCTCTACACTACCTTTATCACCGTATATTCTCGAGTATAAGCCGACCCGAGTATAAGCCGACCCCCCTAATTTTGCCACAAAAAACTGGGAAAACTTATTGACTCGAGTATAAGCCTAGGGTGGAAAATGCAGCAGCTACCGGTGAATTTCAAAAATAAAAATAGATGCTCCATACCGTTCATTATTGCCCCATAGATGCTCCATAGAAAGCTGTGCCATATGTAATGCTCTGCACCGTTCAATATTGCCCCATAGATGCTCCACATAAATCTGTGCCCCACATATAATGCTCTGCACCGTTCATTATGGCCCCATAGATGCTCCATAAAAATCTGTGCCCCATATAGAATGCTCTGCACTAGGGTTGAGCGAAACGGGTCGAACATTTTCAAAAGTCGCCGACTTTTGGCTAAGTCGGGGGTTTCATGAAACCCGATCCGACCCCTGTGCGGGGTCGGCCATGCGGTACGCGACTTTCGCGCCAAAGTCGCGTTTCAATGACGCGAAAAGCGCCATTTCTCAGCCAATGAAGGTAAACGCAGAGTGTGGGCAGCGTGATGACATAGGTCCTGGTCCCCACCATCTTAGAGAAGGGCATTGCAGTGATTGGCTTGCTGTCTGCGACGTCACAGGGGCTATAAAGAGGCGTTCCCGCCGACCGCCATCTTACTGCTGCTGATCTGAGCTTAGGGAGAGGTTGCTGCCGCTTTGTCAGAAGCAGGGATAGCGTTAGGCAGGGTCCATTAACCACAAAACCGCTTGTGCTGCAGCGATTTGCACTGTCCAACACCACCCTCGGTGTGCAGGGACAGTGGAAGTTTTTTTTTTTTTTTTTCCCCTCAGCGCTGTAGCTCATTGGGCTGCCCTAGAAGGCTCCCTGATAGCTGCATTGCTGTGTGTACGCCGCTGTGCAAACCAACTGCTTTTTTCAAAGCACAAATCCTCTTGTTCCTTCCTTTCTGCACAGCTATCTTTTTTGTTTGTCCACACTTTTTATTTCATTTGTGCATCAGTCCACTCCTTATTGCTGCCTGCCATACCTGGCTGAGATTACTGCAGGCAGGGAGATAGTAGCTGCCTGCCATACCTGGCTGAGATTACTGCAGGCAGGGAGATAGTAATTGTAGGACATTCCCTGTGGTTTTTTTTTTTTTTTTTTTGGTGGGAGATTAAGATTGGCAATTTGGCATTTCTGCTAGAGTGCCATCCCTGTGTGTGCCATCTCTCTCACATAGTGGGCCATAGAAAGCCTTTTCATTTTTCTGTATTTTTTTTTGTGGGGTGTATAAATTCTCCCTGATAAAAATACAGTGGGAGATTAATATTGGCCTTTGGGCTTGTGTGCCAGTCCTGAGTGTGCCATCTCTCTCACAAATAGTGGGCCATAGAAAGCCTATTTTATTTTTTTTGGGGTTTTATAAATTCTCCCTGAAAAAAAGGGAGATTAATATTGGCCTCTGGGCTTGTGTGCCAGTCCTGAGCGTGCCATCTGTGCCAGCCCTGAGCGTGCCATCTCTCTCACAAATAGTGGGCCATAGAAAGCCTATTTAATTTTTTTTTTGGTTTTATAAATTCTCCCTGAAAAAAAGGGAGATTAATATTGGCCTCTGGGCTTGTGTGCCAGTTGTGAGCGTGCCATCTGTGCCAGTCCTGAGCGTGCCATCTCTCTCACAAATAGTGGGCCATAGAAAGCCTATTTAATTTTTTTTTTTTGTTTTATAAATTTTCCCTGAAAAAAGGGAGATTAATATTGGCCTCTGGGCTTGTGTGCCAGTTGTGAGCGTGCCATCTGTGCCAGTCCTGAGCGTGCCATCTCTCTCACAAATAGTGGGCCATAGAAAGCCTATTTAATTTTTTTTTTGGTTTTATAAATTTTCCCTGAAAAAAGGGAGATTAATATTGGCCTCTGGGCTTGTGTGCCAGTTGTGAGCGTGCCATCTGTGCCAGTCCTGAGCGTGCCATCTCTCTCACAAATAGTGGGCCATAGAAAGCCTATTTAAATATTTTTTTGGTTTTATAAATTCTCCCAGAAAAAAAGGGAGATTAATATTGGCCTCTGGGCTTCTGTGCCAGTCCTGAGCGTGCCATCTGTGCCAGTCCTGAGCGTCCCATCTCTCTCACAAATAGTGGGCCATAGAAAGCCTATTTTTTTTTTTTGGGGGGTTTTAGAAATTCTCCCTGGAAAAAAAAAGGGAGATTAATATTGCCCTTTGGGCTTGTGTGCCAGTACTAAGCGTTCCATCTCTCTCTCTCTCTCTTAGTCAGTGGGCCATAGAACGCCTATTTTTGGTTTTATTTGTTTTCTAAATTCTCCCTGAAAAAATCATTTTATTTTATTTGGTTTCTAAATTCTTCCTGACAAAATCATATTTTTTTTATTATTTTTTTTTCTAAAGTCTCCCTGAAAAAAAAAAAAAAAACAGTGGGAGATTAATATTGGCCTTTCTGCTTGTGTGCCAGTCTTGACTCCTGGGTGCGTCATCTCTCAGTCAGTGGGCCATAGAACGCCTATTTTTGGTTTTATTTGTTTTATAAATTCTCCCTGAAAAAATCATTTTATTTTATTTGGTTTCTAAATTCTTCCTGATAAAATCATATTTTTTTTATTATTTTTTTTTCTAAAGTCTCCCTGAAAAAAAAAAAAAAAAAACAACCAAAAAAAACAGTGGGAGATTAATATTGGCCTTTCTGCTTGTGTGCCAGTCTTGACTCCTGGGTGTGCCATCTCTCTCTCTCTCTCCAATTGTGGTCCATAGAAAGCCTATATTTTTTTTCCTTGATTTGGGTTCCAAAATCTACCAGAGAAAATAACTCCATCAATCATTGGTAGAAAAATATTGGCCTCTGGGCTTGTGTGCCACTCCTGATTCCTGTGTGCATCATCTCTCAGTCAGTGGGCCATAGAACGCCTATTTTTGGTTTTATTTGTTTTATAAATTCTCCCTGAAAAAATCATTTTATTTTATTTGGTTTCTAAATTCTTCCTGATAAAATCATATTTTTTTTATTATTTTTTTTTCTAAAGTCTCCCTGAAAAAAAAAAAAAAAAAAAAAAAAACAGTGGGAGATTAATATTGGCCTTTCTGCTTGTGTGCCAGTCTTGACTCCTGGGTGCGTCATCTCTCAGTCAGTGGGCCATAGAACGCCTATTTTTGGTTTTATTTGTTTTATAAATTCTCCCTGAAAAAATCATTTTATTTTATTTGGTTTCTAAATTCTTCCTGATAAAATCATATTTTTTTTATTATTTTTTTTTCTAAAGTCTCCCTGAAAAAAAAAAAAAAAAAAAAAAAAAACAGTGGGAGATTAATATTGGCCTTTCTGCTTGTGTGCCAGTCTTGACTCCTGGGTGTGCCATCTCTCTCTCTCTCTCTCTCTCTCTCTCTCCAATTGTGGTCCATAGAAAGCCTATATTTTTTTTCCTTGATTTGGGTTCCAAAATCTACCAGAGAAAATAACTCCATCAATCATTGGTAGAAAAATATTGGCCTCTGGGCTTGTGTGCCACTCCTGATTCCTGTGTGCGTCATCTCTCAGTCAGTGGGCCATAGAACGCCTATTTTTGGTTTTATTTGTTTTATAAATTCTCCCTGAAAAAATCATTTTATTTTATTTGGTTTCTAAATTCTTCCTGATAAAATCATATTTTTTTTATTATTTTTTTTTCTAAAGTCTCCCTGAAAAAAAAAAAAAAAAAAAAAAAAAACAGTGGGAGATTAATATTGGCCTTTCTGCTTGTGTGCCAGTCTTGACTCCTGGGTGCGTCATCTCTCAGTCAGTGGGCCATAGAACGCCTATTTTTGGTTTTATTTGTTTTATAAATTCTCCCTGAAAAAATCATTTTATTTTATTTGGTTTCTAAATTCTTCCTGATAAAATCATATTTTTTTTATTATTTTTTTTTCTAAAGTCTCCCTGAAAAAAAAAAAAAAAAAAAAAAAAACAGTGGGAGATTAATATTGGCCTTTCTGCTTGTGTGCCAGTCTTGACTCCTGGGTGTGCCATCTCTCTCTCTCTCTCTCCAATTGTGGTCCATAGAAAGCCTATATTTTTTTTCCTTGATTTGGGTTCCAAAATCTACCAGAGAAAATAACTCCATCAATCATTGGTAGAAAAATATTGGCCTCTGGGCTTGTGTGCCACTCCTGATTCCTGTGTGCGTCATCTCTCACTCAGTGGCCCATAGAAAGCATATAGTTTGTTACATTTGTTTTCTAAATTCTCCCTGCAAAAATCAATGTTTTTTTTTTGGGGGGGTTTCTAAAGTGTTCCTGAAAAAAATAAAAATAAAAAAAAAATAATAGTGTGACATTAATATTAACATTTGTGCTTCAGTGACAGTCCTGCGTGTGGGGCATCTCTCTAATTTGCAGCCACCAAAAAAAGAGTGTGTAACATTGGGCCTGATTTTCGCTGTGGTCTCACCAACCTGTAAAGGGGTAGCTAAATCATACTGAAGTTATAGCTCACCGTGTAAGTTGTGTGACTGCAACAAATAACGTTAGTTTGGCTACGTTTTTAAAACAATGAGGAAGTCTAGTGGAAGAGGTCGTGGCCGGGGGCGTTCATTGTCAGCTGGTAATGAGGGTAGTGGTAGTGGTGGAGCATCAGGTGGTCGTGGGGAAAAAAATATTGCACCTAAGTCTGGAGCTGTGGAGCCAGGTTCGTCGTCCGGCTACACAAGGCCTCGAACGCTCCCTTTTCTGGGATTAGGAAAACCGCTTTTAAAGCCGGAGCAGCAAGAGCAAGTTTTGGCTTATCTTGCTGACTCAGCCTCTAGCTCTTTTGCCTCCTCTCGTGAAACTGGTAAAAGTAAAAGCAGCGCGTCGTTAGTGGATGTTCACGGTCAGGGACAAGTCACTTCCTTGTCCTCTTCAGCAAAAACAACAACAGAGAAGAATGCAGCAGGCGACACAACGGGTTACTCCATGGAGCTCTTTACACATACCGTCCCTGGCTTAGAAAGTGAAGCAGTTAACAGTCCATGCCCATTACAAATTGAATCTGACATGGAGTGCACTGACGCACAGCCACAGCCAGACTACTATGCTGGTCCTTTGACTCAGACCACAACATTGCCCTCGCAGGGTGCTGATCAAGAATCAGACCCTGATGAGACTATGTTGCCCCATCACGAACGCTATACCACCGAACGACACGGTGACACAGACGAAGTTGCGCAGGAGGTACAAGAAGAGTTATTAGATGACCCAGTTCTTGACCCCGATTGGCAGCCATTGGGGGAACAGGGTGCAGGCGGCAGCAGTTCTGAAGCAGAGGAGGAGGAGGGGCCGCAGCAGGCATCAACATCGCCACAGGTTCCATCTGCCGGACCCGTATCTTGCCCAAAACGCGTGGCAAAGCCAAAACCTGGTGGAGGACAGCGTGGCCATCCGGTTAAAGCTCAGTCTGCAATGCCTGAAAAGGTATCCGATGCTAGAAAGAGTGCAGTCTGGCATTTTTTTAAACAACATCCAATTGATCAGCGCAAAGTCATCTGTCAAAAATGTTCTACTTCCTTAAGCAGAGGTCAGAATCTGAAAAGTCTCAATACTAGTTGCATGCATAGACATTTAACCACCATGCATTTGAAAGCTTGGACTAACTACCAAACGTCCCTTAAGGTTGTTGCACCCTCGGCCAATGAAGCTAGTCATCAACGCAACATCCCTTCCGGCAGTGTAGGACCACCATTTAGCGCACCACCTGCTGTATCTGTGCAGGTATCTTTGCCAGGCCAAAGCAGTCAGGGTCAGGGAATCACCAGTTTCGTAGTAGGAAACACTGCATCTAGGGCACCGGCGGCAACAATACCATCTCCCACCGTCTCTCAGTCTGCCATGTCCACCGGCACCCCCGCTAGTTCCACGATCTCCATCTCTCCAGTCCAGCTCACCCTACATGAGACTATGGTTAGAAAAAGGAAGTACTTAGCCTCGCATCCGCGTACACAGGGTTTGAACGCCCACATAGCTAGACTAATCTCGTTAGAGATGATGCCCTACCGGTTAGTTGAAAGCGAAGCTTTCAAAGACCTGATGGACTACGCTGTACCACGCTACGAGCTACCCAGTCGACACTTTTTTTCCAGAAAAGCCATCCCAGCCCTCCACCAGCATGTTAAAGAGCGCATCGTCCATGCACTCAGGCAATCTGTGAGCACAAAGGTGCACCTGACAACAGATGCATGGACCAGTAGGCATGGCCAGGGACGTTACGTGTCCATCACGGCACACTGGGTAAATGTGGTGGATTCAGGGTCCACAGGGGACAGCAAGTTTGGGACAGTTCTGCCTAGCCCACGGTCTAGTAAACAGTTGTCTGTAGCCGTTCGCACCCCCTCCTCCTCCTCCTCCTCCTCGTCCTCCTGCAGAAGCAAGAGCTCGTCCACAGACCGCAGTCGCACAAACACTCCATCCGCACCTGCCACTGTTGCACACCAGGTCTCCCATTATGGGGCAGCTACTGGCATACGTCAGCAGGCTGTATTGGCTATGAAGTGTTTGGGCGACAATAGACACACCGCGGAAGTTCTGTCCGAGTTCTTGCAGCAAGAAACGCAGTCGTGGCTGGGCACTGTAGATCTTGAGGCAGGCAAGGTAGTGAGTGATAACGGAAGGAATTTCATGGCTGCCATCTCCCTTTCCCAACTGAAACACATTCCTTGCCTGGCTCACACCTTAAACCTGGTGGTGCAGTGCTTCCTGAAAAGTTATCCGGGGTTATCCGACCTGCTCCTCAAAGTGCGTGGACTTTGCGCACATATCCGCCGTTCGCCTGTACACTCCAGCCGTATGCAGACCTATCAGCGTTCTTTGAACCTTCCCCAGCATCGCCTAATCATAGACGTTGCAACAAGGTGGAACTCAACACTGCACATGCTTCAGAGACTGTGCGAACAGAGGCGGGCTGTTATGTTTTTGTGGGAGGATACACATACACGGGCAGGCAGTAGGATGGCAGACATGGAGTTGTCAGGTGTGCAGTGGTCGAAGATTCAAGACATGTGTCAAGTCCTTCAGTGTTTTGAGGAATGCACACGGCTGGTTAGTGCAGACAACGCCATAATAAGCATGAGCATCCCCCTAATGCGTCTGCTGATGCAAAGTTTGACGCACATAAAGGATCAGGCGTCTGCACCAGAGGAAGAGGAAAGCCTTGATGACAGTCAGCGATTGTCTGGTCAGGGCAGTGTACATGACGAGGTACCGGGCGAAGAGGAGGTGGAGGATGAGGAGGATGATGGGGATGAGTATATTTTTAATGAGGAAGCTTTCCCGGGGGCACGGGAAATTGGTGGCGTGGCAAGGCCGGGTTCTGGTTTTTTGAGGGACACAAGTGACGTAGATTTGCCTGCAACTGCCCCTCAACCAAGCACAACCGCAGATTTGACAACGGGAACTTTGGCCCACATGGCGGATTATGCCTTGCGTATCCTCAAAAGGGACACACGCATTACAAAAATGATGAACGATGACGATTACTGGTTGGCCTGCCTCCTTGATCCTCGCTATAAAGGCAAATTGCAAAATATTATGCCACATGAGAACTTGGAACTAATATTAGCAACAAAACAATCAACTCTTGTTGACCGTTTGCTTCTGGCATTCCCTGCACACAGCGCCCGTGATCGTTCTCACACGAGCTCCAGGGGCCAGCAGACCAGAGGTGTTAGAGGGGCAGAAATCAGAAGTGGCGTTGGCCAGAGGGGTTTTCTGACCAGGTTGTGGAGTGATTTTTCTATGACCGCAGACAGGACAGGTACTGCAGCATCAATTCAAAGTGACAGGAGACAACATTTGTCCAGTATGGTTACAAACTATTTTTCATCCCTTATCGACGTTCTCCCTCAACCGTCATTCCCATTTGATTACTGGGCATCCAAATTAGACACCTGGCCAGAATTGGCAGAATATGCATTGCAGGAGCTTGCTTGCCCGGCAGCTAGTGTCCTATCAGAAAGAGTATTCAGTGCTGCAGGTTCAATACTAACAGAAAAAAGGACTCGTCTGGCTACCCAAAATGTAGATGATCTAACCTTCATTAAAATGAACCACAACTGGATTTCAAAATCTTTTGCCCCACCCTGCCCGGCTGACACCTAGCTTTCCTATGAAAAGGTCTTGCCTGTGGACTATTCTGAATGACTTTTCCAATCTCGTAATTTTCTTCACCTGATTGTCCAGCATACGACATGTTTCCACCTCACGAAATGGCCAAACTCCCCACACGGGGCCGTGCTATCGCCACTTTGCGCTTGGACCCTTGAGAGTGCTGTTTGTCTGAAGAGGTGGGTGTGGCCGCTTTTGGTCGACGGCACTGCCACTGGGTCCCTCATAGTACAATAAAGTGTCTCTGGCGGTGGTGGTGCGCACCCAACGTCAGACACACCGTTGTAATATGAAGGGCCCTGTGCCTGTACCGCCGGCCACAAGCCAGTTCCCCCCCCAGCTCAAACAGTGCTCTACCACTAGCAAAATTATCTCTCACAGCTTCACCAATGTGTAGTCTAGGCGCTGACATCCTTCAATGCCTGGCACTGACAATACCATTGTTTTGACATTTTTGTTATGTTAGGCCTTCGAAGCCTGTCTGCGGTCCCTTCTTTCTACAACTACTACACTGACCAGGCCACTGCTGGCCGTGTTACCCTGGAACCAATTTAAAAGTGCCTATAGTCAGCCCAATTTTGTTATGTTAGGCCTTCGAAGACTGTCTGCCGTCACTCCTTCCACTAGACTTCCACTGACCATACACTGCTGCCCATGTACCCCTGGAACCAATTTAAAGTGCCTACAGCCAGCCCAATTTTGTTATGTTAGGCCTTGGAAGCCTGTCTGCGGTCACTCCTTCCACTAGACTTCCACTGACCAGACCACTGCTGCCCATGTACCCCTGGAACCAATTTAAAAGTGCCTACAGCCAGCCCAAGTTTGTTATGTTAGGCCTTCGAAGCCTGTCTGCGGTCACTCCTTCCACTAGACTTCCACTGACCAGACCACTGCTGCCCGTGTACCCCTGGAACCAATTTAAAAGTGCCTACAGCCAGCCCAAGTTTGTTATGTTAGGCCTTGGAAGCCTGTCTGCGGTCACTCCTTCCACTAGACTTCCACTGACCAGACCACTGCTGCCCGTGTACCCCTGGAACCAATTTAAAAGTGCCTACAGCCAGCCCAAGTTTGTTATGTTAGGCCTTGGAAGCCTGTCTGCGGTCACTCCTTCCACTAGACTTCCACTGACCATACACTGCTGCCCATGTACCCCTGGAACCAATTTAAAAGTGCCTACAGCCAGCCCAAGTTTGTTATGTTAGGCCTTCGAAGCCTGTCTGCGGTCACTCCTTCCACTAGACTTCCACTGACCAGACCACTGCTGCCCGTGTACCCCTGGAACCAATTTAAAAGTGCCTACAGCCAGCCCAAGTTTGTTATGTTAGGCCTTGGAAGCCTGTCTGCGGTCACTCCTTCCACTAGACTTCCACTGACCAGACCACTGCTGCCCGTGTACCCCTGGAACCAATTTAAAAGTGCCTACAGCCAGCCCAAGTTTGTTATGTTAGGCCTTGGAAGCCTGTCTGCGGTCACTCCTTCCACTAGACTTCCACTGACCATACACTGCTGCCCATGTACCCCTGGAACCAATTTAAAAGTGCCTACAGCCAGCCCAAGTTTGTTATGTTAGGCCTTCGAAGCCTGTCTGCGGTCACTCCTTCCACTAGACTTCCACTGACCAGACCACTGCTGCCCGTGTACCCCTGGAACCAATTTAAAATTGCCTACAGCCATGTTTTATTATTTTAGGCCTTCGATGCCTGTCTGCGGTCACTCCTTCCACTAGGCCTCCACTGACCACACCACTGCTGCCCGTGTACCCCTGGAACCAATTTAAAAGTGCCTACAGCCAGCCCAATTTTTTTTATTTTAGGCCTTCGATGCCTGTCTGCGGTCCATTCTTTCAACTACTACTACACTGACCAGGGCACTGCTGCCCAAGTACCCCTGGAACCAATTTAAAATTGACTACAGCCATGTGTTAATATTTTAGGCCTTCGATGCCTGTCTGTGGTCACTCCTTCCACTAGGCCTCCACTGACCACACCACTGCTGCCCGTGTACCCCTGGAACCAATTTAAAATTGCCTACAGCCATGTGTGATTATTTTAGGCCTTCGATGCCTGTCTGCGGTCACTCCTTCCACTAGGCCTCCACTGACCACACCACTGCTGCCCGTGTAACCCTGGAACCAATTTAAAATTGCCTACAGCCATGTGTTATTATTTTAGGCCTTCGATGCCTGTCTGCGGTCACTCCTTCCACTAGGCCTCCACTGACCACACCACTGCTGCCCGTGTACCCCTGGAACCAATTTAAAATTGCCTACAGCCAGCCCAATTTTTTTATTTTAGGCCTTCGATGCCTGTCTGCGGTCCATTCTTTCAACTACTACTACACTGACCAGGGCACTGCTGCCCAAGTACCCCTGGAACCAATTTAAAATTGACTACAGCCATGTGTTAATATTTTAGGCCTTCGATGCCTGTCTGTGGTCACTCCTTCCACTAGGCCTCCACTGACCACACCACTGCTGCCCGTGTACCCCTGGAACCAATTTAAAATTGCCTACAGCCAGCCCAATTTTTTTATTTTAGGCCTTCGATGCCTGTCTGCGGTCCATTCTTTCAACTACTACTACACTGACCAGGGCACTGCTGCCCAAGTACCCCTGGAACCAATTTAAAATTGACTACAGCCATGTGTTAATATTTTAGGCCTTCGATGCCTGTCTGTGGTCACTCCTTCCACTAGGCCTCCACTGACCACACCACTGCTGCCCGTGTACCCCTGGAACCAATTTAAAATTGCCTACAGCCATGTGTGATTATTTTAGGCCTTCGATGCCTGTCTGCGGTCACTCCTTCCACTAGGCCTCCACTGACCACACCACTGCTGCCCGTGTAACCCTGGAACCAATTTAAAATTGCCTACAGCCATGTGTTATTATTTTAGGCCTTCGATGCCTGTCTGCGGTCACTCCTTCCACTAGGCCTCCACTGACCACACCACTGCTGCCCGTGTAACCCTGGAACCAATTTAAAATTGCCTACAGCCATGTGTTATTATTTTAGGCCTTCGATGCCTGTCTGCGGTCACTCCTTCCACTAGGCCTCCACTGACCACACCACTGCTGCCCGTGTACCCCTGGAACCAATTTAAAATTGCCTACAGCCAGCCCAATTTTTTTATTTTAGGCCTTCGATGCCTGTCTGCGGTCCATTCTTTCAACTACTACTACACTGACCAGGGCACTGCTGCCCAAGTACCCCTGGAACCAATTTAAAATTGACTACAGCCATGTGTTAATATTTTAGGCCTTCGATGCCTGTCTGTGGTCACTCCTTCCACTAGGCCTCCACTGACCACACCACTGCTGCCCGTGTACCCCTGGAACCAATTTAAAATTGCCTACAGCCATGTGTGATTATTTTAGGCCTTCGATGCCTGTCTGCGGTCACTCCTTCCACTAGGCCTCCACTGACCACACCACTGCTGCCCGTGTAACCCTGGAACCAATTTAAAATTGCCTACAGCCATGTGTTATTATTTTAGGCCTTCGATGCCTGTCTGCGGTCACTCCTTCCACTAGGCCTCCACTGACCACACCACTGCTGCCCGTGTAACCCTGGAACCAATTTAAAATTGCCTACAGCCATGTGTTATTATTTTAGGCCTTCGATGCCTGTCTGCGGTCACTCCTTCCACTAGGCCTCCACTGACCACACCACTGCTGCCCGTGTACCCCTGGAACCAATTTAAAATTGCCTACAGCCAGCCCAATTTTTTTATTTTAGGCCTTCGATGCCTGTCTGCGGTCCATTCTTTCAACTACTACTACACTGACCAGGGCACTGCTGCCCAAGTACCCCTGGAACCAATTTAAAATTGACTACAGCCATGTGTTAATATTTTAGGCCTTCGATGCCTGTCTGTGGTCACTCCTTCCACTAGGCCTCCACTGACCACACCACTGCTGCCCGTGTACCCCTGGAACCAATTTAAAATTGCCTACAGCCATGTGTGATTATTTTAGGCCTTCGATGCCTGTCTGCGGTCACTCCTTCCACTAGGCCTCCACTGACCACACCACTGCTGCCCGTGTAACCCTGGAACCAATTTAAAATTGCCTACAGCCATGTGTTATTATTTTAGGCCTTCGATGCCTGTCTGCGGTCACTCCTTCCACTAGGCCTCCACTGACCACACCACTGCTGCCCGTGTACCCCTGGAACCAATTTAAAATTGCCTACAGCCAGCCCAATTTTTTTATTTTAGGCCTTCGATGCCTGTCTGCGGTCCATTCTTTCAACTACTATTACACTGACCAGGGCACTGCTGCCCGTGTACCCCTGGAACCAATTTAAAATTGCCTACAGCCATGTGTTATTATTTTAGGCCTTCGATGCCTGTCTGCGGTCACTCCTTCCACTAGGCCTCCACTGACCACACCACTGCTGCCCGTGTACCCCTGGAACCAATTTAAAATTGCCTACAGCCATGTGTTATTATTTTAGGCCTTCGATGCCTGTCTGCGGTCACTCCTTCCACTAGGCCTCCACTGACCACACCACTGCTGCCCGTGTACCCCTGGAACCAATTTAAAATTGCCTACAGCCATGTGTGATTATTTTAGGCCTTCGATGCCTGTCTGCGGTCACTCCTTCCACTAGGCCTCCACTGACCACACCACTGCTGCCCGTGTACCCCTGGAACCAATTTAAAATTGCCTACAGCCAGCCCAATTTTTTTATTTTAGGCCTTCGATGCCTGTCTGCGGTCCATTCGTTCAACTACTACTACACTGACCAGGGCACTGCTGCCCAAGTACCCCTGGAACCAATTTAAAATTGACTACAGCCATGTGTTAATATTTTAGGCCTTCGATGCCTGTCTGCGGTCACTCCTTCCACTAGGCCTCCACTGACCACACCACTGCTGCCCGTGTACCCCTGGAACCAATTTAAAATTGCCTACAGCCAGCCCAATTTTTTTATTTTAGGCCTTCGATGCCTGTCTGCGGTCCATTCTTTCAACTACTACTACACTGACCAGGGCACTGCTGCCCGTGTACCCCTGGAACCAATTTAAAATTGCCTACAGCCATGTGTTATTATTTTAGGCCTTCGATGCCTGTCTGTGGTCCCTCCTTCCACTAGGCCTCCACTGACCTGTCTACTGCGGCCCGTGTACCCCTTGAACCAACCTAATAAAATATTTAAAAAATTAATTTGATTATAAAAAATAAGATCGTGTTGAGATCTCAAATGCAGACATTTTAACAATCAAAACAAACACACAACAAATATCTGGAACTGTACTACAAAGGTCCAACAGCTACAATTTCTTTCTCCTGCAAGAAGTTAACTGAAAGTTTTTTGGAGTTGTTAACACAGATATGGCATCCACCGAGTGTTGTCCTGTCGCGTCTCCTTTAAATTATTTCCAATAAGATGTTAAACTATTAATTTAATAAAATCAATAATTAAAAAAATAATTGAGTAAGTCAAAAGCACATTGCAAATAAACATTAATTACAAATCAAGAAGCATGGCGCGTCCGAGGGTGAGTAGATACCGAATAAGAATATAATCACCCTCGGACGCGCAATGCTTATTTACAACAGCCTTCCTTCCTAAGAATCAGCCCTTCCGTGGTGTAGAGAGAGGTTGTGTTACACTCCAAGGTGTTCCCCAGGTTGCCTTTCCTGAGCTTCGATCTTCCGGCTCTCGTTTAGTAGCTGTTGGAAACTACGCTGCATTAGGCCTACTAATTGTGTATGGGGTGTAGAGACAGGTTGTGTTACACTCCAAGGTTTTCACCAGGTTGCCTTTCCTGAGCTTCGATCTTCATGCTCTCGTTTAGTAGGTGTCGGAAAGTAGGCTGCATTAGGCCTACAAATTGGGTATGGGGTGGAGAGAGATGGTGTGTTACACTCCAAGGTGTTCCCCAGGTTTCCTTGCCATTGCTTCGGTCTTCCGACTCTCGTTTAGTAGTTGTAGAAAAGTACACAGCATTAGGCCTACAAAATGGGTATGGGGTGGAGAGAGATGGTGTGTTACACTCCAAGGTGTTCCCCAGGTTGCCTTTCCTGAGCTTCGATCTTCATGCTCTCGTTTAGTAGGTGTCGGAAAGTAGGCTGCATTAGGCCTAAAAAATGGGGAATGGGGTGGAGAGAGATGGTGTGTTACACTCCAAGGTGTTCCCCAGGTTTCCTTGCCATTGCTTCGGTCTTCCGACTCTCGTTTAGTAGTTGTAGAAAAGTACACAGCATTAGGCCTACAAAATGGGTATGGGGTGGAGAGAGATGGTGTGTTACACTCCAAGGTGTTCCCCAGGTTGCCTTTCCTGAGCTTCTATCTTCAGGCTCTCATTAAATTGTGGTTAAATGGAACAACTGCATTTGGCGTACTAGTTGGTTTGGGGCCTACTATCGGTGTCTGCCACTCCTTGCTGTTCTCCTGGTTTCCTGTCCTGAAATTCCATTTTCAGCCTCTCGTTAAGTAGTTGTTAATGTTAGACTGCATTTGGCCTACTAGTTGGGTTGGGGCCTACTATCGGTGTCTGCCACTCCTTGCTGTTCTCCTCCACTGAACAAAGCTGTGCCGCCTGTTTACTACGGTTGCCAATTTTGAACTGCATTTCGACTACTTACTGATTTGGCCCTACTCTCTGTGTCAGCCTCTCATTCCAGTTGTCCTCCACTGCAATGCCCCCTGGTTATTCCTGTGTTACCAATTTTGAACTGCATTTAGCCCACTTTCTTCTTTGGGCCTATATCTGTGTTTCCACTTCATCGTGCCCATTGCCCAGCCAGTGATAGATGAGTCTGCTGGTACATTGACCCATAACGCAACATTCCCCGTGCACGCTACACAACAACATTGTGACCCTGCTGAAAGTCAGGTTGCTCTTCCCGCATACCATACCACCTTACACGGGGACAAAGAGGAAGGTGCAGATGAAAGTGCAGGTTCCTTCATCAGGTGGGGGGAGGAATACTAGTTGGCGACGTCACTGGCACAGGGCCTCTCATAGTACGCAAAAGTGTTGCTGCCGGTGGGAGGCGCCCCCGCCGTGCAAACACACCGCTGTACTTTGAGGGGCCCTGTGCCAGTGCCAATGCCAACGAGTGGGCCCCCCCCTGCTTGCTCAGGATCACAGCACTTGCAAAGTTGAAATACTTACCTCTCCCTGCTCCACTGCCGTGACGTGGTCCAGATTTACTGGGCCCACTAATTACTTGAACCAGCCCTACCCCCCACAACTTTAGCCAAATGACCCCCAATTTCAAATGCCTTCCAATTATTTTAAGGTAAATTACGCTTGACAAGCTTCATTAAGAAGAATGGATGGTTTTGACATTAAAATGGGCACTCTAGGTGTTTTCCTGGCCCCCACTCACTGCCGACTATGCTGCCCCATTGACTTGCATTGGGTTTCGTGTTTCGGTCGATCCCGACTTTACGTCATAATCAGCCGATTTCACTCGACCCGACTTTGGACATAGTCGGGTTTCGCAAAACCCGGCTCGACTCTAAAAAGGTCAAGGTCGCTCAACTCTACTCTGCACCGTTCATTATTGCCCCATAGATGCTCCACAAAAAGCTGTGCCCCACATATAATGCTCTGCACCATTCATTATTGCCCCATAGATGCTCCTTATAAAGCTGTGCCCCATATATATTGCTCTGCACTGTTGATTATGGCCCCATAGATGCTCCATATAAAGCTGTGCCATATGGAATGCTCTGCACCGTTCATTATGACCCCATAGATGGTCCATAGAAAGCTGTGCCATATATATTGCTCTGCACCGTTGATTATGGCCCCATAGATGCTCCTTATAAAGCTGTGCCATATATATATTGCTCTGCACCGTTAATTATGGCCCCATAGATGCTCCTTATAAAGCTGTGCCCTATATATATTGCTCTGCACCGTTCATTATGGCCCCATAGATGCTCCTTATCAAGCTGTGCCCCATATATATTGCTCTGCATCGTTCATTATTGCCCCATGGATGCTCCTTATAATGCTGTGCCATATAGAATGCTGCTGCTGCTGCAATAAAAAAAAAATCACATACTCACCTCTCTTCGCTCAGGACGCCGGCGCTTTCAATATTTACCTGCTCCTCGTGCGGTTCCGTCTCCAGCACTGACGCTCAGCAGAGGGCGCGCACTGACTACGTCACCACGCCCTCTGACCTGAGCGTCACTGCTAGAGGACGCTGGAGACTGAGCTGCACCGGAGCGAGGAGCAGGTAAATATTGCGCAGCGCTACCCTTCCCTCCCCGTATACTTACCTGCTCCCGGAGCGGTCTCTGCTTCTCCCGGCGCTGCAGCTTCTTCCTGTATTGAGCGGTCACCGTTACCGCTCATTTACAGCAATGAATATGCGGCTCCACCTCTATGGGAGTTGGAGCCGCATATTCATGACTGTAATGAGCGGTACCATGTGACCACTCAGTACAGGAAGAAGCTGCAGCGCCGGGAGAAGCAGGGACTGCAGGGACCGCGCTGGCAGTAGGTAAGTATAACTAGACAGCCCCCGCTCCCCCTCCCCTGCCGACCCCTGGGTATGACTCGAGTATAAGCCGAGAGGGGGACTTTCAGCCCAAGAAAATGGGCTGAAAATCTCGGCTTATACTCGAGTATATACGGTACATTGTTTTACATTATCACATCCTACACTGTACATTACTTATAAAATCACTACACACTGCACAAAACCACATAGCATCATTGGATCTATATAAAAAGCAAAGCCACCATTTTCCTTGCATTGTACATTACTTATAATATCACTACACACTGCAAAAAACCACATTACAATATATACAAATATGTATGACATAATGCACATTTCACAATCCACATGATGTGATTGGTGTTTCCAGGCGTAGGAACGGTGCAGCACTGACCACCACCCTTAGGCTACTTTCACACATCAGGTTTTTTGCATCAGGCACAATCCGGCGAATGTTGGAAAAACTGCATCCGGCGCAGATTGTGAAAAACTGATGCGACGGATCCGTTTTTTTGATGGATCCGGCTAGCATATCTAGATTATTGGCAAAAAAAAAAATTTGGAGCATGCTCAGTTTAAAAAAACTGAATCCGGCTCCGAAATCCATCGGACCCGGCGCTTCTGGCTTTTTTGCCGGAGACAAAAAATGTTGCTATGGACGTTTTTTCCAGAAACTAGATACTGCAGGTGTCATCCGGCACTAATACAAGTCTATGGGAAAAAAAACGATCTGGCAGCAACATTCACCGGAACTGTTTTTTTTTAATTTAGCCGGATTTAGCCTGACAGTGAAAACCTGATGTGTGAAAGTAGCCTAGCACAGTGTATGAACTTTTGCACTCCTTTATATTTTTCTTATGAGTGTAAAGGTCTGCTTTTATATGAGTTTTAAATGTTGTTCTGTTTGCACATCATGAAAACAGAAATTGTTAAATTGTCTGCTATAAGGCCTGCCCAACTAGCATTAGATTACTCGCTGATAGGGTTGAGCGACTTTTAGTTTTTTAGGGTCGAGTCGGGTTTTGCGAAACCCGACTATCTCAACATTCGAGTCGAGTTGAATCGGCCGATTATCGCGAAAAGTCGGGGATCGACCGAAACACGAAATCCAATGCAAGTCAATGGGGGAGCATAGTCGGCCTTGAGTGGAGGCCAGGAAAACATGTACAGTGCCCATTTTAATGGCAAAAACATCCATTCTTGTTACTGAAGCTTGTCAATCTTAATTTACCTTATAATAATAGTAAGGCATTGGAAATTGGGGGTCATTTGGCTAAAGTTGTGGGGGGTAGGGCTGGTTCAAGTATTTAGTGGGCCCAGGAAATCTGGACCACGTCACGGCAGTGGAGCAGGGAGAGGTAAGTATTTCAACTTTGCAAGTGCTGTGATCCTGAGCAAGCAGGGGGGGTCCACTTGGCATTGGCACTGGCACGGGGCCCCTCAAAGTACGGCGGTGTGTTTGCACGGCGGGGGCGCCTCCCACCGGCAGCGACATTTTTGCGTACTATGAGGGGCCCTGTGCCAGTAACGTCGCCAACGAGTATCCCCCCCCCCACCTGATGAAGGAACCTGCACTTTCATCTGCACCTTCCTCTTTGTCCCCGTGTAAGGTGGTATGGTATGCGGGAAGAGGAACCTGACTTTCAGCAGGGTCACAATCTTGCTGTGTAGCGTGCACGGGGAATGTTGCGTTATGGGTCAATGTACCAGCAGACTCATCTATCACTGGCTGGGCAATGGGCAGGATGAGGAGGAAACACAGATATAGGCCCAAAGAATAAAGTGGGCTAAATGCAGTTCAAAATTGGTAACAGGACTAACCAGGGGGCATTGCTTTGTTCAGTGGAGGACAACTGTAATGAGAGGCTGACACAGAGAGTAGGCCCAAATCAGTAAGTAGTCTAAATGCAGTTCAAAATTGGCAACAGTAGTAAACAGGCGGCACAGCTTTGTTCAGTGGAGGAGAACAGCAAGGAGCGGCAGACACCGATAGTAGGCCCCAACCCAACTAGTAGGCCAAATGCAGTCTAACATTAACAACTACTTAACGAGAGCCTGAAAATGGAATTTCAGGACAGGAAACCAGGAGAACAGCAAGGAGCGGCAGACACTGTTAGTAGGCCCCAACCCAACTAGTAGGCCAAATGCAGTTGTTCCATTTAACAACGATTTAACAAGAGCCTGAAGATTAAAGCTATGGAGAGGCAACCTGGAGAACACCTTGGAGCGGAAGAAACCGTCTCTACAACCCAGACCCAACTTGTAGGCCTAATGCAGTGTTGTTTCAACAACTACTTAACACGAGCATGAAGATTGAAGCTATGGAGAGGCAACCTGGAGAACACCTTGGAGCGGCAGACACCGTCTCTACAACCCAGACCCAACTTGTAGGCCTAATGCAGTGTTGTTTCAACAACTACTTAACACGAGCATGAAGATTGAAGCTATGGAGAGGCAACCTGGAGAACACCTTGGAGCGGCAGACACCGTCTCTACAACCCAGACCCAACTTGTAGGCCTAATGCAGTGTTGTTTCAACAACTACTTAACACGAGCATGAAGATTGAAGCTATGGAGAGGCAACCTGGAGAACACCTTGGAGCGGCAGACACCGTCTCTACAACCCAGACCCAACTTGTAGGCCTAATGCAGTGTTGTTTCAACAACTACTTAACACGAGCATGAAGATTGAAGCTATGGAGAGGCAACCTGGAGAACACCTTGGAGCGGCAGACACCGTCTCTACAACCCAGACCCAACTTGTAGGCCTAATGCAGTGTTGTTTCAACAACTACTTAACACGAGCATGAAGATTGAAGCTATGGAGAGGCAACCTGGAGAACACCTTGGAGCGGCAGACACCGTCTCTACAACCCAGACCCAACTTGTAGGCCTAATGCAGTGTTGTTTCAACAACTACTTAACACGAGCATGAAGATTGAAGCTATGGAGAGGCAACCTGGAGAACACCTTGGAGCGGCAGACACCGTCTCTACAACCCAGACCCAACTTGTAAGCCTAATGCAGTGTTGTTTCAACAACTACTTAACACGAGCATGAAGATTGAAGCTATGGAGACGCAACCTGGAGAACACCTTGGAGCGGCAGACACCGTCTCTACAACCCAGACCCAACTTGTAGGCCTAATGCAGTGTTGTTTCAACAACTACTTAACACGAGCATGAAGATTGAAGCTATGGAGAGGCAACCTGGAGAACACCTTGGAGCGGCAGACACCGTCTCTACAACCCAGACCCAACTTGTAGGCCTAATGCAGTGTTGTTTCAACAACTACTTAACACGAGCATGAAGATTGAAGCTATGGAGAGGCAACCTGGAGAACACCTTGGAGCGGCAGACACCGTCTCTACAACCCAGACCCAACTTGTAGGCCTAATGCAGTGTTGTTTCAACAACTATTTAACAAGAGCATGAAGATTGAAGCTATGGAGAGGCAACCTGGAGAACACCTTGGAGCGGCAGACACCGTCTCTACAACCCAGACCCAACTGTAGGCCTAATGCAGTGCTGTTTCAACAACTACCTAACACGAACATGAAGATTGAAGCTATGGAGAGGCAACCTGGAGAACACCTTGGAGCGGCAGACACTGTCTCTACAACCCAGACCCAACTTATAGGCCTAATGCAGTGTTGTTTCAACAACTACTTAACATGAGCATGAAGATTGAAGCTATGGAGAAGCAACCTGGAGAACACCTTGGAGCGGCAGACACTGTTAGTAGGCCCTACCGAAGTAGTAGCCCCAATGCAGTTTTCAAATTCCTATAGGCTGAAATCCAGACTATTGACGCTCAGCTTTTTTCAGAGGAGGACAGCTGTATTGAGTGGCGCAGACAGACCCAGGTAGTAGGCCTTAAACAAAAAATTTGGCTCAATGCAGTTTAAAAAAGGTAACAGGGGTACACAGGCAGCATTGCTCTGGTCAGTGGAGGACAATTTCAATTATGGACCGCAGACAGACTTAGTACGCCTACAATTAAAAAAAGGATGCTCTATGCAATTTAAAATAGGTTCCAGGGGTACACGGGCAGCTGTGGTGTGGTAAGTGGAGGACTATTGGAAGGAGGGACCGCAGACAGGCTTAGTAGGCCTAACATAACAAAAGTAGGCTGTAGGCACTTTAAAATAGCTTCCAGGGGTACACGGGCAGCAGTGGTGTGGTCAGTGGAGGACTATTGGAAGGAGGGACCGCAGACAGGCTTAGTAGGCCTAACATAACAAAAGTAGGCTGTAGGCACTTTAAAATAGGTTCCAGGGGTACACGGGCAGCATTGGTCTGGTCAGTGGAGGACTATTGGAAGGAGGGACCGCAGACAGGCTTAGTAGGCCTAACATAACAAAAGTAGGCTCTATGCGCTTGGAATTATCTTGCAGGGGTGCACAGGCAGCATTGGTGTTGTCAGCGGAGGCCGATTGTAAGGAGTGTCTGACAGTTAGTACTCCCAAAAAATAAATAGATGTTAATGTCTCGCAATACAACAAAACAAAAAAACAAAAGGGTGGCATACTTAGGTACAGGGGTGGGCTCCTCTGCTGTGTTTATGACCTAGTAATTTGGCGCAAAGTATTTACTGGTGTAAATATAGGACACTGCCCCCGACTATTTTAAGTAGCATCATACATTGCAACACATTGGTATTGTCAGTGCCAGGCATTGAAGGATGTCAGCGCATAGACTAAACATTGGTGAAGCTGTGAGAGATAATTTTGCAAATCGTAGAGCACTGTTTGAGCTGTGGGGGGAGGAACTGTCTTGTGGCTGGCGGTACAGTCCCAGGGCCCCTCATGTTACAACGGTGTGTCTGACGTTGGTTGCGCGCCACCACCGCCAGAGACACTTTATTGTACTATGAGGGACCCAGTGGCAGTGCCGTCGACCAAAAGCGTGCACACCCACCTCTTCAGACAAACGGCACTCTCACGGGTGCTTGCGCCAAGTGGCGAGACCACGGCCCCGTTGGGGGAGTTTGGCCATTTAGGGAGGTGTAGACATGTCGTATGCTGGACAAACAGCTGCTGCAAATTACGAGATTGGAAAACTCAGTCAGAGCAGTCCACAAGCAAGACCTTTTCATTGGAAAGCTAGGTGTCAGCCGGGAAAGGTGGGGCAAAATAATTCGAAATCCAGTTGTGGTTCATTTTAGTGAAGGTGAGATCATCAACATTTTGGGTAGCCAGACGAGTCCTTTTTTCGGTTAATATTGAACCAGCAGCACTGAATACTCTTTCTGATAGCACACTAGCTGCTGGGAAAAGCAAGCTCCTGCAATGCATATTCTGCCAATTCTGGCCAGGTGTCTAATTTGGATGCCCAGTAATCAAATGGGAATGACGGTTGAGGGATGTAGGGATTCGAACTGAAATCTAAGAGTGGACCCTCTGGGTCGTGACTCTAGAGCCCCCGGGGTCGAGCGGACCAGATGGAGTCACCCCCTATACAGGGAGCGTTAGGAGCAGGACCTCGGGGGAATGGAGACACAACAGCTAGAGCCAAAGGGACGACCCAAGATAGAGACTACAGAGCTATTAGAATGACGGGGAATAATAGGAAAACAGGACTTAACTGATAAAGACAGGAACACAGGCGATGACGGGCAAGGCTGGACCACAGGACTTGGCAGGAGACGGCAGGAACACGGAACTTGGCAGGAGACGGCAGAAACACGGAACTTGGTGGAATACAGCGGGAACACGGAACTTGGCAGAAGACGGCAGGAACACGGAACTTGGTGGAAGACAGCAGGAACACGGAACTTGGCAGAAGACGGCAGGAACACGGAACTTGGTGGAAGACAGCAGGAACACGGAACTTGGCAGAAGACGGCAGGAACACGGAACTTGGTGGAACACAGCAGGAACACGGAACTTGGCAGAAGACGGCAGGAACACGGAACTTGGTGGAACACAGCAGGAACACGGAACTTGGTGGAACACAGCAGGAACACGGAACTTGGCAGAAGACGGCAGGAACACGGAACTTGGTGGAACACAGCAGGAACACGAAACTTGGCTCTACAAAACACTGAAACAAAGCGAAGACTGAGCAGGGAAACAGGAATGGCGAAAGGGAGCCTAGGACATAGGGACACTGACGGCAGACAGTGCACCTACAAAGCAAAGGCGTCTTACCTAGGGAGACGCCGGGAAGAAATACCCGATGGGCGCCGCCATGTTGGGGCGGAGCCACCGGGTCGCGACCTCCCAGAGGGCTCAGCGGCGGAGGAGACGCGACTGCGCATGCGCAGGGAGACTGGACGCCGAGAGCCGGCGAAGGAGGAAGCAGAGCGGCGCTGGACAGGAGAGCGAGTGCGCCGAGGGATGTGAGAAGCCGGGTAAGTATGCGCAGCGATCGTAACAGTACCCCCCTCCTTAGTCCCCCTCTTCTTAAGGCTAGAAAGGAATCTTTTCATGATGAGAGGAGCATTGATGTTCTCTCGAGGTTCCCAGGACCTCTCCTCAGGACCAAATCCCTCCCAATCAATCAAAAAGTAGGTTTTACCCCTGACTACCTTTTTGGCAAGAATATCTTTAACATTAAAGACTCCATCAGAAGTACAGAGCTGAGGAGAGGGAGAGGTAGCGGAGTGAAAGCGATTAAAGACTGCAGGTTTGAGAAGAGACACATGGAAGGCGTTGGGAATGCGCAAAGAGGCAGGCAGCTTCAACTTATAAGAGACATCATTAATGCGACTCAAGATGGGAAAAGGGCCAATATAGCGGGGACCCAGTTTGCAAGAGGGAATTTTAAGCTTGATATAGCGAGAGGAAAGCCAAACTTTATCACCCGGAGAATATGGCGGAGCATCCAAACGCCTCTTGTCAGCAAACTTTTTCATATTAAGGCTAGCTCTCTCAAGAGCCACCTTGGTCTCATTCCAAATTGTAGAGAATTCCCGGGACAAGAAATCCGCTGCCGGTACCCCCGAGGAAAGAGAAACAGGAAGAGGAACGTTCGGATGTTGACCATAGACTACAAAAAAAGGAGTTTTGGAGGAAGACTCGCTGGGAAGATTGTTATATGAGAATTCGGCCCAGGGGAGAAGAGAGACCCAGTCATCTTGGTGAGCATTGGAGAAATGTCGCAGATATGTAGTCAGAACTTGATTAACTCGCTCCACTTGTCCGTTGGACTGAGGATGATAGGCGGAAGAAAAGTCCAAGTTAACCTTCAATAGACTGCAGGGAGCTCTCCAAAAACGTGAGGTAAATTGTACTCCACGGTCTGAGACAATATGATGTGGAAAACCATGAAGACGGAAGATTTGGTGTAAAAAGATCTTTGCCAACTCAGGAGCGGAAGGCAGACCAGGTAAAGCGATGAAGTGAGCCATCTTAGAGAACCGATCTACAACAACCAAGATGACAGAGCAATTCGAGGAACAAGGTAGATCAGTGATGAAGTCCATAGCTATATGACTCCAAGGAACGGAAGGCACAGGCAGAGGATGCAGGAGACCGGAAGGAAGTTGCCTAGGGACTTTAATTTTTGCACAAGAAGGACAAGAAGCGATGAATTTGGTGACGTCTTGTCGGAGAGATGGCCACCAGTAGTACCGAGAGATCAGAGAAAGTGTCTTCTTGACTCCTACATGTCCTGCAATTTTGGAGGAGTGACCCCAACATAAAACTCTCTCCTTGTCTTGATTAGCCACAAGAGTCTTGCCAGGAGGAGTTGAGAACACTCTTAGAGGAGCAAGAGTGACGATCTTCGCAGGATCAATGATGTGAGCCGGAGAATCCTCAATGTCTTGAGGCTGAAAGGATCTTGAAAGAGCATCTGCCTTGACATTCTTATTTCCGGGTCGGAAATGAAGTTCAAATTCAAATCGTCCGAAGAATAAAGACCATCTGGCTTGTCGTGGATTTAGTCTTTGAGCAGACTGAATATAGGCCAGATTCTTGTGGTCTGTGTAAATGGTGAATGGATGAAGGGACCCTTCAAGGAGATAACGCCATTCCTCCAAGGCTAGCTTGATGGCCATTAGTTCTTTATCTCCTATAGAGTAGTTACGCTCAGGAGCGGAAAAGGTTTTAGAAAAAAAACCACAGGTCACCAAACGTCCGGACGAGGATCTTTGCAGAAGTACAGCTCCAGCTCCAATAGAGGATGCGTCGACCTCAAGGACAAACGGTCTATTAGCATCGGGACGATGAAGCACAGGGGCCGTAGCGAAACTTTGTTTAAGAGACAAAAAGGACTCTTCAGCCTCAGGGGTCCAAAGACTGGAGTTGACTCCCTTGTGAACTAGAGCAGAGATTGGCTTGGTCATAGAAGAAAAATGAGGAATAAATTGTCTATAGTAGTTGGCAAAGCCAAGAAAACGTTGGATTGGTTTTGTTCCAAGAGGACGGGGCCAATTCAGGACAGCAGAAACCTTCTCTGGATCCATCTCTAAGCCAGACCTTGAGACAATATATCCAAGGAAGGGAAGGGAAGATTGTTCAAAGACGCACTTCTCAATCTTAGCGAACAGATGATTCTCTCTTAGCCTTTGCAGAACACGACGGACATCTCGCCTGTGAGTGGAGAGATCTGGAGAAAAGATGAGAATGTCGTCAAGGTAAACTACGACTGAGGAGTAGAGAAGATCCCGAAATACATCGTTTACAAATTCCTGGAAAACCGCGGGGGCGTTGCAGAGACCAAATGGCATAACTAAATATTCGTAGTGACCGTCACGAGTATTGAAAGCAGTCTTCCACTCATCACCTGCTCGAATACGAACCAGATTGTATGCGCCACGTAGATCTAGTTTGGTAAAAATTTGCGCACCCCGAAGACGGTCGAAGAGTTCCGGAATGAGTGGCAGAGGATATTTGTTCTTCACCGTGATGTTGTTTAGGCCTCGATAATCAATGCAGGGACGGAGAGAACCGTCTTTCTTCTTAACGAAAAAAAACCCTGCTCCGGCCGGAGAAGAAGACTTGCGGATGAATCCTTTAGCAAGATTTTCTTGAATGTACTCAGACATAGCTTGAGTCTCAGCAGGAGAGAGAGGATAGATTCTGCCCCTGGGCGGATTAGTTCCAGGCACGAGATCTATGGGACAATCATAGAGACGGTGAGGCGGAAGCTCCTCAGCCTCCTTCTTGTTGAAGACATCAGAAAAAGCGCTGTAGACAGAGGGTAAGGCAGAAAAAGAAGAGGTAGGAGAATTAGAGGAAGATCCCACAGGACGCACCGGCAGCAGACAACGTTCCCGACAAAGCTCACCCCAGCGCAAGATATTACCATTGCGCCAATCTAAAATGGGCTCGTGGTTCCGTAACCAAGGAATCTAAGAGCATAGGATGAGACAGACCCGCTAAAACATAAAATGCAATTCTCTCCTTGTGCAGAGCCCCAACCTGAAGTTCCACCTCAAGTGTCACTTGAGTAATGGTCTCCTGTAAAGGTTTACCATCTACAGATGCAAGAATCACAGGAGCCTCTAAGGTTTTGACTGGAACGGAGAATTTCAAAACCTCTTCCAACCTGATAAAATTCCCTGCAGCGCCCGAATCCACATACGCATCCAGAGAAATGCCCTTGCCCGCAATATGCAACAGCACGGACAAAGTAAGGGGTTGAGAGGGATCACACACACCTAGGGAGGCCTCTCTTACCTGACCTAGGCGGAGGAGTTTTCCGGACGTTCAGGGCAAGAACGCAATAAATGAGCAGCACTCCCGCAGTAAAAACATAACCCCTGAGTGCGTCTCTCTTTACGACGTTGTTCAGACATCTTAAGACGGTCCACTTGCATAGGTTCCGGTGTGGACGCCTGAGAGGAAGCTCTAGGCTGTGGGCTGAGTGGCTTACGGGCGGCAGGAGAAGGACGAAGAAATCTCCGCTCGCGGGTGCGTTCTTGGAACCGAAGGTCAATGCGGGTAGCTAAAGAAATTAATTCCTCCAACACTGTAGGGGTGTCCCGACCAGCTAACTCATCCTTTATGCGCCCAGAGAGGCCCCGCCAGAAAGCACCTACCAAAGCCTCATTGTTCCAGCCCAAGTCAGAGGAGAGGGTGCGGAACTGAATAGCGTACTGGCCTACGGATAGCGATCCCTGCTGGAGAGAAAACAGCGCCTCAGTAGTAGAGACCAGACGTCCAGGTTCGTCAAAGACCAGACGGAAAGTCTCCAAAAATTCTGACAACCGGGAGACTAGGGGATCGTCTCGCTCCCAGAGTGGATTAACCCATGCCAAGGCGTCACCCTCCAGATGGGAAATGAGGAAAGCAACCTTGGACCGATCCGGTGGGTAATGCTGGGGCAGAAGCTCAAAATGAAGACGGCATTGGTTTAAAAATCCTCGGCAAGATTTAGGATCCCCATTGTACCAGGGCGGTTTAGCCAAGCGGGGTGGAGGATGAGAAGCAGGAGCAGAAGTAGAAGCGGCCGTCTGGATAGAAAGCAGCCGATCGTCTATTGAAGACATATAACTAAGTATATGGGCCTGGGTGTCACGCTGCTGAGCTAACTCTTGCTGTAAGCCAATGAGTAGAGCGGCGTTGCCAGGATCAGAGGGCAGGAGCGAAGACAAGCGAGAGTCCATAGCTTTCAAAGAGGACATTATTCGGGACTGATTCTCCCGCAAAAAGAGTAGTTCTTTTTGCGCAGCAGAGGCCCCAGCGGGGTCCATGGCCTTTGCTTACTGTAGGGATTCGAACTGAAATCTAAGAGTGGACCCTCTGGGTCGTGACTCTAGAGCCCCCGGGGTCGAGCGGACCAGATGGAGTCACCCCCTATACAGGGAGCGTTAGGAGCAGGACCTCGGGGGAATGGAGACACAACAGCTAGAGCCAAAGGGACGACCCAAGATAGAGACTACAGAGCTATTAGAATGACGGGGAATAATAGGAAAACAGGACTTAACTGATAAAGACAGGAACACAGGCGATGACGGGCAAGGCTGGACCACAGGACTTGGCAGGAGACGGCAGGAACACGGAACTTGGCAGGAGACGGCAGAAACACGGAACTTGGTGGAATACAGCGGGAACACGGAACTTGGCAGAAGACGGCAGGAACACGGAACTTGGTGGAAGACAGCAGGAACACGGAACTTGGCAGAAGACGGCAGGAACACGGAACTTGGTGGAACACAGCAGGAACACGGAACTTGGCAGAAGACGGCAGGAACACGGAACTTGGTGGAAGACAGCAGGAACACGGAACTTGGCAGAAGACGGCAGGAACACGGAACTTGGTGGAACACAGCAGGAACACGGAACTTGGCAGAAGACGGCAGGAACACGGAACTTGGTGGAACACAGCAGGAACACGGAACTTGGTGGAACACAGCAGGAACACGGAACTTGGCAGAAGACGGCAGGAACACGGAACTTGGTGGAACACAGCAGGAACACGGAACTTGGCTGGACAAAACACTGAAACAAAGCGAAGACTGAGCAGGGAAACAGGAATGGCGAAAGGGAGCCTAGGACATAGGGACACTGACGGCAGACAGTGCACCTACAAAGCAAAGGCGTCTTACCTAGGGAGACGCCGGGAAGAAATACCCGATGGGCGCCGCCATGTTGGGGCGGAGCCACCGGGTCGCGACCTCCCAGAGGGCTCAGCGGCGGAGGAGACGCGACTGCGCATGCGCAGGGAGACTGGACGCCGAGAGCCGGCGAAGTAGGAAGCAGAGCGGCGCTGGACAGGAGAGCGAGTGCGCCGAGGGATGTGAGAAGCCGGGTAAGTATGCGCAGCGATCGTAACAAGGGAGAACATCGATAAGGGATGAAAAATAGTTAGTAACCATACTGGACAAATGTTGTCTCCTGTCACTTTGAATTGATGCTGCAGTACCTGTCCTGTCTGCGGTCATAGCAAAATAACTCCACAACCTGGTCAGAAAACCCCTCTGTCTAACGCCACTTCTGATTTGTGCACCTCTAACACCTCTGGTCTGCTGCCCCCTGCAGCTCGTGTGAGAACGATCACCGGCGCTGTGTGCTGGGAATGCCTGAATCAAACGGTCAACAAGAGTTGATTGTTTGGTTGCTAATATTAGTTCCAAGTTCTCATGTGGCATAATATTTTGCAATTTGCCTTTATAGCGAGGATCAAGGAGGCAGGCCAACCAGTAATCATCATCGGTCATCATTTTAGTAATGCGTGTGTCCCTTTTGAGGATACGTAAGGCATAATCCGCCATGTGGGCCAAAGTTCCAGTTGTCAAATCTGCGGTTGTGCTGGGTTGAGGGGCAGTTTCAGGCAAATCTACTTCACTTGTGTCCCTCAAAAAACCAGAACTCGGCCTTGCCACGCCACCAATTTCCAGCGGCCCCGGAGAAGCTTCCTCATTAAAAAAATACTCATCCCCATCATCCTCCTCGTCCTCCTCATCCTGTTCGCCCGCTACCTCGTCCTGTACACTGCCCTGACCAGACAATGGCTGACTGTCATCAAGGCTTTCCTCTTCCTGTGCTGCAGACGCCTGCTCCTTTATGTGCGTCAAACTTTGCATCAGCAAACGCATTAGGGGGATGCTCATGCTTATTATGGCGTTGTCTGCACTTACCAGCCGTGTGCATTCCTCAAAACATTGAAGGACTTGACACATGTCTTGTACCTTCGACCACTGCACACCTGACAACTCCATGTCTGCCATCCTACTGCCTGCCCATGTATGTGTATCCTCCCACAAATACATAACAGCCCACCTCTGTTCGCACAGTCTCTGAAGCATGTGCAGTGTTGAGTTCCACCTTGTTGCAACGTCGATGATTAGGCGATGCTGGGGAAGGTTCAAAGACCATTGATAGGTCTGCATACGGCTGGAGTGTACGGGCGAACGGTGGATATGCGAGCAAATATGCGATAACCCCGGATAACTTTTCAGGAAGCACTGCACCACCAGGTTTAAGGTGTGAGCCAGGCAAGGAATGTGTTTCAGTTGGGAAAGGGCAATGGCAGCCATGAAATTCCTTCCGTTATCACTCACTACGTTACCTGCCTCAAGATCTACAGTGCCCAGCCACGACTGCGTTTCTTTCTGCAAGAACTCGGACAGAACTTCCGCGGTGTGTCTCTTGTCGCCCAAACACTTTATAGCCAATACAGCCTGCTGACGCTTGCCAGTAGCTGCCCCATAATGGGACACCTGGTGTGCAACAGTGGCAGCTGCGGATGGAGTGGTTGTGCCACTGCGGTCTGTGGACGAGCTCTCGCTTCTGCAGGAGGATGAGGAGGAGGAGCAGGGGGGGCGAACGCCTACAGCCAACTGTTTCCTAGACAGTGGGCTAGGCAGAACTGTCCCAATATTGCTGTCCCCTGTGGATCCTGCATCCACCACATTCACCCAGTGTGCCGTGATGGACATGTAACGTCCCTGGCCATGCCTACTGGTCCATGCATCTGTTGTCAGGTGCACCTTTGTACTCACAGATTGCCTGAGTGCATGGACGATGCGCTTTTTAACATGCTGGTGGAGGGCTGGGATGGCTTTACTCGAAAAGAAGTGTCGACTGGGTAGCTCGTAGCATGGTTCAGCGTAGTCCATCAGGGCTTTGAAAGCGTCGCTTTCAACTAACCGGTAGGGCATCATCTCTAACGAGATTAGTCTAGCTATGTGGGTGTTAAAACCCTGTTTACGCGGATGCGAGGATGAGTACTTCCTTTTTCTAACGAGAGTCTCATGTAGGGTGAGCTGGACTGGAGAGCTGGAGATCGTGGAACTAGCGGGGGTGCCGGTGGACATGGCAGACTGAGAGACGGTTGGAGATGGTATTCTTGCCGGTGCCCTAGATGCAGTGTTTCCTACTACGAAACTGGTGATTCCCTGACCCTGACTGCTTTGGCCTGGCAACGAAACCTGCACAGATACTGCAGGTGGTGCGGAAAATGGTGGCCTTACAGTGACGGAAGGGATGTAGCGTTGCTGACTAGCTTCATTGGCCGAGGGTGCTACAACCTTAAGGGACATTTGGTAGTTAGTCCAGGCTTGCAAATGCATGGTGGTTAAATGTCTATGCATGCAACTTGTATTTAGACTTTTCAGATTCTGACCTCTGCTTAAGCTAGTTGAACATTTTTGACAGATGACTTTGTGCTGATCAATTGGATGTTGTTTACAAAAGTGCCAGACTGCACTCTTTCTAGCATCGGATACCTTTTCAGGCATTGCAGACTGAGCTTCTTTAACCGGATGGCCACGCTGTCCTCCAACTGGTTTTGGCTTTGCCACGCGTTTTGGGCCAGATACGGGCCCGGCAGACGGAACCTGTTGCGATGTTGATGCCTTCTGCGCCCCCTCCTCCTCCGCTTCAGAACTACTGCCGCCTGCAGCCTGTTCTCCCAATGGCTGCCAATCGGGGTCAACAACTGGGTCATCTATGACCTCCTTTTCTATCTCATGTGCAACTTCGTCTGTGTTACCGTGTAAGCCGGTGGTATAGCGTTTGTGACGGGGCACCATAGTCTCATCAGGGTCTGATTCTGGATCAGTACACTGCGAGGGCAATGTGGTGGTCTGAGTCAAAGGAACAGCATAGTAATCTGGCTGTGGCTTTGCATCTGTGCACTCCATGTCCGATTCAACTTGTAATGGGCATGGCCTGTTAACTGTTTCACTTTCTAACCCAGGAACGGTATGTGTAAAGAGCTCCATGGAGTAACCCGTTGTGTCGCCTGACGCATCCTTCTCTGTTGTTGTTTTTGCTGAACAGGACAATGGAGCAACTTGTCCCTGAGCGTGAACATCCACTAACGACGCGCTGCTTTTACATTTACCAGTTTCAGAAGAGGAGGCAAAAGAGCTAGAGGCTGAGTCAGCAAGGAAAGCCAAAACTTGCTCTTGCTGCTCCGGCTTTAAAAGTGGTTTTCCTACTCCCAGAAAAGGGAGCGTTCGAGGCCTTGTGTAGCCAGACGACGAACCTGGCTCCACAGCTCGAGACTTAGGTGCTATATTGTTTTTCCCACGACCACCTGATGCTCCACCACCACAACCATCATTACCAGCTGGCAATGAACGCCCACGGCCACGACTAGGGTTGAGCGAAATGGGTCGGCAATTTTCAGAAGTCGACGACTTTTGGCAAAGTCGGGTTTCATGAAACCCGACCCGACCCCTGTGTGGGGTCGGCCATGAAGTCGGCGATCTTCTGAATCTGGAATCGGAATTCCGATACCGATTCCCGATATGTTTAAGATATCGGGAATTGGTATCGGAATTCAGATTTAAGTGTAAAATAAAGAATTAAAATAAAAAATATCGCCATACTTACCCTCTGACGCGCCCTGGTACTAAACGGGAACCTTCCTTCCTTAGAATCAGCCTTCCAGGACCTTGCGGTGACGTCGCGGTGACGTCGCGGCTTGTGATTGGTCGCGCGGCCGCCCATGTGACCGCTCGCGCGACCAATCACAAGCCGCGACGTCACCGCGACGTCACCGAAGGTCCTGGAAGGGCTGATTCTTAGGAAGGAAGGCTGCCGGAAAGAAGCAGGGCGCGTCCGAGGGTGAGTATATTCCTATTAGGTATATACTCACCCTCGTCACCGAAGGTCCTGGAAGGGTTGATTCTTAGGAAGGAAGGCTGCCGGAAAGAAGCAGGGCGCGTCCGAGGGTGAGTATATACCTAATAGGAATATACTCACCCTCAGACGCGCCCTGCTTCTTTCCGGCAGCCTTCCTTCCTAAGAATCAGCCCTTCCAGGACCTTCGGTGACGTCGCGGTGACGTCGCGGCGTGTGATTGGTCGCGCGAGCGGTCACATGGGCGGCCGCGCGACCAATCACAAGCTGCGACGTCACCGCGACGTCACCGCAAGGTCCTGGAAGGCTGATTCTAAGGAAGGAAGGTTCCCGGTTAGTACCAGGGCGCGTCAGAGGGTAAGTATGGCGATATTTTTTATTTTAATTCTTTATTTTACACTTAAATATGGATCCCAAGGCCTGAAGGAGAGTTTCCGCTCCTTCAGACCCTGGGAACCATTGGAAACCCAATGCACTGCATTGGGTTTCGAGTTTCGGCCGACCCCGACACCGACTTTTTTATAGGATCGGCCGATTTCACTCGACCCGACTTTTGAAAAAGTCGGGTTTCGTGAAACCCGACCCGATCCTATAAAAGTAAAGGTCGCTCAACCCTAGCCACGACCTCTTCCACCAGACTTCTTCATTGTTTTAAAAACGTAACCAAAGTAACGGTATTTGTTACTGTAAAACAACTTACAAGGTGAACTCACACTTCTGTAGGATTTAAATATCCGTTTATAGGTGGGTGAGACTGCAAGGAAAATCAGGCACAATGTTACACACTCGGTTTTCTGTGGCACAAAATGAGACAGATGCCACACACGCAGGACAGGCACTGAAGCACAAATGCCAATATTAATCTCCAACTATTTTTTTTTTTTTTTTTCAGGGAGAATTTAACCCCCCCCCCCAAAAAAAAAAACAGACACTAGGCTTTCTGTGGCCCACAATTTGAGAGAGATGGCACACACGACTGGCACAGAAGCACAAATGTCAATATTAATCTCCCACTATTTTTTTCCAGGGAGAATTTAAAAACAAAAAAAAAAAAAAACAGACACTAGGCTTTCTGTGGCCAACAATTTGAGAGAGATGGCACACACGACTGGCACTGAAGCACAAATGCCAATATTAATCTCCCACTATTTATTTATTTTCAGGGAGAATTTAACCCCCCCCTGCAAAAAAAACACTGGGCTTTCTGTGGCCCACAATTTGAGAGAGATGGCACACACGACTGGCACTGAAGCACAAATGCCAATATTAATCTCCCACTGTTTATTTTTTTTCAGGGAGAATTTAAAAACAAAATTAAAAAAAAAAGACACTAGGCTTTCTGTGGCCCACAATTTGAGAGAGATGGCACACACGACTGGCACAGAAGCACAAATGCCAATATTAATCTCCCACTGTTTATTTTTTTTCAGGGAGAATTTTAAACCCCCCCCCCAAAAAAAAACACTAGGCTTTCTGTGGCCAACAATTTGAGAGAGATGGCACACACGACTGGCACTGAAGCACAAATGCCAATATTAATCTCCCACTATTTATTTTTTTTCAGGGAGAATTTAAAAACAAAATTAAAAAAAAAAGACACTAGGCTTTCTGTGGCCCACAATTTGAGAGAGATGGCACACACGACTGGCACAGAAGGACAAATGCCAATATTAATCTCCCACTATTTATTTTTTTTCAGGGAGAATTTTAAACCCCCCCCCCCAAAAAAAAAACACTAGGCTTTCTGTGGCCAACAATTTGAGAGAGATGGCACACACGACTGGCACTGAAGCACAAATGCCAATATTAATCTCCAAGAAAAAACAGCAAAACGAGGCAGAGCTTCTTTCCTGCCTAGGCCTCTAAACAAATGCAGTGGACCCATGTGGTTGAGATGAAGACTACACAGGTGCAGCATAACCGATGAGGCAGCCACTATCAATCTACCAAACTAATGGAGGGGGTGGCTGCTTGGCACATTGCTGCACATAAAAGACTTGTATGTGGCGCTGTTCACACAATGGAGATGCACAGCATCCAGGCAAGCCTAGTAGTGACACCCTTCTATTAGATCAGGCGGGCCTGCCCAGCGCTATCCAAATGCACCCCATGTGAACAGACACCACAGTTTACAAGACAAAAATGGGCCCCACTGCACCCCGAAAAAAAGTGCAAAAAACACACAAAAAAATTATATAAAAATTTTTTTGTGAGGTATTAGTTTATACTTTGGCCAAAATACGCAAGCTCATAACCCGCGTCAAGAGTCCCCACGCTTACGAGTTCTAATTCTAAACAGCAAGAGCACAAGCTCTGCCTCGTTTTGCTGTTTTTTCTATTTTTTGGAGGATCTCTGAATCCTCTTCTTGTGCTCTTGCTGTTTAGAATTAGGACTCGTAAGCGTGGGGACCCTTGACGCGGGTTACGAGCTAATAGAAGGGTGTCACTACTAGGCTTGCCTGGATGCTGTGCATCTCCATTGTGTGAACAGTGCCACATACAAGTCTTTTATGTGCAGCAATGTGCCAAGCAGCCACCCCCTCCATTAGTTTGGTAGGTTGAGAGTGGCTGCCTCATCGGTTATGCTGCACCTGTGTAGTCTCCATCTTAACCACATGGGTCCACTGCATCCTGATAGTGCATTTGTTTAGAGGCCTAGGCAGGTAAGAAGCTCTGCCTCGTTTTACTGTTTTTTCTATTTTTTGGAGGATCTCTGAATCCTCTTCTTTTGCTCTTGCTGTTTAGAATTAGGACTCGTAAGCGTGGGGACCCTTGACGCGGGTTATGAGCTTGCGTATTTTGGACAAAGTATAAACTAATACCTCACAAAAAATTTTTTATATAATTTTTTTTTGTGTTTTTTGCACTTTTTTTCGGGGTGCAGTGGTTCCCATTTTTGTCTTGTAAACTGTGGTGTCTGTTCACATGGGGTGCATTTGGATAGCGCTGGGCAGGTCCGCCTGATCTAATAGAAGGGTGTCACTACTAGGCTTGCCTGAATGCTGTGCATCTCCATTGTGTGAACAGCGCCACATACAAGTCTTTTATGTGAAGCAATGTGCCAAGCAACCACCCCCTCCATTAGTTTGGTAGGTTGAGAGTGGCTGCCTCATCGGTTATGCTGCACCTGTGTAGTCTCCATCTTAACCACATGGGTCCACTGCATCCTGCATTTGTTTAGAGGCCTAGGCAGGTAAGAAGCTCTGCCTCGTTTTGCTGTTTTTTCTATTTTTTGGAGGATCTCTGAATCCTATTCCTGTGCTCTTGCTGTTCAATATTAATCTCCAACTATTTATTTATTTTCAGGGAGAATTTAAACCCCCCCCACCCCCCAAAAAAAAGACACAAGGCTTTCTGTGGCCCACAATTTGAGAGAGATGGCACACACGACTGGCACTGAAGCACAAATGCCAATATTAATCTCCCACTATTTATTTTTTTTTCAGGGAGAATTTAAAAACAAAAATAAAAAAAACAGACACTAGGCTTTCAGTGGCCAACAATTTGAGAGAGATGGCACACACGACTGGCACTGAAGCACAAATGCCAATATTAATCTCCCACTATTTATTTTTTTTCAGGGAGAATTTAACCCCTCCCCCCAAAAAAAAGACACTAGGCTTTCTGTGGCCCACAATTTGAGAGAGATGACACACACGACTGGCACAGAAGCACAAATGCCAATATTAATCTCCCACTATTTATTTTTTTTTCAGGGAGAATTTAAAAACCCAAAGAAAAAAAAACACTAGGCTTTCTGTGGCCCACAATTTGAGAGAGATGGCACACACGACTTGCACTGAAGCACAAATGCCAATACTAATTTCCCACTATTTATTTTTTTTCAGGGAGAATTTTAAAAACCCCCCAAAAAAACAAAAACACTAGGCTTTCTGTGGACAACAATTTGAGAGAGATGGCACACACGACTGGCACTGAAGCACAAATGCCAATATTAATCTCCCACTATTTATTTATTTTCAGGGAGAATTTAAACCCCCCCCCCCCAAAAAAAAAAAAAAGACACTAGGCTTTCTGTGGCCCACAATTTGAGAGAGATGGCACACATGACTGGCACAGAAGCACAAATGCCAATATTAATCTCCCACTATTTATTTTTTTTCAGGGAGAATTTTAACCCCTTAGCGACCGCCGATACGCCTTTTAACGGTGGCCGCTAAGGGTACTTAAACCACAGCGCCGTTAATTAACTGCGCTGTGGAAAAAGTGAATAGCGCCCCCCAGAGTCGGATTTTCTCTGGGGTCTCGGCTGCCGGGGGTAGCCGAGACCCCAGAGAACATGATTCGGGGGGTTTTTTACCGACCCCGCATTTGCGATCGCCGGTAATTAACCGTTTACCGGCGATCGCAAAAAAAAACAAAAACGCGATCTCTTTTTAATTTCTCTGTCCTCCGATGTGATCGCACATCAGAGGACAGAGAAAGGGGGTCCCAGATAGCCCCCGATACTCACCTATCTCCCCCGGTGCTCCTCGTGGCTCCCGGTGGGCGCCGCTATCTTCAAAATGGCGGCCGCATGCGCAGTGCGCCCGCCGGCCGCGCCCGGGAGAATCTTTGGGGTCTCGGCTGCCGGGGGTAGCCGAGACCCCAAAGAGCATGATCGGGGTCGATTTTACCGACCCCTGTTTTGCGATCGCCGGTAATTAACTGTTTACCGGCGATCGCAAAAAAAAAAATAAAGCAAAGTGTAATTCTCTGTCCTCTGATGTTATCGCACATCTGAGGACAGAGAAATAGGGGGATTCGGGGACCCTATCATACTCACCGGTGTCCCTGGGTCCTCCTGCTGCTCCTCCTGGCCGCCGGCATCTTCTGGGCAAAAGAAAATGGCGGGCGCATGCGCAGTGCGCCCGCCATCTGTCTCCATCTGCCGGCCGGCAGGAGAAGAGCAGTTGGGGCTAAAATTAGGGTTAGGGCTAGGGTTAGGGTTAGGGTAAGGGCTAGGGTTAGGGCTAGGGTTAGGGTTAGGGCTAGGGTTAGGGTTAGGGCTAGGGTTAGGGTTAGGGCTAGGGTTAGGGTTAGGGCTAGGGTTAAGGCTAGGGTTAGGGCTAAGGTTAGCGTTAGGGCTAGGGTTAGGGCTAGGGTTAGGGCTAGGGTTAGGGCTAGGGTTAGCGTTAGGGCTGGGGTTAGGGCTAGGGTTAGGGCTAGGGTTAGGGCTAGGGTTAGGGTTAGGGCTAGGGTTAGGGCTAGGGTTAGGGCTAAATTTAGGGTTAGGGTTGGGGCTAAACTTAGGGTTAGGGCTAAATTTAGGGTAAGGGTTGGGGCTAAATTTAGGGTTAGGGTTGGGGCTAAATTTAGGGTTAGGGTTGGCGTTAAATTTAGGGTTAGGCTTCTTTCACACTAACGTCGGTACGGGGCCGTCGCAATGCATCGGCCCGACATACCGACGCACGTTGTGAAAATTGTGCACAACGTGGGCAGCGGATGTAGTTTTTCAATGCATCAGCTGCCCAATCTATGTCCTGGGGAGGAGGGGGCGGAGTTACGGCCACGCATGCGCGGTCAGAAATGGCGGATGCGACATACAAAAAAAGTTACATTGAACTTTTTTTGTGCTGACGGTACGCCAAAACACTGATCCAGTGCATGACGGACGCGACGTGTGGCCATCCGTCACGATCCGTCGGCAATACAAGTCTATGGGCAAAAAACGCATCCTGCGGGCACATTTGCAGGATCCGTTTCTTGGCCAAAACGACGGATTGCGACGGATGCCAAACGACGCAAGTGTGAAAGTAGCCTTAGGGCTAGGGTTAGGGTTGGGGCTAAAGTTAGGGCTAGGGTTGGGGCTAAGGTTAGGGTTAGAGTTGGGATTAGGGTTAGGGTTTGGATTAGGGTTGGTATTAGGGTTAGGGTTGGCATTAGGGTTACGCTTGGGATTAGGGTTAGGTTTGGGATTAGGGTTAAGGTTAGGGTTGTGATTGGGGGTGTATTGGGATTAGGGTTAGGTTTGAGGTTAGGGTTGAAATTAGGATTAGGGGTGTGTTGGATTTAGGGTTTTGATTAGGGTTATGGTTAGGGTTGACATTAGGGTTGTTTTGGGGTAAGGGTTGTGATTATCGTTAGGGTTAGTGATTAGGATTATGAATCAGGTTGGGATTAGGGTTAGGGGTGTGTTGGGGTTAGGATTGGAGCTAGAATTGGGGGGTTTCCACTGTTTAGGTACATCAGGGGGTCTCCAAACACGACAGCCAATTTTGCGCTCAAAAAGTCAAATGGTGCTCCCTCCCTTCTGAGCTCTGCCGTGCGCCCAAACAGTGGGTTACCCCCACATATGGGGCATCAGCGTACTCGGGATAAATTGGACAACAACTTCTGGGGTCCAATTTCTCTTGTTACTCTTGTGAAAATAAAAACTTGGGGACTAAAAAATCTTTTTTGTGGAAAAAAAAAATATTTTTTATTTTCACGACTCTGCATTCTAAACTTTTGTGAAGCACTTGGGCATTCAAAGTTCTCACCACACATCTAAATAAGTTCCTTTGGGGGTCTAGTTTCCAAAATGGGGTCACTTGTGGAGGCTTTCTACTGGTTAGGTACATCAGGGGCTCTGCAAACGCAACATAACGCCCGCAGACTATTCTATCAAAGTCTGCATTCCAAAACGGCGCTCCTTCCTTCCGAGCTCTGCCGTGCGCCCAAACAGTGGTTTACCCCCACATATGGGGTACCAACATACTCAGGACAAATTGGAAAACAACATTTGGGGTCCAATTTCTCTTGTTACCCTTGTGAAAATAAAAACTTGGGGGCTAAATAATCTTTTTTGTGGAAAAAATTTTTTTTTTTTATTTTCACGACTCTGCATTCTAAACTTCTGTGAAGCACTTGGGCATTCAAAGTTCTCACCACACATCTAGATAAGTTCCGTGGGGGGTCTAGTTTCCAAAATGGGGTCACTTGTGGGGGATTTCTACTGCTTAGGCACATCAGGGGCTCTCCAAACGCAACATGGCGTCCGATCTCAATTCCAGACAATTCTACATTGAAAAAGTAAAATGGCACTCCTTCTCTTCCAAGCTCTGCGGTGCGCCCAAACAGTGGTTTACCCCCACATATTGGGTATCAGCGCACTCAGGAGAAATCGCACAACAACTTTTGTGGTATAATTTCTCCTGTTACCCTTGTGAAAATAAAAATTTTGGGGCAAAAAGATCATTTTTGTAGAAAAAATGCGATTTTTTTTTTCACAGCTCTACGTTATAAACGTCTGTGAAGCACATGGGGGTTCAAAGTGCTCACCACACATCTAGATAAGTTCCTTAAGGGGTCTAGTTTCCAAAATGGTGTCACTTGTGGGGGGTTTCCACTGTTTAGGCACATCAGGGGCTCTCCAAACGCGACATGGCGTCCAATCTCAATTCCAGCCAATTCTGAATTGAAAAAGTCAAACGGCGCTCCTTCACTTCCAAGTTCTGCGGTGCGCCCAAAAAGTGGTTTACCCCCACATATGGGGTATTGGCGTATTCAGGAGAAATTGCATAACAAAATTTATGGTTACATTTCTGTTTTTACACATGTGAAAATAAAAAAAATGGTTCTGAATTAAGATGTTTGCAAAAAAAAGGTAAATGTTCATTTTTTCCTTCCACATTGTTTCAGTTCCTGTGAAGCACGTAAAGGGTTAATAAACTTCTTGAATGTGGTTTTGAGAACCTTGAGGGGTGTAGTTTTTAGAATGGTGTCACACTTTGTTATTTTCTATCATATAGACCCCTCAAAATGACTTCAAATGTGATGTGGTCCCTAAAAAAAAATGGTGTTGTAAAAATGAGAAATTGCTGGTCAACTTTTAACCCTTATAACTCCCTAACAAAAAAAATTTTGTTTCCAAAATTGTGCTGATGTAAAGTAGACATAACATATCTCTCTGATTTAAGGGAATAAAAATACAAAGTTTGAATATTGCAAAATTTTAAAAATTTTCGCCATATTTCCATTATTTTCATAAATAATCGCAAGTAATATCGAAGAAATGTTACCATTAACATGAAGTACAATATGTCACGAAAAAACAATCTCAGAATCAGCGGGATCCGTTGAAGCATTCCAGAGTTATAACCTCATAAAGTGACAGTGGTCAGAATTGTAAAAATTGGCTCAGTCATTAAGTACCAAATTGGCTCTGTCACTAAGGGGTTAAACTCCCCCCCCCAAAAAAAAAACACTAAAAAAACACTAGGCTTTCGGTGGCCCACAATTTGAGAGAGATGGCACACACGACTTGCACTGAAGCACAAATGCCAATATTAATCTCCCACTATTTTTTTTTTTTCAGGGAGAATTTTAAACCCCCCCCAAAAAAACACTAGGCTTTCTGTGGTCCACAATTTGAGAGAGATGGCGCACACGATTTGCACTGAAGCACAAATGCCAATATTAATCTCCCACTATTTATTTGTTTTCAGGTAGAATTTAAACCCCCCCCCCAAAAAAAAAAAAAAAAAAAGACACTGGGCTTTCTGTGGCCCACAATTTGAGAGAGATGGCACACACGACTGGCACAGAAGCACAAATGCCAATATTAATCTCCCACTATGTATTTTTTAAAGGGAGAATTAAAAACCAAAAAAAAAAACATTATTGCAGACACTAGGCTTTCTGTGGCCCACAATTTGAGAGAGATGCCACACACGCAGGACTGTCACTCAAGCACAAATGCCAATCTTAATCTCCCACTTTTTTTTTGTTTCTGGGAGAATTGTCAAGAAATCAGGGCCAGTATTACACACTAGGCTTTCTGTGCCCCAAAATTGGAGAGACATGGCACACACAGGACTGGCACTCTAGCAGAAATGCCAATCTTAATCTCCCACTACTTTTTTTTGTTAGGGAGAATTGCCAAGAAATCAGGGCCAGTATTACACACTAGGCTTTCTGTGCCCCAAAATTGGAGAGAGATGGCACATACAGGACCGGCACTCTAGCAGAAATGCCAATCTTAATCTCCCACTACTTTTTTTTGTTAGGAAGAATTGCCAAGAAATCAGGGCCAGTATTACACACTAGGCTTTCTGTGCCCCTAAATTGGAGAGAGATGGAACACACAGGACTGGCACTCTAGCAGAAATGCCAAACTTAATCTCCCACTATTTTTTTTTTAGGGAGAATTAAAAAAAAAAAGGATTATAGACACTAGGCTTTCTGTGCCCCACAATTGGAGAGAGATGGCACACACGACTGGCACTCAAGCACAAATGCCAAGATTAATCTCCCACTATTTATTTTTTTTCAGGGAGAATTAAAAAAACAGGGACTGTCCTACAATTACTATCTCCCTGCAGTAATCTCAGTAAGGTATGGCAGGCAGCAATAACAAGGAGTGGACTGCTGCACAAATTAAATCAAAAGTGTGGACAAACAAACAAGATAGCTGTGCAGAAAGGAAGGAACAACAGGATTTGTGCTTTGAAAAAAGCAGTTGGTTTGCACAGTGGCGTACACACAGCAATGCAGCTATCAGGGAGCCTTCTAGGGCAGCTCAATGAGCTACAGCGCTGAGGAAAAAAAATGTAGCCTCCACTGTCCCTGCTAACAAAAGGTGGTGTTGGACAGTGGAAATCGCTACAGCACAAGCGGTTTGGGGGTTAATGGACCCTGCCTAACGCTATCCCTGCTTCTGACGAAGCCGCAGCAAACTCTCCCTATGCTCAGATCAGCAGCAGTAACATGGCGGTCGGCGGGAACGCCCCTTTATAGCCCCTGTGACGCCGCAGACAGCAAGCCAATCACTGCAATGCCCTTCTGTAAGATGGTGGGGACCAGGACCTATGTCATCACGCTGCCCACACTCTGCGTCCACCTTCTTTGGCTGAGAAATGGCGCTTTTTGCGTCATTGAAACGCGACTTTGGCGCGAAAGTCGCGTACCGCATGGCCGATCCCACACAGGGATTGGGTCGGGTTTCATGAAACCCTACTGTGCCAAAAGTCGGCGACTTTTGAAAATGAACGATCCGTTTCGCTCAACCCTACTCGCTGATACTAGGACCTCCACTTCCTCTTCCATGGATACAAGAATTGATCTGTAAACCAGCAGTGGACTCCGCGGTCATAACTGCGATCACAGCACTAACATCTCCTTTGGATATTAAATGCACGGCTCTCCTTTAAACGGCAGTAGACAATGCATAAGCCGCTGAATATCCAGTCTTTCTCACTATTTTAGATTCCACTGAAACGGACACTGTGTCCTTACATTCCCTAAACTTCTCTAACATGACTTCGGTACACTGAGGAAAGTCTTATCAACCGAAACGTCTGTTGTTTTTGTACAATTGTGGACGGCATTAAAATGATCTTCAAAGGATCCATTTGAGTGCCAGGTTTATTCTACTATATCACAGTGTCACACTCACGCCCTGTCTGGTGGGTGTGAGCTCGGGGGTTTGTGGCCCCACTGTGCCACAAACCAGACTACCCTGAAAGGGGCATGACTATGACAGCTGCCTGGGTTTTCACTGGAGCCTCTGATGGTGAGGTCAGGCTTGTGCAGCAGGCAGCTGCCAGGTGCTACTCCAGGGTGGTGTCTGGCTGTGGCTGCTAATCCCACTTGGGACACAGGAACACCAGGATTGGTGCGGGCATCAGGCAGGACTGGCAGAAGAGCACGGCTGGAACTCAGACAAGTAGGCTGGCATGGCAGAGAACACAGGGCTGGCAGAGACACGGCAGAGAACACATGGCTGGCAGAGAACACAGGGCTGGCTAGGATGGCAGGAAACACAGGGCTGGCTAGGACGGCAGGAAACACAGGGCTGGCTAGGACAGCAGGAAACACAGGACTGGCTAGGACGGCAGGAAACACAGGAATGGCTAGGACGGCAGGAAACACAGGACTGGCTAGGACGGCAGGAAACACAGGACTGGCTAGGACGGCAGGAAACACAGGACTGGCTAGGATGGCAGGAAACACAGGACTGGCTAGGACGGCAGGAAACACAGGAATGGCTAGGACGGCTGGAAACACAGGACTGGCTAGGACGGCAGGAAACACAGGACTGGCTAGGACGGTAGGAAACACAGGGCTGGCTAGGACGGCAGGAAACACAGGACTGGCTAGGACGGCAGGAAACACAGGACTGGCTAGGACGGCAGGAAACACAGGACTGGCTAGGACGGCAGGAAACACAGGACTGGCTAGGATGGCAGGAAACACAGGACTGGCTAGGACGGCAGGAAACACAGGACTGGCTAGGACGGCAGGAAACCCAGGACTGGCTAGGACGGCAGGAAACACAGGACTGGCTAGGACGGCAGGAAACACAGGACTGGCTAGGACGGCAGAAAACAGGACTGGCTAGGATGGCAGGAAACACAGGACTGGCTAGGACGGCAGGAAACACAGGACTGGCTAGGACGGCAGGAAACACAGGACTGGTTGATGTGGTATATGAAGGAACAGGTAGGGGCCTGTTCACACTGGAGGTGCAGGAACAGATATGAAATATGAAGGAACAGGTAGGGGCCTGTTCACACAGGAGGTGCAGGAAAGGAAACAAGCAGAAAGGAATGAGGTATGAAGAAACAGGTTGGGACCTGTTCACACAGGAGATGCAGGTACGGAAACAAGCCAGAAGGAAAGGAGCATGAAGGAACAGGTTGGGACCTGTTCACACAGGAAGAGACGTGCAAGACTGCAGATAGGAGCGGAAGAGCAGCAAGAGATAGCGTAGCAACAAAAGCTAAGCAGAGCGAAGCCACAAGGAATGTGGAGAGGAGCTGCAGCAAGAGATACTGCTGAAGCTAAGCAGAGTGGAACTGCAAGGATTGCGGAGAGGAGCTGCAGCAATAAATACTGCTGAAGCTAAGCAGAGTGGAACTGCAAGGATTGCGGAGAGGAGCTGCAGCAAGAGATACTGCTGAAGCTAAGCAGAGTGGAACCGCAAGGATTGCGGAGAGAAGCTGCAGCAAAAGATTACTGCAGCAACGGGAGCAGAGCAGAGTAGAATGGAGCAGAACCGCAGGAGTGCGGAGTAGAGATCAAGCCACAAAGCTACAGAGCAGGCAGAGCCGCAAGAGTGCGGAGCAGAAGCAGACTGAGAACACAAGGAAAGACACAGCAGGGAAGGAAGCCACAGACAAGGAGACCGAGATAAGACAAAGTACAGACAAGGCAATGGAAGAGGACACAAGGACAAAGACTCAGGGACCAGGATATTCTGCCTCCTGGAGGGCGGACAACAAGATCAAGGCAATAGCACAGAGAAAAGCCTCCAGAGAGGGAGTAACACAGAGCAAGACCTGGCAAACTCAGAAGCAAAACACAAACTGAGCTAACATATTGCACAGGCCCAGACCACAGGGTGGAGCTGCACTATATACTGGAGGCCTCTTGGTAATTGGTCAGGAACAGATTAGACAGATACACCTGATTCCTGTAAGAACCAGAGAGTTCAGGCGCCGCCCCCCTATACACACAGCCATGAGGCATGCAGAGAGCAGAGACACAGAACATGGAGCTGGCATGAAACAGAAACCACATCATGGCCTGGAGCAGTGGGTAAGAAAGTGTGAGAAATGAGAGGCCATGCCGTGATGCCAGCAGAGTTGTTACACACGGTTTGGGACCCTACCTGAGCAATCTTGCCTTGTGCAGGCGTGTACTATGGAGGACAGAGAATGAACTTCAGTCCAACAGAATAGCAAAATGGCCGACAGCACATGGGATAAGTGGATGCACGTCCTAGTTCCACTGGACCCCCATGAAAAGTGTACATACCAAGTAAACAATGAAGGACAGCATCCAATCCAGGTGAAAGTGTTCAAAAATGGATTCCTTTATTTGCCAAAGTGCAACGTTTCAACCCACATGGGTCTTTGTCAAGCATAAAATACATTGGTAATGGTGGGTTTTTATAGGGAGTGGATGTTGTGAATTCCGTTCTGGAGCTCCCTTCTGTGGTTGCTAATGGTATTTTTGTGAGTTCTGCCCTTGGGCTCCCTCTGGTGGTTTCGAGTGGAACTGCTGCTCCTTTAGGTAGCTGTAGCAGCTGCCTTCACTAATCGCCTTGCCTGGGTTTGTTATTTAAACCTGCTCTGGGCTTTTAGTCCATGCCTGCTGTCAATGTTCTTGGTTGGATTTGGTTCTCTCCTTGGAATTTTCATATGGCCAGTCCTTGTCTGCAAAAGATAAGTTTTTGCTAGTTTTTGTTTGTCCATTTGTTTGGACTCTATTGCTTTGCAAATATGTCTCTTTTTGTCCAGCTTGTCACTATGTCTTATTCAGGCTAGCTGGAAGCTCTGGGAAAGCAGATTTGCCCCTCCACACCGTGAGCTGTGAACTCTGCGTGGATTTTGTAGTTTTTATACTGACCGCACAGTAACCTTTTCTCTCTATCTAGTTTAGTATTGGCCTCCTTTGCTAAATTCTGATTTCATTTCTGTGTACGTCATTTCCCTCTCCATTGACAGTCAATATTTGTGAGGGGCTATCTTTCCTTTTGGGGTTTTTTTCTGAGGCAAGATAGCTTTCTATTTCCTTCTTAAGGGGTAGTTATTTCTTAGGCTGTGAAGAGGTGTCTAGGGAGAGTCAGGAACATCCCACGGCTATTTCTAGTGTTGTTGTTAGGATTAGGGACTGCGGTCAGTAGAGATACCACCTTCTCAGAGCTCGCTCCATGTTGCGTTTTAGCCACCAGGTCATATCAGTGTGGCCTCTTAACCACCAGGTCATAACAGTGGATTACCATCCACCAATCCCCACAAAGTAACCACCTACATAGTAAATATCTTTTAAAACAACACAACAATAAAGAGGTTGATAGTCCTGTGACAGGTTTCTCTCTGCAGGGGGTTGGCCTGTTCAACAAGAGCAGGTTTCAACCACCTAGTAATAACCACTTTGTAGAGGCATATATACAGTTGGTTGAGAGGGACTTTGGTAATCTTAAAAAGAAATTTAACAACCGTGACCGGCATAATTTGTCAATTGAGGAGAAAAAGGCAGTGGACAACCTCTCTAAAAACACTGCCATCACCATCAAGAGCGCCGACAAAGGTGGGGCGGTGGTAGTGATGGACAGCGATAAGTACAAGGCAGAAATTATGCGACAACTAACTGATAAGGAGGTTTATTGTAAATTGTCCAGTGACCCTACGGCCCGTTTTCAGGAGGAGTTGCGCTCTCTGGTCAGTGATGCCCTTCTTGAGGGCCTCATTGACCCGAAACTTTCAGATTTCCTTGTGGTTAAGTGTCCAGTCAGACCTTTAATATATGTATTACCTAAAATCCACAAGGATTATTTTAACCCACCGGGGCGCCCGATAGTGTCCGGTAGGGGCTCCATTTTCAATAAGGGGGCTATTTTCCTAGACAGTGTCCTTCGTGTATTTGCTATATCTGCTAAGTCCTATGTACAGGACACAAATGATTTCTTGGGTAAGATTGAGCAACTGTCTGTGACCTCCAGTAACATATTGGCATCTTTTGATGTCGTCTCGCTCTATACCTCCATTGAGCATGCCAGGGGCCTGGAGGCCGTTGGTGTGGTGCTATCGGGCTCGGGCATGGGACAGGACTGTGCACGGCTGGTCCTCTCGCTGCTGGAGTTCATCCTCAGGAGGAATAATTTCCTCTTTGGGGATGATTACTACCTGCAGCGTAGGGGTACCGCCATGGGGTCCAATGTGGCCCCCACTTATGCTAACATCTATATGGCGGTACTCGAGCACCGGCGCGTGTACAGTTCCAAATTTTGGGGCCATGTCCGGGCCTGGTGGTGCTACATTGACGACATTTTTGTTGTATGGAATGGCAACGAGAATGAGTTGCTTGAATTCCAGGGAGAACTTAATGGCATTTTTCCTGAACTGGATTTTACTTTGACATATTCATCAGAGCGGGTTCAATTTTTGGACACAATGGTATATAAGGAAGGGTCTGTTTTGAGGACGGATTTATTCGTTAAAGAGACCGATAGGAATAGTTTGCTGTGTTTTGACAGCCATCATCCGAGGAAAATGGTTGAGTCCTTGCCATGGAGCCAGATGGTTAGGGTTAGAAGAATAGTGTCAGATGAATCTTTACTTGACCCTAGACTGGACGATATGTGTAGGAAGTTCATGGACAGGGGTTACCCTAGCAGGGATGTGATGATTTACAAAAATAGAGTTAAAGAGGTGACACAACAGGAGTTCAGAAATAAGAGAACTAGGAATGCTGATAAACGTATACCCTTTGTTTCCACATTCAATACTGCTAGTGGCCAGATTAGTGGGATCGTGAGGAAGCACTGACAAATATAGAGCAAAGGTCTTCCCAATATAGCTGAATTCTCACAAACTCCCATTTTTTCATACAAACGTGGACGTAACCTTAAGGACAGACTAGTACACTCTGATATAGGCCCTGGTAAGGTTTCTGTACAAAGAACTCTGGGCCCTCCGAGGCAGGGGAATTTCCCCTGTCTCGGTTGTTCCTGCTGTAGTAACATGATTAAAGGGGATGTTTTTCATCGCCCCAGACAGAAAAGAGATAGCTATCAGAGGCAGATATACGTGTCTGTCTAGTTTCGTCATATATATGATAGTGTGCCCTTGTGGGCTGGTTTATGTCGGTGAGACAACAAAGGAGGTTAAGACATGTATTGGTAAACATAAGAGCACGATTAGAAATAAGATGTTGGAGTTACCTGTCCCTAAACATTTCTGTGACAATAATCATACCGTGAGTCAATTGAGATTTAGGGTGATTGATGGGGTGCCACCACCCAGAAGAGGTGGAGACCGTACTATGCTGTTGAAGCAAAAGGAATTGAGATGGATCTCCCGGTTAGGTTCTTTACAACCTGGGGGTCTAAATATTGAATATAATCTCCAAATGTGTGTATTGTGATTAGCTTTGAGATTATTACGTGGCCTAATCTAGGTATATGAATGTTTTTAATTGGTTTTATATTGTTTTTCTTTCTTTTTTCTTTTTTCTCTCTCGTTTTTTAGGTTTATATACATATACGGTCATGTTATAAGAAGATCTAAAGTTTGATGGCTTTTACGGGTGGAATATTAGACTTTGGGCACTGTTTAGTATGGATATTTTTTTTTTTCCCCTATGTGGTATTACCAGAGAACCCTGAACTCAACATGTGATCGATCACCTATATGAATCCACCCGCCTCAGTGTGACATATGATCCATTGATATGAATGTTTTATTAAGCTTTTTTGCCAGGTTGGCTAGGGGGCGCTCTCCCTGTGAGGAGGCGTCACCTTATAGCGTTGCATTTGTTGTGTGTCCTTTTCCATGTGTGCACCTACGCTATATAAGTTGTGGGGCCATGCACACCTGTACAATGACGTGGGGTGAATAGTCGCTGGATACTCTGTTTTAATACAGAGTGAGTATATGATCCGGGGTAGTCTGATACAAGTTCGGGGCGCATGCACGGTGATGCGGCAGTGGGCGTGCACTGTCTCCCTCACCGTGTTGCGTCACTGGTGATGGTGATGGCGATGTGATGGGTGGAGTGGTGTGTGCCTGCGCGCCGATACAGTGACTTGGAGCGCCGGCCCCCTGACGTAGTAGCAAGTTTATGGGTGTTGTTTATTTAAGGTAACACACACATGGCAGTGCCTTTGCAACCCAGCTCTCCTAGTGGTGCGGGGGTTTGTTTTGTACACATCATTAAATATACAGCGCGATATGAACCCGGTGCGCATGCGCAGTGGTGCGGCAGTGGGTGTACGCTGTCTCCCTCACTAAGTTGCGTCATCAGCGATGGCGCTGCGGTGGGTGGAGCTTAGTGGGTCCGCACGCCGGCACGCAGACATGAAGCATCGGCCATCAGACCTGGAGGCGTATGTATCGATTGAGTGGATTGGATGAGACACACTTGTGGCCGACATGTGCTGCTTTAGTGCAGCTCATCTATTGGTATGGAGATGTTTGTAAACATTACTGGTACAAGTGAAATGATTGGTGGTTGTAAGACATGATGCATGCTGGGTGCTGTGTGGGATTGGTACAACACAGGCAGGATGTGAAACGTTGCACTTTGGCAAATAAAGGAATCCATTTTTGAACACTTTCACCTGGATTGGATGCTGTCCTTCATTTTTTACAGAGAATGAACTTCAATCCAATATTGCAGCCAGCATGCAGCCAGTGGGTATGGAGAGGGTGAATCAAACACCCGAAACCCCCGCCTCTATGGCTGAAAATTGTTCCCTCCAAATTCAGGTGACAGAGTCCCTTTAAGCATGTTATGTCATAAACCTAATGGAAAAGGGAAAAATGTACTGGGTAGAAAGGAAAAATGAGCAATTGTAAGTACAAAGTGTTATATAATATGATGATTGCAATATATTAAAGGGGATATCGGTGACTTTCTGAAAAACAAAAAATGTGCTTATGCACTAACATGCACATTAATTAACGGGCGTGACTTCCAACTTCATTCTGATTGTCAGACAGATTCCCGCTGTCTAACTGTCCTGCCCCGTTAACAGAGCAGAGCTGAAAAGAATCCACAACTTTGTCGATGTGAAGTCAGCAAAGACAGTTGATTCCCAGGCAGGAGAGGTCTGTGATGCTCTGTGATGGGGTAGAATGGCGCTGTGCACAAAAGGCAGGTAAGTAGTAACTATCTGGTTTTTACTGCTTAGGCACATTTTTTGTTTTTCAGAAAGTTCCGTATATAAGTATATATGTGGACACGTTCACATGTTCAGTATTTGGTCAGTATTTTAAATCAGTGTCTGTAAGCTAAAACCAGGAGTGGGACAATCAGTGGAAAAGTCTAATAGAAATGGAACGCCCCAGCCAGGGCCTAAGGGTACTCGATAACGGGTCCGGTCGTCATTAAAGGGGTGGTCAAAGTGGCAGCGACCCGGTCCGTGGCCCTGGGCGTCCAAATCAAAAGAAAAGTCTTTAAAGGGGATATTAGAATAAGAAATGTTTGTGACCCCACCTGTGGTATTTGGTATGATTTCCCACAGGTGAAGCTGGGGTCCCCAGGGCTCTCGTTGTAGTAGGGACAGGTGGTAGGTGGTGGAGAAAGAAACAGAGGACACAAGTTGCAGTCTCTTTACCACTTTACTATTGCAAGGCAGCCACAGTCCAGGGTCCAGATTACGGGTGCTGGTGTGGTCTGTCCGGCCTGGAAGTGACTCAGGAATCACCCTAAACAGGTGGGGTTGGAAGCCTTCCACTATGTGCTATGTTGCAGTCCCTTGCTGCCTTAGGCGTCACAGAAGCTCCTCACGTTCTCTCTGTCCCCCTGGTTGGTAGGACACTACCCACATGACAGATAACTCAAGACTTTTCACAGGGTCTCTCAGATGACTCCGGGCTCTATCTGCTACTGTGTCTTCAGGTGTTACTGGTGGACTGGTGACTTGAAATCCAGCAGTCCGCCAGTTTCTGCCATGGGGCATGAAGTTACCCCAACAACCTCGGTCTTCCGGCTACCGGTATTCTGCACTTCAGCTTAGAAAGGAGCCCAGTCACAGCTCTCTTCCAGCTCCTCAGTTCTCCTGTGCTTCTCTTCCTTTTCCAGTCTCTACAGAATGTTCTGCTGCTCTTTCCTTCCAGGAGCTGTAGCACCACACGTTGTAGCATGACCCTAGCTTTCCTTTCTCTCCTCTCTCCTTCACTGTCTGCTACTGCCTCATTCCTCTCTGGTCTCCCTGGTCCAACTGCCTAACTCCTTGCCCAGGGCCAGAATATTCACTGCTCAAAAAATAAAGGGACCACTTAAACAACAGAATATAACTCCAAGTAAATCAAACTTCTGTGAAATCAAACTGTCCACTTAGGAAGCAACACTGTTTCACAATTCACAATGAATTTCACATGCTGTTGTGCAAATGGAATAGACAACAGATAGAAATTATTGGCAATTATCAAGACACACTCAATAAAGGAGTGGTTCTGCATGTGGGGACCACAGACCACATGTCAGTACCAATGCTTTCTGGCTGATATTTTGGTCACTTTTGAATGTTGGTTGTGCTTTCACACTCATGGTAGCATGAGACGGACTCTACAACCCACACAAGTGACACAGGTAGTGCAGCTCATCCAGGATGGCACATCAATGCAAGCTTTGGCAAGAAGGTTTGCTGTGTCTGTCAGCGTAGTGTCCAGAGGCTGGAGGGGCTACCAGGAGACAGGCCAGTACACCAGGAGACGTGGGGGGGGCAAAAGGAGGGCAACAACCAAGCAGCAGGACTGCTACCTCAGCCTTTATGCAAGGAGGAAAAGGAGCACTGCCAGAGCCCTGCAAAATGACCTCCAGCAGGCCAAAAATGTGCATGTATCTGCAAAAATGGTTAGAAACCGACTCCATGAGGATGGTCTGAGTGCCCGACGTCCACAGATGGGGTTGTGCTCACAGCCCAACACCATGCAGAATGCTTGGCATTTGCCACAGAACTCCAGGATTGGCAAATTCACCACTGGTGCCCTGTGCTCTTCACAGATGAAAGCAGGTTCACACTGAGCACATGTGACAGACGTGACAGAGTCTGGAGATGCCGTGGAGAGCGAACTGCTGCCTGCAACATCCTTCAGCATGACGGATTTGGCAGTAGGTCAGTAATGGTGTGAGGTGGAATTTCTTTGGAGGGCTGCATAGCCCTCCATGTGTTCGCCATAGGTAGCCTGACTGCTATTAGGTACCAAGATGAGATTCTCAGACTCCTTGTGAGACCATATGCTGTTGCGGTTGGCCCTGGGTTCCTCCTAATGCAGGACAATGCCAGACCTCATGTGACTGGAGTGTGTCAGCAGTTCCTGCAAGATGAAGGCATTGAAGCTATGGACTGACCTGCCCGTTCCCCAGACCTGAATCCGATTGAACACATCTGGGACATCATGTCTCGCACCATCCACCAATGTCACGTTGCACTGCAGACTGTCCAGGAGTTGGCGGATGCTTTAGTCCAGGTCTGGGAGGAGATTCCTCAGGAGACCATCCGCCACCTCATCAGGAGCATGCCCAGGTGTTGTAGGGAGGTCATACAGACACGTGGAGGCCACACACACTACTGAGCATAATTTTCTTCTTTTTACGCATTTCCACTCAAGTTGGATCAGCCTATAACTTCATTTTCCACTTTGATTTTGAGCATCATTCCAACTCCAGACCTCCCTGGGATATTAGTTGTGATTTACGTTGATTATTTGTAGGTTTTATTGTTCCCAACACATTCCACTATGTAATGAATAAAGATTTACAACTGGAATATTATATTCAGTGATATCTAGGATGTGGGATTTTAGTGTTCCTTTTATTTTTTTGAGCAGTGTATATTATATCTAGGGAAGCTCCCCTGAAACCGGGTTCAGGGCTCCCCCTTCTGGCCTTGAGTCAGAACAGTGTTGTATGTACTGATCATCTGATAAAGGGATCGTTCCTTGCTTCCAAGCATAACATTACTCTCCTCGTGAGGAAAGCAATGCCACTGTAACAACCGGTTACCTGGGGTGTTACACTTCCCCCCGTTAAATCCAGTACTCCTGGACTGGGAAAACAAAAACAACAATAACAGGTTACAGATGTTGCAAAACATTTTTGAAGTACAATTCAACAGGTTAAACAGGTATAAAACGTTTGCTTCCCTTTATGGGAGGTTATTACCTTTGAATGTTGCAAACATAGAAAAAATTGCAAAAAGTACAAACATTTTAAGTATTTCAACAGTGCAAACATTTTTAATGATAGGGTGTCCTAGTGCACCAATTATAACGATGCGGGGGTCACTTTCTAATCCCCCAACATAGGCTTGGGCGGGCTAAAAGGCATAACATCCAGATATTGACTGGATGGATATTGACCGTTTTTTCTTCGGTCTTAGGAAGCAAACAGGGTTCCACTCACGCTGCTGGCGCATGGTAAAACCAATAAGTGGCACCTTAAGAGGTGTCAATTAGTTAAAATGGAAAGTTTTCAGGTATTTCACCATTTATTACACTACTCTCCTTTAAATTTTAACAACATTCTTAAACCAGGTAACTAACTATAAACCACGACTGTCATTATCTGTTGGTTTTTGTTCTTTATTTTCTCTTCCAGGGCAGGTTTTCAGGTTTGCAACCTCCTGGTTGGGAACAGTGTACACTGGGTGTCACAACAGGTGACTCAATTGAAAACAGTCCAGCAACTGGAGTTTGTGTGGCCTGGGTTTGCCATTTACTCTCAGTGGCAACATCTAGATCAGCTCTCTGTACATCTTTTTACATTCAGGGCATAGTATCCCCTTTCACCATTATATCACTTTGTCTCCAGGATAAAGGTCATGGTATGGGTGTCCCTTTAAGAGATGCGATTCCACGTCTCTGCAGTTAACAACGAGTTCTGAAGGTTCTCCCCCTCTCTTATGAACCCCCATCCTCTCCCTAGGTTGAAAGAAATCATAGTTCCCTGTCTTATCTGTCCTCGATCCGCGGGTCTAGCTTTGCGGGACCAGGCTGTGGCTAGCATATTGCGCTCCTCCATAGCTTCCCACTTGACTCTGCGCTCTTTCTCCTCTGTGGCTAGCTTCAAGATCTGCTGCCGGCAGTATTCCTCCTTCTCCACAATCTCCATTTGGTTTGCCCCTGCCTGGGCCTACTCCGGGAATCCCATAAGGTCTGTCTTAGGGTGCCTTCAGTGTATGGCCTCCTCCTTCCTGCATGCCCCCAGGGACAAATGTTTGGGTATCACCGGGTCTGTCACTATACCCCCCAAGTCTGTCATGTGGTCCCAGGCCACTCTTGTAACTACCTGGCCAGGCGTTAGGGTTGGCAGGGTTCTAAGGGTCCCACCTGGGTCTCTGTTATGAACTGGTGGTTTAGGAGCAACATGGGATGAGCTCTGAAGGAGGTGGTATCTGTACTGACCTCAGTCCCTAAGCTCAACACAACACTAGAAGTAGCCGTGGGATGCTCCTGTCACTCCCTAGGCACCTCGTCACAGCCTGAGAACTAACTACCCCTAAAGATAGAAACAGGAAAACTATCTTGCCTCAGAGAAAATCCCCAAAGGATAGATAGCCCCCCACAAGTAATGACTGTGAGTGGAGAGGGAAAAGACATACACAGAATGAAACCAGGATGTAGCACAGGAGGCCAGTCTAGCTAGATAGATAAGACAGGATAGAATACTGTGCGGTCAGTATTAAAAACTACAAAAATCCACACAGAGTTTACAAAAATCTCCACACCTGACTAAAGGTGTGGAGGGTAAATCTGCTTCCCAGAGCTTCCAGCTTAACAGAATTAATACTAACAAGCTGGACAAAACATAGAATGCACAGAACGAATAAGTCCACAACATGTGGACAGAAAAGAGTAAAGCAAGTACTTAACTTTGCTGAACTGGTCAGGATATCAGGGAAATCCAAGAGAGATGTGAATCCAGCCAGGAACCATTGACAAGTGGCACTGGCTGAAGGGAAGAGCCAGGCATAAATAGCCGAGCAGAAAGACAATCAGTGGAAGCAGCTGCAGACTGCTAAATCCAAGGAGCAGCCATACCACTTAAAACCACCGGAGGGAGCCCAAGAGCAGAACTCACAAAAGTGCCACTTACAACCACCGGAGGGAGCCCAAGAGCGGAATTCACAACAGTACCCCCCCCTTGAGGAGGGGTCACCGAACCCTCACCAGAGCCCCCAGGCAGATCAGGACGAGCCAAGTGAAAAGCACGAACCAAATCGGCGGCATGGACATCGGAGGCAACAACCCAAGAATTATCCTCCTGGCCATAACCCTTCCACTTGACAAGATACTGAAGCCTCCGCCTCGAAAAACGAGAATCCAAAATTTTCTCAACCTCATATTCCAACTCTCCCTCAACCAACACCGGGGCAGGAGGATCAACCGAGGGAACAACGGGCACCACATATCTCCGCAACAAAGATCTATGGAAAACATTATGAATGGCAAAAGAGGCTGGAAGAGCCAAACGAAAAGACACAGGACTGATAATTTCAGAAATCTTATAATGACCAATAAACCGAGGCTTAAACTTAGGGGAAGAAACCTTCATAGGCACATGACGAGAAGACAACCAAACCAAATCCCCCACACGAAGCCGGGGACCAACACACCAACGGCGGTTAGCAAAACGTTGAGCCTTTTCCTGAGACAACGTCAAATTGTCCACCACATGAGTCCAAATCTGCTGCAGCCTGTCCACCACAGAATCCACACCAGGAAGGTCAGAAGGCTCAACCTGCCCAAAAGAAAAACGAGGATGAAAACCAAAATTACAAAAGAAAGGTGAAACCAAAGTAGCCGAACTAGCCCTATTATTAAGGGCAAACTCGGCCAACGGCAAGAAAGCCACCCAATCATCCTGACCAGCAGACACAAAGCATCTCAAATAGGTTTCCAAGGTCTGATTAGTTCGCTCAGTTTGGCCATTAGTCTGAGGATGAAACGCCGAAGAAAAAGACAAATCAATGCCCATCCTAGCACAAAAGGCCCGCCAAAACCTAGAGACAAACTGAGAACCTCTGTCAGACACAATATTCTCCGGAATGCCATGCAAACGAACCACATGCTGAAAAAACAATGGAACCAAATCAGAGGAGGAAGGCAACTTAGGCAAAGGTACCAGATGGACCATTTTAGAGACCGGTCACAAACAACCCAGATAACAGACATCTTCTGGGAAACAGGAAGATCCGAAATAAAATCCATGGAAATATGCATCCAGGGCCTCTCACGGACCGGCAAAGGCAAAAGCAACCCACTAGCGCAGGAACAGCAACGCTTGGCCCGGGCGCAAGTCCCACAGGACTGCACAAAAGCACACACATCGCGCAACAAGGAAGGCCACCAAAAGGACCTAGCAACCAAATCTCTGGTACCAAAAATCCCAGGATGACTGTTGTGAATTCTGTTGTCGAGCTCCCTCCTGTGGTCGTGAATGGTACTTCGGCGAGTTCTGTCTATGGGCTCCCTCTGGTGGCTATGAGTGAAGCTGCTGCTTCTGAGGTTTCTTACACAGGTGACGTGGCTTATCCTTTGGTTGGCTGCTCTATTTAACTCCTCTCAGATCGTTACTCCATGCCAGCTGTGAATGTTTTTGCATTCGTTCAGTTCGCTCCTGGATCTCTCTGGTGACCTGCCTTCTCCTGCAGAAGCTAAGTTCCTTATTGTCTTATTTTGTTCTCTGTTTTCTTGTCCAGCTGGTTTTCATGATTTTGTCTTGCTAGCTGGAAGCTCTGGGATACAGAGTGACCCCTCCGCACAGTGAGTCGGTGCGGAGGTCTTTTTTGCACACTCTGCGTGGTTTTTTGTAGGTTTTTGTGCTGATCGCAAAGTTACCTTTCCTATCCTCTGTCTATTTAGTAAGTCTGGCCTCCCTTTGCTGAAACCTGTTTCATTTCTGCGTTTGTGACTTTCATCTTTACTCACAGTCAATATATGTGGGGGGCTTCCTTTACCTTTGGGGAATATCTCTGAGGCAAGGTAGGCTTTATTTTCTATCTCTAGGGCTAGATAGTTCTTAGGCTGTGATGAGGCGCCTAGGTCTGGTCAGGAGCGCTCCACGGCTATTTCTAGTGTGTGTGATAGGATTAGGGCTTGCGGTCAGCAGAGCTCCCACATCCCAGAGCTTGTCCTGTATGAGGTTTAATTATCAGGTCATTCCGAGTGCTCCTAACCACCAGGTCATAACAGTACAGCTGGCCCAAAGTATTAATGCATCTCAATAGAAGGATAAGAGAACTTCTGAGACCATTTTTTTTTCTTTGCACTGTGTTTTGTCTTTCTTTTCCCCTAGACCTTTGGGTGGTTCAGGACACAGGTGTAGGTATGGACATTCAAGGTTTGTCCTCTTGTGTGGATCATCTCACTGCAAGGGTACAAAACATTCAAGATTTTGTGGTTCAGAATCCTATGTTAGAGCCTAGAATTCCTATTCCTGACTTATTTTCTGGGGATAGATCTAGGTTCTTGAATTTCAAAAATAATTGTAAACTGTTTCTAGCTTTAAAACCCCGCTCCTCTGGTGACCCCGTTCAACAGGTAAAAATCATTATTTCTTTGTTACGTGGTGACCCTCAAGACTTGGCATTTTCCCTTGCGCCAGGAGATCCTGCATTGCGTGATGTTGATGCGTTTTTTCTGGTGCTTGGATTGCTTTATGATGAGCCAAATTCAGTGGATCAGGCAGACAAAATCTTGCTGGCTTTGTGTCAGGGTCAGGATGAAGCGGAGGTGTACTGTCAGAAGTTTAGAAAGTGGTCTGTGCTTACTCAGTGGAATGAATGTGCCCTGGCGGCAATTTTCAGAAAGGGTCTTTCTGAAGCCCTTAAGGATGTCATGGTGGGATTTCCCACGCCTGCTGGTCTGAATGAGTCTATGTCTTTGGCCATTCAGATCGATCGGCGCATGCGTGAGCGCAAAGCTGTGCACAATATGGCGGTATTCTCTGAGCATAGGCCTGAGCCTATGCAGTGTGATAGGACTTTGACCAGAGCTGAACGGCAAGAACACAGACGTCGGAATGGGCTGTGTTTTTACTGTGGTGAATCCACTCATGCTATCTCCGATTGTCCTAAGCGCACTAAGCGGTTCGCTAGGTCTGCCACCATTGGTACGGTACAGTCTAAATTTCTTTTGTCCGTTACTCTGATTTGCTCTCTGTCGTCCTACTCTGTAATGGCATTTGTGGATTCAGGCGCTGCCCTGAATTTGATGGACTTGGAGTTTGCCAGGCGCTGTGGTTTTTTCTTGGAGCCCTTGCAGTATCCTATTCCATTGAGAGGAATTGATGCTACGCTTTTGGCCAAGAATAAGCCTCAGTACTGGACTCAATTGACCATGTGCATGGCTCCTGGACATCAGGAGGATATTCGCTTTTTGGTGTTGCATAATCTGCATGATGTGGTCGTTTTGGGGTTGCCATGGCTACAGGTCCATAATCCAGTGTTGGATTGGAAATCTATGTCTGTGTCCAGCTGGGGTTGTCAGGGGGTACATGGTGATGTTCCATTGCTGTCAATTTCGCCATCCACTCCTTCTGAAGTCCCTGAGTTTTTATCAGATTACCGGGATGTATTTGAAGAGCCCAAATCTGGTGCCCTACCTCCTCATAGGGATTGCGACTGTGCTATTAATTTGATTCCTGGTAGTAAGTTTCCTAAAGGACGTCTGTTTAATTTATCTGTGCCAGAGCACGCTGCTATGCGGAGTTATGTAAAGGAATCCTTGGAGAAGGGTCATATTCGTCCGTCGTCGTCACCATTGGGAGCAGGGTTCTTTTTTGTGGCCAAGAAGGATGGTTCTTTGAGACCTTGTATTGATTACGGCCTTCTTAATAAGATCACAGTCAAATTTCAGTATCCTTTGCCGCTGCTGTCTGATTTATTTGCTCGGATTAAGGGGGCTAGTTGGTTCACCAAGATAGATCTGCGTGGTGCGTATAATCTTGTGCGAATTAAACAGGGTGATGAATGGAAAACGGCATTTAATACGCCCGAGGGCCATTTTGAGTACCTGGTTATGCCATTCGGGCTTCCTAATGCTCCATCTGTGTTTCAGTCCTTTATGCATGACATCTTCCGAGAGTACCTGGATAGATTCATGATTGTATATTTGGATGACATTTTGGTCTTTTCGGATGATTGTGAGTCTCATGTGAAGCAGGTCAGAATGGTGTTCCAGGTCCTTCGTGCGAATTCCTTGTTTGTGAAGGGGTCAAAGTGTCTCTTTGGAGTTCAGAAGGTTTCATTTTTGGGTTTCATTTTTTCCCCTTCTACTATGGAGATGGACCCTGTTAAAGTTCAGGCCATTTACGATTGGACTCAGCCGACATCTGTGAAGAGCTTACAGAAGTTCCTGGGCTTTGCTAATTTTTATCGTCGCTTCATCGCTAATTTTTCCAGTATTGCTAAACCGTTGACTGATTTGACCAAGAAAGGTGCTGATGTGGTCAATTGGTCCTCTGCAGCTGTAGAGGCTTTTCAGGAGTTGAAGCGTCGTTTTGCTTCTGCCCCTGTGTTGTGCCAGCCAGATGTTTCGCTCCCTTTTCAGGTTGAGGTTGATGCTTCTGAAATTGGAGCAGGGGCTGTTTTGTCGCAAAGAAGTTCTGATGGCTCGGTGATGAAACCCTGTGCCTTCTTTTCTAGAAAATTCTCGCCTGCTGAGCGCAATTATGATGTGGGCAATCGGGAGTTGTTGGCCATGAAGTGGGCATTCGAGGAGTGGTGACATTGGCTTGAAGGAGCTAAACATCGTGTGGTGGTCTTGACGGATCACAAGAATTTGACGTATCTCGAGTCTGCCAAACGGTTGAATCCTAGACAGGCTCGATGGTCGCTCTTTTTCTCCCGTTTTGACTTTGTGGTCTCGTACCTTCCGGGCTCTAAAAATGTGAAGGCGGATGCCCTGTCTAGGAGTTTTGTGCCCGACTCTCCGGGTTTGTCTGAGCCGGCGGGTATTCTCAAAGAGGGGGTAATTTTGTCTGCCATCTCCCCTGATTTGCGGCGGGTGCTGCAAAAATTTCAGGCTAATAGACCTGACCGTTGCCCAGCAGAGAAACTGTTTGTCCCTGATAGATGGACTAGTAGAGTTATCTCTGAGATTCATTGTTCTGTGTTGGCTGGTCATCCTGGAATCTTTGGTACCAGAGATTTGGTGGCTAGATCCTTTTGGTGGCCTTCTTTGTCACGGGATGTGCGTTCTTTTGTGCAGTCCTGTGGGACTTGTGCTCGGGCTAAACCCTGCTGTTCTCGTGCCAGTGGGTTGCTTTTGCCCTTGCCGATCCCGAAGAGGCCATGGATGCATATTTCCATGGATTTTATTTCTGATCTCCCTGTTTCTCAAAAGATGTCGGTCATTTGGGTGGTTTGTGATCGCTTCTCTAAGATGGTCCATTTGGTACCCTTGTCTAAATTGCCTTCCTCCTCTGATTTGGTGCCATTGTTTTTCCAGCATGTGGTTCGTTTGCATGGCATTCCAGAGAACATCGTCTCGGACAGAGGTTCCCAGTTCGTTTCGAGGTTTTGGCGGTCCTTTTGCGCTAAGATGGGCATTGATTTGTCTTTTTCTTCGGCGTTCCATCCTCAGACTAATGGCCAAACCGAACGAACTAATCAGACTTTGGAGACATATCTGAGATGCTTTGTTTCTGCTGATCAGTATGATTGGGTGTCCTTCTTGCCTTTGGCTGAGTTCGCTCTTAATAATCGGGCCAGCTCGGCTACTTTAGATTCTCCTTTTTTCTGTAATTTTGGTTTCCATCCTCATTTCTCTTCAGGGCAGGTTGAGCCTTCGGACTGTCCTGGTGTGGATGCGGTGGTGGACAGGTTGCAGTAGATTTGGACTCATGTGGTGGACAATTTGACATTGTCCCAGGAGAAGGCTCAACATTTCGCTAACCGCTGGCGTTGTGTTGGTCCCAGACTTCGTGTTGGGGATTTGGTTTGGTTGTCATCTCGTCACGTTCCTATGAAGGTTTCCTCTCCTAAGTTTAAGCCTCATTTCATTGGGCCATACAAGATTTCTGAAGTTCTTAATCCTGTGTCATTTCGTTTGGACCTTCCAGCTTCTTTTGCCATCCATAATGTGTTCCATAGGTCGTTGTTGCGGAGATACGTGGCGCATGTTATGAACAGGTGATTCAGAACCACAATGGACCTAGTGGTTAAGAGCACACAAAGTGACCTGATAGTTACTAACATAGGACGAGCTCTGAGACGTGGAAACTCTGCTGACCGCAATCCCTAATCCTATCATACCACACTAGAGGTAGCCGTGGATTGCGCCTAACGCTCCCTATGCAACTCGCCACAGCCTGAGAAACTAGCTAGCCCTGAAGATAGAAAAATAAGCCTACCTTGCCTCAGAGAAATTCCCCAAAGGAAAAGGCAGCCCCCCACATATAATAACTGTGAGTTAAGATGAAAATACAAACACAGAGATGAAATAGATTTTAGCAAAGTGAGGCCCGACTTACTGAATAGACCGAGGATAGGAAAGATAGCTTTGCGGTCAGCACAAGAACCTACAAACAACCACGCAGAGGGGCAAAAAGACCCTCCGCACCGACTAACGGTGCGGAGGTGCTCCCTCTGCGTCTCAGAGCTTCCAGCAAGCAAGAAAAACCAATATAGCAAGCTGGACAGAAAATATAGCAAACAAAAGTAACACAAGCAGAACTTAGCTTATGCAGGATAGAGAGGCCACAGGAACGATCCAGGAGGAAGCAAGACCAATACTAGAACATTGACTGGAGGCCAGGAACAAAGAACTAGGTGGAGTTAAATAGAGCAGCCCCTAACGACTTAACCTCGTCACCTGAGGAGGAAACTCAGAAGCCGCAGCCCCACTCACATCCACCAGAGGAAGCTTATAGACAGAACCAGCCGAAGTACCACTCATGACCACAGGAGGGAGCTTGACCACAGAATTCACAACAGGCACCTATGGTTCCCTCCATTGATCCTCCTGCCCCGGTGTTGGTCGAGGGGGAGTTGGAGTATGTGGTGGAGAAGATTTTGGATTCTTGTGTTTCGAGACGGAAACTCCAGTACCTGGTCAAGTGGAAGGGTTATGGTCAGGAAGATAATTCCTGGGTTTTTGCCTCTGATGTTCATGCTGCCGATCTGGTTCGTGCCTTTCATTTGGCTCATCCTGATCGGCCTGGGGGCTCTGGTGAGGGTTCGGTGACCCCTCCTCAAGGGGGGGCTACTGTTGTGAATTCTGTTGTCGAGCTCCCTCCTGTGGTCGTGAATGGTACTTCGGTGAGTTCTGTCTATGGGCTCCCTCTGGTGGCTATGAGTGAAGCTGCTGCTTCTGAGGTTCCTTACACAGGTGACGTGGCTTATCCTTTGGTTGGCTGCTCTATTAAACTCCTCTCAGATCGTTACTCCATGCCAGCTGTGAATGTTTTTGCATTCGTTCAGTTCGCTCCTGGATCTCTTTGGTGACCTGCCTTCTCCTGCAGAAGCTAAGTTCCTTATTGTCTTATTTTGTTCTCTGTTTTCTTGTCCAGCTGGTTTTCATGATTTTGTCTTGCTAGCTGGAAGCTCTGGGATACAGAGTGGCCCCTCCGCACCGTGAGTCGGTGCGGAGGTCTTTTTTGCACACTCTGCGTGGTTTTTTGTAGGTTTTTGTGCTGATCGCAAAGTTACCTTTCCTATCCTCTGTCTATTTAGTAAGTCTGGCCTCCCTTTGCTGAAACCTGTTTCATTTCTGTGTTTGTGACTTTCATCTTTACTCACAGTCAATATATGTGGGGGCCTTCCTTTACCTTTGGGGAATTTCTCTGAGGCAAGGTAGGCTTTATTTTCTATCTCTAGGGCTAGATAGTTCTTAGGCTGTGACGAGGCGCCTAGGTCTGGTCAGGAGCGCTCCACGGCTATTTCTAGTGTGTGTGATAGGATTAGGGCTTGTGGTCAGCAGAGCTCCCACATCCCAGAGCTCGTCCTGTATGAGGTTTAATTATCAGGTCATTCCGAGTGCTCCTAACCACCAGGTCATAACAGATGACCAGCCAACACTGAACAATGAACCTCAGAAATTACCTTACTTGTCCATCTATCAGGAACAAACAGCTTCCCCACTGGACAGCGGTCAGGCTTATCAGCCTGAAATTCCCGAAGCACCCGCCGCAAATCAGGGGAGATGGCAGAAAGAAACACCCCTTCCTTAAGAATGCTACCCGGCTCAGGGACTCCCGGAGAATCAGGCAAAAATCTCCTAGAGAGGGCATCAGCCTTAACATTCTTAGATCCCGGAAGATACGAGACCACAAAATCAAAACGGGAGAAAAACAGGGACCATCGAGCCTGTCTAGGATTCAGCCGCTTGGCCGACTCGAGGTAAATCAGATTCTTATGATCAGTCAAGACCACAACGCGGTGCTTAGCTCCCTCAAGCCAATGTCGCCACTCCTCAAACGCCCACTTCATAGCCAACAACTCCCGATTGCTGACATCATAATTGCGTTCCGCAGGTGAAAACTTTCGGGAAAAAAAAGCACACGGTTTCATCAAAGAACCATCAGAATCCCTCTGAGACAAAACGGCCCCTGCCCCAATCTCAGAAGCGTCAACCTCAACCTGAAAAGGAAGAGAAACATCCAGCTGACGCAACACAGGGGCAGAAGTAAATCGGCGTTTAAGCTCCCGAAAGGCCTCAACAGCCGCAGAGGACCAATTCGCCACATCAGCGCCTTTCTTAGTCAAATCAGTAAGGGGCTTAACCACACTGGAAAAGTTGGCAATGAAACGGCGATAGAAATTAGCAAAGCCCAAAAATTTTTGAAGGCTCTTCACAGATGTGGGTTGAATCCAGTCATGAATAGCTTGGACCTTAACAGGATCCATTTCCATAGACGAGGGAGAAAAAATAAAACCCAAAAAAGAGACCTTCTGAACTCCGAATAGGCACTTAGACCCCTTCACAAATAAAGCATTATCACGAAGGATCTGGAATACCATCCTGACCTGCTTCACATGAGACTCCCAATCATCGGAAAAAATCAAAATATCATCCAAATATACAACCTTGAATTTATCAAGATAATTGCGGAAAATATCATGCATAAAAGATTGGAACACAGATGGAGCATTAGAGGGCCCGAATGGCATCACAAGGTATTCAAAATGGCCTTTGGGTGTATTAAATGCAGTTTTCCATTCGTCACCCTGTTTAATACGAATAAGATTATATGCCCCTCGGAGGTCAATCTTAGTAAACCAACTAGCCCCCTTAATCTGAGCAAACAAATCAGAAAGTAAAGGCAAGGGGTATTGGAATTTGACCGTGATCTTATTAAGAAGACGATAATCTATACAGGGTCTCAAGGAGCCATCCTTCTTAGCAACAAAAAAGAAACCCGCTCCCAATGGTGACGAAGACGGCCGAATATGCCCCTTCTCCAAAGATTCCTTAACATAACTCCGCATGGCGGCATGCTCTGTCACAGACAGATTGAAAAGTCGGCCCTTAGGGAACTTACAACCTGGAATCAAGTTAATAGCACAATTACAGTCCCTATGTGGAGGACGGGAACTGGACTTGGGCTCATCAAATACATCGTGGAAATCCGACAAAAACTCAGGGACCTCAGAAGAGGGGAAAGAGGAAATTGACATCAAAGGAACGTCACTATGTACCCCTTGACAACCCCAACTAGTCACAGACATAGATTTCCAATCCAGCACCGGATTATGTTCCTGTAACCATGGAAAACCCAGTACAACAACATCATGCAGGTTATGCAACACCAGAAAACGGAAATCTTCCTGATGTGCAGGAGCCATGTACATGGTCATCTGCGTCCAGTACTGAGGTTTATCCTTGGCCAATGATGTAGCATCAATGCCTCTCAAAGGAATAGGGCTCTGCAAAAGCTGCAAGGAAAAACCACAGCGCCTGGCGAATTCTAAGTCCATTAAGTTCAGGGCATCGCCTGAATCCACAAACGCCATGTTAGGGTTGGCGGAACGCACCAAATATATTATTTATTGAATGGAATTGGTGCGTTCGCAACTCGGGATCCACCGTGCAGGAAAGTACCTGCTGTTAAATAATGGCGGCTCTATATGGCGGTATATACCAACTCTGTTAGCTTCACAGAGTAACCGCGAGAGGAAAGCTCTGTGCCCTGTTAGACTTTCACAGAGGCACAGGCCAACTACCCAGATGTGAGCAGTGAGTGGTCATGCATGCATACAAAACTCCTCGTCGGAGATGCCAGCATTCTAGGGGCTTATTTCAGCCGGGTCCCTGAACACACTTAAACACAATCTCCTCGCCGGAGGTGCCAGCATTCTAGGGGCTTATTTCAGCCGGGTCCCTGAACACATTCAAACGCATGACCACATTGGCGCAAAGCATATAACATAAAACGATACTAGCGCATGGCCGTGCGGCCATGCGAGCCTTAAATAGCTGCAGCACATATAGGACCTGTGAAAGAAGGACCAATGGAATTGCTGCAGCACCTGAGCACGTGACCCCAGACCTCCACTGAGAGATCCTGCCCTGGGCATGCTCAGTGTGCAAAGCAGAACTAGTCCTAGTACCTGCAGGACCTTCCATGAGTAGGACCAATGGGAGTCGCTGCAGTACCTGAGCATGTGACCCTAGACCTCCACTGAGAGATCTTGCCCTGGGCATGCTCAGTGTGTGTAAATAAGGACTTAGTCCCAGAGAAGCCTGCTCGCCGCAGATCAGTGCAGGGTACAATAGGAGAGCCAGAAAAGGCAGTAGTAACCCAATGCACAGAATCAGCCTCAGCGAGACGCTGGGAGCGACGTCTCCGCTGAGCAGACCCAACTGCGGCCGATGCAGAATGGGAGACCGCAGCAGACACGGATCGAGATTCCCCCTGTGCAGCAGAGTAAACTCGACTCCTAACACGCCATGACAGAAAAGGACGACAATGAGCAAATCAGGGTCACAGATAAAAGAAATTTAGGCTGTACAGTACTGATGGTAACAGACCTAGCGACCCTCTTAGTACGCTTAGGGCAATCAGAAATAACATGAGCAGAATCACCACAGTAAAAACACAGCCTATTCTTACGTCTGAATTCCTGCCGTTCTGTTCAATTCAAAATCCTATCACATTGCATAGGCTCAGGACTCTGCCCAGAGGACACTGCCATATGGTGCACAGCTTTGTGCTCGCGCAGACGCCGATCAATCTGAATGGCTAGAGACATAGATTCGCTCAAACCAGCAGGCGTAGGGAAGCCCACCAGAACATCTTTAAGGGCTTCAGAAAGACCTTTTCTGAAAATAGCAGCCAGAGCATCCTCATTCCATTTAGTGAGCACAGACCATTTTCTAAATTTCTGGCAGTATAATTCTGGCGCTTCCCGACCTTGACACAGGGCCAACAGGGTTTTTTCTGCATGATCCACAGAATTAGGTTCGTTATACAATAATCCGAGCGCTTGAAAAAATGCGTCTACATTCAGCAATGCCGGATCCCCTGATTCAAGGGAGAATGCCCAGTCCTGAGGGTCACCACGCAGCAAGGATATGATGATTTTAACTTGCTGAATGGGATCACCAGAAGAACGGGGTTTCAAAGCAAAAAACAATTTGCAGTTATTTTTAAAGTTCAAAAACTTGGATCTGTCCCCAAAAAACAAATCAGGAGTAGGAATTTTAGGCTCCAAAGCCGGAGTCTGGACAACATAATCTTGGATACTCTGTACTCTTGCAGCAAGTTGATCCACACGAGAAAATAAACCCTGAACATCCATGCCAGAGCATAAGTCCTGAACCACCCAGAGATCAAGAGGAAAAAAAAGACAAAACAGAGCACAGAAAAAAAAATGGCTCAGAATTTTTTTTTCCTTCTTTTGAGATGCATTTACCGTATATACTCGAGTATAAGCCGACCCGAGTATAAGCCGACCCCCCTAATTTTGCCACAAAAAACTGGGAAAACTTATTGACTCGAGTATAATCCTAGGGTAGAAAATGCAGCATTTACCGGTGAATTTCAAAAATAAAAATAGATGCTCCATACCGTTCATTATTGCCCCATAGATGCTCCATATACAACTGTGCTATATAGAATGCTCTGCACCGTTGATTATGGCCCCATAGATGCTCCTTATAATGCTGTGCCATATATGCTCTGCACCTTTGATTATGGCCCCATAGGTGCTCCTTATAATGCTGTGCCCCATATATGCTCTGCACCTTTATGGCCCCATAGGTGCTCCTTATAATGCTGTGCCCCATTTACGCTCTGCACCTTTATGGCCCCATAGGTGCTCCTTATAATGCTGTGCCCCATATATGCTCTGCACCTTTATGGCCCCATAGGTGCTCCTTATAATGCTGTGCCCCTTATATGCTCTGCACCTTTATGGTCCCATAGGTGCTCCTTATAATGCTGTGCCCCATATATGCTCTGCACCTTTATGGCCCCACAGGTGCTCCTTATAATGCTGTGCCCCATATAGGCTCTGCACCTTTATGGCCCCATAGGTGCTCCTTATAATGCTGTGCCCCATATATGCTCTGCACCTTTATGGCCCCATAGATGCTCCTTATAATGCTGTGCCCCTTATATGCTCTGCACCTTTATGGCCCCATAGGTGCTCCTTATAATGCTGTGCCCCTTATATGCTCTGCACCTTTATGGCCCCATAGATGCTCCTTATAATGCTGTGCCCCTTATATGCTCTGCACCTTTATGGCCCCATAGGTGCTCCTTAGAATGCTGCTGGTGCTGCCATAAAAAAAAAAATCACACTCACCTCTCTTCTCAGGACGCCGGCGCTTTCAATAATTACCTGCTCCTCGTGCGGCTCCGTCTCCAGCACTGACGCTCAGCAGAGGGCGCGCACTGACTACGTCACAGCGCCCTCTAACCTGAGCGTCACTGCTAGAGGACGCTGCAGACGGAGCCGGAGCGAGGAGCAGGTATTTATAGCGCTGTGCTCCCCTTACCTGCTGCGGCGCGGTCCCTGCAGTCCCTGGCTTCTCCGGCGCTGCAGCTTCTTCCTGTAATTGAGCGGTCACATGGCACCGATCATTTACAGCAATGAATATGCGGCTCCTCCCATATGGGGGTGGAGCTGCCTATTCATTTCTGTAATGAGCGGTGCCATGTGACCGCTCAGTGCAGGAAGAATCTGCAGCGCCGGAGAAGCCAGGGACTGCAGGGACCGCGCTGGGAGCAGGTAAGTATGATTACACAGCCCCCGCTCCCCCTCCCCTGCTGACACCCGAGTATATGACTCGAGTATAAGCCGAGAGGGGGACTTTCAGCCCAAAAAAATGGGCTGAAAATCTCGGCTTATACTCGAGTATATACGGTAATTCATTTTTGGCCACTTGTACTGTTATGAACTGGTGGTTTAGGAGCAACATGGGATGAGCTCTGAAGGAGGTGGTATCTGTACTGACCGCAGTCCCTAAGCTCAACACAACACTAGAATTAGCCGTGGGATGCTCCTGTCACTCCCTAGGCACCTCATCACAGCCTGAGAACTAACTACCCCTAAAGATAGAAACAGGAAAACTATCTGGCCTCAGAGAAAATCCCCAAAGGATAGATAGCCCCACACAAGTAATGACTGTGAGTGGAGAGGGAAAAGACATACACAGAATGAAACCAGGATGTAGCACAGGAGGCCAGTCTAGCTAGATAGATAAGACAGGATAGAATACTGTGCGGTCAGTATTAAAAACTACAAAAATCCACACAGAGTTTACAAAAATCTCCACACCTGACTAAAGGTGTGGAGGGTAAATCTGCTTCCCAGAGCTTCCAGCTTAACAGAATTAATACTAACAAGCTGGACAAAACATAGAATGCACAGAACGAATAAGTCCACAACATGTGGACAGAAAAGAGCAAAGCAAGGACTTAACTTTGCTGAACTGGTCAGGATATCAGGGAAATCCAAGAGAGATGTGAATCCAACCAGGAACCATTGACAAGTGGCACTGGCTGAAGGGAAGAGCCAGGCATAAATAGCCGAGCAGAAAGACAATCAGTGGAAGCAGCTGCAGACTGCTAAATTCAAGGAGCAGCCATACCACTTAAAACCACCGGAGGGAGCCCAAGAGCAGAACTCACAAAAGTGCCACTTACAACCACCGGAGGGAGCCCAAGAGCGGAATTCACAACAGGTCTCCTCAGCTACCGGGGCAGTTTCCATACCTGTCTTTCCAGTGCTGGTCTTCCTTTCCGCCTCCACTGCTGGGGTCAGAATCGCGGGTTCCAGGATCTGTTGCTGCGGTGTCTACAGAGGCATCTTCTTCTCTGGCTCCTCTAGGGTTAAGGGTGCTGGCTCCAGGTCTTTCATAGGTGCCGCCATCCTCTTCAGTGGTGCCCCTCTCTCTGGCTCTGCTGGGGCTGTGAACACTGGTGGTGAGGTCTGGTGCTTTACAGTCATCACTCTCTTTAGCAGGGACTCCTTCCATTTCATCACTGCTGCCAGCTGGGTCCGCAGGAGTTGTCGGGCCAGCTCCTCCATCTTTGCGGCGAGGAGCTCCGGATCCAAGGTTGTCTTCTGGTCCGGGGATTCTTCTGGCTGATCGCGGACATCCAGTCCTTTGTCCCCGGGTTTCAGCGGCTCTCCACTGCTGTCCGCCATCGCTTTCACCGGGTAGCATGCAGCTATGCTGTGGCTACGTTTTCCATCTCCTTCCTCCTTCTCTCGTGGGTGGTCTCTGCTCCACTTTCCCATCAGCCTTCTCTGGGGAGGATACGTCCTCCTGACAGACATGTTCTTTTGGCATTAAAGCCACTACAGTGGGCAGGTCCAGCTTTAGCGCCCATCCACGGGCTCCACCAGTGGCAGCACATCTTCTCCGTTCCTTACCCGCATTGTGGTGTAACAATGGCGGCCATTAAACAATTCAATACAGTCCATGGCCCACAGGACCTGATTTTTTGGGTCAGTCCATCCTGTTCATGACGCCAAGTTTTGGAGCGCCCCAGCCAGGGCCTAGGGGCACTCGGTACCGGGTCCCGTCATCATTAAAGGAGTGGTCACAGTGGTAGCGACCTGGTCTTTGGCCCTAGGGGTCCAAATTAAAGGAAAGGTCTTTAGAGGGGTTTTTAGAATGAGAAATGTTCGTGACGCCACCTGTGGTATTCGGTCAGGGATGACCGACGCTGCTTAAAGGGGTCCTCTGGGGGTGATGGCACTGCAGCAAAAATGGTATGGCTTCCCACAGGTGAAGCTGGGGTCCCCTGGTGTAGTAGGGACAGGAGGTAGGTGGTGGAGAAAGAAACAGAGGACACAAGTTGCAGTCTCTTTACCGCTTTAGTATTGCAAGGCAGCCACAGTTCAGGGTCCAGATCACGGGTGCTGGTGTGGTCCGGCCGGCCTGGAAGCGACTCAGGAATCCCCCTAACAAGGTGGGGTTGGAAGCCTTCCGCTATGCGTTTTGTTGTAGTCCCTTGCTGCCTTAGGCCTCACACAAGGTCCTCAAGTTCTCTCTGTCCCCCTGGTTGGTAGGACACTACCCGCATGACAGGTAACTCGAGCCTTTTTACAGGGTCTCTCAGATGACTCCAGGCTCTATCTGCTACTGTGTCTTCGGGTGTTAATGGTGGACAGGTGACTTGAAATACAGCTGCCTGCTGGTTTCTGCCATGGGGCATGAAGTTACCCCCACAACTTAGGTCTTACGGCTACCAGTATTCTGCGCTTCAGCTTAGAAAGGAGCCCAGTCACAGCTCCCTTCCAGCTCCTCAGTTCTCCTGTACTTCTCTTCCTCTTCCAGTCTCTACATACTGTTCTGCTGCTCTTTCCTTCCAGGAGCTGCAGCGCCCCACGTGGCTGCACGGCCCCAGCTTTCCTTTCTCTCCTCTCTCCTTCACTGTCTGCTACCGACTCCTCCTCTGGTCTCCCTGGACCAACTTCCTAACTCCTCCCCCAGACCAGAATATATATTATAGCTAGGCAAGCTCCCCTGAAACTGGGTTCAGAGCTTCCCCTTCTGGCCTGGATTCAGAACAGTGTTGTATGTGCTGATTACCTGATAAAGGGATCCTTCCTCTCTTCCAAGCATAACATTACTCTCCCCATGAGGAAAGCAATGCCACTGTAACAAATGGTTACCTATGGTGATACAGAAACACGTCACCACTTTTGCATTTTTCACCCACTTCTGGTTTTGGCTTCCAAATACTGATGTGCAACACTGAACATGTGAACATGGCCTTAAGAGGGTAAAAATATTAATGGCAGTGCTTCTTTAAAAGTAATTGTCTTGGTTCCACCCCTCAGTGTGTCTGGATGCAGTTACAATCTCGTACAGGTGTGACATAGAAATACTTGACTCTTGGAGCGCCTGCAAGGACCGTGGGGTACTCGGGCCAGGTCTGGCGGTACTTAACGGGGTGGTCATGAAAGCGGGGACCTGGTTCGTGGCCCTGGGCGTCCAACAAAAATGATGAGGGGAAGCGGAAAATAAATTCTATGGCGGAATATTCGCGACACCACATGTGGTACTCTTCCAGGGATGGCCGACGCTGCTTAAAGGGGACCACTGGGGCTGATAGTGTCACAGCAGAGTTGGTATAGCTACCCACAGGTAGCGCTTAATCCCCAGGGTGCAGTAAGTAAAGGATGATAGACGGTGGGGTGCAGGACTGAGGGCGCAGGGAAAAATTGGAGGACACAGGGATTGCAGTTTCCTTTACCTTTTACTAGTGAATTGTAGGTACAGTCCAGAGCACAGGTTACAGGTGTTGATGGGGTCCGGGCAGCCTGGAGGTAATTTGGGATCCACCTAGCTGGGTGGGTTCAGAGGCCTTCCATCTGTGCTGAATTGTCTGTCCCTTGCTGCCAGAAGCTTTACACAAGTTCCTCTCAGTGTTTGTGACCCCTAACCTGTATGGTTGACAGCATGAACCTTTCATGGGCACTGTCTTCTCACTGGCAGCCCCAGGCTCCTGACTTGCTGTGGTGCCTCCAGGTGTAAGATGGGACAGGAGGCTTGCAATCTCCTGCCCTCCAGTTCTAGTTACTGGACCTTTTAGTACCTATGCAACCACAGACTCCAGTGTCCGGTTTCTCTTGCGCTTAATACTGGGAAGAGCTCAATCACAGCTCCAGTCACAGTCTCTCTCCTCAAATGCTTCCTCACCCTTTGCAGTCTCACCATCAACTCACTAACATCGACTCCAGACCTGAACTTGTAGGTAGGTTCCCGTGAAACCGGGTTTTGAGATCCGCTTTCTGGTCTGGAGTCAGGAAGGTGTTGTATGTTTGTATTACCTGACAAGGGGATCCCTCCTTACCTCCAGGCATGACATCACAGCCGCTCCCATGAGGAAAGCAATGTCATTGTGGCAACTGGACTCCTGGGGTGCCATACACTCGTATAGGTTTGTCGAAAAACTTATTTATTGAGTGAAGAAATGACAGAAATAAATGAGATGTCTTGGTCAATACCTGACCTTCATCAGTCATCTGGATAGAGGAGATCTGTGTGGCAGCACGCTTTGTGAGAGTCTGCAGTGTCCACTGCTAAGACAGGAATCGCAGTGTTAAAATTTGACCAATGATTTCTCATTTTTTACACCATTTTTCTACAGCCCACATCACATTTGAAGTCACTTTGAGGGATCTATATGATAGAACATACCCAAAAGTGACCCAAAAGTGACACAATTCTAAAAGATGCACCCCTCAAGGTGTTTAAAACCACATTCAAGAAGTTTATTAAACACTAGATGGTGGCTCGATTCTCACGCATCGGGTATTCTAGAATATATATTTATGTATGTATGTATATAGCAGCCACATAGTATATAGTACAGGCCACGTAGTATATAGGAGCCATGTAGTGCATAGCAGACAAATACTACGTGGCCTGTGCTATATACTATGTGGCTGCTATATACATACATATTGTAGAATACCCGATGCGTTAATACAGGCGACACAATATATAGCAGTGGCCACGCAGTATATAATACAGCCACGTACTATATAACAGCCCACACAGTATATAGCAGCCACGCAGTACATAACACAGGCCACGCAGTACATAACACTGGCCACATAATATATAGCACAACCCACGCAGTATATAGCAGCCACGTAGTATATAACACTGCCCATGCAGTATATAGCAGGCACGTAGTATATAACACTGCCCACACAGTATATAACAGTGGCCACGTAATATATAGCACAGCCCACGCAGTATATAACACTGCCTATGTAATATATAGCAGCCACGCCGTATCTAACACAGCCCACGTAGTATACAGCAGTGTGGGCACCATATCCCTGTTAAAAAAAATAATTAAAATAAAATAGTTATATACTCACCCCCTAGGATCCACCGAAGCTCCGGAGATACGCGCGCGACTGCCGCCATCTTCCGTTCCCAGGATGCATTGTGAAATTACCCAGATGACTTAGCGGTCTTGCGAGACCACTAAGTCTTCTGGGTAATTTCGCAATGCATCGCCGGGAACGGAAGATGGCGGCAGGTGCGAGCTGCTGGGCGGACTACGGAGGGTGAGAATAGCAGGTTTGTTGTTTTTTTATTATTTTTAACATTACATTTTTTTACTATTGATGCCACATAGGCAGCATCAATAGTAAAAAGTTGGGAACACACAGGGTTAATAGCAGCAGTTACGGAGTGCATTACCCGCGGCATAACGCGGTCCGTTACCGCCGGCATTAACCCAGTGTGAGCGGTGACTGGAGGGGAGTATGTGGGCGCCGGGCACTGACTGCGGGGAGTAAGAAGTGGCCATTTTCTTCCGGACTGTGCCCGTTGCTGATTGGTCATGGCAGTTTTGCCGCGACCAATCAGCGACTTGTATTTCCATGACAGACAGAGGCCACGACCAATGAATATCCGTGACAGAAAGAGGGACAGACAGAAAGAAGGAAGTGACCCTTAGACAATTATATAGTAGATTCAGGTGAATCACAGGAATTTTTGGAATGTGGAAGAAAAAATGAACATTTAACTTTTTTCACAAAAATTTACTACAGATCCATTTTTTTCTTTTTTTTAATGTGTAACAGGAAAATTGGATGCCAAAATTTATTGAGTAATTTCTTCTGAGCATGCCGATACCCAATATGAGGGAGAAAACCACAGTTTGAGCGCACAGCAGAGCTTGGAAGGGAAGGAGTGTAAGAATTGCAGGAACGCGGGATGCAGTGATGGACAGGAGGCAGAGCAAGGGTTAACACGTTTAATAGCAGGTAAAGGGTTAAACAGGGGATTCAACAGTTTAGATGGCAAAGGATATTGTAAGTAGGAGAACGACTGTCCAGATAACGGCAGTTCTTGTGAAGCACTTGTGTCAGGATTTCCGCCAACTGTAAATCCTGCTGAGAACTTAATGGCGCTGGCAGCGGCTGGCGCGGTGTCCTTTCCAGAAAAGTCCTGTGGGAATCAATGCCCCGTCTTCTGGTGGCAGTGGTCAGTCTCCGGTACCTTCCATTGGGCCTAGTACATAAACTGCCGTGGTTGACAAGGGTACAAGCCACAATACTGTACAAGCCCAACGTGGCTCTGCAACTATATTCCAGGTGAAGTCAGGTCACAAGTGTCTGGGAAAATATTTGCAGCGCCCCAGAGACCTGGTCGTTGCAGTATGGCCCCAAGGCGAGTAGCGGTACGTCCGAGGGCACTAAGGAGTTCTCCTGACCAGGTATCACCAGAACACATTACACTTCACACTCCGGCCACTAGGGGGAGCAAAAGGCTTTATTTATTGGGCCACTCCTCACACTGGTAAAACTAGGGGCTGGGGAGGAAGTTAGTCAGAAGCTGACTGGGTTGGAACCAGGCAACATCCCGTGGCAGGGGGTGTTGCAGGGAGAAGGCACAGGGGGGTCCCTGTCAGGCGTGGGAACCTGGCAGGTGCCTAGCAAACAGAACAGAACGTAACGGAACCGCGCCTGCACACCTTGCGGCGGTGTCCTAAGAAAGAGACAAGAGGGGAAGAATATTGTGGAACAGTGTAAACGAGATCAGCACAAAGGAGAGCCAGTAAGAGTCGTGCCGAGAGAGGAAGGCAACATCTTACTGAGGCGCGTAGTCGGTGGCCGGATCACCGTAGGAGTAACTGACTTCAGGCCATACTTCAAATTCCGCTGGACAGTTGATTATAGGTTGGCTGTCTACCTTCTACACCTACGAAGACATAGGGGGCAACATTGAGAGAGGGGCGTCTCTAGGGTCCCGGAAGACTTCCAAGCCTTCCCGTCAAATGGGTGGCGTCCTAGCCATAACATATCTGGGGGATGTTAGAAACTAGCAACATCTGGAACCAAAGAACGAGAGAGAGAGAGAGAGCTGTAGAGAACAAACAAAGAGAAACAGCAGTTGTGAGGACTATTCCGAATGCTCAGCAGGGTAGGACTACAACACACAGGCGCTATTGGTAGGCAACGATTTCCATCTGCGAGGGAAACTCTGGATGTGCCCATTGGACTGGCCGGTCTCTGATAGCCTGGTTGAACGTGCTCTGGACTGAGTGTATTGAAGCCTTCAGTAAAAGGTAAAGAGACTGCAACCTTGTGTCCTCATTATTGATTGCGTCTTACACCATCACCATCCACTTTACTGGGAAGCCCTAGGGATTTACTTCACCTGTGGGAAGGTATACCATCCAGCTGCCATTCCATCACCCCAGCGGACCACACAGCAGCGTCGGCCACCCTGACCGAACACCACAGGTGGCGTCACGAACCTCTGACAGACTGTACAAACCCCTTTACTGGACGCCCCTTAGCAGGGTCACGGACCGGGTCTAGCCACCTTGACAGCCTCAGAACCGAACCAGAGAGGCCCGGTACCGAGAACTCGTGGCCCTGTGTCTGGGGGCGCTCCATATTCGCTATCAAAGTCAGGGCGCAAGTGTCAGTCTTGTATGTGGTCCCTCTTATGTGGCGTGCGTGCGGTACTCACGGACATTTAGTGTGCGGCGCCTATCTCCTGATTAGTCAGCGGGCACACACTGCACGTCCCTCTCGCTCTCTGGTCCCGCTGCTGGAGGTGAGGTTAAACAGTATAAAGGGAAAAGGATGTTGGGAGATAAAGGGTTAAACAGGGGATTCAACAGTTTAGATGGCAAAGGTAGGAGAACGACGGTCCAGATAACGGCAGTTCTTGTGAAGCACATGTGTCAGGAGTTCCGCCAACTGTAACTCCTGCTGGGAACTTAATGGCGCTGGTAGCGGCTGGCGCGATGTCTTTTCCAGAAAAGTCCTGTGGGAATCAATGCCCTGTCTTCTGGAGGCAGTGGTCAGTCTCCGGTACCTTCCACTGGGCCTAGTCCATAAACTGCCATGGCTGACAAGGGTACGAGCCACAATACAGTACGAACCCAACGAGACTCTGCAACTATATTCCCGATGAAGTCAGGTCACTCGTGTCTGGGCAAATATTCGCTATCAAATTCAGTGCAAGTGTCAGTCTTGTATGCAGTTCCTCTTATATGGTGCGTGTATAGTACTCACAGACATTTAACGTGCGGCGCCTATCTCCTGATTAGCCACCGTTCACACATTCCACATCCCTCTCGCTATCTGGTCCCCGCTGCTGATGGCGGGGCTGCTGTGCAGACGCAGGCCTGTGTGATGCTGATGCTCCAGGGATGGAGCACTTTTCTTCCTGGCTGCTGCGCATACCAGGCTCTGCACACTCTGCAGTGGTCCCTCTCTCTGGATTGCTGCAGGGCACACTACTTCCCTCAGTGCAGCAGTCCCTGTACTTCTGGCCTGCTGCAGCAGAGACTGTCGCAGCATCAGTACTCTGTGTGGGGATAGGGAGCAGAGCGCACCGGTCACCTGACTGCGCGCTGCCCTCAGTTCGTGCCAAATTGCTCTGCTGTGCGCTCTTCTTTTTCCTCTTTCTCCGCCGCCTGGTCAGCAGGAAGGTGCCCCTCACTAGCGCTTCCCTCAGGCAGCGGGGGAAAGTCCACCTTACTAATGCATCCCCCCAGGAACAGTGGATGCAGTCTCTCTAGTTCTGGACTCGGCACGTAGGTACCTGCTGTCTCATCGTCCCCCTTACAAGAGCACCATGTGACTTTTTGAGTGCAAAATTTGCTAGAATAATTGGTGGATGCAATGTCACGTTTGGAGAGCATCTGTTGTGCCTAAACAGTGAAAAAAAGCCACAAGTGACACCATTTTGCAAACTAGACCCTTAAGGGAACTAACCTAGATGTGTGGTGAGCATATTGAACCCTCATGTGCTTCACAGAAGTTTATAAAGTTGAGCATTTAAAATAAAAAAATAAATAAAATTTTCCCCACACATGTTCTTAGCACAACATATAGCATTTTTATAAGGCTAACATGAGAAATTGCACCAAACAATTTGTTGTGAAATTTCTTCTGAGTATGCTGATACTCAATATGAGGGAGAAAACTACTGTTTGGACACAGGGCAGGGCTCGGAAGGGAAGGTGCATTATTTGACTTTTTGAATGTAAAATTTCCTGGAATTATTAGCGGTCATCATGTCCCATTTGAAGAGCCCCTGATGTGCCTAAACAGTTGAAACCCCCACAAGTGATTTTGGAAATTATACGCCTCAAAGAATGTATTTAGATGCATGGTGAGCACCTTCAACCCCCATGTGCTTCACAGAAGTTTATAACGTTGAGCCGTGAAAATAATAAAATAACATTTTCCTCACAAAAATGTTATTTTAGCACCAAATTTTGCATTTTCATAAGGGTAACAGGAGAAATTGCACCATACAATTTGTTGTGCAATTTCTCCTGAGTAGTGTTGAGCGATACCGTCCGATACTTGAAAGTATCGGTATCGGATAGTATCGGCCGATACCCGAAAAATATCGGATATCGCCGATACCGATATCCGATACCAATACAAGTCAATGGGACATCAAGTATCGGAAGGTATTCTCATGGTTCCCAGGGTCTGAAGGAAAGGAAACTCTCCTTCAGGCCCTGTGATCCATAGGGATGTGTAAAATAAAGAATTAAAATAAAAAATATTGATATGCTCACCTCTCCGGCGGCCCCTGGACATCACGCTGCTAACCGGGAGGCTTCTTTGTTTAAAATGCGCGCCTTTAGGACCTGCGAATGACGTCCCGGCGTGCCGCCCATGTGACCAATTAATTCCTAGAATTAGGAGTTTTTGTGAATGAGAATGACGTCGCGGCTTCTGATTGGTCGCGTGCCGGTCACATGGGCGGCACGCGACCAATCAGAAGCCGGGACGTCATTCGCAGGTCCTAAAGGCGCGCATTTTAAACAAAGAAGCCTCCCGGCTAGCAGCGTGATGTCCAGGGGCCGCCGGAGAGGTGAGCATATCAATATTTTTTATTTTAATTCTTTATTTTACACATCCCTATTGATCCGATACCGATACCCGATATCACAAAAGTATCGGATCTCGGTATCGGAATTCCGATACCGCAAGTATCGTCCGATACCCGATACTTGCGGTATCGGAATGCTCAACACTACTCCTGAGTATGATATGTTGAGTTGAGGTAGCCCCTTCCAAGGACAGATAATTTCGGTTGAGATATAAACTGTCTCCAGATCTGCCATTGTTGATTTAACCCCTTAGTGACGGAGCCAATTTGCGGCTTAATGACCAGGCCAATTTTTACAATTCTGACCACTGTCACTTTATGAGGTTATAACTCTGGAATGCTTTAACAGATCCCGCTGATTCAGAGACTATTTTTTCGTGACATATTGTACGTCATGATAGTGGTAACATTTCTTCAATATTAATTGCGTTTATTTATGAAAAAATTGGATATATGGAGAAAATGTTTACAGTTTGCAATTTACAAACTTTTAATTTTTATGCCCTTAAATCAGAGAGCTACGTCACCCAAAATAGTTAATAAATAACATTTCCCACATGTCTACTTTAGATCAGCACAATTTTGGAAACAAACATTTTTTTTGTTCGGAAGTTATAAGGGTTAAAATTTGACCAGCGATTTCTCATTTTTACAACAAAATTTACAAAACCATTTTTTTAGGGACCATCTCACATTTAAAGTCACTTTGAGGGGTGTACATGACAGAAAATACCCAAAAGTGACACCATTCTAAAAACTACACCCCTCATGGTGCTCAAAACCACAATCAAAAAGTTTATTAACCCGTTACGTGGTTCACAGGAACTGAAGCAATGTGGAAGGAAAAAAAATTAACGTTTAACTTTCTTTTTACAAACATTTTATTTCAGAACCATTTTTTTTTATTTTCACAAGTGTAAAAAGAGAAAATGAACCACACAATTTGTTGTCCAGTGTCTCCTGAATACGCCGATACCCCATATGTGGGGATAAACCACTGTTTGGGTGCACGGCAGAGCTTGGAAGAGAAGGAGCGCCGTTTGACTTTTTCAATGCAGAATTGGCTGGAAGTGAGATCGGACGCCATGTCATGTTTGGAGAGCCCCTGATGTGCCTAAACAGTGGAAACCCCCCACAAGTGACACCATTTTGAAAACTAGACCCCTTAAGGAACTTTCCTAGATGTGTGCTGAGTACTTTGAACCTCCAAGTACTTCATCGAAGTCAATAACACAGAGCCGTGAAAATAAAAAATCATTTTTTTTTCCAAAAAAATGATTATTTAGCTCCCAATTTATTTTCCTAAGGGTAACAGGAGAAATTTGACCCCAAAAGTTGTTGTTGAATTTGTCTTGAGTATGCTGATGCCCCATATGTGGACAAAACTACTGTTTGGGCACACGTCGGGGCTCGGAAGGGAAGTAGTGATGTTTTGGAATGCAGACGATGGAATGGTCTGCGGGTGTCATGTTGCGGTTGCAGAGCCCCTGATGTGCCTAAACATTGCAAACCTCCCACAATTGACCCCATTTTAGAAACTAGATCCCTCCCAAGGAGCTTATCTAGATGTGTGGTGAGCACTTTGAATCCCCAAGTGCTTCACTGAAGGTTATGACGCAGAGCCGTGAAAATAAAAAATTATTTTTTCTCCACAAAAATGATTTTTTAGCCCCCAATATTTTTTATTTTCCCAAGGGTAACAGGAGAAACTGGATGCCAAACGTTCTTGTCCAATTTGTACTGAGTACAATCATGCCCCATATGTGGGGGATAAATCACTGGTTGGGCACACGGCAGAGCTCAGAAGGGAGGGAGCACCATTTGACTTTTTGAAAGCAAAATTGGCTGTAATCAATGGTGGAGTCATGTCACGTTTGGAGACCCCCTGACGTGCCAAAACAGTGGAAACCCCCCAATTCTAACTCTAACCCTAACCCCAACACACCCCTAACCCTAATCCCAACCCTAACCATAACCCTAATCACAACCCTAACCCCAACACACACGTAGCCCTAATCCCAACACTAATCCCAATACAGCCCTAACCCTAATCCCAACCCTAACCATAACCCTAATCTCAACCTTAACCCTAATCCCAACCCTTACCCTAATCTCAACCCTAACCCTAATCCTAACTCTAATCCCAACCCTAACCCTAATCTCAACCCTAACCCTAATCCCAACTCTAACCCTAACTTTAGCCCCAACCTTATCCCTAACTTTAGTCTCAACCTTAACCCTAACTTTAGCCCAATTCACTTTAGCCCAACTGTAACCCTAATTAGAAAATGGAAATAAATACAGTTTCTTTATTATTTTTTCCTAACTAAGGGGGTGATAAAGAGGGGGTTTATTTGCAATTTTTTTTATTTTGATCACTGTGATAGACTCTATCATGGTGACCAAAATGAACCAATAGGAAAAATCTTCCTATTGTTGCTGGTTGGCGGCCGGTAGATCTTGGTGGGCGCACAGTGCATGTGCCCCCCATTTTCATCCCGGAAAAAGATGGTGACGCCAATGGGGTGGAAACAGGAGGGTCGAGGAGCACACAGGGTCCTTATTTCTCTCTCCTCTGATGTGCCTAGCAACCAGGCAACCCTCACATGTACTCAGCCTGGCTAGTAGCTGTAAATCATTCAGCTGCCGCGATGAAAACTAAATCTCCGAGCAGTCATAAATACTCGGAGGTCACCCGATCGTGATCGGGAAAACCCAAGCAACAAGTACACTCGCTCATCAATAATTATTAAGTCTAATATCAGAATGGGGTTAATGAGGGAGACCAGAGTTCATCAATAAAATTTTTACTGAACAGCTTGCTAAGAAGTATATGTGGTGCCCCTGCGGTCCGGCTGACACAATGGTAACATAGTTAGCAAGGCCGAAAAAAGACATTTGTCTCATCCTATATTCCTTCAGAATAAATCCCTAGATCTTCATCCTTCTAAAGAACCTAATAACTGTAAGATACAATATTGTTATGCCCCAGGAAGACATCCAGAACTCTCTTGAACCCCTCGACTGAGTTCAAGAGAGGCTTGGATGTCTTCCTGGAGCATAACAATATTGTTATCGCCTCCCTAACTGGTGGTGGTATCATGTCTAGAAGTAAATGGAGCTCCCTACACTAGGTAAACCACACATCCACACACAAGCCCATCCCTGACCAGAAGGGGGATCACAAGCTCCTAGTTTGTAGGGTGACTGACTCTTCTGGCTGGGGGAGGAGTAAGAGAGAGATCAGTGTAGCGTGAGGAAGGGAAGAAAGAGCACGTGGAGTTTTCCAGGGTTGGAATGATGGAAGGCTCAAACTAGGATAAGAAGAGAGCAGGACACCAAAGCCCTGGGCTACCAGGGATTGCAAATCCTGAGAGCAGAATCAGGAGATCAGGGGACTGCAGGTTCTCTGGCCACCCCTGCAGCACCCAAAGCACCACATTACAGAAGGCTCAGAGCTGGGAGTGAGAGGACATCTTTCAAACCATTTTGTCAAGCTCCATCTTTCCCTGTGAGGAGCACATGGATCGACGTGTGTTGCTACAGCCCCTTACAGCTAGTTTCAAGTCACAGTTGATTTGTGAGGAGTTGGACCTCACTGGCTAAGGTATCTCAGTATAACTCAAGACTACTCTCAAGGACCATTCGATGAGAGCCCCATGCTCTTTGATGTGACATTGCATCTGTCTCTTCATAGGAGAACAAGTGTCTTAGCTAAATGCATCTTCTCCTGGATGAGACTCAGGCTCTAGCTTCTTATCTAGTAAAAATAGTTGTTTGCTTAAGATTGATAAGGAATCCTTCTTTCACCTTAGTCCTTGATTTACTCCTCCTGGACAGAGATATGGAAGTCATCTTCCTCTTATTATTTACTAGTCCCCCTTGCTTGATATCCGTTATCCTTCTGCCACTTACAGTATATACTCGAGTATAAGCCGATCCGAGTATAAGCCGACCCCCCTAATTTTGCCACAAAAAACTGGGAAAACTTAATGACTCGAGTATAAGCCTAGGGTGGGAAATGCAGCAGCTACTGGTAAATGTCAAAAGTAAAAATAGATACCAATAAAACTAAAATTAATTGAGACATCAGTAGGTTAAGTGCTTTTGAATATCCATATTGAATCAGGAGCCCCATATAATGCTCTATAAAGTTTATGATGGGCCCCATAAGATGCTCCATATTAAAATATGCCTCATATAATCCTGCATAAAGGTTAATAATGGCCCCATAAGATGCTCCATAGACACATTTGCCCAATATAATGCTGCACAAATGCTGATTATGGCCCCATAAGATGCTCCATAAAGATATGTGCCCCATATAGTGCTGCACAAACCTGGACACCACATTTTAAAAAAGACATCAACAAACTGGAGCAAGTTCAGAGAAGAGCGACCAGAATGGTAACTGGTCTGCAAACCATGTCCTATGAGTAACGTTTACAGAATTTGGGAATGTTTAGCTTGCAAAAAAGAAGACTGAGAGGAGACTTAACCCCTTCATGACCCAGCCTATTTTGACCTTAAAGACCTTGCCGTTTTTTGCAATTCTGACCAGTGTCCCTTTATGAGGTAATAACTCAGGAACGCTTCAATGGATCCTAGCGGTTCTGAGATTGTTTTTTCATGACATATTGGGCTTCGTGTTAGTGGTAAATTTAGGTCAATAAATTCTGTGTTTATTTGTGATAAAAACGGAAATTTGGCGAAAATTTTGAAAATTTCGCAATTTTCACATTTTGAATTTTTATTCTGTTAAACCAGAGAGTTATGTGACACAAAATAGTTAATAAATAACATTTCCCATATGAACACTTTACATCAGCACAATTTTGGAAACAAATTTTTTTTTTGCTAGGAAGTTATAAGGGTTAAAATTTGACCAGCGATTTCTCATTTTTACAACGAAATTTACAAAACCATTTTTTTTAGGGACCACCTCACATTTGAAGTCAGTTTGAGGGGTCTATATGGCTGAAAATACCCAAAAGTGACACCATTCTAAAAACTGCACCCCTCAAGGTGCACAAAACCACATTCAAGAAGTTTATTAACCCTTCAGGTGCTTCACAGCAGCAGAAGCAACATGGAAGGAAAAAATGAACATTTAACTTTTTAGTCACAAAAATGATTTTTCAGCAACAATTTTTTTATTTTCCCAATGGTAAAAGGAGAAACTGAACAACGAAAGTTGTTGTCCAATTTGTCCTGAGTACGCTGATACCTCATATGTGGGGGTAAACCACTGTTTGGGCGCACGGCAGGGCTTGGAAGGGAAGGAGCGCCATTTGACTTTTTGACTGAAAAATTGGCTGCACTCTTTAGCGGACACCATGTCACGTTTGGAGAGCACCCGTGTGCCTAAAAATTGGAGCTCCCCCACAAGTGACCCCATTTTGGAAACTAAACGCCCCAAGGAACTTATCTAGATGCATAGTGAGCCCTTTAAACCCCCAGGTGCTTCACAAATTGATCCGTAAAAATGAAAAAGTACTTTTTTTTCACAAAAAAATTCTTTTAGCCTCAATTTTTTCATTTTCACATGGACAAAAGGATAAAATGGATCCTAAAATTTGTTGGGCAATTTCTCCTGAGTACACCGATACCTCACATGTGGGGGTAAACCACTGTTTGGGCACATGGTAAGGCTCGGAAGGGAAGGAGCGCCATTTGACTTTTTGAATGAAAAATTATCTCCATCGTTAGCGGACACCATGTCGCGTTTGGAGAGACCCTGTGTGCCTAAACATTGGAGCTCCCCCACAAGTGACCCCATTTTGGAAACTAGACACCCCAAGGAACTTATCTAGATGCATAGTGAGCCCTTTAAACCCCCAGGTGCTTTACAAATTGATCCGTAATAATGAAAAAGTACTTTTTTTTCACAAAAAATTTATTTTCGCCTCAATTTTTTCATTTTCACATGGGCAATAGGATAAAATGGATCCTAAAATTTGTTGAGCAATTTCTCCCGAGTAGGCCGATACCTCATATGTGGGGGTAAACCACTGTGTGTGCACACGGCAGGGCTCGGAATGGAAGGCGCGCCTTTTGACTTTTTGAATGGAAAATTAGCTCCAATTGTTAGCGGACACCATGTCGCGTTTGGAGAGCCCCTGTGTGCCTATGCATTGGAGCTCCCCCACAAGTGACCCCATTTTGGAAACTAGACCCCCAAGGAACTTATCTAGATGCATACTGAGCACTTTAAACCCCCAAGTGCTTCACAGAAGTTTATAATGCAGAGCCATGAAAATAAAAAATAATTTTTCTTTTCTCAAAAATAATTTTTTAGCCTGGAATTTCCTATTTTGCCAATGGTAATAGGAGAAATTGGACCACAAATGTTGTTGTCCAGTTTGTCCTGAGTACGCAGATACCCCATATGTGGGGGTAAACCACTGTTTGGGCGCACGGCAGGGCTCAGAAGGGAAGGCACGCCATTTGGCTTTTTAAATGGAAAATTAGCTCCAATCATTAGCGGACACCATGTCGCGTTTGGAGAGCCCCTGTGTGCCTAAACATTGGAAATCCCCCACAAATGACCCCATTTTGGAAACTAGACCCCCAAAGGAACTAATCTTGATGTGTAGTGAGCACTTTGAATCCTCAAGTGCTTTACAGAAGTTTATAACGCAGAGCCGTGAAAATAATAGATACGTTTTCTTTCCTCAAAAATAATTTTTTAGCCCAGAATTTTTTATTTTCCCAAGGGTTACAGGAGTAATTGGACCCCAACAGTTTTTGTCCAGTTTCTCCTGAGTACACTGATACCCCATGTGTGGGGGTAAACCACTGTTAGGGCACACGTCGGGGCTCAGAAGGGAAGTAGTGACTTTTGAAATGCAGACTTTGATGGAATTCTCTGCGGGCGTCACGTTGCGTTTGCAGAGCCCCTGGTGTGCCTAAACAGTAGAAACCCCCCACAAGTGACCCCATTTTGGAAACTAGACCCCCCAAGGAACTTATCTAGATATGTGGTGAGCACTTTGAACCCCCAAGTGCTTCACAGACGTTTACAACGCAGAGCCGTGAAAATAAAAAATCATTTTTCTTTCCTCAAAAATGATGTTTTAGCAAGCATTTTTTTATTTTCACAAGGGTAACAGGAGAAATTTGACCCCAGTAATAGTTGCGCAGTTTGTCCTGAGTATGCTGGTACCCCATATGTGGGGGTAAACCACTGTTTGGGCACATGTCGGGGCTCGGAAGTGAGGGAACACCATTTGACTTTTTGAATACAAGATTGGCTGGAATCAATGGTGGCGCCATGTTGCGTTTGGAGACCCTCTGATGTGCCTAAACAGTGGAAACCCCTCAATTCTAACTCCAACACTAACCCCAACACACCCCTAACTCTAATCCCAACCGTAGCCATAACCCTAATCACAACCCTAACCCCAACACACCCCTAACCACAACCCAAACCCCAACACACCCCTAACCCTAACCACAACCCTAATTCCAACCCAACCCTAACCCTAAGGCTATGTGCCAACGTTGCGGATTCGTATGAGATTTTTCAGCACCATTTTTGAAAAATCCACGGGTAAAAGGCACTGCGTTTTACCTGCGGATTTACCGCGGATTGCCAGTGTTTTTTGTGCGGATTTCACCTGTGGATTCCTATTGAGGAACAGGTGTAAAACGCTGCGGAATCCGCACAAAGAATTGACATGCTGCGGAAAATACAACGCAGCGTTTCCGCGTGGTATTTTCCGCACCATGGGCACAGCGGATTTGGTTTTCCATATGTTTACATGGTACTGTAAACCTGATGGAACACTGCTGCGGATCCGCAGCCAAATCCGCACCGTGTGCACATAGCCTAATTCTAAAGGTATGTGCACACACTGCGGAAAACGCTGCGGATCCGCAGCAGTTTCCCATGAGTTTACAGTTAATGTAAACCTATGGAAAACAAAAATCGATGTACACACGCTGCAGAAAAACTGCACGGAAACGCAGCGGTTTACATTCCGCAGCATGTCACTTCTTTCTGTGGATTCCGCAGCGGTTTTACAACTGCTCCAATAGAAAATCGCAGAAAAACCGCGGTAAATCCGCGATAAATCCACAGCGGTTTAGCCCTGCGGATTTATCAAATCCTCTACCCCTACCCCTAACCCTACCCCTAACCCTAACCCTACCCCTACCCCTAACCCTAGTTCTTACCCCAACATTAGTGAAAAAAAAAATTCTTTATTTTTTTTTATTGTCCCTACCTATGGGGGTGACAAAGGGGGGGGGGGGGGTCATTTACTATTTTTTTTATTTTGATCACTGAGACATAACCTATCTCAGTGATCAAAACTCACTTTGGAACTAATCTGCCGGCCGGCAGATTCGGCGGGCGCACTGCACATGCGCCCGCCATTTTGGAAGATGGCGGCGCCCGGGAACGAAGACGGACGGACCCCGGGAGGCCGGGTAAGTATAAGAGGGGGGGAGATCTGGGCACGGGGGGGGCGTCGGAGCATGGGGGGGGTGGATCGGAGCACGGGGGGGGTGAATCGGAACACGGGGGGGTGGATTGCAGCACGGGTGGGGGATCGCTGTGCGGGGGGGTGGATCGGAGCACAGGGGGGGGAATCGCTGTGTGGGGGGGGTGATCGGAGTGCGGGGGGGTTTGATTGGAGCACGGGGGGTGTGATTGGAGCATGGGGGGAGCAGACAGGAGGACGGGGGAGCGGAGCACAGGACGGAGGGGAGCGGACCACAGATCAGGGGGGCTGGGGGGGCGATCGGTGGGGTGGGGTGGGGGCACATTAGTGTTTCCAGCCATGGCCGATGATATTGCAGCATCGGCCATGGCTGGATTGTAATATTTCACCAGTTTTTTAGGTGAAATATTACAAATCGCTCTGATTGGCAGTTTCACTTTCAACAGCCAATCAGAGCGATCGTAGCCACGGAGTGGTGAAGCCACCCCCCCTGGGCTATACTACCACTCCCCCTGTCCCTGCAGATCGGGTGAAATGTGAGTTAACCCTTTCACCGGATCTGCAGGGACGCGATCTCTCTGTGACACAGCATATGCGTCACAGGTCGGATTGGCACCGACTTTCATGACGCATACGCTGTGTTACAGGTCGGGAAGGAGTTAATAGCTGTCTACAAATATCTCAAGGGCTGTCACATTCTAGAAGGATCATCTTTATTCTCATTTGCACAAGGAAAGACTAGAAGCAATGGGATGAAACTGAATAGGAGGAGACACATATTAGATATTAGAAAAAACTTTTTTTGACAGTTATGGTGATCAATGAATGGAACAGGCTGCCACAAGAGGAGGTGAGTTCTCCTTCAATGGAAGTCTTCAAACAGGCTGGACAGACATCTGTCTGGGATGATTTAGTGAATCCTGCTTTGAGCAGGGGGTTGGACCAGATGACCCAGGAGGTCCCTTCCAACTCTATCATTCTATGATTCTATGATGCTATTAACAAGAAAATTGTACTTTTTCTTTCGACATTTATCCCAGTCACCATTTATGAACGCACAGCACACAGTGGTTCTTTTGATGGTGTAGTACTGCAGTTACGGACTTTGGATGATAACACTCATTTTTCATGTTTCAACCTAATGAAGAAAAAAAGACCAAAAATAGAATAGAACAGGAAAAACATAAAAAAGGTAACTCCTAATTGTCTTTCTCAAAGAAGAAAGGAGAGTAGCGGACCTACCGGAGTTATGCAATGTCCAAACAAGACTCTCTATAAAGCATGTACAACAGCTGCAGTATGAGAATATTTGCCTACTATTCCTCTTTGTCTCAGCCTGGAAGGTGCTGGCGATTATTGGCTTTGTGTGAGAAACAAAGCTCTTTTCTTTCAGAATACAGCACCTGTCATAAAAATATAGGCGGATCTATCAGGCAATGCTACCTGCAACACGTTTTTATTTTTTATTTGCTAGCCAAATTGTACTCTCAGAAAATCAATGGTTTGAATTAGTGTGAAACTAGGTTCTGAGATCGGATTCTAGCTGCATTTTTGTCATTTAGACAGTTCACAAGATTTCATTAAGAAACCATCATGACCCAACCATGAGGAAGGTATATGTCTTCAATATAACAATGAAGCTATTCCCACAACACGTTTTTGGTGAATTTTTTAATTTTGCACTTCTGCACCCATTGTGTAAAATTATTAACTTGCATTTTTTTCACTGCATTTTAGAGTGTTTGATACATATGTTTCTATCGTGTTTTTTACACTGCGTTTTTTGTCTCTTTTCGGTATGTCATACTTTTGATTACAGTGCTATGTTTTTGATACTTCCTGACAGGGGTGGATTAAGGGTAGCCAGGGCCCCGGGCTGTTCAGACACTGTGGGCCCCCCAGTCATGTGATGGGGTCATGTGATGGGGTCGTAATGGGGTCATCATGTACCTGAACCAGATTATTCCAGAAAAATAGTTGCTGTGTGAAACTATAACCTGTCAAACATCCATAGATCTAGTCAATTTACCCTTCAGTTCAGTATATAGTATACAGTGTATAGTGTCAGTGTATAGGTAACACTGACTCACCAGTGACGTCTCTAGGTGAAGTCCTTCATCTTTCATCCAGCACAGACCGCCATCACTTCATCCAGACAGGACTCGTCTCTGCAGGAAATAACACAGTTATCTCGAGCTTCGCTTGTAGAACACATTACTTAATTTTTCCCAACTTCTACATTACACCACATGAAGAAAAAGAGGCGACATAGTGTCACTCTACACAGTAACAGGACCGCCCCCCCATTTAAAACAGTGTCCTCAAAAAATAAATAAATACATCACTGCAGTAATAATATCCCTTAATTAGCCCCTATGGTAATAATATCCCCCATCCTGGCCCCATGTATCTCATTCCTGGCTCCAGCCATATGTTCTCCCATCCTGCCCTCATGAGTATCCATCCTACCCCATATGATCTCCCCATCCTGCCCCATCAGTCTCCATCGTATCCATCCTGCCCCATGATCCTGCACGATCTGTCTCCAATCCTGCCCCATGTCTTTCATTCTGCCCTGTGTCTCCAATCATGCCCTGTATCTACATTCTGCCCATGTCTCCAGTCCTGCCTCCAGTGTGTCCAGCATCTCTGCCTCCAGTGTCCAGCATATCTGCCCCCAGTGTCCAGCATCTCTGCCCCCAGTGTCCAGCATCTCTGCCCCCAGTGTCCAGCATCTCTGCCCCCAGTGTCCAGCATCTCTGCCCCCAATGTGCCCAGCATCTCTGCCCCCAATGTGTCCAGCATCTCTGCCCCCAATGTGTCCAGCATCTCTGCCCCCAATGTGTCCAGCATATCTGCCCCCAATGTGTACAGCATCTCTGCCCCCAATGTGTCCAGCATCCTGCCCCCAATGTGTCCAGCATCATGCCCACAATGTGTCCAGCATCCTGCCCCCAATGTGTTCAGCATCCTGCCCCCAATGCGTCCAGCATCCTGCCCCCAGTGTCTGACTCCAGCATATTGCCCCCAGTGTATCCAGCAATCTGCCCCAGTGTCTCCAGCATTGCCCCCAGTGTGTCCAGCAATCTGCCCCAGTTTCTCCAATATTGCCCCAGTGTGTCCAGGAATCTGCCCCAGTGTGTCCAGCATATTTCCCCCAGTGTGTCCAGCAATCTGCCCCTGTATTTCCAGCATATTGCCCCAGTGTGTTTAGCAATCTGCCCCAGTGTCTGACTTCAGCATATTGCTCCCAGTGTGTCCCGCAATCTACCCCAGTGTCTCCAGCATTGCCCCCAGTGTGTCCAGCAATCTGCCCCAGTGTCTCCAATATTGCCCCAGTGTGCCCAGCAATCTGCCCCAGTGTGTCCAGCATTGCCCCCAGTGTGTCCAGCAATCTGCCCAAGTGTGTCCAGCAATCTGCCCCAGTGTGTCCAGCATATTGTCCCGGGCCCCCCGGATTGCCGTTCACAAAACTAGTTCTCCTCACCTGACCGGCACTCCAGCGGCGAGCTCCCTCCAGCAGCTCGGACTCGCCGGCGACTGACAATGACGTCAGATGCCGGCAACGTGTGCTCTGCACCTGCGGCCGACTTCAGCTGCCAGACTCCAATTGGCTGGCGGCTGTTGTTAACTATTGACGTGCGGGCGTGCGCCCACATGTCAATAGGTGAAACTGCCGCAGCGCCGGTAGGGGCCCGGTGAGCACTTGAAACGGGGCCCGATGCGGGCCCCCTCTGCCCACCGGGCCAATACGCCAGTCAGGGCAGTAATGCCCTGATGGCGGCGGGAAATTTCAGCGGTAGCCCAGGGCCCCCCACACCACAGGGCCCTGGGCTACCGCCCAGATTGACCCTGTTATACTCTGCCCCTGCTTCCTGATATTTGGCTTTGACAGAGCTTTAGCTGGTTGTCAAAATGGCCACAGCTTTACTTAAATCACAGGAGGTAAAACAATCACATTCGGAGTCAGGTGAAGTGTTAGTACATTGGGATTCACAAGTGTGATACCCCCAGCTGTCTGACATACAGCACCAGGACAGACAGCCATAAAGGGGTGTCATGCACTGGCTTCCCATTGAGCAGAGCCAGTAGACTTTCAGGGCACCAATGACCCTATTATCCTCACTCTTGTGCTTAACCACCATGCCCGCCCCTGATTGACGTTACTATTACAATGTCCTTGAGGATCGCCACCAAAGCGAGCCTGTTCACCTCTATGAGGTTTTACATCCTCTATTTGTTAAAATGAGTTCACCTTAACTTGTCTGCAACTTCAACCTCACTCCAAACCACAACCAAGAGGCCATTTGACACCTTAAAGGGAACCTGTCACCCCCAAAATCGAAGATGAGTTAAGCCCACCGGCATCAGGGGCTTATCTGCAGCATTCTGTAATAATGTAGATAAGCCCCCGTTGTATCCTGAAAGATGAGAAAAAGAGGTTATATTATACTCACTCAGGGGCAGTCCCGCTGCGGTCCGAGTCCGAAGGGTGTCGCGGTCCAGGGCCTCCTATCTTCTTACGATGACGTCCTCTTCTTGTATTCATGCTGCGGCTCCGGCGCAGGCATACGTTATCTGTCCTGTTGAGGGCAGGGCAAAGTACTGCAGTACGCAGGCACTGGGAAAAGTCAGAGAAGCCCAGCACCTGCGCACTGCAGTAATTTGCTCTGCCCTCAACAGGGCAGACAAAGTACGCCTGCGCCGGAGCCGCAGCATGAAGACAAGAAGAGGACGTCATCCTATGAAGATGGGAGGCCCCGGACCGCGATGCCCATTGGATCGGACCGCCCCCCCAGGTGAGTATATAATCTAACATCTTTTTCTCATCTTTCAGGATACATCGGGGGCTTATCTACAGCATTACAAAATGCTGTAGATAAGCCTCTGATGCCGGTTGGCTTAGCTCATCTTCGATTTTGGGGGTGACAGGTTCCCTTTAAATGGACTCAACCACCATCAACCATGCCTAATAAAGCCATCAACAAGTTCTACATGCTATTTAAAAACTCCATACAAGTAACAAAATTTCAGGGCTACGACAGATTAATTTTATCAATGCAACTCTGCCAAATTATGATCGATAACACGGTAACTAACGTGAAATAACAGTCACTAAACATCCTGCAATGAAGATCCCACAATGGGAAATGTGGAAAGTAAACCATAATAAAGGGATAGCCACAGTCTGAATACCTGTATAATGACAACTGTTATGCCTCAAAAAGCTATTATACTGTATGTATTGTAGCCAGCTCTAATAATTCCCCAATTCATAGCTTATGGTTCTAGAAACCACCATTATGTACAGTAGCTGTGCTATGCAGTAATAATTTCTTAAACCCACTTACTACTACAACCCGAAAAGTGATGAGTACATATAAAGAGAAAGATATTTTAAATAGGGAGTAATTAACAGCTATACACAATATAACATCAACATTATAACCGACCATTAAATAACTTTCATAATATTTGTACATAGTAATTGAAATAAACCTATAGCAGAAAAAGTCTACGAAGGCATTATTAATAACCCTGCCACACCATTGTTAATTGTTTATTAGGCACTGGATGACATTTACCGTTAACCGCTATTGCAGGGGCAAAGGCATATTGCCCTTCGTGTTAATGTATTTCATTACTTTACCCTTAGCCTATCCCACTAGCTCAAGGGCATCAGGAATAGGCAAATTGCCCTTTGTGTCAATGAACTTTATTACTTTACCTCTATCTGCTCCCACTGGCTCAAGGGCATCACAAATAGGCATATTGTCCTTTGTGTTAATGCACTTGATTACTTTACCACACCAGGGGGCCATACCCGAGATGGTTAACCCTCCGCACCAGGAGGTCATATCCTATCCGAGATGGTTACCCCTCCACACTGAGGGGCCATACCCAAGATGGTTACCCCATCATACCAGGGGGTCATACTGTGATGGACACCCCTACAATCCAGGGGGTCATACCCAAGATAGTTACCCCTCCACACTAGGGGGTCATACCAGAGATGGTTACCCCTCCATACCAGGGGTCATACTGTGATGGACACCCCTCCAATGTAGGGGTCGAAACCTGAGATGGTTACCCCTACTGACCAAATTATAAGTAACTTCAAGGACCCTCTAAAAAGAAAAAACGAATAACTGCTTTTTTGTATATGTATTAAATAGATTCATATACTGACCAGTAACAGTATATCCACATGACAGCTTATTGTGAAGTTTAATTGAAAAAGTAGGTATCTGAAAAAAATAATTTTGAGAACTCTTTACCCCAACAGCCATTTAAAAAAAAATCAGTTCCTGAAATGTATAAGATATGGGATAAGTGAGGATGAAACACCATGTATGTACATACAGAGGTGGACACTGACAATATATATGACAGGTGTTATATGCGAGGGTCCCTATGTGTCCCCCAGGATGCACAAAGAAGCATATTAAGACCGCTGGAGTGCATTGCAGTCACAGACATAGCTGTGATTGCAGTGCAAAATAAAAGTAAGTTTGGTCTTGGACAAGCTATTTGCCCAAGGCAAGTTTAATAAAACCCTGCATGAGCTTTCATTTTTGGAGCAAACTACAGGATGGTGGTGGGGTTGTTCGCTCCCTCCGGACCAGGTCTTACAAGTGGCCCATGGCCAATGGTTCCATTTAAAAACCCTGCAGCAAAGGGTTGGGTGTGATTACCAAATTTTACCTAATAAGGTATGAAGTATGATGTAATAGAGCTGATGGAACATAATCAGTGATTACCTGGGTCAAAAGGCTGGAAAGTAATGCAGCATAAAGCTGTGATTGTGTCAGCATCCTGCACCTGATGAGCGCCGTTTCGCGTTACCGCTTCTTCATAAAGTGTCACGCCCCATGCGGTAACGCGAAACGGCGCTCGTCGGGTGCAGGACGCTGACACAATCACATCTTTATGCTGCATTACCTTCCAGCCTCTTGACCCAGGTAATCACTGATTATGTTCCATCAGCTCTATTACATCCTGCCTGTTTCTGAATCCTCTATTTCCTATGCATTACACATTACTCTATACGTGCCTGCCACCTGGTGGTTTTTCTTGTAATTACAGTCCACAGGACATTTCCATGTTACAATATAGATTGTGATTCGTTTTATTTTTTGCTTTGAGCTGCTTTAGCCATTTTCAATTTCTTCTCTTACCATTGGGAAAATAAAGAATTGGGGGCGAAAAGATAATTTTTGTGAAAAAAAATGATTTTTTATTTTTACGGTTCTGCATTATAAACTTCTGTGAAGCACTTGGTGGGTTAAAGTGCTCACCACGCCTCTAGATAAGTTCCTTAGGGGGTCTACTTAGCAAAATGGTGTCACTTGTGGGGGGTTTCAATGTTTAGGCACATCAGGGGCTCTCCAAACGCAACATGGCGTCCCATCTCAATTCCAGTCAATTTTGCATTGAAAAGTCAAACGGCGCTCCTTCCCTTCCGAGCTTTCCCATGCGCCCAAACAGTGGCTTACTCCCACATATGGGGTATCGGCGTACTCAGGACAAATTGTACAACAACTTTTGTGGTCCAATTTCTTCTCTTACTATTGGGAAAATAAAAATTTGGGGGCAAAAAGATGATTTTTGTGAAAAAAAATGATTTTTTATTTTTACGGTTCTGCATTATAAACTTCTGTGAAGCACTTGGTGGGTCAAAGTGCTCACCACACCTCTAGATAAGTTCCTTAGGGGGTCTACTTTCCAAAATGGTGTCACTTGGGGGGGTTTCAATGTTTAGGCACATCAGGGGCTCTCCAAACGCAACATGGCGTCCCATCTCAATTCCTGTCAATTTTGCATTGAAAAGTCAAATGGCGCTCCTTCGCTTCTGAGCTCTGTCATGCGCCCAAACAGTGATTTACCCCCACATATGGGGTATCAGCATACTCAGGACAAATTGTACAACAACGTTTGGGGTCCATTTTCTCCTGTTACCCTTGGTAAAATAAAACAAATTGGAGCTGAAGTAAATTTTTTGTGAAAAAAAGTTAAATGTTAATTTTTATTTAAATATTCCAAAAATTCCTGTGAAACACCTGAAGGGTTAATAAACTTTTTGAATATGGTTTTTCAGCACCTTGAGGGGTGCAGTTTTTTAGAATGGTGTCATATAGACCCCTAAAAATGACTTCAAATGAGATGTGGTCACTAAAATAAAATGGTGTTGGAAAAATTAGAAATTGCTGGTCAACTTATAACCCTAGTAACTCGCAAACAAAAAAGAAATGTTGGTTACAAAATTATGCTGATATAAAGTAGACATGTGGGAAATGTTAGTTATTAAGTATTTTGTGTGACATATCTCTGTGATTTAATTGCATAAAAATTCAAAGTTGGAAAATTGCAAAATTTTCAAAATTTTCACCAAATTTCCATTTTTTTCACAAATAAACGCAGGTAATATGAAAGAAATTTTACCACTATCATGAAGTACAGTATGTCACAAGAAAACAATGTCAGAATCACCGGGATCCGTTGAAGCATTCCAGAGTTATAACCTCATAAAGGGACAGTGGTCAGAATTGTAAAAATTGTCCCAGTCCATAACGTGCAAACCACCCTTGGGGGTAAAGGGGTTAATGTCTTCCTTGGGCTACCAGTATGTTTGCCTTTAACAACCTTCCCAAGTTGTTTGTATTTTGTCCAGATTTTAGACACAGCTGACTGTGAATAACCAATATCTTTTGCAACATTGCGTGATGATTTACCCTCTTTTAAGACTCTGATAATCCTCTCCTTTTTTAATTGACATCTCTCATGTTGGAGCAATGATTTATGTCTGTCCACCTGGTGCAACAACTCTCTAAGGTGTGATCACTCCTTTTTAGATGCAGACTAACAAGTAGATCTAATTTGATGCAGGTGTTATTTTTGGGTATGAAAATTTACAGGGTGATTCCATAATTTTTTCCTCAGAATTGAGTGATTCCATGATTTTTCCCTATGCTTGGTTAAAAAAAGTAACCATTACTGATTACCACATTTTTTGTTCTTGATTTTTTTTAGTGTTTCTTAAAGCCAGAGAGTTGCCATTTGAAATGACTTTAGTTTTGTGTCATGTCTATGATCAGCTTTTTTTCTACAACAATAAACAACTGAATGAACATCCTCCAAGGCCGGTGATTCCATAATTTTTGCCAGCGGTTATAGATATGTGAGGCTTTGCACCCTAACTGTGCCGTTCTTTTTATCTATCTATCTATCTATCTATCTATCTATCTATCTATCTATCTATCAATTATTCTATCTATCTATTTGTGTGTGTAAACATTATTCTTCAATGGCGTATGTAAATGAAGAGGTTGGACAAGAAATGACATCACAGTTTTTTTTGTTAAATAATAGATCTTTATTTAGCATACAAAAACGCATACAAATCCAAATGAAAAAACGCATGAAAATCTGCATCTTAAATGCATCAAAAACGCATCAAAAACACACGGATTTTTACCTGCGTTTTCTGCCAAGAGATGCAGAATCTGCACAGAAAATTCCACAGGTAAATCTGCAACGTGTGCACATACCCTTATTGAGGTCTGTTTACATTTAGTTTTTTCTGGAGCTTTTGGAGCAAAAACTTTCCAAAATCCTTCTCCCAAACCGGTTTTAAAAAGTTTTGGAAAACTTCTATTTCTTCCCTATCAGAAATCCACTTTGGAGATCATGCGAGTAGTTTTGGGAAATTGAAGATGTTTTGATAAAAAAGGCCTGATAGAAGACTAGTGCATGTCACTTCTGAGAAACAATTCCTGAAATAAATTTCTCCAAACTAGACACCATCTAATCAAGAGCCAACAAAGAACACTTTGAGGAAAAAAAGTGTTCAAAAAGTCTTCAAAACCACTTCAAAATGGCACAGGGAAGGAGTCAGACAGGAAAATCTTCTCAAATCCTAATTAAAAAAAATTGAGTTTAAAAAATGATTCCTGATTGAAAACCTGTGGTTTCTTACCTCCTTTAGAAAATAACCTCAGTGTGAACATAGACGTTATGTTTGAAGATGGTACAGAACAGTTATTTCAGTAAATTGAATTAGAGCCGATCTACATAGCCGGGAACCACTATCAAACAATGTGATGAGCTGTGGTTTTACACTGTTTTCATCTGTCTGCTGTTTGAGCATGTAACAACTGATTGGTGAGTTGCTTGGTGTCAGACCGCCACTGATCTAATATCATCCATTAATATCATAGTACTAGACAACCCCTTTTTGCCCTATAGGGTATACTCCCTCCGAGTCTTCAGTGATCCTGGAATCCCAACAGTAATCCTATCTGTTCTTCAGCCAAAAGTATATATGAGGAGCATATGTACTACTTCTACGCTGGTGTGGACCCCTAATCGAACACTCACCACCATTTTAGGCCTGAGTTAAAGAGGACCTGTCATAAAGTAAAAAATGGACAGATTTTGCACAAAATTTATTCCTGTTGCTCACCTGAGGATGCTTATCGTTATATTATTTTCTTAAATCAACCCAAAGGTTCCAGAAATGTAGGCCTTTTTGTTTAGTGGTAATTCTTATGATCTTTCCAAGGGAGCGTATCTCTTAGGATTCTTTAAGGCATGTCTTTAAGTGGCTGTGTATTGTTACCCCATGGATCGGGTTAGGCCGCAATTTTATTTTTGTTAGAATAGCTCATTGTTGGGCTTAAGTCGACCTTTCGCAATCCAAATGCTGTTCAATGTGCGGCGACCATGTTACAGGGCAGGGGGAGTTAAGCAGATCAATATACACAGTGGGGAAAATAAGTATTTGATACACTGCCGATTTTGCAAGTTTTCCCACCCACAAAAAATAGAGGGGGTTGTAATTTTTATTGTAGGTACATCTCAACTGTGAGAGATAGAATCCCCCCAAAAAATCCAGAAAATCACATTGTATGATTTTTACATAATTAATTTGCATTTTATTACATGAAATAAGTATTTGATACAATAGAAAAACATAATATTTGGTACAGAAACCTTTGTTTGCAATTACACAGGTCAGAAGTTTCCTGTAGTTCTTTACCAAGTTTGCACACATTAGAGGGCATGGCCTAACTTGGCATGGCATAAGACTTGTTTGCATATTCTCTTGCCAATTATCTATTATACTAGAAATAGGCCTGATGCTATTGCATCGGGAGTGCAGTGAAATGAACATCTGTGTATCCTTAGTGGTGCTAACAGGAGCAGTGGACATGTGTCACACCATCATTGGCTCAGTTGGCGGGGGGCTCAGTCAATGAGCGGTGCTGTGCGGCTTTGGCCGGAGATTCAAAACCAACGCGGCACCGCTCATTGGCTCAGCTGGTGGGGCAGGGGATTTGAATCCCGCGCCGCTCTTTGGCTGAGCTGCCCCTGGCCGCGCGGCTTTGGCGGGGGATTCAAATCCTGCACGGCACCGCTCTTTGGCTCAGCCGGCGAGGCGGGGGATTTGATTCTCGCGCCGCTCATTGGCTCAGCCAGCGGGCGACTCAGCCAATGAGCAGTGCCGCGCAGCTTTGGCTGGGGATTTGAATCCCACATCGCTCATTGGCTCAGCCGGCAGCAGCTCAGCCAATGAGCACTACCATGGGACTTTGAGTGGCGTGGGATTAAAAGCCCCCGCCAAAGCCGCGTGGCACCGCTCATTGACTGAGCGCCCCTGACGCTCAGTCAATGAGCGGTGCGTGATTCAAATCCCTCGCCCCACCGGCTGAGGTAATGAGTGGTGCTGTGCGGGATTTGAATCCCCCGCCAAAGCCATGCAGCCAGGGGTGGCTCAGCCAATGATCGGTACCGCGTGGCTTTGGAGGGGGATTTGAATCCCATGCTGCTTATTGGCTGAGGCCAGGGGTTCTCAGCCAATGAGCGGTGCCGCGTGGCTTGGCGGGGGATTCAAGTTCCGCGTGGCAACACTCATTGGCCCAGCTGGCTGGGTGGGGGATTTGAATCCCGCGCCGCTCATTGGCTGAGCGCCAGGGGCGCTTAGCTAATGAGCGGTGCTGTATGGCTTGGCGGGGAATATGAATCCCGGCCACCATATCGGAATACCCATAACTTAGGTATTCCAATATGGCGGTCGGCGTAGTTCTGCTCATCTCCGAGCTGCATCTCCGCTGTGTCGCCGCTGACCTCCCACGGCAGCAGTGCCGTTTTTATCACTTGTAGAGGCACAGTTTGTGGCCTTCCGGTTGTGGTGGATTGTGGGATAGCGACACAATCGCTGGAAGCTGTGATAGAGCTGATTATCAATTATATATTAGATTAGCTGCTATGGCTACCAGGGTAAAATGCAGTGATAACTGGGTGACATATAAGCTATCCGTGCATAGGTTCATCTGCTGAAACATGCCAAAAAAAGGCAGGAAGAAGCCCAAAAACAATGGTTATCCGAGTATCCAGGATGGCACCACCAGAAATTCTGCTGTGGCCGAACCAGGAGGTAAATTGAGCAATGCAGTAGCGAGGCTGCAAAGGGTTGTCTGGAAGCAGGGGGAGCTCTGACGAGAGAGGCGTTGGTGAATGACTGGGGCCAGAAGCGAGGCTACTGAATCCAGCACAAGGGACCTGTCCTCTAAAGACAGCCATTCTGAGGAGGTTGAAGGTCGGTCGCTATTACAGGAGAGAAGCCGAAAAACACCACAAAAAGATACAGCCAAGGATAAGGAACCCACTATGAGAGATTTAATGACTGCTGTATCTCAGGGCAACTGATCTATTAATGTGCTTTCCCTACAGGTGGGCAAAATTAGAGAGAACTTGAATATTGTTTGGCTTGACCTGCAAAAAGTGTGTGAGTCAGCACTGCAGAAATCAGAGTCTGTACACTAGAGGATGAACTTCAAAAGGGGGGAAAGCTGCTAAAAAATCTACTGGAGAGGTGGTTGAATTTTGGGCTAAAACACGATTTCGAAAAAAGACTTGGCTGTAACTTCATCAGAATGGTGGGGTTCCACTGGATCCTTGTCGGGTCTGAGGTTCTCTGACCGGTCATGACTTAACTTAATGGAGGATGGCAGTAACTTGTAAGGGGCGAGAAAATGTGTTGCTTTCCTACTCTCGCTTCCCCCTTCTTTACCTTATTTCTTTGCCTTCACCATCTCTCACATTGGCCTTTTCATACTCCTACATTCTCTTTGCTTGTATCTTTATATGGGATTGAAACAAATATGCTGGGCTAGTATTGCAGGAGAATATTCGTTGACAAAATTGCACATGGGGTCAAAATTGTTGGTACACTTCGTTTAATGACTGAAAAACCCACAATGGTCACAAAAATAACTTGAATTTGACAAAAGTAATAATAAATAAAAGATCTATGAAAATGAACAAATGAAAGTCAGACATTTCTTTTCATCCATGCTTTCAAAGAATTAAAAAAAAACCTCATGAAATAGGCCTGGACAGAAATGATGGTACCCCTGAAAATAATGCAGCAAAAGGGACATCTTAAATCAAAGTGTGTCCACTAACTACCATCACAGGTGTCTACAATCTTGGAATCAGTGAGTGGCCTGTATATAGGGCTACAGATACTCACTGTGCTGTTTGGTGACATGGTGTGTATCACACTCAACATGGACCAGAGGAAGCGAAGGAAAAAGTTGTCTCAGGAGATTAGAAAGAAAATTATAGACAAACATGTTAAAGGTAAAAGTTATAAGACCATCTCCAAGCAGTTTGATGTTCCTGTGACTACAGTTGCAAATATTATTCAGACATTTAAGATCGATGTGACTGTAGTTAACCTCCCTGTATGTAGATGCAGGAGGAAAATTGATGACAAATAAAAGAGACGAATACCGTATATACTCGAGTATAAGCCGACCCGAGTATAAGCCGACCCCCCCTAATTTTGCCACAAAAAACTGGGAAAACTTATTGACTCGAGTATAAGCCTAGGGTGGAAATGCAGCATTTACCGGTGAATTTCAAAAATAAAAATAGATCATTATTTCCCCATAGCTGTGCCATATAGTGCTCTGCACCGTTCATATTTCCCCATAGGTGTGAACCATATAGTGCTCTGCACCGTTCATTGTGCCCCCTAGCTGTGCCATATACGGTGCTCTGCACCGTTCATTGTGCCCCATAGATGTGCCATATACGGTGCTCTGCACCGTTCACTGTGCCCCATAGCTGTGCCATATACGGTGCTCTGCACCGTTCACTGTGCCCCATAGATGTGCTGTGCCATATACGGTGCTCTGCACCGTTCACTGTGCCCCATAGCTGTGCTGTGCCATATACGGTGCTCTGCACCGTTCACTGTGCCCCATACATAGCTGTGCTGTGCCATATACGGTGCTCTGCACCGTTCACTGTGCCCCATAGCTGTGCTGTGCCATATACGGTGCTCTGCACCGTTCACTGTGCCCCATAGCTGTGCTGTGCCATATACGGTGCTCTGCACCGTTCACTGTGCCCCATAGCTGTGCTGTGCCATATACGGTGCTCTGCACCGTTCACTGTGCCCCATAGCTGTGCCATATACGGTGCTCTGCACCGTTCACTGTGCCCCATAGCTGTGCTGTGCCATATACGGTGCTCTGCACCGTTCACTGTGCCCCATACATAGCTGTGCTGTGCCATATACGGTGCTCTGCACCGTTCACTGTGCCCCATAGCTGTGCTGTGCCATATACGGTGCTCTGCACCGTTCACTGTGCCCCATAGCTGTGCTGTGCCATATACGGTGCTCTGCACCGTTCACTGTGCCCCATACATAGCTGTGCTGTGCCATATACGGTGCTCTGCACCGTTCACTGTGCCCCATAGCTGTGCTGTGCCATATACGGTGCTCTGCACCGTTCACTGTGCCCCATAGCTGTGCTGTGCCATATACGGTGCTCTGCACCGTTCACTGTGTCCCATAGCTGTGCTGTGCCATATACGGTGCTCTGCACCGTTCACTGTGCCCCATAGCTGTGCTGTGCCATATACGGTGCTCTGCACCGTTCACTGTGCCCCATAGCTGTGCTGTGCCATATACGGTGCTCTGCACCGTTCACTGTACCCCATAGCTGTGCTGTGCCATATACGGTGCTCTGCACCGTTCACTGTGCCCCATAGATGTTCCACATAAATTTGTGCTGCCGCTGCCGCAATAAAGAAAAAAAAACACATACTCACCTCCCTTGATTGCAGCTCCCGGCGTCTCGTTCCGGCGCCTCCATCTTCCCGGCGTCTCTGCTCTGACTGATCAGGCAGAGGGCGCCGCGCACACTATATGCGTCATCGCGCCCTCTGCCTGAACAGTCAGAGAGCAGAGACGCCGGGAAGATGGAGGCGCCGGCCGGGAAGATGGATCGGCGCCCGGCGGCTGGAACGAGGACAGGTGAATATGCTATACTCACCTAGTCCTGGCGATCCTCGCGCTGTCCCCTCCTGTCTTCGGTGCCGCAGCTTCTTTCTCTATCAGCGGTCACCGGCACCGCTGATTAGAGAAATGAATAAGCGGCTCCACCCCTATGGGAGGTGGAGCCGCTTATTCATTTCTGTAATGAGCGGTCCCACGTGACCGCTGAAGAGAGGAAGAAACTGCAGCGCCGAAGCCCGTGGGACGGCAGGGACAGCGCGAGGATCGCTGGGACTAGGTAAGTATACCTCAGCGCCCTCACCCCCTCACCCGCCGACCCCACCGCTACCGTGACTCGAGTATAAGCCGAGGGGGGCACTTTCAGCCCAAAAATTTGGGCTGAAAATCTCGGCTTATACTCGAGTATATACGGTAATACGAATGGTAACAAAAGAGCCCAGAAAAACTTCTAAACATATTAAAGGTGAATCTCAAGCTCAAGGAACATAAATGTCAGATCACACCATCCATCTTTTTATGAGGCAAAGTGAACTTCATGGGAGACGACCAAGGAGGACACCATTATTGAAAAAGATCATAAAAAAGGCCATACTGGAATTTGCCAAACTACATGCATCAGACACAGGGTGTCTAGAATCTGTGCAGGGTATAATGAAATCTCAAGACTATCTAAGGATTCTAGAGAGAAATGTGCTGCCCAGTGTCAGAAAGCTTGGTCTCAGTCGCAGGTCATGGGTCTTGCAACAGGATAATGACCCAAAACACACAGCTAAAAACACCCAAGAATGGCTAAGAGAAAACATTGGAATTTTCTGAAGTGGCCTTCTATGAGCCCTGACCTAAATTCTATTGAGCATCTTTGGAAAGAGCTGAAACATGCCGTCTGGAAAAGGCAACCTTCAAACATGAGACATGTGCAGCAGTTTGCTCTTGAGGAGTGACCATTGCATGTCTTTCTGTCATTAAACAAGGGGTACCAACAATTTTGACCACGTGTGTAAGTTACATGATTTGCTGAATGGGAGGATTTGTGGGTTATGATCCGCGCTGCCAGCTCATCCAAATCAGACGCAATGTACAATTGAACAGTGGTTTATATTACGCATTTCAGAGTAGATATGACTCCTTCCTCAGGAAAATACCACCAGTTGTGTTCAGTTATGCACTGAAAATGGCATATTCCCTGAGTTTTTCCAGCCAGATGGTGCACCACCACATTATGGGTGCCAGGTCCGAGCATTCCTAAATGAACAGTTTCCTGGAAAGTGGATTGGTCGTCGTGGGCGAGTTGAATGGCCACGAAGGTCTCCCGATCTGACCCTATTAGAATTTTATCGTTGGGGTCATCTGAAGGCAAATGTCTATGCTGTGAAGATACGAGATGTGCAGCATCTGAAACAACGGATACTGGAAGCCTGTGCTAGCATTTCTTCTGCTTTGTTGCTATCAGTGTGTCAAGAGTGGGAGAAGAGTGTTGCATTGACAATCCAACACAATGGGCAGCACTTTGAACATATTTTATAAGTGGTCATAAACTTGTAAATAACTTATGAAAGAATAAAGTTACGTTAAAACCAAGCACACATGTCATATAACTCTCTTCCCATTGAAACAAAAAAAGTTGATCCAAAATGGCTGACTTTAAAATGGCCACCATGGTCACACCACCCATCTTGAAAAGTTTTCCCCCTCCCATATACTAATGTGCCATAAACAGGACGTTTATATCACCAACCATTCCCATTTTATTTAGGTGTATCCATATAAATGGCCCACCCTGTACTGTTTTATGTTTTTTGTTGTTTTTTTGTTTGGGAAATGCCATTCACTTGAAAAAAATGAGGACCACTGATGATGGACTTATATATATATATATATATATATATATATATATATATATATATATGTTCTATTGTGGCTGTACAGCCAGTTCAGTTGATCAGCACAAATAGGCACAATGGCTAAGAAATTATCTATAATTTTTGGAATGTTAAAGGTCTATTTGGTGTTACCAAGTGAAAGTCTATATTCCAATATCTTAAATGTTTCTTGCCAACTGTATATATACTCTACAAGAAACCCTTTTAATGAATAATAATTAGTGATGAGTGAATATACTCGTTACTCGAGATCTCCCGAGCACATTCGGGTGACCTCCGAGTATTTTTTAGTGCTTGGAGATTTAGTTTTTATCGCCGCAGATGAATGATTTACATCTGTTAGCCAGCATAAGTACATGTGGGGATTCCCTAGCAACCAGGCAACCGTGGGAGAAGAGCCTTAGTGAGAGAGGTAAAGAAGAACTGCAAGATCACTGTGGCTGAGCTCCAGAGATGCAGTAGAAAGATGGAAGAAAGTTCCACAAAGTCAACTATCACTGCAGCCCTCCATCAGTCGGGCCTTTATGGCAGAGTGGCCCGACAGAAGCCTCTCCTCAGTGCAAGATATATCAAAGCCTTAATAGAGCTAGCTAAAAAACACAAGAAAGACTCCCAGACTATGAAAAATAAGATTCTCTGGTCTGAGGAGATGAAGACAGACTTTTTTGGTGATTATTCTTAGCTGTATGTGTGGAAAAAAAACAGGCACTGTTCATCACCTGCCCAATACATTCACAGCAGTGAAACATGGTGGTGGCAGCATCATGCGAGGGAGAGACCTGAAAATGGCTGTCCACCAATGTTCACCATCCAACCTGATGGAACTGGATAGGATCTGCAAGGGAGAATGGCAGAGGATCCCCAAATTCAGGTGTGAGAAACTTGTTACATCATTCAAAGAAGACTCATGGCTGTACTCGCACAAAGGATGCTTCTAATCAATACTGAGCAAAGAGTCTGAATACTTATGATCATGTGATATTTCAGGGTTTTTCAATAAATTTGCAAAAAATTCTACATTTCTGTTTTCTTTTCAGCCAAGATGGGGTGTAGAGTGTACATAATTGTAAAAAAAAAATGAACTTTTTTGAATTTACCAAATAAATGGCTGCAATGAAACAAAGAGTGAAAAATGTAAAGTGGTCTGAATACTTTCCATACCCACTGTGTATATATATATATATATATATATATATACATATATATATATGTATATATATATATATATATATATATATATATATATATACAGTGGGGCAAAAAAGTATTTAGTCAGTCAGCAATAGTGCAAGTTCCACCACTTAAAAAGATGAGAGGCGTCTGTAATTTACATCATAGGTAGACCTCAACTATGGGAGACAAACTGAGAAAAAAAATCCAGAAAATCACATTGTCTGTTTTTTTATCATTTTTTTTGCCTGTTATGGTGGAAAATAAGTATTTGGTCAGAAACAAACAATCAAGATTTCTGGCTCTCACAGACCTGTAACTTCTTCTTTAAGAGTCTCCTCTTTCCTCCACTCATTACCTCTAGTAATGGCACCTGTTTAAACTTGTTATCAGTATAAAAAGACACCTGTGCACACCCTCAAACAGTCTGACTCCAAACTCCACTATGGTGAAGACCAAAGAGCTGTCAAAGGACACCAGAAACAAAATTGTAGCCCGGCACCACGCTGGGAAGACTGAATCTGCAATAGCCAACCAGCTTGGAGTGAAGAAATCAACAGTGGGAGCAATAATTAGAAAATGGAAGACATAAAAGACCACTGATAATCTCCCTCGATCTGGGGCTCCACGCAAAATCCCACCCCGTGGGGTCAGAATGATCACAAGAACGGTGAGCAAAAATCCCAGAACCACGCGGGGGGACCTAGTGAATGAACTGCAGAGAGCTGGGACCAATGTAACAAGGCCTACCATAAGTAACACACTACGCCACCATGGACTCAGATCCTGCAGTGCCAGTACGTGTCCCACTGCTTAAGCCAGTACATGTCCGGGCCCGTCTGAAGTTTGCTAGAGAGAATTTGGATGATCCAGAGGAGTTTTGGGAGAATGTCCTATGGTCTGATGAAACCAAACTGGAACTGTTTGGTAGAAACACAACTTGTCGTGTTTGGAGGAAAAAGAATACTGAGTTGCATCCATCAAACACCATACCTACTGTAAAGCATGGTGGTGGAAACATCATGCTTTGGGGCTGTTTCTCTGCAAAGGGGCCAGGACTACTGATCCGGGTACATGAAAGAATGAATGGGGCCATGTATCGTGAGATTTTGAGTGCAAACCTCCTTCCATCAGCAAGGGCATTGAAGATGAAACGTGGCTGGGTCTTTCAACATGACGATGATCCAAAGCACACCGCCAGGGCAACGAAGGAGTGGCTTCGTAAGAAGCATTTCAAGGTCCTGGAGTGGCCTAGCCAGTCTCCAGATCTCAACCCTATAGAAAACCTTTGGAGGGAGTTGAAAGTCCATGTTGCCAAGCGAAAAGCCAAAAACATCACTGCTCTAGAGGAGATCTGCATGGAGGAATGGGCCAACATACCAACAACAGTGTGTGGCAACCTTGTGAAGACTTACAGAAAACGTTTGACCTCTGTCATTGCCAACATCGGATATATTACAAAGTATTGAGATGAAATTTTGTTTCTGACCAAATACTTATTTTCCACCATAATATGCAAATAAAATGTTAAAAAAACAGACAATGTGATTTTCTGGATTTTTTTTGCTCAGTTTGTCTCCCATAGTTGAGGTCTACCTATGATGTAAATTACAGACGCGTCTCATCTTTTTAAGTGGTGGAACTTGCACTATTGCTGACTGACTAAATACTTTTTTGCCCCACTGTATATATATATACACACATATACATATACATATATACACATATATATATCTGTAATATAACGCTGGGAGCGTCACTCTGTCCGAAGCCTTAATAGACTGCGCAGGCACGACGCTCCTAGCGTTACGTTATAGAAAAAATGCCGCCGAGAGCAGGGGGTCGGGAGCACGGGGACGCCATCTACATATGTGCGCCCTGATTATGCAAATAATCCGCCGCCATAGTAAGTTTTTACTTATGCTATTCGTTTCGGGCGCCATTGTCTTGCTCTTCCTGGTGCCGGAATCGGCGCCTGCGCAGTCCGCGCTTTCCGGCGCCATTTTCTTGAAGACACACTGCTGTGTATATATGGCAAGACAATGGCACCCGAAACGAATAGCATAAGTAAAAACTTGCTGTGCCATGAGGCTGTGGCACTTCATGCCACAGCAATTTGTTACTTACGCCATTCGGCGCAGGCACCGATTCCGGCACCGGGAGGAGCAAGACAATGGTGCCGGAAAAGAATCAGGTAGCGTAAGTAACAAATTGCTGTGCCATGAGGCTGTGGCACTTCATGCCACAGCTATTTGTTACTTACGCCACCTGATGGGGGTCATAAACCTTTATGGAGCAGCATATGGGGCATATGGATGGGAGCAGCACATGACAGAACGGGGGCGCAGAATGGGAGCAGCATATGACAGAATAGGGCAGCACATGACAGAATGGGGGCGCAGGATGGGAGCAGCACATGACAGAATAGGGCAGCACATGACAGAACGGGGGTGCAGGATGGCAGCAGCACATGACAGAACGGGGGTGCAGGATGGCAGCAGCACATGACAGAACGGGGGCGCAGGATGGGAGCAGCACATGTCAGAACGGGGGCGCAGGATGGCAGCAGCACATGACAGTGGGGGCGCAGGATGTGAGCAGCACATGACAGAACGGGGGTGCAGGATGGCAGCAGCACATGACAGAACAGGGGTGCAGGATGGAAGCAGCACATGACAGAACGGGGCGCAGGATGGGAGCAGCACATGACAGAATGGGGGCGCAGGATGGCAGCAGCACATGACAGAACGGGGGTGCAGGATGGCAGCAGCACATGACAGAACGGGGGTGCAGGATGGAAGCAGCACATGACAGAATGGGGGCGCAGGATGGGAGCAGCGCATGACAGAACGGGGGTGCAGGATGGAAGCAGCACATGACAGAACGGGGGCGCAGGATGGGAGCAGCACATGACAGGATGGGGACACAGGATGGGAGCAGCCAGTGACAGAATGGAGGCGCAGGATGGGTGCAGCACATGTCAGAATGGAGGCGCAGGATGGGTGCAGCACATGTCAGAATGGAGGCGCAGGATGGGTGCAGCACATGTCAGAATGGGGGCGCAGGATGGGAGCAGCACATGTCAGAATGGGGGTGCAGGATGGGAGCAGCACATGACAGAATGGGGGCGCAGGATGGGTGCAGCACATGACAGGATGGGGATGCAGGATGGAGCAGCACATGACAGGATGGGGGCGCAGGATGGGAGCAGCACATGACAGAATGGGAGCGCAGGATGGGTGCAGCACATGACAGCACATATGACAGAATAGGGCAGCACATGACAGAACAGGGGTGCAGGATGGCAGCAGCACATGACAGAACGGGGGCGCAGGATGGGAGCAGCACATGACAGAATAGAGCAGCACATGACAGAACGGGGGTGCAGGATGGCAGCAGCACATGACAGAACGGGGGTGCAGGATGGAAGCAGCACATGACAGAACGGGGGCACAGGATGGGAGCAGCACATGTCAGAACGGGGGCGCAGGATGGCAGCAGCACATGACAATGGGGGCGCAGGATGGGAGCAGCACATGACAGAAAGGGGGTGCAGGATGGGAGCAGCACATGACAGAACGGGGGTGCAGGATGGCAGCAGCACATGACAGAACGGGGGTGCAGGATGGAAGCAGCACATGATAGAATGGGGTGCAGGATGGAAGCAGAACATGACAGAACGGGGGCGCAGGATAGGAGCAGCACATGACAGAACGGGGGGGCAGAATGGCAGTAGCACATGACAGAACGGGGGTGCAGGATGGAAGCAGCACATGACAGAACGGGGGCGCAGGATGGGAGCAGCACATGACAGAACGGGGGTGCAGGATGGAAGCAGCACATGACAGAACGGGGGCGCTGGATGGGAGCAGCACATGACAGGATGGGGACGCAGGATGGGAGCAGCCAGTGACAGAATGGAGGCGCAGGATGGGTGCAGCACATGTCAGAATGGAGGCGCAGGATGGGTGCAGCACATGTCAGAATGGAGGCGCAGGATGGGTGCAGCACATGTCAGAATGGAGGCGCAGGATGGGAGCAGCACATGTCAGAATGGGGGCGCAGGATGGGAGCAGCACATGACAGAATAGAGCAGCACATGACAGAACGGGGGTGCAGGATGGCAGCAGCACATGACAGAACGGGGGTGCAGGATGGAAGCAGCACATGACAGAACGGGGGCGCAGGATGGGAGCAGCACATGTCAGAACGGGGGCGCAGGATGGCAGCAGCACATGACAATGGGGGCGCAGGATGGGAGCAGCACATGACAGAAAGGGGGTGCAGGATGGCAGCAGCACATGACAGAACGGGGGTGCAGGATGGAAGCAGCACATGACAGAACGGGGGCGCAGGATGGGAGCAGCACATGACAGAACGGGGGTGCAGGATGGCAGCAGCACATGACAGAACGGGGGTGCAGGATGGAAGCAGCACATGATAGAACGGGGTGCAGGATGGAAGCAGAACATGACAGAATGGGGGCGCAGGATGGGAGCAGCACATGACAGAACGGGGGGGCAGAATGGCAGTAGCACATGACAGAACGGGGGTGCAGGATGGAAGCAGCACATGACAGAACGGGGGCGCTGGATGGGAGCAGCACATGACAGGATGGGGACGCAGGATGGGAGCAGCCAGTGACAGAATGGAGGCGCAGGATGGGTGCAGCACATGTCAGAATGGAGGCGCAGGATGGGTGCAGCACATGTCAGAATGGAGGCGCAGGATGGGTGCAGCACATGTCAGAATGGGGGCGCAGGATGGGAGCAGCACATGTCAGAATGGGGGCGCAGGATGGGAGCAGCACATGACAGAATGGGGGCACAGGATGGGTGCAGCACATGACAGGATGGGGACGCAGGATGGAGCAGCACATGACAGGATGGGGGCGCAGGATGGGAGCAGCACATGACAGAATGGGAGCACAGGATGGGTGCAGCACATGACAGGATGGGGACGCAGGATGGAGCAGCACATGACAGGATGGGGGCGCAGGATGGAGCAGCTCATGACAGGATGGGGACGCAGGATGGAGCAGCACATGACAGGATGGGGACGCAGGATGGAGCAGCACATACCAGGATGGAGGCCATATACCAATATAAATGCTCACCATTCGGGCGTAGAACGGGTTCAATAGCTAGTATACATATATATGTATATACAGTATATAGATGTCAGTGACTCACATATATATTTTTATATATATTACATAGGTAGATAGAAGAAAAGCCGGCAATTCATGTGCCGTGTACAGTAAAATCACAGCAGGAGCCAACAGGATAGAAGAGATGGATTAGATACAGTAAATGCATATAGAATAGATAGATATATAGATGTCAGTGACAAATACAGCTAATGCAGTGTGTGTGCAAATTACTGTGCATGTATTTAATTAATAAAAGATTAATTTTCAGAAAAAAATGGCGTGGGTTCCCGAGGAATTTTCGTAACCAGCAGATTGAATGCCGACTGCTGGGGTAGATGTTTATAGCCTGGGAAGGGGGTAATACCCATGGAGCTTCACAGGCTATTACTATCAGCTCATACTTAGCCTTTACTGGCTATTAAATTAAGGGACCCTAAAAAAATTACATAGAGTCCCCCTATAATTAATAACCAGCCAAGGCTATGCAGACAGCTGTGGTCTAATATTAATAGCCTAGGAAGGGGCAATGGATACTGCCCCAGGCTAAAAACATCAGCTCTCAGTCACCCCAGAAAAGGCGAATCTCTAAGATGCACCAATTCTGGCACTTAGCCTCACTCTTCCCACTTGCCCTGTGACGGTGGCAAGTGGGGTGATAGTTGGGGGATTAATATCACCTTTGTATTGTTAGGTGACATCAAGCACCTAGGTTAGTAATGGAGAGACGTCAATAAGATGTCCCCATTATTAACTCCATAGTCACATTGTAAGGAAACACAGACACCCAGAAAAAAAGGTTCTTTCGTTGAAAGAATGACACAGACTCCTTTAATAGTCTTAATATACCATATTTATGACCTCGTCCATTCCCCCGACGCCCTCGTCATCTGCAAAAGAGTTAAAAAAACAAACAACAATATTCTTCACCTTTCCACAGAGATGCTGGTAATCCATTTGTCCCATGACAGGTACAGCTGTGAAACATCAAGACGGCAGGCTGCATGATTGCATGATGCGACTGTAAGGCGGCCAGGGTGGTAGTTGTGGCAACAGACTGTAGTGTCCCTACACCCTGGTGCTCTACAGATGAAATGCAAAGTCTTTTCTGTAGTGTGTATGATGCGTGCAGCAGAGTACTCACTTCATTTGCTGGAGTCCCCTCGGTCTCAGTCACACCAGCCTCTGACTTCCAGGTTCCAGGAAACACCACAGAGTCACAGTTCTTTTCCAACAGTTCAACTTAACTAATAACATGAGCACACAACACATTGGTAGCACAATTCTCACAGACTCTCACATCCTGCTCTTTCCCTGTCATCCGGACAGATCCTGTTCCTTCCATCAGCTCCCACTGCCCTGCAATCCCAGCCATATCATTGGCCAATCCATGTACCGTCTGTGCCTTCCTTTTATCTTTATCTGCCATCTGGTGAGCCTCTTTGGACAATCCATGTCCCATCTGTCACCAGCTCTCTGTCAGCCCCTCATATGGTTCCAATAGGGCAAGGTGCCGGGAACGCCATCTCAGCTGTTCCCGCCCCAGGCTTAGACCACAAACCCTTTTTGGGGATGATTCCACTGATCTGGTGCAAGTTTACACTGTCTCCCAGCCTGGGGCCCCTTACTGCCATCTGCACTTATCCCCACAGCTTGCCACTGTCTAATACACACGTCCTGCCCTTGGGCAGATTTCCCTGGTGACTGATCCTAATAAGGAAGTATCCTGACTAGTGATGAGCGAGTATACTCATTGCTCGGGTTTTTCCGAGCACGCTTGGGTTGTCGCCAAGTATTTGTTAGTGCTCGGAGATTTCGTTTTTGTCAACACAGCTGCATGATTTATGGCTGCTAGACAGGCTGAATACATGTCAGGAATGCCTGTCTGTTAGGGAATCCCCACATGTGTTCAGCCTGTCTAGCAGCCGTAAATCATGCAGCTTTGTTGACAAAAACTAAATCTCCGAGCACTAACAAATACTCGGCGACCACCCGAGTGTGCTCGAGGAGACCCGAGCAACAATGCAATTCGCTCATCACTGATCCTGACTATACTTCCCCTCTTGCTCTGTGCTGCTCTGTTCTAACTCCTCCCCATTGAGTAACTCCTTGCTTCCTGAGCCTAGCCTAACACTCTTATTTATTCTATTCTCTAATGTGCCCACTCTATTCTAATCCCCTATAGCCCTACACTATTTCCTAATCTATCCCTAGGCCTAGACGTAACACATGACAAATACATTTACATTACAGTGCACACAATAGTAAAACATTAATAAAGCATCAGGGTGCTGCAGTTGACGCAGGTGAACAGTGTTAAGAAGAGAAAGGGTACATGAGGGTCCCCCCCACCTCCTTACATGACCATGCAGCACATCATCCAGCAGACACACTGAGCACCACTTGCTCAGTGTCTCCCTGTGAACTCTTCTCTGTCCGTGGGCACCATGAGTGTGAGAAAGTTCTCCTGCTCGTGGTGCCATCTGACAGGTCCTGTAAGTTCACGGCCAATGAAATCACTTCACCTATGTGACCTCGTGAGTGCGAGATCTTGCATGGAGCCCCAGATCGAGAAATATTGACTATCATCTTGCGTTTCTTCCATTTTATAATATTGCACCAACAGTTGTTGCCTTCTCACTAAGCTGCTTGCCTATTGTCCTGTAGCCCACCCCAGTCTTATGCAGGTCTACAGTTTTGTCCCTGGTGTTCTTAGACAGCTGTTTCATCTTGGCCATGGTGGAGAAGTTGTAGTGTGATTGATTGTGTGGACAGGTGTCTTTTATACAGGTAATGTGTTCAAACAGGTGCAATTAAAGCAGGTAATGAGTGCAGCGTATGAGAGCTTCTAAAAGAAAAACTAACAGGTCAGTGAGAGCAAGAATTCTTGCTGGTTGGTAGGTGATTAAATACTTATTTCCATGAAATAAAATGCAAACTAATTATGTAAACATCATACAATGTGATTTTCTGGCTATTATTTTTAGACTAGCTGAAGAGCCCAGCGTTGCCAGGGCATAGTAACTAACTGTGGTTAGTTGTGACAAATTGATTATCTTCCATCCCATTGTCCCGTGCCCATATATCCATCATACATATCCTCCATCCCATAGTCCCGTGCCCATATACCCATCATACACATCCTCCATCCCATAGTCCTGTGCCCATATTCCCATTCATACATATCCACCATCCCATAGTCCCGTGCCCATATACCCATCACACATCTTCCAGCCCATATACCAATTATGACATCATCTTCGCCATGTATACAAAAAAATACAAAAAAAGGTTGCACTCTATCATGCCAAAACACGTCAAAAACGAAATTTATGAAATATGAATAGCAAAATTGCTTTTTTGAACATTAGGAAAAATTTTTTTGAGATGCTTAGCACAGAATTTGGCCAAATAGTGTGTGCCCATCAACCATCGTCAAGGTGGTCTCATTAAAAACAAAAAAAAAGGTTGCACTCTATCGTGCCAAAACACGAATTTGGCAAAATTCTGTGCTAAGCGTCTCAAAAAATTTTTTCCCAATGTTCAAAAAGCAATTTTGCTATTCATATTTCATGTATTTAATATTTGACGTGTTTTGGCACGATAGAGTGCAACCTTTTTTTGTATATTGTATATGGAGGTAGCTGCTCCTGGTATGCACCTATTCACACTAGTCTGGATGTGCCAGTCTTTTTTCTGTTATTTCTATGTTAGCTTATTGACTGAGCACTCCTCCCCTCACCATCTGGTTTTTAATTACATCTATTCACACTTGGTTCCGGCCAACCCATATGTAGGCTTTGCTGAGAGAGGTGTCCATATTCACCCAAGCATGCAGACATCAGCCTTCGGTAAGTGTTCACATTTGGACAGGGAGGTCAGTTACCCATCAGTTTTTTAATGAGACCACCTTGACAATGGTTGATGGGCTCACACTATTTGGCCAAATTCTGTGCTAAAATGTTTTCCTAATGTTCAAAAAGCAATTTTGCTATTCATATTTCATGTATTTCATATTTGACGTGTTTGGCACGATAGAGTGCAACCTTTGTTTGTATATTGTATATGGAGGTAGCTGCTCCTGGTATGCACCTATTCACACTAGTTTGGATGTGCCAGTCTTTTTTCTGTTATCATCTTCGCCATGGCAACCATTCTGACATCATCATCACCATGGAAGCCATTATGACATCATCTTCACCATGGCAACCGTTATAATATCACCCTCGCCATGGCAACCATTATGACATCATCGTCGATACACACATACACTCGTTTTTATATATAGATTTTGTCTCTCACAGTTGAAGTGTACCTACAATAAAAATTACAGACCTGTCCATTCTTTGTAGGTGTGAAAATTTGCAAAATCGGCAGTGTTTCAAATACTTATTTTCCCTAGTGTATATCCTCCTTTTGTTTTCAACACTGCCCAAATCATTCTGTGCAGCTCTCGATAAGATTCGAGTACTGTGAAGAAAATAATTATTTGATCGCTTGCTGATTTTTTAAGTTTGCCCACTGGCAAAAACATGAACAGTCTATAATTTTAAGAGCAGGTTATCATTGAGAGATAGAATATCACAAATTAAATCCAGAAAATCACATTGTATAACTTATATAAATTTATTTGCATTTTGCAGGGAGAAATAAGTATTGAATCTTCTACCAACCATTAAGAGTTCTGGCTCCCACAGACCAGTTAGACCCTCCTAATCAACTTGATACCTGCATTAACCCCTTTCCGACGTTGGGCGTAATAATGAGCTGCTCAAAACAGCTGACATGTGTCGAGAAAGAAGTGGGCTCTCCGCGAGAGCCCACATCAAAGGGAGGGAGTCTGACATGGGTGTACTATTACGCCCAAGGTTGGAAAGGGGTTAAAATTAAATACTTTCATGTCTTTGTCAGTGGGCAAACTTACAAAATCAGCAAGGGATCAAATAATTATTTCCTTCACTGTATGTCTTAACTAGTGTTGAGCGATACCTTCCGATATCGGAAAGTATCGGTATCGGTTGGGATCGGCCGATATTCAAAAAATATCGGATATCGCCGATACCGATACCCGATCCCAATGCAAGTCAATGGGACCAAAATATCGGAATTAAAATAAACCCTTTCTTTCCTTGTAGGTTCATTCTACATCAAGGAAAACAACTAAGAATAATGTAGGATGTATTGTGGGAGGTGGCGGAGACATTAAAGGCAATGAGGTTTAGCCCAATCAAATAGAATAGCATGTTTTTTGTTTTTTTTAAGACGTTCGGAGTGAAAAAGATATTGAGTATGTAAATTTTTTTTTATTTTGTCAGATATTGATGTTTCACTATTCCACGCCCTTCCCCTTCTTTTTTTTTCTTTTTTTTTTTTACTTTTCCCACACTTTCATCTTCATCATCATCAGCATCTTTGACATCAACTTCTTCTTCACCTTATTCATCTTCTTCTTCATCTTCTACCTATTTTTTTTTTATTACATTCTTCATATTCATTTTATTCAACTATTATTATTCTTCCTATTCTACATATTCTTTTTATTCCACTGTTATTATTCTTCCTATTCTACTTCTTCATCATATTCTCATTTGTGACAGGCATTCCCGTAGTTGTTATCTATAAAAGTTGGAAGATTACACCTTCCGTTCTGCCAGTCACAAAAGTTACATTTGTCCGCGTTCAGTTTGGCCTGCAGCATCAGGCTTTATCCAGGGGCACCACGAGGAGGAACGGACTCACCCCCATACACTGCTTAGTCTTCTTCTGCATATAATTTAGATAATATCTTTTGCTCTGATATTAAGTCTTATGCTTAATGTTCTTCTGCTCTTTGTTCTGCAGCCTCTTGTTCTTCTGCTTCTCGGTCTTCCATGTCGTCGTCTCCAGGGTCGTCGTCTCCAGTGTCGTCATCTCCGCCGTCGTCGTCTCAGCCGTCGTCGTCTCCGCCGTCGTCGTCGTCGTCATCGGGGTGGTCTTCCGGGTCGTCGTCGTCGTCATCGGTGTGGTCTTCCGGGTCGTCGACTTTAGGGTCTTCAACTTGGAAATGTAGCAGAAGGTACAAGAAGGCTGAGAAAATGCCAAGAACCAGCTGATGGAACTGGAACTCGGATGGCTACCCGAAGGTTCAAGAGCCTATGGAACTACCGAGGACCAGCTGACGTTACTGGAACCCGGTTACTAAGCAGGAGGTACCCGTGCTAAAAAGCACTACCAAGGACCGCCTGACGTTGGCGGAACTCGGATACCCAGAAGGAGGCACCTAAGCCAAAGGCTCTGCCCGGAACCAGCTGACGGTACTGGAACCAGGATGGGGAGCAGAAGGTACAAGAGCAAAAGACACTGCCGAGAACCAGCTGACGGTACTGGAACCCGGATGGTTAGCCGAAGGTCCAAGAGCCAGTGGAACTACCGAGGACCAGCTGACGTTACTGGAACCCGGTTACTAAGCAGGAGGTACCCGTGCCCGAAAGCACTACCAAGGACCACCTGACGTTGGTGGAACTTGGATACCCAGAAGGAGGCACCTAAGCCAAAGGCTCTGCCCGGAACCAGCTGACGGTACTGGAACCAGGATGGGGAGCAGAAGGTACAAGAGCAAAAGACACTGCCGAGAACCAGCTGACGGTGCTGGAACCAGGTGGTGGACCTGAAGGTCCACAGGAGAGGAGAGAACAGCTAGGCCGCGAGGCAGCCGCAGTTACCGAACCCCAACAGTCCTACAGGGGGAGCTGGGCCTACTGGCACTACAGAACCAGCCTTGACTGCCAGTTCACGCAGCCCACATAGGAAGCTCCTAAACTGGAGGCACCCTGGAGTTGGCTAACCCGACCGCACCACGACGGGGCAAGCATAGGCGTCTCAGTGAGCTTGACACAACCCGGAAACAGCTGGCGGTGCTGAAACCAGGCTTGGCACGAGGGAGTACCTGTGTCAAGAACACTGCCGAGAACCAGCTGGCGGTGCTGGAACCCAGATGCGTTGCCCCAGTGTGCAAGAGCCAATGGCACGACCGAGGACCAGCTGGCGGTGCTGGAACCCGGTTACTAAGCTGTAGGTGCCCGCGCTTAAAAGCACTACCAAGGACCGCCTGACGTTGGCGGAACTCGGATACCCAGGAGGAGGCACCTAAGCCAAAGGCTCGGCCCGGAACCAGCTGACGGTGCTGGAACCAGGTGGTGGACCCGAAGGCCCACAGGAGAGGAGAGAACAGCTAGGCCGCGAGGCAGCCGCAGTTACCGAACCCCAACAGTCCTACAGGGGGAGCTGGGCCTACTGGCACTACAGAACCAGCCTTGACTGCCAGTTCATGCAGCCCACATAGGAAGCTCCTAAACTGGAGGCACCCTGGAGTTGGCTAACCCGACCGCACCACGATGGGGCAAGCATAGGCGTCTCAGTGAGCTTGACACAACCCGGAAACAGCTGGCGGTGCTGAAACCAGGCTTGGTACGAGGGAGTACCTGTGTCAAGAACACTGCCGAGAACCAGCTGGCGGTGCTGGAACCCAGATGCGTTGCCCCATTGTGCAAGAGCCAATGGCACGACCGAGGACCAGCTGACGGTGCTGGAACACGGTTACTAAGCTGTAGGTGCCCGCGCTTAAAAGCACTACCAAGGACCGCCTGACGTTGGCGGAACTCGGATACCCAGGAGGAGGCACCTAAGCCAAAGGCTCGGCCCGGAACCAGCTGACGGTGCTGGAACCAGGTGGTGGACCCCAAGGCCCACAGGAGAGGAGAGAACAGCTAGGCCGCGAGGCAGCCGCAGTTACCGAACCCCAACAGTCCTACAGGGGGAGCTGGGCCTACTGGCACTACAGAACCAGCCTTGACTACCAGTTCACGCAGCCCACATAGGAAGCTCCTAAACTGGAGGCACCCTGGAGTTGGCTAACCCGACTGCAACACGACGGGGCAAACATAGGTGTCTCAGCGAGTTTGACACACCCCGGAAACAGCTGACGGTGCTGAAACCAGGTTTGGCACGAGGGAGTACCTGTGACAAGAACACTGCCGAGAACCAGCTGGCGGTGCTGGAACCCAGATGCGTTGCCCCAGTGTGCAAGAGCCAATGGCACGACCGAGGACCAGCTGACGGTGCTGGAACACGGTTACTAAGCTGTAGGTGCCCGCGCTTAAAAGCACTACCAAGGACCGCCTGACGTTGGCGGAACTCGGATACCCAGGAGGAGGCACCTAAGCCAAAGGCTCGGCCCGGAACCAGCTGACGGTGCTGGAACCAGGTGGTGGACCCCAAGGCCCACAGGAGAGGAGAGAACAGCTAGGCCGCGAGGCAGCTGCAGTTACCGAACCCCAACAGTCCTACAGGGGGAGCTGGGCCTACTGGCACTACAGAACCAGCCTTGACTACCAGTTCACGCAGCCCACATAGGAAGCTCCTAAACTGGAGGCACCCTGGAGTTGGCTAACCCGACTGCAACACGACGGGGCAAACATAGGCGTCTCAGCGAGTTTGACACACCCCGGAAACAGCTGACGGTGCTGAAACCAGGTTTGGCACGAGGGATTACCTGTGACAAAAACACTGCCGAGAACCAGCTGGCGGTGCTGGAACCCAGATGCGTTGCCCCAGTGTGCAAGAGCCAATGGCACGACCGAGGACCAGCTGACGGTGCTGGAACACGGTTACTAAGCTGTAGGTGCCCGCGCTTAAAAGCACTACCAAGGACCGCCTGACGTTGGCGGAACTCGGATACCCAGGAGGAGGCACCTAAGCCAAAGGCTTGGCCCGGAACCAGCTGACGGTGCTAGAACCAGGTGGTGGACCCCAAGGCCCACAGGAGAGGAGAGAACAGCTAGGCCGCGAGGCAGCCGCAGTTACCGAACCCCAACAGTCCTACAGGGGGAGCTGGGCCTACTGGCACTACAGAACCAGCCTTGACTACCAGTTCACGCAGCCCACATAGGAAGCTCCTAAACTGGAGGCACCCTGGAGTTGGCTAACCCGACTGCAACACGACGGGGCAAACATAGGCGTCTCAGCGAGTTTGACACACCCCGGAAACAGCTGACGGTGCTGACACCAGGTTTGGCACGAGGGAGTACCTGTGACAAAAACACTGCCGAGAACCAGCTGGCGGTGCTGGAACCCAGATGCGTTGCCCCAGTGTGCAAGAGCCAATGGCACGACCGAGGACCAGCTGACGGTGCTGGAACACGGTTACTAAGCTGTAGGTGCCCGCGCTTAAAAGCACTACCAAGGACCGCCTGACGTTGGCGGAACTCGGATACCCAGGAGGAGGCACCTAAGCCAAAGGCTCGGCCCGGAACCAGCTGACGGTGCTGGAACCAGGTGGTGGACCCCAAGGCCCACAGGAGAGGAGAGAACAGCTAGGCCGCGAGGCAGCCGCAGTTACCGAACCCCAACAGTCCTACAGGGGGAGCTGGGCCTACTGGCACTACAGAACCAGCCTTGACTACCAGTTCACGCAGCCCACATAGGAAGCTCCTAAACTGGAGGCACCCTGGAGTTGGCTAACCCGACTGCAACACGACGGGGCAAACATAGGCGTCTCAGCGAGTTTGACACACCCCGGAAACAGCTGACGGTACTGAAACCAGGTTTGGCACAAGGGAGTACCTGTGACAAAAACACTGCCGAGAGCCAGCTGGCGGTGCTGGAACCCAGATGCGTTGCCCCAGTGTGCAAGAGCCAATGGCACGACCGAGGACCAGCTGACGGTGCTGGAACACGGTTACTAAGCTGTAGGTGCCCGCGCTTAAAAGCACTACCAAGGACCGCCTGACGTTGGCGGAACTCGGATACCCAGGAGGAGGCACCTAAGCCAAAGGCTCGGCCCGGAACCAGCTGACGGTGCTGGAACCAGGTGGTGGACCCCAAGGCCCACAGGAGAGGAGAGAACAGCTAGGCCGCGAGGCAGCCGCAGTTACCGAACCCCAACAGTCCTACAGGGGGAGCTGGGCCTACTGGCACTACAGAACCAGCCTTGACTACCAGTTCACGCAGCCCACATAGGAAGCTCCTAAACTGGAGGCACCCTGGAGTTGGCTAACCCGACCGCACCACGACGGGGCAAGCATAGGCGTCTCAGTGAGCTTGACACAACCCGGAAACAGCTGACGGTGCTGAAACCAGGCTTGGCACGAGGGAGTACCTGTGACAAGAACACTGCCGAGAACCAGCTGGCGGTGCTGGAACCCAGATGCGTTGCCCCAGTGTGCAAGAGCCAATGGCACGACCGAGGACCAGCTGGCGGTGCTGGAACCCGGTTACTAACCTGTAGGAGCCCGCGCTTAAAAGCACTACCAAGGACCGCCTGACGTTGGCGGAACTCGGATACCCAGGAGGAGGCACCTAAGCCAAAGGCTCGGCCTGGAACCAGCTGACGGTGCTGGAACCAGGTGGTGGACCCCAAGGCCCACAGGAGAGGAGAGAACAGCTAGGCCGCGAGGCAGCCGCAGTTACCGAACCCCAACAGTCCTACAGGGGGAGCTGGGCCTACTGGCACTACAGAACCAGCCTTGACTACCAGTTCACGCAGCCCACATAGGAAGCTCCTAAACTGGAGGCACCCTGGAGTTGGCTAACCCGACCGCACCACGACGGGGCAAGCATAGGCGTCTCAGTGAGCTTGACACAACCCGGAAACAGCTGACGGTGCTGAAACCAGGCTTGGCACGAGGGAGTACCTGTGACAAGAACACTGCCGAGAACCAGCTGGCGGTGCTGGAACCCAGATGCGTTGCCTATTAAAGATTGTCTTCCTAGAGCCCCAACTAGCGGTGTTGGAGCTAAGGGTAAGCAGGGGGAGCAGAGTGTAGGCCGAAGCCTGCACTGGAGGCAGCTTTGTGTCTGCGTTGCGTTTGCAGGACACTTTGCCGGCTACACAGTGGGGGAACAGCTGGCGTTGCTGAACCCCACTAACACAATGGCGTGTGTTTTTCTCTGTGCAGCTAGCACTTGCGGTCAAAAACTAGCGATGTTAGAGCCCGTGTTGAAGCAGGAGGAGGAGGAGAGGAGCAGAGTGTAGGCCGAAGCCTATTTGAACCAATTTCAAAGGAAACCTTTAACCCCCCCTCAGGTGTTACAAAGTACAAGAGACACACCTTGTGCAGTATTAATGCTGCACAAGTGAAAGGTTGCTCTATTAATTTGTCTACTTGCACACGCTGAATGAAAGATGTACACAATTTAGCCCATTCTACAGTCAAACTGTAGTGGATGCGTGACTTGGCTTTTTAAGGAGACGCAGCACAGGTGTCCCAAATAACGCCTTGGTGCTTGGCGCAGCTTCCTGAGCGTTGTTATTTGCTATACAGGAGTCTGCACTCTTGTGTTATCCATTGGCAATGCCCTGTTAGAGCTGACCGTCTTATGACCTCATTTCATGTTGGCCGGTGCGGTTAACGATGGCCATAAATCCCAGACCCACAGTGCCTTTTCATAAAGTCACACTGCGGTGCTGTGATTCGTGGCCTTGAGCAGTAAATATTTTGGCCGCTCACACACGTCCTTACACCTGCTTCAGACTGGGCGGCCTCTGCTGATCCCTTCTCGCATGCCGCGGCCATGAGGCTGCACAGTCTGAAGAAGGCGGAAGGAGATGAGTTAAGACAGGTGAAGATATGCACTGCTCGTGCCCATCAATCACACCCTCGCAGTCAAAATAAGACAACGAGGAGCATTGTTTCAGGCAGGGCGGACGCACAGGCGCAACAAGCCAACCAATGATGTCAGAAGACGGGAAGCGCTACCAAGGGGGGTGCTGCGTATCATTAGAAAGGAAAGTCACACCTCAGGGACAGTGGAATGGTCTCAATGAGACACATTTTGTACGTTTTGAGTTCCACGTGGGCAAGGACAAAAAGTCAGCCACCTTGTACAAATGCAGCAGTACTGCTGTACAAGGTGGCTGTTATACATAGAAACACCTGGGGGTGGGGGGCAGGCTCCCTTCAATTTCAGTTCATGTGCCTGCGTGGCGTTTGCAGGACACGTTGCCAGCTACACAGCAGGGGAACAGCTGGCGGTGCTGAACCCCACTAACACATTGGCTGGTGTTTTTCTCTGTGCAGCTAGCATGTCCGGGCAGAAACTGGCGTTGTTTGAGCCCAGGGTCAGCAGGAGGAGGAGAGGAGCAAAGTGTAGGCCGAAGCCTGCACTGGTGGCAGCTTTTGGTCAGTTGTGCCAGCGTGGCTTGTGCTGGACACGATGCCGACTACACAGCAGGGGAACAGCTGGCGGTGCTGAACCCCACTAACACATTGGCTGGTGTTTTTCTCTGTGCAGCTAGCATGTCCGGGCAGAAACTGGCGTTGTTTGAGCCCAGGGTCAGCAGGAGGAGGAGAGGAGCAAAGTGTAGGCCGAAGCCTGCACTGGTGGCAGCTTTTGTTCTGTTGTGCCAGCGTGGCTTGTGCTGGACACGTTGCCGACTACACAGCAGGGGAACAGCTGGCGTTGATGAACCCCACTAACACATTAACTGGTGTTTTTCTCTGTGCAGCTAGCAGTTCCGGGCAAAAACTAGCGGTGTTTGAGCCCAGGGTCAGCAGGAGGAGTAGAGGAGCAGAGTGTAGGCCGAAGCCTAGTTGAACCAATTTCAAAGGTTACCTTTAACCCCCCCCTCAGGTGTTGCAATGTACAAGAGCCACACCTTGAACAGCATTAATGATGCACAAGTCAAAGGTTGCTCTATTTAATTTTGCTCCTTGCACACGCTGAATTAAACACGTACACTATTTAGCCCATTATACTGTCAAACAGTAGTGGAGGCGTGACTACTAGTCTTTTTAAGGAGACGCAGCACAGGTGTACAAATTTACACCTAGGTGCCGTGCGCAGATTCCTTACCGTTGTTATTTGCAGTACAGGAAACTGCGCTCTTGTGTTATCCCTTGGCAATACCCTGTTAGTGCAGGCCGTCTCATGACCTCATTTCATGTTGGCCGTTGCGGTTAACGATGGCCATAAATCCCAGACCCACAGTGGCTTTTCCTAAAGTCACACTGCGGTGCTGGGATTCGTGGCCTTGTGCAGTAAATATGTTCGCCGCTCACACATGTCCTTACACCTGCTTCAGACTGGGCGGCCTCAGCTGATCCCTTATCGCATGCCGCGGCCATGAGGCCGCACAGTCAGAAGAAGGCGGAAGGAGGGGAGTGAAGACAGGGGAACATATGCACTGCTCGTGCCCATCAATCACACCCTCGCAGTCAAAATATATGAGACAACGGGGGGCGTTGTGTCGGGCAGGGGGGACGCACAGGCACAGCCAGCCAACCAATGATGTCAGGAGACGGGCAGCGCTAACAATGGGGGTGCTGCGTGTCATTAAAAAGGAAAGTCACACCTCAGGGACATTGTAATGGTCTGTAATGAGACACATTTTGTACTTGTTGAGTTCCACGTGTGCAAGGAGAAAAAGTCAGCCACCTTGTACAAATGCAGCAGTACTGCTGTACAAGGTGGCTGTTATACATAGAAACACCTGGGGGGGTGGGGGGCAGGCTCCCTTCAATTTCAGTTCATGTGCCTGCGTGGCGTTTGCAGGACACGTTGCCAGCTACACAGCAGGGGAACAGCTGGCGGTGCTGAACCCCACTAACACATTGGCTGGTGTTTTTCTCTGTGCAGCTAGCATGTCCGGGCAGAAACTGGCGTTGTTTGAGCCCAGGGTCAGCAGGAGGAGGAGAGGAGCAAAGTGTAGGCCGAAGCCTGCACTGGTGGCAGCTTTTGGTCAGTTGTGCCAGCCTGGCTTGTGCTGGACACGATGCCGACTACACAGCAGGGGAACAGCTGGCGGTGCTGAACCCCACTAACACATTGACTGGTGTTTTTCTCTGTGCAGCTAGCATGTCCGGGCAGAAACTGGCGGTGTTTGAGCCCGGGGTCAGCAGGAGGAGTAGAGGAGCAGAGTGTAGGCCGAAGCCTAGTTGAACCAATTTCAAAGGTTACCTTTAACCCCCCCCTCAGGTGTTGCAAGGTACAAGAGCCACACCTTGAACAGCATTAATGATGCACAAGTCAAAGGTTGCTCTATTTAATTTTGCTCCTTGCACACGCTGAATTAAACACGTACACTATTTAGCCCATTATACTGTCAAACAGTAGTGGAAGCGTGACTACTAGTCTTTTTAAGGAGACGCAGCACAGGTGTACAAATTTACACCTAGGTGCTGTGCGCAGATTCCTTACCGTTGTTATTTGCAGTACAGGAAACTGCGCTCTTGTGTTATCCCTTGGCAATACCCTGTTAGTGCAGGCCGTCTCATGACCTCATTTCATGTTGGCCGTTGCGGTTAACGATGGCCATAAATCCCAGACCCACAGTGGCTTTTCCTAAAGTCACACTGCGGTGCTGGGATTCGTGGCCTTGTGCAGTAAATATGTTCGCCGCTCACACATGTCCTTACACCTGCTTCAGACTGGGCGGCCTCAGCTGATCCCTTATCGCATGCCGCGGCCATGAGGCCGCACAGTCAGAAGAAGGCGGAAGGAGGGGAGTGAAGACAGGGGAACATATGCACTGCTCGTGCCCATCAATCACACCCTCGCAGTCAAAATATATGAGACAACGGGGGGCGTTGTGTCGGGCAGGGGGGACGCACAGGCACAGCCAGCCAACCAATGATGTCAGGAGACGGGCAGCGCTAACAATGGGGGTGCTGCGTGTCATTAAAAAGGAAAGTCACACCTCAGGGACATTGTAATGGTCTGTAATGAGACACATTTTGTACTTGTTGAGTTCCACGTGTGCAAGGAGAAAAAGTCAGCCACCTTGTACTAATGCAGCAGTACTGCTGTACAAGGTGGCTGTTATACATAGAAACACCTGGGGGGGTGGGGGGCAGGCTCCCTTCAATTTCAGTTCATGTGCCTGCGTGGCGTTTGCAGGACACGTTGCCAGCTACACAGCAGGGGAACAGCTGGCGGAGCTGAACCCCACTAACACATTGGCTGGTGTTTTTCTCTGTGCAGCTAGCATGTCCGGGCAGAAACTGGCGTTGTTTGAGCCCAGGGTCAGCAGGAGGAGGAGAGGAGCAAAGTGTAGGCCGAAGCCTGCACTGGTGGCAGCTTTTGGTCAGTTGTGCCAGCGTGGCTTGTGCTGGACACGATGCCGACTACACAGCAGGGGAACAGCTGGCGGTGCTGAACCCCACTAACACATTGGCTGGTGTTTTTCTCTGTGCAGCTAGCATGTCCGGGCAGAAACTGGCGTTGTTTGAGCCCAGGGTCAGCAGGAGGAGGAGAGGAGCAAAGTGTAGGCCGAAGCCTGCACTGGTGGCAGCTTTTGGTCAGTTGTGCCAGCGTGGCTTGTGCTGGACACGATGCCGACTACACAGCAGGGGAACAGCTGGCGGTGCTGAACCCCACTAACACATTGGCTGGTGTTTTTCTCTGTGCAGCTAGCATGTCCGGGCAGAAACTGGCGTTGTTTGAGCCCAGGGTCAGCAGGAGGAGTAGAGGAGCAGAGTGTAGGCCGAAGCTTAGTTGAACCAATTTCAAAGGTTACCTTTAACCCCCCCCTCAGGTGTTGCAAGGTACAAGAGCCACACCTTGAACAGCATTAATGATGCACAAGTCAAAGGTTGCTCTATTTAATTTTGCTCCTTGCACACGCTGAATAAAACACGTACACTATTTAGCCCATTATACTGTCAAACAGTAGTGGAGGCGTGACTACTAGTCTTTTTAAGGAGATGCAGCACAGGTGTCAAAATTTACACCTAGCTGCTGTGCGCAGATTCCTGAGCGTTGTTATTTGCTGTACAGGAGTCTGCGCTATTGGGATCCCTTGGCCATGCGCTGTGAGCGCTTCCTGTCTTCTGACCTCATTTAATGTCGGCCGTTACGGTTAGCGATGGACATGAATCCCAGACCCACAGTGTGTTTTCAAAAAATCACACTGCGTGGCTGGGATTCGTGGCCTTGTTCAGTAAATATGTTTGACGCTCACACATGTCCTTACACCTGCTTCAGACTGGGCGGCCTCATCTGATCCCTTATCGCCTGCCGCGGCCATGAGGACACCCAGTCTGAAGAAGGCGGAAGGAGATGAGTGAACACAGGCAAACATATGCACTGCACATGCCCATCAATCACACCCTCGCTGTTCAAAAAAATAAGACACCGAGGGGCGTTGTTTCGAGCAGGGCAGACGCACAGGCGCAGCCAGCTAACCAATGATGTCAAAAGACGGGCAGCGCTAACAAGGGTGGTGCTGCGTATCATTAGAAAGGAAAGTCACACCTCAGGGACAGTGGAATGGTCTCAATGAGACACATTTTGTACGTGTTGAGTTCCACGAGGGCAAGGAGAAAAAGTCAGCCACCTTGTACAAATGCAGCAGTACTGCTGTACAAGGTGGCTGTTTTACATAGAAACACCTGGGGGTGGGGGGCAGGCTCCCTTCAATTTCAGTTCATGTGCCTGCGTGGCGTTTGCAGGTCACGTTGCAAGCTACACAGCAGGGGAACAGCTGGCGGTGCTGAACCCCACTGACACATTGACTGGTGTTTTTCTCTGTGCAGCTCGCATGTCCGGGCAAAAACTGGCGGTGTTAGAGCCCAGGGTCAGCAGGAGGAGGAGAGGAGCAATGTGTAGGCCGAAGCCTGCACTGGTGGCAGCTTTTGGTCAGTTGTGCCAGCGTGGCTTGTGCTGGACACGATGCCGGCTACACAGCGGGGGAACAGCTGGCGGTGCTGAACCCCACTAACACATTGGCTGGTGTTTTTCTCTGTGCAGCTAGCACTTCCGGGCAGAAACTGGCGGTGTTTGAGCCCAGGGTCAGCAGGAGGAGGAGAGGAGCAGAGTGTAGGCCGAAGCCTGCACTGGTGGCAGCTTTTGGTCAGTTGTGCCAGCGTGGCTTGTGCTGGACACGATGCCGACTACACAGCAGGGGAAAAGCTGGCGGTGCTGAACCTCACTAACACATTGACTGGTGTTTTTCTCTGTGCAGCTAGCAGTTCCGGGCAAAAACTAGCGGTGTTTGAGCCCAGGGTCAGCAGGAGAGGAGCAGAGTGTAGGCCGAAGCCTAGTTGAACCAATTTCAAAGGTTACCTTTAACCCCCCTCAGGTGTTGCAAGGTACAAGAGCCACACCTTGTGCAGCATTAATGCTGCACAAGTAAAAGGTTGCTCTATTTGTTTTGCTCCTTGCACACGCTGACTAAAACACGTACACTATTTAGCCCATTATACTGTCAAACAGTTGTGGAGGCGTGACTTGTCTTTTTAAGGAGACGCAGCACAGGTGTCAAAATTTGCACCTAGGTACTGGGCGCAGATTCCTGAGCGTTGTTATTTGCTGTACAGGAGTCTGCGCTATTGTGATCCCTTGGCCATGCGCTGTGAGCGCTTCCTGTCTTCTGACCTCATTTCATTTCGGCCGTTGCGGTTAGCGATGGACATGAATCCCAGACCCACAGTGTGTTTTCAAAAAATCACACTGCGTGGCTGGGATTCGTGGCCTTGTGCAGTAAATAGGTTTGCTGCTTACACATGTCCTTACACCTGCTCCAGACTGGGCGGCCTCAGCTGATCCCTTATCGCCTACCACGGCCAGGAGGCCGCACAGTCTGAAGAAGGCGGAAGGAGATGAGTTAAAACAGGCGAACATATGCACTGCTCGTGCCCATAAACCACACCCTCGCTGACAAAATAAATATGACAACGAGGGGCATTGTTTCTAGCAGGGCGGATGCACAGGCGCAGCCAGCTAACCATGATGACAAAAGACGGGAAACGCTACCAAGGGGGGTGCTGCGTATCATTAGAAAGGAAAGTCACACCTCAGGGACAGTGGAATGGTCTCAATGAGACACATTTTGTACGTGTTGAGTTCCACGTGGGCAAGGAGAAAAAGTCAGCCACCTTGTACAAATGCAGCAGTACTGCTGTACTAGGTGGCTGTTATACATAGAAACACCTGGGGGGGTGGGGCCAGGTTCCCTTTAATTTCAGTTCATGTGCCTGCGTGGCGTTTGCAGGTCACGTTGCCGGCTACCCAGCAGGGGAACAGCTGGCGTTGCTGAACCCCACTAACACATTGGCTGGTGTTTTTCTCTGTGCAGCTAGCACTTCCGGGCAAAAACTAGCGGTGTTTGAGCCCAGGGTCAGCAGGAGGAGGAGAGAAGCAGAGTGTAGGCCGAAGCCTGCACTGGTGGCAGCTTTTGTTCTGTTGTGCCAGCGTGGCTTGTACTCGACACGTTGCCGACTACACAGCAGGGGAACAGCTGGCGGTGCTGAACCCCACTGACACATCACCTAGTGTTTTTTCTGTGTAGACAACACTTCCAGGTGTCAACTGACAGTGTTGAAACCCAGGGAATCAAAGAGGAGCAGAGTGTAGGCCGAAGCCTGCAGTGGAGCAAGTTGAAAGGGAACCTTTAACCCCCCCCCCCCCCCCCCAGGCATTTGTTGCTGAAAGAGCCATCTTGTACAGCAGTAATACTGCACATGGAAAATGGTGGCTCCGAAAATTATGCTCCTTGCAAACGCTGAAGTACACACTCATATAACGTGTCCCCTCACACCGTCAAACCATCCCGGAAGTGGGACTTTCCTTTGTAATGTGACACAGCACAGCCGTCATTCCAACCCCCTTGGTGCCGGGCGCCACCTCCTCAACGTTGTTTGGTTCTGTCACGGAGCCCGCGCTGTAATGTTATCCCTTGGCCATGCACAGTTAGCGGTGCCCGTCTTCTGACATCATGTAAGTGTCAGGCTGGCAGTGCCTGTGCGTCCAAGCTGCCCGAGATCCAACCTTGCAGTGTCATCTAATGTAGTCCCACTGCGGGCCAGGGATCCATGGGCATGCGCAGTGCATATCATCGCCTCTCACTCACCTCCTTCCTGCTTCTTCAGACTGTGCGGCGTCACGGCCGTGGCATGCTATTAGGGATCAGCTGACGCCGCCTAGTCTGAAGAAGCGTGAAGAAGGGGAGTGAGAGGCTAGTATATGCACTGCGCATGGCCATGGATACCAGGCCCACTGTGGGATCACATTAGACAACACTGCGAGGTGTGATTTCGGGCAGCGTGGACGCACAGGCGCAGCCAGGACGACAACAAATGATGTCAGAGGACGGGCAGCACAAACTGTGCATGGCCAAGGGATAACATAACAGCGCAGGGTCCATGACGGAATCAAACAACGCTAAGGAGGCAGCGCACGGTGCCAAGGGGGTAGCAATGACGGCTGTGCTGCGTCACATTACAAAGGAAAGTCCAACCTCCGGGACGGTTGGACGGTGTGAGGGGACACATTACATGAGCGTGTAGTTCAGCGTTTGCAAGGAGCATAATTTCAAGAGCGACCTTTCCCTTGTGCAGTATTAGTGCTGCACATGGTGGCTCTTTCAGTAACAAACGCCTAGGGGGGGGGGGACAGGTCCCCTTACATTTTAGTTGTGCCAGCGTGGCGGTCGCATAACACGTTGCCGGATACACAGCTGGGGATCAGCTGACATTACTGAACCCCAATAACAGAGGAGCGACAGTTGACTGTGCACACAGCACTTCCAGGCACCAACGTATGTTTTTACTGTGCAGCCTGCACTTCTGAGCCGCAACTGGCGGTGTTGGAGCCCAGGAATAGCAGTTCAGGTGGTAGAAAGATGAACACAGCAGGAGACCTGGATGACACCCAATTACTTAATCAGGCAGAGGAGTGGCAAATTCCTGCGAGATCCAGGCCTGGTTCATTTTCAGGAAAGTAAGCCGGTCAACGTTATTGGAGGATAGTCGCATGCGACGGTCTGTTAGTACACCACCTGCGGCACTAAAGACACGTTCCGATAAGACACTAGCCGCAGGGCAAGCCAGCACCTCCAATGCATACTGGCTTAGCTCTGGCCATGTATCCAGCTTAGAGACCCAAAACTTGAACGGGGAAGAGCCGTCTGGGAGTACAGTAAGAGGGCAAGCCATGTAGTCTGTCACCATCTGACGGAACCGTTGCCTCCTGCTGACTGGAGCCGCCAGGTGATGGTGTAGACATTTGGGGCGGGCACACAAAAGTGTGCCAGAGTTGTGCCATACTGGGCTTGCCTTGGGCAGAGGCACTGCTTCTGCTCCCTCTTTGGGCAGAGCCTCCCCGACTGCCTCGACGCACTGAGCTGCTTTGTAAAGCACTAGCAGCACTCCTCTCAGTTGGACAGGAGAAGATGATGGAATTCACCAGTGTGTCGTGGTACTCCCGCAATTTACGCTCCCGGGTCAACGCAGGGATGAGGTTTTGGACGTTGTCCCGGTAGCGAGGATCGAGGAGGGTGAACACCCAATAATCAGGCATGTTGAGAATGTGGTCGATGCGGCGGTCGTTTCTCAGGCACTGCAGCATGAAATCCACCATGTGCTGCAGAGTGCCAACTGGCCCAGAAACGCTGTCCCCTGCTTGAGACATGATCTCTGCCCGCTCGTCATCACCCCACCCTCGCTGTACACACTGACCACTGGACAATTGTGTCGCTCCCTCCTCTGGACGGAGCTCTTTCTCCTCCATTGACTCCTCCTCATCCTCCTCACAAATTGGCCCCTGCGTACCCCTTTGTGAGGAACCACGTGGCGCTGACTCTCCAGAAGCTGATGGAAAAGGTGACTCCTCATCCTCCACCTCTTCCACCACATCATCCCTTAACCCTTGCAAAGTTTGCTGAAGCAGGCAGATAAGGGGGACAGTTATGCTGACTAGTGCATCATCTGCACTTGCGATCCGCGTGGAATAATCAAAAGGACGCAAAACCTGGCAGACGTCCTTCATAGTGGCCCACTCTGTGGTTGTGAAGTCTGATCGGCGCTGACTGCGACTTCTTTGCGCCTGATGCAGCTGGTACTCCATAACTGCTTGCTGCTGCTCACACAACCGCTCCAACATATGTAACGTGGAATTCCACCGGGTAGGTAGGTCACATATGATGCGGTGTTCCGGAAGGCGGAATCGGCGCTGCAGAGCAGCAATGCGGGATCTGGCCAAGCTGGAACGCCGCAAGTGAGCACACTCTAGGCGGACCTTGTGCAGCAGGGCATCAAGATCCGGATAGTCCCTCAGAAAACTCTGCACAACCAAATTGAGCACATGTGCCAGACATGGGATGTGAGTGAGGTTGCCAAGGGCCAAAGCTGCCACCAGATTTCGGCCATTGTCACACACTACCATGCCTGGCTGGAGATTCGCTGGCAGTAACCACACATCGCTCTCCTGCTTGATGGCATTCCAGAGCTCCTGCGCTGTGTGGCTTCGATGCCCCAATGAAACTAGTTTCAAGACGGCCTGCTGACGTTTGGCCACGGCTGTGCTCATGTCGGTCATAGGTAAATGTTCACGGGTCCATGTGGAGGTGGACTGTGACGGATCCTGCAGAGAGGAATCAGAGGAACTGGTGTAAGAGGAGGAGTCGATGCGTACAGACTGGATTCCTGCAATCCTTGGAGTGGGCAGGACACGTCCTGCGCCACTCGCACGATCTGTACCTGGCTCAACAACATTAACCCAATGGGCAGTGAGGGAAACATATCGCCCCTGTCCATGCTGACTGTTCCACGCATCGGTGGTGAGGTGGACCTTGCTACTGACGGCGTTCAGTAGCGCATGTTTTATGTTTGCCTCAACATGCCTGTGCAGGGCAGGGACAGCCTGCCTGCTGAAGTAAAAGCGGCTGGGCACCTTGTACTGTGGGACTGCCAATGCCATCAAGTCACGGAAGCTGTCAGTCTCCACCAGCCTGAACGAGAGCATTTCCAGGGACAACAGTTTGGCAATGCCTGCATTCAGAGCCTGTGCTCGGGGGTGGTTGGCCGAGAATGCCCGCCTTTTCTCCCATGCCTGGACTACCGATGGCTGTAGAGTAGACTGGGAGTGTGAGGATGACTGGGAAGGTGGTGCTGTGGGTGGAATTACACTAGGTCTCTGGACAACAGTGGAGGAAGAGGCAACACGAGATGAAGAGGTGGTAGCTGCCGCTGTTGGTTGGCCTACGTCTTCACTGTGTTTCTGTAACTCCACCGCGTGCCTGTTCCGCACATGTTTCCACATATTTGTGGTATTGAGGTTGCTGACACTTTTACCTCTTTTTACTTTCTGATGACACAGCTGCATTTGACAAAACAAATGTCATCTGCAACTGTGTCAAAAAAGGACCAGGCACTGCAAGTCTTGGGAGCGCCCTTTTTGGCTTTGGAAAGAGACAGGCTCCTAACGGGTGCCAAAGTGGAGGCTACAGGCTCCGCAGTCTTCCCCCTCCCTCTCCCTCTTTGGCCCGTAAGGGGAAGCTCTTCCTCAGAGCTGCTCCCACCACCTTCCTGTTCCTCACGCCACGATGGGTCAAGGACCTCATCATCTCCACTACCCTCTGCCACCAACTGCTCCTCCTGGGTAGTCTCGGCAGCACAGTACGCATCAGAAAGCGGCACCTGAGTTTCATCATCAGATGCGTACTGCGCTGTGGTCACCGGAGGCACTGGCCCACCTGCCTCTTCAGAGTCAGAGAGATAAAGCTTTTGGGCATCACTGCACACTGCCTCTTCTTCCATTTCTCCAATGCTGCTTGGCTGGCCCCCTGTTTCCAAGCCAAGAGATTCAGAGAACAGAAGTAGAGACGGCTCCTGTCCTGGGCTCTCTGACTGCCTGGCCAATTTGGCAGGTGGTGAAGAGACAGATGGCTGCTCTCCAGTGCTCTGTGCCTGAGAGGATGTGGCACTAACTGAAGTCGATGCCGAGGCGTTAGCTGCCATCCAACCGACAACGGCTTCAATTTGGTCTTCACGTAGCAGCGGTGCACGGCGCTCTCCGACAAAGCTGCGCATGAAGGACTGTTCCCTGCTGAAACTGAGTGACGACGAGTCACCGGCGCCCGCAGCAGGCACAGAATCACCACGTCCTCTCCCTGCTCCTCTCCCTGCTCCGCGCCCACGCCCACGTGCCTTACTCCCTGCCCTCTTCATCTTGGTTGACAGATAAAGATAAGCAGAAAAGTACTAAGGCCTTAGTGTGCTTATTCCTGAAATGCTCCTCCTAACAGGTGTAAGAAACACTAATGTTGTAAATTGTGGACTAAACTTTATTATTTTTCAAATGTGGCCTACACAAGTGTTAAGTTGTGTTTGGTGAACTTAACTTTTTTTTTGGTGCAGATCGGGCTACAGAGCTAGTTTAAATCACACGGAGACCGTGTAGACAGCCGTAAACGGCGCTGCAAGGCCAAAAAACCCTCCTCTCGGTTATCCTATATAGTGTTTTTCCACTATTTAGCTGGATACGAGTGGAAAGACACTAATAGGAATTTTTTTTTTCAAATTTTAAACTGGCTGCACTATTTGAAAAAAAGGAAATTGTTTTTCAAGGTATGAGGCAGTAACGCACCCTGAGCTGAATCCAACCGGCTATGGCTGCACACAGACTACAGGGCGAGCTGCGCTCACACAGAGACCGTGCAGACAGCCGTAAACGGCGCTGCAAGGCCAACAAACCCTCCTCTAGGTTATCCTATATAGTCTTTTTCCACTATTTAGCTGGATACGAGTGGAAAGACACTAATAGGAATTTTTTTTTTCAAATTTTAAACAGGCTGCACTATTTGAAAAAAAGTAAAATTTTTCTCAAGGTATGAGGCAGTAACGAACCCTGAGCTGAATCCAACCGGCTATGGCTGCACACAGACTACAGGGCGAGCTGGGCTCACACGGAGACCGTGCAGACAGCCGTAAACGGCGCTGCAAGGCCAAAAAAACCTCCTCTAGGTTATCCTATATAGTGTTTTTCCACTATTTAGCTGGATACGAGTGGAAAGACACTAATAGGAATTTTTTTTTTCAAATTCTAAACTGGCTGCACTATTTGAAAAAAAGGAAATTGTTTTTCAAGGTATGAGGCAGTAACGCACCCTGAGCTGAATCCAACCGGCTATGGCTGCACACAGACTACAGGGCGAGCTGCGCTCACACAGAGACCGTGCAGACAGCCGTAAACGGCGCTGCAAGGCCAAAAAACCCTCCTCTAGGTTATCCTATATAGTGTTTTTCCACTATTTAGCTGGATACGAGTGGAAAGACACTAATAGGAATTTTTGTTTTTCAAATTTTAAACAGGCTGCACTATTTGAAAAAAAGTAAAATTTTTCTCTAGGTATGAGCCAGTAACGAACCCTGAGCTGAATCCAACCGGCTATGGCTGCACACAGACTACAGGGCGAGCTGGGCTCACAAGGAGACCGTGCAGACAGCCGTAAACGGCGCTGCAAGGCCAAAAAACCCTCCTCTAGGTTATCCTATATAGTGTTTTTCCACTATTTAGCTGGATACGAGTGGAAAGACACTAATAGGAATTTTTTTTTTTCAAATTTTAAACAGGCTGCACTATTTGAAAAAAAGTAAAATTTTTCTCAAGGTATGAGCCAGTAACGAACCCTGAGCTGAATCCAACCGGCTATGGCTGCACACAGACTACAGGGCGAGCTGGGCTCACACGGAGACCGTGCAGACAGCCGTAAACGGCGCTGCAAGGCCCAAAAAAACCCCTCTAGGTTATCCTATGTAGTGTTTTTCCACAATAGAGCTGGAGACTGGTGGAAAAACACTAATAGGAAATTTGAGAAAAAATGTGCAGCAGGCTGCACTAAGAGCAAAAAAGGACAACTGTGTGAGGCAGTGTGAACCCCCCCTGAGCTGAATACAACCGGGTATATGGCTGCACACAGACTACAGAGTGAGCTGCACACACACACACACACAGAGACCTTGCAGAACGCTGTTAAAACAGCGCTGCAAGGCAAGAGCAAGGTGAACAGTGAAGAACACACAGCGTTTTGCTAAATTAGCCTTTGGAAAGGAAAATAAAGCAATTAGCTATCTCAACTGGCCCTCAGTTAGAACACAGCGTCCTGTCCCTAACTGAAATCACAGCAGAGTGAGCGCAAAATGGCGGCAGCGTTTTTTATAGTGCAGAGTGACATCATTTCAGCAGTCAATCCAAGCCTTGCCAGTACTTACATGCCCACCATGCTAAACAGGATGTGCCCACACTTCCAATCATTCCTCATTGGCTGCTGCGTTCAGTTTGAATTCTGGGAACTTCCGATTCCGGTATCCGATACGCGGGAAGTATCGGAATTCGGTATCGGAATTCCGATACTTGCGGTATCGGAATGCTCAACACTAGTCTTAACTGAAACCTGATCCCAAGTCTCTTCTACATGTTCAGAAAGTTGGCGCATGCAGGTCAACTCTACCCAAAAGTGTTCGATTGAGTTGAGGTCTGGGGCCAATCTAGCACCTCTACTTTTTTGTCATTGAGCAATTTCAACGCCAATCATATGCTACCGGGTTGTTGTCCTGCTGTAACACTATGTTGACCTTTTCATATCTATCATACTCAAGTGTATAAAGTAACTAGTTTTTTTTTTAGAAATCTCACATTCAGCTCAGCATTGAGACCATCATTTATCCTGGTCAAGTATCCAATGCCTTTGGCTGTGAAACAGGAGAGTCATCACCTAAACTGGCAGAGATCAATGACAGGCATAACATGGCAGGTAGTTAGCAATTATCTGCCTGTAAGTTCTTAGCCCCATTGGAAAAAATAACCAAAGTCCCACATAACCGCTTTAAAAATGGCGGATCTAAAAAAAAAAGGATCACACTTTTCAAACAGAAACAAGAAGACACAAAAGCGCACAGAGAGGTAAAAAAATACTCTGTTGTAAAAAAGTCACAGTAAATAAGCAAGTGCTAGTCAAAAAATGAAAAAATACAGGGTATTTAGTTAATACGTTTTTTTGCAAAGTATGTTAACCCCTTCATGACCTTGGGATTTTTCGTTTTTCCGTGTTCGTTTTTCGCTCCCCTCCTTCCCAGAGCCATAACTTTTTTATTTTTCCGTCAATTTGGCCATGTGAGGGCTTATTTTTTGCGGAACGAGTTGTTCTTTTGAAAGACATCATTGGTTTTAGCATGTCATGTACTAGAAAACAGGAAAAAAATTCCAAGTGCGGTGAAATTGCAAAAAAAGTGCAGTCCCACACTTGTTTTTTGTTTGGCTTTTTTGCTAGGTTCACTAAATGCTAAAAATGACGTGACATTATGATTCTCCAGGTCAGTTCGAGTTCATAGACACCAAACATGACTAGGTTATTTTTTACCTAAGTGGTGAAAAAAAATTCCAAACTTTGCTAAAAAAAAAAAAAAAAAAAAAAAGCGCCGTATTCCGATACTCGTAGCGTCTCCATTTTTCATGATCTGGGGTCGGTTGAGGGCTTATTTTTTGCGTGCCGAGATGACGTTTTTAATGATAGCATTTCGGTGCAGATACGTTCTTTTGATTGCCCGTTATTGCATTTTAATGCAATGTCGCGGCGACCAAAAAAACGTAATTCTGGCGTTTCAAATTTTTTTCCCGGTACGCTGTTTAGCGATCAGGTTAATGCTTTTTTTTAGTTGATAGATCGGGCGATTCTGAGAGCGGCGATACCAAATATGCGTAGATTTTATATTTTTTTAATTGATTTATTTTGATTGGGGCGAAAGGGGGGTGATTTAAACTTTTATATTTTTTTTATTTTTTTAACATTTTTTTCAACTTTTTTTTTTTACTTTTGCCATGCTTCAATAGCCTCCATGAAGCAGGCACAACTAGATCGCCTCTGCTACATAGCAGCGATCTGCTGTTCGCTGCTATGTAGCTGAAAAACAAGTGTGCTGTGAGCGCCGACCACAGAGTGGCGCTCACAGCCACCGGCGATCAGTAACCATAGAGGTCTCAAGGACCTCTATGGTTACAATGGAGACGCATCGCCGACCCCCGATCATGTGACGGGGGTCGGCGATGACGTCATTTCCGGCCCCCCGGCTGGAAGCGGTAGTTAAATGCCGCTGTCTGCGTTTGACAGCGGCATTTAACTAGTAATAGGTGCGGGCAGATCGAGATTCTGCCCGCGCCTATTACGGGCACATGTCAGCTGTTCAAAACAGCTGACATGTCCTGGCTTTGATGCGGGCTCACCGCGGAGCCCTGCATCAGAGCAGGGGATCTGACCTCGGACGTACTATATCGTCCGAGGTCAGAAAGAGGTTAAGCTGCTCCACCAATCGCCAAGGTATACCCATAATAGAGCAGTCCTGTCTAATGTATATAATCCCTATCTGATGTATTTAAAAACCTGATCATCTGTATAGTACCTGTATGAACAGGGTTCAGAGAGAAAATATCCATGTAGAACTTGCAAGGTGGAACAGCTACAATGCAAATAACCCACAGAGGAGTGGTGGACTCCTGTTATGACCTGGTGGTTAGGAGCACCCGGCACGACCTGATAGTTAAACTCACACAGGACAAGCTCTGGGATGTGGGAGCTCTGCTGACCGCAGACTCTAATCCTATCACCACAACTAAAAATAGCCGTGGAGCGTTCCTGACTCTCCCTAGACGCCTCTTCACGGTCTAAGAGCTAGCTAGCCCTAGAGATAGAAAATAAAGCCTACCTTGCCTCAGAGAAATTTCCCAAAGGAAAAGGCAGCCCCCCACATATATTGACTGTGAGTAAAGATGAAAGTCACAAACGCAGAAATGAAACAGGTTTCAGCAAAGGGAGGCCAGACTGTTATGAACAGGTAATTCAGAACCGCAATGGACCTTGAAGTTCAGAGCACACAAAGTGACCTGACAATTACCAAAAACATAGGACGAGCTCTGAGACGTGGGAACTCTGCTGACCGCAATCCCTAATCCTATCACACCACACTAGAGGTAGCCGTGGATTGCGCCTAACGCTCCCTATGCAACTCGGCACAGCCTGAGAAACTAACTAGCCCTGAAGATAGAAAAATAAGCCTACCTGGGGGCGTGGCTAGCAGCCGAGGGAGCAGGACGTGCCTCCATTAAGCTCCTCTGCTGGCCATTATTATCCAGCCAAATCTGCACCTTTTTACTACCCAACAACAAGTTTTAATGACTTCTCCTGTGTCACCGCTGGCCTAGAGGACTTTTACGCCTCATTTGACCCGTGGTTTGGCAGTGGAGGCATACTCTGGCCCCGAGGCCTACACGTGGGCCTGGGACCTGCTGGGGGATCCCCCCCTCCCGCCGGCGGCTAGCTGAGTGCTGTGCACAATGTGGAAGGCCGACTAGTCTGCCCTGCAGTGAAGTCTCCCAGCGTCCTCTGTAGCTGGGCTCCCACTGACTGGACCGCCTGGACTGTTTCGGCGGTGTCCGGGGATCTGATCTGCGGCGCCGAGAGGAGGTGAGAGGACGGGGGAGGGGACCTGAGCACTGCGGCCCCGCTGGTCCACCCCGGCTGCTGTGACCGCCGCGGTCCTGCCGCGCTCAAGCGCCGAAGAACAAATAGTGGAGGGGCAACACCATCGCAGCGGAGGAGACCTCCTCACCTCCCCCTGCGAACGGAGCGGCTGATTGTCGGAGGTGCGGGCGGGAGCCGCGGTGCAGGGCAGGAGAGGGTGAGGGGTTTGCAGGAGAGAGGCGCCCTGCGGCCCCGTCGCCTCGCCCCCCGATCGCCGAATTCACCGTGGCCCGCCGCGGCCAGAGGATCGACCTGCGGGGAGGAGTGAGACCGCGCTGATCTCCAACCCGCTCCGGAGAGCCGAGCTGCAGGCTGTGCGACACTGCGGGGAGCTGCTGCCGACCCCTCGCTCCGCTCGTCTGCCTTTTGCTGCCGCAGGTGCACCTGGAGACCCGCAGGTTCTGCGCCAGTGCCCGCTGTTGGACTCCCGGTCCGTACTTCTGGGAGGTAGAGGTGAGAGGGGGGAGGATCGACTAGACTGAAGGTCCGGAGTTCTTGTTTACCGGAGACACTTATATTGTTGAAGCGCGGGAGTGTTTTCGCGCCGGCGCCATTTTGGAGCTGGCCCTGCCGCAAATAGAAAGCCCCGCCATTGCCACTCTATCGCTACACTATACCCAGTGCTATCTGGGAATAACAGTTAAGCAGTGCTCCCATATGGACAACAAATTAACAAATCTGCAGCACCCATAACGCTTTTTTCTCCAGAACTAAAGGAAGTGTTGGACTTCGGATATCGGTGTGGGGACAGATAGAGCCCCTCTACATATTGGCACCGAATGTCCCATTTGAGTGTTAACTTTCACACATTCAACTCTGCTTCATCTTTTTGTTATCAGTAGGTAAAGAGTTAGTGGAAAATTCACAGTTCTCCTCTGCCATCTCCTGGTGAATTATAGAAACTGCCACTAATATTTTCTTTTTACAACCTACAACGTTATGCACTCTCTTTTCTGATCTTAGAGCGACACCTAGTGGCCACTCTGAAAATATGCATTAATTCCATTACAATATGTAAATAGATTTTTACTTCACGTCCAGGTTGTGATCGTAGCACTTCACGTTAACAAGTAGCATCAAAATGGTTAAATCACAGAAAGAACGTGAAAAGTCAGCAAATAAAACCATGGCAGATGATCAGAAAAAGGGTGCTCATGGTGCTCTTGACTCATATCTGAAAAAGAAAAATGATGTCTCTCAAACCCCTGCTAGACGATCTCTCAAAAAAGCGATCTCATCTGAAAACATTGACGAATCAGACCCCAGTGAGGTGGACTCTGACAGCGATTCAACTACAGGAGACATTGCCCCTATCTCTAGAGCCTTTATGAGAAAATTGATGGACCAAAATATGAAGCCACTCATGGCTGAAGTCTCAGGTATGCGCTCAGACCTTCAACATCTTGGTCACAGAGTCGAGTCCCTTGAATCTGCAAATGTCGACATGGTAGAGGCTGTCGCCTGCCTAAATAAACAAGCTCTCAAGCAACAACAACATCTGAACACAGCACTGCTAGCCATTGAAGACCAAGAAAACAGGAGCAGGAGGAAGAATATTAGGATTAGAGGGGTCCCAGAGTCCTTCGCCCGAGAGGCACTAGACAAGGTGGCTAAAGAAATCTTCGCTAACCTTCTGGGACCAGAGAGAGCCTCCAAAGTTACAATTGAAAGGATCCATCGTGCTCTAAGGCCTAAACCAAAACCTGAGGAACCTCCTAGAGATATTATATGTGGACTTCTTAGCTTTGTAGATACAGCCGCGATTTTAGCAAGCGCTAGAGAACAAGACAAAATATTACATGAAACCTCACAAATACAATTATTCCAAGACTTAGCCCCCTCCACCCTGGCAAAAAGACAAATCCTCAAACCCCTCCTTGCCACCCTGAAGGCCATGAATTTGTCATATAAATGGCTATTTCCATTTGGCCTTGCAGTAAATATCGTCAGTCGTCAAATTACGATCCGTACCCCAGAGGACCTTCAAAAGGCATGGGAAACCCTAGACATTTCACCAATAAATATACCCTCCTGGATGCCAATTGATTCCGACTGGAACCCGCCTTCTATGAAAAAACCCTTGGAACGGTCGCAAAGAAAGAAACACAATTCGCCTAAAGTTAAGAAACAAGAACCTAAGAAACACCCACCATGAAAGCCCTATTTCTCCTTTGGCCCTCTATTTGATACAATAGAGTAGTTGTTTGATCTGTTTAGTGTTCCTTTTTTCTCAGATAACTACCTCTGCCTTTTTCTATCTTTTAATCACCAGATTATATTTTTACATTGCTATAGACCAGATCACAGCCTGGACTAACCCTCGCCTATGTTTGGGTATTCCTCCCCCCCCCCCTGCGATGGGCGAGAATTTAAATGTATATATTTTGTTGTTCATGTTTTTCCCCTCTTCTCCTAGGTACCGTGATGAGATAATCTTCTCTTCAAGACATGATGAGTGCGAATAGTAAGGTGAGCCCCGGGTCCATCACAGTTGCCTCCTTTAATGTGAAAGGCCTTAATACGCCCGCTAAAAGAAACCAAATTCTAAATCTCCTAAAAAAACAAAAAACCCAAATAGCCTTCCTCCAGGAAACACATTTTAAAAGCGGTAGGGCAACTAACACCTCCTTCTCCCCATATCCAACGTGGTTCAATAGCTGTAACTCTTCTGCGTCCAAGGGCGTTAGTATAGCCCTAAAAAAAGGATTACCATTCTCGCCCAAAGATACATTGAGTGATCATGAGGGGAGATATATCTTCGTTAAGGGACACTTAGCCAACACTCTGGTCACATTTGCCAACCTCTATGCACCCAATAAACACCAGGTTCAGTGGATATCGAAAACACTAGAGGTATTGCAACTCTTCACCGAGGGGTTACTAATTGTAGGGGGAGATTTTAACATCACCTTAAATCCAGAGATTGACTCCTTAAGCGGCCTGTCTTTTGTTTCTAAAAAACTAAGGTATAGTCTTCTGAACAAACTATCCAACCTACATCTCATTGATCCATGGCGTATCATTCATCCAACCACTAAGGACTTCACTTTTTTCTCCCCCCCTCACTCATCATACCATCGTATCGACCTCCTTTTGACACAATCGAGATCCTTAAAATTAATTAAGTCCGCCAGCATTGGCTCAATCACAATCTCAGACCACGCACCGATCTTCATAAATATTGCCATCGACACCTTGCCCCGTCCAGCAACATCTTGGAGACTAAATGAATCCCTATTAGATAACCCACAAAATCTAGAGAAAATAAAGTACACACTTTCGCGATACTTTATAGAAAATGTCACGGAGGGATCACTAACACCCAATATATGGGAGGCCCACAAAGCGGTACTCCGAGGTGAACTCATCTCAATCGGAGCCCACGCAAAAAAACAAAGAGATAAAGAGATGATGTCTCTTTTACACCAAATCGCAGTCACAAAGCGCCTTCATAAAAAAACTAACACACAGGGTCTTCTACAGGAGCTAGTCGACCTCCGCACCAGGTTAAAAGACTTGCTTAATATCAAATCTGCTAAGATCTTCATGCATTGTAGACATCGATTCTATATGCACGGGAACAAAAATAGCAAGCTGACCTCCCACCTTCTCAAAAAACAGAGGGAGAGCAAATTTATAAAGCATGTTTACAATAATCTTAACGCGAAGGTCGACAGATCCGAAGATATTGCTGAAGCTTTTAGATATTACTACCAATCCCTATATAATTTAGAGCCTCCAGATTCCATGAAAGACTGCACAGCTGCGGCAGATAAAATTAAAGATTTTTTGGCTCCTCTCTCTCTCCCAAAGGTTCAACCCAAAGACCATGCAGCCCTCCTGTCTCCAGTTACCAGTCAAGAAATTAGCGACACTTTACAAAATATGGCAACCAATAAAACTCCGGGCCCAGATGGCTTCCCACTGTCATACTACAAAAAATTTTCAGATCTACTCCTTCCACAATTGACTTACTTGTTTAACTCCTTTCTTGCAGGAAAACCCCCAACAAGACAGACTTTAAAAGCTCACATATCTGTTATCCCTAAAGAGGGGAGAGACGGCGGTCAATGCAGCAACTATCGCCCAATATCTCTATTGAACTCTGATCTAAAACTCTGGGCTAAAATTCTTGCATCCAGGATCAATAGTGTCCTTGAATCCCTGATACACCCTGACCAAGTGGGTTTTGTCAGAGGTCGCGAAGGGAAGGATAACACATTAAAAATCCTTTTAGCCATCTCACACGCCAGGCGCTCCGGAACCCCATTGGCTCTATTATCGACTGACGCCGAAAAGGCTTTTGACAGAGTCAGTTGGCATTACATGGTATGCACTCTAAAGAAGTTTAACTTCCCACAACCTCTTATTGATGCCATCATGACTATGTATTCAACTCCAACCGCAAGAGTTAGAGTCAACGGGCTGCTTTCGGACCCATTCGAGATAGGAAATGGGACCAGACAGGGCTGCCCTCTCTCCCCTACGCTCTTTGTGTTAGTTATGGAGACACTAATACAGAAAATAAGACAGGAAGAGTCAATAAGGGGTCTAACTGTGGATCACACAGAATTTAAAACGGCTGCTTTCACAGACGACCTTATGATCTTGATCTCAAATCCTAAATCTGCATTCCCCTCTATTTTGAAACTTCTCGAGGAGTTCGGGGTCGTTTCAAACTTCAAAGTAAATATGCACAAGTCAGAAGTCATGAACGTCTCACTACCAGACGAGGTTGCCTTATATCTCAAAAAGTCTACCCCATTCAAATGGCTTACAGATAAATTGAAATATCTAGGTGTCTTTATTACTGCAAACCCTTCTACACTTTATGAACACAATTTTGAACCCCTCCTGGTCAATCTCCAAACACTCATAAAAACCTATGACTTACCATACATTTCATGGATTGGGAGAATAAACATAATTAAATCGTACATCCTTCCAAGGATATTCTATCATATGAACATGATTCCTATACCCCTTCCCAAAACTTTCTTCACAGCAATCAATAACATTGTCAAAGGGTATGTTTGGAGGGGCAAAAGACCTAGACTCCCATTCAAAATCATCTCACTCCCGAGAAAGAAGGGGGGTCTGGGACTTCCAAATTTTGAGACTTACTACCGGGCGATCCACTTGGCCAGGTGGATATCTCTGGCCAAACCTGGATTATCCCAAAAAACATCTAACCTTGAAATTTTGCTACTAGGAGGAGGGGCCGAAAAATACCTCTGGACCTCAGCTGTTCCCCCGCAAAACTCCCTTGAAGACATAACTAGCAACACTCTGTCTATTAGGAGGAAACTGATCCCAAACAACTGGCCATATTGTCTCTTTCTGGATAACATGCCTCTGGGGGTAGTACCTTGGCTTATCGAACCAAAATATATAGACGCATTTGATCTCTGGGACTCTTTACCGAACCTCCCAATCTCCCAATTGCTTTCAAATCAAATAAGCTGTATAAACAATTGGCCATGTGAGGCCAAGAAGCGTCCCCGAGACTTCTTGCAAGTACACCATGTTCAACATATCATATCCAAACTGAGGTCAAACATCCAAAATAAACCAGATTGGCTCTGGCTTGAGCTTATACTAAAACTCAATCCCACACCCCCTAAGTTAATATCCAAACTATACCATAACTTAATTTCCCCAAACATTAATTTTAAGCCCTTATACCTATCCTCTTGGGAGTCTGAGCTAAACGTATCTCTCTCCAATAGGGAATCAGATCAAGTATTAGGACACTCACATGGGTTCTCAAGATGTGTCCTGTTACAGGAGAATGCATTCAAACTCACTTCCAGATGGTATAGAACCCCCGAGTCGCTCTATCACCTGGGCCTCTCTGACTCTCCTCTTTGTTGGAGGTGTATGAAGGCAAAAGGCTCGTTATCACACATATTCTGGTCATGCCCAGCTATCACAAATTTCTGGAAAGACGTCTTCGACCGACTCCGCCAGTTGGGATTAATAACTCATAACCTAACACCCCAAGAAGCTCTATTGTCACTTCCCACGAAGTCATACAAGCCGAAAAAACATAACCTTCTTCCTCTCCTAGTAGCCGCAGCCAAACACCTAATCTCCTTGCACTGGAGACAAAAAAAAACCCTAATATTGATGAATGGACCAAAAAAGTCCAAGACATCTGTAGGATGGAGGAATTGTCCAGCTGGGATTCTCACTCACACGATAAATTCTTTCGGACATGGTTGCCATGGCAAATGTTAAATAGCCCTCCCTCACTGCCTTCCACTAGCCATTCTTCTTAACTAAAATAATTTTGTCCCCCTATAGAACTCATTGAGTTTATTGATAATGCACTGTGATGGACCCGGACACTACTCACTCACCTGGCTATATTAATACAACCTAATACTTATCATTGCACTCGTTTACAGTTGGTCGAATGTATGTATCTAATCTCGGCTGTTTTCAGTCTATTCGTACCTGTCATCCTCAGATGAAGGATTGTTATTTAGAAATTTCTACTTCGACCACTTTCTCCCTCCGGTACCTCTCCCCCCCCCCCCCCCCTTCCTTTACAGTTTTTACAGTTCTTTTTACAGTTTGTACTGCTCTAGGTTCACATGATTAAGTGTTTTCCACTTTCCTGTAGCATCTCGGGTTGCATAACCCGAATATTGTGACCCAAACTCGCCGACAGCATTTTATACAAATAACCATAGAAATGTTCACCTGCGATGAATAATATGCATTTGTATGGTACAGAAGTTTGTAACATTATGTATCAGATTCATGTGTGCCACTTTGTTCTTCATGTATTTTGAAAATTTGAAAAAAAAAAATTAAAAAAAAAAAAAAAAAAAAAAAAAAAATAAGCCTACCTTGCCTCAGAGAAATTCCCCAAAGGAAAAGGCAGCCCCCCACATATAATAACTGTGAGTAAAGATGAAAATACAAACACAGAGATGAAATAGATTTAGCAAAGTGAGGCCCGACTTACTGAATAGACCGAGGATAGGAAAGATAGCTTTGCGGTCAACACAAAAACCTACAAACAACCACGCAGAGGGGCAAAAAGACCCTCCGCACCGACTAACGGTGCGGAGGTGCTCCCTCTGCGTCTCAGAGCTTCCAGCAAGCAAGAAAAACCAATATAGCAAGCTGGACAGAAAATATAGCAAACAAAAGTAACACAAGCAGAACTTAGCTTATGCAGGATAGAGAGGCCACAGGAACGATCCAGGAGGAAGCAAGACCAATACTAGAACATTGACTGGAGGCCAGGATCAAAGCACCAGGTGGAGTTAAATAGAGCAGCACCTAACGACTTAACCTCATCACCTGAGGAAGGAAACTCAGAAGCCGCAGTACCACTCTCATCCACCAAAGGAAGCTCATAGACAGGACCAGCCGAAGTACCACTCTCGACCACAGGAGGGAGCTTGGCCACAGAATTCACTACAGTACTCCCCCCTTGAGGAGGGGTCACCGAACCCTCACCAGAGCCCCCAGGCCGACCAGGATGAGCCACATGAAAGGCACGAAACAGATCGGCAGCATGGACATCAGAGGCAAAGACCCAGGAATTATCTTCCTGACCATAACCTTTCCACTTAACCAGATACTGGAGTTTCCGTCTCGAAACACGAGAATCCAAAATCTTCTCCACTATATACTCCAATTCCCCTTCAACCAAAACCGGAGCAGGAGGATAAATAGATGGAACCACAGGTGCCACGTATCTCCGCAACAATGACCTATGGAACACGTTATGGATGGAAAAAGAAGCCTGAAGAGTCAAACGAAAAGACACAGGATTAAGAACCTCAGAAATCCTATATGGACCAATGAAACGAGGCTTAAATTTAGGAGAGGAAACCTTCATAGGAATATAACCATATGGACCATATTAGATAAGCGATCACAAACCACCCAAATGACCGACATTCTTTGAGAGACGGGGAGATCCAAAATAAAATCCATAGAGATATGTGTCCAAGGCCTCTTCGGGACCGGCAAGGGCAAAAGCAACCCACTGGCACAGGAACAGCAGGGTTTAGCCCGAGCACAAATCCCACAGGACTGCACAAAAGAACGCACATCCCGTGACAGAGACGGCCACCAAAAGGATCTAGCCACCAAATCTCTGGTACCAAAGATTCCAGGATGACCAGCCAACACCGAACAATGAACCTCAGAGATAACTTTATTCGTCCACCTATCACGGACAAACAGTTTCTCCGCTGGGCAACGGTGAGGTCTATTAGCTTGAAATTTTTGCAGCACCCGCCGCAAATCAGGGGAGATGGCAGACAAAATTACCCCCTCTTTAAGAATACCCGCCGGCTCAGGTAAACCCGGAGAATCGGGCACAAAACTCCTAGACAGGGCATCCGCCTTCACATTTTTAGAGCCCGGAAGGTACGAAACCACAAAGTCAAAACGGGAGAAAAACAGCGACCAACGAGCCTGTCTAGAATTCAACCATTTGGCAGACTCGAGATAAGTCAAGTTTTTGTGATCAGTCAAGACCACCACGCGATGCTTAGCTCCTTCAAGCCAATGACGCCACTCCTCGAATGCCCACTTCATGGCTAGCAACTCTCGATTGCCAACATCATAATTTCGCTCAGCAGGCGAAAATTTCCTGGAAAAGAAGGCGCATGGTTTCATCACCGAGCAATCAGAACTTCTCTGCGACAAAACAGCCCCTGCTCCAATTTCGGAAGCATCAACCTCGACCTGGAACGGAAGCGGAACACAGGCACAACACAGGGGCAGAAGAAAAACGACGCTTCAACTCCTGAAAAGCTTCCACAGCAGCAGAAGACCAATTGACCACATCAGCACCCTTCTTGGTTAAATCAGTCAACGGTTTAGCAATACTAGAAAAATTAGCGATGAAGCGACGATAAAAATTAGCAAAGCCCAGGAACTTCTGCAGACTCTTCAGAGATGTTGGCTGAGTCCAATCATAAATGGCCTGAACTTTAACAGGGTCCATCTCGATAGTAGAAGGAGAAAAAATGAACCCCAAAAATGAAACCTTCTGAACACCAAAGAGACACTTTGACCCCTTCACAAACAAAGAATTAGCACGCAGGACCTGGAACACCATTCTGACCTGCTTCACATGAGATTCCCAATCATACGAGAAGACCAAAATATCATCCAAGTATACAATCAGGAATTTATCCAGGTACTCTCGGAAGATGTCATGCATAAAGGACTGAAACACTGATGGAGCATTAGAAAGCCCGAATGGCATAACCAGGTACTCAAAATGGCCTTCGGGCGTATTAAATGCTGTTTTCCATTCATTGCCCCGTTTAATACGCACAAGATTATACGCACCACGAAGATCTATCTTGGTGAACCAACTAGCCCCCTTAATCCGAGCAAACAAATCAGACAGCAGCAGCAAGGGGTACTGAAATTTGACTGTAATTTTATTTAGAAGGCGGTAATCAATACAAGGTCTCAGCGAACCATCCTTCTTGGCCACAAAAAAGAACCCCGCTCCCAATGGCGACGACGACGGGCGAATATGACCCTTCTCCAAAGACTCCTTCACGTAACTCCGCATAGCGGCATGCTCAGGTACAGATAAATTAAACAGTCGACCCTTAGGAAACTTACTACCAGGAATCAAATTGATAGCACAATCACAATCCCTATGCGGAGGTAGGGCATTGGACTTGGGCTCATCGAATACATCCCGGTAATCAGACAAGAACTCTGGGACCTCAGAAGGGGTGGATGATGAGATAGACAGAAATGGAACATCACCATGTACCCCCTGACAACCCCAGCTGGACACAGACATTGATTTCCAATCTAATACTGGGTTATGGACTTGTAGCCATGGCAACCCCAACACGACCACATCATGCAGATTATGCAACACCAGAAAGCGAATATCCTCCTGGTGCGCAGGAGCCATGCACATGGTCAGTTGGGTCCAATACTGAGGCTTATTCTTGGCCAAAGGCGTAGCATCAATTCCTCTCAATGGAATAGGACACTGCAAGGGCTCCAAGACAAACCTACAGCGCCTAGCAAACTCCAAGTCCATCAAATTCAGGGCAGCGCCCGAATCCACAAATGCCATGACAGAATAGGAAGACAAAGAGCAGATCAAAGTAACGGACAAAAGAAATTTCGACTGTACCGTACCAATGGTGGCGGACCTAGCGAACCGCTTAGTGCGCTTAGGACAATCGGAGATAGCATGAGTGGAATCACCACAGTAGAAACACAGCCCATTCTGACGTCTGTGTTCTTGCCTTTCAGCTCTGGTCAAAGTCCTATCGCACTGCATAGGCTCAGGTTTATGCTCAGATAATACCGCCAAATGGTGCACAGATTTACGCTCACGCAAGCGTCGACCGATCTGAATGGCCAAAGACATAGACTCATTCAGACCAGCAGGCATAGGAAATCCCACCATGACATCTTTAAGGGCTTCAGAGAGACCCTTTCTGAAAATAGCTGCGAGCGCACCTTCATTCCATTGAGTGAGTACGGACCACTTTCTAAATTTCTGACAATATCCCTCTATCTCATCCTGACCCTGACACAGAGCCAGCAAATTTTTCTCTGCCTGATCCATTGAATTAGGTTCATCGTACAGCAATCCGAGCGCCAGGAAAAACGCATCGATATTACACTATTACACTAAATCTTGAATGTTCTGTACACTTATAGTGAGATTATCCATCAAAGAGGACAGACCCTGAATGTCCATGTCCACACCTGTGTTCTGAACCACCCTGATGTAAAGGGGAAAAGAAAGACAGAACACAGTGCAAAGAAAAAAAAATGGTCTCAGAACTTCTCTTTTCCCTCTATTGAGAAGCATTAGTACTTTGGGCCTCCAGTACTGTTATGAACAGGTAATTCAGAACCACAATGGACCTTGAAGTTCAGAGCACACAAAGTGACCTAACAATTACCAAAAACATAGGACGAGCTCTGAGACGTGGGAACTCTGCTGACCGCAATCCCTAATCCTATCACACCACACTAGAGGTAGCCGTGGATTGCGCCTAACGCTCCCTATGCAACTCGGCACAGCCTGAGAAACTAACTAGCCCTGAAGATAGAAAAATAAGCCTACCTAGCCTCAGAGAAATTCCCCACAGGAAAAGGCAGCCCCCCACATATAATGACTGTGAGTAAAGATGAAAATATAAACACAGAGATGAAATAGATTTAGCAAAGTGAGGCCCGACTTACTGAATAGACCGAGGATAGGAAAGATAGCTTTGCGGTCAACACAAAAACCTACAATCAACCACGCAGAGGGGCAAAAAGACCCTCCGCACCAACTAACGGTACGGAGGTGCTCCCTCTGCGTCTCAGAGCTTCCAGCAAGCAAGAAAAACCAATAAAGCAAGCTGGACAGAAAATATAGCAAACAAAAGTAACACAAGCAGAACTTAGCTTATGCAGGATAGAGAGGCCACAGGAACGATCCAGGAGGAAGCAAGACCAATACTAGAACATTGACTGGAGGCCAGGATCAAAGCACCAGGTGGAGTTAAATAGAGCAGCACCTAACGACTTAACCTCATCACCTGAGGAAGGAAACTCAGAAGCCGCAGTACCACTCTCATCCACCAAAGGAAGCTCATAGACAGAACCAGCCGAAGTACCACTCTCGACCACAGGAGGGAGCTTGGCCACAGAATTCACAACACCAGACTTACTAAACAGACAGAGGATAGGAAAGGTATCTTTGCGGTCAGCACAAAAAACTACAAAAGACCACGCAGAGTGTGCAAAAAGACCACTCTGCATCCCAGAGCTTCCAGCTAGCAAGACAAAATCATGATAACCAGCTGGACAAGGAAACAATGAACAAATAATAATTATCAGGAACTTAGCTTCTGCTGGAGAAGACAGGTCACCAGAAAGATGCAAGAGCGAACTGAACCAATGCAGGAACATTGACAGCTGGCATGGAGTAACGATCTGAGTGGAGTTAATTACAGCAGCCAGCCAAAGGATAAACCACGTCACCTGTGTAAGTAACCTCAGAAGCAGCAGCTTCACTCACAGCCACCAGAGGGAGTCCATGGACAGAACTTGCCGAAGTACCATTCACGACCACAGGAGGGAGTTCGACAACAGAATTCACAACAGTACCCCCCCCCTTGAGGAGGGGTCACCGAACCCTCACCAGAGCCCCCAGGCCGATCAGGATGAGCCAAATGAAAGGCACGAACCAGATCGGCAGCATGAACATCAGAGGCAAAAACCCAGGAATTATCTTCCTGACCATAACCCTTCCACTTGACCAGGTACTGGAGTTTCCTTCTCGAAACACGAGAATCCAAAATCTTCTCCACCACATACTCCAACTCCCCCTCGACCAACACCGGGGCAGGAGGATCAACGGAGGGAACCATAGGCGCCACGTATCTCCGCAACAACGACCTATGGAACACATTATGGATGGCAAAAGAAGCTGGAAGGTCCAAACGAAATGACACAGGATTAACCCCTTAATGGCCGCCAATACGTCTTTTAACTGACCTGAGATATAAGAGAATAGCCTCCCCATACAGATGACAATCCAGCATCTGTTGGTTGTACACTATAGCTGACAACTTGCTGTATCAGCCACGATCAGTATTTGCACCTTCTAAATCTGTTTAACCCCTTAGATGCTGCTGTCAATAGTGATTACATCATTATAAATGGTTAACAGAGCGTGGGGGCTTCTTCTTTATCCCAATTGGTGCCCTCAGATCATGATTTTGTTGTCCTGATGTTTGCGATGGCAATTCATGACCAAATAGCGGCCTTAGAGTCTGACGGCTATAGTAATCTGTTTAGAAGTAAGCAACATTTAGGTGGTAAAAATACACATTTTCATTTCTGTCATGCCACTTTGCATTAATTCCTGTAAAGCACCTGAAGGGTTAATAAACTACCTGACAGCAGTTTTCAATATGTTTAGGGGTGCTGTTTTTAAAATGGTATCACGTTTGGGGGTTTCCCAATATATGGGACCCCTAAAGTCACTTCAAACATGGATAAGTCCCTAAAAAAATAAATGTGGTAAATTTCTTTGAAAAAATTAAAAATTGCTGCTACATTTTTAAACCTCCTAAAATGCTAACAAAATAAAATAACATTTTACAAATGGTGCTGATGTAAAGCAGACATGTGGGAAATGTTATTTATTAATGGTTTGCTATTGTATGACTATCTGGATTAAAGGGATAATCATTCAAATTCAGAAAATTGCTAATTTTTTAACATTTTTCTCAAATTTTTTATATTTTTTATAAATAAACACAAAAAATGTTGAACTAAATTTACCATTATCATAAAGTATAATGTGTCACGAAAAAACAATCTCAAAATCACTGGGATTTGTTGAAGCGTTGCAGAGTTATTACCACATAAAGTGACACTGGTCAGATTTCAAAAATTTGGCTCGGTCACTAAGGGGTTAAGAACTTCAGAAATCTTATATGGCCCAATGAAACGAGGCTTAAACTTTGGAGAGGAAACCTTCATAGGAACATGACGAGATGACAACCAAACCAAATCCCCAACACGAAGTCGGGGACCCACACAGCGCCGGCGGTTAACGAAACGCTGAGCCTTCTCCTGGGACAATGTCAAATTGTCCACCACATGAGTCCAAATCTGCTGCAACCTGTCCACCACCGTATCCACACCAGGACAGTCCGAAGGCTCAACCTGCCCTGAAGAGAAACGAGGATGGAAACCAGAATTGCAGAAAAACGGCGAAACCAAAGTAGCCGAGCTGGCCCGATTATTAAGGGCGAACTCAGCCAAAGGCAAGAAGGACACCCAATCATCCTGATCAGCAGAAACAAAGCATCTCAGATATGTTTCCAAAGTCTGATTAGTTCTTTCGGTTTGGCCATTAGTCTGAGGACGGAAAGCCAAAGAAAAAGACAAATCAATGCCCATCTTAGCACAAAAGGACCGCCAAAACCTCGAAACAAACTGGGAACCCCTGTCCGAGACGATGTTCTCTGGAATGCCATGCAAACGAACCACATGCTGGAAAAACAATGGCACCAAATCAGAGGAGGAAGGCAATTTAGACAAGGGTACCAAATGGACCATCTTAGAGAAGCGATCACAAACCACCCAAATGACCGACATCCTTTGAGAAACAGGGAGATCAGAAATAAAATCCATGGAAATATGCGTCCATGGCCTCTTCGGGACCAGCAAGGGCAAAAGCAATCCACTGGCACGAGAACAGCAGGGCTTAGCCCGAGCACAAGTCCCACAGGACTGCACAAAAGAACGCACATCCCGTGACAAAGAAGGCCACCAAAAGGATCTAGCCACCAAATCTCTGGTACCAAAGATTCCAAGATGATCAGCCAACACCAAACAATGAACCTCAGAGATAACTCTACTAGTCCATCTATCAGGGACAAACAGTTTCTCCGTAGGACAACGGTCAGGTCTATCAGCCTGAAACTTCTGCAGCACGCGCCGTGTTATGATCTGGTAATTCAGTACCACAGTGGACATAGAAGTCAGAGCACATATACAGTGACCTGACAATAACCTAAAAACATAGAACGTGCTCTGTGACGTGGGAACTCTGCTGACCGCAATCCCTAATCCTCTCCAACCACACTAGAGGCAGCCGTGGATTGCGCCTAACGCTCCCTATGCAACTCGGCACAGCCTGAGAAACTAGCTAGCCTGAAGATAGAAAATAAGCCTACCTTGCCTCAGAGAAATACCCCAAAGGAAAAGGCAGCCCCCACATATAATGACTGTGAGTTAAGATGAAAAGACAAACGTAGAGATGAAATAGATTTAGCAAAGTGAGGCCCGACTTTCTGAACAGAGCGAGGATAGGAAAGGTAACTTTTCGGTCAACACAAAACCCTACAAACAACCACGCAAAGGGGGCAAAAAGACCCTCCGTACCGAACTAATGGCACGGAGGTACACCCTCTGCCTCCCAGAGCTTCCAGCAAGCAAGAAAAAACAAAATAAGCAAGCTGGACAGAAAAAAACAGCAAACAAATAGCAAAAGCAGAACTTAGCTATGCAGAGCAGCAGGCCACAGGAACGATCCAGGAGGAAACAGGTCCAATACTAGAACATTGACTGGAGGCCAGGATCAAAGCACTAGGTGGAGTTAAATAGAGCAGCACCTAACGACTTCACCACATCACCTGAGGAAGGAAACTCAGAAGCCGCAGTACCACTCTCCTCCACCAATGGAAGCTCACAGAGAGAATCAGCCGAAGTACCACTTGTGACCACAGGAGGGAGCTCTGCCACAGAATTCACAACAGTACCCCCCCCCTTGAGGAGGGGTCACCGAACCCTCACCAGAGCCCCCAGGATGACCAGGATGAGCCATATGAAAGGCACGAACAAGATCGGGAGCATGGACATCAGAGGCAAAGACCCAGGAATTATCTTCCTGAGCATAACCCTTCCACTTAACCAGATACTGGAGTTTCCGTCTTGAAACACGAGAATCCAAAATCTTCTCCACAATATGCTCCAACTCCCCCTCCACCAAAACCGGGGCAGGAGGATCAACAGATGGAACCATAGGTGCCACGTATCTCCGCAACAATGACCTATGGAATACGTTATGTATGGAAAAAGAATCTGGAAGGGTCAGACGAAAAGACACAGGATTAAGAACCTCAGAAATCCTATACGGACCAATGAAACGAGGTTTAAACTTAGGAGAGGAAACCTTCATAGGAATATGACGAGAAGATAACCAAACCAAATCCCCAACACGAAGTCGGGGACCCACACAGCGTCTGCGATTAGCGAAACGTTGAGCCTTCTCCTGGGACAAGGTCAAATTGTCCACTACATGAGTCCAAATCTGCTGCAACCTGTCCACCACAGTATCCACACCAGGACAGTCCGAAGACTCAACCTGCCCTGAAGAGAAACGAGGATGGAACCCAGAGTTGCAAAAAAACGGCGAAACCAAGGTAGCCGAGCTGGCCCGATTATTAAGGGCGAACTCAGCCAAAGGCAAAAAGGACACCCAGTCATCCTGATCAGCAGAAACAAAGCATCTCAGATATGTTTCCAAGGTCTGATTGGTTCGTTCGGTCTGGCCATTAGTCTGAGGATGGAAAGCCGAGGAAAAAGACAAGTCAATGCCCATCCTAGCACAAAAGGCTCGCCAAAACCTTGAAACAAACTGGGAACCTCTGTCAGAAACGATATTCTCTGGAATGCCATGTAAACGAACCACATGCTGGAAAAACAATGGCACCAAATCAGAGGAGGAAGGTAATTTAGACAAGGGTACCAAATGGACCATCTTAGAGAAGCGATCACAAACCACCCAAATGACTGACATCTTTTGAGAGACGGGAAGATCTGAAATAAAATCCATAGAGATATGTGTCCAAGGCCTCTTCGGGACCGGCAAGGGCAAAAGCAACCCACTGGCACGAGAACAGCAGGGCTTAGCCCGAGCACAAATCCCACAGGACTGCACAAAAGAACGCACATCCCGCGACAGAGATGGCCACCAAAAGGATCTAGCCACTAACTCTCTGGTACCAAAGATTCCAGGATGACCAGCCAACACCAAACAATGAACCTCAGAGATAACTTTATTCGTCCACCTATCAGGGACGAACAGTTTCTCCGCTGGGCAACGATCAGGTTTATTAGCCTGAAATTTTTGCAGCACCCGCCGCAAATCAGGGGAGATGGCAGACACAATTACTCCCTCTTTGAGAATACCCGCCGGCTCAGATAAACCCGGAGAGTCGGGCACAAAACTCCTTGACAGGGCATCAGCCTTAACATTCTTAGATCCCGGAAGGTATGAAACCACAAAATCAAAACGGGAGAAAAAGAGCGACCATCGAGCCTGTCTAGGATTCAACCGTTTGGCAGACTCGAGATAAGTCAAATTCTTGTGATCCGTCAAGACCACCACGCGATGTTTAGCTCCTTCAAGCCAATGTCGCCACTCCTCGAATGCCCACTTCATGGCCAACAACTCTCGATTGCAAACATCATAATTTTGCTCAGCAGGCGAAAACTTCCTGGAAAAGAAGGCGCATGGTTTCATCACCGAGCAATCAGAACTTCTCTGCGACAAAACAGCCCCTGCTCCAATCTCAGAAGCATCCACCTCGACCTGGAATGGAAGCAAAACATCTGGTTGACACAACACAGGGGCAGAAGAAAAACGACGCTTCAACTCTTGAAAAGCTTCCACAGCAGCAGAAGACCAATTGACCACATCAGCACCTTTTTTGGTCAAATCGGTCAATGGTTTAGCAATACTAGAAAAATTGCAGATGAAGCGACGATAAAAATTAGCGAAGCCCAGGAACTTTTGCAGACTTTTCAGAGATGTCGGCTGAGCCCAATCATGGATGGCTTGGCCCTTAACTGGGTCCATCTCGATAGTAGAAGGGGAAAAGATGAACCCCAAAAATTAAACCTTCTGAACACCAAAGAGACACTTTGATCCCTTCACAAACAAAGAATTAGCACTTAGGACCTGAAACACTGTTCTGACCTGCTTCACATGAGACTCCCAATCATCCGAGAAGATCAAAATGTCATCAAAGTACACAATCAGGAATTTATCCAGGTACTCTCGGAAGATGTCATGCATAAAGGACTGAAACACTGATGGAGCATTGGCAAGTCCGAATGGCATTACTAGATACTCAAAATGGCCCTCGGGCGTATTAAATGCAGTTTTCCATTCATCGCCTCGCTTACTACGCACAAGATTATACGCACCACGAAGATCTATCTTGGTGAACCAACTAGCCCCCTTAATCCGAGCAAACAAATCAGATAACAACGGCAAGGGGTACTGAAATTTAACCGTGATCTTATTTAGAAGGCGTTAATCTAAACAAGGTCTCAGCGAACCATCCTTCTTGGCCACAAAAAAGAACCCTGCTCCTAATGGCGACGATGACGGGCGAATATGCCCCTTCTCCAAGGACTCCTTCACGTAACTCCGCATAGCGGCGTGCTCAGGCACAGATAAATTAAACAGTCGACCCTTTGGGAATTTACTACCAGGAATCAAATCGATAGCACAATCACAATCCCTATGCGGAGGTAGGGTATCGGACTTGGGCTCATCAAATACATCCCGGTAATCAGACAAGAACTCTGGAACCTCAGAAGGGGTGGATGACGAAATAGACAGAAATGGGACATCACCATGTACCCCCTGACAACCCCAGCTGGACACAGACATGGATTTCCAATCTAATACTGGATTATGGACTTGTAGCCATGGCTACCCCAACACGACCACATCATGCAGATTATGCAACACCAGAAAGCGAATAACCTCCTGATGTGCAGGAGCCATGCACATGGTCAGCTGGGTCCAGTACTGAGGCTTATTCTTGGCCAAAGGCGTAGCATCAATTCCTCTCAATGGAATAGGACACTGCAAGGGCTCCAAGAAAAACCCACAACGCCTACCATACTCCAAGTCCATCAAATTCAGGGCAGCGCCTGAATCCACAAATGCCATGACAGAATAAGATGACAAAGAGCAGATCAAGGTAACGGACAAAAGAAATTTTGACTGTACCGTACTAATGGTGGCAGACCTAGCGAACCGCTTAGTGCGCTTAGGACAATCAGAGATAGCATGAGTGGAATCACCACAGTAGAAACACAGCCCATTCAGACGTCTGTGTTCTTGCTGTTCAACTCTGGTCAAAGTCCTATCGCACTGCATAGGCTCAGATTTAAGCTCAGGTAATACCGCCAAATGGTGCACAGATTTACGCTTACGCAAGCGTCAACCGATCTGAATGGCCAAAGACATAGACTCATTCAGACCAGCAGGCATAGGAAATCCCACCATGACATCTTTAAGGGCTTCAGAGAGACCCTTTCTGAAAATAGCTGCGAGCGCACCTTCATTCCATTGAGTGAGTACGGACCACTTTCTAAATTTCTGACAATATCCCTCTATCTCATCCTGACCCTGACACAGAGCCAGCAAATTTTTCTCTGCCTGATCCATTGAATTAGGTTCATCGTACAGCAATCCGAGCGCCAGGAAAAACGCATCGATATTACTTAATGCAGGATCTCCTGACGCAAGAGAAAATGCCCAGTCCTGAGGGTCGCCACGTAAAAAAGAAATAATGATCCTAACTTGTTGAACTGGGTAACCAGAGGAGCGAGGTTTCAAAGCCAGAAATATTTTAGAATTATTTTTGAAACTCAGAAATTTAGTTCTATCTCCAAAAAACAAATCAGGAATAGGAATTCTTGGTTCTAACATAGAATTCTGAACCACAAAGTCTTGAATATTTTGTACTCTTGCCGTGAGCTGATCCACACATGAAGACAGACCTTTAATGTCCATCGCTACACCTGTGTCCTGAACCACCCAAATGTCTAGGGGAAAAAAAGGCAAAACACAGTGCAGAGAAAAAAAAATGGTCTCAGAACTTCTTTTTTCCCTCTATTGAGAATCATTAGTACTTTGGGCCTCCAGTACTGTTATGATCTGGTAATTCAGTACCACAGTGGACATAGAAGTCAGAGCACATACAGTGACCTGACAATAACGCAAAAACATAGAACGAGCTCTGAGACGTGGGAACTCTGCTGACCACAATCCCTAATCCTCTCCAACCACACTAGAGGCAGCCGTGGATTGCGCCTAACGCTCCCTATGCAACTCGGCACAGCCTGAGAAACTAGCTAGCCTGAAGATAGAAAATTAGCCTACCTTGCCTCAGAGAAATACCCCAAAGGAAAAGGCAGCCCCCACATATAATGACTGTGAGTTAAGATGAAAAGACAAACGTAGAGATGAAATAGATTTAGCAAAGTGAGGCCAGACTTTCTGAACAGAGCGAGGATAGGAAAGGTAACTTTGCGGTCAACACAAAACCCTACAAACAACCACGCAAAGGGGGCAAAAAGACCCTCCGTACCGAACTAACGGCACGGAGGTACACCCTCTGCCTCCCAGAGCTTCCAGCAAGCAAGAAAAAACAAAATAAGCAAGCTGGACAGAAAAAAACAGCAAACAAATAGCAAAAGCGGAACTTAGCTATGCAGAGCAGCAGGCCACAGGAACGATCCAGGAGGAAACAGGTCCAATACTAGAACATTGACTGGAGGCCAGGATCAAAGCACTAGGTGGAGTTAAATAGAGCAGCACCTAACGACTTCACCACATCACCTGAGGAAGGAAACTCAGAAGCCACAGTACCACTCTCCTCCACCAATGGAAGCTCACAGAGAGAATCAGCCGAAGTGCCACTTGTGACCACAGGAGGGAGCTCTGCCACAGAATTCACAACAGCGCCGCAAATCAGGGGAGATGGCAGACAAAATTACCCCATCTTTAAGAATACCCGCCAGCTCCGGAACACCCGGAGAGTCAGGCACAAAACTCCTTGACAGGGCATCAGCCTTAACATTCTTAGATCCCGGAAGGTATGAAACCACAAAATCAAAACGGGAGAAAAAGAGCGACCATCGAGCCTGTCTAGGATTCAACCGTTTGGCAGACTCGAGATAAGTCAAATTCTTGTGATCCGTCAAGACCACCACGCGATGTTTAGCTCCTTCAAGCCAATGTCGCTACTCCTCGAATGCCCACTTCATGGCCAACAACTCTCGATTGCCAACATCATAATTGCGCTCAGCAGGCGAGAATTTTCTGGAAAAGAAGGCACATGGTTTCATCACCGAGCAATCAGAACTTCTTTGCGACAAAACAGCCCCTGCTCCAATCTCAGAAGCATCAACTTCGACCTGAAACGGGAGCGCAACATCTGGCTGGCACAACACAGGGGCAGAAGAAAAACGACGCTTCAACTCCTGAAAAGCCTCTACAGCCGCAGAGGACCAATTGATCAAATCAGCACCTTTCTTGGTCAAATCAGTCAACGGTTTAGCAATACTAGAAAAATTAGCGATGAAGTGACGGTAAAAATTAGCAAAGCCCAGGAACTTCTGCAGGCTCTTCACAGATGTCGGCTGAGTCCAATCATAAATGGCCTGAACTTTAACAGGGTCCATCTCTATAGTAGAAGAGGAAAAAATGAAACCCAAAAATGAAACCTTCTGAACTCCAAAGAGACACTTTGACCCCTTCACAAACAAGGAATTCGCACAAAGGACCTGGAACACCATTCTGACCTGCTTCACATGAGACTCCCAATCATCCGAAAAGACCAAAATGTCATCCAAATATACAATCATGAATCTATCCAGGTACTCTCGGAAGATGTCATGCATAAAGGACTGAAACACAGATGGAGCATTAGAAAGCCCGAATGGCATAACCAGGTACTCAAAATGGCCCTCGGGCGTATTAAATGCTGTTTTCCATTCATCGTCCTGTTTAATTCGCACAAGATTATACGCCCCTCGAAGATCTATCTTGGTGAACCAACTAGCCCCCTTAATCCGAGCAAACAAATCAGACAGCAGCGGCAAAGGGTACTGAAATTTGACTGTGATCTTATTAAGAAGGCGGTAATCAATACAAGGTCTCAAAGAGCCATCCTTCTTGGCCACAAAAAAGAACCCTGCTCCCAATGGTGACGACGACGGGCGAATATGACCTTTCTCCAAGGATTCCTTTATATAACTCCGCATAGCGGCGTGCTCTGGCACAGATAAATTAAACAGACGGCCCTTAGGAAACTTACTACCAGGAATCAAATTAATAGCACAATCGCAATCCCTATGAGGAGGTAGGGCACCGGATTTGGGCTCTTCAAATACATCCCGCTAATCTGATAAAAACTCAGGGACTTCAGAAGGAGTGGAAGGCGAAATTGACAACACTGGAACATCACCATGTACCCCCTGACAACCCCAGCCGGACACAGACATAGATTTCCAATCCAACACTGGATTATGGACCTGTAGCCATGAGAACCCCAAAATGACCACATCATGCAGATTATGCAACACCAAAAAGCGAATATCCTCCTGGTGTGCAGAAGCCATGCACATGTGTTATGACCTGGTGGTTAGGAGCACCCGGAATGACCTGATAGTTAAACCTCATACAGGACGAGCTCTGGGATGTGGGAGCTCTGCTGACCGCAAGCCCTAATCCTATAACACACACTAGAAATAGCCGTGGAGCGTTCCTGACCAGACCTAGGCGCCTCGTCAAAGCCTAAGAACTATCTAGCCCTAGAGATGGAAAATAAAACCTACCTTGCCTCAGAGAAATTCCCCAAAGGCAAAGGAAGCCCCCCACATTTCTTGACTGTGAGTAAAGATGGAAGTCACAAACATAGAGATGAAACAGGCTTCAGCAAAGGGAGGCCAGACTTACTAAATAGACAGAGGACAGGAAAGGTAACTTTGCGATCAGCACAAAAACCTACAAAAGCTTCCAGCTAGCAAGACAAAATCATGATAACCAGCTGGACAAGAAAACAGTGAACAAATAATGACTATCAGGAACTTAGCTTCTGCAGGAGAAGGCAGGTCACCAGAGAGATCCAGGAGCGAACTGAACCAATGCAAAAACATTGACAGCTGGCATGGAGTAACGATCTGAGAGGAGTTAAATAGAGCAGCCAACCAAAGGATAAGCCACGTCACCTGTGTAAGGAACCTCAGAAGCAGCAGCTTCACTCATAGCCACCAGAGGGAGCCCATAGACAGAACTTGCCGAAGTACCATTCACGACCACAGGAGGGAGTTCGACAACAGAATTCACAACACACATGGTCAATTGAGTCCAGTACTGAGGCTTATTCTTGGCCAAAGGCGTAGAATCAATTCCTCTCAATGGAATAGGATACTGCAAGGGCTCCAAGAAAAAACCACAGCGCCTGGCAAACTCCAAGTCCATCAAATTCAGGGCAGCGCCTGAATCCACAAATGCCATAACAGAATAGGACGACAGAGAGCAAATCAGAGTAACGGACAAAAGAAATTTAGACTGTACCGTACCAATGGTGGCAGACCTAGCGAACCGCTTAGTGCGCTTAGGACAATCGGAGATAGCATGAGTGGATTCACCACAGTAAAAACACAGCCCATTCCGACGTCTGTGTTTTTGCCGTTCAGCTCTGGTCAAAGTCCTATCACACTGCATAGGCTCAGGCCTATGCTCAGAGAATACCGCCAGATGGTGCACAGCTTTGCGCTCACGCAAGCGCCGATCGATCTGAATGGCCAAGGACATAGACTCATTCAGACCAGCAGGCGTGGGAAATCCCACCATGACATCCTTAAGGGCTTCAGAAAGACCCTTTCTGAAAATTGCCGCCAGAGCACACTCATTCCACTGAGTAAGAACAGACCACTTTCTAAACTTCTGACAGTACACCTCCGCTTCATCCTGACCCTGACACAAAGCCAGCAAGATTTTCTCTGCCTGATCCACTGAATTTGGTTCATCATAAAGCAATCCAAGCGCCAGAAAAAACGCATCAACATCACGCAATGCAGGATCTCATGGCGCAAGGGAAAATGCCCAGTCTTGAGGGTCACCACGCAACAAAGAAATAATGATTTTTACTTGTTGAACGGGGTCACCAGAGGAGCGGGGTTTCAAAGCTAGAAACAGTTTACAATTATTTTTGAAATTCAAGAACTTAGATCTATCCCCAGAAAATAAGTCAGGAATAGGAATTCTAGGCTCTAACATAGGATTCTAAACCACAAAATCTTGAATGTTTTGTACCCTTGCAGTGAGATGATCCACACAAGAGGACAGACCTTGAATGTCCATATCTACACCTGTGCACTGAACCACCCAAAGGTTTAGGGGAAAAGAAAGACAAAACACAGTGCAAAGAAAAAACAATGGTCTCAGAACTTCTCTTATCCCTCTATTGAGATGCATTAATACTTTGGGCCAGCTGTACTGTTATGACCTGGTGGTTAGGAGCACCCGGCACGACCTGATAGTTAAACTCACACAGGACAAGCTCTGGGATGTGGGAGCTCTGCTGACCGCAGACCCTAATCCTATCACCACAACTAAAAATAGCCGTGGAGCGTTCCTGACTCTCCATAGACGCCTCTTCACAGCCTAAGAGCTAGCTAGCCCTAGAGATAGAAAATAAAGCCTACCTTGCCTCAGAGAAATTTCCCAAAGGAAAAGGCAGCCCCCCCACATATATTGACTGTGAGTAAAGATTAAAGTCACAAACGCAGAAATGAAACAGGTTTCAGCAAAGGGAGGCCAGACTTACTAACCAGACAGAGGATAGGAAAGGTATCTTTGCGGTCAGCACAAAAAACTACAAAAGACCACGCAGAGTGTTCAAAATGACGTCCGCACCGACTAACGATGCGGAGATGCCACTCTGCATCCCAGAGCTTCCAGCTAGCAAGACAAAATCATGATAACCAGCTGGACAAGGAAACAATGAACAAATAATAATTATCAGGAACTTAGCTTCTGCTGGAGAAGACAGGTCACCAGAAAGATCCAAGAGCTAACTGAACCAATGCAGGAACATTGACAGCTGGCATGGAGTAACGATCTGAGTGGAGTTAAATAGAGCAGCCAACCAAAGGATAAACCACGTCACCTGTGGAAGGAACCTCAGAAGCAGTAGCTTCACTCACAGCCACCAGAGGGAGTCCATGGACAGAACTCGCCGAAGTACCATTCACGACCACAGAAGGGAGTTCGACAACAGAATTCACAACTGACTCCCCAGTCTTGTAGAAACAAGAGAACAATTATAAAACCAAAAACACATGGGCTACTTGCACAGTGAACAAGTCTGTAGAAACCTGTTCACATCACCAAAGAAATTGAAGACACAAAAGCGCACAGAGAGGTAAAAAAATACTCTGTTGTAAAAAAGTCACAGTAAGGCTACGTTCAGACTAGCGTTGCACGCCGCTGCGTCGGCGACGCAACGCACGACGCACACAAAAACGCGGAAAAACGCACGCAAAAACGCTGCGTTTTGCGACGCGTGCGTCGTTTTTTGCCGAAAATCGGACGCAAGAAAAATGCAACTTGCTGCGTTTTCTTGGTCCGACGCTAGCGGCAAAAAAGACTCAAGTGTTGCAAAACGCAACACACAAAAACGCATGCGTCCCCCCATGTTAAACATAGGGGCGCATGACGCGTGCGTCGCCGCTGCGTCGCCTGACGCTAAGGCGACGCACACTAGCAGAACGCTAGTGTGAACGTAGCCTAAATAAGCAAGTGCTAGTCAAAAAATTAAAAAATACAGGGTATTTAGTTAATACATTTTTTTGCAAAAAAAAAGTATGTTAAGCTGCTCCACCAATCGCCAAGGTATACCCATAATAGAGCAGTCCTGTCTAATGTATATAATCCCTATCTGATGTATTTAAAAACCTGATCATCTGTATAGTACCTGTATGAACAGGGTTCAGAGAGAAAATATCCATGTAGAACTTGCAAGGTGGAACAGCTACAATGCAAATGACCCACAGAGGAGTGGTGGACTCCCCAGTCTTGTAGAAACAAGAGAACAATTATAAAACCAAAATCACATGGGCTACTTGCACAGTGAACAAGTCTGTAGAAACCTGTTCACACCACCAAAGAAATTGAAGACACAAAAGCGCACAGAGAGGTAAAAAGTACTCTGTTGTAAAAAAGTCACAGTAAATAAGCAAGTGCTAGTCAAAAAATGAAAAAATACAGGTTATTTAGTTAATACGTTTTTTTGCAAAAAAAAAAGTATGTTAAGCTGCTCCACCAATCGCCAAGGTATACCCATAATAGAGCAGTCCTGTCTAATGTATATAAGAAAATATCCATGTAGAACTTGCAAGGTGGAACAGCTACAATGCAAATGACCCACAGAGGAGTGGTGGACTCCCCAGTCTTGTAGAAACAAGAGAACAATTATAAAACCAAAATCACATGGGCTACTTGCACAGTGAACAAGTCTGTAGAAACCTGTTCACACCACCAAAGAAATTGAAGACACAAAAGCGCACAGAGATGTAAAAAAATACTCTGTTGTAAAAAAGTCACAGTAAATAAGCAAGTGCTAGCCAAAAAAATGAAAAAATACAGGGTATTTAGTTAATATGTTTTTTTGCAAAAAAATAAACCAAAGTCCCACATAACCGCTTTAAAAATGGCAGATCTAAAAAAAAAAAGGATCACACTTTTCAAACAGAAACAAGCCTTGAGTTCATAATTTTGATTTAGTTGCAAAATCTGCAATGAATGATTTAATTATACCTTTGCTTGCTGTCACAGTGTGAAAACAAAATAAAAAGAAGTTAAGGTGCTGTTACTGCTGTATATCAGAGATGTAATAAATTACAATCACACACTGAATGGTGATGATGAAATGCTGCAACAGTTCACTGTATATCACTTGTTTCTTAGATTTCTATTCACTGACTTAGATTATCTGTTTTGACTGCCAAAGCACATTTATACAGGCAGCATACAAACCAGGAAGACATACACCTGAACCTGAGAGGTGCCTGTTCAGAGTAGGAAAAAACTCTTATCTGACCTTGGTCTCTCTACTTGACTGCTGAGGTTGGTGGAGCACCGGCTAGGATCGTGGGGTACTCGGGCCGGTTCTTAAGGGGGTTGTCACAGCAGCAGGGACCAGGTCCATGGCCCTGGGCATCCAATAAAAGGCAATTAAAGAGGAAATAAAGTTTATAGGGGATTAGTTCGTGACTAGTGTTGAGCATTCCGATACTGCAAGTATTGGGTATCGGCCGATATTTGCTGTATTGGAATTCCGATACCGAGTTCCGATATTTTTGTGATATTGGAAATTGGAATCGGCGTGTGCGGTGTGTATGGTTCCCAGGGTCTGGAGGAGAGGAGACTCTCTTTCAGGCCCTGGGATCCATATTAATGTAAAAAATAAGCGGTCAAATGAGCGGTCAGGTGAGCGGTCAGGTGACCGGTCACCTGAACGCGACGTCATCGAAGGTCCTTCACTCTCTGCATTCTCAGGAACGGAGGTGGACGCTTGCAGCGGTGACAGCCAGGGTTCGTCGGAGTGGTGAGTATATCCATATTTTTTTTTTTATTCTTTATTTTTTACATTAATTTGGATCCCAGGGCCTGAAGGAGAGTTTCCTCTCCTTCAGACCCTGGGAACCATCCAGGATACATTCCGATATTTGTGTCCCACTGACTTGCATTGGTATCGGGTATCGGTATCGGCGATATCCGATATTTTTTGGATATCGGCCGATACCATCGGATACCGATACTTTCAAGTATCGGAAAGTATCGCTCAACACTATTCGTGACACCACTCGTGGTGTTCGGCAATAAGGAAAAATGGCCGATGCTGCAGTTCAGTTGCACTGGGGCAGTTGGCGATGCAGCATAGTTGGTACAGCTCTCCATGGGTAGAGAGCTCGTCCTCCTGGTCCCCTTGATCCTATCTGGGTGCCTTTTCAGCGAGTATGTGGGGTTGTGGCTGTGGCACATACAGATACCATAGCCTCTGGCTTGCTAGCTGAGCCTTGTAGTTCTCCACTAGTCTTGGGCGGGTTCCCTCACTGCGACCTGGTCCTTCCACCTGACTACAGTCAGCGTGGATTCAGGTGCCCAATGTGGATTCCTCACTTCCCTGGCCCCTAGGACCCCTTCTTTCCTTCCTTCTGTCAGGAGCTTCTGTCTCCAAGTCTGCTCTCCTCAAATTCTCCTCACCAACTCCTTCCTACTGTCTAACTAACTCCCCCCCTAGTTTCCATGAAAACTATTTTAACTGTTTCTTTCTCCACCCACACCTTTTACCTAGTCCCTCCCTGGCCTGGAGAGGTCTGGTGTGCTAGTGTGTGGGTCCTGACTAGTGTCCCCTCCTTACCCGAGAGCGGAGTACCACACCTCTGGCTGAGGTGCAATACCTCTGTTGTGACTGGACCCTCAGGGGTGCCACATTGGCACCCTATGATAATGTAAGATGGCGGAATACCCTGAATGTCCCTAGCAGCTCTTAGGATCGCTAGCGTAGCAGTTCTCTAAGGGATATAAAAATCACACACAAAACTACTCAACTGTGAGCTATTATTAATAGCTTGGGAACCTTATGGGGTATTGTCACTTAATATCAGCCCCCAGCTGCGGGCTTTCCCTCTGCTGTTTATGAAAATTGTGTGGGAGCCCGCATAATTTTTTTTTATTTAATTCTTTTACACAGGAGGTACACAGCTGCTGCTGAATACAACTCCCATCATTGTCTCCTGGTTGCGCTGATATCCGGGTAAGCAGGAGACAATGATGAGAGCTGCCTTCATCAGCCGGCCGACCACTGGGAACAGTGTGAACTGTACCGCTTCTTGCCAGGCACCAGTAATTGTCACACTGATGACAACTCCCATCATTTTCTCCTGGTCGCGCTGATCTCATCGTGAGCAGGCGAGAATAATGAGAGCTGCCTTCAGCAACAGACACATGGGATCAGCACAAATTGTACTGCTTACCCCAGGTGCCAGTACTTGTCACACGGACACTCAGATGACACACGGTGTAACACATGGACACACTGACACATGGACAGCAAACACGGACACATGGACGGCACACAGATGTCACATACAGTTAGGTCCATATATATTTGGACAGAGACAACATTTTTCTAATTTTGGTTATAGACATTACCACAATAAATTTTAAACAAAACAATTCAGATGCAGTTGAAGTTCAGACTTTCAGCTTTCATTTGAAGGAATCCACATTAAAGTTGGATGAAGGATTTAGGAGTTTCAGCTCCTTAACATGTGCCACCCTGTTTTTAAAGGGACCAAAAGTAATTGGACAATTGACTCCAAGGCTATTTCATGGACAGGTGTGGGCAATCCCTTCTTTATGTCATTCTCGATTAAGCAGATAAAAGGCCTGGAGTTGATTTGAGGTGTGGTGCTTGCATTTGGAAGGTTTTGCTGTGAAGTAAACATGCGGTCAAAGGAGCTCTCCATGTAGGTGAAACAAGCCATCCTTAAGCTGCAAAAATGGAAAAAACCCATCTGAGAAATTGCTACAATATTAGGAGTGGCAAAATCTACAGCTTGGTACATCCTGAGAAAGAAAGAAAGCACTGGTGAACTCATCAGTGCAAAAAGACCTGGGCACCCATGGAAGACAACAGTGGTGGATGATCACAGAATAATCTCCATGGTGAAGAGAAACCAATTCACAACAGCCAACCAAGTGAACAACACTCTCCAGGAGGTCGGCGTATCAATATCCAAATCTACCATAAAGAGCAGACTGCATGAAAGTAAATACAGAGGGATCACTGCACGGTACAAGCCACTCATAAGCATCAAGAAGAAAAAGGCTAGACTGGACTTTGCTAAAAAACATCTAAAAAAGCCATCACAGTTCTGGAAGAACATTCTTTGGACAGATGAAACCAAGATCAACCTCTACCAGAATGATGGAAAGAGAAAAGTATGGTGAAGGCGTGGTACAGCTCATGATCCAAAGCATACCACATCATCTGTAAAACACGGCGGAGGCAGAGTGATGGCTTGGGCATGCATGGCTGCCAGTGGCACTGGGTCACTAGTGTTTATTGATGATGTGACACAGGGCAGAAGCAGCCGAATTAATTCTGAGGTATTCAGAGCCATACTGTGTGCTCAGATCCAGCCAAATGCAGCCAAACTGATTGGTCGTCATTTCATACTACAGATGGACAATGACCCAAAACATAAAGCCAAAGCAACCCAGGAGTTTATTAAAGCAAAGAAGTGGAATATTCTTGAATGGCCAAGTCAGTCACCTGATCTCAACCCAATTGAGCATGCATTTCACTTGATAAAGACTAAACTTTAGACAGAAAGGTCCACAAACAAACAGCAACTGAAAACCACCGCAGTGAAGGCCTGGCAGAGCACCAAAAAGGAGGAAACACAGCGTCTGGTGATGTCCATGAGTTCAAGACTTCAGGCAGTCATTGCCAACAAAGGGTTTTCATCCTAGTACTAAAGCTGAACATTTTATTTAAAATTATTGGATCTGTCCAATTACTTTTGGTCCCTTTAAAAACAGGGTGGCACATGTTAAGGAGCTGAAACTCCTAAACCCTTCATCCAATTTTAATGTGGATACCCTCAAATGAAAGCTGAATGTCTGAACTTCAACTGCATCTGAATTGTTTTGTTTGAAATTCATTGTGGTAATGTCTATAACCAAAATTAGAAAAATGTTGTCTCTGTCCAAATATATATGGACCTAACTGTATGTACACATGGACCACGGATTTCACCAGTACTGTTTACACATCACCAGGATGTGTAAAGAATAGATGCCTTAGAATCAGTGGGATCCGTTATTACCACATAAAGTGACAGTGGTCAGAAATGTAAAATTTGGCCTGGTCATGAAAGTGGAAACAGACTTAAAGGGTTAAGGGCTTAAAGATAAAGTGGTCAATTTATTTCAGTTGAGAAAGTTTATCCATTTTGCTTCTAACATTTTTTTTGCCCGGAATTCCTTTTGCTTCAATAAATTCTTCTTTAGCATGTTCAGATATATAGATCAAAAGTTTTGTCTAACAAAAGTATGAGCTTTCTGTACTGTTTATCTTTTAGAAAACTGAGGTTTCATTTTTTTTCTTTTTCTCAGGTCTAATGGCTCAACCAATAACGTCCAAGAGTTTCATGGTTATGGTTACAGGTCTTCTATTCTGTTTTCTTATAAGCCTAACATTTCATCGCAGTTTAAGAAAGGTAAATATGTTAATAATTATCATAAGAAATGATCATAATAAAAAAAGGCTTTGGCACTAAAAGCACCATTCCAGCATTTTTATTTCATTTCACTGTTGGAGTGGAATCACTAACCCATATTCCCTGCCTATAGTAAAATTATTACCGGCTGAAAGCTTCAGCTCCTCCTGGCACCTCTCTGGTCCAATTCCGCTATTTTGTGACTGCAGTTTCTTACTGGCTGGATGTCAGAAGTAACGGCCACATGTTCTCAATTCAAGTGTATGAGATCCTCAATCTGGAACTGATAGATGCACATTGAGAATTGACCTCTGGCTTGTCCAGCAAAGGCTAAGTTCAGATTTGCACTCAGGGGATTTGCTGAGGGCTGCGTACGTCCTCCATTAAGCCCCGCCTACTTCCACATACTTCTGCATGCGTCCTGCGTAACTATGTTTAACATTGGGTACGCAGGACATGCGGATGCATGCGGATGTGTTGCTCTAACGGGCCAGCCGACTGCACGGGAACGCATCCGCATACATCCGCATGTTCCTGCGTACCCAATGTTAAAGATAGGTGCGCAGGATGCACGCAGAAGTATGAGGAAGTAGGTGGGGCTTAACGGAGGACGTACGCAGCCCTCCACAAAGCCCCCGAGCGTAAATCTGAACCCAGCCTAACAATGGAGAGATCTGGCAGATCACAAACAGCACAAGACAACCATACAGCTGGAGAACAGTAGATGGCAGCTGGCAAGGAAATTACTAGGGGGGGGAACTTACATTAGTGTTACCACTCTGTTAGGGCTAGCGGAACGCACCGAGAAAATAGAGATGTTTATTATAAATGGTCCACCGTGCAGGAAGAACCTGCTGCTAGCGAATGGCGGCACTGTTTGGCGGTATAGACTAGCTCTGTTACTCCACAGAGTAGCCGTGAAAGGAAAGCACTGCGCCCTGTTAGCCTCACAGGAGCACAAGCTTACTGCCAAGCTGTTAGCAGTCAGTGGTTATGCAACATGCAATCTCCTCACCGGAGAAGCCGGTATTCTAGGGGCTTATTTCAGCCGGGTCCCTGAACACACTCATGCATAACCACAGTGGCACAAAGCACATATATGAATTGACACTAGCGCATGGCCGTGCGGCTATGCGAGCCTTATATAGCTGCAGCAAGTAAAAAACCTTCCTAGAAGGACCAATGAGAGACTGCCATACCTGAGCATGTGACCCTAAATCTCCACTGAGAGATCTTGCCCTGGGTATGCTCAGAGTGTGAAAAGCAGGACTTAGTCCTAGCACTTAAAGGACCTTCCTGAAAGGACCAATGGACTTAGCTGCAGTATCTGACCATGTGACCCTCGATCTCTACTGAGAGATCTCACTCAGGGCATGCTCAGAATGAGAAAAGCAGGACTTAGTCCCAGAAGCGTGTGCTCGCCGCTGCCCAGCACTGACTTAAATGGCATAAGCAGGAAAAGCAGCAGTAACTCTTTGTACAGAGTGGGACTGAGCAAGACCCTGGGACCGACGTCTCCGCTGAGCAGGCTCCACTGCAGCAGGAGAAGAATGGGAGACCACAGCGGAGAGATGGCCTGAGATTCCCCCTGTGCAGAGGTGGGAACCCGACCCCTAACACACTCTAGTGGTAACATTTTTAAAAAAATGATGGTGTGCTGCTTTCTTTTAAAATCGACTGAAAAATATGTCAAACGTTAGAAAACAAATTAACTCTTATTCCATATGCAGAAGTTTTATTAAAGCAAAATGGCAAAAACATATATATTTATGAAATTGCCCCAAAGTATTATGCAAATACTATTTTTCTCTGATTTTCCTATATAGTCTATGCAAATGAGTCAGTATAATGTTCAAATCATCAGCCGTTAGAGGTTGAATCACATTTTATAAGACAAACCTCCCAATCAGGTAACATTTTTTTCAAAACCCCCCAAATAATCAAAATGCCCTGCACACACAAACTGAGTTGCAAAACATTTTATAGGCCAAAGAGGAAAAATAGGTGGCATTCCATGATGCAGTAAAACAATCCTTTCTTTACTCAATACAAGTAGTACATAGATTTCAAAACAAAAACCGACACTGAGGACGTAGTTAGTAGTGAAAAACTCCCTTCTATTGGACATGCCCATTGCATTCCACCGGGGATAAACAGGGGCAAAACTCCCCAATATTATGAACCTACAAATTCAAAAGAGCATCATGCCCCATACCAAAAAGATATAATACACAAAAATACCATAAAAAATCAATAAGTTTATTAACCCCTTCCCGACCTGTGACATAGCGTATGCGTCATGAAAGTCGGTGCCAATCCGACCTGTGACGCATATGCTGTGTCACAGAAAGATCGCGTCCCTGCAGATCGGGTGAAAGGGTTAACTCACATTTCACCCGGCCTGCAGGGACAGGGGGAGTGGTAGTTTAGCCCAGGGGGGGTGGCTTCACCCCCCCGTGGCTACGATCGCTCTGATTGGCTGTTGAAAGTGAAACTGCCAATCAGAGCGATTTGTAATATTTCACCTAAAAAAATGGTGAAATATTACAATCCAGCCATGGCCGATGCTGCAATATCATCGGCCATGGCTGGAAACACTTATGTGCACCCACCCCACCCCACCGATCGCCCCCCCAGCCCCCCGATCTGTGGTCCGCTCCCCTCCGTCCTGTGCTCCGCTCCCCCGTCCTCCTGTCCGCTCCCCCCGTGATGCAATCACACCCCCCGTGCTCCAATCAAACCCCCCGCACTGCGATCCCCCCCCCCGCACAGCGATCCCCCCCGTGCTCCGATCCACCCCCCCACACAGCGATCCCCCAGCCCGTGCTCCAATCCCCCACCCCGTGTTCCGATCCACCCCCCCCCCCGTGCTCCAATCCACCCCCCCGTGTTCCGATCCACCCCCCGTGCTCTGGCGCCCCCCCCCCCCGTACCCTGATCTCCCCCCCTTATACTTACCCGGCCTCCCGGCGTCCGTCCGTCTTCTTTCCTGGGCGCCGCCATCTTCCAAAATGGCGGGCGCATGTGCAGTGCGCCCGCCGAATCTGAGAATCTGAGATTTACCGCGGTTTTTCTGCGCATTTCACTGCGGTTTTACAACTGCGATTTTCTATTGGAGCAGTTGAAAAACCGCTGCGGAATCCGCAGAAAGAAGTGACATGCTGCGGAATGTAAACCGCTGCGTTTCCGTGCAGTTTTTCTGCAGCATGTGTACAGCGATTTTTGTTTCCCATAGGTTTACATTGAACTGTAAACTCATGGGAAACTGCTGCGCATCCGCAGCGTTTTCCGCAGCGTGTGCACATACCTTTAGAATTAGGCTATGTGCACACGGTGCGGATTTGGCTGTGGATCCGCAGCAGTGTTCCATCAGGTTTACAGTACCATGTAAACATATGGAAAACCAAATCCGCTGTGCCCATGGTGCAGAAAATACCACGCGGAAACGCTGCGTTGTATTTTCCGCAGCATGTCAATTCTTTGTGCGGATTCCGCAGCGTTTTACACCTGTTCCTCAATAGGAATCCGCAGGTGAAATCCGCACAAAAAACACTGGCAATCCGCGGTAAATCCGCAGGTAAAACGCAGTGCCTTTTACCCGCGGATTTTTAAAAAATGGTGCTGAAAAATCTCATACGAATCCGCAACGTTTGCACATAGCCTTAGGGTTAGGGTTGGAATTAGGGTTGTGGTTAGGGTTAGGGGTGTGTTGGGGTTAGGGTTGTGGTTAGGGGTGTGTTGGGGTTAGGGTTGTGATTAGGGTTACGGCTACAGTTGGGATAAGGGTTAGGGGTGTGTTGGAGTTATAATTGAGGGGTTTCCACTGTTTAGGCACATCAGGGGGTCTCCAAACGCAACATGGCGCCACCATTGATTCCAGCCAATCTTGTATTCAAAAGGTCAAATGGTGCTCCCTCACTTCCGAGCCCCGACGTTCGCTCAAACAGTGGTTTACCCCCACATATGGGTTACCAGCATACTCAGGACAAACTGTGCAACAATTATTGGGGTCCAATTTCTCCTGTTACCCTTGAGAAAATAAAAAATTGCTTGCTAAAACATCATTTTTGAGGAAAGAAAAATGATTTTTTATTTTCATGGCTCTGCGTTGTAAACGTCTGTGAAGCACTTGGGGGTTCAAAGTGCTCACTACATATCTAGATACGTTCCTTGGGGGGTCTAGTTTCCAAAATGGGGTCACTTGTGCGGGGTTTCTACTGTTTAGGCACACCAGGGGCTCTGCAAACGCAACGTGACGCCCGCAGACCATTCCATCAAAGTCTGCATTTCAAAAGTCACTACTTCCCTTCTGAGCCCCGACGTGTGCCCAAACAGTGGATTACCCCCACACATGGGGTATCAGCTTACTCAGAAGAAACTGGACAACAACTTTTGTGGTCCAATATCTCCTGTAACCCTTGGGAAAATAAAAAATTCTGGGTTAAAATATTATTTTTGAGGAAAGAAAACGTATTTATTATTTTCACGGCTCTGCGTTATAAACTTCTGTGAAACACTTGGGGGTTCAAAGTGCTCACCTCACATCTAGATACGTTCCTTGGGGGGTCTAGTTTCCAAAATGGGGTCACTTGTGGGGGGTTTCTACTGTTTAGCCACATCAGGGGCTCTGCAAACGCAACATGACGCCCGCAGAGCATTCCATCAAAGTCTGCATTTCAAAACGTCACTACTTCACTTCCGAGCCCCAGCATGTGCCTAAACAGTGGTTTACCCCCACATATGGGGTATCAGCGTACTCAGGAGAAACTGGACAACAACTTTTGGGGTCAAATTTCTCCTGTTACCCTTGGGAAAATAAAAAATTGCGGGCTAAAAATCATTTTTGAGAAAATATTTTTTTTTTTTTATTTTCATGGCTCTGCGTTATAAACTTCTGTGAAGCACTTGAGGGTTCAAAGTGCTCACCACACATCTAGATAAGTTCGTTTGGGGGTCTAGTTTCCAAAATGGGGTCATTTGTGGGGGATCTCCAATGTTTAGGCACACAGGGGCTCTCCAAACGCGACATGGTGTCCGCTAATGATTGGAGCTAATTTTCCATTTAAAAAGCCAAATGGCGTGCCTTCCCTTCTGAGCCCTGCCGTGCGCCCAAACAGTGGTTTACCCCCACATATGGGGTATCTGCGTACTCAGGACAAACTGGACAACAACATTTGTGGTCCTATTTCTCCTATTACCATTGGCAAAATAGGAAATTCCAGGCTAAAATATCATTTTTGAGAAAAGAAAAATTATTTTTGATTTTAATGGCTCTGCATTATAAACTTCTGTGAAGCACCTGGGGCATTAAAGTGCTCAGTATGCATCTAGATAAGTTCCTTGGGGGGTCTAGTTTCCAAAATGGGGTCACTTGTGGGGGAGCTCCAATGTTTAGGCACACAGGGGCTCTCCAAACGCGACATGGTGTCCGCTAACATTTGGAGCTAATTTTCCATTCAAAAAGTCAAAAGGCGCGTCTTCCCTTCCGAGCCCTGCCGTGTGCCCAAACAGTGGTTTACCCCCACATATGAGGTATCGGCGTACTCGGGAGAAATTGCTCAACAAATTTTAGGATCCATTTTATCCTATTGCCCATGTGAAAATGAAAAAATTGAGGCGAAAAAATTTTTTTTGTGAAAAAAAAGTACTTTTTCATTTTTACGGATCAATTTGTGAAGCACCTGGGGGTTTAAAGGGCTCACTAGGCATCTAGATAAGTTCCTTGGGGGGTCCAGTTTCCAAAATGTGGTCACTTGTGGGGGAGCTCCAATGTTTAGGCACACAGGGTCTCTCCAAACGCGACATGGTGTCCGCTAACAATGGAGATAATTTTTCATTCAAAAAGTCAAATGGCGCTCCTTCCCTTCCGAGCCTTACCATGTGCCCAAACAGTGGTTTACCCCCACATGTGAGAAATCGGTGTACTCAGGAGAAATTGCCCAACAAATTTTAGGATCCATTTTATCCTGTTGTCCATGTGAAAATGAAAAAATTGAGGCTAAAATAATTTTTTTGTGAAAAAAAAGTACTTTTTCATTTTTACGGATCAATTTGTGAAGCACCTGGGGGTTTAAAGGGCTCACTATGCATCTAGATAAGTTCCTTGGGGCGTCTAGTTTCCAAAATGGGGTCACTTGTGGGGGAGCTCCAATGTTTAGGCACACAGGGTCTCTCCAAACGTGATATGGTGTCCGCTAAAGAGTGCAGCCAATTTTTCATTCAAAAAGTCAAATGGCGCTCCTTCCCTTCCAAGCCCTGCCGTGCCCAAACAGTGATTTACCCCCACATATGAGGTATCTGTGTACTCAGGACAAATTGGAAAACAACTTTCGTTGTTCAGTTTCTCCTTTTACCATTGGGAAAATAAAAAAATTGTTGCTGAAAAATCATTTTTGTGACTAAAAAGTTAAATGTTCATTTTTTCCTTCCATGTTGCTTCTGCTGCTGTGAAGCACCTGAAGAGTTAATAAACTTCTGGAATGTGGTTTTGTGCACCTTGAGGGGTGCAGTTTTTAGAATGGTGTCACTTTTGGGTATTTTCAGCCATATAGACCCCTCAAACTGACTTCAAATGTGAGGTGGTCCCTCAAAAAAATGGTTTTGTAAATTTCGTTGTAAAAATGAGAAATCGCTGGTCAAATTTTAACCCTTATAACTTCCTAGCAAAAAAAATTTTGTTTCCAAAATTGTGCTGATGTAAAGTAGACATGTGGGAAATGTTATTTATTAACTATTTTGTGTCACATAACTCTCTGGTTTAACAGAATAAAAATTCAAAATGTGAAAATTGCGAAATTTTCAAAATTTTCGCCAAATTTCCGTTTTTATCACAAATAAACACAGAATTTATTGACCTAAATTTACCACTACCACGAAGCCCAATATGTCTCGAAAAAACAATCTCAGAACCGCTAGGATCCATTGAAGCGTTCCTGAGTTATTACCTCATAAAGGGACACTGGTCAGAATTGCAAAAAACGGCAAGGTCTTTAAGGTCAAAATAGGCTGGGTCATGAAGGGGTTAAACAAAAATAGAACATACGTACAAATATGAGGGTAAGGTGTATGATAAAAAGCAGAACGTTGCCGTAGTTCTCCTGCCATTCTATAACACTGTCTAGCGTAGTTGCACACACGTGTGTGTCATATAGCCCAGGATTCGCACTTTGCGTATATTATTCTGTATGGCACTTTACTTCGTGCCTATTTTGTATGTGCACATTCCTGTGTATGTGTTCTGCTTTTTATCATACACCTTACCCTCATATTTGTACGTATGTTCTATTTTTGTTTAATAAACTTATTGATTTTTTATGGTATTTTTGTGTATTATATCTCTTTGGTATGGGGCATGATGCTCTTTTGAATTTGTAGGTTCACAAGTAGTACATAGATGCAGGGAAGCAGGTGCAGCAGAGGATGACAGTCGTTTCGCGTCGATCAGACACTTCAATGGGTACAGGTATGGAAGGACCTGGATAGACAGTCCCTATTATAGAGACAACGCCTTCTTCACCACCCCTCTGTAATACCAATTAAAACCAACAATCAACAAAAAATTTTTTACAAAAAGACCGACATGTCGATCTTATCATTAAAGCCACATGGACCTTATGCATTTGTGTGTTTTATCCATCTTGCCTTCATACGTAAAAGTAGCTTTTTTAAATCATCACCTTGGTCTGGTAAAGACTCTTTTTCTAACCCAGCAAAACCTTCGGGTCTGAATTATGTACATCACGTATATGCCTTATTAGACGCATTGATCCTTTTAAAATGTTCCCTAAACCTTACAAAAAGGGGTCTAACAATGTTTCCTATATAGTACCTGTTGCACGGGCAGAAAGGGATATACACAACAAACTGAGTTCTAACAAGAAATAAACTGATTGACAAAATGTGATATTGGATTTGTTTTCAAGTGAAAAAGTCAAAAGACAACAGAGGAATTTTTTTACCAGATATTTTGGGGTACCTTTAACCAGTTTCGGACCAAATTATCCTTCAAATTTTGGAAATAAATAACACGGCACTCTGGAATAATACTGTTGGTGGAGCTCAAGTCGGGCGTCCAACCCATACAATTAGGCAAAAAAATTACTTGGCACTCAATATTTGAAAACAATTGATTGCTTCTTTATTGTACATCCAGACCAAACAAATTAAATTAAACATTTTCGGTCCATCATAGGACCTTCATCAGAATATCCTTATGGAAGAAAACTGGATGTCATATGAAATTATGGGAATAAAGGCGACTGTATGCAGTCTGGTGATGGTAATACCAATTGGACCTGGTGGGGCTATTCACATAACAGGAGAGGGGCAGCACTACTTGAATATGCAAAGGACTTGCAACAGGAATGGCGCTGAGTACCTCAGTAAGTCATATGGCAAGCCCGCCCTTCAGTAGGGATGCCCAGAGGGCGGAAAGCTAATGTGACCCTGTGGGGCTGTGACATGGTAAAAGATAAACAGTACTTGGTAGGGTTGAGTGACTTTTACTTTTATAGGATCGGGTCGGGTTTCACGAAACCCGACTTTCTCAAAAGTCGGGTCGAGTGAAATCGGCCGATCCTATAGAAAAGTCGGGGTCGGGGTCGGCCGAAACACGAAACCTAATGCAGTGCAATGGGATACTATGGTTCCCAAGGTCTGAAGGAGAGGAAACTCTCCTTCAGGCCCTGGGATCCATATTTAAGTGTAAAATAAAGAATTAAAATAAAAAATATTGCTATACTCACCCTCGGACGCGCCCTGGTACTAACCGGCAGCCTTCCTTCCTTAGAATCAGCGCGTGAAGGACCTTAGATGACGTCGCGGCTTGTGATTGGTCACGCGACCGCCCATGTGACCGCTCACGCGACCAATCACAAGCCGCGACGTCACCGAAGGTCATTCAAGCGCTGATTCTTAGGAAGGAAGGCTGCCGGAAAGAAGCAGGGCGCGTCCGAGGGTGAGTATATTCCTATTAGGTATTCCTATTAGGTATATACTCACCCTCGGACGCGCCCTGCTCCTTTCCGGCAGCCTTCCTTCCTAAGAATCAGCGCTTGGATGACCTTCGGTGATGTCGCGGCTTGTGATTGGTCGCATGAGCGGTCACATGGGTGATCGCGCGACCAATCACAAGCCGCGACGTCATCTAAGGTCCTTCACGCGCTGATTCTAAGGAAGGAAGGCTGCCGGTTAGTACCAGGGCGCGTCAGAGGGTAAGTATAGCAATATTTTTTATTTTAATTCTTTATTTTACACTTAAATATGGATTCCGATACTGATTTCCGATATTGCAAACATATCGGAACTCGGTATCGGAATTCCGATACCAGATTCAGAAGATCGCCGACCTCATGGCCGACCCCACACAGGGGTCGGGTTTCATGAAACCCGACTTTGCCAAAAGTCGGCGACTTCTGAAAATGGCCGACCCATTTCGCTCAACCCTACTTGGCAGGATCCTTCACGACCTTAGACGGTTCCATACATTTGGTGCACTTACCAACCTTGCACATATGGATACGTCCAGGCAATTTTGAGCGCACAGTAGCCTTGCGCACAAGATCGCTTCCAGGTATCAGCTTATTCTGACAGCTGACTCCCGGCGTTCAGTGCCAGGAGCGGTGCCAGCACCCCTGCCATCACTTTGACCCCCCAAATGCTGTGACCGCAGCATTTATTGAGCAGGCAGAGAGCAGAAAACCCCTCTGACCTTGGATTAGAGCCCGCAGTGAGTAGGGTTGAGCGACCTTGACCTTTTTAGAGTCGAGTCGGGTTTCGCAAAACCCGACTATCTCAGAAGTCGAGTCGAGTGGAATCGGCCGATTATCGCGAAAAGTCGGGGATCGACCAAAACACGAAACCCAATGCAAGTCAATGGGGGAGCATAGTCGGCAGTGAGTAGAGGCCAGGAAAACATGTACAGAGCCCATTTTAATGGCAAAAACATCCATTCTTGTTACTAAAGCTTGTCAATCTTAATTTAGCTTATAATAATTGTAAGGCATTTGAAATTGGGGGTCATTTGGCTAAAGCTGTGGGGGGTAGGGCTGGTTCAAGTAATTAGTGGGCCCAGTAAATCTGGACCACGTCATGGCAGTGGAGCAGCGAGAGATAAGTATTTCAACTTTGCAAGTGCTGTGATCCTGAGCAAGCAGGGGGGGCCCCCTCGTTGGCATTGGCACTGGCACAGGGCCCCTCAAAGTACAGCGGTGTGTTTGTACGGCGGGGGCGCCTCCCACCGGCAGCAACACTTTTGCGTACTATGAGGGGCCCTGTGCCAATGACGTCGCCAACGAGTATTCCTCCCCCCACCTGATGAAGGAACCTGCACCTTCATCTGCACCTTCCTCTTTGTCACCGTGTAAGGTGGTATGGTATGCGGGAAGGGGGACCTGACTTTCAGCAGAGTCACAATCTTGCAGTGTAGCGTGCACGGGGAATCTTGCGTTATGGGTCAATGTACCAGCAGACTCATCTATCACTGGCTGGGCAATGGGCAGGATGAGGAGGAAACACAGATATAGATGTTATGAACAGGTAATTCAGAACCACAATGGATCTTGAAGTTCAGAGCACACAAGGTGACCTGACATTTACCAAAAAACATAGGACGAGCTCTGAGACGTGGAAACTCTGCTGACCGCAATCCCTAATCCTAACACACCACACTAGAGGTAGCCGTGGATTGCGCCTAACGCTCCCTATGCAACTCGGCACAGCCTGAGAAACTAACTAGCCCTGAAGATAGAAAAATAAGCCTACCTTGCCTCAGAGAAATTCCCCAAAGGAAAAGGCAGCCCCCCACATATAATGACTGTGAGTTAAGATGAAATACAAACACAGAGATAAAATAGATTTAGCAAAGTGAGGCCCGACTTACTGAATAGACCGAGGATAGGAAAGATAGCTTTGCGGTCAACACAAAAACCTACAAACAACCACGCAGAGGGGCAAAAAGACCCTCCGCACCGACTAACGGTACGGAGGTGCTCCCTCTGCGTCTCAGAGCTTCCAGCAAGCAAGAAAAACCAATAAAGCAAGCTGGACAGAAAATATAGCAAAACAAAAATAACACAAGCAGAACTTAGCTTATGCAGGATAGAGAGGCCACAGGAACGATCCAGGAGGAAGCAAGACCAATACTAGAACATTGACTGGAGGCCAGGATCAAAGCACCAGGTGGAGTTAAATAGAGCAGCACCTAACGACTTAACCTCATCACCTGAGGAAGGAAACTCAGAAGCCGCAGTACCACTCTCATCCACCAAAGGAAGCTTATAGACAGAACCAGCCGCACTACCACTCACGACCACAGGAGGGAGCTTGGCCACAGAATTCACAACAGTACCCCCCCCTTGAGGAGGGGTCACCGAACCCTCACCAGAGCCCCCAGGCCGACCAGGATGAGCCACAAGAAAGGCACGAACCAGATCGGCAGAATGGACATCAGAGGCAAAGACCCAGGAATTATCTTCCTGACCATAACCTTTTCACTTAACCAGATACTGGAGTTTCCGTCTCGAAACACGAGAATCTAAAATCTTCTCCACAAAATACTCCAATTCCCCTTCAACCAAAACCGGAGCAGGAGGATCAATAGATGGAACCACAGGTGCCACGTATCTCTGCAACAATGACCTATGGAACACGTTATGGATGGAAAAAGAAGCTGGAAGAGTCAAACGAAAAGACACAGGATTAAGAACCTCAGAAATCCTATATGGACCAATGAAACGAGGCTTAAATTTAGGAGAGGAAACCTTCATAGGAATATAACAAGATGACAACCAAACCAAATCCCCAACACGAAGTCGGGGACCCACACAGCGCCTGCGGTTAGCGAAACGTTGAGCCTTCTCCTGGGACAAAGTCAGATTGTCCACTACATGAGTCCAAATCTGCTGCAACCTATCCACCACAGTATCCACACCAGGACAGTCCGAAGACTCAACCTGCCCTGAAGAGAAACGAGGGTGGAACCCAGAATTGCAGAAAAACGGCGAAACCAAAGTAGCCGAGCTGGCCCGATTATTAAGGGCGAACTCAGCCAAAGGCAAAAAGGACACCCAATCATCCTGATCAGCAGAAACAAAACATCTCAGATATGTTTCCAAGGTCTGATTGGTTCGTTCAGTCTGGCCATTAGTCTGAGGATGGAAAGCCGAGGAAAAAGACAAATCAATGCCCATCCTAGCACAAAAGGCTCGCCAAAACCTCGAAACAAACTGGGAACCTCTGTCAGAAACGATGTTCTCTGGAATGCCATGTAAACGAACCACATGCTGAAAAAACAATGGCACCAAATCAGAGGAGGAAGGCAATTTAGACAAGGGCACCAAATGGACCATCTTAGAGAAGCGATCACAAACCACCCAAATGACCGACATTCTTTGAGAGACGGGGAGATCCGAAATAAAATCCATAGAGATATGTGTCCAAGGCCTCTTCGGGACCGGCAAGGGCAAAAGCAACCCCCTGGCACGAGAACAGCAGGGCTTAGCCCGAGCACAAATCCCACAGGACTGCACAAAAGAACGCACATCCCGCAACAGAGATGGCCACCAAAAGGATCTAGCCACTAACTCTCTGGTACCAAAGATTCCAGGATGACCAGCCAACACCGAACAATGAACCTCAGAGATAACTTTATTCGTCCACCTATCAGGGACAAACAGTTTCTCCGCTGGGCAACGGTCAGGTCTATTAGCCTGAAATTTTTGCAGCACCCGCCGCAAATCAGGGGAGATGGCAGACAAAATTACCCCCTCTTTGAGAATACCCGCCGGCTCAGACAAACCCGGAGAATCGGGCACAAAACTCCTAGACAGGGCATCCGCCTTCACATTTTTAGAGCCCGGAAGGTACGAAACCACAAAGTCAAAACGGGAGAAAAACAGCGACCAACGAGCCTGTCTAGGATTCAACCGTTTGGCAGACTCGAGATAAGTCAAGTTTTTGTGATCAGTCAAGACCACCACGCGATGCTTACCTCCTTCAAGCCAATGACGCCACTCCTCGAATGCCCACTTCATGGCTAGCAACTCTCGATTGCCAACATCATAATTTCGCTCAGCAGGCGAAAATTTCCTGGAAAAGAAGGCGCATGGTTTCATCACCGAGCAATCAGAACTTCTCTGCGACAAAACAGCCCCTGCTCCAATTTCGGAAGCATCAACCTCGACCTGGAACGGAAGCGAAACATCTGGTTGGCACAACACAGGGGCAGAAGAAAAACGACGCTTCAACTCCTGAAAAGCTTCCACAGCAGCAGAAGACCAATTGACCACATCAGCACCCTTCTTGGTTAAATCAGTCAACGGTTTAGCAATGCTAGAAAAATTAGCGATGAAGCGACGATATAAATTAGCAAAGCCCAGGAACTTCTGCAGACTCTTCAGAGATGTTGGCTGAGTCCAATCATAAATGGCCTGAACTTTAACAGGGTCCATCTCGATAGTAGAAGGAGAAAAAATGAACCCCAAAAATGAAATCTTCTGAACACCAAAGAGACACTTTGACCCCTTCACAAACAAAGAATTAGCACGCAGGACCTGGAACACCATTCTGACCTGCTTCACATGAGACTCCCAATCATCCGAGAAGACCAAAATAGCATCCAAGTATACAATCAGGAATTTATCCAGGTACTCTCGGAAGATGTCATGCATAAAGGACTGAAACACTGATGGAGCATTAGAAAGTCCGAATGGCATAACCAGGTACTCAAAATGGCCTTCGGGCGTATTAAATGCTGTTTTCCATTCATCGCCCCGTTTGATACGCACAAGATTATACGCACCACGAAGATCTATCTTGGTGAACCAACTAGCCCCCTTAATCCGAGCAAACAAATCAGACAGCAGCGGCAAAGGGTACTGAAATTTGACCGTAATTTTATTTAGATGGCGGTAATCAATACAAGGTCTCAGCGAACCATCCTTCTTGGCCACAAAAAAGAAACCCGCTCCCAATGGCGACGATGACGGGCGAATATGACCCTTCTCCAAAGACTCCTTCACGTAACTCCGCATAGCGGCGTGCTCAGGTACAGATAAATTAAATAGTCTACCCTTAGGAAACTTACTACCAGGAATCAAATCGATAGCACAATCACATGAAATCCCTATGGGGAGGTAGGGCATTGGACTTGGGCTCATCGAATACATCCCGGTAATCAGACAAGAACTCTGGGACCTCAGAAGGGGTGGATGATGAGATAGACAGAAATGGAACATCACCATGTACCCCCTGACAACCCCAGCTGGACACAGACATTGATTTCCAATCTAATACTGGGTTATGGACTTGTAGCCATGGCAACCCCAACACGACCACATCATGCAGATTATGCAACACCAGAAAGCGAATATCCTCCTGGTGCGCAGGAGCCATGCACATGGTCAGCTGGGTCCAATACTGAGGCTTATTCTTGGCCAAAGGCGTAGCATCAATTCCTCTCAATGGAATAGGACACTGCAAGGGCTCCAAGACAAACCCACAGCGCCTAGCATACTCCAAGTCCATCAAATTCAGGGCAGCGCCTGAATCCACAAATGCCATGACAGAATAGGAAGACAAAGAGCAGATCAAAGTAACGGACAAAAGAAATTTCGACTGTACCGTACCAATGGTGGCAGACCTAGCGAACCGCTTAGTGCGCTTAGGACAATCAGAGATAGCATGAGTGGAATTACCACAGTAGAAACACAGCCCATTCTGACGTCTGTGTTCCTGCCTTTCAGCTCTGGTCAAAGTCCTATCGCACTGCATAGGCTCAGGTTTATGCTCAGATAATACCGCCAAATGGTGCACAGATTTACGCTCGCGCAAGCGTCGACCGATCTGAATGGCCAAAGACAGACTCATTCAGACCAGCAGGCACATATGAAATCCCACCATGACATCCTTAAGGGCTTCAGAGAGACCCTTTCTGAAAATAGCTGCGAGCGCACCTTCATTCCATTGAGTGAGCACGGACCACTTTCTAAACTTCTGACAATAAATCTCTATCTCATCCTGACCCTGACACAGAGCCAGCAAATTTTTCTCTGCCTGATCCACTGAATTAGGTTCGTCGTACAGCAATCCGAGCGCCAGAAAAAACGCATCAATATTACATAATGCAGGATCTCCTGGCGCAAGGGAAAATGCCCAGTCTTGAGGGTCGCCACGTAATAGAGAAATAATGATTTTAACTTGTTGAACTGGGTCACCAGAGGAGCGGGGTTTCAAAGCCAGAAACCGTTTACAATTATTTTTAAAATTCAAAAATTTAGCTCCATCTCCAGAAAATAACTCAGGAATAGGAATTTTAGGTTCTAACATAGGATTCTGAACCACTAAATCTTGAATGTTCTGTACTCTTATAGTGAGATTATCCATCAAAGAGGACAGACCCTGAATATCCATGTCCACACCTGTGTTCTGAACCACCCTGATGAATAGGGGAAAAGAAAGACAGAACACAGTGCAAAGAAAAAAAAATGGTCTCAGAACTTCTCTTTTCCCTCTATTGAGAAGCATTAGTACTTTGGGCCTCCAGTACTGTTATGAACAGGTAATTCAGAACCACAATGGACCTTGAAGTTCAGAGCACACAAGGTGACCTGACATTTACCAAAAAACATAGGACGAGCTCTGAGACGTGGAAACTCTGCTGACCGCAATCCCTAATCCTAACACACCACACTAGAGGTAGCCGTGGATTGCGCCTAACGCTCCCTATGCAACTCGGCACAGCCTGAGAAACTAACTAGCCCTGAAGATAGAAAAATAAGCCTAACTTGCCTCAGAGAAATTCCCCAAAGGAAAAGGCAGCCCCCCACATATAATGACTGTGAGTTAAGATGAAATACAAACACAGAGATTAAATAGATTTAGCAAAGTGATGCCCGACTTACTGAATAGACCGAGGATAGGAAAGATAGCTTTGCGGTCAACACAAAAACCTACAAACAACCACGCAGAGGGGCAAAAAGACCCTCCGCACCGACTAACGGTACGGAGGTGCTCCCTCTGCGTCTCAGAGCTTCCAGCAAGCAAGAAAAACCAATAAAGCAAGCTGGACAGAAAATATAGCAAAACAAAAATAACACAAGCAGAACTTAGCTTATGCAGGATAGAGAGGCCACAGGAACGATCCAGGAGGAAGCAAGACCAATACTAGAACATTGACTGGAGGCCAGGATCAAAGCACCAGGTGGAGTTAAATAGAGCAGCACCTAACGACTTAACCTCATCACCTGAGGAAGGAAACTCAGAAGCCGCAGTACCACTCTCATCCACCAAAGGAAGCTTATAGACAGAACCAGCCGCAGTACCACTCACGACCACAGGAGGGAGCTTGGCCACAGAATTCACAACATATAGGCCCAAAGAATAAAGTGGGCTAAATGCAGTTCAAAATTGGTAACAGGACTAACCAGGGGGCATTGTTTTGTTCAGTGGAGGACAACTGGAATGAGAGGCTGACACAGAGAGTAGGCCCAAATCTGTAAGTAGTCTAAATGCAGTTCAAAATTGGCAAGAGTAGTAAACAGGCGGCACAGCTTTGTTCACTGTAGGAGAACAGCAAGGAGCGGCAAACACAGATAGAAGGCCCCAACCCAACTAGTAGGCCCACTGCAGTTTTAAAATTCCGATAGGCTGAAAATCAGATAATTGTAGGTCATTTTTTGTAAAGAGGACAGCTGTATTGAGTGGAGCAGCCAGACACTACAAGTAGGCCTTAAACCACAAAGTTGGCTCGACGCTGGTTTAAAAAAGGTTACATGGGTACACGTTCTGCATTGTTGTGCTCAGTGGAGGACAATTGGAAGGAGGGACCGCAGAAAGACTTTGTAGGCGTAAAATTACAAAATAGGCTCTATGCAGCTTCGATTATGTGGCAACCTGGAGAACACCTTGGAGCGGCAGACACCGTCTCTACGACCCAGACCTAACTTGTAGGCCTAATGTAGTGTTGCTTCAACAACTACTTAAGACGAGCATGAAGATTGAAGCAATGGAGAGGAAAGCTGGAGAACACCTTGGAGTGGAAGACACCGTCTCTACAACCCAGACCCAACTTGTAGGCCTAATGCAGTGTTGTTTTCAACAACTACTAAACAAGAGCTTTAAGATTGAAGTAATGGAGAGGCAACCTGGGGAACACCTTGGAGTGGAACACACCGTCTCTACACCCCATACCCAACTAGTAGGCCTAATGCAGTGTTGTTTTCAACAACTACTAAACGAGAGCCAGAAGATCGAAGCAATGGAGACGAAACCTGGGGAACACCTTAGAGTGGAACACACCGTCTCTACACCCCTGACCCAACTTGTAGGCCGAATGCAGTGTTTTCAACAACTACTAAACAAGAGCTTTAAGATTGAAGCAATGGAGAGGCAACCTGGGGAACACCTTGGAGTGGAACACACCGTCTCTAAACCACAGACCCAACTTGTAGGCCGAATGCAGTGTTGTTTTCAACAACTACTAAACAAGAGCTTTAAGATTGAATCAATGGAGAGGCAACCTGGAGAACACCTTGGAGTGTAACACACCGTCTCTACACCCCATACCCAACTAGTAGGCCAATGCAGTGTTGTTTTCAACAACTACTAAACGAGAGCCAGAAGATCGAAGCAATGGAGACGAAACCTGGGGAACACCTTAGAGTGGAACACACCGTCTCTACACCCCTGACCCAACTTGTAGGCCGAATGCAGTGTTGTTTTCAACAACTACTTAAGAAGAGCCAGAAGATCGAAGCAATGGAGAGGCAACCGGGGGAACACCTTGGAGTGTAACACACCGTCTCTACACCCCTGACCCAACTTGTAGGCCGAATGCAGTGTTGTTTTCAACAACTACTAAACGAGAGCCAGAAGATTGAAGCAATGGAGAGGCAACCTGGGGAACACCTTGGAGTGGAACAAACCGTCTCTACACCCCAGACCCAACTTGTAGGCTGAATGCAGTGTTGTTTTCAACAACTACTAAACAAGAGCTTTAAGATTGAAGCAATGGAGAGGCAACCTGGGGAACACCTTGGAGTGTAACACACCTTCTCTACACCCCAGACCCGACTTGTAGGCCGAATGCAGTGTTGTTTTCAACAACTACTTAAGAAGAGGCAGAAGATCGAAGCAATGGAGAGGCAACCTGGGGAACACCTTAGAGTGGAACACACCGTCTCTACACCCCTGACCCAACTTGTAGGCCGAATGCAGTGTTGTTTTCAACAACTACTTAAGAAGAGCCAGAAGATCGAAGCAATGGAGAGGCAACCTGGGGAACACCTTGGAGTGTAACACACCGTCTCTACACCCCTGACCCAACTTGTAGGCCGAATGCAGTGTTGTTTTCAACAACTACTAAACGAGAGCCAGAAGATTGAAGCAATGGAGAGGCAACCTGGGGAACACCTTGGAGTGGAACAAACCGTCTCTACACCCCAGACCCAACTTGTAGGCTGAATGCAGTGTTGTTTTCAACAACTACTAAACAAGAGCTTTAAGATTGAAGCAATGGAGAGGCAACCTGGGGAACACCTTGGAGTGTAACACACCTTCTCTACACCCCAGACCCGACTTGTAGGCCGAATGCAGTGTTGTTTTCAACAACTACTTAAGAAGAGGCAGAAGATCGAAGCAATGGAGAGGCAACCTGGGGAACACCTTGGAGTGGAACACACCGTCTCTACACCCCATACCCAACTAATAGGCCTAATGCAGTGTTGTTTTCAACAACTACTAAACGAGAGCCAGAAGATCGAAGCAATGGAGACGAAACATGGGGAACACCTTAGAGTGGAACACACCGTCTCTACACCCCTGACCCAACTTGTAGGCTGAATGCAGTGTTGTTTTCAACAACTACTAAACAAGAGCTGTAAGATTGAAGCAATGGAGAGGCAACCTGGGGAACATCTTGGAGTGTAAAACACCGTCTCTACACCCCATACCCAACTAGTAGGCCTAATGCAGTGTTGTTTTCAACAACTGCTAAACGAGAGCCAGAAGAACGAAGCAATGAAGACGAAACCTGAGGAACACCTTAGAGTGGAACACACCGTCTCTACACCCCTGACCCAACTTGTAGGCCGAATGCAATGTTGTTTTCAACAACTACTTAAGAAGAGCCAGAAGATCGAAGCAATGGAGAGGCAACCTGGGGAACACCTTGGAGTGGAACACACCGTCTCTACACCCCAGACCCAACTTGTAGGCCGAATGCAGTGTTGTTTTCAACAACTACTTAAGAAGAGCCAGAAGATCGAAGCAATGGAGAGGCAACCTGGGGAACACCTTGGAGTGGAACACACCGTCTCTACACCCCAGACCCAACTTGTAGGCCGAATGCAGTGTTGTTTTCAACAACTACTAAACAAGAGCTGTAAGATTGAAGCAATGGAGAGGCAACCTGGGGAACACCTTGGAATGTAACACACCGTCTCTACACCCCAGACCCAATTTGTAGGCCGAATGCAGTGTTGTTTTCAACAACTACTTAAGAAGAACCAGAAAATCGAAGCAATGGAGAGGCAACCTGGGGAACACCTTGGAGTGGAACACACCGTCTCTACACCCCAGACCCAACTTGTTAGCCGAATGCAGTGTTGTTTTCAACAACTACTTAAGAAGAGCCAGAAGATCGAAGCAATGGAGAGGCAACCTGGGGAACACCTTGGAGTGGAACACACCGTCTCTACACCCCAGACCCAACTTGTAGGCCGAATGCAGTGTTGTTTTCAACAACTACTAAACAAGAGCTTTAAGATTGAAGCAATGGAGAGGCAACCTGGGGAACACGTTGGAGTGTAACACACCGTCTCTACACCCCAGACCCAACTTGTAGGCCGAATGCAGTGTTGTTTTCAACAACTACTTAAGAAGAGCAAGAAGATCGAAGCAATGGAGAGGCAACCTGGGGAACACCTTGGAGTGTAACACACCGTCTCTACACCCCAGACCCAACTTGTAGGCCGAATGCAGTGTTGTTTTCAACAACTACTTAAGAAGAGCCAGAAGATCGAAGCAATGGAGAGGCAACCTGGGGAACACCTTGGAGTGGAACACACCGTCTCTACACCCCAGACCCAACTTGTAGGCCGAATGCAGTGTTGTTTTCAACAACTACTTAAGAAGAGCCAGAAGATCGAAGCAATGGAGAGGCAACCTGGGGAACACCTTGGAGTGGAACACACCGTCTCTACACCCCAGACCCAACTTGTAGGCCGAATGCAGTGTTGTTTTCAACAACTACTAAACGAGAGCCAGAAGATTGAAGCAATGGAGAGGCAACCTGGGGAACACCTTGGAGTGGAACACACCGTCTCTACACCCCAGACCCAACTTGTAGGCTGAATGCAGTGTTGTTTTCAACAACTACTAAACAATAGCTTTAAGATTGAAGCAATGGAGAGGCAACCTGGGGAACACCTTGGAGTGTAACACACCGTCTCTACACCCCAGACCCAACTTGCAGGCCGAATGCAGTGTTGATTTCAACAACTACTTAAGAAGAGCCAGAAGATCGAAGCAATGGAGAGGCAACCTGGGGAACACCTTGGAGTGGAACACACCGTCTCTACACCCCAGACCCAACTTGTAGGCCGAATGCAGTGTTGTTTTCAACAACTACTAAACAAGAGCTTTAAGATTGAAGCAATGGAGAGGCAACCTGGGGAACACCTTGTAGTGTAACACACCGTCTCTACACCCCATACCCAAAGAGTAGGCCTAATGCAGTGTTGTTTTCAACAACTACTTAACGAGAGCCAGAAGATCGAAGCAATGGAGACGAAACCTGGGGAACATCTTAGAGTGGAACACACCGTCTCTACACCCCAGACCCAACTTGTAGGCCGAATGCAGTGTTGTTTTCAACAACTACTAAACGAGAGCTAGAAGCTCGAAGCTATTGAGAGGAAACCTGTGGAACACCTTGGAGTGGAAGACACCGTCTCTACAACCCAGACCCAACTTGTAGGCCGAATGCAGTGTTATTTTCAACAACTACTAAACAAGAGCTTTAAGATTGAAGCAATGGAGAGGCAACCTGGGGAACACCTTGGAGTGTAACACACCGTCTCTACACCACACACCCAACTTGTAGGCCGAATGCAGTGTTGTTTTCAACAACTACTAAACAAGAGCTTTATAATTGAAGCAATGGAGAGGCAACCTGGGGAACACCTTGGAGTGTAACACACCGTCTCTACACCCCATACCCAACTAGTCGGCCTAATGCAGTGTTGTTTTCAACAACTACTAAACGAGAGCCAGAAGATCGAAGCAATGGAGACGAAACCTGGGGAACACCTTAGAGTGGAGCACACCGTCTCTACACCCCTGACCCAACTTGTAGGCCGAATGCAGTGTTGTTTTCAACATTTACTTAAGAAGAGCCAGAAGATCGAAGCAATGTAGAGGCAACCTGGGGAACACCTTGGAGTGGAACACACCGTCTTTACACCCCAGACCCAACTTGTAGGCCGAATGCAGTGTTGTTTTCAACAACTACTAAACGAGAGCCAGAAGATTGAAGCAATGAAGAGGCAACCTAGGGAACACCTTGGAGTGGAACACACCGTCTCTACACCCCAGACCCAACTTGTAGGCCGAATGCAGTGTTGTTTTCAACAACTATTAAACAAGAGCTTTAAGATTGAAGCAATGGAGAGGCAACCTGGGGAACAGCTTGGAGTGTAACACACCGTCTATACACCCCAGACCCAACTTGTAGGCCGAATGCAGTGTTGTTTTCAACAACTACTTAAGAAGAGTTTTAAGATTGAAGCAATGGAGAGGCAACCTGGGGAACACCTTGGAGTGGAACACACTGTCTCTACACCCCTGACCCAACTTGTAGGCCGAATGCAGTGTTGTTTTCAACAACTACTTAAGAAGAGCCAGAAGATCGAAGCAATGGAGAGGAAACCTGGGGAACACCTTGGAGTGGAACACACCGTCTCTACACCCCAGACCCAACTTGTAGGCCGAATGCAGTTTTGTTTTCAACAACTACTAAACGAGAGCCAGAAGATTGAAGCAATGGAGAGGCAACCTGGGGAACACCTTGGAGTGGAACACACCGTCTCTACACCCCAGACCCAACTTGTAGGCCGAATGCAGTGTTGTTTTCAACAACTACTAAACAAGAGCTTTAAGATTGAAGCAATGGAGAGGCAACCTGGGGAACACCTTGGAGTGTAACACACCGTCTCTACACCCCAGACCCAACTTGTAGGCCGAATGCAGTGTTGTTTTCAACAACTACTTAACAAGAGCTTTAAGATTGAAGCAATGGAGAGGCAACCTGGGGAACACCTTGGAGTGGAACACACCGTCTCTACACCCCAGACCCAACTTGTAGGCCGAATGCAGTGTTGTTTTCAACAACTACTTAAGAAGAGCCAGAAGATCGAAGCAATGGAGAAGCTACCTGGGGAACACCTTGGAGTGGAACACACCGTCTCTACACCCCAGACCCAACTTGTAGGCCGAATGCAGTGTTGTTTTCAACAACTACTAAACGAGAGCCAGAAGATTGAAGCAATGGAGAGGCAACCTGGGAACACCTTGGAGTGAAACACACCATCTCTACACCCCAGACCCAACTTGTAGGCCGAATGCAGTGTTGTTTTCTACTAAACAAGAGCTTAAAGATTGAAGCAATGGAGAGGCAACCTGGGGAACACCTTGGAGTGTAACACACCGTCTCTACACCCCATACCCAACTAGTAGGCCTAATGCAGTGTTGTTTTCAACAACTACTTAACGAGAGCAGGAAGATCGAAGCAATGGAGACGAAACCTGGGGAATACCTGAGAGTGGAACACACCGTCTCTACACCCCTCACCCAACTTGTAGGCCGAATGCAGTGTTGTTTTCAACAACTACTAAACAAGAGCTTTCAGATTGAAGCAATGGAGAGGCAACCTGGGGAACACCTTGGAGTGGCACACACCGTCTCTACACCCCAGACCCAACTTGTAGGCCGAATGCAGTGTTGTTTTCAACAACTACTAAACGAGAGCCAGAAGATTGAAGCAATGGAGAGGCAACCTGGGGAACACCTTGGAGTGGAACACACCATCTCTACACCCCAGACCCAACTTGTAGGCCGAATGCATTGTTGTTTTCAACAACTACTAAACGAGAGCCAGAAGATTAAAGCAATGGAGAGGCAACCTGGGGAACACCTTGGAGTGAAACACACCATCTCTACACCCCAGACCAAACTTGTAGGCCGAATGCAGTGTTGTTTTCAACAACTACTAAACAAGAGCTTAAAGATTGAAGCAATGGAGAGGCAACCTGGGGAACACCTTGGAGTGGAACACACCGTCTCTACACCCCAGACCCAACTTGTAGGCCGAATGCAGTGTTGTTTTCAACAACTACTTAAGAAGAGCCAGAAGATCGAAGCAATGGAGAGGCAACCTGGGGAACACCTTGGAGTGGCACACACCGTCTCTACACCCCAGACCCAACTTGTAGGCCGAATGCAGTGTTGTTTTCAACAACTACTAAACGAGAGCCAGAAGATTGAAGCAATGGAGAGGCAACCTGGGGAACACCTTGGAGTGGAACACACCATCTCTACACCCCAGACCCAACTTGTAGGCCGAATGCAGTGTTGTTTTCAACAACTACAAAACGAGAGCTAGAAGCTCGAAGCTATGGAGAGGAAACCTGGGGAACACCTTGGAGTGGAAGACGCCGTCTCTACAACCCAGACCCAACTTGTAGGCCTAATGCAGTGTTGTTTTCAACAACTACTAAACGAGAGCTAGAAGCTCGAAGCTATGGAGAGGAAACCTGGGGAACACCTTGGAGTGGAAGACACCGTCTCTACAACCCAGACCCAACTTGTAGGCCTAATGCAGTGTTGTTTTCAACAACTACTAAACGACAGCTAGAAGCTGGAAGCTATGGAGAGGAAACCTGGGGAACACCTTGGAGTGGAAGACACCGTCTCTACAACCCAGACCCAACTTGTAGGCCTAATGCAGTGTTGTTTTCAACAACTACTAAACAAGAGCTAGAAGCTCGAAGCTATGGAGAGGCAACCTGGAGAACACCTTGGAGTGGAAGACACCGTCTCTACAACCCAGACCCAACTTGTAGGCCTAATGCAGTGTTGTTTTCAACAACTACTAAACGAGAGCTTTAAGATTCAAGCAATGGAGAGGAAACCTGGAGAACACCTTGGAGCGGAAGACACCGTCTCTACAACCCAGACCCAACTTGTAGGCCTAATGCAGTGTTGTTTTCAACAACTGCTAAACGAGAGCTTTAAGATTCAAGCAATGGAGAGGAAACCTGGAGAACACCTCGGAGCGGAAGACACCGTCTCTACAACCCAGACCCAACTTGTAGGCCTAATGCAGTGCTGTTTTCAACAACTACTAAACGAGAGCTAGAAGATCGAAGCTATGGAGAGGAAACCTGGAGAACACCTTGGAGCGGCAGACACCATTAGTAGGCCCTACTGAAGTAGTAGTAGTATCCCCAATGCAGTTTTCAAATTCCCATAGGCTGAAAACCAGACTATTGACGCTCAGCTTTTTTAAAAGGAGGACAGCTGTATTGAGTGGCGCAGACAGACACAGGTAGTAGGCCTTAAACATAACATTTGGCTCAATGCAGTTTAAAAAAGGTTACAGGGGTACACAGGCAGCATTGGTCTGTTCAGTGGAGGACAATTTCAATTATGGACCACAGACAGAGTTTGTATGCCTACTATTAAAAAAAGGATGCTCTATGCAATTTAAAATAGGTTCCAGGGGTACACGGGCACCAGTAGACAGGTCACTGGAGGACTAGTGGAAGGAGGGACCGCAGACAGGCGTAGTAGGCCTAACATTACAAAATTTGGCTGTAGTTCAAGAAAAGCACATCCAGCCCATGAATGGCAGCGCTTCCAAGGACTCACATTCAAAGATGATATTTCATATTTTTTTATTTCATAACTTAAAATAGAAGAGATACAACGCTTTTCGGATACAGTATATATCCTTCTTCAGGTATCATAAAAACACAGCAAAAATCCTACTAGTATAAAATTCAATTACACTTATATATAGTATCACACCTTTTATCCCAGTCTCAGAAACTTAATTTGGGGTGTGGACCAAGTTCAGGAAAACACCCACTGATTGATACAGCCTTGTTAACATTGATGCAAGAAAGAGAGAGAAAAAAATAAAAATAAAATATAAATAAATAAATAAAAAAATATATCAAAGGGGAAAAAAAAAAAATCCTTTAAACTCTCTCTATGATATCATTCAATCCATTTGGAAATAATGTTCCCAAACGATATATCCAAAATGTTTCTTTCCTGTTTAAAAGAGCATTCCTGTTTGCAACTCCAGAGGGTATCTGCTCCACTGGAGTTACTTTTATGTTAAAAATTTTATTATGTTTAAGTAGTAGATGCCTTGAGAGACTATGTTTTAAAAAGCCATTTTTTGCTCTATTTCTGTGGCCATTAATGCGGGACCGCAGTGTCTGTACAGTGCGTCCCACATACTGCAAACCACAACTGCATGTGATGACATATACAACATGATCACTACTACAGGTGAGTCTTTGTGAGATTTCAAAGACATCACCAGTATTATTGCATTTAATAGTTTTAGCCCCATGATCTAGGATCCCACAGGTGCAACATTTTTTGGAGTTATATTTAAAAACCCCGGTGCCTTGAAGAACTCCACATAAAGTTTGATCCTTATTTTTATAAATGTTTTTTCTTTTTGGATCCAACTGTTTTTTTAATTTACTGGGGGCCACCAAATTTTTCAAAGTTTTACCCCTTCTATATGTAATCCCTGGTTTATCAGGGAGATGTTTTCCCAAGACAGGGTCACGCTTCAAGATGTACCAATATTTAGAAAGCACAGTTCTTATGATTTTATTGCCCCTATTGAATGTTGTCACAAAATTCAATTTCCAGCGATCATCACTTTTTTCCTTACCAGTAGTCAAAGTGTCCCCCTTCCTGGTTTTTCCTTTTAAACATTCTTCCTGTGTTTTTATTTTGTTGTCCCTATATGCACCATTTATCAAATTTTTCGGGTATCTTTTTTCTTTAAATTTTCTTTTTAAAATTTTAGACTGAGCTACATAATCAGATTCTCTCGTACAATTCTTTCTGATGCGATAAAATTGGCTGTGGGGTATATTAACCTTCCACTTCTTGTAATGTGCACTATTGAAATCTAAAAAGCCATTTGAATCCACTTTTTTGAAGTGGGATTTCGTGATGATTTTTTTACCACTATGGCTGATCTCTAAATCAAGAAATACCATTTTTTCTTTATTAATTTGTGATGTAAAGGTAATCCCCCAGGTGTTATTATTGAGCTCCTTTATGAATTGTGCCGCTTCCTCCTCTGTCCCCTTCCATATGATAATCAGATCATCTATGAAGCGCTTATAAAGCCTTATTTTGTCATAGAAAACAGGCTTAGAAAGTGACGATGAGGACTCGAATCGCCCCATGAATAAGTTTGCGAAACTTGGCGCGACCCGAGTCCCCATCGCGGTGCCGAGCAACTGTAAGTACAGTACGCCTCCAAAAATGAACACATTGTGTTCAAGAATGAATTTCAGACCCTTTAACAGAAAATCTCTTTGTTCGGGGAGCATCTTTGTCTTTGCTAAATAAAAACCCACTGCATTTACCCCCATTTCGTGATCTATGTTGGAATATAATGAATTAACATCCAATGAGATAAAGGAATAATTATCTACCCATTCAATATCCCTCAGCTCCTCGATTAATTGTGTGGAATCTCTCAAATATGAAGGAAGAGACTTTACTAGATCTTGTAGAAACAGGTCAATATAATGAGAAACATGACAAGTTAAAGACCCTATTCCTGATATAATTGGTCTACCAGGTGGTTTTTCACAGTTCTTATGCACTTTTGGTAGATGATAAAATAACGCCATGGTTGGTGCAGGATTTGATAAAAACCTTTTTTCTGTTTTATTGAGAATGTTCCTCTCGTAGGCTTCCTTAATCATATGGTGATAGTCCCGAACAAAGGATTGTGTAGGATCTTCTTTCAGAATTTTGTAATATCTCATATCAGACAATATGTTCAAAGCTTCCTCAATATAGTCAGATCTGTTTTGCACAACTACTCCCCCTCCTTTATCAGCTTGCCTTATTACTATATCTGTATTTTGTCTCAAATCCTCCAATGCCATTTTCTCTCTTTTAGAGATATTGTTCTACTTTTTTATCTTGTTTTTTCCAGTTCCATGCTTTTGGATTTTATGTTTATTATTATTATTTTCCCATTTCCTAAATTCTTCAGATACTAATGAAAAAAAGGTATCTATATTTGGTCCTCGGTGTTGATGAGGATTAAATAGAGATTTTGGGTGTACCTCCTTATGGATATATTCCCTTTCTTTGTTTGTCTCTATTGGGATCAGTATTTTTGGGGGATCCCCAATGTCCCCATTTTTTTCGTTCAACAAGAAATGCCTTTTAAGAGTGAGTTTACGAGTGTATGCATTTAAATCGAGAAAAAGATCGAATGCATTCATATCTTGAGCAGGGCAGAAATTTAGTCCCCTACTTAAAATTTCCATTTCTGAGGAGGATAAAATATGGGACGATAAATTAAATATTTTAACCAGAGGCGGATTTAGTTGTTTATAAGTTTCAGGGTTCCTTGTTTTTTTACATATTCTCAGATATCTATTAGATCCCTTTCATCTTTTTCCTCTTGCTCTACTTTTCTTTTTTTGGATCTTGATATTACAGTTGGTGCGAAGTAATTTGTAATATGATTCTTTTGTATTGGACTGAAAATTTGAGCTGTTTGTGAAGAACTGATTAGTGGTGGTAAAATTATTTCTGAAACACTTGGACGTGTGGGACCTATCTCTAAAAAAGAGATGTTGGATACTACTGAAGATGGTGATGGAGTGGGCGCTTTTAATACTGTGGTGAATGTAGATGGGGATTCTGTATGATCATGGTCAGGATAGTTAGTTCATTTATATCAAATTCAACATTGGAAATTTCCAACCTGTGGGAAGCAGTAGGAATTTCCAATGGGGGAAGTCCAGGATTAGGGAGAGGTAATGTTGGAGCATTTTTCATTATAATGATCCTGGGCTCTAATGGAATGTTTTTTTTTCAATGGGTGGAGGTTTTTTCTTTTTTGCATTTTTATTCAATATGGTGTGAATGTTCTCGGGGGTAGACGTATTTAGAGGTAATTTAATTTGAGATATAGTTGTTTCAATATCATGTATATTTTTTATATTTGAATTGATTATAGTCCTTGTTTGTTTTAAACCTAATTCCTGTGGGACCAGGACTTCTGTTCTTAAATTACTAGGTTTTTTCTTTGTTGGTTCATTGATACCTATCAGCTTTTTATTCCTGATTGGTTCCTTTGACATTGGTTTAGTTTTAACAGTATCCCTACGAATTTTTTTTATTTTTACATCTACTAGATCATTTTCAAATACTTTGAGTTTCCTGGTAATGTCATCATTCACCAAATTAAAAAAATGTAAACTTTTAAACTTTTCAAGTTCAAGGAATTTCTTTTCACAAATCATTGTGGCTTTACTGGCTAGCTCAGAACGCTTTTCCACTAACAAACTCATAAGACTATAAGAACAATCATTTAAAATATTATTCCAATTATTGGTAAAATTACTGTCATCTGAAAAAGTACTATTAAAATGTATCTTCAAACCATTTGGAACAATTTTTTGATGAATACAAATACCTAGAAATTCTGCATCAATCTGATGTCTTATTTCCATCTTCATATGTTTTTCAAAGTCCAAAAAAAGACCAGTGATGGTCCTTTTTGTCTCAATATCAATCACAGGTTCAGTACAAGAATTATCCAACCTTGTATTAGTCATTTTCTTAATGGATGATAACAGCTCCTTTCTCCTCTCAATTCTGTTGTTATAATACTCCATTTTCACTCTAGGCTGCTCGCTCCCCTTTGTTGTCTGGGGTGTCGATCTTCAACCGATTAGGAAGAACTCCTTTCGGTAACAATATACAAAAAAACCCTGTTTGGGAGAGAAGAACAGCCAAATCGCGGCGCCCTAAGTGCGTAAACACAATATTATAGTCTTTAAAGGGTGCACAATTTTATGCACTCACCTGATAAAAGACTAAAATGGCTTTAGATCGTGTATCCTCCAAATTCCCTCTGAGATACTTTTCAATATACAGGGCTTGCAGCTTGCCTCGGGTGGATCCAAGTGAGAGAGCCAGAGTAAGGCTCACACAGGATGAGTAGTTCAAGAAAAGCACATCCAGCCCATGAATGGCAGCGCTTCCCAGGACTCACATTCAAAGATGATATTTCATATTTTTTTATTTCATAACTTAAAATAGAAGAGATACAACGCGTTTCGGATTTTGGAATAATATTTTAAATGATTGTTCTTATAGTCTTATGAGTTTGTTAGTGGAAAAGCGTTCTGAGCTAGCCAGTAAAGCCACAATGATTTGTGAAAAGAAATTACTTGAACTTGAAAAGTTTACATTTTTTTAATTTGGTGAATGATGACATTACCAGGAAACTCAATGTTAGGGGTCGAGATCCCGCTTCTGCACAGGGGGAATCTCGAGCCACCTCCGCTGCGGTCTCCCATTCTTGTCCAGCCGCAGTGTAGTCTGCTCAGCAAGGATGTCAGTCCCAGCGTCTTGCTCATTCTCACTCTGTTCTGAGAGTTACTGCTGCTTCTCCAGTCTCTGCTATTAAAGTCTGTGCTGGTCAGCAGCGAGCGGACTTCTCTGGGACTAAGTCCTTGTCTGCACGTACTGAGCATGCCCAGCGTAAGGTCTCCCGTTGGAGATCGAGGGTCATGTGCTCAGGCTCTGCAGCACATTCCATTGGTCCTCTTGGCAGGTCCTAGAAGGGCAAAAGTGCTGTGGCCACTTCCTGTGCTGCTGCTATATAAACTGTGCATGACCGCACGACCATGCGCTAGTATTGTCAAACAATTGCTAATGTGTGTATGTTGTGAGTGCAAGTCGTCCTTGGATACCCCTACCCTATAGTATGACTGTTCGCGGAAGGTGTATGGCTGCTACCTAGCGCCCGACTTATCCTACTGCACTAGTCACACATTATAGCGTCCAGTTGCTGTGACCGCCAGTACGGCGCCGTGCACTTCCTCTGTGCTTTCCTTACCCAAGCCTGGGTGGTTAGTGGCGTTCGTCAGTGCGGCACTGCATGCTCTTCTGTTTCATTTCACACCCAGTTGCGGTGTTGCGCCAGCAAGGGTCTAATCGGACTTCAATCCCAGTTGGGGTTGAGTTCGCTGACTACTTGCTCGCGCTTTAGGTGCGGTACCGCGGTCCTGTGCCTTAACAGGATTGCTTCGTTCACACTGGGTGAGGTTAACCCACGTGTGTATACTCTAGTGTACCGCCATATAGTCTGCTAATTGCTAGCAGCAGGTTTTCACCTGCACGGTGGACCCCGGACTGCGAACGCATCTATACCATCTGTCTTGGTGCGTTCCGCCAGTCCTAACAGAATACTAGCGCCAGGGTCTGGCTAGTAAAATGGCGGACGACCAGCGTTTACAGCAGTACATCCAGCAGCTGGAGGGAAGGTTGGCGGCTCTTGAGTGTTCAACCTCAGCTGTGGATGTTACTGCTGTCGCTGTTCAGGCTGCAAGTGTGGCTGCAGCTACCTTGTCCACTGCCGCTCCTGTACCGACGCTATCTCGCCTCCCGCTACCAGAGAAATTTTCTGGTGACAGTAAGTCCTGTAGGGGTTTCGTGAGTCAGTGCTCAATACATCTCGAGCTTCTGGCCTCTCGTTTCCCTACAGAGCGGGCTAAGGTGGGCTTTATAATTTCCTTATTGTCGGACAGGGCGTTGCAGTGGGCTACACCGCTGTGGGAGCGTGGCGATCATGTGGTGCAGAGTGCTCCGTTATTCCTGAGCACTCTGAAACAGGTCTTTCTAGGACCTCGTGTCACCCATGACACGGCGCTCCAACTGTTGGCACTGACTCAGGGCTCGTCCTTGGTCAGCCTTTTTGCCGTCCATTTCCACACTCTGGCATCTGAGCTGGAGTGGTCGGATAAAGCCCTTATCCCTATATTTTGGAGGGGGCTGGCTGACCACGTTAAGGATGCTCTGGCCACTAGGGAGATTCCCGCCACACTGGAGGAGTTAATAGCAGTATCTACTCGCATTGACCTCCGTTTTCACGAGCGGAGGTTAGAGCGAGCCCAGTGTAGGCAGAGGTTTCGGCTGGCTCCCACCTTCGCCAAACCTTTGGAATCTCCAGTCCAGGCTCCTGAGTTCCAGGAACCTAAGGTGGTGTCACGAGCGGGATCTAAGTCCCAGACCGCTCGTGCACTCCAGGGTTGCCATGTTTGCCAACAGTCAGGACATCTTGCCACCAGATGTCATCAGCGGTCGAGGAAACATCAGCGTCTAGTGGTAGTAGGTGGAGGTGCACTAGACACTGCGACGTTTGCCTCCAAATTGTCCTTTAAGGGGACAATTACCTTTGGCTCATCCTCCCACTCGGTAGACCTCTGCGTGGATTCTGGGGCGGAGGGCAATTTTATGTCTTCTGCCTTCGCCCAACGTCACGCAATACCCCTGGTTATGCTATCTCAACCAGTAACGGTACGAGTGGTGAATGGGTCGACACTCCCCGCACAGATAACACATCAGACCATCCCTGTTACTCTGTCCCTGTCGCCATCCCATCAGGAGATTATTTCTCTGCTCGTCATTCCTGAGGGTATTGATGAGGTCCTGTTGGGGATACCTTGGCTACGGTACCACTCTCCTCACATCGAGTGGTCCTCAGGCAGAATTCTGGGATGGGGTGAATCATGTGGGGGTAGGTGTCACCGAGAGTGCGTTCAGGTTGTTACTACTGAGGTACCCGCAGATCTATCCTCTCTCCCCAAGCAATATTGGTCTTACGCAGACGTGTTCTCCAAGAAGGCGGCGGAGACCCTTCCGCCCCATCGCCCCTATGACTGTCCTATCGATCTCTTGCCTGGTGCGGAGCCTCCCCGGGGTCGAGTTTATCCATCATCTCTCCCGGAGACGGAGGAAATGTCTCAGTACATTCAAGAGAATCTGGCAAGAGGGTTTATCAGGAAGTCAGTGTCACCTGCTGGGGCAGGGTTCTTCTTCGTGCAGAAGAAGAATGGGGAGCTACGTCCATGCATAGACTACAGGGGTCTTAACGCTATCACCATTAAGAACAAGTATCCTTTGCCCTTGATATCTGAGCTCTTCGATAGGCTTCGGGGAGCAAGGGTATTTACTAAATTAGATCTGCGGGGCGCTTACAACCTGATTTGCATCCGTGAGGGGGACGAATGGAAAACGGCGTTTAACACCAGAGATGGGCACTATGAGTATCTGGTGATGCGCTTCGGGCTCTGTAATGCCCCAGCCGTTTTTCAAGACTTTGTCAATGACATCTTCCGGGATATGCTTTCCACCTCAGTTGTAGTCTATCTGGATGATATTCTCATCTTTTCTCCAGATATTGACTCCCACCGGAGAGATGTTGGCAGAGTCTTCGACCTCCTACGGGCAAACTCTCTTTACGCTAAGTTGGAGAAGTGTATGTTTGAGCAGGAGTCTTTGCCGTTCCTGGGCTATATCATCTCCGCCCAGGGATTGGCTATGGATCCTGCCAAACTACAGGCTGTGATGGACTGGCAAGAGCCCCATTCTCTTAAAGTGGTGCAGCGCTTTATGGGGTTCATTAACTATTACCGCCAGTTCATTCCCCACTTCTCAACTCTGGTAGCTCCCTTGGTAGCCCTCACCAAGAAGGGAGCGAATCCTAAATTGTGGTCGGAAGAGGTCTCCAAGGCCTTCACTTCTATTAAGTCCCACTTTGCTAGCGCTCCCATCTTACATCGTCCCGATGTGGATAAGCCATTCCTAATGGAGGTGGATGCCTCATCCGTTGGTGCTGGAACAGTCCTCTACCAGAAGGATGCTCAAGGTCGGAAGCATCCATGCTTCTTCTTCTCTAAGACTTTCTCGCCAGCGGAGAGAAACTACTCCATCGGGGATAGGGAGCTGCTAGCAATGAAGTTGGCCTTTTCAGAGTGGAGACATCTTCTGGAAGGTGCGCGGTTTCCCTTCCAGATTTACACTGACCACAAAAATTTGGTCTACTTAGACAGCCCAGCGGCTAAATTCTCGCCAAGCCAGATGGTCCTTGTTCTTTTCCCGGTTCCACTTTTCTCTTCATTTTCTCGCCGGGGAGAAGAATATTCGTGCTGATGCTCTCTCTTGCTCCCTTATGTCAACTGAAGAGGAGGAAGAGGAGCCTCGGCTTATTGTTCCCTCTGAGAGCCTGAGAACCGTAGCACCGGTTTCGCTTGAGTCTGTGCCTCCGGGCAAGACTTTTGTGCCCATTAATTTGAGACCGGAGGTTCTCTCTTGGGCTCATTCGTCCAGAGTGGGTGGACACTTTGGGACAAAGAGGACATCTGAGCTACTGGCGAGGACGTACTGGTGGCCGCATATGGTCCGGGATGTCAGGGATTATATTCTGGCGTGTGTCTCCTGCGCCAAAAATAAATCTCCGCGTCAAAGGCCAGCTGGGTTGCTCTATCCCTTGCCGGTGGCAGATAGGCCCTGGGAGATGGTCGGGATGGACTTTGTCGTGGGTTTGCCCAAGTCTCGTGGCTGTACCATCATTTGGGTCATCACCGATCATTTCTCGAAAATGGTGCATTTGGTGCCGCTACCACGGTTACCTTGGCTGCGTTGTTCATTAAGCACATCTTCCGCCTACATGGTATGCCAGACAAAATTGTCAGTGACCGGGGTCCCCAGTTTGCGTCTCGGTTCTGGCGAGAGCTGTGTCGTCTTCTCAGTATTGAGTTGAATCTCTCTTCCGCTTATCATCCCGAGACGAATGGGTTGGTAGAGAGGGCCAACCAGACCTTGGTCACATACCTGCGACATTTTGTTTCAGCCAGGCAGGATGACTGGGCATCCTTGCTATCATGGGCAGAGTTTGCGCTGAACAACGCCGTAGCCGACTCCACTTGACAAACCCCATTCCTCCTCAACTATGGTCAGCATCCACGGGTACCTGTGCCTATGCCCGTGTCTTCCGCAGACTCCAGGGTGGCAGACTGGGCTGTGGAGGCACGGGATATTTGGGACCGCACTCAGGATGCCATTCGGGCCTCTAAGGAGAGAATGAGGTCCTCCGCCGATGCTCATCGGCGCCCCGCCCCGTCCTTTGCTCCTGGCAACTTGGTGTGGCTCTCCGCCCGTAACATCAGGCTGCGAGTTGAGTCCACTAAATTTGCTCCTCGCTACTTGGGTCACTTCAAGGTCCTCGAACAGGTTAATCCTGTGGTCTACCGTCTGGCCCTTCCTCCACGCCTTGGTATCACCGACACCTTTCATGTGTCCCTCCTTAAGCCCGTATACATGTCTCGGTTTTCTGAGTCATCTGCCGGGACATCGGGTTCGTCTACGGACGATTTCGAGGTGAACGCTATCTTGGGGTGCAAGGTGGTACGTGGCAAAAAAATTTTTTGGGTGGACTGGAAGGGTTACGGCCCTGAGGATAGGTCCTGGGAGCCTGCTGAGCACATTCGGGCTCCGCAGCTCATTGCTGCCTTCGAACGTAGCGAGGCCCAAGGAGGGGGGGGCCCTAGGAGGGGGGGTAGTGTTAGGGGTCGAGTTCCCGCTTCTACACAGGGGGAATCTCGAGCCACCTCCGCTGCGGTCTCCCATTCTTGTCCAGCCGCAGTGGAGTCTGCTCAGCAAGGACGTCGGTCCCAGCGTCTTGCTCATTCTCACTCTGTTCTGAGAGTTACTGCTGCTTCTCCAGTCTCTGCTATTAAAGTCTGTGCTGGTCAGCAGCGAGCGGACTTCTCTGGGACTAAGTCCTTGTCTGCACGTACTGAGCATGCCCAGCGTAAGGTCTCCCGTTAGAGATCGAGGGTCATGTGCTCAGGCTCTGCAGCACATTCCATTGGTCCTCTTGGCAGGTCCTAGAAGGGCAAAAATGCTGTGGCCACTTCCTGTGCTGCTGCTATATAAACTGCGCATGACCGCACGGCCATGCGCTAGTATTGTCAAACAATTGCTAATGTGTGTATGTTGTGAGTGCAAGTCGTCCTTGGATACCCCTACCCTATAGTATGACTGTTCGCGGAAGGTGTATGGCTGCTACCTAGCGCCCGACTTATCCTACTGCACTAGTCACACATTATAGCGTCCAGTTGCTGTGACCGCCAGTACGGCACCGTGCACTTCCTCTGTGCTTTCCTTACCCAAGCCTGGGTGGTTAGTGGCGTTCATCAGTGCGGCACTGCATGCTCTTCTGTTTCATTTCACACCCAGTTGCGGTGTTGCGCCAGCAAGGGTCTAATCGGACTTCAATCCCAGTTGGGGTTGAGTTCGCTGACTACTTGCTCGCGCTTTAGGTGCGGTACCGCGGTCCTGTGCCTTAACAGGATTGCTTCGTTCACACTGGGTGAGGTTAACCCACGCGTGTATACTCTAGTGTACCGCCATATAGTCTGCTAATTGCTAGCAGCAGGTTTTCACCTGCACGGTGGACCCCGGACTGCGAACGCATCTATACTATCTGTCTTGGTGCGTTCCGCCAGTCCTAACACTCAAAGTATTTTAAAATGATCTAGTAGATGTAAAAATAAAAAAATTTCGTAGGGATACTGTTAAAACTAAACCAATGTCAAAGGAACCAATCAGGAATAAAAAGCTGATAGGTATCAATGAACCAACAAAGAAAAAACCTAGTAATTTAAGAACAGAAGTCCTGGTCCCACAGGAATTAGGTTTAAAACAAACAAGGACTATAATCAATTCAAATATAAAAAATATACATGATATTGAAACAACTATATCTCAAATTAAATTACCTCTAAATACGTCTACCCCCGAGAACATTCACACCATATTGAATAAAAATGCAAAAAAGAAAAAACCTCCACCCATTGAAAAAAACATTCCATTAGAGCCCAGGATCATTATAATGAAAAATGCTCCAACATTACCTCTCCCTAATCCTGGACTTCCCCCATTGGAAATTCCTACTGCTTCCCACAGGTTGGAAATTTCCAATGTTGAATTTGATATAAATGAACTAACTATCCAGGATCATACAGAATCCCCATCTACATTCACCACAGTATTAAAAGCGCCCACTCCATCACCATCTTCAGTAGTATCCAACATCTCTTTTTTAGAGATAGGTCCCACACGTCCAAGTGTTTCAGAAATAATTTTACCACCACTAATCAGTTCTTCACAAACAGCTCAAATTTTCAGTCCAATACAAAAGAATCATATTACAAATTACTTCGCACCAACTGTAATATCAAGATCCAAAAAAAGAAAAGTAGAGCAAGAGGAAAAAGATGAAAGGGATCTAATAGATATCTGAGAATATGTAAAAAAACAAGGAACCCTGAAACTTATAAACAACTAAATCCGCCTCTGGTTAAAATATTTAATTTATCGTCCCATATTTTATCCTCCTCAGAAATGGAAATTTTAAGTAGGGGACTAAATTTCTGCCCTGCTCAAGATATGAATGCATTCGATCTTTTTCTCGATTTAAATGTGTACACTCGTAAACTCACTCTTAAAAGGCATTTCTTGTTGAACGAAAAAAATGGGGACATTGGGGATCCCCCAAAAATACTGATCCCAATAGAGACAAACAAAGAAAGGGAATATATCCATAAGGAGGTACACCCAAAATCTCTATTTAATCCTCATCAACACCGAGGACCAAATATAGAAACCTTTTTTTCATTAGTATCTGAAGAATTTAGGAAATGGGAAAATAATAATAATAAACATAAAATCCAAAAGCATGGAACTGGAAAAAACAAGATAAAAAAGGAGAACAATATCTCTAAAAGAGAGAAAATGGCATTGGAGGATTTGAGACAAAATACAGATATAGTAATAAGGCAAGCTGATAAAGGAGGGGGAGTAGTTGTGCAAAACAGATCTGACTATATTGAGGAAGCTTTGAACATATTGTCTGATATGAGATATTACAAAATTCTGAAAGAAGATCCTACACAATCCTTTGTTCGGGACTATCACCATATGATTAAGGAAGCCTATGAGAGGAACATTCTCAATAATACAGAAAAAAGGTTTTTATCAAATCCTGCACCAACCATGGCGTTATTTTATCATCTACCAAAAGTGCATAAGAACTGTGAAAAACCACCTGGTAGACCAATTATATCAGGAATAGGGTCTTTAACTTGTCATCTTTGTCATTATATTGACCTGTTTCTACAAGATCTAGTAAAGTCTCTTCCTTCATATTTGAGAGATTCCACACAATTAATCGAGGAGCTGAGGGATATTGAATGGGTAGATAATTATTCCTTTATCTCATTGGATGTTAATTCATTATATTCCAACATAGATCACGAAATGGGGGTAAATGCAGTGGGTTTTTATTTAGCAAAGACAGAGATGCTCCCCGAACAAAGAGATTTTCTGTTAAAGGGTCTGAAATTCATTCTTGAACACAATGTGTTCATTTTTGGAGGCGTACTGTACTTACAGTTGCTCGGCACCGCGATGGGGACTCGGGTCGCGCCAAGTTTCGCAAACTTATTCATGGGGCGATTCGAGTCCTCATCGTCACTTTCTAAGCCTGTTTTCTATGACAAAATAAGGCTTTATAAGCGCTTCATAGATGATCTGATTATCATATGGAAGGGGACAGAGGAGGAAGCGGCACAATTCATAAAGGAGCTCAATAATAACACCTGGGGGATTACCTTTACATCACAAATTAATAAAGAAAAAATGGTATTTCTTGATTTAGAGATCAGCCATAGTGGTAAAAAAATCATCACGAAATCCCACTTCAAAAAAGTGGATTCAAATGGCTTTTTAGATTTCAATAGTGCACATTACAAGAAGTGGAAGGTTAATATACCCCACAGCCAATTTTATCGCATCAGAAAGAATTGTACGAGAGAATCTGATTATGTAGCTCAGTCTAAAATTTTAAAAAGAAAATTTAAAGAAAAAAGATACCCGAAAAATTTGATAAATGGTGCATATAGGGACAACAAAATAAAAACACAGGAAGAATGTTTAAAAGGAAAAACCAGGAAGGGGGACACTTTGACTACTGGTAAGGAAAAAAGTGATGATCGCTGGAAATTGAATTTTGTGACAACATTCAATAGGGGCAATAAAATCATAAGAACTGTGCTTTCTAAATATTGGTACATCTTGAAGCGTGACCCTGTCTTGGGAAAACATCTCCCTGATAAACCAGGGATTACATATAGAAGGGGTAAAACTTTGAAAAATTTGGTGGCCCCCAGTAAATTAAAAAAACAGTTGGATCCAAAAAGAAAAAACATTTATAAAAATAAGGATCAAACTTTATGTGGAGTTCTTCAAGGCACCGGAGTGTTTAAATGTAACTCCAAAAAATGTTGCACCTGTGGGATCCTAGATCATGGGGCTAAAACTATTAAATGCAATAATACTGGTGATGTCTTTGAAATCTCACAAAGACTCACCTGTAGTAGTGATCATGTTGTATATGTCATCACATGCAGTTGTGGTTTGCAGTATGTGGGACGCACTGTACAGACACTGCGGTCCCGCATTAATGGCCACAGAAATAGAGCAAAAAATGGCTTTTTAAAACATAGTCTCTCAAGGCATCTACTACTTAAACATAATAAAATTTTTAACATAAAAGTAACTCCAGTGGAGCAGATACCCTCTGGAGTTGCAAACAGGAATGCTCTTTTAAACAGGAAAGAAACATTTTGGATATATCGTTTGGGAACATTATTTCCAAATGGATTGAATGATATCATAGAGAGAGTTTAAAGGATTTTTTTTTTTTTTTCTTGTGATTTTTTTTTCTTCTTGTGTTTTTTTTTTTTTTCCCTTTGATATATTTTTTAATTTATTTATTTATTTTTATTTTTTTATTATTTTATTTTTTTTTTCTCTCTCTTTCTTGCATCAATGTTAACAAGGCTGTATCAATCAGTGGGTGTTTTCCTGAACTTGGTCCACACCCCAAATCAAGTTTCTGAGACTGGGATAAAAGGTGTGATACTATATATAAGTGTAATTGAATTTTATACTAGTAGGATTTGTACTGTGTTTTTATGATACCTGAAGAAGGATATATACTGTATCCGAAACGCGTTGTATCTCTTCTATTTTAAGTTATGAAATAAAAAAATATGAAATATCATCTTTGAATGTGAGTCCTGGGAAGCGCTGCCATTCATGGGCTGGATGTGCTTTTCTTGAACTACTCATCCTGTGTGAGCCTTACTCTGGCTCTCTCACTTGGATCCACCCGAGGCAAGCTGCAAGCCCTGTATATTGAAAAGTATCTCAGAGGGAATTTGGAGGATACACGATCTAAAGCCATTTTAGTCTTTTATCAGGTGAGTGCATAAAATTGTGCACCCTTTAAAGACTATAATATTGTGTTTACGCACTTAGGGCGCCGCGATTTGTCTGTTCTTCTCTCCCAAACAGGGTTTTTTTTAAAATTTGGCTGTAGGCACTTTAAAATTGGTTCCAGGGGTACACGGGCAGCAGTGGTCAGGTCACTGGAGGACTAGTGGAAGGAGGGACCGCAGACACGCGTAGTAGGCCTAACATAACAAAATTTGGCTGTAGGCACTTTAAAATTGGTTCCAGGGGTACACGGGCAGCAGTAGACAGGTCACTGGAGGACTAGTGGAAGGAGGGACTGCAGACAGGCGCAGTAGGCCTAACATAACAAAATTTGGCTGTAAGCACTTGAAAATTGGTTCCAGGGGTACACGGGCAGCAGTGGTCAGGTCACTGGAGGACTAGTGGAAGGAGGGACCACAGACAGGCGTAGTGGGCCTAACATAACAAAATTTGGCTGTAGGCACTTTAAAATTGGTTCCAGGGGTACACGTGCAGCAGTAGACAGGTCACTGGAGGACTAGTGGAAGGAGGGAACGCAGACAGGCGTAGTAGGCCTAACATAACAAAATTTGGCTGTAGGCACTTTAAAATTGGTTCCAGGGGTACACGGGCAGCAGTAGACAGGTCACTGGAGGACTAGTGGAAGGAGGGACCGCAGACAGGCTTAGTAGGCCTAACATAACAAAATTTGGGTGTAGGCACTTGCAATTCTCTTGCAGGGGTACACAGGCAGCATTGGTGTTGTCAGTGGAGGCCGATTGTAATGAGTCTCTGCCAGTTAGTCCTCCAAAAAAATAAATAGATGTTAATGTCTCGCATTACAACAAAACCAAAACACAAAAGGGTGGAATACTTAGGTACAGGGGTGGGCTCCTTTACTGAGTTTTAGACCTAGTAATTTGGCGCTAATTATATACTGGAGTAAATATAGGACATTGCCCCTGACTATGTTAAGTACCATCATACATGTCAACACAATGGTATTGTCAGTGCCAGGCATTGAATGATGTCAGCGCATAGACTAAACATTGGTGGAACTGTGAGAGATAATTGTGCAAGTGGTAGAGCAATGTTTGAGCTGGGGGGGAACTCTCTTGTGGCCGGCGGTACAGGCCCAGGGCCCCTCATTTACAACAGTGTGTCTGACGTTGGGTGCGCACCACCACCGCCAGAGACACTTTATTGTACTATGAGGGACCCAGTGGCAGTGCCGTCGACCAAAAGCGGGCACACCCACCTCTTCAGACAAACGGCACTCTCACGGGTGCTTGCGCCAAGTGGCGAGACCACGGCCCCGTGGGGGGACTTTGGCCATTTAGGGAGGTGTAAACATATTGTATGCTGGACAATCAGCTGCTGCAAATTACGAGATTGGAAAAGTCAGTCAGAGTAGTCCACAAGCAAGACCTTTTCATAGGAAAGCTAGTTGTCAGCCGGGCAAGGTGGGGCAAAAGAATTCGAAATCCAGTTGTGGTTCATTTTAATGAAGGTTAGATCATCAACATTTTGGGTAGCCAGACGAGTCCTTTTTTCGGTTAATATTGAACCTGCAGCACTGAATACTCTTTCTGATAGGACACTAGCTGCCGGGCAAGCAAGCTCCTGCAATGCATATTCTGCCAATTCTGGCCAGGTGTCTAATTTGGATTCCCCGTAATCAAATTGGAATGACGGTTGAGGGAGAACATCGATAAGGGATGAAAAATAGTTAGTAACCATACTGGACAAATGTTGTCTCCTGTCACTTTGAATTGATGCTGCAGTACCTGTCCTGTCTGCGGTCATAGCAAAATCACTCCACAACCTGGTCAGAAAACCCCTCTGTCCAATGCCACTTCTGATTTGTGCACCTCTAACACCTCTGGTCTGCTGCCCCTTGCAGCTCGTGTGAGAACGATCACGGGTGCTGTGTGCTGGGAATGCCTGAAGCAAACGGTCAACAAGAGTTGATTGTTTGGTTGCTAATATTAGTTCCAAGTTCTCATGTGGCATAATATTTTGCAATTTGCCTTTATAGCGAGGATCAAGGAGGCAGGCCAACCAGTAATCGTCATCGTTCATCATTTTAGTAATGCGTGTGTCCATTTTGAGGATACGTAAGGCATAATCCGCCATGTGGGCCAAAGTTCCAGTTGTCAAATCTGTGGTTGTGCTGGGTTGAGGGGCAGTTTCAGGCTAATCTACGTCACTTGTGTCCCTCAAAAAACCAGAACCCGGCCTTGCCACGCCACCAATTTCCAGTGGCCCCGGAAAAGCTTCCTCATTAAAAAAATACTCATCCCCATCATCCTCCTGGTCCTCCTCCTCCTGTTCGCCCGCTACCTCGTCCTGTACACTGCCCTGACCAGACAATGGCTGACTGTCATCAAGGCTTTCTGCTTCCTCTGCTGCAGACGCCTGCTCCTTTATGTGAGTCAAACTTTGCATCAGCAGATGCATTAGGGGGATGCTCATGCTTATTATGGCATTGTCTGCACTAACCAGCCATGTGCATTCCTCAAAACACTGAAGGACTTGACACATGTCTTGTATCTTCGACCACTGCACACCTGACAACTCCATGTCTGCCATCCTACTGCCTGCCCGTGTATGTGTATCCTCCCACAAATACATAACAACACGCCTCTGTTCGCACAGTCTCTGAAGCATGTGCAGTGTTGAGTTCCACCTTGTTGCAACGTCTATGATTAGGTGATGCTGGGGAAGGTTCAAAGACCACTGATAGGTCTGCATACGGCTGGAGTGTACGGGCGAACAGCGGATATGCGAGCAAAGTCCGCGCACTTTGAGGAGCAGGTCGGATAACCCTGGATAACTTTTCAGGAAGCACTGCACCACCAGGTTTAAGGTGTGAGCCAGGCAAGGAATGTGTTTCAGTTGGGAAAGGGAGATGGCAGCCATAAAATTCCTTCCGTTATCACTCACTACCTTGCCTGCCTCAAGATCTACAGTGCCCAGGCACGACTGCGTTTCTTTCTGCAAGAACTCGGACAGAACTTCCGCGGTGTGTCTGTTGTCGCCCAAACACTTCATAGCCAATACAGCCTGCTGACGCTTGCCAGTAGCTGCCCCATAATGGGACAACTGGTGTGCAACAGTGGCAGCTGTGGATGGAGTGGTTGGGCGACTGCGGTCTGTGTACGAGCTATCGCTTCTGCAGGAGGACGAGGAGGAGGAGGAGGGGGTGCAAACGGCTACAGCCAACTGTTTCCTAGACCGTGGACTAGGCAGAACTGTCCCAAAATTGCTGTCCCCTGTGGACCCTGCATCCACCACATTCACCCAGTGTGCCGTGATGGACACGTACCGTCCCTGCCCATGCCTACTGGTCCATGCATCTGTTGTCAGGTGCACCTTTGTGCTCACAGATTGCCTGAGTGCATGGACGATGCGCTCTTTAACATGCTGGTGGAGGGCTGGGATGGCTTTTCCCGAAAAGAAGTGTCGACTGGGTAGCTCGTAGCGTGGTACAGCGTAGTCCATCAGGGCTTTGAAAGCTTTGCTTTCAACTAACCGGTAGGGCATCATCTCTAACGAGATTAGTCTAGCTATGTGGGCGTTCAAACCCTGTGTACGCGGATGCGAGGCTAAGTACTTCCTTTTTCTAACCAGAGTCTCATGTAGGGTGAGCTGGACTGGAGAGCTGGAGATCGTGGAACTAGCGGGGGTGCCAGTGGACATGGCAGACTGACAGACGGTTGGAGACGGTATTGTTGCCACCGGTGCCCTAGATGCAGTGTTTCCTACTACGAAACTGGTGATTCCCTGACCCTGACTGCTTTGGCCTGGCAAAGAAACCTGCACAGATACTGCAGGTGGTGCGGAAAATGGTGGCCTTACAGTGACAGAAGGGATGTAGCGTTGCTGACTAGCTTCATTGGCCGAGGGTGCTACAACCTTAAGGGACGTTTGGTAGTTAGTCCAGGCTTGCAAATGCATGGTGGTTAAATGTCTATGTGACGGGGTGTACGGCAGAGCAAGAAGGGACAACAGGCTGAGGGATGATTCAACAGATTTATTATCAAGAACGCTGAAATAACACATGCAGGTAGATCTAATGAGTCCACAATTAGTCCAATGGAACAGGTTCGGGGGCACCTCCCGATAATCCTTGTGCCAGGTAACAAAGCAATAGTCCACACGAGTCCAATAGATCCCAAAACAATCTCACAAACGACGAGATATGTCCTCAGCTCAAGTCTCGCCCCGTTCGCTTCCGCAGTCCCAGATGGACATGGGGTCTTGGCTCAGCTAAGAATCCCCACTCCTTCTCCTTCAAGGATCAACTCACATCTGATCTCAAAATAAGAATGGATTGTCTGAGCTCCTGGGATCCGCCCATGAAGGGGTAGGGGTTACACCTTCTATTCAATGGTTGGGTCCACCAGAAGATTCTAGACTGGTGGGCTCCAGGCAGTCTATGTAATATGTACATTTGACTAGCCACCTGCTGTGAGGAAGAATGGCTATTCCTCCACTGGTGATGTTGACAAAGCTTAATTACATTAGAGCTTAGGGCTTGGGGGAAGGAGACATTGTTACAGGTGAACTCCCAGCCAAGAAAATACATAAATTACAGCTAATAGACCAGAGAACAGTTACATACATCAAATGGCATATTATTCAAATACAGGGCAAAAGTACATATCATGACAATCCCTTCCCCTCCCAATTTGTGTACGTACCAGGGACCTCTACAGGTCGTTGGTTAAGTACACACAGGCAGAGCGTAACTTACATGTGGCTTCATGCAGCCACGAATTGGCATCTTAGCTCTCCCACATCATTGCCCAGGAGAACATCTGCAGGCAGACCACCCATCACTCGAACCACACATCGCCTAACCCCAAAACCAAAGTTCAGATCCACAGTGGCTGTGGGAATAGTCCTCCATTGTCCACCAGCCAGTTCAATGATAATCCCAGGTCCTCGATGGATTGCCTCAGGCCGAACCACTCGGGGATCAGCCAGTGTGAGGAAAGCCCCTGAGTCACAAAATCCAATAAGTCTCTGTCCATCCAGCACGACCTCCTGCAAGTGCTTACCTCGATGAGCAGAAGTCGTCATAGCTGCTGGTCGCACACCATAAACTCCTAGTGGTGCAACATGGGTGGGTGAGGCACTAGGCCAGTCCTCACGTAGTGGTGACACGTCGTCCTCCATGGCACGTGGGTGTACATAATTAATAATACGACTGGGTACAGGATTAATCCTCATTTGAACAGCTGGGCAGGAGGCTTGCAGATGCCCCGGCTGTCCACATCGATAGCATCTCTGCTGGGTCTCACTCCATCCAAGGCGTCCTCTTGGGCGAGGGGTAAGGGAACCTGGAGGCCGGCTCCCACCTGAAGGTGCTGTAGGGGTTTGAGGACGACTTCTCCATGAGCTGGCTGGGCATGAGGCCTGCAGATGCCCAAGATGCCCACAACCATAACACCTGCGGTCTGCTACTTCCTCTCCTCGTCGTATTCGAGAAAACGCAGTAGAAGCAACTGGAGGCACATTTACACGGGTATCAGCATGAGGTGGTGGCTTAGAGGAACGGGGAACAATGGGGACAGAAGAACAGGGGGCCACCGGTGTTGTGGAGCTGGTAGGCCTCTCTCCATCCTCCAACAGAACCCTCCACTGAGGCTTGATGGTGAGAGCCTCATCAGCTAGAGCTTCAGCTTCCTCCACAGTGTCTGGTCTCCTCTCACGCACCCATTCCCGGATCTCAGCAGGGCACTTGAAGTAAAACTGCTCTTTTAAGATAATCTGGAGGAAGGTCTCCCAGGTTAAGGCCTCCTCTGCCTCCAGCCAGCGATGACATATTTGTTTGAGTCTGTGGGCATACATCTTGAAAGACACTTCCTCATCACAGGCTAAAGTACGGAACTGAGTCCTGTAAGTGTCTGGGGTAACAGCATAATGTTCTAGAATAGTCAGTTTAATCTCCGCATACTCACAGTTCCCCTGAGGGTCCATAGCTCTATAGGCTGCGGCAGCTCCACCCTCTAAGAGCCCCACCAGATGTCGGACTCGCTCCCTTTCCGGGACTTCCATTAATCGACACTGATGCTCAAAGTCCTGGAAGAAGCCCTCAATGTCGCCTGCAGCCTCATTAAAGGGCTTGAAGTCTTTGCGGGACACTCTGGGGAGTTCCCTCACGGTGGGTGCTGGGGTTACAGTCTGTCTGGAGCTTCTAGCTGCTTCCAAAGCGATCTGCCTCTCCAGCAATGCCATCTCCTGAGCTCTGTCCTCGGCTCTGTGAATGGCCTCCCTCTCCTCGGCTCTGTGAATGGCCTCCCTCTCCTGAGCTCTGTGAATGGCCTCCCTCTTATCGTCCATGGTGGCCTCTTCTCCCAGCAATGCCAACTCCTCCTCGTACCACATAACCCACTGACTTTTTTGGGTATTTACCTCCGGCCGCCTTCTTTCCTCCATTTGCTGTGAGGATCCTTCCTCAGCATCATCTTGCAGGCGAACTCCTTCCAAAGCCTCAATAAGCTGCTCCTTGGAGAGTCCTTTAAAACGGACTCCTACTTCCCGGGCCTTTGATTGTAGGCTCCCCAAACCCCAGTTCTTGTACTCTGTGGTGCTGGTTCTCGATGTTGATGGGCCGTTGTCCTCCATTCCTTCTGCTCTGGTCCCACTGCTTGCCACCAGTTTGTGACGGGGTGTACGGCAGAGCAAGAAGGGACAACAGGCCGAGGGATGATTCAACAGATTTATTATCAAGAACGCTGAAATAACACATGCAGGTAGATCTAACGAGTCCACAATTAGTCCAATGGAACAGGTTCGGGGGCACCTCCCGATAATCCTTGTGCCAGGTAACAAAGCAATAGTCCACACGAGTCCAATAGATCCCAAAACAATCTCACAAACGACGAGATATGTCCTCAGCTCAAGTCTCGCCCCGTTCGCTTCCGCAGTCCCAGATGGACATGGGGTCTTGCCTCAGCTAAGAATCCCCACTCCTTCTCCTTCAAGGATCAACTCACATCTGATCTCAAAATAAGAATGGATTGTCTGAGCTCCTGGGATCCGCCCATGAAGGGGTAGGGGTTACACCTTCTATTCAATGGTTGGGTCCACCAGAAGATTCTAGACTGGTGGGCTCCAGGCAGTCTATGTAATATGTACATTTGACTAGCCACCTGCTGTGAGGAAGAATGGCTATTCCTCCACTAGTGATGTTGACAAAGCTTAATTACATTAGAGCTTAGGGCTGCAAGTATTGGGGGAAGGAGACATTGTTACAGGTGAACTCCCAGCCAAGAAAATACATAAATTACAGCTAATAGACCAGAGAACAGTTACATACATCAAATGGCATATTATTCAAATACAGGGCAAAAGTACATATCATGACAGTCTATGCATGCAACTTGTATTTAGATTTTTCAGATTCTGACCTCTGCTTAAGGTAGTTGAACATTTTTGACAGATGACATTGCGCTGATCAATTGGATGTTGTTTAAAAAAATGCCAGACGGCACTCTTTCTAGCATCGGATCCCTTTTCAGGCATTGCAGACTGAGCTTTAACCGGATGGCCACGCTGTCCTCCAACAGGTTTTGGCTTTGACACGCATTTTGGGCCAGATACGGGCCCGGCAGATGGAACCTGTTGCGATGTTGATGCCTGCTGCGGCCCCTCCTCCTCCGCTTCAGAACTACTGCCGCCTGCACCCTGTTCCCACAATGGCTGCCAATCGGGGTCAACAACTGGGTCATCTATAACCTCCTCTTCTATCTCGTGTGCAACTTCGTCTGTGTCACCGTGTAAGTCAGTGGTATAGCGTTCGTGACGGGGCAACATAGTCTCATCAGGGTCTGATTCTGGATCAGTGCCCTGCGAGGGCAATGTTGTGGTCTGAGTCAAAGGACCAGCATAGTAGTCTGGCTGTGGCTGTGCATCAGTGCACTCCATGTCAGATTCAACTTGTAATGGGCATGGCCTGTTAACTGTTTCACTTTCTAAGCCAGGGACGGTATGTGTAAAGAGCTCCATGGAGTAACCCGTTGTGTCACCTGCTGCATCCTTCTCTGCTGTTGGTTTTGCTGAAGAGGACAAGGAAGTGACTTGTCCCTGTCCCTGACCGTGAACATCCACTAACGACGCGCTGCTTTTACATTTACCAGTTTCAGAAGAGGAGGCAAAAGAGCTAGAGGCTGAGTCAGCAAGGTAAGCCAAAACTTGCTCTTGCTGCTCCGGCTTTAAAAGCGGGCTTCCTACTCCCAGAAAAGGGAGCGTTCGAGGCCTTGTGTAGCCAGACGACGAACCTGACTCCACAGCTCGAGACTTAGGTGCTATATTGTTTTTCCCACGGCCACCTGATGCTCCACTACCACTACCATCATTACCAGCTGGCAATGAACGCCCACGGCCACGATCTCTTCCACCAGACTTCCTCATTGTTTTAAAAATGTCACCAAAGTAACGGTATTTGTTACTGTCAAACAACTTACAAGGTGAACTCTAACTTCTGTATGATTTAGATATCCCTTTATTAGTGGGTGAGACCGCAAGGAAAATCAGGCACGATGTTACACACTCTGTTTTCTTTGGCACCAAATGAGAGAGATGCCATACACGCAGGACTGTCACTCAAGCACAAATGTCAATATTAATCTCCCACTGTTTCTTTTTTTTTCAGGGAGAATTTAATAACCAAAAACAGGCACTAGGCTTTCTGTGGCCCACTAATTCTGAGAGATGGCACACACGACTGGCACAGAAGCACAAAGGCCAATATTAATCTCCCACTGTTTTTTTTGTCAGGGAGAATTTAGAAACCCAATAAAAAATAAACACTAGGCTTTCTATGGCCCACTATTTGAGAGAGATGGCACACTCAGGACTGGCACACAAGCAGAAAGGCCAATATTAATCTCCCACAGTTTTTTTTTTCAGGGAGAATTTAGAAACCAAATTTTAAAATAAAAAACACTAGGCTTTCTATGGCCCACTATTTGAGAGAGATGGCACACTCAGGACTGGCACACAAGCAGAAAGGCCAATATTAATCTCCCACTGTTTTTTTTATTTTTTCAGGGAGAATTTAGAAACCAAATTTAACCCCTTTACCCCCAAGGGTGGTTTGCACGTTAATGACCGGGCCAATTTTTACAATTCTGACCACTGTCCCTTTATGAGGTTATAACTCTGGAATGCTTCAATGGATCCTGGTGATTCTGACATTGTTTTCTCGTGACATATTGTACTTCATGACAATGGTAAAAATTCTTTGATAGTACCTGCGTTTATTTGTGAAAAAAACGGAAATTTGGTGAAAATTATGAAAATTTCGCAATTTTCCAACTTTGAATTTTTATGCAATTAAATCACAGAGATATGCCACACAAAATACTTAATATGTAACATTTCCCACATGTCTACTTTACATCAGCACAATTTTGGAACCAAAATTTTTTTTTCTTAGGGAGTTATAAGGGTTAAAAGTTGACCAGCAATTTCTCATTTCTACAACACCATTTTATTTTAGGGACCACATCTCATTTGAAGTCATTTTGAGGGGTCTATATGATAGAAAATACCCAAGTGTGACACCATTCTAAAAACTACACCCCTCAAGGTGCTCAAAACCATATTCAAGAAGTTTATTAACCCTTCTGGTGCTTCACAGGAATTTTTTGAATGTTTAAATAAAAATGAACATTTAACTTTTTTTCACAAAAAATTTAATTCAGCTCCAATTTGTTTTATTTTACCAAGGGTAACAGGAGAAAATGGACCCCAAACATTGTTGTACAATTTGTCCTGAGTATGCCAATACCCCACATGTGGGGGTAAACCACTGTTTGGGCGCATGGCAGAGCTCGGAAGCGAAGGAGTGCCATTTGACTTTTCAATGCAAAATTGACTGGAATTGAGATGGGACGCCATGTTTCGTTTGGAGAGCCCCTGATGTGGCTAAACATTGAAACCCCCCACAAGTGACACCATTTTGGAAAGTAGACCCCCTAAGGAACTTATCTAGAGGTGTGGTGAGCACTTTGACCCAACAAGTGCTTCACAGAAGTTTATAATGTAGAACCGTAAAAATAAAAAATCATATTTTTTCACAAAAATTATCTTTTTGCCCCCAATTTTTTATTTTCCCAAGGGTAAGAGAAGAAATTGGACCCCAAAAGTTGTTGTACAATTTGTCCTGAGTACGCCGATACCCCATATGTGGGGGTAAACCACTGTTTGGGCGGATGGGAGAGCTCGGAAGGGAAGGAGCGCCGTTTGACTTTTCAAAGCAAAATTGACAGGAATTGAGATGGGACGCCATGTTGCGTTTGAAGAGCCACTGATGTGCCTAAATATTGAAACCCCCCACAAATGACACCATTTTGGAAAGTAGACCCCCTAAGGAACTTATCTAGAGGTGTGGTGAGCACTTTGACCCACCAAGTGCTTCACAGAAGTTTATAATGCAGAGCCGTAAAAATAAAACAAAATTTTTTTCCCACAAAAATTATTTTTTTAGCCCCCAGTTTTGTGTTTTCCTGAGGATAACAGGAGAAATTGGACCCCAAAATTTGTTGCCCAATTTGTCCTGAGTGCGATGATACACCATATGTGGGGGGAACCACTGTTTGGGCACATGGGAGGGCTCAGAAGGGAAGGAGTGCCATTTGAATGCAGACTTAGATGGAATGGTCTGCAGGTGTCACATTGCGTTTGCAGAGCCCCTAATGTACCTAAACAGTAGAAACCCCCCACAAGTGACACCATTTTGGAAAGTAGACCCCCTTAGGAACTTATCTAGATGTGTGCTGAGCGCTTTGACCCACCAAGGGCTTCACAGAAGTTTATAATGGAGAGCCGTAAAAATAAAACAAAAATTTTTTCCCACAAAAATTATTTTTTAGCCCCCAGTTTTGTATTTTCCTGAGGGTAACAGGAGAAATTCGACCCCAAAAGTTGTTGTCCAATTTGTCCTGAGTACGCTGATACCCCGTATGTTGGGGGAAACCACCGTTTGAGCGCATGGCAGAGCTCGGAAGGGAAGGAGCGCCATTTGGAATGCAGACTTAGATGGAATGGTCTGCAGACGTCACATTGCGTTTGCAGAACCCCTAATGTACCTAAACAGTAGAAACCCCCCACAAGTGACCCCATATTGGAAACTAGACCCCCCAGGGAACTAATCTAGATGTGTTGTGAGAACTTTGAACCCCCAAGTGTTTCACTACAGTTTATAACGCAGAGCCGTGAAAATAAAAAATCTTTTTTTTTCCCACAAAAAATATGTTTTAGCCCCGAGTTTTGTATTTTCCCAAGGGTAACAGGAGAAATTGGATGCCAAAAGTTGTTGTCCTATTTGTCCTGAGTACGCTGATACCCCATATGTTGGGGTAAACCCCTGTTTGGGCACACGGGAGAGCTCGGAAGGGAAGAAGCACTGTTTTACTTTTTCAACGCAGAATTGGCTGGGATTGAGATCGGACGCCATGTCGCGTTTGGAGAGCCCCTGATGTGCCTAAACAGTGGAAACCCCCCAATTATAACTGAAACCCTAATCCAAACACATCCCTAACCCTAATCCCAACAGTAACCCTAACCACACCTCTAACCCTGACACACCCCTAACCCTAATCCCAACCCTATTCCCAACCGTAAATGTAATCTAAACCCTAACTGTAACTTTAGCCCCAACCCAAACTGTAGCCCTAGCCCTAACCCTAGCCCTAACCCTAATCCTAACCCTAGCCCTAACCCTAACCCTAGCCCTAACCCTAGCCCTAACCCTAGCCCTAACCCTAACCCTAGCCCTAGCCCTAACCCTAGCCCTAACCCTAGCCCTAACCCTAACCCTAACCCTAGCCCTAACCCTAGCCCTAACCCTAGCCCTAACCCTAGCCCTAACCCTAGCCCTAACCCTAACCCTAACCCTAGCCCTAACCCTAACCCTAGCCCTAACCCTAGCCCTAGGCCTAACCCTAGCCCTAACCCTAGCCCTAACCCTAGCCCTAACCCTAGCCCTAACCCTAGCCCTAGCCCTAACCCTAGCCCTAACCCTAGCCCTAACTCTAACCCTAGCCCTAATGGGAAAATGGAAATAAATACATTTTTTTAATTTTTCCCTAACTAAGGGGGTGATGAAGGGGGGTTTGATTTACTTTTATAGCGGGTTTTTTAGCGGATTTTTATGATTGGCAGCCGTCACACACTGAAAGACGCTTTTTATTGCAAAAAATATTTTTTGCGTTACCACATTTTGAGAGCTATAATTTTTCTATATTTTGGTCCACAGAGTCATGTGAGGTCTTGTTTTTTGCGGGACGAGTTGACGTTTTTATTGGTAACATTTTCGGGCACGTGACATTTTTTGATCGCTTTTTATTCCGATTTTTGTGAGGCAGAATGACCAAAAACCAGCTATTCATGAATTTCTTTTGGGGGAGGCGTTTATACCGTTCCGCGTTTGGTAAAATTGATAAAGCAGTTTTATTCTTCGGGTCAGTACAATTACAGCAACACCTCATTTATATCATTTTTTTATGTTTTGGCGCTTTTATACGATAAAAACTATTTTATAGAAAAAAATAATTATTTTGGCATCGCTTTATTCTCAGGACTATAACTTTTTTATTTTTTTGCTAATGATGCTGTATGGCAGCTCGTTTTTTGCGGGACAAGATGACGTTTTCAGCGGTACCATGGTTATTTATATCTGTCTTTTTGATCGCGTGTTATTCCACTTTTTGTTTAGCAGTATGATAATAAAGCGTTGTTTTTTGCCTCGTTTTTTTTTTTTTTTTTCTTACGGTGTTTACTGAAGGGGTTAACTAGTGGGCCAGTTTTATAGGTCGGGCCGTTACGGACGCGGCGATACTAAATATGTGTACTTTTATTGTTTTTTTTTTAATTTAGATAAAGAAATGTATTTATGGGAATAATATTTTTTTTTTTTTCATTATTTTGGAATATTTTTTTTTATTTTTTTTTACACATTTGAAATTTTTTTTTTTTACTTTTTTACTTTGTCCCGGGGGGGACATAACAGATCAGTGATCTGACAGTTTGCACAGCACTCTGTCAGATCACTGATCTGACATGCAGCGCTGCAGCCTTCACAGTGCCTGCTCTGAGCAGGCTCTGTGAAGCCACCTCCCTCCCTGCAGGACCCGGATCCGCGGCCATCTTGGATCCGGGGCTGGAGGGAGCAGGGAGGGAGGTGAGACCCTCGCAGCAACGCGATCACATCGCGTTGCTGCGGGGGGCTCAGGGAAGCCCGCAGGGAGCCCCCTCCCTGCGGGAAGCTTCCCTGTACCGCCGGCACATCGCGATCATCTTTGATCGCGGTGTGCCAGGGGTTAATGTGCCAGGGGCGGTCCGTGACCGCTCCTGGCACATAGTGCCGGATGTCAGCTGCGATAAACAGCTGACACCCGGCCGCGATCGACGTACTATCCCGTCCATGGTCATAGGGGCCCACCCCACATGGACGGGATAGTACGTCCGATGTCAGAAAGGGGTTAAAAAAAAACACTAGGCTTTCTATGGCCCACTATTTGAGAGAGATGACACACTCAGGACTGGCACACAAGCACAAAGGCCAAAATTAATCTCCCACTGTTTTATTTATTTTTTCAGGGAGAATTTAGAAACCAAATTAAAAAAAAAAACACTAGGCTTTCTGTGGCCCACTATTTGAGAGAGATGGCACACTCAGGACTGGCACACAAGCACAAAGGCCAATATTAATCTCCCACTGTTTTTTTTATTTTTTCAGGGAGAATTTAGACACCAAATTAATAAAAAAAACACTAGGCTTTCTATGGCCCACTATTTGAGAGAGATGGCACACTCAGGACTGGCACACAAGCACAAAGGCCAATATTAATCTCCCACTGTTTTTTTTATTTTTTCAGGGAGAATTTAGAAACCAAATTTAAAAAAAACACACTAGGCTTTCTATGGCCCACTATTTGAGATAGATAGCACACTCAGGGATGGCACTCTAGCAGAAATGCCAATCTTAATCTCCCATAACTTTTTTTTTTAGGGAGAATTAAAAAAAAAAAAAAAAAAAAAAGGGACTGTCCTACAGTTACAATCTCCCTGCAGTAATCTCAGCCAGGTATGGCAGGCAGCAATAAGAAGGAGTGGACTGCTGCACAAATTAAATCAAAAGTGTGGACAAACAAACAAGATAGCTGTGCAGAAAGGAAGGAACAACAGGATTTGTGCTTTAAAAAAAGCAGCTGGTTTGCACAGTGGCGTACACACAGCAATGCAGCTATCAGGGAGCCTTCTACAGCAGCCCAATGAGCTACAGCGCTGAGGAAAAAAAAATGTAGCTTCCACTGTCCCTGCAAACAAAAGGTAGTGTTGGACAGTGGAAATCGCTACAGCACAAGTGGTTTGGGGGTTAATGGACCCTGCCTAACGCTATCCCTGCTTCTGACGAAGCGGCAGCAACCTCTCCCTAGGCTCAGATCAGCAGCAGTAAGATGGCGGTCGGCGGGAACGCCCCTTTATAGCCCCTGTGACGCCGCAGACAGCAAGCCAATCACTGCAATGCCCTTCTCTAAGATGGTGGGGACCAGGACCTATGTCATCACGCTGCCCACACTCTGCGTTTACCTTCATTGGCTGAGAAATGGTGCTTTTAGTGTCATTGAAACGCGACTTTGGCGCGAAAGTCACGTACCGCATGGCCGACCCCACACAGGGGTCGGGTCGGGTTTCGTGAAACCCGACTGTGCCAAAAGTCGGCGACTTTTGAAAATTAACGATCCGTTTCGCTCAACCCTACCAGTGAGGGGTCCGATATTTGCCATGGTGACCCAATGTTGTCATGGAAAAATTCAAGTCACTAGGCGCTAGCAAGATAATTAGATCTTGTGCAGTGGATTATCTAACTATCTTGCGTCAATGCTCCTGTATTGCAATGCTTTATAACAGCGATCAGAGTGCAGAAAGTGAAGGTCCCACAGTCGGTCTAAGTAAAAATAAAAAAAAAATAAAAAAAGTTGTAAATATATATTTTTAAACAATCATAAAATAATTAAAAAATAGAAAATATATTGTACCCATAAATAAATATTTTTTTTTTTAACAAAAAACAAAATTAAAAAAAAGTATACATGTTTGGTATCACCACGTCCAAGATGACCTGACCTATTTAACTGTCCCAATAAGTTAGCCCCTTAAGTGTACACTATATAAAACAAAAAAAGGGAAAAAAATTATGCTTTATTATTATACCGCCGAACAAAAAGTGGAATAAAATGCAATAAAAAAATACAAATGTAAATAAAAATTATATCTCTTAAAACGTCATCTTGTACCGCCAAAAAAAACCAGACAGCCCAATCAGCAGAAAAACAAAAAAGTTATAGTTCTCAGAATACAGTGATGCAAAAATAACAATTTTTTATATAAAATTGTTTATATTATGCAAACATTAAAAAAATTTAAATAGGTTATCGCTGTGATCGTACTGTCCCAAATGGTAAAATTGCCTTACCAATTTTACCACACGCGGAAGAGCGATAAAAAAAAGGTGATATGCCAAAAAATGGTACCAATAAAAACGTCAACTTGTTTCACAAAAAACAAGACCTCTCATGACTCTGTCAGCAGAAATATGAAAAAACTATACCTCTCAAAATATGCCGATGCTAAACTTGTAAAGCGTCTTTTAGTGTGCGACACCAGCCAAACATACAAAAAACAATATAAATCTGGTATCGCTGTAATCCTACTAACCCTCAGAATAAAGTTGTCTAATTACTGATACAGCAGTAGGAACAGTGTAAGAAATAAATAAAACCAATTTTTCACCTGTGGTTGATTTGTTCATTCCTTCTCCCAAAGATCACAGTATGGCTCGACTAACATTTATCCTGCGCTTTACACTGATTGCTAACACCTGGGTTTCCATATAATTCTCTGAAATAGATGATTCAGATGGAACCTCCGGCTGAAGATTCCCTATAATGAGGTAAATGTGATTCGGCAGCGTGTGTCTTTTTTGTCGTGCATAAAAGTGCCGTTGGCCACAATTTGGTGCACGTCTGAAGACAGACAACACTGAACAGAGGCCACATGAAGTCCAGAGTAACTCTACTGCCTCATTATAGTGAGTGCCTCACTTGGGGATTTCATCTGAATCATGTCACTCGGGGATTCAGATGGAAACCTCATAGTTAAGTGCTCACTGTAGAGTGTGGGAAAAATGTGTTCTCAAATAGACATGAGTGAACGTGTTCAGAAAACGTTCACCAATCTCAAATTTGGCTTTGTGTTTGCTTTCTCGAGCATTTTTACTCACAGTTTATGAAAAATTTGGTCACAGTTTGGTAAATCATTGCGTTTCCACTAAAGCTTTTGTTATTACTCTGGCTAGGATAGTGCTGCTGTTTGATGAGCGAAGGGGACAGGGGGATGTGTATGAAGAGGGGACGGGGTGTAGAGAGGTTAGAGGAGCATTTGGAGAAGTTAGGGTTTGTGCACACGTCAGGATTTCTTGCAGAAATTTCCTGACAAAAAACGGACATTTCTGCCAGAAATCCGCAAGCATTTTTCACATTTTTGACGCGTTTTTGCGCGTTTTTTGTGCGTTTTTTTTCCAATGCATTAAATAGCGGGACAAACATGAAAAATCTGCAAAATTAATGAACATGCTGCTTTTTTTACCACAATGTTTTTTTTTTCGCAGAAAAACCGCATCATGTGCACAAAAATTGCAGAATGCATTCTAAATGATAGGATGCATATGTCTGCATTTTTAAATGCATCTTTTATAGCGAAAAAAATGCGAAAAAACCTGAACATGTGCACATACCCTTAGAGGAGTGGCTTTTTTTTTTCCACCCCTTAACTTTATGTGTGTTGATTCCGGCAGCCAATCAGGATGCAGAAACCATCCACAACATCTTGACACAAGGTCTTCGGTAATTAGTTGCCAAAGTCACATGTTTCTAGCCAGATAAAAAGCGGACATTTTGTTTTGCTGGTGCAATTGTCTCAGTGTCACAGTTCAGAGAGGTCACTCCTGCGCTAGTGCTTAAATAGATAGGATCCTGTCCTGTGTGAAATCAATCTTCCTGTATCGAAGTAGATTGTACAAAAACTGTGTGGCAGTCTCCAGCAGCCCCATTTGCTACTCCAAATCATTTGTGATAAAATTTAGTTTCAGAGAAATCTGAAGGTCAGATTTCCACTTAAAAATCATTAGGCTTCATACTGGGGTGCATTGAGGAGGCTAAATTCACTAATCCAAATCGTTTGTGATAAATCAGTGTTTCAAGGACAAATCATAAGGCTAGATTTCCACAAAAAAATTGTTAGGCCTAATATTGGGGTGAAGCCACGAGGTCCAATTAGTGAATCCAATCTTGATGAAGAGTAAAGGAGTTGTCCACAACTCGGACAACCCCTTCTCAATTGGTATATTCCTTAGTAAAATACCACCAGCCTATACTCACCTCCCATGTCTGCAGTGTTCCAGCAACGATAGTGACGCGCCCACAGGGCAGTGGGATACTCGGTGCCAGGTCCGGTCGTAAAGGGGGATGTCACGGTGGCTGCAACCCGGTACATGGCCCTGGGCATCAACGTTAAAGGGGGTTAAATGTTCAAAGTTTGTCGTGACGCCACCTGTGGGTTTCGGTCAATAGGGGGACTGATGCTGCATTAAAGGGGTCCCCTGGGGGATGCTGCAGCAGCCCAGCTGTTACACTTCCCACAGGTGAAGTGGGATCCCCAGTGGTCCTATGGTGTGTGGCGTAGATGGTAAAGCCGGTGAATAAATGGAGGAGACAGGTTTTAATTTTTACCTGGTTTACTGCAGGTTGCTGGCCACAGTCCAGGGTACCAGGCACAGAGGATGGTGGTCCGGCCTGCTCAGAGGCAAGTAAGAGTTCTCCTGTACCAGTAGAGGTCCGTGAGCCTTTCCAACTAGCGCCTTTCAAGGTGAGGTCCCTGCTGGCTAAAGCGTCCTACAGGGTCCTCCAGTTTCGCCCTGTCCTGGGACAGGTACCTGCACGACGGGCAGCTTGAGCCTTTTTACAGGGACTCTAACATGTCCCGGGCTCCTAGGTGCTGCTGCGTCTCATGCGTGGTGCAGGCAGGTAATAAAATACATTTTTATTGGTACAAAACAACTTACATAGTAAAAAATGGACTATAGCATATGACCAAGTGCCTAGACAGCACAAATCACTGGAAAGGACACGCTGTCTGTGCAAAAAAGACATGCAGAAACAGGCCTGGCATTAAATATACTGTATGATGCTCAATAAGTAATCAAGATCTGAGCAAAAGCTCGCTAGAGAGAAAGCTACTATGTAGGATTTGTATCACTGTTACACAGGGCACCTCCCCCACTCCGTTAGTATAAAAGACTCAAAGCAAGGCCCGTTCGGTATTTACCAATTTAAGCAAGTGCACATAGAAGGGCCGGGATATAACGTTAAAGCGGAGGTGGGGAAATACCCATGCATAGGAATACAACAAAGAACACAATGTGTACCAAACACTCTAATAGTTACCAGTAGCTCTCACACCACAACCCACCGATTACGCCCTTGAATCATAAGTAACAGAGCAGACCCAACTGCTACATAGTATAATACCTCTCGGTGCGGCTGCTGATGCTCACCAGGACCCGAAGCTGCACGTCCGCCCGACGCGCGTTTCGGAGGGGAACTCCTTCGTCAGGGGACGCCCTGAGTGACGCTACCACAGCGGTCCGGTGCCTGTCTCTCTGGAGTCCTCAGCGCTACTTCCCTTGCGAGTGTCTCGCCTCCTTATAGCGCTCTACTCCTGCAGCTCCAGTCTCTCCTAGGCGCCCAGTTCTCCTGGACTTGCCCTATAAGTGGCACCCCTGTGGGCCCACTCTACTCGTGGCTTCCAGTAATCCAGCACCTATTTTCTGATGAAGGTCTGTTTAATAGACCGAAAACGTTTAAACTGTGGATGCACCCAATAAACGAATTGTTCACTTTCTATCATCTCCTGAGTGCCAAGTATTTATTGCATTGATTTGACGGGTTGGAAACCCAACTTGTGCACCTCCTAGAAGCCAAGAGTGCCGTGCCCTATATTATTACATCTTTTATTTTCTTGTTTTACTTTTTTGTGCAAAAATTTTCCAACTCTTTTTTAAGATCCCTTTTTTATGTTTAGTAACAAAGACCTGTATTAGAGATTGTTTAGTGCAGAACGAGGTGTAGATTTTATCAGTACCACTTTGGGATACATACTTTTTTTTATCATTTTTTTTTAAAAAGGTAAGATGAACAGAGGCAACATTCCTGCCAAGGTTTTCGGGTGTACTCTGTGCACAACGTTTTATAATATAGGCAGGGGTGGATTAAGGGTAGCCAGGGCCCCGGGCTGTTCACACACTGTGGGCCCCCCCGGTCATGTGACGGGGGTCATGTGACGGGGGTCATGTGAAGGGGGGTCATGATATACCCGAACCAGATTATTCCAGAAAAAGGGCCGGGCCCTACTCTACTGTAACCTAGGAAATATTTGTTAAAATCTGCAATACAATTTAGGTATATCTTGACCAATAATATCACATACAAGGGACAAATACCACCGCACCATTTCCAGACCACATATTACCATACCTCCCAACCTTTGAAGTTGGGAAAGAGGGACAAAGTTTGCGGCGCGCGTTGCGCGCCGCAGCAAATTTTAGGCCACACCTCTGACCACACCCATTCACTAGTCACACCCATATCCATGTCTCAACCACACCCATTTAGCACTGCTGATCACACTGTTCATAAAGAATAATTATAAAAAAAAAATATGGCCACACAGTGCTCGATACTGTATAATGGCCACACAGTGCTCCATACTGTATAATGACCCCACATGACCACATGATGCTCAATACTGTATAATGGCCACACATGATGTTCAATACTGTATAATGACCCCACATGATGCTCAATACTGTATAATGGCCACACATGATGCTCCATACTGTATAATGGCCCCACATGATGCTCAATACTGTATAATGACCCCACATGATGCTCAATACTGTATAATGACCCCACGTGATGCTCAATACTGTATAATGGCCACACATGATGCTCAATACTGTATAATGACCCCACATGATGCTCAATACTGTATAATGGCCCCACATGATGCTCAATACTGTATAATGACCCCACATGATGCTCAATACTGTATAATGGCCACACATGATGCTCCATACTGTATAATGGCCCCACATGATGCTCAATACTGTATAATGACCCCATGTGATGCTCAATACTGTATAATGGCCCCACATGATGCTCAATACTGTATAATGACCCCACATGATGCTCAATACTGTATAATGGCCCCACATGATGCTCAATACTGTATAATGACACCACATGATGCTCAATACTGTATAATGGCCCCACATGATGCTCAATACTGTATAATGACCCCACATGATGCTCAATACTGTATAATGGCCACACATGATGTTCAATACTGTATAATGACCCCACATGATGCTCAATACTGTATAATGGCCACACATGATGCTCCATACTGTATAATGGCCCCACATGATGCTCAATACTGTATAATGACCCCACATGATGCTCAATACTGTATAATGGCCACACATGATGCTCCATACTGTATAGTGACTGCACATGATGCTCCATACTGTATAATGACCGCACATGATGCTCAATACTGTATAATGGCCACACATGATGCTCCATACTGTATAATGGCCACACATGATGCTCCATATTGTATAATGACCGCACATGATGCTCTATACTGTATAATGATCACACATGATGCTCCATATTGTATAATGACCGCACATGATGCTCCATAATGGCCACACATGATGCTCCATACTGTATAATGACCGCATATGATGCTCCATACTGTATAATAGCCGCACATGATGCTCCGTACTGTATAATGACTGCACATGATGCTCCATACTGTATGACAGCACATGATGCTCCATACTGTATAATGACTGCACATGATGCTCCATACTGTATAATGACAGCACATGATGCTCCATACTGTATAATGACAGCACATGATGCTCCATACTGTATAATGGCCACACATGATGCTCCATACTGTATAATGACCGCACATGATGCTCTATACTGTATAATGGCCACACATGATGCTCCATACTTTATAATGACCGCACATGAGGCTCCATACTGTATAATGGCCACACATGATGCTCCATACTGTATAATAGCCGCACATGATGCTCCATACTGTATAATGACCGCACATGATGCTCCATACTGTATAATGGCCCCACATGATGCTCAATACTGTATAATGACCCCACGTGATGCTCAATACTGTATAATGGCCCCACATGATGCTCAATACTGTATAATGACCCCACATGATGCTCAATACTGTATAATGACCCCACGTGATTCTCAATACTGTATAATGGCCACACATGATGCTCAATACTGTATAATGACCCCACATGATGCTCAATACTGTATAATGACCCCACATGATGCTCAATACTGTATAATGGCCCCACATGATGCTCAATACTGTATAATGACCCCACATGATGCTCAATACTGTATAATGGCCACACATGATGCTCAATACTGTATAATGGCCACACATGATGCTCAATACTGTATAATGACCACACATGATGCTCCATAGTGTATAATGACCGCACATGATGCTCCATACTGTATAATGACCGCACATGATGCTCCATACTGTATAATGGCCACACATGATTCTCCATACTGTATAATGACCGCACATGATGCTTCATACTGTATAATGGCCACACATGATTCTCCATACTGTATAATGACCGCACATGATGCTCAATAATACTGTATAATGACCGCACATGATGCTCCATACTGTATAATGGCCACACATGATGCTCCTTACTGTATATTGGCCACACATGATAATGGCCACACATAGCTACTCCTACACACGCGGCTGCGCTCCGTACACCTCGTACACATGGCTCCGTACACCTCTTACACACGACTCCGCTCCGTACACCTTGTACACATGCGGCTGTGCTCCGTACACCTCTTACACACGACTCCACTCCGTACACACACGGCTGTGCTCCGTACACCTTGTACACATGGCTCCGTACACCTCTTACAAACGACTCCGCTCCGTACACCTCGTACACACGCGGCTGTGCTCCGTACACCTCGTACACACGCGGCTGTGCTCCGTACACCTCGTACACACGCGGCTGTGCTCCGTACACCTCGTACACACGACTCCACTCCGTACACCTTTCACATGCTGCTCCGCTCCGTACACACGCGGCTGTGCTCCGTACACCTCGTACACACGCGGCTGTGCTCCGTACACCTCGTACACACGACTCCACTCCGTACACGTTTCACATGCTGCTCCGCTCCGTACACCTCGTACACACGCGGCTGTGCTCCGTACACCTCGTACACACGCGGCAGTGCTCCGTACATCTCGTACACACGGCTCCGCTCCATACACCTCGTACACACGCGGCTGTGCACCGTACACCTCATACACATGGCTCCGTACACCTCTTACACACAACTCCGCTCCGTACACCTTGTACACATGCGGCTGTGCTCCGTACACCTTGTACACACGACTCCGCTCCGTACACCTCGTACACACGCGGCTGCGCTCCGTACACCTCTAACACACGCGGCTGTGCTCCGTACACCTTGTACACACGACTCCACTCCGTACACCTCATACACACGCTGCTCTGCTCCGTACACCTCATACACACGCTGCTCTGCTCCGTACACCTCGTACACACGCGGCTGCGCTCCGTACACCTCATGCACATGGCTCCGTACACATCGTACACACACGACTCCGCTCCATAGACCTTTCACACGCTGCTCTGATCCATACACCTCGTACACACACGGCTCTGCTACATCCACCCTGTAAACACCTCCTGACCTCACACATACGCTGCCTTACCCTCCTCCGGCGCCATGGCAACCAGCAAAGTCCTATACACGGAGGTCCTCCCGATCATGTGACCCCTGACTCCTCCCATCCTGTGACCTCATCACAGGTCTTGTGCACAGAGCAGCCATTATGTGGTGTGCTGCTGTGCAGGCCTGGTGCAGGGACTCAGAGCTCTCAGCTGACCGGCTGATACACGCACCTCCCAACCAATGCGGGCCCCCTCTCTCTGCCCACCGGGCCCGGGGGCACACAAATGCCGGCGGGCATTCAGACAATTAGTGGAGGGTCAATCTGTGCGGTAGCCCCCAGGGCCCCCCCAGACCACTGGGCCCTGGGCTACCGCCCATATTGACCCTCTGATAATCCGCCCCTGAATATAGGTTATTCTGATTGTGGCCATACTAAATACGTGTTGTTTATGTTGATTTCTTTATGTAAACCATTTTTTATTATTAAAACTGTGATTTATTTTTTTATATTTACTTTTATTTTTTATTTTTATCTATCTGATTGCAGGAGGTGACTTGCACTTGTGATCCTTTAATAGCATTGATAATACAATGTCCTACTTATGTACCACAGTGCACTTTCTCTATCTACTATACATAGTAACATAGTAACATAGTAACATAGTTAGTAAGGCCGAAAAAAGACATTTGTCCATCCAGTTCAGCCTATATTCCATCATAATAAATACCCAGATCTACGTCCTTCTACAGAACCTAATAATTGTATGATACAATATTGTTCTGCTCCAGGAAGACATCCAGGCCTCTCTTGAACCCCTTGACTGAGTTCGCCATCACCACCTCCTCAGGCAAGCAATTCCAGATTCTCACTGCCCTAACAGTAAAGAATCCTCTTCTATGTTGGTGGAAAAACCTTCTCTCCTCCAGACACAAAGAATGCCCCCTTGTGCCCGTCACCTTCCTTGGTATAAACAGATCCTCAGCGAGATATTTGTATTGTCCCCTTATATACTTATACATGGTTATTAGATCGCCCCTCAGTCGTCTTTTTTCTAGACTAAATAATCCTAATTTCGCTAATCTATCTGGGTATTGTAGTTCTCCCATCCCCTTTATTAATTTTGTTGCCCTCCTTTGTACTCTCTCTAGTTCCATTATATCCTTCCTGAGCACCGGTGCCCAAAACTGGACACAGTACTCCATGTGCGGTCTAACTAGGGATTTGTACAGAGGCAGTATAATGCTCTCATCATGTGTATCCAGACCTCTTTTAATGCACCCCATGATCCTGTTTGCCTTGGCAGCTGCTGCCTGGCACTGGCTGCTCCAGGTAAGTTTATCATTAACTAGGATCCCCAAGTCCTTCTCCCTGTCAGATTTACCCAGTGGTTTCCCGTTCAGTGTGTAATGGTGATATTGATTCCTTCTTCCCATGTGTATAACCTTACATTTATCATTGTTAAACCTCATCTGCCACCTTTCAGCCCAAGTTTCCAACTTATCCAGATCCATCTGTAGCAGAATACTATCTTCTCTTGTATTAACTGCTTTACATAGTTTTGTATCATCTGCAAATATCGATATTTTACTGTGTAAACCTTCTACCAGATCATTAATGAATATGTTGAAGAGAACAGGTCCCAATACTGACCCCTGCGGTACCCCACTGGTCACAGCGACCCAGTTAGAGACTATACCATTTATAACCACCCTCTGCTTTCTATCACTAAGCCAGTTACTAACCCATTTACACACATTTTCCCCCACAGTATCTTTATCTATTGTTCTCTATCTACCACAGTGCATTATCTCTATCTACAGTATCTCCTGTTAGTCAATAATGTGGCACCTTCAGCATGATATGATTAGCTGAGGGCTATAAAATATAGGAAAGCAATTGTCAGGCTTCCCTGTTGCCATAGCAACCATCAGCACTTCGCGCTCATGCTGAGGGGGTGTCAATGGCTGCAACTACGTAAAATGGCCATCATTCTTTGCTCCTCCCCTACACATTCCCTGTCCTTCACTCTGCTACACAAATACTTCTCTGGAGTGTTCCTCTACAGACACTGAACCACTACTGCCTCTCAAGGTCAGCTACTTAAGCCCCAAACCACAACCCTGGAGTGGAGATAAGGTGGGTATCCTCCCACTCGCTCTATGATTGTCCACATAAAACCCATTATACAAATTAGCTGTTAACCCCTCATCGCACTTAGTGTAGAGGAGGAAAATTGCTGGGTTTTATATAACTGATGCCAATAAGCATGGTGAAACATATCTCCCCTCCAGCACTTAACCAGTGACTTTGTCACACAACCAATTAGCATCTTTCTGCTGAAGCTTTGGTGGAAATGCATGTAGAAAAGCCGCGGAGACACCATCACGTGTTTCTCAACGCAAGCAATAAATAGCCAGGTCTTTCACCGGGAAGGAACAACCACGGGAAGGGCAGCATCCAAAAAGGAAAACCACCTAGGCCAAAACATGGTATCCATCCACAGACAGCTGTTTCGGGGTATTTGCCCCTCATCAGTGTGGAGTAGGAAACTGGCTATTAGGAGCAGTGCCTAGTAAAAGGACTATAAACATAAGGATGAATGACCTCGGGGAGATCAAAACATCCAACACCGCGGAGACACCATCACGTGTTTCTCAACGCAGTGATCTAGAACACTGCTCCCCATCCCCACGGCTTTTCTACATGCATTTGCATATTTCCCATAAGGGATGGGAGCAGTGTTCTTGATCGCTGCGCTGAGAAACACGTGATGGTGTCTCCGCGGTGTTGAATGTTTTGAAGCTTTAGTGCAGTTTGTGGCTTGGATCCCCTGAACCAATGTGGAGAGTGGGGCCTGAGATTGGAGTTTTACAGGCACTGATCATATTCCAGCACTAGTCCTGCTACTGTCCTGCAATTGAGGATCACAAATATCCAGCCCCAAACTACAATGAGCAAAGGCCATGGAAGCCCCTTTTGCCTCTTCTGCACTTATTTTTATTTTAACCCTTTCCTGAGAAAAACTCATATACAAACTTTGTTATTTTACTTAAAGTTCCTGGACCTTGACATTTTTATGACCATTTGAGCTGATTTGCCAATGTACGAAGGGCGTGGATTAAAGATTTCCCCTGACCCACTTCCTGTGGACTGAGAGCAATGAAACTTGGCACAGTTATTAGTCCTTCTCTAAATTGATGCCACCTAGGGACACAACTTCTCCCATCTCTTTAAGCAACTGTAAACACCTTGCATGTAGAAGTCGACAGGTTGCTCCAAAAGCCATGTATGAACATCAGTATAAATATATTGAAAAACTCTATCTTTATGAACCACCCAACTAACCTAATTCTCACCATTATTAACTTTTTTCACAACTTTTCAACTTAGAACACTGGAGCTAAAGTGCAGCAGGTGTATTTGTTTTAAAGGGAACCTGTCACCATAATTTTACACTCCAATATGTAGAAACGATGTTATAGAGCAGGGCGGGCTAAGCAGATTGATATATACGGTAGTTTTGTAAGAAAAGATCCAGTATAACTTGTGTATTAGTTATTTAATTCTCTGCAGTTTCTGGGATTTTCAGTCCACTGGGCGGTCATATCAGTGACTGAAAGCTGACTCTGTATGTACACTGATGCAAAGTAGGACAGCCCAGTGGACTGAAGATCCCAGAAAGAGCAGAAGATTAAATGATGAAATCACAGGTTATAGTGGATTTTTTCACACAAAACTATTATCAATCTGCTCCACTTCCTGCTCTTGGTGACAAGCTCCCTTTTAGCCTACTTCAGATTTGTCAGCAGGTTGTGCGTCCTGTCGATTATTCCAGCACATTTTACACAAAGGATAGTTTATTTAATATATGAAAGAACATTTAAAAAAGTGGAAAAAAATATAAAGGTACACCAATAATATCTAATTCTAAAGATCTAGGTTTATACAGCATTTAGGAGTTCATTCTTACACAGTGAATTTATTTTGTAACTTTTTTCTGGTTTTCGACAAAGGGGGATTATTGTAAGATAAGTGCAGAGAAATATACATTTTTGGGCAATCAAAGGTTGTGGTTAAACAAATGCTACCTGGATCTAAGATGTTTTATATTGTTACAGTGTATTAGACCAGTGATGCCCATGATTGTGTCAACTGCACCGATTCAACCTGTATCCGACATTCAGATGACAACAGATGCAATTTTTCTTCAGTTAGATCAAAAGATTCCCAGGATAAATATCATTGATAAATCGAATTCAACAAGTTCAAAAAATAGCAAAGTCTACTTAAAGAATCCAAAAGACACTTATTGTGTTGGAGACCATTTGACTGTCCAGGTGGATATGTTTGATTACTTGGGGAAGAAGAAAACTTATGGAGGAGACTTTTTAAGAGCACGAATATCAACACCAGAGATTGAAGCAGGATCTTCAGGAAGGATTGAGGATTTTAATAATGGCACTTATCATGTCCATTTCATATTATTCTGGGAAGGTAAAGTTAACATTGAAGTGCTTCTAATGCATCCAAGTGAAGGGGCAGCAGCCTTGTGGACTTATAGAAATAAATGGCACGGCTATGTGGACCATTCCGGCAAGTATACAAGCCTGCAGGGGCAGAGTGAAGTCGAATGTGGATTTCACCTGGGCAAAAATCAAGAACTTTGTGAGTATAAAGATACACGAGATGAAGAATACTTCTATTGTATCAAATCTGAGAATTTTAGTTGTGACTCTCTCAATGAAGTGAGAAGTCAGTGGAGAAAAGACAAAACACTACTTACTACAATTGAGAAGAGCCTATTTGACAAGTAAGTTTATTTCTTTAAAGAAAATGATATTGACTTTGCTCATATACAGTATTTAAAGTAAATTCTTGAAAATTTGAGTTAACATCACCTTTAAGTTTGGGATTGTAATTTATTTTATTATATAAAAAACGCATATATAAATACATATCCTGTACCTGTACACTTCTCAGTAGAATATTTATATCCGAATGCCCACATGCCATATAATCTTTCCATACTTTGCCCAGACATTACTGTTAATTTTTGCACAAATAATACTTTTATGCAGTCTTATCTAATTACTACATAGCACCTACATTACATTACCATTTAGTACCAACATAATAGTAAATTAAAGCTAAAATAATAATATAATTGTGTGGATTTTCACCTCACTGCGCTGCTCATTGGTAGTGTTTGTCGCATACAGGATGGGATTAAAAGGGGGGATCAAGGGCTCGTATCCTGGGACCTACACAATCAAACAAGTAGGGGCTTTCCTATTTTTACCATTATGAGTGGGTAGCTATGTCTATATTGTCGTATGCCGTAATTATTTGGATTATGTCTCAATACTGTTGAGCAATATTCAATATGTCAATTTGGATGTTATATGATTATGCCGTGTGATCTGGGCAATGTATACTCTATTGCTTGGCTATAGTAACGTATGTATTGCAAATTTTATTGTACACAGTATGGAGCATTATTTGGGTACTTTGGTAGATCATCTCACTCAGCTTCTTCAAAGAAGTATTCACAGGAACACTTTCCATTTAAGTTTTCAACTGCTTTATTAAAAACACACTGCATAAACAATACAAAGTTAACTAAATAAACATAACATAATAGTAAAAACAAAATAACATACAGTACAGTCTGTTTGGCTGCAGGGATCTGCCTGCTCAGGAAAAACATGGTTCAGTTCTCTTTAACACGAGCAGAGCTTTGAAGATCTCGTCTCCAGACACACCGAAAACTGAATGAATCATGGGGTCAAGATAAGGTAAACATCCTCCCACTCACTCTTCAGATGTTCATAAAACCCATCCATTAATATGGCCACTTAAGCCTTCTCAGCACTTTGTATGCTGGAGCATTTTTCCTGGTTCATATCACTGAGGTTAACATCATGCATGAGTGAAACATATCTCCCCACCAGTATTTTACCAGTGGATTTCTCACATATCCCCTCTTCTGCCCAAAGCCAGAGTTTTGGCATCTTCAGTTACTAAACAGGTAAGTCTAGACAGGACATCTGCGATACAGTGTATTTTCCCAGGCCTATGCTCCACATTGAGGCTGAAGTCCTGGAGTACTACAAATTACGTAGTCACCCAGGCATTCCCCTCCTTCTTTCTCTCATACATATAAGGGGCATATGGTCCGACACTAGCCTGAACCTTCTACTTAGCAGGTATTACCTCAGAGTGTCAATTGCCCATTTTATGGCCAAGCATTCTTTCTCCATGATAGCATAATTCTTTTCTCAGGAGGACAGTTTCCTGCTTAGGTACAGGATTGGATGTTCCTCACCATTTATTTCCTGGAGAAACACAGCTCCAAACCTGACTTCTGAGGCATCTGTCTGGACCATGAATTCCTTATTGAATTCAGGTGTGACCAAGACTGGCTGTTTACACAGGGTGAGCTTCAACTCTTGGAGCGCCATATCCACTTCGGAAATCTACTTGGCCATCAACATCTTTGTCCCTTTAAAGAGGTCAGTCAGGGGTGCATCTATCATGGCACAATTCAGGATAAACTGCCGATAGTATTCCACAATTCCCAGAAATGACCTAATCTGTTTCATCGAGATAAGTTGTGGCCAATTTTGGATCAACTTTACTTTGTTCACTTGCAGCTTAATTTCTCCCCTCCCGACGACATAGCCTAAGCATTTGACCTCCTCCTTCCCCAGGGCACACTTTTTTCTTCCTCAATGTATCCAGTACCGCTTGGACTTTTGGCAGATCACTTTCCCAATCCGGACTGAAGATCACAATATTGTGCTGGTAAGCTGTGGCATACGTCTTGTGAGGGGCTAGGAATTGGTCCATGGCTGTAGCTTCCTGCAGCCCAAAAGGCATTCTTGTGTATTGGAAGCAACCATCAGATGTAGAGAAGACCGTCTTCTCCTTGGCACTTTGGGACAAGAGAATTTATCAGTACCCTTTTGTTAGGTCAATGATGGTGTTGTATCTGGCCAACCCTAGACTTTCAAGGAGTTCATGGACCCAAGGCACTGAATATGCATCGAACTTTGACACCTCATTCAGCTTGCTATAATAATTACAAAAGCACCATTCTCCATTGGGCTTCGGCACACAGACAATTGGACGAGTCACTCTTTGACTCCTCGATGATGCCCAGGCTCAACATTCTCCTCATGTCCTTTCAAAATCACCTCTCTGCGGGCTTTGGGAATGCATTACGGTTCTAGGTTAACTTGCATATGCAGATACAGTCATGATTTCATGCTCCTGCGTGCATCCTGGCATCTCTGAAAACAAGTCTCAGCTTTGCTAGAGCAGTTCTCAGCACTGTTATATCTGGGCCAGTGACAATGTCTCTGCCACTGTGTCATCCTTGACCTTGGCTTCAAAATTGGCCCCAGGCAAGTAGCTTCCACCAACTTCCTGTCTCGCAATGGTTTAAGCAGGTTGAAGGGGTACGCCTGGTACAGTTTTCTTCTGCCTGGTCGGTGGATCTTGTATTTGATGTCACCCAGCTTTTCGGCCACTTCGTATGTCCCTTGCCACCTCTCCAGAGATTTACTTTCAATAGTGGGAATCGGCACTAATACCCAATCTCCAGGGCTTAACTGTCTCAGCCTCACCAACCTGTTACAGACTCTTGCCTTGGCCTCTTGTGCCTGAAGGATGTTCTCGCTCACAATCGGCATCACCTTCAAAGTCCTTTTATGCATCTGGGCCACATGCTCGATGATGCTCTGGTGGGGTGTAATCTCTGCTGCACAGGTTTCCTTTGCAATATCCAGAAGTTCACAAGAGTTCCGGCCATGCAACAGCTCGATGTACAAAACCCCGTGAAGGCTTGTGGAACTTCTCGAACAAAAATAGCAGAAACAAGAGTAAGCAATCCAAGTCTTGGCCATCCTTCTCCAAGACTTTCTTGAGCATTGACTTCAAGGTTTTGTTGAACCAGTCCACTAGTCTGTCATCTGCGGATGGTACACCAATGTCCTGAGTTGTGTAATGTGGAGCGCCTAACACAACTCCCTCATCACGTTTGACATGAAAGAATTTCCTTGGTGCATCAGGATCTCTTTTTTCTGGGCTGTCCAGGAAAATATATGGACTAGCTCTCAGGATATACTCCTTGCGGAGTTGTTTCTTTTTGGTACTGCCTGTAGGTACCGTGTTGCGTAGCCCATGATCACCAGGATTTATTGGTGATCTCTGGTGGACTTAACAAGAGGTTTGACAGGATGCATAGCAATACGGACAAATGAGACCTCTATAATGGGTAATGGCACTAGGGGACTACGGAAGTGAGATACTGGAGCAGTTAGCTGAAAACTGGGAACTGGGACAGAACCAGCAATAATTAACAATCTCTTGGTGACATCCAGACCAGTAAAACCTATGGAGAACCCTATCTTGGATTTTGTTTACTCCTAGATGCTTACCCAAGACATGAGAATGGGCCTGTGTGAACATTGTACTCCTATAGGGTCCTGGTACTAACAGCTGCTCTATTATTTCCCCCCTCAGTTTAGGAACTCTGTATAGCAATTCTTCATAAACTGCAAAGTATGGAAATCTGCTGTCAGCCCCTGATTCTTGAACAACCAGCTCTGTCTCCTTCCCCTACAAGTCCAAAACAAACAAGAGTTATTGCCTATGATAATGGGGTGCAAAAAATCCTGAACCACGCCAACCTTGTGGGATTCAGTACCTTGGGCTATTTCAATGCCCACTCTAGGCATTGGATAATTTTCAGCATCCCCGTGGAAGCAGCGGATGCCAACCCTCTTCCCAGGGATCAGCTGGAGAGGAATTGTTGCCCTTATGATGGTCACTAGAGTTGAGCGACCTTGACCTTTTTAGAGTCGAGCCGGGTTTCGCGAAACCCGACTATCTCAAAAGTCGGGTCGAGTGAAATCGGCCGATTATGACGTAAAGTCGGGATCGACCGAAACACGAAACCCAATGCAAGTCAATGGGGCAGCATAGTCGGCAGTGAGTGGGGGCCAGGAAAACACCTAGAGTGCCCATTTTAATGTCAAAACCATCCATTCTTCTTAATGAAGCTTGTCAAGCGTAATTTACCTTATAATAATTGGAAGGCATTTGAAATTGGCGTTCATTTGGCTAAAGTTGTGGTGGGTAGGGCTGGTTCAAGTAATTAGTGGGCCCAGGAAATCTGGACCACGTCACGGCAGTGGAGCAGGGAGAGGTAAGTATTTCAACTTTGCAAGTGCTGTGAACCTGAGCAAGCAGGGGGGGCCCACTCGTTGGCATTGGCACTGGCACAGGGCCCCTCAAAGTAAAGCGGTGTGTTTGCACGGCGGGGGCGCCTCCCACCGGCAGCAACACTTTTGCGTACTATGAGAGGCCCTGTGCCAGTGACGTCGCCAACTAGTATTCCTCCCCCCACCTGATGAAGGAACCTGCACTTTCATCTGCACCTTCCTGTTTGTCCCCGTGTAAGGTGGTATGGTATGCGGGAAGGGGGACCTGACTTTCAGCAGGGTCACAATCTTGCAGTGTAGCGTGCACGGGAAATGTTGCGTTATGGGTCAATGTACCAGCAGACTCATCTATCACTGGCTGGGCAATGGGCAGGATGAGGAGGAAACACAGATATAGGCCCAAAGAATAAAGTGGGCTAAATGCAGTTCAAAATTGGTAACACAGGACTAATCAGGGGGCATTGCAGTGGAGGACAACTGGAATGAGAGGCTGACACAGAGAGTAGGCCCAAATCAGTAAGTAGTCGAAATGCAGTTCAAAATTGGCAACCGTAGTAAACAGGCGGCACAGCTTTGTTCAGTGGAGGAGAACAGCAAGGAGTGGCAGACACCGATAGTAGGCCCCAACCCAACTAGTAGGCCAAATGCAGTCTAACATTAACAACTACTTAACGAGCGCCTGAAAACGGAATTTCAGGACAGGAAACCAGGAGAACAGCAAGGAGCGGCAGACACTGTTAGTAGGCCCCAAACCAACTAGTACACCAAATGCAGTTTTTCCATTTAACCACAATTTAACGAGAGCCTGAAGATAGAAGCTCAGGAAAGGCAACCTGGAGAACACCTTGGAGTGGAACACACCATCTCTCTCCACCCCATACCCATTTTGTAGGCCTAATGCAGTGTACTTTTCTCCAACTACTAAACGAGAGTCGGAAGACCGAAGCAATGGCAAGGCAACCTGGGGAACACCTTGGAGTGTAACACACCATCTCTCTCCACCCGATACCCATTTTGTAGGCCTAATGCAGTGTAGTTTTCTACAACTACTAAACGAGAGTCGGAAGATCGAAGCAATGGCGAGGAAACCTGGAGAACACCTTGGAGTGTAACACACCATCTCTCTCCACCCCATACCCATTTTGTAGGCCTAATGCTGTGTAGTTTTCTACAACTACTAAACGAGAGTCGGAAGATCGAAGCAATGGCGAGGAAACCTGGAGAACACCTTGGAGTGTAACACACCATCTCTCTCCACCCCATACCCATTTTGTAGGCCTAATGCTGTGTAGTTTTCTACAACTACTAAACGAGAGTCGGAAGACCGAAGCAATGGCAAGGCAACCTGGGGAACACCTTGGAGTGTAACACACCATCTCTCTCCACCCGATACCCATTTTGTAGGCCTAATGCAGTGTAGTTTTCTACAACTACTAAACGAGAGTCGGAAGATCGAAGCAATGGCGAGGAAACCTGGAGAACACCTTGGAGTGTAACACACCATCTCTCTCCACCCCATACCCATTTTGTAGGCCTAATGCAGCCTACTTTCCGACAACTACTAAACGAGAGCATGAAGATCGAAGCTCAGGAAAGGCAACCTGGGGAACACCTTGGAGTGTAACACACCCTCTCTCTACACCACGGAAGGGCTGATTCTTAGGAAGGAAGGCTGTCGGAAAGAAGCAGGGCGCGTCCGAGGGTGATTATATTCTTATTAGGTATATACTCACCCTCGGACGCGCCCTGCTTCTTTATTTGTAATGAATGTTTATTTGCAATGTGGTTTTGACTTACTCTATTTTTTTGGTAAATAATGATTTTATTATTTTCATTGTTTTGCATCTTCTTGGCAATAATATAAAGAAGACGCGACAGGACAACACTCGGTGGATGCCATATCTGTGTTTTAAATTGAAAAAAACTTTCAGTTAACTACTTGCAGGAGAAAGTTATTGTAGCTGGTGGCCATTTTTAGTACTGTACCAGATTTTTGTTGTATGTGTTTGTTTTTAATGTTAAAATGTCTGCATTTGATATCTCTCCAGTATTTTCTTTTTTATAAGCAAAATACTTATTTTTATATTTTCTGATGTTGGTTCAAGGGGTACACGGGCAGCAGTAGACAGGTCAGTGGAGACCTAGTGGAAGGAGGGACTGCAGACAGGCTTCGAAGCCCTAAAATAATAAATTGGGCTGGCTGTAGGCAATTTAAAATTGGTTCCAGGGGAACCCGGGCAGCAGTAGACAGGTCAGTGGAGGCCTAGTGGAAGGAGGGACCGCAGACAGGCTTCGAAGCCCTAACATAATAAATTGGGCGGGCTGTAGGCAATTTAAAATTGGTTCCAGGGGAACCCGGGCAGCAGTAGACAGGTCAGTGGAGGCCTAGTGGAAGGAGGGACCGCAGACAGGCTTCGAAGCCCTAACATAATAAATTGGGCTGGCTGTAGGCAATTTAAAATTGGAAGACACAAAAGAGAATAGTAAAACCAAAAACACTCAGTTTGAAAAAATGTTGCAGTAATCCGCAAGTGCTAGTAAAAGATGTAAAAAACAGGGTATTTGGTTGATACGTTTTTTGCAAAAAATGTATACTAAGATGCTCTACCAATCTTCACGGTATACCCTTATCAGAGCTTGGTGGTGTGTGAACATGATCATACAGACTTGTTCACTGTGCAAGTAGCCCATGTGTTCCTGTTTCCACAATTTAAAATTGGTTGCAGGGGAACCCGGGCAGCAGTAGACAGGTCAGTGGAGGCCTAGTGGAAGGAGGGACCGCAGACAGGCTTCGAAGCCCTAACATAATAAATTGGGCGGGCTGTAGGCAATTTAAAATTGGTTCCAGGGGAACCCGGGCAGCAGTAGACAGGTCAGTGGAGGCCTAGTGGAAGGAGGGACCGTAGACAGGCTTCGAAGCCCTAACATAATAAATTGGCCTGGCTGTAGGCAATTTAAAATTGGTTCCAGGGGAACCCGGGCAGCAGTAGACAGGTCAGTGGAGGCCTAGTGGAAGGAGGGACCGCAGACAGGCTTCGAAGCCCTAACATAATAAATTGGCCTGGCTGTAGGCAATTTAAAATTGGTTCCAGGGGAACCCGGGCAGCAGTAGACAGGTCAGTGGAGGCCTAGTGGAAGGAGGGACCGCAGACAGGCTTCGAAGCCCTAACATAATAAATTGGGCGGGCTGTAGGCAATTTAAAATTGGTTCCAGGGGAACCCGGGCAGCAGTAGACAGGTCAGTGGAGGCCTAGTGGAAGGAGGGACCGCAGACAGGCTTCGAAGCCCTAACATAATAAATTGGGCTGGCTGTAGGCAATTTAAAATTGGTTCCAGGGGAACCCGGGCAGCAGTAGACAGGTCAGTGGAGGCCTAGTGGAAGGAGGGACCGCAGACAGGCTTCGAAGCCCTAACATAATAAATTGGGCGGGCTGTAGGCAATTTAAAATTGGTTCCAGGGGAACCCGGGCAGTAGTAGACAGGTCAGTGGAGGCCTAGTGGAAGGAGGGACCGCAGACAGGCTTCGAAGGCCTAACATAAGAAAAATGTCAATACAATGGTATTGACAGTGCCAGGCATTGAAGGATGTCAGCACATAGACTAAACATTGGTGGAGCTGTGAGAGAAAATTTTGCAAGTGGTAGAGCACTGTTTGACCTGGGGGGGGGGACTGTCTTGTGGCCGGCGGTACAGGCCCAGGGCCCCTCATATTACAACGGTGTGTCTGACGTTGGGTGCGCACCACCACCGCCAGAGACACTTTATTGTACTATGAGGGACCTAGTGGCAGTGCCGTCGACCAAAAGCGGGCACACCCACCTCTTCAGACAAACAGTACTCTCACGGGTGCTGGCGCCAAGTGGCGATACCACGGCCCCGTGTGGGGACTTTGGCCATTTAGGGAGGTGTTAACATGTCGGATGCTGGACAATCAGGTGCTGCAAATTACGAGATTGGAAAAGTCGTTCAGAATAGTCCACAGGCAAGACCTTTACATAGGAAAGCTAGGTGTCAGCCGGGCAAGGTGGGGCAAAAGATTTCGAAATCCAGTTGTGGTTCATTTTAATGAAGGTTAGATCATCTACATTTTGGGTAGCCAGACGAGTCCTTTTTTCTGTTAGTATTGAACCTGCAGCACTGAATACTCTTTCTGATAGGACACTAGCTGCCGGGCAAGCAAGCTCCTGCAATGCATATTCTGCCAATTCTGGCCAGGTGTCTAATTTTGATGCCCAGTAATCAAATGGGAATGACGGTTGAGGGAGAACGTCGATAAGGGATGAAAAATAGTTAGTAACCATACTGGACAAATGTTGTCTCCTGTCACTTTGAATTGATGCTGCAGTACCTGTCCTGTCTGCGGTCATAGCAAAATCACTCCACAACCTGGTCAGAAAACCCCTCTGGCCAACGACACTTCTGATTTCTGCCCCTCTAACACCTCTGGTCTGCTGGCCCCTGCAGCTCGTGTTAGAACGATCACGGGCGCTGTGTGCAGGGAATGCCAGAAGCAAACGGTCAACAAGAGTTGATTGTTTGGTTGCTAATATTAGTTCCAAGTTCTCATGTGGCATTATATTTTGCAATTTGCCTTTATAGCGAGGATCAAGGAGGCAGGCCAACCAGTAATCGTCATCGTTCATCATTTTTGTTATGCGTGTGTCCCTTTTGAGGATACGTAAGGCATAATCCGCCATGTGGGCCAAAGTTCCAGTTCTCAAATCTGTGGTTGTGCTTGGTTGAGGGGCAGTTTCAGGCAAATCCACGTCACTTGTGTCCCTCCAAAAACCAGAACCCGGCCTTGCCACGCCAACAATTTCCACTGGCCCCGGAAAAGCTTCCTCATTAAAAATATAATCATCCCCATCATCCTCCTCGTCCTCCTCCTCCTCTTCGCCTGCTACCTCGTCCTGTACACTGCCCTGGCCAGACAATGGCTGACTGTCATCAAGGCTTTCCTCTTCCTCAGCTGCAGACGCCTGATCCTTTATGTGCGTCAAACTTTGCATCAGCAGACGCATTAGGGGATGCTCATGCTTATTATGGCGTTGTCTGCACTAACCAGCCGTGTGAATTCCTCAAAACACTGAAGGACTTGACACATGTCTTGAATCTTCGACCACTGCACACCTGACAACTCCATGTCTGCCATCCTACTGCCTGCCCGTGTATGTGTATCCTCCCACAAAAACATAACAGCCCGCCTCTGTTCACACAGTCTCTGAAGCATGTGCAGTGTTAAGTTCCACCATGTTGCAACGTCTATGATTAGGCGATGCTGGGGAAGGTTCAAAGAACGCTGATAGGTCTGCATACGGCTGGAGTGTACGGGCGAACGGCGGATATGTGAGCAAAGTCCACGCACTTTGAGGAGCAGGTCGGATAACCCCGGATAACTTTTCAGGAAGCACTGCACCACCAGGTTTAAGGTGTGAGCCAGGCAAGGAATGTGTTTCAGTTGGGAAATGGAGATGGCAGCCATGAAATTCCTTCCGTTATCACTCACTACCTTGCCTGCCTCAAGATCTACAGTGCCCAGCCACGACTGCGTTTCTTTCTGCAAGAACTCGGACAGAACTTCAGCGGTGTGTCTGTTGTCGCCCAAACACTTCATAGCCAATACAGCCTGCTGACGTTTGCCAGTAGCTGCCCCATAATGGGAGACCTGGTGTGCAACAGTGGCAGCTGCGGATGGAGTGGTTGTGCGACTGCGGTCTGTGGACGAGGTCTCGCTTCTGCAGGAGGACGAGGAGGAGGAGGAGGGGGTGCGAATGGCTACAGCCAACTGTTTCCTAGACCGTGGGCTAGGCAGAACTGTCCCAAACTTGCTGTCCCCTGTGGACCCTGCATCCACCACATTTACCCAGTGTGCCGTGATGGACACGTAACGTCTCTGGCCATGCCTACTGGTCCATGCATCTGTTGTCAGGTGCACCTTTGTGCTCACAGATTGCCTGAGTGCATGGACGATGCGCTCTTTAACATGCTGGTGGAGGGCTGGGATGGCTTTTCTCGAAAAGAAGTGTCGACTGGGTAGCTCGTACCGTGGTACAGCGTAGTCCATCAGGGCTTTGAAAGCTTCGCTTTCAACTAACCGGTAGGGCATCATCTCTAACGAGATTAGTCTAGCTATGTGGGCGTTCAAACCCTGTGTACGCGGATGCGAGGCTAAGTACTTCCTTTTTCTAACCATAGTCTCATGTAGGGTGAGCTGGACTGGAGAGCTGGAGATCGTGGAACTAGCGGGGGTGCCGGTGGACATGGCAGACTGAGAGACGGTGGGAGATGGTATTGTTGCCGCCGGTGCCCTAGATGCAGTGTTTCCTACTACGAAACTGGTGATTCCCTGACCCTGACTTCTTTGGCCTGGTAAAGAAACCTGCACAGATACTGCAGGTGGTGCAGAAAATGGTGGCCCTACACTGCCGGAAGGGATGTTGCGTTGATGACTAGCTTCATTGGCCGAGGGTGCTACAACCTTAAGGGACGTTTGGTAGTTAGTCCAAGCTTGCAAATGCATGGTGGTTAAATGTCTATGCATGCAACTTGTATTGAGACTTTTCAGATTCTGCCCTCTGCTTAAGGTAGTTGAACATTTTTGACAGATGACTTTGCGCTGATCAATTGGATGTTGTTTAAAAAAATGCCAGACTGCACTCTTTCTAGCATCGGATACCTTTTCAGGCATAGCAGACTGAGCTTTAACCGGATGGCCACGCTGTCCTCCAACAGGTTTTGACTTTGCCACGCGTTTTGGGCAAGATACGGGCCCGGCAGATGGAACCTGTTGCGATGTTGATGCCTGCTGCGGCCCCTCCTCCTCCGCTTCAGAACTGCTGCCGCCTGCACCCTGTTCCCCCAATGGCTGCCAATCGGGGTCAAGAACTGGGTCATCTATTACCTCTTCTTGTAGCTCGTGTGCAACTTCATCTGTGTCACCTTGTCGGTCGGTGGTATAGCGTTCGTGATGGGGCAACATAGTCTTATCAGGGTCTGATTCTTGATCAGCACCCTGCGAGGGCAATGTTGTGGTCTGAGTCAAAGGACCAGCATAGTAGTCTGGCTGTGGCTGTGCATCAGTGCACTCCATGTCAGATTCAACTTGTAATGGGCATGGACTGTTAACTGCTTCACTTTCTGAGCCAGGGACGGTATGTGTAAAGAGCTCCATGGAGTAACCCGTTGTGTCGCCTGCTGCATTCTTCTCTGTTGTTATTTTTGCTGAAGAGGACAAGGAAGCGACTTGTCCCTGACCGTGAACATCCACTAACGACGCGCTGCTTTTACTTTTACCAGTTTCACGAGAGGAGGCAAAAGAGCTAGAGGCTGAGTCAGCAAGATAAGCCAAAACTTGCTCTTGCTGCTCCGGCTTTAAAAGCGGTTTTCCTACTCCCAGAAAAGGGAGCGTTCGAGGCCTTGTGTAGCCAGACGACGAACCTGGCTCCACAGCTCCAGACTTAGGTGCAATATTTTTTTTCCCACGACCACCTGATGCTCCACCACTACCACTACCCTCATTACCAGCTGACAATGAACGCCCCCGGCCACGACCTCTTCCACCAGACTTCCTCATTGTTTTAAAAACGTTACCAAACTAACGGTATTTGTTGCAGTCACACAACTTACACGGTGAGCTATAACTTCAGTATGATTTAGCTACCCCTTTACAGGTGGGTGAGACCACAACGAAAATCAGGCACAATGTTACACACTCTGTTGTTGGTGGCAACAAATGAGATGCCACACACGCAGGACTGTCACTGAAGCGCAAATGTAAATATTAATCTCCCACTGATTTGTGTTTTTTTTTTTAAAAAGGAGACTTTAGAAAAAAAAAAATGATTTTTTAAGGAAGAATTTATAAACCAAATAAAATGAAATGATTTTTTCAGGGAGAATTTAGAAAACAAATAAAACATAAAATAGCCTTTCTAGGGCCCAGTGAGTGAGAGAGGACGCACACAGGAGTCAGGAGTGGCACACAAGCCCAGAGGCCAATATTTATCTCCCACTGATTGATTTAGTGATTTTTCAGGTAGATTTTGGAACCCAAATCAAGCAAAAAAATTAATAGGCTTTCTATGGCCCACAATTGGAGAGAGAGAGATGGCACACCCAGGAGTCAAGACTGGCACACAAGCAGAAAGGGCAATATTAATCTCCCACTGATTTGATTTTTTTTTTTTTTTTTTTCAGGGAGACTTTAGAAAAAAAAATTAAAAAAAATGAATTTTTCAGGAAGAATTTAGAAACAAAATAAAATAAAATGATTGTTTCAGGGAGAATTTAGAAAACAAATGAAAAAAAAATAGGCTTTCTAGGGCCCACTGAGTGAGAGAGGACGCACACAGGAGTCAGGAGTGGCACACAAGCCCAGAGGCCAATATTTATCTCCCACTGATTGATTTAGTGATTTTTTCAGGTAGATTTTGGAACCCAAATCAAGCAAAAAAATTAATAGGCTTTCTATGGCCCACAATTGGAGAGAGAGAGATGGCACACCCAGGAGTCAAGACTGGCACACAAGCAGAAAGGGCAATATTAATCTCCCACTGATTTGATTTTTTTTTTTTTTTTCAGGGAGACTTTAGAAAAAAAAATACAAAAAAAAATGATTTTTTTTCAGGAATAATTTAGAAACCAAATAAAATAAAATGATTTTTTCAGGGAGAATTTAGAAAACAAATAAAACAAAAAATAGGCTTTCTAGGGCCCACTGAGTGAAAGAGGACGCACACAGGAGTCAGGAGTCGCACACAAGCCCAGAGGCCAATATTTATCTCCCACTGATTGATTAAGTGATTTTTTCAGGTAGATTTTGGAACCCAAATCAAGCAAAAAAATTAATAGGCTTTCTATGGCCCACAATTGGAGAGAGAGAGATGGCACACCCAGGAGTCAAGACTGGCACACAAGCAGAAAGGGCAATATTAATCTCCCACTGATTTGTTTTTGTTTTGTTTTTTCAGGGAGACTTTAGAAAAAAAAAATACAAAAAAATGATTTTTTTCAGGAATAATTTAGAAACCAAATAAAATAAAATGATTTTTTCAGGGAGAATTTAGAAAACAAATAAAACAAAAAATAGGCTTTCTAGGGCCCACTGAGTGAGAGAGGACGCACACAGGAGTCAGGAGTGGCACACAAGCCCAGAGGCCAATATTTATCTCCCACTGATTGATTTAGTGATTTTTTCAGGTAGATTTTGGAACCCAAATCAAGCAAAAAAATTAATAGGCTTTCTATGGCCCACAATTGGAGAGAGAGAGATGGCACACCCAGGAGTCAAGACTGGCACACAAGCAGAAAGGGCAATATTAATCTCCCACTGATTTGTTTTGTTTTTTTTTTTTCAGGGAGACTTTAGAAAAAAAAAATACAAAAAAAATGATTTTTTTCAGGAATAATTTAGAAACCAAATAAAATAAAATGATTTTTTCAGGGAGAATTTAGAAAACAAATAAAACAAAAAATAGGCTTTCTAGGGCCCACTGAGTGAGAGAGGACGCACACAGGAGTCAGGAGTGGCACACAAGCCCAGAGGCCAATATTTATCTCCCACTGATTGATTTATTGATTTTTTCAGGTAGAATTTAGAACCCAAATCAACCAAAAAAATAAATAGGCTTTCTATGGCCCACTATTTGTGAGAGAGATGGCACGCTTAGGACTGGCACACAAGCCCAAAGGCCAATATTAATCTCCCACTGATTGATTTATTGATTTTTTCAGGTAGATTTTGGAACCCAAATCAAGCAAAAAAATAAATAGGCTTTCTATGGCCCACTGAGAGATGGCACACACAGGAGTAAGGAGTGGCACACAAGCCCTGAGGCCAATATTTTTCTCCCACTGATTGATGTAGTGATTTTTTCAGGTAGATTTTAGAACCCAAATCAAGCAAAAAAATAAATAGGCTTTCTATGGCCCACTGAGTGAGAGATGACACAGACAGGGATGGCACTCTAGCAGAAATGCCAATCTTAATCTCCCACAAAAAAAAAAAAAAAATGTCCTTCAATTACTATCTCCCTGCAGTAATCTCAGCCAGGTATGGCAGGCAGCAATAAGGAGTGGACTGATGCACAAATTAAATAAAAAGTGTGGACAAACAAATAAGATAGCTGTGCAGAAAGGAAGGAACAAGAGGATTTGTGCTTTGAAAAAAGCAGTTGGTTTGCACAGCGGCGTACACACAGCAATGCAGCTATCAGGGAGCCTTCTAGGGCAGCCCAATGAGCTACAGCGCTGAGGGGAAAAAAAAAAAAAATGTAGCTTCCACTGTCCCTGCACACCGAAGGTGGTGTTGGGCAGTGGAAATCGCTACAGCACAAGCGGTTTGGTGGTTAATGGACCCTGCCTAACGCTATCCCTGCTTCTGACGAAGCGGCAGCAACCTCTCCCTAAGCTCAGATCAGCAGCAGTAACATGGCGGTCGGCGGGAACTCCCCTTTATAGCCCCTGTGACGCCGCAGACAGCAAGCCAATCACTGCAATGCCCTTCTCTAAGATGGTGGGGACCAGGACCTATGTCATCACGCTGCCGACACTCTGCGAATACCTTCACTGGCTGAGAAATGGCGCTTTTCGCGTCATTGAAACGCGACTTTGGCGCGAAAGTCGCGTACCGCATGGCCGACCCCGCACAGGGGTCGGATCGGGTTTCATGAAACCCGACTTTGTCAAAAGTCGGCGACTTTTGAAAATGTTCGACCCGTTTCGCTCAACCCTAATGGTCACTAATATCCCTGAGTCTAGCAGTCCATTCACTTTCATACCATTCACCTTCATGGGACAAGCTTGTGGCCCCTCGCTGGGTAAACAATTTACACTGCAAGCCAAATACACATAGTATGAACACTGGGGTCCCAGGCTACAGTCCATCTGCTCCGTGGTCAAGGGAGAATGGGTGACTATATGGCCTGAACTGTTAAATTTTCAGCATACAATATCGCCAACAGGGACCCACGGCATTACTTCCCCTACCCCTTTTGACCTTGGACATCCCACACCCTTTTGGGCCTTCACCCCCTGTTGGGACTGCCAATATGAAGTGGATTTTCTCTCCAAAGAACCATTGACCCCCTGATACCTTTCAACCAGTCCAACCAGGTCATCAGATCACCCTGGGCAACACAAGTCCGCATTGACCTCGGAAGGAAGTGCACAAACTGGTCCATCACCACCTGATCTACCATCTGTGCAGGGGTAGAAGATTTTGACCACACCTATTTTGGGACCAGGTGCAGCAGATAAAACATTTGGGAGCGAGGGGGGTTGTCTTGATGATACACCCAGTGGTGAACCCATTGTGCCCTGACAGTCATTATCACCCCCAAGAGTGACAAAATTTCCGTTTTTAGTGTCACATATTTTTGTTGTCTTGTAAGGCTAAGTCATAGTAGGCTTTCTGGGGCTCCCCCCATCAGTATGGCACCAGCACTTACACCCATTGCTCTGGAGTTTCTCCTTCTCGGCCATCCTTTCAAACATGTTCACAAAGGCATCTATGTCAAAGGAGATTCTTACAGATCTGGGGACTCCTTTTATGTCCAAGGTGACAAGGGAGCTATATAAGCTGCTCGAAACAGTTGTGCACATCAGAGTACCACCCACAGGCCAATGGGATGGTCGAGAGATTTAATAAGATCCTTAAATCAATACTAAAAAAGTATATATAACTGCCTGATTTGATGTTCGCTGTCTGTGAGGTACCACAGGCTTCCATGGACTTCTTCCCTTTGAGCTATTGTACGGCAGGCATCCTAGGGGGTTGCTGGACATGGCCAAAGAGACGTGGGAACAGGAGCCAACTCCACATAAGAGTGTCATTGAGCACATGGCAAGTATGCAGGACCAGATTGCGGCAGTCATGCTCATAGTAAAAGAGCACCTAATGGATGTCCTAGCAGCACAGAGTCGCACATATAATAAAAGAGCGACAGTCAGGTCCTTTAAAGAAGGGGATCAGGTGTTAGTGCTAGTGCCCACAGCAGAGAGTAAACTCATGGCCAAGTGGCAAGGGCCATATGAGGTAAGGGAAAGATGGAGGAAGTGAATTACAGAGTGTACCAGCCCGGAAAGAGAAAACCGGAACAACTGTATCGTGTGAACCTGATAAAAGCCTGGAAAGACCAGGAGTGTTTGGTTACGGAGGCAACTCCGATTGTACCATCGGGGGAACCTTTTGTCTCTGACCAAGGATGTGGACGGGGATGAAGTTAAGATAAATGACACTCTCACAAAACAACAGAGAAGGGAGGCTCGGTTTTTGGTGCAGTGAAATATGAACTTCTCAGAACTGCCCGGCCAGACCTCGCTGATCCGACATGACATGGTCACCGAGCCTCAGGTTAAGGAATGGATGAAACTGTACTGAGTGCCAGAAGCCCGGAGACAAGCTATTGTGGCCGAAGTAAAGAAAATGATCCAGTTAGGAGTCATCAAGGTATCCTGAAGTGAGAGGGCTAGCCTCATTATACTAATTCTGAAGCCAGATGGGTCATTTTGATTTTGTAATCACTTCTGAAAATTGAATGAGGTGTCAAAAATTGACCTTTATCCAATGCCCTGGGTGGACGAGCTAACTGAGAGACTGGGGGAGGCCCAGTACTTCACCACGCTCGATCTTACCAAGGGGTACTGGCAGATGCCCCTGACAAAATCGGCAAACAAAGAGACCACCTTTATAACACCAAGGAGTCTCTATCTCTTTGTCATCTTGCTTTTTGAATTACATGAGGCTCCGGCTACATTTCAGAGGCTTATGGACATAGTGGTAGAGCCTCATCAGAAGTGTGCGTCATCATATTTAGATGATATCGTCATCTTTATTACCGATTGGCATACCCATCTTTCCCAGGTACAAGCAGTGTTGGATTCACTCAGAACCGTGGGGTTAACAGCGAACCCAAGAATGTGTACAATAGGACTCACAGAAGCCCGATACTTCGGGTATGTGATTGGCCGTGGAGTTATCAAACCCCAAATAAACAAAATTGAGGCCATTCAAAACTCGACCCGGCCTATAAGTACAAAAGAGGTGAGAGTGTTCTTCAGCATCATTGGGTACTACCACCGGTTTATACCTAATTTTGCTGGAAGATTGGCACCCCTAACTGATCTGTTAAAGGGTAAGAAGTAGGTTATGGTACGGTGAAACCCTCAAATGGAGGAAGCATTCCAGTCCATGAAGTATGCGTTGTGTGGATAGCCGGTCCTCATCAGCTCCGACTTCAGGAAAACCTTTGTCGTGCAAACAGATACCTCAGAGGTAGGCCTAGGAGTGGAACTGTCGCAAGAGGAGAACCGGGATGAACCTACTTGAGCAGTAAACTTACCCTGGCAGAGAGAAATTATAGCATAGTGGAAAAGGAGTGCTTGACGTTTAAGTGAGCCTTGAAGTCCCTACTCTACTATTTGCTCGGGTGACATTTTCGTATGATAACAGACCATTCACCCCTCGTCTGGATCAGTAACACGAAGGAAAGGAATGCTCAGGTCACCAGATGGTTCCTGTCCCCACAATATTTTAGTTTTTTCGGTGAAACATCGAGCGGGGAAGTCGCAGGGAAATGAGGATGCCCTGTCATGGGCTCCCTGTATGGTGACAAATGTTCAACCCCACAAGTATGAGGGGGATATGTGAGACAGTGACTGGAATTAAATGCGAGTGACAGTATATATCCCCCACGATGCACATAGAAGTGTATTGAGACCGCTGGGGTGCATTGCAGTCACTGACATAGCTGTGGTTGCAGTGCAGAATAAAAGTGAGTTTGGTCTTGGACAAGCTATTTGCCCAAGTCAGATATAAGAAAACCCGGCACAGGCTTTTATTTTTGGAGTGAAATATAGGATGGTAGTGGTGCGATTCACTCTCTCCAGCCGGGTCTTACAAGTAGCCCATGGCCACAGATATAATTTAAAAACCCTGCAGCAAAGGTTGGGTTTGTCAGTGTTGGTTTGCAAACTGCAGAGCAGGTGGCTCTACAACATCCGGTTTATATGTGCAGTCAACACAGAGCCAAGGGAAGTAAACGCCTGGTGCCCCCTCAGCGTGACACGATGGTGCAGTCGCCCATGGCAATCGGTCTCGGATATGGACTGTTTTGACTCCCCAGCTGTTATCCAAAGGATACCTTTTGCTTTTCATATGTGAGTTTATGGACAATAAAGATATTTTGCTTTGAACTTTACTGGGTCACTGCCTCATTACTGCACAATGTGATCACTGCCCCACTACACCTCCTTCATCCAGGCAATGCAGTACCTCTATATCAGTCACACGTGTTCCCTGGGATTGCTACATGCACTTCTAACACTAATCGTGGTAGATCAACTCACTCAGCTGCATCAAGAGGTATTCACAGGAGCACATTCCATTTAAGTTTTCAACTGCTTTATTAAAATTGTACTACATGAACCAGTGCAACGTTAAGTAAATAAACACAGCGCTGCTGGCGTAACAGGAAAAACAAAATAACTTACAGTACGGTCTGTTTGGCTGCTGGGATTCACCATCTCAGGGGAGAACACACAATTCAGTTCTCTATAACACAAGCACAGCTCTGGAGATCTTGTCTTCAGATACACCGAAAATTCAATGAGTCCAAAGGCTTCACATTTAACTTCTGGACCACACCCTGGGTTGGAGATGGGGAATAGCCAACCCAATCTTCATTTATTCACAAAAGCCCAGCCCTTAATATAATAATAATCTTTATTTTTATGTAGCGCTAACATATTCCGCAGCGCTTTACATTTTGCACACATTATCATCACTGTCCCCGATGGGGCTCACAATCTAAATTCCCTATCAGTATGTCTTTGGAATGTGGGAGGAAACCAGAGTACCCGGAGGAAACCCACACAAACACGGGGAGAACATACTGTACAAACTCTTTGCAGATGTTTTTCTTGGTGGGGTTTGAACCCAGGACTCCAGCGCTGCAAGGTTGAGGTGCTAACCACTGCGCCACCGTGCTGCCCATTATTGCAGATTAACCCCTTTCAGCACTTAGTATGCTGGAGCATTTTTCCAGGTTCATATCACTGAGGCTAACATCTTGAGTTGCGCATATCTCCCCACCAATCATTTACCAATGACCTTCTCACAGTACCTAAAGGGAATCTGTCAGTAGGATCAGATTATTTTTAATGGGATATTATTTGGCACATTGTTTTATTTATAAAGACAATGTATACCAATATTTAGATTTTGTATAGCACATTATTTGGGAGGCTGTGCTATTATTTTGATGACTGTATGTAGGAATAAAATAAGGGCAAAAACTGGCCACTTTTGACTTGGTGAAAGGTCTACTTTATATTGTATCACTTTCTATTCAGAAATTTTATATTATTTCCACCAACCCACCCTTCCAAAAAAATTAAATTAAATTAGGGTTGTGCACTTCCAACACCATCAGAGTCTTACACCTTGAGCTATTGAGCAGCATTTGGTGGCATGACAATTTATTTATGTATTATTTACATCTCTTTTAATATATTTTTTGCTTAGCCCCTTGCTGCCTCAGACTTTTTTTGTTATGATTGACATTCATTAAGATTAGGCTTATTAGTGTTTTTGATCCCCGCATTTTGGGACCTACAGTGGCTTATGAAAATATTCAGCCCCCTTGGCTTACATATTTTTTACATTACAACCTGAGTTTAAATATTTTTTTAATCAATTTGTTTGTGATATATCAGCGCTAAATAGTCTAAGTTGGTGAAGCTAAGTGACAAAAATATATGCAGAAATTCAATTTATTTGATAAAATAGATAAAAATTGTCATATGTTACGGGGTCCTTCTCCGGTATCACACAATCAACAGAGCTAGAGTATAGTAAACAATTCCAAGACCTTTATTTAGGCAAAAATATGAAAGGTCCATATATACGATCCACCACACAAAGGATAAAATTGTCCAGAACCCGAATGCAGTTCAGTAAGAGGATAAAAGTCCAAGAATCCAGCAGACAGAGGATAGCATAGTCCATATACTCTTCTTTCTCTCTGAGATGCTGTCTTCACATCATGGTTCCACCCAGGATCTGATCTGTGTCTCACCTCCCTGATATTTTAAGTCTCCCTCCTCATTCACAGGTCATGAGGGGGAAGGTCTCAGGGGCTCATTGTTTCAGCAAGCTTGGTCAACATGTAATTAGCATATTAGCTGTTGTGAGTTCTGTTTTTGGGCTCCCTCTGGTGGTTACTGATGGTACTGGGTGATTTGTGTTCTGCTGTCTCTGGTGTCCACCTGTTGTAAGGACTTGGACTGTATATCTGTTTCTAGTTGCTGTTTGCCCTCAGTTCAGTTACTTTTGCCCTTACCTAAGATGGAGTCATTGGCCTCACGGGGGCCATCTTGTTTCCTGTCAGATTTTCCATGTTCCTGTCTGTGGTGTATTTAAGGGAGCTCTGAATATATACTCATTGCTTGAGTATCTTGTTCCTGACTTGTGATCAAGCTGGAAGAACTGCTATCTTGCTGGTTTCTTCGTTACTTTGGGATACCCCATCTGTCTCCGGTTCTACATCTCTTCATTGCAAAGACTTGTTTCCCTGGATCTGCTCTGCACCCGTCTCTGCTGCTGGACTGCTCCCTGCTAGGAGGCCTAGCCTGGTCTCCAGGTCTCTGGATCTCACATACTTGGACTTCCACGGTCTGTACACGTGCTTACTGCCTATCCAGCTCTGTCTGCTACTAACCTGCTGTGTCATAGCTGTTTACCTGCATAGCATTATAAATATTCTTGAACTCTTAACCTATTGACTCTCGGCCTCTTTTCTGACACATGATACTGATCTCCACTGCACTTAGCACTAAGTTTATTACACCTGTTCTATTAGGATTTGGGAGTTTCCTATTTAACCGGGCTTTCTTGTCATTTCCCCGCCGGCTATCAAGGTTATCAGAGTGCTTTGTTACCTCAGCTTCTGGCTTCAGTAATCTTCAGGACAAGCTAAGTTTTGATTTTCTTGTTCCACGTTTTGCTTTATTTTTGTCTTGTCCAGCTTGCATATAATTGTCTCTTTGCTGCTGGTTGCTTTAGTGGGCTGTAATTGCTCCTCATGTTCCATGAGTTGGAACATGAGTTCAAGTAATTACAGGATGGTTTTTTGAAGGGTTTTTTGCTGACCGCGCAGTTTACTTTTGTATCCTCTGCTATCTAGTTTTAGCGGGCCTCATTTTGCTGAATCTGTTTTCATACTGTGTATGTGCCTTCCTCTCATTTCACCGTCATTATATGTGGGGGGCTGCTATTTCTGTGGGGTATTTCTCTGGAGGCAAGAGAGGTCTGTTGTTTCTTCTAATAGGGGAAGTTAGATCTTCGGCTGGTGCGAGACGTCTAGGATCAACGTAGGCACGTTCCCCGGCTATTGTTATTTGTGTGTTCAGGTTTAGGGTCGCGGTCAGCTCAGGTTCCATCACCCTAGAGCTCGTTGGTGCTTGTCCTTTTGTGATTCTCTGCCATTGGAATCATGACAATTAGCAAACAATACTGTGGGGGCTGATATCAGATGGCAGCAACAGCCATTCATCAATTAGCAAATAACTCCTTCCACAAGAGAACACCATGGAAATAAGTAAAATAGAAATATACACCAAAATGATACCCACATAGCATTTCACACCATCACAACCTCTCCCCCTCATAAGTGAGCCCGCTATGAGGTCTACTATGAGGTTTACACAGACCTCTGTCCTGCTCACTTTAGTCCACATTGCTCAAAAGTTTATAGTTCCTTGTACTGTGGCAGGGGTTGCAATAATCGTGAGCACTTGTCCATAAATTCCCGGGTCCTGGCTTTATGGTCATACCAGGCTTTTTGACTGGACTGGGCTGTTTGCTGATGTTCATTAGCAAAGGCAGTGTTGTAGCTGTTTTCGTTCTGACCAACGTCAGCTGACCGATCACCAGTGAGACCAAATTGTGGAGTTACGCCCGTCATTTTACAAGCACGCTTGGAGACAAAAAGACACCTCACACATACAGTGGGGCAAAAAAGTATTTAGTCAGTCAGCAATAGTGCAAGTTCCACCACTTAAAAAGATGAGAGGCGTCTGTAATTTACATCATAGGTAGACCTCAACTATGGGAGACAAACTGAGAAAAAAAAAATCCAGAAAATCACATTGTCTGTTTTTTTAACATTTTATTTGCATATTATGGTGGAAAATAAGTATTTGGTCAGAAACAAACAATCAAGATTTCTGGCTCTCACAGACCTGTAACTTCTTCTTTAAGAGTCTCCTCTTTCCTCCACTCATTACCTGTAGTAATGGAACCTGTTTAAACTTGTTATCAGTATAAAAAGACACCTGTGCACACCCTCAAACAGTCTGACTCCAAACTCCACTATGGTGAAGACCAAAGAGCTGTCAAAGGACACCAGAAACAAAATTGTAGCCCTGCACCATGCTGGGAAGACTGAATCTGCAATAGCCAACCAGCTTGGAGTGAAGAAATCAACAGTGGGAGCAATAATTAGAAAATGGAAGACATACAAGACCACTGACAATCTCCCTCGATCTGGGGCTCCACGCAAAATCCCACCCCGTGGGGTCAGAATGATCACAAGAACGGTGAGCAAAAATCCCAGAACCACGCGGGGGGACCTAGTGAATGAACTGCAGAGAGCTGGGACCAATGTAACAAGGCCTACCATAAGTAACACACTACGCCACCATGGACTCAGATCCTGCAGTGCCAGACGTGTCCCACTGCTTAAGCCAGTACATGTCCGGGCCCGTCTGAAGTTTGCTAGAGAGCATTTGGATGATCCAGAGGAGTTTTGGGAGAATGTCCTATGGTCTGATGAAACCAAACTGGAACTGTTTGGTAGAAACACAACTTGTCGTGTTTGGAGGAAAAAGAATACTGAGTTGCATCCATCAAACACCATACCTACTGTAAAGCATGGTGGTGGAAACATCATGCTTTGGGGCTGTTTCTCTGCAAAGGGGCCAGGACGACTGATCCGGGTACATGAAAGAATGAATGGGGCCATGTATCGTGAGATTTTGAGTGCAAACCTCCTTCCATCAGCAAGGGCATTGAAGATGAAACGTGGCTGGGTCTTTCAACATGACAATGATCCAAAGCACACCGCCAGGGCAACGAAGGAGTGGCTTCGTAAGAAGCATTTCAAGGTCCTGGAGTGGCCTAGCCAGTCTCCAGATCTCAACCCTATAGAAAACCTTTGGAGGGAGTTGAAAGTCCGTGTTGCCAAGTGAAAAGACAAAAACATCACTGCTCTAGAGGAGATCTGCATGGAGGAATGGGCCAACATACCAACAGTGTGTGGCAACCTTGTGAAGACTTACAGAAAACGTTTGACCTCTGTCATTGCCAACAAAGGATATATTACAAAGTATTGAGATGAAATTTTGTTTCTGACCAAATACTTATTTTCCACCATAATATGCAAATAAAATGTTAAAAAAACAGACAATGTGATTTTCTGGATTTTTTTTTCTCAGTTTGTCTCCCATAGTTGAGGTCTACCTATGATGTAAATTACAGATGCCTCTCATCTTTTTAAGTGGTGGAACTTGCACTATTGCTGACTGACTAAATACTTTTTTGCCCCACTGTATCCTGTGAGCAAGTCACTTTTATCTGATATGTCAAAAGACAAGGCAAAGTTATATACCATTTACAACAAATGCATTTCAATGGAAGTCATGTAGCCCCCACCATCGCCCAGGGTCATACTTTATTTACCACGCACTCAGAGCCTGTTATGGCTGAATATTGGGAACATACATGATAAGGAGTGGAAAGGAGACTAGCAGACTACGACAACAACAGATTCTAGAAATTCTAACAATTAAAGGCAAAAGGCAAACTATTAACCCTTCTATATCAGGCAGCTAGCTGGGCGAGACAGTCTCTGCACTCTAGAATGTAGAGAATGATGGGCGTTCCGGTATCTGCGATATCTCCCTCCAATTGTTCTTTCAGAAGAGTGAGAGGTCCACGGACCTTCTGCTCCCACAGAATGGCTTTGTAACTCCCCAATGTAATTTCCAAGGAGGCTATTTGCAGGAAATCCTCCCATAACTCCAATCAAACACACTTTTTCTCCAAAACAATAATCCAAACGTACCAAAACTCGCTGTATATATTTGCGGATGCCCCCCGCCAGGACAATGTACACGCACACATATATATTGTTAGGTATGAAGTTCCCACCGCTGCACAGGAGGAATCTCGAACCATGTCCGCTGTGGTCTCCCATTCTTCTCCAGTCACAGTAGAACCTGCTCAGCGGAGACGTCGGTTCCAGCATCTGGCTCAAGCTGATATTATGCGACGGGTTACTGCTGCCTTTCTAGGCTCTGCCTTTTTAACCAGTACTGATTAGCAGCAAGCAAGCCTTTCTGGGACTAAGTGCCGCTTTTCTCATACTGAGCATGCCCACGGGACGATCTCCCATTGGAGGTCGGGGATCACATGTTCAGGTCCTGTTGTGGTTCCTATTGGACCATCTGGAAGGTCGCGGAGTGCTACTGCTATAAAAGGTTTGCATGGCCGCTCGGCCATGCGCTAGTGTAAACTTGTTAACGTGCGTGTGTAGATGAATGTCTGTCAATGGATGAAAGCTCATTAATCATTCCCATTCCTTGTGTTGATGACTGATCGTGAATGGTGGAAGCTACCTAGCGGCTGACAGTGCTACCTATACGCTCAGCACACTTTACAGCATCTCTTCGCAGTGCCCGCCAGTGCTGCACCGCACTGACAATTGGTGAGTGTAGGGTGGGAATTCCTGCTTGGACTCTGCATCTGACTCAGGGCATGCTCAGGTGCGGGCTCAAAAGCCCCCGAGGGTCAGAGTGAGTCCAATCACCAGTTTATTGGGGGTGATTCATAAAGATGTCTCTAGTGTCTTTCAGCTGCACCCTGTGACTGCTAACAGGGCGCAGCATATTTTTGGTGACTCTGTGAAGTAACAGAGTTCGCTTCCATTCACACTGGGTGTGGTCTAACCTACGTGTGAGCAAGCGTCCATCCGCCATTACTCAGCAGCAGGTGTCATCTCTGCACGGTGGACCCCGGACTGCGAACACACCTCATATTCTCTATTATTATTATTTTGTACGTTCCGCCAGTCCTAACATATATATATATATATATATATATATATATATATATATATATATATATATATATATATATATACAGACGTGTATATATGGAGCGCCCCCAATGGCAGTGGGGTACTCGGTACCGGGTCCTTTGGTTCACACGGGGATGTCACAGTGGCTGACCCAGTCCGTGGCCCTGGGACATCCGCTGTAAAAGGGAAAGGTCTTTAAAGGGGAAATGTTCGTGACGCCACCTGTGGTATTCGTTCAGGGTGACCGATGCTGCTTTAAGGGGTCCACTGGGGTGATGTTATGGCAGCTAGATGGTTTACCTTCACACAGGTGAAGTATGTCCCCAGGACTTCCCAGTGTGTAGATGGTGGATGGTGAGAGGCGCAGTGAAGAACGAGGACACAAGGTTGCAGTCTCTTTACCTTTTACTGAAGGCTTCAGCATCCACAGTCCAGAGCATGAGACAACCGGGCAGGCAGAGTCTGGCCGGTTTGCAGGCAAATCCAGAGTCCCCTAGTCCAGGTAGAAATCAGTAGCATTCCTCTAGCACCGTGTGTTGTAGTCCTTTACTGCTAAGCTTCTCATAAGGTCCTCACAACTGTTGTAGATGTTATCGATGTTATTTCTCTCTCTCTGTCCCCCAGATGGATAGGACAAACCCATATGACCGGTGGTTTGAGGCGTTTTACAGGGACTCTATCATGCCCCAGCCTCTAAGGGGTGCCACCTTGCTTCCTGGGTGTAGGGGCGGACAGGAAATGTGAAATTAGTTGTCCTGCCAGTCTCTGGAGCAAGGCAGAAAGGATTGTTGCTCCTTCGGTGTTCCGGATACCGGGATCCTGCACCTCAGAAGGAGGCAGACTGTGTAGGGCAGAACTCCTCTGATATCCACTCCTTTGCTATGACTTCTTCACCCTCTCTACAATACAGTTCTCTTTCAGTGTCTCTTCCTAGACGCTGCAGCTCTCAGGACATGCACAGCTCCGTGTCCTTCTATCTCGATCTGTGACAGGATCCCACCCCTGTCAGGGACCAACTAACTTAGAGAAGCTCAGCCAGCAACTCACTAACTTCCTCTCCTGGCAACGAGTTTTACCTAAGTGTGAGGAGTGCCCTAATAAATAGGAGCAGAGCTCCCTGTTATTATCAGGTGACCTTGGAGCAGCATGAAAACTTTCACTGGAGTAGGTGGTAACTATACTGACCGCAAATCCTGATCTTAACACCGCAACTAGAAGTAGCCGTGGGGTGTGCCTAACAAAACCTAGACACCTCGACACAGCCGGAGGACTAAATACCCCTATAGATGGAAATAGGAATATCTACCTTGCCTCAGAGCAGAACCCCAAAGGATAGGCAGCCCCCCACAAATATTGACTGTGAGTAGTAGAGGAAAAGACACATGCAGGCACGAAACAGGATTTAGCAAATGAGGCACACACTAGCTAAATAGGAAAGGATAGGACAGGATACTAAGCGGTCAGTATTAAAAATCCTTCCAAAAATATCCACAGCAGAAAATATAAAAACTCCACAATCTAACTAAAGATGTGGAGCGTATATCTGCATCTCCAGGGAATCCAACAAAACTGAGAAAACACTGACACAGTCTAAGCTGGACAAGAGAAAAACAAATGAATAGCACAGAATATAAGCACACTGCATGTGTGCCACAGAAACAAAAAACAGACACTTATCTTTGCTGAATTGGCAGCAAGCAGGAGAAGCCAGAAAGTGATCCAACACTTCAGAAGAAACATTGACAACTGGCAAGGACTAATGAATCCTGCACACCTAAATATCCCAGTCAGAACTGCAATCAGCAGATACACCTGGCCAGGACTGCGACTCAGAGACAACTGCATTCCCACCTACAACCACTGGAGGGAACCCAAGAGCAGAATTCACAACAGCTCCCCCTGGCGGCCTGGAGTGTGAAATGTGCTGTAGGTTTGTGATACCTGGATTCAGTTGTCCTTCTTTGCCTCCAAACATAACACCACTCCCCCTAGAGGAGAATGATATTACTGCAATGACCAAGACCCTGGGACGCTGCACTCCCCCCCATTAAATCCAGTACTCCCGGACTGGGAAAAGAAAACAACAATACATTAGCAAAAAGACATACACATTTTTAAATGCTATAAAACATGTTAATATAACTGATTCCCTTTATGGGAGGTGAGAACACTTGAACGTTGCATAGCAAAACATATTTACATTGTGCATGCGCGACTTAGTCATGAAACAATATAACTATAAACTGGCCATGAAGCACAAGTACCCTTACAGCTATGCTATCTATTAAGTGCAAAACAATCATTGTTTCTGCTCCGATGCGGGACAGTCTATCAACGCCCTTGGGCACACTGCATTTTCCTTCATTTTATTCAGAAGTGCATCATTAAACATTTTCTATCATCTATCTCAATCTTAATTTTATTATTACCCTCTATATTTTCAGCTACACACTATCAGCTATGTAAACCACAATTCTATCTCAATTCAAATTTTTAACTTTATCTGCTATATTAACCCTGTAATGTATTAACTTTCTGGCAAAGTGCAACAATTAAACATTGAACCCTTTATGGGTTCAAACTACTCAATGAGATAGTGTAAATTATCAATCACATTAAGATTCACGTCAGTTTAGCAACAAAAGTGACGTGATGCGAAGGACCCGTTATGAACCCCCAACGTTCGTCTTGGGAGGGCTACAAGGCGTATATCCTGACCTGGAATTCTGCCACACCAAAGGGTTTTTCTTCAGGTCTCTGCAAAACAAAGCAATTCTCACAACAAGATTAGTAACAGTTTCTGTTGGAGGCAGTCTCTGAAAAAGCCTCCATTGTAAAACCAGTAGGAAGCACCTTTAAGAAGGTGCAAACTATATACATATAAGTTCTGATCATGCACAGTCCATTATTCTGCAGTTCTTTAAGGCAACAGGCAACGAGTAACTTGTGCAAAACACAGGATCCCTTTAACATGGGACCCCTTTAAGAAACACCCTGGACGGGTGCAGAACTTGGAATCCTCCTATAACTGAGGATAACTTTAAGGCATAACTATAGACGGGTTTAAAGCAAAAAGAGTTAAAGAACTATATACAATCAGTGTTCCAGTTTGGTGGGTCCTATTGCAGTTCTGGAGGTAGCAATGGTGGAGGTAACCCTTTAGGGTACTGACGGCTACCAGGTGCTACATATGGAGCTCCGTCGCTCCATATAAGGGTCTGAGTGCCCACCACAGTCTCTGTGGTGGTGATGGTGCACACGGTGGTCTTTGTAAAGGTGCAGGTAGGAGTGACTGTATGGGTGGTAGTAGAGGCAGCTGCTTTGGCATAAGGTGGCACTGGTACTATGTGAGAGGGCATGGCCGGTGTTTTGGGGCTGGGTGTCATAGGGTCTCTACGTTTGTGCACATTCAAAGCAAACCAACCCTTTTCACCAAGGTGCCTGGTGTAGGTGACAGTATCTCCTGGATACAGGTCCCTGTTCGGGTGTCCTTCCCAGAGATGGGATTCCACGTCCCTCTGGTTAACGAATATTTCAGCGTATAACTCCTGCTCCTTTATGAAACCCCAGCCTCCTTGCATTTTGAAAGTGACCACTGTGCCCTGCTTACGCAGGGCCTGGTAAGCGGTGCAGTCCTTGCGGGCTTGGGCTTTGACCTGCAGATCCCGCTTCTCAAAGGCTCTGCGCTGGGCCTGGTGTCTCTCTTCTTTTTCCTCCCACTTGCAGGCAAGCTGGGACTGGTAGTCCTCCCAACTTAAGACCTCTACAGTCTCTCCTTTCTGCTCAGTGGTCCCGGGGAACCCCATGAGGTCAGGGCCTGGGTTAACCCATCGGTAGACAGTTCTCTCCTATCAGTTGCACCTGATATCCCAATACTGAGCCGCTGCTGCCGTATGTGTCCCTATTACTGCTCCTGCTGTGTGGTTCTCTGTGCCCTCTAAATTCTAAAGCACCCCTCTATAATATAGTAATGCCGGGTGCAAGTGCCCTAGAAAACGGTGCCCATATTTTGCCCCTAGAAAGTAATAATGCCCTGTGTGCCCCTTTGATAGCCACAGTAACCTGAGTTCCCCTATAACAATAAACCCCACTTTACATTTAATAATGTCCCAAGTCTCCCCCTGTACAGCTCCCCTATACACAGCATGATGCTCTCTTATACACAGTATAATGCACCTACACAGTATATTGACTCCTTAGTAGTCCCCAAACTGTTTGATGGCTCCAACAATGTATAATGAATGACCCCTACACTGTAATCTCCATACTGTATGATGGCCCCCTAGATAGCCCCCATATACAGTAGCATAATGCACCAAATAGACCACAATATAGTATAATGCGCTCCCCATAGGCAGACACTGTAATAAGGCAGCACCACCATATAGGCAGACCCTGTAATAAGACAGTACCCCCATAGGCAGACTCTGTAGTATAAGGCAACACCCCAATAGGCAGACCCTGTAATAAGGCAGCACCCCCATAGTCAGACCCTGTAATAAGGCAGCACCCCCATAGTCAGACCCTGTAATAAGGCCGCACCCCCATAGTCAGACCCTGTAAAAAGGCAGCCTCCATAGGCAGCCCCTGTAATAAGGCAGCACCACATAGTCAGACCCTGTAATAAGGCAGCACCCCCATAGTCAGACCCTGTAATGAGGCAGCTCCCCATAGGCAGCCCCTGTAATAAGGCAGCACCCCCATAGTCAGACCCTGTAATGAGGCAGCTCCCCATAGACAGACCCTGTAATAAGGCAGCACCCCCATAGTCAGACCCTGTAATGAGGCAGCACCACCATAGTCAGACACTGTAATAAGGCAGCACCCCCTTCGTCAGACCCTGTAATGAGGCAGCACCACCATAGTCAGACACTGTAATAAGGCAGCACCCCCATAATCAGACCCTGTAATAAGGCAGCACCCCTATATGCAGGCCCTGTAATAAGGCAGCACCCCTATAGTCAGACCCTGTAATATAGCAGCCCCCTTAGTCAGACCCTGTAATAAGGCAGCGCCCCCATAGTCAGACCCTGTAATAAGGCAGCACCCCTATAGGCAGACCCTGTAATAAGGCAGCACCCCTATAGGCAGACCCTGTAATAAGGCAGCACCCCCATAGTCAGACCCTGCATGCGCCAATACAGTTAGAGTAGCTCCGGGTGGGTCCCCTCAGAGCACCGGGCCCAGGACGCCCGCACCCTCTGCCCCCCGGTAGCTACGCTACTGGGGTGAAATCAAAGATGCCGCTTCTGAGGCAAAGCCAACTAATATGAAAATTGTGGGATGTAGTCCAAGCATCCTGGGCTGGAATAACAGGTGACAGGTGCCAGAAGTTGGTTGACTCTACATAGATATGAAGATGTGATAGATGTAAAGCAGTTCTAAAAAAGTGTGTCTAAACAACTAAACATTAGGTTAGTGATTCATAGGAATGCTAAATCCAAGCAGACACTGCTATTTATTTGAACAGCTCAATGTTCATTTTTTGGTATTTTCTGTAAAGTAGTTAAAAGTTATATACATTTCTCTTCACGTTTTGAATTAGAAAACAATATGCAATCTTCCCAATGCATGAAAATAAAAATTAACATAAAAAAATTGCGAATAACTCATGTTTTTGAACACAATGCTATTATTTTGAACACTACTGTATATGCAGTCCCAGAACCACTGTCAGCACAAGAATACAGCACAAGAACCACCGTCAGTTCATGAATGCAGCATCATAACCATCGTCAGTACATTTAATAAATCACCAAGCTTAGTACAACGATCAAATGCAATGTCAGGTCAGCCCTATGTACAATTGTTTCACAAATCCAAGTATGTCTTTAACAATGGTGAGGAGATATTGGGAGTTGTTAACAGTCATCATCAGACTGTGGTCCGTACAAGAAACACAGCACTGAGGAGACGTAGCCAGGATTACAAATAAACGTTTACTTACATGTACCTTATATTTGACATCTTCTTTGATAGAAGTTTTCCCCATCCTTTTTTGTCTACTTGTAGCACAGATTCCATGATGACATTTCACACCGAGAGCTCATCTCTGCAGCCTTCCCTCTTCTCCAATCTTCTGTAGCACTTCCCAACATGGTGCCCTTAAAATAGAAATATTGTTAAACTGCCCCATGACATGAATTATAAATATCTCCCATGCTGTGCCCCTGAATAAATAATTGCCCCTCACTGTGCTTCATGCACAAAATTTCCCCCCACACTGCCCTACTCCAAAATATCCTCTGCACACTGCATGTCTGTAAAATATCGCACGCACTGTTCCTTCCTAAAATATACTCCAACCTTCTCCCAAATATCCCCCCCACACAAACACACTGAATAAAGTAACCCCCATCACCACTGCCTCTCGCCAAACTATGCCCCCTTTCACAATTGTCACCCCATTATGTGCTCTCACAGCAACATTAATCCCCTCCCCCTTATCCACAACGATAACTCATACAATCTTCAGATCCTTCATGGACCGCTTACTGTTGCCCGTGCTTTCTCTACTCCTCTGCAGCACTTCGGTGCCAGCAGCAGTGTGATAGTCAGCAGCGTCCTGATCTCATCATGCCTCTGCATGTTGGGGCCAGATCTGATTTACGCTCCTTTGCTCCGGTTCCCGCACCACAGTGTTAAAATGTATTCAGGTCTAAAACGTGAATAGTGAATACATTTGAAGAGAGGAAACATCCAGAACAGCTCCGCAGGCAGCACGGCATCCTTCAGCAGGTCACATGTAGACCGCAGGCCATATGTTGTACATGCCTGCTTTAGAACATCACTCCAGTGATTATGACACTGTGCTCCCCCTACCCCAGAATCCTTGGTGGAAAGCTTGGCTGTACAGATCAATGCCATTATGCCATGTAAGTTTGAAAGCCTGAGGTTCAAAGTGGCCCAATAGTGGTGACACTGGGGTACCTTAATCCACTGGCCTGGGAAACACAAGAACTAAGGCACATTTCCACAAGCCTTTACTTAATACTTTTTTTGCACATACCCTTAATCCGGACCTCCTGGCAAGCATCGGGGAATTTTTAAATTCCCGTTGCAAGGTACAGCCAAAATTACCATACTTTGGAAACCTTTGTTATTTTTTTTCACTGTTTGGTAGTTTTCACTTTTCCCTTGTGTCACTAATACTTTTCACATGCAGTCCCCTTATGGATTCCCTCTGATGGTCTAGGGGTGGAGTGTGTGGCTATCAGGTTCTGCTCCACCCCTGACCCCTAACTCTTCTCTCTCAGTGGGGGGAGTCAACAGTCAATGGCTCCTAGTTTTCACTCAGGTGGCGGCTTAGGCAGATGCTAGGATTAAGATTGGGTCTCCCTTGGTTTTGGCTAGAGGAAGCTACTTGGCTCCGACCCTCACTGTGGCCTTCTGGCTTGGAGAGTCAGGGAACGGTTTTTGGGGCCCTTTTCCTGTTGAAGAGGGTTTCAAGTGACTGCATAATAGTACACTTTTTTAGTGGCACTATTAGTCTCCTTTTCAGTACACTTGGGTGAAGAGCATGATCTTGGGTTTAAAAAAAAGAGAATGGGGATCATTGGCCACATAATATTATATGGTCTGGCCCACCCTAATGGATTTGGATTACCAGGTGGTACCCCTGGACTGGCTCATGTTGCTGTGTCACAGATTATGTAGAATTGTACTGAATCTATGTTTGGTTGAAGATTATCCACATGACAAAAAAGGTTGTTGAATTGTACACTGATCTGCATGCTGTCGCACACCCCATCACAAAGCTTGATAGTAAATAAACTGCTCATTAGTTTTACCCGTCTCCGTCTCCTGACAGACTTTCACAAAGTGAGATCAGTAAGTACAACATGTATTGTAAATGGAAGAATGTAAAACATTTCATAGTTCATGTTTTTTATCCAACTTACAAGCACAGGGAATATAATATACACCTGTTTATATGGGATATGTGTTCATTCTCGGCATACATTTTATGTTGATTCCCCTGCTACCAAGTACAGGGAATATAATATACACCTGTTTATATGGGATATGTGTTCATTCTCCTATTCTCTACATGTATTTCATGTTCATTCTCCACCTATCAGGCTCAGGGAATATAATATACACCTGTTTATATGGGATATGTGTTCATTCTCCTATTCTCTACATATATTCCATGTTCATTCCCCACCTATAAAGCTCAAGGAATATAATATACACCTGTTTACATGGGATATGTGTTAATTCTCCTATTATCTACATATATTTCATGTTCATTCCCCACCTATCAGGCTCAGGGAATATAATATACACCTGTTTATATGGGATATGTGTTAATTCTCCTATTCTCTACATATATTTCATGTTCATTCCCCACCTATCAGGCTCAGGGAATATAATATACACCTGTTTATATGGGATATGTGTTAATTCTCCTATTCTCTACATATATTTCATGTTCATTCCCCACCTATCAGGCTCAGGGAATATAATATACACCTGTTTATATGGGATATGTGTTCATTCTCCTATTCTCTACATATATTCCATGTTCATTCCCCACCCATCAGGCTCAGGGAATATAATATACACCTGTTTATATGGGATATGTGCGGATTCTCCTATTCTCTACATATATTTCATGTTTATTCCCCACCTATCAGGCTCAGGGAATATAATATACACCTGTTTATATGGGATATGTGTTAATTCTCCTATTCTCTACATATATTTCATGTTCATTCCCCACCTATCAGGCTCAGGGAATATAATATACACCTGTTTATATGGGATATGTGTTCATTCTCCTATTCTCTACATATATTCCATGTTCATTCCCCACCCATCAGGCTCAGGGAATATAATATACACCTGTTTATATGGGATATGTGCGGATTCTCCTATTCTCTACATATATTTCATGTTTATTCCCCACCTATCAGGCTCAGGGAATATAATATACACCTGTTTATATGGGATATGTGTTCATTCTCCTATTCTCTACATGTATTTCATGTTTATTCTCCACCTATCAGGCTCAGGGAATATAATATACACCTGTTATATGGGATATGTGTTCATTCTCCTATTCTCTACATGTATTTCATGTTCATTCCCCACCTATCAGGCTCAGGGAATATAATATACACCTGTTTATATGGGATATGTGTTCATTCCTCTATTATCTACATATATTCCATGTTCATTCCCCACCTATCAGGCTCAGGGAATATAATATACACCTGTTTATATGGGATATATGTTCATTCCTCTATTCTCTACATATATTTCATGTTTATTCCCCAACTATCAGGCTCAGGGAATATAATATACACCTGTTTATATGGGATATGTGTTCATTCTCATATTATCTACATATATGTCATGTTAATTCCCCACCTATCAGGCTCAGGGAATATAATATACACCTGTTTATATGGGATATGTGTTCATTTCTCTATTCTCTACATATATTTCATGTTCATTCCCCACCTATCAGGCACAGGGAATATAATATACACCTGTTTATATGGGATATGTGTTCATTCTCCTATTATCTACATATAGTTCATGTTCATTCCCCACCTATCAGGCTAAGGGAATATAATATACACCTGTTTATATGGGATATGTGTTCATTCTCCTATTCTCTACATATATTTCATGTTCATTCCCCACCTATCAGGCTCAGGGAATATAATATACACCTGTTTATATGGGATATGTGTTCATTCTCCTATTATCTACATATATTTCATGTTCATTCCCCACCTATCAGGCTCAGGGAATATAATATACACCTGTTTATATGGGATATGTGTTCATTCCTCTATTCTCTACATGTATTTCATGTTCATTCCCCACCTATCAGGCTCAGGGAATATAATATACACCTGTTTATATGGGATATGTGTTCATTCTCCTATTCTCTACATATATTCCATGTTCATTCCCCACCTATAAAGCTCAAGGAATATAATATACACCTGTTATATGGGATATGTGTTAATTCTCCTATTATCTACATATATTTCATGTTCATTCCCCACCTATCAGGCTCAGGGAATATAATATACACCTGTTTATATGGGATATGTGTTCATTCTCCTATTATCTACATATATTTCATGTTCATTCCCCACCTATCAGGCTCAGGGAATATAATATACACCTGTTTATATGGGATATGTGTTCATTCCTCTATTCTCTACATGTATTTCATGTTCATTCCCCACCTATCAGGCTCAGGGAATATAATATACACCTGTTTATATGGGATATGTGTTCATTCTCCTATTCTCTACATATATTCCATGTTCATTCCCCACCTATAAAGCTCAGGGAATATAATATACACCTGTTATATGGGATATGTGTTAATTCTCCTATTATCTACATATATTTCATGTTCATTCCCCACCTATCGGGCACAGGGAATATAATATACACCTGTTTATATGGGATATGTGTTCATTCTCCTATTCTCTACATATATTTCATGTTCATTCCCCACCTATCAGGCTCAGGGAATATAATATACACCTGTTTATATGGGATATGTGTTCATTCTCCTATTCTCTACATGTATTTCATGTTCATTCCCCACCTATCAGGCTCAGGGAATATAATATACACCTGTTTATATGGGATATGTGTTCATTCTCCTATTCTCTACATATATTTCATGTTAATTCCCCACCTATCAGGCTCAGGGAATATAATATACACCTGTTTACAGGGGATATATGTTCATTCTCCTTTTCTCTACATATATTTCATGTTCTTTCCCCACCTATCAGGCTCAGGGAATATAATAAACACCTGTTTATATGGGATATGTGTTCATTCTCCTATTCTCTACATATATTTCATGTTCATTCCCCACCTATCAGTCTCAGGGAATATAATATACACCTGTTTATATGGGATATGTGTTCATTCTCCTATTCTCTACATGTATTTCATGTTCATTCCCCACCTATCAGGCTCAGGGAATATAATATACACCTGTTTATATGAGATATGTGTTGATTCTCCTATTCTCTACATATATTTCATGTTCATTCCCCACCTATCAGGCTCAGGGAATATAATATACACCTGTTTATATGGGATATGTGTTCATTCTCCTATTATCTACATATATTTCATGTTTATTCCCCACCTATCGGGCTCAGGGAATATAATATACACCTGTTTATATGGGATATGTGTTCATTCTCCTATTCTCTACATATATTTCATGTTCATTCCCCACCTATCAGGCTCAGGGAATATAATATACACCTGTTTATATGGGATATGTGTTCATTCTCCTATTCTCTACATGTATTTCATGTTCATTCCCCACCTATCAGGCTCAGGGAATATAATATACACCTGTTTATATGAGATATGTGTTGATTCTCCTATTCTCTACATGTATTTCATGTTCATTCCCCACCTATCAGGCTCAGGGAATATAATATACACCTGTTTATATGGGATATGTGTTCATTCTTCTATTCTCTACATGTATTTCATGTTCATTCCCCACCTATCAGGGTCAAGGAATATAATAAACACCTGTTTATATGGGATATGTGTTCATTCTCTTATTATCTACATATATTTCATGTTCATTCCCCACCTATCAGGCTCAGGGAATATAATATACACCTGTTTATATGGGATATGTGTTCATTCTCCTTTTCTCTACATGTATTTCATGTTCATTCCCCACCTATCAGGCTCAGGGAATATAATATACACCTGTTTATATGGGATATGTGTTCATTCTCCTTTTCTCTACATGTATTTCATGTTCATTCCCCACCTATCAGGCTCAGGGAATATAATATACACCTGTTTATATGGGATTTGTGTTCATTTTCCTATTCTCTACATATATTTCATGTTCATTCCCCACCTATCAGGCTCAGGGAATATAATATACACCTGTTTATATGAGATATGTGTTCATTCTCCTATTATCTACATATATTTCATGTTCATTCCCCACCTATCAGGCTCAGGGAATATAATATACACCTGTTTATATGGGATATGTGTTCATTCTCCTATTCTCTACATGTATTTCATGTTCATTCCCCACCTATCAGGCTCAGGGAATATAATATACACCTGTTTATATGGGATATGTGTTCATTCTCCTATTCTCTACATATATTTCATGTTTATTCCCCAACTATCAGGCTCAGGGAATATAATAAACACCTGTTTATATGGGATATGTGTTCATTCTCTTATTATCTACATATATTTCATGTTCATTCCCCACCTATCAGGCACAGGGAATATAATATACACCTGTTTATATGGGATATGTGTTAATTCTCCTATTCTCTACATGTATTTCATGTTCATTCCCCACCTATCAGGCTCAGGGAATATAATATACACCTGTTTATATGGGATATGTGTTAATTCTCCTATTCTCTACATGTATTTCATGTTCATTCCCCACCTATCAGGCACAGGGAATATAATATACACCTGTTTATATGGTGTATGTATTCATTCTCCTATTATCTACATATATTTCATGTTTATTCCCCACCTATCAGGCTCAGGGAATATAATATACACCTGTTTATATGGGATATGTGTTCATTCCTCTATTCTCTACATGTATTTCATGTTCATTCCCCACCTATCAGGCTCAGGGAATATAATATACACCTGTTTATATGGGATATGTGTTCATTCTCCTATTATCTACATATATTTCATGTTCATTCCCCACCTATCAGGCTCAGGGAATATAATATACACCTGTTTATATGGGATATGTGTTCATTCTCCTATTCTCTACATGTATATTTCATGTTCTTTCCCCACCTATCAGGCTCAGGGAATATAATATACACCTGTTTATATGGGATATGTGTTAATTCTCCTATTCCTTACATTTATTTCATGTTTATTCCACACCTATCAGGCTCAGGGAATATAATATACACCTGTTTATATGGGATATGTGTTCATTCCTCTATTCTCTACATATATTTCATGTTAATTCCCCACCTATCAGGCACAGGGAATATAATATACACCTGTTTATATGAGATATGTGTTGATTCTCCTATTCTCTACATATATTTCATGTTCATTCCCCACCTATCAGGCTCAGGGAATATAATATACACCTGTTTATATGGGATATGTGTTCATTCTCCTATTATCTACATATATTTCATGTTCATTCCCCACCTATCAGGCTCAGGGAATATAATATACACCTGTTTATATGGGATATGTGTTCATTCTCCTATTCTCTACATGTATTTCATGTTCATTCCCCACCTATCAGGCTCAGGGAATATAATATACACCTGTTTATATGAGATATGTGTTCATTCTCCTATTCTCTACATATATTCCATGTTCATTCCCCACCTATCAGGCTCAGGGAATATAATATACACCTGTTTATATGGGATATGTGTTCATTCTCCTATTCTCTACATGTATTTCATGTTCATTCCCCACCTATCAGGCTCAGGGAATATAATATACACCTGTTTATATGGGATATGTGTTCATTCTCCTATTCTCTACATGTATTTCATGTTCATTCCCCACCTATCAGGGTCAAGGAATATAATAAACACCTGTTTATATGGGATATGTGTTCATTCTCTTATTATCTACATATATTTCATGTTCATTCCCCACCTATCAGGCTCAGGGAATATAATATACACCTGTTTATATGGGATATGTGTTCATACTCCTATTATCTACATATATTTCATGTTCATTCCCCACCTATCAGGCTCAGGGAATATAATATACACCTGTTTATATGGGATATGTATTCATTCCTCTATTCTCTACATATATTTCATGTTCATTCCCCACCTATCAGGCACAGGGAATATAATATACACCTGTTTATATGGGATATGTGTTCATTCCTCTATTCTCTACATGTATTTCATGTTCATTCCCCACCTATCAGGCTCAGGGAATATAATATACACCTGTTTATATGGGATATGTGTTCATTCTCCTATTCTCTACATATATTTCATGTTCATTCCCCACCTATCAGGCTCAGGGAATATAATATACACCTGTTTATATGGAATATGTGTTCATTCTCCTATTATCTACATATATTTCATGTTCATTCCCCACCTATCAGGCTCAGGGAATATAATATACACCTGTTTATATGGGATATGTGTTGATTCTCCTATTCTCTACATATATTTCATGTTCATTCCCCACCTATCAAGCTCAGGGAATATAATATACACCTGTTTATATGGGATATGTGTTCATTCTCCTATTCTCTACATATATTTCATGTTCATTCCCCACCTATCAAGCTCAGGGAATATAATATACACCTGTTTATATGGGATATGTGTTCATTCTCCTATTCTCTACATGTATTTCATGTTCATTCCCCACCTATCAGGCTCAGGGAATATAATATACACCTGTTTATATGGGATATGTGTTCATTCCTCTATTCTCTACATATATTTCATGTTTATTCCCCAACTATCAGGCTCAGGGAATATAATATACACCTGTTTATATGGGATATGTGTTCATTCTCCTATTCTCTACATATATTTCATGTTCTTTCCCCACCTATCAGGCTCAGGGAATATAATATACACCTGTTTATATGGGATATGTGTTCATTCTCCTATTCTCTACATGTATTTCATGTTCATTCCCCACCTATCAGGCACAGGGAATATAATATACACCTGTTTATATGGGATATGTGTTCATTCTCCTATTATCTACATATATTTCATGTTCATTCCCCACCTATCAGGCTCAGGGAATATAATATACACCTGTTTATATGGGATATGTGTTCATTCCTCTCTTATCTACATATATTTCATGTTCATTCCCCACCTATCAGGCTCAGGGAATATAATATACACCTGTTTATATGGGATATGTGTTCATTCTCCTATTCTCTACATATATTTCATGTTCATTCCCCACCTATCAGGCTCAGGGAATATAATATACACCTGTTTATATGGGATATGTGTTCATTCTCCTATTCTCTACATATATTTCATGTTCATTCCCCACCTATCAGGCTCAGGGAATATAATATACACCTGTTTATATGGGATATGTGTTCATTCTCCTATTCTCTACATGTATTTCATGTTCATTCCCCACCTATCAGGCTCAGGGAATATAATATACACCTGTTTATATGGGATATGTATTCATTCCTCTATTCTCTACATGTATTTCATGTTCATTCCCCACCTATCAGGCTCAGGGAATATAATATACACCTGTTTATATGGGATATGTGCGGATTCTCCTATTCTCTACATATATTTCATGTTCATTCCCCACCTATCAGGCTCAGGGAATATAATATACACCTGTTTATATGGGATATGTGTTCATTCTCCTATTCTCTACATGTATTTCATGTTCATTCCCCACCTATCAGGCTCAGGGAATATAATATACACCTGTTTATATGGGATATGTGTTCATTCCTCTATTCTCTACATGTATTTCATGTTCATTCCCCACCTATCAGGCTCAGGGAATATAATATACACCTGTTTATATGGGATATGTGTTCATTCTCCTATTCTCTACATGTATTTCATGTTCATTCCCCACCTATCAGGCTCAGGGAATATAATATACACCTGTTTATATGGGATATGTGTTCATTCTCCTATTCTCTACATATATTTCATGTTCATTCTCCACCTATCAGGCTCAGGGAATATAATATACACCTGTTTATATGGGATATGTGTTCATTCTCCTATTCTCTACATATATTTCATGTTCATTCCCCACCTATCAGGCTCAGGGAATATAATATACACCTGTTTATATGGGATATGTATTCATTCTCCTATTCTCTACATGTATTTCATGTTCATTCCCCACCTATCAGGCTCAGGGAATATAATATACACCTGTTTATATGGGATATGTGTTCATTCTCCTATTCTCTACATGTATATTTCATGTTCTTTCCCCACCTATCAGGCTCAGGGAATATAATATACACCTGTTTATATGGGATATGTGTTCATTCTCCTATTCTCTACATATATTTCATGTTCATTCCCCACCTATCAGGCTCAGGGAATATAATATACACCTGTAGATATGGGATACGTGTTCATTCTCCTATTATCTACATATATTTCATGTTAATTCCCCACCTATCAGGCTCAGGGAATATAATATACACCTGTTTATATGGGATATGTGTTCATTCTCCTATTCTCTACATGTATTTCATGTTCATTCCCCACCTATCAGGCTCATGGAATATAATAAACACCTGTTTATATGGGATATGTGTTCATTCCTCTATTCTCTACATATATTTCATGTTCATTCCCCACCTATCAGGCTCAGGGAATATAATATACACCTGTTTATATGGGATATATGTTCATTCCTCTATTCTCTACATATATTTCATGTTTATTCCCCACCTATCAGGCTCAGGGAATATAATATACACCTGTTTATATGGGATATGTGTTCATTCCTCTATTCTCTACATATATTTCATGTTCATTCTCCACCTATCAGGCTCAGGGAATATAATATACACCTGTTTATATGGGATATGTGTTCATTTCTCTATTCTCTACATATATTTCATGTTTATTCCCCACCTATCAGGCTCAGGGAATATAATATACACCTGTTTATATGGGATATGTGCGGATTCTCCTATTCTCTACATATATTTCATGTTTATTCCCCACCTATCAGGCTCAGGGAATATAATATACACCTGTTATATGGGATATGTGTTCATTCTCCTATTCTCTACATGTATTTCATGTTCATTCCCCACCTATCAGGCTCGGAATATAATATACACCTGTTTATATGGGATATGTGTTCATTCCTCTATTATCTACATATATTCAATGTTCATTCCCCACCCATCAGGCTCAGGGAATATAATATACACCTGTTTATATGGGATATGTGTTCATTCTCCTATTCTCTACATATATTTCATGTTTATTCCCCACCTATCAGGCTCAGGGAATATAATATACACCTGTTTATATGGGATATGTGTTCATTCCTCTATTATCTACATATATTCCATGTTCATTCCCCACCTATCAGGCTCAGGGAATATAATATACACCTGTTTATATGGGATATGTGTTCATTCCTCTATTCTCTACATATATTTCATGTTTATTCCCCAACTATCAGGCTCAGGGAATATAATATACACCTGTTTATATGGGATATGTGTTCATTTCTCTATTCTCTACATGTATTTCATGTTCATTCCCCACCTTTCAGGCTCAGGGAATATAATATACACCTGTTTATATGGGATATGTGTTCATTCTCCTATTCTCTACATGTATTTCATGTTCATTCCCCACCTATCAGGCACAGGGAATATAATATACACCTGTTTATATGGATATGTGTTCATTCCTCTATTCTCTACATATATTTCATGTTCATTCCCCACCTATCAGGCTCAGGGAATATAATATACACCTGTTTATATGGGATATGTGTTAATTCTCCTATTCTCTACATGTATTTCGTGTTCATTCCCCACCTATCAGGCTCAGGGAATACAATAAACACCTGTTTATATGGGATATGTGTTCATTCTCCTATTCTCTACATATATTTCATGTTCATTCCCCACCTATCAGGCTCAGGGAATATAATATACACCTGTAGATATGGGATATGTGTTCATTCTCCTATTCTCTACATATATTCCATGTTCATTCCCCACCCATCAGGCTCAGGGAATATAATATACACCTGTTTATATGGGATATGTGCGGATTCTCCTATTCTCTACATATATTTCATGTTTATTCCCCACCTATCAGGCTCAGGGAATATAATATACACCTGTTTATATGGGATATGTGTTCATTCTCCTATTCTCTACATGTATTTCATGTTCATTCCCCACCTATCAGGCTCAGGGAATATAATATACACCTGTTTATATGGGATATGTGTTCATTCTCCTATTATCTACATATATTTCATGTTCATTCCCCACCTGTCAGGCTCAGGGAATATAATATACACCTGTTTATATGGGATATGTGTTCATTCTCCTATTCTCTACATATATTTCATGTTCATTCCCCACCTATCAGGCTCAGGGAATATAATATACACCTGTTTATATGGGATATGTGTTCATTCTCCTATTCTCTACTTATATTTCATGTTCATTCCCCACCTATCAGGCTCAGGGAATATAATATACACCTGTTTATATGGGATATGTGTTCATTCTCCTATTCTCTACATGTATTTCATGTTCATTCCCCACCTATCAGGCTCAGGGAATATAATATACACCTGTTTATATGGATATGTGTTCATTCTCCTATTATCTGCATATATTTCATGTTCATTCCCCACCTATCAGGCTCAGGGAATATAATATACACCTGTTTATATGGGATATGTGTTCATTCTCCTATTCTCTACATGTATTTCATGTTCATTCCCCACCTATCAGGCTCAGGGAATATAATATACACCTGTTTATATGGGATATGTGTTCATTCTCCTATTCTCTACATATATTTCATGTTCATTCCCCACCTATCAGGCTCAGGGAATATAATATACACCTGTTTATATGGGATATGTGTTCATTCTCCTATTCTCTACATGTATTTCATGTTTATTCCCCACCTATCAGGCTCATGGAATATAATAAACACCTGTTTATATGGGATATATGTTCATTCCTCTATTCTCTACATATATTTCATGTTTATTCTCCACCTATCAGGCTCAGGGAATATAATATACACCTGTTTATATGGGATATGTGTTCATTCTCCTATTCTCTACATGTATTTCATGTTCATTCCCCACCTATCAGGCACAGGGAATATAATATACACCTGTTTATATGGGATATGTGTTCATTCTCCTATTCTCTACATGTATTTCATGTTAATTCTCCACCTATCAGGCACAGGGAATATAATAAACACCTGTTTAAATGGGATATGTGTTCATTCCTCTATTATCTACATATATTCCATGTTCATTCCCCACCCATCAGGCTCAGGGAATATAATATACACCTGTTTATATGGGATATGTATTCATTCTCCTATTCTCTACATATATTTCATGTTCATTCCCCACCTATCAGGCTCAGGGAATATAATATACACCTGTTTATATGGGATATGTGTTCATTCTCCTATTCTCTACATGTATTTCATGTTCATTCCCCACCTATCAGGCTCAGGGAATATAATATACACCTGTTTATATGGGATATGTGTTCATTCTCCTATTCTCTACATATATTTCATGTTCATTCCCCACCTATCAGGCTCAGGGAATATAATATACACCTGTTTATATGGGATATGTGTTCATTCTCCTATTCTCTACATGTATTTCATGTTTATTCCCCACCTATCAGGCTCATGGAATATAATAAACACCTGTTTATATGGGATATATGTTCATTCCTCTATTCTCTACATATATTTCATGTTTATTCTCCACCTATCAGGCACAGGGAATATAATATACACCTGTTTATATGGGATATATGTTCATTCTCCTATTCTCTACATGTATTTCATGTTAATTCCCCACCTATCAGGCACAGGGAATATAATATACACCTGTTTATATGGGATATGTGTTCATTCCTCTATTCTCTACATATATTTCATGTTCATTCCCCACCTATCAGGCTCAGGGAATATAATATACACCTGTTTATATGGGATATGTATTCATTCCTCTATTCTCTACATGTATTTCATGTTAATTCCCCACCTATCAGGCTCAGGGAACATAATATACACCTGTTTATATGGGATATGTGTTCATTCCTCTATTCTCTACATGTATTTCATGTTCATTCCCCACCTATCAGGCTCAGGGAATATAATATACACCTGTTTATATGGGATATGTGTTCATTCTCCTATTCTCTACATGTATTTCATGTTAATTCTCCACCTATCAGGCACAGGGAATATAATATACACCTGTTTATATGGGATATGTGTTCATTCTACTATTCTATACATATATTCCATGTTAATTCCCCACCTATCAGGCTCAGGGAATATAATATACACTATTTATATGGGATATGTGTTCATTCTCCTATTCTCTACATGTATTTCATGTTAATTCCCCACCTATCAGGCTCAGGGAATATAATATACACCTGTTTATATGGGATATGTATTCATTCCTCTATTCTCTACATGTATTTCATGTTAATTCCCCACCTATCAGGCTCAGGGAATATAATATACACCTGTTTATATGGGATATGTGTTCATTCTCCTATTCTCTACATGTATTTCATGTTAATTCTCCACCTATCAGGCTCAGGGAATATAATATACACCTGTTTATATGGGATATGTGTTCATTCTACTATTTTATACATATATTCCATGTTAATTCCCCACCTATCAGGCTCAGGGAATATAATATACACTATTTATATGGGATATGTGTTCATTCTCCTATTCTCTACATGTATTTCATGTTAATTCCCCACCTATCAGGCTCAGGGAATATAATATACACCTGTTTATATGGGATATGTGTTCATTCCTCTATTCTATACATATATTCCATGTTAATTCCCCACCTATCAGGCTCAGGGAATATAATATACACTATTTATATGGGATATGTGTTCATTCTCCTATTCTCTACATGTATTTCATGTTAATTCCCCACCTATCAGGCTCAGGGAATATAATATACACCTGTTTATATGGGATATGTGTTCATTCCTCTATTCTATACATATATTCCATGTTAATTCCCCACCTATCAGGCTCAGGGAATATAATATACACTATTTATATGGGATATGTGTTCATTCTCCTATTCTCTACATAAATTTCATGTTCATTCCCCACCTATCAGGCTCAGGGAATATAATATACACCTGTTTATATGGGATATGTGTTCATTCTCCTATTCTCTACATGTATTTCATGTTTATTCCCCACCTATCAGGCTCAGGGAATATAATATACACCTGTTTATATGGGATATGTGTTCATTCTCCTATTCTCTACATGTATTTCATGTTCATTCCCCACCTATCAGGCTCAGGGAATATAATATACACCTGTTTATATGGGATATGTGCGGATTCTCCTATTCTCTACATATATTTCATGTTCATTCCCCACCTATCAGGCTCAGGGAATATAATATACACCTGTTTATATGGGATATGTGCGGATTCTCCTATTCTCTACATATATTTCATGTTCATTCCCCACCTATCAGGCTCAGGGAATATAATATACACCTGTTTACAGGGGATATGTGTTCATTCTTCTATTCTCTACATGTATTTCATGTTTATTCCCCACCTATCAGGCTCAGGGAATATAATATACACCTGTTTATATGGGATATGTGTTAATTCTCCTATTCTCTACATATATTTCATGTTCATTCCCCACCTATCAGGCTCAGGGAATATAATATACACCTGTTTATATGGGATATATGTTCATTCTCCTATTCTCTACATGTATTTCATGTTTATTCTCCACCTATCAGGCACAGGGAATATAATATACACCTGTTTATATGGGATATATGTTCATTTTCCTATTCTCTACATGTATTTCATATTAATTCCCCACCTATCAGGCACAGGGAATATAATATACACCTGTTTATATGGGATATGTGTTCATTCTACTATTCTATACATATATTCCATGTTAATTCCCCACCTATCAGGCTCAGGGAATATAATATACACTATTTATATGGGATATGTGTTCATTCTCCTATTCTCTACATGTATTTCATGTTAATTCCCCACCTATCAGGCTCAGGGAATATAATATACACCTGTTTATATGGGATATGTATTCATTCCTCTATTCTCTACATGTATTTCATGTTAATTCCCCACCTATCAGGCTCAGGGAATATAATATACACCTGTTTATATGGGATATGTGTTCATTCTCCTATTCTCTACATGTATTTCATGTTAATTCTCCACCTATCAGGCTCAGGGAATATAATATACACCTGTTTATATGGGATATGTGTTCATTCTACTATTTTATACATATATTCCATGTTAATTCCCCACCTATCAGGCTCAGGGAATATAATATACACTATTTATATGGGATATGTGTTCATTCTCCTATTCTCTACATGTATTTCATGTTAATTCCCCACCTATCAGGCTCAGGGAATATAATATACACCTGTTTATATGGGATATGTATTCATTCCTCTATTCTCTACATGTATTTCATGTTAATTCCCCACCTATCAGGCTCAGGGAATATAATATACACCTGTTTATATGGGATATGTGTTCATTCTCCTATTCTCTACATGTATTTCATGTTAATTCTCCACCTATCAGGCTCAGGGAATATAATATACACCTGTTTATATGGGATATGTGTTCATTCTACTATTTTATACATATATTCCATGTTAATTCCCCACCTATCAGGCTCAGGGAATATAATATACACTATTTATATGGGATATGTGTTCATTCTCCTATTCTCTACATGTATTTCATGTTAATTCCCCACCTATCAGGCTCAGGGAATATAATATACACCTGTTTATATGGGATATGTGTTCATTCCTCTATTCTATACATATATTCCATGTTAATTCCCCACCTATCAGGCTCAGGGAATATAATATACACTATTTATATGGGATATGTGTTCATTCTCCTATTCTCTACATAAATTTCATGTTCATTCCCCACCTATCAGGCTCAGGGAATATAATATACACCTGTTTATATGGGATATGTGTTCATTCTCCTATTCTCTACATGTATTTCATGTTTATTCCCCACCTATCAGGCTCAGGGAATATAATATACACCTGTTTATATGGGATATGTGTTCATTCTCCTATTCTCTACATGTATTTCATGTTCATTCCCCACCTATCAGGCTCAGGGAATATAATATACACCTGTTTATATGGGATATGTGTTCATTCTCCTATTCTCTACATGTATTTCATGTTAATTCTCCACCTATCAGGCTCAGGGAATATAATATACACCTGTTTATATGGGATATGTGTTCATTCTACTATTTTATACATATATTCCATGTTAATTCCCCACCTATCAGGCTCAGGGAATATAATATACACTATTTATATGGGATATGTGTTCATTCTCCTATTCTCTACATGTATTTCATGTTAATTCCCCACCTATCAGGCTCAGGGAATATAATATACACCTGTTTATATGGGATATGTATTCATTCCTCTATTCTCTACATGTATTTCATGTTAATTCCCCACCTATCAGGCTCAGGGAATATAATATACACCTGTTTATATGGGATATGTGTTCATTCTCCTATTCTCTACATGTATTTCATGTTAATTCTCCACCTATCAGGCTCAGGGAATATAATATACACCTGTTTATATGGGATATGTGTTCATTCTACTATTTTATACATATATTCCATGTTAATTCCCCACCTATCAGGCTCAGGGAATATAATATACACTATTTATATGGGATATGTGTTCATTCTCCTATTCTCTACATGTATTTCATGTTAATTCCCCACCTATCAGGCTCAGGGAATATAATATACACCTGTTTATATGGGATATGTGTTCATTCCTCTATTCTATACATATATTCCATGTTAATTCCCCACCTATCAGGCTCAGGGAATATAATATACACTATTTATATGGGATATGTGTTCATTCTCCTATTCTCTACATAAATTTCATGTTCATTCCCCACCTATCAGGCTCAGGGAATATAATATACACCTGTTTATATGGGATATGTGTTCATTCTCCTATTCTCTACATGTATTTCATGTTTATTCCCCACCTATCAGGCTCAGGGAATATAATATACACCTGTTTATATGGGATATGTGTTCATTCTCCTATTCTCTACATGTATTTCATGTTCATTCCCCACCTATCAGGCTCAGGGAATATAATATACACCTGTTTATATGGGATATGTGCGGATTCTCCTATTCTCTACATATATTTCATGTTCATTCCCCACCTATCAGGCTCAGGGAATATAATATACACCTGTTTACAGGGGATATGTGTTCATTCTTCTATTCTCTACATGTATTTCATGTTTATTCCCCACCTATCAGGCTCAGGGAATATAATATACACCTGTTTATATGGGATATGTGTTAATTCTCCTATTCTCTACATATATTTCATGTTCATTCCCCACCTATCAGGCTCAGGGAATATAATATACACCTGTTTATATGGGATATATGTTCATTCTCCTATTCTCTACATGTATTTCATGTTTATTCTCCACCTATCAGGCACAGGGAATATAATATACACCTGTTTATATGGGATATATGTTCATTTTCCTATTCTCTACATGTATTTCATATTAATTCCCCACCTATCAGGCACAGGGAATATAATATACACCTGTTTATATGGGATATGTGTTCATTCTCCTATTCTCTACATGTATTTCATGTTAATTCCCCACCTATCAGGCACAGGGAATATAATAAACACCTGTTTATATGGGATATGTGTTCATTCCTCTATTCTCTACATATATTTCATGTTCATTCCCCACCTATCAGGCTCAGGGAATATAATATACACCTGTTTTATGGGATATGTGTTCATTCTCCTATTCTCTACATGTATTTCATGTTAATTCCCCACCTATCAGGCTCAGGGAACATAATATACACCTGTTTATATGGGATATGTGTTCATTCCTCTATTCTCTACATGTATTTCATGTTCATTCCCCACCTATCAGGCTCAGGGAATATAATATACACCTGTTTATATGGGATATGTATTCATTCCTCTATTCTCTACATGTATTTCATGTTAATTCCCCACCTATCAGGCTCAGGGAATATAATATACACCTGTTTATATGGGATATGTGTTCATTCTCCTATTCTCTACATGTATTTCATGTTAATTCTCCACCTATCAGGCACAGGGAATATAATATACACCTGTTTATATGGGATATGTGTTCATTCCTCTATTCTCTACATATATTTCATGTTCATTCCCCACCTATCAGGCTCAGGGAATATAATATACACCTGTTTATATGGGATATGTGCGGATTCTCCTATTCTCTACATGTATTTCATGTTCATTCCCCACCTATCAGGCTCAGGGAATATAATATACACCTGTTTATATGGGATATGTGTTCATTCCTCTATTCTCTACATAAATTTCATGTTCATTCCCCACCTATCAGGCTCAGGGAATATAATATACACCTGTTTATATGGGATATGTGTTCATTCTCCTATTCTCTACATGTATTTCATGTTCATTCCCCACCTATCAGGCTCAGGGAATATAATATACACCTGTTTATATGGGATATGTGTTCATTCTCCTATTCTCTACATGTATTTCATGTTTATTCCCCACCTATCAGGCTCAGGGAATATAATATACACCTGTTTATATGGGATATGTGCGGATTCTCCTATTCTCTACATGTATTTCATGTTCATTCCCCACCTATCAGGCTCAGGGAATATAATATACACCTGTTTATATGGGATATGTGTTCATTCTCCTATTATCTACATATATTTCATGTTCATTCCCCACCTATCAGGCACAGGGAATATAATATACACCTGTTTATATGGGATATGTGTTCATTCCTCTATTCTCTACATGTATTTCATGTTCATTCTCCACCTATCAGGCTCAGGGAATATAATATACACCTGTTTATATGGGATATGTGTTCATTCTCCTATTATCTACATATATTCCATGTTCATTCTCCACCTATCAGGCTCAGGGAATATAATATACACCTGTTTATATGGGATATGTGTTCATTCTCCTATTCTCTACATTTATTTCATGTTCATTCCCCACCTATCAGGCTCAGGGAATATAATATACACCTGTTTATATGGGATATGTGTTCATTCTCCTATTCTCTACATATATTTCATGTTCATTCTCCGCCTATCAGGCACAGGGAATATAATATACACCTGTTTATATGGGATATGTGTTCATTCCTCTATTCTCTACATGTATTTCATGTTCATTCCCCACCTATCAGGCTCAGGGAATATAATATACACCTGTTTATATGGGATATGTGTTCATTCTCCTATTCTCTACATGTATTTCATGTTCATTCCCCACCTATCAGGCTCAGGGAATATAATATACACCTGTTTATATGGGATATGTGTTCATTCTCCTATTCTCTACATATATTTCATGTTCATTCACCACCTATCGGGCTCAGGGAATATAATATACACCTGTTTATATGGGATATGTGTTCATTCTCCTATTCTCTACATGTATTTCATGTTTATTCCCCACCTATCAGGCTCAGGGAATATAATATACACCTGTTTATATGGGATATGTGTTCATTCTCCTATTATCTGCATATATTTCATGTTCATTCTCCACCTACCAGGCTCAGGGAATATAATATACACCTGTTTATATGGGATTTGTGTTCATTCTCCTATTCTCTACATATATTTCATGTTCATTCCCCACCTATCAGGCACAGGGAATATAATATACACCTGTTTATATGGGATATGTGTTCATTCCTCTATTATCTGCATATATTTCATGTTCATTCTCCACCTATCAGGCTCAGGGAATATAATATACACCTGTTTATATGGGATATGTGTTCATTCCTCTATTCTCTACATGTATTTCATGTTCATTCTCCACCTATCAGGCACAGGGAATATAATATACACCTGTTTATATGGGATTTGTGTTCATTCTCCTATTCTCTACATATATTTCATGTTCATTCTCGGCCTATCAGGCACAGGGAATATAATATACACCTGTTTATATGGGATATGTGTTCATTCCTCTATTCTCTACATGTATTTCATGTTCATTCCCCACCTATCAGGCACAGGGAATATAATATACACCTGTTTATATGGGATATGTGTTCATTCTCCTATTCTCTACATATATTTCATGTTCATTCTCCGCCTATCAGGCACAGGGAATATAATATACACCTGTTTATATGGGATATGTGTTCATTCCTCTATTCTCTACATGTATTTCATGTTCATTCTCCACCTATCAGGCACAGGGAATATAATATACACCTGTTTATATGGGATATGTGTTCATTCTCCTATTCTCTACATATATTTCATGTTCATTCTCCGCCTATCAGGCACAGGGAATATAATATACACCTGTTTATATGGGATATGTGTTCATTCCTCTATTCTCTACATGTATTTCATGTTCATTCTCCACCTATCAGGCACAGGGAATATAATATACACCTGTTTATATGGGATATGTGTTGATTCTCCTATTCTCTACATATATTTCATGTTCATTCCCCACCTATCAGGCACAGGGAATATAATATACACCTGTTTATATGGATATGTGTTCATTCTCCTATTCTCTACATGTATTTCATGTTTATTCCCCACCTATCAGGCACAGGGAATATAATATACACCTGTTTATATGGGATATGTGTTCATTCTCCTATTCTCTACATGTATTTCATGTTTATTCCCCACCTATCAGGCACAGGGAATATAATATACACCTGTTTATATGGGATATGTGTTCATTCTCCTATTCTCTACATGTATTTCATGTTCATTCCCCACCTATCAGGCTCAAGGAATATAATATACACCTGTTTATTTGGGATATGTGTTCATTCCTCTATTCTCTACATGTATTTCATGTTCATTCCCCACCTATCAGGCTCAGGGAATATAATATACACCTGTTTATATGGGATATGTGTTCATTCTCCTATTCTCTACATATATTTCATGTTCATTCCCCACCTATCAGGCTCAGGGAATATAATATACACCTGTTTATATGGGATATGTGTTCATTCTCCTATTCTCTACATATATTTCATGTTCATTCTCCGCCTATCAGGCACAGGGAATATAATATACACCTGTTTATATGGGATATGTGTTCATTCCTCTATTCTCTACATGTATTTCATGTTCATTCTCCACCTATCAGGCTCAGGGAATATAATATACACCTGTTTATATGGGATATGTGTTCATTCCTCTATTCTCTACATGTATTTCATGTTCATTCCCCACCTATCAGGCTCAGGGAATATAATATACACCTGTTTATATGGGATTTGTGTTCATTTTCCTATTCTCTACATATATATTTCATGTTCTTTCCCCACCTATCAGGCTCAGGGAATATAATATACACCTGTTTATATGGGATATGTGTTCATTCTCCTATTATCTACATATATTTCATGTTCTTTCCCCACCTATCAGGCTCAGGGAATATAATATACACCTGTTTATATGGGATATGTATTCATTCTCCTATTATCTACATATATTTCATGTTCATTCCCCACCTATCAGGCACAGGGAATATAATATACACCTGTTTATATGGATATGTGTTCATTCTCCTATTCTCTACATGTATTTCATGTTCATTCCCCACCTATCAGGCTCAGGGAATATAATATACACCTGTTTATATGGGATATGTGTTCATTCTCCTATTCTCTACATGTATTTCATGTTAATTCTCCACCTATCAGGCTCAGGGAATATAATATACACCTGTTTATATGGGATATGTGCGGATTCTCCTATTCTCTACATATATTTCATGTTCATTCCCCACCTATCAGGCTCAGGGAATATAATATACACCTGTTTATATGGGATATGTGTTCATTCTCCTATTCTCTACATGTATTTCATGTTCATTCCCCACCTATCAGGCACAGGGAATATAATATACACCTGTTTATATGGGATATGTGCGGATTCTCCTATTCTCTACATGTATTTCATGTTAATTCCCCACCTATCAGGCTCAGGGAACATAATATACACCTGTTTATATGGGATATGTGTTCATTCCTCTATTCTCTACATGTATTTCATGTTCATTCCCCACCTATCAGGCTCAGGGAATATAATATACACCTGTTTATATGGGATACGTGTTCATTCTCCTATTATCTGCATATATTCCATGTTCATTCCCCACCTATCAGGCTCAGGGAATATAATATACACCTGTTTATAAGGGATATGTGTTCATTCCTCTATTCTCTACATATATTCCATGTTCATTCCCCACCTATCAGGCTCAGGGAATATAATATACACCTGTTTATATGGGATATGTGTTCATTCCTCTATTATCTACATATATTTCATGTTCATTCCCCACCTATCAGGCTCAGGGAATATAATATACACCTGTTTATATGGGATATGTGTTCATTCTCCTATTCTCTACATATATTCCATGTTAATTCCCCACCTATCAGGCTCAGGGAATATAATATACACCTGTTTATATGGGATATGTGTTCATTCCTCTATTCTCTACATGTATTTCATGTTCATTCCCCACCTATCAGGCTCAGGGAATATAATATACACCTGTTTATATGGGATATGTGTTCATTCCTCTATTATCTACATATATTTCATGTTCATTCCCCACCTATCAGGCTCAGGGAATATAATATACACCTGTTTATATGGGATATGTGTTCATTCTCCTATTCTCTACATATATTCCATGTTAATTCCCCACCTATCAGGCTCAGGGAATATAATATACACCTGTTTATATGGGATATGTGTTCATTCTCCTATTCTCTACATATATTTCATGTTCATTCTCCGCCTATCAGGCTCAGGGAATATAATATACACCTGTTTATATGGGATATGTGTTCATTCTCCTATTCTCTACATATATTTCATGTTCATTCTCCGCCTATCAGGCACAGGGAATATAATATACACCTGTTTATATGGGATATGTGTTCATTCCTCTATTCTCTACATGTATTTCATGTTCATTCTCCACCTATCAGGCACAGGGAATATAATAAACACCTGTTTATATGGGATATGTGTTCATTCTCCTATTCTCTACATATATTTCATGTTCATTCCCCACCTATCAGGCACAGGGAATATAATATACACCTGTTTATATGGGATATGTGTTCATTCTCCTATTCTCTACATATATATTTCATGTTTATTCCCCACCTATCAGGCACAGGGAATATAATATACACCTGTTTATATGGGATATGTGTTCATTCTCCTATTCTCTACATATATTCCATGTTCATTCCCCACCCATCAGGCTCAGGGAATATAATATACACCTGTTATATGGGATATGTGTTCATTCTCCTATTATCTACATATATTTCATGTTCATTCCCCACCTATCAGGCTCAGGGAATATAATATACACCTGTTTATCTGGGATTTGTGTTCATTCTCCTATTATCTACATATATTTCATGTTCATTCCCCACCTATCAGGCTCAGGGAATATAATATACACCTGTTTATATGGGATACGTGTTCATTCTCCTATTATCTCCATATATTTCATGTTCATTCTCCACCTACCAGGCTCAGGGAATATAATATACACCTGTTTATATGGGATATGTGTTCATTCTCCTATTCTCTACATGTATTTCATGTTCATTCCCCACCTATCAGGCACAGGGAATATAATATACACCTGTTTATATGGGATATGTATTCATTCTCCTATTCTCTACATATATTTCATGTTCATTCCCCACCTATCAGGCTCAGGGAATATAATATACACCTGTTTATATGGGATATGTGTTCATTCTCCTATTCTCTACATTTATTTCATGTTCATTCCCCACCTATCAGGCACAGGGAATATAATATACACCTGTTTATATGGGATATGTGTTCATTCTCCTATTCTCTACATGTATTTCATGTTAATTCCCCACCTATCAGGCTCAGGGAATATAATATACACCTGTTTATATGGGATATGTGTTCATTCTCCTATTCTCTACATATATTCCATATTCATTCCCCACCTATCAGGCTCAGGGAATATAATATACACCTGTTTATATGGGATATGTGTTCATTCTCCTATTCTCTACATGTATTTCATGTTAATTCCCCACCTATCAGGCTCAGGGAATATAATATACACCTGTTTATATGGGATATGTGTTCATTCCTCTATTCTCTACATGTATTTCATGTTCATTCTCCACCTATCAGGCACAGGGAATATAATATACACCTGTTTATATGGGATATGTATTCATTCTCCTATTCTCTACATATATTTCATGTTCATTCCCCACCTATCAGGCTCAGGGAATATAATATACACCTGTTTATATGGGATATGTGTTCATTCCTCTATTCTCTACATGTATTTCATGTTCATTCTCCACCTATCAGGCACAGGGAATATAATATACACCTGTTTATATGGGATATGTATTCATTCTCCTATTCTCTACATATATTTCATGTTCATTCCCCACCTATCAGGCTCAGGGAATATAATATACACCTGTTTATATGGGATATGTGTTCATTCTCCTATTCTCTACATTTATTTCATGTTCATTCCCCACCTATCAGGCACAGGGAATATAATATACACCTGTTTATATGGGATATGTGTTCATTCTCCTATTCTCTACATGTATTTCATGTTAATTCCCCACCTATCAGGCTCAGGGAATATAATATACACCTGTTTATATGGGATATGTGTTCATTCTCCTATTCTCTACATATATTCCATGTTCATTCCCCACCTATCAGGCTCAGGGAATATAATATACACCTGTTTATATGGGATATGTGTTCATTCTCCTATTCTCTACATGTATTTCATGTTCATTCCACACCTATCAGACACAGTTAATATAATATACACCTGTTTATATGGGATATGTGTTCATTCTCCTATTCTCTACATGTATTTCATGTTTATTCCCCATCTATCAGGCTCAGGGAATATAATAAACACCTGTTTATATGGGATATGTGTTCATTCTCCTATTCTCTACATGTATTTCATGTTCATTCCCCACCTATCAGGCTCAGGGAATATAATATACACCTGTTTATATGGGATATGTGTTCATTCTCCTATTCTCTACATGTATTTCATGTTCATTCCCCACCTATCAGGCTCAGGGAATATAATATACACCTGTTTATATGGGATATGTGTTCATTCTCCTATTCTCTACATATATTTCATGTTCATTCCCCACCTATCAGGCAAAGGGAATATAATATACACCTGTTTATATGGGATATGTGTTCATTCTCCTATTCTCTACATGTATTTCATGTTCATTCCCCACCTATCAGGCACAGGGAATATAACATACACCTGTTTATATGGGATATGTGTTCATTCTCCTATTCTCTACATGTATTTCATGTTTATTCCCCACCTATCAGGCTCAGGGAATATAATAAACACCTGTTTATATGGGATATGTGTTCATTCTCCTATTCTCTACATGTATTTCATGTTCATTCCCCACCTATCAGGCTCAGGGAATATAATATACACCTGTTTATATGGGATATGTGTTCATTCTCCTATTCTCTACATATATTCCATGTTCATTCCCCACCTATCAGGCTCAGGGAATATAATATACACCTGTTTATATGGGATATGTGTTCATTCTCCTATTCTCTACATGTATTTCATGTTCATTCTCCACCTACCAGGCTCAGGGAATATAATAAACACCTGTTCATATGGGATATGTGTTCATTCCTCTATTCTCTACATGTATTTCATGTTCATTCTCCACCTATCAGGCACAGGGAATATAATATACTCCTGTTTATATGGGATATGTGTTCATTCCTCTATTCTCTACATGTATTTCATGTTCATTCTCTGTCACGATATGGTATGAAATATCATATAAGTTTAGTTGCTCGTCAGCTCATGAGGTGGGCTAAACCCCCCTTCACTAGCTGACTCTACTTGTTTCTCTCTGGGCTACGGACTGTATGCTAGAAGGGGGTTTTATTGCCCTGGGGTCGTAAATTCCAGGCTCAGAGGAAAGTCCCTCACCCCTCCCACCTTCACTAGTCAGAACTGGTAAAGTGGCTCCAAAATTCATGAAAGATCCTTTGTTTGGTTTTGGTACGATATTATGCACCATGTTTACGGTAAGAACACGAAAATATATATTCGTATTCCCACTCGGTGTAGGTACCCATCCCTTGAGACTCGGGCTTCTAACTCCGTCTGGTAAAGAAGTAGGGTTTTCTCTGTAAATATGTATCCCAGATAGGACATATTTGATCTCATTAGAATGCTCACATTAACCCGAGATGATTGATGGGTTTGTTAGAACTATGACGTGTTTTGTAGTGAAGTTATAGAAATTAGAGAGAATAGTTTAAAGTTTAGGCAGAATGTAGAGAGAGGAGGGTCTGGATAAGCCAGCCTTTCTGTGATGTCACAGCCTTAATGTTTTAAGTGTCTGGCAGGCTCTGAGGAGTCACTTTCTGCTTGATTTCTTGTCTTCTCCTGGAAGAGCCCTGCACACGTCCAAATGAGCTGGGACGTATGGGAAAAACTCCGCTAGCCTGGTTGCCTGCAATGCGTTGAACATGTGAGTGTTACTTTTCTCATTTAAACCCTGTTTATTTCATAATTACCCTTGTACATATTTGCAATTGTCTCATTTGTAACTTCTTTATAAAATATTTTTCATAAAGCACTGCCTAATTAATTTCAATGGAATATACTATTATATATTAGTTCGTTCATCCATGCTCTAAACTTACCCTGTCTTCTGAAGGGAAATACGCTACTGTTACTGTTGTGTTGGGTTAGCTTCGGACCCGCTTAATCGAAGCTGGTGGCAGCGAGAAGTGTGCGTACTTTTGGGTTATGTTGTAGTGGCTGCGGCGTTAATAATTATTGTTCCTGCCTGAGTGGGAGTAGTTATCGCGTCGCTGCAGCGTGCCCAATAGCCAGTACATAGCAGGCAGCCTTTCTGGCGACTAATTACCCAGGGTGCAGTACCTAATCTGACCTGAGAGTAAGGGGGGCGCCAGAGAGCTGCAAGTGTTAAGGGGAACTGTAAGCGGGATATACATAAATCCCTGCAGTTCGTGGTATATAGAAAAGCAGTGGGATACCTAGAATAAGCCCCTGCTGTAAACTAAGAGGTCAATAGCCTTGTGTGTGGTTTTTTCATCACATCGTGGAGTGGAGGGATAACTAAGATAAGCCCCCCTGCACATGTGATAGCCATCTGTTGGCCTAATGTCACCTCAATCCGTGACGTAGGGGTGACGGTCACGGTGTGAATCCTGACCCATTGGTGACAGCGGTCAGGGGAATCGTGACAATTGGTGGCAAGGCGGTGGGATATCTTAGAGCATTAGTGATTTGGTTTGAGTAATCATTCCTCTCACTAAAAACTTGCAGAAAGTTCTTGCGAGGACTCTGCGCAAATAAGTTTGGAGAACGAACTCAGTGTTTTATTAGTCTTGAGACAATTGCGTACTGGTAATTATCCCCTCCCTTTCTCTTCGTTTTTCTATCCTATCTTTTATTTGGCAACCATGGTTGGGCTGGGAGAAACCTTTTATGAGCAGCAGACCAGAGACACCCTTGTTGCCTTATGCAAGACACAGCACATTGACTTTGCAAGCAAAAACAAAGCCCAACTGGTCGCAGATCTGGTGCAATGGGAAGCCGCTCGAGACCGCTCTCAGAGCGCAGAGGCCGCAGAAGCCAGCACGAGCAGAGGTGCTGCAGCAGAGGTCCAACCACTGAATGCTGGCCCTGTTAGCAATCCGGGCGAATTGGACCCCCACCTGCAGGCGGCCTTGAAAGAATTCCCCATTGACGACCATGAGAGACGTCTGCAGCTGATCCAGCAATACCAGGAGCGAGCCGAGCGAGAGGCCCAGGCCCAGTGAGCCGAGCGGGAGGCTGAGCGAGCCGAGCGCCAAGCCCAGCGAGAACATGAACTGGAGATGCTCCGGCAGGGGGGGATGCCCTCCACCGCCCAGAGACGTGAGCCCAGCAGCGCTCAGATACCTAAGCCCCGGCCCGATCACTTCCCTGTTATGGAGAAGGACGGAGACTTGGACACTTTTCTGCGGGCCTTTGAGAAAGCCTGCAGACAGTACCGGCTGCCTACAGATGAATGGGCCCGATACCTGACACCAGGGCTGAGAGGTAAAGCTCTGGAGGCGTTTGCTGCCCTCCCTCAAGAACAAGATGGTGACTATGAGGCCATCAAGCAGGCTCTGATAGCCAAGTACCAGCTTACACCCGAGGTGTACCGTAGAAAGTTCCGGACCCTCCAACGTGGCCCACACGACAGTTACAGTGATGTGGTGCATGGACTGGGGACCCACTTTGACCAGTGGACCCAAGGACTGTCAGTGACCACCTTTGCACAGCTGCGAGACCTGATGATCAAAGACCAGTTCTTTCATCTTTGCCCAGCTGAGGTGCGACAGTTCGTGATGGACAGAGAACCCAAAGACGTGACGAAAGCAGCGCAGATTGCCGATGCCTATGAGGCCAACCGTAGATCGGAAGTGCGGAAGCCAGTCACCACCAGCTGGAGAAGGGGTAAGCCTGCAACCAATGCCAGTACCCCTGCCAGCCAGCACACCAGAGGTCCTGTCCCCGTAGCCAACAGCACCAGACCTACCACCGAACCTCGCAAGTGTTACCACTGCAATCAGACTGGTCATATCAGTACCTACTGCCCAGCCAAGCAGAAGAACACCCAAGCCAAGGCCCCAGGGCCTAATGCAGCAGTTCTTTTTGTGGGTGGTGTGGTTGGGAGGGTGTGTGACAACGTACAGCACGTCACTGTGGGAGGCCATGTTGCTACAGGCCTCAAGGACACCGGGGCTGAACGAACCCTCATCCGACCCGAACTGGTGGCCCCTGAAGAAATCATTCCGGGGAAAACCCTAACTGTCACTGGGATTGGGGGCATCAGCTGTCCCTTACCGATGGCCCGGGTTTTTATTGATTGGGGTGCTGGGAGCGGGGTGAAGGAAGTGGGGCTGTCTGATAATTTGCCCACTGATGTTTTGTTGGGGACTGATTTGGGGAGGATGTTTGCATACTACGTTCCTGACACCCCTCCCCAATCTACTAATGCGGGTAAAGTTAACCCTGATGATGATGATGATGATGGGAAATCGCATGTGTTACCTGACCATGCTTTATCTTGTAATGATGCATCTAATAACCATTTTTTCCCTAGGATTGATGGTGAAAATGTTGTACCTGTGCCAGCTGAACCTGATAATGATTTTTCTGTGAAGGTTAATGTGTCCATAGGTACAGGCGTGCCCAGCCACGTCGCTCTGCGGAGTGAGACGGCTGAGGAACCCCTAACAGGGGCAAGTGTCGGTGCTACAGGAAATGGGGAGATGCATGGGAACCGTGAGGAAGGTGATGCCATGAAAGTGACCAGTGCCACCGAGGAAGGTAACTGGCCCATAAGTAGCACTGCCCCTGGAGTGTTGGGGGTGGATGGGGAGGTAGAGCCCATAGCAGCGCCGGCTGATGGGCCTGTAGAAACTCCCGGGGAGACAGCCTACGTAGCTGCTGTCACCCGCAGTCAGAGTGCCCGGAACGCAGATAACTGTCAGCCTTCCAGACCCTCCTCAGTCACCACTGTGACTGAACCAGAGGTGGACCCAGAGCAGGTCCAAGAGGGTTCCCGTGGGGAAGGGACCCTGACATCGCTTCTGGCTTCCCCTAGCCAGGAGTTTCAGGCCGCTCTGCACACAGATGCGAGCCTAGAGAGTTTGAGACAACTTGCCGGGACGCACTTCTCCGAGGCTGATAAGGAGAAGGTGTTCTGGGAACGAGGAAGGTTGTACCGGGAGACAGTACCCGGAGAATCACAAAAGGAGTGGTTGAGGGAAAGACAGCTGGTCGTCCCACAGCCATTCCGGGGTGAGTTGTTGCGGATTGCCCATGAGATCCCGCTAGCTGGACACTTGGGGATCAGCAAAACTAAGGCCCGGCTGTCTCAACACTTCTATTGGCCTAAGATGGGGACAGATGTGTCAAACTACTGCCGCTCCTGTATCACTTGTCAAAGAGTGGGGAAGGCGGGGCCTGCTCTTAAGGCTCCCCTGATCCCTTTGCCAGTGATAGAGGAGCCTTTCCAGAGGATCGCGGTGGACATTGTGGGCCCGCTGGCCGTCCCCAGCAGCTCTGGAAAGCAATACATCCTTACTGTGGTAGACTATGCTACCCGGTACCCAGAGGCAGTAGCTCTGTCGTCAACTAGGGCAGATAAGGTGGCAGATGCCCTGTTGGCCATCTTTTCACGTGTAGGATTTTCCAGGGAAATGCTTACTGATCAAGGGACCCAATTTATGTCTCGCCTAATGGAGGCTCTCTGTAAGAGAATGCAGGTGAAGCACCTGGTATCGAGTGCGTATCACCCACAGACCAATGGCTTGTGCGAACGCTTCAATGGTACCCTCAAACAGATGCTACGCATGCTGGTTGAGACCCAAGGGCGCGACTGGGAGCGGTACCTCCCACACCTGCTGTTCGCTTACCGAGAGGTTCCGCAGGCCTCGACGGGGTTCTCCCCCTTCGAGCTCCTGTACTGCAGGCGAGTCCGGGGACCCCTTGGGTTGGTAAGAGAATCCTGGGAAGAGGAGCCGAACCCTTCTGAAGTGTCCATAGTGGAGTATGTCATGCGCTTCCGTGACAAGATGCAGACCTTGACGCAGTTGGTGCATGACAACATGACGCAGGCTCAGGCTGATCAGAAGCACTGGTACGACCAGAATGCCCGGGAGCGGACCTTCCACGTGGGTCAGAAGGTGTGGGTGCTGGTCCCTGTACCAACGGATAAGCTTCAGGCAGCCTGGGAGGGCCCGTACGTCGTCCACCAACAGCTCAACCCGGTCACGTATGTGGTCACGCTTGACCACGCTCGGGGTAGGTGAAAGGCCTTTCACGTCAACATGATGAAGGCTCATCATGAACGTGAACCTTTCGTCCTACCGGTCTGCAGCTTACCCGAAGACGGGGAGGAAGACACCCTCCTGGACTTGCTGGCGCAAGCCAAGGCCAATGGGTCCATCGAGGATGTGGAGGTAAGCGCCTCGTTAACTGAACCCCAGCGGGTGCAGTTGCAAACCACACTGGAACCCTTCCAGGTCGTATTCTCCAACCGACCTGGGAGGACTGAGTTAGCAGTCCACGAGGTGGACACCGGGAATCACGCCCCACTACGGCGAACACCCTATCGAATCTCTGACCAGGTGCAGCAGACTATGCGCCAAGAGATCGATGAGATGTTACAGCTGGGGGTGATTCGACGGTCAAAGAGCGCGTGGGCATCACCTGTAGTTCTCGTGCCAAAGAAGAACCGGACCACCCGGTTCTGCGTGGACTACAGGGGGCTCAACGCCATCACAGCCTCGGATGCGCACCCAATGCCACGCATGGAGGAGCTGCTTGAGAAGTTAGCTGGCGCAGATTACCTAACAATAATGGATCTGAGTCGAGGATACTGGCAGATTCCCCTGAGCCCCGAGGCGCAGGAGAAGTCCGCCTTTATCACACCCTTTGGACTGTACGAGTCCACGGTCATGCCCTTCGGCATGAAGAATGCCCCTGCCACTTAACAGCGGATGGTCAACCTCCTGCTTCAGGGACTGGAGACGTACGCCGTGGCGTACTTGGATGACATTGCCATCTTCAGTCCCTACTGGAAGGAACACCTGCAGCATCTCGAGGAGGTGCTCAGGCGAATTCACCAAGCAGGACTGACTATCAAGCCGGGAAAGTGTCAGATGGGCATGAGGGAGGTTCACTACCTGGGGCACCGGGTAGGCGGGAACACCCTGAAGCCAGAGCCTGACAAAGTGGGAGTGATCGTGAACTGGCCCACTCCCGTGACCAAGAAACAGGTAACATAGTAACATAGTAACATAGTTAGTAAGGCCGAAAAAAGACATTTGTCCATCCAGTTCAGCCTATATTCCATTATAATAAATACCCAGATCTACGTCCTTCTACAGAACCTAATAATTGTATGATACAATATTGTTCTGCTCCAGGAAGACATCCAGGCCTCTCTTGAACCCCTCGACTGAGTTCGCCATCACCACCTCCTCAGGCAAGCAATTCCAGATTCTCACTGCCCTAACAGTAAAGAATCCTCTTCTATGTTGGTGGAAAAACCTTCTCTCCTCCAGACGCAAAGAATGCCCCCTTGTGCCCGTCACCTTCCTTGGTATAAACAGATCCTCAGCGAGATATTTGTATTGTCCCCTTATATACTTATACATGGTTATTAGATCGCCCCTCAGTCGTCTTTTTTCTAGACTAAATAATCCTAATTTCGCTAATCTATCTGGGTATTGTAGTTCTCCCATCCCCTTTATTAATTTTGTTGCCCTCCTTTGTACTCTCTCTAGTTCCATTATATCCTTCCTGAGCACCGGTGCCCAAAACTGGACACAGTACTCCATGTGCGGTCTAACTAGGGATTTGTACAGAGGCAGTATAATGCTCTCATCATGTGTATCCAGACCTCTTTTAATGCACCCCATGATCCTGTTTGCCTTGGCAGCTGCTGCCTGGCACTGGCTGCTCCAGGTAAGTTTATCATTAACTAGGATCCCCAAGTCCTTCTCCCTGTCAGATTTACCCAGTGGTTTCCCGTTCAGTGTGTAATGGTGATATTGATTCCCTCTTCCCATGTGTATAACCTTACATTTATCATTGTTAAACCTCATCTGCCACCTTTCAGCCCAAGTTTCCAACTTATCCAGATCCATCTGTAGCAGAATACTATCTTCTCTTGTATTAACTGCTTTACATAGTTTTGTATCATCTGCAAATATCGATATTTTACTGTGTAAACCTTCTACCAGATCATTAATGAATATGTTGAAGAGAACAGGTCCCAATACTGACCCCTGCGGTACCCCACTGGTCACAGCGACCCAGTTAGAGACTATACCATTTATAACCACCCTCTGCTTTCTATCACTAAGCCAGTTACTAACCCATTTACACACATTTTCCCCCAGACCAAGCATTCTCATTTTGTGTACCAACCTCTTGTGCGGCACGGTATCAAACGCTTTGGAAAAATCGAGATATACCACGTCCAATGACTCACCGTGGTCCAGCCTATAGCTTACCTCTTCATAAAAACTGATTAGATTGGTTTGACAGGAGCGATTTCTCATAAACCCATGCTGATATGGAGTTAAACAGTTATTCTCATTGAGATAATCCAGAATAACATCCCTCAGAAACCCTTCAAATATTTTACCAACAATAGAGGTTAGACTTACTGGCCTATAATTTCCAGGTTCACTTTTAGAGCCCTTTTTGAATATTGGCACCACATTTGCTATGCGCCAGTCCTGCGGAACAGACCCTGTCGCTATAGAGTCACTAAAAATAAGAAATAATGGTTTATCTATTACATTACTTAGTTCTCTTAGTACTCGTGGGTGTATGCCATCCGGACCCGGAGATTTATCTATTTTAATCTTATTTAGCCGGTTTCGCACCTCTTCTTGGGTTAGATTGGTGACCCTTAATATAGGGTTTTCATTGTTTCTTGGGATTTCACCTAGCATTTCATTTTCCACCGTGAATACCGTGGAGAAGAAGGTGTTTAATATGTTAGCTTTTTCCTCGTCATCTACAACCATTCTTTCCTCACTATTTTTTAAGGGGCCTACATTTTCAGTTTTTATTCTTTTACTATTGATATAGTTGAAGAACAGTTTGGGATTAGTTTTACTCTCCTTAGCAATGTGCTTCTCTGTTTCCTTTTTGGCAGCTTTAATTAGTTTTTTAGATAAAGTATTTTTCTCCCTATAGTTTTTTAGAGCTTCAATGGTGCCATCCTGCTTTAGTAGTGCAAATGCTTTCTTTTTACTGTTAATTGCCTGTCTTACTTCTTTGTTTAGCCACATTGGGTTTTTCCTATTTCTAGTCCTTTTATTCCCACAAGGTATAAACCGCTTACACTGCCTATTTAGGATGTTCTTAAACATTTCCCATTTATTATCTGTATTCTCATTTCTGAGGATATTGTCCCAGTCTACCAGATTAAGGGCATCTCTAAGCTGTTCAAACTTTGCCTTCCTAAAGTTCAATGTTTTTGTGACTCCCTGACAAGTCCCCCTAGTGAAAGACAGGTGAAACTGCACAATATTGTGGTCGCTATTTCCTAAATGCCCAACCACCTGCAGATTTGTTATTCTGTCAGGTCTATTAGATAGTATTAGGTCTAAAAGTGCTGCTCCTCTGGTTGGATTCTGCACCAATTGTGAAAGATAATTTTTCTTGGTTATTAGCAGAAACCTGTTGCCTTTATGGGTTTCACAGGTTTCTGTTTCCCAGTTAATATCCGGGTAGTTAAAGTCCCCCATAACCAGGACCTCATTATGGGTTGCAGCTTCATCTATCTGCTTTAGAAGTAGACTTTCCATGGTTTCTGTTATATTTGGGGGTTTGTAACAGACCCCAATGAGAATTTTGTTACCATTTTTCCCTCCATGAATTTCAACCCATATGGACTCGACATCCTCATTCCCTTCGCTAATATCCTCCCTTAAAGTGGACTTTAGACAAGACTTTACATAGAGACAAACCCCTCCTCCTCTCCGATTTTTACGATCCTTTCTAAACAGACTGTAACCCTGTAAGTTAACTGCCCAGTCATAGCTTTCATCTAACCATGTCTCGGTTATTCCCACTATGTCAAAGTTACCTGTAGATATTTCTGCTTCTAGTTCTTCCATCTTGTTTGTCAGGCTTCTGGCGTTTGCGAGCTTGCAGTTCAGAGGATTTTGTTTTGTTCCAATCTCCTCACTGTGGATTGTTTTAGAAATGTTCTTACCTCCCTTCTGAGTATGTTTTCCTGGGTCGTCTTTGTTCGAGTCTAATGTTTTTCTTCCCGTCCCCTCTTCTTCTAGTTTAACGCCCTCCTGATGAGTGTAGCGAGTCTTCTGGCGAATGTGTGTTTCCCAGGTTTGTTGATGTCCTTCTTGGGCACTGCAGGGTACTATAGGCGCTTCGTAAAGCATTATAGTAGCCTGGCAAAACCTTTGACGGACCTCACCAGGAAGAAGCTACCTCACATTGTCAACTGGACAGATGACTGTGAGGGGGCCTTCCAGGCGTTGAAAACTGCACTGTGCAACGCCCCTGTGTTGAAAGCAGTCGACAGCAGTCGACTGTTCTTGATGCAGACCGACGCCAGCGAGTTTGGCCTTGGTGCTGTACTCAGCCAGGTTGACTCGGAGGACCAAGAGCACCCCGTGTTATACCTGAGCCGGAAACTTTTGCCGAGGGAAGTGGCCTACTCCACCATCGAGAAGGAGTGCCTGGCTATAGTCTGGGCCCTGCAGCGCTTGCAGCCCTACTTGTACGGTCACACCTTCACTGTGGTGACCGACCACAACCCTCTGCGCTGGCTAAATGCCATGTGTGGAACCAACGGCAGGTTGCTACGCTGGAGCCTTGCCCTTCAGCAGTTTGACTTCACCATTGAACATAAAACGGGCAAAGAGCATGGGAATGCAGATGGACTCTCCCGCCAGGGTGAACCTACTGAGGTGCCCATGGAGGCATACCGTGGGGTACTGCCTCTCTAGCGCACACCAAAAGGGGGAGGTGTCACGACATGGTATGAAATATCATATAAGTTTAGTTGCTCGTCAGCTCATGAGGTGGGCTAAACCCCCCTTCACTAGCTGACTCTACTTGTTTCTCTCTGGGCTACGGACTGTATGCTAGAAGGGGGTTTTATTGCCCTGGGGTCGTAAATTCCAGGCTCAGAGGAAAGTCCCTCACCCCTCCCACCTTCACTAGTCAGAACTGGTAAAGTGGCTCCAAAATTCATGAAAGATCCTTTGTTTGGTTTTGGTACGATATTATGCACCATGTTTACGGTAAGAACACGAAAATATATATTCGTATTCCCACTCGGTGTAGGTACCCATCCCTTGAGACTCGGGCTTCTAACTCCGTCTGGTAAAGAAGTAGGGTTTTCTCTGTAAATATGTATCCCAGATAGGACATATTTGATCTCATTAGAATGCTCACGTTAACCCGAGATGATTGATGGGTTTGTTAGAACTATGACGTGTTTTGTAGTGAAGTTATAGAAATTAGAGAGAATAGTTTAAAGTTTAGGCAGAATGTAGAGAGAGGAGGGTCTGGATAAGCCAGCCTTTCTGTGATGTCATAGCCTTAATGTTTTAAGTGTCTGGCAGGCTCTGAGGAGTCACTTTCTGCTTGATTTCTTGTCTTCTCCTGGAAGAGCCCTGCTCACGTCCAAATGAGCTGGGACGTATGGGAAAAACTCCGCTAGCCTGGTTGCCTGCAATGCGTTGAACATGTGAGTGTTACTTTTCTCATTTAAACCCTGTTTATTTCATAATTACCCTTGTACATATTTGCAATTGTCTCATTTGTAACTTCTTTATAAAATATTTTTGATAAAGCACTGCCTAATTAATTTCAATGGAATATACTATTATATATTGGTTCATTCATCCATGCTCTAAACTTACCCTGTCTTCTGAAGGGAAATACGCTACTGTTACTGTTGTGTTGGGTTAGCTTCGGACCCGCTTAATCGAAGCTGGTGGCAGCGAGAAGTGTGCGGACTTTTGGGTTATGTTGTAGTGGCTGCGGCGTTAATAATTATTGTTCCTGCCTGAGTGGGAGTAGTTATCGCGTCGCTGCAGCGTGCCCAATAGCCAGTACATAGCAGGCAGCCTTTCTGGCGACTAATTACCCAGGGTGCAGTACCTAATCTGACCTGAGAGTAAGGGGGGCGCCAGAGAGCTGCAAGTGTTAAGGGGAACTGTAAGCGGGATATACATAAATCCCTGCAGTTCATGGTATATAGAAAAGCAGTGGGATACCTAGAATAAGCCCCTGCTGTAAACTAAGAGGTCAATAGCCTTGTGTGTGGTTTTTTCATCACATCGTGGAGTGGAGGGATAACTAAGATAAGCCCCCCTGCACATGTGATAGCCGTCTGTTGGCCTAAAGTCACCTCAATCCGTGATGTAGGGGTGACGGTCACGGTGTGAATCCTGACCCATTGGTGACAGCGTTCAGGGTAATCGGGACATTCTCCACCTATCAGGCACAGGGAATATAATATACACCTGTTTATATGGGATATGTGTTCATTCTCCTATTCTCTACATTTATTTCATGTTCATTCCCCACCTATCAGGCACAGGGAATATAATATACACCTGTTTATATGGGATATGTGTTCATTCTCCTATTCTCTACATGTATTTCATGTTCATTCCCCACCTATCTGGTTTAGGGAATATAATATACACCTGTTTATATGGGATATGTGTTCATTCTCCTATTCTCTACATATATTTCATGTTCATTCCCCACCTATCAGGCTCAGGGAATATAATATACACCTGTTTATATGGGATATGTGTTCATTCTCCTATTCTCTACATATATTCCATGTTCATTCCCCACCCATCAGGCTCAGGGAATATAATATACACCTGTTTATATGGGATATGTGCGGATTCTCCTATTCTCTACATATATTTCATGTTTATTCCCCACCTATCAGGCTCAGGCATATAATATACACCTGTTTATATGGGATATGTGTTCATTCTCCTATTATCTACATATATTTCATGTTCATTCCCCACCTGTCAGGCTCAGGGAATATAATATACACCTGTTTATATGGGATATGTGTTCATTCCTCTATTCTCTACATGTATTTCATGTTCATTCTCCACCTATCAGGCACAGGGAATATAATATACACCTGTTTATATGGATATGTGTTCATTCTCCTATTCTCTACATGTATTTCATGTTCATTCCCCACCTATCAGGCTCAGGGAATATAACATACACCTGTTAATATGGGATATGTGTTCATTCCTCTATTCTCTACATATATCTCATGTTCATTCCCCACCTATCAGGCTCAGGGAATATAATATACACCTGTTTATATGGGATTTGTGTTCATTCTCCTATTATCTACATATATTTCATGTTCATTCCCCACCTGTCAGGCTCAGGGAATATAATATACACCTGTTTATATGGGATATGTGTTCATTCCTCTATTCTCTACATGTATTTCATGTTAATTCCCCACCTATCAGGCACAGGGAATATAATATACACCTGTTTATATGGGATATGTGTTCATTCTCCTATTCTCTACATGTATTTCATGTTAATTCCCCACCTATCAGGCACAGGGAATATAATATACACCTGTTTATATGGGATATGTGTTCATTCTCCTATTCTCTACATGTATTTCATGTTAATTCCCCACCTATCAGGCACAGGGAATATAATATACACCTGTTTATATGGGATATGTGTTCATTCTCCTATTCTCTACATATATTCCATGTTCATTCCGTACCTATCAGGCTCAGGGAATATAATATACACCTGTTTATATGGGATATGTGTTCATTCCTCTATTCTCTACATGTATTTCATGTTTATTCCCCACCTATCAGGCTCAGGGAATATAATATACACCTGTTTATATGGGATATGTGTTCATTCTCCTATTCTCTACATGTATTTCATGTTTATTCCCCACCTATCAGGCTCAGGGAATATAATATACACCTGTTTATATGGGATATGTGTTCATTCTCCTATTCTCTACATGTATTTCATGTTCATTCCCCACCTATCAGGCTCAGGGAATATAATATACACCTGTTTATATGGGATATGTGTTCATTCTCCTATTCTCTACATGTATTTCATGTTTATTCCCAAACTATCAGGCTCAGGGAATATAATATACACCTGTTTATATGGGATATGTGCGGATTCTCCTATTCTCTACATATATTTCATGTTCATTCCCCACCTATCGGGCTCAGGGAATATAATATACACCTGTTTATATGGGATATGTGTTCATTCTCCTATTATCTACATATATTTCATGTTTATTCCCCACCTATCAGGCTCAGGGAATATAATATACACCTGTTTATATGGGATATGTGTTCATTCTCCTATTCTCTACATGTATTTCATGTTCATTCCCCACCTATCAGGCACAGGGAATATAATATACACCTGTTTATATGGGATATGTGTTCATTCTCCTATTCTCTACATGTATTTCATGTTTATTCCCCACCCATCAGGCTCAGGGAATATAATATACACCTGTTTATATGGGATATGTGTTCATTCCTCTATTCTCTACATATATTTCATGTTCATTCCCCACCTATCAGGCTCAGGGAATATAATATACACCTGTTTATATGGGATATGTGTTCATTCTCCTATTCTCTACATGTATTTCATGTTCATTCCCCACCTATCAGGCTCAGGGAATATAATATACACCTGTTTATATGGGATATGTATTCATTCTCCTATTCTCTACATATATTCCATGTTCATTCCCCACCTATCAGGCTCAGGGAATATAATATACACCTGTTTATATGGGATATGTGTTCATTCCTCTATTCTCTACATGTATTTCATGTTCATTCCCCACCTATCAGGCTCAGGGAATATAATATACACCTGTTTATATGGGATATGTGTTCATTCTCCTATTCTCTACATATATTCCATGTTCATTCCCCACCTATCAGGCTCAGGGAATATAATATACACCTGTTTATATGGGATATGTGTTCATTCCTCTATTCTCTACATGTATTTCATGTTCATTCCCCACCTATCAGGCTCAGGGAATATAATATACACCTGTTTATATGGGATATGTGTTCATTCTCCTATTCTCTACATGTATTTCATGTTCATTCTCCACCTATCAGGCTCAGGGAATATAATATACACCTGTTCATATGGGATATGTGTTCATTCTCCTATTCTCTACATGTATTTCATGTTCATTCCCCACCTATCAGGCTCAGGGAATATAATATACACCTGTTTATATGGGATATGTGTTCATTCTCCTATTCTCTACATGTATTTCATGTTCATTCCCCACCTATCAGGCTCAGGGAATATAATATACACCTGTTTATATGGGATATGTGTTCATTCTCCAATTCTCTACATGTATTTCATGTTCATTCCCCACCTATCAGGCTCAGGGAATATAATATACACCTGTTTATATGGAATATGTGTTCATTCTCCAATTCTCTACATGTATTTCATGTTCATTCCCCACCTATCAGGCTCAGGGAATATAATATACACCTGTTTATATGGAATATGTGTTCATTCTCCAATTCTCTACATGTATTTCATGTTCATTCCCCACCTATCAGGCTCAGGGAATATAATATACACTTGTTTATATGGGATATGTGTTCATTCTCCAATTCTCTACATGTATTTCATGTTCATTCCCCACCTATCAGGCTCAGGGAATATAATATACACCTGTTTATATGGAATATGTGTTCATTCTCCAATTCTCTACATGTATTTCATGTTCATTCCCCACCTATCAGGCTCAGGGAATATAATATACACCTGTTTATATGGGATATGTGTTCATTCTCCTATTCTCTACATATATTTCATGTTCATTCCCCACCTATCAGGCTCAGGGAATATAATATACACCTGTTTACAGGGGATATGTGTTCATTCTCCAATTCTCTACATGTATTTCATGTTCATTCCCCACCTATCAGGCTCAGGGAATATAATATACACCTGTTTATATGGAATATGTGTTCATTCTCCTATTCTCTACATGTATTTCATGTTTATTCCCCACCTATCAGGCTCAGGGAATATAACATACACCTGTTTATATGGGATATGTGCGGATTCTCCTATTCTCTACATATATTTCATGTTCATTCCCCACCTATCAGGCTCAGGGAATACAATAAACACCTGTTTATATGGGATATGTGTCCATTCTCCTATTCTCTACATATATTTCATCTTCATTCCCCACCTATCAGGCTCAGGGAATATAATATACACCTGTTTATATGGGATATGTGTTCATTCTCCTATTCTCTACATGTATTTCATGTTCATTCTCCGCCTATCAGGCTCAGGGAATATAATATACACCTGTTTATATGGGATATGTGTTCATTCTCCTATTCTCTACATGTATTTCATGTTCATTCCCCACCTATCAGGCTCAGGGATTATAATAAACACGTGTTCATATGGGATATGTGTTCATTCTCCTATTCTCTACATATATTTCATGTTCATTCCCCACCTATCAGGCTCAGGGAATATAATATACACCTGTTTATATGGGATATGTGTTCATTCTCCTATTCTCTACATGTATTTCATGTTCATTCCCCACCTATCAGGCTCAGGGAATATAATATACACCTGTTTATATGGGATATGTGTTCATTCTCCTATTCTCTACATATATTTCATGTTCATTCCCCACCTATCAGGCTCAGGGAATATAATATACACCTGTTTATATGGGATATGTGTTCATTCTCCTATTCTCTACATATATTTCATGTTCATTCCCCACCTATCAGGCTCAGGGAATATAATAAACACCTGTTTATATGGGATATGTGTTCAGTCTCCTATTATCTACATATATTTCATGTTCATTCCCCACCTATCAGGCTCAGGGAATATAATAAACACCTGTTTATATGGGATATGTGTTCATTCTCCTATTCTCTACATGTATTTCATGTTTATTCCCCACCTATCAGGCTCAGGGAATATAATATACACCTGTTTATATGGGATATGTGTTCATTCTCCTATTCTCTACATGTATTTCATGTTCATTCCCCACCTATCAGGCTCAGGGATTATAATAAACACGTGTTCATATGGGATATGTGTTCATTCTCCTATTCTCTACATGTATTTCATGTTCATTCTCCGCCTATCAGGCACAGGGAATATAATATACACCTGTTTATATGGGATATGTGCGGATTCTCCTATTCTCTACATATATTTCATGTTCATTCCCCACCTATCGGGCTCAGGGAATATAATATACACCTGTTTATATGGGATATGTGTTCATTCTCCTATTCTCTACATGTATTTCATGTTCATTCCCCACCTATCAGGCTCAGGGAATATAATATACACCTGTTTATATGGGATATGTATTCATTCTCCTATTCTCTACATGTATTTCATGTTCATTCCCCACCTATCAGGCTCAGGGAATATAATATACACCTGTTTATATGGGATATGTGTTCATTCTCCTATTCTCTACATGTATTTCATGTTCCTTCCCCACCTATCAGGCTCAAGGAATATCATATACACCTGTTTATATGGGATATGTGTTCATTCTCCTATTCTCTACATGTATTTCATGTTCATTCCCCACCTATCAGGCTCAGGGAATATAATATACACCTGTTTATATGGGATATGTGTTCATTCCTCTATTCTCTACATGTATTTCATGTTCATTCCCCACCTATCAGGCTCAGGGAATATAATATACACCTGTTTATATGGGATATGTGTTCATTCTCCTATTCTCTACATATATTTCATCTTCATTCTCCACCTATCAGGCTCAGGGAATATAATATACACCTGTTTATATGGGATATGTGTTCATTCTCCTATTCTCTACATATATTCCATGTTCATTCCCCACCTATCAGGCTCAAGGAATATCATATACACCTGTTTATATGGGATATGTGTTCATTCTCCTATTCTCTACATGTATTTCATGTTTATTCCCCACCTATCAGGCTCAGGGAATATAATAAACACCTGTTTATATGGGATATGTGTTCATTCTCCTATTCTCTACATGTATTTCATGTTCATTCCCCACCTATCAGGCTCAAGGAATATCATATACACCTGTTTATATGGGATATGTGTTCATTCTCCTATTCTCTACATGTATTTCATGTTCATTCCCCACCTATCAGGCACAGGGAATATAATATACACCTGTTTATATGGGATATGTGTTCATTCTCCTATTCTCTACATATATTCCATGTTCATTCCCCACCTATCAGGCTCAGGGAATATAATATACACCTGTTTATATGGGATATGTGTTCATTCTCCTATTCTCTACATGTATTTCATGTTCATTCCCCACCTATCAGGCTCAGGGAATATAATATACACCTGTTTATATGGGATATGTGTTCATTCTCCTATTCTCTACATGTATTTCATGTTTATTCCCCACCTATCAGGCACAGGGAATATAATATACACCTGTTTATATGGGATATGTGTTCATTCTCCTATTCTCTACATGTATTTCATGTTCATTCCCCACCCATCAGGCTCAGGGAATATAACATACACCTGTTTATATGGGATATGTGTTCATTCTCCTATTCTCTACATATATTTCATGTTCATTCCCCACCTATCAGGCTCAGGGAATATAATATACACCTGTTTATATGGGATATGTGTTCATTCTCCTATTATCTACATATATTTCATGTTCATTCCCCACCTATCAGGCTCAGGGAATATAATATACACCTGTTTATATGGGATATGTGTTCATTCCTCTATTCTCTACATATATTTCATGTTCATTTCCCACCTATCAGGCTCAGGGAATATAATATACACCTGTTTATATGGGATATGTGTTCATTCTCCTATTCTCTACATGTATTTCATGTTCATTCCCCACCTATAAAGCTCAGGGAATATAATATACACCTGTTTATATGGGATATGTGCGGATTCTCCTATTCTCTACATATATTTCATGTTCATTCCCCACCTATCGGGCTCAGGGAATATAATATACACCTGTTTATATGGGATATGTGTTCATTCTCCTATTCTCTACATGTATTTCATGTTCATTCCCCACCTATCAGGCACAGGGAATATAATATACACCTGTTTATATGGGATATGTGTTCATTCTCCTATTCTCTACATATATTTCATGTTCATTCCCCACCTATCAGGCTCAGGGAATATAATATACACCTGTTTATATGGGATATGTGTTCATTCTCCTATTCTCTACATGTATTTCATGTTCATTTCCCACCTATCAGGCTCAGGGAATATAATATACACCTGTTTATATGGATATGTGTTCATTCCTCTATTCTCTACATGTATTTCATGTTCATTCCCCACCTATCAGGCTCAGGGAATATAATATACACCTGTTTATATGGGATATGTGTTCATTCTCCTATTCTCTACATGTATTTCATGTTCATTCCCCACCTATCAGGCTCAGGGAATATAATATACACTTGTTTATATGGGATATGTGTTCATTCTCCTATTCTCTACATGTATTTCATGTTCATTCCCCACCTATCAGGCACAGGGAATATAATATACACCTGTTTATATGGGATATGTGTTCATTCTCCTATTCTCTACATGTATTTCATGTTCATTCTCCACCTATCAGGCTCAGGGAATATAATATACACCTGTTTATATGGGATATGTGTTCATTCCTCTATTCTCTACATGTATTCCATGTTCATTCTCCACCTATCAGGCTCAGGGAATATAATATACACCTGTTTATATGGGATATGTGTTCATTCTCCTATTCTCTACATATATTTCATGTTCATTCCCCACCTATCAGGCTCAGGGAATATAATATACACCTGTTTATATGGGATATGTGTTCATTCTCCTATTCTCTACATGTATTTCATGTTCATTCTCCACCTATCAGGCACAGGGAATATAATATACACCTGTTTATATGGGATATGTGTTCATTCCTCTATTCTCTACATGTATTCCATGTTCATTCTCCACCTATCAGGCTCAGGGAATATAATATACACCTGTTTATATGGGATATGTGTTCATTCTCCTATTCTCTACATGTATTCCATGTTCATTCTCCACCTATCAGGCTCAGGGAATATAATATACACCTGTTTATATGGGATATGTGTTCATTCTCCTATTCTCTACATGTATTCCATGTTCATTCTCCACCTATCAGGCTCAGGGAATATAACATACACCTGTTTATATGGGATATGTGCGGATTCTCCTATTCTCTACATATATTTCATGTTCATTCCCCACCTATCAGGCTCAGGGAATACAATAAACACCTGTTTATATGGGATATGTGTCCATTCTCCTATTCTTTACATATATTTCATCTTCATTCCCCACCTATCAGGCTCAGGGAATATAATATACACCTGTTTATATGGGATATGTGTTCATTCTCCTATTCTCTACATGTATTTCATGTTCATTCCCCACCTATCAGGCTCAGGGATTATAATAAACACGTGTTCATATGGGATATGTGTTCATTCTCCTATTCTCTACATGTATTTCATGTTCATTCTCCGCCTATCAGGCTCAGGGAATATAATATACACCTGTTTATATGGGATATGTGCGGATTCTCCTATTCTCTACATATATTTCATGTTCATTCCCCACCTATCAGGCTCAGGGAATATAATATACACCTGTTTATATGGGATATGTGTTCATTCTCCTATTCTCTACATGTATTTCATGTTCATTCCCCACCTATCAGGCTCAGGGAATATAATATACACCTGTTTATATGGAATATGTGTTCATTCTCCTATTATCTACATATATTTCATGTTCATTCCCCACCTATCAGGCTCAGGGAATATAATAAACACCTGTTTATATGGGATATGTGTTCAGTCTCCTATTATCTACATATATTTCATGTTCATTCCCCACCTATCAGGCTCAGGGAATATAATAAACACCTGTTTATATGGGATATGTGTTCATTCTCCAATTCTCTACATGTATTTCATGTTCATTCCCCACCTATCAGGCTCAGGGAATATAATATACACCTGTTTATATGGGATATGTGTTCATTCTCCTATTCTCTACATGTATTTCATGTTTATTCCCCACTTATCAGGCTCAGGGAATATAATATACACCTGTTTATATGGGATATGTGTTCATTCTCCTATTCTCTACATGTATTTCATGTTCATTCCCCACCTATCAGGCTCAGGGAATATAATATACACCTGTTTATATGGGATATGTGTTCATTCTCCTATTCTCTACATATATTTCATCTTCATTCCCCACCAATCAGGCTCAGGGAATATAATATACACCTGTTTATATGGGATATGTGTTCATTCTCCTATTCTCTACATATATTTCATCTTCATTCCCCACCTATCAGGCTCAGGGATTATAATAAACACGTGTTCATATGGGATATGTGTTCATTCTCCTATTCTCTACATGTATTTCATGTTCATTCTCCGCCTATCAGGCACAGGGAATATAATATACACCTGTTTATATGGGATATGTGCGGATTCTCCTATTCTCTACATATATTTCATGTTCATTCCCCACCTATCAGGCTCAGGGAATATAATATACACCTGTTTATATGGGATATGTGTTCATTCTCCTATTCTCTACATGTATTTCATGTTCATTCCCCACCTATCAGGCTCAGGGAATATAATATACACCTGTTTATATGGGATATGTGTTCATTCTCCTATTCTCTACATGTATTTCATGTTCCTTCCCCACCTATCAGGCACAGGGAATATAATATACACCTGTTTATATGGGATATGTGTTCATTCTCCTATTCTCTACATGTATTTCATGTTTATTCCCCACCTATCAGGCTCAAGGAATATCATATACACCTGTTTATATGGGATATGTGTTCATTCTCCTATTCTCTACATGTATTTCATGTTCATTCCCCACCTATCAGGCTCAGGGAATATAATATACACCTGTTTATATGGGATATGTGTTCATTCTCCTATTCTCTACATGTATTTCATGTTCATTCCCCACCTATCAGGCTCAGGGAATATAATATACACCTGTTTATATGGGATATGTATTCATTCTCCTATTCTCTACATGTATTTCATGTTCATTCCCCACCTATCAGGCTCAGGGAATATAATATACACCTGTTTATATGGGATATGTGTTCATTCTCCTATTCTCTACATGTATTTCATGTTCCTTCCCCACCTATCAGGCACAGGGAATATAATATACACCTGTTTATATGGGATATGTGTTCATTCTCCTATTCTCTACATGTATTTCATGTTTATTCCCCACCTATCAGGCTCAAGGAATATCATATACACCTGTTTATATGGGATATGTGTTCATTCTCCTATTCTCTACATGTATTTCATGTTCATTCCCCACCTATCAGGCTCAGGGAATATAATATACACCTGTTTATATGGGATATGTATTCATTCTCCTATTCTCTACATATATTTCATGTTCATTCCCCACCTATCTGGTTTAGGGAATATAATATACACCTGTTTATATGGGATATGTGTTCATTCTCCTATTCTCTACATGTATTTCATGTTTATTCCCCACCTATCAGGCTCAAGGAATATCATATACACCTGTTTATATGGGATATGTGTTCATTCTCCTATTCTCTACATGTATTTCATGTTCATTCCCCACCTATCAGGCTCAGGGAATATAATATACACCTGTTTATATGGGATATGTGTTCATTCTCCTATTCTCTACATGTATTTCATGTTCATTCCCCACCTATCAGGCACAGGGAATATAATATACACCTGTTTATATGGGATATGTGTTCATTCTCCTATTCTCTACATATATTCCATGTTCATTCCCCACCTATCAGGCTCAGGGAATATAATATACACCTGTTTATATGGGATATGTGTTCATTCTCCTATTCTCTACATGTATTTCATGTTCATTCCCCACCTATCAGGCTCAGGGAATATAATATACACCTGTTTATATGGGATATGTGTTCATTCTCCTATTCTCTACATGTATTTCATGTTTATTCCCCACCTATCAGGCACAGGGAATATAATATACACCTGTTTATATGGGATATGTGTTCATTCTCCTATTCTCTACATGTATTTCATGTTCATTCCCCACCCATCAGGCTCAGGGAATATAACATACACCTGTTTATATGGGATATGTGTTCATTCTCCTATTCTCTACATGTATTTCATGTTTATTCCCCACCTATCAGGCTCAGGGAATATAATATACACCTGTTTATATGGGATATGTGTTCATTCCTCTATTCTCTACATATATTTCATGTTCATTCCCCACCTATCAGGCTCAGGGAATATAATATACACCTGTTTATATGGGATATGTGTTCATTCTCCTATTCTCTACATGTATTTCATGTTCATTCCCCACCTATTAAGCTCAGGGAATATAATATACACCTGTTTATATGGGATATGTGCGGATTCTCCTATTCTCTACATATATTTCATGTTCATTCCCCACCTATCGGGCTCAGGGAATATAATATACACCTGTTTATATGGGATATGTGTTCATTCTCCTATTCTCTACATGTATTTCATGTTCATTCCCCACCTATCAGGCACAGGGAATATAATATACACCTGTTTATATGGGATATGTGTTCATTCTCCTATTCTCTACATATATTTCATGTTCATTCCCCACCTATCAGGCTCAGGGAATATAATATACACCTGTTTATATGGATATGTGTTCATTCTCCAATTCTCTACATGTATTTCATGTTCATTCCCCACCTATCAGGCACAGGGAATATAATATACACCTGTTTATATGGGATATGTGTTCATTCTCCTATTCTCTACATGTATTTCATGTTCATTCCCCACCTATCAGGCTCAGGGAATATAATATACACTTGTTTATATGGGATATGTGTTCATTCTCCTATTCTCTACATGTATTTCATGTTCATTCCCCACCTATCAGGCACAGGGAATATAATATACACCTGTTTATATGGGATATGTGTTCATTCTCCTATTCTCTACATGTATTTCATGTTCATTCCCCACCTATCAGGCTCAGGGAATATAATATACACCTGTTTATATGGGATATGTGTTCATTCCTCTATTCTCTACATGTATTTCATGTTCATTCCCCACCTATCAGGCTCAGGGAATATAATATACACCTGTTTATATGGGATATGTGTTCATTCCTCTATTCTCTACATGTATTCCATGTTCATTCTCCACCTATCAGGCTCAGGGAATATAATATACACCTGTTTATATGGGATATGTGTTCATTCTCCTATTCTCTACATGTATTTCATGTTCATTCTCCACCTATCAGGCTCAGGGAATATAATATACACCTGTTTATATGGGATATGTGTTCATTCCTCTATTCTCTACATGTATTTCATGTTCATTCCCCACGTATTAAGCTCAGGGAATATAATATACACCTGTTTATATGGGATATGTGTTCATTCTCCTATTCTCTACATGTATTTCATGTTCATTCCCCACCTATCAGGCTCAGGGAATATAATATACACCTGTTTATATGGGATATGTGTTCATTCTCCTATTCTCTACATGTATTTCATGTTCATTCCCCACCTATCAGGCACAGGGAATATAATATACACCTGTTTATATGGGATATGTGTTCATTCTCCTATTCTCTACATATATTTCATGTTCATTCCCCACCTATCAGGCTCAGGGAATATAATATACACCTGTTTATATGGGATATGTGTTCATTCTCCTATTCTCTACATGTATTTCATGTTCATTCTCCACCTATCAGGCTCAGGGAATATAATATACACCTGTTTATATGGGATATGTGTTCATTCCTCTATTCTCTACATGTATTTCATGTTCATTCCCCACGTATTAAGCTCAGGGAATATAATATACACCTGTTTATATGGGATATTTGTTCATTCTCCTATTCTCTACATGTATTTCATGTTCATTCCCCACCTATCAGGCTCAGGGAATATAATATACACCTGTTTATATGGGATATGTATTCATTCTCCTATTCTCTACATATATTTCATGTTCATTCCCCACCTATCAGGCTCAGGGAATATAATATACACCTGTTTATATGGGATATGTGTTCATTCTCCTATTCTCTACATGTATTTCATGTTCATTCTCCACCTATCAGGCTCAGGGAATATAATATACACCTGTTTATATGGGATATGTGTTCATTCTCCTATTCTCTACATATATTTCATGTTTATTCCCCACCTATCAGGCTCAGGGAATATAATATACACCTGTTTATATGGGATATGTGTTTATTCCGCTATTATCTACATATATTTCATGTTCATTCCCCACCTATCAGGGTCAAGGAATATAATAAACACCTGTTTATATGGGATATGTGTTCATTCTCTTATTATCTACATATATTTTATGTTCATTCCCCACCTATCAGGCTCAGGGAATATAATATACACCTGTTTATATGGGATATGTGCGGATTCTCCTATTATCTACATATATTTCATGTTCATTCCCCACCTATCAGGCACAGGGAATATAACATACACCTGTTTATATGGGATGTGTGTTCATTCTCCTATTCTCTACATGTATTTCATGTTTATTCCCCACCTATCAGGCACAGGGAATATAATATACACCTGTTTATATGGGATATGTGTTCATTCTTTTATTCTCTACATGTATTTCATGTTCATTCCCCACCTATCAGGCTCAGGAAATATAATATACACCTGTTTATATGGGATATGTGTTCATTCCTCTATTCTCTACATGTATTTCATGTTCATTCCCCACCTATCAGGCACAGGGAATATAATAAACACCTGTTTATATGGGATATGTGTTCATTCCTCTATTCTCTACATGTATTTCATGTTCATTCCCCACCTATCAGGCTCAGGGAATATAACATACACCTGTTTATATGGGATATGTGCGGATTCTCCTATTCTCTACATATATTTCATGTTCATTCCCCACCTATCAGGCTCAGGGAATATAATAAACACCTGTTTATATGGGATATGTGTTCATTCTCCTATTCTCTACATATATTTCATGTTCATTCTCCACCTATCAGGCTCAGGGAATATAACATACACCTGTTTATATGGGATATGTGCGGATTCTCCTATTCTCTACATATATTTCATGTTCATTCCCCACCTATCAGGCTCAGGGAATATAATATACACCTGTTTATATGGGATATGTGTTCATTCACCTATTCTCTACATGTATTTCATGTTCATTCCCCACCTATCAGGCTCAGGGAATATAATATACACCTGTTTATATGGGATATGTGCGGATTCTCCTATTCTCTACATATATTTCATATTCATTCCCCACCCATCAGGCTCAGGGAATATAATATACACCTGTTTATATGGGATATGTGTTCATTCTCCTATTCTCTACATGTATTTCATGTTCTTTCCCCACCTATCAGGCTCAGGGAATATAATATACACCTGTTTTATATGGGATATGTGTTCATTCTCCTATTCTCTACATATATTTCATGTTCATTCCCCACCTATCAGGCACAGGGAATATAATATACACCTGTTTATATGGGATATATGTTCATTCTCCTATTCTCTACATATATTTCATGTTCATTCCCCACCTATCAGGCTCAGGGAATATAATAAACACCTGTTTATATGGGATATGTGTTCATTCTCCTATTCTCTACATATATTTCATGTTTATTCCCCACCTATCAGGCTCAGGGAATATAATATACACCTGTTTATATGGGATATGTGTTCATTCTCCTATTATCTACATATATTTCATGTTCATTCCCCACCTATCAGGCTCAGGGAATATAATGTACCCCTGATTATATGGGATATGTGTTCATTCCTCTATTCTCTACATGTATTTCATGTTCATTCCCCACCTATCAGGCTCAGGGAATATAATATACACCTGTTTATATGGGATATGTGTTCATTCCTCTATTCTCTACATGTATTTCATGTTCATTCCCCACGTATTAAGCTCAGGGAATATAATATACACCTGTTTATATGGGATATGTGTTCATTCTCCTATTCTCTACATGTATTTCATGTTCATTCCCCACCTATCAGGCTCAGGGAATATAATATACACCTGTTTATATGGGATATGTGTTCATTCTCCTATTCTCTACATGTATTTCATGTTCATTCCCCACCTATCAGGCTCAGGGAATATAATATACACCTGTTTATATGGGATATATGTTCATTCTCCTATTCTCTACATTTATTTCATGTTTATTCCCCACCTATCAGGCTCAGGGAATATAATATACACCTGTTTATATGGGATATATGTTCATTCTCCTATTCTCTACATATATTTCATGTTCATTCCCCACCTATCAGGCTCAGGGAATATAATAAACACATGTTTATATGGGATATGTGTTCATTCTCCTATTCCCTACATGTATTTCATGTTTATTCCCCACCTATCAGGCTCAGGGAATATAATATACACCTGTTTATATGGGATATGTGTTCATTCTCCTATTCTCTACATGTATTTCATGTTCATTCCCCACCTATCAGGCTCAGGGATTATAATATACACCTGTTTATATGGGATATATGTTCATTCTCCTATTCTCTACATTTATTTCATGTTTATTCCCCACCTATCAGGCTCAGGGAATATAATATACACCTGTTTATATGGGATATATGTTCATTCTCCTATTCTCTACATATATTTCATGTTCATTCCCCACCTATCAGGCTCAGGGAATATAATAAACACATGTTTATATGGGATATGTGTTCATTCTCCTATTCTCTACATATATTTCATGTTTATTCCCCACCTATCAGGCTCAGGGAATATAATATACACCTGTTTATATGGGATATGTGTTCATTCTCCTATTCCCTACATGTATTTCATGTTTATTCCCCACCTATCAGGCTCAGGGAATATAATATACACCTGTTTATATGGGATATGTGTTCATTCTCCTATTCTCTACATGTATTTCATGTTTATTCCCCACCTATCAGGCTCAGGGAATATAATATACACCTGTTTATATGGGATATGTGTTCATTCCTCTATTCTCTACATGTATTTCATGTTCATTCCCCACGTATTGATCTCAGGGAATATAATATACACCTGTTTATATGGGATATGTGTTCATTCTCCTATTCTCTACATGTATTTCATGTTCATTCCCCACCTATCAGGCTCAGGGAATATAATATACACCTGTTTATATGGGATATGTGTTCATTCTCCTATTCTCTACATGTATTTCATGTTCATTCCCCACCTATCAGGCTCAGGGAATATAATATACACCTGTTTATATGGGATGTGTGTTCATTCTCCTATTCTCTACATGTATTTCATGTTCATTCTCCACCTATCAGGCACAGGGAATATAATATACACCTGTTTATATGGGATATGTGTTCATTCTCCTATTCTCTACATATATTCCATGTTCATTCCCCACCTATCAGGCTCAGGGAATATAATATACACCTGTTTATATGGGATTTGTGTTCATTTTCCTATTCTCTACATGTATTTCATGTTCATTCCCCACCTATCAGGCTCAGGGAATATAATATACACCTGTTTATATGGGATATGTGTTCATTCTCCTATTCTCTACATATATTCCATGTTCATTCCCCACCTATCAGGCTCAGGGAATATAATATACACCTGTTTATATGGGATATGTGCGGATTCTCCTATTCTCTACATATATTCCATGTTCATTCCCCACCTATCAGGCTCAGGGAATATAATATACACCTGTTTATATGGGATATGTGTTCATTCTCCTATTCTCTACATGTATTTCATGTTCATTCCCCACCTATCAGGCTCAGGGAATATAATATACACCTGTTTATATGGGATTTGTGTTCATTTTCCTATTCTCTACATGTATTTCATGTTCATTCCCCACCTATCAGGCTCAGGGAATATAATATACACCTGTTTATATGGGATATGTGTTCATTCTCCTATTCTCTACATATATTCCATGTTCATTCCCCACCTATCAGGCTCAGGGAATATAATATACACCTGTTTATATGGGATATGTGCGGATTCTCCTATTCTCTACATATATTCCATGTTCATTCCCCACCTATCAGGCTCAGGGAATATAATATACACCTGTTTATATGGGATATGTGCGGATTCTCCTATTCTCTACATATATTCCATGTTCATTCCCCACCTATCAGGCTCAGGGAATATAATATACACCTGTTTATATGGGATATGTGTTCATTCCTCTATTCTCTACATGTATTTCATGTTCATTCCCCACCTATCAGGCTCAGGGAATATAATATACACCTGTTTATATGGGATATGTGTTCATTCTCCTATTCTCTACATGTATTTCATGTTCATTCCCCACCTATCAGGCTCAGGGATTATAATATACACCTGTTTATATGGGATATATGTTCATTCTCCTATTCTCTACATTTATTTCATGTTTATTCCCCACCTATCAGGCTCAGGGAATATAATATACACCTGTTTATATGGGATATATGTTCATTCTCCTATTCTCTACATATATTTCATGTTCATTCCCCACCTATCAGGCTCAGGGAATATAATAAACACATGTTTATATGGGATATGTGTTCATTCTCCTATTCTCTACATATATTTCATGTTTATTCCCCACCTATCAGGCTCAGGGAATATAATATACACCTGTTTATATGGGATATGTGTTCATTCTCCTATTCCCTACATGTATTTCATGTTTATTCCCCACCTATCAGGCTCAGGGAATATAATATACACCTGTTTATATGGGATATGTGTTCATTCTCCTATTCTCTACATGTATTTCATGTTTATTCCCCACCTATCAGGCTCAGGGAATATAATATACACCTGTTTATATGGGATATGTGTTCATTCCTCTATTCTCTACATGTATTTCATGTTCATTCCCCACGTATTGAGCTCAGGGAATATAATATACACCTGTTTATATGGGATATGTGTTCATTCTCCTATTCTCTACATGTATTTCATGTTTATTCCCCACCTATCAGGCTCAGGGAATATAATATACACCTGTTTATATGGGATATGTGTTCATTCCTCTATTCTCTACATGTATTTCATGTTCATTCCCCACGTATTGAGCTCAGGGAATATAATATACACCTGTTTATATGGGATTTGTGTTCATTTTCCTATTCTCTACATGTATTTCATGTTCATTCCCCACCTATCAGGCTCAGGGAATATAATATACACCTGTTTATATGGGATATGTGTTCATTCTCCTATTCTCTACATATATTCCATGTTCATTCCCCACCTATCAGGCTCAGGGAATATAATATACACCTGTTTATATGGGATATGTGCGGATTCTCCTATTCTCTACATATATTCCATGTTCATTCCCCACCTATCAGGCTCAGGGAATATAATATACACCTGTTTATATGGGATATGTGTTCATTCTCCTATTCTCTACATGTATTTCATGTTCATTCCCCACCTATCAGGCTCAGGGAATATAATATACACCTGTTTATATGGGATTTGTGTTCATTCTCCTATTATCTACATATATTTCATGTTCATTCACCACTAGTGTTGAGCATTCCGATACCGCAAGTATCGGGTATCGGCCGATATTTGCGGTATCGGAATTCCGATACTGAATTCCGATACTTCCCGCGTATCGGATACCGGAATCGGAAGTTCCCAGAATTCAAATTGAACGCAGCAGCCAATGAGGAATGAATGAAAGTGTGGGCACATCCTGTTTAGCATGGTGGGCATGTAAGTACTGGCAAGGCTGGGATTGGCTGCTGAAATGATGTCACTCTGCACTATAAAAAAGCGCTGCCGCCATTTTGCGCTCACTCTGCTGTGATTTCAGTTAGGGACAGGACGCTGTGTTCTAACTGAGGGCCAGTTGAGCTAGCTAATTGCTTTATTTTCCTTTCCAAAGGCTAATTTAGCAAAACGCTGTGTGTTCTTCACTGTTCACCTTGCTCTTGCCTTGCAGCGCTGTTTTAACAGCGTTCTGCAAGGTCTCTGTGTGTGTGTGTGTGTGCAGCTCACTCTGTAGTCTGTGTGCAGCCATATACCCGGTTGTATTCAGCTCAGGGGGGGTTCACACTGCCTCACACAGTTGTCCTTTTTTGCTCTTAGTGCAGCCTGCTGCACATTTTTTCTCAAATTTCCTATTAGTGTTTTTCCACCAGTCTCCAGCTCTATTGTGGAAAAACACTACATAGGATAACCTAGAGGGGGGTTTTTGGGCCTTGCAGCGCCGTTTACGGCTGTCTGCACGGTCTCCGTGTGAGCCCAGCTCGCCCTGTAGTCTGTGTGCAGCCATAGCCGGTTGGATTCAGCTCAGGGTTAGTTACTGGCTCATACCTTGAGAAAAATTTTCCTTTTTTTCAAATAGTGCAGCCTGTTTAAAATTTGAAAAAAAAAATTCCTATTAGTGTCTTTCCACTCGTATCCAGCTAAATAGTGGAAAAACACTATATAGGATAACCTAGAGGAGGGTTTTTTGGCCTTGCAGCGCCGTTTACGGCTGTCTGCACGGTCTCCGTGTGAGCCCAGCTCGCCCTGTAGTCTGTGTGCAGCTATAGCCGGTTGGATTCAGCTCAGGGTTCGTTACTGGCTCATACCTTGCGAAAAATTTTCCTTTTTTTTCAAATAGTGCAGCCTGTTTAAAATTTGACAAAAAAAAATCCTATAAGTGTCTTTCCACTCGTATCCAGCTAAATAGTGGAAAAACACTATATAGGATAACCTAGAGGAGGGTTTTTTGGCCTTGCAGCGCCGTTTACGGCTGTCTGCACGGTCTCCGTGTGAGCCCAGCTCGCCCTGTAGTCTGTGTGCAGCCATAGCCGGTTGGATTCAGCTCAGGGTTCGTTACTGGCTCATACCTTGAGAAAAATTTTCCTTTTTTTGAAATAGTGCAGCCTGTTTAAAATTTGAAAAAAAAAAAATTCCTATTAGTGTCTTTCCACCAGTCTCCAGCTCAATTGTGGAAAAACACTACATAGGATAACCTAGAGGTTTTTTTTGGGGCCTTGCAGCGCCGTTTACGGCTGTCTGCACGGTCTCTGTGTGAGCGCAGCTCGCCCTGTAGTCTGTGTGCAGCCATAGCCGGTTGGATTCAACTCAGGGTTAGTTACTGGCTCATACCTTGAGAAAAATTTTCCTTTTTTTCAAATAGTGCAGCCTGTTTAAAATTTGAAAAAAAAAATTCCTATTAGTGTCTTTCCACTCGTATCCAGCTAAATAGTGGAAAAACACTATATAGGATAACCTAGAGGAGGGTTTTTTGGCCTTGCAGCGCCGTTTACGGCTGTTTGCACGGTCTCCGTGTGAGCCCAGCTCGCCCTGTAGTCTGTGTGCAGCTATAGCCGGTTGGATTCAGCTCAGGGTTCGTTACTGGCTCATACCTTGCGAAAAATTTTCCTTTTTTTTCAAATAGTGCAGCCTGTTTAAAATTTGACAAAAAAAAATCCTATAAGTGTCTTTCCACTCGTATCCAGCTAAATAGTGGAAAAACACTATATAGGATAACCTAGAGGAGGGTTTTTTGACCTTGCAGCGCCGTTTACGGCTGTCTGCACGGTCTCCGTGTGAGCCCAGCTCGCCCTGTAGTCTGTGTGCAGCCATAGCCGGTTGGATTCAGCTCAGGGTTCGTTACTGGCTCATACCTTGAGAAAAATTTTCCTTTTTTTGAAATAGTGCAGCCTGTTTAAAATTTGAAAAAAAAAAATTCCTATTAGTGTCTTTCCACCAGTCTCCAGCTCAATTGTGGAAAAACACTACATAGGATAACCTAGAGGGTTTTTTTGGGGCCTTGCAGCGCCGTTTACGGCTGTCTGCACGGTCTCTGTGTGAGCGCAGCTCGCCCTGTAGTCTGTGTGCAGCCATAGCCGGTTGGATTCAGCTCAGGGTGCGTTACTGCCTCATACCTTGAAAAACAATTTCCTTTTTTTCAAATAGTGCAGCCAGTTTAAAATTTGAAAAAAAAAAAATCCTATTAGTGTCTTTCCACTTGTATCCAGCTAAATAGTGGAAAAACACTATATAGGATAACCTAGAGGAGGGTTTTTTGGCCTTGCAGCGCCGTTTAAGGCTGTCTGCACGGTCTCCGTGTGATTTAAACTAGCTCTGTAGCCCGATCTGCACCAAAAAAAAAGTTAAGTTCACCAAACACAACTTAACACTTGTGTAGGCCACATTTGAAAAATAATAAAGTTTAGTCCACAATTTACAACATTAGTGTTTCTTACACCTGTTAGGAGGAGCATTACAGGAATAAGCACACTAAGGCCTTAGTACTTTTCTGCTTATCTTTATCTGTCAACCAAGATGAAGAGGGCAGGGAGTAAGGCACGTGGGCGTGGGCGCGGAGCAGGGAGAGGAGCAGGGAGAGGACGTGGTGATTCTGTGCCTGCTGCGGGCGCCGGTGACTCGTCGTCACTCAGTTTCAGCAGGGAACAGTCCTTCATGCGCAGCTTTGTCGGAGAGCGCCGTGCACCGCTGCTGCGTGAAGACCAAATTGAAGCCGTTGTCGGGTGGATGGCAGCTAACGCCTCGGCATCGACTTCAGTTAGTGCCACATCCTCTCAGGCACAGAGCACTGGAGAGCAGCCATCTGTCTCTTCACCACCTGCCAAATTGGCCAGGCAGTCAGAGAGCCCAGGACAGGAGCCGTCTCTACTTCTGTTCTCTGAATCTCTTGGCTTGGAAACAGGGGGCCAGCCAAGCAGCATTGGAGAAATGGAAGAAGAGGCAGTGTGCAGTGATGCCCAACACCTTTTTCTCTCTGACTCTGAAGAGGCAGGTGGGCCAGTGCCTCCGGTGACCACAGCGCAGTACGCATCTGATGATGAAACTCAGGTGCCGCTTTCTCGTGCGTACTGTGCTGCTGAGACTACCCAGGAGGAGCAGTTGGTGGCAGAGGGTAGTGGAGATGATGAGGTCCTTGACCCATCGTGGCGTGAGGAACAGGAAGGTGGTGGGAGCAGCTCAGAGGAAGAGCTTCCTCTTACGGGCCAAAGAGGGAGAGGGAGGGGGAAGACTGCGGAGCCTGTAGCCTCCACTTTGGCACCCGTTAGGAGCCTGTCTCTTTCCAAAGCCAAAAAGGGCGCTCCCAAGACTTGCAGTGCCTGGTCCTTTTTTGACACAGTTGCAGATGACATTTGTTTTGTCAAATGCAAGCTGTGTCATCAGAAAGTAAAAAGAGGGAAAAATGTCAGCAACCTCAATACCACAAATATGTGGAAACATGTGCGGACCAGGCACGCGGTGGAGTTACAGAAACACACTGAAGATGTAGGCCAACCAACAGCGGCAGCTACCACCTCTTCAGCTCGTGTTGCCTCTTCCTCCAGCTCACGCACAGCTGGTTTGGCTTCCTCCCAGAGACCTTGTGTAATTCCACCCACAGCACCACCTTCCCAGTCATCCTCACACTCCCAGTCTACTCTACAGCCATCGGTAGTACAGGCATGGGAGAAAAGGCGGGCATTCTCGGCCAACCACCCCGGAGCACAGGCTCTGAATGCAGGCATTGCCAAACTGTTGTCCCTGGAAATGCTCTCGTTCAGGCTGGTGGAGACTGACAGCTTCCGTGACTTGATGGCATTGGCAGTCCCACAGTACAAGGTGCCCAGCCGCTTTTACTTCAGCAGGCAGGCTGTCCCTGCCCTGCACAGGCATGTTGAGGCAAACATAAAACATGCGCTACTGAACGCCGTCAGTAGCAAGGTCCACCTCACCACCGATGCGTGGACCAGTCAGCATGGACAGGGGCGATATGTTTCCCTCACTGCCCATTGGGTTAATGTTGTTGAGCCAGGTACAGATCGTGCGAGTGGCGCAGGACGTGTCCTGCCCACTCCAAGGATTGCAGGAATCCAGTCTGTACGCATCGACTCCTCCTCTTACACCAGTTCCTCTGATTCCTCTCTGCAGGATCCGTCACAGTCCACCCCCACATGGACCCGTGAACGTTTACCTATGACCGACATGAGCACAGCCGTGGCCAAACGTCAGCAGGCCGTCTTGAAACTAGTTTCATTGGGGCATCGAAGCCACACAGCGCAGGAGCTCTGGAATGCCATAAAGCAGGAGAGCGATGTGTGGTTACTGCCAGCGAATCTCCAGCCAGGCATGGTAGTGTGTGACAATGGCCGAAATCTGGTGGCAGCTTTGGCCCTTGGCAACCTCACTCACATCCCATGTCTGGCACATGTGCTCAATTTGGTTGTGCAGAGTTTTCTGAGGGACTATCCGGATCTTGATGCCCTGCTGCACAAGGTCCGCCTAGAGTGTGCTCACTTGCGGCGTTCCAGCTTGGCCAGATCCCGCATTGCTGCTCGGCAGCGCCGATTCCGCCTTCCGGAACACCGCATCATATGTGACCTACCTACCCGGTGGAATTCCACGTTACATATGTTGGAGCGGTTGTGTGAGCAGCAGCAAGCAGTTATGGAGTACCAGCTGCATCAGGCGCAAAGAAGTCACAGTCAGCGCCGATCAGACTTCACAACAACAGAGTGGGCCACTATGAAGGACGTCTGCCAGGTTTTGCGTCCTTTTGATTATTCCACGCGGATGGCAAGTGCAGATGATGCACTAGTCAGCATGACTGTCCCCCTTATCTGCCTGCTTCAGCAAACTTTGCAAGGGTTAAGGGATGATGTGGTGGAAGAGGTGGAGGATGAGGAGTCACCTTTTCCATCAGCTTCTGGAGAGTCAGCGCCACGTGGTTCCTCACAAAGGGGTACGCAGGGGCCAATTTGTGAGGAGGATGAGGAGGAGTCAATGGAGGAGGAAGAGCTCCGTCCAGAGGAGGGAGCGACACAATTGTCCAGTGGTCAGTGTGTACAGCGAGGGTGGGGTGATGACGAGCGGGCAGAGATCATGTCTCAAGCAGGGGACAGCGTTTCTGGGCCAGTTGGCACTCTGCAGCACATGGTGGATTTCATGCTGCAGTGCCTGAGAAACGACCGCCGCATCGACCACATTCTCAACATGCCTGATTATTGGGTGTTCACCCTCCTCGATCCTCGCTACCGGGACAACGTCCAAAACCTCATCCCTGCGTTGACCCGGGAGCGTAAATTGCGGGAGTACCACGACACACTGGTGAATTCCATCATCTTCTCCTGTCCAACTGAGAGGAGTGCTGCTAGTGCTTTACAAAGCAGCTCAGTGCGTCGAGGCAGTGGGGGAGGCTCTGCCCAAAGAGGGAGCAGAAGCAGTGCCTCTGCCCAAGGCAAGCCCAGTATGGCACAACTCTGGCACACTTTTGTGTGCCCGCCCCAAATGTCTACACCATCACCGGCGGCTCCAGTCAGCAGGAGGCAACGGTTCCGTCAGATGGTGACAGACTACATGGCTTGCCCTCTTACTGTACTCCCAGACGGCTCTTCCCCATTCAAGTTTTGGGTCTCTAAGCTGGATACATGGCCAGAGCTAAGCTAGTATGCATTGGAGGTGCTGGCTTGCCCTGCGGCTAGTGTCTTATCGGAACGTGTCTTTAGTGCCGCAGGTGGTGTACTAACAGACCGTCGCATGCGACTATCCTCCGATAACGTTGACCGGCTTACTTTCCTGAAAATGAACCAGGCCTGGATCTCGCAGGAATTTGCCACTCCTCTGCCTGATTAAGTAATTGGGTGTCATCCAGGTCTCCTGCTGTGTTCATCTTTCTACCACCTGAACTGCTATTCCTGGGCTCCAACACCGCCAGTTGCGGCTCAGAAGTGCAGGCTGCACAGTAAAAACATACGACCCAGTGTTATTGGGTTTCAGTAACGTCAGCTGATCCCCAGCTGTGTAGCCGGCAATGTGTCCTGCGACCGCCACGCTGGCACAACAACCTAAATGTAAGGGAACCTGTCCCCCCCCCCCCCCGTCGTTTGTTACTGAAAGAGCCATCTTGTGCAGCAGTAATGCTGCACAAGGAAAAGGTAGCTTTTTTTTTTTAGCTCTTTGCACACGCAGAACTTAACACTTATAAAATGTGTTCACTGATACCGTTATACCGTCCCGAAGCTGGGACTTTCCTTCGTAATGTGACGCAGCACAGCCGTCATTCCTACCCCCTTGGTGCCATGCGCTGCCTCCTCAGCGTTGTTTTAAGCTGTCACGGAGCCTGCGCTGTTCTGTTATCCCTTGGGCATGCCCTATTTGCGCTGCCTGTCTTCTGACATAATTTGGTGTCAGGCTGGCTGCGCCTGTGCGGCCGCGGTGCCCGAGATCCCGCCTCGCAGTGTCTTCTGATTGAGTCACACTGCGGGCCTGGGATCCATGGGCATGCGCAGTGCATATCTTCCCCTCGGGCTCTCGCTCATTTCCCTCCGCCTTCTTTAGACTGTGCGCCGTCAGCTGATCCCTAGCATGCCACGGCCGTGACACCGCACAGTCTGAAGAAGAGGGAAGGAGGGGAGTGAGAGTCGAGGTTATGCACTGTGCATGCCCATGGTTCCAAGGCCCGCAGTGGGATTACGTTAGATGAGACTGCGAGGTGGGATCTGGAGCAGCGTGGACGCACAGGCACTGACAGCCTGACACCAAATTATGTCAGAAGACAGGCAGCGCTAATTGGGCATGGCCAAGGGCTAACAGAACAGCGCAGGCTCCGTGACAGCTTAAAACAACGCTGAGGAGGCAGCGCACGGCATCAAGGGGATAGGAATGACAGCTGTGCTGTGTCCCATTACGAAGGAAATTCGCACCTCCGGAACGGTTTAACGGTATAAAGGGACACATTTTTAGTGTTTACTTCGGTGTTTGCAAGGAGCATAATTAAAAGAGCAACCTTTTCCTTTTGCATCCTTAGTGCTGCACAACATGGCTCTTTCAGCTACAAACGTCTTGGGGGGGGGGTTAAAGGTTTCCTTTCAACTTGCTCCAATCAGGCTTCGGCCTACACTCTGTTCCTCTGCTCCTCCTGCTGTCCCTGGGCTCTAACACCGCCAGTTGGTGCCTGGAAGTGCTGTGTGCACAGTCAACAGTCGCTCCTCTGTTATTGGGGTTCAGTAACGTCAGCTGATCCCCAGCTGTGTGTGCGGCAATACCTCCAATCTGCTCCTCCTGCTGTCCCTGGGCTCTAACACCGCCAGTTGGTGCCTGGAAGTGCTGTGTGCACAGTCAACAGTCGCTCCTCTGTTATTGGGGTTCAGTAACGTCAGCTGGTCCCCAGCTGTGTGTGCGGCAATACCTCCAATCTGCTCCTCCTGCTGTCCCTGGGCTCTAACACCGCCAGTTGGTGCCTGGAAGTGCTGTGTGCACAGTCAACAGTCGCTCCTCTGTTATTGGGGTTCAGTAACGTCAGCTGATCCCCAGCTGTGTATCCGGCAACGTGTCATGCGACCGCCACGCTGGCACAACTAAAATGTAAGGGGACCTGTCCCCCCCCCCCTAGGCGTTTGTTACTGAAAGAGCCACCATGTGCAGCACTAATACTGCACAAGGGAAAGGTCGCTCTTGAAATTATGCTCCTTGCAAACGCTGAACTACACACTCATGTAATGTGTCCCCTCACACCGTCCAACCGTCCCGGAGGTGGGACTTTCCTTTGTAATGTGACGCAGCACAGCCGTCATTGCTACCCCCTTGGCACCGTGCGCTGCCTCCTTAGCGTTGTTTGATTCCGTCATGGACCCTGCGCTGTTATGTTATCCCTTGGCCATGCACAGTTTGCGCTGCCCGTCCTCTGACATCATTTGTTGTCGTCCTGGCTGCGCCTGTGCGTCCACGCTGCCCGAAATCACACCTCGCAGTGTCGTCTAATGTGATCCCACAGTGGGCCTGGTATCCATGGCCATGCGCAGTGCATATACTAGCCTCTCACTCCCCTTCTTCACGCTTCTTCAGACTAGGCGGCGTCAGCTGATCCCTAATAGCATGCCACGGCCGTGACGCCGCACAGTCTGAAGAAGCAGGAAGGAGGTGAGTGAGAGGCGATGATATGCACTGCGCATGCCCATGGATCCCTGGCCCGCAGTGGGACTACATTAGATGACACTGCAAGGTTGGATCTCGGGCAGCTTGGACGCACAGGCACTGCCAGCCTGACACCTACATGATGTCAGAAGACGGGCACCGCTAACTGTGCATGGCCAAGGGATAACATTACAGCGCGGGCTCCGTGACAGAACCAAACAACGTTGAGGAGGTGGCGCCCGGCACCAAGGGGGTTGGAATGACAGCTGTGCTGTGTCACATTACAAAGGAAAGTCCCACTTCCGGGATGGTTTGACGGTGTGAGGGGACACATTATATGAGTGTGTACTTCAGCGTTTGCAAGGAGCATAATTTTCGGAGCCACCATTTTCCATGTGCAGTATTACTGCTGTACAAGATGGCTCTTTCAGCAACAAATGCCTGGGGGGGGGGTTAAAGGTTCCCTTTCAACTTGCTCCACTGCAGGCTTCGGCCTACACTCTGCTCCTCTTTGATTCCCTGGGTTTCAACACTGTCAGTTGCCACCTGGAAGTGTTGTCTACACAGAAAAAACACTAGGTGATGTGTCAGTGGGGTTCAGCACCGCCAGCTGTTCCCCTGCTGTGTAGTCGGCAACGTGTCCAGCACAAGCCACGCTGGCACAACAGAACAAAAGCTGCCACCAGTGCAGGCTTCGGCCTACACTCTGCTCCTCTCCTCCTCCTGCTGACCCTGGGCTCAAACACCGCTAGTTTTTGCCCGGAAGTGCTAGCTGCACAGAGAAAAACACCAGCCAATGTGTTAGTGGGGTTCAGCAACGCCAGCTGTTCCCCTGCTGTGTAGCCGGCAACGTGACCTGCAAACGCCACGCAGGCACATGAACTGAAATTGAAGGGAGCCTGGCCCCACCCCCCAGGTGTTTCTATGTATAACAGCCACCTAGTACAGCAGTACTGCTGCATTTGTACAAGGTGGCTGACTTTTTCTCCTTGCCCACGTGGAACTCAACACGTACAAAATGTGTCTCATTGAGACCATTCCACTGTAAAAAAAACCAAAACAAACAAGGATACCTAAAAAATAACCTTTATTATAGATCCCTAAAAAATACTCTTTCCATAAATAACAAACAAAATACTAACAAACATATAATTATGTACCTATAGGGCCCTAGGAAGAGTCTGCACTGAGACCTACCTATCAGTGGAGGTTGGCACCCTAAGTTACTGCGGTTGGCGCCCCCACTCCGCGTCGACTAACCCTAGGAAATCCCTGGAGGACCCTAAATAGGGAACCCTAAAAAAGACCCAGCAGATCCCTAACGGAAGACCTACCTAGCAGTGGGGGTTGGCACCCTAATGTGAAGCGGTAGGCGCCCCCACTCAACGTCGACTGACCCTAGAAGCCCTAAACTGTCCCTAATAGGAATAGAATAAAGAGAATGTCCCACAAACAAACCCAAACACCCCAAAAAGAAGAAAAAATAAAAATAAAACAAAAAAGCAGAGAGATATAATAATCAAAAATATATGAAGGATCTGATGCATTGCTTGGAAATACGTCTATTTGATATAATAGACAGTTATGTCTATAGTAATAACCATAAGTAACAAAAAAAATTCACAAAAATGGGGTGAATGAAAAAATATTAGTATTGTCCATATTTGATATAAACATGCGATCCTTATCTGGCTAAAGGAGTAGAGAAATATTTGAGGTGTATAGTCAAATGCTATGGTATACAAACATGGTCACCCGCTATACAAAAAGTCAACCATATAGTACACTATCATCAAAGACCTCAGTTGAGCAGCAAAATACAGCAGCTAGAAAATCAGATATATAACTCCTAAAGCCCAAACAAAGAAGCATCAATGCTTAATACAGATTGACCGTAGTCACATTTGAAACAATATTTAACACTAAGTCGCACCAAATTAGCGTATGCTGTTTTTATAATAGCAATATATATCTCACAAGAGCAGGTGTTATTGTTTCAATATATGTTTCAAAGTGACAGATATCGTCACAACCCACCACAAAACCTCCATAGGTTGCGTATGCTGTTTTTATAATAGCAATATATATCTCACAAGAGCAGGTGTTACTGTTTCAATATGTGTTTCAAAGTGACAGATATCGTCACAACCCACCACAAAACCTCCATAGGTGTAACAAATGATGGGGCAGGACACAATAATCCCCCTCACAAAAAACACAACAGAGAGCGATCAATACTCATCTGGAGGCCCGTAGTAGATATGGGGTGATGTTAGATACAAGTAGCCCGGGTCCGTGGTGGGTATACGGTTTCTTCAGATGAATCCGGACATCTAATTAAGCAGACAGCAGCAGTCTCCCCGACCAGTGCCCGACGCGTTTCCCCCCCATATGGATGGAACGGGGGTTCATCAGGGGTATTGTAGCCGCAAGCAAGAAGAAAGATGAATGCTGTAGTGTACTCACCAGATCTGCCCATATAAATACACGTGGGTAAGTGTGAAGCACGCCAACTAAAGACTACCTCCGGAAATGACATCATCCAGAGGAGCCAGCGCTAAGTGAGACGCATGATGCGTTCCATAATAGAAAATAGGACGGCACATGCGTCGCGCAACGCCACACCTCCAGAAGAATCTCGGAGCTGTGGCATAATGTAGCGGATACCCCGATAGTGGAGTGCAACAGTGCGTTCCATGTGGCGCATGCGTGATGTATAAAACGAATATCACTCAGGTACAAGATATAGATCATAATAGAAACGAACAGCGTATGCTGAATAGATGCGCCCTCGTATAAAGCGCTATCAAAACACGATGTGGGCCATAATAGGCACAGAGAGCATAACTCATAGAAGCGCTGGAAGAATGCGCCTACAAATATAGCGCTGTCAAGGCACAATCATTAAAAAATAGGAATATAACCACCTAGGCAGCATATGTAAATTCAGCGAAAAACCCTGTTATTAACACTAAAACCAGAGTGTACGCCACATAGATAAGATGATACGCACTTGTATATAATGACCCACGTATATGAAAAAACGGCCTAAATTGGCCATAATCAAGATAGATAAATCCATATACCAAAGTGAGTAGATACTACAGCACATTAGGACAACAGACAGAAGAAAACGAAAAGAGAACTAAATCAATATAATGTCCCAAAAATGAGACACACATTAGAAAATGTATAAATATACCTGGCTATAACATTGATATCAAAGGACTTGACAGAGGGCTAGATAAAACCAGTAACGGTCAGCTGTTCGTTGAGGCCCAGAGGGCTCATCGATCTCATTAAATAGATCCATCTTGTTTCGCGCTGAATGATTTTTTTGTCCCAATCACCCCGTCTTACCGAGGGAGGGATAACTTCAATAACCCTAAAGCTAAGGGAGCATGGATCCCCACCATGTGTATTGATGACATGTCGTGCAATTGGGGTATCCCTGCTGTGCCGGATATCCCCAAGGTGTTCGCCTATCCGAACCCTGAGTTATCTTTTCGTTTTACCCACATAATCCTTGGGGCACGAACACGTGCAGAGGTACACGACCCCTACTGTTTTGCAGTTCGCAAACTGCCTCATGGAGAAAATCCTATTTGTGGCTGAACTCTGGAAGGTGTTGGAGACGCACATAAATCTACAAAACGAGCAATGTCCACATCTAAATGTGCCGGTTGATCTATTTTCCAGCCAAGTACCCTGTTTTTTAGGGGGCACAAAATGGCTATGGACAATGCTGTCTTTGATTGACCTTCCCCTTCTATACGTGATCGATGGATGTGGAGAGATAAACCCACTAACATCCGGGTCAGACCTCAATATTTGCCAGTGTCTTTTAAGAATGTCAAACACTTTTTTGGACTGGTCATCGAAGGTACCAATGAGACGTGTAGTAGACGTCACATCAGTCTCAATCTTTGGTACCAAAAGAGACGTCCTGTTAGAGTCCAAGGCTGTCTTAAATGCGGAACCAATCACATCATCGGGGTAACCCCTATTCCTAAAGCGATGTTTAAGTTCAGTGGATCTGCATTTAAAGTCACTAAGGGACGAACAGTTTCTACGTAAACGAAGAAACTGTCCCTTCGGGATACCACGTTTCAAAGGGAAGGGATGATGACTCTCCCATCTTAAAAGGCTATTTGTGGCTGTTGGTTTTCGATAAATGGACGTACCGAGAGAGCCATCACTAAGCCTTTCAATGAGGACATCAAGAAAGGTGATACTGTCACCCCCTATCTCAAAGGTAAAGTATAGACCTTCCAATGTGGTGTTTAGATACCTCAGGAAGTCAGAGAATGAACCTGCATCCCCCTTCCACAGGACAAGGATGTCATCTATGTATCTGCCCCAGAAAATGATCCTGGGGCACCATGTGACATCCTCGTCCCTAAAGACAAAAGTGTCTTCCCACCAGCCCAGGAGCAAATTAGCATATGTGGGGGCACAAGGGCTCCCCATTGCTGTGCCCCTGAGCTGGTGGTACCACTTCCCATTGAAGAGGAAATAGTTCCGTTGAAGTATAAACTCCAGAAGTTCAATCAAGAAAGCGTTATGCAACGCAAAATGGGTACCTCTACTGCTTAAGAAGTATTTGACTGCTCTGAGACCATCCTGATGGTGGATACTGCTGTACAGTGCCTCCACATCAATGGAGGCAATGATGGTATCAGGTTCTATTACAATGCCCTCCAATTTCGTCAGGAGGTCACTTGTATCCCTGATGTAGGAGGGTAGAGCAGTAACAAAAGACCTTAGTAGTTTATCCACATATACACTCGAATTTTGTGAAAGGGCATCCGTCCCTGACACGATGGGGCGTCCTTTCAAGGGACTAAGGCCCCTATGTACTTTGGGGAGTGCATAGAAAGTTGCCACAGTTGGAGATTTGGGTAACAAGAAATTGTGTTCATTACTTGAAATAAGTTTAATCCCAATTGCTCGATTGAGAATGCTCTTTAGCTCCAAGGTATAGCCCACAGTTGGGTCGTTTTTTAAAACCTCATAGGACGATCTGTCCGACAAGATGGAATAACACATGTCCACATATTGGGAGGAGTCTAAAATAACAATATTTCCGCCTTTGTCAGACGGTTTGATGACAATTAGATTGTTATTTTTAAGATTATCAAGTGATCTCCTCTCAACTGCTGTCAGGTTAGGGTGAGTAGGGTCCAGATCAGGAATGATGTTATTGATTTCCTGCGAGACCAGTTTTTGAAAGATCTCAATACTTCCATAGTCGCTAGGTGGCGGCAACCGTTTACTCGCTGGTTTCAGATCTGTGAATGGACCCTCACCAGCTGCTCTCACCCCTTCCTCACTAAGTTCAGTCAATATATCAACATCAGTCAGATCATCCATGGAGATACCCAATTGTTGGCATCTCTGGAGGTCATTCCTTTGAAAGAAACGTCTCCATTTGAGTTTCCTCGTAAAGAGGTCCAAGTCCTTGATCCATACAAAAGGATCGAATCTCATGGTGGGGACGAAAGAAAGGCCTTTACTCAAAACCTGCTTCTCATTATCTTGCAGTTGATAAGAAGACAGGTTAATAATCTGATTGCTGTCATTCATAGTAGATAAGTTCTTTTCTGTTAGTTGTTGGAATTCCGAGTCCGTAGGTGGTAAATACTTCCCCCCCGATCCTCTAAAAAAGAGGAAGATGAGGAGGTAGAGGGTTGATATCCCCTGTCTTGCCTTTGGTTTTGCCATCGTCGCCCACCTCTCCTGCCACGATTCCTGGATTTCGTGAATTGTGTCGCCAAGTAACCCCTTGATGCTGAGTCTACGTCTGAGGAATCAATATCCGATGAGGATACGTCAGTAGTTGGTACTGCGGGGACTTGTAATGAAGGATACGCTCTTTTCTCCTTAAACTCAGAACAGTCCTTGATGAATCGTTTATGTTTCCTCTCCTTTATTTCCAGGTGGAACTTTTCCACCGCGTTTTTGAGAGACTCTTCTCTATTATTAAATTCTGGATCGCTCTTAAATTTCAAGATGGAATCTATGTGTTCCTTGAGTTTAATCGAAGAGCTTTCCAGAGTCTTTTTTTCCTCCTCCAAAAGTATCTGCATAAAGCGCAGTGAAGATGAAATTGATTCCTCCTCCCACTTACCAAGTAGTGTGGGGGAAACGCACCTAGGAGCTGGCAAGAGATGTATCCTGAGGCCACGTGGAACTATCCGATGTTTAATATAGTTGTCCAAGGACTGAACCTCCCACCAGGATTTAATATTATTTCTATAGATTGTCAAGAGATCAGCAAATAGGTTTCTCAAAGTGGGGGTAGATGATGAACCTCCCGTGCCCTCAACGTCCGAAAAGACCTCCCTAGCATCATCAAGCCACCTCTTATTGTCTACAGGTCCTGAAAGAAAGCTAGCCATGTCCTAGATCAAAAAAACAACCTAAGTCCAAATATATGTGGAATCCTAGACCAACTCAAAAAAAACCAAAACAAACAAGGATACCTAAAAAATAACGTTGAGGGCACGGGAGGTTCATCATCTACCCCCACTTTGAGAAACCTATTTGCTGATCTCTTGACAATCTATAGAAATAATATTAAATCCTGGTGGGAGGTTCAGTCCTTGGACAACTATATTAAACATCGGATAGTTCCACGTGGCCTCAGGATACATCTCTTGCCAGCTCCTAGGTGCGTTTCCCCCACACTACTTGGTAAGTGGGAGGAGGAATCAATTTCATCTTCACTGCGCTTTATGCAGATACTTTTGGAGGAGGAAAAAAAGACTCTGGAAAGCTCTTCGATTAAACTCAAGGAACACATAGATTCCATCTTGAAATTTAAGAGCGATCCAGAATTTAATAATAGAGAAGAGTCTCTCAAAAACGCGGTGGAAAAGTTCCACCTGGAAATAAAGGAGAGGAAACATAAACGATTCATCAAGGACTGTTCTGAGTTTAAGGAGAAAAGAGCGTATCCTTCATTACAAGTCCCCGCAGTACCAACTACTGACGTATCCTCATCGGATATTGATTCCTCAGACGTAGACTCAGCATCAAGGGGTTACTTGGCGACACAATTCACGAAATCCAGGAATCGTGGCAGGAGAGGTGGGCGACGATGGCAAAACCAAAGGCAAGACAGGGGATATCAACCCTCTACCTCCTCATCTTCCTCTTTTTTAGAGGATCGGGGGGGAAGTATTTACCACCTACGGACTCGGAATTCCAACAACTAACAGAAAAGAACTTATCTACTATGAATGACAGCAATCAGATTATTAACCTGTCTTCTTATCAACTGCAAGATAATGAGAAGCAGGTTTTGAGTAAAGGCCTTTCTTTCGTCCCCACCATGAGATTCGATCCTTTTGTATGGATCAAGGACTTGGACCTCTTTACGAGGAAACTCAAATGGAGACGTTTCTTTCAAAGGAATGACCTCCAGAGATGCCAACAATTGGGTATCTCCATGGATGATCTGACTGATGTTGATATATTGACTGAACTTAGTGAGGAAGGGGTGAGAGCAGCTGGTGAGGGTCCATTCACAGATCTGAAACCAGCGAGTAAACGGTTGCCGCCACCTAGCGACTATGGAAGTATTGAGATCTTTCAAAAACTGGTCTCGCAGGAAATCAATAACATCATTCCTGATCTGGACCCTACTCACCCTAACCTGACAGCAGTTGAGAGGAGATCACTTGATAATCTTAAAAATAACAATCTAATTGTCATCAAACCGTCTGACAAAGGCGGAAATATTGTTATTTTAGACTCCTCCCAATATGTGGACATGTGTTATTCCATCTTGTCGGACAGATCGTCCTATGAGGTTTTAAAAAACGACCCAACTGTGGGCTATACCTTGGAGCTAAAGAGCATTCTCAATCGAGCAATTGGGATTAAACTTATTTCAAGTAATGAACACAATTTCTTGTTACCCAAATCTCCAACTGTGGCAACTTTCTATGCACTCCCCAAAGTACATAGGGGCCTTAGTCCCTTGAAAGGACGCCCCATCGTGTCAGGGACGGATGCCCTTTCACAAAATTCGAGTGTATATGTGGATAAACTACTAAGGTCTTTTGTTACTGCTCTACCCTCCTACATCAGGGATACAAGTGACCTCCTGACGAAATTGGAGGGCATTGTAATAGAACCTGATACCATCATTGCCTCCATTGATGTGGAGGCACTGTACAGCAGTATCCGCCATCAGGATGGTCTCAGAGCAGTCAAATACTTCTTAAGCAGTAGAGGTACCCATTTTGCGTTGCATAACGCTTTCTTGATTGAACTTCTGGAGTTTATACTTCAACGGAACTATTTCCTCTTCAATGGGAAGTGGTACCACCAGCTCAGGGGCACAGCAATGGGGAGCCCTTGTGCCCCCACATATGCTAATTTGCTCCTGGGCTGGTGGGAAGACACTTTTGTCTTTAGGGACGAGGATGTCACATGGTGCCCCAGGATCATTTTCTGGGGCAGATACATAGATGACATCCTTGTCCTGTGGAAGGGGGATGCAGGTTCATTCTCTGACTTCCTGAGGTATCTAAACACCACATTGGAAGGTCTATACTTTACCTTTGAGATAGGGGGTGACAGTATCACCTTTCTTGATGTCCTCATTGAAAGGCTTAGTGATGGCTCTCTCGGTACGTCCATTTATCGAAAACCAACAGCCACAAATAGCCTTTTAAGATGGGAGAGTCATCATCCCTTCCCTTTGAAACGTGGTATCCCGAAGGGACAGTTTCTTCGTTTACGTAGAAACTGTTCGTCCCTTAGTGACTTTAAATGCAGATCCACTGAACTTAAACATCGCTTTAGGAATAGGGGTTACCCCGATGATGTGATTGGTTCCGCATTTAAGACAGCCTTGGACTCTAACAGGACGTCTCTTTTGGTACCAAAGATTGAGACTGATGTGACGTCTACTACACGTCTCATTGGTACCTTCGATGACCAGTCCAAAAAAGTGTTTGACATTCTTAAAAGACACTGGCAAATATTGAGGTCTGACCCGGATGTTAGTGGGTTTATCTCTCCACATCCATCGATCACGTATAGAAGGGGAAGGTCAATCAAAGACAGCATTGTCCATAGCCATTTTGTGCCCCCTAAAAAACAGGGTACTTGGCTGGAAAATAGATCAACCGGCACATTTAGATGTGGACATTGCTCGTTTTGTAGATTTATGTGCGTCTCCAACACCTTCCAGAGTTCAGCCACAAATAGGATTTTCTCCATGAGGCAGTTTGCGAACTGCAAAACAGTAGGGGTCGTGTACCTCTGCACGTGTTCGTGCCCCAAGGATTATGTGGGTAAAACGAAAAGAGAACTCAGGGTTCGGATAGGCGAACACCTTGGGGATATCCGGCACAGCAGGGATACCCCAATTGCACGACATGTCATCAATACACATGGTGGGGATCCATGCTCCCTTAGCTTTAGGGTTATTGAAGTTATCCCTCCCTCGGTAAGACGGGGTGATTGGGACAAAAAAATCATTCAGCGCGAAACAAGATGGATCTATTTAATGAGATCGATGAGCCCTCTGGGCCTCAACGAACAGCTGACCTTTACTGGTTTTATCTAGCCCTCTGTCAAGTCCTTTGATATCAATGTTATAGCCAGGTATATTTATACATTTTCTAATGTGTGTCTCATTTTTGGGACATTATATTGATTTAGTTCTCTTTTCGTTTTCTTCTGTCTGTTGTCCTAATGTGCTGTAGTATCTACTCACTTTGGTATATGGATTTATCTATCTTGATTATGGCCAATTTAGGCCGTTTTTTCATATACGTGGGTCATTATATACAAGTGCGTATCATCTTATCTATGTGGCGTACACTCTGGTTTTAGTGTTAATAACAGGGTTTTTCGCTGAATTTACATATGCTGCCTAGGTGGTTATATTCCTATTTTTTAATGATTGTGCCTTGACAGCGCTATATTTGTAGGCGCATTCTTCCAGCGCTTCTATGAGTTATGCTCTCTGTGCCTATTATGGCCCACATCGTGTTTTGATAGCGCTTTATACGAGGGCGCATCTATTCAGCATACGCTGTTCGTTTCTATTATGATCTATATCTTGTACCTGAGTGATATTCGTTTTATACATCACGCATGCGCCACATGGAACGCACTGTTGCACTCCACTATCGGGGTATCCGCTACATTATGCCACAGCTCCGAGATTCTTCTGGAGGTGTGGCGTTGCGCGACGCATGTGCCGTCCTATTTTCTATTATGGAACGCATCATGCGTCTCACTTAGCGCTGGCTCCTCTGGATGATGTCATTTCCGGAGGTAGTCTTTAGTTGGCGTGCTTCACACTTACCCACGTGTATTTATATGGGCAGATCTGGTGAGTACACTACAGCATTCATCTTTCTTCTTGCTTGCGGCTACAATACCCCTGATGAACCCCCGTTCCATCCATATGGGGGGGAAACGCGTCGGGCACTGGTCGGGGAGACTGCTGCTGTCTGCTTAATTAGATGTCCGGATTCATCTGAAGAAACCGTATACCCACCACGGACCCGGGCTACTTGTATCTAACATCACCCCATATCTACTACGGGCCTCCAGATGAGTATTGATCGCTCTCTGTTGTGTTTTTTGTGAGGGGGATTATTGTGTCCTGCCCCATCATTTGTTACACCTATGGAGGTTTTGTGGTGGGTTGTGACGATATCTGTCACTTTGAAACACATATTGAAACAGTAACACCTGCTCTTGTGAGATATATATTGCTATTATAAAAACAGCATACGCAACCTATGGAGGTTTTGTGGTGGGTTGTGACGATATCTGTCACTTTGAAACATATATTGAAACAATAACACCTGCTCTTGTGAGATATATATTGCTATTATAAAAACAGCATACGCTAATTTGGTGCGACTTAGTGTTAAATATTGTTTCAAATGTGACTACGGTCAATCTGTATTAAGCATTGATGCTTCTTTGTTTGGGCTTTAGGAGTTATATATCTGATTTTCTAGCTGCTGTATTTTGCTGCTCAACTGAGGTCTTTGATGATAGTGTACTATATGGTTGACTTTTTGTATAGCGGGTGACCATGTTTGTATACCATAGCATTTGACTATACACCTCAAATATTTCTCTACTCCTTTAGCCAGATAAGGATCGCATGTTTATATCAAATATGGACAATACTAATATTTTTTCATTCACCCCATTTTTGTGAATTTTTTTTTGTTACTTATGGTTATTACTATAGACATAACTGTCTATTATATCAAATAGACGTATTTCCAAGCAATGCATCAGATCCTTCATATATTTTTGATTATTATATCTCTCTGCTTTTTTGTTTTATTTTTATTTTTTCTTCTTTTTGGGGTGTTTGGGTTTGTTTGTGGGACATTCTCTTTATTCTATTCCTATTAGGGACAGTTTAGGGCTTCTAGGGTCAGTCGACGTTGAGTGGGGGCGCCTACCGCTTCACATTAGGGTGCCAACCCCCACTGCTAGGTAGGTCTTCCGTTAGGGATCTGCTGGGTCTTTTTTAGGGTTCCCTATTTAGGGTCCTCCAGGGATTTCCTAGGGTTAGTCGACGCGGAGTGGGGGCGCCAACCGCAGTAACTTAGGGTGCCAACCTCCACTGATAGGTAGGTCTCAGTGCAGACTCTTCCTAGGGCCCTATAGGTACATAATTATATGTTTGTTAGTATTTTGTTTGTTATTTATGGAAAGAGTATTTTTTAGGGATCTATAATAAAGGTTATTTTTTAGGTATCCTTGTTTGTTTTGGTTTTTTTTGAGTTGGTCTAGGATTCCACATATATTTGGACTTAGGTTGTTTTTTTGACCATTCCACTGTCCCTGAGGTGTGACTTTCCTTTGTAATGATACGCAGCACCCCCCTTGGTAGCGTTTCCCGTCTTTTGTCATCATGGTTAGCTGGCTGCGCCTGTGCATCCGCCCTGCTAGAAACAACGCCCCTCGTTGTCATATTTATTTTGTCAGCGAGGGTGTGGTTTATGGGCACGAGCAGTGCATATGTTCGCCTGTCTTAACTCATCTCCTTCCGCCTTCTTCAGACTGTGCGGCCTCCTGGCCGTGGTAGGCGATAAGGGATCAGCTGAGGCCGCCCAGTCTGGAGCAGGTGTAAGGACATGTGTAAGCGGCAAACCTATTTACTGCACAAGGCCACGAATCCCAGCCACGCAGTGTGATTTTTTGAAAACACACTGTGGGTCTGGGATTCATGTCCATCGCTAACCGCAACGGCCGACATGAAATGAGGTCAGAAGACAGGAAGCGCTCACAGCGCATGGCCAAGGGATCACAATAGCGCAGACTCCTGTACAGCAAATAACAACGCTCAGGAATCTGCGCCCAGTACCTAGGTGAAAATTTTGACACCTGTGCTGCGTCTCGTTAAAAAGACAAGTCACGCCTCCACAACTGTTTGACAGTATAATGGGCTAAATAGTGTACGTGTTTTAGTCAGCGTGTGCAAGGAGCAAAACAAATAGAGCAACCTTTTACTTGTGCAGCATTAATGCTGCACAAGGTGTGGCTCTTGTACCTTGCAACACCTGAGGGGGGTTAAAGGTAACCTTTGAAATTGGTTCAACTAGGCTTCGGCCTACACTCTGCTCCTCTACTCCTCCTGCTGACCCTGGGCTCAAACACCGCTAGTTTTTGCCCGGAACTGCTAGCTGCACAGAGAAAAACACCAGCCAATGTGTTAGTGGGGTTCAGCACCGCCAGCTGTTCCCCTGCTGTGTAGTCGGCAACGTGTCCAGCACAAGCCACGCTGGCACAACAGAACAAAAGCTGCCACCAGTGCAGGCTTCGGCCTACACTTTGCTCCTCTCCTCCTCCTGCTGACCCTGGGCTCAAACAACGCCAGTTTCTGCCCGGACATGCTAGCTGCACAGAGAAAAACACCAGCCAATGTGTTAGTGGGGTTCAGCACCGCCAGCTGTTCCCCTGCTGTGTAGCTGGCAACGTTTCCTGCAAACGCCACGCAGGAACATGAACTGAAATTGAAGGGAGCCTGCCCCCACCCCCCCAGGTGTTTCTATGTATAACAGCCACCTTGTACAGCAGTACTGCTGCATTTGTACAAGGTGGCTGACTTTTTCTCCTTGCACACGTGGAACTCAACAAGTACAAAATGTGTCTCATTACAGACCATTAAAATGTCCCTGAGGTGTGACTTTCCTTTTTAATGACACGCAGCACCCCCATTGTTAGCGCTGCCCGTCTCCTGACATCATTGGTTGGCTGGCTGTGCCTGTGCGTCCCCCCTGCCTGACACAACGCCCCCCGTTGTCTCATATATTTTGACTGCGAGGGTGTGATTGATGGGCACGAGCAGTGCATATGTTCCCCTGTTTTCACTCCCCTCCTTCCGCCTTCTTCTGACTGTGCGGCCTCATGGCCGCGGCATGCGATAAGGGATCAGCTGAGGCCGCCCAGTCTGAAGCAGGTGTAAGGACATGTGTGAGCGGCGAACATATTTACTGCACAAGGCCACGAATCCCAGCACCGCAGTGTGACTTTAGGAAAAGCCACTGTGGGTCTGGGATTTATGGCCATCGTTAACCGCACCAGCCAACATGAAATGAGGTCATGAGACGGCCTGCACTAACAGGGTATTGCCAAGGGATAACACAAGAGCGCAGTTTCCTGTACTGCAAATAACAACGGTAAGGAATCTGCGCACAGCACCTAGGTGTAAATTTGTACACCTGTGCTGCGTCTCCTTAAAAAGACTAGTAGTCACGCCTCCACTACTGTTTGACAGTATAATGGGCTAAATAGTGTACGTGTTTAATTCAGCGTGTGCAAGGAGCAAAATTAAATAGAGCAACCTTTGACTTGTGCATCATTAATGCTGTTCAAGGTGTGGCTCTTGTACCTTGCAACACCTGAGGGGGGGGTTAAAGGTAACCTTTGAAATTGGTTCAACTAGGCTTCGGCCTACACTCTGCTCCTCTACTCCTCCTGCTGACCCTGGGCTCAAACACCGCTAGTTTTTGCCCGGAAATGCTAGCTGCACAGAGAAAAACACCAGCCAATGTGTTAGTGGGGTTCAGCAACGCCAGCTGTTCCCCTGCTGTGTAGTCGGCAACGTGTCCAGCACAAGCCACGCTGGCACAACAGAACAAAAGCTGCCACCAGTGCAGGCTTCGGCCTACACTTTGCTCCTCTCCTCCTCCTGCTGACCCTGGGCTCAAACAACGCCAGTTTCTGCCCGGACATGCTAGCTGCACAGAGAAAAACACCAGCCAATGTGTTAGTGGGGTTCAGCACCGCCAGCTGTTCCTCTGCTGTGTAGTCGGCATCGTGTCCAGCACAAGCCACGCTGGCACAACTGACCAAAAGCTGCCACCAGTGCAGGCTTCGGCCTACACTTTGCTCCTCTCCTCCTCCTGCTGACCCTGGGCTCAAACAACGCCAGTTTCTGCCCGGACATGCTAGCTGCACAGAGATAAAAAAAACAGCCAATGTGTTAGTGGGGTTCAGCACCGCCAGCTGTTCCCCTGCTGTGTAGCTGGCAACGTGTCCTGCAAACGCCACGTAGGCACATGAACTGAAATTGAAGGGAGCCTGCCCCCCACCCCCCCAGGTGTTTCTATGTATAACAGCCACCTTGTACAGCAGTACTGCTGCATTTGTACAAGGTGGCTGACTTTTTCTCCTTGCACACGTGGAACTCAACAAGTACAAAATGTGTCTCATTACAGACCATTACAATGTCCCTGAGGTGTGACTTTCCTTTTTAATGACACGCAGCACCCCCATTGTTAGCGCTGCCCGTCTCCTGACATCATTGGTTGGCTGGCTGTGCCTGTGCGTCCCCCCTGCCCGACACAACGCCCCCCGTTGTCTCATATATTTTGACTGCGAGGGTGTGATTGATGGGCACGAGCAGTGCATATGTTCCCCTGTTTTCACTCCCCTCCTTCCGCCTTCTTCTGACTGTGCGGCCTCATAGCCGCGGCATGCGATAAGGGATCAGCTGAGGCCGCCCAGTCTGAAGCAGGTGTAAGGACATGTGTGAGCGGCGAACATATTTACTGCACAAGGCCACGAATCCCAGCACCGCAGTGTGACTTTAGGAAAAGCCACTGTGGGTCTGGGATTTATGGCCATCGTTAACCGCACCGGCCAACATGAAATGAGGTCATGAGACGGCCTGCACTAACAGGGTATTGCCAAGGGATAACACAAGAGCGCAGTTTCCTGTACTGCAAATAACAACGGTAAGGAATCTGCGCACAGCACCTAGGTGTAAATTTGTACACCTGTGCTGCGTCACCTTAAAAAGACTAGTAGTCACGCCTCCACTACTGTTTGACAGTATAATGGGCTAAATAGTGTACGTGTTTAATTCAGCGTGTGCAAGGAGCAAAATTAAATAGAGCAACCTTTGACTTGTGCATCATTAATGCTGTTCAAGGTGTGGCTCTTGTACCTTGCAACACCTGAGGGGGGGTTAAAGGTAACCTTTGAAATTGGTTCAACTAGGCTTCGGCCTACACTCTGCTCCTCTACTCCTCCTGCTGACCCTGGGCTCAAACACCGCTAGTTTTTGCCCGGAACTGCTAGCTGCACAGAGAAAAACACCAGCCAATGTGTTAGTGGGGTTCAGCACCGCCAGCTGTTCCCCCGCTGTGTAGCCGGCATCGTGTCCAGCACAAGCCACGCTGGCACAACCGACCAAAAGCTGCCACCAGTGCAGGCTTCGGCCTACACTTTGCTCCTCTCCTCCTCCTCCTGCTGACCCTGGGCTCTAACACCGCTAGTTTTTGCCCGGACATGCAATCTGCACAGAGAAAAACACCAGTCAATGTGTCAGTGGGGTTCAGCAACGCCAGCTGTTCCCCTGCTGTGTAGCTTGCAACGTGACCTGCAAATGCCACGCAGGCACATGAACTGAAATTGAAGGGAGCCTGCCCCCCACCCCCCCAGGTGTTTCTATGTATAACAGCCACCTTGTACAGCAGTACTGCTGCATTTGTACAAGGTGGCTGACTTTTTCTCCTTGCCCACGTGGAACTCAACACGTACAAAATGTGTCTCATTAGAGACCATTACAATGTCCCTGAGGTGTGACTTTCCTTTGTAATGACACGCAGCACCACCCTTGTTAGCGCTGCCCGTCTTTTGACATCATTGGTTAGCTGGCTGCGCCTGTGCATCTCCCCTGCTCGAAACAACGCCCCTCGGTGTCTTATTTTTTTGGACAGCGAAGGTGTGATTGATGGGCATGTGCAGTGCATATGTTTGCCTGTGTTCACTCATCTCCTTCCGCCTTCTTCAGACTGGGTGTCCTCATGGCCGCGGCAGGCGATAAGGGATCAGATGAGGCCGCCCAGTCTGAAGCAGGTGTAAGGACATGTGTGAGCGGCAAACATATTTAGTGCACCAGGGCACGAATCCCAGCACCGCAGTGTGATTTTTTAAAAACACACTGTGGGTCTGGGATTCATGTCCATCGCTAACCGCAACGGCCAACATGAAATGAGGTCAGAAGACAGGAAGCGCTCACAGCGCATGGCCAAAGGATCACAAGAGCGCAGACTTCTGTACAGCAACTAACAACGCTCAGGAAGCTGCGCCCATGCAAAAAGGTGTTGTTTTCGACACCTGTGCTGCTTTTCTTTAAAAAGACAAGTCACGCCTCCACTACTGTTTAACAGTATAATGGGCTAAATAGTCTACGTGTTGCATTCAGCTTGTGCAAGTAGAAAAATTAATAGAGCAACCTTTTACTTGTGCAGCATTAATGCTGCAGAAGGAGTGGCTCTTGTACTTTGTAACACCTGAGGGGGGGTTAAAGGTAACCTTTGAAATTGGTTCAACTAGGCTTCGGCCTACACTCTGCTCCTCTCCTCCTCCTGCTGACCCTGGGCTCTAACAATGCTAGTTTTTGCCCGGAAATGCTAGCTGCACAGAGAAAAACACCAGCCAATGTGTTAGTGGGGTTCAGCACCGCCAGCTGTTCCCCCGCTGTGTAGCCGGCATCGTGTCCAGCACAAGCCACGCTGGCACAACCGACCAAAAGCTGCCACCAGTGCAGGCTTCGGCCTACACTTTGCTCCTCTCCTCCTCCTCCTGCTGACCCTGGGCTCTAACACCGCTAGTTTTTGCCCGGACATGCAATCTGCACAGAGAAAAACACCAGTCAATGTGTCAGTGGGGTTCAGCAACGCCAGCTGTTCCCCTGCTGTGTAGCTTGCAACGTGACCTGCAAACGCCACGCAGGCACATGAACTGAAATTGAAGGGAGCCTGCCCCCCACCCACAGGTGTTTCTATGTATAACAGCCACCTTGTACAGCAGTACTGCTGCATTTGTACAAGGTGGCTGACTTTTTCTCCTTGCCCACGTGGAACTCAACACGTACAAAATGTGTCTCATTAGAGACCATTACAATGTCCCTGAGGTGTGACTTTCCTTTGTAATGACACGCAGCACCACCCTTGTTAGCGCTGCCCGTCTTTTGACATCATTGGTTAGCTGTCTGCGCCTGTGCATCTCCCCTGCTCGAAACAACGCCCCACGGTGTCTTATTTTTTTGGACAGCGAGGGTGTGATTGATGGGCATGTGCAGTGCATATGTTTGCCTGTGTTCACTCATCTCCTTCCGCCTTCTTCAGACTGGGTGTCCTCATGGCCGCGGCAGGCGATAAGGGATCAGATGAGGCCGCCCAGTCTGAAGCAGGTGTAAGGACATGTGTGAGCGGCAAACATATTTAGTGCACCAGGGCACGAATCCCAGCACCGCAGTGTGATTTTTTAAAAACACACTGTGGGTCTGGGATTCATGTCCATCGCTAACCGCAACGGCCAACATGAAATGAGGTCAGAAGACAGGAAGCGCTCACAGCGCATGGCCAAAGGATCACAAGAGCGCAGACTCCTGTACAGCAACTAACAACGCTCAGGAAGCTGCGCCCATGCAAAAAGGTGTTGTTTTCGACACCTGTGCTGCTTTTCTTTAAAAAGACAAGTCACGCCTCCACTACTGATTAACAGTATAATGGGCTAAATAGTCTACGTGTTGCATTCAGCTTGTGCAAGTAGAAAAATTAATAGAGCAACCTTTTACTTGTGCAGCATTAATGCTGCAGAAGGAGTGGCTCTTGTACTTTGTAACACTTGAGGGGGGGTTAAAGGTAACCTTTGAAATTGGTTCAACTAGGCTTCGGCCTACACTCTGCTCCTCTCCTCCTCCTGCTGACCCTGGGCTCTAACAACGCTAGTTTTTGCCCGGAACTGCTAGCTGCACAGAGAAAAACACCAGCCAATGTGTTAGTGGGGTTCAGCACCGCCAGCTGTTCCCCCGCTGTGTAGCCGGCATCGTGTCCAGCACAAGCCACGCTGGCACAACCGACCAAAAGCTGCCACCAGTGCAGGCTTCGGCCTACACTTTGCTCCTCTCCTCCTCCTCCTGCTGACCTTGGGCTCAAACACCGCTAGTTTTTGCCCGGAAATGCTAGCTGCACAGAGAAAAACACCAGCCAATGTGTTAGTGGGGTTCAGCACCGCCAGCTGTTCCCCTGCTGTGCAGCTTGCAACGTGACCTGCAAACGCCACGCAGGCACATGAACTGAAATTGAAGGGAGCCTGGCCCCCACCCCCAGGTGTTTCTATGTATAACAGCCACCTTGTACAGCAGTACTGCTGCATTTGTACAAGGTGGCTGATGTTTTCTCCTTGCCCACGTGGAACTCAACACGTACAAAATGTGTCTCTTTGAGACCATTCCACTGTCCCTGAGGTGTGACTTTCCTTTCTAATGATACGCAGCACCCCCCTTGGTAGCGCTTCCCGTCTTCTGACATCATTGGTTGGCTACTTGCGCCTGTTCGTCCGCCCTGCCTGAATAAAATGCTCCTCGTTGTCTTAATTATTTTGACTGCGAGGGTGTGATTGATGGGCATGAGCAGTGCATATCTTCGCCTGTCTTAACTCATCTCCTTCCGCCTTCTTCAGACTGTGCAGCCTCATGGCCGCGGCATGCGAGAAGGGATCAGCAGAGGCCGCCCAGTCTGAAGCAGGTGTAAGGACGTGTGTGAGCGGCCAAAATATTTACTGCTCAAGGCCACGAATCCCAGCACCGCAGTGTGGTTTTATGAAAAGACACTGGGGGTCTGGGATTTATGGCCATCGTTAACCGCACGGGCCAACATGAAATGATGTCATAAGATGGGCAGCGCTAACAGGGCATTGCCAAGGGATAACACAAGAGCGCAGACTCCTGTACAGCAAATAACAACGCTCAGGAAGCTGCGCCAAGCACCAAGGCGTTATTTTGGACACCTGTGCTGCGTCTCATCAAAAAACCAAGTCACGCATCCACTACAGTTTGACTGTAGAATGGGGTAAATTGTGTATGTCTTTCATTCAGCGTGTGCAAGTAGACAAATTAATAGAGCAACCTTTCACTTGTGCAGCATTAATACTGCACAAGGTGTGTCTCTTGTACTTTGTAACACCTGAGGGGGGGGGTTAAAGGTTTCCTTTGAAATTGGTTCAACTAGGCTTCGGCCTACACTCTGCTCCTCTCCTCCTCCTCCTGCTTCAACACGGGCTCTAACATCGCTAGTTTTTGCCCGCAAGTGCTAGCTGCACAGAGAAAAACACACGCCATTGTGTTAGTGGGGTTCAGCAACGCCAGCTGTTCCCCCAGTGTGTAGCCGGCAAAATGTCCTGCAAACGCAACGCAGACACAAAGCTGCCTCCAGTGCAGGCTTCGGCCTACACTCATCTCCCCCTGCTTACCCTTTGCTCCAACACCGCTAGTTGGGGCTCTAGGAAGACAATCTTTAATAGGCAAGGCAACGCATCTGGGTTCCAGCACCGCCAGCTGGTTCTCGGCAGTGTTCTTGTCACAGGTACTCCCTCGTGCCAAGCCTGGTTTCAGCACCGTCAGCTGTTTCCGGGTTGTGTCAACTTCACTGAGACGCCTATGCTTGCCCCGTCGTGGTGCGGTCGAGTTAGCCAACTCCAGGGTGCCTCCAGTTTAGGAGCTTCCTATGTGGGCTGCGTGAACTGGTAGTCAAGGCTGGTTCTGTAGTGCCAGTAGGCCCAGCTCCCCCTGTAGGACTGTTGGGGTTCGGTAACTGCGGCTGCCTCGCGGCCTAGCTGTTCTCTCCTCTCCTGTGGGCCTTGGGGTCCACCACCTGGTTCCAGCACCGTCAGCTGGTTTCGGGCCGAGCCTTTGGCTTAGGTGCCTCCTCCTGGGTATCCGAGTTCCGCCAACGCCAGGCGGTCCTTGGTAGTGCTTTTAAGCGCGGGCACCTACAGCTTAGTAACCGGGTTCCAGCACCGTCAGCTAGTCCTCGGTCGTGCCATTGGCTCTTGCACACTGGGGCAACGCATCCGGGTTCCAGCACCGCCAGCTGGTTCTCGGCAGTGTTCTTGTCACAGGTACTCCCTCGTGCCAAGCCTGGTTTCAGCACCGTCAGCTGTTTCCGGGTTGTGTCAACTTCACTGAGACGCCTATGCTTGCCCCGTCGTGGTGCGGTCGAGTTAGCCAACTCCAGGGTGCCTCCAGTTTAGGAGCTTCCTATGTGGGCTGCGTGAACTGGTAGTCAAGGCTGGTTCTGTAGTGCCAGTAGGCCCAGCTCCCCCTGTAGGACTGTTGGGGTTCGGTAACTGCGGCTGCCTCGCGGCCTAGCTGTTCTCTCCTCTCCTGTGGGCCTTGGGGTCCACCACCTGGTTCCAGCACCGTCAGCTGGTTCCGGGCCGAGCCTTTGGCTTAGGTGCCTCCTCCTGGGTATCCGAGTTCCGCCAACGCCAGGCGGTCCTTGGTAGTGCTTTTAAGCGCGGGCACCTACAGCTTAGTAACCGGGTTCCAGCACCGTCAGCTAGTCCTCGGTCGTGCCATTGGCTCTTGCACACTGGGGCAACGCATCCGGGTTCCAGCACCGCCAGCTGGTTCTCGGCAGTGTTCTTGTCACAGGTACTCCCTCATGCCAAGCCTGGTTTCAGCACCGTCAGCTGTTTCCGGGTTGTGTCAACTTCACTGAGACGCCTATGCTTGCCCCATCGTGGTGCGGTCGAGTTAGCCAACTCCAGGGTGCCTCCAGTTTAGGAGCTTCCTATGTGGGCTGCGTGAACTGGTAGTCAAGGCTGGTTCTGTAGTGCCAGTAGGCCCAGCTCCCCCTGTAGGACTGTTGGGGTTCGGTAACTGCGGCTGCCTCGCGGCCTAGCTGTTCTCTCCTCTCCTGTGGGCCTTGGGGTCCACCACCTGGTTCCAGCACCGTCAGCTGGTTCTGGGCCGAGCCTTTGGCTTAGGTGCCTCCTCCTGGGTATCCGAGTTCCGCCAACGCCAGGCGGTCCTTGGTAGTGCTTTTAAGCGCGGGCACCTACAGCTTAGTAACCGGGTTCCAGCACCGTCAGCTAGTCCTCGGTCGTGCCATTGGCTCTTGCACACTGGGGCAACGCATCCGGGTTCCAGCACCGCCAGCTGGTTCTCGGCAGTGTTTTTGTCACAGGTACTCCCTCGTGCCAAACCTGGTTTCAGCAGCGTCAGCTGTTTCCGGGTTGTGTCAAGCTCACTGAGACACCTATGCTTGCCTCGTCGTGGTGCGGTCGGGTTAGCCAACTCCAGGGTGCCTCCAGTTTAGGAGCTTCCTATGTGGGCTGCGTGAACTGGTAGTCAAGGCTGGTTCTGTAGTGCCAGTAGGCCCAGCTCCCCCTGTAGGACTGTTGGGGTTCGGTAACTGCGGCTGCCTCGCGGCCTAGCTGTTCTCTCCTCTCCTGTGGGCCTTGGGGTCCACCACCTGGTTCCAGCACCGTCAGCTGGTTCTGGGCCGAGCCTTTGGCTTAGGTGCCTCCTCCTGGGTATCCGAGTTCCGCCAACGCCAGGCGGTCCTTGGTAGTGCTTTTAAGCGCGGGCACCTACAGCTTAGTAACCGGGTTCCAGCACCGTCAGCTAGTCCTCGGTCGTGCCATTGGCTCTTGCACACTGGGGCAACGCATCCGGGTTCCAGCACCGCCAGCTGGTTCTCGGCAGTGTTTTTGTCACAGGTACTCCCTCGTGCCAAACCTGGTTTCAGCACCGTCAGCTGTTTCCGGGTTGTGTCAAGCTCACTGAGACACCTATGCTTGCCTCGTCGTGGTGCGGTCGGGTTAGCCAACTCCAGGGTGCCTCCAGTTTAGGAGCTTCCTATGTGGGCTGCGTGAACTGGTAGTCAAGGCTGGTTCTGTAGTGCCAGTAGGCCCAGCTCCCCCTGTAGGACTGTTGGGGTTCGGTAACTGCGGCTGCCTCGCGGCCTAGCTGTTCTCTCCTCTCCTGTGGGCCTTGGGGTCCACCACCTGGTTCCAGCACCGTCAGCTTGTTCCGGGCCGAGCCTTTGGCTTAGGTGCCTCCTCCTGGGTATCCGAGTTCCGCCAACGCCAGGCGGTCCTTGGTAGTGCTTTTAAGCGCGGGCACCTACAGCTTAGTAACCGGGTTCCAGCACCGTCAGCTAGTCCTCGGTCGTGCCATTGGCTCTTGCACACTGGGGCAACGCATCCGGGTTCCAGCACCGCCAGCTGGTTCTCGGCAGTGTTTTTGTCACAGGTACTCCCTCGTGCCAAACCTGGTTTCAGCACCGTCAGCTGTTTCCGGGTTGTGTCAAGCTCACTGAGACACCTATGCTTGCCTCGTCGTGGTGCGGTCGGGTTAGCCAACTCCAGGGTGCCTCCAGTTTAGGAGCTTCCTATGTGGGCTGCGTGAACTGGTAGTCAAGGCTGGTTCTGTAGTGCCAGTAGGCCCAGCTCCCCCTGTAGGACTGTTGGGGTTCGGTAACTGCGGCTGCCTCGCGGCCTAGCTGTTCTCTCCTCTCCTGTGGGCCTTGGGGTCCACCACCTGGTTCCAGCACCGTCAGCTGGTTCTGGGCCGAGCCTTTGGCTTAGGTGCCTCCTCCTGGGTATCCGAGTTCCGCCAACGCCAGGCGGTCCTTGGTAGTGCTTTTAAGCGCGGGCACCTACAGCTTAGTAACCGGGTTCCAGCACCGTCAGCTAGTCCTCGGTCGTGCCATTGGCTCTTGCACACTGGGGCAACGCATCCGGGTTCCAGCACCGCCAGCTGGTTCTCGGCAGTGTTTTTGTCACAGGTACTCCCTCGTGCCAAACCTGGTTTCAGCACCGTCAGCTGTTTCCGGGTTGTGTCAAGCTCACTGAGACACCTATGCTTGCCTCGTCGTGGTGCGGTCGGGTTAGCCAACTCCAGGGTGCCTCCAGTTTAGGAGCTTCCTATGTGGGCTGCGTGAACTGGTAGTCAAGGCTGGTTCTGTAGTGCCAGTAGGCCCAGCTCCCCCTGTAGGACTGTTGGGGTTCGGTAACTGCGGCTGCCTCGCGGCCTAGCTGTTCTCTCCTCTCCTGTGGGCCTTGGGGTCCACCACCTGGTTCCAGCACCGTCAGCTGGTTCTGGGCCGAGCCTTTGGCTTAGGTGCCTCCTCCTGGGTATCCGAGTTCCGCCAACGCCAGGCGGTCCTTGGTAGTGCTTTTAAGCGCGGGCACCTACAGCTTAGTAACCGGGTTCCAGCACCGTCAGCTAGTCCTCGGTCGTGCCATTGGCTCTTGCACACTGGGGCAACGCATCCGGGTTCCAGCACCGCCAGCTGGTTCTCGGCAGTGTTTTTGTCACAGGTACTCCCTCGTGCCAAACCTGGTTTCAGCACCGTCAGCTGTTTCCGGGTTGTGTCAAGCTCACTGAGACACCTATGCTTGCCTCGTCGTGGTGCGGTCGGGTTAGCCAACTCCAGGGTGCCTCCAGTTTAGGAGCTTCCTATGTGGGCTGCGTGAACTGGTAGTCAAGGCTGGTTCTGTAGTGCCAGTAGGCCCAGCTCCCCCTGTAGGACTGTTGGGGTTCGGTAACTGCGGCTGCCTCGCGGCCTAGCTGTTCTCTCCTCTCCTGTGGGCCTTGGGGTCCACCACCTGGTTCCAGCACCGTCAGCTGGTTCTCGGCAGTGTCTTTTGCTCTTGTACCTTCTGCTCCCCATCCTGGTTCCAGTACCGTCAGCTGGTTCCGGGCAGAGCCTTTGGCTTAGGTGCCTCCTTCTGGGTATCCAAGTTCCACCAACGTCAGGTGGTCCTTGGTAGTGCTTTCAGGCACGGGTACCTCCTGCTTAGTAACCGGGTTCCAGTAACGTCAGCTGGTCCTTGGTAGTTCCATTGGCTCTTGGACCTTCGGCTACCCATCCGGGTTCCAGTACCGTCAGCTGGTTCTCGGCAGTGTCTTTTGCTCTTGTACCTTCTGCTCCCCATCCTGGTTCCAGTAACGTCAGCTGGTTCCGGGCAGAGCCTTTGGCTTAGGTGCCTCCTTCTGGGTATCCGAGTTCCGCCAACGTCAGGCGGTCCTTGGTAGTGCTTTTTAGCACGGGTACCTCCTGCTTAGTAACCGGGTTCCAGTAACGTCAGCTGGTCCTCGGTAGTTCCATAGGCTCTTGAACCTTCGGGTAGCCATCCGAGTTCCAGTTCCATCAGCTGGTTCTTGGCATTTTCTCAGCCTTCTTGTACCTTCTGCTACATTTCCAAGTTGAAGACCCTAACGTCGACGACCCGGAAGACCACCCCGATGACGACGACCCGGAAGACCACCCCGATGACGACGACGGCGGAGACGACGACGGCTGAGACGACGACGGCGGAGATGACGACACTGGAGACGACGACCCTGGAGACGACAACATGGAAGACCGAGAAGCAGAAGAACAAGAGGCTGCAGAACAAAGAGCAGAAGAACATTAAGCATAAGACTTAATATCAGAGCAAAAGATATTATCTCAATTATATGCAGAAGAAGACTAAGCAGTGTATGGGGGTGAGTCCGTTCCTCCTCGTGGTGCCCCTGGATAAAGCCTGATGCTGCAGGCCAAACTGAACGCGGACAAATGTAACTTTTGTGACTGGCAGAACGGAAGGTGTAATCTTCCAACTTTTATAGATAACAACTACGGGAATGCCTGTCACAAATGAGAATATGATGAAGAAGTAGAATAGGAAGAATAATAACAGTGGAATAAAAAGAATATGTAGAATAGGAAGAATAATAATAGTTGAAGAAAATGAATATGAAGAATGTAATAAAAAAAAAAATATAGGTAGAAGATGAAGAAGAAGATGAATAAGGTGAAGAAGTTGATGTCAAAGATGCTGATGATGATGAAGATGAAAGTGTGGGAAAAGGAAAAAAAAGAAGGGGAAGGTCGTGGAATAGTGAAACATCAATATCTGACAAAATAAAAAAAATTTACATAGTCAATATCTTTTTCAATCCGAACGTCTTTAAAAAAAAAAAAAATCATGCTATTCTATTTGATTGGACTAATCCTCATTGCCTTTAATGTCTCCGCCACCTCCCCCATACATCCTACATTATTCTTAGTTGTTTTCCTTCATGTAGAATGAACCTACAAGGAAAGAAAGGGTTTATTTTAATTCCGATATTTTGGTCCCATTGACTTGCATTGGGATCGGGTATCGGTATCGGCGATATCCGATATTTTTTGAATATCGGCCGATCCAAACCGATACCGATACTTTCCGATATCGGAAGGTATCGCTCAACACTAGTGGTGAATGAACATGAAATATATGTAGTTAATAGGAGAATGAACACAAATCCCATATAAACAGGTGTATATTATATTCCCTGAGCCTGATAGGTGGAGAATGAACATGAAATACATGTAGAGAATAGGAGAATGAACACATATCCCATATAAACAGGTGTATATTATATTCCCTGAGCCTGATAGGTGGTGAATAGTGTTGAGCGATACCTTCCGATATCGGAAAGTATCGGTATCCGTTTGGATCGGCCGATATTCAAAAAATATCGGATATCGCCGATACCGATACCCGATCCCAATGCAAGTCAATGGGACCAAAATATCGGAATTAAAATAAACCCTTTCTTTCCTTGTAGGTTCATTCTACATGAAGGAAAACAACTAAGAATAATGTAGGATGTATGGGGGAGGTGGCGGAGACATTAAAGGCAATGAGGATTAGTCCAATCAAATAGAATAGCATGATTTTTTTTTTTTTTAAAGACGTTCGGATTGAAAAAGATATTGACTATGTAAATTTTTTTTATTTTGTCAGATATTGATGTTTCACTATTCCACGACCTTCCCCTTCTTTTTTTTCCTTTTCCCACACTTTCATCTTCATCATCATCAGCATCTTTGACATCAACTTCTTCACCTTATTCATCTTCTTCTTCATCTTCTACCTATATTTTTTTTTTTATTACATTCTTCATATTCATTTTCTTCAACTATTATTATTCTTCCTATTCTACATATTCTTTTTATTCCACTGTTATTATTCTTCCTATTCTACTTCTTCATCATATTCTCATTTGTGACAGGCATTCCCGTAGTTGTTATCTATAAAAGTTGGAAGATTACACCTTCCGTTCTGCCAGTCACAAAAGTTACATTTGTCCGCGTTCAGTTTGGCCTGCAGCATCAGGCTTTATCCAGGGGCACCACGAGGAGGAACGGACTCACCCCCATACACTGCTTAGTCTTCTTCTGCATATAATTGAGATAATATCTTTTGCTCTGATATTAAGTCTTATGCTTAATGTTCTTCTGCTCTTTGTTCTGCAGCCTCTTGTTCTTCTGCTTCTCGGTCTTCCATGTTGTCGTCTCCAGGGTCGTCGTCTCCAGTGTCGTCATCTCCGCCGTCGTCGTCTCAGCCGTCGTCGTCTCCGCCGTCGTCGTCATCGGGGTGGTCTTCCGGGTCGTCGTCATCGGGGTGGTCTTCCGGGTCGTCGACGTTAGGGTCTTCAACTTGGAAATGTAGCAGAAGGTACAAGAAGGCTGAGAAAATGCCAAGAACCAGCTGATGGAACTGGAACTCGGATGGCTACCCGAAGGTTCAAGAGCCTATGGAACTACCGAGGACCAGCTGACGTTACTGGAACCCGGTTACTAAGCAGGAGGTACCCGTGCTAAAAAGCACTACCAAGGACCGCCTGACGTTGGCGGAACTCGGATACCCAGAAGGAGGCACCTAAGCCAAAGGCTCTGCCCGGAACCAGCTGACGTTACTGGAACCAGGATGGGGAGCAGAAGGTACAAGAGCAAAAGACACTGCCGAGAACCAGCTGACGGTACTGGAACCCGGATGGGTAGCCGAAGGTCCAAGAGCCAATGGAACTACCAAGGACCAGCTGACGTTACTGGAACCCGGTTACTAAGCAGGAGGTACCCGTGCCTGAAAGCACTACCAAGGACCACCTGACGTTGGTGGAACTTGGATACCCAGAAGGAGGCACCTAAGCCAAAGGCTCTGCCCGGAACCAGCTGACGGTACTGGAACCAGGATGGGGAGCAGAAGGTACAAGAGCAAAAGACACTGCCGAGAACCAGCTGACGGTGCTGGAACCAGGTGGTGGACCCCAAGGCCCACAGGAGAGGAGAGAACAGCTAGGCCGCAAGGCAGCCGCAGTTACCGAACCCCAACAGTCCTACAGGGGGAGCTGGGCCTACTGGCACTACAGAACCAGCCTTGACTACCAGTTCACGCAGCCCACATAGGAAGCTCCTAAACTGGAGGCACCCTGGAGTTGGCTAACCCGACCGCACCACGACGAGGCAAGCATAGGTGTCTCAGTGAGCTTGACACAACCCGGAAACAGCTGACGGTGCTGAAACCAGGTTTGGCACGAGGGAGTACCTGTGACAAAAACACTGCCGAGAACCAGCTGGCGGTGCTGGAACCCGGATGCGTTGCCCCAGTGTGCAAGAGCCAATGGCACGACCGAGGACTAGCTGACGGTGCTGGAACCCGGTTACTAAGCTGTAGGTGCCCGCGCTTAAAAGCACTACCAAGGACCGCCTGGCGTTGGCGGAACTCGGATACCCAGGAGGAGGCACCTAAGCCAAAGGCTCGGCCCAGAACCAGCTGACAGTGCTGGAACCAGGTGGTGGACCCCAAGGCCCACAGGAGAGGAGAGAACAGCTAGGCCGCGAGGCAGCCGCAGTTACCGAACCCCAACAGTCCTACAGGGGGAGCTGGGCCTACTGGCACTACAGAACCAGCCTTGACTACCAGTTCACGCAGCCCACATAGGAAGCTCCTAAACTGGAGGCACCCTGGAGTTGGCTAACCCGACCGCACCACGACGAGGCAAGCATAGGTGTCTCAGTGAGCTTGACACAACCCGGAAACAGCTGACGGTGCTGAAACCAGGTTTGGCACGAGGGAGTACCTGTGACAAAAACACTGCCGAGAACCAGCTGGCGGTGCTGGAACCCGGATGCGTTGCCCCAGTGTGCAAGAGCCAATGGCACGACCGAGGACTAGCTGACGGTGCTGGAACCCGGTTACTAAGCTGTAGGTGCCCGCGCTTAAAAGCACTACCAAGGACCGCCTGGCGTTGGCGGAACTCGGATACCCAGGAGGAGGCACCTAAGCCAAAGGCTCGGCCCAGAACCAGCTGACGGTGCTGGAACCAGGTGGTGGACCCCAAGGCCCACAGGAGAGGAGAGAACAGCTAGGCCGCGAGGCAGCCGCAGTTACCGAACCCCAACAGTCCTACAGGGGGAGCTGGGCCTACTGGCACTACAGAACCAGCCTTGACTACCAGTTCACGCAGCCCACATAGGAAGCTCCTAAACTGGAGGCACCCTGGAGTTGGCTAACCCGACCGCACCACGACGAGGCAAGCATAGGTGTCTCAGTGAGCTTGACACAACCCGGAAACAGCTGACGGTGCTGAAACCAGGTTTGGCACGAGGGAGTACCTGTGACAAAAACACTGCCGAGAACCAGCTGGCGGTGCTGGAACCCGGATGCGTTGCCCCAGTGTGCAAGAGCCAATGGCACGACCGAGGACTAGCTGACGGTGCTGGAACCCGGTTACTAAGCTGTAGGTGCCCGCGCTTAAAAGCACTACCAAGGACCGCCTGGCGTTGGCGGAACTCGGATACCCAGGAGGAGGCACCTAAGCCAAAGGCTCGGCCCAGAACCAGCTGACGGTGCTGGAACCAGGTGGTGGACCCCAAGGCCCACAGGAGAGGAGAGAACAGCTAGGCCGCGAGGCAGCCGCAGTTACCGAACCCCAACAGTCCTACAGGGGGAGCTGGGCCTACTGGCACTACAGAACCAGCCTTGACTACCAGTTCACGCAGCCCACATAGGAAGCTCCTAAACTGGAGGCACCCTGGAGTTGGCTAACTCGACCGCACCACGACGGGGCAAGCATAGGCGTCTCAGTGAAGTTGACACAACCCGGAAACAGCTGACGGTGCTGAAACCAGGCTTGGCACGAGGGAGTACCTGTGACAAGAACACTGCCGAGAACCAGCTGGCGGTGCTGGAACCCGGATGCGTTGCCCCAGTGTGCAAGAGCCAATGGCACGACCGAGGACTAGCTGACGGTGCTGGAACCCGGTTACTAAGCTGTAGGTGCCCGCGCTTAAAAGCACTACCAAGGACCGCCTGGCGTTGGCGGAACTCGGATACCCAGGAGGAGGCACCTAAGCCAAAGGCTCGGCCCGGAACCAGCTGACGGTGCTGGAACCAGGTGGTGGACCCCAAGGCCCACAGGAGAGGAGAGAACAGCTAGGCCGCGAGGCAGCCGCAGTTACCGAACCCCAACAGTCCTACAGGGGGAGCTGGGCCTACTGGCACTACAGAACCAGCCTTGACTACCAGTTCACGCAGCCCACATAGGAAGCTCCTAAACTGGAGGCACCCTGGAGTTGCCTAACTCGACCGCACCACGACGGGGCAAGCATAGGCGTCTCAGTGAAGTTGACACAACCCGGAAACAGCTGACGGTGCTGAAACCAGGCTTGGCACGAGGGAGTACCTGTGACAAGAACACTGCCGAGAACCAGCTGGCGGTGCTGGAACCCGGATGCGTTGCCCCAGTGTGCAAGAGCCAATGGCACGACCGAGGACTAGCTGACGGTGCTGGAACCCGGTTACTAAGCTGTAGGTGCCCGCGCTTAAAAGCACTACCAAGGACCGCCTGGCGTTGGCGGAACTCGGATACCCAGGAGGAGGCACCTAAGCCAAAGGCTCGGCCCGGAACCAGCTGACGGTGCTGGAACCAGGTGGTGGACCCCAAGGCCCACAGGAGAGGAGAGAACAGCTAGGCCGCGAGGCAGCCGCAGTTACCGAACCCCAACAGTCCTACAGGGGGAGCTGGGCCTACTGGCACTACAGAACCAGCCTTGACTACCAGTTCACGCAGCCCACATAGGAAGCTCCTAAACTGGAGGCACCCTGGAGTTGGCTAACTCGACCGCACCACGACGGGGCAAGCATAGGCGTCTCAGTGAAGTTGACACAACCCGGAAACAGCTGACGGTGCTGAAACCAGGCTTGGCATGAGGGAGTACCTGTGACAAGAACACTGCCGAGAACCAGCTGGCGGTGCTGGAACCCAGATGCGTTGCCTTGCCTATTAAAGATTGTCTTCCTAGAGCCCCAACTAGCGGTGTTGGAGCAAAGGGTAAGCAGGGGGAGATGAGTGTAGGCCGAAGCCTGCACTGGAGGCAGCTTTGTGTCTGCGTTGCGTTTGCAGGACACTTTGCCGGCTACACACTGGGGGAACAGCTGGCGTTGCTGAACCCCACTAACACAATGGCGTGTGTTTTTCTCTGTGCAGCTAGCACTTGCGGGCAAAAACTAGCGATGTTAGAGCCCGTGTTGAAGCAGGAGGAGGAGGAGAGGAGCAGAGTGTAGGCCGAAGCCTAGTTGAACCAATTTCAAAGGAAACCTTTAACCCCCCCCTCAGGTGTTACAAAGTACAAGAGACACACCTTGTGCAGTATTAATGCTGCACAAGTGAAAGGTTGCTCTATTAATTTGTCTACTTGCACACGCTGAATGAAAGACATACACAATTTACCCCATTCTACAGTCAAACTGTAGTGGATGCGTGACTTGGTTTTTTGATGAGACGCAGCACAGGTGTCCAAAATAACGCCTTGGTGCTTGGCGCAGCTTCCTGAGCGTTGTTATTTGCTGTACAGGAGTCTGCGCTCTTGTGTTATCCCTTGGCAATGCCCTGTTAGCGCTGCCCATCTTATGACATCATTTCATGTTGGCCCGTGCGGTTAACGATGGCCATAAATCCCAGACCCCCAGTGTCTTTTCATAAAGCCACACTGCGGTGCTGGGATTCGTGGCCTTGAGCAGTAAATATTTTGGCCGCTCACACACGTCCTTACACCTGCTTCAGACTGGGCGGCCTCTGCTGATCCCTTCTCGCATGCCGCGGCCATGAGGCTGCACAGTCTGAAGAAGGCGGAAGGAGATGAGTTAAGACAGGCGAAGATATGCACTGCTCGTGCCCATCAATCACACCCTCGCAGTCAAAATAATTAAGACAACGAGGAGCATTTTATTCAGGCAGGGCGGACGAACAGGCGCAAGTAGCCAACCAATGATGTCAGAAGACGGGAAGCGCTACCAAGGGGGGTGCTGCGTATCATTAGAAAGGAAAGTCACACCTCAGGGACAGTGGAATGGTCTCAAAGAGACACATTTTGTACGTGTTGAGTTCCACGTGGGCAAGGAGAAAACATCAGCCACCTTGTACAAATGCAGCAGTACTGCTGTACAAGGTGGCTGTTATACATAGAAACACCTGGGGGTGGGGGCCAGGCTCCCTTCAATTTCAGTTCATGTGCCTGCGTGGCGTTTGCAGGTCACGTTGCAAGCTGCACAGCAGGGGAACAGCTGGCGGTGCTGAACCCCACTAACACATTGGCTGGTGTTTTTCTCTGTGCAGCTAGCATTTCCGGGCAAAAACTAGCGGTGTTTGAGCCCAAGGTCAGCAGGAGGAGGAGGAGAGGAGCAAAGTGTAGGCCGAAGCCTGCACTGGTGGCAGCTTTTGGTCGGTTGTGCCAGCGTGGCTTGTGCTGGACACGATGCCGGCTACACAGCGGGGGAACAGCTGGCGGTGCTGAACCCCACTAACACATTGGCTGGTGTTTTTCTCTGTGCAGCTAGCATTTCCGGGCAAAAACTAGCGTTGTTAGAGCCCAGGGTCAGCAGGAGGAGGAGAGGAGCAGAGTGTAGGCCGAAGCCTAGTTGAACCAATTTCAAAGGTTACCTTTAACCCCCCCTCAGGTGTTACAAAGTACAAGAGCCACTCCTTCTGCAGCATTAATGCTGCACAAGTAAAAGGTTGCTCTATTAATTTTTCTACTTGCACAAGCTGAATGCAACACGTAGACTATTTAGCCCATTATACTGTTAAACAGTAGTGGAGGCGTGACTTGTCTTTTTAAAGAAAAGCAGCACAGGTGTCGAAAACAACACCTTTTTGCATGGGCGCAGCTTCCTGAGCTTTGTTAGTTGCTGTACAGGAGTCTGCGCTCTTGTGATCCTTTGGCCATGCGCTGTGAGCGCTTCCTGTCTTCTGACCTCATTTCATGTTGGCCGTTACGGTTAGCGATGGACATGAATCCCAGACCCACAGTGTGTTTTTAAAAAATCACACTGCGGTGCTGGGATTCGTGCCCTGGTGCACTAAATATGTTTGCCGCTCACACATGTCCTTACACCTGCTTCAGACTGGGCGGCCTCATCTGATCCCTTATCGCCTGCCGCGGCCATGAGGACACCCAGTCTGAAGAAGGCGGAAGGAGATGAGTGAACACAGGCAAACATATGCACTGCACATGCCCATCAATCACACCCTCGCTGTCCAAAAAAATAAGACACCGAGGGGCGTTGTTTCGAGCAGGGGAGATGCACAGGCGCAGCCAGCTAACCAATGATGTCAAAAGACGGGCAGCGCTAACAAGGGTGGTGCTGCGTGTCATTACAAAGGAAAGTCACACCTCAGGGACATTGTAATGGTCTCTAATGAGACACATTTTGTACGTGTTGAGTTCCACGTGGGCAAGGAGAAAAAGTCAGCCACCTTGTACAAATGCAGCAGTACTGCTGTACAAGGTGGCTGTTATACATAGAAACACCTGTGGGTGGGGGGCAGGCTCCCTTCAATTTCAGTTCATGTGCCTGCGTGGCGTTTGCAGGTCACGTTGCAAGCTACACAGCAGGGGAACAGCTGGCGTTGCTGAACCCCACTGACACATTGACTGGTGTTTTTCTCTGTGCAGATTGCATGTCCGGGCAAAAACTAGCGGTGTTAGAGCCCAGGGTCAGCAGGAGGAGGAGGAGAGGAGCAAAGTGTAGGCCGAAGCCTGCACTGGTGGCAGCTTTTGGTCGGTTGTGCCAGCGTGGCTTGTGCTGGACACGATGCCTGCTACACAGCGGGGGAACAGCTGGCGGTGCTGAACCCCACTAACACATTGGCTGGTGTTTTTCTCTGTGCAGCTAGCAGTTCCGGGCAAAAACTAGCGGTGTTTGAGCCCAGGGTCAGCAGGAGGAGGAGGAGAGGAGCAAAGTGTAGGCCGAAGCCTGCACTGGTGGCAGCTTTTGGTCGGTTGTGCCAGCGTGGCTTGTGCTGGACACGATGCCGGCTACACAGCGGGGGAACAGCTGGCGGTGCTGAACCCCACTAACACATTGGCTGGTGTTTTTCTCTGTGCAGCTAGCATTTCCGGGCAAAAACTAGCGGTGTTTGAGCCCAGGGTCAGCAGGAGGAGTAGAGGAGCAGAGTGTAGGCCGAAGCCTAGTTGAACCAATTTCAAAGGTTACCTTTAACCCCCCCTCAGGTGTTGCAAGGTACAAGAGCCACACCTTGAACAGCATTAATGATGCACAAGTCAAAGGTTGCTCTATTTAATTTTGCTCCTTGCACACGCTGAATTAAACACGTACACTATTTAGCCCATTATACTGTCAAACAGTAGTGGAGGCGTGACTACTAGTCTTTTTAAGGTGACGCAGCACAGGTGTACAAATTTACACCTAGGTGCTGTGCGCAGATTCCTTACCGTTGTTATTTGCAGTACAGGAAACTGCGCTCTTGTGTTATCCCTTGGCAATACCCTGTTAGTGCAGGCCGTCTCATGACCTCATTTCATGTTGGCCGGTGCGGTTAACGATGGCCATAAATCCCAGACCCACAGTGGCTTTTCCTAAAGTCACACTGCGGTGCTGGGATTCGTGGCCTTGTGCAGTAAATATGTTCGCCGCTCACACATGTCCTTACACCTGCTTCAGACTGGGCGGCCTCAGCTGATCCCTTATCGCATGCCGCGGCCATGAGGCCGCACAGTCAGAAGAAGGCGGAAGGAGGGGAGTGAAAACAGGGGAACATATGCACTGCTCGTGCCCATCAATCACACCCTCGCAGTCAAAATATATGAGACAACGGGGGGCGTTGTGTCGGGCAGGGGGGACGCACAGGCACAGCCAGCCAACCAATGATGTCAGGAGACGGGCAGCGCTAACAATGGGGGTGCTGCGTGTCATTAAAAAGGAAAGTCACACCTCAGGGACATTGTAATGGTCTGTAATGAGACACATTTTGTACTTGTTGAGTTCCACGTGTGCAAGGAGAAAAAGTCAGCCACCTTGTACAAATGCAGCAGTACTGCTGTACAAGGTGGCTGTTATACATAGAAACACCTGGGGGGGTGGGGGGCAGGCTCCCTTCAATTTCAGTTCATGTTCCTGCGTGGCGTTTGCAGGAAACGTTGCCAGCTACACAGCAGGGGAACAGCTGGCGGTGCTGAACCCCACTAACACATTGGCTGGTGTTTTTCTCTGTGCAGCTAGCATGTCCGGGCAGAAACTGGCGTTGTTTGAGCCCAGGGTCAGCAGGAGGAGGAGAGGAGCAAAGTGTAGGCCGAAGCCTGCACTGGTGGCAGCTTTTGTTCTGTTGTGCCAGCGTGGCTTGTGCTGGACACGTTGCCGACTACACAGCAGGGGAACAGCTGGCGGTGCTGAACCCCACTAACACATTGGCTGGTGTTTTTCTCTGTGCAGCTAGCAGTTCCGGGCAAAAACTAGCGGTGTTTGAGCCCAGGGTCAGCAGGAGGAGTAGAGGAGCAGAGTGTAGGCCGAAGCCTAGTTGAACCAATTTCAAAGGTTACCTTTAACCCCCCTCAGGTGTTGCAAGGTACAAGAGCCACACCTTGTGCAGCATTAATGCTGCACAAGTAAAAGGTTGCTCTATTTGTTTTGCTCCTTGCACACGCTGACTAAAACACGTACACTATTTAGCCCATTATACTGTCAAACAGTTGTGGAGGCGTGACTTGTCTTTTTAACGAGACGCAGCACAGGTGTCAAAATTTTCACCTAGGTACTGGGCGCAGATTCCTGAGCGTTGTTATTTGCTGTACAGGAGTCTGCGCTATTGTGATCCCTTGGCCATGCGCTGTGAGCGCTTCCTGTCTTCTGACCTCATTTCATGTCGGCCGTTGCGGTTAGCGATGGACATGAATCCCAGACCCACAGTGTGTTTTCAAAAAATCACACTGCGTGGCTGGGATTCGTGGCCTTGTGCAGTAAATAGGTTTGCCGCTTACACATGTCCTTACACCTGCTCCAGACTGGGCGGCCTCAGCTGATCCCTTATCGCCTACCACGGCCAGGAGGCCGCACAGTCTGAAGAAGGCGGAAGGAGATGAGTTAAGACAGGCGAACATATGCACTGCTCGTGCCCATAAACCACACCCTCGCTGACAAAATAAATATGACAACGAGGGGCGTTGTTTCTAGCAGGGCGGATGCACAGGCGCAGCCAGCTAACCATGATGACAAAAGACGGGAAACGCTACCAAGGGGGGTGCTGCGTATCATTACAAAGGAAAGTCACACCTCAGGGACAGTGGAATGGTCTCAATGAGACACATTTTGTACGTGTTGAGTTCCACGTGGGCAAGGAGAAAAAGTCAGCCACCTTGTACAAATGCAGCAGTACTGCTGTACTAGGTGGCTGTTATACATAGAAACACCTGGGGGGTGGGGCCAGGTTCCCTTTTAATTTCAGTTCCTGTGCCTGCATGGCGTTTGCAGGTCACGTTGCCGGCTACACAGCAGGGGAACAGCTGGCGTTGCTGAACCCCACTAACACATTGGCTGGTGTTTTTCTCTGTGCAGCTAGCACTTCCGGGCAAAAACTAGCGGTGTTTGAGCCCAGGGTCAGCAGGAGGAGGAGAGGAGCAGAGTGTAGGCCGAAGCCTGCACTGGTGGCAGCTTTTGTTCTGTTGTGCCAGCGTGGCTTGTGCTGGACACGTTGCCGACTACACAGCAGGGGAACAGCTGGCGGTGCTGAACCCCACTGACACATCACCTAGTGTTTTTTCTGTGTAGACAACACTTCCAGGTGGCAACTGACAGTGTTGAAACCCAGGGAATCAAAGAGGAGCAGAGTGTAGGCCGAAGCCTGCAGTGGAGCAAGTTGAAAGGGAACCTTTAACCCCCCCCCCCCCCAGGCATTTGTTGCTGAAAGAGCCATCTTGTACAGCAGTAATACTGCACATGGAAAATGGTTGTTCCGAAAATTATGCTCCTTGCAAACGCTGAAGTACACACTCATATAATGTGTCCCCTCACACCGTCAAACCATCCCGGAAGTGGGACTTTCCTTTGTAATGTGACACAGCACAGCCGTCATTCCAACCCCCTTGGTGCCGGGCGCCACCTCCTCAACGTTGTTTGGTTCTGTCACGGAGCCCGCGCTGTAATGTTATCCCTTGGCCATGCACAGTTAGCGGTGCCCGTCTTCTGACATCATGTAAGTGTCAGGCTGGCAGTGCCTGTGCGTCCAAGCTGCCCGAGATCCAACCTTGCAGTGTCATCTAATGTAGTCCCACTGCGGGCCAGGGATCCATGGGCATGCGCAGTGCATATCATCGCCTCTCACTCACCTCCTTCCTGCTTCTTCAGACTGTGCGGCGTCACGGCCGTGGCATGCTATTAGGGATCAGCTGACGCCGCCTAGTCTGAAGAAGCGTGAAGAAGGGGAGTGAGAGGCTAGTATATGCACTGCGCATGGCCATGGATACCAGGCCCACTGTGGGATCACATTAGACGACACTGCGAGGTGTGATTTCGGGCAGCGTGGACGCACAGGCGCAGCCAGGACGACAACAAATGATGTCAGAGGACGGGCAGCGCAAACTGTGCATGGCCAAGGGATAACATAACAGCGCAGGGTCCATGACGGAATCAAACAACGCTAAGGAGGCAGCGCACGGTGCCAAGGGGGTAGCAATGACGGCTGTGCTGCGTCACATTACAAAGGAAAGTCCCACCTCCGGGACGGTTGGACGGTGTGAGGGGACACATTACATGAGTGTGTAGTTCAGCGTTTGCAAGGAGCATAATTTCAAGAGCGACCTTTCCCTTGTGCAGTATTAGTGCTGCACATGGTGGCTCTTTCAGTAACAAACGCCTAGGGGGGGGGGGGGACAGGTCCCCTTACATTTTAGTTGTGCCAGCGTGGCGGTCGCATGACACGTTGCCGGATACACAGCTGGGGATCAGCTGACGTTACTGAACCCCAATAACAGAGGAGCGACTGTTGACTGTGCACACAGCACTTCCAGGCACCAACTGGCGGTGTTAGAGCCCAGGGACAGCAGGAGGAGCAGATTGGAGGTATTGCCGCACACACAGCTGGGGATCAGCTGACGTTACTGAACCCCAATAACAGAGGAGCGACTGTTGACTGTGCACACAGCACTTCCAGGCACCAACTGGCGGTGTTAGAGCCCAGGGACAGCAGGAGGAGCAGATTGGAGGTATTGCCGCACACACAGCTGGGGATCAGCTGACGTTACTGAACCCCAATAACAGAGGAGCGACTGTTGACTGTGCACACAGCACTTCCAGGCACCAACTGGCGGTGTTAGAGCCCAGGGACAGCAGGAGGAGCAGAGGAACAGAGTGTAGGCCGAAGCCTGATTGGAGCAAGTTGAAAGGAAACCTTTAACCCCCCCCCCCCCAAGACGTTTGTAGCTGAAAGAGCCATGTTGTGCAGCACTAAGGATGCAAAAGGAAAAGGTTGCTCTTTTAATTATGCTCCTTGCAAACACCGAAGTAAACACTAAAAATGTGTCCCTTTATACCGTTAAACCGTTCCGGAGGTGCGAATTTCCTTCGTAATGGGACACAGCACAGCTGTCATTCCTATCCCCTTGATGCCGTGCGCTGCCTCCTCAGCGTTGTTTTAAGCTGTCACGGAGCCTGCGCTGTTCTGTTAGCCCTTGGCCATGCCCAATTAGCGCTGCCTGTCTTCTGACATAATTTGGTGTCAGGCTGTCAGTGCCTGTGCGTCCACGCTGCTCCAGATCCCACCTCGCAGTCTCATCTAACGTAATCCCACTGCGGGCCTTGGAACCATGGGCATGCACAGTGCATAACCTCGACTCTCACTCCCCTCCTTCCCTCTTCTTCAGACTGTGCGGTGTCACGGCCGTGGCATGCTAGGGATCAGCTGACGGCGCACAGTCTAAAGAAGGCGGAGGGAAATGAGCGAGAGCCCGAGGGGAAGATATGCACTGCGCATGCCCATGGATCCCAGGCCCGCAGTGTGACTCAATCAGAAGACACTGCGAGGCGGGATCTCGGGCACCGCGGCCGCACAGGCGCAGCCAGCCTGACATCAAATTATGTCAGAAGACAGGCAGCGCAAATAGGGCATGCCCAAGGGATAACAGAACAGCGCAGGCTCCGTGACAGCTTAAAACAACGCTGAGGAGGCAGCGCATGGCACCAAGGGGGTAGGAATGACGGCTGTGCTGCGTCACATTACGAAGGAAAGTCCCAGCTCCGGGACGGTATAACGGTATCAGTGAACACATTTTATAAGTGTTAAGTTCTGCGTGTGCAAAGAGCTAAAAAAAAAAAGCTACCTTTTCCTTGTGCAGCATTACTGCTGCACAAGATGGCTCTTTCAGTAACAAACGACGGGGGGGGGGGGGGGGGACAGGTTCCCTTACATTTAGGTTGTTGTGCCAGCGTGGCGGTCGCAGGACACATTGCCGGCTACACAGCTGGGGATCAGCTGACGTTACTGAAACCCAATAACACTGGGTCGTATGTTTTTACTGTGCAGCCTGCACTTCTGAGCCGCAACTGGCGGTGTTGGAGCCCAGGAATAGCAGTTCAGGTGGTAGAAAGATGAACACAGCAGGAGACCTGGGATGACACCCAATTACTTAATCAGGCAGAGGAGTGGCAAATTCCTGCGAGATCCAGGCCTGGTTCATTTTCAGGAAAGTAAGCCGGTCAACGTTATCGGAGGATAGTCGCATGCGACGGTCTGTTAGTACACCACCTGCGGCACTAAAGACACGTTCCGATAAGACACTAGCCGCAGGGCAAGCCAGCACCTCCAATGCATACTGGCTTAGCTCTGGCCATGTATCCAGCTTAGAGACCCAAAACTTGAACGGGGAAGAGCCGTCTGGGAGTACAGTAAGAGGGCAAGCCATGTAGTCTGTCACCATCTGACGGAACCGTTGCCTCCTGCTGACTGGAGCCGCCGGTGATGGTGTAGACATTTGGGGCGGGCACACAAAAGTGTGCCAGAGTTGTGCCATACTGGGCTTGCCTTGGGCAGAGGCACTGCTTCTGCTCCCTCTTTGGGCAGAGCCTCCCCCACTGCCTCGACGCACTGAGCTGCTTTGTAAAGCACTAGCAGCACTCCTCTCAGTTGGACAGGAGAAGATGATGGAATTCACCAGTGTGTCGTGGTACTCCCGCAATTACGCTCCCGGGTCAACGCAGGGATGAGGTTTTGGACGTTGTCCCGGTAGCGAGGATCGAGGAGGGTGAACACCCAATAATCAGGCATGTTGAGAATGTGGTCGATGCGGCGGTCGTTTCTCAGGCACTGCAGCATGAAATCCACCATGTGCTGCAGAGTGCCAACTGGCCCAGAAACGCTGTCCCCTGCTTGAGACATGATCTCTGCCCGCTCGTTATCACCCCACCCTCGCTGTACACACTGACCACTGGACAATTGTGTCGCTCCCTCCTCTGGACGGAGCTCTTCCTCCTCCATTGACTCCTCCTCATCCTCCTCACAAATTGGCCCCTGCGTACCCCTTTGTGAGGAACCACGTGGCGCTGACTCTCCAGAAGCTGATGGAAAAGGTGACTCCTCATCCTCCACCTCTTCCACCACATCATCCCTTAACCCTTGCAAAGTTTGCTGAAGCAGGCAGATAAGGGGGACAGTCATGCTGACTAGTGCATCATCTGCACTTGCCATCCGCGTGGAAAAATCAAAAGGACGCAAAACCTGGCAGACGTCCTTCATAGTGGCCCACTCTGTGGTTGTGAAGTCTGATCGGCGCTGACTGCGACTTCTTTGCGCCTGATGCAGCTGGTACTCCATAACTGCTTGCTGCTGCTCACACAACCGCTCCAACATATGTAACGTGGAATTCCACCGGGTAGGTAGGTCACATATGATGCGGTGTTCCGGAAGGCGGAATCGGCGCTGCAGAGCAGCAATGCGGGATCTGGCCAAGCTGGAACGCCGCAAGTGAGCACACTCTAGGCGGACCTTGTGCAGCAGGGCATCAAGATCCGGATAGTCCCTCAGAAAACTCTGCACAACCAAATTGAGCACATGTGCCAGACATGGGATGTGAGTGAGGTTGCCAAGGGCCAAAGCTGCCACCAGATTTCGGCCATTGTCACACACTACCATGCCTGGCTGGAGATTCGCTGGCAGTAACCACACATCGCTCTCCTGCTTTATGGCATTCCAGAGCTCCTGCGCTGTGTGGCTTCGATGCCCCAATGAAACTAGTTTCAAGACGGCCTGCTGACGTTTGGCCACGGCTGTGCTCATGTCGGTCATAGGTAAACGTTCACGGGTCCATGTGGGGGTGGACTGTGACGGATCCTGCAGAGAGGAATCAGAGGAACTGGTGTAAGAGGAGGAGTCGATGCGTACAGACTGGATTCCTGCAATCCTTGGAGTGGGCAGGACACGTCCTGCGCCACTCGCACGATCTGTACCTGGCTCAACAACATTAACCCAATGGGCAGTGAGGGAAACATATCGCCCCTGTCCATGCTGACTGGTCCACGCATCGGTGGTGAGGTGGACCTTGCTACTGACGGCGTTCAGTAGCGCATGTTTTATGTTTGCCTCAACATGCCTGTGCAGGGCAGGGACAGCCTGCCTGCTGAAGTAAAAGCGGCTGGGCACCTTGTACTGTGGGACTGCCAATGCCATCAAGTCACGGAAGCTGTCAGTCTCCACCAGCCTGAACGAGAGCATTTCCAGGGACAACAGTTTGGCAATGCCTGCATTCAGAGCCTGTGCTCGGGGGTGGTTGGCCGAGAATGCCCGCCTTTTCTCCCATGCCTGTACTACCGATGGCTGTAGAGTAGACTGGGAGTGTGAGGATGACTGGGAAGGTGGTGCTGTGGGTGGAATTACACAAGGTCTCTGGGAGGAAGCCAAACCAGCTGTGCGTGAGCTGGAGGAAGAGGCAACACGAGCTGAAGAGGTGGTAGCTGCCGCTGTTGGTTGGCCTACATCTTCAGTGTGTTTCTGTAACTCCACCGCGTGCCTGGTCCGCACATGTTTCCACATATTTGTGGTATTGAGGTTGCTGACATTTTTCCCTCTTTTTACTTTATGATGACACAGCTTGCATTTGACAAAACAAATGTCATCTGCAACTGTGTCAAAAAAGGACCAGGCACTGCAAGTCTTGGGAGCGCCCTTTTTGGCTTTGGAAAGAGACAGGCTCCTAACGGGTGCCAAAGTGGAGGCTACAGGCTCCGCAGTCTTCCCCCTCCCTCTCCCTCTTTGGCCCGTAAGAGGAAGCTCTTCCTCTGAGCTGCTCCCACCACCTTCCTGTTCCTCACGCCACGATGGGTCAAGGACCTCATCATCTCCACTACCCTCTGCCACCAACTGCTCCTCCTGGGTAGTCTCAGCAGCACAGTACGCACGAGAAAGCGGCACCTGAGTTTCATCATCAGATGCGTACTGCGCTGTGGTCACCGGAGGCACTGGCCCACCTGCCTCTTCAGAGTCAGAGAGAAAAAGGTGTTGGGCATCACTGCACACTGCCTCTTCTTCCATTTCTCCAATGCTGCTTGGCTGGCCCCCTGTTTCCAAGCCAAGAGATTCAGAGAACAGAAGTAGAGACGGCTCCTGTCCTGGGCTCTCTGACTGCCTGGCCAATTTGGCAGGTGGTGAAGAGACAGATGGCTGCTCTCCAGTGCTCTGTGCCTGAGAGGATGTGGCACTAACTGAAGTCGATGCCGAGGCGTTAGCTGCCATCCACCCGACAACGGCTTCAATTTGGTCTTCACGCAGCAGCGGTGCACGGCGCTCTCCGACAAAGCTGCGCATGAAGGACTGTTCCCTGCTGAAACTGAGTGACGACGAGTCACCGGCACCCGCAGCAGGCACAGAATCACCACGTCCTCTCCCTGCTCCTCTCCCTGCTCCGCGCCCACGCCCACGTGCCTTACTCCCTGCCCTCTTCATCTTGGTTGACAGATAAAGATAAGCAGAAAAGTACTAAGGCCTTAGTGTGCTTATTCCTGTAATGCTCCTCCTAACAGGTGTAAGAAACACTAATGTTGTAAATTGTGGACTAAACTTTATTATTTTTCAAATGTGGCCTACACAAGTGTTAAGTTGTGTTTGGTGAACTTAACTTTTTTTTTGGTGCAGATCGGGCTACAGAGCTAGTTTAAATCACACGGAGACCGTGCAGACAGCCGTAAACGGCGCTGCAAGGCCAAAAAACCCTCCTCTAGGTTATCCTACATAGTGTTTTTCCACTATTTAGCTGGATACAAGTGGAAAGACACTAATAGGAATTTTTTTTTTCAAATTTTTAAACTGGCTGCACTATTTGAAAAAAAGGAAATTGTTTTTCAAGGTATGAGGCAGTAACGCACCCTGAGCTGAATCCAACCGGCTATGGCTGCACACAGACTACAGGGCGAGCTGCGCTCACACAGAGACCGTGCAGACAGCCGTAAACGGCGCTGCAAGGCCCCAAAAAAACCCTCTAGGTTATCCTATGTAGTGTTTTTCCACAATTGAGCTGGAGACTGGTGGAAAGACACTAATAGGAATTTTTTTTTTTTCAAATTTTAAACAGGCTGCACTATTTCAAAAAAAGGAAAATTTTTCTCAAGGTATGAGCCAGTAACGAACCCTGAGCTGAATCCAACCGGCTATGGCTGCACACAGACTACAGGGCGAGCTGGGCTCACACGGAGACCGTGCAGACAGCCGTAAACGGCGCTGCAAGGCCAAAAAACCCTCCTCTAGGTTATCCTATATAGTGTTTTTCCACTATTTAGCTGGATACGAGTGGAAAGACACTTATAGGATTTTTTTTTGTCAAATTTTAAACAGGCTGCACTATTTGAAAAAAAAGGAAAATTTTTCACAAGGTATGAGCCAGTAACGAACCCTGAGCTGAATCCAACCGGCTATAGCTGCACACAGACTACAGGGCGAGCTGGGCTCACACGGAGACCGTGCAGACAGCCGTAAACGGCGCTGCAAGGCCAAAAAACCCTCCTCTAGGTTATCCTATATAGTGTTTTTCCACTATTTAGCTGGATACGAGTGGAAAGACACTAATAGGAATTTTTTTTTTCAAATTTTAAACAGGCTGCACTATTTGAAAAAAAGGAAAATTTTTCTCAAGGTATGAGCCAGTAACTAACCCTGAGCTGAATCCAACCGGCTATGGCTGCACACAGACTACAGGGCGAGCTGGGCTCACACGGAGACCGTGCAGACAGCCGTAAACGGCGCTGCAAGGCCCAAAAACCCCCCTCTAGGTTATCCTATGTAGTGTTTTTCCACAATAGAGCTGGAGACTGGTGGAAAAACACTAATAGGAAATTTGAGAAAAAATGTGCAGCAGGCTGCACTAAGAGCAAAAAAGAACAACTGTGTGAGGCAGTGTGAACCCCCCCTGAGCTGAATACAACCGGGTATATGGCTGCACACAGACTACAGAGTGAGCTGCACACACACACACACACAGAGACCTTGCAGAACGCTGTTAAAACAGCGCTGCAAGGCAAGAGCAAGGTGAACAGTGAAGAACACACAGCGTTTTGCTAAATTAGCCTTTGGAAAGGAAAATAAAGCAATTAGCAAGCTCAACTGGCCCTCAGTTAGAACACAGCGTCCTGTCCCTAACTGAAATCACAGCAGAGTGAGCGCAAAATGGCGGCAGCGCTTTTTTATAGTGCAGAGTGACATCATTTCAGCAGCCAATCCCAGCCTTGCCAGTACTTACATGCCCACCATGCTAAACAGGATGTGCCCACACTTTCATTCATTCCTCATTGGCTGCTGCGTTCAATTTGAATTCTGGGAACTTCCGATTCCGGTATCCGATACGCGGGAAGTATCGGAATTCAGTATCGGAATTCCGATACCGCAAATATCGGCCGATACCCGATACTTGCGGTATCGGAATGCTCAATACTATTCACCACCTATCAGGCTCAGGGAATATAATATACACCTGTTTATATGGGATATGTGTTCATTCCTCTATTCTCTACATGTATTTCATGTTCATTCTCCACCTATCAGGCACAGGGAATATAATATACACCTGTTTATATGGGATTTGTGTTCATTCTCCTATTATCTACATATATTTCATGTTCATTCTCCACCTATCAGGCTCAGGGAATATAATATACACCTGTTTATATGGGATATGTGTTCATTCCTCTATTCTCTACATGTATTTCATGTTCATTCTCCACCTATCAGGCTCAGGGAATATAATATACACCTGTTTATATGGGATTTGTGTTCATTCTCCTATTCTCTACATATATTTCATGTTCATTCCCCACCTATCAGGCTCAGGGAATATAATATACACCTGTTTTATGGGATATGTGTTCATTCTCCTATTATCTACATATATTTCATGTTCATTCCCCACCTATCAGGCTCAGGGAATATAACATACACCTGTTTACAGGGGACATATGTTCATTCTCCTTTTCTCTACATATATTTCATGTTCTTTCCCCACCTATCAGGCTCAGGGAATATAATATACACCTGTTTATATGGGATATGTGTTCATTCCTCTATTCTCTACATGTATTTCATGTTCATTCCCCACCTATCAGGCTCAGGGAATATAATATACACCTGTTTATATGGGATATGTGTTCATTCTCCTATTATCTACATATATTTCATGTTCATTCCCCACCTATCAGGCTCAGGGAATATAATATACACCTGTTTATATGGATATGTGTTCATTCTCCTATTCTCTACATATATTTCATGTTCTTTCCCCACCTATCAGGCTCAGGGAATATAATATACACCTGTTTATATGGGATATGTGTTCATTCTCCTATTATCTACATATATTTCATGTTCTTTCCCCACCTATCAGGCTCAGGGAATATAATATACACCTGTTTATATGGGATATGTGTTCATTCTCCTATTCTCTACATATATTTCATGTTCATTCCCCACCTATCAGGCTCAGGGAATATAATAAACACCTGTTTATATGGGATATGTGTTCATTCTCCTATTCTCTACATATATTTCATGTTCATTCCCCACCTATCAGGCTCAGGGAATATAATATACACCTGTTTATATGGATATGTGTTCATTCTCCTATTCTCTACATATATTTCATGTTCTTTCCCCACCTATCAGGCTCAGGGAATATAATATACACCTGTTTATATGGGATATGTGTTCATTCTCCTATTATCTACATATATTTCATGTTCTTTCCCCACCTATCAGGCTCAGGGAATATAATATACACCTGTTTATATGGGATATGTGTTCATTCTCCTATTCTCTACATATATTTCATGTTCATTCCCCACCTATCAGGCACAGGGAATATAATATACACCTGTTTATATGGGATATGTGCGGATTCTCCTATTCTCTACATATATTTCATGTTTATTCCCCACCTATCAGGCTCAGGGAATATAATATACACCTGTTTATATGGGATATGTGTTCATTCTCCTATTCTCTACATGTATTTCATGTTAATTCTCCACCTATCAGGCACAGGGAATATAATATATACCTGTTTATATGGGATATGTGTTCATTCTCCTATTCTCTACATGTATTTCATGTTCATTCCCCACCTATCAGGCTCAGGGAATATAATAAACACCTGTTTATATGGGATATGTGTTCATTCTCCTATTCTCTACATATATTTCATGTTTATTCCCCACCTATCAGGCTCAGGGAATATAATATACACCTGTTTATATGGGATATGTGCGGATTCTCCAATTCTCTACATGTATTTCATGTTAATTCTCCACCTATCAGGCTCAGGGAATATAATATACACCTGTTTATATGGGATATGTGCGGATTCTCCTATTCTCTACATATATTTCATGTTCATTCCCCACCTATCAGGCTCAGGGAATATAATATACACCTGTTTATATGGGATATGTGTTCATTCCTCTATTCTCTACATGTATTTCATGTTCATTCCCCACCTATCAGGCTCAGGGAATATAATATACACCTGTTTATATGGGATATGTGTTCATTCTCCTATTCTCTACATGTATTTCATGTTAATTCTCCACCTATCAGGCACAGGGAATATAATATGTACCTGTTTATATGGGATATGTGTTCATTCTCCTATTCTCTACATGTATTTCATGTTCATTCCCCACCTATCAGGCTTAGGGAATATAATAAACACCTGTTTATATGGGATATGTGTTCATTCTCCTATTCTCTACATATATTTCATGTTTATTCCCCACCTATCAGGCTCAGGGAATATAATATACACCTGTTTATATGGGATATGTGCGGATTCTCCAATTCTCTACATGTATTTCATGTTAATTCTCCACCTATCAGGCTCAGGGAATATAATATACACCTGTTTATATGGGATATGTGTTCATTCCTCTATTCTCTACATGTATTTCATGTTCATTCCCCACCTATCAGGCTCAGGGAATATAATATACACCTGTTTATATGGGATATGTGTTCATTCCTCTATTCTCTACATATATTTCATGTTCATTCCCCACCTATCAGGCTCAGGGAATATAACATACACCTGTTAATATGGGATATGTGTTCATTCCTCTATTCTCTACATATATTTCATGTTTATTCCCCACCTATCAGGCTCAGGGAATATAATATTCACCTGTTTTATGGGATATGTGTTCATTCTCCTATTCTCTACATATATTCCATGTTCATTCCCCACCTATCAGGCTCAGGGAATATAATATACACCTGTTTATATGGGATATGTATTCATTCTCCTATTCTCTACATATATTTCATGTTCATTCCTGTTAAATATTAATTATTCTTATTTTTATTCTGTATCGAGCACATGGTTTCTTGCTGACACTATCAAAAGCTATTTCTGTGTATGTAGCTCAGAGTATAAGTTAACTCCATATACAGAAGACACGTGATCTGTAGAAACCATATAAATAACATCTCTAAGGAGGGTGGGGGGCTTTTGTCACGTGGGACGGTCACCTCCCTTCCTTCACCATCATTCTCCATGGACATGAGACAAGACACGAGGAACAACAGCTGTTAGCTACTCCATGCCATGATGACTTCAGACCTTCACACAGACAGATGACTTCTACCATTCTACCTTTTAAAGATGAGTAACAAGAAAAGCGCTGATATCTACACATGGACACTCTGTTCGTAACTGTTTAATCTATTTTTATGTTTTCTGCAATTTGGTTTTTCTGTGGACTAGTCAAAAAACCACTATACTTTCTTCAGAAAATCATGACATTTTTCTTTTAAGAATAACGCACCTGTTTAAGTCTTGATTAGATATTTTTGCTCAATAACGATTTTTAACATTTGGCAAGCCAGCCAGTTTTTATTTTTTGTGCTATTTTTGCGTGAATTTCCTTCTTCTTGCACACGGGGGAAGACAGAAGAGTTCCGCTAGATTGTGCAAGTATTCAGGAATTCCACTTCAAAACTTCAAGTCACAAAGAACTCATACAAGAACCTACGAATTACAAAGACTTTAACAGGTGTCAGACGGATTGACAGCAAGCACTGGTAGTGCTGAAGATAGATGTGCTAAAAATAGCCGTGCTGAAGTCCGGAGCCCAGCGTTGTAAAAGCAAAGGGATTACAAGCTGAGATTTCAAGGTAAGACAAATGGATTTGATAAATTCATATGCTAAATCAAGTCAGATAGAATTTGTAAGTTTGTACGGATCTAGCTTAGAAATATTTTGGTCTAATTTATTTGCAGAATGCAGAACTGCGAATTTGAATTTAGATTCTAAGCTAATGTTTAGGAAAAAAGAAAAAGAGCAACTTAAAAATATTTTACATATGGTTTATGTATTTAACGAGTTTGTGACAGAGAAGTCCAAAAAAGACAGTGTAGAAAGAATTTCTAAGGAAACAAATGATGTTCCCAAGATTGACTGTAATGAGAAGAGTGAGAAAGATGTGACGCACGTATCTGTGATGACGATGACCACCCAAAGTGACATTGACTTTGTGACAAAAGATGAAAAACAAGATGGAGGAAGTGAAGGAGACATGACAATTGACAAAGATGATCTACGAGGGACAGATGTACCATTGCCCTTAAAAATAGACGACTCAGAGGCCCAACTCCAACTTAAATCTAGGAAAATCCTGCTAAAATTATGCAAAACCATTCCTGCATATGATGACAAAATCCATGTGTGCAGAAATTCAGAGATATTTGAGAGTTTTGCTGATAAGTTTGATTTGACTAATGTGCAGAGAAATAATTTGTTTAAAATTTGGCTTCCGGTAATCTTCTCCAGAAGACTCTCACTAAAAATGCAGACTGATGAGTTCCACGAAAAGATGACTGATGTAGAAAGATTAAGAATTTTGATTTTCTGTGGATTGAAAGAAAATTATCCAGATCTTGATATTCTTCTAAAATTGAAGATTGGCCGGGAAGAATGTACGTTTACTTTTATGGCCATTTTTGAAAGGATTTATAAATTGGTCTGTACGAATTTGAATCAACAATCCATGATAAATTGTTTTGTAAACAAGTTTAAATTCTTAAATCCTGTATCTCGTATAATTGCTTCACAGAAAAATTCCTTATACGAATGTGCCCAATCCCTTGATTTTTCTAGAAAACACGAGAATCTTGAAAGGAAAGCAAATCACACTAAGTTTTTGAAACCAGGCAGAATTCAATCTTATCAAAAGCCAAAATCAAAATCTCCAAAACTGATCCAAAATCACATCTATGAAGTACGAAGAAAATTACATATTTGCTACAAACCCTATGAAAAGATTCAGGAGTCTATTAAAGAAATTTCTCTGAAAGATTTAAAATCTGAAGGCTCAGATCTGTCTCTAAAGATGGCGGAGACTGACAGACGGAAGCAGGTGAGTATCCCAGGGGGAGCTCAGCTGAACACTCCATTATCACAGCAGCTCTTCAAAGAGTCCATAGGGTTAAAACTGACCTTACTAAATTTAGCATTTCAGCAGATTATCGACAAACAGCCAAATTTTGGGATAGGAATTGGCTAAAAATTAATTATATTATATGATGAGTTATACAATGTATTATTTATTAATGTAATTTTTTTATTCAATATAATTCTGCAGTTACATATATTAATATAATATACAGTAAATACTGTAGCATATTTGTATAAGTAGAGATTATATTAACTGCATTTTTATATATATAGTGAAATAATTAAAATTTACTCCAGTAAAAAATATTTAGAATTACAATTAAATACATTTATTAAATATATACATATGTATAAGATATTTAAATTATTTTGTTTTGAAATAAATATGAAAATAACCTTTATCTTTTATTTTCCCTTAGAATTTTACTTTCAAAGCGAGGATTGAACAAAAAATACCTGTTTCATGAATTTATGTCTTATTCACACAGGAAGTTATATTAACTGCATGATTTTTATATATATATTTAACACTAACAAAATAAATAATATATCTAACAACCTAAAAATGTGTGTACTACATGTAAATTTTCTTTCTGTAATAATCTAAAACGTGTTTTTTTTTCCTCCCACTGCATGGTGCATGGTGTGACATATGTGAGTTAAGGAATATCATATAGCCTTGTTTTTTAATTTTAGGAATTTTCCTCAGCCTTACATTCAAAGGGTCTTAGTTACAGGCTTGTACCGAAATAGCGTTAGAACATTCAACTCAAGTTTCTTGTAAATGAGTCCAGTCCTTTCTATAGTTTAAAACATACTGATACTGTTAAATAATATTTGGGGAATATTCAAAGGAATATTAGAATACTAAATTTAATAGATTACAATGCGCATTGATTGATAATTAGGATACAATATTTTGGGTTAATATACATGTTTTTTATTCTTTGTATGTGAAATGTATTGTGAACGTCTATGTGTGTCACAGTTTGAGTGACAGGTAACAGAGAATATGGGCAGCTGCTAAGAGTGAACCTAATGCTAAGTGTGTAATGTAAGAGTGACCAGAGCGTGGTATGTGGAATGTGGAATGTGGATGCACAGTTTGACTGAGGCCTCATGATTTATGGTATGTTTGAAAGAAAAAAAAAACACCTTGTGTTAATGAGAAAATAAGATTCAGTTAAATTATTAGAATATTAAGATATATTTAAATATTATTATTCAACATATATTTCTTTAGTGATTATTAGTGAATAAGTACAATAACATTTTCCAAATTATAATTTTTTTCATATTCAGTGTTTTTTTATGGTTACATAGATGAGTACACATCTTCAAACAAATATATGACACAAGTTGTATGACAGTTATAAAAATAATGATTTTTCACTTGGGTTTTTACAAATTAATTTTTTCATAAAATAATATTTTTTGATATTAAGGGGGAAATGTGTTTTTGATCTTGATCACATCATCACATTTCATCAATACCTCTTCTTCACACATTTTAATAAAGAAGAAATATTAATAAGGTATTATTGGGTACAATAACAATAAATATTATAAATATCATTTTTTCCTCTAATGAAGGGTATTATATGCAAAGTTGTATAATTTCAATATTTTGGTGATCCAAGGTTATGACAACATCTACATGAGGAAAATATTAAGGGAATGTGTTACTGAGACATAACCTCAGCATTTGTCATCAACATATAAAGGCCTTATTCTTATTTTTATTTTTTATTCTCATTTTTATTTTTCTATTTTTCATTTTTATTTTTTTATCTCAAGAAAAAATCTATATTTCATAAAGTAATGTCTAATACAAGCATATTGCTTTATCAAATATAGTGATCATATGGTTTCATTATATAAGAAATGTTTCAATTCTGAGTTAAATACAACAATTCTTTCACTCATTCATTCATTCATATATATATTCTTATTTTGGTTCATGGCTATACATACTTACATATTATTGGTCTACTGAACATAAATTAATAAAGTTTTAATACTAAATATCAGCACTTGTTATATAAAAGACACACTGACAGCTATGGGTTCAAAAAGAAATTACACCTATGGCATAAAAATGTCCAATCACATGAAGAATATGGTTAATAATATATCATATATTATTATTATTATTATTTTATTTTTCCAAATATAAACTCCATTTTAATATCATTTAATAATTATATGGATAATATTGATTGCTATGGTACGCTGTGATATTATAAGTTAGGGAAATTACCAGATTTGGTATAGAATAGGGAATGAAGACTTCAATCAAGATACCGGAGATACGTTAATAAAGACATTTCATTTTTCTAAATTCAATTGATTCTTAAAAGTTGCAAGAAGAAAAGCCGTTATCCAGAAGTTCCACAAGGTAACAATGCTATGATTTCTGAGTAATAGACTGTGTCAAATACAATACATGTCACCACTGACAACAACTACAGCATCCAGCACTGACAAATATGAGTACAGTATCAAAGATGAATTGTGTTATTACGTTCTTATCACGATCCAGTGGTTTCATATCACCTATAAGACTTCCATGAAAGCTGGTGAACACTCAGGTAATTGTCAGGACGCTACAACCCTGACATGTGTCCTGTGCACTAAGGACTGGTTATGGTGCTATGTTTAGCAAGGAAGAGTCAATGTAACCCTTGCTGTGCTGACCAAAGACGTCACACCTGTCCCAAGACCAGTGCGGACGATATGAGGATTCCAGATGATTTCCAAGGGGAGCCAATGTAAGTCCAGGTCTCTAAAGGTGACACTACACAGATATTAAAGCGACATTTCATCTATGGACTTTGTTTTCTTATCAACATTTGAATTTATGGACTTTGATTGACACATGACACACAGTCTCTACATATCTACATGCTATCATCTATTTCAAAAGACATATTAAAGATTGTTTAAAAGAACCAAGAAGACATCAATATGAAGACCAGATGACATCAGACCTGAGATGCTTCAAGTAGATATAGGGAAGTATAATTATATATTTTATATGAATATTAGTCACGGCCTACCATAACATGAATTTACATATCATTGAGAACATATAACAATATTATTATTGATATTATTTATTACATCATTTTGCCAAAGAAGAAAGAAGATTTTATTAATATTTTAATTTGAGGGTTCCAATCAATGTCTGTCACCCTCAAAAGGGGGAATTGTTAAATATTAATTATTCTTATTTTTATTCTGTATCGAGCACATGGTTTCTTGCTGACACTATCAAAAGCTATTTCTGTGTATGTAGCTCAGAGTATAAGTTAACTCCATATACAGAAGACACGTGATCTGTAGAAACCATATAAATAACATCTCTAAGGAGGGTGGGGGGCTTTTGTCACGTGGGACGGTCACCTCCCTTCCTTCACCATCATTCTCCATGGACATGAGACAAGACACGAGGAACAACAGCTGTTAGCTACTCCATGCCATGATGACTTCAGACCTTCACACAGACAGATGACTTCTACCATTCTACCTTTTAAAGATGAGTAACAAGAAAAGCGCTGATATCTACACATGGACACTCTGTTCGTAACTGTTTAATCTATTTTTATGTTTTCTGCAATTTGGTTTTTCTGTGGACTAGTCAAAAAACCACTATACTTTCTTCAGAAAATCATGACATTTTTCTTTTAAGAATAACGCACCTGTTTAAGTCTTGATTAGATATTTTTGCTCAATAACGATTTTTAACAATTCCCCACCTATCAGGCTCAGGGAATATAATATACACCTGTTTTATGGGATATGTGTTCATTCTCCTATTCTCTACATATATTCCATGTTCATTCCCCACCTATCAGGCTCAGGGAATATAATATACACCTGTTTATATGGGATATGTATTCATTCTCCTATTCTCTACATATATTTCATGTTCATTCCCCACCAATAAAGCTCAGGGAATATAATAAACACCTGTTCATATGGAATATGTGTTCATTCCTCTATTCTCTACATATATTTCATGTTCATTCCCCACCTATCAGGCTCAGGGAATATAATATACACCTGTTTATATGGGATATGTGTTCATTCCTCTATTCTCTACATATATTTCATGTTCATTCCCCACCTATCAGGCTCAGGGAATATAATATACACCTGTTTTATGGGATATGTGTTCATTCTCCTATTCTCTACATATATTCCATGTTCATTCCCCACCTATCAGGCTCAGGGAATATAAGATACACCTGTTTATATGGGATATGTATTCATTCTCCTATTCTCTACATATATTTCATGTTCATTCCCCACCTATCAGGCTCAGGGAATATAATATACACCTGTTTATATGGGATATGTGTTCATTCTCCTATTCTCTACATATATTTCATGTTCATTCCCCACCTATCAGGCTCAGGGAATATAATATACACCTGTTTATATGGGATATGTGTTCATTCTCCTATTCTCTACATGTATTTCATGTTTATTCCCCACCTATCAGGCTCAGGGAATATAATATACACCTGTTTATATGGGATATGTATTCATTCTCCTATTCTCTACATATATTCCATGTTCATTCCCCACCTATCAGGCACAGGGAATATAATATACAGCTGTTTATATGGGATATGTGTTCATTCTCCTATTCTCTACATGTATTTCATGTTTATTCCCCACCTATCAGGCTCAGGGAATATAATAAACACGTGTTCATATGGGATATGTGCGGATTCTCTTATTCTCTACATATATTCCATGTTCATTCCCCACCTATCAGGCTCAGGGAATATAATATACACCTGTTTATATGGGATATGTGTTCATTCTCCTATTCTCTACATATATTCCATGTTCATTCCCCACCTATCAGGCTCAGGGAATATAATATACACCTGTTTATATGGGATATGTATTCATTCTCCTATTCTCTACATATATTTCATGTTCATTCCCCACCTATCAGGCTCAGGGAATATAATAAACACCTGTTCATATGGGATATGTGTTCATTCCTCTATTCTCTACATATATTTCATGTTCATTCCCCACCTATCAGGCTCAGGGAATATAATATACACCTGTTTATATGGGATATGTGTTCATTCCTCTATTCTCTACATATATTTCATGTTCATTCCCCACCTATCAGGCACAGGGAATATAATATACACCTGTTCATATGGGATATGTGTTCATTCCTCTATTCTCTACATGTATTTCATGTTCATTCCCCACCTATCAGGCTCAAGGAATATAATATACACCTGTTTATTTGGGATATGTGTTCATTCCTCTATTCTCTACATGTATTTCATGTTCATTCCCCACCTATCAGGCTCAGGGAATATAATATGTACCTGTTTATATGGGATATGTGTTCATTTTCCTATTCTCTACATGTATTTCATGTTCATTCCCCACCTATCAGGCTCAGGGAATATAATAAACACCTGTTTATATGGGATATGTGTTCATTCCTCTATTCTCTACATGTATTTCATGTTCATTCTCCACCTATCAGGCACAGGGAATATAATATACACCTGTTTATATGGGATTTGTGTTCATTCTCCTATTATCTACATATATTTCATGTTCATTCTCCACCTATCAGGCTCAGGGAATATAATATACACCTGTTTATATGGGATATGTGTTCATTCCTCTATTCTCTACATGTATTTCATGTTCATTCTCCACCTATCAGGCTCAGGGAATATAATATACACCTGTTTATATGGGATTTGTGTTCATTCTCCTATTCTCTACATATATTTCATGTTCATTCCCCACCTATCAGGCTCAGGGAATATAATATACACCTGTTTTATGGGATATGTGTTCATTCTCCTATTATCTACATATATTTCATGTTCATTCCCCACCTATCAGGCTCAGGGAATATAACATACACCTGTTTACAGGGGACATATGTTCATTCTCCTTTTCTCTACATATATTTCATGTTCTTTCCCCACCTATCAGGCTCAGGGAATATAATATACACCTGTTTATATGGGATATGTGTTCATTCCTCTATTCTCTACATGTATTTCATGTTCATTCCCCACCTATCAGGCTCAGGGAATATAATATACACCTGTTTATATGGGATATGTGTTCATTCTCCTATTATCTACATATATTTCATGTTCATTCCCCACCTATCAGGCTCAGGGAATATAATATACACCTGTTTATATGGATATGTGTTCATTCTCCTATTCTCTACAAATATTTCATGTTCTTTCCCCACCTATCAGGCTCAGGGAATATAATATACACCTGTTTATATGGGATATGTGTTCATTCTCCTATTATCTACATATATTTCATGTTCTTTCCCCACCTATCAGGCTCAGGGAATATAATATACACCTGTTTATATGGGATATGTGTTCATTCTCCTATTCTCTACATATATTTCATGTTCATTCCCCACCTATCAGGCTCAGGGAATATAATATACACCTGTTTATATGGGATATGTGTTCATTCTCCTATTATCTACATATATTTCATGTTCATTCCCCACCTATCAGGCTCAGGGAATATAATATACACCTGTTTATATGGGATATGTGTTCATTCTCCTATTCTCTACATATATTTCATGTTTATTCCCCACCTATCAGGCACAGGGAATATAATATACACCTGTTATATGGGATATGTGTTCATTCTCCTATTATCTACATATATTTCATGTTTATTCCCCACCTATCAGGCTCAGGGATTATAATATACACCTGTTTATATGGGATAAATGTTCATTCTACTATTCTATACATATATTCCATGTTCATTCCCCACCCATCAGGCTCAGGGAATATAATATACAACTGTTTATATGGGATATGTGTTCATTCTCCTATTCTCTACATATATTTCATGTTCATTCCCCACCTATCAGGCTCAGGGAATATAATATACACCTGTTTATATGGGATATGTGTTCATTCTCCTATTCTCTACATATATTTCATGTTCATTCCCCACCTATCAGGCACAGGGAATATAATATACACCTGTTTATATGGGATATGTGCGGATTCTCCTATTCTCTACATATATTTCATGTTTATTCCCCACCTATCAGGCTCAGGGAATATAATATACACCTGTTTATATGGGATATGTGTTCATTCTCCTATTCTCTACATGTATTTCATGTTAATTCTCCACCTATCAGGCACAGGGAATATAATATATACCTGTTTATATGGGATATGTGTTCATTCTCCTATTCTCTACATGTATTTCATGTTCATTCCCCACCTATCAGGCTCAGGGAATATAATAAACACCTGTTTATATGGGATATGTGTTCATTCTCCTATTCTCTACATATATTTCATGTTTATTCCCCACCTATCAGGCTCAGGGAATATAATATACACCTGTTTATATGGGATATGTGCGGATTCTCCAATTCTCTACATGTATTTCATGTTAATTCTCCACCTATCAGGCTCAGGGAATATAATATACACCTGTTTATATGGGATATGTGCGGATTCTCCTATTCTCTACATATATTTCATGTTCATTCCCCACCTATCAGGCTCAGGGAATATAATATACACCTGTTTATATGGGATATGTGTTCATTCCTCTATTCTCTACATGTATTTCATGTTCATTCCCCACCTATCAGGCTCAGGGAATATAATATACACCTGTTTATATGGGATATGTGTTCATTCTCCTATTCTCTACATGTATTTCATGTTAATTCTCCACCTATCAGGCTCAGGGAATATAATATACACCTGTTTATATGGGATATATGTTCATTCTCCTATTCTCTACATGTATTTCATGTTTATTCCCCACCTATCAGGCTCAGGGAATATAATATACACCTGTTTATATGGGATATGTGCGGATTCTCCAATTCTCTACATGTATTTCATGTTAATTCTCCACCTATCAGGCTCAGGGAATATAATATACACCTGTTTATATGGGATATGTGTTCATTCCTCTATTCTCTACATGTATTTCATGTTCATTCCCCACCTATCAGGCTCAGGGAATATAATATACACCTGTTTATATGGGATATGTGTTCATTCCTCTATTCTCTACATATATTTCATGTTCATTCCCCACCTATCAGGCTCAGGGAATATAACATACACCTGTTAATATGGGATATGTGTTCATTCCTCTATTCTCTACATATATTTCATGTTTATTCCCCACCTATCAGGCTCAGGGAATATAATATTCACCTGTTTTATGGGATATGTGTTCATTCTCCTATTCTCTACATATATTCCATGTTCATTCCCCACCTATCAGGCTCAGGGAATATAATATACACCTGTTTATATGGGATATGTATTCATTCTCCTATTCTCTACATATATTTCATGTTCATTCCTGTTAAATATTAATTATTCTTATTTTTATTCTGTATCGAGCACATGGTTTCTTGCTGACACTATCAAAAGCTATTTCTGTGTATGTAGCTCAGAGTATAAGTTAACTCCATATACAGAAGACACGTGATCTGTAGAAACCATATAAATAACATCTCTAAGGAGGGTGGGGGGCTTTTGTCACGTGGGACGGTCACCTCCCTTCCTTCACCATCATTCTCCATGGACATGAGACAAGACACGAGGAACAACAGCTGTTAGCTACTCCATGCCATGATGACTTCAGACCTTCACACAGACAGATGACTTCTACCATTCTACCTTTTAAAGATGAGTAACAAGAAAAGCGCTGATATCTACACATGGACACTCTGTTCGTAACTGTTTAATCTATTTTTATGTTTTCTGCAATTTGGTTTTTCTGTGGACTAGTCAAAAAACCACTATACTTTCTTCAGAAAATCATGACATTTTTCTTTTAAGAATAACGCACCTGTTTAAGTCTTGATTAGATATTTTTGCTCAATAACGATTTTTAACAATTCCCCACCTATCAGGCTCAGGGAATATAATATACACCTGTTTTATGGGATATGTGTTCATTCTCCTATTCTCTACATATATTCCATGTTCATTCCCCACCTATCAGGCTCAGGGAATATAATATACACCTGTTTATATGGGATATGTATTCATTCTCCTATTCTCTACATATATTTCATGTTCATTCCCCACCAATAAAGCTCAGGGAATATAATAAACACCTGTTCATATGGAATATGTGTTCATTCCTCTATTCTCTACATATATTTCATGTTCATTCCCCACCTATCAGGCTCAGGGAATATAATATACACCTGTTTATATGGGATATGTGTTCATTCCTCTATTCTCTACATATATTTCATGTTCATTCCCCACCTATCAGGCTCAGGGAATATAATATACACCTGTTTTATGGGATATGTGTTCATTCTCCTATTCTCTACATATATTCCATGTTCATTCCCCACCTATCAGGCTCAGGGAATATAAGATACACCTGTTTATATGGGATATGTATTCATTCTCCTATTCTCTACATATATTTCATGTTCATTCCCCACCTATCAGGCTCAGGGAATATAATATACACCTGTTTATCTGGGATTTGTGTTCATTCTCCTATTATCTACATATATTTCATGTTCATTCCCCACCTATCAGGCTCAGGGAATATAATATACACCTGTTTATATGGGATATGTGTTCATTCTCCTATTCTCTACATATATTCCATGTTCATTCCCCACCTATCAGGCACAGGGAATATAATATACACCTGTTTATATGGGATATGTGTTCATTCTCCTATTCTCTACATGTATTTCATGTTTATTCCCCACCTATCAGGCTCAGGGAATATAATAAACACGTGTTCATATGGGATATGTGCGGATTCTCTTATTCTCTACATATATTCCATGTTCATTCCCCACCTATCAGGCTCAGGGAATATAATATACACCTGTTTATATGGGATATGTGTTCATTCTCCTATTCTCTACATATATTCCATGTTCATTCCCCACCTATCAGGCTCAGGGAATATAATATACACCTGTTTATATGGGATATGTATTCATTCTCCTATTCTCTACATATATTTCATGTTCATTCCCCACCTATCAGGCTCAGGGAATATAATAAACACCTGTTCATATGGGATATGTGTTCATTCCTCTATTCTCTACATATATTTCATGTTCATTCCCCACCTATCAGGCTCAGGGAATATAATATACACCTGTTTATATGGGATATGTGTTCATTCCTCTATTCTCTACATATATTTCATGTTCATTCCCCACCTATCAGGCACAGGGAATATAATATACACCTGTTCATATGGGATATGTGTTCATTCCTCTATTCTCTACATGTATTTCATGTTCATTCCCCACCTATCAGGCTCAAGGAATATAATATACACCTGTTTATTTGGGATATGTGTTCATTCCTCTATTCTCTACATGTATTTCATGTTCATTCCCCACCTATCAGGCTCAGGGAATATAATATGTACCTGTTTATATGGGATATGTGTTCATTTTCCTATTCTCTACATGTATTTCATGTTCATTCCCCACCTATCAGGCTCAGGGAATATAATAAACACCTGTTTATATGGGATATGTGTTCATTCCTCTATTCTCTACATATATTTCATGTTTATTCCCCACCTATCAGGCTCAGGGAATATAATATACACCTGTTTATATGGGATATGTATTCATTCTCCTATTCTCTACATATATTTCATGTTCATTCCCCACCTATCAGGCTCAGGGAATATAATATACACCTGTTTTATGGGATATGTGTTCATTCTCCTATTCTCTACATGTATTTCATGTTAATTCTCCACCTATCAGGCACAGGGAATATAATATATACCTGTTTATATGGGATATGTGTTCATTCCTCTATTCTCTACATGTATTTCATGTTCATTCCCCACCTATCAGGCTCAGGGAATATAATATGTACCTGTTTATATGGGATATGTGTTCATTTTCCTATTCTCTACATGTATTTCATGTTCATTCTCCACCTATCAGGCTCAGGGAATATAATATACACCTGTATATATGGGATATGTGTTCATTCTCCTATTCTCTACATATATTTCATGTTCATTCCCCACCTATCAGGCTCAGGGAATATAATATACACCTGTTTATATGGGATATGTGCGGATTCTCCAATTCTTTACATGTATTTCATGTTAATTCTCCACCTATCAGGCTCAGGGAATATAATATACACCTGTTTATATGGGATATGTGTTCATTCCTCTATTCTTTACATGTATTTCATGTTCATTCCCCACCTATCAGGCTCAGGGAATATAATATACACCTGTTTATATGGGATATATGTTCATTCCTCTATTCTCTACATATATTTCATGTTCATTCCCCACCTATCAGGCACAGGGAATATAATATACACCTGTTCATATGGGATATGTGTTCATTCCTCTATTCTTTACATGTATTTCATGTTCATTCCCCACCTATCAGGCACAGGGAATATAATATACACCTGTTTATATGGGATATGTGTTCATTTCTCTATTCTCTACATATATTCCATGTTCATTCCCCACCTATCAGGCACAGGGAATATAACATACACCTGTTTATATGGGATATGTGTTCATTTCTCTATTCTCTACATATATTTCATGTTCATTCCCCACCTATCAGGCACAGGGAATATAATATACACCTGTTCATATGGGATATATGTTCATTCCTCTATTCTCTACATATATTTCATGTTTATTCCCCACCTATCAGGCTCAGGGAATATAATATACACCTGTTTATATGGGATATGTATTCATTCCTCTATTCTCTACATGTATTTCATGTTCATTCCCCACCTATCAGGCTCAGGGAATATAATATACACCTGTTTATATGGGATATGTGTTCATTCTCCTTTTCTCTACACATATTTCATGTTTATTCCCCACCTATCAGGCTCAGGGAATATAATATACACCTGTTTATATGGGATATGTGTTCATTCCTCTATTCTCTACATATATTTCATGTTTATTCCCCACCTATCAGGCACAGTGAATATAATATTCACCTGTTTATATGGGATATGTATTCATTCTCCTATTCTCTACATATATTTCATGTTCATTCCCCACCTATCAGGCTCAGGGAATATAATATACACCTGTTTTATGGGATATGTGTTCATTCTCCTTTTCTCTACATGTATTTCATGTTAATTCTCCACCTATCAGGCTCAGGGAATATAATATACACCTGTTTATATGGGATATGTGTTCATTCCTCTATTCTCTACATGTATTTCATGTTCATTCCCCACCTATCAGGCTCAGGGAATATAATATGTACCTGTTTATATGGGATATGTGTTCATTCTCCTATTCTCTACATGTATTTCATGTTCATTCCCCACCTATCAGGCTCAGGGAATATAATATACACCTGTTTATATGGGATATGTGTTCATTCTCCTATTCTCTACATATATTTCATGTTTATTCCCCACCTATCAGGCTCAGGGAATATAATATACACCTGTTTATATGGATATGTGCGGATTCTCCAATTCTTTACATGTATTTCATGTTAATTCTCCACCTATCAGGCTCAGGGAATATAATATACACCTGTTTATATGGGATATGTGTTCATTCCTCTATTCTTTACATGTATTTCATGTTCATTCCCCACCTATCAGGCTCAGGGAATATAATATACACCTGTTTATATGGGATATGTGTTCATTCTCCTATTATCTACATATATTTCATGTTCATTCCCCACCTATCAGGCACAGGGAATATAATATACACCTGTTTATATGGGATATGTGTTCATTCCTCTATTCTCTACATGTATTTCATGTTCATTCCCCACCTATCAGGCACAGGGAATATAATATACACCTGTTTATATGGGATATGTGTTCATTCCTCTATTATGTACATATATTTCATGTTCATTCCCCACCTATCAGGCTCAGGGAATATAACATACACCTGTTTATATGGGATATGTGTTCATTCTCCTATTCTCTACATGTATTTCATGTTCATTCACCACCTATCAGGCTCAGGGAATATAATAAACACCTGTTTATATGGGATATGTGTTCATTCCTCTATTCTCTACATGTATTTCATGTTCATTCCCCACCTATCAGGCTCAGGGAATATAATATACACCTGTTTATATGGGATATGTGTTCATTCTCCTATTCCCTACATATATTTCATGTTCATTCCCCACCTATCAGGCTCAGGGAATATAATATACACCTGTTTATATGGGATATGTGTTCATTCTCCTATTCTCTACATATATTTCATGTTCATTCCCCACCTATCAGGCTCAGGGAATATAATATACACCTGTTTATATGGGATATGTATTCATTCTCCTATTCTCTACATATATTTCATGTTCATTCCCCACCAATAAAGCTCAGGGAATATAATAAACACCTGTTCATATGGAATATGTGTTCATTCCTCTATTCTCTACATATATTTCATGTTCATTCCCCACCTATCAGGCTCAGGGAATATAATATACACCTGTTTATATGGGATATGTGTTCATTCCTCTATTCTCTACATATATTTCATGTTCATTCCCCACCTATCAGGCACAGGGAATATAATATACACCTGTTCATATGGGATATGTGTTCATTCCTCTATTCTCTACATGTATTTCATGTTCATTCCCCACCTATCAGGCTCAAGGAATATAATATACACCTGTTTATTTGGGATATGTGTTCATTCCTCTATTCTCTACATGTATTTCATGTTCATTCCCCACCTATCAGGCTCAGGGAATATAACATACACCTGTTTATATGGGATATGTGTTCATTCCTCTATTCTCTACATATATTTCATGTTTATTCCCCACCTATCAGGCTCAGGGAATATAATATACACCTGTTTATATGGGATATGTATTCATTCTCCTATTCTCTACATATATTTCATGTTCATTCCCCACCAATAAAGCTCAGGGAATATAATAAACACCTGTTCATATGGAATATGTGTTCATTCCTCTATTCTCTACATATATTTCATGTTCATTCCCCACCTATCAGGCTCAGGGAATATAATATACACCTGTTTATATGGGATATGTGTTCATTCCTCTATTCTCTACATATATTTCATGTTCATTCCCCACCTATCAGGCACAGGGAATATAATATACACCTGTTCATATGGGATATGTGTTCATTCCTCTATTCTCTACATGTATTTCATGTTCATTCCCCACCTATCAGGCTCAAGGAATATAATATACACCTGTTTATTTGGGATATGTGTTCATTCCTCTATTCTCTACATGTATTTCATGTTCATTCCCCACCTATCAGGCTCAGGGAATATAACATACACCTGTTTATATGGGATATGTGTTCATTCCTCTATTCTCTACATATATTTCATGTTTATTCCCCACCTATCAGGCTCAGGGAATATAATATACACCTGTTTATATGGGATATGTATTCATTCTCCTATTCTCTACATATATTTCATGTTCATTCCCCACCTATCAGGCTCAGGGAATATAATATACACCTGTTTTATGGGATATGTGTTCATTCTCCTATTCTCTACATGTATTTCATGTTAATTCTCCACCTATCAGGCTCAGGGAATATAATATACACCTGTTTATATGGGATATGTGTTCATTCCTCTATTCTCTACATGTATTTCATGTTCATTCCCCACCTATCAGGCACAGGGAATATAATATAGACCTGTTTATATGGGATATGTGTTCATTCTCCTATTCTCTACATATATTTCATGTTCATTCCCCACCTATCAGGCTCAGGGAATATAATATACACCTGTTTATATGGGATATGTGTTCATTCTCCTATTCTCTACATATATTTCATGTTCATTCCCCACCTATCAGGCTCAGGGAATATAACATACACCTGTTAATATGGGATATGTGTTCATTCCTCTATTCTCTACATATATTTCATGTTTATTCCCCACCTATCAGGCTCAGGGAATATAATATACACCTGTTTATATGGGATATGTATTCATTCTCCTATTCTCTACATATATTCCATGTTCATTCCCCACCTATCAGGCTCAGGGAATATAATATACACCTGTTTATATGGGATATGTATTCATTCTCCTATTCTCTACATATATTTCATGTTCATTCCCCACCAATAAAGCTCAGGGAATATAATAAACACCTGTTCATATGGAATATGTGTTCATTCCTCTATTCTCTACATATATTTCATTTTCATTCCCCACCTATCAGGCTCAGGGAATATAATATACACCAATTTATATGGGATATGTGTTCATTCCTCTATTCTCTACATATATTTCATGTTTATTCCCCACCTATCAGGCTCAGGGAATATAATATACACCTGTTTATATGGGATATGTGTTCATTCCCCTATTCTCTACATATATTTCATGTTTATTCCCCACCTATCAGGCTCAGGGAATATAATATACACCTGTTTATATGGGATATGTGTTCATTCCTCTATTATCTACATATATTTCATGTTCATTCCCCACCTATCAGGCTCAGGGAATATAATATACACCTGTTTTATGGGATATGTGTTCATTCTCCTATTCTCTACATATATTCCATGTTCATTCCCCACCTATCAGGCTCAGGGAATATAAGATACACCTGTTTATATGGGATATGTATTCATTCTCCTATTCTCTACATATGTTTCATGTTCATTCCCCACCTATCAGGCTCAGGGAATATAATATACACCTGTTTATATGGGATATGTATTCATTCTCCTATTCTCTACATATATTTCATGTTCATTCCCCACCTATCAGGCTCAGGGAATATAATAAACACCTGTTCATATGGGATGTGTGTTCATTCCTCTATTCTCTACATATATTTCATGTTCATTCCCCACCTATCAGGCTCAGGGAATATAATATACACCTGTTCATATGGGATATGTGTTCATTCCTCTATTCTCTACATATATTTCATGTTCATTCCCCACCCATCAGGCACAGGGAATATAATATACACCTGTTTATATGGGATATGTGTTCATTCTCCTATTCTCTACATGTATTTCATGTTCATTCCCCACCTATCAGGCTCAGGGAATATAATATACACCTGTTCATATGGGATATGTGTTCATTCCTCTATTCTCTACATGTATTTCATGTTCATTCCCCACCTATCAGGCTCAGGGAATATAATATACACCTGTTTATATGGGATATGTGTTCATTCCTCTATTCTCTACATATATTTCATGTTCATTCCCCACCTATCAGGCTCAAGGAATATAATATACACCTGTTCATATGGGATATGTGTTCATTCCTCTATTCTCTACATGTATTTCATGTTCATTCCCCAACTATCAGACTCAAGGAATATAATATACACCTGTTTATTTGGGATATGTGTTCATTCCTCTATTCTCTACATGTATTTCATGTTCATTCCCCACCTATCAGGCTCAGGGAATATAACATACACCTGTTTATATGGGATATGTGTTCATTCCTCTATTCTCTACATATATTTCATGTTTATTCCCCACCTATCGGGCTCAGGGAATATAATATACACCTGTTTATATGGGATATGTGTTCATTCTCCTATTCTCTACATGTATTTCATGTTTATTCCCCACCTATCAGGCTCAGGCATATAATATACACCTGTTTCATGGGATATGTGTTCATTCTCCTATTCTCTACATATATTTCATGTTCATTCCCCACCTATTAGGCTCAGGGAATATAATAAACACCTGTTCATATGGGATATGTGTTCATTCCTCTATTCTCTACATATATTTCATGTTCATTCCCCACCTATCAGGCACAGGGAATATAATATACACCTGTTCATATGGGATATGTGTTCATTCCTCTATTCTCTACATATATTTCATGTTCATTCCCCACCTATCAGGCACAGGGAATATAATATACACCTGTTCATATGGGATATGTGTTCATTCCTCTATTCTCTACATGTATTTCATGTTCATTCCCCACCTATCAGGCTCAGGGAATATAATATACACCTGTTTATATGGGATATGTGTTCATTCCTCTATTCTCTACATATATTTCATGTTCATTCCCCACCTATCAGGCACAGGGAATATAATATACACCTGTTCATATGGGATATGTGTTCATTCCTCTATTCTCTACATGTATTTCATGTTCATTCCCCACCTATCAGGCTCAGGGAATATAATATACACCTGTTTATATGGGATATGTGTTCATTCCTCTATTCTCTACATATATTTCATGTTCATTCCCCACCTATCAGGCACAGGGAATATAACATACACCTGTTTATATGGGATATGTGTTCATTCCTCTATTCTCTACATATATTTCATGTTTATTCCCCACCTATCGGGCTCAGGGAATATAATATACACCTGTTTATATGGGATATGTGTTCATTCTCCTATTCTCTACATGTATTTCATGTTTATTCCCCACCTATCAGGCTCAGGGAATATAATATACACCTGTTTATATGGGATATGTATTCATTCTCCTATTCTCTACATATATTTCATGTTCATTCCCCACCTATCAGGTTCAGGGAATATAATATATACCTGTTTATATGGGATATGTGTTTATTCTCCTATTCTCTACATGTATTTCATGTTCATTCCCCACCTATCAGGCTCAGGGAATATAATATACACCTGTTATATGGGATATGTGTTCATTCTCCTATTCTCTACATATATTCCATGTTCATTCCCCACCTATCGGGCTCAGGGAATATAATATACACCTGTTTATATGGGATATGTGTTCATTCTCCTATTCTCTACATTTATTTCATGTTCATTCCCCACCTATCAGGCTCAGGGAATATAATATACACCTGTTTATATGGGATATGTGTTCATTCTCCTATTCTCTACATATATTTCATGTTCATTCCCCACCTATCAGGCTCAGGGAATATAATATATACCTGTTTATATGGGATATGTGTTTATTCTCCTATTCTCTACATGTATTTCATGTTCATTCCCCACCTATCAGGCTCAGGGAATATAATATACACCTGTTTATATGGGATATGTGTTCATTCTCCTATTCTCTACATGTATTTCATGTTTATTCCCCAACTATCAGGCTCAGGGAATATAATATACACCTGTATATATGGGATATGTGTTTATTCTCCTATTCTCTACATGTATTTCATGTTCATTCCCCACCTGTCAGGCTCAGGGAATATAATATACACCTGTTCATATGGGATATGTGTTCATTCCTCTATTCTCTACATATATTTCATGTTCATTCCCCACCTATCAGGCACAGGGAATATAATATACACCTGTTTATATGGAATATGTGTTCATTCTCCTATTATCTACATATATTTCATGTTCATTCCCCACCTATCAGGCTCAGGGAATATAACATACATCTGTTTATATGGGATATGTGTTCATTCCTCTATTCTCTACATATATTTCATGTTCATTCCCCACCTATCAGGCACAGGGAATATAATATACACCTGTTTATATGGGATATGTGTTCATTCTCCTATTATCTACATATATTTCAAGTTCATTCCCCACCTATCAGGCTCAGGGAATATAACATACATCTGTTTATATGGGATATGTGTTCATTCCTCTATTCTCTACATATATTTCATGTTTATTCCCCACCTATCAGGCTCAGGGAATATAATATACACCTGTTTATATGGGATATATGTTCATTCTCCTATTCTCTACATATATTTCATGTTCATTCCCCAACTATCAGGCTCAGGGAATATAACATACATCTGTTTATATGGGATATGTGTTCATTCCTCTATTCTCTACATATATTTCATGTTCATTCTCCACCTATCAGGCTCAGGGAATATAATATACACCTGTTTATATGGGATATGTGTTCATTCTCCTATTCTCTACATATATTTCATGTTTATTCCCCACCTATCAGGCTCAGGGAATATAACATACACCTGTTTATATGGGATATGTGTTCATTCTCTTATTCTCTACATATATTTCATGTTCATTCCCCACCTATCAGGCTCAGGGAATATAATATACACCTGTTCATATGGGATATGTGTTCATTCCTCTATTCTCTACATATATTTCATGTTCATTCCCCACCTATCAGGCACAGGGAATATAATATACACCTGTTTATATGGGATATGTGTTCATTCTCCTATTATCTACATATATTTCAAGTTCATTCCCCACCTATCAGGCTCAGGGAATATAATATACATCTGTTTATATGGGATATGTGTTCATTCCTCTATTCTCTACATATATTTCATGTTTATTCCCCACCTATCAGGCTCAGGGAATATAATATACACCTGTTTATATGGGATATATGTTCATTCTCCTATTCTCTACATATATTTCATGTTCATTCCCCAACTATCAGGCTCAGGGAATATAACATACATCTGTTTATATGGGATATGTGTTCATTCTCCTATTCTCTACATATATTTCATGTTCATTCCCCAACTATCAGGCACAGGGAATATAATATACACCTGTTTATATGGGATATGTGTTCATTCCTCTATTCTCTACATATATTTCATGTTCATTCTCCACCTATCAGGCTCAGGGAATATAATATACACCTGTTTATATGGGATATGTGTTCATTCTCCTATTCTCTACATGTATTTCATGTTTATTCCCCACCTATCAGGCACAGGGAATATAATATACACCTGTTTATATGGGATATATGTTCATTCTCCTATTCTCTACATATATTTCATGTTTATTCCCCACCTATCAGGCTCAGGGAATATAACATACACCTGTTTATATGGGATATGTGTTCATTCTCTTATTCTCTACATATATTTCATGTTCATTCCCCACCTATCAGGCTCAGGGAATATAATATACACCACCTGTTTATATGGGATATGTATTCATTCCTCTATTCTCTACATATATTTCATGTTTATTCCCCACCTATCAGGCTCAGGGAATATAATATACACCTGTTTATATGGGATATGTGCGGATTCTCCTATTCTCTACATGTATTTCATGTTCATTCCCCACCTATCAGGCTCAGGGAATATAATATACACCTGTTTATATGGGATATGTGTTCATTCCTCTATTCTCTACATGTATTTCATGTTCATTCCCCACCTATCAGGCTCAGGGAATATAATATACACCTGTTTATATGGGATATGTGTTCATTCTCCTATTCTCTACATGTATTTCATGTTTATTCCCCACCTATCAGGCTCAGGGAATATAATATACACCTGTTTATATGGGATATGTGTTAATTCTCCTATTCTCTACATGTATTTCATGTTCATTCCCCACCTATCAGGCTCAGGGAATATAATATACACCTGTTTATATGGGATATGTGTTCATTCTCCTATTCTCTACATGTATTTCATGTTTATTCCTCACCTATCAGGCTCAGGGAATATAATATACACCTGTTTATATGGGATATGTGCAGATTCTCCTATTCTCTACATATATTTCATGTTCATTCCCCACCTATCAGGCTCAGGGAATATAATATACACCTGTTTATATGGGATATGTGTTCATTCCTCTATTCTCTACATGTATTTCATGTTCATTCCCCACCTATCAGGCACAGGGAATATAATATACACCTGTTTATATGGGATATATGTTCATTCCTCTATTCTCTACATATATTTCATGTTCATTCCCCACCTATCAGGCTCAGGGAATATAATATGCACCTGTTTTATGGGATATGTGTTCATTCTCCTATTCTCTACATATATTTCATGTTCATTCCCCACCTATCAGGCACAGGGAATATAATATACACCTGTTTATATGGGATATATGTTCATTCCTCTATTCTCTACATATATTTCATGTTCATTCCCCACCTATCAGGCACAGGGAATATAATATACACCTGTTTATATGGGATATGTGCAGATTCTCCTATTCTCTACATATATTTCATGTTCATTCCCCACCTATCAGGCACAGGGAATATAATATACACCTGTTTATATGGGATATGTGTTCATTCTCCTATTCTCTACATATATTTCATGTTCATTCCCCACCTATCAGGCTCAGGGAATATAACATACACCTGTTTATATGGGATATGTGTTCATTCTCCTATTCTCTACATATATTCCATGTTCATTCCCCACCTATCAGGCACAGGGAATATAATATACACCTGTTTATATGGGATATGTATTCATTCTCCTATTCTCTACATATATTTCATGTTCATTCCCCACCTATCAGGCTCAGGGAATATAATATACACCTGTTTATATGGGATATGTGTTCATTCTCCTATTCTCTACATATATTTCATGTTCATTCCCCACCTATCAGGCTCAGGGAATATAATAAACACCTGTTTATATGGGATATGTGTTCATTCCTCTATTCTCTACATGTATTTCATGTTCATTCCCCACCTATCAGGCTCAGGAAATATAATATACACCTGTTTATATGTGATACGTGTTCATTCTCCTATTATCTACATGTATTTCATGTTCATTCCCCACCTATCAGGCTCAGGGAATATAATATACACCTGTTTATATGGGATATGTGTTCATTCTATTCTCTACATATATTTCATGTTCATTCTCCGCCTATCAGGCTCAGGGAATATAATATACACCTGTTTATATGGGATATGTGTTCATTCTCCTATTATCTACATGTATTTCATGTTCATTCCCCACCTATCAGGCTCAGGGAATATAATATACACCTGTTTATATGGGATATGTGTTCATTCTCCTATTCTCTACATGTATTTCATGTTCATTCCCCACCTATCAGGCTCAGGGAATATAATATACACCTGTTTATATGGGATATGTGTTCATTCTCCTATTCTCTACATATATTTCATGTTCATTCTCCACCTATCAGGCTCAGGGAATATAATATACACCTGTTTATATGGGATATGTGCGGATTCTCCTATTCTCTACATATATTTCATGTTCATTCTCCGCCTATCAGGCTCAGGGAATATAATATACACCTGTTTATATGGGATATGTGTTCATTCTCCTATTCTCTACATGTATTTCATGTTCATTCCCCACCTATCAGGCTCAGGGAATATAATATACACCTGTTTATATGGGATATGTGTTCATTCTCCTATTCTCTACATATATTTCATGTTCATTCTCCACCTATCAGGCTCAGGGAATATAATATACACCTGTTTATATGGGATATGTGTTCATTCTATTCTCTACATATATTTCATGTTCATTCTCCGCCTATCAGGCTCAGGGAATATAATATACACCTGTTTATATGGGATATGTGTTCATTCTCCTATTATCTACATGTATTTCATGTTCATTCCCCACCTATCAGGCTCAGGGAATATAATATACACCTGTTTATATGGGATATGTGTTCATTCTCCTATTCTCTACATGTATTTCATGTTCATTCCCCACCTATCAGGCTCAGGGAATATAATATACACCTGTTTATATGGGATATGTGTTCATTCTCCTATTCTCTACATATATTTCATGTTCATTCTCCACCTATCAGGCTCAGGGAATATAATATACACCTGTTTATATGGGATATGTGCGGATTCTCCTATTCTCTACATATATTTCATGTTCATTCTCCGCCTATCAGGCTCAGGGAATATAATATACACCTGTTTATATGGGATATGTGTTCATTCTCCTATTCTCTACATGTATTTCATGTTCATTCCCCACCTATCAGGCTCAGGGAATATAATATACACCTGTTTATATGGGATATGTGTTCATTCTCCTATTCTCTACATATATTTCATGTTCATTCTCCACCTATCAGGCTCAGGGAATATAATATACACCTGTTTATATGGGATATGTGTTCATTCTCCTATTCTCTACATATATTTCATGTTCATTCTCCGCCTATCAGGCTCAGGGAATATAATATACACCTGTTCATATGGGATATGTGTTCATTCTATTCTCTACATATATTTCATGTTCATTCTCCGCCTATCAGGCTCAGGGAATATAATATACACCTGTTCATATGGGATATGTGTTCATTCTATTCTCTACATATATTTCATGTTCATTCTCCGCCTATCAGGCTCAGGGAATATAATATACACCTGTTCATATGGGATATGTGTTCATTCTATTCTCTACATATATTTCATGTTCATTCTCCGCCTATCAGGCTCAGGGAATATAATATACACCTGTTTATATGGGATATGTGTTCATTCTCCTATTCTCTACATGTATTTCATGTTCATTCCCCACCTATCAGGCTCAGGGAATATAATATACACCTGTTTATATGGGATATGTGTTCATTCTCCTATTCTCTACATGTATTTCATGTTTATTCCCCACCTATCAGGCTCAGGGAATATAATATACACCTGTTTATATGGGATATGTGTTCATTCTCCTATTCTCTACATGTATTTCATGTTCATTCCCCACCTATCAGGCTCAGGGAATATAATATACACCTGTTTATATGGGATATGTGTTCATTCTCCTATTCTCTACATATATTTCATGTTCATTCTCCACCTATCAGGCTCAGGGAATATAATATACACCTGTTTATATGGGATATGTGCGGATTCTCCTATTCTCTACATATATTTCATGTTCATTCTCCGCCTATCAGGCTCAGGGAATATAATAAACACCTGTTCATATGGGATATGTGTTCATTCTATTCTCTACATATATTTCATGTTCATTCTCCGCCTATCAGGCTCAGGGAATATAATATACACCTGTTTATATGGGATATGTGTTCATTCTCCTATTATCTACATGTATTTCATGTTCATTCCCCACCTATCAGGCTCAGGGAATATAATATACACCTGTTTATATGGGATATGTGTTCATTCTCCTATTCTCTACATGTATTTCATGTTCATTCCCCACCTATCAGGCTCAGGGAATATAATATACACCTGTTTATATGGGATATGTGCGGATTCTCCTATTCTCTACATATATTTCATGTTCATTCCCCACCTATCAGGCTCAGGGAATATAATATACACCTGTTTATATGGGATATGTGTTCATTCCTCTATTCTCTACATATATTTCATGTTCATTCCCCACCTATCAGGCTCAGGGAATATAATATACACCTGTTTATATGGGATATGTGTTCATTCTCCTATTCTCTACATATATTTCATGTTCATTCTCCACCTATCAGGCTCAGGGAATATAATATACACCTGTTTATATGGGATATGTGCGGATTCTCCTATTCTCTACATATATTTCATGTTCATTCCCCACCTATCAGGCTCAGGGAATATAATATACACCTGTTTATATGGGATATGTGTTCATTCCTCTATTCTCTACATATATTTCATGTTCATTCCCCACCTATCAGGCTCAGGGAATATAATATACACCTGTTTATATGGGATATGTGTTCATTCTCCTATTATCTACATGTATTTCATGTTCATTCCCCACCTATCAGGCTCAGGGAATATAATATACACCTGTTTATATGGGATATGTGTTCATTCTCCTATTCTCTACATGTATTTCATGTTCATTCCCCACCTATCAGGCACAGGGAATATAATATACACCTGTTTATATGGGATATGTGTTCATTTTCCTATTCTCTACATATATTTCATGTTCATTCTCCACCTATCAGGCTCAGGGAATATAATATACACCTGTTTATATGGGATATGTGCGGATTCTCCTATTCTCTACATATATTTCATGTTCATTCCCCACCTATCAGGCACAGGGAATATAATAAACACCTGTTCATATGGGATATGTGTTCATTCTATTCTCTACATATATTTCATGTTCATTCTCCACCTATCAGGCACAGGGAATATAATATACACCTGTTTATATGGGATATGTGTTCATTCTCCTATTCTCTACATATATTTCATGTTCATTCCCCACCTATCAGGCTCAGGGAATATAATATACACCTGTTTATATGGGATCTATGTTGATTTCCTAATTGTCTACATATATTCATGTTCAGTTCATATCCAAGATGCATAAGAAATCTATAACATCTCTCCATCTCTTTGGAGCTATAAGTTTTTATGTTAATTCTTTTTTTTTATTCCTTTATTCTTTTTAGTATGTCCCTTCAATTCCTTCCAATTACTGGGAACATAAAGTAACACTTACGGTACTTTTTCATTTTTTTCAAGGTCTAATGTTGGAATTAGGATCTCAAGTGATTTTGGCGGTATTAATGTAACACAGTGCAAGAACAGTAAGTAAAATTCTAGCAGTATTTACAACTAATCGGCAAAATGTACAGTACAATCTGCATCTGTTGTAAAATCCACATCAGAACAACTGTGTAATCCTTTGTGAAAGTTTTCTTAAAATTATCATCATTAATATCAAGCGGGAAAACTTTGCATAAGGATTAAATATGCATTCTGACAGATATTCAAAGTAAGCCAACCATCCACAGCAAATCTATAAGATCTATGTATTAATAGATCATAGAAAATATTAAAAATCCTTGAAGTCCCTCATATCCCCCCCTCTCTCATTTACAGTAAGGGAACAAGAGCTGGCAATCTAGCTGACACTCTTGGAATAGACTGATGCAAGTAGAAAATTGAATGTGAACCAGCTTATTTAACCCCTTAACGACCAGAGGTATTTTGTTTTTTCAAGTTTCATTTTTTGCTCCCCTTCTTCTCAGAGCCATAACTTTTTTATTTGTTGTCAAAATGGCCATATGATGGCTTGGTTTTTTTGCGGGGTGAGTTGTACTTTTGAACAACACCATTAGTTTTAACATATCATGCACTGGAAAATGGGAAAAAAAACTTTCCGGTGCTTCTGAAATTGCAAAAATAGTGCTATCCCACAGTTGTTTTTTGTTTTACTATGTTCATTAAATGCTAAAGGTGACCTGCCAATTCTCCAGGTCATTACGAGTTCATAGACACCAAACATGTCTAGGTTCTCTTTTATTTTAGTGGTGAAAAAAATTCCCCAAAAATTCATTTGATTTAAAAAAAAAATTGCCGTTTTCCAATACAGGGTCTCTATTTTTTGTGATCTCTAGTTTGGTGAAGGCTTATTTTCACGTGCCGAGCTGAGGTTCTTAACGATACCATTTTGGTGATGATTGGATCTTTTGATCACCTCTTATTGCATTTTCATGCAATGTTGCAGGGACCAAAAAAAAGTAATTCTGGCGTTTTGACTTTTTTTCTCATTACGCCTTTTAACAATTAGGTTAATTCTTTTTTATATTGATAGATCAGGCGATTCTGGAGATGGCGATAAAAAATATGTAGAAAAGAAAAAATGGTTCCAGCTCCATATTTGTAAAATCAAGGCTTTCAACTTTATTATGCCAATATAAAAACAGTGGAAATGTGCTTTCCAGATGCGTTTCGTAACGCGTCGCCCGAGTCCGAGTCTGGAGAGCACATCTCCACTGTTTTTACAGTTAGGTCCATATATATTTGGACAGAGACAACATTTTTCTAATTTTGGTTATAGACATTACCACAATGAATTTTAAACAAAACAATTCAGATGCTGTTGAAGTTCAGACTTTCAGCTTTCATTTGAGGGTATCCACATTAAAATTGGATGAAGGGTTTAGGAGTTTCAGCTCCTTAACATGTGCCACCCTGTTTTTAAAGGGACCAAAAGTAATTGGACAATTGACTCCAAGGCTATTTCATGGACAGGTGTGGGCAATCCCTTCGTTATGTCATTCTCAATTAAGCAGATAAAAGGCCTGGAGTTGATTTGAGGTGTGGTGCTTGCATTTGGAAGGTTTTGCTATGAAGTAAACATGAGGTCAAAGGAGCTCTACGTATAGGTGAAACAAGCCATCCTTAAGCTGCGAAAACAGAAAAAACCCATCCGAGAAATTGCTATAATATTAGAAGTGGCAAAATCTACAATTTGGTACATCCTGAGAAAGAAAGAAAGCACTGGTGAACTCATCAATGCAAAAAGACCTGGGCACCCACGGAAGACAACAGTGGTGGATGATCACAGAATAATCTCCATGGTGAAGAGAAACCCCTTCACAACAGCCAACCAAGTGAACAACACTCTCCAGGAGGTCGGCGTATCAATATCCAAATCTACCATAAAGAGAAGACTGCATGAAAGTAAATACAGAGGGTTCACTGCATGGTGCAAGCCACTCATAAGCATCAAGAATAAAAAGGCTAGACTGGACTTTGCTAAAAAACATCTAAAAAAGTCAGCACAGTTCTGGAAGAACATTCTTTGGACAGATGAAACCAAGATCAACCTCTACCGGGGGCCTCCACGCCAGAGCCTGTACCAAATAGGAGGAGTCCGACATCGACATATATTTGTACATTTGCAACAACTAAATTACCTATTTTATAAGTAAGGAAATCACATTTGCAAAATATCTTAATTTACTCAGTATTGAGTATGAGCATCACACGCAGCAATCCCCTCACTTACAACCTTCGCTGCTTTCACTAAGTTTATTAATGTCTGTCTGAGGAATCTTCTTCCAGGCTGAATGAACTTGGGTAAATCATCAAGATCCACTGCTGCCAACTTCTGTGTAATCACTGACCAATGACATCCCTGATGTGCTCAATGGGAGACAAGCCCGGAGGAGCTATAGACCATGGTAGCACTTTTAAATCATGCAGGCTGCCCACAGTAGCAAAAGCAGCATGCGACCTGTTCAACATCAATATCTTTTTGTCATGTGCACTAGACAAATTAAGATCATCGAAGTGTAATATTTGGTTGAATGACTGCTGTCTGGGCCTCTGTTCACAGCTTTATGGTATGTTTATTGACTTGTTCTCAGATTTCATATTGGGAGATTCACTTGAAAGGTTCAGCTATATCCAGCAGGGAAAAGGAAAACCTCCTCATGTCCTGGAATGAAGATTAAAGTAGATGATACAGAATCATTGTTTGGCTTATCTCATTGCTTATAGTTAAATCCTCAGGATCATAAAGCCAGCATAAGGGCTCTTTCAGAGATCAATATATCCAGTACAGGCTGCAACCTTCAGCTGTCAGCATACGCAAGGCTAGCTATCAAGAATAGTGGGGTTCCCACGCTGTTTTTTTTAAAAAATAATTAAATAAATCATTTTAACCCCTTCATGACCCAGCCTATTTTGACCTTAAAGACCTTGCCGTTTTTTGCAATTCTGACCAGTGTCCCTTTATGAGGTAATAACTCAGGAACGCTTCAACGGATCCTAGCGGTTCTGAGATTGTTTTTTCGTGACATATTGGGCTTCATGTTAGTGGTAAATTTAGGTCAATAAATTCTGCGTTTATTTGTGATAAAAACGGAAATTTGGCGAAAATTTTGAAAATTTCGCAATTTTCACATTTTGAATTTTTATTCTGTTAAACCAGAGAGATATGTGACACAAAATAGTTAATAAATAACATTTCCCACATGTTTACTTTACATCAGCACAATTTTGGAAACAAAATTTTTTTTTGTTAGGAAGTTATAAGGGTTAAAATTTGACCAGCGATTTGTCATTTTTACAACGAAATTTACAAAACCATTTTTTTTAGGGACCACCTCACATTTGAAGTCAGTTTGAGGGGTCTATATGGCTGAAAATACCCAAAAGTGACACCATTCTAAAAACTGCACCCCTCAAGGTACTCAAAACCACATTCAAGAAGTTTATTAACCCTTCAGGTGCTTCACAGCAGCAGAAGCAACATGGAAGGAAAAAATGAACATTTAACTTTTTAGTCACAAAAATTATCTTTTAGCAACAATTTTTTTATTTTCCCAATGGTAAAAGGAGAAACTGAACCACGAAAGTTGTTGTCCAATTTGTCCTGAGTACGCTGATACCTCATATGTGGGGGTAAACTACTGTTTGGGCGCACGGCAGGGCTTGGAAGGGAAGGAGCGCCATTTGACTTTTTGAATCAAAAATTGGCTCCACTCTTTAGCGGACACCATGTCACGTTTGGAGAGCCCCCGTGTGCCTAAAAATTGGAGCTCCCCCACAAGTGACCCCATTTTGGAAACTAGACGCCCCAAGGAACTTATCTAGATGCATAGTGAGCACTTTGAACCCCCAGGTGCTTCACAAATTAATCCGTAAAAATGAAAAAGTACTTTTTTTTCACAAAAAAATTCTTTTAGCCTCAATTTTTTCATTTTCACATGGGCAACAGGATAAAATGGATCCTAAAATGTGTTGGGCAATTTCTCCTGAGTACACCAATACCTCACATGTGGGGGTAAACCACTGTTTGGGCACATGGTAAGGCTCGGAAGGGAAGGAGCGCCATTTGACTTTTTGAATGAAAAATTATTTCCATCGTTAGCGGACACCATGTCGCGTTTGGAGAGCTCCTGTGTGCCTAAACATTGGCGCTCCCCCACAAGTGACCCCATTTTGGAAACTAGACCCCCCAAGGAACTTATTTAGATGCCTAGTGAGCACTTTAAACCCTCAGGTGCTTCACAAATTGATCTGTAAAAATGAAAAAGTACTTTTTTTTCACAAAAAAATTCTTTTCGCCTCAACTTTTTCATTTTCACATGGGCAGTAGGGTAAAATGGATCATAAAATTTGTTGGGCAATTTCTCCCGAGTACGTCGATACCTCATATGTGGGGGTAAACCACTGTTTGGGCACTCGGCAGGGCTCGGAAGGGAAGGCGCGCCATTTGACTTTTTGAATGGAAAATTAGCTCCAATTGTTAGCGGACACCATGTCGCGTTTGGAGAGCCCCTGTGTGCCTAAACATTGGAGCTCCCCCACAAGTGACCCCATTTTGGAAACTAGACCCCCCAAGGAACTTATCTAGATGCATATTGAGCACTTTAAACCCCCAGGTGCTTCACAGAAGTTTATAACGCAGAGCCATGAAAATAAAAAATAATTTTTCTTTCCTCAAAAATGATTTTTTAGCCTGGAATTTCCTATTTTGCCAAGGATAATAGGAGAAATTGGACCCCAAATATTGTTGTCCTGTTTGTCCTGAGTACTCAGATACCCAATATGTGGGGGTAAACCACTGTTTGGGCGCACGGCAGGGCTCGGAAGGGATGGCACGCCATTTGGCTTTTTAAATGGAAAATTAGCTCCAATCATTAGCGGACACCATGTCACGTTTGGAGAGCCCCTGTGTGCCTAAACATTGGAGATCCCCCAGAAATGACACCATTTTGGAAACTAGACCCCCAAAGGAACTAATCTAGATGTGTGGTGAGGACTTTGAACCCCCAAGTGCTTCACAGAAGTTTATAACGCAGAGCCATGAAAAAAAAATAAATTATTTTCTCAAAAATGATCTTTTAGCCTGCAATTTTTTATTTTCCCAAGGGTAACAGGAGAAATTTGACCCCAAAAGTTGTTGTCCAGTTTCTCCTGAGTACGCTGATACCCCATATGTGGGGGTAAATCACTGTTTGGGCACATGCCGGGGCTCGGAAGTGAAGTAGTGACGTTTTGAAATGCAGACTTTGATGGAATGCTCTGTGGGCGTCACGTTGCGTTTGCAGAGCCCCTGATGTGGCTTAACAGTAGAAACCCCCCACAAGTGACCCCATTTTGGAAACTAGACCCCCAAAGGAACTTATCTAGATGTGTGGTGAGCACTTTGAACCCCCAAGTGCTTCATAGAAGTTTATAATGCAGAGCCGTGAAAATAATAAATACATTTTCTTTCCTCAAAAATAATTATTTAGCCCAGAATTTTTTATTTTCCCAAGGGTTACAGAAGAAACTGGACCCCAAAAGTTGTTGTCCAGTTTCTCCTGAGTACGCTGATACCCCATATGTGGGGGTAAACCACTGTTTGGGCACATGCCGAGGCTCGGAAGTGAAGTAGTGACGTTTTGAAATGCAGACTTTGATGGAATGCTCTGTGGGCGTCACGTTGCGTTTGCAGAGCCCCTGATGTGGCTTACCAATAGAAACCCCCCACAAGTGACCGCATTTTGGAAACTAGACCCCGAAAGGAACTTATCTAGATGTGTTGTGAGCACTTTGAACCCCCAAGCGCTTCATAGAAGTTTATAATGCAGAGCCGTGAAAATAATAAATACGTTTTCTTTCCTCAAAAATAATTATTTAGCCCAGAATTTTTTAATTTTCCCAAGGGTAACAGGAGAAATTTGACCCCAATATTTGTTGTCCAGTTTCTCCTGAGTATGGTGATACCCCATATGTGGGGGTAAACTACTGTTTGGGCACATGGCGGGGCTTGGAATTGACGTAGTGACGTTTTGAAATGCAGACTTTGATGGAATGCTCTGCGGGCGTCACGTTGCGTTTGCAGAGCCCCTGATGTGCCTAAACAGTAGAAACCCCCCACAAGTGACCCCATTTTGGAAACTAGACCCCGAAAGGAACTTATCTAGATGTGTGGTGAGCACTTTGAACCCCCAAGTGCTTCATAGAAGTTTATAATGCAGAGCCGTGAAAATAATAAATACGTTTTCTTTCCTCAAAAATAATTATTTAGCCCAGAATTTTTTATTTTCCCAAGGGTTACAGGAGAAATTGGACCCCAAAAGTTGTTGTCCAGTTTCTCCTGAGTACGCTGATACCCCATGAGTGGGGGTAAACCACTGTTTGGGCACACGTCGGGGCTCAGAAGGGAAGTAGTGACTTTTGAAATGCAGACTTTGATGGAATGGTCTGCGGGTGTCACGTTGCGTTTGCAGAGCCACTGGTGTGCCTAAACAGTAGAAACCCCCACAAGTGACCCCATTTTAGAAATTAGACCCCCCAAGGAACTTATCTAGATATGTGGTGAGCACTTTGAACCCCCAAGTGCTTCACAGACGTTTACAACGCAGAGCCGTGAAAATAAAAAATCATTTTTCTTTCCTCAAAAATTATGTTTTAGCAAGCATTTTTTTTGATTCACAAGGGTAACAGGAGAAATTGGACCCCAGTAATTGTTGCGCAGTTTGTCCTGAGTATGCTGGTACCCCATATGTGGGGGTAAACCACTGTTTGGGCACACGTCAGGGCTCGGAAGTGAGGGAGCACCATTTGACTTTTTGAATACGAGATTGGCTGGAATCAATGGTGGCGCCATGTTGCGTTTGGAGACCCCTGATGTGCCTAAACAGTGGTAACCCCTCAATTCTACCTCCAACACTAACCCCAACACACCCCTAACCCTAATCCCAACTGTAGCCATAACCCTAAACACAACCCTAACCGCAACACACCCCTAACCACAACCCTAACCTCAACACACCCCTAACCATAACCACAACCCTAATTCCAACCCTAACCCTAAGGCTATGTGCCCACGTTGCGGATTCGTGTGAGATATTTTCGCACCATTTTTGAAAAATCCGCGGGTAAAAGGCACTGCGTTTTACCTGCGGATTTTCCGCGGATTTCCAGTGTTTTTTGTGCGGATTTCAACTGCGGATTCCTATTGAGGAACAGGTGTAAAACGCTGCGGAATCCGCACAAAGAATTGACATGCTGCGGAAAATACAACGCAGCGTTTCCGCGTGGTATTTTCCGCACCATGGGCACAGCGGATTTGGTTTTCCATATGTTTACATGGTACTGTAAACCTGATGGAACACTGCTGCGAATCCGCAGCCAAATCCGCACCGTGTGCACATAGCCTAATTCTAAAGGTATGTGCACACGCTGCGGAAAACGCTGCGGATCCGCAGCAGTTTCCCATGAGTTTACAGTTCAATGTAAACCTACGGGAAACAAAAATCGCTGTGCCCATGCTGCGGAAAAACTGCACGGAAACGCAGCGGTTTACATTCCGCAGCATGTCACTTCTTTGTGCGGATTCCGCAGCGGTTTTACAACTGCTCAAATAGAAAATCGCAGTTGTAAAACCGCAGTGAAATGCGCAGAAAAACCGCGGTAAATCCGCCATAAATCCGCAGCGGTTTAGCACTGCGGATTTATCAAATCCGCAGCGGAAAAATCTGCAGAGGACCAGAATACGTGTGCACATACCGAAACCCTAACCCTAGCCCTAACCCTACCCCTAACCCTAACCCTACCCCTACCCCTAACCCTACCCCTACCCCTAGCCCTAACCCTACCCCTACCCCTAACCCTAACCCTAGCCCTAACCCTACCCCTAACCCTAACCCTAACCCTATTCTAACATTAGTGGAAAAAAAAAATTTCTTTATTTTTTTATTGTCCCTACCTATGGGGGTGACAAAGGGGGGGGGGGTCATTTATTATTTTTTTTATTTTGATCACTGAGATAGATTATATCTCAGTGATCAAAATGCACTTTGGAACGAATCTGCCGGCCGGCAGATTCGGCGGGCGCACTGCGCATGCGCCCGCCATTTTGGAAGATGGCGGCGCCCGGGAGAAGACGGACGGGACCACGGCTGGATCGGTAAGTATGATAGGGTGGGGGGGGACCACGGGGGGGGGATCGGAGCACGGGGGGGGGAATCGGAGCGCGGGAGGGGTGGAACGGAGCGCGGGGGGCGTGGAACGGAGCATGGGGGGGGCTGGAATGGAGCACGGGGGGGTGGAACGGAGCACGGGGGGGGGGTGGATCGGAGTGCAGGGGGGGTGATTGGAGCACGGGGGGGTGATTGGAGCACGGGGGGAGCGGACACGAGCACGGGGGGGAGCGGAGCACAGGACGGAGGGGAGCCGGAGCAGTGTACCGGCCAGATCGGGGGGGTGGGGGGGCGATCGGAGGGGTGGGGTGGGGGCACACTAGTATTTCCAGCCATGGCCGATGATATTTCAGCATCGGCCATGGCTGGATTGTAATATTTCACCCGTTATAATGGGTGAAATATTACAAATCGCTCTGATTGGCAATTTCACTTTCAACAGCCAATCAGAGCGATCGTAGCCACGAGGGGGTGAAGCCACCCCCCCTGGGCTAAACTACCACTCCCCCTGTCCCTGCAGATCGGGTGAAATGGGAGTTAACCCTTTCACCCGATCTGCAGGGACGCGATCTTTCCATGACGCCGCATAGGCGTCATGGGTCGGAATGGCACCGACTTTCATGACGCCTACGTGGCGTCAAAGGTCGGGAAGGGGTTAAAAAAACAGCGTGGGACCCCCACATTTTTGACAACCAGCCTTGCTAAAGCAAACAGCTGGGGACTGGTATTCTCTGGCTGGAAAGGAGCCATGGATATTGCCCCCCAGCCTAAAATTAGCAGCCTGCAGCCACCCAGAAAAATACACATCTATTAGTCAAACCAATTCCAGTGCTTGCCTGTCTCTTCCCATTTGTCCTGTGGTGGTGGCAAGAGGGGTAATATTTGTGGAGTTGATGTCACCTTTGTATTGTCTGCTGACATCAAACCCATGGATTAGTAATGGAGAGGCGTCTATAAGGCACCTCTCCATTAGTAAACCTATAATTGTATGATAAATAAACACACAGCAAGTATAAAATCTTTTATTTTATATAAAAACAAAACACACTTTTCCATTTTTATTTAAGCAACAAACACAGTTATACTCACCTAGCACATAATTCCATTGAAACACTTGTCTCCTTAATAAAACAAAAATAAAACACAACAATATCCCTCACCTGTCCGAAGTTCTATCCCACACCGTAATTCATGTCTGGGGATAAATAGTTTTCAACCTGGACGGTGCCAAGATGCGACCATTCAGGATGGGTTGATGAATGAGCTGCTGCAAGCAGTGAGCAGCGGAGACATCATTGAGATTACCGCGGATCACTGAGGCTACGTTCCCAGCTGGGCTGAACTGCGGTAGCCTCAGCACCATGAGGAAAAGTCACTGAGTTCACCACAGTTCAGCTCAGTGAGTTCACTGTGAGAATGGTCCTATCAGCCGCACCTGCTCTCACTGTTATTAGCAGCAGCAGTTGTAGGTTGATGGAAGTAATAGTCTCATTTGCCGCCGCCTGCTCTCACTGTTATCAGTTGAATATAACTCTCAACATTCTCCTCTGCTTGCGCTGATCGCCGGCAGAGCAGGGGAGAATGAGGAGAGCCGTCTTTAGCATCCGGCACCAGAGTCAACTGCTAACTGTACCGCTGCTTCCCAGGCACCAGTATGTGTGGTAATGATATGGCACGTGGTTGCCACACGTATGCCATAGGCATTACACACACGGACACTAATATCTACGGTATTGGTATTTCTGGTACCAGAATTATCAGAACTTGTAAAACAGGCCTTTGGCTGTACTCAAATTAATGTTTTTTTTCAATCACTATGTCCATTGGACTATACATAGCACACATCTAAGGCAATGTGCTAATTTACCTAAGCTTATTTCAGTACATACAGTGGGGCAAAAAAGTATTTAGTCAGTCAGCAATAGTGCAAGTTCCACCACTTAAAAAGATTAGAGGCGTCTGTAATTTACATCATAGGTAGACCTCAACTATGGGAGACAAACTGAGAAAAAAAAAATCCAGAAAATCACATTGTCTGTTTTTTTAACAATTTATTTGCATATTATGGTGGAAAATAAGTATTTGGTCAGAAACAAAATTTCATCTCAATACTTTGTAATATATTCTTTGTTGGCAATGACAGAGGTCAAACGTTTTCTGTAAGTCTTCACAAGGTTGTCACACACTGTTGTTGGTATGTTGGCCCATTCCTCCATGCAGATCTCCTCTAGAGCAGTGATGTTTTTGGCTTTTCGCTTGGCAAAACGGACTTTCAACTCCCTCCAAAGGTTTTCTATAGGGTTGAGATCTGGAGACTGGCTAGGCCACTCCAGGACCTTGAAATGCTTCTTACGAAGCCACTCCTTCCTGGCCCCTTTGCAGAGAAACAGCCCCAAAGCATGATGTTTCCATCACCATGGTTTACAGTAGGTATGGTGTTTGATGGATGCAACTCAGTATTCTTTTTCCTCCAAACACGACAAGTTGTGTTTCTACCAAACAGTTCCAGTTTGGTTTCATCAGACCATAGGACATTCTCCCAAAACTCCTCTGGATCATCCAAATGCTCTCTAGCAAACTTCAGACGGGCCGGACATGTACTGGCTTAAGCAGTGGGACACGTCTGGCACTGCAGGATCTGAGTCCATGGTGGCGTAGTGTGTTACTTATGGTAGGCCTTGTTACATTGGTCCCAGCTCTCTGCAGTTCATTCACTAGGTCCCCCCGCGTGGTTCTGGGATTTTTGCTCACCGTTCTTGTGATCATTCTGACCCCACGGGGTGGGATTTTGCGTGGAGCCCCAGATCGAGGGAGATTATCAGTGGTCTTGTATGTCTTCCATTTTCTAATTATTGCTCCCACTGTTGATTTCTTCACTCCAAGCTGGTTGGCTATTGCAGATTCAATCTTCCCAGCCTGGTGCAGGGCTACAATTTTGTTTCTGGTGTCCTTTGACAGCTCTTTGGTCTTCACCATAGTGGAGTTTGGAGTCAGACTGTTTGAGGGTGTGTACAGGTGTCTTTTTATACAGATAACAAGTTTAAACAGGTGCCATTACTACAGGTAATGAGTGGAGGAAAGAGGAGACTCTTAAAGAAGAAGTTACAGGTCTGTGAGAGCCAGAAATCTTGATTGTTTGTTTCTGACCAAATACTTATTTTCCACCATAATATGCAAAAAAATGTTAAAAAAAACAGACAATGTGATTTTCTGGATTTTTTTTTTCTCAGTTTGTCTCCCATAGTTGAGGTCTACCTATGATGTAAATTACAGACGCCTCTCATCTTTTTAAGTGGTGGAACTTGCACTATTGTTGACTGACTAAATACTTTTTTGCCCCACTGTAGCTGTAGAACAAATGCTCAAGTTTCTAATGGATGAATTCTTCTATCTATAGAAAGTTTGCACATAGTGTAAGATAAAGTATATTTGGGGAATATTCAAAGGAATATTAAAATATTAAATGAAATAGTTTACAATGCACATTGATAATTAGGATACAGTAATTTGGGTTAATATACATGTATTCTTATTCTTTGTATGTGAAATATGTAGTTTCAACTTCTATGTGTGTCACAGTCGGAGTGACAGATGACTGTATGAGCAGCTACTAAGAGTGAAGTTAACGTAAGACTAATGTGGAATGTATGCACAGTATGAAAGAGGCCTCATGGTGTTCTATGAAATATTTACTCAACATATATTTCTATATTTCTTTAGTAATTATTATTTCTTGATTTAGTTAACCCCCTTCTGACCTCGGACGGGATAGTACGTCCGATGTCAGCTCCCCTGCTTTGATGCAGGGCTCCGCGGTGAGCCCGCATCAAAGCCGGGACATGTCAGCTGTTTTGAACAGCTGACATGTGCCCGTAATAGGCGCGGGCAGAATCGCGATCTGCCCGCACCTATTAACTAGTTAAATGCCGCTGTCAAACGCAGACAGCGGCATTTAACTACCGCTTCCGGCCGGGCGGCCGGAAATGATCGTCTCGCCGACCCCCGTCACATGATCGGAGGTCGGCGATGCTTCAGAATAGTAACCATAGAGGTCCTTGAGACCTCTATGGTTACTGATCCCCCAGCAGCTGTGAGCGCCACCCTGTGGTCGGCGCTCACAGCACACCTGCAATTCTGCTACATAGCAGCGATCTGATGATCGCTGCTATGTAGCAGAGCCAATCGTGCTTTGCCTGCTTCTAGCCTCTCATGGAGGCTATTGAAGCATGGCAAAAGTAAAAAAAAAAAAAGTAAAAAAAATGTGAAAAAAATAAAAAAAATATAAAAGTTTAAATCACCCCCCTTTCGCCCAATCAAAATAAATGAATAAAAAAAAAATCAAATCTACACATATTTGGTATCGCCGTTCTCAGAATCGCCCAATCAATCAAATAAAAAAAAGCATTAACCTGATCACTAAACGGCGTAGCGAGAAAAAAATGCGAAACGCCAGAATTGCGTTTTTTTGGTCGCCGCGACATTGCATTAAAATGCAATAACGGGCGATCAAAAGAACGTATCTGCACCAGAATGCGATCATTAAAAACGGCATCTCGACACGCAAAAAATAAGCCCTCAACCGACCCCAGATCACGAAAAATGGAGACGCTACGGGTATCGGAATATGGCGCAATTTTTTTTTTTTAGCAAAGTTTGGAATTTTTTTTCACCACTTAGATAAAAAATAACCTAGTCATGTTAGGTGTCTATGAACTCGTACTGACCTGGAGAATCATAATGTCAGGTCATTTTTAGCATTTAGTGAACCTAGCAAAAAAGCCAAACAAAAAACAAGTGTGGGATTGCACTTTTTTTGCTATCTCCACACGTAGAATTTTTTTCCCGTTTTCTCGTACATGACATGCTAAAACCAATGATGTCGTTCAAAGGTACAACTCATCCCGCAAAAAATAAGCCCTGACATGGCCAAATTGACAGAAAAATAAAAAAGTTATGGCTCTGGGAAGGAGGGGAGTGAAAAACGAACACGGAAAAACGAAAAATCCCAAGGTCATGAAGGGGTTAATAGTGAAAAAGTAGAGTTGAGCGACCTTGACCTTTTTAGAGTCGAGCCGGGTTTCGCGAAACCCGACTATCTCAAAAGCCGGGTCGAGTGAAATCGGCCGATTATGACGTAAAGTCGGGATCGACCGAAACACGAAACCCAATGCAAGTCAATGGGGCAGCATAGTCGGCAGTGAGTGGGGGCCAGGAAAACACCTAGAGTGCCCATTTTAATGTAAAAACCATCCATTCTTCTTAATGAAGCTTGTCAAGCGTAATTTACCTTATAATAATTGGAAGGCATTTGAAATTGGGGGTCATTTGGCTAAAGTTGTGTGGGGTAGGGCTGGTTCAAGTAATTTGTGGGCCCAGGAAATCTGGACCACGTCACGGCAGTGGAGCAGGGAGAGGTAAGTATTTCAACTTTGCAAGTGCTGTGATCCTGAGCAAGCAGGGGGGGCCCACTTGTTGGCATTGGCACTGGCACAGGGCCCCTCAAAGTACAGCGGTGTGTTTGCACGGCGGGGGCGCCTCCCACCGGCAGCAACACTTTTGCGTACTATGAGAGGCCCTGTGCCAGTGACGTCGCCAACTAGTATTCCTCCCCCCACCTGATGAAGGAACCTGCACTTTCATCTGCACCTTCCTCTTTGTCCCCGTGTAAGGTGGTATGGTATGCGGGAAGAGCAACCTGACTTTCAGCAGGGTCACAATGTTGTTGTGTAGCATGCACGGGGAATGTTGCATTATGGGTCAATGTACCAGCAGACTCATCTATCACTGGCTGGGCAATGGGCACGATGAAGTGGAAACACAGATATAGGCCCAAAGAATAAAGTGGGCTAAATGCAGTTCAAAATTGGTAACACAGGAATAACCAGGGGGCATTGCAGTGGAGGACAACTGGAATGAAAGGCTGACACAGAGAGTAGGGCCAAATCAGTAAGTAGTCGAAATGCAGTTCAAAATTGGCAACCGTAGTAAACAGGCAGCACAGCTTTGTTCAGTGGAGGAGAACAGCAAGGAGTGGCAGACACTGATAGTAGGCCCCAACCCAACTAGTAGGCCAAATGCAGTCTAACATTAACAACTACTTAACGAGAGCCTGAAAATGGAATTTCAGGACAGGAAACCAGGAGAACAGCAAGGAGTGGCAGACACCGATAGTAGGCCCCAAACCAACTAGTACGCCAAATGCAGTTGTTCCATTTAACCACAATTTAATGAGAGCCTGAAGATAGAAGCTCAGGAAAGGCAACCTGGGGAACACCTTGGAGTGTAACACACCATCTCTCTCCACCCCATACCCATTTTGTAGGCCTAATGCAGTGTACTTTTCTACAACTACTAAACGAGAGTCGGAAGACCGAAGCAATGGCAAGGAAACCTGGGGAACACCTTGGAGTGTAACACACCATCTCTCTCCACCCCATACCCAATTTGTAGGCCTAATGCAGTGTAGTTTCCAAGAACTACTAAACGAGAGCCGGAAGATCGAAGCTCAGGAAAGGCAACCTGGGGAACACCTTGGAGTGTAACACACCCTCTCTCTACACCCCATACCCAATTTGAAGGCCTAATGCAGCGTAGTTTCCAACAACTACTAAACGAGAGCCGGAAGATCGAAGCTCAGGAAAGGCAACCTGGGGAACACCTTGGAGTGGAACACACCCTCTCTCTACACCCCATACCCAATTTGAAGGCCTAATGCAGTGTAGTTTCCAAGAACTACTAAACGAGAGCCGGAAGATCGAAGCTCAGGAAAGGCAACCTGGGGAACACCTTGGAGTGTAACACAACGTCTCTCTACACCACGGAAGGGCTGATTCTTTGGAAGGAAGGCTGTTGGAAATAAGCATTGCGCGTCCGAGGGTGATTATATTCTTATTAGGTATATACTCACCCTCGGACGCGCCCTGCTTCTTTATTTGGAATGAATGTTTATTTGCAATGTGGTGTTGACTTTCTCTATTATTTTGGTAATTAATGATTTTATTATTTTCATTGTTTTGCATCTTCTCGGCAATAATATAAAGAAGACGCGACAGGACAACACTCGGTGGATGCCATATGTGTGTTTTCAATTGAAAAAACCTTTCAGTTAACTACTTGTAGGAGAAAGTAATTGTAGCTGGTGGCCATTTTTAGTACTGTACCAGATTTTAGTTGTGTGTTTGTTTTTAATGTTAAAATGTCTGCATTTGATATCTCTCCAGTATTTTCTTTTTTATAAGCAAAATACTTTTTTTTTTATTTTATGATGTTGGTTCAAGGGGTACACGGGCAGCAGTAGACAGGTCAGTGGAGGCCTAGTGGAAGGAGGGACCGCAGACAGGCTTCGAAGCCCTAACATAATAAATTGGGCTGCCTGTAGGCAATTTAAAATTGGTTCCAGGGGAACACGGGCAGCAGTAGACAGGTCAGTGGAGGCCTAGAGGAAGTAGGGACCGCAGATGCGCCAATGTTTCCCCCATACCCAATTTGTAGGCCTAATGCAGTGTAGTTTCCAACAACTACTAAACGAGAGCCGGAATATCGAAGCTCAGGAAAGGCAACCTGGGGAACACCTTGGAGTGTAACACACCCTCTCTCTACACCCCATACCCAATTTGAAGGCCTAATGCAGTGTAGTTTCCAAGAACTACTAAACGAGAGCCGGAAGATCGAAGCTCAGGAAAGGCAACCTGGGGAACACCTTGGAGTGTAACACACCCTCTCTCTACACCCCATACCCAATTTGAAGGCCTAATGCAGTGTAGTTTCCAAGAACTACTAAACGAGAGCCGGAAGATCGAAGCTCAGGAAAGGCAACCTGGGGAACACCTTGGAGTGGAACACACCATCTCTCTACACCCCATACCCAATTTGAAGGCCTAATGCAGCGTAGTTTCCAACAACTACTAAACGAGAGCCGGAAGATCGAAGCTCAGGAAAGGCAACCTGGGGAACACCTTGGAGTGGAACACACCATCTCTCTACACCCCATACCCAATTTGAAGGCCTAATGCAGCGTAGTTTCCAACAACTACTAAACGAGAGCCGGAAGATCGAAGCTCAGGAAAGGCAACCTGGGGAACACCTTGGAGTGGAACACACCCTCTCTCTACACCCCATACCCAATTTGAAGGCCTAATGCAGTGTAGTTTCCAAGAACTACTAAACGAGAGCCGGAAGATCGAAGCTCAGGAAAGGCAACCTGGGGAACACCTTGGAGTGTAACACAACGTCTCTCTACACCACGGAAGGGCTGATTCTTAGGAAGGAAGGCTGTTGGAAATAAGCATTGCGCGTCCGAGGGTGATTATGTTCTTATTAAGTATATACTCACCCTCGGACGCGCCCTGCTTCTTTATTTGGAATGAATGTTTATTTGCAATGTGGTGTTGACTTTCTCTATTATTTTGGTAATTAATGATTTTATTATTTTCATTGTTTTGCATCTTCTCGGCAATAATATAAAGAAGACGCGACAGGACAACACTCGGTGGATGCCATATGTGTGTTTTCAATTGAAAAAACCTTTCAGTTAACTACTTGTAGGAGAAAGTAATTGTAGCTGGTGGCCATTTTTAGTACTGTACCAGATTTTAGTTGTGTGTTTGTTTTTAATGTTAAAATGTCTGCATTTGATATCTCTCCAGTATTTTCTTTTTTGTAAGCAAAATACTTATTTTTATATTTTCTGATGTTGGTTCCAGGGGTACACGGGCAGCAGTGCCCTGGTCAGTGTAGTAGTAGTTGAAAGAATGGACCGCAGACAGGCATCGAAGGCCTAAAATAAAAAAATTGGGCTGGCTGTAGGCAATTTTAAATTGGTTCCAGGGGTACACGGGCAGCAGTGGTGTGGTCAGTGGAGCCCTAGTGGAAGGAGTCACCGCAGACAGGCATCGAAGGCCTAAAATAATAACACATGGCTGTAGGCAATTTTAAATTGGTTCCAGGGGTACACGGGCAGCAGTGGTGTGGTCAGTGGAGGCCTAGTGGAAGGAGTCACCGCAGACAGGCATCGAAGGCCTAAAATAATAACACATGGCTGTAGGCAATTTTAAATTGGTTCCAGGGGTACACGGGCAGCAGTGGTGTGGTCAGTGGAGGCCTAGTGGAAGGAGTCACCGCAGACAGGCATCGAAGGCCTAAAATAATAACACATGGCTGTAGGCAATTTTAAATTGGTTCCAGGGGTACACGGGCAGCAGTGGTGTGGTCAGTGGAGGCCTAGTGGAAGGAGTCACCGCAGACAGGCATCGAAGGCCTAAAATAATAACACATGGCTGTAGGCAATTTTAAATTGGTTCCAGGGGTACACGGGCAGCAGTGGTGTGGTCAGTGGAGGCCTAGTGGAAGGAGTCACCGCAGACAGGCATCGAAGGCCTAAAATAATAACACATGGCTGTAGGCAATTTTAAATTGATTCCAGGGGTACACGGGCAGCAGTGGTGTGGTCAGTGGAGGCCTAGTGGAAGGAGTCACCGCAGACAGGCATCGAAGGCCTAAAATAATAACACATGGCTGTAGGCAATTTTAAATTGGTTCCAGGGGTACACGGGCAGCAGTGGTGTGGTCAGTGGAGGCCTAGTGGAAGGAGTCACCGCAGACAGGCATCGAAGGCCTAAAATAATAACACATGGCTGTAGGCAATTTTAAATTGGTTCCAGGGGTACACGGGCAGCAGTGGTGTGGTCAGTGGAGGCCTAGTGGAAGGAGTCACCGCAGACAGGCATCGAAGGCCTAAAATAATAACACATGGCTGTAGGCAATTTTAAATTGGTTCCAGGGGTACACGGGCAGCAGTGGTGTGGTCAGTGGAGGCCTAGTGGAAGGAGTCACCGCAGACAGGCATCGAAGGCCTAATATAATAACACATGGCTGTAGGCAATTTTAAATTGGTTCCAGGGGTACACGGGCAGCAGTGGTGTGGTCAGTGGAGGCCTAGTGGAAGGAGTCACCGCAGACAGGCATCGAAGGCCTAAAATAATAACACATGGCTGTAGGCAATTTTAAATTGGTTCCAGGGGTACACGGGCAGCAGTGGTGTGGTCAGTGGAGGCCTAGTGGAAGGAGTGACCACAGACAGGCATCGAAGGCCTAACATAACAAAAATGTCAATACAATGGTATTGTCAGTGGCAGGCATTGAAGGATGTCAGCGCATAGACTAAACATTGGTGGAGCTGTGAGATAATTTTGCAAGTGGTAGAGCACTGTTTGAGCTGGGGTGGGGGGGAAACTGTCTTGTGGCCGGCGGTACAGGCCCAGGGCCCCTCATATTACAACGGTGTGTCTGACGTTGGGTGCGCACCACCACCGCCAGAGACACTTTATTGTACTAGGAGGGACCCAGTGGCAGTGCCGTCGACCAAAAGCGGGCTCACCCACCTCTTCAGACAAACTGCACTCTCACGGGTGCTGTCGCCAAGTGTCGATACCACGGCCCCGTATGGGGAGTTTGGCCATTTAGTGAGGTGTAAACATGTCGTATGCTGGACAATCAGGTGCTGAAAATTACGAGATTGGAAAAGGCATTCAGAATAGTCCACAGGCAAGACCTTTTCATAGGAAAGCTAGGTGTCAGCCGGGCAAGGTGGGGCAAAAGATTTCGAAATCCAGTTGTGGTTCATTTTAATGAAGGTTAGATCATCTACATTTTGGGTAGCCAGACGAGTCCTTTTTTCTGTTAGTATTGAACCTGCAGCACTGAATACTCTTTCTGATAGGACACTAGCTGCCGGGCAAGCAAGCTCCTGCAATGCATATTCTGCCAATTCTGGCCAGGTGTCTAATTTTGATGCCCAGTAATCAAATGGGAATGACGGTTGAGGGAGAACATCGATAAGGGATGAAAAATAGTTTGTAACCATACTGGACAAATGTTGTCTCCTGTCACTTTGAATTGATGCTGCAGTACCTGTCCTGTCTGCGGTCATAGCAAAATCACTCCACAACCTGGTCAGAAAACCCCTCTGGCCAACGCCACTTCTGATTTCTGCCCCTCTAACTCCTCTGGTCTGCTGGCCCCTGCAGCTCGTGTGAGAACGATCACGGGCGCTGTGTGCAGGGAATGCCAGAAGCAAACGGTCAACAAGAGTTGATTGTTTGGTTGCTAATATTAGTTCCAAGTTCTCATGTGGCATTATATTTTGCAATTTGCCTTTATAGCGAGGATCAAGGAGGCAGGCCAACCAGTAATCGTCATCATTCATCATTTTAGTTATGCGTGTGTCCCTTTTGAGGATACGTAAGGCATAATCCGCCATGTGGGCCAAAGTTCCAGTTCTCAAATCTGCGGTTGTGCTTGGTTGAGGGGCAGTTTCAGGCAAATCCACGTCACTTGTGTCCCTCAAAAAAGCAGAACCCGGCCTTGCCGCGCCACCAATTTCCAGTGGCCCCGGAAAAGCTTCCTCATTAAAAATATAATCATCCCCATCATCCTCCTCGTCCTCCTCCTCCTCTTCGCCCGCTACCTCGTCCTGTACACTGCCCTGGCCAGACAATGGCTGACTGTCATCAAGGCTTTCCTCTTCCTCAGCTGCAGACGCCTGATCCTTTATGTGCGTCAAACTTTGCATCAGCAGACGCATTAGGGGGATGCTCATGCTTATTATGGCGTTGTCTGCACTAACCAGCCGTGTGCATTCCTCAAAACACTGAAGGACTTGACACATGTCTTGAATCTTCGACCACTGCACACCTGACAACTCCATGTCTGCCATCCTACTGCCTGCCCGTGTATGTGTATCCTCCCACAAAAACATAACAGCCCGCCTCTGTTCACACAGTCTCTGAAGCATGTGCAGTGTTGAGTTCCACCTTGTTGCAACGTCTATGATTAGGCGATGCTGGGGAAGGTTCAAAGAACGCTGATAGGTCTGCATACGGCTGGAGTGTACGGGCGAACGGCGGATATGTGAGCAAAGTCCACGCACTTTGAGGAGCAGGTCGGATAACCCCGGATAACTTTTCAGGAAGCACTGCACCACCAGGTTTAAGGTGTGAGCCAGGCAAGGAATGTGTTTCAGTTGGGAAAGGGAGATGGCAGCCATGAAATTCCTTCCGTTATCACTCACTACCTTGCCTGCCTCAAGATCTACAGTGCCCAGCCACGACTGCGTTTCTTTCTGCAAGAACTCGGACAGAACTTCCGCGGTGTGTCTGTTGTCGCCCAAACACTTCATAGCCAATACAGCCTGCTGACGTTTGCCAGTAGCTGCCCCATAATGGGAGACCTGGTGTGCAACAGTGGCAGCTGCGGATGGAGTGGTTGTGCGACTGCGGTCTGTGGACGAGCTCTCGCTTCTGCAGGAGGACGAAGAGGAGGAGGAGGGGGTGCGAACGGCTACAGCCAATTGTTTCCTAGACCGTGGGCTAGGCAGAACTGTCCCAAACTTGCTGTCCCCTGTGGACCCTGCATCCACCACATTTACCCAGTGTGCCGTGATGGACACGTAACGTCCCTGGCCATGCCTACTGGTCCATGCATCTGTTGTCAGGTGCACCTTTGTGCTCACAGATTGCCTGAGTGCATGGACGATGCGCTCTTTAACATGCTGGTGGAGGGCTGGGATGGCTTTTCTGGAAAAAAGTGTCGACTGGGTAGCTCGTAGCGTGGTACAGCGTAGTCCATCAGGGCTTTGAAAGCTTCGCTTTCAACTAACCGGTAGGGCATCATCTCTAACGAGATTAGTCTAGCTATGTGTGCGTTCAAACCCTGTGTACGCGGATGCGAGGCTAAGTACTTCCTTTTTCTAACCATAGTCTCATGTAGGGTGAGCTGGACTGGAGAGCTGCAGATCGTGGAACTAGCGGGGGTGCCGGTGGACATGGCAGACTGAGAGACGGTGGGAGATGGTATTGTTGCCACCGGTGCCCTAGATGCAGTGTTTCCTACTACGAAACTGGTGATTCCCTGACCCTGAAGGCTTTGGCCTGGCAAAGAAACCTGCACAGATACTGCAGGTGGTGCGGAAAATGGTGGACCTACACTGCCGGAAGGGATGTTGCGTTGCTGACTAGCTTCATTGGCCGAGGGTGCTACAACCTTAAGGGACGTTTGGTAGTTAGTCCAGGCTTGCAAATGCATGGTGGTTAAATGTCTATGCATGCAACTTGTATTGAGACTTTTCAGATTCTGTCCTCTGCTTAAGGTAGTTGAACATTTTTGACAGATGACTTTGCGCTGATCAATTGGATGTTGTTTAAAAAAATGCCAGACTGCACTCTTTCTAGCATCGGATACCTTTTCAGGCATTGCAGACTGAGCTTTAACCGGATGGCCACGCTGTCCTCCAACAGGTTTTAGCTTTGCCACGCGTTTTGGGCAAGATATGGGCCCGGCAGATGGAACCTGTTGCGATGTTGATGCCTGCTGCGGCCCCTCCTCCTCCGCTTCAGAACTGCTGCCGCCTGCACCCTGTTCCCCCAATGGCTGCCAATCGGGGTCAAGAACTGGGTCATCTATTACCTCTTCTTGTAGCTCGTGTGCAACTTCGTCTGTGTCACCGTGGCGGTCGGTGGTATAGCGTTCGTGATGGGGCAACATAGTCTCATCAGGGTCTGATTCTTGATCAGCACCCTGCGATGGCAATGTTGTGGTCTGAGTCAAAGGACCAGGATAGTAGTCTGGCTGTGGCTGTGCATCAGTGCACTCCATGTCAGATTCAACTTGTAATGGGCATGGACTTGTTAACTGCTTCACTTTCTAAGCCAGGGACGGTATGTGTAAAGAGCTCCATGGAGTAACCCGTTGTGTCGCCTGCTGCATTCTTCTCTGTTGTTGTTTTTGCTGAAGAGGACAAGGAAGCGACCTGTCCCTGACCGTGAACATCCACTAACGACGCGCTGCTTTGACATTTACCAGTTTCACGAGAGGAGGCAAAAGAGCTAGAGGCTGAGTCAGCAAGATAAGCCAAAACTTGCTCTTGCTGCTCCGGCTTTAAAAGCGGTTTTCCTACTCCCAGAAAAGGGAGCGTTCGAGGCCTTGTGTAGCCAGACGACGAACCTGGCTCCACAGCTCCAGACTTAGGTGCAATATTTTTTTTCCCACGACCAGCTGATGCTCCACCACTACCACTACCCTCATTACCAGCTGACAATGAACGCCCCCGGCCACGACCTCTTCCACCAGACTTCCTCATTGTTTTAAAAACGTTAACAAACGAACGGTATTTGTTGCTGTCACACAACTTACACGGTGAGCTATAACTTCAGTATGATTTAGCTACCCCTTTACAGGTGGGTGAGACCACAACGAAAATCAGCCACAATGTTACACACTCTGTTGTTGTTGGCAACAAATGAGATGGCACACACGCAGGACTGTCACTGAAGCGCAAATGTAAATATTTATCTCCCACTGATTTGTGTTTGTTTTTTTTAAAAGGGAGACTTCAGAAAAAAAAAAAATTAAAAAAAAATTATTTTTTACAGAAGAATTTATAAAACAAATAAAATGAAATGATTGTTTCATAGAGAATTTAGGAAAAAAAAAAAAAAAAAAAGGCTTTGTAGGGCCCACTGAGTGAGAGAGGACGCACACAGGAGTCAGGAGTGGCACACAAGCCCAGAGGCCGATATTTATCTCCCACTGATTGATGTACTGATTTTTTCAGGTAGATTTTGGAACCCAAATCAAGCTAAAAAAAATAATAGGCTTTCTATGGCCCACAATTGGGGAGAGAGAGAGAGATGGCACACCCAGGAGTCAAGACTGGCACACAAGCAGAAGGGGCAATATGAATCTCCCACAGATTTTTTTTTTTTTTTTTTTTTCAGGGAGACTTGAGAGAAAAAAAAATACAAAAAAAATGATTTTTTTCAGGAATAATTTAGAAACCAAAGAAAATAAAATGATTGTTTCAGGGAGAATTTAGAAAACAAATAAAACAAAAAATAGGCTTTCTAGGGCCCACTGAGTGACAGATGACGCACACAGGAGTCAGGAGTGGCACACAAGCCCAGAGGCCAATATTAATCTCCCACTGATTGATTTAGTGATTTTTTTTGGTAGATTTTGGAACCCAAATCAAGCAAAAAAATTAATAGGCTTTCTATGGCCCACAATTGGGGAGAGAGAGAGAGATGGCACACCCAGGAGTCAAGACTGGCACACAAGCAGAAGGGGCAATATGAATCTCCCACAGATTTTTTTTTTTTTTTTTTTTCAGGGAGACTTGAGAGAAAAAAAAATACCAAAAAAATGATTTTTTTCAGGAATAATTTAGAAACCAAAGAAAATAAAATGATTGTTTCAGGGAGAATTTAGAAAACAAATAAAACAAAAAATAGGCTTTCTAGGGCCCACTGAGTGACAGATGACGCACACAGGAGTCAGGAGTGGCACACAAGCCCAGAGGCCAATATTAATCTCCCACTGATTGATTTAGTGATTTTTTTCAGGTAGATTTTGGAACCCAAATCAAGCAAAAAAATTAATAGGCTTTCTATGGCCCACTATTTGTGAGAGAGATGGCACGCTCAGGACTGGCACACAAGCCCAGAGGCCAATATTAATCTCCCATTTTTTTTTTTTTCCAGGGAAAATTTATAAACCCAATAAAAAAAATAATAATAAATAGGCTTTCTATGGCCCACTATCTGAGAGAGAGAGATGGCACGCTTAGGACTGGCACACAAGCCCAAAGGCCAATACTAATCTCCCACTGATTGATTGATTGATTGATTTTTTAAGGTAGAATTATGAACCCAAATCAACCAAAAAAATAAATAGGCTTTCTATGGCCCACTATTTGTGAGAGAGATGGCACGCTCAGGACTGGCACACAAGCCCAGAGGCCAATATTAATCTCCCACTTTTTTTTTTTTCCAGGGAAAATTTATAAACCCAATAAAATAATAAAAAAATAGGCTTTCTATGGCCCACTATCTGAGAGAGAGAGAGATGGCACGCTTAGGACTGGCACACAAGCCCAAAGGCCAATATTAATCTCCCACTGATTGATTTATTGATTTTTTCAGGTAGAATTTAGAACCCAAATCAAGCAAAAAAATTAATAGGCTTTCTATGGCCCACTGAGTGAGAGATGGCACACACAGGAGTAAGGAGTGGCACACAAGCCCTGAGGCCAATATTTTTCTCCCACTGATTGATGTTGTGATTTTTTCTGGTAGATTTTGGAACCCAAATCAAGCAAAAAAATAAATAGGCTTTCTATGGCCCACTGAGTGAGAGATGACACAGACAGGAACTGTCCTTCAATTACTATCTCCCTGCAGTAATCTCAGCCAGGTATGGCAGGCAGCAATAAGGAGTGGACTGATGCACAAATTAAATAAAAAGTGTGGACAAACAAACAAGATAGCTGTGCAGAAAGGAAGGAACAAGAGGATTTGTGCTTTGAAAAAAGCAGTTGGTTTGCACAGCGGCGTACACACAGCAATGCAGCTATCATGGAGCCTTCTAGGGCAGCCCAATGAGCTACAGCGCTGAGGAAAAAAAAAAAAAAAAGGAGCTTCCACTGTCCCTGCACACCGAAGGTGGTGTTGGGCAGTGGAAATCGCTACAGCACAAGCGGTTTTGTGGTTAATGGACCCTGCCTAACGCTATCCCTGCTTCTGACGAAGCGGCAGCAACCTCTCCCTAAGCTCAGATCAGCAGCAGTAAGATGGCGGTCGGCGGGAACTCCCCTTTATAGCCCCTGTGACGCCGCAGACAGCAAGCCAATCACTGCAATGCCCTTCTCTAAGATGGTGGGGACCAGAACCTATGTCATCACGCTGCCCACACTCTGCGTTTACCTTCATTGGCTGAGAAATGGCGCTTTTCGCGTCATTGAAACGCGACTTTGGCGCGAAAGTCGCGTACCGCATGGCCGACCACGCACAGGGGTCGGATCGGGTTTCATGAAACTCGACTTCGCCAAAAGTCGGCGACTTTTGAAAATGTTCGACCCGTTTCGCTCAACCCTATGAAAAAGTGCAATCACATATCAATATGGTTTATCAAGAAAATCTACATTTAGAACATTTTTCCAAATTATTTTATGATATTCAGTGATTGTTTTAATGGTTACATAGAGGGGTACACATCTTCAAACAAATATATGGCACAAGCTGATATCACAGTTATAAAATTAATTATTTTTAATTATGGTTTTTACTAGGGTTGAGCGAAACGGGTCGAACATTTTCAAAAGTCGCCGACTTTTGGCGAAGTCGAGTTTCATGAAACCCGATCCGACCCCTGTGCGTGGTCGGCCATGCGGTACGCGACTTTCGCGCCAAAGTCGCGTTTCAATGACGCGAAAAGCGCCATTTCTCAGCCAATGAAGGTAAACGCAGAGTGTGGGCAGCGTGATGACATAGGTCCTGGTCCCCACCATCTTAGAGAAGGGCATTGCAGTGATTGGCTTGCTGTCTGCGGCGTCACAGGGGCTATAAAGAGGCGTTCCCGCCGACCGCCATGTTACTGCTGCTGATCTGAGCTTAGGGAGAGGTTGCTGCCGCTTCGTCAGAAGCAGGGATAGCGTTAGGCAGGGTCCATTAACCACAAAACCGCTTGTGCTGTAGCGATTTCCACTGCCCAACACCACCTTCGGTGTGCAGGGACAGTGGAAGCTCCTTTTTTTTTTTTTTTTCCTCAGCGCTGTAGCTCATTGGGCTGCCCTAGAAGGCTCCCTGATAGCTGCATTGCTGTGTGTACGTCGCTGTGCAAACCAACTGCTTATTTCAAAGCACAAATCCTCTTGTTCCTTCCTTTCTGCACAGCTATCTTTTTGGTTTGTACACACTTTTTATTTAATTTGTGCATCAGTCCACTCCTTATTGCTGCCTGCCATACCTGGCTGAGATTACTGCAGGGAGATAGTAATTGAAGGACAGTTCCTTTTTTTTTTTTTTTTTTTTTTTGGTGGGAGATTAAGATTGACATTTCTGCTAGAGTGCCATCTCTGTCTGTGTCATCTCTCACTCAGTGGGCCATAGAAAGCCTATTTATTTTTTTGCTTGATTTGGGTTCCAAAATCTACCAGAAAAAATCACAACATCAATCAGTGGGAGAAAAATATTGGCCTCAGGGCTTGTGTGCCACTCCTTACTCCTGTGTGTGCCATCTCTCACTCAGTGGGCCATAGAAAGCCTATTAATTTTTTTGCTTGATTTGGGTTCTAAATTCTACCTGAAAAAATCAATAAATCAATCAGTGGGAGATTAATATTGGCCTTTGGGCTTGTGTGCCAGTCCTGAGCGTGCCATCTCTCTCACAAATAGTGGGCCATAGAAAGCCTATTTATTTTTTTGGTTGATTTGGGTTCATAATTCTACCTTAAAAAATCAATCAATCAATCAGTGGGAGATTAGTATTGGCCTTTGGGCTTGTGTGCCAGTCCTAAGCGTGCCATCTCTCTCTCTCAGATAGTGGGCCATAGAAAGCCTATTTATTATTATTTTTTTTATTGGGTTTATAAATTTTCCCTGGAAAAAAAAAAAATGGGAGATTAATATTGGCCTCTGGGCTTGTGTGCCAGTCCTGAGCGTGCCATCTCTCTCACAAATAGTGGGCCATAGAAAGCCTATTAATTTTTTTGCTTGATTTGGGTTCCAAAATCTACCTGAAAAAAATCACTAAATCAATCAGTGGGAGATTAATATTGGCCTCTGGGCTTGTGTGCCACTCCTGACTCCTGTGTGCGTCATCTGTCACTCAGTGGGCCCTAGAAAGCCTATTTTTTGTTTTATTTGTTTTCTAAATTCTCCCTGAAACGATCATTTTATTTTCTTTGGTTTCTAAATTATTCCTGAAAAAAATCATTTTTTTTGTATTTTTTTTCTCTCAAGTCTCCCTGAAAAAAAAAAAAAAAAATCTGTGGGAGATTCATATTGCCCCTTCTGCTTGTGTGCCAGTCTTGACTCCTGGGTGTGCCATCTCTCTCTCTCTCCCCAATTGTGGGCCATAGAAAGCCTATTATTTTTTTTAGCTTGATTTGGGTTCCAAAATCTACCTGAAAAAATCAGTACATCAATCAGTGGGAGATAAATATTGGCCTCTGGGCTTGTGTGCCACTCCTGACTCCTGTGTGCGTCCTCTCTCACTCAGTGGGCCCTACAAAGGTTTTTTTTTTTTTTTTTTTCTTTCCTAAATTCTCCCTGAAACAATCATTTCATTTTATTTGTTTTATAAATTCTTCTGTAAAAAATAATTTTTTTTTAATTTATTTTTTTTCTGAAGTCTCCCTTTTAAAAAAAACAAACACAAATCAGTGGGAGATAAATATTTACATTTGCGCTTCAGTGACAGTCCTGCGTGTATGCCATCTCATTTGTTGCCAACAACAACAGAGTGTGTAACATTGTGGCTGATTTTCGTTGTGGTCTCACCCACCTGTAAAGGGGTAGCTAAATCATACTGAAGTTATAGCTCACCGTGTAAGTTGTGTGACAGCAACAAATACCGTTCGTTTGTTAACGTTTTTAAAACAATGAGGAAGTCTGGTGGAAGAGGTCGTGGCCGGGGGCGTTCATTGTCAGCTGGTAATGAGGGTAGTGGTAGTGGTGGAGCATCAGCTGGTCGTGGGAAAAAAAATATTGCACCTAAGTCTGGAGCTGTGGAGCCAGGTTCGTCGTCTGGCTACACAAGGCCTCGAACGCTCCCTTTTCTGGGAGTAGGAAAACCGCTTTTAAAGCCGGAGCAGCAAGAGCAAGTTTTGGCTTATCTTGCTGACTCAGCCTCTAGCTCTTTTGCCTCCTCTCGTGAAACTGGTAAATGTCAAAGCAGCGCGTCGTTAGTGGATGTTCACGGTCAGGGACAAGTCGCTTCCTTGTCCTCTTCAGCAAAAACAACAACAGAGAAGAATGCAGCAGGCGACACAACGGGTTACTCCATGGAGCTCTTTACACATACCGTCCCTGGCTTAGAAAGTGAAGCAGTTAACAGTCCATGCCCATTACAAGTTGAATCTGACATGGAGTGCACTGATGCACAGCCACAGCCAGACTACTATCCTGGTCCTTTGACTCAGACCACAACATTGCCATCGCAGGGTGCTAATCAAGAATCAGACCCTGATGAGACTATGTTGCCCCATCACGAACGCTATACCACCGACCGCCACGGTGACACAGACGAAGTTGCTCACGAGCTACAAGAAGAGGTAATAGATGACCCAGTTCTTGACCCCGATTGGCAGCCATTGGGGGAACAGGGTGCAGGCGGCAGCAGTTCTGAAGCGGAGGAGGAGGGGCCGCAGCAGGCATCAACATCGCAACAGGTTCCATCTGCCGGGCCCGTATCTTGCCCAAAACGCATGGCAAAGCTAAAACCTGTTGGAGGACAGCGTGGCCATCCGGTTAAAGCTCAGTCTGCAATGCCTGAAAAGGTATCCGATGCTAGAAAGAGTGCAGTCTGGCATTTTTTTAAACAACATCCAATTGATCAGCGCAAAGTCATCTGTCAAAAATGTTCAACTACCTTAAGCAGAGGACAGAATCTGAAAAGTCTCAATACAAGTTGCATGCATAGACATTTAACCACCATGCATTTGCAAGCCTGGACTAACTACCAAACGTCCCTTAAGGTTGTAGCACCCTCGGCCAATGAAGCTAGTCAGCAACGCAACATCCCTTCCGGCAGTGTAGGGCCACCATTTTCCGCACCACCTGCAGTATCTGTGCAGGTTTCTTTGCCAGGCCAAAGCCTTCAGGGTCAGGGAATCACCAGTTTCGTAGTAGGAAACACTGCATCTAGGGCACCGGTGGCAACAATACCATCTCCCACCGTCTCTCAGTCTGCCATGTCCACCGGCACCCCCGCTAGTTCCACGATCTGCAGCTCTCCAGTCCAGCTCACCCTACATGAGACTATGGTTAGAAAAAGGAAGTACTTAGCCTCGCATCCGCGTACACAGGGTTTGAACGCACACATAGCTAGACTAATCTCGTTAGAGATGATGCCCTACCGGTTAGTTGAAAGCGAAGCTTTCAAAGCCCTGATGGACTACGCTGTACCACGCTACGAGCTACCCAGTCGACACTTTTTTTCCAGAAAAGCCATCCCAGCCCTCCACCAGCATGTTAAAGAGCGCATCGTCCATGCACTCAGGCAATCTGTGAGCACAAAGGTGCACCTGACAACAGATGCATGGACCAGTAGGCATGGCCAGGGACATTACGTGTCCATCACGGCACACTGGTTAAATGTGGTGGATGCAGGGTCCACAGGGGACAGCAAGTTTGGGACAGTTCTGCCTAGCCCACGGTCTAGGAAACAATTGGCTGTAGCCGTTCGCACCCCCTCCTCCTCCTCTTCGTCCTCCTGCAGAAGCGAGAGCTCGTCCACAGACCGCAGTCGCACAACCACTCCATCCGCAGCTGCCACTGTTGCACACCAGGTCTCCCATTATGGGGCAGCTACTGGCAAACGTCAGCAGGCTGTATTGGCTATGAAGTGTTTGGGCGACAACAGACACACCGCGGAAGTTCTGTCCGAGTTCTTGCAGAAAGAAACGCAGTCGTGGCTGGGCACTGTAGATCTTGAGGCAGGCAAGGTAGTGAGTGATAACGGAAGGAATTTCATGGCTGCCATCTCCCTTTCCCAACTGAAACACATTCCTTGCCTGGCTCACACCTTAAACCTGGTGGTGCAGTGCTTCCTGAAAAGTTATCCGGGGTTATCCGACCTGCTCCTCAAAGTGCGTGGACTTTGCTCACATATCCGCCGTTCGCCCGTACACTCCAGCCGTATGCAGACCTATCAGCGTTCTTTGAACCTTCCCCAGCATCGCCTAATCATAGACGTTGCAACAAGGTGGAACTCAACACTGCACATGCTTCAGAGACTGTGTGAACAGAGGCGGGCTGTTATGTTTTTGTGGGAGGATACACATACACGGGCAGGCAGTAGGATGGCAGACATGGAGTTGTCAGGTATGCAGTGGTCGAAGATTCAAGACATGTGTCAAGTCCTTCAGTGTTTTGAGGAATGCACACGGCTGGTTAGTGCAGACAACGCCATAATAAGCATGAGCATCCCCCTAATGCGTCTGCTGATGCAAAGTTTGACGCACATAAAGGATCAGGCGTCTGCAGCTGAGGAAGAGGAAAGCCTTGATGACAGTCAGCCATTGTCTGGCCAGGGCAGTGTACAGGACGAGGTAGCGGGCGAAGAGGAGGAGGAGGACGAGGAGGATGATGGGGATGATTATATTTTTAATGAGGAAGCTTTTCCGGGGCCACTGGAAATTGGTGGCGCGGCAAGGCCAGGTTCTGCTTTTTTGAGGGACACAAGTGACGTGGATTTGCCTGAAACTGCCCCTCAACCAAGCACAACCGCAGATTTGAGAACTGGAACTTTGGCCCACATGGCGGATTATGCCTTACGTATCCTCAAAAGGGACACACGCATAACTAAAATGATGAATGATGACGATTACTGGTTGGCCTGCCTCCTTGATCCTCGCTATAAAGGCAAATTGCAAAATATAATGCCACATGAGAACTTGGAACTAATATTAGCAACCAAACAATCAACTATTGTTGACCGTTTGCTTCTGGCATTCCCTGCACACAGCGCCCGTGATCGTTCTCACACGAGCTGCAGGGGCCAGCAGACCAGAGGAGTTAGAGGGGCAGAAATCAGAAGTGGCGTTGGCCAGAGGGGTTTTCTGACCAGGTTGTGGAGTGATTTTGCTATGACCGCAGACAGGACAGGTACTGCAGCATCAATTCAAAGTGACAGGAGACAACATTTGTCCAGTATGGTTACAAACTATTTTTCATCCCTTATCGATGTTCTCCCTCAACCGTCATTCCCATTTGATTACTGGGCATCAAAATTAGACACCTGGCCAGAATTGGCAGAATATGCATTGCAGGAGCTTGCTTGCCCGGCAGCTAGTGTCCTATCAGAAAGAGTATTCAGTGCTGCAGGTTCAATACTAACAGAAAAAAGGACTCGTCTGGCTACCCAAAATGTAGATGATCTAACCTTCATTAAAATGAACCACAACTGGATTTCGAAATCTTTTGCCCCACCTTGCCCGGCTGACACCTAGCTTTCCTATGAAAAGGTCTTGCCTGTGGACTATTCTGAATGCCTTTTCCAATCTCGTAATTTTCAGCACCTGATTGTCCAGCATACGACATGTTTACACCTCACTAAATGGCCAAACTCCCCACACGGGGCCGTGGTATCGACACTTGGCGACAGCACCCGTGAGAGTGCAGTTTGTCTGAAGAGGTGGGTGAGCCCGCTTTTGGTCGACGGCACTGCCACTGGGTCCCTCCTAGTACAATAAAGTGTCTCTGGCGGTGGTGGTGCGCACCCAACGTCAGACATACCGTTGTAATATGAGGGGCCCTGGGCCTGTACCGCCGGCCACAAGACAGTTTCCCCCCACCCCAGCTCAAACAGTGCTCTACCACTTGCAAAATTATCTCACAGCTCCACCAATGTTTAGTCTATGCACTGACATCCTTCAATGCCTGCCACTGACAATACCATTGTATTGACATTTTTGTTATGTTAGGCCTTCGATGCCTGTCTGTGGTCACTCCTTCCACTAGGCCTCCACTGACCACACCACTGCTGCCCGTGTACCCCTGGAACCAATTTAAAATTGCCTACAGCCATGTGTTATTATTTTAGGCCTTCGATGCCTGTCTGCGGTGACTCCTTCCACTAGGCCTCCACTGACCACACCACTGCTGCCCGTGTACCCCTGGAACCAATTTAAAATTGCCTACAGCCATGTGTTATTATTTTAGGCCTTCGATGCCTGTCTGCGGTGACTCCTTCCACTAGGCCTCCACTGACCACACCACTGCTGCCCGTGTACCCCTGGAACCAATTTAAAATTGCCTATAGCCATGTGTTATTATTTTAGGCCTTCGATGCCTGTCTGCGGTGACTCCTTCCACTAGGCCTCCACTGACCACACCACTGCTGCCCGTGTACCCCTGGAACCAATTTAAAATTGCCTACAGCCATGTGTTATTATTTTAGGCCTTCGATGCCTGTCTGCGGTGACTCCTTCCACTGGGCCTCCACTGACCACACCACTGCTGCCCGTGTACCCCTGGAACCAATTTAAAATTGCCTACAGCCAGCCCAATTTTTTTATTTTAGGCCTTCGATGCCTGTCTGCGGTCCATTCTTTCAACTACTACTACACTGACCAGGGCACTGCTGCCCGTGTACCCCTGGAACCAACATCAGAAAATATAAAAATAAGTATTTTGCTTACAAAAAAGAAAATACTGGAGAGATATCAAATGCAGACATTTTAACATTAAAAACAAACACACAACTAAAATCTGGTACAGTACTAAAAATGGCCACCAGCTACAATTACTTTCTCCTACAAGTAGTTAACTGAAAGGTTTTTTCAATTGAAAACACACATATGGCATCCACCGAGTGTTGTCCTGTCGCGTCTTCTTTATATTATTGCCGAGAAGATGCAAAACAATGAAAATAATAAAATCATTAATTACCAAAATAATAGAGAAAGTCAACACCACATTGCAAATAAACATTCATTCCAAATAAAGGAGCAGGGCGCGTCCGAGGGTGAGTATATACCTAATAAGAATATAATCACCCTCGGACGCGCAATGCTTATTTCCAACAGCCTTCCTTCCTAAGAATCAGCCCTTCCGTGGTGTAGAGAGACGTTGTGTTACACTCCAAGGTGTTCCCCAGGTTGCCTTTCCTGAGCTTCGATCTTCCGGCTCTCGTTTAGTAGTTCTTGGAAACTACACTGCATTAGGCCTTCAAATTGGGTATGGGGTGTAGAGAGAGGGTGTGTTCCACTCCAAGGTGTTCCCCAGGTTGCCTTTCCTGAGCTTCGATCTTCCGGCTCTCGTTTAGTAGTTGTTGGAAACTACGCTGCATTAGGCCTTCAAATTGGGTATGGGGTGTAGAGAGATGGTGTGTTCCACTCCAAGGTGTTCCCCAGGTTGCCTTTCCTGAGCTTCGATCTTCCGGCTCTCGTTTAGTAGTTGTTGGAAACTACGCTGCATTAGGCCTTCAAATTGGGTATGGGGTGTAGAGAGATGGTGTGTTCCACTCCAAGGTGTTCCCCAGGTTGCCTTTCCTGAGCTTCGATCTTCCGGCTCTCGTTTAGTAGTTCTTGGAAACTACACTGCATTAGGCCTTCAAATTGGGTATGGGGTGTAGAGAGAGGGTGTGTTACACTCCAAGGTGTTCCCCAGGTTGCCTTTCCTGAGCTTCGATCTTCCGGCTCTCGTTTAGTAGTTCTCGGAAACTACACTGCATTAGGCCTTCAAATTGGGTATGGGGTGTAAAGAGAGGGTGTGTTCCACTCCAAGGTGTTCCCCAGGTTGCCTTTCCTGAGCTTCGATCTTCCGGCTCTCGTTTAGTAGTTGTTGGAAACTACGCTGCATTAGGCCTTCAAATTGGGTATAGGGTGTAGAGAGATGGTGTGTTCCACTCCAAGGTGTTCCCCAGGTTGCCTTTCCTGAGCTTCGATCTTCCGGCTCTCGTTTAGTAGTTGTTGGAAACTACGCTGCATTAGGCCTTCAAATTGGGTATGGGGTGTAGAGAGATGGTGTGTTCCACTCCAAGGTGTTCCCCAGGTTGCCTTTCCTGAGCTTCGATCTTCCGGCTCTCGTTTAGTAGTTCTTGGAAACTACACTGCATTAGGCCTTCAAATTGGGTATGGGGTGTAGAGAGAGGGTGTGTTACACTCCAAGGTGTTCCCCAGGTTGCCTTTCCTGAGCTTCGATCTTCCGGCTCTCGTTTAGTAGTTCTTGGAAACTACGCTGCATTAGGCCTTCAAATTGGGTATGGGGTGTAGAGAGAGGGTGTGTTCCACTCCAAGGTGTTCCCCAGGTTGCCTTTCCTGAGCTTCGATCTTCCGGCTCTCGTTTAGTAGTTCTTGGAAACTACGCTGCATTAGGCCTTCAAATTGGGTATGGGGTGTAGAGAGAGGGTGTGTTCCACTCCAAGGTGTTCCCCAGGTTGCCTTTCCTGAGCTTCGATCTTCCGGCTCTCGTTTAGTAGTTCTTGGAAACTACACTGCATTAGGCCTACAAATTGGGTATGGGGTGGAGAGAGATGGTGTGTTACACTCCAAGGTGTTCCCCAGGTTTCCTTGCCATTGCTTCGGTCTTCCGACTCTCGTTTAGTAGTTGTAGAAAAGTACACTGCATTAGGCCTACAAAATGGGTATGGGGTGGAGAGAGATGGTGTGTTACACTCCAAGGTGTTCCCCAGGTTGCCTTTCCTGAGCTTCTATCTTCAGGCTCTCATTAAATTGTGGTTAAATGGAACAACTGCATTTGGCGTACTAGTTGGTTTGGGGCCTACTATCGGTGTCTGCCACTCCTTGCTGTTCTCCTGGTTTCCTGTCCTGAAATTCCATTTTCAGGCTCTCGTTAAGTAGTTGTTAATGTTAGACTGCATTTGGCCTACTAGTTGGGTTGGGGCCTACTATCGGTGTCTGCCACTCCTTGCTGTTCTCCTCCACTGAACAAAGCTGTGCCGCCTGTTTACTACGGTTGCCAATTTTGAACTGCATTTCGACTACTTACTGATTTGGCCCTACTCTCTGTGTCAGCCTCTCATTCCAGTTGTCCTCCACTGCAATGCCCCCTGGTTATTCCTGTGTTACCAATTTTGAACTGCATTTAGCCCATTTTATTCTTTGGGCCTATATCTGTGTTTCCACTTCATCGTGCCCATTGCCCAGCCAGTGATAGATGAGTCTGCTGGTACATTGACCCATAACGCAACATTCCCCGTGCATGCTACACAACAACATTGTGACCCTGCTGAAAGTCAGGTTGCTCTTCCCGCATACCATACCACCTTACACGGGGACAAAGAGGAAGGTGCAGATGAAAGTGCAGGTTCCTTCATCAGGTGGGGGGAGGAATACTAGTTGGCGACGTCACTGGCACAGGGCCTCTCATAGTACGCAAAAGTGTTGCTGCCGGTGGGAGGCGCCCCCGCCGTGCAAACACACCGCTGTACTTTGAGGGGCCCTGTGCCAGTGCCAATGCCAACAAGTGGGCCCCCCCTGCTTGCTCAGGATCACAGCACTTGCAAAGTTGAAATACTTACCTCTCCCTGCTCCACTGCCGTGACGTGGTCCAGATTTCCTGGGCCCACTAATTACTTGAACCAGCCCTACCCCACACAACTTTAGCCAAATGACCCCCAATTTCAAATGCCTTCCAATTATTATAAGGTAAATTACGCTTGACAAGCTTCATTAAGAAGAATGGATGGTTTTTACATTAAAATGGGCACTCTAGGTGTTTTCCTGGCCCCCACTCACTGCCGACTATGCTGCCCCATTGACTTGCATTGGGTTTCGTGTTTCGGTCGATCCCGACTTTACGTCATAATCGGCCGATTTCACTCGACCCGACTTTTGAGATAGTCGGGTTTCGCGAAACCCGGCTCGACTCTAAAAAGGTCAAGGTCGCTCAACTCTAGTTTTTACAAATTAATTTTTTCATAAAATAATATTTTTTTATATGAAGGGGGAAATGTGTTTTTGATCCAGATTACATCATCACATTTCATCAATACCTCTTCACACATTTTAATAAAGAAGAAATATTTATGAGGTACTTTTGGGTATAGTAACATTAAGTATTATAAAAGTCATCACCAAATCATTTTTTCTCTAATGAAGGGTATTATATGCAAAGCTGCATAATTTCAATATTTTGGTAATCCAAGGTCATGACAACATCTAGGTAATGAAAAAGAATAAATAATCTCCAGCATGGATCTTCAAAAAAGTCATTTTATTGAAAACACTTTAAAATGCAAACATTTGCAAAAAAGAGATGGGGGTCCCAGGTGGTCAACGCCGACGCGTTTCGACCATCAGGTCTTAGTCATGGCATGATCTAGATAATGGAAATATTAAAGGGAATGTGTTACTGAGACATAACCTCAGCATTAGGGTTGAGCGAAACGGATCGTTCATTTTTAAAAGTCGCCGACTTTTGGCAAAGTGTGGGGTCGGCCATGCGGTACGCGACTTTCGCGCCAAAGTCGCGTTTCAATGACACGAAAAGCGCCATTTCTCAGCCAATGAAGGTGGACGCAGAGTGTGGGCAGCGTGATGACATAGGTCCTGGTCCCCACCATCTTAGAGAAGGGCATTGCAGTGATTGGCTTGCTGTCTGCGGCGTCACAGGGGCTATAAAGAGGCGTTCCCGCCAACCGCCATCTTACTGCTGCTGATCTGAGCCTAGGGAGAGGTTGCTGCCACTTCGTCAGAAGTAGGGATAGCGTTAGGCAGGGTCCATTAACCACCAAACCGCTTGTGCTGTAGCGATTTCCACTGTCCAACACCACCTTTGTTTGCAGGGACAGTGGAAGCTACATTTTTTTTTCCTCAGCGCTGTAGCTCATTGGGCTGCCCTAGAAGGCTCCCTGATAGCTGCATTGCTGTGTGTACGCCGCTGTGCAAACCAACTGCTTTTTTCAAAGCACAAATCCTGTTGTTCCTTCCTTTCTGCACAGCTATCTTGTTTGTTTGTCCACACTTTTTATTTAATTTGTGCATCAGTCCACTCCTTATTGCTGCCTGCCATACCTGGCTGAGATTACTGCAGGGAGATAGTAATTGTAGGACAGTCCCTGTTTTTTTTTTTTTTTTTTTTTTTCTCCCTAAAAAAATAAGTTGTGGGAGACTAAGATTGGCATTTCTGCTAGAGTGCCATCCCTGTGTGTGCCATCTCTCTCACATAGTGGGCCATAGAAAGCCTTTTTATTTTTCTGTTTTTTTTTGTGGGGTTTATAAATTCTCCCTGAAAAAAAAAACAGTGGGAGATTAATATTGGCCTTTGGGCTTGTGTGCCAGTCCTGAGTGTGCCATCTCTCTCAAATAGTGGGCCATAGAAAGCCTATTAATTTTTTTTTTTTTGGTTTCTAAATTCTCCCTGAAAAAATAAAAAAAAATCAGTGGGAGATTAATATTGCCCTTTCTGCTTGTGTGCCACTCCTGACTCCTGGGTGTGCCATCTCTCTGTCTCAAATAGTGGGCCATAGAAAGCCTATTTTTTTTTATTGGGTTTCTAAATTCTCCCTGAAAAAATCATTTTTTTAATTTGGTTTCTAAATTCTTCCTGAAAAAATCATTTTTTTAATTTTGTTTCTGAAGTCTCCCTGAAAAAATAAAAAAAAATCAGTGGGAGATTAATATTGCCCTTTCTGCTTGTGTGCCAGTCTTGACTCCTGGGTGTGCCATCTCTCTCTCTCAAATAGTGGGCCATAGAAAGCCTATTTTTTTTTTAATTGGGTTTAAAAATTCTACCTGAAAAAATTAAAAAAAAATCAGTGGGAGAATGATATTGCCCTTTCTGCTTGTGTGCCAGTCTTGACTCCTGGGTGTGCCATCTCTCTCTCTCAAATAGTGGGCCATAGAAAGCCTATTTTTTTTAATTTGGTTTCTAAATTCTTCCTGAAAAAATCATTTTTTTTATTTGGTTTCTAAATTCTCCCTGAAAAAAAAAAAAAAAATCAGTGGGAGAATGATATTGCCCTTTCTGCTTGTGTGCCAGTCTTGACTCCTGGGTGTGCCATCTCTCTCTCTCAAATAGTGGGCCATAGAAAGCCTATTTTTTTTTATTTGGTTTCTAAATTCTTCCTGAAAAAATCATTTTTTTATTGGGTTTCTAAATTCTCCCTGAAAAAAAAAAAAAAAAAATCAGTGGGAGAATGATATTGCCCTTTCTGCTTGTGTGCCAGTCTTGACTCCTGGGTGTGCCATCTCTCTCTCTCAAATAGTGGGCCATAGAAAGCCTATTTTTTTTTATTTGGTTTCTAAATTCTTCCTGAAAAAATCATTTTTTTTATTTGGTTTCTAAATTCTTCCTGAAAAAATCATTTTTTTAAAATTTTGTTTCTAAAGTCTCCCTGAAAAAATAAAAAAAAATCAGTGGGAGATTAATATTGCCCTTTCTGCTTGTGTGCCAGTCTTGACTCCTGGGTGTGACATCTCTCTCTCTCAAATAGTGGGCCATAGAAGGCCTATTTTTTTTTTAATTTTGTTTCTAAAGTCTCCCTGAAAAAATAAAAAAAAATCAGTGGGAGATTAATATTGCCCTTTCTGCTTGTGTGCCAGTCTTGACTCCTGGGTGTGCCATCTCTCTCTCTCAAATAGTGGGCCATAGAAAGCCTATTTTTGTTTTTATTGGGTTTCTAAATTCTCCCTGAAAAAATAAAAAAAAATCACTTGGAGATTAATATTGCCCTTTCTGCTTGTGTGCCACTCCTGACTCCTGGGTGTGCCATCTCTCTCTCTGAAATAGTGGGCTATAGAAAGCCTATTTTTTTTAATTTGGTTTCTAAATTCTCCCTGAAAAAATCATTTTTTTAAATTTGGTTTCTAAAATTCTCCCTGAAAAAATCATTTTTTTTAAATTTTGTTTCTAAAGTCTCCCTGAAAAAATAAAAAAAAATCAGTGGGAGATTAATATTGCCCTTTCTGCTTGTGTGCCAGTCTTGACTCCTGGGTGTGCCATCTCTCTCTCTGAAATAGTGGGCCATAGAAAGCCTATTTTTTTTTTATTTGGTTTCTAAATTCTCCCTGAAAAAATCATTTTTTTTATTTGGTTTCTAAATTCTTCCTGAAAAAATCATTTTTTTTAAATTTTGTTTCTAAAGTCTCCCTGAAAAAATAAAAAAAAAATCAGTGGGAGATTAATATTGAAAAAAACCAAAGAAAAACAGAATTCATAAAAAATAACCTTTATTAATATATACTACTAAAACACTCTAATCATTAAAACACAATAACAGAAATGTGCCTATATGGTCCTAGAGCGACACTATGCTTTGTCCTACCTGGCAGCGGGGGTTGGCACCCTAAATTACGCTTGGCGCCCCCACTCCACGGCGGCTCGCCCTCAGAATCCCTAGAGATCCCTACGATACAGGAAACCTGGAGCAACCTAATAAATGCCTAACGGACAAACCCTACCTGACAGTGGAGGTTGGCACCCTACTTTGAAACGGTTGGCGCCCCCACTCAGCGTCGACTTACCCTAGGATCCCTCAAAAAATCCCTACAATGGAGATAAAGATCAGAAAAATGTCCCAATACACCCTGATAACCACAAAAATAAATAAAAAATGTGAAACAAAAACATAAAGAAAATAACCTAACCAGATAATGTAGTGTAATAGAGAGATCAGTATATCACAGATTGGGCTTCAGTCTACAAAATCGGATATGCCCAGCTAGCAAAAGGTATATCAGGATGCAGTAAATAAATCTCACATCATCAAAAAAATAAAAAAGATGATAACATATCCAATAGGGGGACACATTTATATCATAAAGTCAATCAGTATATGATTATGTTAGCGAGACACAATCGTCTCTAGCTGAACAGGCAATATACAATATCAGGGGTCAGCAGCACGAGTAATCCAAGCTGGATTACTCGTGCTGCTGACCCCTGATGAACCCCCTTGCAACAATGGGGGGGGAAACGCGTCGGGCATTGTTTTGGGGATAAGATTTTGATCGAGTGCTGCTTTTGTCATCTCTGTATCATCATCTCCTATGGCGTTACCCGGATTTCGGGTTCTCGTACCGCAGCTCACAGATGAGTATCTTTAATCTTACTGTGCCAATCATTGAATTACTATGCTGCTGTGACTATTGTTTCTGCACCCTTTATTATTAAGGGATAAGTCTGAGTCATTACGGGGCTTCTTGTGACGATAACACTGTTATAATTATCGGTCCTTTGCCCCTTTTTCAAATTTGGCACTTCGCACTTTATTATTGCCGTGGGTACTTGCATTATCGGAGATTGATATAATAGCCTTTTTTTTGTCCATATGAGGGGGCTTTTTGGGCTAATTCTTTAAACATTTGTATATTGCCTGTTCAGCTAGAGACGATTGTGTCTCGCTAACATAATCATATACTGATTGACTTTATGATATAAATGTGTCCCCCTATTGGATATGTTATCATCTTTTTTATTTTTTTGATGATGTGAGATTTATTTACTGCATCCTGATATACCTTTTGCTAGCTGGGCATATCCGATTTTGTAGACTGAAGCCCAATCTGTGATATACTGATCTCTCTATTACACTACATTATCTGGTTAGGTTATTTTCTTTATGTTTTTGTTTCACATTTTTTATTTATTTTTGTGGTTATCAGGGTGTATTGGGACATTTTTCTGATCTTTATCTCCATTGTAGGGATTTTTTGAGGGATCCTAGGGTAAGTCGACGCTGAGTGGGGGCGCCAACCGTTTCAAAGTAGGGTGCCAACCTCCACTGTCAGGTAGGGTTTGTCCGTTAGGCATTTATTAGGTTGCTCCAGGTTTCCTGTATCGTAGGGATCTCTAGGGATTCTGAGGGCGAGCCGCCGTGGAGTGGGGGCGCCAAGCGTAATTTAGGGTGCCAACCCCCGCTGCCAGGTAGGACAAAGCATAGTGTCGCTCTAGGACCATATAGGCACATTTCTGTTATTGTGTTTTAATGATTAGAGTGTTTTAGTAGTATATATTAATAAAGGTTATTTTTTATGAATTCTGTTTTTCTTTGGTTTTTTTGAGCTTGAAAGGGTTCTAGAATATATTTTTGTTGGTTTTTTCTCGGAGATTAATATTGCCCTTTCTGCTTGTGTGCCAGTCTTGACTCCTGGGTGTGCCATCTCCCTCTCTCAAATAGTGGGCCATAGAAAGCCTATTTTTTTTTATTTGGTTTCTAAATTCTCCCTGAAAAAAAAAAAAAAAAAAGTGGGAGATCAATATTAACATTTGTGCTTGAGTGACAGTCCTGCGTGTGTGGCATCTCTCTCATTTGGTGCCACCGAAAACAGAGTGTGTAACATTGTGCCTGATTTTCCTTGCGGTCTCACCCACCTGTAAAGGGATATCTAAATCATACTGAAGTTATAGCTCACCGTATAAGTTGTTTGACAGCAACAAATACCGTTACTTTGGTTACGTTTTTAAAACAATGAGGAAGTCTGGTGGAAGAGGTCGTGGCCGTGGGCGTTCATTGTCAGCTTGCAATGATGGTAGTGGTAGTGGAGCATCAGGTGGTCGTGGGAAAAAAATATTGCACCTAAGTCTGGAGCTGTGGAGCCAGGTTCGTCGTCTGGCTACAGAAGGCCTCGAACGCTCCCTTTTCTGGGAGTTGGAAAACCGCTTTTAAAGCCGGAGCAGCAAGAGCAAGTTTTGGCTTACCTTGCAGACTCAGCCTCTAGCTCTTTTGCCTCCTCTTTTGAAACTGGTAAATGTAAAAGCAGCGCGTCGTTAGTGGATGTTCACGGTCAGGGACAAGTCGCTTCCTTGTCCTCTTCAGCAAAAACAACAACAGAGAAGGATGCAGCAGGCGACACAACGGGTTACTCCATGGAGCTCTTTACACATACCAGCCCTGGCTTAGAAAGTGAAGCAGTTAACAGGCCATGCCCATTACAAGTTGAATCTGACATGGAGTGCACTGATGCACAGCCACAGCCAGACTACTATGCTGGTCCTTTGACTCAGACCACAACATTGCCCTCGCAGGGTACTGATCCAGAATCAGACCCTGATGAGACTATGTTGCCCCGTCACGAACGTTCTACCACCGACTTACACGGTGACACAGACGAAGTTGCGCACGAGCTAGAAGAGGAGGTTATAGATGACCCAGTTGTTGACCCCGATTGGCAGCCATTGGGGGAACAGGGTGCAGGCGGCAGTAGTTCTGAAGCGGAGGAGGAGGGGCCGCAGCAGGCATCAACATCGCAACAGGTTCCATCTGCCGGACTCGTAGATGGGACAAAACGCGTGGCAAAGCCAAAAACTGTTGGAGGACAGCGTGGCCATCCGGTTAAAGCTCAGTCTGCAATGCCTGAAAAGGGATCCGAGGCTCGAAAGAGTGCAGTCTGGCATTTTTTTAAACAACATCCAATTGATCCGCACAAAGTCATCTGTCAAAAATGTTCAACTACCTTAAGCAGAGGTCAGAATCTGAAAAGTCTCAATACAAGTTGCATGCATAGACATTTAACCACCATGCATTTGCAAGCCTGGACTAACTACCAAACGTCCCTTAAGGTTGCAGCACCCTCGGCCAATGAAGCTAGTCACCAACGCTACATCCCTGCCGTCACTGTAAGGCCACCATTTTCCGCACCACCTGCAGTATCTGTGCAGGTTTCTTAGCCAGGCCAAAGCAGTCAGGGTCAGGGAATCACCAGTTTCGTAGTAGGAAACACTGCATCTAGGGCACAGGCGGAAACAATACCGTCTCCAACCGTCTCTCAGTCTGCCATGTCCACCGGCACACCCGCTAGTTCCACGATCTCCAGCTCTCCAGTCCAGCTCACCCTACATGAGACTCTGGTTAGAAAAAGGAAGTACTTATCCTCGCATCCGCATACACAGGGTTTGAACGCCCACATAGCTAGACTAATCTCGTTAGAGATGATGCCCTACCGGTTAGTTGAAAGTGAAGCTTTCAAAGCCCTGATGGACTACGCTGTACCACGCTACGAGCTACCCAGTCGACACTTCTTTTCGAGGAAAGCCATCCCAGCCCTCCACCAGCATGTTAAAGAGCGCATCGTCCATGCACTCAGGCAATCTGTGAGTACAAAGGTGCACCTGACAACAGATGTATGGACCAGTAGGCATGGCCAGGGACGTTACGTGTCCATCACGGCACACTGGGTGAATGTGGTGGATGCAGGGTCCACAGGGGACAGCAATTTCGGGACAGTTCTGCCTAGCCCACGATCTAGGAAACAGTTGGCTGTAGGTGTTCGCACCCCCTCCTCCTCCTCCTCCTCTTCGTCCTTCTGCAGAAGCGAGAGCTCGTCCACAGACCGCAGTCGCCAAACCACTCCATCCGCAGCTGCCACTGTTGCACACCAGTTGTCCCACTATGGGGCAGCTACTGGCAAGCGTCAGCAGGCTGTATTGGCTATGAAGTGTTTGGGCGACAACAGACACACCGCGGAAGTTCTGTCCGAGTTCTTGCAGAGAGAAACGCAGTCGTGGCTGGGCACAGTAGATATTGAAGCAGGCAAGGTAGTGAGTGATAACGGAAGGAATTTCATGGCTGCCATCTCCATTTCCCAACTGAAACACATTCCTTGCCTGGCTCACACCTTAAACCTGGTGGTGCAGTGCTTCCTGAAAAGTTATCCGGGGTTTTCCGACCTGCTCCTCAAAGTGCGCGGACTTTGCTCACATATCCGCCGTTTGCCCGTACACTCCAGCCGTATGCAGACCTATCAGCGGTCTTTGAACCTTCCCCAGCATCGCCTAATCATAGACGTTGCAACAAGGTGGAACTCAACACTGCACATGCTTCAGAGACTGTGTGAACAGAGGCGGGCTGTTATGTTTTTGTGGGAGGATACACATACACGGGCAGGCAGTAGGATGGCAGACATGGAGTTGTCAGGTATGCAGTGGTCGAAGATTCAAGACATGTGTCAAGTCCTTCAGTGTTTTGAGGAATGCACACGGCTGGTTAGTGCAGACAACGCCATAATAAGCACGAGCATCCCCCTAATGCGTCTGCTGATGCAAAGTTTGACGCACATAAAGGATCAGGCGTCTGCAGCAGAGGAAGAGGAAAGCCTTGACGACAGTCAGCCATTGTCTGGTCAGGGCAGTGTACAGGACGAGGTAGCGGGCGAACAGGAGGAGGAGGACGAGGAGGATGATGGGGATGAGTATTTTTTTAATGAGGAAGCTTCTTCGGGGCCACTGGAAATTGGTGGTGTGGCAAGGCCGGGTTCTGGGTTTCTGAGGGACACAAGTGACGTAGATTTGCCTGAAACTGCCCCTCAACCAAGCACAACCGCAGATTTGACAACTGGAACTTTGGCACACATGGCGGATTATGCCTTACGTATCCTCAAAAGGGACACACGCATTACGAAAATGATGAACGATGACGATTACTGGTTGGCCTGCCTCCTTGATCCTCGCTATAAAGGCAAATTGCAAAATATTATGCCACATGAGAACTTGGAACTAATATTAGCAACCAAACAATCAACTCTTGTTGACCGTTTGCTTCAGGCATTCCCAGCACACAGCGCCCGTGATCGTTCTCACACAAGCAGCAGGGGGCAGCAGACCAGAAGTGTTAGAGGTGCAGAAATCCGAAGTGGCGTTGGACAGAGGGGTTTTCTGACCAGGTTGTGGAGTGATTTTGCTATGACCGCAGACAGGACAGGTACTGCAGCATCAATTCAAAGTGACAGGAGACAACATTTGTCCAGTATGGTTACTAACTATTTTTCATCCCTTATCGATGTTCTACCTCAACCGTCATTCCCATTTGATTACTGGGCATCCAAATTAGACACCTGGCCAGAATTGGCAGAATATGCATTGCAGGAGCTTGATTGCCCGGCAGCTAGTGTCCTATCAGAAAGAGTATTCAGTGCTGCAGGTTCAATATTAACCGAAAAAAGGACTCGTCTGGCCACCCAAAATGTAGATGATCTAACCTTCATTAAAATGAACCACAACTGGATTTTGAATTCTTTTGCCCCACCTTGCCCGGCCGACACCTAGCTTTCCTATGAAAAGGTATTGCCTGTGGACTACTCTGAATGACTTTACCAATCTCGTAATTTGCAGCAGCTGATTGTCCAGCATACGACATGTTTACACCTCCCTAAATGGCCAAACACCCCACACAAGGCCGTGGTATCGCCACTTGGCGCAAGCACCCGTGAGAGTGCTGTTTGTCTGAAGAGGTGGGTGTGCCCGTTTTTGGTCTACGGCACTGCCACTGGGTCCCTCATAGTACAATAAAGTGTCTCTGGCAGTGGTGGTGCGCACCCAAAGTTAGACACACTGTTGTAACATGAGGGGCCCTGGGCATGTACTGCCGGCCACAAGAGAGTTCCCCCACCCCCAGCTCAAACATTGCTCTACCACTTGCACAATTATCTCTCACAGTTCCACCTATGTTTAGTCTATGTGCTGACATCCGTAAATTCCTGCCACTGACAATACCATAGTGTTGACATGTATGATGGTACTTAACATAGTCAGGGGCAGTGTCCTATATTTACCCAAGTAAATACTTTGTGCCAAATTACTAGGTCTAAAACTACGCAGAGGAGCCCACCCCTGTACCTAATGATTGCAACCTTTTGGTTTTTCTTTTTGTTGTAATGCGAGACATTAACATGTATTTATTTTTTGGGACTACTAACTGGCAGACACTCATTACAATCGGCCGCCACTGACAACACCAATGGTGCCCACTGCCTGTGTACCCCTGCAAGAGAATTCAAAGTGCATACAGCTCAATTTTATTATGTTAGGCCTTCGAAGCCTGTCTGCGGTCCCTCCTTTCTCTAGGCCTCCACTGACCTGTCTACTGCTGCCCGTGTACCCCTGGAACCAATGTTAAAGTGCCTACAGCCCTAATTTATTATGTTAGGCCTTCGAAGCCTGTCTGCGGTCCCTCCTTCCACTAGGCCTCCACTGACCTGTCTACTGCTGCCCGTGTTCCCCTGGAACCAATTTTAAAGTGCCTACAGCCCAAATTTATTATGTTAGGCCTTCGAAGCCTGTCTGCGGTCCCTCCTTCCACTAGGCCTCCACTGACCTGTCTACTGCTGCCCGTGTTCCCCTGGAACCAATTTTAAAGTGCCTACAGCCCAATTTTATTATATTAGGCCTTCCAAGCCTGTCTGCGGTCCCTCCTTCCACTAGGCCTCCACTGACCTGTCTACTGCTGCCCGTGTACCCCTGGAGCCAATGTTAAAGTGCCTACAGCCCTAATTTATTATGTTAGGCCTTCGAAGCCTGTCTGCGGTCCCTCCTTCCACTAGGCCTCCACTGACCTGTCTACTGCTGCCCGTGTTCCCCTGGAACCAATTTTAAAGTGCCTACAGGCCAATTTTATTATGTTAGGCCTTCGAAGCCTGTCTGCGGTCCCTCCTTCCACTAGGCCTCCACTGACCTGTCTACTGCTGCCCGTGTACCCCTGGAACCAATGTTAAAGTGCCTACAGCCCTAATTTATTATGTTAGGCCTTCGAAGCCTGTCTGCGGTCCCTCCTTCCACTAGGCCTCGACTGACCTGTCTACTGCTGCCCGTGTTCCCCTGGAACCAATTTTAAGGTGCCTACAGGCCAATTTTATTATGTTAGGCCTTCAAAGCCTGTCTGCGGTCCCTCCTTCCACTAGGCCTCCACTGACCTGTCTACTGCTGCCCGTGTTCCCTTGGAACCAATTTTAAAGTGCCTACAGCCCAATTTTATTATGTTAGGCCTTCGAAGCCTGTCTGCGGTCCCTCCTTCCACTAGGCCTCCACTGACCTGTCTACTGCTGCCCGTGTACCCCTGGAACCAATGTTAAAGTGCCTACAGCCCTAATTTATTATGTTAGGCCTTCGAAGCCTGTCTGCGGTCCCTCCTTCCACTAGGCCTCCACTGACCTGTCTACTGCTGCCCATGTTCCCCTGGAACCAATTTTAAAGTGCCTACAGGCCAATTTTATTATGTTAGGCCTTCGAAGCCTGTCTGTGGTCCCTCCTTCCACTAGGCCTCCACTGACCTGTCTACTGCTGCCCGTGTACCCCTGGAACCAATGTTAAAGTGCCTACAGCCCTAATTTATTATGTTAGGCCTTCTAAGCCTGTCTGCGGTCCCTCCTTCCACTAGGCATCCACTTACCTGTCTACTGCTGCCCGTGTTCCCCTGGAACCAATTTTAAAGTGCCTACAGCCCTAATTTATTATGTTAGGCCTACGAAGCCTGTCTGCGGTCTCTCCTTCCACTAGGCCTCCACTGACCAGTCTACTGCTGCCCGTGTACCCCTGGAACCAATGTTAAAGTGCCTAAAGCCCAATTTTATTATGTTAGGCCTTCGAAGCCTGTCTGCGGTCCCTCCTTCCAATAGTTCTCCACTGACCAGACCAATGCTGGCCGTGTACCCCTGGAACCCAGCTGAAAGTGCATGGAGCCTCCTTTTTTTCTTAGCTTTATATTTAGAGAGCCCAGATGAACTGCGCTGTACCACAGTTCAAGCTTCCTAGTCTACATTTCTTTTGCGAGAAAAGCCATCCCAGCCCTCCACCGGCATGAAAAAGTCTGCATTGTCATAGCACTCAGGCAATCAAACAGTAGAAAGGTGCACCTGACAAGAGACGCATGGACCAGTAGGCATGTCCACAAAAAGTTACGTGTCCATTACAGCGCACTGGGTTAATGTGTTGGATGCATGGTCCACAGGGGACAGCCTACAAAGTCTGTCTGCGGTCCACTATTGAAATTGTCCTCCACTGACCAGAGCAATGCTGCCTGTGTACCCCTGTAACCTTTTTTAAACTGCAGTGAGCCACATTTTTGGTTTAAGGCCTACTACCTGTGTCTGTCTGCGCCACTCAATACAGCTGTCCTCCTTTGAAAAAAGCAGAGCGTCAATAGTCTTATTTTCAGCCTCTAGGAATTTGAAAACTGCATTGGGGCTACTACTTTGGTAGGGCCTACTAACAGTGTCTGCCGCTCCAAGGTGTGCCCCAGGTTTCCTCTCCATTGCTTCGATCTTCCGGCTCTCATTTAGTAGTTGTTGAAAACTACACTGCATTAGGCCTACAAATTGGGTATGGGGTGTAGAGACGGTGTGTTCCACTCTAAGGTGTTCCCCAGGTTTCCTCTCCATTGCTTCCGTCTTTCGACTCTCGTTTAGTAGTTGTTGAAAACTACACAGCATTAGGCCTACAAATTGAGTATGGGGTGTAGAGACGGTGTGTTCCACTCCAAGGTGTTCCCCAGGTTTCCTCTCCATTGCTTCGATCTTCCGACTCTCGTTTAGTAGTTGTTGAAAACTACACTGCATTAGGCCTACAAATTGGGTATGGGGTGTAGAGACGGTGTGTTACACTCCAAGGTGTTCCCCAGGTTTCGTCCACATTGCTTCGATCTTCCGACTCTCGTTTAGTACTTGTTGAAAACTACACTGCATTAGGCCTACAAATTGGGTATGGGGTGTAGAGACGGTGTGTTCCACACCAAGGTGTTCCCCAGGTTTCCTCTCCATTGCTTCGATCTTCCGGCTCTCGTTTAGTAGTTGTTGAAAACTACACTGCATTAGGCCTACAAATTGGGTATGGGGTGTAGAGACGGTGTGTTCCACTCCAAGGTGTTCCCCAGGTTTCCTCTCCATTGCTTCGATCTTCCGACTCTCGTTTAGTAGTTGTTGAAAACTACACTACATTAGGCCTACAAATTGGGTATGGGGTGTAGAGACGGTGTGTTACACTCCAAGGTGTTCCCCAGGTTTCCTCTCCATTGCTTCGATCTTCTGGCTCTCGTTTAGTCGTTGTTGAAAACAACACTGCATTAGGCCTACTAGTTGGGTTGGGGCCTTCTATCTGAGTCTGCCGCTCCTTGCTGTTCTCCTCCAGTGAACAAAGCTGTGCCGCCGGATTACTACTGTTGCCAATTTTGAACTGCATTTAGAATACTTACTGATTTGGGCCTACTCTCTGTGTCAGCCTCTCATTCCAGTTGTCCTCCACTGAACAAAACAATGCCCCCTGGTTAGTCCTGTTACCAATTTTGAACTGCATTTAGCCCACTTTATTCTTTGGGCCCATATCTGTTTCCCCCTCATCCTGCCCATTGCCCAGCCAGTGATAGATGAGTCTGCTGGTACATTGACCCATAATGCAACATTCCCCGTGCACGCTACACTGCAAGATTGTGACCCTGCTGAAAGTCAGGTCCCCCTTCCCGCATACCATACCACCTTACACGGGGACAAAGAGGAAGGTGCAGATGAAGGTGCAGGTTCCTTCATCAGGTGGGGGGAGGAATACTCATTGGCGACATCACTGGCACAGGGCCCCTCATAGTACGCAAAAGTGTTGCTGCCGGTGGGAGGCGCCCCCGCCGTGCAAACACACCGCTGTACTTTGAGGGGCCCTGTGCCAGTGCCAATGCCAATGAGTGCCCCCCCCCCCTGCTTGCTCAGGATCACAGCACTTGCAAAGTTGAAATACTTACCTCTCCCTGCTCCACTGCCGTGACGTGGTCCAGATTTACTGGGCACACTAATTACTTGAACCAGCCCTACCCCCCACAACTTTAGCCAAATGACCCCCAATTTCAAATGCCTTCCAATTATTATAAGCTAAATTACGATTGACAAGCTTCTGTAACAAGAATGGATGTTTTTGCCATTAAAATGGGCAGTGTAGGTGTTTTCCTGGCCTCCACTCACTGCCGACTATGCTCCCCCATTGACTTGCATTGGGTTTCGTGTTTCGGTCGATCCCCGACTTTTCGCGATAATCGGCCAATTCCACTCGACTCGACTTTTGAGATAGTCGGGTTTCGCGAAACCCGGCTCGACTCTAAAAAGGTCAAGGTCGCTCAACTCTACCCAGCATTTGTCATCAACATATAAAGGACTTATTTTTATTTTTTATTCTCATTTTTATTTTTAATTTTAAATTTTTTCTTACTTCATTTTTATTCTTAATTTTTCATTTTTATTTTTTATCTCAAGAAAAAAAAATCAATATTTAATAAAGTAATGTTTAATACAAGAATATTGCTTTATTAAATATAGTGATTATATGGTTTGATTTATATAAGAAATGTTTCAATTCTGAGTAAAATACAACAATTCTTTCACTCATTCATTCATATACAGTATATATATATATATATATACATATTCTCATTTTGGTTCATGGCTATACATTCTTAGATATTATTGGTCTACTAAATATAGTTTATTAATAAAGTTTTAGTAATAGAGATGGAAATACTTGTTACATAAAAAGACACACTGACATTTATGGGTTCCAAAAGAAATTACACCTATGACATAAAAATGTCCTATCACATGAGGAATATGGTTAATAATGTATTATCATTTATTATTATTATTATTATTATTATTTTACTTTTCCAAATATAAGTTCCATATTACTATTGTTTAATAATTATATGGATATTATTGATTGCTATGGTATGCTGTGATATTATAGGTTAGGAAAATTACCAGATTTGGTATAGAATAGAGAATTAAGACTTCAATCAAGATACTGAAGTTACGTTAATAAAGACTTTTCATATTTCTGAATTCAATTGATTCTTAAAAGTTGCAAGAAGAAGAAGCTGCTATCCAGAAGTTCCACAAGGTAACAATGCTATGATTTCTGAGTAATAATAGACTGTGTCAATTGCAATTCATGTCACCACTGACAACTACAACTGCTGCATCCATCACTGACAACTATTAGTACAGTATCTAAACTGACAACCACAATTGGAGAGGACGATGATCCTATGATGCTAAGATGAACTGTGTTATTACGTTTTTATCATGTTCCAGTGGTTTACTATCACCTATAACACTTCCATGAAAGCTGGTGAACAATCAGGTAATTGTCAGGAAGCTACAACCCTGACATGTGTCCTGTGCACTAAGGACTGGTTATGGTGCTCTGTTTAGCAAGGAAGAGTCAATTTAACCCTTGCTGTGCTGACCAAAGACGTCACAACTGTTCCAAGACCAATGTGGATGATATGGAAGGATTCCAGATCCAAGGCCAGCCAATGTAAGTCCAGGTCTTCAAAGGTGACACTGCATAGATATTAAAGCTACATTTCATCTATGAACATTGTTTACTTATCAACATTTGAAGTTATGGACTTTGATTGACACATGACACACAATCTCTACAAAATCTACATGCTATCATCTATTTCAAAAGAATTATATTAAAGATTGCTTTAAAAGAACCAAGAAGACATCAAGATAAAGACCAGATAACATCAGATGATGATCAGACCTGAGATGCTTCAATTATGTATAGGGAAGCATAATTATATATATATATTTTATATGAATATTAGTCACGGCTTACCATAACATGAATTTACATATCATTATGTTATTGAGTATGTATAACAATATTATTATTATTTATATTAATATTAACATTAAATTATTTTGCCAAAGAAGAAGAGAAGAAAGAAAATCTAATATGTTTACTTTGAGGGTTCCAATCAATGTCTGTCACCCTCAAAAGGGGGAATTGTTAAATATTAATTGAATTATTCATTATCTCAATTCTATACTGAGCACATTGCCTCTCTCTGACATTACAAAAGCTATTTCTGTATATGTAGCTCAGAGTATAAGTTAACACCATATAGAGGGAAGACGTGATCTGTGGGACATATAAATAACGTCTCTTAGGAGGTGGAGGGGGGTCGTCACAGGGGCTTGTCACGTGGGGCTGTCACCTTCTTGCCTTCACCATCATTCTCCATGGACGTCAGACAAGTCACACAAGGAAGGAACAGCTGGTAGCCATGATTCTACTCCATGAAAGAAAGATGACTTCTATTACATCTCAGAAATGATGAGTAACAAGCGCTGATATTTATAAATGGACAATCTGTTTGCAACTATTTCATCTATTTTTATGTTTTGCTGCAATGTGGTTTTTCTGTGGACAATTCAATTAACCACTACCGTTTTATGAAAATATCATGACATTTTTTCTTTAAGAGTAACGCACCTGGTAAAGTCTTGATTAAATAAATGTGCAAAATAAGAATATTTAACAAACCAATACTAATAAGCATGTGTAATCGCACATTTTAATAAATGTAGTTGATTATTACCAATGATTGGTAACTTTATTTCAACAGACAGTATTTCCATTAAGGAAAGATGTAAAATTGGAATGAAGCTGGAATATCCCAGTGGATATGCTATGAAAAACATGTGGTATCCAAAGGGATGCAGTATGATTGCATATGAAAACTTAGAAGAATTGGACACATGCCTACGGGGGAAGCTTATTCACATCTTTGGAGACTCAACATTAAAACAGTGGTTTTACTACATTGAGAGCAAAATAAAAAGTAAGTTTTGCTTTTAAAGAAATAGCAAAAAAAATTGTGAGTGTGAATAGCAAACTATAAATTTGGTAAATATTTGTGTGACTAAGAATATTTCTAGATTTCAGATACCTACAACAATTACATTTAAAAGAGTTCTCTACCATTTTAGATTGATGATAAATCCTTTGAATAGGTCATTGGAGATGGGCGATTCCAAATAGTAAAATTTGGGGTCTATACCGAATACCTAATGTTCGGGTATGGTCCCCGAACACAGACTATAAGACGCCTCTCCATTACTAAATCCATAGTCAGATTGTAAATAAACACACATCCAGAAAAAAGTCCTTTATATGAGATAAAAATACACACCATTTTACTTTTTTATTTAAAAATGAAAAGCAAAGTTATACTCAACTTACGCCCATTCCATTGAAGCCCTTATCCCCTGTAAAAAAGTAGAAAATAAAAAACACTGATAATGCTCATCTAACGCCCATTCAATTGAAGCTCTGGTCTCCTGTAAAATAATAATAAAAAACAACCATATCCCTCACATGTCCAAAATACTGTCCCACACCACAATCCATGTCTGTGATAAGTGGTTTTCAACCTGGATGGTGCCAAGATGGGACTATTCAGGCTGAAAACCACTGGAGAATGAGCTGCTGCTAGTGCAGCATCAGTGATTAGCAGTGATGTAATCAAGGTTACCTCCAATCACAGCTGCTGACTCACACTGACATCTGACGCAATGATCTTACCACCCATCAAAGGCAGTAACAATAGAACAATGTACTACAACTCCAGAGTCTGCTATATCTTTCTGAAGTTCTTTTGCAGTCAAGCAGGAGTTCTGATTTGCCCCTCTAGCAATTCTAGAGCAGCTTTCACTGAAATTTTGATTGATTTTCCTGACCTTATCTTGACTTACATTGATCCTGTTAACTGTCATTTCTTAATTACATTTCAAACTCCGGAAAGGGTAACTTGCAAACTCTTTGCTATCTTCCTACTGCCTTTTCCTGCTTTGTGGGCCTCCAACATTTTCATTTTAAGAGTGCTTTTTTAGAGTGCTAGGCAGGTGCTTAGAAGAACCTGTGACTTTTGTTTTTGGCACAAGGCTAAAGGCGGCTGGTTTTTAATAGAGCTGGAAAATTAGCATCACCTGATCATTGTTAATGATGATAATGAATAGTGATGAGTGAATTTGTTCGGAAAATTATCATCAAACATAAATTCGGCACGAATATGGCACATTCAGATTCGTGATCAGAGACCCGAGCAAAATTTTATAAAAATCGGTAAAAATTGGTAACATTCGGTAAAAGTGCAGGAAAATATTTGCATTGTCACAAAAATATTTTCAGCACTTTAGCAACAATAATGGTGGTATATCATGGGCGTTTGGCATGTGTTTGATGAGAAGAGGGGCTTTGCCGAGCTCAGAGGCGTGACATTCTTGTAAGCACAGCAATAATTTTTTTCCCCTAACTTTATGTGTGCACAATGCAGCTACCCAATCAGGGCGCAGGAGACAACCACAATGTCCTGATACAACAGCTTGTGTCATTGGCTGCTGAAATCACATGTCCCTCTCCATATAAATAGCGGACATATTGTTTCAGCACCATTTTGACACTGTAAGAGTGTAGAGAGGCTGCTCTTGATGCTGCCACCATTAACAGCAAGATTTTAGCTAGTTAGTTAGGAGGATGTATATCAGTCAGATAGTGTAGCTAGATAGTGTCCAGTGTGGCTGTAAAATTTACCTTCCGGAAGTTTTTTCGGGGGCCATTACTGAGGTCCACAGACAAAGCCAGCAGGGGATGTGTTGTGCACTGCTTCTATTGTGCTCCGTGTATGAGTATAGCACTCTAATTAATATTTTTTCACTAGGCAAATGTGAAAAAGCCTGCTGTATCCCACATTTTAGCTACTTAGGGGGTTGTATATCAGTCAGATAGTGTAGCGAGCTACTGTCCAGTGTGGCTGTTAAATTTACCTTCCAGCATTTTTTTGGGACATTACTGAGGTCCACAAAGAAAGCCAGCAGGGCAAGTGTTGTGCACCGCTTAAATTGTGCTCCATGCAGAAGTATAGCATTCTAATTCACATGTAGCTGGTGAAAAAATATTAAACAGCCTGCTGTGTACCACTTTGTCATTTAGTGCTGTGGTGATATAAAACTGTCTGCAGACCTAAGGCACATTAAAAAAAAAGATATATATATTTTTCTGCTGCTAAATGTGAAACAGCCTGCTGTATCCCACATTGTCATTTTATAGCGGTGATATGAACCTGTCTGCAGACTTAGGACACATTAAAAAAAAATTATAGTCTTTCATTTGCAAAAAGTTAGGCAACCTGCCGTATCACACTTTGCTATTTGGTTGGGTTGAAATTAAGCTGTAGAGGCCTGATCCATAAGCCACAAAAAGTCTTCTGTTATTAACATCATATAGTAAAGGACATGACTTTAAAAAAGTTTGTAGCATCTACTGTGTTAAAGAGGCCTGATCTATAGGCCATAAAAAATGTTTCTGTTATTAAGTTATACATAGTGTTGAGCATTCCGATACTGCAAATATCGGGTATCGTCCGATATTCGCTGTATTGGATTTCCGATACTGCGTTTCGATATTTTTAAGATATCGGATACCAGAATCGGAAGTTCCTATAGTGCAATGATGCACTATAATAGAGTGTGGGCAGTGCATGGGTGGAGACTGCATCTGTGTGTGCGGGCGGGGTCTGTGCGGGCCTGCCCTTGGTCTGTACGGGCCTCTCAGGAGTCTGAGTGGCTGGCCGGGGGTCTGTGTGGGCCTGCCGGAGGTCTGTACGGGCCTCTCAGGGGTCTGTGCGGCTGGCCGGGGGTCTGTGCGGCCTGCTAGGGGTCTTTACGCTCTCGGGGGTCTGTGCTGCCTGCCGGGGGTCTGTGCTGCCTGCCGGGGGTCACATCCTCATGGTGCTGCCCTTCTTTCTGATGAGGACTAATGGAGCTGCCCAGGGGCTACAACTATCTCTGATTACCCCAGCCTCCTTCATCTCTCACAACATACTTTTGGCACACTGGTAATGAGCTGGAGGTATAGGCTGGTACCTCTCCTTGATGGGTGGATGACCACCCGTGGGGATGTGATGTTGTACCCCTTTTTTCCTGCCCAAAGTCTAGTGGGTGTTTACTGAAGACTCGTTCATACTCTTGAACCACCCTGTAAGCCCCTTGTTTCTGGTGTGCTGGTGTAGAGTCAGTGCCCACGTGCAATTTTTGACACCAATCTTTCATTCGACCTGCAGAGCCATTGTCCTCCGCCTGGGTGGACGGGATCAAGGGTTCTGCCACCTGGATAACATTATTATCAACAGTAAACAGTTTGGCAATTGTGGCATATCTGGTTAGGTGAACTTCTTTCTCTCCACAGTTGAGAACACGTACTGGTATTCTCCCTTTGCGGACTTCAACCACCCCTCTAGCTGTCAGGATCGTAGACCTACTATCAGAATACACAGGTCCTACTAGCGCCTGGTAATCTTTACTAGTGTTGAGCATTCCGATACCGCAAGTATCGGGTATCGGCCGATACTTGCGGTATCGGAATTCCGATACCGAATTCCGATACTTCCCGCGTATCGGATACCGGAATCGGAAGTTCCCAGAATTCAAACTGAATGCAGCAGCCAATGAGGAATGAATGGAAGTGTGGGCACATCCTGTTTAGCATGGTGGGCATGTAAGTACTGGCAAGGCTGTGATTGGCTGCTGAAATGACGTCACTCTGCACTATAAAAAACGCTGCCGCCATTTTGCGCTCACTCTGCTGTGATTTCAGTTAGGGACAGGACGCTGTGTTCTAACTGAGGGCCAGTTGAGATAGCTAATTGCTTTATTTTGCTTTTCCAAGGCTAATTTAGCAAACGCTGTGTTCACTGTTCAGTTCACCTTGCTCTTGCCTTGCAGCGCTGTTTTAACAGCGTTTTGCAAGGTCTCTGTGTGTGTGTGTGTGCAGCTCACTCTGTAGTCTGTGTGCAGCCATATACCAGGTTGTATTCAGCTCAGGGGGGGTTCACACTGCCTCACACAGTTCTATCCATTGTCCTTTTTTGCTCATAGTGCAGCCTGCTGCACATTTTTTCTAAAATTTCCTATTAGTGTCTTTCCACCCGTCTCCAGCCAAATAGTGGAAAAACACTAGATAGGATAACCCAGAGGGGGTTTTTTGGGCCTTGCAGCGCCGTTTACGGCTGTCTGCACGGTCTCCGTGTGAGCGCAGCTCGCCCTGTAGTCTGTGTGCAGCCACAGCCGGTTGTATTCAGCTCAGGGTTTGTCACTGCCTCATACTGTAAACTAACTTGTCCTTTTTTCAAATAGTGCAGCCTGTTGAAAATTTTTTTTAAAATTTCCTATTAGTGTCTTTCCACCCGTCTCCAGCAAAATAGTGGAAAAACACTAGATAGGATAACCTAGAGGAGGGTTTTTGGGCCTTGCAGCGCCGTTTACGGCTGTCTGCACAGTCTCCGTGTGAGCGCAGCTCGCCCTGTAGTCTGTGTGCAGCCACAGCCCGTTGTATTCAGCTCAGGGCTTGTCACTGCCTCATACCGTTAAATAACTTGTCCTTTTTTTCAACTAGTGCAGCCTGTTTAAAAATTATTTAAAAAATTCCTATTAGTGTCTTTCCACCCGTCTCCAGCTAAATAGTGGCAAAACACTAGATAGGATAACCTAGAGGAGGGTTTTGGGCCTTGCAGCGCCGTTTACGGCTGTCTGCACGGTCTCCGTGTGAGCGCAGCTCACCCTGTAGTCTGTGTGCAGCCACAGCCCGTTGTATTCAGCTCAGGGTTTGTCACTGCCTCATACCGTTCAATAACTTGTTCATTTTTTCAACTAGTGCAGCCTGTTTAAAAATTATTAAAAAAATTCCTATTAGTGTCTTTCCACCCGTCTCCAGCTAAATAGTGGAAAAACACTAGATAGGATAACCTAGAGGAGGGTTTTTGTGCCTTGCAGCGCCGTTTACGGTTGTCTGCACGGTCTCTGTGTGAGCGCAGCTCGCCCTGTAGTCTGTGTGCAGCCACAGCCCGTTGTATTCAGCTCAGCGCCGTTTACGGCTGTCTGCACGGCCTCCGTGTGAGTTAAACTTGCTCTGTAGCCCGATCTGCAGCAAAAAAAAAAAGTAAAGTTCACCAAACACCACTTAACACTTGTGTAGGCCACATTTTATCAATAATAAAGTCTAGTCCACACTTTACAACATTAGTGTTTCTTACACCTGTTAGGAGGAGCATTTCAGGAATAAGCACACTAAGGCCTTAGTACTTTTCTGCTTATCTTTATCTTTCAACCAAGATGAAGAGGGCAGGGAGTAAAGGTCGTGGGCGTGGGGCAGGGAGAGGAGCAGGGAGAGGACGTGGTGATTCTGTGCCTGCTGCGGGCACCGGTGACTCATCATCACCCAGTTTCAGCAGGGAACAGTCCTTCATGCGCAGCTTTGTCGGAGAGCGCCGTGCATCGCTGCTGCGTGAAGATCAAATTGAAGCCGTTGTCGGATGGATGGCAGCTAACGCATCGACTTCAATGAGTGCCACATCCTCTCAGGCACAGACCACTGGAGAGCAGCCATCTGTCTCTTCACCACCTGCCAAATTGGCCAGGCAGTCAGAGAGCCCAGGACAGGAGCCGTCTCTACTTCTGTTCTCTGAATCTCTTGGCTTGGAAACAGGGGGCCAGCCAAGCAGTATTGTAGAAATGGAAGAAGAGGCAGTGTGCAGTGATGCCCAACAGCTTTGTCTCTCTGACTCTGAAGAGGCGGGTGGGTCAGTGCCTGCGGTGACCACAGCGCAGTACGCATCTGATGATGAAACTCAGGTGCCGCTTTCTGGTGCGTACTGTGCTGCCGAGACTACCCAGGAGGAGCAGTTGGTGGCAGAGGGTAGTGGAGATGATGAGGTCCTTGACCCATCGTGGCGTGAGGAACAGGAAGGTGGTGGGAGCAGCTCAGAGGAAGAAATTCCCCTAACGGGCCAAAGAGGGAGAGGGAGGGGGAAGACTGCGGAGCCTGTAGCCTCCACTTTGGCACCAGTTAGGAGCCTGTCTCTTTCAAAAGCCAAAAAGGGCGCTCCCAAGACTTGCAGTGCCTGGTCCTTTTTTGACACAGTTGCAGATGACATTTGTTTTGTCAAATGCAAGCTGTGTCATCAGAAAGTAAAAAGAGGTAAAAGTGTCAGCAACCTCAATACCACAAATATGTGGAAACATGTGCGGACCAGGCACGCGGTGGAGTTCCAAAAACACACTGAAGACCTAGGCCAACCAACAGCGGCAGCTACCACCTCTTCAGCTCGTGTTGCTTCTTCCTCCAGATCACGCACAGCTGGTTCGGCTTCCTCCTTGGATCGCCATGGAAGAACCTCTGGCACTGTTGTCCAGAGACCTAGTGTAATTCCACCCACAGCACCACATTCCCAGTCATCCTCACACTCCCAGCCTAGTCTACAGCCATCGGTAGTACAGGCATGGGAGAAAAGGCGGGCATTCTCGGCAAACCACCCCCGAGCACAGGCTCTGAATGCAGGCATTGCCAAACTTCTGTCGCTGGAAATGCTCTCATTCAGGCTGGTGGAGACTGACAGCTTCCGTGACTTGATGGCATTGGCAGTCCCACAGTACAAGGTGCCCAGCCGCTTTTACTTCAGCAGGCAAGCTGTCCCTGCCCTGCACAAGCATGTGGAGGGACAAATAAAACACGCGCTACTGAACGCCGTCAGTAGCAAGGTTCACCTCACCACCGATGCGTGGACCAGTCAACATGGACAGGGGCGATACCTTTCCGTCACTGCCCATTGGGTTAATGTTGTTGAGCTGGGTACAGACCGTGCGAGTGGCGCAGGACGTGTCCTGCCCACTCCAAGGATTGCAGGAATCCAGTCTGTACGCATTGACTCCTCCTCTTACACCAGTTCCTCAGATTCATCGCTGCAGGATCCGTCACAGTCCACCTCCACATGGACCCGTGAACGTTTACCTATGACCGACATGAGCACAGCCGTGGCCAAACGTCAGCAGGCCGTCTTGAAACTAGTTTCTTTGGGGAATCGAAGCCACACAGCGCAGGAGCTCTGGAATGCCCTAAAGCAGGAGAGCGATGTGTGGTTTGTGCCAGCGAATCTCCAGCCAGGCATGGTAGTGTGTGACAATGGCCGAAATCTGGTGGCAGCTTTAGGCCTTGGCAACCTCACTCACATCCCATGTCTGGCACTTGTGCTTAATTTGGTTGTGCAGAGTTTTCTGAGGGACTATCCGGATCTTGATGCACTTCTGCACAAGGCCCGCCTAGAGTGTGCTCACTTGCGGCGTTCCAGCTTGGCAAGATCCCGCATTGCTGCTCTGCAGCGTCGGTTTCGCCTTCCTGAACATTGCATCATATGTGACCTACTTACCAGGTGGAATTCCACGTTACATATGTTGGAGCGGTTGTGTGAGCAGCAGCAAGCAGTAATGGAGTACCAGCTGCATCAGGCGCAAAAAAGTCGCAGTCAGCGCCGCTCAGACTTCACAACCACAGAGTGGGCCACTATGAAGGACGTCTGCCAGGTTTTGCGTCCTTTCGATTATTCCACGCGGATGGCAAGTGCAGATGATGCACTAGTCAGCATGACTGTCCCCCTTATCTGCTTGCTTCAAGAAACCCTGCAAGGGATAAGGGATGATGTGGAAGAGGTGGAGGATGAGGAGTCACCTTTTCCATCAGTTTCTGGGCAGTCAGCACCACGTGGTTCCTCACAAAGGGGTCGGCAGGGGACCCTTTGTGAGGAGGATGAGGAGGAGTCAATGGACGAGGAAGAGCTACGTCCAGAGGAGGCAGTTACACCATTGTCCAGTGGTCAGTGTGTACAGCGAGGGTGGGGTGATGATGAGCGGGCAGAGATCATGTCTCAAGCAGGGGACAGCATTTCTGGGCCAGTTGGCAGTCTGCAGCACATGATTGATTTCATGTTGCAGTGCCTGAGAAACGACCGCCGCATCGACCACATTCTCAACGTAATAACAGAACTAGGCAACATGTCAACAGGGAAATTACAGCACTAAATAGCGCTGGAAGGCCCCACAACAAAAAAAGCAAACTAACTCCATATAGTCCATAGAAAAACAGGAGTAGAATCGGAGCGAAAAAATAATGCAAAATATAATTTATTAATTAACAGCAATAGTGCATAGATATATATCAAACAGTACAAAAGGATGATTAAAAAAATGGGAAAGTGAGTCACCCCCGGTGAACACCCTGCCACAGATAAATGTCACATAGACAGATAGTATGCAGGCAATAGCTAAAATGTGTTAACCACGTCGCTCCTGTGGGTAACTAGTATACCCCCCACAGGATAAAGTGCTAGCGACAAGGCAGCGCTTTCCAAGTAGAATACAAATGTAGGCAGGCAGGGTGCACCGGGCCGGGAGCAGAAAGGTCCCCGACGCGCGTTTCGCTAACGCTGGTGTTCGGCTTTCTCAAGGGGAAGTGCTCCAAACCGGAACCGGGCCCTTCAAATAGCACACGCCCCTCCCCATGTAAAGAATCACATGGGGTGCCCCAGCCAATGACTGCCACGTAAGCGGCGCATGCGCTCCTGACGTGCTCCGTCCCATGTCAGAAGCGGCGTCACGCATCGCCCAGACGCCGCGGGTAAGAATACCCCCACAGCGCCTGCGCGAGGCGGCAGAGACGCCGACCGGACGGGGAACTAGGGCACCGCAGGCAGCGCATGCGCACCATGGCCAGCCGCGCAAGATAAACATAGATATATATGACGGAGGTCTACATAATGATGCCACACAAATACAAAACTATATCCAAAACAGTGCAGGCAGTATTAAAACACAGTCACATAAATGCAAGGCTGACAGATGGCAAAGGTGCGTGAAGGAGCACAATAAACTGGCAATGCTGGGGTTGTAAGTCCAAAATGTATACACGGTCCATCCAAAGGAGAGGTTCTTAGATTCGGAGCACAAATATTGAATATGGTAACTGTTTTTATTCACTTTATTTTCTTTTCATTATTTCTAGTTACCATATTCAATATTTGTGCTCCGAACCTAAGAACCTCTCCTTTGGATGGACCGTGTATACATTTTGGGCGATGCGTGACGCCGCTTCTGACATGGGACGGAGCACGTCAGGAGCGCATGCGCCGCTTACATGGCAGTCATTGTCTGGGGCACCCCATGTGATTCTTTACATGGGGAGGGGCGTGTGCTATTTGAAGGGCCCGGTTCTGGTTTGGAGCACTTCCCCTTGAGAAAGCCGAACACCAGCGTTAGCGAAACGCGCGTCGGGGACCTTTCTGCTCCCGGCCCGGTGCACCCTGCCTGCCTACATTTGTATTCTACTTGGAAAGCGCTGCCTTGTCGCTAGCACTTTATCCTGTGGGGGGTATACTAGTTACCCACAGGAGCGACGTGGTTAACACATTTTAGCTATTGCCTGTATACTATCTGTCTATGTGACATTTATCTGTGGCAGGGTGTTCACCGGGGGTGACTCACTTTCCCATTTTTTTAATCATCCTTTTGTACTGTTTGATATATATCTATGCACTATTGCTGTTAATTAATAAATTATATTTTGCATTATTTTTTCGCTCCGATTCTACTCCTGTTTTTCCACATTCTCAACGTGCCTGATTATTGGGTGTACGCCCTCCTCGATCCTCGCTACCGTGACAATGTCCAAAACCTCATCCCGGCGTTGACACGGGAGCGTAAAATGCGGGAGTACCACGACACACTGGTGAATTCCATCATCTTCTCCAGTCCAACTGAGAGGAGTGCTGCTAGTGCTTTACAAAGCAGCTCAGTGCGTCGAGGCAGTGGAGAAGGAGGTTCTGCACAAAGAGGGAGCAGAAGCAGTGCCTCTGCTCAAGGCAAGCCCAGTATGGCACAACTGTGGAAAACTTTTGTGTGCCCGCCCCAAATGTCTACACCATCACCGGCGGATCCAGTCAGCAGGAGGCAACGGTTCCGTCAGATGGTGACAGACTACATGGCTTGCCCTCTTAGTGTACTCCCAGACGGCTATTCCCCGTTCAAGTTTTGGGTCTCTAAGCTGGATACATGGCCAGAGCTAAGCCAGTATGCATTGGAGGTGCTGGCTTGCCCCGCGGCTAGTGTCTTATCAGAACGTGTCTTTAGTGCCGCAGGTGGTGTACTAACAGACCGTCGCATGCGACTATCCTCCGATAACGTTGACCGGCTTACTTTCCTTAAAATGAACCAGGCCTGGATCTCGCAGGAATTTTCCACTCCTCTGCCTGATTAAGTAATTGGGTGTCATCCAGGTCTCTTGATGTGTTCATCTTTCTACCACCTGAACTGCTATTCCTGGGCTCCAACACCGCCAGTTGCGGCTCAGAAGTGCAGGCTGCACAGTCAAAACATATGACCCAGTGTTATTGGGTTTCAGTAACGTCAGCTGATCCCCAGCTGTGTAGCCGGCAATGTGTCCTGCGACCGCCACGCTGGCACAACAACCTAAATGTAAGGGAACCTGTCCCCCCCCCTTTCCCTCGGCGTTTGTTACTGAAAGAGCCATCTTGTGCAGCAGTAATGTTGCACAAGGAAAAGGTAGCTCTTTTAGTTTAGCTCCTTGCACACGCAGAACTTAACACTTATAAAATGTGTTCACTGATACAGTTATACCGTCCCGGAGCTGGGACATTCTTTCATAATGTGACGCAGCACAGGCGTCATTCCGACCCCCTTGGTGCCATGCGCTGCCTCCTCAGCATTGTTTTAAGCTGTCACGGAGCCTGCGCTGTTCTGTTATCCCTTGGCCATGGCCAGTTTGCGCTGTCTGTCTTCTGACATAATTTGGTGTCAGGATGGCTGCGCCTGTGCGCCCGCGCTGCCCGAGAACCCGCCTCGCAGTGTCTTCTGATTGAATCACACTGCGAGCCTGGGATCCATGGGCATGCGCAGTGCATATCTTCACCTCGGGCTCTCGCCCATCTCCCTCCGCCTTCTTTGGACTGTGCGCCATCAGCTGATCCCTAATAGCATGCCACGGCCATGACGCCGCACAGTCTGAAGAAGAGGGAAGGAGGGGAGAGAGAGTCGAGGATATGCACTGTGCATGCCCATGGATCCAAGGCCCGCAGTGGGATTACATTAGACGACACTGCGAGGTGAGATCTGGAGCAGCGTGGACGCAGAGGCACTGACAGCCTGACACCAAATTATGTCAGAAGACAGGCAGCGCTAATTGGGCATGGCCAAGGGATAACAGAACAGCGCAGGCTCCGTGACAGCGTAAAACAACGCTGAGGAGGCAGCGCAAGGCACCAAGGGGATAGGAATGACAGCTGTGCTGCGTCCCATTACGAAGGAAATTCCCACCTCCGGGACGGTTTTACGGTATTACGTGACACATTTTTTGTGTTTACTTCTGTGTTTGCAAGGAGCATAATTAAAAGAGCAACCTTTTCCTTTTGCATCCTTAGTGCTGCACAAGATGGCTCTTTCAGCTACAAACGTCTTGGGGGGGGGGGGTTAAAGGTTCCCTTTCAACTTGCTCCAATCAGGCTTCGGCCTACACTCTGTTCCTCTGCTCCTCCTGCTGTCCCTGGGCCCTAACACCACCAGTTGGTGCCTGGAAGTGCTGTGTGCACAGTCAACAGTCGCTCCTCTGTTATTGGGGTTCAGCAACGTCAGCTGATCCCCAGCTGTGTGTGCGGCAATACCTCCAATCTGCTCCTCCTGCTGTCCCTGGGCTCTAACACCGCCAGTTGGTGCCTGGAAGTGCTGTCTGCACAGTCAACTATCGCTCCTCTGTTATTGGGGTTCTGTAACGTCAGCTGATCCCCAGCTGTGTGTGCGGCAATACCTCCAATCTGCTCCTCCTGCTGTCCCTGGGCTCTAACACCGCCAGTTGGTGCCTGGAAGTGCTGTGTGCACAGTCAACAGTCGCTCCTCTGTTATTGGGGTTCAGTAACGTCAGCTGATCCCCAGCTGTGTGTGCGGCAATACCTTCAATCTGCTCCTCCTGCTGTCCCTGGGCTCTAACACCGCCAGTTGGTGCCTGGAAGTGCTGTCTGCACAGTCAACAGTCGCTCCTCTGTTATTGGGGTTCAGTAATGTCAGCTGATCCCCAGCTGTGTATCCGGCAACGTGTCATGCGACCGCCACGCTGGCACAACTAACATGTAAGGGGACCTGTCCCCCCCCCTAGGCGTTTGTTACTGAAAGAGCCACCTTGTGCAGCACTAATACTGCACAAGGAAAAGGTCGCTCTTGAAATTATGCTCCTTGGAAACGCTGAACTACACACTCTTGTAATGTGTCCCCTCACACCGTCCAACCGTCCCGGAGGTGGGACTTTCCTTTGTAATGTGACGCAGCACAGCCGTCATTCCTACCCCCTTGGCACCGTGCGCTGCCTCCTTAGCGTTGTTTGATTCCGTCATGGACCCTGCGCTGTTATGTTATCCCTTGGCTATGCACAGTTTGCGCTGCCCGTCCTCTGACATCATTTGTTGTCATCCTGGCTGCGCCTGTGCGTCCACGCTGCCCAAAATGCCACCTCGCAGTGTCGTCTAATGTGATCCCACAGTGGGCCTGGTATCCATGGCCATGCGCAGTGCATATACTTGCCTCTCACTCCCCTTCTTCACGCTTCTTCAGACTAGGCGGCGTCAGCTGATCCCTAATAGCATGCCACGGCCGTGACGCCGCACAGTCTGAAGAAGCAGGAAGGAGGTGAGTGAGAGGCGATGATATGCACTGCGCAAGCCCATGGATCCCTGGCCCGCAGTGGGATTACATTAGATGACACTGCGAGGTTGTATCTCGGGCAGCTTTGACGCACAGGCACTGCCAGCCTGACACCTAAATGATGTCAGAAGACGGGCACCGCTAACTGTGCATGGCCAAGGGATAAAATTACAGCGCGGGCTCCGTGACAGAACCAAACAACGTTGAGGAGGTGGCGCACGGCACCAAGGGGGTTGGAATGACGGCTGTGCTGTGTCACATTACAAAGGAAAGTCCCACTTCCGGGACGGTTTGACGGTGTGAGGGGACACATTATATGAGTGTGTACTTCAGCATTTGCAAGGAGCATAATTTTAGGAGCCACCATTTTCCATGTGCAGTATTACTGCTGTACAAGATGGCTCTTTCAGCAACAAATGCCTGGGGGGGGGGTTAAAGGTTCCCTTTCAACTTGCTGCACTGCAGGCTTCGGCCTGCACTCTGCTCCTCATTGATTCCCTGGGTTTCAACACTGTCAGTTGCCACCTGGAAGTGTTGTCTACACAGAAAAAACACTAGCTGATGTGTCAGTGGGGTTCAGCACCGCCAGCTGTTCCCCTGCTGTGTAGTCGGCAACGTGTCCAGCACAAGCCATGCTGGCACAACAGAACAAAAGCTGCCACCAGTGCAGGCTTCGGCCTACACTCTGCTCCTCTCCTCCTCCTGCTGACCCTGGGCTCTAACACCGCCAGTTTTTGCCCTGAACTGCTAGCTGCACAGAAAAAAACACCAGCCAATGTGTTAGTGGGGTTCAGCACTGCCAGCGGTTCCCCTGCTGTGTAGCCGGCAACATGACCTGCAAACGCCACGCAGGCACATGAACTGAAATTAAGGGGACCCTGCCACCCACCCCAAGGTGTTTCTATGTATAACAGCCACCTTGTACAGCAGTAATGCTGCATTTGTACAAGGTGGCTGACTTTTTCTCCTTGCTCACGTGGAACTCAACACGTACAAAATGTGTCTCATTGAGACCATTTCACTGTCCCTGAGGTGTGACTTTCCTTTCTAATGGTACGCAGCACCACCCTTGGTAGCGCTGCCCGTCTTCTGACATCATTGGTTGGCTGCCTGTGCCTGTGCGTCCGCCCTGCCTGACACAACCCCCCTCGTTGTCTTATATATTTTCGCTGCGAGGGTGTGATTGATGGGCATGTGCAGTGCATATGTTCGCCTGTCTTAACTCATCTCCTTCCGCCTTCTTCAGACTGTGCGGCCTCATGGCCGTGGTAGGCGATAAGGGATCAGCTGAGGCCGCCCAGTCTGAAGCAGGTGTAAGGACATGTGTGAGCGGCAAACATATTTACTGCACAAGGCCACGAGTCCCAGCCACGCAGTGTGAATTTTTGAAAACACACTGCGGGTCTGGGTTTCATCGCCATTGCTAACCGCACCGGCCAACATGAAATGAGGTGAGAAGACAGGCAGCGCTCACAGCGCATGGCCAAGGGATCACAATAGCGCAGACTCCTGTACAGCAAATAACAACGCTCAGGAGGCTGCGCCCAGCACCAAGGTGTTATGTATGTGCACCTGTGCTGCGTCTCGTTAAAAAGACAAGTCACACCTCCAATACAGTTCTACTGTTCAATGGGCTAAATTGTGTACGTCTTTCATTCTGCGTGTGCAATGAGCAAAACTTAAAGAGCAACCTTTAACTTGTGGAGATTTACTGCTGCACAAGGTGTGGCTCTTCAACATTGTAACACCTGAGGGTGGGTTAAAGGTTACCTTTGAAATTGGTTCAATTAGGCTTCGGCCTAAACTCTGCTCCTCCTGCAGACCCTGGGCTCTAACTACGCCAGTTTGGGCCCGGAAGTGCTGGCTACACAGAGAAAAACACTCACCATTGTGCCAGTGGGGTTCAGCACCGCCAGCTGTTTCCCTGCTGTGTAGCCGGCATCGTGTCCAGCACAAGCCACGCTGGCACAACAGTCCAAAAGCTGCCACCAGTGCAGGCTTCGGCCTACACTCTGCTCCTCCCCTCCTCCTGCTGACCCTGGGCTCTAACACCGCCAGTTTTTGCCCGGAACTGCTAGCTGCACAGAGAAAAACACCAGCCAATGTGTTAGTTGGGTTCAGCACCGCCAGCTGTTCCCCTTCTGTGTAGCCGGCATCGTGTCCAGCACAAGCCACGCTGGCACAACAGACCAAAAGCTGCCACCAGTGCAGGCTTCGGCCTACACTCTGCTCCTCTCCTCCTCCTGATGACCCTGGGCTCTAACACCGCCAGTTTTTGCCCGGACGTGCTAGCTGCACAGAGAAAAACACCAGTCAATGTGTCAGTGGGGTTCAGCACCACCAGCTGTTCCCCTGCTGTGTAGCTGGCAACGTGTCCTGCAAATGCCATGCAGGCACCTGAACTGAAATTAAAGGGAACCAGCCCCCACCCCCCCAGGTGTTTCTATGTAGAACAGCCACCTTGTACAGCAGTACTGCTGCATTTGTACAAGGAGGCAGACTTATTCTCCTTGCCCACGGTGAATTAAACATGTACTAAATGTGTCTCATTGAGACCATTCCACTGTCCCTGAGGTGTGACTTTCCTTTCTAATGATACGCAGCACCACCCTTGATAGCGCTGCCCGTCTTTTGAAATCATTGGTTGGCTGCCTGTGCCTGTGCGTCCGTCCTGCCCGACACAACCCCCCTCGTTGTCTCCTATATCTTCGCTGCGAGGGTGTGATTGATGGCCATGTGCAGTGCATATGTTTGCCTGTGATCACTCATCTCCTTCCGCCTTCTTCAGACTGGGCGGCCTCATGGCCGCGGCATGCGATAAGGGATCAGATGAGGCCGCCCAGTCTGAAGCAGGTGTAAGGACATGTGTGAGCGGCAAACATATTTACTGCACAAGGCCATGAATCCCAGCCATGCAGTGTGAATTTTTGAAAACACACTGTGGGTCTGGGATTCATGTCCATCGCTAACCGCAACGGCAGACATGAAATGAGGTCAGAAGACAGGCAGCACTAACAGCGCATGGCCAAGGGATAACAAGAGCGCAGACTCCTGTACAGCAAATAACAACGGTCAGGAAGCTGCGCCCATGCACCAAGGTGTTATTTGGGACACCTGTGCCGCGTCTCCTTAAAAAGACAAATCACGCCTCCACTACAGTTTGACTGTAGAATGGGCTAAATTGTGTACGTCTTTCATTCAGCGTGTGCAAGTAGACAAATTAATAGAGCAACCTTTCACTTGTGCAGCATTAATGCTGCACAAGGTGGGGCTCTTGTACTTTAAAACACCTGAGGGGGGGTTAAAGGTAACCTTTGAAATTGGTTCAACTAGGCTTCGGCCTACACACTGCTCCTCTCCCTCTCCTGCTGACCCTGTGCTCTAACACCGCCAGTTTTTGCCCGGAAGTGCTAGCTGCACAGAGAAAAACACCCGCCAATGTGTCAGTGGGGTTCAGCACCGCCAGCTGTTCCCCTGCTGTGTAGCCGGCAACGTGACCTGCAAACGCCACGCAGGCACATGAACTGAAATTGAAGGGAGCCTGCCACCCACCCCCAAGGTGTTTCTATGTATAACAGCCACCTTGTACAGCAGTACTGCTGCATTTGTACAAGGTGGCTGTCTTTTTTTCCTTGCCCACGTGGAACTCAACACGTACAAAATGTGTCTCATTGAGACCATTGCACTGTCCCTGAGGTGTGACTTTCCTTTCTAATGATACGCAGCACCACCCTTGGTAGCGCTTCCCGTCTTCTGACATCATTGGTTGACTGGCTGCGCCTGTGCGTCCGCCCTGCTCGACACAACGCCCCTCGGTGTCTTACTGATTTTGACAGCGAGGGTGTGATTGATGGGCATGTGCAGTGCATATGTTCGCCTGTCTTCACTAATCTCCTTCCGCCTTCTTCAGACTGGGCGGCCTCATGGCCGCGGCATGCGAGAAGGGATCAGATGAGGCCGCCCAGTCTGATGCAGGTGTAAGGACATGAGTGACAGGCGACAAAATTTACTGCGCAAGGTCACGAATCCCAGCCCCGTAGTGTGACTTAAAGAAAAGACACTGCGGGTCTGGGTTTCATGGCCATCGCTAACCGCACCGGCCAACATGAAATGAGGTGAGAAGACAGGCATCGCTCACAACGCATGGCCAAGGGATAACAAGAGCGGAGACTCCTGTACAGCAAATAACAACGCGCAGGAATCTGCGCCCAGCACCTAGGTGTAAATTTTGACACCTGTGCTGCGTCTCCTTAAAAAGACAAGTCACACCTCCACTACTGTTTGACAGTATAATGGGCTAAATAGTGTACGTGTTTTATTCAGCGTGTGCAAGGCGCAAAATTAATTGAGCAACCTTTTACTTGTGCAGCATTAATGCTGCACAAGGTGTGGCTCTTGTACCTTGCAAAACCTGAGGGGGGGTTAAAGGTTAACTTTGAAATTGGTTCTGCTAGGCTTCGGCCTACACTCTGCTCCTCTCCTCCTCCTGCTGCCCCTGGGCTACAACACCGCCAGTTGTAGCCTGGAAGTGCTAGCTGCACAGAGAAAAACACCAGCCAATGTGTTAGTGGGGTTCAGCACCGCCAGCTGTTCCCCTGCTGTGTAGTCGGCAACGTGTCCAGCACAAGCCACGCTGGCACAACCGAACAAAAGCTGCCACCAGTGCAGGCTTCGGCCTACACTCTGCTCCTCTCCTCCTCCTGCTGACCCTGGGCTCAAACACCGCCAGTTTTTGCCCGGACATGCTAGCTGCACAGAGAACACCAGCCAATGTGTTAGTGGGGTTCAGCACCGCCAGCTGTTCCCCTGCTGTGTAGCCGGCAACGTGACCTGCAAACGCCACGCAGGCACATGAGCTGAAATTAAAGGGACCCTGTCACCCACCCCAAGGTGTTTCTATGTATAACAGCCAACTTGTACAGCAGTAATGCTGCATTTGTACAAGGTGGCTGACTTTTTCTCCTTGCCCACGTGGAACTCAACACGTACAAAATGTGTCTCATTGAGATCATTCCACTGTCCCTGAGGTGTGACTTTCCTTTCTAATGATACGCAGCACCACCCTTGGTAGCGCTGCCCGTCTTTTGACATCATTGGTTAGCTGGCTGCGCCTGTGCGTCTGCCCTGCTCGAAACAACGCCCCTCGGTGTCTTATGTATTTTGACAGCGAGGGTGTGGTTTATGGGCACGAGCAGTGCATATGTTCGCCTGTCGTCACTCATCTCCTTCCGCCTTCTTCAGACTGTGCAGCCTCATGCGAGAAGGGATCAGCAGAGGCCGCCCAGTCTGAAGCAGGTGTAAGGACGTGTGTGAGCGGCGAAAATATTTACTGCTCAAGGCCACGAATCCCAGCACCGCAGTGTGACTTTATGAAAAGGCACTATGGGTCTGGGATTCATGGCCATCGTTAACCGCACCAGCCAACATGAAATGAGGTCATAAGACGGGCTGCGCTAACAGGGTATTGCCAAGGGATAACACAAGAGCGCAGACTCCTGTACTGCAAATAACAACGCCTGTGCTGCGTCTCCTTAAAAATACAAGTCACGCCTCCACTACAGTTAGACTGTAGAATGGGCTAAATTGTGTACGTCTTTCATTCAGCGTGTGCAAGTAGACAAATTAATAGAGCAACCTTTCACTTGTGCAGCATTAATGCTGCACAAGGTGTGGCTCTTGTACTTTGTAACACCTGAGGGGGGGTTAAAGGTTACCTTTGAAATTGGTTCAACTAGGCTTCGGCCTACACTCTGCTCCTCTCCTCCTCCTGCTGCCTCTGGGCTCTAACACCGCTAGTTTTTGCCCGGAAGTGCTAGCTGCACAGAGAAAAACACCCGCCATTGTGTCAGTGGGGTTCAGCAACGCCAGCTGTTCCCCCACTGTGTAGCCGGCAAAGTGTTCTGCAAACGCAACGCAGACACAAAGCTGACTCCAGTGCAGGCTTCGGCCTACACTCTGCTCCCCCTTCTTACCCTTTGCTCCAACACCGCTAGTTGGGGCTGTAAGAAGACAATCTTTAATAGGCAACGCATCCTGGTTCCTGCACCGTCAGCTGTTTCCGGGTAGTGTCAAGCTCACTGAGACGCCTATGCTTGCCCCGTCGTGTTGTGGTCGGGTTAGCCAACTCCAGGGTGCCTCCAGTTTAGGAGCTTCCTATGTGGGCAGCGTGAATTGGTAGTCAAGGCTGGTTCTGTAGTGCCAGTAGGCCAAGCTCGCCCTGTAGGACTGTTGGGGTTCGGTAACTGCGGCTGCCTCGCGGCCTAGCTGTTCTCTTCTCTCCTGTGGGCCTTCGGGTCCACCACCTGGTTCCAGCACCGTCAGCTGGTTCCGGGCTGAGCCTTTGGCTTAGGTGCCTCCTCCTGGGTATCCGAGTTCCGCCAACGCCAGGCAGTCCTTGGTAGTGCTTTTAAGCGCGGGCACCTACAGCTTAGTAACCGGGTTCCAGCACCGTCAGCTGGTCCTCGGTCGTGCCATTGGCTCTTGCACACTGGGGCAACACATCCGGGTTCCAGCACCGCCAGCTGGTTCTCGGCAGTGTTTTTGTCACAGGTACTCCCTCGTGCCAAGCCTGGTTCCAGCACCATCAGCTGTTTCCGGGTAGTGTCAAGCTCACTGAGACGCCTATGCTTGCCCCGTCGCGTTGCGGTCGGGTTAGCCAACTCCAGGGTGCCTCCAGTTTAGGAGCTTCCTATGTGGGCTGCGTGAATTGGTAGTCAAGGCTGGTTTTGTAGTGCCAGTAGGCCAAGCTTCCCCTGTAGGACTGTTGGGGTTCGGTAACTGTGGCTGCCTCGCGGCCTAGCTGTTCTCTCCTCTCCTGTGGGCCTTCGGGTCCACCACCTGGTTCCAGCACCGTCAGCTGGTTAAGGGCCGAGCCTTTGGCTTAGGTGCCTCCTCCTGGGTATCCGAGTTCCGCCAACGCCAGGCGGTCCTTGGTAGTGCTTTTAAGCGCGGGCACCTACAGCTTAGTAACCGGGTTCCAGCACCGTCAGCTGGTCCTCGGTCGTGCCATTGGCTCTTGCACACTGGGGCAACGCATCCGGGTTCCAGCACCGCCAGCTGGTTCTCGGCAGTGTTTTTGTCACAGGTACTCCCTCGTGCCAAACCTGGTTCCAGCACCGTCGGCTGTTTCTGGGTAGTGTCAAGCTCACTGAGACGCCTATGCTTGCCCCGTCGCGTTGCGGTCGGGTTAGCCAACTCCAGGGTGCCTCCAGTTTAGGAGCTTCCTATGTGGGCTGCGTGAATTGGTAGTCAAGGCTGGTTCTGTAGTGCCAGTACGCCAAGCTCCCCCTGTAGGACTGTTGGGGTTCGGTAACTGCGGCTGCATCGCGGCCTAGCTGTTCTCTCCTCTCCTGTGGGCCTTCGGGTCCACCACCTGGTTCCAGCACCGTCAGCTGGTTCCAGGCCGAGCCTTTGGCTTAGGTGCCTCCTCCTGGGTATCCGAGTTCCGCCAACGCCAGGCGGTCCTTGGTAGTGCTTTTAAGCGCGGGCACCTACAGCTTAGTAACCGGGTTCCAGCACCGTCAGCTGGTCCTCGGTCGTGCCATTGGCTCTTGCACACTGGGGCAACGCATCCGGGTTCCAGCACCGCCAGCTGGTTCTCGGCAGTGTTTTTGTCACAGGTACTCCCTCATGCCAATCCTGGTTCCAGCACCGTCAGCTGTTTCTGGGTAGTGTCAAGCTCACTGAGACGCCTATGCTTGCCCCGTCGTGTTGCGGTCGGGTTAGCCAACTCCAGGGTGCCTCCAGTTTAGGAGCTTCCTATGTGGGCTGCGTGAATTGGTAGTCAAGGCTGGTTCTGTAGTGCCAGTAGGCCAAGCTCCCACTGTAGGACTGTTGGGGTTCGGTAACTGCGGCTGCCTCGCGGCCTAGCTGTTCTCTCCTCTCCTGTGGGCTTTCGGGTCCACCACCTGGTTCCAACACCGTCAGCTGGTTCCGGGCCGAGCCATTGGCTTAGGTGCCTCCTCCTGGGTATCCGAGTTCCGCCAACGCCAGGCGGTCCTTGGTAGTGCTTTTAAGCGCGGGCACCTACAGCTTATTAACCGGGTTCCAGCACCGTCAGCTGGTCCTCGGTCGTGCCATTGGATCTTGCACACTGGGGCAAAGCATCCGGGTTCCAGCACCGCCAGCTGGTTCTCGGCAGTGTTTTTTTCACAGGTACTCCCTCGTGCCAAGCCTGGTTCCAGCACCGTCAGCTGTTTCCGGGTAGTGTCAAGCTCACTGTGACGCCTATGCTTGCCCCGTCGCGTTGCGGTCGGGTTAGCCAACTCCAGGGTGCCTCCAGTTTAGGAGCTTCCTATGTGGGCTGCGTGAATTGGTAGTCAAGGCTGGTTCTGTAGTGCCAGTACGCCAAGCTCCCCCTGTAGGACTGTTGGGGTTCGGTAACTGCGGCTGCATCGCGGCCTAGCTGTTCTCTCCTCTCCTGTGGACCTTCTGGTCCACCACCTGGTTCCAGCACCATCAGCTGGTTCTCGGCAGCGTCTTTTGCTCTTGTACCTTCTGCTCCCCATCCTGGTTCCAGTACCGTCAGCTGGTTCCGGGCAGAGCCTTTGGCTTAGGTGCCTCCTTCTGGGTATCCAAGTTCCACCAACGTCAGGTGGTCCTTGGTAGTGCTTTCAGGCACGGGTACCTCCTGCTTAGTAACCGGGTTCCAGTAACGTCAGCTGGTCCTCTGTAGTTCCATTGGCTCTTGGACCTTCGGCTACCCATCAGGGTTCCAGTACCGTCAGCTGGTTCTCGGCAGTGTCTTTTGCTCTTGTACCTTCTGCTCCCCATCCTGGTTCCAGTAACGTCAGCTGGTTCTGGGCAGAGCCTTTGGCTTAGGTGCCTCCTTCTGTGTATCCGAGTTCCGCCAACGTCAGGCGGTCCTTGGTAGTGCTTTTTAGCACGGGTACCTCCTGCTTAGTAACCGGGTTCCAGTAACGTCAGCTGGTCCTCAGTAGTTCCATAGGCTCTTGAACCTTCGGGTAGCCATCCGAGTTCCAGTTCCATCAGCTGGTTCTCGGCATTTTCTCAGCCTTCTTGTACCTTCTGCTACATTTCCAAGTTGAAGACCCTAAAGTCGACGACCCGGAAGACCACCCCTAAGATGACGACGACACCAGAGACGACAACCAGTGAGATGACGACGACCCTGGAGATGACGACCCTGAAGACCACCCCGATGATGACGACGACGACGGCGGAGACGACGACGGCGGAGACGACGACCCTGGAGACGACGACCCTGGAGACGACGACATGGAAGACCGAGAAGCAGAAGAACAAGAGGCTGCAGAACAAAGAGCAGAAGAACATTAAGCATAACACTTAATATCAGAGCAAAAGATATTATCTAAATTATATGCAGAAGAAGACTAAGCAGTGTATGGGGGTGAGTCCGTTCCTCCTCGTGGTGCCCCTGGATAAAGCCTGATGCTGCAGGCCAAACTGAACGCGGACAAATGTAACTTTTGTGACAGGCAGAACGGAAGGTGTAATCTTCAAACTTTTATAGATAACAACTACGGGAATGCCTGTCACAAATGAGAATATGATGAAGAAGTAGAATAGGAAGAATAATAACAGTTGAATAAAATGAATATGTAGAATAGGAAGAATAATAATAGTTGAATAAAATGAATATGAAGAATGTAATAAAAAAAAAATAGGTAGAAGATGAAGAAGAAGATGAATAAGGTGAAGAAGAAGTTGATGTCAAAGATGCTGATGATGACGAAGATGAAAGTGTGGGAAAAGTAAAAAAAAAATGGGGGAAGGGCGTGGGATAGTGAAACATCAATATCTGACAAAATAAAAAAAAATTTACATAGTCAATATCTTTGTCACTCCGAACGTCTTTAAAAAAAAAAAATCATGCTATTCTATTTGATTGGGCTAAACCTCTATGCCTTTAATGTCTCCGCCACCTCCCCAAATACATCCTGCATTTTTCTTAGTTGTTTTCCTTCATGTAGAATGAACCTACAAGGAAAGAAAGGGTTTATTTTAATTCCGATATTTTGGTCCCATTGACTTGCATTGGGATCGGGTATCGGTATCGGCGATATCCGATATTTTTTGAATATCGGCCGATCCAATCCGATACCGATACTTTCCGATATCGGAAGGTATCGCTCAACACTAATCTTTGCCTCTGATACCTATTGATGCCCGACACCATATCAACATTTCACTTCTGGGGGGGTATTGCAAAGAGGATTGGATCACTCACTGTGACTGCCAATCTCTCCACCAGACAGTTCTACCTGTTGTCTTTGTACCAGAGCCCTGATTTCTTTCTGTAGGACTCTCTGTTCACTGGAACCAGCTGTTTCAGCCACCTGCTGTAACAAGACAATAACCTCGGACAGACAATTTTCAATAACATTAGTGCCAATGGTCATCATGGGGTTACATTCATGTCGATCAATATCAACAATCACAATCCCTTGGGACTTTAACTCTACCCGTCCCACTTTATTGGTGACCTCTTTATATCCCACTTGTGGTAATGGCTGACCGTTATTGGCTACTATAGTGAAATCATCATCAGGGCCATGGGTAATGTCTGTGTCAGCCCAATAACGTTTATAGAGAATGTAAGGCATAGTTGTCACCTGAGAACCAGTGTCCACAATCAATAGTATTTTGTAGTAATGAAGGGTGATGTCAGGAGAAGATGTGTACAATTGGGTGTCAACAGCATAGAAATGATATTGAAAGAGAAATCTACTTAAAGGTTGTTTAGTGGGGGTGTGAAGAGAAAAGAGCAGGGGACCAAGGACTGAACCCTCAGAAATCCTGAGAGCAAAAGGAAAAGAAGAGGAAGAAGAGAAAGCAAATGATACACCAAAGAAGCAGTCAGAGAGGTAGAAGGAAAACTAAATAATAGTGGTATGCTTGCGTCCGACAGAGCAGGACATAGTGAGGAAGATTTGGTGATCCATGGTGTGACTGTGCTGCTGAGAGATCCAGAAAATCAGAAGAGAGTAGTGACCATTAGATTTGGATGTTATTAGATTCTTAGAGACTTTAGTAAGAGCAGATTTTGTATGGTTTAAAGAGCAGATAATGGTGGCTTGGCATGATTGAAAGAGGAGTGAAATGCCCTGGAAGACAGAGTGAGGTTAAATATTTTAGTTACATTCGTAGTGATGGCTGCGGAGAGGGACTGGAAGTGAAAGAATAGCATTAATGGTGCAGATGGTAAGTTGAGAAGAAGCAAGGAATTTAGGAATTCTCTTTCTTATACGATGGTTGGGAGGTGGAAACAGAACGTGAAGAAGTATGGGATTTAAAGGGACTGATGCTATTGTCTAGCTGCTAAAATTAACTTTATTTGCTATCAGCAGCATCTAACTATAGTAGGAATCACTGCATTTAGATATAAGGAACCCCAGTGTACTATGCAGTAATAATCAATAAGTTCCGGATATAACCTTCGCCATATTATTTGTTGGGAATTTAGTTATATTCTTACTATGAAATTAACTATTTATGTCCAATAATGACTATATATTACCCATTAGGGGTTCAATTTGTTTTTAATTCTGCTCAAACAAATGAAATGCATGGTCGATCAATACAGTTTCTCTTTTTATCAGTTAATAAAAAGCTATGTTTTACAATTTTTTGAGTAGTTGTTTAAAGTGGGATTTATTGGCCGTCAGGCTATTGGATTAAATTATTTTTGGCACTCACACTCCACAATGAAAAAAATCGAGAGGGTGCAAATACTAATCATACCTATCGATCCTCTCATTTTCATAACTCCATGATTTTTCCTTGTTGTTGTAATTTCAGTGATGAGTGTATAAAGCTTTACTTCAGAAATACAATGTAAGTACAATACGTCAGTAAGAGATCACTATAACTGTATATATTATATTTGAATATGTTTAGTTTAAAAGTAGATAAACACGTATCTATTTATTTACAGCACTCCAACATTTCAATCTTTATGAAGATAATTGGTCACGTCAACTCTTAAACCTGGACCTACAGCGTAATATGAGAATTTCTTGGAAGAGGCACACCTTCCCTTTTATTTCTACCTCATATGGATCATGGAAAGAGGAACGTACCATTGCTCGTGAAATTGATTTAATAAGAGGTGATAAGCGAACTGTCATCATACTGAATATTGGAGTGCATTTCAGATCCTACCCCGTTTATTACTTCATTAAGAGACTGTATAATATACGCCAGGCTATAGAGCGTCTGTTCCGCCGAAGCCCAGAAACTAATGTCATAATTAAGACTGAGAATACAAGTGACATGAAGAAGGATTTTGAATGTGTTAGTGATTTTCATGCTTTTATACATTATTCTATCATGGAAATTGTCCTTAAGGACCTCAATGTTGGCTTTGTTAATGGTTGGGATATGACCAATGCTTTTGATACAAATGATGTTCATCCTCCAGAGAAGGTTATTGGGAATGAAGTTAAAATGCTAATGACATATATCTGTTAAAAATGGTGCAAGAAGAATGTAGTAATAAAATTTAGTAATGGTGCTAATAGAGAGATGTACAGTGCATATCATTCTGCTCTTTATTAGTATAAAAAATGTATTCTTATATCTTGTCCATGTCATAGTGGTCCATGATCATGATGATAGATGAGCGAACCTTTCAAGGATCGGTTTGAATCACCGAACGTCCCGACGTTCGCCTAGCATGTTCACCAACATTAAATACAATGGGAGGCCAAACCAAACGTATACACAACACCTTAAGAGGTGACAAAAAGCTTCCCAAACAGCTAAAATTAGGGGCAGGCACCATGCAAAGTGGCATCAATTGACCTACAGTAGAAATTTGCTAATGGCACCGTAGCAGTCTGCCATGGGCCATGCATCCTCATGTCATATCAGGGTCTGGGCCATCATTTACAGCTTTGAATTGAAGTTTCAATGAAGATCTGGTGGTTAAGGGAGCGGTGTAAGCCTTCTTTGCTGGGAGCTCTGATACCTCAAGCAATAGCGCAATTTTTTTTTCACAACCACACTCAAATGAAACAAACATCAGTTCCATACAGTACTATTGGTAGAAAAATGTAAGGATAGTAACACAGGTAATTGAGTGAAAGTAAGTGCAGGCCTGCCTTTCTGAGAGCCTTACTTCTACAGGCAACATGAAGGAGACCCAACATATTGTCACACACTACTAAAGTGGCGTCAATTTCCACAGAGTAGAAACAATAAGCCTCTGACACACTTTCCTCTACAGGTAACCCACCAGATGGAGACCCAACTTCAAGTCTCCACATTTCAAAAAATTGTTTGCAACATCAGCAGGCACAAAAGCCACGACAAAGGTTCAACAGGCTGCAGTAACGTAAGATCAATGCATGACACTAAAAAGTACACCATCGCTTTCTCTGGCGAGTCTGTGACTGGGGTGCAAAAGTCATTGGAGATGCATGACCTGTTCATTTTGATGAAAGTTAGGTGGTCTAAACTTTCAGGGGACAGTCTGATGCACTTGTCCGCCGGACACCTCCATCAGTGCCGAAGACATGCTCTGAGAGAACGCTGGCTGCCAGGCATGACAAAACCTCCAAGTTGTGACAGGCATGCTCAGGCAACTCTTCAATTTTTGAAGACCAAAATGCAAAAAGGTCTAAATTACCACTGATGGCATTGATTTTGAGCTTGAGATACTCCTGCACCACCATCTCCAGTTGTTCAGAAGGTGTCAGACTTGTACTCTGTTCTACTGGTGCATGGGCTGATCTAAAAATGTGTGAAATGACTCAGAGAAATCGCTAATGCTATGTACACTGCTGCTGTTGCAGCTAATGTTTCTGCGATTAAGCCTAGACGTTCCTGGGGTTTGAAGATCATGACTGCGATGCACACTGTGTGTGTGTTCACATTCTCCCGCAGAAGATGCTGCAATAAAGTCTGAAAAATTAGCCTGGTGAGTGCCATTCGTTTGTCTATATTTGATGCACACTGTGTGCCTCACTGCTGCCTTGGTGAAAACCACTCTCAAGATTGTCTACAAATGTGTTTTGATACTCCAACATGCGCGCTTGCTTTTACAGGGGGAATACAACTGTCAAAATGTACTCCGTTCCATGAATCTAACAGACAGGCAACCTAGTAGTCAGCACTATTTTTAACCCTAAGAATACGGGAATCATGTTGATGATTAGAGATGAGCGAACTTGTTCGGAAAACGTTCATGATCTCAAATTCGACACGAACGTAGCACATTCAGATTCGTATTCACTTTCATGAGCATTTTTACTCAATGTAGGCAAAATTCGGTCACAGTTCAGTAAATCACTGCATTTCCACGAATACTTTTGCTATTACTTTGGCTAGGATAGTGCTGCTGTATGAAGAGTGGGGGAAAGGGGTTACGTGTTGGCTGAAGAGAAGGGATGTGGAGAGGTTAGAGGAGCGGCGCGCTCTTCTTTTTTCCATTATCTTTATGTGTTAATTATGGCAGTCAATCAAGGCACAGAAACCATCCACAACGTCATGACACAAAGTCTTCAGTGAATGGTTGCCGAAGTCACATGTCCATGGCCATAGAAAAAGCATATATCTTGTTTTTCTAGCGCCATTGTTTCACTGTCAAAGTGCAGAGAGGTCGTTCCTGCGCTAGTTTTCTGCTGAAAGTGAACTTGTCAGTTAACTAGCTAGGATCCTGTCCTGTGTGAAATCGATCTTCCAACATCAAATTAGATTGTTTGGCAATCTCCCAAGGCTCCATTTGCTTCTGCAAATCGTTTATACACCAAAAAAGGAAAACACATTCCCAAAAATGGGTTAAAAAATTATTTTTATTATTTCAGAATATCATTGACACATAATTATGTTCATAATAAATATAACAATATACCATAGACGGGGAAACATACAGGGACAGAAATACAAGTGGGACACCTGGATCTAGCAGAGCAACACGTAGACACCAACCCAATATTAATTTAAATGATCAGCCATAAAAAGGGGTATACAGTATAAAAAGAGGTGTCAGATATCAAATATCAGCATCATTGTACCTAAAGTGCCTGTGCAGAAAAATATATAAATATATATGTATATAAAGGCCATAAATGAGTTTGAATTAGTTTTCCTCTAATAAATTATTTTAACAATAAATTTTCCCAGACATATACCCCCGAATAAAATATCTGTGTGGACGAGTCCCTGGTCTTTTTCAAGGGCATGCTACATTTCAAGCAGTAATTGCCAAATAAAATGTCCCGATTTGGATTGAAAATATATATGTTGTGTGAAAGCGACTCTGTCTACACACACAAATTACAAGGGTGTATGAGGGGAAAGACTCCCAGATTGTATGTCCCAAATGCCCCCCTCCCTAAATATAGCTGGGAAAATTGTGCAGTGCTTGGTGCATCCCCTTTATATTAGGAGTACAACTTGTACATAGATAACTATTATACACGCGTACCCCTGCTCAGGTGCGTGCCTGCCAAAAAAAAAGTGGCCTGTGGAACCACACGCCGGAACCAAAGAGAGTTGCCCCAGACTTTTGTCGCCGAAAAATTAAAGACAGGCGACATTATGTCACTTTGTAATGAGGACATGCTGCTTGTCAAATTTCAAGACAAAAAAGATGTCCTCATGTTGTCATCAATCCATGCTGACAGAAGCAGCCAAGTCCCTATACGCGGCGCAAGTTCGTCTGTTCGGAAGCCTGTCTGTATACAGGACTACAATAAGTTTATGGGTGGCATGGACCTTGCGGACCAGATACTGCAGCCCTACAGCATTGTTCGCAAGTCTCGCATATGGTATAAAAAACTTGCTGTACACCTAATTCAAGTGGCCCTATACAATTTGTACTATACCGAAAAACTGGGAACCAAGGATCTTACCTTGAGTTCCAGGAAAAAGTAATAAAACATTTGATATTTGATGGCTAAGGGAGGGTGGGGGGGACGAATTATCTAGCCAGGCCAACAGAATAATACCCTGTCAGCATTTTCCCTTACAAGTTCCACCGTCAGCATAAAAAGGCCGACCCCAAAAGACATGCAGGGTGTGTTATAAAGATGGAGTTAGGAGGGAAACCAGTTACCAGTGTGACGCATGTCCTGATAAGCCTGGTCTCTGCATTAAGAACTATTTCCGTCGCTACCATACATCCCTAGAATAACTGGATTTTTTTGCTTTTACCCTTGCCACCTTCTGCCATTTTCTCTCAGTTCACTTCTTACTTTGTCATCACCCATTAATAAATTGGAATACAAAAAAAAAAAAAAATTAAAAAGTTAATGCTCACACTACCCCTTTGCTGAAATAATATACTTTTTTTCTCTGCCAGTTTGGCTGTGCCGTGCCATCTAAAGAAGTCATTCTGAACCTTTCTACTGTTTGGTGTTATAGACATGGCGTTTTTTCATGGAGGACACCTAGTACACGAGCCATTCCTGGTCTATAAAGAATGGGCTTTCTTATTGCTTTATTCTTATAAAACCCGTTATACCTGCCAAAACTGTCCACAATTGTAGTGTGGCATACTGCCTCTATATATAGTCTGTAAAAGAATGGGTTGTTCTGCGCACATGGTGATTCCTACCTTGCCGGGCAGGGACCTGCTATAGTGTGCCAGCGTCACATGGCACATCTGTCCCTCATATAGGGATTGATTGTTCTATAGACGTTGTACAACTAGTACCTTTTAAAAAAAATAGCAGTAGCTCTGGATGTTCTTTTATCCTGTGAATGTGCTCAGCTTTGCAACATTGTTACACGCCTCCATTTTGAAGCTTGTTACCTTTTATTTCAATGAAGTTTTTTCCTGCTCTAAAAAATAACAGTGGCTGTGAGCACAGTAAAGTCGTATATACTGGCAAATGTGATGCTGGAGGCATTGTACCCTTTATATATGATTTAATGATCTAAAAATACACAGGGTGCTCCATCCCTTTTGGGCCCCACCATTTAGTCAGCCTACTAACAGGGCTACGTCTGAGCACAGGAGGAATAGATCTATAAATTTGGGGGTCCATTTCCTCACCTCTCACTACTTTATATTTCAAATTTGTCATAGAAAATTATGTTTTTGGGAAAAAAAAAAAGATTTTATTTTTCCACACTCAATTTGAACTAAATGTTTTAACAAAACATGAGCTCAAAAGACTCATTACACCAATAAATTAAATATTTAGGGGTGCAATTTACAAAATGGGGTCAATTCTGTAGTTTCTACCATTATGGCATGTCAAGATCTCTTCCAGTCAAATTAGTGTTCCAAAATTCAAATAGTGCTTCTTCCCTTCCAAGCCCAGCCATTTATCCAAACAGTGTGTTTTGACCACATGTGGAGTATCGTCATGCTCAGAAGAAAGTGGGCAACAAACTCAGTAGTCCATTTTTTCATGTTACCTCTTGCAAAAGTGTAAAAATTTGGGCTAAAACAACAATTTTGTGAAAAAAAATAAATAGTTCTATTTACTGTCCTAATGTTAACACATTGTGTGTAGTGTTAGGCACCGGGATTCTCCCGCTGTGCGGGATAGAGCCCAAGCCTTGTCTGTTGCAGTGATCTCCCATTCAGGTTCTGCTGCTGGTAGGACTCCTCAACATAGATTATGGTCCCAGTGCCTTGCTCAGGTTCATGCTGTATGTGTAGTTACTGCAGACTCTCCAGCAAAGCCTATGGTGACTACAGTTTTACACCTGCAGTGTTGTGCTCTGGAGCCTAAGTCCAGATTTCACCCTACTGAGCATGTCCATGATGTGGCCCCTTCTCATTGGTGCTCAGACGTCAGCTGCTCTGGTGATGTGGCAGCTTCAGATTGGTCCACAGGCAAGATCCTGTCTGGACTTGAGCTTAAGGTATAAAAGGCTCTCAATGGTGCACACCTGTGTGCTAGTATCAAATTATGTTTATGTGTGTGTGAACTTTGCAACTGTGTTGTCTGTGTCTGTATGTGCTCAGGGTCAGCTAGAAGCCATTAGAATTCTGGCACCTCCAGAGAGGAATCTTGTTTGTATGAATTAAGGGCTGCTGTATAGCCACTAGAATTCTGGCACCTCCGAAGAGGAGTTGTTTTGTGTGCAGTTGCTGACTGTATGACCACTGTATGCTACCTGCTCCGTTAGTGAGATTCGATCCTCTGTGAGTTTAATAGGGATGTATCTAGCGTCATTATTTGCCATGCTTCTTTGACATTTAACAGAATATAGCACTCAGTGCTCTGTGGTTACTTCACCGCTCTGTGGTGTAACAGAGCTTGCTACTTCATTTTCTGTTCACACATAGTGATGAGCAAGTATACACGGGTGGTCTCCGAGTATTTGTCAGTGCTCGGAGATTTAGTTTTTGTTGATGCAGCTGCATGATTTATGGCTGCTAGCCAGCCTGAGTACATGTGGGCGTTGCCTGGTTTTTAGGGAATCCCCACAAGTGTTCAGCCTGTTTAGCAGTCGCAAATCATGCAGCTGCGGCAACGAAAACTAAATCTCTGAGCACTCACAAATAATCGGAGACCACCCAAGCATGCTTGGGAAATCCCGAGCAAAGAGTATACCCACTCATCACTACTTGTTACTCGCTCTAGTATCACTATGCTCGGTGTACTCAATGAGCACCAATATTTCCGGGATTATTTGGTGGGAGCTCAGGTCTATTTCTTTTAATTTTGGCACTTTTAGAGCGCCAATGAACAGGCAGGAATTGTCTGCCATGCACTGTAATACCGCAGCCATTTTCGTTGTGGTACTACAGTGATTAGCGTCAGATGCCAGGTGTATCTGTGGTGTCAAAACCCTTGCTTTGCAGGCATACATTGTGGAACACCCGCCAGGGCCATGGGGTACTCGGTATCGGGTCCAATACTTAAAGATGATGTCATGATGGCTGCGACCCGGTCTGTGGCCCTGGGCCCCCAAGTAAAAGGGAATGTCTTTAAGGGGTTTTATGAATAAACTTTGTGTTTGTGAAGCCACCTGTGGTATTCGGTCAGGGATGAACAACGCTGCTTAAAGGGGTCCTATGGGGTGATGTTATAGCAGCTAAGATGGTATCGCTTCCCACAGGTGAAGCTGGGTCACCTGGGCTCCTGGTGTGTAGATAATGATGGTGGGTGGTGCAGTAAGAAACGGAGGACACAAGTTTATAGTCTCTTTACCTGGTTTACTGAAGACTTCAGGCAGTCACTGTCCAGGGCACCAGATCACAGGTACAGGCAGGGTCTGGCCAGCTTGGAAGCGAGTTCAGAGTCCCCTTTACCACGTGGAGTTAAAAGCCTTCCTACTAGCGCGGTGGTGTAGTCCCTCATGGCCTGTGGCTTCTGTCAAGGTTCTCACAGTTCTCTCTTTCTTCCTTAAAGAGTTGGACACTAACCTGTATGACAGGTGTCTCGAGCCTTTTTGCAGGGTCTCCATCACGACCCGGGCTCTATGCACGACTGTGTCTTCAGGTGTTAGGGCGGACAGGTGACATCAAGTCCAACTGTCCTGTCAGTTTCTGCTGTGCCTCATAGAGTCCGACACAACCTCGGTCTTCCGACTACTGGTGTTTGTGCTCTGCAGGGAGGTAGCGCTGTTGCAGATATTCTCCCCAGTTCTCACTCTCCTGTGCTTTGGTCTCCTCCACGCTCACTACAATGCATTATTCCATCAATGTTATCTCTGTTCAGGAGCTGCAGCACCCTCTTGGCTGCATGGCCCCTTCAGTCCTTCCAACTCTCTCTCCTCTCTGTCTCTCTGACAGGAACTGACTCAATTTCCCTCCAGACCAGAATATATATATATATATATATATATATATATATATATATATATATATATATATATATATATATATATAGGGGAGCCACCCATAAGCTGGATCAGGGCTCCTCCTTCTGGCCTGGAGTGTGAACATGCTATATACTCGAGTTACCTGATAAAGAAAATCTTCCCTCGCTTCCAAGCGTGACATCACTCTCCCCATGAGGAAAGCAATGCCACTGTAACAATCAGGACTCGGGGGTATTACAATTGCACTTTTTTGTCTGCTACCCTTGGTCTATAAAGTATTTTGTGGTTTAAAAAATAAAAAAAGTAAAAAACAGGCAACATATAGAAACAGTCTGTTATCTCCGTCAGATGCCCGGTGTATCTGTGGTGTCCAAATTCTCACTTTGTAGGCATATATTGCACAAGTTTTCTCAAAATTAGTCCATTTGTATTGAACTTTTAAAATATTTCAGTAGTCCAATTAAAATGGGCAAGGCAAGGGATGGGGATGTGGATGTGATGCTGATGGTGCAGGAAGACGACGAGGCCGTGGCCAAGCTGAAAGTGGGCCACAACAAAGACCCACATTTTCTCGCTCGTCCTTCCTGTCCCAGTTTCTAGGGGACTGCAGCACACCACTATGGAAGCTAGAGCAGTGTGAAATAGTTGTTGGTTGGATAGCGGATAATGCTTTCAGTCACTTAGCCACCACCACCACGTCTTCCACATGGTCAAGCTTGAGTAGCCGTGAGTGTGGACTGCATATTACTCACCTTGATCCTCCTTCCTCCCACCATGCTGAATGCCGTCAGACAACTGACCCCACACTTGGACACTACGAAGAGCTGTTCAGTTTTCCCTTTAAAGTTTCCGGACTCTCGGCCAGTTTAACTTGAAGTGGGTCAAGATGAGATTGCATGTAGTGATGCTCAAAGATTTGAGTAGCCATGGTCACACGAAGGTGATTGTTGGAAATTGTCACAAGAGGTGGACAATGATGAGACACAATTGCCAGAAAGTCAGGAGGAGGAGCAGGGTGCAGATGTGAAAGATGAGGTGGTGGATGACATAGTAACTGACCCAACCCGGCAGGAGGACATGTAGAGCGAGGACAGTAGCACACATGGGGAAGGAGGCATAGCACCCCAACAGGCAGGAAGAAGCAGTGTGGTGGCCGCAGACAGAAGGCGTGCATCCGCTCCCTGTAACACCAACATGAGGGAAGTTGCCAATCCAACTGTTAGATTTTCCCGAGTCTGGTTATTTTTTAAAGACTCTGCCGATAACCCCAAACAGGCCATTTGCAGCACCTGCCATTCCTGCATCAGCAGGGGTATCAAAACTACCAGCCAGACCACAACCAGCATGATCAGGCACATGGCAGCAAAGCACCCGACTTTGTGGGCCAAACCCCAGGCTCCAGGAACACTGTCTGCAGGTGACACCACTGCTCCTTCTAATGTTTTGCGAAGAAGCCAATCCCCATTCCATGGTGCATGTGAAGATGCCTTGTGCCCTGCACCTATTGCTGCCCACAGTCAACCAGCACCATCATCAAGCACATCCACCTCCTTTTCCCAGTGCAGCCTTCAGTTTTCTATACCCCAGTCATTGGAACGCAAGCGAAAATACCCAGCCAACGCCCCACAGGCCACAGTACTAAATTCTAACATTTCTCGTCTGCTTGCACTCGAAGTGTTGACTTTTAGGCTCATTGAGATGGCAGATTTCCGCAACCTGATGGTGGCGGCCGTCCCAAGGTACTCAGTCCCCAGTCGCCACTATTTCTCTAGGTGTGCCGTACCGGCATTAAACCAGTATGTGTCCCACAACATTACCCGTGCCCTCAACAATGCTGTTACTGGGGAAGTCCACCTAACCACAGACAGATGGACAAATGCTTGTGAGCAGGGACGGTACATCTCACTGATGGCACACTGGGTTAATATAGTGGAAGCCGGGACCCAGTCAGACCTTGGGATGGAACACATCCTCCCCACACTGAGGATTGCGGGCCCTACGTCAATTAGGGTTGCCCCCACAGTCTACAGCTCCTGCACTTCCTCCTCCTTTTCTTCAGCCTTCATCTGTGTGACAATGGCTGGAACCTGGTGGCGTCTCTGAGGCAAGGTAAGCTCACACACATAGCTTGCCTGGCCCATGTGCTTAACCTCGTTGATGAACGTTTTCTCAAAAGCTACCCGGATCTGCCGGATTGTCTAGTGAAAGTACGCCGCCTGTCTGCCCATGTTAGAAAGTCAGCTACAGCTTCAGCCGCACTTGCCATGCTTCAGCATCGTTTGCAGCTTCTGGCTTATCGACTGGTGTGTGATGTGCCCACGCATTGGAACTGTACACTGCATATGTTGGAAAGGATTTGTGAGCAGAAGAAGGCAGTTGTTGACTACCAGCATCAACAAGGCCGTCGTTAATCAGTTCAGATTCCACACATAAGACCTCAGGAGTGGACATGGATGTCAGACATATGTACCTTCCTCAAAAACTAGTACTGCACCAAGATGGTGAGTGGCGATGATACCATAATTATCATCACCATCCCACTTCTCTGCATTCTGAAAACCTCACTGGTCACAATTAAAGAGGATGCATTGCAGGAAGAGCATGAGGACATGGAGCAACGAACCATACAGGGTGGATTACACTCAGCCCAGCCGAATGTCATCCCAACGTGGATTGGTAGACAATGAGGAAGAGGAGGAGGAGAAAGAACAGGAGCTCCTTTCATGCGCTATAGACGGTACTACAAGCACAGCTGTAATACCGTCTCTTCAGCGTGGATGGCCTGAGGACAGGAAGGAGGCTGAGGAGGAGGAGGACAGCATGGTCAGTCATCCTGTTGATGAGGACATGGAAGTCTTGACTGTTAGCAGTTTGGTATGCATGGCTGACTTTATGTTGCGCTGCGTTTACCGTAACCCTCGCATTATAAAAATTTTCGGTGACATTTATTACTGGTTGGTGATACTTCTAATAATAATAATAATTTTTATTTATATAGCGCCAACATATTCCGCAGCATTTTACAGTTTAACAGCTTCAATCACAACAGTCATAAGTAACAATGTTAACAATACAATAATTAAAGCAACACAAGACGACCCTACTCGTGAGAGCTTACAATCTACAATGAGGTGGGGAGATACAAAGTACAGGTGTGTATTTACAATGATGTATTTACAACGATGGTCCAGCCATCTTCAAGGAGTGGGGGATAGATGGAAGTAGTGAATGGGCTACACACAAACAAAATAACTGTTTAGGGAACATGATAGGCCGCTCTGAACAGATGTGCCTAAAACTATGCAAATTGTGGATGGTCCTAATTTCTTGGGGTATAGCATTCCAGAGAATTGGCGCAGCATGGGAGAAGTCTTGTAGTCGGGAGTGGGAGGTACGGATTAGTGCAGAGGTTAGTCAAAAGTCATTTCCAGAGCGCAGAGGTCGGTTAGGCCGATAGATAGAAATGAGGGAGGAGATGTAAGGGGGTGCCGCACTGTGAAGAGATTTGTGGGTGAGAACAAGTACTTTGAATTGTATCCTGTAATTAATGGGCAGCCAGTGTAATGACTGGCGAAGAGCGGACGCGTTTGAGTAACGTTTAGCTAGATAGACGACCCTGGCTGCTGCATTAAGGATAGACTGGAGAGGGGAAAGTCATGTGAGGGGGAGGCCAATTAATAGAGCGTTGCAGTAGTCCAGGCGGGAGTGGATCAGGGCGACAGTGAGGGTTTTCGTTGTTTCTATAGTGAGGAAAGGGCGGATTCTAGAGATGTTCTTTAGGTGTAAGCGGCACGAGCGGGCAAGAGATTGTATATGGGAGGTGAAGGGGAGATTGGAGTCAAACAAAACACCCAGACAGCATGCCTGCTGCCGGGGTGTTATTATGGTGCCACCCACGGAGAGGGAAACATCAGGTTTAGGGAGGTTAGTAGATGGTGGGAGCAGAACAAGTTCAGTTTTGGAGAGGTTGAGTTTCAGATAGAGAGCGGACATGATGTCGGAGACTGCGGACAGACAGTCAGTGCTGTTCTATAGTACAGCAGGAGTAAGGCCAGGGGATGACGTGTATAGTTGTGTATCATCGGCATAAAGATGGTACTGAAAGCCAAATCTGCTGATGGTCTGTCCAATTGGGGTCGTGTAGAGGGAGAAGAGAAGGGGGCCAAGGACTGAACCCTGGGGTACCCCGACAGTGAGAGGAAGAGGAGATGAAGTGGAGCCAGAGAACAGAACACTGAAGGAGTGGTCAGAAAGATAGGAGGAGAACGAGGAGAGAGCAGTGTCCTTAATGCCAAGTGACTGAAGCCTAGAGAGTAAGAGAGGGTGGTCAACAGTGTCGAAAGCTGCAGAAAGATCGAGAAGAATGAGCAGAGAGTGGTCACTGTTACATTTTGCTGTCAGAAGGTCGTTGGTCACTTTGATGAGTGCAGTTTCTGTCGAGTGTAGGGGGTGGAAGCTGGACTGTGAAGGGTCTAGGAGGGAGTGAATGGGGAGGTAATGGGTAAGGCGGGAGTAGACAAGGCGCTCCAAGCGTTTAGAGATGATGGGGATATTGGAGACCGGTCAGTAGTTGTTTGTGCAGGATGGGTCGAGGGTGGGTTTCTTTAGTAATGGAGTAATGATAGAATGTTTGAAGGAGGACGGGAAAATGCCTGAGGAGAGTGAGAGATTACAGATTGTAGTTAGGTGAGAAGTGACGACTGGAGAGAGAGACTGGAGGAGATGAGAGCGAATGGGGTCAGTAGAGCATGTAGTTGGACGAGAAAAAGAGAGGAGCCTGGAGACTTCTTCTTCTGTGATGGGATCAAATGCGGAGAGTGAGCCAGGGGAGATGCAGGGAGGGATGGGAGTCACTGAACTTGGTGATTGGGAGCGGATTTCCTGATGGATATTGTCTATTTTCTCTATAAAGTGGGAGGCCAGGTCATCCGCACAAATGTCTGTGATAGGGGCTTGAGCTTTTCGCCTGAGGAGGGAGTGAAAGGTGTCAAAAAGTTTCTTGGGGTTGTTGGATAGTGAGGAGATCAGGGTGGTGAAGTAGGTCTGTTTGGCAATGTGATGGGCAGAGTTATAGATTTTTAACATAAATTTAAAGTGTATGAAGTCTTCTGGTGTGCGAGCTTTCCTCCATAAGCGTTCAGCACTCTTAGAGCATCGCTAGAGAAATAGGGCGTGATGTGAGCCAGGGCTGTTTAACTCTGTGTTTGGAGTTTCTGAGGGTGAGGGGAGCTACTTGGTCTAGGGTGCTTCTAAGAGTGTCATTGTAGTGATGTACCGCCAGATCAGGACAGGAAAAAGAGCAGATTGGGGACTGTGATGAGTGTAAAGAGTCTGAAAGTGTATGAGGGTTAATGGCTTGTAGATTTATGACTGAATGGTAGGTAGGAGGGTGCTGGGGTGAGTGAGGATTTGTGTGCATGAAGGAGAGAATGTTGTGCTCAGAGAGGGGAAGCGGTGAGTTATTTAGGTAGGAGATTGAACACAGCCGGACAAAGACCAGGTCAAGGGTGTTTCCATCCTTGTGTATCTCAGAGCTTGAGAGCTGTGAGAGACCGAGCGAAGTGGTTAGTGATAGAAGCTGGGATGCAGATGTAGAAGTGGGGCTGTTTATGGGGATGTTAAAGTCTCCCAGGATAAGGGTTGGGAGTTCTGAGGACATGAAGTGCGGCAGCCAGACAGAGAAATTTTCCAGGAAGTGGGTGGGTGAGCCTGGGGGCCGGTATATGACCGCTACTCTGAGGGAGAGGGGATGGAAGAGCCTGATGGTGTGGACTGTTATGAACTGGTGGTTTAGGAGCAACATGGGACAAGCTCTGAAGGAGGTGGTAACTGTACTGACCGCAGTTCCTAAGCTCAACACCACACTAGAAGCAGCCGTGGGATGTTCCTGTCACTCCCTAGGCACCTCGTCACAGCCTGAGAATTAACTACCCCTAAAGATAGAAACAGGAAAGCTATCTTGCCTCAGAGAAAATCCCCAAAGAATAGATAGCCCCCCACAAATAATGACTGTGAGTGGAGAGGGAAAAGACATACGTAGAATGAAACCAGGATGTAGCATAGGAGGCCAGTCTAGCTAGATAGATAGGACAGGACGGGATACTGTGCGGTCAGTATAAAAACTAGAAAAATCCACCACAGAGTTTACAAAAATCTCCACACCTGACTAAAGGTGTGGAGGGTAAATCTGCTTCCCAGAGCTTCCAGCTTAACTGAATTAATCCATACTGACAAGCTGGACAAAAACATAGAATGTACCGAACAATGAAGTCCACAACATGTGGACAGAAAAGAGCAAAGCAAGGACTCATGTTTGCTGAACTGGTCAGGATATCAGGGAAATCCAAGCAGAGATGTGAATCCAACCAGGAACCATTGACAAGTGGCACAAGCTGAAGAAAAGAGCCAGGCTAAATAGCCGAGCAGAATAGACAATTAGTGGAAGCAGCTACTGACTGCTAAATCCAAGGAGCAGCCATTCCACTTAAAATCACCAGAGGGAGCCCAAGAGCAGAACTCACAAAAGTGCCACTTACAACCACCGGAGGGAGCCCAAGAGCAGAATTCACAACAGTACCCCCCCTCCCTTGAGGAGGGGTCACCGAACCCTCACCAGAGCCCCCAGGCCGATCAGGATGAGCCAAGTGAAAAGCACGAACCAAATCGGCGGCATGGACATCGGAGGCAACAACCCAAGAATTATCCTCCTGGCCATAACCCTTCCACTTGACAAGATACTGAAGCCTCCGCCTCGAAAAACGAGAATCCAAAATTTTCTCAACCTCATATTCCAACTCTCCCTCAACCAACACCGGGGCAGGAGGATCAACTGAGGGAACAACGGGCACCACATATCTCCGTAACAAAGATCTATGGAAAACATTATGAATGGCAAAAGAGGCTGGAAGAGCCAAACGAAAAGACACTGGATTGATAATTTCAGAAATCTTATAAGGACCAATAAACCGAGGCTTAAACTTAGGGGAAGAAACCTTCATAGGAACATGACGAGAAGACAACCAAACCAAATCCCCCACACGAAGTCGGGGACCAACACACCGACGGCGGTTAGCAAAACGTTGCGCCTTTTCCTGAGACAACGTCAAATTGTCCACCACATGAGTCCAAATCTGCTGCAGCCTGTCAACCACAGAATCCACACCAGGACAATCAGAAGGCTCAACCTGCCCCGAAGAAAAACGAGGATGAAAACCAAAATTACAAAAGAAAGGTGAGACCAAAGTAGCCAAACTAGCCCTATTATTAAGGGCAAACTCGGCCAATGGCAAGAAAGCAACCCAATCATCCTGGTCAGCAGACACAAAGCATCTCAAATAGGTTTCCAAGGTCTGTTTAGTTTGCACAGTTTGGCCATTAGTCTGAGGATGATATGCCGAAGAAAAAGACAAATCAATGCCCATCCTAGCACAAAAGGCCCGCCAAAACCTAGAAACAAACTGAGAACCTCTGTCAGACACAATATTCTCCGGAATGCCATGCAAACGAACCACATGCTGAAAAAACAATGGAACCAAATCTGAGGAGGAAGGCAACTTGGGCAAAGGTACCAGATGGACCATTTTAGAGAACCGGTCATAAACCACCCAGATAACAGACATCTTCTGGGAAACAGAAAGATCCGAAATAAAATCCATGGAAATATGTGTCCAGGGCCTCTCAGGGACCGGCAAAGGCAAAAGCAACCCACTAGCGCGGGAACAGTAAGGCTTGGCCCGGGCTCAAGTCCCACAGAAGTGCACAAAAGTACGCACATCCCGCGACAAGGAAGGCCACCAAAAGGACCTAGCAACCAAATCTCTGGTACCAAGAATCCCAGGATGACCGGCCAACACTGAACAATGAACCTCAGAAATTACCTTACTCGTCCATCTATCAGGAACAAACAGCTTCCCCACTGGACAGCGGTCAGGTTTATCAGCCTGAAATTCCTGAAGCACCCGCTGCAAATCAGGGGAGATGGCAGAAAGAATCACCCCCTCCTTAAGAATGCCAACCGGCTCAAGGACTCCAGGAGAGTCAGGCAAAAAACTCCTAGAGAGGGCATCAGCCTTAACATTCTTAGATCCCCGAAGATACGAGACCACAAAATCAAAACGGGAGAAAAACAGGGACCATCGAGCCTGTCTAGGGTTCAGCCGCTTGGCCGACTCGAGGTAAATCAGATTCTTATGATCAGTCAAGACCACAACGCGGTGCTTAGCTCCCTCAAGCCAATGTCGCCACTCCTCAAATGCCCGCTTCATAGCCAACAACTCACGATTGCCGACGTCATAATTGCGCTCCGCAGGCGAAAACTTTCTGGAAAAAAAAGCACACGGTTTCATCAAAGAACCATCAGAATTCTTCTGAGACAAAACGGTCCCTGCCCCAATCTCAGAAGCGTCAACCTCAACCTGAAAAGGAAGAGAAACATCCGACTGACGCAACACAGGGGCAGAAGTAAATCGGCGTTTAAGCTCCTAAAAGGCCTCAACAGCCGCAGAGGACCAATTCGTCACATCAGCGCCTTTCTTCGTCAAATCAGTAAGGGGCTTAACCACACTGGAAAAGTTGGCAATGAAACGGCGATTGAAATTAGCAAAGCCCAAAAATTTCTGAAGGCTCTTCACAGATGTGGGTTGAATCCAGTCATGAATGGCTTGGACCTTAACAGGATCCATTTCCATAGACGAGGGAGAAAAAATAAAACCCAAAAAAGAGACCTTCTGAACTCCGAATAGGCACTTAGACCCCTTCACAAACAAAGCATTATCACGAAGGATCTGAAATACCATCCTGACCTGCTTCACATGAGACTCCCAATCATCGGAAAAAATCAAAATATCATCCAAATATACAACCATGAATTTATCAAGATAATTGCGGAAAATATCATGCATGAAGGATTGGAATACAGATGGAGCATTAGAGAGCCCGAATGGCATCACAAGGTATTCAAAATGGCCTTCGGGCGTATTAAATGCAGTTTTCCATTCGTCACCCTGTTTAATACGAACAAGATTATATGACCCTCGAAGTTCAATCTTAGTAAACCAACTAGCCCCCTTAATCCGAGCAAACAAATCAGAAAGCAAAGGCAAGGGGTATTGGAATTTGACCGTGATCTTATTTAGAAGACGATAATCTATACAGGGTCTCAAGGAGCCATCCTTCTTAGCAACAAAAAAGAAACCCGCTCCCAATGGTGACGAAGACGGCCGAATATGCCCCTTCTCCAAAGACTCCTTAACATAACTCCGCATGGCGGCATGCTCTGGCACAGACAGATTGAAAAGTCGGCCCTTAGGGAACTTGCAGCCAGGAATCAAGTCAATAGCACAATCACAGTCCCTGTGCGGTGGTAGGGAACAGGACTTGGGATCATCAAATACATCCTGGAAATCCGACAAAAACTCAGGGACCTCAGAAGAGGGGGAAGAGGAAATTGACATCAAAGGAGCGTCACTATGCACCCCTAGACAACCCCAACTAGTCACAGACATAGTTTTCCAATCCAGCACCGGATTATGTTCCTGTAACCATGGAAAACCCAGTACAACAACATCATGCAGGTTATGCAACACCAGAAAACGGCAATCTTCCTGATGTGCTGGAGCCATGTACATGGTCATCTGCGTCCAGTACTGAGGTTTATCCTTGGCCAATGGTGTAGCATCAATGCCCCTCAAAGGAATAGGGCTCTGCAAAGGCTGCAAGGAAAAGCCACAGCGCCTGGCGAATTCTAAGTCCATTAAGTTAAGGGCAGCGCCTGAATCCACAAATGCCATGACAGAAAAGGACGACAATGAGCAAATCAGGGTCACAGACAAGAGAAACTTAGGCTGTACAGTACTGATGGTAACAGACCTAGCGACCCTCTTAGTACGCTTAGGGCAACCAGAAATAACATGAGCAGAATCACCACAGTAAAAACACAGCCTATTCTGACGTCTGAATTCCGGCCGTTCTGTTCTAGTCAAAATCCTATCACATTGCATAGGCTCAGGACTCTGCTCAGAGGACACTGCCATATAGTGCACAGCTTTGCGCTCGCGCAGACGCCGATCAATCTGAATGGCTAGAGACATAGATTCGCTCAAACCCACAGGCGTAGGGAAGCCCACCAAAATGCCCAGTCCTGAGGGTCACCACGCAGCAAGGATATGATGATTTTAACTTGCTGGATGGGATCACCAGAAGAACGGGGTTTCAAAGCAAAAAACAATTTGCAGTTATTTTTAAAGTTCAAAAACTTGGATCTGTCCCCAAAAAACAAATCAGGAGTAGGAATTCTAGGCTCCAAAGCCGGAGTCTGGACAACATAATCTTGGATAATCTGTACTCTTGCAGCAAGTTGATCCACACGAGAAACCAAACCCTGAACATCCATGCCAGCGCCAAAATCCTGAACCACCCAGAAGTCAAGAGGAAAAAAAAAGACAAAACAGAGTGCAAAAAAAAAAAAAATGGCTCAGAATTTCTTTTTCCTTCTTTTGAGATGCATTTAATTCATTTTTGGCCACTTGTACTGTTATGAAGGAGAGAATGTTGTGCTCAGAGAGGGGAAGCGGTGAGTTATTTAGGTAGGAGATTGAACACAGCCGGACAAAGACCAGGTCAAGGGTGTTTCCATCCTTGTGTATCTCAGAGCTTGAGAGCTGTGAGAGACCGAGCGAAGTGGTTAGTGATAGAAGCTGGGATGCAGATGTAGAAGTGGGGCTGTTTATGGGGATGTTAAAGTCTCCCAGGATAAGGGTTGGGAGTTCTGAGGACATGAAGTGCGGCAGCCAGACAGAGAAATTTTCCAGGAAGTGGGTGGGTGAGCCTGGGGGCCGGTATATGACCGCTACTCTGAGGGAGAGGGGATGGAAGAGCCTGATGGTGTGGACTGTTATGAACTGGTGGTTTAGGAGCAACATGGGACAAGCTCTGAAGGAGGTGGTAACTGTACTGACCGCAGTTCCTAAGCTCAACACCACACTAGAAGCAGCCGTGGGATGTTCCTGTCACTCCCTAGGCACCTCGTCACAGCCTGAGAATTAACTACCCCTAAAGATAGAAACAGGAAAGCTATCTTGCCTCAGAGAAAATCCCCAAAGAATAGATAGCCCCCCACAAATAATGACTGTGAGTGGAGAGGGAAAAGACATACGTAGAATGAAACCAGGATGTAGCATAGGAGGCCAGTCTAGCTAGATAGATAGGACAGGACGGGATACTGTGCGGTCAGTATAAAAACTAGAAAAATCCACCACAGAGTTTACAAAAATCTCCACACCTGACTAAAGGTGTGGAGGGTAAATCTGCTTCCCAGAGCTTCCAGCTTAACTGAATTAATCCATACTGACAAGCTGGACAAAAACATAGAATGTACCGAACAATGAAGTCCACAACATATGGACAGAAAAGAGCAAAGCAAGGACTTATCTTTGCTGAACTGGTCAGGATATCAGGGAAATCCAAGCAGAGATGTGAATCCAACCAGGAACCATTGACAAGTGGCACAAGCTGAAGAAAAGAGCCAGGCTAAATAGCCGAGCAGAATAGACAATTAGTGGAAGCAGCTGCTGACTGCTAAATCCAAGGAGCAGCCATTCCACTTAAAACCACCGGAGGGAGCCCAAGAGCAGAACTCACAAAAGTGCCACTTACAACCACCGGAGGGAGCCCAAGAGTGGAATTCACAACAGTGGACCTCAAAAGAAGTGAATGAGAGTGATGGAGTTGGTGGGATGACCTGGAAGGTGCATTGTGGGGAGAGGAGTATGCGGACTCCACCACCAGGTCTGTTTGTGGGTCTCGGGGAATGGGAGAATTGTTAGGACTCATGAGCGTGGGGACCATTGACGCAGGTCATGAGCTTCCGTATTTTGGCCAAAATATCAACTAATAGCTCACAAAGATTTTTTCTTATGTGTTTTTTGCACTTTTTTTCAGGGTGCAGTTGGGCCCATTTTTGTCTTGTAAACTGTGGTGTCTGTTCACATGGGGTGCATTTGGTTAGCGCTGGGCAGGCCCGCCTGATCTATTAGAAGGGTGTCACTACTAGGTTTGCCTGAATGCTGTGCATCTCCATTGTGTGAACAGCGCTGCATACAAGTCTTTTATGTGCAGCAATGTGCCAAGCAGCCACCCTCTCCATTAGTTTGGCAGGTTGAGAGTGGCTGCCTCATCGGTTATGCTGCTCCTGTGTTTTTTCTATCTTAACCATACGGGTCCAGTGCATCCTGATAGTGCATTTGTTTGAGGCTTAGGCAGGTAAGCACCTCTGCCTTATTTTGCTGTTTTTTCTATTTTTTGGAGGATCTTTGAATCCTCTTTTTGTGCTCTTGCTGTTTAGAGTTAGGACTCATAAGCGTGGGACCCTTGATGCGGGTCATGAGCTTCCGTATATTGGCCAAAATATCAATTAATACCTCACATAAAGATTTTTTTCTTATGTGTTTTTTGCACTTTTTTTTAGGCAGGTAAGCATCTCTGCCTTATTTTGCTGTTTTTTAGAATTGTAGGCCACCATGGCAAATGGCAGCAAGGGAGACCATGTCAGAATCCTGGATCCAGGTTTCAGTGAGGGCCAATAGATTTAGAGAGTTGTTCAGAAAGTAGTTGTGCAGGAAAGGAAGCTTGTTACATACAGACCGTGGATTCCAAAGGGCACAATTAAAAGAAGGAGATGAGGGAGTGCAAGTAATATTAATAAGGTTAGAATGGTTTTGATGTGAGGTAGGGGTTGAGGTTGGTGGATGGTGGACCTGGTTTGGGGGAGATATCCCCTGAAATCAGTAGGAAGATAAAAAGCAAGTAGTTTTTGGAATTGTATGAAGCTTTTTTGTGCAGTGTGTTTTGGCAAGATGGAATGAGGTTTTTCAGGAAGGTGAGAAGTGCACGGGAGCTGTACATGGGAGAGGGAAGAAAAGAGGGGCTGATGTATATGAGTCGTGATGGAGGGGGTATTGGGCGATGACTGTGGATTGCAAGGGAACATAGGAGGATAGGAATATAGCACATAGATAGAAGGGAGAGCAGAGTGTGGGTTACCTGACTCCTGCCCTGACTAACTGCCATGGAATAACTGCTATAACTTGATGCTTAGCTAATGCGATGCTATGCTGAATGTGTGCGACCCCACACATGCGTGCACCCCTAAGAAGGAATCTAAATTTAAAGGCCCCCAGTGCAGGGAGAAGACAGCAGGATTATGGGAGCTGGTTAGTTATAAATTAGGGACAGCTGCTTAACACATCCTGGTGTGGATAGATGATCAAAGATGCAGTCCTGATAACTAGGGTTGAGCGAAACGGGTCGAACATTTTCAAAAGTCGCCGACTTTTGGCTAAGTCGGGGTTTCATGAAACCCGATCCGACCCCTGTGCGGGGTCGGCCATGCGGTACGCGACTTTCGCGCCAAAGTCGCGTTTCAATGACGCGAAAAGCGCCATTTCTCAGCCAATGAAGGTAAACGCAGAGTGTGGGCAGCGTGATGACATAGGTCCTGGTCCCCACCATCTTAGAGAAGGGCATTGCAGTGATTGGCTTGCTGTCTGCGACGTCACAGGGGCTATAAAGAGGCGTTCCCGCCGACCGCCATCTTACTGCTGCTGATCTGAGCTTAGGGAGAGGTTGCTGCCGCTTTGTCAGAAGCAGGGATAGCGTTAGGCAGGGTCCATTAACCACAAAACCGCTTGTGCTGCAGCGATTTGCACTGTCCAACACCACCCTCGGTGTGCAGGGACAGTGGAAGTTTTTTTTTTTTTTTTTTTCCCCTCAGCGCTGTAGCTCATTGGGCTGCCCTAGAAGGCTCCCTGATAGCTGCATTGCTGTGTGTACGCCGCTGTGCAAACCAACTGCTTTTTTCAAAGCACAAATCCTCTTGTTCCTTCCTTTCTGCACAGCTATCTTTTTTGTTTGTCCACACTTTTTATTTCATTTGTGCATCAGTCCACTCCTTATTGCTGCCTGCCATACCTGGCTGAGATTACTGCAGGCAGGGAGATAGTAGCTGCCTGCCATACCTGGCTGAGATTACTGCAGGCAGGGAGATAGTAATTGTAGGACATTCCCTGTTTTTTTTTTTTTTTTTTTTTTGGTGGGAGATTAAGATTGGCAATTTGGCATTTCTGCTAGAGTGCCATCCCTGTGTGTGCCATCTCTCTCACATAGTGGGCCATAGAAAGCCTTTTCATTTTTCTGTATTTTTTTTTGTGGGGTGTATAAATTCTCCCTGATAAAAATACAGTGGGAGATTAATATTGGCCTTTGGGCTTGTGTGCCAGTCCTGAGTGTGCCATCTCTCTCACAAATAGTGGGCCATAGAAAGCCTATTTTATTTTTTTTGGGGTTTTATAAATTCTCCCTGAAAAAAAGGGAGATTAATATTGGCCTCTGGGCTTGTGTGCCAGTCCTGAGCGTGCCATCTGTGCCAGCCCTAGGCGTGCCATCTCTCTCACAAATAGTGGGCCATAGAAAGCCTATTTATTTTTTTTTTTGGTTTTATAAATTCTCCCTGAAAAAAAGGGAGATTAATATTGGCCTCTGGGCTTGTGTGCCAGTCCTGAGCGTGCCATCTGTGCCAGCCCTGAGCGTGCCATCTCTCTCACAAATAGTGGGCCATAGAAAGCCTATTTAATTTTTTTTTTTGTTTTATAAATTTTCCCTGAAAAAAGGGAGATTAATATTGGCCTCTGGGCTTGTGTGCCAGTTGTGAGCGTGCCATCTGTGCCAGTCCTGAGCGTGCCATCTCTCTCACAAATAGTGGGCCATAGAAAGCCTATTTAAATATTTTTTTGGTTTTATAAATTCTCCCAGAAAAAAAGGGAGATTAATATTGGCCTCTGGGCTTCTGTGCCAGTCCTGAGCGTGCCATCTGTGCCAGTCCTGAGCGTCCCATCTCTCTCACAAATAGTGGGCCATAGAAAGCCTATTTTATTTTTTTTTTGGGTTTTAGAAATTCTCCCTGAAAAAAGGGAGATTAATATTGGCCTCTGGGCTTGTGTGCCAGTTGTGAGCGTGCCATCTGTGCCAGTCCTGAGCGTGCCATCTCTCTCACAAATAGTGGGCCATAGAAAGCCTATTTAAATATTTTTTTGGTTTTATAAATTCTCCCAGAAAAAAAGGGAGATTAATATTGGCCTCTGGGCTTCTGTGCCAGTCCTGAGCGTGCCATCTGTGCCAGTCCTGAGCGTCCCATCTCTCTCACAAATAGTGGGCCATAGAAAGCCTATTTTATTTTTTTTGGGGGTTTTATAAATTCTCCCTGAAAAAAAGGGAGATTAATATTGGCCTCTGGGCTTGTGTGCCAGTCCTGAGCGTGCCATCTGTGCCAGCCCTGAGCGTGCCATCTCTCTCACAAATAGTGGGCCATAGAAAGCCTATTTAATTTTTTTTTTTGTTTTATCAATTTTCCCTGAAAAAAGGGAGATTAATATTGGCCTCTGGGCTTGTGTGCCAGTTGTGAGCGTGCCATCTGTGCCAGTCCTGAGCGTGCCATCTCTCTCACAAATAGTGGGCCATAGAAAGCCTATTTAAATATTTTTTTGGTTTTATAAATTCTCCCAGAAAAAAAGGGAGATTAATATTGGCCTCTGGGCTTCTGTGCCAGTCCTGAGCGTGCCATCTGTGCCAGTCCTGAGCGTCCCATCTCTCTCACAAATAGTGGGCCATAGAAAGCCTATTTTATTTTTTTTTTGGGTTTTAGAAATTCTCCCTGAAAAAAGGGAGATTAATATTGGCCTCTGGGCTTGTGTGCCAGTTGTGAGCGTGCCATCTGTGCCAGTCCTGAGCGTGCCATCTCTCTCACAAATAGTGGGCCATAGAAAGCCTATTTAAATATTTTTTTGGTTTTATAAATTCTCCCAGAAAAAAAGGGAGATTAATATTGGCCTCTGGGCTTCTGTGCCAGTCCTGAGCGTGCCATCTGTGCCAGTCCTGAGCGTCCCATCTCTCTCACAAATAGTGGGCCATAGAAAGCCTATTTTATTTTTTTTGGGGGTTTTATAAATTCTCCCTGAAAAAAAGGGAGATTAATATTGGCCTCTGGGCTTGTGTGCCAGTCCTGAGCGTGCCATCTGTGCCAGCCCTGAGCGTGCCATCTCTCTCACAAATAGTGGGCCATAGAAAGCCTATTTAATTTTTTTTTTTGTTTTATCAATTTTCCCTGAAAAAAGGGAGATTAATATTGGCCTCTGGGCTTGTGTGCCAGTTGTGAGCGTGCCATCTGTGCCAGTCCTGAGCGTGCCATCTCTCTCACAAATAGTGGGCCATAGAAAGCCTATTTAAATATTTTTTTGGTTTTATAAATTCTCCCAGAAAAAAAGGGAGATTAATATTGGCCTCTGGGCTTCTGTGCCAGTCCTGAGCGTGCCATCTGTGCCAGTCCTGAGCGTCCCATCTCTCTCACAAATAGTGGGCCATAGAAAGCCTATTTTATTTTTTTTTTGGGTTTTAGAAATTCTCCCTGAAAAAAGGGAGATTAATATTGGCCTCTGGGCTTGTGTGCCAGTTGTGAGCGTGCCATCTGTGCCAGTCCTGAGCGTGCCATCTCTCTCACAAATAGTGGGCCATAGAAAGCCTATTTAAATATTTTTTTGGTTTTATAAATTCTCCCAGAAAAAAAGGGAGATTAATATTGGCCTCTGGGCTTCTGTGCCAGTCCTGAGCGTGCCATCTGTGCCAGTCCTGAGCGTCCCATCTCTCTCACAAATAGTGGGCCATAGAAAGCCTATTTTATTTTTTTTGGGGGTTTTATAAATTCTCCCTGAAAAAAAGGGAGATTAATATTGGCCTCTGGGCTTGTGTGCCAGTCCTGAGCGTGCCATCTGTGCCAGCCCTGAGCGTGCCATCTCTCTCACAAATAGTGGGCCATAGAAAGCCTATTTAATTTTTTTTTTTGTTTTATCAATTTTCCCTGAAAAAAGGGAGATTAATATTGGCCTCTGGGCTTGTGTGCCAGTTGTGAGCGTGCCATCTGTGCCAGTCCTGAGCGTGCCATCTCTCTCACAAATAGTGGGCCATAGAAAGCCTATTTAAATATTTTTTTGGTTTTATAAATTCTCCCAGAAAAAAAGGGAGATTAATATTGGCCTCTGGGCTTCTGTGCCAGTCCTGAGCGTGCCATCTGTGCCAGTCCTGAGCGTCCCATCTCTCTCACAAATAGTGGGCCATAGAAAGCCTATTTTATTTTTTTTTTGGGTTTTAGAAATTCTCCCTGAAAAAAGGGAGATTAATATTGGCCTCTGGGCTTGTGTGCCAGTTGTGAGCGTGCCATCTGTGCCAGTCCTGAGCGTGCCATCTCTCTCACAAATAGTGGGCCATAGAAAGCCTATTTAAATATTTTTTTGGTTTTATAAATTCTCCCAGAAAAAAAGGGAGATTAATATTGGCCTCTGGGCTTCTGTGCCAGTCCTGAGCGTGCCATCTGTGCCAGTCCTGAGCGTCCCATCTCTCTCACAAATAGTGGGCCATAGAAAGCCTATTTTATTTTTTTGGGGGGTTTTATAAATTCTCCCTGAAAAAAAGGGAGATTAATATTGGCCTCTGGGCTTGTGTGCCAGTCCTGAGCGTGCCATCTGTGCCAGCCCTGAGCGTGCCATCTCTCTCACAAATAGTGGGCCATAGAAAGCCTATTTAATTTTTTTTTTTGTTTTATCAATTTTCCCTGAAAAAAGGGAGATTAATATTGGCCTCTGGGCTTGTGTGCCAGTTGTGAGCGTGCCATCTGTGCCAGTCCTGAGCGTGCCATCTCTCTCACAAATAGTGGGCCATAGAAAGCCTATTTAAATATTTTTTTGGTTTTATAAATTCTCCCAGAAAAAAAGGGAGATTAATATTGGCCTCTGGGCTTCTGTGCCAGTCCTGAGCGTGCCATCTGTGCCAGTCCTGAGCGTCCCATCTCTCTCACAAATAGTGGGCCATAGAAAGCCTATTTTATTTTTTTTTTGGGTTTTAGAAATTCTCCCTGAAAAAAGGGAGATTAATATTGGCCTCTGGGCTTGTGTGCCAGTTGTGAGCGTGCCATCTGTGCCAGTCCTGAGCGTGCCATCTCTCTCACAAATAGTGGGCCATAGAAAGCCTATTTAAATATTTTTTTGGTTTTATAAATTCTCCCAGAAAAAAAGGGAGATTAATATTGGCCTCTGGGCTTCTGTGCCAGTCCTGAGCGTGCCATCTGTGCCAGTCCTGAGCGTCCCATCTCTCTCACAAATAGTGGGCCATAGAAAGCCTATTTTATTTTTTTGGGGGGTTTTATAAATTCTCCCTGAAAAAAAGGGAGATTAATATTGGCCTCTGGGCTTGTGTGCCAGTCCTGAGCGTGCCATCTGTGCCAGCCCTGAGCGTGCCATCTCTCTCACAAATAGTGGGCCATAGAAAGCCTATTTAATTTTTTTTTTTGTTTTATAAATTTTCCCTGAAAAAAGGGAGATTAATATTGGCCTCTGGGCTTGTGTGCCAGTTGTGAGCGTGCCATCTGTGCCAGTCCTGAGCGTGCCATCTCTCTCACAAATAGTGGGCCATAGAAAGCCTATTTAAATATTTTTTTGGTTTTATAAATTCTCCCAGAAAAAAAGGGAGATTAATATTGGCCTCTGGGCTTGTGTGCCAGTCCTGAGCGTGCCATCTGTGCCAGTCCTGAGCGTCCCATCTCTCTCACAAATAGTGGGCCATAGAAAGCCTATTTTATTTTTTTTTTGGGTTTTAGAAATTCTCCCTGGAAAAAAAAAGGGAGATTAATATTGCCCTTTGGGCTTGTGTGCCAGTACTAAGCGTTCCATCTCTCTCTCTCTCTCTCAGTCAGTGGGCCATAGAACGCCTATTTTTGGTTTTATTTGTTTTCTAAATTCTCCCTGAAAAAATCATTTTATTTTATTTGGTTTCTAAATTCTTCCTGATAAAATCATATTTTTTTTATTATTTTTATTTCTAAAGTCTCCCTGAAAAAAAAAAAAAAAAAACAACCAAAAAAACAGTGGGAGATTAATATTGGCCTTTCTGCTTGTGTGCCAGTCTTGACTCCTGGGTGTGCCATCTCTCTCTCTCTCTCTCTCTCTCTCTCTCTCTCCAATTGTGGTCCATAGAAAGCCTATATTTTTTTTCCTTGATTTGGGTTCTAAAATCTACCAGAGAAAATAACTACATCAATCATTGGTAGAAAAATATTGGCCTCTGGGTTTGTGTGCCACTCCTGACTCCTGTGTGCGTCATCTCTCAGTCAGTGGGCCATAGAACGCCTATTTTTGTTTTTATTTGTTTTATAAATTCTCCCTGAAAAAATCATTTTATTTTATTTGGTTTCTAAATTCTTCCTGATAAAATCATATTTTTTTTATTATTTTTTTTTCTAAAGTCTCCCTGAAAAAAAAAAAAAAAAAAAAAAAAAAAAAAAAACAGTGGGAGATTAATATTGGCCTTTCTGCTTGTGTGCCAGTCTTGACTCCTGGGTGTGCCATCTCTCTCTCTCTCTCTCTCCAATTGTGGTCCATAGAAAGCCTACATTTTTTTTCCTTGATTTGGGTTCCAAAATCTACCAGAGAAAATAACTCCATCAATCATTGGTAGAAAAATATTGGCCTCTGGGTTTGTGTGCCACTCCTGACTCCTGTGTGCGTCATCTCTCAGTCAGTGGGCCATAGAACGCCTATTTTTGTTTTTATTTGTTTTATAAATTCTCCCTGAAAAAATCATTTTATTTTATTTGGTTTCTAAATTCTTCCTGATAAAATCATATTTTTTTTATTATTTTTTTTTCTAAAGTCTCCCTGAAAAAAAAAAAAAAACAAAAAAAAACAGTGGGAGATTAATATTGGCCTTTCTGCTTGTGTGCCAGTCTTGACTCCTGGGTGTGCCATCTCTCTCTCTCTCTCTCTCCAATTGTGGTCCATAGAAAGCCTACATTTTTTTTCCTTGATTTGGGTTCCAAAATCTACCAGAGAAAATAACTCCATCAATCATTGGTAGAAAAATATTGGCCTCTGGGCTTGTGTGCCACTCCTGATTCCTGTGTGCGTCATCTCTCACTCAGTGGCCCATAGAAAGCATATAGTTTGTTACATTTGTTTTCTAAATTCTCCCTGCAAAAATCTATTTTTTTTTTTTGGGGGGGTTTCTAAAGTGTTCCTGAAAAAAATAAAAATAAAAAAAAAATAATAGTGTGACATTAATATTAACATTTGTGCTTCAGTGACAGTCCTGCGTGTGGGGCATCTCTCTAATTTGCAGCCACCAAAAAAAGAGTGTGTAACATTGGGCCTGATTTTCGCTGTGGTCTCACCAACCTGTAAAGGGGTAGCTAAATCATACTGAAGTTATAGCTCACCGTGTAAGTTGTGTGACTGCAACAAATAACGTTAGTTTGGTTACGTTTTTAAAACAATGAGGAAGTCTAGTGGAAGAGGTCGTGGCCGGGGGCGTTCATTGTCAGCTGGTAATGAGGGTAGTGGTAGTGGTGGAGCATCAGGTGGTCGTGGGGGAAAAAATATTGCACCTAAGTCTGGAGCTGTGGAGCCAGGTTCGTCGTCCGGCTACACAAGGCCTCGAACGCTCCCTTTTCTGGGATTAGGAAAACCGCTTTTAAAGCCGGAGCAGCAAGAGCAAGTTTTGGCTTATCTTGCTGACTCAGCCTCTAGCTCTTTTGCCTCATCTCGTGAAACTGGTAAAAGTAAAAGCAGCGCGTCGTTAGTGGATGTTCACGGTCAGGGACAAGTCACTTCCTTGTCCTCTTCAGCAAAAACAACAACAGAGAAGAATGCAGCAGGCGACACAACGGGTTACTCCATGGAGCTCTTTACACATACCGTCCCTGGCTTAGAAAGTGAAGCAGTTAACAGTCCATGCCCATTACAAATTGAATCTGACATGGAGTGCACTGACGCACAGCCACAGCCAGACTACTATGCTGGTCCTTTGACTCAGACCACAACATTGCCCTCGCAGGGTGCTGATCAAGAATCAGACCCTGATGAGACTATGTTGCCCCATCACGAACGCTATACCACCGAACGACACGGTGACACAGACGAAGTTGCGCAGGAGGTACAAGAAGAGTTATTAGATGACCCAGTTCTTGACCCCGATTGGCAGCCATTGGGGGAACAGGGTGCAGGCGGCAGCAGTTCTGAAGCAGAGGAGGAGGAGGGGCCGCAGCAGGCATCAACATCGCCACAGGTTCCATCTGCCGGGCCCGTATCTTGCCCAAAACGCGTGGCAAAGCCAAAACCTGGTGGAGGACAGCGTGGCCATCCGGTTAAAGCTCAGTCTGCAATGCCTGAAAAGGTATCCGATGCTAGAAAGAGTGCAGTCTGGCATTTTTTTAAACAACATCCAATTGATCAGCGCAAAGTCATCTGTCAAAAATGTTCTACTTCCTTAAGCAGAGGTCAGAATCTGAAAAGTCTCAATACTAGTTGCATGCATAGACATTTAACCACCATGCATTTGAAAGCTTGGACTAACTACCAAACGTCCCTTAAGGTTGTTGCACCCTCGGCCAATGAAGCTAGTCATCAACGCAACATCCCTTCCGGCAGTGTAGGACCACCATTTAGCGCACCACCTGCTGTATCTGTGCAGGTATCTTTGCCAGGCCAAAGCAGTCAGGGTCAGGGAATCACCAGTTTCGTAGTAGGAAACACTGCATCTAGGGCACCGGCGGCAACAATACCATCTCCCACCGTCTCTCAGTCTGCCATGTCCACCGGCACCCCCGCTAGTTCCACGATCTCCAGCTCTCCAGTCCAGCTCACCCTACATGAGACTATGGTTAGAAAAAGGAAATACTTAGCCTCGCATCCGCGTACACAGGGTTTGAACGCCCACATAGCTAGACTAATCTCGTTAGAGATGATGCCCTACCGGTTAGTTGAAAGCGAAGCTTTCAAAGACCTGATGGACTACGCTGTACCACGCTACGAGCTACCCAGTCGACACTTTTTTTCCAGAAAAGCCATCCCAGCCCTCCACCAGCATGTTAAAGAGCGCATCGTCCATGCACTCAGGCAATCTGTGAGCACAAAGGTGCACCTGACAACAGATGCATGGACCAGTAGGCATGGCCAGGGACGTTACGTGTCCATCACGGCACACTGGGTAAATGTGGTGGATTCAGGGTCCACAGGGGACAGCAAGTTTGGGACAGTTCTGCCTAGCCCACGGTCTAGTAAACAGTTGTCTGTAGCCGTTCGCACCCCCTCCTCCTCCTCCTCCTCGTCCTCCTGCAGAAGCAAGAGCTCGTCCACAGACCGCAGTCGCACAAACACTCCATCCGCACCTGCCACTGTTGCACACCAGGTCTCCCATTATGGGGCAGCTACTGGCATACGTCAGCAGGCTGTATTGGCTATGAAGTGTTTGGGCGACAATAGACACACCGCGGAAGTTCTGTCCGAGTTCTTGCAGCAAGAAACGCAGTCGTGGCTGGGCACTGTAGATCTTGAGGCAGGCAAGGTAGTGAGTGATAACGGAAGGAATTTCATGGCTGCCATCTCCCTTTCCCAACTGAAACACATTCCTTGCCTGGCTCACACCTTAAACCTGGTGGTGCAGTGCTTCCTGAAAAGTTATCCGGGGTTATCCGACCTGCTCCTCAAAGTGCGTGGACTTTGCGCACATATCCGCCGTTCGCCTGTACACTCCAGCCGTATGCAGACCTATCAGCGTTCTTTGAACCTTCCCCAGCATCGCCTAATCATAGACGTTGCAACAAGGTGGAACTCAACACTGCACATGCTTCAGAGACTGTGCGAACAGAGGCGGGCTGTTATGTTTTTGTGGGAGGATACACATACACGGGCAGGCAGTAGGATGGCAGACATGGAGTTGTCAGGTGTGCAGTGGTCGAAGATTCAAGACATGTGTCAAGTCCTTCAGTGTTTTGAGGAATGCACACGGCTGGTTAGTGCAGACAACGCCATAATAAGCATGAGCATCCCCCTAATGCGTCTGCTGATGCAAAGTTTGACGCACATAAAGGATCAGGCGTCTGCACCAGAGGAAGAGGAAAGCCTTGATGACAGTCAGCGATTGTCTGGTCAGGGCAGTGTACATGACGAGGTACCGGGCGAAGAGGAGGTGGAGGATGAGGAGGATGATGGGGATGAGTATATTTTTAATGAGGAAGCTTTCCCGGGGGCACGGGAAATTGGTGGCGTGGCAAGGCCGGGTTCTGGTTTTTTGAGGGACACAAGTGACGTAGATTTGCCTGCAACTGCCCCTCAACCAAGCACAACCGCAGATTTGACAACGGGAACTTTGGCCCACATGGCGGATTATGCCTTGCGTATCCTCAAAAGGGACACACGCATTACAAAAATGATGAACGATGACGATTACTGGTTGGCCTGCCTCCTTGATCCTCGCTATAAAGGCAAATTGCAAAATATTATGCCACATGAGAACTTGGAACTAATATTAGCAACAAAACAATCAACTCTTGTTGACCGTTTGCTTCTGGCATTCCCTGCACACAGCGCCCGTGATCGTTCTCACACGAGCTCCAGGGGCCAGCAGACCAGAGGTGTTAGAGGGGCAGAAATCAGAAGTGGCGTTGGACAGAGGGGTTTTCTGACCAGGTTGTGGAGTGATTTTTCTATGACCGCAGACAGGACAGGTACTGCAGCATCAATTCAAAGTGACAGGAGACAACATTTGTCCAGTATGGTTACAAACTATTTTTCATCCCTTATCGACGTTCTCCCTCAACCGTCATTCCCATTTGATTACTGGGCATCCAAATTAGACACCTGGCCAGAATTGGCAGAATATGCATTGCAGGAGCTTGCTTGCCCGGCAGCTAGTGTCCTATCAGAAAGAGTATTCAGTGCTGCAGGTTCAATACTAACAGAAAAAAGGACTCGTCTGGCTACCCAAAATGTAGATGATCTAACCTTCATTAAAATGAACCACAACTGGATTTCAAAATCTTTTGCCCCACCCTGCCCGGCTGACACCTAGCTTTCCTATGAAAAGGTCTTGCCTGTGGACTATTCTGAATGACTTTTCCAATCTCGTAATTTTCTTCACCTGATTGTCCAGCATACGACATGTTTCCACCTCACGAAATGGCCAAACTCCCCACACGGGGCCGTGCTATCGCCACTTTGCGCTTGGACCCTTGAGAGTGCTGTTTGTCTGAAGAGGTGGGTGTGGCCGCTTTTGGTCGACGGCACTGCCACTGGGTCCCTCATAGTACAATAAAGTGTCTCTGGCGGTGGTGGTGCGCACCCAACGTCAGACACACCGTTGTAATATGAGGGGCCCTGTGCCTGTACCGCCGGCCACAAGACAGTTCCCCCCCCCCAGCTCAAACAGTGCTCTACCACTAGCAAAATTATCTCTCACAGCTTCACCAATGTGTAGTCTAGCCGCTGACATCCTTCAATGCCTGGCACTGACAATACCATTGTTTTGACATTTTTGTTATGTTAGGCCTTCGAAGCCTGTCTGCGGTCCCTTCTTTCTACAACTACTACACTGACCAGGCCACTGCTGGCCGTGTTACCCTGGAACCAATTTAAAAGTGCCTACAGTCAGCCCAATTTTGTTATGTTAGGCCTTCGAAGACTGTCTGCCGTCACTCCTTCCACTAGACTTCCACTGACCATACACTGCTGCCCATGTACCCCTGGAACCAATTTAAAGTGCCTACAGCCAGCCCAATTTTGTTATGTTAGGCCTTCGAAGCCTGTCTGCGGTCACTCCTTCCACTAGACTTCCACTGACCAGACCACTGCTGCCCGTGTACCCCTGGAACCAATTTAAAAGTGCCTACAGCCAGCCCAAGTTTGTTATGTTAGGCCTTGGAAGCCTGTCTGCGGTCACTCCTTCCACTAGACTTCCACTGACCAGACCACTGCTGCCCGTGTACCCCTGGAACCAATTTAAAAGTGCCTACAGCCAGCCCAAGTTTGTTATGTTAGGCCTTGGAAGCCTGTCTGCGGTCACTCCTTCCACTAGACTTCCACTGACCAGACCACTGCTGCCCGTGTACCCCTGGAACCAATTTAAAAGTGCCTACAGCCAGCCCAAGTTTGTTATGTTAGGCCTTCTAAGCCTGTCTGCGGTCCATTCTTTCAACTACTACTACACTGACCAGGTCACTGCTGCCCGTGTACCCCTGGAACCAATTTAAAATTGCCTACAGCCAGCCCAATTTTTTTATTTTAGGCCTTCGATGCCTGTCTGCGGTCCATTCTTTCAACTACTACTACACTGACCAGGTCACTGCTGTCCGTGTACCCCTGGAACCAATTTAAAATTGCCTACAGCCATGTGTTATTATTTTAGGCCTTCGATGCCTGTCTGCGGTCACTCCTTCCACTAGGCCTCCACTGACCACACCACTGCTGTCCGTGTACCCCTGGAACCAATTTAAAATTGCCTACAGCCAGCCCAATTATTTTATTTTAGGCCTTCGATGCCTGTCTGCGGTCCATTCTTTCAACTACTACTACACTGACCAGGTCACTGCTGCCCGTGTACCCCTGGAACCAATTTAAAATTGCCTACAGCCATGTGTTATTATTTTAGGCATTCGATGCCTGTCTGCGGTCCATTTTTTCAACTACTACTACACTGACCAGGTCACTGCTGCCCGTGTACCCCGGGAACCAATTTAAAATTGCCTACAGCCATGTGTTATTATTTTAGGCATTCGATGCCTGTCTGCGGTCCATTTTTTCAACTACTACTACACTGACCAGGTCACTGCTGCCCGTGTACCCCTGGAACCAATTTAAAATTGCCTACAGCCATGTGTTATTATTTTAGGCCTTCGATGCCTGTCTGCGGTCACTCCTTCCACTAGGCCTCCACTGACCACACCACTGCTGTCCGTGTACCCCTGGAACCAATTTAAAATTGCCTACAGCCATGTGTTATTATTTTAGGCATTCGATGCCTGTCTGCGGTCCATTTTTTCAACTACTACTACACTGACCAGGTCACTGCTGCCCGTGTACCCCTGGAACCAATTTAAAATTGCCTACAGCCATGTGTTATTATTTTAGGCCTTCGATGCCTGTCTGCGGTCACTCCTTCCACTAGGCCTCCACTGACCACACCACTGCTGTCCGTGTACCCCTGGAACCAATTTAAAATTGCCTACAGCCATGTGTTATTATTTTAGGCATTCGATGCCTGTCTGCGGTCCATTTTTTCAACTACTACTACACTGACCAGGTCACTGCTGCCCGTGTACCCCTGGAACCAATTTAAAATTGCCTACAGCCATGTGTTATTATTTTAGGCCTTCGATGCCTGTCTGCGGTCACTCCTTCCACTAGGCCTCCACTGACCACACCACTGCTGTCCGTGTACCCCTGGAACCAATTTAAAATTGCCTACAGCCAGCCCAATTTTTTTATTTTAGGCCTTCGATGCCTGTCTGCGGTCCATTCTTTCAACTACTACTACACTGACCAGGTCACTGCTGCCCGTGTACCCCTGGAACCAATTTAAAATTGCCTACAGCCATGTGTTATTATTTTAGGCCTTCGATGCCTGTCTGCGGTCACTCCTTCCACTAGGCCTCCACTGACCACACCACTGCTGTCCGTGTACCCCTGGAACCAATTTAAAATTGCCTACAGCCATGTGTTATTATTTTAGGCCTTCGATGCCTGTCTGCGGTCACTCCTTCCACTAGGCCTCCACTGACCACACCACTGCTGTCCGTGTACCCCTGGAACCAATTTAAAATTGCCTACAGCCATGTGTTATTATTTTAGGCCTTCGATGCCTGTCTGCGGTCACTCCTTCCACTAGGCCTCCACTGACCACACCACTGCTGTCCGTGTACCCCTGGAACCAATTTAAAATTGCCTACAGCCATGTGTTATTATTTTAGGCCTTCGATGCCTGTCTGCGGTCCATTCTTTCAACTACTACTACACTGACCAGGGCACTGCTGGCCGTGTACCCCTGGAACCAACATCAGAAAATATAAAAATAAGTATTTTGCTTATAAAAAAGAAAATACTGGTGAGATATCAAATGCAGACATTTTAACATTAAAAACAAACACACAACTAAAATCTGGTACAGTACTAAAAATGGCCACCAGCTACAATTACTTTCTCCTGCAAGTAGTTAACTGAAAGTTTTTTTAAATTGAAAACACACATATGGCATCCACCGAGTGTTGTCCTGTCGCGTCTTCTTTATATTATTGCCGAGAAGATGCAAAATAATGAAAATAATAAAATCATTAATTACCAAAATAATAGATAGTGGATGCTTTCCTGAAACGGAAAGTACTTGCAAGCAGCATAATACAAAGAATAGCAGGTTTACCCAGAATCCTTTGCAGTAGGCGGAGCTATGCAAATCATCTCTTTCCACCCCTGTCTAATCCACAGCGCTTGGAACCGCCAAGCGTGCAATGCTGCGGATTAGTTTCTAAATTTACACAGCCTAGTGGAAGGAGTGTCCACAGGTAGGAATTGGTTGGCTGTGTAAATTTAGAAACTAATCCGCAGCATTGCACGCTTGGCGGTTCCAAGCGCTGTGGATTAGACAGGGGTGGAAAGAGATGATTTGCATAGCTCCGCCTACTGCAAAGGATTCTGGGTAAACCTGCTATTCTTTGTATTATGCTGCTTGCAAGTACTTTCCGTTTCAGGAAAGCATCCACTATGTATTTCCTTTAAGTAGAGGGCTTTTCGGTCTCTTTCGTCCCGCTACATTTAGCCCAACTTGGGTCTCTCCCTAAGGTGGCTAGCATGTATGTATCGCTTGCTCACCGAGCCCCACTCCATACAGCCAACCAATTCCAGCCCTGTGCTGATGAGGGCCTAAAGCCCGAATCACGTGTCCACAGGTAGGAATTGGTTGGCTGTGTAAATTTAGAAACTAATCCGCAGCATTGCACGCTTGGCGGTTCCAAGCGCTGTGGATTAGACAGGGGTGGAAAGAGATGATTTGCATAGCTCCGCCTACTGCAAAGGATTCTGGGTAAACCTGCTATTCTTTGTATTATGCTGCTTGCAAGTACTTTCCGTTTCAGGAAAGCATCCACTATGTATTTCCTTTAAGTAGAGGGCTTTTCGGTCTCTTTCGTCCCGCTACATTTAGCCCAACTTGGGTCTCTCCCTAAGGTGGCTAGCATGTATGTATCGCAAAATAATAGAGAAAGTCAACACCACATTGCAAATAAACATTCATTCCAAATAAAGAAGCAGGGCGCGTCCGAGGGTGAGTATATACCTAATAAGAATATAATCACCCTCGGACGCGCAATGCTTATTTCCAACAGCCTTCCTTCCTAAGAATCAGCCCTTCCGTCGTGTAGAGAGACGTTGTGTTACACTCCAAGGTGTTCCCCAGGTTGCCTTTCCTGAGCTTCGATCTTCCGGCTCTCGTTTAGTAGTTCTTGGAAACTACTCTGCATTAGGCCTTCAAATTGGGTATGGGGTGTAGAGAGATGGTGTGTTCCACTCCAAGGTGTTCCCCAGGTTGCCTTTCCTGAGCTTCGATCTTCCGGCTCTCGTTTAGTAGTTGTTGGAAACTACGCTGCATTAGGCCTTCAAATTGGGTATGGGGTGTAGCGAGAGGGTGTGTTACACTCCAAGGTGTTCCCCAGGTTGCCTTTCCTGAGCTTCGATCTTCCGGCTCTCGTTTAGTAGTTCTTGGAAACTACACTGCATTAGGCCTTCAAATTGGGTATGGGGTGTAGAGAGAGGGTGTGTTACACTCCAAGGTGTTCCCCAGGTTGCCTTTCCTGAGCTTCGATCTTCCGGCTCTCGTTTAGTAGTTCTTGGAAACTACACTGCATTAGGCCTTCAAATTGGGTATGGGGTGTAGAGAGAGGGTATGTTACACTCCAAGGTGTTCCCCAGGTTGCCTTTCCTGAGCTTCGATATTCCGGCTCTCGTTTAGTAGTTGTCGGAAACTACGCTGCATTAGGCCTACAAATTGGGTATGGGGCGTAGAGAGAGGGTGTGTTACACTCCAAGGTGTTCCCCAGGTTGCCTTTCCTGAGCTTCGATATTCCGGCTCTCGTTTAGTAGTTGTCGGAAACTACGCTGCATTAGGCCTACAAATTGGGTATGGGGTGTAGAGAGAGGGTGTGTTACACTCCAAGGTGTTCCCCAGGTTGCCTTTCCTGAGCTTCGATCTTCATGCTCTCGTTTAGTAGTTGTCGGAAACTACGCTGCATTAGGCCTACAAATTGGGTATGGGGTGTAGAGAGAGGGTTTGTTACACTCCAAGGTGTTCCCCAGGTTGCCTTTCCTGAGCTTCGATCTTCCGGCTCTCGTTTAGTAGTTCTTGGAAACTACACTGCATTAGGCCTTCAAATTGGGTATGGGGTGTAGAGAGAGGGTGTGTTACACTCCAAGGTGTTCCCCAGGTTGCCTTTCCTGAGCTTCGATATTCCGGCTCTCGTTTAGTAGTTGTCGGAAACTACGCTGCATTAGGCCTACAAATTGGGTATGGGGCGTAGAGAGAGGGTGTGTTACACTCCAAGGTGTTCCCCAGGTTGCCTTTCCTGAGCTTCGATATTCCGGCTCTCGTTTAGTAGTTGTCGGAAACTACGCTGCATTAGGCCTACAAATTGGGTATGGGGTGTAGAGAGAGGGTGTGTTACACTCCAAGGTGTTCCCCAGGTTGCCTTTCCTGAGCTTCGATTTTCATGCTCTCGTTTAGTAGTTGTCGGAAACTACGCTGCATTAGGCCTACAAATTGGGTATGGGGTGTAGAGAGAGGGTTTGTTACACTCCAAGGTGTTCCCCAGGTTGCCTTTCCTGAGCTTCGATCTTCCGGCTCTCGTTTAGTAGTTCTTGGAAACTACACTGCATTAGGCCTTCAAATTGGGTATGGGGTGTAGAGAGAGGGTGTGTTACACTCCAAGGTGTTCCCCAGGTTGCCTTTCCTGAGCTTCGATATTCCGGCTCTCGTTTAGTAGTTGTCGGAAACTACGCTGCATTAGGCCTACAAATTGGGTATGGGGCGTAGAGAGAGGGTGTGTTACACTCCAAGGTGTTCCCCAGGTTGCCTTTCCTGAGCTTCGATATTCCGGCTCTCGTTTAGTAGTTGTCGGAAACTACGCTGCATTAGGCCTACAAATTGGGTATGGGGTGTAGAGAGAGGGTGTGTTACACTCCAAGGTGTTCCCCAGGTTGCCTTTCCTGAGCTTCGATCTTCATGCTCTCGTTTAGTAGTTGTCGGAAACTACGCTGCATTAGGCCTACAAATTGGGTATGGGGTGTAGAGAGAGGGTTTGTTACACTCCAAGGTGTTCCCCAGGTTGCCTTTCCTGAGCTTCGATCTTCCGGCTCTCGTTTAGTAGTTCTTGGAAACTACACTGCATTAGGCCTTCAAATTGGGTATGGGGTGTAGAGAGAGGGTGTGTTACACTCCAAGGTGTTCCCCAGGTTGCCTTTCCTGAGCTTCGATATTCCGGCTCTCGTTTAGTAGTTGTCGGAAACTACGCTGCATTAGGCCTACAAATTGGGTATGGGGCGTAGAGAGAGGGTGTGTTACACTCCAAGGTGTTCCCCAGGTTGCCTTTCCTGAGCTTCGATATTCCGGCTCTCGTTTAGTAGTTGTCGGAAACTACGCTGCATTAGGCCTACAAATTGGGTATGGGGTGTAGAGAGAGGGTGTGTTACACTCCAAGGTGTTCCCCAGGTTGCCTTTCCTGAGCTTCGATTTTCATGCTCTCGTTTAGTAGTTGTCGGAAACTACGCTGCATTAGGCCTACAAATTGGGTATGGGGTGTAGAGAGAGGGTTTGTTACACTCCAAGGTGTTCCCCAGGTTGCCTTTCCTGAGCTTCGATCTTCCGGCTCTCGTTTAGTAGTTCTTGGAAACTACACTGCATTAGGCCTTCAAATTGGGTATGGGGTGTAGAGAGAGGGTGTGTTACACTCCAAGGTGTTCCCCAGGTTGCCTTTCCTGAGCTTCGATATTCCGGCTCTCGTTTAGTAGTTGTCGGAAACTACGCTGCATTAGGCCTACAAATTGGGTATGGGGTGTAGAGAGAGGGTGTGTTACACTCCAAGGTGTTCCCCAGGTTGCCTTTCCTGAGCTTCTATCTTCAGGCTCTCATTAAATTGTGGTTAAATGGAACAACTGCATTTGGCGTACTAGTTGGTTTGGGGCCTACTATCGGTGTCTGCCACTCCTTGCTGTTCTCCTCCACTGAACAAAGCTGTGCCGCCTGTTTACTACGGTTGCCAATTTTGAACTGCATTTCGACTACTTACTGATTTGGCCCTACTCTCTGTGTCAGCCTCTCATTCCAGTTGTCCTCCACTGCAATGCCCCCTGGTTATTCCTGTGTTACCAATTTTGAACTGCATTTAGCCCACTTTCTTCTTTGGGCCTATATCTGTGTTTCCACTTCATCGTGCCCATTGCCCAGCCAGTGATAGATGAGTCTGCTGGTACATTGACCCATAACGCAACATTCCCCGTGCACGCTACACAACAACATTGTGACCCTGCTGAAAGTCAGGTTGCTCTTCCCGCATACCATACCACCTTACACGGGGACAAAGAGGAAGGTGCAGATGAAAGTGCAGGTTCCTTCATCAGGTGGGGGGAGGAATACTAGTTGGCGACGTCACTGGCACAGGGCCTCTCATAGTACGCAAAAGTGTTGCTGCCGGTGGGAGGCGCCCCCGCCGTGCAAACACACCGCTGTACTTTGAGGGGCCCTGTGCCAGTGCCAATGCCAACGAGTGGGCCCCCCCTGCTTGCTCAGGTTCACAGCACTTGCAAAGTTGAAATACTTACCTCTCCCTGCTCCACTGCCGTGACGTGGTCCAGATTTCCTGGGCCCACTAATTACTTGAACCAGCCCTACCCCCCACAACTTTAGCCAAATGACCCCCAATTTCAAATGCCTTCCAATTATTATAAGGTAAATTACGCTTGACAAGCTTCATTAAGAAGAATGGATGGTTTTGACATTAAAATGGCCACTCTAGGTGTTTTCCTGGCCCCCACTCACTGCCGACTATGCTGCCCCATTGACTTGCATTGGGTTTCGTGTTTCGGTCGATCCCGACTTTACGTCATAATCGGCCGATTTCACTCGACCCGACTTTGGACATAGTCGGGTTTCGCAAAACCCGGCTCGACTCTAAAAAGGTCAAGGTCGCTCAACTCTACTGATAACATCTCTATACTAACACCTCTTCTGTGATAAGCATCTACAGTGACCCCCCCTGGAGCTACAACAGTGAGTACTGAAAACCATGTAACTGATGATGAATTCTAGCACAGGAGTTGAATGACATGAACCATTCAGGGTGCTTGCTGACACACAGAAAATCATTGCAAAATACAGAGACATTCATGATCCAGGGAGAGCTGGGGATATTCACTGCATACCATTCAGGGTGCTTGCTGACACACAGAAAATCATTGCAAAATACATAGACATTCAGGATCCAGGGAGAGCTGGGGATATTCCCTGCATACCATTCAGGGTGCTTGCTGACACACAGAAAATCATTGCAAAATACAGAGACATTCAGGATCCAGGGAGAGCTGGGGATATTCACTGCATACCATTCAGGGTGCTTGCTGACAAACAGAAAATCATTGCAAAATACAGAGACATTCAGGATCCAGGGAGAGCTGGGGATATTCACTGTATACCTGAGTGAATAGAGGAGAGGAGATGGATATTAGTTCTTTGCCATGGAATAACTGCTATAACTTGATGCTTAGCCAGGGCTGCCACTAGAAATTTTGGGGCCCCATACTGGCAAAATTTTCGGGGCCCCCTTGAGACTCCGCCCAGGCTCCACCCCAGCCCCGCCTCCAGGCTCCACCCCTCGAACTGTCCACAGTCCCACCGCTCTCTCTTGGAAAATCTCCACTTCTCACCTATCACACATTGACAGTTCTCATCACCAGATCACACATATAGACGGCAGCTTTTGTTTTGGGCAAAAGATTATTTAAGCCGCCACCATAACACGGTAGACACTTTTGGCCGGGCCCTACTCTGCTGTAACCTATTAAATATTTGTTAAAATATGCAATACAATTTAGGTATATTTTTAATTTATTTTTCAATTTTTAAAATGACCTATAATACTACATACAAGGAACAAATACCACAGCACTATGACCAGATGACATATTACCACCACAGTGATCGAATAATATAAAATACAAGGAACAAATACCACCACATCATGACCAGACCACATATTACCACCAATGAATGAATACTACAATACTGATCAGTAATAAAAAAAAACCCACAATACTATCACCATCAGTGCCATTATACACAGGAGATCTGTAATTAGTATGCAGTGTATAGTGTCAGTGTATAGTTAACACTGACTCACCAGTGACGTCTCTAGGTGAAGTCCTTCATCTTTCATCCAGCACAGACCGCCATCATTTCTTCCAGCCAGGACTCGTCTCTGCAGGAAATAACACAGTTATCTCGAGTTCCACTTGCAGAACACATTACTTAATTCCCAGCCTCTACATTACACCACATAAAGAAGGCGACATAGTGTCACTCTGCACAGTAACAGGACCGCCCCCTCATTTAAAACAGTATACTCAAAAAATAAAATAAATACATCACTGCAATAATAATATCCCTTAATTAGCCCCTATGATAATATTCGCCATCCTAGCCCCCGTGTGTCTCATTCCAGGCTCCAGCCATATGTTCTCCCACCTTGCCCTCATGAGTATCCATTCTGCCCCATATGATCTCCCCATCCTGCCCCATCTGTCTCCATCGTATCCATCCTGCCCCATCTGTCTCCAATCCTGCCGCATCTGTCTCCATTCTGCCCCATCTGTTTCCAATCCTGCCCCATCTGTGTCCAGCACTCTGCCCCATCTGTTTCCAATCCTGCCCCATCTGTGTCCAGCACTCTGCCCCATCTGTTTCCAATCCTGCCCCATCTGTGTCCAGCACTCTGCCCCATCTGTTTCCAGCACTCTGCCCCATCTGTCTCCAATCCTGCCCCATCTGTGTCCAGCACTCTGCCCCATCTGTGTCCAGCACTCTGCCCCATCTGTGTCCACCACTCTGCCCCATCTGTGTCCAGCACTCTGCCCCATCTGTGTCCAGCACTCTGCCCCATCTGTTTCCAGCACCCTGCCCCATCTGTTTCCAGCACCCTGCCCCATCTGTGTCCAGCACTCTGCCCCATCTGTGTCCAGCACTCTGCCCCATCTGTTTCCAATCCTGCCCCATCTCTGTCCAGCACTCTGCCCCATCTCTGTCCAGCACTCTGCCCCATCTCTGTCCAGCACTCTGCCCAGAACTCTGCCCCATCTCTGTCCAGCACTCTGCCCCATCTCTGTCCAACACTCTGCCCCATCTCTGTCCAGCACCTGCCCCATCTCTGTCCAGCACTCTGCCCAGCACTCTGCCCCATCTCTGTCCAGCACTCTGCCCCATCTCTGTCCAGCACTCTGCCCCATCTCTCTCCAGCACTCTGCCCCATCTCTCTCCAGCACTCTGCCCCATCTCTGTCCAGCACTCTGCCCCATCTCTGTCCAGCTTTTTGCCCCTGTGTCCAGCGTTCTTCCTGGGCCCCCCGGATCGCCGCTCTCAAGAGAAAAAAAAAAAAAGAAGTTCTTCTTACCTGGTCGTGCTCCTGCGGAGGGCGAAGTCTCCACGCAGCTGCAGCGTGCACTCGCCGGCGACTGACAATGATGTCAGACGCCGGCGACATGCACGCACGCTGCGGCTGACGTCAGCTGCCAGCCTCAGATTGGCTGGCGGCTGTTAACTATTGACGTGCGGGCCCGCGCCCGCACGTCAATAGCTTTAAACAGCTGCATCGTCGGCGCTAAGGGCCCGGTTAGTCTGCGGCTGCCGATAGGGGCACGGTGAGCAGATAAGACGGACCCCCTCTGCTCACCGGGCCCCATACGCCAGTCACGGCCGTCATGCCCTGATGGCGGCCCTGTGCTTAGCTAATGCGATGCTTTGCTGAATGCATGCGACCCCTAGACCCTTGCTACAAGGAGAACTTTCAATCTCTTGTTCCAGAGGCAGACAGGTGTACTAAAATGTTGCAGTACCAGAGGGCCCTTGTAGCAGAAATAGTAAAAAAGTCCCATGTGAGAACGCTGGAAGCAGATGTCAGAGTTTGTTGTACAACCAAGGAGTCCAAGCAAGAGTGACAGAAGTACAATCCAGCAAAGGTAGGGGAACAATGGCAAAGTTCTGGGACAGTTTTCTCAGACCCTCCCATCTGGCTGCTACAGAATCAAGGGGTGCTGTCCCAAGAAGTGCAATGTTTGGGAAGATGGTGAGGGAGTACCTTGCTGATTGTACAAACGTCCTCCATGATTCCTCTGTGCCTTTTAATTATTGGGTATCAAAGCTGGACACGTGGCATGAACTGGCTCTCTACGTCTCGGAGGTCCTGGCCTGCCCTGCTGCTAGCGTTCTGTCAAAGCGGTTTTTAGTGCCGCTGGAGGAATTAAAACAGATAAGAGCATCCGCCTGTCAACTGAAAATGCCGACAGGCTGACTCTTATAAAAATGACCAAGGGCTGGATTGGACAAGACTTCTGTACACCACCAAGTGAAAACAGCGAAACATAACCTCAAATACTTTGTCTTTTTTGTGGATGTGTATTCTCATTCACCTCTTCACAACCACACATGGGTAGACGCTTCCTGATTTGGTCTATTTGGTGTTATCCTTCTTCTTATCCTTATCATCATCTTCCACAATCATACGAACATCAGGGTGAACGTATTCCTTGATGCAAAAGTCAATCATTTTTTTTCCAATGGTGTTTTTATGATGCCCGTTAAAAATTTTAAACCAAAAAATGTTTTACTCCCCCACGGGGAAATGGTTGTCAGCCCATACACTTAGTGTATGGGCATTACAAGTCTAGGAGACCGGCTCCTTTAAATTGGGCCTAGTTTTTAACCCCTTCATGACCTTGGGATTTTTCATTTTTCCGTGTTCGTTTTTCACTCCCCTCTTTCCCAGAGCCGTAACTTTTTTATTTTTCCGTCAATTTGGCCATGTGAGGGCTTATTTTTTGCAGGACGAGTTGTACTTTTGAAAGACATCATTGGTTTTAGCATGTCGTGTACTAGAAAATGGGAAAAAAATTCCAAGTGCGGTGAAACTGCAAAAAAAGTGAAGTCCCACACTTGTTTTTTATTTGGCTATTTTCCTACGTTCACTAAATGCTAAAACTGACCTAACATTATGACTGTTCAGGCCAGTACAAGTTCATAGATACCTAACATGACTAGGTTATTTTTTACCTAAGTGGTGAAAAAAAATTCCAAACTTTGCTAAAAAAAAAAAAAATTGCGCCATTTTCCGATACTCATAGCGTCTCCATTTTTCATGATCTGGGGTCGGTTGAGGGCTTATTTTTTGTGTGCTGAGATGATGTTTTTAATTATACCATTTTGGTGCAGATCTTCTTTTGATCGCCCGTTATTGCATTTTAATGCAATGTCGCGGCGACCAAAAAAACGTAATTCTGGCATTTCGAATTTTTTTCTCACTACGCCATTTAGCGATCAGGTTAATGCTTTTATTTATTTGATAGATCGGGCGATTCTGAACGCGGCGATACCAAATATGTGTAGATTTGATTTTTTTTTTTATTGATTTATTTTGATTGGGGCGAAAGGGGGGTGATTTAAACTTTTATATTTTTTTTATTTTTTTCACATTTTTTTTAACTTTTTTTTTTTACTTTTGCCATGCTTCAATAGCCTCCATGGGAGGCTAGAAGCAGGCACAGCACGATCGGCTCTGCTACATAGCAGCGATCTGCTGTTCGCTGCTATGTAGCAGAAAATCAGGTGTGCTGTGAGCGCCGACCACAGGGTGGCGCTCACAGCTGCCGGGGATCAGTAACCATAGAGGTCTCAAGGACCTCTATGGTTACAAAACTGAAGGATCGCCGACCTCTGATCATGTGACGGGGGTCGGCGATGCCGTCATTTCCGGCCTCCGGTAGTTAAATGCCACTGTCTGCATTACGGGCACATATCAGCTGTTCAAAACAGCTGAAATGTCCCGGCTTTGATGCGGGCTCACCGCCGGAGCCCGCATCAAAGCGAGGCTTCTAACCTTGGATGTACTATCCCGTCCGAGGTCAGAAAGGGGTTAATGAGACCTTCCTCAACATCTCATCATCCACTGCACTACATCACCAGGGTTAACCTGTTCCTTGCTGCTACAGCCAGTCCAATTTTTGGCAAGCATATCTATGATGCCCATAAAATATTTTTTAAAAATGTACCCCCTGTGGGGAAATGTTTGCCAGACCATGCACTTAGTGTATGGGCATTACAAGTCTAGGAAACACGCTTCTTTAAATTGGGCCTAGTTTTTAATGAGGCCTTCCTCAACGTCTCATCATCCACCGCCACTAGATCACCAGGGTTAACATGTTCCGTGCTGCTACAGCCAGTACAATTTTTGGCACGAGTGTCTATGATGCCCATAAAATATTTGAAGAAAATGTGCCCCCCATGGGGAAATATTTGTGCAGTGCCCCAGGGTCCTGGTCGTTGCAGTAATATCATTCTCCTCTAGGGGGGAGTGATGTTACGTTTGGAGTCAAAGAAAGAAAACTGAATCCAGATATCACAAACATGCCACACATTTTGCACTCCAGGCCACCAGGGGGAGCTATGCTCCTTTTTTATTAGGGCACTCTTCACACTTTGGTAAAACTGTTTGCCTGGGGAGGAAGTTAGGCAGTTGCTGGCTGAGCTTTGCTCAGGTAGTTGGTCCCTGGCAGGGGTGGGAGCCTGTCAGAGGCTGAGACAGAAGGACAAGGAGCTGCACCTGCCCCACGTGCGGCAGCTTCCAGAAAGAGACACGAACAGAGAACTGTATTGTAGAGAGTGAGGAGAAGTCATAGCAAAAGGAGAGGAAACCAGAAGGAGTTCTGCCCTACACAGGCTGCCTCCTTCTGAGGCGCAGGATTCCTGCTTAGCAGTAAGGTACTACAACACCAAGGTGCTCGTCCGATTACATACACTACCGACCCCATTCCCTCACATCTCCTCCAGTCTCTCTCTCCAGTTGTCACAAGTCACCTAACTACAATCTTTAATCTCTCCCTCTCCTCTGGCATTTTCCCCTCCTCCTTCAAACACTCTATCATTACTCCATTACTAAAGAAACCCACCCTCGACCCATCCTGCACAAACAACTACAGACCGGTCTCCAATCTCCGCTTCATCTCTAAACTCTTGGAGCGCCTGATATACTCCCGCCTTACCCGTTACCTCTCTACTCACTCCCTCCTAGACCCTTCACAGTCCGGTTTCCGCCCCCTACATTCGACAGAAACTGCACTCATCAAAGTGACCAATGACCTTCTGACCGCAAAACGTAATGGTGACCACTCTCTGCTCATTCTTCTCAACCTTTCTGCAGCTTTTGACACTGTTGACCACCCTCTCCTTCTCTCTATGCTCCAGTCACTAGGCATTAAGGACACTGCTCTCTCCTGGTTCTCCTCCTACCTTTCTGACCGCTCCTTCAGTGTTCTGTTCTCTGGCTCCTCTTCTTCTCCTCTTCCTCTCACTGTTGGGGTACCTCAGGGCTCAGTCCTTGGCCCCCTTCTGTTCTCTCTCTACACGGCCCCAATTGGACAGACCATCAGCAGATTTGGCTTTCAGTACCATCTTTATGCCGACGACACACAACTATATACGTCATCCCCTGACCTTACCCCTGCTGTACTACAGAACGCCACTGACTGTCTGTCCGCAGTCTCCAACATCATGTCCGCTCTCTATCTGAAACTAAACCTCTCCAAAACTGAACTTCTTCTGCTCCCACCATCTACTAACCTCCATAAATCTGACATTTCCCTCTCCGTGGGTGGCACCATAATAACACCCCGGCAGCAGGCGCGCTGTCTGGGTGTTATGTTTGACTCCGATCTCTCCTTCACCTCCCATATACAATCTCTTGCCCGCTCGTGCCGCTTAAACCTAAAGAACATCTCTAGAATCCACCCTTTTCTCACCATGGAGACAGCTAAAACCCTCACTGTCGCCCTGATCCACTCCCGCCTGGACTACTGTAACGCTCTATTAATTGGCCTCCCCCTCACTCGACTTTCCCCTCTCCAGTCCATCCTTAATGCAGCAGCCAGGGTTGTCCATCTGGCTAATCGTTACTCGGACGCGTCCACTCTCCGCCAGTCGTTACACTGGCTACCCATTCATTACAGGATACAATTCAAAGTACTTGTTCTCACCCACAAAGCTCTCCACAGTGCGGCACCCCCTTACATCTCCTCCCTCATTTCTGTCTATCAGCCTAACAGACCACTGCGCTCTGCAAATGACTTTCGATTAACCTCTGCACTAATCCGTACCTCCCACTCCCGACTCCAAGACTTCTCCCGTGCTGCGCCAATCCTCTGGAATCCTCTACCCCAAGATATTAGGACCATCCATAATTTACATAGTTTTAGGCGCTCGCTCAAAACACATTTGTTCAGAGCGGCCTATCACGTTCACTAATCAAAGTTATGTTATGTATGTGTGTGTGTAGCCCATTCACTATCCCCATCTATTCCCCAACCCCTGAAGATGGCTGGACCATGATTGTAAATACATCATTGTAAATACACACCTGTACTTTGCATCTCCCCCACCTCATTGTAGATTGTAAGCTCTCACGAGCAGGGTCGTCTTATTTTGCTTTAATTATTGTATTGTTAACGTTGTTACTTATGACTTTTGTGTTTGAAACTGTTAAACTGTAAAGCGCTGCGGAATATGTTGGCGCTATATAAATAAAGATTATTATTATTATTAGAGGAAGGCTACTGATTACTACCTGGATAAGGGGACTCTGGATTTGCCTCCAAACCGGCCAGACTCTGCCAGCCCTGTGATCTGGTGCTTTGGACTGTGGATGCTGAAGCCTTCAGTAAAAAGTAAAGAGACTGCAACCTTGTGTTCTCGTTCTTCACCGTGCCTCTCACCATCCATCATCTACACACTGGGAAGCCCTGGGGACATACTTCACCTGTGAGAAGGTATACCATCTAGCTGCCATAACATCACCCCAGTGGACCCCTTAAAGCAGCGTCGGTCACCCTGACCAAATACCACAGGTGACGTCACAAACATATCCCTTTAAAGACCTTTCCCCTTTAATACGGAAGTCCCAAGGGCCACGGACCGGGTCAGCCACCGTGAAATCCCTCTGTGAACCGAAGGACCCGGTACCGAGTATTCTGCCCTTGGGGGCGCTCCATTTGCCAGCCCATGCACTTAGTGTATGGGCATTACAAGTCTAGGAGACACGCTCTTTTACATCGGACCTAGTTTTTAATGAGGCTTTCATCAATGTCTCATCACTCTCCACTAGGGTTGAGCGAAACAGGTCGGCCATTTTCAGAAGTCGCCGACTTTTGGCAAAGTCGGGTTTCATGAAACCCGACCCGACCCCTGTGTGGGGTCGGCCATGAGGTCGGCGATCTTCTGAATCTGGTATCGGAATTCCGATACCGAGTTCCGATATGTTTGCAATATTGGAAATCGGTATCGGAATCCATATTAAAGTGTAAAATAAAGAATTAAAATAAAAAATATTGCTATACTCACCCTCTGACGCTCCCTGGTACTAACCGGCAGCCTTCCTTCCTTAGAATCAGCGCGTGAAAGACCTTAGATGACGTTGCGGCTTGTGATTGGCCCATGTGACCGCTCACGCAACCAATCACAAGCCGCGACGTCCCCGAAGGTCCTTCAAGCGCTGATTCTTAGGAAGGAAGGCTGCCAGAAAGAAGCAGGGCGCGTCCGAGGGTGAGTATATTCCCTTTGCAGGTGGATATCAGTGTCTACCTACTAGCGCCTGTGTGTTTTAGTGCTTCCCTGCTGAGCATTCAGGATAGTCCTCACAACTGCTGTTCTCGTCCGTTTTAGATCTTTCTCTTCTCCGTCCCCCTTGGTATGTTATGGCTAGGACGCACCTTAGGACAGGTAGGCCTGGAGGTATTCTGGAACCCTAGTGTCGCCCCTCTCCCACGTTGCCTCCTATGTCCTTCTCAGTTGTTGTATGGTAGACAGCCAACCTGTAATTAACTGTCCTGCCGCTGTTTGAAGAAATGCGTGGAGACTGTTACTTCTTCGGTGCTCCGGCCACCGACTATGCGCCTCAGTAAGATGTTGCCATTCTCGGGGCACGACTCCTACTGGATCTCCTTTGTGCTGATCTCTTTTCTCACTGTTCCACAATATCCTTCCTTTCTTGTCTCTTTCTTAGGATACCGCCGCAAGGTAGTGCAGGAGCGGTCCCGTAACAATCTGTCCTTTTCGCTAGGTACCTGCCAGATTTCCCAGGTCTGACAGGTCCTCCCTGGAACTCTCCCAGGCTTCGTTCTGCCTAACTTCCTGTCCGACCCCTTGTTTTACCAATGTGAGGAGTGGCCCAATAAATAAGCCTTTTGCTCCCCCTAGTGGCCGGAGTGTGAAGTGTAGTGTGTGCTTGGTGATACCTGGTCAGTAGAACTCCTTTAGTACCATCAGACGTACCATCACTCCCCTTAGTGGCAGAGCGACGTTACTGCAACGACCAGATCTATGGGGCGCTGCAACTACTCTAATCAACTTTTCTAGCAGCACTACTTGCCTAGTGACCCCCACTTCTCACAGCAGCTGTACTCTCTGGTATAGCAATCCATCTTCGAACTGGAGCCTTTCCCACTGTCTCAGAATATTCAGGGTTCCTGGAGACAGAGCGCCTCTCTCTCGCCGACTGGGAAGTTATTTTAGTGCCCAGAAAAATCAATGAATTCAGTGCCACCCACCATTGCAGCTGAGTGATTTCCTTATCGGTCTGTTGAAGTCAAACTCAGTCATCCCGGGGCCTTCCCAACACCTGTTCTTCAGATGCCTCTCTGATCTGTCCCTGTGTCGCCATCAACGATTTGTCAAAGTCTTGGAAACAAGGAATCTCTCCCGCCTCCAGCTCTTCATCTCAATCACATTCAGGATGCTCATGCGTCACACTACAGAGAGTGTCAGCGTGGGTGTTCTCAGCCCTGGCCCGCTAGGCAATCCTGTACTGATACTTCGCCATGTGGGCTACCTATCATTGTTCTAAGGCGCACAGCTTCACATTTTCCAGGTGGGCCAGGGAGTTATTGTCCATCCACACCAGAACTTCTGACCCGGACAAGTATTCCACGAGCTTCTCAGTCATCGCTAACACCAGCGCCTGCAGTTCCAGCTTGAAAGAGCTATAATTGTCTGTGTTCTGTTCTGAGTCGTGAAGAGATCGGCTCGTGTAGGCTATTACTCGATCCTTTCCTCCCTGCATTTGTGATAGAACTGCCCCCAAACTGTGTAAGCTTCCATCATTGTGGAAAATGAAGGGCTGCATAGTCGAGTATTGGGGCTTCCATCAAGGCCATTTTCAAGGCTCTGAAATCTTCTTATTGACTGCTTCCCCACTGAATAGTTTGGTACTTCAACCCAGCCGCCACTCCTTTTAGCAGCTCTAATAAGGGGTTGGCAAGGCGGGTGACATTTTTCACGAATCTTTGGTAGTACCCAGTAAGCCCCAAGAAGGAGCAAACGTCTTTCACCATTGTTGCGGTGGTCCACCCTTGTATGTCGCTACTTTCTCATGCGCAGGTCTCACTCCTGTCCTGGATACAACATGCCTCAGATATTCAATCTATTTGTGAAAGAGTTGACATTTGTGTGGCTTCACCTTCAGGCCATGGCTCTGCAGCAGACTTAGCACTTGTTCTAGGTGCTAAAAGTGCTCTTCAAAAATGGCCGTGTAAGCGATGATATTTTTAGGATAGATTAGTGTTGCCTCAAAACTCAAGTCCTCCAGGCATCTCCCCATCAAACGCTGGAACATCATGAGGGGCATTGATCAGGGCAAAGGGCATTTGGTTAAACTCAAACAGTCCCATGGGCAATAGGAACGCCAGCTTCGGTTGGTCATGTTCAGCCATGGGCATCTGCCAGTACCCACTGGCCAGATCGAGGGATGAGAAATGCTTTGCCTTTCCCAAGGCAGATAGGGATTCCTCAGTTCTTGGCAATGGACAGGACTCTTGCACCGTGCAAGCATTCAGCTGTCTAATCAAAGCAGAAATGTAAGGTCCCATCTTTTTTCTGAACTAGGACAATGGGAGCTGCGAAAGGAATCTGACTTTCCCAGATCACTCCACTCTGCAACATGTGAGCTAGCATCTCCTACACTTCTTTATAAAGCTGGGGAGGTATCTGTTGGTATCTTTCCCGAACTGGTGCAGCAGGGATCTCATGAGCTATGGCCTGAGTGCAACTGAAGTAATCTTCATGACATGTAAAAACCTCTTGGTAAGGCTCTAACACAGCTTCCACTTGCAGCACTTGCTGAGGTAAGAGCAGGGCCGGACTGGCCATCGGGCAGTTCGGGCAAATGCCAGAAGGGCCGGTGGCAGTAGTGAGCCGCTCGAGTGTGCCGCTGTCGGCACACTCCCCGCACTGTCGGCACACTCCCCCCGCTCTCGACACACTCCCCTCGCTGTTGGCACACTCCCCCCGCTCTCGGCACACTCCCCCCGCTCTCGGCACACTCCCCCCACTGTCAGCATACTCCCCCCGCTGTCGACACCCCCCCCCCGCTGCCGGCACACTCCCCCTGCACTGTCGGCACACTCCCCCCGCTCTCGACACACTCCCCTCGCTGTTGGCACACTCCCCCCGCTCTCGGCACACTCCCCCGCTCTCGGCACACTCCCCCCGCTCTCGGCACACTCCCCCCACTGTCAGCATACTCCCCCCGCTGTCGGCACCCCCCCTGCTGTTGGCACACTCCCCCCGCACTCGGCACACTCCCCCTGCTGTCGGCACACTCCTCGGCGCCCCGCATTCAACTATACCGGTGTCTATGACGCCGGTACAGTTGAATGCAATGATGGAGGAGAGAGCGTCTGCTGACGCTTTCTCTCCCATCATTCCCCGATCTGCTTCTGACACTGCGGGTGCACGATGACGTCATATCATCGCGCACCTGCTGTGTGTCGGGCGGGCAGACTGCAGCTGCTGAGACCAGAGCATGGAGCAGTGCGGGGCAAGAGGAAAGGTGAGTAGAGTGTTTTTGTTTTCTTATATATACATCAATGAGTGATAACTGGATTGTGGGGCTATGGGGGGGCTGCATTACATTCTATGGGGGCTGTGCTGCATTACATTCTATGGGGGCTGGCTGCAATACATTCTATGGGGGCTGTGCTGTATTACATTCTATGGGGCTTTGTTGCATTACATTCTATGGGAGCTGGCTGCATTACATTCTATGGGGCTGTGCTGCATTACATTCTATGGGAGCTGGCTGCTTTACATTCTATGGGAGCTGGCTGTATTACATTCTATGGGGGCTGGCTGCATTACATTCTATGGGACTGTGCTGCATTACATTCTATGGGGGCTGTGCTGCATTACATTCTATGGGGCAGTGCTGCATTACATTCTATGGGGTCTGGCTGCATTACATTCTATGGGGCTGTGCTGCATTACATTCTAAGGGGGATGGCTGTATTACATTCTATGGGGCTGTGCTGCATTACATTCTATGGGGCTGTGCTGCATTACATTCTATGGAGCTGTTCTGCATTACATTCTATGGGGGCGGGCTGCATTACATTTTATGGGGCTGTGCTGTATTACATTCTATGGGGGCTGGCTGCATTACATTCTATGGGGGCTGTGCTGTATTATATTCTATGGGGGCTGTGCTGCATTACAATCTATGGGAGCTGTGCTGTATTACATTCCATGGGGGCTGGCTGAATTAAATTATATGGGGCTGTGCTGCATAACATTCTATGGGGCTGTGCTGTATTACATTCTATGGGGCTGTGCTGAATTACATTCTATGGGGGCTGGCTGCATTACATTCTATGGGGGCTGGCTGCATTACATTCTATGGGGCTCTGCTGCATTACATTCTATGGGGCTGTGCTGCATTACATTCTATGGGGCTGTGCTGCATTACATTCTATGGGGGCTGGCTGCATTACATTCTATGGGGCTGCGCTGCATTAAATTCTATGGGGGCTGGCTGCATTACATTCTATGGGGCTGTGCTGTATTACATTCTATGGGGCCTGGCTGCATTGCATTCTATGGGAGCTGTGCTGTTATACATTCTATGGGGGCTGTGCTGTATTACATTCTATGGGGGCTGTGCTGTATTACATTCTATGGGGACTGTGCTGCAATACATTCTATGGGGGCTGTGCTGCATTACATTCTATGGGGCTGTGTTGTATTACATTCTGTGGGGGCTGTGCTGTATTACATTCTATGGGAGCTGTGCTGTATTACATTCTATGGGGACTGTGCTGCATTACATTCTATGGGGGCTGTGCTGTATTACATTCTATGGGGGCTGGCTGCATTACATTCTATGGGGAATGTGCTGCATTACATTCTATGGGGGCTGTGCTGTATTAGATTCTATGGGGGCTGGCTGCATTACATTCTATTGGGCTGTGCTGCATTACATTCTATGGGGTTGTGCTGCATTACATTCTATGGGGGCTGTGCTGTATTAGATTCTATGGAGGCTGGCTGCATTACATTCTATGGGGACTGTGCTGTATTACATTCTATGGGGCCTGGCTGCATTACATTCTATGGGAGTTGTGCTGTATTACATTCTATGGGGGCTGTGCTGTATTACATTCTATGGGGGCTGTGCTGTATTACATTCTATGGGGACTGTGCTGCATTACATTCTATGGGGGCTGTGCTGTATTACATTCTATGGGGGCTGGCTGCATTACATTGTATGGGGAATGTGCTACATTACATTCTATGGGGGCTGTGCTGTATTAGATTCTATGCGGGCTGGCTGCATTACATTCTATGGGGCTGTGCTGCATTACATTCTATGGGGTTGTGCTGCATTACATTCTATGGGGGCTGTGTTATGAACTGGTGATTCAGAACCACAATGGACCTGGTGGTTAAGAGCACACAAAGTGACCTGATAGCTACTAACAACATAGGACGAGCTCTGAGACGTGGGAACTCTGCTGACCGCAATCCCTAATCCTATCACACCACACTAGAGGTAGCCGTGGAGCGCTCCTGACCAGACCTAGGCGCCTCGGGCACAGCCTGAGAAACTAGCTAGCCCTGAAGATAGAAAAATAAGCCTACCTTGCCTCAGAGAAATTCCCCAAAGGAAAAGGCAGCCCCCCACATATAATGACTGTGAGTAAAGATGAAAATACAAACACAGAGATGAAATAGATTTTAGCAAAGTGAGGCCCGACTTACTGAATAGACCGAGGATAGGAAAGATAGCTTTGCGGTCAGCAAAAAACCTACAAACAACCACGCAGAGGGCGCAAAAAGACCCTCCGCACCGACTAACGGTACGGAGGTGCTCCCTCTGCGTCCCAGAGCTTCCAGCAAGCAAGAAAAACCAATATAGCAAGCTGGACAAAAAAATAGCAAACAAAAGTAACACAAGCAGAACTTAGCTTATGCAGGGCAGACAGGCCACAAGACGATCCAGGAGAGAGCAAGACCAATACTGGAACATTGACTGGAGGCCAGGAACAAAGAACTAGGTGGAGTTAAATAGAGCAGCACCTAATGACTTAACCTCGTCACCTGAGGAAGGAAACTCAGAAGCCGCAGCCCCACTCACATCCACCAAAGGAAGCTTATGGACAGAACCAGCCGAAGTACCACTCATGACCACAGGAGGGAGCTTGACCACAGAATTCACAACAGGGCTGGCTGCATTACATTCTATTGGGGCTGTGCTGTATTAGATTCTATGGGGGCTGGCTGCATTACATTCTATTGGGACTGTGCTGTATTACATTCTATGGGGCCTGGCTGCATTACATTCTATGGGAGCTGTGCTATATTACATTCTATGGGGGCTGTGCTGTATTACATTCTATGGGGGCTGTGCTGTATTACATTCTATGGGGACTGTGCTGCATTACATTCTATGGGGGCTGTGCTGTATTACATTCTATGGGGGCTGGCTGCATTACATTCTATGGGGAATGTGCTGCATTACATTCTATGGGGGCTCTGCTGTATTAGATTCTATGGGGGCTGGCTGCATTACATTCTATGGGGCTGTGCTGCATTACATTCTATGGGGTTGTGCTGCATTACATCCTATGGGGGCTGGCTGCATTACATTCTATGGGGCTGTGCTGCATTACATTCTATGGGACCTGGCTGCATTACATTCTATTGGGGCTGTGCTGCATTACATTCTATGGGGGCTGGCTGTATTACATTCTATGGGGGCTGTGCTGCATTACATTCTATGGGGCTGTGCTGCGTTACATTCTATGGGGGCTGGCTGCATTACATTCTATGGGAGCTGTGCTGTATTATATTCTATGGGTGCTGGCTGTATTACATTCTATGGGGGTTGTGCTGTATTTTATTCTATGGGTGCTGGCTGTATTACATTCTATGGGGGCTGGCTGCATTACATTCAATGGGAGCCGTGCTGTATTACAGTCTATGGGGGCTGGCTGCATTACATTCTATGGGAGCTGTGCTGTATTACATTCTATGGGGGCTGTGCTGTATTACATTCTATGGGGCTGGCTGCATTACATTCTATGGGAGCTGTGCTGTATTACATTCTATGGGGGCTGGCTGCATTACATTCTATGGGAGCTGTGCTGTATTACATTCTATGGGGACTATGCTGTATTACATTCTATGGGGCTGGCTGCATTACATTCTATGGGGGCTGGCTGTATTACATTCTATGGGGGCTGTGCTCTATTACATTCTATGGGGGCTGTGCTGTATTACATTCTATGGGGGCTGTGCTGTATTACATTCTATGGGGGCTGGCTTTATTACATTCTATGGGGGCTGTGCTGTATTACATTCTATGGGGGCTGTGCTGTATTACATTCTATGGGGCTGTGCTGAATTACATTCTATGGGGGCTGGCTGCATTACATTCTTTGGGGGCTGTGCTGCATTACATTCTATGGGGCTGTGTTGTATTACATTCTATGGGGGCTGTGCTGTATTACATTCTATGGGAGCTGTGCTGTATTACATTCTATGGGGACTGTGCTGCATTACATTCTATGGGGGCTGTGCTGTATTACATTCTATGGGGGCTGGCTGCATTACATTCTATGGGGAATGTGCTGCATTACATTCTATGGGGGCTGGCTGTATTACATTCTATGGGGGCTGTGCTGTATTACATTCTATGGGGCCTGGCTGCATTACATTCTATGGGAGCTGTGCTGTATTACATTCTATGGGGGCTGTGCTGTATTACATTCTATGGGGGCTGTGCTGTATTACATTCTATGGGGACTGTGCTGCATTACATTCTATGGGGGCTGTGCTGTATTAGATTCTATGGGGGTTGGCTGCATTACATTCTATGGGGCTGTGCTGCATTACATTCTATGGGGTTGTGCTGCATTACATTCTATGGGGGCTGTGTTATGAACTGGTGATTCAGAACCACAATGGACCTGGTGGTTAAGAGCACACAAAGTGACCTGATAGCTACTAATAACATAGGACGAGCTCTGAGACGTGGGAACTCTGCTGACCGCAATCCCTAATCCTATCACACCACACTAGAGGTAGCCGTGGAGCGCTCCTGACCAGACCTAGGCGCCTCGGGCACAGCCTGAGAAACTAGCTAGCCCTGAAGATAGAAAAATAAGCCTACCTTGCCTCAGAGAAATTCCAGAAAGGAAAAGGCAGCCCCCCACATATAATGACTGTGAGTAAAGATGAAAATACAAACACAGAGATGAAATAGATTTTAGCAAAGTGAGGCCCGACTTACTGAATAGACCGAGGATAGGAAAGATAGCTTTGCGGTCAGCAAAAAACCTACAAACAACCACGCAGAGAGCGCAAAAAGACCCTCCGCACCGACTAACGGTACGGAGGTGCTCCCTCTGCGTCCCAGAGCTTCCAGCAAGCAAGAAAAACCAATATAGCAAGCTGGACAAAAAATAGCAAACAAAAGTAACACAAGCAGAACTTAGCTTATGCAGGGCAGACAGGCCACAAGACGATCCAGGAGAGAGCAAGACCAATACTGGAACATTGACTGGAGGCCAGGAACAAAGAACTAGGTGGAGTTAAATAGAGCAGCACCTAATGACTTAACCTCGTCACCTGAGGAAGGAAACTCAGAAGCCGCAGCCCCACTCACATCCACCAAAGGAAGCTTATGGACAGAACCAGCCGAAGTACCACTCATGACCACAGGAGGGAGCTTGACCACAGAATTCACAACAGGGCTGGCTGCATTACATTCTATGGGGCTGTGCTGCATTACATTCTATGGGGCCTGGCTGCATTACATTCTATTGGGGCTGTGCTGTATTAGATTCTATGGGGGCTGGCTGCATTACATTCTATGGGGACTGTGCTGTATTACATTCTATGGGGCCTGGCTGCATTACATTCTATGTGAGCTGTGCTGTATTACATTCTATGGGGGCTGTGCTGTATTACATTCTATGGGGGCTGTGCTGTATTACATTCTATGGGGACTGTGCTGCATTACATTCTATGGGGGCTGTGCTGTATTAGATTCTATGGGGGCTGGCTGCATTACATTCTATGGGGCTGTGCTGCATTACATTCTATGGGGTTGTGCTGCATTACATCCTATGGGGGCTGGCTGCATTACATTCTATGGGGCTGTGCTGCATTACATTCTATGGGACCTGGCTGCATTACATTCTATTGGGGCTGTGCTGCATTACATTCTATGGGGGCTGGCTGTATTACATTCTATGGGGGCTGTGCTGCATTACATTCTATGGGGCTGTGCTGCGTTACATTCTATGGGGGCTGGCTGCATTACATTCTATGGGAGCTGTGCTGTATTATATTCTATGGGTGCTGGCTGTATTACATTCTATGGGGTTGTGCTGTATTTTATTCTATGGGTGCTGGCTGTATTACATTCTATGGGGGCTGGCTGCATTACATTTAATAGGAGCCGTGCTGTATTACATTCTATGGGGGCTGGCTGCATTACATTCTATGGGAGCTGTGCTGTATTACATTCTATGGGGGCTGTGCTGTATTACATTCTATGGGGCTGGCTGCATTACATTCTATGGGAGCTGTGCTGTATTACATTCTATGGGGGCTGGCTGCATTACATTCTATGGGAGCTGTGCTGTATTACATTCTATGTAGACTGTGCTGTATTACATTCTATGGGGCTGGCTGCATTACATTCTATGGGGGGTGGCTGTATTACATTCTATGGGGGCTGTGCTCTATTACATTCTATGGGGGCTGTGCTGTATTACATTCTATGGGGGCTGGCTTTATTACATTCTATGGGGGCTGTGCTGTATTACATTCTATGGGGGCTGTGCTGTATTACATTCTATGGGGGCTGTGCTGTATTACATTCTATGGGGCTGTGCTGAATTACATTCTATGGGGGCTGGCTGCATTACATTCTATGGGGGCTGTGCTGCATTACATTCTATGGGGCTGTGTTGTATTACATTCTATGGGGGCTGTGCTGTATTACATTCTATGGGAGCTATGCTGTATTACATTCTATGGGGACTGTGCTGCATTACATTCTATGGGGGCTGTGCTGTATTACATTCTATGGGGGCTGGCTGCATTACATTCTATGGGGAATGTGCTGCATTACATTCTATGGGGGCTGTGCTGTATTAGATTCTATGGGGGCTGGCTGCATTACATTCTATGGGGCTGTGCTGCATTACATTCTATGGGGTTGTGCTGCATTACATTCTATGGGGGCTGTGCTGTATTAGATTCTATGGAGGCTGGCTGCATTACATTCTATGGGGACTGTGCTGTATTACATTCTATGGGGCCTGGCTGCATTACATTCTATGGGAGCTGTGCTGTATTACATTCTATGGGGGCTGTGCTGTATTACATTCTATGGGGGCTGTGCTGTATTACATTCTATGGGGACTGTGCTGCATTACATTCTATGGGGCTGTGCTGTATTACATTCTATGGGGGCTGGCTGCATTACATTCTATGGGGGCTGGCTGCATTACATTGTATGGGGAATGTGCTACATTACATTCTATGGGGGCTGTGCTGTATTATATTCTATGCGGGCTGGCTGCATTACATTCTATGGGGCTGTGCTGCATTACATTCTATGGGGTTGTGCTGCATTACATTCTATGGGGGCTGTGTTATGAACTGGTGATTCAGAACCACAATGGACCTGGTGGTTAAGAGCACACAAAGTGACCTGATAGCTACTAATAACATAGGACGAGCTCTGAGACGTGGGAACTCTGCTGACCGCAATCCCTAATCCTATCACACCACACTAGAGGTAGCCGTGGAGCGCTCCTGACCAGACCTAGGCGCCTCGGGCAGAGCCTGAGAAACTAGCTAGCCCTGAAGATAGAAAAATAAGCCTACCTTGCCTCAGAGAAATTCCCAAAAGGAAAAGGCAGCCCCCCACATATAATGACTGTGAGTAAAGATGAAAATACAAACACAGAGATGAAATAGATTTTAGCAAAGTGAGGCCCGACTTACTGAATAGACCGAGGATAGGAAAGATAGCTTTGCGGTCAGCAAAAAACCTACAAACAACCACGCAGAGGGCGCAAAAAGACCCTCCGCACCGACTAACGGTACGGAGGTGCTCCCTCTGCGTCCCAGAGCTTCCAGCAAGCAAGAAAAACCAATATAGCAAGCTGGACAAAAAAATAGCAAACAAAAGTAACACAAGCAGAACTTAGCTTATGCAGGGCAGACAGGCCACAAGACGATCCAGGAGAGAGCAAGACCAATACTGGAACATTGACTGGAGGCCAGGAACAAAGAACTAGGTGGAGTTAAATTGAGCAGCACCTAATGACTTAACCTCGTCACCTGAGGAAGGAAACTCAGAAGCCGCAACCCCACTCACATCCACCAAAGGAAGCTTATGGACAGAACCAGCCGAAGTACCACTCATGACCACAGGAGGGAGCTTGACCACAGAATTCACAACAGGGCTGGCTGCATTACATTCTATGGGGCTGTGCTGCATTACATTCTATGGGGCCTGGCTGCATTACATTCTATTGGGGCTGTGCTGTATTAGATTCTATGGGGGCTGGCTGCATTACATTCTATGGGGACTGTGCTGTATTACATTCTATGGGGCCTGGCTGCATTACATTCTATGGGAGCTGTGCTGTATTACATTCTATGGGGGCAGTGCTGTATTACATTCTATGGGGGCTGTGCTGTATTACATTCTATGGGGACTGTGCTGCATTACATTCTATGGGGGCTGTGCTGCATTACATTCTATGGGGGCTGGCTGCATTACATTCTATGGGGAATGTGCTGCATTACATTCTATGGGGGCTGTGCTGTATTAGATTCTATGGGGGCTGGCTGCATTACATTCTATGGGGCTGTGCTGCATTACATTCTATGGGGTTGTGCTGAATTACATCCTATGGGGGCTGGCTGCATTACATTCTATGGGGCTGTGCTGCGTTACATTCTATGGGGGCTGGCTGCATTACATTCTATGGGAGCTGTGCTGTATTATATTCTATGGGTGCTGGCTGTATTACATTCTATGGGGGCTGGCTGCATTACATTCAATGAGAGCCGTGCTGTATTACATTCTATCGGGGCTGGCTGCATTACATTCTATGGGAGCTGTGCTGTATTACATTCTATGGGGGCTGGCTGCATTACATTCTATGGGAGCTGTGCTGTATTGCATTCTATGGGGACTGTGCTGTATTACATTCTATGGGGCTGGCTGCATTACATTCTATGGGAGCTGTGCTGTATTACATTCTATGGGGGCTGGCTGCATTACATTCTATGGGAGCTGTGCTGTATTGCATTCTATGGGGACTGTGCTGTATTACATTCTATAATAATAATAATAATAATAATTTTTATTTATATAGCGCCAACATATTCCGCAGCGCTTTACAAATTATAGAGGGGACTTGTACATACAATAGACATTACAGCATAACAGAAATACAGTTCAAAACAGATACCAAGAGGAGTGAGGGCCCTGCTCGTAAGCTTACAAACTATGAGGAAAAGGGGAGACACGAGAGGTGGATGGTAACAATTGCTATAGTTATTCGGACCAGCCATAGTGTAAGGCTTGGGTGTTCATGTAAAGCTGCATGAACCAGTTAATTAATTTTTTTTTTTTTTTAATATAGGCCACACAGGGATCGTTAGGTTAATGCATTGAGGCGGTAGGCCAGTCTGAACAAATGAGTTTTTAGGGCACGCTTAAAACTGTGGGGATTGGGGATTAATCGTATTATCCTAGGTAGTGCATTCCAAAGAATCGGCGCAGCACGTGTAAAGTCTTGGAGACGGGAGTGGGAGGTTCTGATTATTGAGGATGCTAACCTGAGGTCATCAGCGGAGCGGAGGGCACGGGTAGGGTGGTAGACTGAGACCAGAGAGGAGATGTAGGGTGGTGCTGAGCCATGGAGTGCTTTGTGGATGAGGGTAGTAGTTTTGTACTGGATTCTTGAGTGGATGGGTAACCAGTGTAATGACTGGCACAAGGTAGAGGCATCGGTGTAACGGTTGGTGAGGAATATGATCCTGGCAGCAGCATTCAGGACAGATTGGAGCGGGGAGAGTTTGGTAAGAGGGAGGCCGATTAGTAGAGAGTTACAATAGTCCAGACGAGAATGAATAAGTGAAACAGTAAGAGTTTTTGCAGAGTCGAAAGTAAGAAAAGGGCGAATTCTAGAAATGTTTTTGAGATGCAGGTAAGAAGAGCGAGCCAGTGATCGGATGTGGGGGGTGAATGAAAGGTCAGAATCAAGGATGACCCCAAGGCAGCGGGCATGTTGCTTTGGAGTAATGGTGGAACCGCAAACGGAGATGGCAATGTCAGGCAAAGGTAGGTTAGTAGAGGGAGAAAACACGAGGAGTTCAGTTTTTGACAGGTTTAGTTTCAGATAGAGGGAGGACATGATGCTAGAGACAGCGGTAAGACAATCACTGGTGTTTTCTAATAAGGCAGGCGTGAGATCAGGAGAAGAAGTGTATAGTTGGGTGTCGTCAGCATAGAGATGGTACTGGAAGCCAAATCTACTGATTGTTTGTCCAATAGGGGCAGTATACAAAGAGAAGAGGAGGGGGCCTAGGACTGATCCTTGAGGAACCCCAACAGTAAGGGGAAGGTGAGAGGAGGAGGAACCAGCGAAACATACAGTGAAGGATCGGTCAGAGAGATAGGAGGAGAACCAGGAGAGAACGGTGTCCTTGAGGCCGATGGAGCGGAGCATAGTGAGGAGGAGCTGATGATCCACAGTATCAAATGCTGCAGAGAGATCCAAGAGAATTAGCATGGAGTAGTGACCATTAGATTTAGCTGTTAGTAGGTCATTAGAGACTTTAGTGAGGGCAGTTTCAGTAGAGTGTAAAGAGCGGAAACCAGATTGAAGAGGGTCGAGAAGAGAGTTATCTGAGAGATAGCGGGTAAGACGGGAGTGGACCAGGCGTTCGAGGAGTTTAGAGATGAAGGGAAGATTAGAGACAGGTCTATAATTAGCGGCACAGTTTTGGTCGAGGGATGGTTTTTTAAGTAATGGATGTATGATGGCATGCTTAAATGAGGAGGGAAAAATACCGGAAGTGAGGGAAAGGTTGAATATTTTAGTTAGGTGAGAGGTGACAGCCGGGGAAAGGGACTGGAGGAAATGTGACGGAATGGGGTCACTGGTGCAAGTGGTCGGGCGAGAAGATGCAAGGAGCCTGCTTACTTCTTCTTCTGTAACTGGTTCAAAGTCAGAGAGTGAACTAGATGCAGTGGGGGAGGGAGGACAGTGCATGGTATGAAGAGATTGGGAGATGATTTCCTGTCGAATATGGTCAATTTTTTCTTTGAAGTAATTGGCCAGATTGTCAGCACGGAGATCCGTGGTTGGGGCCTGCGCTCTTGGGTTGAGTAGGGACTGGAACGTGTCAAAGAGACGTTTAGGGTTATTGGACAGGGAGGTGATGAGGGTGTTGAAGTAGGTTTGTTTGGAGAGGTGAAGGGCAGAATTGTATGTCTTTAGCATGAACTTATAATGGATGAAATCTTCGGGTAGATTAGATTTTCTCCACAGACGTTCTGCGCACCTGGAGCACCGCTGCAGGAAACGTGTTTGCAGCGTGTGCCACGGTTGTTGCCGTCTGTGCCGAGTTGTTTTATGTATAGGAGGAGCAGCTTCATCCAGGGCGCTTTGCAGGGTTTCATTGTAATGCTTCAGAGCAGAATCAGGACATGAGATGGAGGAGATTGGGGCCAATGAGGACTGCAAGTTCTTCATAAGTTCCTGGGTGTTAATGGCCTGTATGTTTCTATAAGTGTGGAAAGTGGGGGTGACCTGAGCGGGATGGCAGTTCTTGATAGAGAATGAAAGAAGGTGGTGGTCAGAGAGTGGGAGAGGGGAGTTTGTGAAATCATCCACTGAGCAAAGCCGGGAGAAGACCAAGTCAAGGGAGTTTCCATCTTCATGTGTTGGCGAGTTAGTATGCTGCGAGAGGCCGAAAGAGGAGGTTAGAGCCAAAAGGTGAGAAGCAGATGGGGAGAGGGGAGAGGCAATAGGGATGTTGAAATCACCCATGATAAGGGTGGGGGTGTCACAGGAAAGAAAGTGTGGAAGCCAGGTGGCAAAGTGATCCAGGAACTGATGAGAGGGGCCGGGAGGACGATACACCACCACCACTCGCATGGAGAAGGGGACGTAGAGTCTGACCACATGGACCTCAAAGGAAGGGAAGACAAGTGAGGGTACTTGGGGGATAACTTGGAAAGTACATTTTGGTGAAAGGAGCAGACCAATTCTATGGGGCTGGCTGCATTACATTCTATGGTGGCTGGCTGTATTACATTCTATGGGGGCTGTGCTCTATTACATTCTATGGGGGCTGTGCTGTATTACATTCTATGGGGGCTGTGCTGTATTACATTCTATGGGGGCTGGCTTTATTACATTCTATGGGGGCTGTGCTGTATTACATTCTATGGGGGCTGTGCTGTATTACATTCTATGGGGGCTGTGCTGTATTATATTCTATGGGTGCTGTGCTGTATTACATTCTATGGGGGCTGGCTGTATTACATTCTATGGGGGCTGTGCTGTATTACATTCTATGGGGCTGTGCTGTATTACATTCTATGGGGGCTGTGCTGTATTACATTCTATGGGGGCTGGCTTTATTACATTCTATGGGGGCTGAGCTGTATTACATTCTTTGGGTGCTGGCTGCATTACATTCTATGGGGGCTGGCTTTATTACATTCTATGGGGGCTGTGCTGTATTACATTCTATGGGGGCTGGCTGTATTACATTCTATGGGGGCTGTGCTGTATTACATTCTATGGGGGCTGTGCTGTATTACATTCTATGGGGGCTGTGCTGTATTAGATTCTATGGGGGCAGGCTGCATTACATTCTATGGGAGCTGTGCTGCACGACATTCTATGGGGTTGTGCTGCATTACATTCTATGGGGGCTGGCTGCATTACATTCTATGGGGCTGTGCTGCATTACATTCTATGGGGCCTGGCTGCATTACATTCTATTGGGGCTGTGCTGTATTACATTCTATGGGGGCTGTGCTGCATTACATTCTATGGGGCTGTGCTGTATTACATTCTATGGGGGCTGTGCTGCATTACATTCTATGGGGCTGTGCTGTATTACATTCTATGGGGGCTGTGCTGTATTACATTCTATGGGGCTGTGCTGTATTACATTCTATGGGGGCTGTGCTGTATTACATTCTATGGGGGCTGGCTGCATTACATTCTATGGGGCTGTGCTGCATTACATTCTATGGGGGCTGGCTGCATTACATTCTATGGGAGCTGTGCTGTATTACATTCTATGGGGGCTGTGCTGTATTACATTCTATGGGGCTGGCTGCATTACATTCTTTGGGAGCTGTGCTGTATTACATTCTATGGGGGCTGTGCTCTATTACATTCTATGGGGCTGGCTGCATTACATTCTATGGGAGCTGTTCTGTATTACATTCTACGGGGACTGTGCTGTATTACATTCTATGGGGCTGGCTGCATTACATTCTATGGGGGCTGGCTGTATTACATTCTATGGGGGCTGTGCTGCATTATATTCTATGGGGGCTGTGCTGTATTACATTCTATGGGGGCTGTGCTGTATTATATTCTATGGGGGCTGTGCTGTATTACATTCTATGGGGGCTGGCTTTATTACATTCTATCGGGGCTGTGCTGTGTTACATTCTATGGGGGTTGTGCTGTATTACATTCTATGGGGCTGGCTTTATTACATTCTATGGGGGCTGGCTGCATTACATTCTATGGGGGCTGGCTGCATTACATTCTATTGGGGCTGTGCTGCATTACATTCTATGGAGGCTGTGCTGTATTACATTCTATGGGGACTGTGCTGTATTACATTCTATGGGGCTGGCTGCATTACATTCTATGGGGGCTGGCTGTATTACATTCTATGGGGGCTGTGCTGTATTACATTCTATGAGAGCTGTGCTGCATTACATTCTATGGGGGCTGTGCTGTATTACATTCTATGGGGCTGGCTTTATTACATTCTATGGGGGCTGTGCTGTATTACATTCTATGGGGGCTGTGCTGTATTACATTCTATGGGGGCTGTGCTGTATTATATTCTATGGGGGCTGGCTTTATTACATTCTATCGGGGCTGTGCTGTGTTACATTCTATGGGGGCTGTGTTGTATTTTATTCTATGGGTGCTGGCTGTATTACATTCTATGGGGGCTGGCTGCATTACATTCTATGGGAGCTGTGCTGTATTACATTCTATGTTGGCTGTGCTGTATTACATTCTATGGGGCTGGCTGCATTACATTCTATGGGAGCTGTGCTGTATTACATTCTATGGGGGCTGGCTGCATTACATTCTATTGGGGCTGTGCTGTATTAGATTCTATGGGGGCTGCGCTGTATTACATTCTATGGGGGCTGTGCTGTATTACATTCTATGGGGACTGTGCTGTATTACATTCTATGGGGGCTGTGCTGTATTACATTCTATGGGGGCTGGCTGTATTACATTCTATGGGGGCTGTGCTTTATTACATTCTATGGGGGCTGTGCTGTATTACATTCTATTGGGGCTGTGCTGTATTACATTCTATGGGGGCTGTGCTGTATTACATTCTATGGGGGCTGGCTGCATTACATTCTATGGGGGCTGTGCTGCATTACATTCTATGGGGACTGTGCTGTATTACATTCTATGGGGGCTGTGCTGTATTACATTCTATGGGGGCTGGCTGTATTACATTCTATGGGGGCTGTGCTTTATTACATTCTATGGGGGCTGTGCTGTATTACATTCTATTGGGGCTGTGCTGTATTACATTCTATGGGGGCTGTGCTGTATTACATTCTATGGGGCTGGCTTTATTACATTCTATGGGGGCTGGCTGCATTACATTCTATTGGGGCTGTGCTGCATTACATTCTATGGGGGCTGTGCTGTATTACATTCTATGGGGACTGTGCTGTATTACATTCTATGGGGCTGGCTGCATTACATTCTATGGGGGCTGGCTGTAATACATTCTATGGGGGCTGTGCTGTATTACATTCTATGGGAGCTGTGCTGCATTACATTCTATGGGGGCTGTGCTTTATTACATTCTATGGGGCTGGCTTTATTACATTCTATGGGGGCTGTGCTGTATTACATTCTATGGGGGCTGTGCTGTATTACATTCTATGGGGGCTGTGCTGTTTTATATTCTATGGGTGCTGGCTGCATTACATTCTATGGGGGCTGTGCTGTATTACATTCTATGGGGGCTGTGCTGCATTACATTTTATGGGGGCTGTGCTGTATTACATTCTATGGGGGCTGTGCTGTATTACATTTTATGGGGGCTGTGCTGTATTAGATTCTATGGGGGCTGGCTGCATTACATTCTATGGGGCTGTGCTGCATTACATTCTATGGGGTTGTGCTTCATTACATTCTATGGGGGCTGGCTGCATTACATTCTATGGGGCTGTGCTGCATTACATTCTATGGGGCTGTGCTGCATTACATTCTATGGGGCCTGGCTGCATTACATTCTATTGGGGTTGTACTGCATTACATTCTATGGGGCTGTGCTGTATTACATTCTATGGGGGCTGTGCTGTATTACATTATATGGGGCTGTGCTGTATTGCATTCTATGGGGGCTGTGCTGTATTACATTCTATGGGGGCTGTGCTGTATTACATTCTATGGGGGCTGTGCTGTATTACATTCTATGGGGGCTGTGCTGTATTACATTCTATGGGGGCTGTGCTGTATTACATTCTATGGGGGCTGTGCTGTATTAGATTCTATGGGGGCTGGCTGCATTACATTCTATGGGGCTGTGCTGCATTACATTCTATGGGGTTGTGCTTCATTACATTCTATGGGGGCTGGCTGCATTACATTCTATGGGGCTGTGCTGCATTACATTCTATGGGAGCTGTGCTGCATTACATTCTATGGGGCCTGGCTGCATTACATTCTATTGGGGCTGTGCTGCATTACATTCTATGGGGCTGTGCTGTATTACATTCTATGGGGGCTGTGCTGTATTACATTATATGGGGCTGTGCTTTATTACATTCTATGGGGGCTGTGCTGTATTACATTCTATGGGGGCTGTGCTGTATTACATTCTGTGGGGGCTGTGCTGCATTACATTCTATGGGGCTGTGCTGTATTACATTCTATGGGGCTGGCTGCATTACATTCTATGGGGGCTGGCTGTATTACATTCTATGGGGGCTGTGCTGCATTACATTCTATGGGGGCTGTGCTGTATTATATTCTATGGGGGCTGTGCTATATTACATTCTATGGGGGCTGGCTTTATTACATTCTATCGGGGCTGTGCTGTGTTACATTCTATGGGGGCTGTGCTGTATTACATTCTATGGGGGCTGTGCTGTATTTTATTCTATGGGTGCTGGCTGTATTACATTCTATGGGGGCTGGCTGCATTACATTCAATGGGAGCTGTGCTGTATTACATTCTATGGGGGCTGGCTGTATTACATTCTATGGGAGCTGTGCTGTATTACATTCTATGGGGGCTGTGCTGTATTACATTCTATGGGGCTGGCTGCATTACATTCTATGGGAGCTGTGCTGTATTACATTCTATGGGGGCTGGCTGCATTTCATTCTTTTGGGGCTGTGCTGTATTAGATTCTATGGGGGCTGGCTGCATTACATTCTATGGGGGCTGTGCTGTATTACATTCTATGGGGACTGTGCTGTATTACATTCTATGGGGCTGGCTGCATTACATTCTATAGGGGCTGGCTGTATTACATTCTATGGGGGCTGTGCTGTATTACATTCTATGGGGGCTGTGCTGTATTACATTCTATGGGGGCTGTGCTGTATTACATTCTATGGGGCTGGCTTTATTACATTCCATGGGGGCTGTGCTGTATTACATTCTATGGGGGCTGTGCTGTATTACATTCTATGGGGGCTGTGCTGTATTACATTTTATGGGGGCTGTGCTGTATTATATTCTATGGGTGCTGGCTGTATTACATTCTATGGGGGCTGTGCTGTATTACATTCTATGTGGGCTGGCTTTATTACATTCTATGGGGCTGTGCTGTATTACATTCTATGGGGGCTGTGCTATATTATATTCTATGGGTGCTGGCTGCATTACATTCTATGGGGGCTGTGCTGTATTACATTCTATGGGGGCTGTGCTGTATTACATTCTATTGGGGCTGTGCTGTATTACATTCTATGGGGGCTGTGCTGTATTAGATTCTATGGGGGCTGGCTGCATTACATTGTATGGGGCTGTGCTGCATTACATTCTATGGGAGCTGTGCTGCATTACATTCTATGGGGCCTGGCTGCATTACATTCTATTGGGGCTGTGCTGTATTACATTCTATGGGGGCTGTGCTGTATTACCTTCTATGGGGACTGAGCTGTAATGCTGGATACAGCTGTAATTATGTTATATAGTCGTGTTACACTCCCCTCACTTCTTGAAACCTACAAGTGTACAAAGATATTATACAGTCACCATGCGACAAGTGGGCCTGTGTAAATTCAATGTCAGGGCTGAATTTTAGTCCCAGTCCGGCCCTGGGTAAGAGTCCCGTCAATTCAACCTGCATCTGCTTACGACCCTACTTTGTGCTGCTAGACGAGTGTTCCTGTGTAATTATGATTAGGGATCTCCTCGCACAACAGCCAATTGTACTGCCTTCGGTTGCACCAATTTTTCTGGCATTCCCGGGGTCTGGGCCACTTCACTATTAGGTAAGAGTAAGAGGGTGAGACTGTCTTCTTTCAAGTTGGCACACCACACTACAATGTAACCGCCATGGACTGTGGCTAGCATCCGGTCTACGAGAAGTCCAGGGGGTACCTGGTCCATCAGTGTCATCTATATCTGTACTTCCGCCCCCTCAAGAGGTGTACAAGCTCATGCCGATAATGTGGGCACTGTCTGAACGGGCGGTAGGTTGAGGATAGCAGCTGCAGGAACCATCACCTTCCCCAAGACTTTCCCATCACTCGACTTTTCCTGAGCCTGGGCAGCTCAACTCATTTGCTGGAACACCTTTTGTTGGGGGGTTCGCTGGCTCCACTGGTCCAAAAAGGTCTCTTGTGGCTCATTGATCAGGAGTTGTCGAATCTCTTTCGGTACATTCATTCCAAGGGTCATTATGGGCCCACTGCTGACATTCCAGGGGACCAAAACAACCCCTTTTTGGCCTATATCCTTGCTGCTCACTCTGATCTCCATCCAGACCGCCCCTGCGACCAGGATGGACAGCTGGTTGGCTGCTGTCAATCTAATTACTGGCCCCCACTCTGGCCACTTCTGGGAAATGTCTGAAATTAGCTTCTGGTATGGTGGTCTCTTGCTTCCCAGTATCAATTAAGCAGTGAACAGCTCACCTATTTACTTCAGCCCAGAGTGTAGGGCTTGTGGAAACTATGCCTTTGGGACTTTCATCTCTTTTCCTTTGCCTTTTGGGTTGTGGGCTGCATTCCCCAGCCACGGAGCCCACTAGTTTAACGGATGCCATGGTAGGGAATGACCTCGGCTTGCACAGCCTTGCTCATAGTGTCCTGTGTTTCCACACCTGTAGCAAGTCAGGTCCCATTCTTGAGCCAGCGGATGAAAGCACCCATTGACTCCCCCATTTCTTCACACTTGGTGACAGCAGTGGGAGAGAAAGGAGAGTTCTGTAACTTTTATTGTAAGTACATTTCAATTGTAAGAAACAGAATCTAAAAATAAAAACACAAAAACACATCGACTCATTTTGACATAATTAATTTGCATTTTATTGCATGAATTAAGTATTTGAAACAATAGAAAAACAGAACTTAACATTTGATACAGAAACCTTTGTTTGCAATTAAAGAGGTCAGACATTTCCTGTAGTTCTTGACTAAGTTGCACACACTGCAGTAGGGATTTTGGCCCACTCCTCCACACAGATCTCCAGATCTTTTAGGTTTCAGGGCTGTCACTGGGCAACATTGAGTTTCAACTCCCTCCAAAGATTTTCAATTGGTTTCAGGTCTGGAAACTAACTAGGCCACTACGGGACCTTGAAATAATTCTTATGGAGCCACTCCTTAATTGCACTGGCTGTGTACTTCGGGTCATTATCATGCTGGAAAACTCAGCCATGACCCATCTTCAATGCTCTTACTGAGGGAAGGAGATTGTTGGCCAAAATCTCACGAAATATGACACCGTCCATCGTCCGCACAATATGGTTCAGTTATCCTGTCCCCTTTGTGGAAAAGCACCCCCAAAGTACTGTACAATGTTTCTCCCACCATGCTTCATGGTTGGGATGGTTTTCTTGGAGTTGTGTTCATCCTTCTTCTTCCTCTAAACACGGCGAGTGGCGTTGATACCAACAAGGGCTACTTTGGTCTCATCTGACCACATGACCTTTGTCCATCCCTCCTTTGGATTATCCAGGTTTTCAATGACGAACTTCAAATGGGCTTGGACATGTGCTGGCATGAGTAGGGGGTACCTTGTGTGCCCTGAAGGATTTTATTCCATGACTTCGTCATGTGTTACTCTTAGTAATGTTTGAGACTGTGGTCTCAGCTCTCTTCGGGTCATGAGCCAGGTACTCCCATGTACTTTTCAGCTGACTCATGACCTTTTTCAGAATCATCCTTTCTAGTGATGAGCGAGCGTGCTCGCCACTACTCGTTACTCACCCGAATATCACTATGCTCGGTGTACTCAGCGAGCACCAAGCATTTCCGCGATTATTCGGCGGTAACTGGTGTCTCCACCCAGCATTTTTGGCGGACTTTAGAGACCCAGTCACGCTGCAGAGATTGTCTGCCATGCCATGAAACACCACGGCCATCTTTGTTGTGGTCGTGCAGTGATTGGCTTGGCCGCACAGCATCATCCCGAGTATAAGAGACCTGGCGCCGCCCTGCTCGCCGCATTCATCTCCGGATTCAGCGAGAGTAGGGAGAGCTGCTGCAGAGATAGGGCCAGAATCTTGCTTTTAATGGTTAGAGTAGGTCTGCAACTGTTAATTCCACAACTCCTAAGAAACCAACAGTCCTTTTTAGGGCTAATTCGTGGGTCCCAAGATTGCAGCGCTAGGTAGGCAGGGTACAGCATATCCACATCAGTGCAAGGCCTACAGGCACTGTATTTGCATACAAAGCTCCCACTGCATCCCTCCCAAAGCTCCATAACTGTCTGCTGCTGCTGCTTCTTTACTATATACCTAGTTGCAGTTTTCATTTTTTTTTCTTTTTTCAAAAAATTCACTCCCCCCAAAAAAATATACAGTCTGTTATGTCAGACTGAGTCCTGGTGCATCTGTAGAAAAATCATAGTTTGTCAGGCATACGTAGCATAGTTGTGTGTGCTAGCCTTGTTCTACTTTTTTTTTTATAAATTCACCCAAAAGCCCCCCCAAAAAAGAATACAGTCTGTTATGGCAGGCTGAGTCCTGGTGTTTTTTTTTTTTTTTAAATCGTATTTCCTAGGGTTGAGCGAAACGGGTCGAACATTTTCAAAAGTCGCCGACTTTTGGCTAAGTCGGGGTTTCATGAAACCCGATCCGACCCCTGTGCGGGGTCGGCCATGCGGTACGCGACTTTCGCGCCAAAGTCGCGTTTCAATGACGCGAAAAGCGCCATTTCTCAGCCAATGAAGGTAAACGCAGAGTGTGGGCAGCGTGATGACATAGGTCCTGGTCCCCACCATCTTAGAGAAGGGCATTGCAGTGATTGGCTTGCTGTCCGCGGCGTCACAGGGGCTATAAAGAGGCGTTCCCGCCGACCGCCATCTTACTGCTGCTGATCTGAGCTTAGGGAGAGGTTGCTGCCGCTTTGTCAGAAGCAGGGATAGCGTTAGGCAGGGTCCATTAACCACAAAACCGCTTGTGCTGCAGCGATTTGCACTGTCCAACACCACCCTCGGTGTGCAGGGACAGTGGAAGTTTTTTTTTTTTTTTTTTTCCCCTCAGCGCTGTAGCTCATTGGGCTGCCCTAGAAGGCTCCCTGATAGCTGCATTGCTGTGTGTACGCCGCTGTGCAAACCAACTGCTTTTTTCAAAGCACAAATCCTCTTGTTCCTTCCTTTCTGCACAGCTATCTTTTTTGTTTGTCCACACTTTTTATTTCATTTGTGCATCAGTCCACTCCTTATTGCTGCCTGCCATACCTGGCTGAGATTACTGCAGGCAGGGAGATAGTAGCTGCCTGCCATACCTGGCTGAGATTACTGCAGGCAGGGAGATAGTAATTGTAGGACATTCCCTGTGTTTTTTTTTTTTTTTTTTTTGGTGGGAGATTAAGATTGGCAATTTGGCATTTCTGCTAGAGTGCCATCCCTGTGTGTGCCATCTCTCTCACATAGTGGGCCATAGAAAGCCTTTTCATTTTTCTGTATTTTTTTTTGTGGGGTGTATAAATTCTCCCTGATAAAAATACAGTGGGAGATTAATATTGGCCTTTGGGCTTGTGTGCCAGTCCTGAGTGTGCCATCTCTCTCACAAATAGTGGGCCATAGAAAGCCTATTTTATTTTTTTTGGGGTTTTATAAATTCTCCCTGAAAAAAAGGGAGATTAATATTGGCCTCTGGGCTTGTGTGCCAGTCCTGAGCGTGCCATCTGTGCCAGCCCTGAGCGTGCCATCTCTCTCACAAATAGTGGGCCATAGAAAGCCTATTTAATTTTTTTTTTGGTTTTATAAATTCTCCCTGAAAAAAAGGGAGATTAATATTGGCCTCTGGGCTTGTGTGCCAGTTGTGAGCGTGCCATCTGTGCCAGTCCTGAGCGTGCCATCTCTCTCACAAATAGTGGGCCATAGAAAGCCTATTTAATTTTTTTTTTTGTTTTATAAATTTTCCCTGAAAAAAGGGAGATTAATATTGGCCTCTGGGCTTGTGTGCCAGTTGTGAGCGTGCCATCTGTGCCAGTCCTGAGCGTGCCATCTCTCTCACAAATAGTGGGCCATAGAAAGCCTATTTAATTTTTTTTTTGGTTTTATAAATTTTCCCTGAAAAAAGGGAGATTAATATTGGCCTCTGGGCTTGTGTGCCAGTTGTGAGCGTGCCATCTGTGCCAGTCCTGAGCGTGCCATCTCTCTCACAAATAGTGGGCCATAGAAAGCCTATTTAAATATTTTTTTGGTTTTATAAATTCTCCCAGAAAAAAAGGGAGATTAATATTGGCCTCTGGGCTTCTGTGCCAGTCCTGAGCGTGCCATCTGTGCCAGTCCTGAGCGTCCCATCTCTCTCACAAATAGTGGGCCATAGAAAGCCTATTTTTTTTTTGGGGGGGGTTTTAGAAATTCTCCCTGGAAAAAAAAAGGGAGATTAATATTGCCCTTTGGGCTTGTGTGCCAGTACTAAGCGTTCCATCTCTCTCTCTCTCTCTTAGTCAGTGGGCCATAGAACGCCTATTTTTGGTTTTATTTGTTTTCTAAATTCTCCCTGAAAAAATCATTTTATTTTATTTGGTTTCTAAATTCTTCCTGATAAAATCATATTTTTTTTATTATTTTTTTTTCTAAAGTCTCCCTGAAAAAAAAAAAAAAAAAAAAAAAAAACAGTGGGAGATTAATATTGGCCTTTCTGCTTGTGTGCCAGTCTTGACTCCTGGGTGCGTCATCTCTCAGTCAGTGGGCCATAGAACGCCTATTTTTGGTTTTATTTGTTTTATAAATTCTCCCTGAAAAAATCATTTTATTTTATTTGGTTTCTAAATTCTTCCTGATAAAATCATATTTTTTTTATTATTTTTTTTTCTAAAGTCTCCCTGAAAAAAAAAAAAAAAAAACAACCAAAAAAAACAGTGGGAGATTAATATTGGCCTTTCTGCTTGTGTGCCAGTCTTGACTCCTGGGTGTGCCATCTCTCTCTCTCTCTCTCTCTCTCTCTCTCCAATTGTGGTCCATAGAAAGCCTATATTTTTTTTCCTTGATTTGGGTTCCAAAATCTACCAGAGAAAATAACTCCATCAATCATTGGTAGAAAAATATTGGCCTCTGGGCTTGTGTGCCACTCCTGATTCCTGTGTGCGTCATCTCTCAGTCAGTGGGCCATAGAACGCCTATTTTTGGTTTTATTTGTTTTATAAATTCTCCCTGAAAAAATCATTTTATTTTATTTGGTTTCTAAATTCTTCCTGATAAAATCATATTTTTTTTATTATTTTTTTTTCTAAAGTCTCCCTGAAAAAAAAAAAAAAAAATCAACCAAAAAAAACAGTGGGAGATTAATATTGGCCTTTCTGCTTGTGTGCCAGTCTTGACTCCTGGGTGTGCCATCTCTCTCTCTCTCTCTCTCTCTCCAATTGTGGTCCATAGAAAGCCTATATTTTTTTTCCTTGATTTGGGTTCCAAAATCTACCAGAGAAAATAACTCCATCAATCATTGGTAGAAAAATATTGGCCTCTGGGCTTGTGTGCCACTCCTGATTCCTGTGTGCGTCATCTCTCACTCAGTGGCCCATAGAAAGCATATAGTTTGTTACATTTGTTTTCTAAATTCTCCCTGCAAAAATCAATGTTTTTTTTTGGGGGGGGTTTCTAAAGTGTTCCTGAAAAAAATAAAAATAAAAAAAAAATAATAGTGTGACATTAATATTAACATTTGTGCTTCAGTGACAGTCCTGCGTGTGGGGCATCTCTCTAATTTGCAGCCACCAAAAAAAGAGTGTGTAACATTGGGCCTGATTTTCGCTGTGGTCTCACCAACCTGTAAAGGGGTAGCTAAATCATACTGAAGTTATAGCTCACCGTGTAAGTTGTGTGACTGCAACAAATAACGTTAGTTTGGTTACGTTTTTAAAACAATGAGGAAGTCTAGTGGAAGAGGTCGTGGCCGGGGGCGTTCATTGTCAGCTGGTAATGAGGGTAGTGGTAGTGGTGGAGCATCAGGTGGTCGTGGGGAAAAAAATATTGCACCTAAGTCTGGAGCTGTGGAGCCAGGTTCGTCGTCCGGCTACACAAGGCCTCGAACGCTCCCTTTTCTGGGATTAGGAAAACCGCTTTTAAAGCCGGAGCAGCAAGAGCAAGTTTTGGCTTATCTTGCTGACTCAGCCTCTAGCTCTTTTGCCTCCTCTCGTGAAACTGGTAAAAGTAAAAGCAGCGCGTCGTTAGTGGATGTTCACGGTCAGGGACAAGTCACTTCCTTGTCCTCTTCAGCAAAAACAACAACAGAGAAGAATGCAGCAGGCGACACAACGGGTTACTCCATGGAGCTCTTTACACATACCGTCCCTGGCTTAGAAAGTGAAGCAGTTAACAGTCCATGCCCATTACAAATTGAATCTGACATGGAGTGCACTGACGCACAGCCACAGCCAGACTACTATGCTGGTCCTTTGACTCAGACCACAACATTGCCCTCGCAGGGTGCTGATCAAGAATCAGACCCTGATGAGACTATGTTGCCCCATCACGAACGCTATACCACCGAACGACACGGTGACACAGACGAAGTTGCGCAGGAGGTACAAGAAGAGTTATTAGATGACCCAGTTCTTGACCCCGATTGGCAGCCATTGGGGGAACAGGGTGCAGGCGGCAGCAGTTCTGAAGCAGAGGAGGAGGAGGGGCCGCAGCAGGCATCAACATCGCCACAGGTTCCATCTGCCGGGCCCGTATCTTGCCCAAAACGCGTGGCAAAGCCAAAACCTGGTGGAGGACAGCGTGGCCATCCGGTTAAAGCTCAGTCTGCAATGCCTGAAAAGGTATCCGATGCTAGAAAGAGTGCAGTCTGGCATTTTTTTAAACAACATCCAATTGATCAGCGCAAAGTCATCTGTCAAAAATGTTCTACTTCCTTAAGCAGAGGTCAGAATCTGAAAAGTCTCAATACTAGTTGCATGCATAGACATTTAACCACCATGCATTTGAAAGCTTGGACTAACTACCAAACGTCCCTTAAGGTTGTTGCACCCTCGGCCAATGAAGCTAGTCATCAACGCAACATCCCTTCCGGCAGTGTAGGACCACCATTTAGCGCACCACCTGCTGTATCTGTGCAGGTATCTTTGCCAGGCCAAAGCAGTCAGGGTCAGGGAATCACCAGTTTCGTAGTAGGAAACACTGCATCTAGGGCACCGGCGGCAACAATACCATCTCCCACCGTCTCTCAGTCTGCCATGTCCACCGGCACCCCCGCTAGTTCCACGATCTCCATCTCTCCAGTCCAGCTCACCCTACATGAGACTATGGTTAGAAAAAGGAAGTACTTAGCCTCGCATCCGCGTACACAGGGTTTGAACGCCCACATAGCTAGACTAATCTCGTTAGAGATGATGCCCTACCGGTTAGTTGAAAGCGAAGCTTTCAAAGACCTGATGGACTACGCTGTACCACGCTACGAGCTACCCAGTCGACACTTTTTTTCCAGAAAAGCCATCCCAGCCCTCCACCAGCATGTTAAAGAGCGCATCGTCCATGCACTCAGGCAATCTGTGAGCACAAAGGTGCACCTGACAACAGATGCATGGACCAGTAGGCATGGCCAGGGACGTTACGTGTCCATCACGGCACACTGGGTAAATGTGGTGGATTCAGGGTCCACAGGGGACAGCAAGTTTGGGACAGTTCTGCCTAGCCCACGGTCTAGTAAACAGTTGTCTGTAGCCGTTCGCACCCCCTCCTCCTCCTCCTCCTCCTCGTCCTCCTGCAGAAGCAAGAGCTCGTCCACAGACCGCAGTCGCACAAACACTCCATCCGCACCTGCCACTGTTGCACACCAGGTCTCCCATTATGGGGCAGCTACTGGCATACGTCAGCAGGCTGTATTGGCTATGAAGTGTTTGGGCGACAATAGACACACCGCGGAAGTTCTGTCCGAGTTCTTGCAGCAAGAAACGCAGTCGTGGCTGGGCACTGTAGATCTTGAGGCAGGCAAGGTAGTGAGTGATAACGGAAGGAATTTCATGGCTGCCATCTCCCTTTCCCAACTGAAACACATTCCTTGCCTGGCTCACACCTTAAACCTGGTGGTGCAGTGCTTCCTGAAAAGTTATCCGGGGTTATCCGACCTGCTCCTCAAAGTGCGTGGACTTTGCGCACATATCCGCCGTTCGCCTGTACACTCCAGCCGTATGCAGACCTATCAGCGTTCTTTGAACCTTCCCCAGCATCGCCTAATCATAGACGTTGCAACAAGGTGGAACTCAACACTGCACATGCTTCAGAGACTGTGCGAACAGAGGCGGGCTGTTATGTTTTTGTGGGAGGATACACATACACGGGCAGGCAGTAGGATGGCAGACATGGAGTTGTCAGGTGTGCAGTGGTCGAAGATTCAAGACATGTGTCAAGTCCTTCAGTGTTTTGAGGAATGCACACGGCTGGTTAGTGCAGACAACGCCATAATAAGCATGAGCATCCCCCTAATGCGTCTGCTGATGCAAAGTTTGACGCACATAAAGGATCAGGCGTCTGCACCAGAGGAAGAGGAAAGCCTTGATGACAGTCAGCGATTGTCTGGTCAGGGCAGTGTACATGACGAGGTACCGGGCGAAGAGGAGGTGGAGGATGAGGAGGATGATGGGGATGAGTATATTTTTAATGAGGAAGCTTTCCCGGGGGCACGGGAAATTGGTGGCGTGGCAAGGCCGGGTTCTGGTTTTTTGAGGGACACAAGTGACGTAGATTTGCCTGCAACTGCCCCTCAACCAAGCACAACCGCAGATTTGACAACGGGAACTTTGGCCCACATGGCGGATTATGCCTTGCGTATCCTCAAAAGGGACACACGCATTACAAAAATGATGAACGATGACGATTACTGGTTGGCCTGCCTCCTTGATCCTCGCTATAAAGGCAAATTGCAAAATATTATGCCACATGAGAACTTGGAACTAATATTAGCAACAAAACAATCAACTCTTGTTGACCGTTTGCTTCTGGCATTCCCTCGTGATCGTTCTCACACGAGCTCCAGGGGCCAGCAGACCAGAGGTGTTAGAGGGGCAGAAATCAGAAGTGGCGTTGGCCAGAGGGGTTTTCTGACCAGGTTGTGGAGTGATTTTTCTATGACCGCAGACAGGACAGGTACTGCAGCATCAATTCAAAGTGACAGGAGACAACATTTGTCCAGTATGGTTACAAACTATTTTTCATCCCTTATCGACGTTCTCCCTCAACCGTCATTCCCATTTGATTACTGGGCATCCAAATTAGACACCTGGCCAGAATTGGCAGAATATGCATTGCAGGAGCTTGCTTGCCCGGCAGCTAGTGTCCTATCAGAAAGAGTATTCAGTGCTGCAGGTTCAATACTAACAGAAAAAAGGACTCGTCTGGCTACCCAAAATGTAGATGATCTAACCTTCATTAAAATGAACCACAACTGGATTTCAAAATCTTTTGCCCCACCCTGCCCGGCTGACACCTAGCTTTCCTATGAAAAGGTCTTGCCTGTGGACTATTCTGAATGACTTTTCCAATCTCGTAATTTTCTTCACCTGATTGTCCAGCATACGACATGTTTCCACCTCACGAAATGGCCAAACTCCCCACACGGGGCCGTGCTATCGCCACTTTGCGCTTGGACCCTTGAGAGTGCTGTTTGTCTGAAGAGGTGGGTGTGGCCGCTTTTGGTCGACGGCACTGCCACTGGGTCCCTCATAGTACAATAAAGTGTCTCTGGCGGTGGTGGTGCGCACCCAACGTCAGACACACCGTTGTAATATGAGGGGCCCTGTGCCTGTACCGCCGGCCACAAGCCAGTTCCCCCCCCAGCTCAAACAGTGCTCTACCACTAGCAAAATTATCTCTCACAGCTTCACCAATGTGTAGTCTAGGCGCTGACATCCTTCAATGCCTGGCACTGACAATACCATTGTTTTGACATTTTTGTTATGTTAGGCCTTCGAAGCCTGTCTGCGGTCCCTTCTTTCTACAACTACTACACTGACCAGGCCACTGCTGGCCGTGTTACCCTGGAACCAATTTAAAAGTGCCTACAGTCAGCCCAATTTTGTTATGTTAGGCCTTCGAAGACTGTCTGCCGTCACTCCTTCCACTAGACTTCCACTGACCATACACTGCTGCCCATGTACCCCTGGAACCAATTTAAAGTGCCTACAGCCAGCCCAATTTTGTTATGTTAGGCCTTGGAAGCCTGTCTGCGGTCACTCCTTCCACTAGACTTCCACTGACCAGACCACTGCTGCCCATGTACCCCTGGAACCAATTTAAAAGTGCCTACAGCCAGCCCAAGTTTGTTATGTTAGGCCTTCGAAGCCTGTCTGCGGTCACTCCTTCCACTAGACTTCCACTGACCAGACCACTGCTGCCCGTGTACCCCTGGAACCAATTTAAAAGTGCCTACAGCCAGCCCAAGTTTGTTATGTTAGGCCTTGGAAGCCTGTCTGCGGTCACTCCTTCCACTAGACTTCCACTGACCAGACCACTGCTGCCCATGTACCCCTGGAACCAATTTAAAAGTGCCTACAGCCAGCCCAAGTTTGTTATGTTAGGCCTTCGAAGCCTGTCTGCGGTCACTCCTTCCACTAGACTTCCACTGACCAGACCACTGCTGCCCGTGTACCCCTGGAACCAATTTAAAAGTGCCTACAGCCAGCCCAAGTTTGTTATGTTAGGCCTTGGAAGCCTGTCTGCGGTCACTCCTTCCACTAGACTTCCACTGACCAGACCACTGCTGCCCGTGTACCCCTGGAACCAATTTAAAAGTGCCTACAGCCAGCCCAAGTTTGTTATGTTAGGCCTTGGAAGCCTGTTTGCGGTCACTCCTTCCACTAGACTTCCACTGACCATACACTGCTGCCCATGTACCCCTGGAACCAATTTAAAAGTGCCTACAGCCAGCCCAAGTTTGTTATGTTAGGCCTTCGAAGCCTGTCTGCGGTCACTCCTTCCACTAGACTTCCACTGACCAGACCACTGCTGCCCGTGTACCCCTGGAACCAATTTAAAAGTGCCTACAGCCAGCCCAAGTTTGTTATGTTAGGCCTTGGAAGCCTGTCTGCGGTCACTCCTTCCACTAGACTTCCACTGACCAGACCACTGCTGCCCGTGTACCCCTGGAACCAATTTAAAAGTGCCTACAGCCAGCCCAAGTTTGTTATGTTAGGCCTTGGAAGCCTGTCTGCGGTCACTCCTTCCACTAGACTTCCACTGACCATACACTGCTGCCCATGTACCCCTGGAACCAATTTAAAAGTGCCTACAGCCAGCCCAAGTTTGTTATGTTAGGCCTTCGAAGCCTGTCTGCGGTCACTCCTTCCACTAGACTTCCACTGACCAGACCACTGCTGCCCGTGTACCCCTGGAACCAATTTAAAATTGCCTACAGCCATGTTTTATTATTTTAGGCCTTCGATGCCTGTCTGCGGTCACTCCTTCCAATAGGCCTCCACTGACCACACCACTGCTGCCCGTGTACCCCTGGAACCAATTTAAAATTGCCTACAGCCAGCCCAATTTTTTTATTTTAGGCCTTCGATGCCTGTCTGCGGTCCATTCTTTCAACTACTACTACACTGACCAGGGCACTGCTGCCCAAGTACCCCTGGAACCAATTTAAAATTGACTACAGCCATGTGTTAATATTTTAGGCCTTCGATGCCTGTCTGTGGTCACTCCTTCCACTAGGCCTCCACTGACCACACCACTGCTGCCCGTGTACCCCTGGAACCAATTTAAAATTGCCTACAGCCATGTGTGATTATTTTAGGCCTTCGATGCCTGTCTGCGGTCACTCCTTCCACTAGGCCTCCACTGACCACACCACTGCTGCCCGTGTAACCCTGGAACCAATTTAAAATTGCCTACAGCCATGTGTTATTATTTTAGGCCTTCGATGCCTGTCTGCGGTCACTCCTTCCACTAGGCCTCCACTGACCACACCACTGCTGCCCGTGTACCCCTGGAACCAATTTAAAATTGCCTACAGCCAGCCCAATTTTTTTATTTTAGGCCTTCGATGCCTGTCTGCGGTCCATTCTTTCAACTACTACTACACTGACCAGGGCACTGCTGCCCAAGTACCCCTGGAACCAATTTAAAATTGACTACAGCCATGTGTTAATATTTTAGGCCTTCGATGCCTGTCTGTGGTCACTCCTTCCACTAGGCCTCCACTGACCACACCACTGCTGCCCGTGTACCCCTGGAACCAATTTAAAATTGCCTACAGCCATGTGTGATTATTTTAGGCCTTCGATGCCTGTCTGCGGTCACTCCTTCCACTAGGCCTCCACTGACCACACCACTGCTGCCCGTGTAACCCTGGAACCAATTTAAAATTGCCTACAGCCATGTGTTATTATTTTAGGCCTTCGATGCCTGTCTGCGGTCACTCCTTCCACTAGGCCTCCACTGACCACACCACTGCTGCCCGTGTACCCCTGGAACCAATTTAAAATTGCCTACAGCCAGCCCAATTTTTTTATTTTAGGCCTTCGATGCCTGTCTGCGGTCCATTCTTTCAACTACTATTACACTGACCAGGGCACTGCTGCCCGTGTACCCCTGGAACCAATTTAAAATTGCCTACAGCCATGTGTTATTATTTTAGGCCTTCGATGCCTGTCTGCGGTCACTCCTTCCACTAGGCCTCCACTGACCACACCACTGCTGCCCGTGTACCCCTGGAACCAATTTAAAATTGCCTACAGCCATGTGTTATTATTTTAGGCCTTCGATGCCTGTCTGCGGTCACTCCTTCCACTAGACTTCCACTGACCAGACCACTGCTGCCCGTGTACCCCTGGAACCAATTTAAAAGTGCCTACAGCCAGCCCAAGTTTGTTATGTTAGGCCTTGGAAGCCTGTCTGCGGTCACTCCTTCCACTAGACTTCCACTGACCATACACTGCTGCCCATGTACCCCTGGAACCAATTTAAAAGTGCCTACAGCCAGCCCAAGTTTGTTATGTTAGGCCTTCGAAGCCTGTCTGCGGTCACTCCTTCCACTAGACTTCCACTGACCAGACCACTGCTGCCCGTGTACCCCTGGAACCAATTTAAAAGTGCCTACAGCCAGCCCAAGTTTGTTATGTTAGGCCTTGGAAGCCTGTCTGCGGTCACTCCTTCCACTAGACTTCCACTGACCAGACCACTGCTGCCCGTGTACCCCTGGAACCAATTTAAAAGTGCCTACAGCCAGCCCAAGTTTGTTATGTTAGGCCTTGGAAGCCTGTCTGCGGTCACTCCTTCCACTAGACTTCCACTGACCATACACTGCTGCCCATGTACCCCTGGAACCAATTTAAAAGTGCCTACAGCCAGCCCAAGTTTGTTATGTTAGGCCTTCGAAGCCTGTCTGCGGTCACTCCTTCCACTAGACTTCCACTGACCAGACCACTGCTGCCCGTGTACCCCTGGAACCAATTTAAAATTGCCTACAGCCATGTTTTATTATTTTAGGCCTTCGATGCCTGTCTGCGGTCACTCCTTCCACTAGGCCTCCACTGACCACACCACTGCTGCCCGTGTACCCCTGGAACCAATTTAAAATTGCCTACAGCCAGCCCAATTTTTTTATTTTAGGCCTTCGATGCCTGTCTGCGGTCCATTCTTTCAACTACTACTACACTGACCAGGGCACTGCTGCCCAAGTACCCCTGGAACCAATTTAAAATTGACTACAGCCATGTGTTAATATTTTAGGCCTTCGATGCCTGTCTGTGGTCACTCCTTCCACTAGGCCTCCACTGACCACACCACTGCTGCCCGTGTACCCCTGGAACCAATTTAAAATTGCCTACAGCCATGTGTGATTATTTTAGGCCTTCGATGCCTGTCTGCGGTCACTCCTTCCACTAGGCCTCCACTGACCACACCACTGCTGCCCGTGTAACCCTGGAACCAATTTAAAATTGCCTACAGCCATGTGTTATTATTTTAGGCCTTCGATGCCTGTCTGCGGTCACTCCTTCCACTAGGCCTCCACTGACCACACCACTGCTGCCCGTGTACCCCTGGAACCAATTTAAAATTGCCTACAGCCAGCCCAATTTTTTTATTTTAGGCCTTCGATGCCTGTCTGCGGTCCATTCTTTCAACTACTACTACACTGACCAGGGCACTGCTGCCCAAGTACCCCTGGAACCAATTTAAAATTGACTACAGCCATGTGTTAATATTTTAGGCCTTCGATGCCTGTCTGTGGTCACTCCTTCCACTAGGCCTCCACTGACCACACCACTGCTGCCCGTGTACCCCTGGAACCAATTTAAAATTGCCTACAGCCATGTGTGATTATTTTAGGCCTTCGATGCCTGTCTGCGGTCACTCCTTCCACTAGGCCTCCACTGACCACACCACTGCTGCCCGTGTAACCCTGGAACCAATTTAAAATTGCCTACAGCCATGTGTTATTATTTTAGGCCTTCGATGCCTGTCTGCGGTCACTCCTTCCACTAGGCCTCCACTGACCACACCACTGCTGCCCGTGTACCCCTGGAACCAATTTAAAATTGCCTACAGCCAGCCCAATTTTTTTATTTTAGGCCTTCGATGCCTGTCTGCGGTCCATTCTTTCAACTACTATTACACTGACCAGGGCACTGCTGCCCGTGTACCCCTGGAACCAATTTAAAATTGCCTACAGCCATGTGTTATTATTTTAGGCCTTCGATGCCTGTCTGCGGTCACTCCTTCCACTAGGCCTCCACTGACCACACCACTGCTGCCCGTGTACCCCTGGAACCAATTTAAAATTGCCTACAGCCATGTGTTATTATTTTAGGCCTTCGATGCCTGTCTGCGGTCACTCCTTCCACTAGGCCTCCACTGACCACACCACTGCTGCCCGTGTACCCCTGGAACCAATTTAAAATTGCCTACAGCCATGTGTGATTATTTTAGGCCTTCGATGCCTGTCTGCGGTCACTCCTTCCACTAGGCCTCCACTGACCACACCACTGCTGCCCGTGTACCCCTGGAACCAATTTAAAATTGCCTACAGCCAGCCCAATTTTTTTATTTTAGGCCTTCGATGCCTGTCTGCGGTCCATTCTTTCAACTACTACTACACTGACCAGGGCACTGCTGCCCAAGTACCCCTGGAACCAATTTAAAATTGACTACAGCCATGTGTTAATATTTTAGGCCTTCGATGCCTGTCTGCGGTCACTCCTTCCACTAGGCCTCCACTGACCACACCACTGCTGCCCGTGTACCCCTGGAACCAATTTAAAATTGCCTACAGCCAGCCCAATTTTTTTATTTTAGGCCTTCGATGCCTGTCTGCGGTCCATTCTTTCAACTACTACTACACTGACCAGGGCACTGCTGCCCGTGTACCCCTGGAACCAATTTAAAATTGCCTACAGCCATGTGTTATTATTTTAGGCCTTCGATGCCTGTCTGTGGTCCCTCCTTCCACTAGGCCTCCACTGACCTGTCTACTGCGGCCCGTGTACCCCTTGAACCAACCTAATAAAATATTTAAAAAATTAATTTGATTATAAAAAATAAGATCGTGTTGAGATCTCAAATGCAGACATTTTAACAATCAAAACAAACACACAACAAATATCTGGAACTGTACTACAAAGGTCCAACAGCTACAATTTCTTTCTCCTGCAAGAAGTTAACTGAAAGTTTTTTGGAGTTGTTAACACAGATATGGCATCCACCGAGTGTTGTCCTGTCGCGTCTCCTTTAAATTATTTCCAATAAGATGTTAAACTATTAATTTAATAAAATCAATAATTAAAAAAATAATTGAGTAAGTCAAAAGCACATTGCAAATAAACATTAATTACAAATCAAGAAGCATGGCGCGTCCGAGGGTGAGTAGATACCGAATAAGAATATAATCACCCTCGGACGCGCAATTTACAACAGCCTTCCTTCCTAAGAATCAGCCCTTCCGTGGTGTAGAGAGAGGTTGTGTTACACTCCAAGGTGTTCCCCAGGTTGCCTTTCCTGAGCTTCGATCTTCCGGCTCTCGTTTAGTAGCTGTTGGAAACTACGCTGCATTAGGCCTACTAATTGTGTATGGGGTGTAGAGACAGGTTGTGTTACACTCCAAGGTTTTCACCAGGTTGCCTTTCCTGAGCTTCGATCTTCATGCTCTCGTTTAGTAGGTGTCGGAAAGTAGGCTGCATTAGGCCTACAAATTGGGTATGGGGTGGAGAGAGATGGTGTGTTACACTCCAAGGTGTTCCCCAGGTTTCCTTGCCATTGCTTCGGTCTTCCGACTCTCGTTTAGTAGTTGTAGAAAAGTACACAGCATTAGGCCTACAAAATGGGTATGGGGTGGAGAGAGATGGTGTGTTACACTCCAAGGTGTTCCCCAGGTTGCCTTTCCTGAGCTTCGATCTTCATGCTCTCGTTTAGTAGGTGTCGGAAAGTAGGCTGCATTAGGCCTAAAAAATGGGGAATGGGGTGGAGAGAGATGGTGTGTTACACTCCAAGGTGTTCCCCAGGTTTCCTTGCCATTGCTTCGGTCTTCCGACTCTCGTTTAGTAGTTGTAGAAAAGTACACTGCATTAGGCCTAAAAAATGGGTATGGGGTGGAGAGAGATGGTGTGTTACACTCCAAGGTGTTCCCCAGGTTGCCTTTCCTGAGCTTCGATCTTCATGCTCTCGTTTAGCAGGTGTCGGAAAGTAGGCTGCATTAGGCCTACAAATTGGGTATGGGGTGGAGAGAGATGGTGTGTTACACTCCAAGGTGTTCCCCAGGTTTCCTTGCCATTGCTTCGGTCTTCCGACTCTCGTTTAGTAGTTGTAGAAAAGTACACAGCATTAGGCCTACAAAATGGGTATGGGGTGGAGAGAGATGGTGTGTTACACTCCAAGGTGTTCCCCAGGTTGCCTTTCCTGAGCTTCTATCTTCAGGCTCTCATTAAATTGTGGTTAAATGGAACAACTGCATTTGGCGTACTAGTTGGTTTGGGGCCTACTATCGGTGTCTGCCACTCCTTGCTGTTCTCCTGGTTTCCTGTCCTGAAATTCCATTTTCAGCCTCTCGTTAAGTAGTTGTTAATGTTAGACTGCATTTGGCCTACTAGTTGGGTTGGGGCCTACTATCGGTGTCTGCCACTCCTTGCTGTTCTCCTCCACTGAACAAAGCTGTGCCGCCTGTTTACTACGGTTGCCAATTTTGAACTGCATTTCGACTACTTACTGATTTGGCCCTACTCTCTGTGTCAGCCTCTCATTCCAGTTGTCCTCCACTGCAATGCCCCCTGGTTATTCCTGTGTTACCAATTTTGAACTGCATTTAGCCCACTTTCTTCTTTGGGCCTATATCTGTGTTTCCACTTCATCGTGCCCATTGCCCAGCCAGTGATAGATGAGTCTGCTGGTACATTGACCCATAACGCAACATTCCCCGTGCACGCTACACAACAACATTGTGACCCTGCTGAAAGTCAGGTTGCTCGTCCCGCATACCATACCACCTTACACGGGGACAAAGAGGAAGGTGCAGATGAAAGTGCAGGTTCCTTCATCAGGTGGGGGGAGGAATACTAGTTGGCGACGTCACTGGCACAGGGCCTCTCATAGTACGCAAAAGTGTTGCTGCCGGTGGGAGGCGCCCCCGCCGTGCAAACACACCGCTGTACTTTGAGGGGCCCTGTGCCAGTGCCAATGCCAACGAGTGGGCCCCCCCTGCTTGCTCAGGATCACAGCACTTGCAAAGTTGAAATACTTACCTCTCCCTGCTCCACTGCCGTGACGTGGTCCAGATTTACTGGGCCCACTAATTACTTGAACCAGCCCTACCCCCCACAACTTTAGCCAAATGACCCCCAATTTCAAATGCCTTCCAATTATTTTAAGGTAAATTACGCTTGACAAGCTTCATTAAGAAGAATGGATGGTTTTGACATTAAAATGGGCACTCTAGGTGTTTTCCTGGCCCCCACTCACTGCCGACTATGCTGCCCCATTGACTTGCATTGGGTTTCGTGTTTCGGTCGATCCCGACTTTACGTCATAATCGGCCGATTTCACTCGACCCGACTTTGGACATAGTCGGGTTTCGCAAAACCCGGCTCGACTCTAAAAAGGTCAAGGTCGCTCAACTCTAGTATTTCCGCAGTAGCATAGTTCTGTGTGGTAGTCTTGTGCCAAAAAACAAAAAAGCCTCATATATCATCGTGCTCCAAGTTTGGGCATTATAGGCCACTTTTCCACTGTTTTTGCTGTCTGTGACTCTACTGATGAACAGGACTATTTTGCAGACCCCCCAAAAAATACAGGCCACATATTTGGAAGTGTGATATTTCCGTGACAGGCCTCATATATCTGCGTGCTCCAAGTTTGGGCATTTTAGGCCGGTTTTCAACTGTTTTTGCTGTCTGTGACTCTACTTATATACAGCAATATTTTGCATTTAAAAAAATACAGGCCACATATTTGTCAGTGTGGTATTTCCGTGACAGGCCTCAAATATCTGTGTGCTTCAAGTTTGGGCATTTTAGGCCATTAGTTCATTTTTTTCTTGTCTGTGACTCCACTTATATACAGCACTATTTTGCAATTAAAAAAATTCTACAACTCCCCCCCCCCAAAAAAAAAAAAAAAATTAAGACAGTCTGTTATGTCAGACTGAGGCCTGCTGCATCTGTAGCTTGACAGGCATAAGTTTCATAGTTCTGTCTGCTAGCCTTGTTCTTTTTTTTTTATTATTATACAAGACCCTAAAGAAAAGTTAATACAGTCTGTTATGTCAGGCTGAGTTCTGTTGTATCTGGTTTAGAAAAATCGTATTTCAGCAGGCATACATAGCATAGTTCTGTCTGCTAGCCTTGGTCAATTTTTTTTGTTTACATTCAGCAAAAAGCAAAAAAAGACATTTGTAACGGGGTCTACCAATCAGGGGTACCTCTTTCAGTACCACCCCGTGTTTCTGGAGGTCCACTCTGCTTTGGCTGGAGTCTGAATGAAGGATGCTGGCTGGAATTCCTTGGTTACATGGGCGCATATAAAAGATCACTGCTTTTCCACGTATTTCCAGTCTGACAACACTTTACTCACAGGACACAGAATATATCACACAGATACAGAGGGCAGGCCAATAGAAAAGCGGCAGGCCAGACATACATTACAATGGCCGCAGGTCGCCGGAGCCTGCCGATATTTATTGTGGGAAATACAAAGGTGCGGGGGGGGGGGGGGGGGCGGCAGACAAAAAGGGAATATCGTGTCACCTCTGCCCAGGGGCGCAGCCTGTGGTCTGATGCATTAGGGACATGCATCTCACATGGAACCTATTATACATACATATAGCTGTACAACATATTCTGGGTGCTGAGTGGTTCCGTAACACGTAACAACATTAATACAGTCTGTTAAGTCAGGCTGAGTCCTGGTGTATCTGTTTTTGAAAAATCAAATTTCCGTAGCACAGTTCTGTGTGGTAGCCTTGTGCCACTCTTTTATTTTTGGTTTTAAATTAATTAGAAAACAAAAAAGGCCTCATAATTCTGCGTGCTCCAAGATTGGGCATTTTAGGACTGTTTTCCACTGTTTTTGCTGTCTCTTACTCTAGTTAAATACAGCAGTATTTTGCATTTAAAAAAATACAGGCCACATATTTGGCAGTGTGATATTTCCGTGACAGGCCTCATATATCTGCGCGCTCCAAGTTTGGGCATTTTAGGACGGTTTTCCACTGTTTTGGTGTCTGTTACTCAACTTATATACAGCACTATTTTGCATTTAAAAAATTCTTCAAAACTCCCCCCAAAATTTAAGACAGTCTGTTCTGTCAGACTGAGGCCTGTTGTATCTGTGGTTGAAAAATCGTAGCTTGACAGGCATAAGTTTCATAGTTCTGTCTGCTAGCCTTGATCTTTTTTTTTTTTTAATTATATAAAACCTTAAAAAAAGTAAATACAGTCTGTTATGTCAGGCTGAGTTCTGTTGTATCTGGTTTAGAAAAATCGTATGTCAGCAGGCATACATAGCATAGTTCCGTGTGCTAGCCTTGCTCTACTCTTTTTTTTGGGGGGGCGGGGTTAAATTCAGCAAAAATCACAAACAAATTTAAAACAGTCTGTTATGTCAGGCTGAAGCCTGGTCTTTGTGTTTGAAAAAACTGCAGCTTTGCAGGCATACTAATCAGATATCATTTAGCTCCAATAAATACATTTGTGTTGAGCTTTTGAAATAGTGCAGTAGTTCATTTAATATGGGCAAGGCAAGGGACAGGGAAGTGGACGTGACGGTGCATGCAGAGGAGACCCACATCTTCTCACTCGACCTTACTGTCCCAGTTTTTAGAGGACCACAGCCACCACTATTAAAGCCAGAGCAGTGTGAAACTGTTGTTGGTTGGATAGCGGATAATGCTTCCAGTCACTAAGCCACTACCACCATGTCTTCCACACAGTCAAGTCTGAGTAGCCATGAGTGTGGCCCGGATATTCCTCACCCTGATCCACCTGCCTCCCACCATGCCGAGTGCCCTGAGACAACTGATCCCACACTTGGACACTCTGAAGAGCTGATCAATTTTCCATTTCAAGATTCCGGACTGGCAGCCGGTCAACTTGAAGTGGGGACAGAGGAGATCGCATGTAGAGCTGCCCAAAGCTTTGACCAGCCCCTGTCACACGAAGGCGATGGTGGGAAAGTGTCACAAGAGGTGGACGATGATAAGACACAATTGCCAGAAAGTCAGGAAGAGGAGCAGGGTGTGGATGTGGAAGACGAGGTGGTGGATAACATAGGGGCTGACGCAACCTAGCAGGAGGACATGCATAGTGAGGACAGCAGCACAAATGGGGAAGGAGGCATATCCCAACAGGCAGGAAGAAGCAGTGTGGTGGCCACAGACAGAAGGTATGCATCTATTCCCCATAACACCAACATGAGTGAAGTTGCCATTCCAACTGTCAGATCTTCCTAAGTCTGGTTATTTTTTAAAGACTCTGCCAATAACCCCAAACAGGCCATTTGCAGCACCTGCCATGCCCGCATCAGCAGAAGTAGCAAAACAACCAGCCTGACCACCACCAGCATGATCAGGCACATGGCAGCAAAGCACCCGGCTTTGTGGGCCGAACCCCAGGCTCCAGGAACACTGTCTGCAGGTGACACCACTGCTAATTCCACTGTTTTGCATAGACGGCGAAGCCAATCCCCAGTCCACCGTACATGTGAAGATGCCTCTAGCCCTGCTCCTGTTGTTGCCCACAGACAAGCAGCACCATCATCAAGCCCGTCCACATCCTTGTCCCAGCACAGCCTTCAGTTGTTTATACCCCAGTCTTTGGAACGCAAGCGGAAATACCCAGCCAACGCCCCACAAGCCACAGTCCTAAATTCTAACATTTCTCTTCAGCTTGCACTCGAAATGTTGCCTTTTAGGCTCGTTGAGATGGAAGTTTTCCGTGACCTGATGGCGGCGGCCGTCCCAAGGTACTCGGTCCTCAGTTGCCACTATTTCTCCCAGTGTGCCCTACCGGCATTACACCAGCATGTGTCCCACAACATTACCCTTGCCCTCAGCAATGCTGTTACAGGGAAAGTCCACCTAACCACAGACATGTGGACAAGTGCTTTCTGGGCAGGGACGGTACATCTCACTCCCCGCACACTAAGTTAACATAGTGGAAGCCGGGACCCAGTCGGACCTTGAGATGGAACAAATCCTCCCCACGCCGAGAAATGCTGGCCCTACACCAATCAGGGTTGCCCCCACAGTCTACAGCTCCTGCAGCTACTCCTCCTCCTCTTCACCCTCCAGCTCTGAAATGAACAAATCAGTCAGAAGCTGGAAGCACTGCAGCACTGCCTCAGCCAAGCAGCAACAGGCTGTGCTGAAGCTAATCTGCATAGGTGACAAACCGCACAATGCAGAATAGTTGTGGATAGCGCTGAAAGTGCAGTCAGATATTTGGATGACACCGCTGAATCTACAGTCAGGCATGGTCTTGTGTGACAATGGCCGTAACCTGGTGGCGACTCTGAGGCAAGGTGAGCTCACACACATACCTTGCTTGGCCCATGTGTTTAACCTCATGGTTCAATGTTTTCTGAAAAGCTACCCGGAGCTCCTGGATCTGCTAGTCAAAGTACGCCATCTGTCTGCCCATTTTAGAAAGTCAGCTACAGCTGACTGTGATGTCCCCACGCGCTGCATATGTTGTTAAGGATTTGTGAGCAGAAGAGGGCAGTTGTTGACTACCAACATCAACAAGGCCATCGATATTCAGTTCAGACTCCACACATAAGACCTCAGGATTGGACATGGATGTCAGACATATGTACCATCCTCCAAAACTTTGAGGACTGCACCAAGATGGTGAGCGGCGATGGTGCCATAATTAGCATCACCATCCCTCTTCTCAGCATTCTGAAAACCTCTCTGCTCACAATTTAAGAGGATGCATTGCAGGCAGAGCACGAGGACATGGAGCAAGGAACCATACAGCGGGATTACACTCAGCCCAGCCTCATGTCTTTTCAACGTGGATTGATAGGCAATAAGGAGGAGGAGGAGGAAGAACAGGAGCTACTTTCATGCGCTATAGACGGTACTACAAACACAGCTGTCATACCGCCTGTTGGTGGATGGCCTGAGGACAGGGAGGAGGAGGAGGAGGATGGGGAGGAGGACAGCATGGTCAGTCATCCTGTTGGTGAGGACACGGAAATCTTGTCTGTTAACAGTCTGGCAGGCATGGCTGACTATGTTGCACTGCATTTCACTTGACCCTTACATTATAAAATTTTGGGTGACACTCATTACTGATTGGTGACACTTCTAGACCCATGCTACACTGAGAACTTTCAATCTCTTCTGCCAGAGGCAGAAAGGTGGATAAAATGTTGCAGTACCACAGGGCCCTTAGTAGTGGAATTACTTAGAAAATTCCCATGTGAGAATGCTGGTAGCAGACGTCAGAGTTTGTTGTACAACCAAGGAATTCAATTGAGAGAGACAGAAGTACAATCCAGCTCAGGCAGGGGAAACAATGGCAAAGTTCTGGGACAGTTTTCTCATACTCTCCCATCTTAACGGCACAGAGGCAAGAGGTGCTGTCACAAGAAGTTCAATGCTTGGGAAGATGGTGAGGGAGTACCTTGCAGATCGTACAAACATCATCCATGATTCTTCTGTGCCTTTTAATTATTGGATATCCAAGCTGGACACGTGGCATGAACTGGCTCTCTACGCCTTGGAGATCCTGGCCTGCCCTGCTGCTAGCTTTCTGTCAGAGCGGGTTTTTAGTGCCGCTGGTGGAATTATAACAGATAAGCGCATCCGCCTGTCAACTGAAAATGCTGACAGGCTGGCTCTTATAAAAATGAACAAGGGCTGGATTGGGAAAGACTTCTGTACACCACCAAGTGAAAACAGCGAAACATAACCTCAAATACATTCTCTGTTTGGGGGAGGTGTATTCTCATGCACCTCTTCACAACTACACATGAGTATACGCTTCCAGATTTGGTCTGTTTGTTGTTATTCTCGTCCTTATTCTCATCCTCATCATCCAGAACTACTAGATGACCAGGGTGAACGTGCTCTGTACTGTTATAGGCAGGAGAATTTTGGGCAAGGGGGCTGTGATGGCACTATTTTATTTAGTAAATAAAGGACCCCACATTGGGGAATTGTTTGTCAGCTCATGCCCTCCATTACAAGTCTCAGACACCCACACCCCTACATTGGGCCTACTTCTTAACTCTGTTTCCTGCAATGTCTCTTCCATATCTCTGATGACATGACCTGGGTGAACGTGTTCTGTACTGTTATAGTCCACAGAATTTTGAGCAAGGGGGGCTGTGATGGCAATAGTATATTTAAAAAAAAAAGTACCCCTCACTGGTGAAACCATATCCTTGTCGGAAAACACTTCATAACATTTGTTTACCTTAAAGAGCTCACTTGAAAACCTCCTTTTTGTGTTGCCTGGTTTCTCACATTGGACACAATACACTTCATATAAATTTGATAAAGCAATGCTGATAGTTTGGCTCAGTAGTTCATTACAAATATTTCTTTGTCCACTATATTAGTTTCTCTCCTTGAGAGCCATAACTTTGGCTGCCTCAAATGTACAAATGGCGTATATACAAATGGCGATTTGGAATCTAGATTAAAATACTGTATACCGAATGCAATCAGACAATCACATAGCTGCATTTCTTTTAAAACATTTACAGAGGTGAGAGACAATGCTCATAGTGACACAATCTTGAGAAATGTTTGTTTATTCACTTCACAAACAGTACTAAGCCTCTATATGTTTGCAATTTGTCATTGTAAAACATTAAGGTTTACTGAAACTCTGCCTGTGGTGGTTTGATCTAAATCCTTGTGGCTTTTATATTATAGGGATTTATGGCCTCCAGTCTGGTGACTCCATGATATCTCACTTTCATCCAACCTTGAAAGTTGGCCACTTGAAGGGCTGGGTGAAACTCGAGTTACTACATAGTGTAAATCACTATATAAGACCAGAGAAACATGATTAAGACAGATGACAAAACTGGGCTACCTGTATATGTACAGTGTGCTGATACCTGCATAATTGGAGATGCTCATGCAGTGTAGGTAATCCCCTAGGGGTTCTCTGTCTTGGTGTTGCTTCTCCGATATTCCCGACGGATGATTTTTAAAAGCCTCTTGTTGATTATGTAAGTATACTGTATGTAGTTAATCTTTATATATAGTAATCATTATATGTATTTAATCCTTATATGTACTTATTAACCTTTGTATGTTGACATACACAAAAGTGTACGCACTCACACTATTCCTTGAATTTTGTAGTTTGCAATAAAATTGCGTTGTATTGCAAGTATTAGCCTTTTTTAAAGCCGTATCTGAACCTTAGTGTTAAAAACATGACAAATAAAATTGCCAAATTCTCCTGTAAATAATTCTGCAAAGAGGGAACCATCATACCATTAAAAAATACAGGTGGATTTTCATGGGCCCATCCAGTATGTGGGTTCCAAGACGTAATGGGTGCATATGACTATGCAGCAGGACTGGCTTTGCTGCCAATGTGTAAATAAAAGAGTACAGGAGTGCAAAATGAATATTGTGAAGTGGATTTTCATGGGCCGATCCAGTATGTGGGTTCCATGGCGTAATGGGGTGCATATGACTGACCATGCAGCAGGGTTGGCCTTGCTGACAATGTGTAAAACAAAGGAGTACAAGAGCACAAAATGAATATTGTGAAGTGGATTTTCATGGGCCCATCCATTATGTGGGTTCCAAGGCGTAATGGGGTGCATATGACTACGCAGTAGGGCTGGCCTTGCTGACAATGTGTAAAACAAAGGAGTACGTAACGGGAGTATAAAATGCATATTGTGCAGTGGATTTTCATGGGCCCATCCAGTATGTGGGTTCTAAGGTGTAATGGGGTGCATATGACTCACTATGCAGCAGGGCTGGCCTTGCTGCCATTGTGTAAAATAAAAAAGTACGGGAGTACAAAATACATATTGTGATTTGAATTTGCATGGGCTTATCCAGTATGTGGGTTTAAAGGCTTATTGTGGTGCATATGAATTGGTAGCAGAGCAGGGCTTGCATTCAATGCAACATTTTTTCAGGAGGCCCTCCTGGACATCTTATGAAAGGGGTATTGTGGTGCATCGTAATTCTTGGCAGCCTATCCACTCACAGCATAGGCTACAACAGTTTAGGAGACCCACTGTTTAATAATGGCCCTTTAAGAAGAATAATGCCGCCTGATGCACCATTAAAAATAGGCTCTGTGACTTTAAGAGTCCCTCCTTCATAAATGAAACAAGATGGGTCTGCTTATGTGTCACACATGACATGGCCAGCTAGGGTTGTTAAATGTTAGGCTAAGTGCACACGTTGCAGAATTGCCACGGAAATTTCCACGGCAATTCTGCAACTCCCTGCCACGGCTATATCGCATGCGGAAATGGCATGCATATTCCTGCTAAAAGCTAGCGTTTTGCAAGCATAATTAGCTTGCAGAATGCTAGCGTTTTCCAAGCGATCTGTAGCATCGCTTGGAAAACTGATTCACAGGTTGGTCACACTTGTCAAACATAGTGTTTGACAAGTGTGACCAACTTTTTACTACGGACTACACCTCAACAAACCTGGGAAACACACATTCGCCAGAAGACTCGCTACACTCATCAGGAGGGCGTTAAACTAGAAGAAGAGGTGACGGGAAGAAAAACATTAGACTTGAACAAAGAAGATCCAGGAAAACATACTCAGAAGGGAGGTAAGAACATTTCTAAAACAATCCACAGCGAGGAGATTGGAACAAAACAAAATCCTCTAAACTGCATGCTCGCAAACGCCAGAAGCCTGACAAACAAGATGGAAGAACTAGAAGCAGAAATATCTACAGGTAACTTTGACATAGTGGGAATAACCGAGACATGGTTAGATGAAAGCTATGACTGGGCAGTTAACTTACAGGGTTACAGTCTGTTTAGAAAGGATCGTAAAAATCGGAGAGGAGGAGGGGTTTGTCTCTATGTAAAGTCTTGTCTAAAGTCCACTTTAAGGGAGGATATTAGCGAAGGAAATGAGGATGTCGAGTCCATATGGGTTGAAATTCATGGAGGGAAAAATGGTAACAAAATTCTCATTGGGGTCTGTTACAAACCCCCAAATATAACAGAAAGCATGGAAAGTCTACTTCTAAAGCAGATAGATGAAGCTGCAACCCATAATGAGGTCCTGGTTATGGGGGACTTTAACTACCCGGATATTAACTGGGAAACAGAAACCTGTGAAACCCATAAAGGCAACAGGTTTCTGCTAATAACCAAGAAAAATTATCTTTCACAATTGGTGCAGAATCCAACCAGAGGAGCAGCACTTTTAGACCTAATACTATCTAATAGACCTGACAGAATAACAAATCTGCAGGTGGTTGGGCATTTAGGAAATAGCGACCACAATATTGTGCAGTTTCACCTGTCTTTCACTAGGGGGACTTGTCAGGGAGTCACAAAAACACTGAACTTTAGGAAGGCAAAGTTTGACCAGCTTAGAGATGCCCTTAATCTGGTAGACTGGGACAATATCCTCAGAAATAAGAATACAGATAATAATTGGGAAATGTTTAAGAACATCCTAAATAGGCAGTGTAAGCGGTTTATACCTTGTGGGAATAAAAGGACTAGAAATAGGAAAAACCCAATGTGGCTAAACAAAGAAGTAAGACAGGCAATTAACAGTAAAAAGAAAGCATTTGCACTACTAAAGCAGGATGGCACCATTGAAGCTCTAAAAAACTATAGGGAGAAAAATACTTTATCTAAAAAACTAATTAAAGCTGCCAAAAACCAAACAGAGAAGCACATTGCTAAGGAGAGTAAAACTAATCCCAAACTGTTCTTCAACTATATCAATAGTAAAAGAATAAAAACTGAAAATGTAGGCCCCTTAAAAAATAGTGAGGAAAGAATGGTTGTAGATGACGAGGAAAAAGCTAACATATTAAACACCTTCTTCTCCACGGTATTCACGGTGGAAAATAAAATGCTAGGTGAAATCCCAAGAAACAATGAAAACCCTATATTAAGGGTCACCAATCTAACCCAAGAAGAGGTGCGAAACCGGCTAAATAAGATTAAAATAGATAAATCTCCGGGTCCGGATGGCATACACCCACGAGTACTAAGAGAACTAAGTAATGTAATAGATAAACCATTATTTCTTATTTTTAGGGACTCTATAGCGACAGGGTCTGTTCCGCAGGATTGGCGCATAGCAAATGTGGTGCCAATATTCCAAAAGGGCTCTAAAAGTGAACCTGGAAATTATAGGCCAGTAAGTCTAACCTCTATTGTTGGTAAAATATTTGAAGGGTTTCTGAGGGATGTTATTCTGGATTATCTCAATGAGAATAGCTGTTTAACTCCATATCAGCATGGGTTTATGAGAAATCGCTCCTGTCAAACCAATCTAATCAGTTTTTATGAAGAGGTAAGCTATAGGCTGGACCACGGTGAGTCATTGGACGTGGTATATCTCGATTTTTCCAAAGCGTTTGATACCGTGCCGCACAAGAGGTTGGTACACAAAATGAGAATGCTTGGTCTGGGGGAAAATGTGTGTAAATGGGTTAGTAACTGGCTTAGTGATAGAAAGCAGAGGGTGGTTATAAATGGTATAGTCTCTAACTGGGTCGCTGTGACCAATGGGGTACCGCAGGGGTCAGTATTGGGACCTGTTCTCTTCAACATATTCATTAATGATCTGGTAGAAGGTTTACACAGTAAAATATCGATATTTGCAGATGATACAAAACTATGTAAAGCAGTTAATACAAGAGAAGATAGTATTCTGCTACAGATGGATCTGGATAAGTTGGAAACTTGGGCTGAAAGGTGGCAGATGAGGTTTAACAATGATAAATGTAAGGTTATACACATGGGAAGAAGGAATCAATATCACCATTACACACTGAACGGGAAACCACTGGGTAAATCTGACAGGGAGAAGGACTTGGGGATCCTAGTTAATGATAAACTTACCTGGAGCAGCCAGTGCCAGGCAGCAGCTGCCAAGGCAAACAGGATCATGGGGTGCATTAAAAGAGGTCTGGATACACATGATGAGAGCATTATACTGCCTCTGTACAAATCCCTAGTTAGACCGCACATGGAGTACTGTGTCCAGTTTTGGGCACCGGTGCTCAGGAAGGATATAATGGAACTAGAGAGAGTACAAAGGAGGGCAACAAAATTAATAAAGGGGATGGGAGAACTACAATACCCAGATAGATTAGCGAAATTAGGATTATTTAGTCTAGAAAAAAGACGACTGAGGGGCGATCTAATAACCATGTATAAGTATATAAGGGGACAATACAAATATCTCGCTGAGGATCTGTTTATACCAAGGAAGGTGACGGGCACAAGGGGGCATTCTTTGCGTCTGGAGGAGAGAAGGTTTTTCCACCAACATAGAAGAGGATTCTTTACTGTTAGGGCAGTGAGAATCTGGAATTGCTTGCCTGAGGAGGTGGTGATGGCGAACTCAGTCGAGGGGTTCAAGAGAGGCCTGGATGTCTTCCTGGAGCAGAACAATATTGTATCATACAATTAGGTTCTGTAGAAGGACGTAGATCTGGGGATTTATTATGATGGAATATAGGCTGAACTGGATGGACAAATGTCTTTTTTCGGCCTTACTAACTATGTTACTATGTTACTATGTTACTATGATGCTGCCTATGCAGCATCAATAGTAAAAAGATCTAATGTTAAAAATAATTAAAAAAAATAAAAAAAACGGTTATTCTCACCTTCCGGGGTCCGAATCTCCTCAGCGGTGCACGCGGCGGCTTCCGTTCCTATAGATGCTTTGTGTGCAGGACCTGCGATGACGTCGTGGTCACGTGACCATGACATCATCGCAGGTCCTTCACACAAAGCATCCATGGGAACGGAAGCGGTCACGTGCACCGCTGAGAGGAGGGAGGACTCCGGGGGCCATCAGAGGGTGAGTATATCAATATTTTTTATTTTAATTCTTTTTTTTTTAACAATTATATGGTGCCCAGTCCGTGGAGGAAAGTCTCCTCTCCTCCACCCTGGGTACCAACCGCACATGATTCGCTTACTTCCCACATGGTGGGCATAGCCCCAGGTGGGAAGTAAGCGGATCAATGCATTCCTAGGTGTGCGGAATTCCCGCGATTCCGCAAATTAATGAACATGCTGCGTTTTTTTCTGGAATGCGTTTCCGCTCAGGAAAACAACGCAGCATGTGCACAAAAAATGCGGATTGCATTCTATTAAATAGGATGCTTAATGTGAGCGTTTTTTTTGTGGTTTTATAGTGTCTTTATAGCGAAAAAACGCGAAAAAAAGTGACATGTGCACTGTTGTGAATTCTGCTTTTGGGCTTCCTCCGGTGGTTGTAGATGGTAATGCAGTTGTCCCTGGGCTGCAGTCTTGGACAGGTGTATCTGCTAATTGCAGTTCTGACTGGGGTATTTAGGTTTGCAGGACTCATTAGTCCTTGCCAGTTGTCAATGTTTCTTGGGATGTGTTGGATCTCTGTCTGGCTTCTCCTGCTTAGCTGCCAATTCAGCAAAGATAAGTGTCTGCTTCTTTTTCTATGGCACACAAGCTGTGTGCTTGTTTTTTGATTGTATTCCTGCTCTGAATGTAGGATTCTCTGGAGTTGCAGATATACGTTCCCACGTCTTTAGTTAGGTGGAGGAATTTTTTGTATAATATGCTGTGGATATTTTTGGAAGGGTTTTAATACTGACCGCACAAAACTCTGTCCTATCCTTTCCTATTTTAGCTAGTGTGGCCTCTTGTGCTAAATCCTGTTTTTCTGTCTGTGTATGTCTTTCCTCTCCTACTCACCGCCAATATTTGTGGGGGGCTGCCTATCCTTTGGGGTTCTACTCTGAGGCAAGATAGTATTCCTATTTCCATCTTTAGGGGTATTTAGTCCTCCGGCTGTGACGAGGTGTCTAGGATTTGTTAGGTACACCCCACGGCTACTTCTAGTTGCAATGTTAAGATCAGGATTTGCGGTCAGTATAGTTACCACTTACTCCAGTGAAAGTTTTCATGCTGCTCCAAGGTCACCGGATCATAACAGTGCACACAGCCTAACAATGACATTTCACAGTAAAAGCATTTGTAGTGGTTAAAAGCAATGTTAAAGTTGAAAAACGCTTCAAAAACGCTGCGTCTGAACTAAGCCTAAGTGGGAGAGCAAATTTTCGGTCTGGAGTTAATAATTTGGCCTTACAGGTAAGTCATTAACCTGCAAAGGATGTACCTTAACATATTTCCCAGCAAAATCCGTTTTGGTTTTGTTTTAGTGTGTTTTTTGTGGCACGCGGAAAAATGGCATGAATCTCGGAAACAATTGTTTAAAGCTGTGAACTAGGAGTCAGGAATGCTTCCAGGAGTAATCCCCATGATGTCCCTGTGTCATTTGAGCAGTGTTTCCATGATTTTCAGATGTTTTTAGACCTTAAAAGGACCCCTGGGGGGGGATCGAGGTAAAAATACTCTGGTCTCCCATAGACTTCCATTGGGCTTGTCGTTCTGGCCGAGTATTCCAATCTGCTCGACCCGAGCAACAGAGCACCCGAGCATTTTAGTGCTCGCTCATCACTAATCCTTACCTCATGAGGCAAGATTTTGCATTGAGCCCCAGACCGACAAAGATTGACAGTCATCTTGTGTTTCTTCCATTTTCTTAAAATTGTGCCAAAAGTTGTTGCCTTCTCATCAATCTGCTTGCCTATTGACCTGTAGCCTATCCAAGCCTTGTGTAAGTCTACAATTTTGTTCTTGTGTCCTTAGACAGTTCTTTGGTCTCGGCCATGGTGGAGAGGTTGGAGTGTGTTTGATTGAGTGTGTGGACAGGTGTCTTTATACAAGCAATGAGTTTAAACAGGTGAAATTAATAAAGTGCAGAGTAGACGAGCTTCTTCGTGAAAATTATTTCCGGTTGGTATGTGATCAAATACGGTGTTTTTCGCCCTGTCATGCAGATGACAGCATGGGAGACAACTGATGTTCGGGATGACGAACCTGAATAGTAACACGGACTTCCTGGAGAAGTCTGTTTTTAGAGTCCATGCTCGAACACTAGGTGTTTGGTACTTTACTGTTCGAGTCCACCCATCTCTAGTTATGAGTGCAGAGTATGAGGGCTTCTTGAAGAAAAATAGCAGGTCCGTGAGAGACAGAATACTTCCTGATTGAAAGGTGATTAAATAGTTATTTCATGCAAAAAAATGCAATTTGATTAATTGAAATCATGCAATGTGATTTTTTTTGTTTTTGTTTTAACTCCTTCCTGACATGCGCCGTACTAGTACTGGTCTGCGGGAACTAGTACGGCGCTGCTATTTCCGGTCACCGCGCTGCATCGCGCGGTTACCGGGTGAGGATGGCTGCTATTTCTAACAGCAGACCACCCAGGCACGTCACCACGAGGGGCTGATCCGCCCCCCGCGTCGGCGAATGCTGTGATTGGCTGGTGAACTCTAACCAGCCAATAACTGCAAATCTGACAATAAAGTTCGGGAAAAAAAAGCATGTGACAGGCTGTGATTGGTGCTGTGTGACGTCGCACCAATCACAGCCGTTACAGTAGGTGGAGTGATTGCCACGTCACCTCACCTAATTAACCCCTATGGTGCTGATTGGCTGAACAATAGATTCTATCCAATCAGTGCCAAAGGGGTTAATTTAAAATAGCGATCACTGCCCTGCACGCCATCTTTACCTCAGATTTGGCATGCAGAGCAGTGGTCTAAGTCCCTCTGTGTTACCCGAGATAGAGAATCCATTGGTGGCCCGTGTGATCAACCCGGCGATCTCCTGCCTCCAAGTGCTGCTTCTTCACTGAAGTCTCCTGGCGATCTGCCTGCTCTCTGCTGCCATCTGCCTGCTGTGTGAGACCTGTGATCACAGCAGCAGCAGCAGCACCTCCCCCACCACTTTCCCATCCCCCCATCCCTTTTCCAGTACCCCCTTCCCCTCCCTCTTCTCCCTCCAATTGATTTTTTTTGCGCACTTTTTTGCGCTTTTTTTCCTGTGCGCAGCGTCCCGCGCAGAGCATTCCTGCTCCTCCTGTGTCTGCAGCGCTTTGATCAGTATCGCTGCTGATCAGAGACTGCGCCACAGGAATTTTTCTTTTTTAGCTAGTTAGTGCAGCGGACTTCACAGCCTAAGTGAAGTCCGATTTTTTTTTTTTTTAGAAAAAATAATAATCGTAGTTAGTACAGCGTAGTTTCAGACGCAGCAAAGTACCGTAGCCAGCGTCAGTGTTTGACGTTCCCTTTCCCATCCCCCCTCCCTGTTCCAGTACCCCCCTCCCTCCAATTGAATTTTTAGCGCACTTTTTTTGCACTGTTTTTCCTGTGTGTGGCGTCCCACGCAGAGCATTTGTGCTCTTCCTGTGTCCGCAGAACTTTCATCAGCATCGCTGCTGATCAGAGACTGCGCCAGGGGAATTTTTCTTTTTTTAGCTAGTTAGTGTAGCGGACTTCGCAGTCTAAGCGACGTCCAAGTTTTTTTAGAAAAAAATAACAGTAGTTAGTATAGTGTAGTTTTAGACGTGGCAAAATAGCGCAGCCTGCGTCAGTGTTTAGTGACATCCCCCCGTCCAATTGAATTTTTAGCGTACTTTTTTTGTGCTTTTTTTCCTGTGCGCGGCGTCCCGCGCAGAGCATTCATGCTCTTCCTGTGTCTGCAGCGCTTTGATCAGTATTGCTGCTGATCAGAGACTGCGCCACGGGAATTTTTCTTTTTTAGCTAGTTAGTGTAGTGGACTTCGCAGCCTAAGCGAAGCCCGATTTTTTTTTTTTAGAAAAAAGAATAATCGTAGTTAGTACAGTGTAGTTTCAGGCTCAGCAAAGTACAGTAGCCAGCGTGAGTGTTTGATGTCCCTTTTCCCAACCCCCCTCCCTGTTCTAGTACCCCCCTCCCTCCAATTGAATTTTTAGCGCACTTTTTTTGCGCTTTTTTTCCTGTGCGCGGCGTCCCGCGCAGAGCATTTGTGCTCTTCCTGTGTCCGCAGCACTTTCATCAGCATCGCTTCTGATCAGAGACTGCGCCACGGGAATTTTTCTTTTTTAGCTAGTTAGTGTTGCAGACTTCGCAGTCTAAGCGACGTCCAAGTTTTTTAAGAAAAAAATAGCAGTAGTTAGTATAGTGTAGTTTTAGATGTAGCAAAGTAGCGCAGCCAGCGTCAGTGTTTGGTGACGTCCCCCCGTCCAATTGAATTTTTAGCGCACTTTATTTGCGCTTTTTTTCCTGTGCGTGGCGTCCCGCGCAGAGCATTCGTGCTCTTCCTGTGTCCGCAGCACTTTGATCAGTATCGCTGCTGATCAGTAACTGCGCCACGGGAATTTTTCTTTTTTAGCTAGTTAGTGTCGCGGACTTCGCAGTCTAAGCGACGTCCAAGTTTTTTTAGTAAAAAATAATAGTAGTTAGTAGGGTTGAGCGACTTTTACTTTTTTAGGATCGAGTCGGGTTTCGCGAAACCCGACTATCTCAAAAGTCGAGTCGAGTGAAATCGGCCGATTATCGCAAAAAGTCGGGGATCAACCGAATCACGAAACCCAATGCAAGTCAATGGGGAAGCATATTCGGCAGTGAGTGGAGGCCAGGAAAACACCTACACTGCCCATTTTAATGGCAAAAACATCCATTCTTGTTACTGAAGCTTGTCAATCTTAATTTAGCTTATAATAATAGTTAGGCATTGGAAATTGGGGGTCATTTGGCTAAAGTTGTTGGGGGTATGGATGGTTCAAGTATTTAGTGGGCCCAGGAAACGTGGACCACGTCACGGCAGTGGAGCAGGGAGAGGTAAGTATTTCAACTTTGCAAGTGCTGTGATCCTGAGCAAGCAGGGGGGGCCCACTCGTTCGCATTGGCACTGGCACAGGGCCTCTCAAATGACGGCGGTGTGTTTGCACGACGGGGGCGCCTCCCACTGGCAGCGACACTTTTGCATACTATGAGGGGTCCTGTGCGAGTGACGTCGCCAACGAGTATGCCCCCCCACCTGATGAAGGAACCTGCACTTTCATCTGCACCTTCCTCTTTGTCCCCGTGTAAGGTGGTATAGTATGTGGGAAGGGGAACCTGACTTTCAGCAGGGTCAGATTCTGGCTGTGTAGCGTGCAAGGGGAATGTAGTGGTCTGGGTCAATGTACCAGCAGACTCATCTAGCACTGGCTGGGCAATGGGCAGAATGAGGAGGAAACACAGATATAGGCCCAAATAATAAAGTGGGCTAAATGCAGTTCAAAATTGGTAACAGGACTAACCAGGCGGCATTGCTTTGTTCAGTGGAGGACAACTGTAATGAGAGGATGACACAGTGAGTAGGCCCAAATCAGTAAGTAGGCTAAATGCAGTTCAAAATTGGTAACAGTAGTAAACAGGCGGCACAGCTTTGTTCAGTGGAGGAGAACAGCAAGGAGCGGTAGACACCGTTAGTAGGCCCCAACCAAACTAGTAGGCCAAATGCAGTGTAATCTAAAAACTACTTAATGAAAGCCTGAAGATAGAAGCTATGGAAAGGAAACCAGGAGAAAACCTTGGAGCGGCAGACACCGTTAGTAGGCCCCAAACAAACTAGTAGGCCAAATGCAGTGTAATATGAAAACTACTTAATGAAAGCCTGAAGATATAAGCTCAGGAAAGGAAACCGGGAGAAAACCTCGGAGCGGCAGACACCGTTAGTAGGCCCCAACCAAACTAGTAGGCCACATGCTTTATATTATTAAAACTTCTTTGGGGGGTCTTCTCCCCACGCTGTGCCCTGCCACTGGCGCCTAGTCCCCCCTGTTGGGCTTCTTTGCCTTATGCCTGTGGGTGACCTATTTGGCTGGACCTAGGATATGGTTGCATTCTTTTCTTATGTGGTAACTACTATACCATATTGGGGCTGTTTTGTGGATTTTTATTCATCACCACATTGCCCATATCCTATACCGCTATTCTATACCGGCAGCCGGCCCTGGTGCTTAGCACACCTTCTTTATGTCCTACATTGATCATTTGTGTATGTGGACATATCTTTCCTTTTTTACATCAGGCGTTATCCATCTTTTCTGTACCCGGGGGTATCTTGTGTACTCATTGCGCCGTTGTGTTGTATTATGACATTTGTGTGGCACATTTTTGCAATATAATATGTATTTAACTGTTACTGTGCATTGCTTGATATATGTGCCTGTGCCTATCTATGTTATTGTAGTGGGTCAGTGTGGGGACTATGGTATGATACCATTTTAATTGGTTTTATTAGTGTATCAATAAAAGTTTTCCTTTTTATTCACTATTTATAAGTGGTGTGCAATTATATAGAGTGGTGCTTTTTTCTCTGTTTTTTGTTGTGCTTGTATGCCACTGCTTTTGGCACCCCTTACATTACTAGTATTATTGGTAGTGCGCTGGTATCTTTTATAAACCTAGGAGCGGCAGACACCGTTAGTAGGCCCCAACCAAACTAGTAGGCCACATGCTTTATATTATTAAAACTACTTAATGAAAGCCTGAAGATAGAATCTCTGGAAAGGAAACCAGGAGAAAACCTTGGAGCGGCAGACACCGTTAGTAGGCCCCAACCAAAGTAGTAGGCTAAATGCAGTTCAATATTAAAACTACTTAACGAAAGCCTGAAGACTGAAGCTCGGGAAAGTAAACCAGGAGAACACCTAGGAGCGGCAGACACCGTTTGTAGGCCCCAACCAAACTAGTAGACCACATGCTTTATAATATTAAAACTACTTAATGAAAGCCTGAAGATAGAAGCTCAGGAAATGAAACCAGGAGAAATCCTTGGAGTAGCAGACACCGTTAGTAGGCCCCAACAAAACTAGTAGGCCACATGCTTTATATTATTAAAACTACTTAATGAAAGCCTGGAGATAGAAGCTCTGGAATGGAAACCATGAGAAAACATTGGAGCGGCAGACACCGTTATCAGGCCCCAACCAAAGTAGTAGGCCAAATGCAGTTCAATATTAAAACTACTTAACGAAAGCCTGAAGATTGAAGCTCGGGAAAGTAAACCAGGAGAACACCTAGGAGTGGCAGACACCGTTAGTAGGCCCCAACCAAAGTAGTAGGTCAAATGCAATTCAATATTAAAACTACTTAACGAAAGCCTGAAGATTGAAGCTCGGGAAAGTAAACCAGGAGAACACCTAGGAGCGGCAGACACCGTTAGTAGACCCCAACCAAACTAGTAGGCCAAATGCAGTTTAATATTTTAAAAAACATAGGACGAAAGCCTGAAGATTGAAGCTAATGAAAAAAACCCAGGAGAACACCAAGGACAGGCAGACATCGTTAGTAGGCCCCAACCAAACTAGTAGTCCCAATGCAGTTTTCAAATTCCGATAGGCTGAAAAGCTGACAATTGAAGCTCAGCTTTTTTAAGAGGAGGACAGCTGTATTGAGTGGCGCAGACAGATACAGGTAGCAGGCCTTAAACCAAAAAGTTGGCTCAAAGCAGTTTAAAAAAAGGTTACAGGGGTACACGGGCAGCATTGCTGTGGTCAGCGGAGGACAATTGGAAGGAGGGACCGAAGACAGATTACTAGGCCTAAAATAAAAAAAGTAGGTTCTATGCACTTTTAAATAGGTTCCAGGGGTACACAGGCAGCATTGGTGTGGTCAGCGGAGGACAATTGGACGGAGTGTCTGACACAGTTAGTAGGCCAAAATAATAAATTGAGGTTAATGTCTGGCAAAACAAAAAAATTAACAAATAAACAGGTGGCATACCTGGGTACAGGGGTGGGCTCCTCTGCTGACTTGCAGACAGTGGTATTTGGCGCAAAGTATTAACTGGTGTAAATGTAGGACAGGTCCCCTGAATATTTTTACTAGCATCATATATGTCAACAAATTGGTATTGGCAGTGCCATTGAAGGATTTAACCGCATAGACTAAATAGTGGTGGACAAACAACCCAGCATAGCCAGCCACTAGACTCTAAAACTTAACATTTAATATGTATACCTCTCGTTGGGAAGAGAAAGAGGACATATCATCCAGGGTGGTTATACTAACTAAAGGGCTTCACTAAGTAGGCTCAAACTTGGGGACTGCCCTTGTTAGGGCGGGAGTCTTATACACGGGGCACGACAGGGAAGATAGCTTCAAACCCTTCCCCCCCCCACCTACCTATATATATATATATTTTTTCTCCCCCCCATTGGAAAAGGTCTATTGGTCTCCGTCCCACGCCGTGCTCTCAATAAGCACAAGAATCTGTAACAAGAAGAGAGACAGCAATTGGGTGAGATCATGCCATTTTTCTTGTCTAGTGCACGTTTAAACATGAGCACCAAATTGTTTTTAAAGTACACATAATTTTAGAGGTATACATATTAAATGTTAAGTTTTAGAGTCTAGTGGCTGGCTATGCTGGGTTGTTAGTTAAAAGTGGTCAGACGTGATTAGGAACGATACGTTCTGGTTTCTTTCTTTTTTCCTGCTGAATTCATAAATAGTGGTGGAGCAGTGAGAGATAATTTTGCAAGCGGTAGATCACTGTTTGAGCTTGGGGGGAACACTCTCTCGTGGCTGGCGGTACTGGCCCAGGGCCCCTCATGTTACAACGGTGTGTCTGACGTTGGGTGCGCACCACCACCACCAGAGACACTTCATTGTACTATGAGGGACCCTGTGCCAGTGCCGTCGCCCAAAAGTGGGCACACCCACCTCTTCAGACAAACGGCACTCTCACAGGTGCTTGCGTCAAGTGGTGACCACGGCCCCGTGGGGGGAGTCAGCCCATTTAGGGAGGTGTAAAAATGTCGTATGCTGGACATACAGCAGCTGCAAATGGAGAAATTGGAACAGTCAGTAAGACCAGTCCAAAAGCAAGACCTTTTTACAAGAAAGCTAGGTGTCAGCCGGGAAAGGTGGGGCAAAATAATTAGAAATCCATGATTGGTTAATTTTAATGAAGGTTAGATCATCAACATTTTGGGTAGCCAGACGACTCCTTTTTTCGGTCAGTATTGAACCAGCAGCACTGAATACTCTTTCTGATAGCACACTAGCTGCTGGGCAAGCAAGCTCCTGCAATGCATATTCTGCCAATTCAGGCCATGTGTCTATTTTGGATGCCCAGTAATCAAATGGGAATGATGGGTGAGGGAGAACATCGATAAGGGAGGAAAAATAGTTAGTAACCATACTGGACAAATGTCTCCTGTCATTTTGAATTGATGCTGCAGTACCTGTCCTGTCTGCGGTCATAGCAAAATCACTCCACAACCTGGTCAGAAAACCCCTCTGTCCAATGCCACTTCTGATTTGTACACCTCTAACACCTCTGAAATGTTGCCCCCTGCAGCTCGTGTGAAAACCATCACCGCCGCTGTGTGCTGGGAATGCCTGAATCAAACGGTCTACAAGAGTTGCTTGTTTGGTTGCCAATATTTGCTCAAGGTTCTCATGTGGCATGATATTTTACAATTTCCCTTTATAGCGTGGATCCAGGAGGCAGGCCAACCAGTAATCGTCATCGGTCATCAATTTTATAATGCGGGGGTCCCTTTTTAGGATACGCAAGGCATAATCCGCCATGTGGGCCAATGTTCCAGGTGTCAATTCACTGCTTGTGCTGGGTTGAGGAGCACTTTCTGGCAAATCAACATCACTTGTCTCCCTCAAAAACCCTGAACCTGACCTTGCAATGCCACCAGTTTCTATTGCCCCCTGAGAAGCTTCCTCATCCAAAAAATATTCATCCCCATCATCCTCCTCGTCCTCCTCCTCTTCGCCCGCCACCTCGTCCAGTAGACTTCCCTGACCAGACAATGGCTGACTGTCATCAAGGCTTCCCTCGTCCTCGGCTGCAGATGCCTGCTCCTTTATGTGCGTCAAACTTTGCATCAGCGCATTAGGGGGATGCTCATTCTTATGATGGCGTCGTCTGCACTAACCAGGCGTGTGCATTCCTCTAAACACTGAAGGACTTGACACAGGTCTTGTAGCTTCGACCACTGCACACCTGACAACTCCATGTCTGCCATCCAACTGCCTGCCCGTGTATGTGTATCCTCCCACAAATACATAACAGCACGCCTCTGTTCGCACAGCCTCTGAAGTATGTGCAGTGTGGAGTTCCACCTTGTTGCAACGTTGATTATTAGGCGGTGCTGGGGAAGCTTCAAAGATCGCTGATGTTTCTGCATACGGCTGGAGTGTACGGGCGAACGGCGGATGTGCGAGCAAAGTCTGCGCACCTTCAGGAGCAGGTCGGGTAACCCCGGATAACTTTTCAGGAAGCACTGCACCACCAGGTTCAAGGTGTGAGCCAGGCAAGGAATGTGTTTCAGTTGTGAAAGGGCTATGGCAGCCATAAAATTCCTTCCGTTATCACTGACTACCTTGCCCGCCTCAAGATGTACACTGCCCAGCCATGACTGAGTTTCTTGCTGCAAGAACTCGGACAGAACTTCCGCGGTGTGTCTGTTGTCACACAAACACTTAATTTCCAACACAGCCTGCTGACGCTTGCCACTAGCTGTTCCATAATGGGACACCTCGTGTGCAACAGTGGCAGCTGCGGATGGAGTGGTCGTGCGACTGCGGTCTGTGGACGAGCTCTCGCTTCTGCTGGAGGACGAGGAGGAGGAGGAGGGGGGGCGAACGCCTTCAGCCAACTGTTTCCTAGACCGTGAGCTATGCAGAACTGTCCCAATATTGCTGTCCCCTGTGGACCCTGCATCCACCACATTAACCCAGTGTGCCAGGATGGACACATAACGTCCCTGGCCATGCTTACTGGTCCATGCATCTGTTGTGCGGTGCACCTTTCTACTGACAGATTGCCTGACTGCATGGAAAATGCGGTCTTTTACATGCTGGTGGAGGGCTGGGATGGCTTTTCTCAAAAAGAAGTGTCGACTGGGTAGGTCGTAGCGTGGTACTGCGTAGTCTATCAGGGCTTTGAAAGCTTCACTTTCAACTAACGGGTAGGGCATCATCTCTAATGAGATTAGTCTAGCAATGTGGGCGTTCAAACCCTGTGTATGCAGATGAGAGGATGAGTACTTCCTTTTCCTAACGAGAGTCTCTTGTAGGGTGAGCTGGACTGGAGAGCTGCATATGGTGGAACTAGCGTGGTGATGGTGGACATGGCAGACTGAGAGAGGGTTGGTGATGGTATTCTTGCAGTTGGCCTACATACAGTGTTTCCTACCACGAACCTGGTGATTGGTGGTGGCAGAAAATGACTGACAGATACCACAGACAGGATTGGCACAGATGCACAGATTTGCCAATATTAATCTCCCCTTTTTATATGGGAGACTAGTGAATAAATCAGGCCCACTGCATTACAGTATAGTTTCTGTGGCAGAAAATGACTGAGAGATACCACAGACAGGACTGGCACAGATGCACAGATTTGCCAATATTAATCTCCCCTTTTTTATATGGGAGACTAGTGAATAAATCAGGCCCACTGTATTACAGTAAAGTTTCTGTGGCATAAAATGACTGACAGATACCACAGACAGGACTGGCGCAGATGCACAGATTTGCCAATATTAATCTCCCCTTTTTTTATATGGGAGACTAGTGAATAAATCAGGCCCACTGTATTACAGTAAAGTTTCTGTGGCAGAAAATGACTGACAGATACCACAGACAGGACTGGCACAGATGCACAGATTTGCCAATATTAATCTCCCCCTTTTTTAATATGGGAGACTAGTGAATAAATCAGGCCCACTGTATTACAGTATAGTTTCTGTGGCAGAAAATGACTGACAGATACCACAGACAGGACTGGCGCAGATGCATAGATTTGCTAATATTAATCTCCCCTTTTTATATGGGATACTAGTGAATAAATCAGGCCCACTGAATTACAGTAATGTTTCTGTGGCAGAAAATGACTGACAGATACCACAGACAGGTCTGGCACAGATGCACAGATTTGCCAATAATAATCTCCCTTCTATTTTTATATGGGAGACTAGTGAATAAATCAGGCCCACTGTATTACAGTATTGTTTCTGTGGCAGAAAATGACTGACATATACCATAGAAAGGACTGGTGCAGATGCACAGATTAGGCAATATTAATCCCCTTTTTTTTCTATGGGAGATGTTGTGAATTCTGCTCTTGGGTTCCCTCCAGTGGTTGTAGGTGGGAATGCAGTTGTCTCTGAGTCACAGCACTGGCCAGGTGTATCAGCTAATTGCTGTTCTGACTGGAATATTTAAGGTAGCTGGATTCATTAGCCCTTAACAGTTGTCAATGTTTCTTTGGAAGTATTGGATCTCTGCCTGGCCTCACCTGCTTAGCTGCCAGTTCAGCAAAGATAAGTGTCTGTTTTCTTTTTCTGAAGCACACATGCTCTGTGCTTATTTTCAGTGCTGATCTTTTGTTTCTATTTGTCCAGCTTAGACTGTGTCAGCTGTTTTTCTCAGTCTGGTTGGATTCTCTGGAGTTGCAGTTATAACTCCACGTCTTTAGTTAGATGGTGGAGTTTTTGTATTTTCTGCTGTGGATATTTTGGAAGGGTTTTATTACTGACCGCACAGAGCTCTGTCCTGTCCTTTTCTATTTAGCTAGAAGTGGCCTCCTTTGCTAAGCCTGTTTTCTGACTGCGTGTGTCTTTTCCTCTCCAACTCACAGTCAATATTTGTGGGGGGCTGCCTATCCTTTGGGGGTCTACTCTGAGGCAAGATAGTTTTCCTATTTCCATCTTTAGGGGTATTTAGTCCTCCGGCTGTGTCGAGGTGTCTAGGTTTTGTTAGGTACACCCCACGGCTACTTCTAGTTGCGGTGATAGGATCAGGGATTGTGGTCAGTATTAGTTACCACCTACTCCAGAGAAGGTTTTCATGCTGCTCCAAGGCCACCTGATCATAACAGTGCAACTGGCCAACAATGAGTTAAATGCATCTCAGAAGAAGGGAGGAAAGGTCTTGAGCCATTTTTTTTTCTTCAGTCTGTTTTGTCTTTTCCTCCCTCTTTATCTCTGGGTGGCTGAAGAGCCTTGTGCTAGCATAAGTGTTCAGGAATTAGCTTCTCGTGTAGACCAGCTTGCTGCTAGGTTCAGGGTATTTCTGATTATATTGTTCAAACTCCTGCTTTAGAACCGAAGATTTCTACTCCTGATTTGTTTTTTGGTGACAGGTCCAAATTTTTGAGTTTTAAAAACAACTGTAAACTGTTTTTTGCATTGAAACCTCGATCCTCTGGTGATTCCATTCAACAAGTTAAAATCATCATCTCCCTGCTGCGTGGTGATCCACAGGATTGGGCATTTTCCCTGGAATCTGGGGATCCTGCTTTGCTTAATGTAGACTTCTTCTTTCAGGCATTAGGATTACTGTATGATGAACCTAATTCGGTGGATCAAGCTGAGAAGACCTTGTTGGCCCTGTCTCAGGGGCAAGAGGCGGCTGAATTGTATTGTCAGAAATTCAGAAAATGGTCTGTGTTGACTACATGGAATAATGATGCTTTGCGGCAATTTTCAGAAAGGGTCTTTCTGAATCCGTTAAAGATGTTATGGTGGGGTTTCCCACACCCTCCAATCTGAGTGATTCTATGTCTCTGGCCATTCAGATTGACCGACGCTTGCGGGAGCGCAGAACTGTGCGCGCTATGGCGTTATCCTCAGAGCAAATTCCTGAACCTATGCAGTGTGATAGGATTCTGTCTAAAACAGAACGACAAGGTTTCAGACGTCTCAATAGGTTGTGTTATTATTGTGGCGACTAGGGTTGAGCGACATTGACCTTTTTAGAGTCGAGCCATGTTTCGCGAAACCCGACTATCTTAAAAGTCGAGTCGAGTGGAATCGGCCGATTATCGCGAAAAGTCGGGGATCGACCGAAACACGAAACCCAATGCAAGTCAATGGGGGAGCATAGTCGGCAGTGAGTGGAGGCCAGGAAAACACCTACAATGCCCATTTTAATGGCAAAAACATCCATTCTTGTTACAGAAGCTTGTCAGTCGTAATTTAGCTTATAATAATTGGAAGGCATTTGAAATTGGGGGTCATTTGGCTAAAGTTGTGGGGGGTAGGGCTGGTTCAAGTAATTAGTGGGCCCAGTAAATCTGAACCACGTCACGGCAGTGGAACAGAGAGAGGTAAGTATTTCAACTTTGCAAGTGCTGTGATCCTGAGCAAGCAGGGGGGGCCCACTCGTTGGCATTGGCACTGGCACAGGGCCCCTCAAAGTACAGCGGTGTGTTTGCACGGCGGGGGCACCTCCCACCGGCAGCAACACTTTTGCGTACTATGAGGGGCCCTGTGCCAGTGACGTCGCCAGCAACGAGTATTCCTCCCCCCACCTGATGAAGGAACCTGCACCTTCATCTGCACCTTCCTCTTTGTCCCCGTGTAAGGTGGTATGGTATGCGGGAAGGGGGACCTGACTTTCAGCAGGGTCACAATCTTGCAGTGTAGCGTGCACGGGGAATTTAGCGTTATGGGTCAATGTACCAGCAGACTCATCTATCACTGGCTGGGCAATGGGCAGGGTGAGGAAGAAACACAGATATAGGCCCAAAGAATAAAGTGGGCTAAATGCAGTTCAAAATTGGTAACAAGACTAACCAGGGGGCATTGTTTTGTTCAGTGGAGGACAACTGGAATGAGAGGCTGACACAGAGAGTAGGCCCAAATCTGTAAGTAGTCTAAATGCAGTTCAAAATTGGCAAGAGTAGTAAACAGGCGGCACAGCTTTGTTCACTGTAGGAGAACAGCAAGGAGCGGAAGACACAGATAGAAGGCCCCAACCCAACTAGTAGGCCCACTGCAGTTTTAAAATTCCGATAGGCTGAAAACCAGATAATTGTAGGTTATTTTTTGTAAAGAGGACAGCTGTATTGAGTGGTGCAGCCAGACACTACAAGTAGGCCTTAAACCACAAAGTTGGCTCGACGCTGGTTTAAAAAAGGTTACATGGGTACACGTTCTGCATTGTTGTGCTCAGTGGAGGACAATTGGAAGGAGGGACCGCAGAAAGACTTTGTAGGCGTAAAATTACAAAATAGGCTCTATGCAGCTTCGATTATGTGGCAACCTGGAGAACACCTTGGAGCGGCAGACACCGTCTCTACGACCCAGACCCAACTTGTAGGCCTAATGTAGTGTTGTTTCAACAACTACTTAAGACGAGCATGAAGATTGAAGCAATGGAGAGGAAACCTGGAGAACACCTTGGAGTGGAAGACACCGTCTCTACAACCCAGACCCAACTTGTAGGCCGAATGCAGTGTTGTTTTCAACAACTACTAAACAAGAGCTTTAAGATTGAAGCAATGGAGAGGAAACCTGGAGAACACCTTGGAGCGGAAGACACCGTCTCTACACCCCATACCCAATTTGTAGGCCTAATGCAGTGTAGTTTTCAACAACTACTAAACGAGAGTCGGAAGATCGAAGCAATGGAGAGGAAACCTGGGGATCACCTTGGAGTGGAACACACCGTCTTTACACCCCATACCCAATTTGTAGGCCTAATGCAGTGTAGTTTTCAACAACTACTAAACGAGAGTCAGAAGATCGAAGCAATGTGGACGAAACCTGGGGAACACCTTGGAGTGGAACACACCGTCTCTCTACACCCCATACCCAATTTGTAGGCCTAATGCAGTGTAGTTTTCAACAACTACTAAACGAGAGTCGGAAGACCGAAGCAACGGAGAGGAAACCTGGGGAACACCTTGGAGTGTAACACACCGTCTCTCTACACCCCATACCCAATTTGTAGGCCTAATGCAGTGTAGTTTTCAACAACTACTAAACGAGAGTCGGAAGATCGAAGCAATGTGGACGAAACCTGGGGAACACCTTGGAGTGGAACACACCGTCTCTCTACACCCCATACCCAATTTGTAGGCCTAATGCAGTGTAGTTTTCAACAACTACTAAACGAGAGTCGGAAGACCGAAGCAACGGAGAGGAAACCTAGGGAACACCTTGGAGTGTAACACACCGTCTCTCTACACCCCATACCCAATTTGTAGACCTAATGCAGTGTAGTTTTCAACAACTACTAAACGAGAGTCGGAAGATCGAAGCAATGTGGACGAAACCTGGGGAACACCTTGGAGTGGAACACACCGTCTCTCTACACCCCATACCCAATTTGTAGGCCTAATGCAGTGTAGTTTTCAACAACTACTAAACGAGAGTCGGAAGACCGAAGCAATGGAGAGGAAACCTGGGGAACACCTTGGAGTGTAACACACCGTCTCTCTACACCCCATACCCAATTTGTAGGCCTAATGCAGTGTAGTTTTCAACAACTACTAAACGAGAGTCGGAAGACCCAAGCAATGGAGCGGAAACCTGGGGAACACCTTGGAGTGTAACACACCGTCTCTCTACACCCCATACCCAATTTGTAGGCCTAATGCATTGTAGTTTTCAACAACTACTAAACGAGAGTCGGAAGATCGAAGCAATGGAGAGGAAACCTGGGGAACACCTTGGAGTGGAACACACCGTCTCTACACCCCATACCCAATTTGTAGGCCTAATGCAGTGTAGTTTTCAACAACTACTAAACGAGAGTCGGAAGATCGAAGCAATGTGGACGAAACCTGGGGAACACCTTGGAGTGTAACACACCGTCTCTCTACACCCCATACCCAATTTGTAGGCCTAATGCAGTGTAGTTTTCAACAACTACTAAACGAGAGTCGGAAGACCCAAGCAATGGAGAGGAAACCTGGGGAACACCTTGGAGTGTAACACACCGTCTCTCTACACCCCATACCCAATTTGTAGGCCTAATGCAGTGTAGTTTTCAACAACTACTAAACGAGAGCCGGAAGATCGAAGCAATGTGGACGAAACCTGGGGAACACCTTGGAGTGTAACACACCGTCTCTCTACACCCCATACCCAATTTGTAGGCCTAATGCAGTGTAGTTTTCAACAACTACTAAACGAGAGTCGGAAGATCGAAGCAATGTGGACGAAACCTGGGGAACACCTTGGAGTGGAACACACCGTCTCTCTACACCCCATACCCAATTTGTAGGCCTAATGCAGTGTAGTTTTCAACAACTACTAAACGAGAGTCGGAAGACCGAAGCAATGGAGAGGAAACCTGGGGAACACCTTGGAGTGTAACACACCGTCTCTCTACACCCCATACCCAATTTGTAGGCCTAATGCAGTGTAGTTTTCAACAACTACTAAACGAGAGTCGGAAGACCCAAGCAATGGAGCGGAAACCTGGGGAACACCTTGGAGTGTAACACACCGTCTCTCTACACCCCATACCCAATTTGTAGGCCTAATGCATTGTAGTTTTCAACAACTACTAAACGAGAGTCGGAAGATCGAAGCAATGGAGAGGAAACCTGGGGAACACCTTGGAGTGGAACACACCGTCTCTACACCCCATACCCAATTTGTAGGCCTAATGCAGTGTAGTTTTCAACAACTACTAAACGAGAGTCGGAAGACCCAAGCAATGGAGCGGAAACCTGGGGAACACCTTGGAGTGTAACACACCGTCTCTCTACACCCCATACCCAATTTGTAGGCCTAATGCAGTGTAGTTTTCAACAACTACTAAACGAGAGTCGGAAGACCGAAGCAATGGAGAGGAAACCTGGGGAACACCTTGGAGTGTAACACACCGTCTCTCTACACCCCATACCCAATTTGTAGGCCTAATGCAGTGTAGTTTTCAACAACTACTAAACGAGAGTCGGAAGACCCAAGCAATGGAGCGGAAACCTGGGGAACACCTTGGAGTGTAACACACCGTCTCTCTACACCCCATACCCAATTTGTAGGCCTAATGCATTGTAGTTTTCAACAACTACTAAACGAGAGTCGGAAGATCGAAGCAATGGAGAGGAAACCTGGGGAACACCTTGGAGTGGAACACACCGTCTCTACACCCCATACCCAATTTGTAGGCCTAATGCAGTGTAGTTTTCAACAACTACTAAACGAGAGTCGGAAGACCCAAGCAATGGAGCGGAAACCTGGGGAACACCTTGGAGTGTAACACACCGTCTCTCTACACCCCATACCCAATTTGTAGGCCTAATGCATTGTAGTTTTCAACAACTACTAAACGAGAGTCGGAAGATCGAAGCAATGGAGAGGAAACCTGGGGAACACCTTGGAGTGGAACACACCGTCTCTACACCCCATACCCAATTTGTAGGCCTAATGCAGTGTAGTTTTCAACAACTACTAAACGAGAGTCGGAAGATCGAAGCAATGTGGACGAAACCTGGGGAACACCTTGGAGTGTAACACACCGTCTCTCTACACCCCATACCCAATTTGTAGGCCTAATGCAGTGTAGTTTTCAACAACTACTAAACGAGAGTCGGAAGACCCAAGCAATGGAGAGGAAACCTGGGGAACACCTTGGAGTGTAACACACCGTCTCTCTACACCCCATACCCAATTTGTAGATCTAATGCAGTGTAGTTTTCAACAACTACTAAACGAGAGCCGGAAGATCGAAGCAATGTGGACGAAACCTGGGGAACACCTTGGAGTGTAACACACCGTCTCTCTACACCCCATACCCAATTTGTAGGCCTAATGCAGTGTAGTTTTCAACAACTACTAAACGAGAGTCGGAAGATCGAAGCAATGTGGATGAAACCTGGGGAACACCTTGGAGTGGAACACACCGTCTCTCTACCCCCCATACCCAATTTGTAGGCCTAATGCAGTGTAGTTTTCAACAACTACTAAACGAGAGTCGGAAGACCGAAGCAATGGAGAGGAAACCTGGGGAACACCTTGGAGTGTAACACACCGTCTCTCTACACCCCATACCCAATTTGTAGGCCTAATGCAGTGTAGTTTTCAACAACTACTAAACGAGAGTCGGAAGACCCAAGCAATGGAGCGGAAACCTGGGGAACACCTTGGAGTGTAACACACCGTCTCTCTACACCCCATACCCAATTTGTAGGCCTAATGCATTGTAGTTTTCAACAACTACTAAACGAGAGTTGGAAGATCGAAGCAATGGAGAGGAAACCTGGGGAACACCTTGGAGTGGAACACACCGTCTCTACACCCCATACCCAATTTATAGGCCTAATGCAGTGTAGTTTTCAACAACTACTAAACGAGAGTTGGAAGATCGAAGCAATGTGGACGAAACCTGGGGAACACCTTGGAGTGTAACACACCGTCTCTCTACCCCCCATACCCAATTTGTAGGCCTAATGCAGTGTAGTTTTCAACAACTACTAAACGAGAGCCTGGAAGATCGAAGCAATGTGGACGAAACCTGGGGAACACCTTGGAGTGTAACATACCGTCTCTCTACACCCCATACCCAATTTGTAGGCCTAATGCAGTGTAGTTTTCAACAACTACTAAACGAGAGTCGGAAGACCCAAGCAATGGAGCGGAAACCTGGGGAACACCTTGGAGTGTAACACACCGTCTCTCTACACCCCATACCCAATTTGTAGGCCTAATGCATTGTAGTTTTCAACAACTACTAAACGAGAGTCGGAAGATCGAAGCAATGGAGAGGAAACCTGGGGAACACCTTGGAGTGGAACACACCGTCTCTACACCCCATACCCAATTTGTAGGCCTAATGCAGTGTAGTTTTCAACAACTACTAAACGAGAGTTGGAAGATCGAAGCAATGTGGACGAAACCTGGGGAACACCTTGGAGTGTAACACACCGTCTCTCTACCCCCCATACCCAATTTGTAGGCCTAATGCAGTGTAGTTTTCAACAACTACTAAACGAGAGTGTGGAAGATCGAAGCAATGTGGACGAAACCTGGGGAACACCTTGGAGTGTAACATACCGTCTCTCTACACCCCATACCCAATTTGTAGGCCTAATGCAGTGTAGTTTTCAACAACTACTAAACGAGAGTCGGAAGATCGAAGCAATGTGGACGAAACCTGGGGAACACCTTGGAGTGTAACACACCGTCTCTCTACACCCCATACCCAATTTGTAGGCCTAATGCAGTGTAGTTTTCAACAACTACTAAACGAGAGTCGGAAGACCCAAGCAATGGAGAGGAAACCTGGGGAACACCTTGGAGTGTAACACACCGTCTCTCTACACCCCATACCCAATTTGTAGGCCTAATGCAGTGTAGTTTTCAACAACTACTAAACGAGAGCCGGAAGATCGAAGCAATGTGGACGAAACCTGGGGAACACCTTGGAGTGTAACACACCGTCTCTCTACACCCCATACCCAATTTGTAGGCCTAATGCAGTGTAGTTTTCAACAACTACTAAACGAGAGTCAGAAGATCGAAGCAATGTGGACGAAACCTGGGGAACACCTTGGAGTGGAACACACCGTCTCTCTACACCCCATACCCAATTTGTAGGCCTAAGCAGTGTAGTTTTCAACAACTACTAAACGAGAGTCGGAAGACCGAAGCAATGGAGAGGAAACCTGGGGAACACCTTGGAGTGTAACACACCGTCTCTCTACACCCCATACCCAATTTGTAGGCCTAATGCAGTGTAGTTTTCAACAACTACTAAACGAGAGTCGGAAGACCCAAGCAATGGAGCGGAAACCTGGGGAACACCTTGGAGTGTAACACACCGTCTCTCTACACCCCATACCCAATTTGTAGGCCTAATGCATTGTAGTTTTCATCAACTACTAAACGAGAGTTGGAAGATCGAAGCAATGGAGAGGAAACCTGGGGAACACCTTGGAGTGTAACACACCGTCTCTCTACACCCCATACCCAATTTGTAGGCCTAATGCAGTGTAGTTTTCAACAACTACTAAACGAGAGTCGGAAGACCCAAGCAATGGAGCGGAAACCTGGGGAACACCTTGGAGTGTAACACACCGTCTCTCTACACCCCATACCCAATTTGTAGGCCTAATGCAGTGTAGTTTTCAACAACTACTAAACGATAGTCGGAAGATCGAAGCAATGTGGACGAAACCTGGGGAACACCTTGGAGTGTAACACACCGTCTCTCTACACCCCATACCCAATTTGTAGGCCTAATGCAGTGTAGTTTTCAACAACTACTAAACGAGAGTCGGAAGACCCAAGCAATGGAGAGGAAACCTGGGGAACACCTTGTAGCGGCAGACACCGTTAGTAGGCCCTACCAAAGTAGTAGCCCCAATGCAGTTTTCAAATTCCTAGAGACTGAAAACAAGACTATTGACGCTCTGCTTTTTTCAAAGGAAGACAGCTGTATTGAGTGGCACAGACAGACACAGGTAGTAGGCCTTAAACCAAAAATGTGGCTCACTGCAGTTTAAAAAAGGTTACAGGGGTACACAGGCAGCATTGCTCTGGTCAGTGGAGGACAATTTCAATAGTGGACCGCAGACAGACTTTGTACGCCTACTATTAAAAAAAGGATGCTCTATGCAATTAAAAATAGGTTCCAGGGGTCCACGGGCAGCAGTGGTGTGGTCAGTGGACGAGTATTGGAAGGAGGGACCGCAGACAGGCATAGTAGGCCTAACATTACAAAATTAGGTTGTAGGCACTTTAAAATTGGTTCCAGGGGTACATGTGCAGCAGTGGTGTGGTCAGCGGTGGACAATTTGAATTAGGGACTGCAGACAGACTTTGTAGGCTGTCCCCTGTGGACCATGCATCCAACACATTAACCCAGTGCGCCGTAATGGACACGTAACTTTTTGTGGACATGCCTACTGGTCCATGCGTCTCTTGTCAGGTGCACCTTTCTACTGTTTGATTGCCTGAGTGCTATGACAATGCAGACTTTTTCATGCCGGTGGAGGGCTGGGATGGCTTTTCTCGCAAAAGAAATGTCGACTGGGTAGCTTGAACCGTGGTACAGCGTAGTTCATCTGGGCTTTCTAAATATAAAACAAAGAAAAAAAGGAGGCTCCATGCACTTTCAGCTGGGTTCCAGGGGTACACGGCCAGCATTGGTCTGGTCAGTGGAGAACTATTGGAAGGAGGGACCGCAGACAGGCTTCGAAGGCCTAACATAATAAAATATGGCTGTAGGCACTTTAGAATTGGTTCCAGGGGTACACGGGCAGCAGTAGACAGGTCAGTGGAGGCCTAGTGGAAGGAGGGACCACAGAAAGGCTTCGAAGGCCTAACATAATAAAATTTGGCTTTAGGCACTTTAAAATTGGTTCCAGGGGAACACGGGCAGCAGTAGACAGGTCAGTGGAGGCCTAGTGGAAGGAGGGACCGCAGACAGGCTTCGAAGGCCTAACATAATAAATTAGGGCTGTAGGCATTTTAACATTGGTTCCAGGGGTACACGGGCAGCAGTAGATAGGTCAGTGGAGGCCTAGTGGAAGGAGGGACCGCAGACAGGCTTCGAAGGCCTAACATAATAAAATTTGGCTATAGGCACTTTAAAATTGGTTCCAGGGGAACACGGGCAGCAGTAGACAGGTCAGTGGAGGCCTAGTGAAAGGAGGGACCGCAGACAGGCTTCGAAGGCCTAACATAATAAAATTTGGCTGTAGGCACTTTAAAATTGGTTCCAGGGGAACACGGGCAGCAGTAGACAGGTCAGTGGAGGCCTAGTGGAAGGAGGGACCGCAGACAGGCTTCGAAGGCCTACCATAATAAATTAGGGCTGTAGGCACTTTAAAATTGGTTCCAGGGGAACACGGGCAGCAGGAGACAGGTCAGTGGAGGCCTAGTGGAAGGAGGGACCGCAGACAGGCTTCGAAGGCCTAACATAATAAATTAGGGCTGTAGGCACTTTAACATTGGTTCCAGGGGTACACGGGCAGCAGTAGACAGGTCAGTGGAGGCCTAGTGGAAGGAGGGACCGCAGACAGGCTTCGAAGGCCTAACATAATAAATTTGGGCTGTAACATTGGTTCCAGGGGAACACGGGCAGCAGTAGACAGGTCAGTGGAGGCCTAGTGGAAGGAGGGACCGCAGACAGGCTTCGAAGGCCTAACATAATAAATTTGGGCTGTAGGCACTTTAACATTGGTTCCAGGGGAACACGGGCAGCAGTAGACAGGTCAGTGGAGGCCTAGTGAAAGGAGGGACCGCAGACAGGCTTTGAAGGCCTAACATAATAAATTAGGGCTGTAGGCACTTTAAAATTGGTTCCAGGGGAACACGGGCAGCAGTAGACAGGTCAGTGGAGGCCTAGTGGAAGGAGGGACCGCAGACAGGCTTCGAAGGCCTAACATAATAAATTTGGGCTGTTGGCAATTTTAATTATCTTGCAGGGGTACACAGGCAGTGGGCACCATTGGTGTTGTGCACCATTGGTGTTGTCAGCGGCGGCCGATTGTAATGAGTGTCTGCCAGTTAGTAGTCCCAAAAAATAAATACATGTTAATGTCTCGCATTACAACAAAAAGAAAAACCAAAAGGGTGCAATCATTAGGTACAGGGGTGGGCTCCTCTGCGTAGTTTCACACCTAGTAATTTGGCACAAAGTATTTACTTGGGTAAATATAGGACACTGCCCCTGACTATGTTAAGTACCATCATACATGTCAACACAATGGTATTGTGGCAGGAATTTACGGATGTCAGCGCATAGACTAAACATAGGTGGAACTGTGAGAGATAATTGTGCAAGTGGTAGAGCAATGTTTGAGCTGGGGGTGGGGGAACTGTCTTGTGGCCGGCGGCACATGCCCAGGGCCCCTCATGTTACAACAGTGTGTCTGACGTTGGGTGCGCACCACCACCACCAGAGACACTTTCTTGTACTATGAGGGACTCAGTGGCAGTGCCGTAGACCAAAAGCGGTCACACTTACCTCTTCAGACAGACAGCACTCTCACGGGTGCTTGCGCCAAGTGGCGATACCACGGCCCCGTGTGGGGAGTTTTGCCATTTAGGGAGGTGTAAACATGTCGTATGCTGGACAATCAGCTGCTGCAAATTACGAGATTGGTAAAGTCATTCAGAGTAGTCCACAGGCAATACCTTTTCATAGGAAAGCTAGGTGTCGGCCGGGCAAGGTGGGGCAAAAGAATTCGAAATCCAGTTGTGGTTCATTTTAATGAAGGTTAGATCATCAACATTTTGGGTGGCCAGACGAGTCCTTTTTTCGGTTAATATTGAACCTGCAGCATTGAATACTCTTTCTGATAGGACACTAGCTGCCGGGCAAGCAAGCTCCTGCAATGCATATTCTGCCAATTCTGGCCAGGTGTCTAATTTGGATGCCCAGTAATCAAATGGGAATGACGGTTGAGGGAGAACATCGATAAGGGATGAAAAATAGTTAGTAACCATACTGGACAAATGTTGTCTCCTGTCACTTTGAATTGATGCAGCAGTACCTGTCCTGTCTGCGGTCATAGCAAAATCACTCCACAACCTGGTCAGAAAACCCCTCTGTCCAACGCCACTTCGGATTTCTGCACCTCTAACACTTCTGGTCTGCTGCCCCCTGCTGCTCGTGTGAGAACGATCACGGGCGCTGTGTGCTGGGAATGCCTGAAGCAAACGGTCAACAAGAGTTGATTGTTTGGTTGCTAATATTATTAGTTGTCATGTGGCATAAAATTTTGCAATTTGCCTTTATAGCAAGGATCAAGGAGGCAGGCCAACCAGTAATCGTCATCGTTCATCATTTTCGTAATGCGTGTGTCCCTTTTGAGGATACGTAAGGCATAATCCGTCATGTGTACCAAAGTTCCAGTTGTCAAATCTGCGGTTGTGCTTGGTTGAGGGGCAGTTTCAGGCAAATCTACGTCACTTGTGTCCCTCAGAAACCCAGAACCCGGCCTTGCCACGCCACCAATTTCCAGTGGCCCCGGAGAAGCGTCCTCATTAAAAAAATACTCATCCCCATCATCCTCCTCGTCCTCCTCCTCCTGTTCGCCCGCTACCTCGTCCTGTACACTGCCCTGACCAGACAATGGCTGACTGTCATCAAGGCTTTCCTCTTCCTCGGCTGCAGATGCCTGCTCCTTTATGTGCGTCAAACTTTGCATCAGCAGACGCATTAGGGGGATGCTCATGCTTATTATGGCGTTGTCTGCACTAACCAGCCGTGTGCATTCCTCAAAACACTGAAGGACTTGACACATGTCTTGTATCTTCGACCACTGCATACCTGACAACTCCATGTCTGCCATTCTACTGCCTGCCCGTGTATGTGTATCCTCCCACAAAAACATAACAGCCTGCCTCTGTTCGCACAGTATCTGAAGCATGTGCAGTGTTGAGTTCCACCTTGTTCCAACGTCTATGATTAGGCGATGCTGGGGAAGGTTCAAAGACAGCTGATAGGTCTGCATACGGCTGGAGTGTACGGGCGAACGGCGAATATGTGAGCAAAGTCCACGCACTTTGAGGAGCAGGCCGGATAACCCCGGATAACTTTTCAGGAAGCACTGCACCACCAGGTTTAAGGTGTGAGCCAGGCAAGGAATGTGTTTCAGTTGGGGAAGGGAGATGGCAGCCATGAAATTCCTTCCGTTATCACTCACTACCTTGCCTGCCTCAAGATCTACTGTGCCCAGCCACGACTGCGTTTCTGTCTGCAAGAACTCGGACAGAACTTCCGCGGTGTGTCTGTTGTCGCCCAAACACTTCATAGCCAATACAGCCTGCTGACGCTTGCCAGTAGCTGCCCCATAATGGGACAACTGGTGTGCAACAGTGCCAGCTGTGGATGGAGTGGTTTGGTGACTGCGGTCTGTGGACGAGCTCTCGCTTTTGCAAAAGGACGAAGAGGAGGAGGAGGAGGAGGGGGTGCGAACACCTACAGCCAACTGTTTCCTAGACCGTGGGCTAGGCAGAACTGTCCCGAAATTGCTGTCCCCTGTGGACCCTGCATCCACCACATTCACCCAGTGTGCCGTGATGGACACGTAACGTCTCTGGCCATGCCTACTAGTCCATGCATCTGTTGCCAGGTGCACCTTTGTGCTCACAGATTGCCTGAGTGCATGGACGATGCACTCTTTAACATGCTGGTGGAGGGCTGGGATGGCTTTTCTCGAAAAGAAGTGTCGACTGGGTAGCTCGTAGCGTGGTACAGCGTAGTCCATCAGGGCTTTGAAAGCTTCACTTTCAACTAACCGGTAGGGCATCATCTCTAACGAGATTAGTCTAGCTATGTGGGCGTTCAAACCCTGTTTACGCGGATGCGAGGATAAGTACTTCCTTTTTCTAACCAGAGTCTCATGTAGGGTGAGCTGGACTGGAGAGCTGGAGATCGTGGAACTAGCGGGTGTGCCGGTGGACATGGCAGACTGAGAGACGGTTGGAGACGGTATTGTTTCCGCCTGTGCCCTAGATGCAGTGTTTCCTACTACGAAACTGGTGATTCCCTGACCCTGACTGCTTTGGCCTGGCAAAGAAACCTGCACAGATACTGCAGGTGGTGCGGAAAATGGTGGCCTTACAGTGACGGCAGGGATGTAGCGTTGGTGACTAGCTTCATTGGCCGAGGGTACTACAACCTTAAGGGACGTTTGGTAGTTAGTCCAGGCTTGCAAATGCATGGTGGTTAAATGTCTATGCATGCAACTTGTATTGAGACTTTTCAGATTCTGACCTCTGCTTAAGGTAGTTGAACATTTTTGACAGATGACTTTACATAGTAACATAGTTAGTAAGGCCGAAAAAAGACATTTGTCCATCCAGTTCAGCCTATATTCCATCATAATAAATCCCCAGATCTACGTCCTTCTACAGAACCTAATAATTGTATGATACAATATTGTTCTGCTCCAGGAAGACATCCAGGCCTCTCTTGAACCCCTCAACTGAGTTTGCCATCACCACCTCCTCAGGCAAGCAATTCCAGATTCTCACTGCCCTAACAGTAAAGAATCCTCTTCTATGTTGGTGGAAAAACCTTCTCTCCTCCAGACGCAAAGAATGCCCCCTTGTGCCCGTCACCTTCCTTGGTATAAACAGATCCTCAGCGAGATATTTGTATTGTCCCCTTATATACTTATACATGGTTATTAGATCGCCCCTCAGTCGTCTTTTTTCTAGACTAAATAATCCTAATTTCGCTAATCTATCTGGGTATTGTAGTTCTCCCATCCCCTATATTAATTTTGTTGCCCTCCTTTGTACTCTCTCTAGTTCCATTATATCCTTCCTGAGCACCGGTGCCCAAAACTGGACACAGTACTCCATGTGCGGTCTAACTAGGGATTTGTACAGAGGCAGTATAATGCTCTCATCATGTGTACCCAGACCTCTTTTAATGCACCCCATGATCCTGTTTGCCTTGGCAGCTGCTGCCTGGCACTGGCTGCTCCAGGTAAGTTTATCATTAACTAGGATCCCCAAGTCCTTCTCCCTGTCAGATTTACCCAGTGGTTTCCCATTCAGTGTGTAATGGTGATATTGATTCCTTCTTCCCATGTGTATAACCTTACATTTATCATTGTTAAACCTCATCTGCCACCTTTCAGCCCAAGTTTCCAACTTATCCAGATCCATCTGTAGCAGAATACTATCTTCTCTTGTATTAACTGCTTTACATAGTTTTGTATCATCTGCAAATATCGATATTTTACTGTGTAAACCTTCTACCAGATCATTAATGAATATGTTGAAGAGAACAGGTCCCAATACTGACCCCTGCGGTACCCCACTGGTCACAGCGACCCAGTTAGAGACTATACCATTTATAACCACCCTCTGCTTTCTATCACTAAGCCAGTTACTAACCCATTTACACACATTTTCCCCCAGACCAAGCATTCTCATTTTGTGTACCAACCTCTTGTGCGGCACGGTATCAAACGCTTTGGAAAAATCGAGATATACCACGTCCAATGACTCACCGTGGTCCAGCCTATAGCTTACCTCTTCATAAAAACTGATTAGATTGGTTTGACAGGAGCGATTTCTCATAAACCCATGCTGATATCGAGTTAAACAGTTATTCTCATTGAGATAATCCAGAATAACATCCCTCAGAAACCCTTCAAATATTTTACCAAAAATAGAGGTTAGACTTACTGGCCTATAATTTCCAGGTTCACTTTTAGAGCCCTTTTTGAATATTGGCACCACATTTGCTATGCGCCAGTCCTGCGGAACAGACCCTGTCGCTATAGAGTCCCTAAAAATAAGAAATAATGGTTTATCTATTACATTACTTAGTTCTCTTAGTACTCGTGGGTGTATGCCATCAGGACCCGGAGATTTATCTATTTTAATCTTATTTAGCCGGTTTCGCACCTGTAGTTGGGTTAGATTGGTGACCCTTAATATAGGGTTTTCATCGTTTCTTGGGATTTCACCTAGCATTTTATTTTCCACCGTGAATACCGTGGAGAAGAAGGTGTTTAATATGTTAGCTTTTTCCTCGTCATCTACAACCATTCTTTCCTCACTATTTTTTAAGGGGCCTACATTTTCAGTTTGTGCAGATTGATCTTTGTGCAGATCAATTGGATGTTGTTTAAAAAAATGCCAGACTGCACTCTTTCAAGCCTCGGATCCCTTTTTCAGGCATTGCAGACTGAGCTTTAACCGGATGGCCACGCTGTCCTCCAACAATTTTTGGCTTTGCCACGCGTTTTGTCCCATCTACGGACCCGGCAGATGGAACCTGTTGCGAAGTTGATGCCTGCTGCGGCCCCTCCTCCTCCGCTTCAGAACTACTGCCGCCTGCACCCTGTTCCCCCAATGGCTGCCAATCGGGGTCAACAACTGGGTCATCTATAACCTCCTCTTCTAGCTCGTGCGCAACTTCGTCTGTGTCACCGTGTAAGTCGGTGGTAGAGAGTTCGTGACGGGGCAACATAGTCTCATCAGGGTCTGATTCTGGATCAGTACCCTGCGAGGGCAATGTTGTGGTCTGAGTCAAAGGACCAGCATAGTAGTCTGGCTGTGGCTGTGCATCAGTGCACTCCATGTCAGATTCAACTTGTAATGGGCATGGCCTGTTAACTGCTTCACTTTCTAAGCCAGGGACGGTATGTGTAAAGAGCTCCATGGAGTAACCCGTTGTGTCGCCTGCTGCATCCTTCTCTGTTGTTGTTTTTGCTGAAGAGGACAAGGAAGCGACTTGTCCCTGACCGTGAACATCCACTAACGACGCGCTGCTTTTACATTTACCAGTTTCAAAAGAGGAGGCAAAAGAGCTAGAGGCTGAGTCAGCAAGGTAAGCCAAAACTTGCTCTTGTTGCTCCGGCTTTAAAAGCGGTTTTCCTACTCCCAGAAAAGGGAGCGTTCGAGGCCTTCTGTAGCCAGACGACGAACCTGGCACCACAGCTCCAGACTTAGGTGCAATATTTTTTTTCCCACGACCACCTGATGCTCCACTACCACTACCATCATTACCAGCTGACAATGAATGCCCACGGCCACGACCTCTTCCACCAGACTTCCTCATTGTTTTAAAAACGTAACCAAAGTAACGGTATTTGTTGCTGTCAAACAACTTACACGGTGAGCTATAACTTCAGTATGATTTAGATATCCCTTTACAGGTGGGTGAGACCGCAAGGAAAATCAGGTACAATGTTACACACTCTGTTTTCGGTGGCACCAAATGAGAGAGATGCCACACAAGCAGGACTGTCACTCAAGCAGAAATTTCAATATTGATCTCCCACTTTTTTTTTTTTTTTTTTTCAGGGAGAATTTAGAAACCAAATAAAAAAAAATAGGCTTTCTATGGCCCACTATTTGAGAGAGAGAGATGGCACACCCAGGAGTCAGGAGTGGCACACAAGCAGAAAGGGCAATATTAATCTCCCACTGATTTTTTTTTATTTTTTCAGGGAGACTTTAGAAACAAACGAAAAAAAAAATAGGCTTTCTATGGCCCACTATTTGAGAGAGAGAGATGGCACACCCAGGAGTCAAGACTGGCACACAAGCAGAAAGGGCAATATTAATCTCCCACTGATTTTTTTTAATTTTTTCAGGGAGACTTTAGAAACAAAATTAAAAAAAAAGATTTTTTCAGGAAGAATTTAGAAACCAAATAAAAAAAATGATTTTTTCAGAGAGAATTTAGAAACCAAATAAAAAAAAAAAGGCTTTCTATGGCCCACTATTTGAGAGAGAGAGATGGCACACCCTGGAGTCAAGACTGGCACACAAGCAGAAAGGGCAATATTAATCTCCCACTGATTTTTTTTATTTTTTCAGGGAGAATTTAGAAACCCAATAAAAAAAAATAGGCTTTCTATGGCCCACTATTTTAGAGAGAGAGATGGCACACCCAGGAGTCAAGACTGGCACACAAGCAGAAAGGGCAATATTAATCTCCAACTGATTTTTTTTTATTTTTTCAGGGAGAATTTAGAAACCCAATAAAAAACAAAAAAAATAGGCTTTCTATGGCCCACTATTTGAGAGAGAGATGGCACACCCAGGAGTCAAGACTGGCACACAAGCAGAAAGGGCAATATTAATCTCCCACTGATTTTTTTTTTATTTTTTCAGGGAAACTTTAGAAACAAAATAAAAAAAAATGATTTTTTTCAGGAAGAATTTAGAAACCAAATTAAAAAAAAATGATTTTTTCAGGGAGAATTTAGAAACCAAATAATAAAAAAAAAGGCTTTCTATGGCCCACTATTTGAGAGAGAGAGATGGCACACCCTGGAGTCAAGACTGGCACACAAGCAGAAAGGGCAATATTAATCTCCCACTGATTTTTTTTTATTTTTTCAGGGAGACTTTAGAAACAAAATTTAAAAAAATGATTTTTTCAGGAAGAATTTAGAAACCAAATAAAAAAAAATGATTTTTTCAGGGAGAATTTAGAAACCAAATAAAAAACAAAAAGATAGGCTTTCTATGGCCCACTATTTGAGAGAGAGAGATGGCACACCCAGGAGTTAAGACTGGCACACAAGCAGAAAGGGCAATATTAATCTCCCACTGATTTTTTTTTATTTTTTCAGGGAGACTTTAGAAACAAAATAAAAAAAATGATTTTTTCAGGGAGAATTTAGAAACCAAATAAAAAAAAAATAGGCTTTCTATGGCCCACTATTTGAGAGAGAGAGATGGCACACCCAGGAGTCAAGACTGGCACACAAGCAGAAAGGGCAATATTAATCTCCCACTGATTTTTTTAGATTTTTTTCAGGGAGAATTTAGAAACCCAATAAAAAAAAAATAGGCTTTCTATGGCCCACTATTTGAGAGAGAGAGATGGCACACCCAGGAGTCAGGAGTGGCACACAAGCAAAAAGGGCAATATTAATCTCCCACTGATTTTTTTTTATTTTTTCAGGGAGAATTTAGAAACCCAATAAAAAAAAAATAGGCTTTCTATGGCCCACTATTTGAGAGAGAGAGATGGCACACCCAGGAATCAGGAGTGGCACACAAGCAGAAAGGGCAATATTAATCTCCCACTGATTTTTTTGATTTTTTTGGGGAGAATTTAGAAACCAAAAAAAAAAAAAAATTAATAGGCTTTCTATGGCCCACTATTTGAGAGAGAGATGGCACACTCAGGACTGGCACACAATCCCAAAGGCCAATATTAATCTCCCACTGTTTTTTTTTTTCAGGGAGAATTTATAAACCCCACAAAAAAAAAACAGAAAAATAAAAAGGCTTTCTATGGCCCACTATGTGAGAGAGATGGCACACACAGGGATGGCACTCTAGCAGAAATGCCAATCTTAATCTCCCACAACTTATTTTTTTAGGGAGAAAAAAAAAACAAAAACAGGGACTGTCCTACAATTACTATCTCCCTGCAGTAATCTCAGCCAGGTATGGCAGGCAGCAATAAGGAGTGGACTGATGCACAAATTAAATAAAAAGTGTGGACAAACAAACAAGATAGCTGTGCAGAAAGGAAGGAACAACAGGATTTGTGCTTTGAAAAAAGCAGTTGGTTTGCACAGCGGCGTACACACAGCAATGCAGCTATCAGGGAGCCTTCTAGGGCAGCCCAATGAGCTACAGCGCTGAGGAAAAAAAATGTAGCTTCCACTGTCCCTGCAAACAAAAGGTGGTGTTGGACAGTGGAAATCGCTACAGCACAAGCGGTTTGGTGGTTAATGGACCCTGCCTAACGCTATCCCTGCTTCTGACGAAGCGGCAGCAACCTCTCCCTAGGCTCAGATCAGCAGCAGTAAGATGGTGGTCGGCGGGAACGCCTCTTTATAGCCCCTGTGACGCCGCAGACAGCAAGCCAATCACTGCAATGCCCTTCTCTAAGATGGTGGGGACCAGGACCTATGTCATCACTCTGCCCACACTCTGCGTCCACCTTCATTGGCTGAGAAATGGTGCTTTTCGCGTCATTTAAACGCGACTTTGGCGCGAAAGTCGCGTACCGCATGGCCGACCCCACACAGGGGTCGGGTCGGGTTTCATGAAACCCAACTTTGCCAAAAGTCGGCGACTTTTAAAAATGAACGATCCATTTCGCTCAACCCTAGTGGCGACGCTTCCCATGTCATTTCAGTCTGTCCTAAGCGGACAAAGAGGATCGCCAGTTCATTTACCATCAGTACTGTACAACCTAAATTTCTGTTATCTGTTTCCTTGATCTGTTCATTGTCATCATTTTCTGTCATGGCGTTTGTGGATTCAGGCGCTGCCTTGAACTTAATGGACTTTGCCTTTGCTAGGCGTTATGGTTTTCCCTTACAGCCTTTGCAGAACCCTATTCCTTTAAGGGGCATTGATGCTACACCCTTGGCTAAAAATAAGCCCCAGTTTTGGACACAGGTGACCATGCGCATGGCGCCAACCCATCAGGAAGATTGTCAATTTCTAGTGTTGCATGTTAAAAATGGTTATTGCGCAAAAATATTTAATCAAGACTTAACCAGGTGCGTTGTTCTTAAAAGAAAAATGTCATGGTATTCTGATGAGAAGTATAGTGGTTTATTGAATTATCCACCTTTGCAGCAAAAACATAAAAGTAGATGAAATAGTTATGAACAGAGTGTCCATGTGTAGATATCAGCGCTTGTCTTGTTACTCATCTTTCCCAAGGTCCTGAATGGTAAAAGTCATCTGTCTGTGTGAAGTTCGAAGGTCATCATGGCTTCCGTTATCAGCTGTTGTTCCTTCCTTGTTGGACGTCCATGGAGAATGATGTGTAGGAAGGGAGGTGACCGGCCCACGTGACCAAAAGCACCCACACCCTCCTAAGAGACGTTTATATATGTCCAACACAGATCACGTGTCTTCTGTATATGGTGTTAACTTATACTCTGAGCTACATACACAGAAATAGCTTTTGATAGTGTCAGCAATAAGCAAAGTGCTCAGTACAGGATTGAATAAGAATAAGAATAATTAATATTTAACATTGCATAATTTTCATGATGCTATCGTGCTGGGTTTTCCGTGGTTGCAGGTACATAATCCTGTTTTGGATTGGAAGTCCATGTCTGTGACTAGTTGGGGTTGTCAGGGGGTTCATAATGATGTTCCTCTGATGTCTATCGCCCCTTCTTCCTCTTCTGAAATTCTGGAGTTTTTGTCTGATTTTCAGGATGTATTCGATGAGCCCAAGTCCAGTTTCCTTCCACCGCACAGGGACTGCGATTGTGCTATTGACTTGATTCCAGGCTGTAAGTTTCCTAAGGGCCGACTTTTCAACCTGTCTGTACCTGAACAAGCCGCCATGTGGAGCTATATTAAGGAGTCTTTGGAGAAAGGGCATATTCGGCCATCTTCTTCACCGATGGGAGCGGGGTTCTTTTTTGTTGCTAAAAAAGATGGTTCCTTAAGACCCTGTATTGATTATCGCCTCTTGAATAAGATCACGGTCAAGTTTCAATATCATTTACCTTTGCTTTCCGATTTGTTTGCTAGGATTAAGGGAGCTAGTTGGTTTACTAAGATTGACCTTCGGGGGGCTTATAATCTTGTTCGTATTAAACAGGGTGATGAATGGAAAACTGCGTTTAACACGCCCGAAGGCCATTTTGAATACCTTGTAATGCCATTCGGACTCTCTAATGCTCCATTTGTTTTTCAGTACTTCATGCATGATATCTTCCGGGATTATCTTGATAAATTCTTGATTGTATATTTGGACGATATTTTGATTTTTTCCGATGATTGGGAGTCTCATGTGCAGCAGGTCAGGATGGTATTTCAGATCCTTCGTGACAATGCCTTGTTTGTGAAAGGGTCTAAGTGTCTTTTTGGGGTGCAGAAGGTTTCCTTTTTGGGCTTTATTTTTTCTCCCTCGTCTATAGAGATGGATCCGGTTAAGGTTCAGGCCATTCATGATTGGATTCAGCCCACATCCGTGAAGAGCCTTCAGAAATTTTTGGGTTTTGCTAATTTTTATCGCCGTTTCATTGCTAATTTTTCCAGCGTGGTTAAACACTTGACTGATTTGACGAAGAAGGGCGCTGATGTGGCGAATTGGTCCCCTACGGCTGTCTCTGCCTTTCAGGAACTTAAACGTCATTTTACTTCTGCTCCAGTGTTGCGTCAACCGGATGTTTCTCTTCCGTTTCAGGTTAAGGTTGACGCTTCTGAGATTGTGGCAGGGGCTGTTTTGTCTCAGAGGGATCCTGTTGGTTCCTTAATGAAACCGTGTGCCTTCTTTTCCCGTAAGTTTTCGCCTGCTGAACGCAATTATGATGTTGGCAATCGGGAGATGTTGGCTATGAAGTGGGCGTTTGAGGAGTGGCGACATTGGCTTGAGGGAGCTAAGCACCGTATTATGGTCTTGACCGATCATAAGAATCTGATTTACCTCGAGTCTAAGAAGACACCTATATACATGTCCTACCTAAAGGCCATAGTATTAAACACCTTCAAATAATGGCAACACCCAAGAAAAGGATATCATAAAAGGTATAACTTTATTTAAAGAAAATAAAAACAGAGAACTTAGTACTAAAATACAATACAGGTGAGGGTCACATTAACAGGAGAAAGAAAGGTGGAAAACGCCTGGAAAAAGTATATATATGTGTCATCCACAGCTGACCTGCTACACATACAGCCTTTGTCCTATCCAACATGGATTTCAGGAGCAGAGATGCATCCTGGGTACAACGTGCTCAAAGTATTTTTGCGGGTGAGGTTCCACTTGAACAGGATTCAGCTCAAAAGGCAGCCCTAAAGAAAACCCTGAAGAATCTCCTGAAGCGGAGAACACGCACTTGGTGGAATAAGGTATCACTCGAAAATTACCTTAAGAAGGGTCTTACTCCTCGTGGGCTGAGGATTCAAGTTTTTCCGTCTTTTCAGATAGAGGATGATGATTTTCATCTCAGATGGGAGACGGCATGCAATGCATGCTCATCCTCGTTTATGGGGATACTTATTGATTTTAACACAAAAACATTAGAAGAATTAGAGGTGGAAATTAGTGAAGTACAAAAGAAACTCAATTCGGAATGTTCAAAAGAGGAAATAGAACTTTTCCAAAAGGAGATTGAGAAAAATTTGGTGGAGTGGGAGAACCAGATCTCAAATACTAAAACCAAAAAATTCTTAAGGGATTTGGAGGACAAAAAATCTAACCGTATGTTCAGATGGAACAACCAAAAGACCGGGAAAAATGACACATCGGTCAAAAATTCTACGGATATGTCACTAACCGGAATGTCAACAACATCATCTACTAGCACTAGGAGATACCCTGTCAGATATAACAGGCGGAGATATGAACATAACCGTGGACCGTGAGAAAGGAAGCACAATGGAAAAATCCGCAATGAGGGAATAAATACATCTGGCACCTCCTCCAAGGTAATTAATTTATCTAAAATACCACTATCTCCTGATCATATTTCAGTACTGGGTTATTTGTAGGTGTTTATTTTTACCTCGAGTCTGCCAAATGGTTGAATCCTAGACAGGCTCGATGGTCTTTGTTTTTTTCTCGTTTTGATTTCATGGTCTCGTACCTTCCGGGTTCTAAGAATATTAAGGCTGATGCCCTCTCTAGGAGTTTTTTGCCTGATTCTCCTGAGGTCTTAGAGCCGGTCGGTATTCTGAAAGAGGGGTGGTCCTTTCTGCCATTTCCCCTGATTTACGACGGGTTATTCAGGAATTTCAGGCTGACAAACCTGACCACTGTCCTGTGAGGAAACTGTTTGTTCCTGACAGATGGACTAGTAGAGTGATTTCTGAGGTTCACTGTTCCGTGTTGGCTGGTCATCCTGGCATTTTTGGTACCAGAAATTTGGTTGGTAGGTCCTTTTGGTGGCCTTCATTGTCGCGTGATGTGTGTTCTTTTGTGCAGTTCTGTGGGACTTGTGTGCGGGCCAAGCCTTGTTGCTCCCGTGCTATTGGGTTGCTTTTGCCATTGCCGGTCCCTGAGAGGCCCTGGACGCATATTTCTATGGATTTTATTTCCGATCTTCCTGTTTCCCAGAGGATGTCGGTTACCTGGGTTGTTTGTGACCGATTCTCTAAGATGGTTCATTTGGTGCCTTTGCCTAAATTGCCTTCTTCTTCTGATTTGGTTCCGTTGTTCTTTCAGCATGTGGTCCGTTTGCATGGTATTCCGGAGAATATTGTGTCCGACAGAGGTTCCCAGTTTGTTTCTAGGTTTTGGCGGGCCTTTTGTGCCAAGCTGGGTATTGATTTGTCTTTTTCCTCTGCATTTCATCCTCAGACAAACGGCCAGACCGAGCATACTAATCAGACTTTGGAGACTTATTTGAGATGCTTTGTGTCTGCTGATCAGGATGATTGGGTGGCTTTTTTGCCATTGGCCAAGTTTGCCCTTAATAATCGGGCTAGTTCGGCTACTTTGGTTTCGCCTTCCTATTGTAATTTTGTTTTTCATCCTCGTTTTTCTTCTGGGCAGGTTGAGCCTTCTGACTGTCCTGGTGTGGATTCTGTGGTTGACAGGTTGCAGCAGATTTGGGCTCATGTGGTGGACAATTTGGTGTTGTCTCAGGAGGAGGCTCAGCGCTTTGCTAACAGTCGTCGGTGTGTTGGTTCCCGGCTTCGGGTTGGGGATCTGGTCTGGTTGTCTTCCCGTCATGTTCCTATGAAGGTTTCTTCTCCTAAGTTTAAGCCTCGGTTTATTGGTCCTTATAGGATTTCTGAGATTATTAATCCGGTGTCTTTTCGAATGGCGCTTCCGGCCTCTTTAGCTATCCATAATGTCTTCCATAGATCTTTGTTGAGGAAATATGTGGAGCCCGTTGTTCCCTCTGTTGATCCTCCGGCCCCTGTGTTGGTTGATGGGGAGTTGGAATATGTTGTTGAGAAGATTTTGGATTCCCGTTTTTCGAGGCGGAAGCTTCAGTACCTGGTCAAATGGAAGGGTTATGGCCAGGAGGATAATTCTTGGGTTTTAGCCTCTGATGTCCATGCTGCTGATTTGGTCCGTGCCTTTTATCTGGCTCATCCTGATCGTCCTGGAGGTTCTGGTGAGGGTTCGGTGACCCCTCCTCAAGGGGGGGTTACTGTTGTGAATTCTGCTCTTGGGTTCCCTCCAGTGGTTGTAGGTGGGAATGCAGTTGTCTCTGAGTCACAGCACTGGCCAGGTGTATCAGCTAATTGCTGTTCTGACTGGGATATTTAAGGGTGCTGGATTCATTAGCCCTTTCCAGTTGTCAATGTTTCTTTGGAAGTATTGGATCTCAGCGACGTCAGATGTAAATAGATAGTGCGCAGAACAAAATACGTCTCCCTCCACAATGACCATATTAAGAAGAATATAAGTGATAGCCATATGTTAATATGTTCGTAAGTGACGTGGAACTATGTGTAATCTAAGAATGAAAGTAAGTATTACCCAATAGGCTATTCTAAAGAGAAAGATAATCTACCAATTTATAATAGAGCCCATACATGTGCATGGATAATAACAGAATTGAAAACATATTATACAAGGCAAGAGAAGCCTGGTTAAAATTGACTTATTAAAGTGACATCGTGCAAAGAAAATATGTGACATAATACATATATAAATAAACATAATGATAATAAAAATCACACGGCCGACTGGGAAACACCGTGCTTGTAGAGTCGCAGTAGGCAGTCAGTATGAGATGATCTTGATATAATGAACAGCGTAAACCAACTTCCAAGATGTATAGTAAGTCCATATAAAGATCAGACATAATGAAATGTCAGCATTTTTGCTCATCTTGTGCGGTAAAGGCGTATCGAGGAGCGTGCGCACAGCACCTGGGGCAGGAGAATGAGTAACCACTAAAAGCTAAAAAGACAACACAACATTTAGAAAAAACATTTAAAAAATAGGGTGGAGGCAAATATCAGAAAAATATATATAAGACAAGATATCTGCTACACAGCGAAAAAGGACAAAGGTGGATACAGGGACTCTAGTCAATAGAGGAAGAAGATCATACTGATTACAAAAAAGAAGCGAAGGATAACTTCTCATTAAGTCCCTTAGGGGCCATGGTGTCCAAAGTGGCAATCCACCGACACTCATGTTGTGCTAGGATTTGGTTTAAATTACCACCCCTAATCCCGCCATGGATTCTATCAATACCCCGTACCTTTAAGCCGCTGGGATCAGATCCGTGAAAGGATCTAAAATGTTTGGGAAGTGTCTTAAGGGACGCCAAAACCTCGGCGTCTACAATATCTCGAGCTGCCCTAATGTCCCGCACGTGCTCACGTGTCCTGACTTTAAGCTCCCTCGAAGTCAGGCCAATATAAATAAGGGAGCAGGGGCAAGTGGCATAATAAATTACATGTGTGGTGTTACAGGATCTGTAATCTGTTATGATCCGGTGACCTTGGAGCCGCATGAATAACTTTCACTGGAGTAGGTGGTAACTGTACTGACCGCAAATCCTGATCTAACACCGCAACTAGAAGTAGCCGTGGGGTGTGCCTAACAAACCCTAGACACCTCGTCACAGCCGGAGGACTAAATACCCCTATAGATGGAAATAGGAATACTATCTTGCCTCAGAGCAGAACCCCAAAGGATAGGCAGCCCCCCCACGAATATTGACTGTGAGTAGGAGAGGAAAGACACACACAGGCAGAAAACAGGATTTAGCAAAAGAGGCCACTCTAGCTAAAAAAGGAAAGGATAGGACAGAATACTGTGCGTTCAGTATAAAACCCTTCCAAAAATATCCACAGCAGATAATACAAAAAATTCCTCCATCTAACTAAAGATGTGGAACGTATATCTGCAACTCCAGAGAATCCTACACACAGAGCAGAAATACAATCAAAAATCCAGCACACAGCATGTGTGCCAAAGAAAAAAAATCAGACACTTATCTTTGCTGAATTGGCAGCTAAGCAGGAGAAAACAGACAGAGGTCCAACACCTCCCAATAACCATTGACAACTGGCAAGGACTAATACATAGTAACATAGTAACATAGTTAGTAAGGCCGAAAAAAGACATTTGTCCATCCAGTTCAGCCTATATTCCATCATAATAAATCCCCAGATCTACGTCCTTCTACAGAACCTAATAATTGTATGATACAATATTGTTCTGCTCCAGGAAGACATCCAGGCCTCTCTTGAACCCCTCGACTGAGTTCGCCATCACCACCTCCTCAGGCAAGCAATTCCAGATTCTCACTGCCCTAACAGTAAAGAATCCTCTTCTATGTTGGTGGAAAAACCTTCTCTCCTCCAGACGCAAAGAATGCCCCCTTGTGCCCATCACCTTCCTTGGTATAAACAGATCCTCAGCGAGATATTTGTATTGTCCCCTTATATACTTATACATGGTTATTAGATCGCCCCTCAGTCGTCTTTTTTCTAGACTAAATAATCCTAATTTCGCTAATCTATCTGGGTATTGTAGTTCTCCCATCCCCTTTATTAATTTTGTTGCCCTCCTTTGTACTCTCTCTAGTTCCATAATATCCTTCCTGAGCACCGGTGCCCAAAACTGGACACAGTACTCCATGTGCGGTCTAACAAGGGATTTGTACAGAGGCAGTATAATGCTCTCTAATGAATCCTATAAACCTAAATACCCCAGTCAGAATTGCAATCAGCAGATACACCTGACCAAGACTGCAGCCCAGGGACAACTGCATTACCACCTACAACCACCGGAGGCAGCCCAAAAGCAGAATTCACAACAGTAATCACGAATCTTAAACTCCCTGCTCCCATCAGATGATTTAAATGTGCCACAGCGCAGGACATTAGGGCAGGCAACACTGGACCCACATTGTTGTGAATTCTGCTCTTGGGTTCCCTTTGGTGGTTGAAGGTGGGAATGCAGTTGTCTCTGAGTCACAGTCCTGGCCAGGTGTATTTGATAATTACAATTCGGACTGGGATATTTAGGTGTGCAGGATCCTTTAGCCTTTTCCAGTTGTCAATGTTACTTGTGAAGTGATGGATCACTTTCTGGCTTCTCCTGCCTGCTGCCAAATTCAGCAAAGATAAGTGTTTGATTCTTTCTATTTGTTGCACACTGCTGTGTGCTTGTTTCAGTTTTATTCCTGCTCTGATTGTAGGATTCACTGGAGTTGCAGATTTACGCTCCTACATCTATTAGTTAGATGTAGGAAGTTTTTGTAAATTCTGCCGTGGATGTTTTTGAAGGGTTTTATACTGACCGCACAGAACTCTGTCCTAACCTGTCCTATTTAGCTAGAGTGGCCTCCTGTGCTAAATTCTGTTTTCTGCCTGTGTATGTTTTTTCCTCTCCGACTCACCGCCAATATTTGTGGGGGCTTTCTATCCTTTGGGGATTTTCTCTGAGGCAAGATAGAATTCCTCTTTCCATCTTTAGGGTAATTAGTCCTCCGGCTGTGACGAGGTGTCTAGGTGTGTTAGGTACACTCCACGGCTACTTCTAGTTGTGGTGTTAAGTTCAGGATTGCGGTCAGTACAGTGGCCACCATCTCCAGTGAAAGTTCTCATGCAGCTTCAAAGTCACCGGATCATAACACCACATGGGAAGCAGCCAACTCTCTTGATACCTGAGCCACACAGTGTAGGTTGTTTAGTAACATAATGGCTTTTAACGAGATAGTCTCTTAAGTTTTTTCCCCTACGCTGTGTCATGTGGGGGCCAGACGATAGATGTGCAGCAAGGGCACTGTCGGTATGCGGAACCGACCAGTGTTTAGACAAGATCCCACGGATCTTCTCCCAGCGGCAATTTGAGGTGGAGATAAATCTAATCTTGTTTGGTGTTTCACGGGGCGCCAATCTCAGCACCAATAGGTCCTCCCTATTCATATGTTTCGCTCGCCCAAGGTGCATAAGGACCTCCGGAATCCCCCGGGTCGACCCATTGTCTCTGGCATAGGAGGGCTATGTGATAACGTGTTTAAATACATTGACCACTACTTCAAACCTTTAGTGGAGACGCTGCCCTCCTATGTCAGAGACACGATGGATGTGTTGACCCGGGTTCATGGGCTTTCCCTTGAAGCTGGTATGCTCCTAGTCACAATCGATATTGAGTCACTTTACACTTCCATCAGGCATAGCGACGGTCTCCGGGCGGCCCGCTTTTTCCTCGGGACTACCAACTGGGATGGCCGTTTATCTGAATTTATTTTGGATTTACTAGAATTTATCTTGACGCACAATTTTTTCGTTTTTAAAGATCGGTTTTATTTACAAGTTCAAAGTACAGCGATATTTTTTATTTTAATTCTTTATTTTACACTTAAATATGGATCGCAGGGGCCTGAAGGAGAGTTTCCTCTCCTTCAGACCCTGGGAACCATTGGAAACCCAATGCACTGCCGACCCCGACCCCGACTTTTTTATAGGATCGGCCGATTTCACTCGACCCGACTTTTGAAAAAGTCGGGTTTCGTGAAACCCGACCCGATCCTATAAATGTAAAAGTCGCTCATCCCTATTCCTGAAGTCATTACTGATTTCTATTTACCCCTCACGTCCATCTAAGATTTTGTTTTCCTTCACTATTCTTTACCTCACAAACATGGCCGTTGCCTGGCTCTTCACAAACATGGATACCGCAGTGCGCATGCGCAACTCGATCTGCGCACCACTTACCCATCCCTGTGGTTATCTTTGGTGACGATGTGCGCATGCTTGATGACGTCACCCGGCAAGATTTTGCCGCATGCGCACATCGTATTGACGGCCGCAGTTTGAGATGTGCATTTCCGGCTTGCGCTTCTCGAGGCGCGTGAGCCGCACCTGTTGGTATTTGGGGGCAGTGCTATTTAAACCCAGGGGACACAACATACGCTACTCCCCTTCTTGAAGAAGCACTTCTGCGAAACGCGCGTCAAGGGGTCGCAGCAGGAGGACCTTGGATATTGTCTATTATGGGTGAGTGATAGCATTCTATTAGGACCTGTAGGGATAGTGGGGATTTACTTTTTGTGGCAGTATGTATAGGAGTCTATGTGTAGAACCTATATTGCAGATCCATTTGGATTTTACCATCCCCCTTCCCTCGTTTCAGGACTTGCTTTACTTACCCTGGTATATGTTGCACTATTGGTCCATACATCCTGCTGTGCTAGCAGGTTCCTTGTATTTATCCTCTTTTTTGTGTTTTGCCTTTTGATTTGGCTGTTATTGTATATTTTTAGTGTAGTAATAAAATGATTGTTTTACCTTTCAATCCGTTGGTGTCTATTGTACTCCATGCCCTCTAGTTTTCTAGATACCACAGACAGGACTGGCGCAGATGCTCAGATTAGGCAATATTAATCTCCCTTTTTAGGTGTGGAACAGTGCAGAAAAAATACAGGCCCACTGTTTTACACTACACATTTTCAGGGGCAGAAAGTGGCTTGAAGATATATATATATATATATATATATATATATATATATATATATATATAAAAGGACTGTACTACAATTACTATCTCCCTACAATAATCTCAGAAAAGTATGGCAGGCAGCAATAAAAAGGACTGCTGCACACAAAAGTGTGGACAAACAAACAAGATAGCTGTGCAGAAGGGAAGGAGCAACAGGATTTGTGCTTTGAAAAATGCAGTTGGTTTGCACAGCGGTGTACACACAGCAATGCAGCTATCAGGGAGCCTTATAAGCTACAGAGCTGATGCACAGAAATCAAGCCTCCACTGTCCCTGCAAAGAAAAGGTGGTGTTGGACAGTGGAAATCGCTACAGCACAAGCGGTTTGGGGGTTAATGCAATGCAGCTATCAGGGAGCCTTCTAGGGCAGCCCAATAAGCTACAGAGCTGATGAAGAAAAAGCTAGCCTCCACTGTCCATGCAAAGAAAAGATGGTGTTGGACAGTGGAAATCGCCTAACGCTATCCCTGCTTCTGACGAAGCGGCAGCAACCTCTCCCTATGCTCAGATCAGCAGCAGTAAGATGGCTGTTGGCGTGCACGCCCCTTTATAGCCCCTGTGACGCCGCAGAAAGCAAGCCAATCACTGCCATGCCCTTCTCTAAGATGGTGGGGACCAGGACTTATGTCATCACGCTGCCCACACTCTGCGTCCACCTTCATTGGCTGAGAAATGGCGCTGAACGCGTCATATAAAACGCGACTTTGGCGCGAAGATCGCATACCGCATGGCCGATTCCACGCTGGGATCGGATCGGGTTTCATGAAACCCAACTTTGCCAAAAGACGGCGACTTATGAAAATCACTGATCCGTTTCGCTCAACCCTACTCATTCACATGTTATTTCCTCAGTATTTTTACCTCAGTATTTGTAAGCTAAATTGGCAGCCTGATAAACAGGAAGCCCCTACCCCTGGCAGTATATATTAGCTGACACATACACATAATACACAGGTCATGTGACTGACAGCTGCCATATTTCCTATATGGTACAGTTGGTGCTCTTGTAGTTTGTCTGCTTATTAATCAGATTTTTATTTTTGAAGGATAATACCAGACTTGTGTGTGTTTTAGGGTGAGTTTCATGTGTCAAGTTGTGTGTGTTGAGTTGCGTGTGGCGACATACATGTAGCGACTTTTGTGAGATGAGTTTTGTGTGGCGACATGCGTGTAGCAATTTTTTGTGTGTTGAGTTGCATGTGACAGGTTAGTGTAGCAAGTTGTGTGCAGCAAGTTTTGTGCATGGCGAGTTTTGCGCGTGGCGAGTTTCATGTGTGGTGCGTTTTGAGTCTGCAAGTTTTGCGTGAGGCAACTTTTGTGCATATGGCAATTTTTCCGCGTGTGCAAGTTTTGCGTCTGGCGAGTTTTCCATGAGGTGAGTTTTGCACGTGTGGCAAGTTTTACATGTGGCGAGTTTTGAGCGGCGACTTTTGTGTTTCGACTTTTATGTGGTGAGGTTGGTGTATGTGTGGTGAAATGTGTGCTGAGGGTGATTTGTGTTCAAGCACGTGGTAGTGTGTGGCGCATTTTGTGTGTGCGTTCATATCCCCGTGTGTGGTGAGTATCCCATGTCGGGGCCCCACCTTAGCAACTGTACGGTATATACTCGTTGGCACCATCGTTCTCACTCTTTAAGTCCCCCTTGTTCACATCTGGCAGCTGTCAATTTGCCTCCAACACTTTTCCTTTCACTTTTAACCCATTATGTAGATAGGGGCAAAATTGTTTGGTGAATTGGAACGCGCGGGGTTAAAGTTTTGCCGCACAACATAGCCTATGACGCTCTCGGGATACAGACGTGTGACTGTGCAAAATTTTGTGGCTGTAGCTGCGACGGTGCAGATGCCAATCTCGGACATACACACATACACACATTCAGCTTTATATATTAGATATACCTGTAAGTCATCTCCCCTGTATATAGTATATACCTGTATGTCATCTCCCCTGTATATAGTATATACCTGTATGTCATTTCCCCTGTATATAGTATATACCTGTGTGTCATCTCCCCTGTATATAGTATATACCTGTATGTCATCTCCTCCTGTATATAATACTAGCTGAAGAGACCGGCATTGCCTGGGCATAGTAAATATCTGTGGTTAGTTATAGCACCTCACATCTCTTATTTTCCCATCATGCCTCTCATTTTCTCCCTTACACTTACACCTCTCATTTTCTCTCTTACACCTCTCATTTTCCCCCTCACTCTTATTTTCCCCCTCACTCCTCTCATTTCCCCGTAACACTTGTCATTTCGACCTCACATCTGTCATTTTCCGATCACTCCACTATTTTCCCTCACTCCTCTCATTTTGCACTCACACCTTTTCATTTTCACCTCAGTATATACATGTTTGTCATCTCCCTTATATATAGTACACACCTGTATGTCTTCTCTTGTATATAGTATATACCTGTATGTCATCTCCCCTGTAAATAGTATATACCTGCTCTATGTCATCTCCTCCTGTATATTGTATATACCCATGTGTCATCTCCTCCTGTATATAGTATATACCTGTATGTCATCTCCTCTTATATATAGTATATACCTGTATGTCATCTCCTGTATATAGTATATACCTGTATGTCATCTCCCCTGTATAAAGTATATACCTGCTGTATGTCATCTCCTCCTCTATATACCTATGTGTCATCTCCTCTTTTATATAGTATATACCTGTATGTCATCATCTCCTGTATATAGTATATATGTGTGTCATCTCCTCCTGTATATAGTATGTACCTGTAAGTCATCTCCTCCTGTATATAGTATATATCTGTGTATCATCTGCTCCTGTATATAGTATATACCTGTGTGTCATCTCCTCCTGTATATAGTATATAAATGTATGTCATCTTCTCCTGTATATTGTATATACCTGTGTGTCATCGCCCCTGTATATAGTATGTACCTGTATGTCATCTCCCCTGTATATAGTATATACCAGGTTGTCATCTCCTACTGTATATAGTATATACCTGTGTGTCATCTTCTCCTGTCTATAGTATATACCTGTGTGTCATGTCCTCCTGTATATAGTATATACCTGTATGTCATCTCCTCCTGTATATAGTATATACCTGTGTGTCATCTCCCCTGTATATAGTAAATATGTGTGTGTCATCTCCTCCTCTATATAGTATATACCTGTGTGTCATCTCCTCCTGTATATAGTATATACCTGTGTCATCTCCTCCTGTATATAGTATATATCTGTATCTCATCTCCTCCTGTATATAGTATATACGTGTGTCATCTCCTCCTGTATATAGTATATACCTGTAAGTCATCTCCTCCTGTATATAGTATATACCTGTGTTTCATCTCCTCCTGTATATAGTATATACCTGTGTGTCATCTCTCCTGTATATAGTATATACCTGTGTGTCATCTCCTCCTGTATATAGTATATATCTGTGTGTCATCTCCTTCTGTATTAGACCTCGTTCACGCGTTATTTGGTCAGTATTTTTACCTCAGTATTTGTAAGCTAAATTGGGAGCCTGATAAATCCCCAGCCAACAGGAAGCCCTCCCCCTGGCAGTATATATTAGCTCACACATACACATAACAGACAGGTCATGTGACTGACAGCTGCCGTATTTCCTATATGGTACAGTTGTTGCTCTTGTAGTTTGTCTGCTTATTAATCAGATTTTTATTTTTGAAGCATAATACCAGACTTGTGTGTGTTTTAGGGCGAGTTTCATGTGTCAAGTTGTGTGTGTTGAGTTGCATGTGGCTACTTGCATGTAGCAACTTTTGTGAGATGAGTTTTGTGTGGCGACATGCGTGTAGCAACTTTTTGTGTGTCGAGTTGCATGTGACAGGTTAGTGTAGCAAGTTGTGTGCTGCAAGTTTTGTGCGTGGCGAGTGTTATGGGTGGTGCGTTTTGAGTATGTGCAAGTTTTGTGTGAGGCAAATTTTGCATGTGTTGCAACTTTTGTGCATGTGGCAATTTTTCCGCGTGTGCAAGTTTTGCGTGTGGCGAGTTTTCCATAAGGTGAGTTTTGCACGTGTGGCGAGTTTTGCATGTGGCGAGTTTTGCGCGTGGCGAGTTTTGATTGGCGACTATTGTGTTTCGACTTTAATGTGGCGAGGTTGGTGTATGTGTGGTGAAATGTGTCCTGAGGGTGGTATATGTGTTCAAGCACGTGGTAGTTTGTGGCGCATTTTGTGTGTGTGTTCATATCCCCGTGTGTGGTGAGTATCCCATGTCGGGGCCCCACCTTAGCAACTGTACGGTATATACTCTTTGGCACCATCGCTCTCACTCTTTAAGTCCCCCTTGTTCACATCTGGCAGCTGTCAATTTGCCTCCAACACTTTTCCTTTCACTTTTTCCCCATTATGTAGATAGGGGCAAAATTGTTTTGTGAATTGGAAAGCACGGGGTTAACATTTCACCTCACAACATAGCCTATGACTCTCTCAGGGTCCAGACGTGTGACTGTGCAAAATTTTGTGGCTGTAGCTGCGACGCCTCCAACACTTTTCCTTTCACTTTTTCCCCATTATGTAGATAGGGGCAAAATTGTTTGGTGAATTGGAACACGTGGGGTTAAAATTTCGCCTCACAACATAGCCTATGATGCTCTCGGGGTCCAGACGTGTGACTGTGCAAAATTTTGTGGCTGTAGCTGCGACGGTGCAGATGCCAATCCCGGACATACACACATACATACATACATACACACATACACACATTCAGCTTTATATATTAGATATAGCTGCATGTCATCTCCTCCTGTATATAGTATATACCTGTATGTCATCTCCTCCTGTATATAATATATAACTGCATGTCATCTCCTCCTGTATATAGTATATACCTGTATGTCATCTCCTCCTGTATATAATATATAACTGCATGTCATCTCCTCCTGTATATAGTATATACCTGTATGTCATATCCTCCTATATATAATATATAGCTGTATATAATCTCCCCTGTATATAGTATATACCTGTACGCCATCTCCTCCTGGCTGTCAATTTGACTCCAACACTTTTCCTTTCACTTTTTCCCCATTATGTAGATAGGGGCAAAATTGTTTGGTGAATTGGAAAGCGCGGGGTGAAAATTTCACCTCACAACATAGCCTATGACGCTCTCGGGGTCCAGACATGTAACTGTGCAAAATTTTGTTGCTGTAGCTGCGACGGTGCAGATGCCAATCCCGGACATACATACACACATACATACACACACACACATTCAGCTTTATGTATTAGATACTGTATGTATCTTTTCTATTGTAACCTGTCAGTGTGTTTTTACATTAGCCGCGAAATGCCAGCTTTTCAAAGGGCACCGGTTCTTAAAAATCGCACAGCACTCGCTGTGCAATTTTTTATCGCATCCATTGACTTTAATTGCGGAATGCTATCCGTTTTATGATTACAATCTCAGCATGCTGCGATTTTTTTCCAGGCCGATCGTGATCTGATCAGATTTGGAAAAAAATTGCAGATGAACACACAATCATAGATTAACATTGGTCCGAATTCAATCCGATGTTTTATCTGGTTGAATTCGTCCGATTTCATCGCAAGTTGCATAGTAAAAAGTTTGTGTTCGAGGATCAGTAACGGGCACTAGGTGTTCGGTTTGGACTCCAAACTTTCCCGTTTGGGTTCGCTCATCCCTATTGAAATATATTAAAAATAGCTAAACAGTAAGTAGAAAGTAAAGTTACTCAAAGGAAAAGTACAAGAAATAATACAGACATATATTGAAAATAGCTTTAGGCGACAGCAACCTGAAAATAGCAGCCTTTCACATTAGTTCACATATAGAAAAAGGATAAATAATGGAAAAACGGAATCATTTTCAAAAACAACTCTGTTCATTCATCATCAAATATGAGAACAAAGTGAAGAATCCCCACACTTACATGATTTGGCAATTAAGTTATTATTGTTTGTGTAAGGAATGCTCTGAAACGGTAGATGCAGTTGGGCAAGTCATCAAGATCTGCTGCTGACAGCTTCCTTTCCAGATGCTGATCAATGATGTCCCAAACATGCATGATAAAAAACAAGTTCAGATATGCTGCAGACTATGGTACCATGTTTTGACCACACAGGCTGCTCACTGTAGCACAAAGAACATGCTTCCTTGTGTTATTGTGTTGAAAACCATTGAAATGCTTATTAACTAAGCACGGTGGCGCAGTGGTTAGCACTGTAGCCTTGCAGCGCTGGAGTCCTGGGTTCAAATCCCACCAAGGACAACATCTGTAAAGAGTTTGTATGTTCTCTCCATGTTTGCGTGGGTTTACTCCGTGTTCTCTGGTTTCCTCCCACATTCCAAAGACATACTGATAGGGAATTTAGATTTTGAGCCCCATTGGGGACAGCGATGATAATGTCTGTAAAGCGCTGCGGAATATGTTAGCGCTATAATAAAAATAAAGATTGTTATTAAAGCCAGCTCTTGGGTCCCTTTTGCAGAAATGGCAGTACCATTGTTTCCATGGCTGATTTTATTCTGTAATGCCAGTGAAATTAACGTGACAAACAGTTTGCACACAAACTATCATAAGTCGTTTGACATTGGGCTATGAGCCAGGCAATTAGCTACTTATCTCCCAGGGACACCCGCCCTCTCAAAGTCCATCAGGGTGCAGAGCAAGTTGGAATGAAGGTTTATCCTCTTGAGCAATGAGTCCCACTTTCGTTCTGGACATAATGATATTCGGAACGTGGTCTGGAGACCATGTGGGCTACGGGATTAAGAGGCTTTCACGAGGGACAGTCACATTGGTCCTAGTCCCAGGATTATGGTTTCAGATGTCATAATGTACAGCAGTCAGATCTCTGTAGTCATCATTCTAGGTGCATTAACAGCTTGGTGTTATATTTATTTGGTCTTGGAATCAGTGCTACTAACAAAAGTTAGATTAAAATAAGGCCGATTTACAGAGACTAAAAAGAGTTAGGATGTCTGAACAAGCCTTCAGAATAATGTATGTAAGCAAAGTAACTTTAGAAAATAAAAGCAAAGTAACTTTAGAAAATAAAAGCAAAGTAACTTTAGAAAATAAAAGCAAAGTAACTTTAGAAAATAATGTCCACAAGGTGTCAGTAAGGGTATGTCACATAAAACATACCCTATGAAGAGAACTAGAATTCCCCATAATGCACTTCCTGAACTAATTGGCTGTGAACAAGTGGAGTTAAAAAGTCCAAAGCAGAAGTTAAAGTACCGGTAAGAACCTAACTTTTTCTTTAATATCTCACTGTTATTCATAAAAAAAATACTAGAACACAAGATTACAGGTTTGCTTCATTCAGATTGATATTTTTACACATAGAGGAAAAGATCCTTCACTTTTATGTCACTGACTCACTAGCTGCCTGCACAGTGAAGCAGCGTGCTCCTCTTAAGATTGTCAGTTGTCATCACAGTGTTGAATTTTGCTCCTCAATATCTAATGCAAGCGTCCAAATTACTCACATCTGCCTCAGCCTGATTAATATAATTGCTGTCAAGTTTGTTAACCCTTTAGATGCTTCACAGGACTGAATGCAAAGTGGAAACTATTCATTTTCACAGTGGGTAATATGATAGAATTAACACTAAAGTGTGTTACAGAATTTCTATATGGAGCAATTTCCCATTTATGGTCACAATATACAGGTCCTTCTCAAAAAATTAGCATATAGTGTTAAATTTCATTATTTACCATAATGTAATGATTACAATTAAACTTTCATATATTATAGATTCATTATCCACCAACTGAAATTTGTCAGGTCTTTTATTGTTTTAATACTGATGATTTTGGCATACAACTCCTGATAACCCAAAAAACCTGTCTCAATAAATTAGCATATTTCACCCATCCAATCAAATAAAAGTGTTTTTTAATAACAAACAAAAAAACCATCAAATAATAATGTTCAGTTATGCACTCAATACTTGGTCGGGAATCCTTTGGCAGAAATGACTGCTTCAATGCGGCGTGGCATGGAGGCAATCAGCCTGTGACACTGCTGAGATGTTATGGAGGCCCAGGATGCTTCAATAGCGGCCTTAAGCTCATCCAGAGTGTTGGGTCTTGCGTCTCTCAACTTTCTCTTCACAATATCCCACAGATTCTCTATGGGGTTCAGGTCAGGAGAGTTGGCAGGCCAATTGAGCACAGTAATACCATGGTCAGTAAACCATTTACCAGTGGTTTTGGCACTGTGAGCAGGTGCCAGGTCGTGCTGAAAAATGAAATCTTCATCTCCATAAAGCATTTCAGCCGATGGAAGCATGAAGTGCTCCAAAATCTCCTGATAGCTAGCTGCATTGACCCTGCCCTTGATGAAACACAGTGAACCAACACCAGCAGCTGACATGGCACCCCACACCATCACTGACTGTGGGTGCTTGACACTGGACTTCAGGCATTTTGGCATTTCCTTCTCCCCAGTCTTCCTCCAGACTCTGGCACCTTGATTTCCGAATGACATGCAAAATTTGCTTTCATCAGAAAAAAGCAAACAGTCCAGTGCTGCTTCTCTGTAGCTCAAAAGTGGCTTTACCTGGGGAATGCGGCACCTGTAGCCCATTTCCTGCACACGCCTGTGCACGGTGGCTCTGGATGTTTCCACACCAGACTCAGTCCACTGCTTCCTCAGGTTCGCCAAGGTCTGGAATCGGTCCTTCTCCACAATCTTCCTCAGGGTCCGGTCTCCTCTTCTCGTTGTACAGCGTTTTCTGCCACATTGTTTCCTTCCAACAGACTTACCATTGAGGTGCCTTGATACAGCACTCTGGGAACAGCCTATTTGTTGAGAAATTTCTTTCTGGGTCTTACCCTCTTGCTTGAGGGTGTCAATGATGGCCTTCTTGACATCTGTCAGGTCGCTAGTCTTACCCATGATGGGGGTTTTGAGTAATGAACCAGGCAGGGAGTTTATAAAAGCCTCAGGTATCTTTTGCATGTGTTTAGAGTTAATTAGTTGATTCAGAAGATTAGAGTAATAGGTCGTTTAGAGAACCTTTTCTTGATATGCTAATTTATTGAGACAGGTTTTTTGGGTTATCAGGAGTTGTATGCCAAAATCATCAGTATTAAAACAATAAAAGACCTGACAAATTTCAGTTGGTGGATAATGAATCTATAATATATGAAAGTTTAATTGTAATCATTACATTATGGTAAATAATGAAATTTAACACTATATGCTAATTTTTTGAGAAGGACCTGTACAATTTGGGCATGTGGCAGGGCTTGGAAAGGAAGAAATGCTACTTGCCCTTTGATTTTTTGGGGCACAAATGTAACTGTACTAGATTGCAGAGGGCGAAGCCATGTTGCACTTGCAAGCCACTGGGGTGCCAGAACAGCAGAAACACACCAGATGAAAAGTATACCCCTCAAGAAATAAAGTGGAGGGCATTTTCATCCCACAGGTGTGTTACCTAATTTTATATTATTAAAATCTCCTTTTTACCCATTAAAACTTTGCTTTGTATTCAAATTTTGAATTTTCACAAGGAGCGTATTTTCTGCTGGTATTGTTTTCCTTGAGGTGCTAGAAAAGCAGAAAACAATCAAATGTGACCCCATTTTGGAAATTAAATCCCTTTGGGAATTTTTCTTTGCATTTTTTTTACACTACAGGCATTTTCTGGATATAAGCAGACAATGGACATTTTATGCCCCAAATCTCATGCCCATCTTGTGCTTCTGGAGGCACGCACCCTGTTAACTATTAAGAGGGTTTTCCCCCTAGAACACAACTTAGGGCTGTCCTGTATTTTTAGGCAAGCACTAAAATGTGGTCCACTCTACTTTTGTGCACCCCTAAAAATATGGATATTGGAAAAAAAAGAAGTCCAGATAAAATCCAATGTGACTTCACCTTCTATAATGAGGCCACTACAGTGAATGGTTCCAGTGGATGTTTAGTCTGAATCATATCTTTCATACATTTAGACAGAAAACTTACATAAGTGTTCATTGTACTGTATAGCATACATGTGAACTTAGGCTTCTTACACACTTCCGTCGATATGGGCCATCACAATGCGTCGGCGCGACGTACCGGCGGACGTTGTGAAAATTTGGCAGAACGTGGGCGGCAGCGGATGCAGTTTTTCAATGCATCCGCTGCCCATTGTAAAGTCCCTGGGAGGAGGGGGCGGAGTTCCGGCCGCACATGTGCGGTTGGAAACGCAGGATCCGACGTACGAAAAAACATTCCCTTGAAAGTTTTTTCGATACGACGGTCCGCCAAAACACGACGCATCCAGTGCACGACGGACGCGACGTATGGCCATACATCGCGATCCGTCGGCAATACAAGTCTATGGGCAAAAAACGCATCCTGTGGGCAACTTTGCAGGATGTGTTTTTTTCACAGAATGCTGCATTGCGACAGAGGCCAAATAACACAAGTGTGAAAGAGGCCTAAAACTTATCTAGATTTTTGGCAGAATTAACACTTAAAGGCAGTTCAAGAATTGTTTTTACCGATATATTTTTCACACTGTCAACTGTGAGGTGACTTCGCCACATAATGTGGGACGTTCTAAGATTTTGTACCTGTTCCAAATTCAATTGTAAAATTCAAATGTATGCATGGAAGAGCCACTCTAATACATTAAGAATCAAAGTACTGGTAGATCTCATTATTTCACACCTTGCCCAGGGTTTTTTATAGATTATTAGTATTCATAAATTGTAACAATATAATTGGCTTATCGTATGTCTAACTATGCGCTGGCATTAGCATACATAATAATAAAAATAATACATTTTTTTATTTATATAGCGCCAACATATTCCACAGCACTTTACATTATAGAGGGGATTTGTACAGACAATAAACATTACAGCATAACCATAAACACAGATCAAAACAGATGCCAAGAGGAATGAGGGCCCTGCTCGCAAGCTTACAAACTATGAGGAAAAAGGGAGACACGAGAGGTGGATGGTAACAATTGTTTTTGTTGTTCGGACCAGCCATAGTGTAAGGATTGGGTGTTCATGTAATGCCACGTGAACTGGTTATCAGCCTAATTATGTAACAGTACAGACACAGAGGGCTATGAAATACATAAAGCTTATGAGAAAAATGATGCGAGGAACCTGAATATGGTTTAAGTTATTTTGAATGGGCCACACAAAGATAGTTAGGTTAATGCGTTGAGACGGTAGGCCAGTGTGACCAAATGCGATTTTAGGGCACGCTTAAAACTGGGGATTGGGGATTAATCATATTAACCTGGGTAGTGCATTCCAAAGAATTGGCGCAGCACGTGAAAAGTCTTGGAGACGGGAATGGGAGGTTCTGAATATTGAGGATGCTAACCTGAGGTCATCAGCGGAGCGGAGGGCACGGGTAGGGTGGTAGACTGAGACCAGAGAGGAGATGTAGGGTGGTTCTGAGCCATGGAGCGCTTTGTGGATAAGGGTAATAATTTTGTACTGGATTCTTGAGTGGATGGGTAACCAGGGTAATGACTGGCACAAGGTAGAGGTATCGGTGTAACGGTTGGTGAGGAATATGATCCTGGCTGCAGCATTCAGGACAGATTGGAGAGGGGAGATTTTGGTAAGAGGGAGGCCGATTAGTATAGACTTGCAATAGTCCAGACGAGAATGAATAAGAGAAACAGTAAGAGTTTTTGCAGAGTCAAAAGTAAGAAAAGGTCGAATTCTAGAAATGTTTTTGAGGTGCAGATAACAAGAGCGAGCCAGTGATCGGATGTGGGGGTGAATGAAAGCTTGGAATCAAGTATGACCCCAAGGCAGCGGGTATGTTGCTCGCAAGTAATGGTGGAATCACCCATGGAAATGGCAATATCGGGCAAAGGTAGGTTAGCAGAAGGAGAAAACACGAGGAGTTCAGTTTTTGACAGGTTCAATTTCAGATAGAGGGAGGACATGATGCTAGAGACAGCGGTAAGACAATCACTGGTGTTTTCTAAAAAGGCAGGTGAGATATCAGGACCAGAAGTGTATAATTGGGTGTCATCAGCATAGAGATGGTACTGGAACCCAAATCTACTGATTGTTTTTCCAATAGGGGCGGTATACATACTTCTAATTCGCTAAGTTAACACTGTTAACACCCAGCTTGTGGTCTAGGGGTCACACTAGCCCCTAAGTTTTGTTTCTCCCACTTTCCTATGTTTTTTCTAAGTCAGTTACACAAAGACATTCCAGAGACCCCTTATCTGATCATGGACTCCATCTTGGAAAAAAAGAAATACATGTAGAAAGAAACTAAAATGAAGTCAGGATAGATACATATAAATCCTGCTCTCACAATTCCCTTTTTTGTGGCAGTGGGTGGAATTTCCAGCCAAAGTGCACATCTACAGACTTCCCCAGATACTTTCTCCTCCCCTAATAGAAGCCAGTCTTCCTACACCGCTTCACCAGATTCTCTGGATCGGTCTGCCTCTCACATCATTGGATGGACACACACGCGCAAGCCACAACAAGCACAGGAAACTATACGGGTGCCATATTCAAGTGCTGGTCTGAGTTGGCATCCAACAGTTAGTCATAGTAGATATAATTTATCTAGTCCACATTTTTATTCGCTGTAATGTTGGGGAATAGCAATTCTAATCCTGCTGCTACTGAATCTCCGGCTTTGAACTCATCTGGTACTCTTCGAGGGACTCCAATAGCGTCAATGTATATATAAGGGTTGAAAAGGGTAGGAATACTGGTGTCTCTGGTTTTCCGTTACATATTCATGGAGCTTGTCTGTATTTGGAGTCACAATTTGGAGTGGTATCAGGAACTTAACAGTAACACATTTAACTTGTGATCTAGGGATCATACTGCCCCTCCTAAGTTTCATTTCTCCCACTTTCCTATGTTTTTTCCAAGTCTGTTACACAAAGGAATCCCTGAGAACCTTAGCTGGTCATGGACTCCATCTTGGAAAGAAAGAAAGAAATACATGTAGAGATAAAGTAAAATAAGCCAGGATAGGTAAAATATACTGTATATCCTGTTCTCACAGTGGTATAAGTGATAACAAAACATTATTCTTAATTTCAGAAGACTTTAACAACATCAGATTCACTATATATATGTTATATATATATATATATATATATATATACACACACACACATAGTGTAGTGCAGCGGGGTAGGTGTAGTGTGACAGAGAGGCAGTGACCCAGGAAAATTCAAAACAAACGTGTTTAATGTCCAAACCTCACAAAGTAAACAGCACATGGTATGCTCCAGATCGCAGCCCGGAATCAACAGTCCATATCTGAGACCTGTTGCCGTGGGCGACTGCACCACCATGCGATGCTGAGGGGTGCCAGGCCTTTTGGCTCCGTGTTACCTCACACAGGCTGAGCTTTGCAGAGCCAGCTGCTCTGCGAGTTATCAAACCAAGACTGACACACCCAACCCTTTGCTGCAGGATTTTTAAATTAAATCTGTGGTCATGAGCCACTCGTAAGACCCGGACTGGAAGGAGTGGACTGCCCCACTGCCATCCTGTAGTCTGCTCCAAAAAAAAAAGCCCATGACGGGTTTTCCTAAACACTGACGACTTGGTCAAATAACTTGACCAGGTCCACACTTACTGCATATACTTGAGTACAAGCCAACCCGATTATAAGCCAAGGCACCTAATTTTACCACAAAAAAATGGGAAAACGTATTCACTCAAGTATAAGCCTAGGGTGGGAAATGCATCAGCTACTGGTAAATGTTCCAGAAAGTTGATAATGGGTCCCACAAGATGCTCCATAGAAAAATGCCTGTAAGGAGAAGACACGGATCAGGAGTACCTACTCCGTGACGGATCCAGAACTGTCGGAGCTGTCACCCAGGTTGCACGGGGGAAAGCATAAGGTCCCCAACTTTTGAACTTGGGTGTAGGCAGCCAAGTTAAAAGAGTTGCAGCGTGCAGGAAATCAGTCAGTCAGAGCGGGAACGCACAGAGGGCAGTGTCAGGGCTCCTATTGTTGGACCTCCGGACAAAGCAGACAAAGCAGACCACAGTCAGATGGGTCTGAGAAGCATGACCAGACACTGGCGACAAGTACATATCTGGTCCCTGTGATAGCATTGACCGTGAGTGACAAGCCCTGTCATGCCCCACCGCCCCCCGTGGATGTTAGCAATATGTACTTATTATTTTCCTAGCCCAAATCGGTGGCCCAATATCTTACTATATTAGAACAAAGAACCTCCTGTCTTAAGAGAGAGATCAGACCAGTTTCAGCTGGAGGGAGATTTGTGCAATAAAAATTCTTGTGGGGGGGCCATGAGGGATTTGGGATTCACATACACACATCTCAGCAAGCAGAAACACAGAGAGAATGGGGTCAGAGCCCACGGTGTGCTAACAGGGAAAACTAATAATCATATTACATTATATACATTATCGTGACACCTCCCCCTTTTGGTCTGCTCTACAGAGGCAAAACCCCTCAGTATGCCTCCATGCTCACCTCAGTAGGTTCGCCCTGGCGGGGCAGTCCATCTGCATTGCCATGCTCCCTACCTGTTTTGTGTTCAATGGTGAAGTCAAACTGCTGAAGGGCAAGGCTCCAGCGTAGCAACCTTCCATTGGTTCCACACATGGCATTAAGCCAGCGCAGAGGGTTGTGGTCAGTCACCACAGTGAAGGTGCTACCGTACAAGTAGGGCTGCCAGCGCTGCAGGGCCCAGACTATGGCCAGGCACTCCTTCTCGCTGGTAGAGTAGGCCACTTCCCTGGGCAGAAATTTCCAGCTCAGGTACAACACGGGGTGCTCTTGGTCCTCCGAGTCAGCCTGGCTGAGCACAGCACCGAGGCCAAACTCACTGGCGTCGGTCTGCACCAAGAACTGTCGACTGCTGTCAACTGCTTTCAACGCAGGGGCGTTGCACACTGTTTTCAATGCCTGGAAGGCCCCCTCACAGCCGTCAGTCCAGTTGACGATGTGGGGTAGCTTCTTCCTGGTGAGGTCCGTCAAGAGTTTTGCCAGGCTACTATAGTGCTGTACGAAGCGCCTATAGTACCCTGCGGTGCCCAGGAAGGCCATCACCTGTTTCTTGGTCCTGGGGGTGGGCCAGTTCACGATCGCTCCCACTTTCTCAGGCTCTGGCTTTAGGGTGCCCCCACCTACGCGGTGCCCCAGGTAGTGGACCTCACTCATGCCCATCTGGCACTTTCCAGGCTTAATAGTCAGTCCGGCTCGGTGAATTCGCCTGAGCACCTCCTCGAGATGCTGCAGGTGTTCATCCCAGGAGGAACTGAAGATGGCAATGTCATCCAAGTAAGCCACCGCGTACTCTTCCAGTCCCTGAAGCAGGTGGTTGACCAGTCGCTGAAAAGTGGCAGGGGCATTCTTCATGCCGAAGGGCATGACTGTGGACTTACAGGTGAGGTGCACGCACTCTTTGACCATCAAATCACCCCCAGCTGTAACACCTCATCGATCTCCTGGTGCATAACCTGCTGCACCTCGTCGGAGATTCTATAGGGTATTCGCCATAGTGGGGCATGATTCCCGGTGTCCACCTCATGGACTGCTGACTCAGTCCTTCCAGGTCGGTTGGAGAACACGGCCCGGAAGGGTTCCAGCTTGGTCTGCAATTGCGACAGCTGGGGTTCGGTTATTGAGGTGCTTACCTCCATGTCCTCGATGGACCCACCGGCCTTGGCTTGGGCCAGCATGTCCAGGAGGGTGTCTTCCTCACCATCTTCGGGGAGGCTGCAGTCCAGTAGGAATAGAATACCTCATGAATAAACACATCACAGTGATATGGAAATTTGAGTTGGATAAATCTATCCCGTGTGTGCTGTGGCCGTTCCCAATAAGGCCGGCTTCACACTCAGCGTATGAAAATACGGTCCGTATATTACGGCCGTAATACGCTGAAAAGTCCCGAAAATAGTGGTCCGTAGCTCCTCCGTAGGCAGGGTGTGTCAGCGTTTTTTGCGCATGGCATCCTCCGTATGTAATCCGTATGGCATCCGTACTGCGTGGTTTTCTCGCAGGCTTGCAAAACCAACATACCGCTATAGAAGTGATCCATGTGTCCCAAAAAAGAAAAAAATATATATATATACTGTCTATATATATATATATATATATATATATATATATATGTCAGTAGACACATATATGTATATATATTAATATTTTTTCCAGCGCTATACAGCTTGAAAGCCGGTAATTCAATTACCGGCTTTTTCTTTCTCCTTCCTAAACCCGACATGATTTGAGACATGGTTTACATACAGTAAACCATGTCTTCTCTCCATTTTTTTTGCAGATTCCACACTACTAATGTCAGTAGTGTGTATCTGCAAAATTTGGCCGTTCTAGCTAGTAAATTAAAGGGTGAAATGGCGGAAAAAATTGGCGTGGGCTCCCGCACAATTTTCTCCGCCAGAGTAGTAAAGCCAGTGACTGAGGGTAGATATTAATAGCCTGGAGAGGGTCCACAGTTATTGCCCCCCCCTGGCTAAAAACACCTGCCCCCAGCCACCCCAGAAAAGGCACATCTGGAAGATGCGCCTATTCTGGCACTTGGCCACTCTCTTCCCATTCCCGTGTAGCGGTGGGATATGGGGTAATGAAGGGTTAATGCCACCTTGCTATTGTAAGGTGACATTAAGCCAAATTAATAATGGAGAGGTGTCAATTATGACACCTATTCATTATTAATCCAATTGTAGTAAAGGGTTAAATAAAACACAAACACATTATTTAAAATTATTTTAATGAAATAAAAACAATGGTTTTTGGAGTATTTTATTCTACGCCCAATCCAGTCACTGAAGACCCTCGTTCTGTAAGTAAAAAAACATAATAAACCAACAATATCCTTACCCTCCGCAGATCTGTAACGTCCAACGATGTAAATCCTTCTGAAGGGGTTAAAACATTTTGCAGCAAGGAGTTCCGCTAATGCAGGCTGCTCCTTGCTGCAAAACCCCGGGGAATGAGGCTAAATATAGATCAATGATCTATATTTAGCTTCATTTGCGGTGAGGCGCCCTCTGCTGGATGTTCATAGATCGTGGGAACTTTCCTAGAAAGTCTGGGAGCTTTCTAGGTAAGTTCCCACGATCTATGAACAGCCAGCAGAGGGCGCCTCACCGGAAATGAAGCTAAATATAGATCATTGATCTATATTTAGCCTCATTCCCCGGGGTTTTGCAGCAAGGAGCAGCCTGCATTAGCGGAACTCCTTGCTGCAAAATGTTTTAACCCCTTCAGAAGGATTTACATCGTTGGATGTTACAGATCTGCGGAGGGTAAGGATATTGTTGGTTTATTATGTTTTTTTACTTACAGAACGAAGGTCTTCAGTGATTGGATTGGGCGTAGAATAAAATACTCCAACAACCATTGTTTTTATTTCATTAAAATAATTTTAAATAATGTGTTAGTGTTTTATTTAACCCTTTACTACAATTGGATTAATAATGGATAGGTGTCATAATTGACGCCTCTCCATTATTAATTAGGCTTAATGTCACCTTACAATAGCAAGGTGGCATTTACCCTTCATTACCCCATATCCCACCACTACACGGGAATGGGAAGAGAGTGGCCAAGTGCCAGAATAGGCGCATCTTCCAGATGTGCCTTTTCTGGGGTGGCTGGGGGCAGGTGTTTTTAGCCAGGGGGGGGGCCAATAACCGTGGACTCTCTCCAGGCTATTAATATCTGCCCTCAGTCACTGGCTTTACTACTCTGGCGGAGAAAATTGTGCGGGAGCCCACGCCAATTTTTTCCGCCATTTAACCCTTTAATTTACTAGCTAGAACGGCCAAATTTTGCAGATACACACTACTGACATTAGTAGTGTGGAATCTGCAAAAAAATGGAGAGAAGACATGGTTTACTGTATGTAAACCATGTCTCAAATCATGTCGGGTTTAGGAAGGAGAAAGAAAAAGCCGGTAATTGAATTACCGGCTTTCAAGCTGTATAGCGCTGGAATAAATATTAATATATATACATATATGTGTCTCACTGACATATATATATATACCTATTCTATGTGTACACATTTATTCTACCTATTGGACTGTAAGCTGTCAGTGTGATTTTACTGTACACCGCACTGAATTACCGGCTTTTCTCTCTAACAGCACTGCGTATTTCTCGCAAGTCACACTGCTTGTCCGTGTGTAATCCGTATTTTTCACGCTTCCATAGACTTTCATTGGCGTATTTCTTGCGCAGTACGGTGACAAACGCAGCATGCTGCGATTTTGTACGGCCGTAGAAAGCCGTATAATACTGATCAGTAAAATACGGCGGATAGAAGCAGGGGCATAGAGAATAATTGTGCCGTATTTTTTGCGAGTTTTACGGACGTAGTTTCTGCGCTCTTACGTCCATAAAACTCGCAAGTGTGAAGCCGGCCTGAGACTGAGTATTTTAAGCGCTCATCAAGAATGAGTCTGTAGACGATTGTGAGAGGAAAGCATTCCATCAATACTGATCCTTTATTTCCTGATACATAGTTTTATAATTGCATATAGAAAGGAGTGGTTAGGGGTGGTTAGTTAATTAACATATTGTCTAGCTCCTCTGTTATTGGTTATCTGAATATATATGGAATATTGTGATTAATGCACATATGACTGCTGATTAAGCAACTAAAATGAAGTTCTCTGCATCTGAGACAAAGTTGAGACATCTCATCAGCACTTATTACATCTGGAGTTCTTCTGCTTTTCGGGTGGAAAACACCGAACAGTCTGTCTGGTTTATATCAGTTTATGTCAGCCATTTTAAGCAATTGATTATAATGTATATAGATATATTTGCGTTTATATGAGTATATATGATTATAGAGGAGTATACATGCAAGTGAGATCTACATGATATAAATATTTCTATCACAAGCCCCCCTTAGATATCACTTGCCCTAAACCTAGCCTCCTGTCCCAAAGTGCTGCAACTCTTTTGTGCTGCCAGCGAACTGATGCAAGCCTAGTGCCTACGCCCTACACCGTACAGACTTTTCGCAAATGGGCGATCAGGAGATCTGTCCCTAACGGGGGTTAGTTGCAATCAGTCTCTTAGTCAATAGCATGTGTAGGAAGGTCATCTATTCGGTCAGGCAGGGCATCCACAACATCATTCTGGCTTGGGTGTCATCTTCTGGTAGGGGAGCGTTCATGCAATGCGTGGATCCAAGTGGGTCTTCCCTCCAGCTTCACAGAGGTTGGTGTCATCAGCGGCACTTGGACAGGACCACCAGATCTGGGATCGAGTGGTGTTCTCCTTACAAACTTTTTTCACCAACACCCAGTCTCCTGGCTTCAAGGAGTGCGTACCGGACACTGAATCTGGATCTGGCAATGAAGAAAAAACTCGAGAATGGATGTTAGCAAGTTTCTTGGTGAGTTCAATTACATAAGCAGACAAACTATCATATTACATAGTCAGCTGCTGAGGGAAAAATACCCCTAACCTGGGACTAGACCCAAACAAAATTTCATATGGTGACAGCTTTTCTGAGCCTCTGGGAGTGTGCCTGACACTAAATAGTGTGATTGGGAGTGTCTCATGCCATGGTTTGTTTGTTCCTTGAGCATCTTTCAACATCCTGTTCTTAAGTGTCCCATTCAGTCTATCCACTTTCTCGCTACTCTGGGGATTGTAGGGAGTGTGTAGGCCTAAGTCTGACCCTACTGCTGACCAGATCTCTCGTGTGAGACTTGCTGTGAATGCGGGTCCCTGGTCATTCTTTCACTTCTTGGACCCCATATCTGCATATCTCATCTCTGAGAGTAGCTTCTTTGCAGTAGTCTTTGCTGACTGGGTCCTCACTGGGAAAGCTTCTGGCCATCCTGAGAACATGTCCACGACCACAAGGGCATATTCAAAACCTCCACTTGGCGGCATCTGGATGTGGTCTATCTGGATCCTCTGGAAGTGGTACAGCGGGCTGGCAATATGATGTGTGGGAACTTTCTCCATTCTTCCAGGGTTGCATTTGCCGCAGGTCAGACAGCTGCTAGTGAACTTGGCTGTTAAGGTGGAGATCCCTGGAGCGAACTAGTAAGCACCAATCAGATCATTCATCTGTGTCTTTGATCTGTGTGTGGGCCCATGTGCCCACTGGACCACCATTGGATACATGCTTCGGGATAAACAGGATTTGTAGTCCATTGCGTATACCCTTCCTTCTTCATGTGTTGCTCCATTCCGCATCCAGCATTCCTTCTTGTCCTTTTTTAGGGCATGCTCTTGCAGCTTTTTGAGCAGATCCCAGGATGTCATCTGGCCAGGTTTCTTGTCTTCAGTCGTCATGTAGTAGCCGTCCGGCTCTACGACCTCTCCCACTTCTCCATTTTGCCTTCCTTTGGCTGCTTCTTTGGCTGCTATATCCACCATGTTGTTAACCAATGCCTCTACTGTGTTCAATTTTCCATGTGCTTTGACTTTTAGTACTGCCACCATTTTTTGGAAGTTGGAGTGCATCCAGCAGGTCCTTTATGGCTCCATGATGCTTCACGGTTGTTCTGCTTGCTGTGATGAGGTCTCTTGCAGTCCAGACGGGTCCAGAGTCGTGTGCTATGCCATGCGAGGACCTTGAATCGGTGTATATGTTCGCAGTTTTGCCTTCTGCAATCTGGCAGGCCTTCGTCAGCGCTATCAGTTCTGCTTCCTGAGCTGACAGAGTAGGCGGCAGACTTCTGGACCACAGGATCTCTTGATTGCTGGTCTCTGCACATCCTGTCTGGAATCTTCCTTCATCATCTGCAAATCTGGAACCATCCACGTAGAGGATCAATTCTGGGTTGGTCAGTGGCTCTTCTGCCACCTTGGGTAGTCCTGCTGTTTCCTGTTGCCTGATGCTGAAGCAATCATGGTCATCCATCCGGAGAAAATCCAGATCCCTGCGGAAGGTATCATGCAGATTTTTTTCAGAATTTTGATCTGAGGGTCCATATCTGTATCCCCCCTTGGGAGTGGGAGTAGAGTGGACGGGTTGAGGACTGTGCATCTGGAGATGAAGATGCCTGGCGGTGGAGAGATGTTTTGGCTGGGTTTGGTTGATGATTTCTGAGATGTCATGTGGAGCCAGGATCTCCAATCTGCAATCCAAGAATGATGTCAGCAGTCTTGTCCAGGAGGGCCGGTGCTGCAAATGCTGCTCTCATGCAGGAGGGGGCTTCCCTTGCAACTGGATCCAAGCAAGCTGAAAATTAGCCCAAAGGTCTTGGTTTTCCCCCCTGAAGCTGCGTCAGGACTCCAGTAGCAAGGCCTTCTTTTTTCATCAGGTAGAGACGGAATGGCTTCTCGTAGTCAGGTAAGCCTAGTGCTGGCGCTGAGACTACAAAGTCTTTTAACTTCTTGAACGAGCTGAAGGCTGTATCTGTCAGGAGGAATGGGGTTATGTTGACACAGTCATACAGAGGCTGCATTAGGACTGAAGCATCAGGGATCCAGGTTCTGCAATACGAAACTAGACCAAGGAAGGCCTGTAGTGCCCTTGGAGTTGTTGGAGGAACCGTCTTCTCCACTGTGGTCTTCCGGTTATCTGTCAGATGTTTTGTCTGGTGAGCAATACAGTGTCTCTGGAACGTAACTCTCTTCAGACACCACTGTACTTGGTTCTTTGAGACCTTGCAGTGCTGCTCCGCCAGGTAGAGTAGGAGAGACAAGGAATGGGCCTTACTCGTGTTAATGTCAACTGCACAAAGGAGCAGATCATCCATGTATTGTAGCAGGGTTACTTCTGCATGTTCTGTGACCCAGTTGGTGAGGACTGTGGACATTGCTTTGCTGAGCTGTGAAGGGCTGTTCTGGGCCCGCTGTGTCATAACTGTCCATGTGTGCTGTCCCCCCTGGTGTGTTAAGGCAAACAGGTACTGGTCTTCTGGATGAAGTGAACACTGGAGAAAGCATTAGCCAGGTTGGTCACTGAGAAAACTTTTGCTGTGGAAGGCACATTTTGAGAGCAGAGTGTGTGTGGATTCGGCACAATTGGAGTTTTAAACACCGTGGCGTCATTCACATCTCTCAGGTCATGTACCATTTTGAACTTGGCTGGCTTTCCTTTTACAGTCATTTTTTCTTGATCGGGAAAAGCAGGGTATTGCAAGGCGATGTGCAAGGAACAATGACTCCTATTTCCAGGTAGACGTTCAGTTGGTCAGAGGCAGCTTGACTCTAGGCCTTACGAGGGTACGGGGTACCTGGCTTGAGTGACACCCGTACTGGGGCAACTTGAGGTTTTCCAATGTCCTGGGGTCCCTTAGACCACAGACTTTCTGGTACTACGTCCAGCACCTCCTTGGGTAAGCCTCATCAGTTGTTTAAGGTTCTTGTAGGGCCGCCAGCATGGCTCTTCTTGGGTCAGGGATGAAGAAAGTGTCACTGTCCCATTTTCTGAAACACTGTGGTTGCCTTCAGCTTCTGCAGTAGGTCTGTCCCCAGTAGGTTGAGTGGGCAGGTTCTTGACACCACAAACTGGAACAGGATAGAGTGTCCTGGCGTGAGTGCACATGCTCAGAGACTTTGTAAGCTGAGAATGTCTGACTTGACCATCAATGCCCATGCGAGGCATAGAGGATTCTGATAAGCAGGTGGGATCAGCGAGTTCCACAGGTGTCATCACACTTCTGGCTGCACCACGTTGGATCTGACAACGCCATCCACTTTCAGGGCAATTTGAGGTATTGGTCCTGCAGACGGGGTTTTACATGTCAGGAGCGTAGTGTCTTGCAGACCTGGCTTGCTTATCCCTGTCCCATGGACGGGGTACTTCACTGCCTTCTGCACTTCTTCCTTGACCTGTTTCTCTGGACCAACTCTTGGGTTGCATGGATGCTCTGCACTGGTTCCAGAAATGGCCAAACTTGCCATAGATGTAACACTTGAAACTTCCTCTGTCTTTGTAGGGTGGTTGCGCTTCCAGGTCAGTGGTCACCATGAGAGGGGCTGTCTTCCGCACTCCTGGTTGGGACTCAATCCATTTGGCTACTGTGGACAATGGCATGATGGACACTGTAGCGGCAGCTGGGTCCGGCCTGCTGATTGAAGCTGCGGTGGTAAGATGGGGCCTGCAGGTGCGTCCGTGGCGAGGCCCGGGGGTGCCATGAGACCGGTGGCTGCATCCAACCCAAGGTCTTGGGGCATTACAGGGGCTGCGGCCGCATCTGCTATTACTTCTTCCCCCTGCTTTGACATAGCTTCTCCCCTTTGCTAACCTTATTGAGGTTGGTGTCTCCTCTCCGGAGTCTGCAGCGATTCTTCCGGTGTGTCGTTCGACACTTTGCAGCATCTTCACCTCTGGCTCCCCTTCCGGCGTTCTCAGCAGCACGGCACCCATTTCCTTCTTCGCGCTCTTTGTGGCGCTATAATGGCAGCAGTTTTGGTGACAATTGGCAATAAACAGTCTCCCAGGCGCACATAACCCGTTTAGCTGGGTCAGTCCACTGCTATTGACCTGTTCTTGGGCCTAGCCACTATCAGTGGTTTCCTGATTGGCTGTCTCAGTCCATGCACAAAGGCCTGTGCTAACATTTGCGTGTGTATCTGGTCGTGAATGGTGAAGCCAAAGTCTTGGAATACTTGCATTACTCTGCCATGAAACTTCTTTACAGACTGTGTCTTGTCTTGGCTCATGTCATGTAAGCTGAGGGCTTGTTCTGCCAATCTGCCTTTGGCTCACTCTCTGAGCTGTTCAATTAGCTGTGGCCCTGACTCCCAAGCGTGTACATATAATCCTGCTGGAAGTTTGAATTGTTCCTTCATGATTGGCCAGAGTGCATCACCTGCTTTTTAGTTCCATTTATGGCCCAGAGATCATTCCAGGTGGCTACATATGTTCGCTGGTTCTGCTACATTCTTCAGAAAAATGGCATGGGATGCATCCCTGGGTCTGGAAGATTGTTGAGAATGCTGGTCACCTGACTTGGGGTGAAGTGCACATAGTGTAATGGTGGTGCCTCTATCTGCCCCTGCATTCTTGGTGCCTGTGGGTTTCTTTTCCTAGTACTGGGCAGCATGTATGATGTTCCCTGCTCATCTTCATCAGAGGAATACTTGTGATAGCATGTGCTGGGGTCATACACTGGCTGATTTTTGGACTTAGAAGCTGCCTTTTTGTGTGAGGATGTCTCCCCCCTTGCTGAAGCTGTGGTGGACTAGGCTTATAGCTCTATGTTGATGTGAATGTAGGCAGCTCTGACCGGTGCTGAAGTTGCACATTATCAACAGATGATGATGGTGATGTCAGTCCTCCCCCCCTCTGCACCCAGGACTGAGCTGTCTGCCGCCTGATGTGTCTGTAGCTTGGGGGGTGCCTTCTACTGGGGGATCTCCACCTTCCTCCCCCGATACCATGACTGTCAGAGGCTGGGCTGTATTGGAAACATAGAAGGGGTGCCTTGTGCTGTAAGCACCACATTGTTTGGATTGGGCGTTGGCCCAGCTGGCAACACAGAAGAAGAGGAAGAAGAAGGAGGAGGGGTGGAGTGTGATGTAGAAGGAGGGAGGAGAAGATGGGAGGTGTGGAGGAGAGAGAGGAGGAGGAGAAGAGAGGCGTGGAGATGGGTGTGGAGAAGGAAGAGCAGGAGGAGATAGGTGTGGTAGGGGAGTGAAGAAGGAAAGAGGTGTGGAGAAGAAGGAGAAGGAGGAGGAGATGTGTAGAGGAGATAGAGAGGGAGAGTGTTGTGAATTCTGTTGTCGGGCTCCCTCCTGTGGTCATGAATGGTACTTCGGCTGGTTCTATCCATGGACTTCCTCTGGTGGCTGTGCGTGTTTCTGAGTTTCCTTCCACAGGTGACGAGGTTAATTCGTTAGCTGGCTGCTCTATTTAACTCCACTTAGATCTTTGCTCCATGCCACCTCTCAATGTTCCAGTATTGGTCTTGTTCTCTCCTGGATCGTTCTTGTGACCTGTCTTCCCAGCAGAAGCTAAGTGCCTGCTTGTATTTCTCTGGTTTGCTATTTTTCTTTCCAGCTTGCTATTTTGTTTGTTGTCTTGCTTGCTGGAAGCTCTGGGACGCAGAGGGAGCGCCTCCGCACCGTGAGTCGGTGCGGAGGGTCTTTTTGAGCCCTCTGCGTGGTCTTTTTGTAGGTTTTTGTGCTGACCACAAAGCTACCTTTCCTATCCTCAGTCTGTTCAGTAAGTCGGGCCTCACTTTGCTAAATCTATTTCATCTCTGTGTTTGTATTTTCATCTTTACTCACAGTCATTATATGTGGGGGGCTGCCTTTTCCTTTGGGGAATTTCTCTGAGGCAAGGTAGGCTTTATTTTTCTATCTTCAGGGCTAGCTAGTTCCTTAGGCTGTGCCGAGTTGCATAGGGAGCGTTAGGAGCAATCCAGGGCTATTTCTAGTGTGTCTGATAGGATTAGGGATTGCGGTCAGCAGAGTTCCCACGTCCCAGAGCTCGTCCTATATTATCAGTAACTATCAGGTTATTCCGTGTGCTCTTCACCACCAGGTCCATTATTGTGCTGACCACCAGGTCATAACAATACAGGTGGCCCAAAGTACTAATGCATCTCAATAGAGGGATAAGAGAAGTTCTGAGACCATTTTTTTTTCTTTGCAGTGTGTTTTTTCTCTCTTTTCCCCTTTACATCTGGGTGATTCAGAACACAGGTGTAGAAGTGGACATTCAAGGTCTGTCCTCTTTGATGGATAATCTCACTATAAGTGTACAAAACATTCAAGATTTTGTGGTTCAGAATCCGATGTCAGAGCCTAGGATTCCAATTCCTGATTTGTTTTTTGGTGATAGATCTAAGTTCTTGAATTTCAAAAATAATTGTAAATTGTTTCTTGCCTTGACACCTCGCTCCTCAGGTGACCCTGTTCAACAAGTAAAGATCATTATTTCTTTGTTACGTGGTGACCCTCAAGACTGGGCATTTTCCCTTGCGCCAGGAGATCCGGCATTGCGTGATGTTGATGCGTTTTTCCTGGCGCTTGGATTGCTTTATGACGAACCTAATTCAGTGGATCAGGCAGAGAAAATCTTGCTGGCTCTGTGTCAGGGTCAGGATGAAGCGGAGATATATTGTCAGAAGTTTAGAAAGTGGTCTGTGCTCACTCAGTGGAATGAATGTGCCCTGGCAGCAATCTTCAGAAAGGGTCTCTCTGAAGCCCTTAAGGATGTCGTGGTGGGATTTCCCATGCCTGCTGGTCTGAATGAGTCTATGTCCTTGGCCATTCAGATCGATCGACGCTTGCGTGAGCGTAAAGCTGTGCACCATTTGGCGGTACTATCTGAGCATGGGCCTGAGCCTATGCAATGTGATAGGACTTTGACCAGAGCTGAACGGCAAGAACACAGACGTCGGAATGGGCTATGTTTTTACTGTGGTGATTCCACTCATGCTATCTCCGATTATCCTAAGCGCACTAAGCGGTTCGCTAGGTCTGCCACCATTGGTACGGTACAGTCTAAATTTCTATTGTCCGTTACTCTGATTTGCTCTTTGTCGTCCTATTCTGTTATGGCATTTGTGGATTCAGGCGCTGCCCTGAATTTGATGGACTTGGAGTATGCTAGGCGCTGTTGTTTTTTCTTGGAGCCCTTGCAGTATCCTATTCCATTGAGAGGAATTGATGCTACGCCTTTGGCCAAGAATAAGCCTCAGTACTGGACCCAATTGACCATGTGCATGGCTCCTGCACATCAGGAGGATATCCGCTTTCTGGTGTTGCATAACCTGCATGATGTGGTCGTTTTGGGGTTGCCATGGCTACAGGTTCATAATCCAGTATTGGACTGGAAATCTATGTCTGTGTCCAGCTGGGGTTGCCAGGGGGTACATGGTGATGTTCCATTTTTGTCTATCTAGTCTTCCACTCCTTCTGAAGTTCCAGAGTTTTTGTCGGATTATCGGGATGTATTTGATGAGCCCAAGGCCAGTGCCCTACCTCCTCATAGGGATTGCAATTGTGCAATTAATTTGATTCCTGGTAGTAAGTTTCCTAAGGGCCGATTGTTCAATTTATCTGTGCCAGAACACGCCGCTATGCGGAGTTATATAAAGGAATCCTTGGAGAAAGGCCATATTCGCCCGTCGTCATCACCATTAGGAGCAGGGTTCTTTTTTGTGGCCAAGAAGGATGGTTCTTTGAGACCTTGTATTGATTACCGCCTTCTCAATAAAATTACAGTCAAATTTCAGTATCATTTGCCGTTGCTGTCTGATTTGTTTGCTCGTATTAAAGGGGCTAGTTGGTTCACCAAGATAGATCTTCGAGGGGCGTATAATCTTGTGCGTATTAAACAAGGCGATGAATGGAAAACAGCATTTAATACGCCCGAGGGCCATTTTGAGTACCTGGTTATGCCATTTGGGCTTTCCAATGCTCCATCAGTATTTCAGTCCTTTATGCATAACATCTTCCGAGAGTATCTGGATAAATTCCTGATTGTGTATTTGGATGATATTTTGGTCTTTTCGGATGATTGGGAGTCTCATGTGAAGCAGGTCAGAATGGTGTTCCAGGTCCTTCGTGCGAATTCCTTGTTTGTGAAGGGGTCAAAGTGTCTCTTTGGAGTTCAGAAGGTTTCATTTTTGGGGTTCATTTTTTCCCCTTCTACTATCGAGATGGACCCTGTTAAAGTCCAGGCCATTTACGATTGGACTCAGCCGACATCTGTGAAGAGCCTGCAAAAGTTCCTGGGCTTTGCTAATTTTTATCGGCGCTTCATCGCTAATTTTTCTAGTGTTGCTAAACCGTTGACTGATTTGACCAAGAAGGGTGCTGATGTGGTCAATTGGTCTTCTGCAGCTCTAGAGGCTTTTCAGGAGTTGAAGCGTCGTTTTTCTTCTGCCCCTGTGTTGTGCCAGCCAGATGTTTCGCTCCCGTTTCAGGTTGAGGTTGATGCTTCTGAGATTGGAGCTGGGGCTGTTTTGTCGCAAAGAAGTTCTGATGGCTCGGTGATGAAGCCATGTGCTTTCTTTTCTAGAAAGTTTTCGCCTGCTGAGCGCAATTATGATGTTGGTAATCGAGAGTTGTTGGCCATGAAGTGGGCATTCGAGGAGTAGCGTCATTGGCTTGAAGGAACCAAGCATCGCGTGGTGGTCTTGACAGATCACAAGAATTTGACTTATCTTGAGTCTGCCAAACGGTTGAATCCGAGACAGGCTCGATGGTCGTTATTTTTCTCCCGTTTGGATTTTGTGGTTTCGTACCTTCCGGGCTCTAAGAATGTGAAGGCTGATGCCCTGTCAAGGAGTTTTGTGCCTGACTCTCTGGGTGTTCCTGAGCCGGCGGGTATTCTCAAAGAGGGGGTAATTTTGTCTGCCATCTCCCCTGATTTGCGGCGGGTGCTGCAAAAATTTCAGGCTGATAGACCTGACCGTTGCCCAGCGGAGAAACTGTTTGTCCCTGATAGATGGACTAGTAGAGTTATCTCTGAGATTCATTGTTCAGTGTTGGCTGGGCATCCTGGAACCTTTGGTACCAGAGATTTGGTGGCTAGATCCTTTTGGTGGCCGTCTTTGTCACGGGATGTGCGTTCTTTTGTGCAGTCCTGTGGGACTTGTGCTCGGGCTAAGCCCTGCTGTTCTCGTGCCAGTGGGTTGCTTTTGCCCTTGCCGGTCCCGAAGAGGCCCTGGACGCATATTTCTATGGATTTTATTTCGGATCTCTCCGTCTCTCAAAAGATGTCGGTCATTTGGGTGGTTTGTGATCGCTTTTCTAAGATGGTCCATTTGGTACCTTTGTCTAAATTGCCTTCCTCCTCTGATTTGGTACCATTATTTTTCCAGCATGTGGTTCGTTTACATGGTATCCCGGAGAACATCGTTTCTGACAGAGGTTCCCAGTTTGTTTCGAGGTTTTGGCGATCTTTTTGTGCTAGGATGGGCATTGATTTGTCTTTTTCCTCGGCTTTCCATCCTCAGACAAATGGCCAAACCGAACGAACTAATCAGACTTTGGAAACATATCTGAGATGCTTTGTTTCTGCTGATCAGGATGATTGGGTGTCCTTTTTGCCGTTGGCTGAGTTCGCCCTTAATAATCGGGCCAGCTCGGCTACTTTGGTTTCGCCGTTTTTCTGCAATTCTGGTTTCCATCCTCGTTTCTCTTCAGGGCAGGTTGAGTCTTCGGACTGTCCTGGTGTAGATACTGTGGTGGATAGGTTGCAGCAGATTTGGACTCATGTGGTGGACAATTTGACATTGTCCCAGGAGAAGGCTCAACGTTTCGCTAACCGCCGGCGTTGTGTGGGTCCCCGACTTCGTGTTGGGGATTTGGTTTGGTTGTCTTCTCGTTATGTTCCTATGAAGGTTTCCTCTCCTAAGTTTAAGCCTCGTTTTATTGGTCCGTATAAGATTTCTGAGGTTATCAATCCTGTGTCATTTCGTTTGGCCCTTCCTGCTTCTTTTGCCATCCATAATGTGTTCCATAGGTCGTTATTGCGGAGATACGTGGCGCCTGTGGTTCCATCCGTTGATCCTCCTGCCCCGGTGTTGGTTGAGGGGGAGTTGGAGTATGTGGTGGAGAAGATTTTGGATTCTCGTATTTCGAGACGGAAACTCCAGTACCTGGTCAAGTGGAAGGGTTATGGTCAGGAAGATAATTCCTGGGTTTTTGCCTCTGATGTTCATGCTGCCGATCTGGTTCGTGCCTTTCATTTGGCTCATCCTGGTCGGCCTGGGGGCTCTGGTGAGGGTTCGGTGACCCCTCCTCAAGGGGGGGGTACTGTTGTGAATTCTGTTGTCGGGCTCCCTCCTGTGGTCATGAATGGTACTTCGGCTGGTTCTATCCATGGACTTCCTCTGGTGGCTGTGCGTGTTTCTGAGTTTCCTTCCACAGGTGACGAGGTTAATTTGTTAGCTGGCTGCTCTATTTAACTCCACTTAGATCTTTGCTCCATGCCACCTGTCAATGTTCCAGTATTGGTCTTGTTCTCTCCTGGATCGTTCTTGTGACCTGTCTTCCCAGCAGAAGCTAAGTGCCTGCTTGTATTTCTCTGGTTTGCTATTTTTCTGTCCAGCTTGCTATTTTGTTTGTTGTCTTGCTTGCTGGAAGCTCTGGGACGCAGAGAGAGCGCCTCCGCACCGTGAGTCGGTGCGGAGGGTCTTTTTGCGCCCTCTGCGTGGTCTTTTTGTAGGTTTTTGTGCTGACTGCAAAGCTACCTTTCCTATCCTCAGTCTGTTCAGTAAGTCGGGCCTCACTTTGCTAAATCTATTTAATCTCTGTGTTTGTATTTTCATCTTTACTCACAGCCATTATATGTGGGGAGCTGCCTTTTCCTTTGGGGAATTTCTCTGAGGCAAGGTAGGCTTTATTTTTCTATCTTCAGGGCTAGCTAGTTCCTTAGGCTGTGCCGAGTTGCATAGGGAGCGTTAGGAGCAATCCACGGCTATTTCTAGTGTGTCTGATAGGATTAGGGATTGCGGTCAGCAGAGTTCCCACGTCCCAGAGCTCGTCCTATATTATCAGTAACTATCAGGTTATTCCGTGTGCTCTTCACCACCAGGTCCATTATTGTCCTGACCACCAGGTCATAACAGGAGAGGAAAAGAGAGAGAGAGAGGAGAAGGAGGAGAGAAAGAGTGACAGAGAAAAAGGAGGATAGAGAGAAGAAAGATGGAGGAGAAAGACAAGAAGAAAATTCCTTCTTCTTTGATGCAGCGCGTGCCGGCATCGTCAGAGTAACAGTGCCATCTCCCTGTACCATGTTTGGGCGGGGCGCACCACATGCTGAGCAAGTCTCCCTGTACAATGGATTCTGCTGGGTGCAGACTGCACACACCCAATATTTTTCATCCCCATATGGGGGAGGTGCTGATGGTTTAAGACCTTTCCCTACTTTGTACACATAAAAATCACTTCCTGACTTGCTCACATATCTCTCTGTACCATCCAAACGATATAAGCTCTGCTGCTACTGTATACCATGTATTAGCATTGAGCAATGTAACATCAGCTAACTTCCCTTATTTTCCTTTCTACGTCATGCCATTCTGCAGCTTGAATTCTGCCGTTCTTATGAATTTCACATACTTTATACCTTCTAAAATTCTTCACGTACTTAACACCTTCGTGTTCTACCACTATCTGGTTGGCCGTTTTCTCATCAGAAAGTAAAAGGCTTTCCTGTTGCTTGGCCACTTTATTCCCCATTGCAAAAATAAAAATAAAAAACACAACAATAAAAACCTCAAGGAGGTAGATATATAGAAACACGGAAAATAAAAGGAAAGTGGCTTTCAAAGGATTGATGCAAGATGTTGAAATCAAAACATAAAAAAAAAACATCAAAAACTCGGTACACGATCCAAAACACTTTTAAACAAAAAAGTGAAGAGGCAGAAAAGAAAAGAAACTTTGAAAAACTTAAAAAAAAGTCTAAAAACTGCAAAATGCAACAAAGACAGGACAGAAGGATAAAAGACTCTTCAAAAGAGTAATAATAATAAAATAAAATTAAAACGGCTTCTCTTCTCCCCCCACCTTTTTTTTTTCTGTACTCTGCGCTCAAATGCAGTCAGAGACACACTTCCCCTTTTTATCAGCAGCTGCTGTTTTACCCAAAAATCACGCATGTCACATCAAAAATGATAGATATCATTTAGTTTCACCTCTTCAAATAAATGTTATACCATAGCCAGATATATGCGAAATCAGGAAACTTAGCAACAAAAAGAAGAGAAAAAAAAACAAAAACGGTTGTGACAGTGTGATTTACAATGCATATAACTCTGCTTGCGGCGTGGAAAAGGAAAAAGAGGAAGAGAAAAAAAACTTCTCTATACAATTATATGCTCTTAAAGCAGTCTACGTGACAGAAACAGATACAGACGTCCCGGAGATGCCCATTTAATTATTCTGTGACACGTGCAGGTTGCGCTGGGAACAGACTACAGTCATGGCCAAAATTTTTGAGAATGACACCAAAATGATATTTTCACATGATCTGCTGCCCTCTGGTTTTTATTAGTGTTTGTCTGATGTTTATATCACATACAGAAATATAATTGCAATCATATTATGAGTACCAATAGGTTATATTGACAGTTAGAATGAGTTAATGCAGCAAGTCAATATTTGCAGTGTTTACCCTTCTTCTTCAAGACCTCTGCAATTCTCCCTGGCATGCTCTCAATCAACTTCTGGACCAAATCCTGACTGATAGCAGTCCATTCTTGCATAATCAATGCTTGCATTTTGCCAGAATTTGTTGGTTTTTGTTTATCCACCCGTCTCTTGATGATAGACCACAAGTTCTCAATGGGATTAAGATCTGGGGAGTTTCCAGGCCATGGACCCAAAATCTCTATGTTTTGTTCCATGAGCCATTTAGTTATCACCTTTGCTTTATGGAAAGGTGCTCCATCATGCTGGAAAAGGCATTGTTGGGCGCCAAACTGCTCTTGGACGGTTGGGAGAAGTTGCTCTTGGAGGACATTCTGGTACCATTCTTTATTCATGGCTGTGTTTTTAGGCAATACTGTGAGTGAGCCGATTCCCTTGGCTGAGAAGCAACCCCACACATGAATGGTTTCAGGATGCTTTACAGGTGGCACGAGACAATACTGGTGGGAGCGCTCACCTCTTCTTCTCCGAATAAGCTGTTTTCCAGATGTCCCAAACAATCGAAAAGGGGATTCATCAGAGAAAATGACTTTGCCCCAGTCCTCAGCAGTCCACTCCCTGTACCTTTTGCACAATATCAGTCGGTCCCTGATGTTTTTTCTGGAGAGAAGTGGCTTCTTTGCTGCCCTCCTTGAAACCAGGCCTTGCTCAAAGAGTCTCGGCCTCACAGTGCGTGCAGAAGCACTCCCACCAGCCGGCTGCCATTCCTGAGCAAGCTCAGCACTGCTGGTAGTCCGATCCCGCAGCTGAAACAGTTTTAAGATACGGTCCTGGCGCTTGCTGGTCTTTCTTGGGCACCCTGGAGCCTTTTTGACAACAATGGAAGCTCTCTCCTTGAAGTTCTTGATGATGCGATAGATCATTGACTGAGGTGCAATCTTTGTAGCTGCGAGACTCTTCCCTGTTAGGCCATTTTTGTGCAGTGCAATGATGGCTGCACGTGTTTCTTTAGAGATAACCATGGTTAACTGAAGAGAAACAATGATACCAAGCACCAGCCTCCTTTTAAAGTGTCCAGTGATGTCATTCTTACTTAATCATGACTGATTGATCGCCAGCCCTGTCCTCATCAACACCCACACCTGTGTTAATGGATCAATCACTAAAACCATGTAAGCTGCTCCTTTTAAGGCAGGACTGCAATGATGTTGAAATGTGTGTTGGGAGTTAAAGTTAATTTTCTGGGCAAATATTGACTTTGTAAGTACAGTAATTGCTGTTAAGCTGATCACTCTGACATTCAGGAGTATATGCAAATTGTCATTAGAAAAAATGAAGCAGTAGACTTTGGAAAAATTAATATTTGTCTTATTCTCAAAATTTTTGTCCATGACTGTACTGCCAATCGCACTGGGCACACCTGTGCCCGGGCCACCTGAGTGAGAAACACAGCAGGTGGGAATTCTACCACCCCGATCCAATCTATCTAACTGGATAGTCGGCACTACGGGAATCTGCAGTAGCCCTCTAAGTTATCACTACCCGTGTGCCTGGATATGGAGCCACCTGCTCTGGAACTACCTGTTCCTCCTATGCACGGGAATCCTGCAATAACTTATCGAGCGATTTGACCTCCTGCGGTCTGTTACCCAGCAACCACAAACAGTCACTGTTCCTTGCTTCTCCCGGATCTACACAAACACAGAACACAAACACGGCACACAGCAAACACCTTGATCCCAGGGTTTTGGGTACAGGCTTTGGACTTTTTACACTACCTGGGAATGCGGTGGTGACCATACCTGACCGGCAAGAGGTATAGACCCGGACTGGGCACAGGGGACTTTCAGGTAAGATGATAACATTTTCTTACCTTACTTATGGAGCTGCGCAGTCTCCGTCCCGTGAACCAAGGTCGTGGCCAACACCTCCGTCTCTCCGGTCAGCAGTGTCCCGTGTGTTTCATCCACGCCCCACGTTGGGCGCCATTTGATATGGAAATTTGAGTTGGATAAATCTATCCCGTGTGTGCTGTGGCCGTTCCCAATAAGACTGAGTATTTTAAGCGCTCATCAAGAATGAGTCTGTACACGATTGTGAGAGGAAAGCATTCCATCAATACTGATCCTTTATTTCCTGATACATAGTTTTATAATTGCATATAGAAAGGAGTGGTTAGGGGTGGTTAGTTAATTAACATATTGTCTAGCTCCTCTGTTATTGGTTATCTGAATATATATGGAATATTGTGATTAATGCACATATGACTGCTGATTAAGCAACTAAAATGAAGTTCTCTGCATCTGAGACAAAGTTGAGACATCTCATCAGCACTTAATACATCTGGAGTTCTTCTGCTTTTTGGGTGGAAAACACCGAACAGTCTGTCTGGTTTATATCAGTTTATGTCAGCCATTTTAAGCAATTGATTATAATGTATATAGATATATTTGTGTTTATATGAGTATATATGATTATAGAGGAGTATACATGCAAGTGAGATCTACATGATATAAATATTTCTATCACAACAGTACTAGTAGCATAGGATTTAAATATTTAGGCAACTGTGATATCTTATGGACATAACAAAGAATGTCGCAAAGTTAAATAATACACAAAGAAAAAGAACACACGACAAAAAACTTCCAAGAATAAGATGTATAAACAAAATGCCAATTTTATTCATAAAACCCAGTACAAATAACACACAAATATTACCTATGCAGTTGGGAAGCACTGCGGGGAGGACGCCCGCAGTGCTTCCCAGCTGCATAGGTAATATTTACAGCTAATGTGGCTACTCCAATTTATATGGTTTTAACACCTTGTTTGGGGAATGCTATGCAATGGATTTATTTGGTCAGTGTGCAATAGAGTGATTCCGCTACTAGTGGCAATGCCTATTTATTTACTATTGCTTTACTGTGGGCGCCTTGTTCTGGACACGTGCGAGCGGGTGTTTTGTTCCCCTCCTCCGTGTGTTATTTGTACTGGGTTTTATGAATAAAATTGGCATTTTGTTTAGACCAGTAGGAAGAAAGGTTCACGTTCGTGATGAGCCTTCATCATGTTGACGTGAAAAGCCTTTCGCCTACCCCGAGCGTGGTCAAGCGTGACCACGTAGGTGACCGGGTTGAGCTGTTGGTGGATGACGTACGGGCCCTCCCAGGCTGCCTGATGCTTATCCTTTGGTACAGGGACCAGAACCCACACTTTTTGACCCACGTGGTAGGTCCGCTCCCGGGCGTTCTGGTCGTACCAGTGCTTCTGGTCAGCCTGAGCCTGCGTCATGTCATGCACAAACTGCGTCAAGGTCTGCATCTTGTCACGGAAGCGCATGACATAATCCACTATGGACACTTCAGAAGGGTTTGGCTCCTCTTACCAGGATTCTCTTACCAACCCAAGGGGTCCCCAGACTCGCCTGCCGTACAGGAGATCGAAGGGGGAGAACCCCGTCGAGGCCTCCGGAACTGCTCCCGGTCGCACCCTTGGATCTCAACCAGAATGCGTAGCATCTGTATGAGGGTACCATTGAAGTGCTCACACAAGCCATTGGTCTGTGGGTGATAAGCACTCGATACCAGACGCTTCACCTGCATTCTCTTACAGAGAGCCTCCATTAGGCAAGACATGAATTGGGTCCCTTGATCGGTAAGCATCTCCCGGGGAAATCCTACACGTGAAAAGATGGCCAACAGGGCATCTGCCACCTTATCTGCCCTAGTTGACGACAGAGCTACTGCCTCTGGGTTTCGGGTAGCATAGTCTAAAACAGTAAGGATGTATTGCTTTTCAGAGCTGCTGGGGACAGCCAGCGGGCCCACAATGTCCACCGCGATTCTCTGGAAAGGCTCGTCTATCACTGGCAAAGGGCTCAGGGGAGCCTTAAGAGCAGGCCCCACCTTCCCCACTCTTTGACAGGTGACAAAGGAGCGGCAGTAGTTTGACACATTTGTCCCCATCTTAGGCCAATAGAAGTGTTGAGACAGCCGGGCCTTAGTTTTGCTGATCCCCAAGTGTCCAGCGAGCGGGATCTCATGGGCAATCCGCAACAACTCACTCCGGAATGGCTGCGGGATGATCAGCTGTCTCTCCCTCAACCACTCCTGTTGTGATTTTCCGGGTACTGTCTCCCGGTAAAACCTCCCTCGTTCCCAGAACAGCCTCTCCTTATCAGTCACGGAGGTGGGCATCTCGGCGAGGTACCTTAAATTCTCCAGGCTCACATTTGTGTGCAGAGCTGCCTGTAACTCCTGGCTAGTGGAAGCCAGAAGTGACATCAGGGTCCCTTCCCCACGGGAACCCTCTGGGACATGCTCTGGGTCCATCTCTGGTTCAGTCACAATGATGACTGAGGAGGGTCCGGAAGGCAGACAGTTATCTGCGTTCCGGGCACTCTGACTGCGGGTGACAGCAGCTACGTAGGCTGTCTCCCCAGGGATTTCCGCAGACCCATCAGCCGGCGCTGCTATGGGCTCTACCTCCCCATCCACCCTCAACACTTCAGGGGCAGTGCTACTTATGGACCAGTTACCTTCCTCGGTGGCATCGGTCAATTTCATGGCATCAACTTCCTCACGGTTCCTGTGCATCTCCCCATTTCCTGTAGCACCGACACTCGCCCCTGCTAGGGGTTCCTCAGCCATCTCACTCCGCAGAGCGACGGGGCTGAGCATTCCTGTACCTATGGACACATCAACCTTCACAGTAAAATCATTATCAGGTTCAGTTGGCACATTTACATCATTTTCATCACCAATCCTAGGGAAAAAATGGTTATCAGATGCATCATTACTCGATAAAGCATGGTCAGGGAACACATGCGATTTCCCTTCATCATCAGGGTTAATGTTACCCTTATTAGCAGATTGGGGAGGGGTGTCAGGAACGTAGTATGCAACCATCCTCCCCAAATCAGTCCCCAACAAAACCTCAGTGGGCAAATTATCAGACAGCCCCACTTCCTTCACCCCGCTTCGGGCACCCCAATCAATATAAACCCGGGCCATTGGCAAGGGACAGCTGATGCACCCAATCCCAGTGACAGTTAGGGTTTTCCCCGGAATGATCTCTTCAGGGGCCGTCAGTTCGGGTCGGATGAGGGTCGGTTCAGCCCCGATGTCCTTGAGGCCTGTGGCGACATGGCCTCCCACGGTGACGTGCTGTACATTGTCACACATCCTCCCAGCCACCCCACCCACCAAAAGAACTGTTGCGGTAGGCCCTGGGGCCTTGGATGGGGGGTTCTTCTGATTGTCTCAACAGTGGGGACTGATATGACCAGTCCGCTTGCAGAAGAAACACTGACGAGGTTCAGTGGTAGGTCTGGTGCTGTTGGCCACGGGGTCAGGACCTCTGGTGTGTTGGCTGGCAGGGGTATGGGTGTTGGTTGCAAGCTTACCCCTCTCCATCTGGTGGTGACTGGCTTCCGCACTTCCGATCTACAGTTGGCCTCATAGGCATCGGCAATCTGCGCTGCTTTCATCACGTCTTTGGGTTCTCTTTTCATCATGAACGGTCGCACCTCAGCTGGGCAAAGATGTAAGAACTGGTCTTTGATCATCAGGTCTCCCAGCTGCTCAAAGGTGGTCACTGATATTCCTTGGATCCTGAGTCCATGCACCACATTGCCGTAGCTGTCGTGTGGGCCACGTTGGAGGTTCCGGAACTTTCTACGGTACATCTCGGGTGTAAGCTGGTACTTTGTTATCAGGGCCTGCTTGATGGCTTCATAGTCACCATCTTGTTCTTGAGGGCAGGCAGCAAATGCCTCCAGAGCTTTGCCTCTCAGCCCTGGGGTCAGGTATCGTGCCCATTGGTCCCCAGGCAGCCCGTACTGTCTGCAGGCTTTCTCAAAGGCCCGCAGAAAAGTGTCCAAGTCCCCATCCTTTTCCATCACAGGAAAGTGCTCTGGCCGGGGCTTCGGTATCTGAGCGCTGCTGGGCTCACGGCTGTACTGGGACGACCCCTGCATTTGCAGTCAGGCTCACTGCAGCTGGTACTCCCACTCCGCTTGGCGCTCGTCTCTCTCCGCCTTCTTGCTGGGCCTGGTCCTCTCGCTCGGCTCGAGCCTGGGCCTCCTGCTGGTATTGCTGAATCAGCTGCAGATGTCTCTCACGGTCATCAGCAGGGAGTTGTTCCAAGGCAGTCAGCAGGTGGGGGTCCAATTCACCCTGGTTGCTAGTAGGACCGGCATTCAGTGGTTGGACCCCTGCTGCAGCACCATTTTCGCTGGTACTGGTATCTGCGACCACTGGGCCCTGAGAGCGGTCTGCTTCGAATTGCACCAGTTCAGCGACCATTTCAGCCTCAGATTTGCCACGGGAGTTCAGGCCAAGGTACGTGCATATCCCAGCAAGAGTGTCCTTGTTCTGCTGGGTGTACCAGGCTTCTCCTTTTGCAGCCATGGTTGCCAAATAAAAGATAGGATAGAAAACGAAGAAAAATTGAGGGGATAATTACCAGTACACACAATTGTCTCAGGACTAATAAACACTGAGTTTGTTCTCCAAACTCATTTGCGCAGTCCTCGCAAGAACTTTGCAAGTTTTTAGTGAGAGGAATGATTGCTCAAATCAGATCACTAATGCTCTATGATCCCACTGCGCTGCCACCAATATGTCACGATTCACACTGTGACTGTCAACAGTATGTCACGGATCCGCGTGGATCTTTGGCCAACACACGGCTATCACATGTGTAGGGGGATTATCTTAGTTATCCCTCCACTGCTACAATGTGATGAAAACACACGCAAGGCTATTGACCTCTTAGTTTACCGCAGGGGCTTATTTTAGTTACCCACAGCTCTGCAATATAACATGAACTGCAGGGATTTATGTATATATCCCGCTTTATAGTCCCACTTGAAAACTTGCAGCTCTCTGGCACCTCCCTTACCCTCAGGTCAGATTAGGTACTGCAACTAGGGTAATTAGTTGCCAGAAAGGCTGCCTGCTATGTACTGGCTATTGGGCACGCTGCAGCGAAGCGATATAACTACTCCCACTCAGGCAGGAACAATAATTATCAACGCCGCCGTCTCTACAACGACTCCCCAAAGCCGCCAAGCTATGCTGCCACCTGCTTCGATTAACGGGTCCGAAGCTAACCCAAAACAGTAGCGTAAGTCCCTTCCAGAGACTTAGGGTATGTTTTAGAGCAGGAGAACGAAACTAGTAATTTAAATATTTTACTCCGAAAGATTAGGCAGTGTTTGTAAAAATATTACAAGGATGTTACAATGAGAGACAATTGAAAGTATGTACAAAGCAATTATAAAATAACAGATATTAAATGAGAAAGTAACACTTACATGTGCTCAGATCATTTCAGGTAAAACCATGCTGGTAGGTGGAGTCAAATATCCCAATTCATGAGATAGTCTTTCTATAGTAAGATCCCAGGCAAAAACTGAAGGCTGGGTGAATTGCAGAGACTTATACCTGGACGGCTGTGACATCACTTAAAGGGCTGATTTCCCTGGACCGTCCCCTTTCCTCAGACTACAACTTTTAACAGCAATTCTTATAATTCTCGTATCTTCACTCCAGAACATGTCAGAATCACAGCACACCCCTCATTCATCTTCTTTTACAACTGGCTTTCTATTTGCACCAAATTTGGGCTAGTTGGGACACACATTTCTGGAGAAATCCGTACTTTGTACCTGTTGGGATTAGAGGCTCGCGCTTACAGTGTTTGGCAGATCTACCGATGGAAGTTAGAAATATGTACTTATTATTTTCCTAGCCCAAATCAATGGCCCAATATCTTAATATATTAGAACAAAGAACCTCCTGTCTATGCTATTTTTTTCCCTGAGGAATCCGCGATTGCTGCGGCGATACACGTGGGAGCCTACCCCACATCCCCCTCTATTTTCCTTCTCTCCCCTCCTTCTATCATTGCGCACATGGCCCTAGCCTGACACCACTTCTTGGAGCCCAAAGGCTTGTATATTTGAACTAGGTATGCATGAACCTTAATATTCTTTGTGGGTTTTGCTCACCATGCTTTACTGTTTATAGCCCTGGGTAAGCTCCTTTTTTTGCTAGGACTTATTTTGGCCCCTGCTTCAAGCTTATATGGTACTATAATATTGATTGGTTTACATATTTATTATACCTCATTCTCTGTTCTTTGAGAACAAGATATATATATATATATACATATATATATATATATATATATATATATATATATATATATATATATGTATATATATATATATATATATAATTATTGCATTGATCATATCAAGAGCACATTGTTAGGGCTAGCGGAACACACCGAGTAAATATAGATGTTTTTATTGTTATTGGTTGCGTTCTCAGCCCGGGGTCCACCGTGAAGGAGAACCTGCTGCTATCAAATGGCGGCACTTTATGGCGGCATAGACTAACTCAGTTAATTCACCGAGTAGCCGTGAAAGCAAAGCACTGTGCCCTGTTAAACTTCACAGAGGCACAGGCTAACTGCCCAAACAGAGAGCAGTCAGTGGCCACGCATGCACACAAAACTCCTCGCCGGAAGTGCCAGCATTCTAGGGGCTTATTTCAGCCAGGTCCCTGAATACAAACACACACAAACTCCTCGCCGGAGGTGCCAGCATTCTAGGGGATTATTTCAGCCGGGTCCCTGAACACACTCTTACGTGACCACACTGGCGCAAAGCACATAACATGGAACAATACTAGCGCATAGCCGTGCGGCCATGCGAGTCTTAAATAGTTGCAGCACGTGCAGGACCTTCCTAGAAGGACCGATGAGAGGCTACCACAAAGCCAGAGCACCTACATGACCTTCCTGAAAGGACCAATGGACTTAGCTGCAGTATCTTACCATGTGACCCTCGATCTCTACTGAGAGATCTTACTCTGGGCATGCTCAGAACGAGAAAAGCAGGACTTAGTCCCAGAAGCGTCTGCTCGCTGCTGCCCAGTACTGGCTTCAATGGCAAAAGCAGGAAAAGTAGCAGTATCTCTTTGCACAGAGTGGGACTGAGCAAGACGCTGGGACTGATGTCCCCGCTGAGCAGGCTCCACTGCGGCAGGAGAAGAATGGGAGACCGCAGTGGAGATGGCCCGAGATTCCCCCTGTGCAGAAGCAGGAACTTGGCCCTTAACATTACCCCCCCTCCTAAGGCCCCCCTCCTTGGGCCTCACTACGTTCGAAGGCAGCAATGAGCTGCGGAGCCCGAATGTGCTCAGCAGTCTCCCAGGACCTATCCTAAGGACCGTAACCCTTCCAGTTTACACCAAACAAAATTTTTTGCCACGAACCACCTTGCACCCCAAAATAGCATTCACCTCGTAATCGTCCGTAGACGAACCTGATGTCCGGGCTGATGACTCAGAAAACCGGGACATGTATACGGGCTTAAGGAGGGACACATGAAAGGTGTTGGTGATACCTAGGCGTGGAGGAAGGGCTAGACGGTAGACCACAGGATTAACCTGTTCGAGGACCTTGAAGGGACCCAAGTAGCGAGGAGTAAACTTAGTGGACTCAACACGCAGCCTGATGTTATGAGCGGAGAGCCACACTAAGCCGTCAGGAGCAAAGGTCGGGGCAGGACGCCGATGTGCATCGGCGGAGGACGTCATCCTCTCCTTGGAGGCCCGAATGGCATCCTGAGTGCGGTCTCAAATGTCGTGTGCCTCCACTGCCCAGTCTGCCACCCTGGAGTCAGCAGAGGACACGGGCATAGGCACAGAAACCCGCGGATGCTGGTCGTAATTAAGGAGGAAAGGAGTCTGACCGGTGGAGTCAGCTACAGCAATGTTAAGGGCAAACTCTGCCCACGGTAACAAGGATGCCCAGTCATCCTGCCTGGCAAAAACAAAATGTCGTAAATAAGTGACCAGAGTCTGATTGGCTCTCTCAACCAACCCATTCGTCTCGGGATGATAAGCCGAGGAGAGATTTAACTCAATACTGAGTAGACGACAAAGCTCACTCCAGAATCGAGACGCAAACTGGGGACCCCGGTCACTGACAATCTTGTCCGGCATACCGTGTAAGCGAAAGATATGCTTGATGAACAATGCTGCGAGAGCCCGTGCAGAAGGTAGCCGTGGAAGAGGCACCAAATGAACCATTTTGGAAAAATGGTCGGTGATCACCCAGATAATGGTGCGGCTACGAAGTCCATCCCGACCATCTCCCAGGGCATGTCTGCCACCGGCAGAGGGTAAAGCAAACCAGCTGGCCGTTGCCGAGGAGACTTGTTCTTGGCGCAAGAGACACACGCCCGAACATAGTCTGCGACATCACGAGCCATATGCGGCCACCAGTATGTCCTTGCCAGTAACTCAGATGTCCTTTTGGAACCAAAATGTCCACCCACCCTGGACGAGTGTGCCCAAGAGAGAACCTCTGGTCGCAAACTGGATGGTACAAAAGTCTTACCCGGAGGCACAGACTCTAGCGAAACCGGGGCCACAGTTCTCAGGCTCTCAGTGGGGACAATAAGCCGAGGCTCCTCTTCCTCCTCCACAGATGACACAACTGAGCGAGAGAGAGCGTCGGCACGAATGTTTTTCTCCCCAGAAAGAAAATGGAGGGTGAAATGAAACCGGGAGAAGAACAAGGACCATCTGGCCTGGCGAGAATTTAACCGCTGGGCTGTCTGCAGGTACACCAAATTTTTATGGTCTGTGAAGACTTGGAAGGGAAAACGAGCTCCCTCCAAGAGATGTCTCCACTCCGAGAAAGCCAACTTCATGGCTAGCAACTCCCTGTCCCCGATGGAATAATTCCTCTCTGCTGGTGAGAAGGTCTTAGAAAAGAAGAAGCAATGATGCTTCCGACCTTGAGCATCCTTTTGGAAGGGGACTGCTCCAGCACCAACAGATGAGGCATCCACCTCCATGATAAATGGCTTATCTACATCGGGGCGATGTAGGATGGGAGCGCTAGCAAAGTTTGACTTTATGGACTTAAAGGCCTTGGAGACCTCCTCAGACCACAATTTGGGATTTGCCCCCTTCTTGGTGAGGGCAACCAAGGGAGCTACCAAAGTTGAGAAGTGCGGAATGAACTGGCGATAATAAATAATGAACCCCATAAAGCGCTGCACTGCTTTAAGAGAATGGGGTTCCTTCTAGTCCATTGCAGCCTGTAGTTTGGCAGGATCCATAGCCAATCCCTGGGCAGAGATGATATAGCCTAGGAAAGGTAAGGACTCCTGCTCGAACATACACTTCTCCAACTTGGCATAGAGGGAGTTTGCCCTTAGGAGGTCGAAGACTTTGCAAACATCTCTCCAGTGGGAGTCAATATCTGGAGAGTAGATGAGAATATCATCCAGATAGACTACAACCAAGGTGGAGAGCATATCCCGGAAGATGTCATTCACAAAGTCTTGGAAAACGGCTGGAGCATTACAGAGCCCGATGGGCATCACCACATATTCATAGTGCCCATCCCTGGTGTTAAAAGCTGTCTTCCATTCGTCCCCCTCACGGATGTGAATCAGGTTGTAACCACCCCACAGATCTAATTTAGTAAATACCCTTGCTCCCCGGAGCTTATCGAAGAGCTCAGATATCAAGGGCAAAGGAAACTTATTCTTAATGGTGATGGCGTTAATACCCCTGTAGTCTATGCATGGACGCAATTCCTCATTCTTCTTCTGCACGAAGAAGAACCCTGCCCCAGCAGGTGACACTGACTTCCTAATGAATCCTATTGCCAGATTTTCCTGGATGTACTGTGACATTGCCTCCGTCTCCGGGAGAGATAACGGATAGACTCGACCCCGGGGAGGCTCAGCACCAGGCAAGAGATCAATAGGACAGTCATGGGGCGATGGGGCGGAAGGGTCTCCGCCGCCGACCAATATTGCTTGGGGAGAGAGGATAGATCTGTGGGTACCTCTGTAGTAGCAACCTGAAAGCACTCCCTCTGACACCTACCCCCACAAGATTCACCCCATCCCAGAATTCTGCCTGAGGACCACTCGATATGAGGAGAGTGGTACCGTAGCCAAGGTATCCCCAACAGGATCTCATCAATTCCCTCAGGAATGATGAGTAGAGATATAATCTCCTGATGGGATGGCGACATGGACAGAGTAAAAGGGATGGTCGGGTGTGTTATCTGTGAGGGCAGTGTCGACCCATTCACCACTCGTACCGTTACTGGTTGAGTTTATATAAATAGGAGAAAAACTGGAGTAACCAATAAGTAAGAAAGTACAAAATTTATTTAAAAAAATCAAAGAAAAACACATATAATAAAATTGTCAATCAGGACAAGGACACGGAAGTGCATACAGTAGTGAGGTGCACAAGGGAGTTCAGAGGTAGTACATCTATCTGATTTACATTTGAATGCTTGTCCATGTGCAAGGTAAGTAGAGCCAAAAATAAGGCACAATAAATAAAGCCCAAGTATTGTATAACAATGCGGGGAACCACAGAAGCAGTGGGAGCTCTATAGCAAGGTTTAAAGCCAAAAGTAAGGCAAAAAAAAAAAAGGTCAGGGTAAATCAACATACAGTAGATCAAGCCTAGATGGAGATCCACAGAGTAAAGGGACTATATCATAAATTAAGGGCAAAACTTACCAGGCCCAGTGCACAACACTACTCAGATGGTAATGAGCCCCAAATGATGGCGGGTGACCATTATTTTTTTGTATTTTTTTTAGCCCGCTCTGTTGGAAAACGTGCAGCCAGGAGCTCGAGGTGAATAGAGCACTGACTCACGAATCCCCTACCAGACTTGCTATCTCCAGAAAAATTTTCTGGCAGCGGAAGGCCAGATAATGTCGGAGCAGAGGTGGCAGTGGACAAGGTTGCTGCAGCCACGCTAGCAGCCTGTACAGCAACTGCGGTAATATCTACAGCAGAGGCTGAGCTCTCGAGAGCCACCAACCTACCCTCCAGCTGCTGGATATACCGCAAGGATTGCTGAATGTCCGCCATTTACTAGCCAGACCCTGGCGCTAGTATTCTGTTAGGGCTAGCGGAACGCACCGAGTAAATATAGATGTTTTTATTGTTATTGGTGCGTTTGCAGCCCGGAGTCCACCGTGCAGGAGAACCTGCTGCTAGCAAACGGCGGCACTATATGGCGGTATAGACTAACTCAGTTAATTCACCGAGTAGCCGTGAAAGCAAAGCACTGTGCCTTGTTAAACTTCACAGAGGCACAGGCTAACTGCCCAAACAGAGAGCAGTCAGTGGTCACGCATGCACACAAAACTCCTCGCCGGAGGTGCCAGCATTCTAGGGGCTTATTTCAGCCAGGTCCCTGAATACATACACACACAAACTCCTCGCCGGAGGTGCCAGCATTCTAGGGGATTATTTGAGCCGGGTCCCTGAACACACTCTTACGTGACCACACTGGCGCAAAGCACATAACATGGAACAATACTAGCGCATGGCCATGTGGCCATGCGAGTCTTAAATAGTTGCAGCATGTGCAGGACCTTCCTAGAAGGACCAATGAGAGGCTACCACAAAGCCAGAGCACCTACATGACCTTCCTGAAAGGACCAATGGACTTAGCTGCAGTATCTTACCATGTGACCCTCGATCTCCACTGAGAGATCTTACTCTGGGCATGCTCAGAGCGAGAAAAGCAGGACTTAGTCCCAGAAGCGTCTGCTCGCCGCTGCCCATCTCTGGCTTTAATGGCAGAAGCAGGAAAAGCAGCAGTAACTCTTTGTACAGAGTGGGACTGAGCAAGACGATGGGACTGACGTCTCCGCTGAGCAGGCTCCACTGCGGCAGGAGAAGAATGGGAGACTGCAGCGGAGATGGCATAAGATTCCCCCTGTGCCGAGGTGGGAACTCGACCCCTAACACACATGGCTATGTCTTTGGGTTGTTGCATTATATGACTATTTTGGTGGGGATAGGGATGTGGTATGTCATTTTCCTCATATTAGGATATGACTTCTATATAGGCTTGTGTTGTATGTTGCACTTTTAAATGTTTTTAATATTCTTCTTGTGTGTGAAATACCTTTGTATACACTTTGTGTGTTTTTTGTATGCCTATCAATAATAAAAATTATATACTGTCTATAAGTTGAGGTGCTCCCATTTGTGTGGACATGATCTTTCTCTTTTGGATACACTGTTGGGATTAGAGGCTCGCGCTTACAGTGTTTGGCAGATCTACCGATGGAAGTTAGCAATATGTACTTATTATTTTCCTAGCCCAAATCGGTGGCCCAATATCTTACTATATTAGAACAAAGAACCTCCTGTCTTAAGAGAGAGATCAGACCAGTTTCAGCTGGAGGGAGATTTGTGCAATAAAAATTCTTGTGGGGGGGCCATGAGGGATTTGGGATCCACATACACACATCTCAGCAAGCAGAAACACAGAGAGAAGGGGGGTCAGAGCCCATGGTGTGCTAACAGGGAAAAATAATAATCATATTACATTTTATACATTATCATGACAGGTGGTCTTCGAGTATTTCGACGTGCTTGGAGATTTAGTTTATGTCGACGCAGCTGCATGATTTGCAACTGCTAGACAGCTTAAACACATGTGGGGGTTACCAGTTTGTTAGGGACTCCCCACATGTATTCAAGCTGTCTAGCAGCCGCAAATCATGCAGCTGTGTCGACATCAACTAAATCTCAGAGCATGCCAAAATACTCGGAGACCACCTGAGCATGCTCAGGAAATCTCGAGTAATGAGTACACTCGCTCATCACTAGTTGCAGCATTTCAGCTCAATAGCAAGTGAGCTTTATTCTGTCCCTCTCTCTTAAAATTCATGTAATTTTGGAATTCAAAGAATCAGAAGATGTACTAATGAAATGCAAACTGAAACCTTTTCAAAACATCTCAATATATTTAGTATAACTGCCATGCAAAAAACTACATGCACTTTCACACCTTCGCATGCTATCAATTAGGTTATTAACCCTTACCCTTCATGAATATTTTCTGTTTTTGTGCTTTTGCAACACCCGCTAGGGCCGTGGTGTACACGGAACCGGGTCGGATGGTTCTTAAAGGGGTGGTCACAGCAGCAGTGACCCAGTCCATGGCCCTGGTTCAATTAAAAGGGATGGATGATGGAAAGGAATAAAGTTTATATAGGAAAAGGGGATTGTTCATGACGCCACCTGTGGTGTTCGGCTATAGATGGCCGAGGCTGCTTAAGGGGACCGCTAGAGCCGGTGGTGTTGCGGTTAAGATGGTTTGGCTCCCCACAGGTTGAGCGGGGCCCCAGGGCTACCAGAACAGTTTATCAGGGATGGGGGACGTTGGGGTGCAGGAATGAGGGTGCATTAAATGATTGGAGGACACAAGGACTGTAGTTTCTTTACCTTTATTTGCTGGTGCAGTTCAGGGCACAAGTCACAGTTGGTGATGGAGATCCGGGCAGCCTGGAAGCAATTCAGAATCCCCCTAGCCAGGTGGGGTTGGAAGCCTCCCTACTGCGCTGTTCTCTTGGTTCCTGATGCTTTATGCTCTGTTCAAGTCCCTCTCTCAGCCTGTCCATTAAATGGAATGCTACCCCGCATGGCAGGCAGTTCAAGCCTGTTCTAGGTGTCACTCCCTCGTTGTGACTCCGGGCTCTAGTCTGCTGCTGTGCCTCAGGGTGTTAGCTGTGGCCAGGAGACCTGCAATCTACTGTCCTCTGGATTCAGTTGCTGGGCATGCAGTCCCCATCAACCACGGACTACGGTGTTCGGTCTTTGGCGCTCAGTCCTGGGGTGAGCTCAGTCACAGCTCCACTCCCAGGCTCTCCTCACTTGCTTCCTCCTCCTCAGACTAGCTTTGACTCCCTAACCCTGCCTCCAGATCAGAACTTATAGGGCAGCTCCCCTAACTGGGTTTACAGCTCTCCCTTCTAGCCTGGAGTCAGGAAAGGTGTTGCATGCCAGTGTTACCTGCTAAGGGGGTCCCTTCTTGCTTACAGGCATGTCATCACCCCCTGTGAGGGAGGCAATGCCATTGTGGCAACCGGACTCCTGCGGTGCCACACTTTCTTTTTCCAAGAAACATAACAGTTGCTTTTTTTTCCATCAACATATCTGTGTAACGACAAGAAAATGGAATTTATTGCTGCAGACTATACCCACAAAGGTAAGTCTTTGTCCCTTACATGACGGATGCTCTGGATTCCTCGCTGGCTCCACGTCAAAAGAAGAAAAGCTTTCAGAAAATCCGGCACTCCATAAAATCAATCTCTTTATTTGAAAAAATTAAAATAGGTACGTCATGCACATTTCAAGCGTCACAGCCCTTAATCATAGAAAGTGGTCTATGGTTAACAGCTGCCACTTGAAGGAGATGATGGTTGGATAACACAGTCATCTGCTAGAAAAATGCTGGTTCAGAGTCTGAACCCTCATCAAAAAATGGGACCCTACATTTGATATATAAGTACATTGTATGTAAGGAAAGGGTCAATAATTGGCAGAGAAATGTTTTACCATCCTAAATGGACTAGGGAACACAAATCATTAGCATCTGCTGCTAGCAGCTCACTTTGCAATTGCTGACCAATGACTACCCAGATATGCTTGATGGGAGACAAGTCGGGAGATGCTTGTAGGTAGGTCATGGTAGGCTTCTCACAGTAGCATGAGCCTTGGCATGTCCCCAGGGCTGTATTTGGTGTTAATTCTGCGCTAGGCACTTTAAATAGTCACTCCCCCATTGGTAAGTGAGGCTAAGGCTATGTGCATACAATGTCTATTTCAAAAACGTCTCTTCTGTAACCCACCGGAAAAAGCACAAAATAAATGCTAAATAATAAGTACATACTGTATTCATTGTAGTGTAAAAACATCGTGTTCATATGTTCAATAGTGTTGAGCGATACCATCCGATACTTGAAAGTATCGGTATCGGATAGTATCGACCGATACCCGAAAAGTATCGGATATCGCCGATACCGATACCAATACAAGTCAATGGGACACCAAGTATCGGAAGGTATCCTGATGGTTCCCAGGGTCTGAAGGAGAGGAAACTCTCCTTCAGGCCTTGGGATCCATATTAATGTGTAAAATAAAGAATTAAAATAAAAAATATTGATATAATTACCTCTCCGGAGGCCCCTGGACATCACCGCTGGTAACCGGCAGACTTCTTTGCTTAAAATGAGCGCGTTTAGGACCTGAGAATGACATCGCGGCTTCTGATTGGTCGCGTGCTGCTCATGTGACCGCCACGCGACCAATCAGAAGCCGCGACGTCATTCTCAGGTCCTAAATTCCTAGAATGAGGAGTTTAGGACCTGAGAATGACGTTGCGGCTTCTGATTTGTCGCGTGGTGGTCACATGAGCGGCACGCGACCAATCAGAAGCCGTGATGTCATGAAAGTCCCTAAACGCGCTCATTTTAAACAAATAAGGCTGCCGGTTACCAGCGGTGATGTCCAGGGGCCTCCGGAGAGGTGAGTATATCAATATTTTATATTTTAATTCTTTATTTTACACATTAATATGGATCCGATACCGATTCCCGATACCACAAAAGTATCGGAACTCGGTATCGGAATTCCGATACCGCAAGTATCGGCCGATACCCGATACTTGCGGTATCGGAATGCTCAACACTAATGTTCAATCTTTTGAGCTTCTTTAGCCCCTTAATGACAAGGGGTGTTTTTGGTTTTCAATTTTCATTTTTTGCTCCCCCTATTCCCAGAGCCATACATTTTTTATTTTTGGTCAATATGGCCAAGTGAGGGCTTGTTTTTTGCAGGACGAGTTGTACTTTTTAACGATACCATTGGTTTTACCATGTCATGTAAAAGAAAACTGGGAACAAGTTTCAAGTGCGGTGATATTGCAAAAAAAGTGCAATCCCACACTGTTTTTTGGGGGGCTTTTTAGCTAGGTTCACTAAATGCTAAAACTGACCTGCTATTGTGATTCTCCAGGTCATTATGAGTTCATCAACATCAAACATGTCTAGATTTTTATCTAAGTGATAAAAAAAAATCCAAAATTTGTAAAAAGAGAAAAAAAAGTTGCTATTTTCCGAGACCCGTAGTGTCTCCATTTTTCGGAATCTAGGGGTGAGGGCTTGTTTTTTGAGTGCCGAGCTGACATTTTTATTGATACCATTTTGGTGTATATGAGCTTTTGAGCACCTATCAGGGTATGTTTCCAAGGTCAGTAAATGCTGTGGCTTTGACATTGCATTCATCTGCAGCATCAAACCCACAGTATCCAGATGTTACAGCATAGTGGATAGGATTTGAAGAAATCCCATCTCTACTTTGCATGCAGGCTTCCCTGTGGAGATGGACATATGGCGCGTCTTTCGAGACCGCAGCATGTCAATTTATTGAGGAGATGCTCCATCTCAGCAAGATAAATTTCCCATACAATGTATTGGGCATGGTGGTTCCGCACGGTTCAGTGATCACATGTGGAATCACCTGCGTTCAAAAACTGGCAGCGCTTTGGACATAGCAGAAATGGCTGCATCCAAAGTGCTGCCGGTTCCTGACCGTGGAAACATACCCTTATTGCATTTTATTGCAATGTAATTTTGATTTTTTTTTCCCACTATGCCATTTACCGATTGGATTAATTTTCTTTTTATTTAGATAGATCGGGCGATTCTGAACGTGGCAATACCAAATATGTGTGTTTGATTTTTTTTTTCTATTGTTTTATTTTGAATGGGGTGAAAGGAGAGTGATTTGAACTTTTATATTTTTTTTATTTATTTATTTTTTTTTTAAAACATTTTTTTTTACTTTTTGCTTGCTTCAATAGTCCCCATGGGAGACTATATAAATCATCCCAAGAAAATTGTGCAAAGAAAGACACTGTATAAAATTATTTTATTAGAGTTATTAATACAAAATATATAAAAAAAACTAAATTAATCAATAATAGCTGATAAACATGAGCACACTGTAATGGTATAAAACAGATACCAACCAATATTAACAAAATTTATGGACATCAGATTTATAAACCTCCTGAGGTAGTATAGTATATTAAAATAATGTTTCAAATATTATTATTATTATTATTATTTATTGTTATAGCGCCATTTATTCCATGGCGCTTTACATGTGAGGAGGGGTATACATAATAAAAACAAGTACAATAATCTTAAACAATACAAGTCATAACTGGTACAGGAGGAATGAGGACCCTGCCCGCGAAGGCTCACAATCTACAAGGGATGGGTGAGAATACAGTAGGTGAGGGTAGAGCTGGTTATGCAGCGGTTTGGTCGATCAGTGGTTACTGCAGGTTGTAGGCTTGTCTGAAGAGGTGGGTCTTCAGGTTCTTTTTGAAGGTTTCGATGGTAGGCGAGAATCTGATGTGTTGTGGTAGAGGGTTCCAGAGTAGGGGTGATAAGCGAGAGAAATCTTGTATACGATTGTGAGAAGAGGAGATAAGAGGGGAGTAGTGAAGGAGATCTTGTGAGGATCGGAGGTTGTGGGTAGGTAAGTACCGGGAGACGAGGTCACAGATGTATGGAGGACACAGGTTGTGGATGGCTTTGTACGTCATGGTAAGGGTTTTGTAGTGGAGTCTCTGGGCAATGGGGAGCCAGTGAAGGGATTGACAGAGGGGAGAGGCCGGGGAATAGCGGGGGGACAGGTGGATTAGTCGGGCAGCAGAGTTTAGAATAGATTGGAGGGGTGCGAGAGTGTTAGAGGGGAGGCCACAGAGCAGGAGGTTGCAGTAGTCAAGGCGAGAGCATGGACTAGGGTTTTTGCAGATTCATGGTTGAGGAATGAACGGATTCGTGAAATATTTTTGAGTTGAAAGCGGCAGGAAGTGGAAAGGGCTTGGATATGTGGTTTGAAGGATAGATCAGCATCAAGGATTACCCCGAGGCAGCAAGCTTGTGGGACTGGGGAGAGTGGGCAGCCATTTACTGTAATGGATAGGTTCGTTGGGGGGGTCGCGTGAGATGGGGGAAAGATGATGAATTCTGTTTTGTCTATGTTAAGTTTTAGAAATCTAGTGGAGAAGAAGGATGAAATAGCGGATAGACATTGAGGGATTCTGGTTAGAAGGGAGGTGATATCTGGTCCAGAGATGTAGATCTGTGTGTCGTCAGCGTAGAGGTGATACTGAAAGCCATGAGATTCTATGAGCTGTCCCAGGCCAAAGGTGTAAATGGAGAAGAGCAAGGGCCCAAGAACTGAACCTTGTGGGACTCCGACAGATAAGGGGCGAGGTGAGGAGGTGGTGTGTGAGTGGGAGACGCTGAATGTCCTGTCTGTTAGGTATGATGAGATCCAGGATAGGGCCAAGTCTGCGATGCCAAGGGATGAGAGGGTTTGTAATAATAGGGAATGGTCCACTGTGTCAAAGGCAGCCGACAGGTCGAGGAGGAGGAGGATAGAGTAGTGTCGCTTGCTCTTGACGGTTAAGAGGTCATTGGTGACTTTAGTTAGGGCAGTTTCGGTGGAATGGTGTGACCGGAAGCCAGATTGTAGGCGGTCAAAGAGGGAGCAAGAATCAATTATATAACAACCATAGAAAGTGCATAGTGCATCAAAGTGTGCAAAAATATGTGCAAAAAAGTGCAACAAAATATGTGCAAAAGATGCAAAAAATATATATGTATATATTTAAAAATATATATAACAAAAACCAGTATGCTAAATAATCAAAAATACATATAATATTTAACAACAAAGTGCTAAACTGCAATGTGCTAATTAACGTGCCACAAATTATTAAAGAACCAGGACAATATTGCACAAAAAATTGCACATAAGCCCATATAACTATAATGCCACAAAAACTGTAAGTAAACAAGTGCTAAGTGAAACAGAGATTCACATTTAGGCCTATATTGCACGGATAGCTAATTAAAGCAATTGCACATAAGCCCATATAAGTGTAATGCCACTATGGCTGTAATAGAAGGTGCTACTAGGAACATTAAGGTGCAGGGAAAGCACACTGGCTAAAAAAATCCCTACCATGTAAACTGCAGAGGCTAAAATTGGCAAAAAAACATTAATAATGGAGGCTCAGAATACCTACATGTGCTCAGGACCCTACGCGCGTTTCGGCGCTAGCCTTCTTCCGGGGGGTGTATATAATGACCATGAATACGGCGGGTATATATAGGGAGCTAATTAATGAGTTCTCCGGCTCTGGATGGTTTGAACGGCGCGTGCGCGGCCGCCCAGCCAATGGCCGCATCCATCCAGCGTCACCCCGGCAACGCAAGCTCCGAAAACCCCGCCCATGTAAGTCACATGACAGGGAAGTCAGAGACAGCGCTACCAAGGAGACAGACGCCGGAATGAATGAGACCAAGAGGCCGGAAAAACCGCGCACGCGCACAGCCACCATTTCGGAACTCTGGAACATCAGAAAAAATTCAATGCTAAAACGTTCATATGAAAAGGGAAAGGATATAGCTCATAGTGAGACATCATGGGACATAACATATTATTGCACAATGCATATAAATCATAATATAAGTGAATTATATAAATAAATAATAATAAATGAATAAAAATAAAGATATGCACAAAAAAAAAAATATATATATAGTATAACAATGCTTATGTAGAAATCATGATATATATATAAATAGAACAATATAACTAAATGTCAATGCAATTGCATTGTACAGCAAAATATATGTATCAATCAATATTATGAAAAAATAAAAATAAAAAATAAAAATAAAAATTTTATAATGAAAAATTAAATATAATAAATAATAAATAAACAAAATAATAAATAGATACAAATTGCAAAATAATAATAATAAATAAATAAGCAAATTCTACAATATGTTATGTTAATCCACAGGGGAGAAAATAGTCCTCAAAAAATTCTTCATCCAATAATATTCAAAATCTTGATTCTAAAATTCCAGAGAATATGAAAATTTCTTCATCCAACAATATTCAAATACTTGATTCTAGAACTCCAGAGTATGTGAAGAGGGAATCCCATAATCCAATATAAGATAAAAAGGACCATAAACTAGGAATAAATATAAAACAGTAAATATGAGCATATAAAATCCAAAATTTTATGTATATATATATATAAAATCCATATAAAATGATGTTGCAATAAAATACAAAAAATGCAAATTCATATGATCAGAGAAATGGCGAATAACTCAGAGCCTCATTGAAACCCAGAGGTTGAAGTGTACGGAGAGTCCATATCCATCTACTCTCTTTCTGGGCAAGTCTACGACTAACATTACCCCCACGCAGATCAGTAATGATCCTATCTATACCAATAACACAAAGGCCAGCTGGGTCACAGCCATGATACATCCTAAAATGTCGTGGTAACGTCTTTAAATGTTCCAAGGACAATTCCTTCTTAGCTGCTTTAATTTCCCTTACGTGTTCCCGCACACGTATTTTTAATGGTCTGGTTGTGAGTCCGATATATATCTTGGAACACGGACATGTCGCATGGTATATTACCGCTTTGGTATTGCATGTAATTGTATGCGTGATCTTATACGTTTTATTATCAGATCCAACAAAATTGGTGGCACAATCAATGTTGGAACATGCAATACAATTCCCACATGGGGCACAACTCCATTTCTCAACTGGTTTAGAAATAAGGGAAGGAAATAGCAACGATTGGTTATTTATAGGGTAAAAACTTCTCGTAAGGTGATCTTTCAAATTCGGTGCACGACGTGCCGTTACACATGGTCGTTCGGGTAAGTAATGTTTTAAAATGGGGTCACTTGTGAGTATAGACCAATGCTTTGAAAGGATGTCACGCATCAATTCCCAATGAGAATGATACTCTGTAATTAATCTAGTTTTAACATCCTTCTGGGGCTTATACGTAGAGAATATTAAATTCTCACGTTCAGATCTTAAAGCCCGATAAAAGGCTTTTTTAACACATCTATGGCTATAACCACTGTTCTGTCCTCACTAGCTGAGGCAGGCTCATACGTAGCTATACAGTCAGCTAAACCGCTATACCGAGGTCCAATAAGGAGACTGTGGTTGAGTCTGTGCTTTATTAAACGTAGTGGTATATTGATGCGGTGAAACTGTGAACAATGATATACATAGAATCAGTGCATGGCATAGAACAGATACATAATACACATGATATACATTATGCATAACATTTAGAAAGCTAGTGACTAAACTGGGAGTACAACTGGTTAAACTAAGCTAATATAGAGCAGGAATATCTATATGAAGCATAAAGACATACCGGCAATGCAATCGCAAGGGGGATGAAGTGAAGCGTCTTTCCTTGAAGGCAAACTGAAGAAAGTGAAAGGAAAAATGGAGGGAAATGGAGGCTGAGCTACCATAATGCATTGCAAAGGAGGAGGAGAATCAGACATGGATAATACAAAAACAAGATTGAACTGCCAACATAACTCTGACCGCTAGAGGGAGCCAAAGCATCACAGATGAATAAAGGCATGAATATAGGCAGGAAACTGCAATTATGCAAGCAAATAATCAGGGTAACAATATTAGATGGCGGAGACAGAACAACCACGATCCATAAATCTTTGTTTCATTTCTTCTGCCCTAATTTTAAAATCTTCCAAGGACGAGCACACCCGTCGCAACCTCAAAAACTGCCCAGTAGGTATAGCATTAATGACATGTTTAGGATGCGAAGAGGATGCATGCAAAACTGAGTTTACAGCTGTTTTTTTGCGGAATAGATCAGTTTGTAAGACACCAAAGTTGTCACGCTTTATAGTAACATCTAAAAAATCAACTGCTTTCACATCAAAATGGCATGTTAATTTAATGTTGAGTTGATTAGTATTTAAAAAAGCTCACGCGCCGTTCAAACCATCCAGAGCCGGAGAAGTCATTAATTAGCTCCCTATATATGCCCGCCGTATTCACGGCCATTGTATACGCCCCCCGGAAGAAGGCTAGCGCCGAAACGCGCGTAGGGTCCTGAGCACATGTAGGTATTCTGAGCCTCCATTATTAATGTTTTTTTGCCGATTTTAGCCTCTGCAGTTTACATGGTAGGGATTTTTTTAGCCAGTGTGCTTTCCCTGCACCTTAATGTTCCTAGTAGCACCTTCTATTACAGCCATAGTGGCATTACACTTATATGGGCTTATGTGCAATTGCTTTAATTAGCTATCCGTGCAATATAGGCCTAAATGTGAATCTCTGTTTCACTTAGCACTTGTTTACTTACAGTTTTTGTGGCATTATAGTTATATGGGCTTATGTGCAATTTTTTGTGCAATATTGTCCTGGTTCTTTTGTGGCACGTTAATTAGCACATTGCAGTTTAGCACTTTGTTGTTAAATATTATATGTATTTTTGATTATTTAGCATACTGGTTTTTGTTATATATATTTTTAAATATATACATATATATTTTTTGCATCTTTTGCACATATTTTGTTGCACTTTTTTGCACACTTTGATGCACTATGCACTTTCTATGGTTGTTATATAATTGATTATAAAATATTTGGAACATTATTTTAATATACTATACTACCTCAGGAGGTTTATAAATCTGATGTCCATAAATTTTGTTAATATTGGTTGGTATCTGTTTTATACCATTACAGTGTGCTCATGTTTATCAGCTATTATTGATTAATTTAGTTTTTTTATATATATTTTTTATTAATAACTCTAATAAAATAATTTTATACAGTGTCTTTCTTTGCACAATTTTCTTGGGATGATTTATGTTGTTATTAGTGCATGACATTTTTTGTTTGACATATAAATGGGCCCATGGGAGACTAGAAGCTGCGATCATACGATCGGTTGTGCTACAAAAAGCAGGGCTGCAGCTCTACTCTATGTAGCAGATATGCTCACTTGCTATGAGCGCCGACCACCAGGCGGTGCTCATAGCACTCCAGCAATGACAACAACAGGGGTCTCCTGTTGACCCCGGGTTGTCATCCATCCCATCCACCACCCACGTTCATGTGAAACGGGTGCCGATGGGATGAAATGATGTACTTCCTGCGTGTGCATGTTGAATGCCGCTGTCATCGTTTGATAGCAATATTTAACATGTTAACAGCCATGGGTGAATCGCGATTCCACCTGCGGCTGTTCTGGGCACATGTCAGCTGATCAGATCAGCTGTCATGTAGCGGAAAAGGTGTAGGCTCATCGCCAGAGCCCGCACTAAACAAGGGAAGGTGTCCAGTGATGGACTGAGTCCGTCATTGGACATTAAAGGGTTAAACTTCTTCAGGTTTCCAAAGACATAAAGTGGATAAAAGAGGTGACCTGACTATTTTTTCACTGGAACTCGCTCGCTAGTTTATTTAATACAATTTAAATTAAAAAAGTTTGTCCAAAAGATGATGGAAAAGATGACTGAAAAGTAGCAAAAAAAGAAAGGTTCTCGGAAATCCCAATCTGTTTCATGCTTCATATTGAGACCTTTATGCTGCTCCACTCTTCACACTGAGTGCCTGAGCTCAACAAAAAAGTCCGTGGACATTGTCAATGACATTATTGCCACGACATTGCAGGTAAGCCTGTCCCAGCCCTGTGTGCCTGATACCAGCCGGTTTGTGGGTCTTCTAATATTTAACCCTGTTTGATACCGTATTGGCGGTCTATTTTCAATTTAGATTAGGAAGAACACTTTGATTTTTGCTGATCTCAGGTACCAATATCAGATTTGATTTTGGAAATAGGCTACTGTGGTTATCCAAGGAGCAGGGGACTCTGGGGTTGCATATGGCACACTTTATTGCTCACTAATCTTTAAAGTCCGCTTCTTGCTTTGTTTATTATCAATATGTTTATTTGAACTATATCTTCTGTATGTGATATTATTGGGTGCATTTTTGCCATTTGGGCCAACAGTTGGAAAGGCATATATACACTGCTCAAAAAATAAAGGGAACACTAAAATACCACATCCTAGATATCACTGAATGAAATATTTCAGTTGCAAATCTTTATTCATTACATAGTGGAATGTGTTGAGAATAATAAAACATAAAAATGATCAATGTAAATCAAAACGAATATCCCATGGAGATCTGGATTTGGAATGATACTCAAATTCAAAGTGGAAAATCAAATTACAGGCTGATCCAACTTCAGTGGAAATACCTTAAGACAATGAAATGATGTTTAGTTGTGTGTGTGTTGCCTCCATGTGCCTGTATGACCTCCCTACAACGCCTGGACATGCTCCTGATGAGGCCGGTGATGGTCTCCTGAGGGATCTCCTCCTAGACCTGGACTAAAGCATCCGCCAACTCCTGGACAGTCTTTGGTGCAAAGTGACATTGGTGGATGGTGCAAATCATGATGTCCCAGATGTGTTCAATCAGATTCAGGTCTGGGGAATGGGCGGGACTGTCCATAGCTTCAATGCCTTCATCTTGCAGGAACTGCTGACACACTCCTGCCACATGAAGTCTGGCATTGCCCTGCATTAGGAGGAACCCAGGGCCAACCGCAACAGCATATGGTCTCAAAAGGGGTCTGAGGATTTTATCTTGGTGCCTAATGGCAGTCAGGCTACCTCTGGTGAGCACATGGAGGGCTGTGCGGCCCTCCAAAGAAATGCCACCCCACACCATTCCTGACCCACTGCCTGTCTCCTGCTAGTGCCTCCAGCCTCTGTACACTACGCTGACAGACAGAGCAAACCTTCTTGCCACAGCTTGCATTGATGAGCCATCCTGGATGAGCTGCACTACCTGAACCACCTGTGTGGGTTGTAGAGTCTGTCTCATGCTACCATGAGCATGAAAGCACAATCAACATTCAAAAGTGACCAAAGTATCAGCCAGAAAGCATTGGTACATAGATGTGGTTGGTGGTCCCCAAATGCAGAACCACTCCTTTATTCAGTGTGTCTTGAGTGTGTCTTGATAATTGCCAATAACTTCCATCTGTTGTCTATTTCATTTGCTCAACAGCATGTGAAATTGATTGTCAAAAAGCGTTGCTTCCTAAGCGGACAGTTTGATATACTTGGAGTTATGTTCTGCAGTTTAAGTGTTCCCTTCATTTTTTTGAGCAGTATATATATATATATATATATATATATATATATATACACATACATATATATATATATACACTGCTCAAAAAATAAAGGGAACACTAAAATCCCACATCCTAGATATCACTGAATGAAATATTCCAGTTGTAAATCTTTATTCATTACATAGTGGAATGTGTTGAGAACAATAAAATCTAAAAATGATCAAAGTAAATCACAACTAATATCCCACAGAGGTCTGGAGTTGGAATGATGCTCAAAATCAAAGTGGAAAATGAAGTTACAGGCTGAACCAACTTCAGTGGAAATGCCTCAAGACAAGGAAATGATGCACAGTAGTGTGTGTGGCCTCCATATGCCTGTATGAACTCCCTACAATGCCTGGGTATGCTCCTGATGAGGCGGCGGATGGTCTCCTGAGGGATCTCCTCCCAGACCTGGACTAAAGCATTCGCCAACTCCTGGACAGTCTGTGGTGCAATGTGACGTTGGTGGATGGTGCAAGACATGTGCAGCGCCCCAGATTTCTGGTCGTTGCAGTATGACACTCTGCCACTAAGGGGAGTGATGGTACGTCTGATGGCACAGAAGGAATTCTACTTACCAGGTATCACCAGCACACATTACACTTCATACTCCGGCCACTAGGGGGAGAAAAAGGCTTTATTTATTGGGCCACTCCTCACACTGGTAAAACTAGGGGTTGGATAGGAAGTTGGTCAGAAGCTGACTGGGTTGGATGCAGGCAACATCCCGTGGCAGGTGGTGTTGCAGGGAGAAGACACAGGGGGGTCCCTGTCAGGCGTGGGAACCTGGCAGGTGCCTAGTGAACAGAGCAGAACGATACGGAACCGCGCCTGCACACCCCGCGGCGGTATCCTAAGAAAGTGACACGAAGGGAAGGATATTGTGGAACAGTGAGAAACAAGATCAAGCACAAAGGAGAACCAGTAGGAGTCGTGCCGTGAGACCGAGGCAACATCCTACTGAGGCGCGTAGCCGGTGGCCGTAACACCGCGGGACTAACTGACTCTAGGCCTTACTTCGAACTCCGCAGGACAGTTAATTATAGGTTGGCTGTCTACCTTAAATTTCCTACGAAGACATAGGGGGCAACGCATGGAGAGGGGCGTCTCTAGGGTCCCGGAAGAGCTCAGAGTCTTCCCGTCATACGGGTGCGTCCTAGCCATAACATACCTGGGGGATGAGAAACTAGTAACATCTGGAACAAGCGAGAGAGAATTAGAAAGAACGAACGAACAAGAACAGAAGTTGTGAGGACTATTCCGAAGGCTCAGCCGGGTAGCACTACAACACACAGGCGCTAGTGGTAGGCACTGATTTCCACCTGCAAAGAGAACTCTGGATGTACCCATCAGACCGGCCGGTCTCAGAAAGCCCTGTTAAACGTGCTCTGGATTGCGGATCCTGAAGTCTTCAGTAAAGAGGTAAAGACACTGCAACCTTGTGTCCTCGTTATTGTCTGCACCTCACACCATCACCATCTACCTTACTAGTAAGCCCTGGGGACATACTTCACCTGTGGGAAGGTATACCATCCAGCTGCCATTCCATCACCCCAGCGGACCCCACAGCAGCGTCGGTCACCCTGACCGGACACCACAGGTGGCATCACGAACCCCTGATAGACTGTACCACCTTTATTGAATGCCCCTTAGCAGGGTCGCAGACCGGGTCTAGCCACGGTGACAGCCTCAGAACCAAACCAGAGAGGCCCGGTACCGAGAACTCGTAGCCCTGTGTCTGGGGGCGATCCGATCCAACTTGGCGTCATGAACAGGATCGTACTTAAGCCTGAGAAGCAGGTCATGTGTGCCTTGGAACTGTGATTGAAACAAGTTCGGACTGTGATTTATTGCAAAGACTGTGTATTGCTAAGTGCCGTAAGATTCCCGCCAAAACCGCCGCCATTGCAGCACCACGAGGAGCGCAGGGGAAGAAGGAGGGCGTGCTGACCGCCCCCTCGGATTGCTGTTGTGGGAGGACGATCTGCCCCAAAGCAGAGGAGAACCGCCCCCTGATTTGCAGCGGCAGGAACCAAGACAAGAGGGAGCTCCACCCCCAAAAAATGGAGGAGCAGCGTGTGAGTGCCATTGCAGATCCCGGAGTGGGGGTGACGACCAGCGGGTGCCCGAACGATGAAGGAGTGATCCTGGCCTGTCCCCGTCAGCCGGAGGAGGATCTGGACTCAAATCTGCCGCGGCTGGAGGGCTCGCACTTCTTGGAGCCGCGGGCGGAGGAGCCGAGTCGGCCTATCCTGAGTGTGGGGCCAGCCGATGTGAAGCTATGGAGGTCGGAGCCGCCACCGAGGGCCGCATCTGGAGAACCGCGGTCCGAGCCGCAGCCGACTCTAGTGTCCTCATCAATGGAACCGATCGGCATCGGTGGAACCACATCAGACGAAGGTATGGAAAACGCCCCTGCCCTCCTGACCGATCCGGCTCCCGTGACCGCTCCTCGTCCTGACAGTGACCGAGTCCTTGCTCCTGAGCTGGTGGTTATAGCCCCCGGCACCATGGAGAAGCTGGTGCCTCCGCTACCGACGACTATGGGGATACCGCTGGATGTAAGCTCCGAGGGGGTGATCTTCCAGTGGGACACCCCAAGGATTGGGCCAGACGGAATCAGGCAGGAGGGCCTCAGCATCGCTGCGCTCACTTGGGAACAATATAAACAATGCCTAATTTTACACTGGAAAGACCGAAAAGAGACAGAACAAAGTGACCCACCGAAAGCACAAGGACCAAAGACAGAACGCAGTAAAGGGAGTCCGGTAAAGCGGGGGACTGTGCTGGCCTTTCACCCGAAGCGGGGTTGGGGCTATATACAGGAACCGGGGCTACCGACGGAAATCTTCTTTACTAGCTACAATGTGAAGACCCCGTGCCGCGATAGATGTGATGATCGGTTGCTATACAGAGGGGACCAGGTGACGTACACCCGCCATCGGAGTGCGCAAGGGTGGTGCGCTCGAAACGTCTACCGATGCGAGCCGGTAATGGCGCCACCTGCTGTCCTGACTATGACTAACCCTGATTTGACGAATTCCACCCCTGTCACCACAGTGTGCATTATCGCCGCTACTGAACTTGCAACCAAAGCTGACATTCGGATTCAGACACCGGGTGACCTGGCCCCACCTGAGAGACGAACCCATGATACTGACACCGCATCAGGCGAGAACACGGAACCAGAACTTCCACGGCCGGGAAGTGTTCGCTACTGACTTATGCCTTGCAACCTACTATAGAAATAAACCTCGAAGAACCGAAAAAGATGTAAATAGTTAACTGTTTCCTGTCTTTGCTTTAAACCCGTCCAGGGTTATTTCAAAAAGGGGTCCCTTTGTTTACCCGGGATCCCTATTGTTTTGCATTTCTTTTTGCACAAGTTTATCATTGTTTCAAAGACTGCCGGATCATGAACAGTGAATGATTCCAAAACTGTTTTGTATATAGTTTGCACCTTCTTAAAGGTGCTCCCTGCTGGTTTTACAAAAGAAAAGAAGACTTTGCGAAGATAATGCTTTTGGACATGACACAGAAGGTCTTGCTTTCATTGGACTTGCAGACAGAGAGAATCTGCACTACCTCCTAGAGACTCGGCTCCCTCTTAAAGGGAATGTTCACATGTTGCCTTAAGAAAGGTTGAAATGTTGATGATGTTGAAATTTAGAAAAGTTTGATAATGTTAATAGAGATTGAGGACAGGACAGATTGAAAGTGAACCCGTAGGGGTTAGAGAGAGAGTCCTCCTGAGAACCGTAGAATGACAGTTGGTTGTTGGAAGAGAAACAATGACAGTAGGCCCAGCCCGGGAGCTAGGCGGTCCTGCATTGGTGAAGCTAGAAAGAATAGTTGAGTTATTTTATAGTATTTTATAGTAGGCCTTTAATGGGTTCAGCTTATAGGCCCTTAAAGGAAAAGTTAAATTATTGTTCAGAATTTGCACTTAGTAGAATACCCAACTGGGTAATAAGAGTTACTTATAGTATGTAGAATAGGATGTTATTTAAAAATATTTAACCTTGTTTTGTTTGTAACGTTCAAGTGTCCTCACCTCCCATAAAGGGAAGCATTGTTCTATTTACTTGTTTTAAGCATCTCAAAAATTTTGTATGTCTTTTGCTGAAATGTATTGTTGTTCTTCTTCCCAGTCCAGGAGTACTGGAATTAACTGGGGGGGAGTGCAGCGCCCCAGAGATCTGGTCGTTGCAGTATGACACTCTGCCACTAAGGGGAGTGATGGTATGTCTGATGGCACTGAAGGAATTCTACTGACCAGGTATCACCAGCACACATTACACTTCATACTCCGGCCACTAGGGGAAGAAAAAGGCTTTATTTATTGGGCCACTCCTCACACTGGTAAAACTAGGGGTTGGATAGGAAGTTGGTCAGAAGCTGACTGGGTTGGATTCAGGCAACATCCCGTGGCAGGGGGTGTTGCAGGGAGAAGACACAGGGTGGTCCCTGTCAGGCGTGGGAACCTGGCAGGTGCCTAGCGAACAGAGCAGAACGATACGGAACCGCGCCTGCACACCCCGCGGCGATATCCTAAGAAAGTGACACGAAGGGAAGGATTTTGTGGAACAGTGAGAAACAAGATCAAGCACAAAGGAGAACCAGTAGGAGTCGTGCAGTGAGACCGAGGCAACATCCTACTGAGGCGCGTAGCCGGTGGCCGGAACACCGCGGGAGTAACTGACTCTAGGCCTTACTTCGAACTCCGCAGGACAGTTAATTATAGGTTGGCTGTCTACCTTAAATTTCCTACGAAGACATAGGGGGCAACGCGTGGAGAGGGGCATCTCTAGGGTCCCGGAAGAGCTCTGAGCCTTCCCATCATACGGGTGCGTCCTAGCCATAACATACCTGGGGGACGAGAAACTAGTAACATCTGGAACAAGCGAGAGAGAATTAGAAAGAACGAATGAACGAGAACAGAAGTTGTGAGGACTATTCCGAATGCTCAGCAGGGTGGCACTACAACACACAGGCGCTAGTGGTAGGCACTGATTTCCACCTGGCCGGTCTCAGAAAGCCCTGTTAAACGTGCTCTGGATTGCGGATCCTGAAGTCATCAGTAAAGAGGTAAAGAGACTGCAACCTTGTGTCCTCGTTATTGTCTGCACCTCACACCATCACCATCTACCTTACTGGGAAGCCCTGGGGACATACTTCACCTGTGGGAAGGTATACCATCCAGCTGCCATTCCATCACCCCAGCGGACCCCACAGCAGCGTCGGTCACCCTGACCGGACACCACAGGTGGCGTCATGAATCCCTGATAGACTGTACCACCTTTATTGGACGCCCCTTAGCAGGGTCGCGGATCGGGTCTAGCCACCGTGACAGCCTCAGAACTGAACCAGAGAGGCCCGGTACCGAGAACTCGTGGCCCTTTGTCTGGGGGCGATCCACATGATGTCCCAGATGTGAGCACAACCCCAATCTGTGGACATCGGGCACTCAGACCATCCTCATGGAGACAGTTTTTAACCATTTGTGCAGACACATGCATATTTATGGCCTGCTGGAGGTCATTTTGCAGGGCTCTGGCAGTGTTCCTCCTTGCACAAAGGCTGAGGTAGCGGTCCTGATGCTGAGTCGTTGTCCTCCTACGGCCCCCTCCACGTCTCCTGGTGTACTGGCCTGTCTCTTGGTAGCACCTCCAGCCTCTGGACACTACGCTGACAGACACAGCAAACCTTCTTGCCACAGCTCGCATTGATGTGCCATCCTGGATGAGCTGCACTACCTGAGCCACTTGTGTGGGTTGTAGAGTCCGTCTCATGCTACCACGAGTGTGAAAGCACAACCAACATTCAAAAGTGACCAAAACATTAGCCAGAAAGCATTGGTACTGAGATGTGGTCTGTGGTCACCACCTGCAGAACCACTCCTTTATTGATTTACTTGGAGTTATATACTGTTGTTTAAGTGTTCCCTTTATTTTTTTGAGCAGTATATATATATATATATATATATATATATATATATATATATAGCGATACAGTGCAAAAATTGTGTAACAGTGTATATAAATGTATAATAAATCTATAGAGAAGTTTAATTAATCATTCCAATCAGCTGTACATAATTAGTCATAATGCATGACTCACCCCTTCATTTCATGATACAGTGCACCGAAAATCGACATCCTGCAGATGACAATGCGCATGTCAGAGAAAAAAAAATAATTCCAAGAAGACGATAGCATCCATTCATGCGCAGTCATAACCGTAACCACTTAAAACGCCATCTTTCTAAAGGTAAATGGTAAATGGATGCTAGGCGCATGCGTCAAATCCTGGCTTAAAGCCTGGAATTACAAAGACCTGAACGCATGCTCAATGGCAGAATCGATGCACAAAACGCCATTTTCATTCAGAGAAAATAATACTTCATTTAATACTTTTTATTAGTGATGAGCGAGTGTACTCATTGCTCGGGTTTTCCCGAACACGCACGGGTGATCTCAGGGCCGGACTGGCCATCGGGCACTTCTGGCAAATGCCAGAAGGGCCGGTGAAAGTCGTGGGCCGCTCGATCCGCCTCCCCCCCTGCCGTCGCATTCAACTATACCGGCGTCTATGACGCCGGTATACTTGAATGCAATGATGGAGGAGAGAGCGTCTACAGACACTCCCTCTCCCATCATTCCCCGCTCTGCTTCTGACACTGCGGGTGCGCGATGACGTCATATCATTGCGCACCTGTTGTGTCCCGGGCAGACTGCAGCCACTGAGACAGGAGCAGGAAGCAACGCGGGGCACGAGGAAAGGTGAGGAGAGTGTTTTTGTTTTGTTTTTTGCTGGACTGTGGGGACATTCTCGGGGGAGGAAGAGAGATGTGGGCTGTGCTGGATATACCACTGTGCGGGCTGTGCTGGCTATACCACTGTGCAGGCTGTGCTGGATATACCACTGTGCGGGCTATGCTGGATATATCACTGTGTGGGCTGTGCTGGATATACTACTGTGCGGGCTGCGGTATATATATATATATTGTAGCGATTTCACTCACTCAGCTGCGACGGCTGACACTCAGGAGACGTGTTCCTTTAGAGTTCACTGGGTTTATTGCTTCATAAACCATGTGGCAAAACAACAGAAAGCAAAATAGCCTTTGGTTCAGGCAAAGGAAAACAAGGGTCCAGTTCATCCGGCTCAGTCCTGAAGCCGAACACACCCAGGAGGGTTTCACCTCCACACATATCTCCTGTGTAAAGGATTAGCCAGTCTTATATAGGACTAACCACACCCAGTAATCTATCACATGATTAGCCATGTGGTCTGACATCACCACAGGTCCTGAAACACAAACATATGGTTATATAAAACAACGCAATATTCCGGGCTACATTACAGCAACAAGGCACTTATGTGGCACATACCTCCCATCGACTACACACCCTTTAGCCATGCTACATACCTCCCCCCTCTGCCTAAAGCCGTGGGGCTTGGCACTTTCTCCCACTAAACAAGGGATTCTTGATAGGGCATCCGCATTACCGTGCAGCTTTCCGGCCCGATGTTCCACATGGAAACTGAAGTCCTGCAGGGATAAGAACCAACGGGTGACCCTAGCATTTCTACCCTTCGTTTCCCTCATCCACCTAAGTGGGGCATGGTCGGATATCAGTCTAAATTTACGTCCCAGCAGATAGTACCGTAATGTGTCCACTGCCCATTTTATGGCCAAGCACTCCTTCTCAACGACTGAGTAGTTCTTTTCAGATGAGGACAGCTTCCTACTCAGATAGAGAACAGGATGCTCCTCCCCATGTAGTTCTTGGGAAAGGACTGCTCCCACCCCAACATCTGAGGCATCTGTCTGAAGAATAAACTCTTTCTTGAAGTTTGGGGCCATCAGAACGGGTTGCTTACACAAAGCGTTTTTCATTTCTTGGAAGGCTGACTCTGTTTCTTCGGACCACTTAACCATTACTGGTTTTGTCCCTTTTAGCAGGTCAGTCAGAGGCGCAGCCATCGTGGCGAAGTTTGGGATGAACCTCCTGTAATATCCCACGATTCCCAGGAAGGCTTTAACTTGCTTCTTGGAAACTGGTTTTGGCCACGTTTGAATTGCCTCCACTTTACTGATTTGGGGTTTTATTTCTCCGTGACCCACTATGTATCCAAGGTACTTAGCTTCTTCTTTACCCAAGGCACACTTCTTTGGGTTTATAGTAAATCCGGCCTCTCTTATAGCATCCATTTGGAGGGAGAAAGGCGTGCACTCTGTAGAGAGGAGCTGGTGCCGGCTGAACCTGGACTGGATCCAGATCAATCATAGATTTGGGCAAACAACCGCACTCAGACAATATTTTGCATCAGAGATGTGAAGTATTTATTAAGGTAACACCACAGTGGTCAACAGATTTCTGAGGAGGAACGTTTCGACCTGAAAGGTCTTTCTCAAACCTCACTGAAAAAACATGAAATATACTACATTAGAGATGGTGAAAATCAAAACATCAAGACAAAAATACAGCAAACTCAAGATAGTAGAACATAATAGGAGGTAAAAACACAGTGGACGCAATGAACAAAAAAAGGGGGGGGGGGGCGGCGGGGGGCAGAATATGCATAGTATGATACACATGTAAAAAGTAACTGTGTTGCCAGAGATCTATAGAAATGCTGTATACGTCAAAAGAACAAAAATAAAGTACAGTAAATAACCATATTCTGTGAGAAAAATATATACATATGTACAAATCTTAAAAATAAACCATGAACGAGGCCCAGAGGAGTATACATGTAGTATGAATATTGAATCAGCGTTCAGGCAGGCAGATAAACGGATGGCGGCAGGCTTCACAGACTACTGTAAACATACAGATATATATATAAATACATAGCTTTTTGAAAACAATGGGTAGAGCAAAACTGACCTTAGTGAGTTGTAATGGAGGAAAGAGGAGGAGGACGAAACTTGTCCGGTAAATGGAGACAGAGGCTCCTATAGAGAGTGACAGAGAGTGAGACAAAGCACACATACTATGGAGGAGGCCAGAGGCCGAACCTAATAGACACATACCACAAATGGTCCAGGAGACAGGGGAACGGAGGTCCGGAACGGCACGGACAGGGCACAGAGTCCCTAAAAGCACTGTGGATAAGAGACCAGGAGTGAGGATGCTGATCATGTGGAAGTAAAGCAGGGAGTGAGCCAGAGGGAGAAAAATACCTGTGGGTCCTGTAAGTAAGAAGGAGGCGGTAGTGTCCGGCATAGTGGACGGTCAGGGGAGAAATACCCAGGAGACAGGAAGTGTGGTGTGAAGAAGAGGCTAGGAACGCACGCTGAGGGGCTGGGACAGGCGCGCCCGGAAAGGAACGAGGGAGAGGCCCGGCACGCAGGCTGGAGCGCAGTAGACAGAGCGCACGCGTGGGAAGAAGGAAGGAGGAGGCGTCAGGAATGAAGGGCCGGCAGAGGGCAAGCAGCGGCGCATAGAGGGCAAAGCGCTATGTCGGCGTGTGCGTAGAGTAACACAATGGGGGCGTGTCAGCACTAGGAGCTCTGTGTAGAAGGGGAGGGGAGGGGAAGGGGATAGGAAAAGGCCGGTGTATAGAGCAGAGGGAAAGAGAGTGAGAGTAAGGATGACGGTTAGATGCCAGAGGAGATTGTATGAATGGATTGTAATATACAAGGATGGAAAAATGAGGAAAAAGAAAAGAAGGAGATAAGTAAAGAATAAAGGAATAAAGTAAAGAATGACAAAAAATATGATAAAAACAAAAAAAGGGGGGGGCCAGATGTGGAAGAGAAGAGATATGGAAGAGAGAACAATATGAAAAATGGATAAGAATGGAGAAAAATAAAATAGAGATAAATATAAAAAAATATATAAAGAAAACGGAAGATAAAAGTAATGAAAAAAAGAAGAAAAAATATATGATGAAAAAAGTGAAAAAATGAAGAGAAATAAAAAATGAAAAAAATGAAAAAAATGAAAAAATGAAAAAATGAAAAAAATGAAAAAATGAAAAAAATAATAATAAAATAAAGAAGAGAAAAAAAAGCAATAAAATGAAAAATAAGAGAAAAAAGCAATAAAATGAAAAATAAAAAATAATGAGGAGAAAAAAAAAAAAGAAATATAAAAATGAAAAATAAAAATTAAAAATAAAGAAGAAAATAAAAATAAAAATAAAAATTGTAATAAAACCAAAACAAAAACAAAAATGAACAAAAACGGGAGGGGGGTCAGGCGAGTACTTACCCCAAATGGAAGAAACAGTATATGGAAATCAGAACGCCTGAAAGTAGGAGAAAGGTTAGTGATCATGGAACAAAATGAGAGGTCAGCATGCTCTACGAACATAAAATGGCACATATGATAATAAATACAGTATCATTGATCATCAATTTGTAGGTATATGTAGCAGCATTGAAGTTCTACAAGTCTTGACATAGCGACAATGTAGTTCAAGAGGACCCAGAGCAAGCAGGACAGCACGTGGTCCCATGACGAACAGGTATCGGACTCAATTAAATCAGATCAAGTTCCCTATTCAAACCCCTGGGTGTGAGGGTTTGTAAAGTATAAATCCAATAGGACTCCCGTTGCCTAAGCAGTTTAGTGTGATCACCACCCCTCCTAGGGCGATCCACCTGTTCTAAAACCTGGAAGCGAAGCTGAGAGACTGAGTGGTTGGCGGACACAAAATGATGGGGAAGAGGGAGCCATGTTTTTTTACATCTTATGGTAGATTTGTGGCTAGAGATGCGGTCACGGATGTGTTGTGTGGTCTCTCCGACATAAAGTAGCCCACAGGGGCATTTGATAACGTAAACTACGTTATTGGATTCACAAGTGAAGAATCCCTTGATTTGGTATTGTCTACCCGAGTGTGGATGAGTGATGGTGCTGGACTTAATGACGTTAGAGCAGCATGCACAGGCCAAACATGGGAACGTGCCACGTTTTGCAGTACCTAAAAAGGTTTGTTTGGGTATTCTAGAAGAACTGCCCATGTCTGCCTTAACGACTCGATCTCTGATGTTGGTAGGTCTCCGTTTACACATGAGAGGAGGTGTCGTGAAAGCCTCGATCTGTGGATATGAACGTCTCAGGAGGGGCCAATGTTTGCGGATAATATTATAGACTATAGGCATGACAGGGTGGTGAGTGTGAATAAAGGGAACGCGTTCTGGTTTTGTAGAGGCACTAGGGCGTGGGGATGGATTTAAGGCCAACACTTTTTCTCTGTCCAGTAGATTCCTAGGGTAATGCCGTACTTCAAATTTACGGGACATGTCATCGAGACGAGCGGGTAGTAGTCCGGGGTCTGAAACTATACGAGCCACGCGTTTGAATTGTGACCGAGGTAGGCTTTGTTTGGTAGAGGTGGGATGACAGCTATGATAATGAAGAAGACTGTTGGAATCAGTAGGTTTAACAAATAGGTCGGTGTTGAGAGTCCCATTGGGACCCCTACTGACCAGCGTATCCAAAAATGAAATTTGGGTATTATCGTGGTTTAATGTAAACTGAAGTTCATCTCGAATGGTGTTCAGGTAATTGGTGAACGTATCCAAAGACTCTAGGGGCCCTGTCCATAGACAAAAAACGTCATCTATGTAGCGAAGCCAACATAGGTTGTAAGATTGGAACAGAGGATTGGGGTATACATAATTGCGCTCAAAGGAATCCATGTAGCTATTGGCGTAGGCTGGGGCTACGTTTGCACCCATGGCGGTGCCTTGGGTCTGTAGGTAATATTGATCACCAAAAAGAAAGAAATTGTTATGTAAAATTAAAGAAAGTAAATCAAGGCACAGGTTTTTGGAATGATGTGTGAGGGTTGATTGTTCGAGGAGTTCACCCGCCGCTTGTATGCCCAAATCATGTCTTATAGATGTATAGAGACTTTTGACGTCAAATGTAGCAAGGATGCATTCTAGTGGAACTGTGGGGAGTGCCCTAAGGGTCTGGAGAAAATGACCTGTGTCAAGTATGTAGGACTTCATGTTCTTTGTCAATGGGGTAAAGATTTTTTCTAAGTAAACTGAAATAGGGGCCAGGATGGAATCTGTGGATGCGACTATAGGTCGTCCTGGTGGATTATTGAGGGATTTATGTATTTTAGGTAAGGTATAGATGACCGGGGTCACAGGATGTGGATTGGTGAGAAAAGTAGCTGTCTTAGAATCAATTGTGTTGAGGGATTGGTATTTTTGGAGAATAGTACTAATTTGGAGTCTGATGTTGGGGGTTGGGTCCGAGTGAATCTTTTTGTAGGTGGTCGTATCAGCCAGTTGTCTCAGAATTTCAGCTGAGTAGTCGGCTGTGTTCTGTATGACAATTGATCCGCCCTTATCAGCAGGTTTAATTGTAATATTTTTGTTAGTTTTGAGTGATTCGATAGCTTGTCTGTCAACCGCGGATATATTGCTGTGGGTAGGAAAAATACCTAGGCGATGTTGTTCTAGCATGATATCAATGTCCCTCTGAATCAGACTAATGTAGGCCTCAGTAGCATGGTAGTTGTGTGGGGGATTGAAGCTGCTGGATGTGCGTAAACCTAATCTTATTATGCTCAGTTCAGGGATAGGATTCTCCACGGTTGCGGGGATCCTATTCCTTGGCGTGTCATTCTGTAGTCCAAAGTGAGTCTTGAGGCGGAGGTTGCGATAGAAGTGTTGAAGGTCCTGGGACAGTTTGAACTTGTCCCATGGTGGGGTAGGGCAAAAGGATAAGCCCTTTTGGAGGACCGATAGTTCAGGAGGACTCAAGGTGTAAGAAGAGATGTTGATGACAGGGTTTGGGGCCTTACCTGGGACCTTGTAGTCATCCGATCTCGATTTCCGGGCGGACCTCCTTGTCGGTCTCCTCCTGGGCGGGTATTGGGTCTCGAGTGGGGTCGTCCTAAAAAACGGTTCTGGAAGGAACTGTTTGTGGAGCTGTCGCTGTCTGAGCTGTAGGGTCCGTAACGTCGAGGTCCAGTATTTCCTTGTCTGGAATTTGTGGATGCTGAGTCGTTCCATCTGTATACCCGATTAGAGGCGTAATCTTCAGAGTCCCGTTGGAATTTGGATCGTTTCTTGTCCTGTAGGTATTTGCGGTGTTCTTCTATGACTTTGTCGGTTTTGGCCTTCAGGGTATTCCAATCAGTTGCAGAAAGTGAAGTGGATAATTGCTCTTCGATGGCAGAGAGTTTTTCTTCGGATTCACCAATAGCTGTCTGAAGGAAGTCGATAGTAAGTAAGATAATGTCTAGCGAACACTTGTTAAGGATCCTTTGGAATTTCTCACAGTAGTCTGGTTTGTCAGAGAAAAGTGTAGGTCTAAGGTGGCATCTAAGGCCACGTGGTATCCTGCTCAGTCTATGATACTCAGCCAATGTTATAGAGTGTAGGTCAAATGAAGTCAACCGCCTCCGTATCCGCTCGTAATCCTTAGTGCGGAGTTCTTGAGCTGGGATCTTCAGGAAATCTCCTGGGTTGGTTACTTTGCCAAGAATCCTTGTAGCAGCTGTGTCATCGAAAGCGAAGGTATCTGTAGACATCTAGGGCACAGGTGCATACGCCAACAGAAGAACTGATTGGAGGGAGAAAGGCGTGCACTCTGTAGAGAGGAGCTGGTGCCGGCTGAACCTGGACTGGATCCAGATCAATCATAGATTTGGGCAAACAACCGCACTCAGACAATATTTTGCATCAGAGATGTGAAGTATTTATTAAGGTAACACCACAGTGGTCAACAGATTTCTGAGGAGGAACGTTTCGACCTGAAAGGTCTTTCTCAAACCTCACTGAAAAAACATGAAATATACTACATTAGAGATGGTGAAAATCAAAACATCAAGACAAAAATACAGCAAACTCAAGATAGTAGAACATAATAGGAGGTAAAAACACAGTGGACGCAATGAACAAAAAAAGGGGGGGGGGGGCGGCGGGGGGCAGAATATGCATAGTATGATACACATGTAAAAAGTAACTGTGTTGCCAGAGATCTATAGAAATGCTGTATACGTCAAAAGAACAAAAATAAAGTACAGTAAATAACCATATTCTGTGAGAAAAATATATACATATGTACAAATCTTAAAAATAAACCATGAACGAGGCCCAGAGGAGTATACATGTAGTATGAATATTGAATCAGCGTTCAGGCAGGCAGATAAACGGATGGCGGCAGGCTTCACAGACTACTGTAAACATACAGATATATATATAAATACATAGCTTTTTGAAAACAATGGGTAGAGCAAAACTGACCTTAGTGAGTTGTAATGGAGGAAAGAGGAGGAGGACGAAACTTGTCCGGTAAATGGAGACAGAGGCTCCTATAGAGAGTGACAGAGAGTGAGACAAAGCACACATACTATGGAGGAGGCCAGAGGCCGAACCTAATAGACACATACCACAAATGGTCCAGGAGACAGGGGAACGGAGGTCCGGAACGGCACGGACAGGGCACAGAGTCCCTAAAAGCACTGTGGATAAGAGACCAGGAGTGAGGATGCTGATCATGTGGAAGTAAAGCAGGGAGTGAGCCAGAGGGAGAAAAATACCTGTGGGTCCTGTAAGTAAGAAGGAGGCGGTAGTGTCCGGCATAGTGGACGGTCAGGGGAGAAATACCCAGGAGACAGGAAGTGTGGTGTGAAGAAGAGGCTAGGAACGCACGCTGAGGGGCTGGGACAGGCGCGCCCGGAAAGGAACGAGGGAGAGGCCCGGCACGCAGGCTGGAGCGCAGTAGACAGAGCGCACGCGTGGGAAGAAGGAAGGAGGAGGCGTCAGGAATGAAGGGCCGGCAGAGGGCAAGCAGCGGCGCATAGAGGGCAAAGCGCTATGTCGGCGTGTGCGTAGAGTAACACAATGGGGGCGTGTCAGCACTAGGAGCTCTGTGTAGAAGGGGAGGGGAGGGGAAGGGGATAGGAAAAGGCCGGTGTATAGAGCAGAGGGAAAGAGAGTGAGAGTAAGGATGACGGTTAGATGCCAGAGGAGATTGTATGAATGGATTGTAATATACCGCCTCCTTCTTACTTACAGGACCCACAGGTATTTTTCTCCCTCTGGCTCACTCCCTGCTTTACTTCCACATGATCAGCATCCTCACTCCTGGTCTCTTATCCACAGTGCTTTTAGGGACTCTGTGCCCTGTCCGTGCCGTTCCGGACCTCCGTTCCCCTGTCTCCTGGACCATTTGTGGTATGTGTCTATTAGGTTCGGCCTCTGGCCTCCTCCATAGTATGTGTGCTTTGTCTCACTCTCTGTCACTCTCTATAGGAGCCTCTGTCTCCATTTACCGGACAAGTTTCGTCCTCCTCCTCTTTCCTCCATTACAACTCACTAAGGTCAGTTTTGCTCTACCCATTGTTTTCAAAAAGCTATGTATTTATATATATATCTGTATGTTTACAGTAGTCTGTGAAGCCTGCCGCCATCCGTTTATCTGCCTGCCTGAACGCTGATTCAATATTCATACTACATGTATACTCCTCTGGGCCTCGTTCATGGTTTATTTTTAAGATTTGTACATATGTATATATTTTTCTCACAGAATATGGTTATTTACTGTACTTTATTTTTGTTCTTTTGACGTATACAGCATTTCTATAGATCTCTGGCAACACAGTTACTTTTTACATGTGTATCATACTATGCATATTCTGCCCCCCGCCGCCCCCCCCCCCCTTTTTTTGTTCATTGCGTCCACTGTGTTTTTACCTCCTATTATGTTCTACTATCTTGAGTTTGCTGTATTTTTGTCTTGATGTTTTGATTTTCACCATCTCTAATGTAGTATATTTCATGTTTTTTCAGTGAGGTTTGAGAAAGACCTTTCAGGTCGAAACGTTCCTCCTCAGAAATCTGTTGACCACTGTGGTGTTACCTTAATAAATACTTCACATCTCTGATGCAAAATATTGTCTGAGTGCGGTTGTTTGCCCAAATCTATGATTGATCTGGATCCAGTCCAGGTTCAGCCGGCACCAGCTCCTCTCTACAGAGTGCACGCCTTTCTCCCTCCAATCAGTTCTTCTGTTGGCGTATGCACCTGTGCCCTAGATGTCTACAGATACCTTCGCTTTCGATGACACAGCTGCTACAAGGATTCTTGGCAAAGTAACCAACCCAGGAGATTTCCTGAAGATCCCAGCTCAAGAACTCCGCACTAAGGATTACGAGCGGATACGGAGGCGGTTGACTTCATTTGACCTACACTCTATAACATTGGCTGAGTATCATAGACTGAGCAGGATACCACGTGGCCTTAGATGCCACCTTAGACCTACACTTTTCTCTGACAAACCAGACTACTGTGAGAAATTCCAAAGGATCCTTAACAAGTGTTCGCTAGACATTATCTTACTTACTATCGACTTCCTTCAGACAGCTATTGGTGAATCCGAAGAAAAACTCTCTGCCATCGAAGAGCAATTATCCACTTCACTTTCTGCAACTGATTGGAATACCCTGAAGGCCAAAACCGACAAAGTCATAGAAGAACACCGCAAATACCTACAGGACAAGAAACGATCCAAATTCCAACGGGACTCTGAAGATTACGCCTCTAATCGGGTATACAGATGGAACGACTCAGCATCCACAAATTCCAGACAAGGAAATACTGGACCTCGACGTTACGGACCCTACAGCTCAGACAGCGACAGCTCCACAAACAGTTCCTTCCAGAACCGTTTTTTAGGACGACCCCACTCGAGACCCAATACCCGCCCAGGAGGAGACCGACAAGGAGGTCCGCCCGGAAATCGAGATCGGATGACTACAAGGTCCCAGGTAAGGCCCCAAACCCTGTCATCAACATCTCTTCTTACACCTTGAGTCCTCCTGAACTATCGGTCCTCCAAAAGGGCTTATCCTTTTGCCCTACCCCACCATGGGACAAGTTCAAACTGTCCCAGGACCTTCAACACTTCTATCGCAACCTCCGCCTCAAGACTCACTTTGGACTACAGAATGACACGCCAAGGAATAGGATCCCCGCAACCGTGGAGAATCCTATCCCTGAACTGAGCATAATAAGATTAGGTTTACGCACATCCAGCAGCTTCAATCCCCCACACAACTACCATGCTACTGAGGCCTACATTAGTCTGATTCAGAGGGACATTGATATCATGCTAGAACAACATCGCCTAGGTATTTTTCCTACCCACAGCAATATATCCGCGGTTGACAGACAAGCTATCGAATCACTCAAAACTAACAAAAATATTACAATTAAACCTGCTGATAAGGGCGGATCAATTGTCATACAGAACACAGCCGACTACTCAGCTGAAATTCTGAGACAACTGGCTGATACGACCACCTACAAAAAGATTCACTCGGACCCAACCCCCAACATCAGACTCCAAATTAGTACTATTCTCCAAAAATACCAATCCCTCAACACAATTGATTCTAAGACAGCTACTTTTCTCACCAATCCACATCCTGTGACCCCGGTCATCTATACCTTACCTAAAATACATAAATCCCTCAATAATCCACCAGGACGACCTATAGTCGCATCCACAGATTCCATCCTGGCCCCTATTTCAGTTTACTTAGAAAAAATCTTTACCCCATTGACAAAGAACATGAAGTCCTACATACTTGACACAGGTCATTTTCTCCAGACCCTTAGGGCACTCCCCACAGTTCCACTAGAATGCATCCTTGCTACATTTGACGTCAAAAGTCTCTATACATCTATAAGACATGATTTGGGCATACAAGCGGCGGGTGAACTCCTCGAACAATCAACCCTCACACATCATTCCAAAAACCTGTGCCTTGATTTACTTTCTTTAATTTTACATAACAATTTCTTTCTTTTTGGTGATCAATATTACCTACAGACCCAAGGCACCGCCATGGGTGCAAACGTAGCCCCAGCCTACGCCAATAGCTACATGGATTCCTTTGAGCGCAATTATGTATACCCCAATCCTCTGTTCCAATCTTACAACCTATGTTGGCTTCGCTACATAGATGACGTTTTTTGTCTATGGACAGGGCCCCTAGAGTCTTTGGATACGTTCACCAATTACCTGAACACCATTCGAGATGAACTTCAGTTTACATTAAACCACGATAATACCCAAATTTCATTTTTGGATACGCTGGTCAGTAGGGGTCCCAATGGGACTCTCAACACCGACCTATTTGTTAAACCTACTGATTCCAACAGTCTTCTTCATTATCATAGCTGTCATCCCACCTCTACCAAACAAAGCCTACCTCGGTCACAATTCAAACGCGTGGCTCGTATAGTTTCAGACCCCGGACTACTACCCGCTCGTCTCGATGACATGTCCCGTAAATTTGAAGTACGGCATTACCCTAGGAATCTACTGGACAGAGAAAAAGTGTTGGCCTTAAATCCATCCCCACGCCCTAGTGCCTCTACAAAACCAGAACGCGTTCCCTTTATTCACACTCACCACCCTGTCATGCCTATAGTCTATAATATTATCCGCAAACATTGGCCCCTCCTGAGACGTTCATATCCACAGATCGAGGCTTTCACGACACCTCCTCTCATGTGTAAACGGAGACCTACCAACATCAGAGATCGAGTCGTTAAGGCAGACATGGGCAGTTCTTCTAGAATACCCAAACAAACCTTTTTAGGTACTGCAAAACGTGGCACGTTCCCATGTTTGGCCTGTGCATGCTGCTCTAACGTCATTAAGTCCAGCACCATCACTCATCCACACTCGGGTAGACAATACCAAATCAAGGGATTCTTCACTTGTGAATCCAATAACGTAGTTTACGTTATCAAATGCCCCTGTGGGCTACTTTATGTCGGAGAGACCACACAACACATCCGTGACCGCATCTCTAGCCACAAATCTACCATAAGATGTAAAAAAACATGGCTCCCTCTTCCCCATCATTTTGTGTCCGCCAACCACTCAGTCTCTCAGCTTCGCTTCCAGGTTTTAGAACAGGTGGATCGCCCTAGGAGGGGTGGTGATCACACTAAACTGCTTAGGCAACGGGAGTCCTATTGGATTTATACTTTACAAACCCTCACACCCAGGGGTTTGAATAGGGAACTTGATCTGATTTAATTGAGTCCGATACCTGTTCGTCATGGGACCACGTGCTGTCCTGCTTGCTCTGGGTCCTCTTGAACTACATTGTCGCTATGTCAAGACTTGTAGAACTTCAATGCTGCTACATATACCTACAAATTGATGATCAATGATACTGTATTTATTATCATATGTGCCATTTTATGTTCGTAGAGCATGCTGACCTCTCATTTTGTTCCATGATCACTAACCTTTCTCCTACTTTCAGGCGGTCTGATTTCCATATACTGTTTCTTCCATTTGGGGTAAGTACTCGCCTGACCCCCCTCCCGTTTTTGTTCATTTTTGTTTTTGTTTTGGTTTTATTACAATTTTTATTTTTATTTTTATTTTCTTCTTTATTTTTAATTTTTATTTTTCATTTTTATATTTCTTTTTTTTTTTTTTTTTCTCCTCATTATTTTTTATTTTTCATTTTATTGCTTTTTTCTCTTATTTTTCATTTTATTGCTTTTTTTTCTCTTCTTTATTTTATTATTATTTTTTTCATTTTTTCATTTTTTTCATTTTTTCATTTTTTTCATTTTTTATTTCTCTTCATTTTTTCACTTTTTTCATCATATATTTTTTCTTCTTTTTTTCATTACTTTTATCTTCCGTTTTCTTTATATATTTTTTTATATTTATCTCTATTTTATTTTTCTCCATTCTTATCCATTTTTCATATTGTTCTCTCTTCCATATCTCTTCTCTTCCACATCTGGCCCCCCCCTTTTTTTGTTTTTATCATATTTTTTGTCATTCTTTACTTTATTCTTTTATTCTTTACTTATCTCCTTCTTTTCTTTTTCCTCATTTTTCCATCCTTGTATATTACAATCCATTCATACAATCTCCTCTGGCATCTAACCGTCATCCTTACTCTCACTCTATTTCCCTCTGCTCTATACACCGGCCTTTTCCTATCCCCTTCCCCTCCCCTCCCCTTCTACACAGAGCTCCTAGTGCTGACACGCCCCCATTGTGTTACTCTACGCACACGCCGACATAGCGCTTTGCCCTCTATGCGCCGCTGCTTGCCCTCTGCCGGCCCTTCATTCCTGACGCCTCCTCCTTCCTTCTTCCCACGCGTGCGCTCTGTCTACTGCGCTCCAGCCTGCGTGCCGGGCCTCTCCCTCGTTCCTTTCCGGGCGCGCCTGTCCCAGCCCCTCAGCGTGCGTTCCTAGCCTCTTCTTCACACCACACTTCCTGTCTCCTGGGTATTTCTCCCCTGACCGTCCACTATGCCGGACACTACCGCCTCCTTCTTACTTACAGGACCCACAGGTATTTTTCTCCCTCTGGCTCACTCCCTGCTTTACTTCCACATGATCAGCATCCTCACTCCTGGTCTCTTATCCACAGTGCTTTTAGGGACTCTGTGCCCTGTCCGTGCCGTTCCGGACCTCCGTTCCCCTGTCTCCTGGACCATTTGTGGTATGTGTCTATTAGGTTCGGCCTCTGGCCTCCTCCATAGTATGTGTGCTTTGTCTCACTCTCTGTCACTCTCTATAGGAGCCTCTGTCTCCATTTACCGGACAAGTTTCGTCCTCCTCCTCTTTCCTCCATTACAACTCACTAAGGTCAGTTTTGCTCTACCCATTGTTTTCAAAAAGCTATGTATTTATATATATATCTGTATGTTTACAGTAGTCTGTGAAGCCTGCCGCCATCCGTTTATCTGCCTGCCTGAACGCTGATTCAATATTCATACTACATGTATACTCCTCTGGGCCTCGTTCATGGTTTATTTTTAAGATTTGTACATATGTATATATTTTTCTCACAGAATATGGTTATTTACTGTACTTTATTTTTGTTCTTTTGACGTATACAGCATTTCTATAGATCTCTGGCAACACAGTTACTTTTTACATGTGTATCATACTATGCATATTCTGCCCCCCGCCGCCCCCCCCCCCCCCCTTTTTTTGTTCATTGCGTCCACTGTGTTTTTACCTCCTATTATGTTCTACTATCTTGAGTTTGCTGTATTTTTGTCTTGATGTTTTGATTTTCACCATCTCTAATGTAGTATATTTCATGTTTTTTCAGTGAGGTTTGAGAAAGACCTTTCAGGTCGAAACGTTCCTCCTCAGAAATCTGTTGACCACTGTGGTGTTACCTTAATAAATACTTCACATCTCTGATGCAAAATATTGTCTGAGTGCGGTTGTTTGCCCAAATCTCTTATAGCATCCAACACCGCTTGGACTTTCTCCAGATGACTCTCCCAGTCCGGGCTAAAGATGACGATATCATCTAGGTACGCAGCAGCGTAGGCCTTATGGGGTGCAAGAACTCTATCCATAGCCCTCTGGAAGGTCGCCGGAGCTCCCTGTAGGCCAAACGGCATCCGGGCATACTGGAAGCATCCATCAGGTGTCGAAAAGGCTGTCTTCTCCTTGGCTTCCTGCGCCATGGGGATCTGCCAATACCCCTTTGTCAGATCCAAGGTGGATATATATCTGGCGTGCCCAAGCCTTTCGATGAGCTCATCAATACGGGGCATGGGATAAGCGTCGAACTTGGAGACCTCATTCAACTTCCGATAGTCGTTGCAAAACCTCCACTCTCCATCAGGTTTTGGGACCAGGACAATTGGGCTTGACCAACCGCTCTTGGATTCCTCAATGACTCCAAGCCTCAACATACGCTCCACTTCCTTGGAGATAACTTCTCGACGAGCCTCAGGAATACGATAAGGTTTCACATTCACCCGCACATGGGGCTCTGTTAGGACCTCGTGCTCTATGACCTTCGTGTATCCTGGCAATTCTGAAAACAGGTCCCTGTTTTTCTGGAGTAACTCCCGGCACTGCTGTTTCTGGGTTCGGCCATATAGAAGCTCAAACGGTGAGAACCCTGTGGAGGCCTGTGGAACTTCACGAATGGAAAACATCAGATAGGGTAAGAGACAATCCCAGTCTCTACCGTCTTTCTCTATAGCTTTTCTCAGCATGCTCTTTAGAGTCTTGTTAAACCTCTCAACAAGACCATCTGACTGGGGATGGTACACCGAGGTCCTCAACTGGGAGATCTTCAGGGCTTTGCATAACTCCCTCATCACCTTGCTCATGAAAGGTGTACCCTGGTCAGTCAGGATCTCCTTTGGCAGACCTGTCCGGGAAAAGACATGGACCAACTCGCGGGCTATGCTCTTTGAGGAAGAATTCCTCAAGGGAATTGCCTCAGTATAGCGTGTGGCATAGTCCAGGATGACTAATATATACTGATGGCCCCGAGCTGATTTAACTAAGGGACCGACCAAGTCCATGGCAATTCTCTCGAACGGTACCTCAATAATGGGCAGTGGCACAAGGGGGTTCCGGAAATGAGGAGTAGGAGCAGTTAGCTGACATGTAGGGCAGGACCTGCAATAGTTCACTATTTCCCGGTGACACCCAGGCCAATAGAACCTCTGCACAACCCGTTCCTGCGTTTTTTCCACCCCTAGGTGTCCACCCAAGATGTGTGAATGGGCCATGTCCAACACTTTCCGTCTATACGGACCCGGCACTATCAACTGCTCTACCAACTCCTCCCTTATTTTCGTGACCCGGTACAACAATTCCCCCCTCAACAGAAAATGGGGAAATCTTTTGTCTGCCCCCGGCTCCTGTACCACCCCGTCAATAACTGTGACATTATTAAAGGCTTCCCTCAGAGTGGGGTCCCTATGTTGGGCAGTCCCAAAATTTTCACCGGTAACCTCTAACTCCAGAATGTCAGATGTAGGGGATACTTCCTCTTCATCCCCAACCAGAACACAAAAAGGAAAGCTGTCTGCCTCTGGGTGTGGCGATACCGTTCCAGGGTTCACTGGTTCCCTGCCAGGGAGCTCAGAACCCTTTCCCCACAAATCCCAAAACAAACAGAAATCCCGGCCAATAATTATAGGGTGCAACAAGTCCTGAACTACGCCGACTATGTGGGATTCAGTGCCACATGCCGTTTCAATGTCCACCCTGGCCATAGGGTAGTCCTTTGCATCACCATGTATGCACCGCACTCCGACCTTCTTTCCTGGGAGCAGATGAAGAGGAAAAGTGGCCCTTACCAGGGTCACTAGGCTCCCCGAGTCTAACAGTGCCGTTACTGCTCGACCGTTCACCTTTACGGGACACGCTTGAGGTCCCTCGTTGGATGGAGAGTTCACACTACAGACTGGATACGCATAGTATGAACAACGGCGTCCCATGCTGCAGTCCATCTGCTCAGTGGCTTGGGAACAACGGGCAGCTATATGTCCTGGCTTGTGGCACCTCCAACAAATAACATCACCCGTGGGGACCTTGGGCACCACCTCCCCCGCCCTTTGTGACCTTGGACGCACCACCCCTTTTTGGGACTCAGCTGCCCTCTGGGACCCCCAGTACGGCATGGGCTGCCTCCCGAAGGAGCCTTCCAACCCTTGGTATCTCTCAACCAGTCCGATCAGCTCGTCGGCATTCTGGGGATCACCCTGGGCAACCCAAGACTGTATAGGCCTCGGGAGGGAATGGACAAACCGATCCATCATCACCCGTTCTACCATCTGTGCAGGCGCAGAGGATTCTGGCTGCAGCCATTTCTGGACCAGGTGCAACAGATCAAACATTTGGGAACGAGGTGGTTTGTCCCGGTGATAGCCCCAGGAGTGAACTCGCTGTGCCCTGACAGTCAGTGTCACCCCCAGACGTGCGAGAATCTCGGCTTTCAATTTGTGATACTCTTTGGCATCCTGCAAGGTCAAATCATAGTACGCCTTCTGGGGTTCTCCCGTCAGGTATGGCGCAAGTACCTCTGCCCACTGCTCTGGCGGAAGTTTTTCCCTCCCAGCGACCCTCTCAAACACCGTCAGGAAGGCCTCAACATCATCCCCGGGAGTCATTTTCTGCAATGCACGTCTTACCGTCTTCCGGACGTGGGTGTCATCAGCCAAACCTGGGGTTGGGGCGCTCGCCTTGCCCTGGATGGCGGTTGCCAGAAGCTGCATCTGCTGCTGATGCTCCTGCTGGCTCTGTTGTAACTGCTGCTGATGCTCCTGCTGGCTCTGTTGTAACTGCTGCCGTTGCTCCTGCTGGCTTTGCTGCATCTGCTGCTGGCTCTGTTGTATCTGCTGCATCAACAGCCTGTTGGTCTCTTGCTGCCTTTGCTCCTGCTGGACCAAGTGTTTCAGCAGGTCCTCCATTTTCTCCGGCAATGCTTGCTGGCTTGCAACAGCCTTGACCCAGGCCATTCAAAAATAAACTCACGTCTCTGCTGGGAACGCTGCTCGCAGGTCTCCACCAATTGTAGCGATTTCACTCACTCAGCTGCGACGGCTGACACTCAGGAGACGTGTTCCTTTAGAGTTCACTGGGTTTATTGCTTCATAAACCATGTGGCAAAACAACAGAAAGCAAAATATCCTTTGGTTCAGGCAAAGGAAAACAAGGGTCCAGTTCATCCGGCTCAGTCCTGAAGCCGAACACACCCAGGAGGGTTTCACCTCCACACATATCTCCTGTGTAAAGGATTAGCCAGTCTTATATAGGACTAACCACACCCAGTAATCTATCACATGATTAGCCATGTGGTCTGACATCACCACAGGTCCTGAAACACAAACATATGGTTATATAAAACAACGCAATATTCCGGGCTACATTACAGCAACAAGGCACTTATGTGGCACATACCTCCCATCGACTACACACCCTTTAGCCATGCTACAATATATATATATATATATATATATATATATATATATATACTGTGTGGGCTGTGCTGTATATACTACTGCATGGGCTGTGCTGTATATACTACTGTTTGGGCTGTGCTGAATATACTACTGTGTGGGCTGTGCTGTATACTGCTGTGTGGGCTGTGTTATCTACTATGCGGGCTGTGCTATATACTATGCGGGCTTTGCTATATACTATGGGGAGTATATTATCTTCTATGGGGAGGCCATGTTATGTACTATGTGGCTGTGGTATATACTGTTGTGGGGGTATATTATATTCTATGGGGGAGGTTGGGTTATATACTATATTATGGGGAGGTGGGCTGTATTATATTCTATGGGGTTACATTGTACTCTGTGGGGTGGCTGCATTATACTCTGTGGGGTGGCTGCATTATACTGTTGGGTGGCTGCATTATACTCTGTGGTTGCCGCATTATATTCTGTAGGGTGGTGGCTACATTATACTATATGTGGGCTGTATTATACTGTATCGAGGACTATGGGGAATACGTTATATTATATGAAGAACTATGGGGTGCATTATACTATGGAAAGTGAATTGTACTACATGGATGACTATGGCGGTGCATTATACTATATGGAGCACTATGAGGAGTGTATTATGCTATATGGAGGAATATGAGGAGTGTATTATACTATGTGGAGGACTGAGCATTATATTTTAATATATGGAGGACTATAGGGAGTGTATTATACTATATGGAGGACTGTGGGGTGTATTTTACTAAACAAGTAAAATGCTGCATATTCAGATTGTTTTTGCCAGAACAAAAATCATTGTTCTCAGCAGCACATTGCCGCTGTAAACTGTAGATGTGCTGCTGATAACATGATACTGTATGGGGATCGGTTAGTGATCTGTTAGTGATCGTTCTGTCCCATCATTCTTTCTCAGACGGTGGAAAGAGGCCGGGACACAAGTGTTGAACAACTTCAGTATTGTCGATCAAACTCATTTAGCGGCCTGAACTCAGCGCTTGTAAATACAAGCGAAATGCTTTTGTGTGATGTGTAATATGTTATCATTTTGGGCCCCATTTTAAACTTTGCCTAGGGCCCCACTTTGCCTAAAACCGGCCCTGCCTACAAGTGTGCAAAGATATTATACAGTCACCATGTGACAAGTGGGCCTGTGTAACTTCAAATGCCAGGGCTGAATTTTAGTCCCAGTCCGGCCCTGCCCCCCACACAGTATCACACACAGTATCATGCAGCCCCACACACACACAGGGGCTGGGGGTCCCTGGAGAAGTGGGGGCCCTAGGAAGCTACCTGGTCTGCCTGCGCCTAATGCCAGCCCTAACTTCAAGTAGGAATCAGCTAACCTAAACCAGAAAGTTTGGAGTTCATACCAAACACTGAATAAAGACATTTTACTGTATGTGTGGTTTCCGGTTAGGGTTTGTTAGTCTAGTAAATCTTGTTGAAAGGCTGCATTGCAACCAATCAACAAGCTTTTAGACTGTGGGCACTTTCAGAGCCATCACAGCCATGCCAAGTATTGGCATGGCTGTGACGTGACTGGCCAGTGCAGCACGTGACCCAGCCTGTATAAAGACTGGATCACAAGTGCCACCGCCATTATGCTCTTGTTAGTGTAGGATTAAGATGCAGCTTGATAGCGACAGATTCTGACTGCAAACTCTGCAAACACAACACTGCATGTACTCTGCAACCCCAATATGTGGTATTTCTGTGGTAAAAGCCGCTGTGTGTACTCTGCACCCTCCACCTGTGGGAGTACTATCCTTTAAGCTGCTGTGTGTACTGTGTAAACCAGTCTGTGAGAATAATGTGCTAAAAGCTGCTGTGTGTTCTCTGCCCCTTCCGCATGTGGGAGTACTGTGCTTTTAATCCACCGTGTATACTCTGCACCCCCTGCCTGTGGGAGTACTGTCTTTATGCTGCTGTGTGTACTCTGCATCCCCTGCCTGTGAGAGTACTGTTAATTTAAGCCACTGTGTGTATTCTACAACCCTCTGCCTGTGGGAATATTGTCCTTTATGCTGCTGTGTGTACTCTGCACCCCATGCCTGTGGGAGTACTGATAATGTCAGCCGCTGTGTGTACTTTACACCGCCTACCTTTGGGAGTATTGTTAATTTAGCCACTGTGTGCACTCTGCACCCTCTGCCTGTAGGAGTACTGTTAATTTGAGCTGCTGTGTATACTCTGCATCCTCCGCCAGTGGGAGTACCGTCCTTTAAGCCACTGTATGTACTATTCACCTTCCGCCTGTGGGAATACTGTGCCTTTAAAGTGCTGTGCGTAATCATCGCAATCCACAAGTGGACATACAGTCCATTCAGCTGCTGTGTGCACTCTCTGCCTGTGGGAGTACTGTCCTTTAAGCCGCTGTGTGTACTCTGCACACCCTGCCTGTGAGAGGACTGTTAATTTAAGCCACTGTGTGTACTCTACAACCCTCTGCCTGTGGGAATACTGTACTTTATGCTGCTGTGTGTACTCTGCACCCCATGCCTGTGGGAGTACTGATAATGTAAGCCGCTGTGTGTACTTTGCACCACCTGCCTTTGTGAGTACAGTTAGTTTAGCAACTGTGTGCACTCTGCACCCTCTGCCCGTGTGAGTACTGTTAATATAAGCCACTGTGTATACTCTGCATCCTCCACCTGTGGGAGTACCATCTTTTAAGCCGCTGTGTGTACTGTTCACCTTCCGCCTGTGGGAATACCGTGCCTTTCAAGTGCTGTGTGTAATCTGTCCAATCCACAAGTGGATGTACTGTCCTTTCAGCTGCTCTGTGCACTCTGCACTCCCTGCCTGTGGGAGTACTGTCCTTTAAGCCGCTGTGTGTACTCTGCACCCCTCTGCCTGTGGGAGTATTGTCCTTTAAGCTGCTGTGCGTACTTTGTAAACCAGTCTGTGAGAGTAATGTGCTAAAAGCTGCTGGGTTTACTTGCAGCGCCACAGGGTCCTGGTCGTTGCAGTAATGTCAATCTCTTCTAGGGGGAGTGATGTTACGTTTGAAGGTAATAAAGGAGATCACTTTACCAGGTATCACAAACCATACAACACACTTCACACTCCAGTTCACCAGGGGGAGCTATGCTCCAATTTATTAGGGCACTCCTCACAATTAGGTAAAACTGGTGGTCTGGATAGGAAGTTAGGCAGAAGTTAGCTGGGCTTCACTGAGTTAGCTGCTATCTGAGCTCGGCTCAGGTAGTTGGTCCCTGACAGGGGTGGGATCCTGTCAGAGGCCTAGACTGAAGGCGACGGAGCTGCACCTGCCCCACGTGCGGCAGCATCCTAAGAAAGAGAAATGAACAGCGAACTGTATTGTAGAGGGTGAGAAACGAAGTCATAGCAAAAAGGAGAGGAAACCAGGAGTTCTGCCCTATACAGGCTGCATCCTTCTGAGGTGCAGGATCCGGTAGCCGGAACACCGAGGGAGCAACAGTCTCTATGCCTTGCTCCAGAGACTGGCAGGACAGCTAATTCCACGTTACCTGCCCGACCCATACCCAGGAGGCACGGTGGCAACTTGTGGAGGCTGGGGCGTGCTAGAGTCCCTGTAAAAAGCCTCAGGCCACCAGTCATACGGGTTTGTCCTATCCATCCAGGGGACAGAGAGAAACATAACATCTACAACAGTTGTGAGGACCTTATGAGAGGCTCAGCAATAAGGGTACTTTCACACTTGCATCGGTACGGGTCCGTCGCAATGCGTCGGGCTGACGTACCGATGCATGTTGTGAAATAAATGAACAACGGGGGCATCGGATGTAGGTTTTCAACGCATCCACTGCCCCATTGTAATGTCCGGTGAGGAGGGGGCGGAGTTCCGGCCACGCATGCGCGGTCAGAAATGGCGGACACGTCGCACAAAAAGACGTTACATGTAACTTTTTTTTGCCGACAGTCCGCCAAAACACGACACATCCGTCGCATGACGTGTGGCCATACATCGCAATGCGTCGCTAATGCAAGTCAATGGAGAAAAAATGCATCCTGCGGGCAACTTTGCAGGATGCGTTTTTCCCCCAAAATGACGCATTGCGACGGACGTCACACAATGCAAGTCTGAAAGTACCCTAAGGTACTTCAACACTCAGGTGCTAGAGGACGGCTACTGATTTCGACCTGGATAAGGGAACTCTGGATTTGCCTTCAGACCGGTCGGACTCTGCCTGCCCTGTGATCTGGTGCTCTGGATTGTGGACGCTGAAGCCTTCAGTAAAAAGGTAAAGAGACTGCACCCTTGTGTCCTCGTTCTTCACTGCGCCTTACACCATTCACCATCTATACACTGGGAAGCCCTGGGGACATGCTTCACCTGTGGGAAGGTATACCATCTAGCTGCCATAACATCACCCCAGCGGACCCCTAAGCAGCGTCTGTCACCCTGACCGAATACCACAGGTGGCGTCACGAACATTTCCCCTTTAAAGACCTTTCCCTTTTACAATGGACCTCCCGAGGGCCACGGACCGGGACAGCCACCGTGACATCCCCCTTGAGAACCGAAGGACCCGGTACCGAGTACCCCACTGCCCTACGGGGCGCTCCATACTCTGCACACTCCGCATGTGGGAGTACTGTGCCTTTAAACCACTGTTTATACTCTGCACCCCATGCCAGTGAGAATACTGTCCTTTATGCTGCTGTGTAAACTCTGCACCCCCTGCCTGTGGGAGTACTGTTAATTTAAGCCACTGTGTATACTCTGCACTCCTCTGCCTGTGGGACTACTGGTCTTTATGCTGCTGTGTGCACTTTGCATCGCCTGTCTGTACGAGTACTGTTAATTTAAGCCACTGTGTGTACTTTGCACCACCTGCCTGTGGAAGTACTGATATTATAAGCCACTGTGTATACTCTGCACCCCCTTCCTGTGGGAGTGGTGTTAATTTAAGCCGCTGGGTGTACACTGCACCCATCTGCCTGTGGGAGTACTGTTCTTTATTCAGCTGTTACTCTGCACCCCCCACCTTTGGAAGTACTATCCATTAAGCTGCTGGGTATACTCTTCATCCTCCACCAGTGGGAGTACTGTCCTTTAAGCCGCTGTGTGTACTCTGCACTCGCAGCCTATGGGAATAGTGTGCCTTTAAACCACCGTGTATACTCTGCACCTCCAGCTTGTGGGAATACTGTCTTAAGCTGCTGTGTATGCTCTACCCCCCCTGCTTGTGGGAGTACTGTTAATTTACGCCACTGTGTGTACTCTGCACCCCCTGCCTGTGGGAGTACTGTTAATGTAAGCCGCTGTGTGTATGTTGCACCATTTGGCTGTGGGAGTACTGTTAATTTAAGCTGCTATATACACTCTGCACCATCTGCCTGAAGAAGTGCTGTTAATTTAAGCCGCTGGGTGTACTCTGCACCCTTCTGCCTGTGGGAATACTGTTCTCCACGCAGCTGTGTTACACTGCACCCCCTGCCGGTGGTAGAATTGTTAATTTAAGCCACTGTGTGTACTCTGCACCCTCCGCCTGTGGGAATACTGTTAAGTCGCTGTACGTTTTCTAGTAGTCTAAGAAATAATTAATTGGTATCAGTCGCCTCATTGCTATTAGTAAGCCCCAAAAATATTTTTTCAGGCCTGGTGTGGTATTTTGTACTACTTTTGCAAATCAATATATTGCATCAGCTGTCTCAATACCATTTCTAGGCCCAAAAAATAACATTTTAGGATTGGTGTGTGTTTTCTAGTAGCCTGAGAAATAAATAATTGACATTAGCCTACTCATTGCCATTTCTAGGCCTAAAAAATCCAATAAATGCAGCTGGAGAAAAGAGCGCAATAGGGTCTTATCCGAGATACAATTGCTTAGAAAGATCAGATTCTACTCACCAATTTGAGCAGAAAGACAGGCTCATAGATATATTCTGCTGCAGCAGATCCACCGGTCGACTCGTGACCAACAAGAGATAAAAAAGGGGGTAAAGCATGGATTTAAACTGAGCTGCTGAATGATTCAAGGTCCAAATATGTAGCCATTAAATCATGGATTTATTCGAATCCACAAGTTAATGGCTACATATTTTACCTTGAATCATTCAGCAGCGCAGTTTAAATCCACGTTTTACCTCCTTTTTTATCTTAGGCCTAAAAAATAATATTTCAGGACTGGTGTGTGGCTTTCTAGTTGTCTGAGAAATAAAATTATTGGCATCGGCCATCTCATTGCTACAGTATTAGTAGACAAAATAAATTATTTTTCAGGACCGCTATGTGATTTCTATTAGTCTGTGAAAAAAATCATTGTCATCAGCTATCTTGTGGCCATTTCTAGGCCAAATAAATAAAATTTCTTGCCCAGTGGGTGTTTTTTAGTAGCCTGTGAAATAAATGTGGCACCCCAGGAGTCCAGGTACCACAGTGGTATTGCCTTCCTCTCGGGGAGGGTGATGCCATGCCTGGAAATGAGGAGGATCCCATTGACAGGTAATCTGTACATTCAACACTTTCTGACTCCAGGCCAGAAGGGGAAGCTCTGAACCCGGTTTCAGGGGAGCTTCCCTAGATAGATATATTCTGGTCTGGAGGAGGAGTTAGTTAGTCTGGAGCAGACAAGAACAGAGAAGGGGCACAGGAGAAGTCAGGAGCTAGAGGAGAGCTGAAGCGCAGAAACCGGGCATCGGGAGCCCGAGGCAGTGTGGAACAACATGACCCACGGCAGAACCGGAGGGCAGTAAATTGAAAGTGACTTGCCTACATTGCATCCTGAGGTACAGCAGCACCCAGAGCCTGGAGTCACTGTGGATAGAGATACCTATAAAATGGCTCACATTGCCTACTATGCAGGAACTGTCCCAGGAAAGAGAGTAAGAGAGGACCTGGCAGAAGCCACAGGCAGCGCATAGTGGAAGGCTCCCAATCTGACCTGGCAAGGGGAATTCTACACATTTTCAGGCTGCCTGGACTCCACCGTCACCTGTTGCTGGTACTCTGGACTGTGGCTGTCTACCATCAGTAAACCAGGTAAAGGGACTGCAACCCTGTGTCCTCCGTTTATTTTCCGGCACCACACCATCCTTGCCACCCACATTGGGAGCCCTGGTGACCTAGCTTTACCTGTGGGAATCCATACCATCCCTGATGCCATAACATCACCCCAGAGGAACCCTTTAAGCAGCATAGGTCACCCCTGACCAAGTACCACAGGTGGCACCACAAACTTTTATTATTTCACAAACCCCTTTAAAGACCATCCCTTTTACTTGGGCGCCCAGGGCCATGGACCATGTCACTGCCACCATGACACATCCCTTTAAGTACCCGATCCGGTGCTGAATGCCCCACGGCCCAAGCGCACGTTCCGTAAACAATTGGCATCAGCTGCCTCGTTGCCATTTTAAGGCCATACCAATAATTTTACTGTACTGTTGTGTCTAAATGAGTAGTGTGTACTTGTATAAAAAATAAGTGTACACTGCAGCTTTTTTTTGTAGTAGTGTGTGTAAAATATTAGTTTACTCTGCAGTGTTTTTTGTAGTATGTCTGACATAGTTGATCACTGCCTCCTACTACAGATCCTTTCTTCCTTTGGTGTCAAAGACCTTGCCCTATATTGGATCTCCTCATACCTTACCAACTGCAGATTTAGCGTTTCCTACTCCCATCCTACCTCTTCATCTCGCCCCCTCTCTGTTGGTGTCCCTCAAGGCTCTGTCCTAGGACCCTTACTCTTCTCAATCTATACATTTGGCCTGGGACAACTCAAAGTCCTATGGCTTCCAGTACCATCTATATGCTGATGACACTCAGATCTACCTCTCTGGCCCAGGTGTCACCTCTATTCTCTCCACAATCCCAGAGTGTCTATCAGCCATATCCTCCTTCTCCTCCTCTCGCTTCCTCAAGCTCAATGTGGACAAATCTGAACTACTTATCTTTCCTCCATCTCACATATCTTCTCTACCTGATCTATCTATCAAAATAAATGAAATCACACTTTCCCCTGTCCCCGAAATCTGCTTCCTTGGAGTAACACTTGACGCTGCCCTGTCCTTCAAACTGCACAAGCTCTCGCCACCTCCTGTTGCCTCCAGATCAAAAATATTTCCAGAATCCATCCTTTCCTCAACCCTCATTCTACCAAAATGCTTGTGCATGCCCTAATCATCTCCCACCTCGACTACTGCAACATCTCCCTCTGTGTCCTACCTTCTAACACTCGCACCCCACCAGTCCATCCTTAACTCTGCTGCCCAACTAATTAATCTCTCTCCTCGCTACATTCCTGCTTCCCCTCTTTGCAAATCACTTCACTTGCTCCCAATTTCCCAGCGTATTAAGTTTAAACTAATATATCAAATAATGTAGCGGCGCTGGTGATGCAGCATAAAACAGCAGCAAGTTACCCCCTTACCACATAAGGGGGAAAAAACAGGGAAATAATATATGAATGATAAAATAATCAATCAAACTTGCGCTAGGTTGGTTAATCTTGGCTCCCACAGTGCTCCGTACCGCCGACAGGGGCACCACGTGACATACCGGACACGTGACCCGAATTGAACGCAGGTCCTGCCATCTTCAGCGTTGCCGAGCGCGGCACGCTTTCTACACACGTTCCTCCGATACAGGCGGCTGTCACCGGCCGGGACAGCACGCCATGACCCTCCGTCAGCAACTCTAATCCTCGCAAGACCAGCGAAGCTAAGTATTCAACAGCTCGCACTGGCATCTGGTACTTTCACCGCGTGTGTACCCTTCGGCAGGTATGACTTTTTCCCAGTTAGCTTTGTATGTGCTTCTATGAGGACGGAATTACCTCATTGCTAGATTCGGATTAGTACTTCAGATAGCTGTTTTAGAGGGTTTATATTCTTGAATACACTGAATATATCTATCTACTTGTCTTTACCTTTAGACCTGGAATAGTGCACCTATATCCATATGCAAGCAACTTTACATCTATTAGTGCTATTTCCTCCCCATCAGGTAAATTATTTATATATATATATATTGTTGGCCTTCATCTGCATGCATTCCTAGCGCAAGTTTGATTGATTATTTTATCATTCATATATTAAGTTTAAACTAGTAACACTGACCTACAAAGCCATCCATAACCTTTCTCCTTCGTATATTTCCAAACTAATCTCTCAATATCTTCCCTCACGTAATCTCCGGTTCTCCCAAGACCTTCTCTCCTCCACACTTATTCGCTCCTCACCCAATCGCCTCAAAGACTTCTCCCGAATATCCCCTATCCTCTGGAATTCTGTGCCCCAACATGTCCGGTTAACCACCACATTTGAATCCTTCAAAAGAAAGCTGAAAACCCACCTCTTCAAGAAAGCTTGCAACCTGTAATGACCACACGGCCACCTCAACACCATCGGAGCTACTGCAACCTCTGACCTACTATCTCCTTCCCCATAATCCTGTAGAATGTAAGCCCGCAAGGGCAGGGTCCTCTCCTCTCTGTACCAGTCTGTCATTGTTAGTTTTGTTTACACTGCCAGGTAATGAAGAAAAAGGTTTTTTTTTATTTTTCTATCCATTTTGAAGTGTAGCCCACTTATTCTTCAGAAAACAAAAACCATATCTAACCATATCATGGGCTACACTTCGAATCTTGTAGAAATAAAAAAATTTACTTTTTTTACATCATCTCCAGCATTTGATATTTCTTCATCACCTGTATGTGTGGAAACAGGCCACAAACTTTCTATTTTTTACATAAAAATCATCTGAGAATACTGTGCCAAAAGACCTCTGGCAGTATTGTGCCTAAAAGCCTCTGGCAGTACTGTGCCAAAAGCCTCTGGGAGTACTGTGCCAAAAGCCTCTGGGAGTAGTGTGCCAAAAAGCCTCTGGGGGTACTGTGCTTAAAATCCTCTGTCAGTACTGTGCTAAAAATCTTCTGGGAGAAATGTGCCAAAAAGCCTCTGGCAGTATTGTGTCTAAAAGCCTCTGGGAGTACTCTGCCAAAAAGCCTCTGTGCCGGAGATCAGCGCGAGCAGGGGAGAATGATGAGAATTACAGTATATTCAAGTGATAACAATGAGAGCAGATGGCAGCTGATGGGACTATTACTCCATCAGCCTACACCTGCTGCCACTAATAACAGTGACAGCAGGAGTGATTGAAGGGAGTATTTAGCACCTGCCGACTGCGCTATAAATAAATAAAAAATCCGGTATGGGTTTCTCTGTTATTTATAAAACCAACCAGGCAAAACTGACAGCTGTGGGCTGCAACCCTCAGCTCTCAGCTTCAGCAAGGTTTTTTATCAAGAATAGATGGGTCCCCAGCTGTCAGTTTTGCCTGGCTGGGCCTGGCTGGTTATAAAAAAAAAACAGGGAAACCCACACCGCTTTATTTTAAATTATTTATTTAGAGTGCAGGTGATGGAGTTATGATTCCTGGAGTGGACCCACTGGATCGCGGTGACGACCGTTCCCAGGTGAGCTGACTAGGGTGAATCGACCTCTATACTGGGACCTTTAGGGACAAGCCTAGTAGGAAGATACACAGCGATGGCTTGTGCCAGAGGGGCGGCTCGAGGATAACGAGGAGAATTAGGGTAATCAGCAAGAACCAGACGGGCAGAGCAGCCACAGAGAAAACCCAGGACTCAGGACATGGCAGTGTTCAAACAGAAGGTACCGGATCCTGGACGGAGCAGAGCATGCACTGGAGGACTGAGACTGAGAAGGGCTGAGCACGCAGTGGAAGCGTACAGGGATGGAGCAGAGTACGCACACTGGAAGCGTACAGGGACAGAGCAAAACATGCACTGGAAGCCTACATGGACTGAGCAGAGCACACACACACTGGAAGCGTACGGGGACCTGACGTAAAGAAACCTAAGTGAATCTGGAGGGAGCACGGAAAGGCACAATAACAATCAAGCACTTCCTCTAGCAGGAAGCGACCTGATATACCCAGATGCCGTTGCCCAGGCAAGAGAGCGCTTCAGAGTCAGTACAACCCGGCATCATAAAGAAGCAGGGACTGCACACGAACGCGACCTAAGCGGCCTTGCGCGAATGCGCTGGGAACCATATCCCCAGCGCGGCTGAGGACCCAGAAGAGGAGGCGGGACATGTCGAGAGACCCGGGAAGCAAGGTGAGTATCTCCATGCACCGTAATAGTATCCCCTTCCTTGCATCCCACTTGTAGGCTGTGTCATTGACTCGAGCCAGGATTTCAAAGGGCCCAATGTAGCGAGGAGCCAATTTATAGGAGGGAATCTTAAGATGGATATACTTGGACGAAAGCCAGACCTTATCGCCGGGTTGATAAGGAGGAGCATCCAAATGCCTTTTGTCAGCATGCTTTTTAATCCTAATTCAAGACCTCTCAAGCGCATCCTTGGTCTCCTCCCAAATCTTCAAGAATTCCAAGGACAGGGAGTCAGCAGCTGACACACCCGAACCAGGGGAAACACTTGGTCCAAGGGAGAAGGTCAGCCCAATCGTCCTGGTGGGCATTAGAAAAATGTCGGAAATACAAGGTCAAGACCTGGTTAATCCGATCCACCTGACCATTGCCTGGAGATGATAGGCTGAAGAGAAGTCTAAAGTTTGCAGAGAGCTCTCCAAAACCGAGAGGTGAATTGGACTCCCCTATCTGACATGATGTGTTGCGGGAATCCATGGAATTTGAAGATGTGATGAATAAAAATTCTTGCCAACTCCGGAGCTGAGGGCAAACCCAGCAGCGGGGCAAAGTGGGCCATCTTAGAAAACCTATCCACAACCACCAGAATAGCTGTGCAACCCATGGAGCAAGGAAGGTCGGTGACAAAGTCCATGGCAATATGCTGCCCGGGAACCGAAGGCACGGGAAGAGGATGCAGGACCCCAGAGGGTAGTTGTCTCGGAATCTTGTTCCGGGAGCAGGAAGGACAGGAGGCTGAAAATTCTTTGACATCCTGACACAGGGATGGCCACCAATAGTGGCGAGAGATAAGGAAGTACGTCTTCTTAGTTCCAGCATGACCGGCAATTTTAGAAGAGTGTCCCTAGCGCAGCACCCTCTCCCTGTCATTCTCCGAGACAAATGTCTTACCCGGCGGTAAGGTAGTAAACCTCAATTGAGCCACCGAGATGATTTTGTAGGGATCAATAATTTGGGGATGGTTCCTCTTCAATATCAGCAGACTGGAAGGACCTTGACAGCGCGTCCGCCTTTACGTTCTTTTTGCCAGGCCGGAAGTGCAGCTCAAAAGCAAAACGGGGGAAGAACAGGGACCACTGGACTTGCCAAGGGTTGATTCTTTGGGCCGACTGAATATAAGCCAGATTCTTGTGGTCTGTGAAGATTATGAAGGGATGTACCACACTCTCCAGAAGAAACCGCCACTCCTCCAATGCTAACTTGAAGGGCCAGTAGTTCTCTGTCACTGATGGAATAGTTGCATTACGAAGTAGAAAATGCCTTGGAGAAGAATTTGCAAGTGATCAAATGACCGGACAATTTCCTTTGGGAGAGCACAGCCCTGGCCCCTGTGGGGGAGGCATCCATCTCCAGAATGAATGGCCTATTAGTGTCTGGGCGATGAAGTACCGGTACTCGTGCAAAGGCTTGCTTCAGAGGCAGAAAGGCATCCTCGGCCTTCGAAGACCAAACACTGGGATCAGCTCACTTGCGGATAAGTGACGAGAGGTGCATGGTCAACGAGGAGAAGTGGGGCACGAACTGCCTGTAATAGTTTACGAAACCGAGGAATCTTTGGATGGCCTTCACCCCGAGGGGTTGCGGACAGTTGAGGATGGCAGACACCTTCTCAGGATCCATCTTTAAAACGGAGTCAGAGATAATGTACCCCAAAAAAGGTAGGGATGTCTGTTCGAAGATACACTTTTCGTACTTGACATAGACACGGTTCTCTCTGAAGCAAAGTAACACTTGACGAACGTTCCGTCTATGGGTAGGCAGATCCGGAGAAAAAATGAGAATGTCGTCGAGGTACACCACAACGCAGGAATACAAGAGATCCCAGAAGACATCATTTATAACTCCTGAAACACTGCAGGAGCATTGCAGAGACTGAAGGGCATGACCAAATATTCGTAGTGCCCATCCCGTGTGTTGAATGTGGTCTTCCACTCATCTCCAGCACAGATACGGACCAAATTGTAGGACCTAGGAAGGTCAAGCTTTGTAAAGATTTTCGCTTCTTGCAGGCGATCAAAGAGCTCAGGGAAGAGCGGCAGTGGGTACTTGTTCTTGATGGTAATTTCATTGAGCCCTCTGTAGTCAATGCAAGGACGAAGTGAGCCGTCTTTCTTTTTGACAAAGAAGAATCCATCGCCAGCAGGAGAAGAAGACTTTCAGATAAAGCCTTTGGCCTGATTCTCCTTAATATACTCCGACATTGCTTGCGACTCAACTGGAGAGCGGATAGATTCTACCCCTCGGAGGCGTAGAGCCAGGAAGAATTGCATGGGACAAATTGGGCAAGATGTAGAACGTTATTCTCTCGCGATGCAGAGCCCCCACCTGCAACTCCACCTCTTCCTTAGTCTTCGTGAAGGTCTCTTGTAAAAGCCTTCCATTCACAGATGAAATCAGACCCGGCTTCTACAGAATCCTGACCGAAATCCACTACTTCTTGACCACCTCCAGACTAATGAAGTTGCCTGCCACACCCGAATCCAAATACTCCAAATCAGAGTAGCGCCCATTCACAGAAGTTATCGGGACAGACATAGTTAAGGCCAGAGAGGAGTCACACACACCCAGGAAGGCCTCCCCTACCAGACCTAGGTGGAGGAGTTTCCCGGACAAACGTGGCAGGAGCAGAGTAAATGCGAGGCACTACCACAATAAAAACAAAGCCTTTGTGAAATCCTCTCTTTCCAACACTGATCAAACATCTTGACCTGATCCACCTGCATAGGTTCAGGCACCGGAATGGAAGCGGACGCCATAGAACGTGGGCTGAGAGATCTATTGCTGGAGGAAACCAGACGATTGTACCGCCTCTCCCAAATGGACTGCCCGGAGCGCTCCTGGAAGCGTAGGTCAATACATGTGGCCAGAGAGATCAAATCCTCTAGGGAGGTTGGAGTATCCCAACCCGTCAATTCATCCTTAATTCAACCTGACAACCCACGCCAGAATGCCCCAAACAGTGCCTCATTATTCCACCCCAGCTCTGAGGACAGAGTACGAAAACGAATAGCATATTGCCCGACCTTAAGGGAACCTTGGTGGAGATTAATGAGAGCCTCAGTGGCCGAGGCTACACAACCTGGCTCGTCGAACACTTTGCGAAAGGTCTCTAAAAAGGTAAACAATTGAGAGGTTTTGGGATCATTATGTTCCCACAAAGGATTTATCCATGCCAGAGCCTCGCCTTCCAAATGTGAAACCACAAATGCCACTTTTGCCTGATCGGTGGCATATTGGTGCGGCAATAATTCAAAATGTAAGCTGCATTGATTCAAAAAATCCCGACACTGCTTGGAATCACCATTATACCAGGGTGGTTTACCAAGATGGGGTGGAGGATGCGGAGAGGGATCAGGGTTACGAGACTGAGCTTGGGCAGAGGCTGCGGCGGCAGACTGTCATCCACTGAAGCCATATAACTTAATATATGAGTCTGGGTGTCACGCTGCTGAACTAGATCATGTTGGAGACTGGCAAGCTGGAAGGCAATCCCAGGGTTAGAGGCTTGTAAAGCAGACAACCAAGATTCCATGGACTTCATCAACGACATTATACCCATCTGATTCTCCCGCAAGTACACCAACTCCTTCTGAGCGGCAGCCGAGGCACCTACGGGGTCCATGGCCTGATTGTTCTGTTATGATTTCTGGAGTGGACCCACTGAATCGCGGTGACGACCGTTCCCAGTCGAGCTGACCAGGTGGAACCGACCCCTATACATTGACTGTTAGGGACAAGCCTAGGTGGGAGATACACTGTGATAGCTTGTGCCAGAGGGGCGGCTCGAGGATAACAAGGAGAATCAGGGTACTCACCGAGGACCAGATGGGCAGAGCAGCCACAGAGAAAACCTGGGACTCAGGACACAGCAGGGTACACACAGAGGATACCGGATCCTGGACGGAGCAGAGCACGCACTGGAGGAATACTGGGACTGAGCAGGGCTGAGCATGCACTGGAAGCGTACAGGGATGGAGCAGAGTACACACACACTGGAAGTGTACGTGGGCAGAGCAGAGCACGCACTGGAAGCATACAGGGACCAAGCAGAGCACACACACACTGGAAGCGTACAGGCACAGAGCAGTGCACCCACACACTGGAAGCATACGGGACCTGACATACAGAAACCTAAGTGGACCTGGAGGGAGCATGGAAAGGCACAATTACAATCATGCACTTCCTCTAGCAGGAAGCAACCTGATATACCCAGAGGCCGCTGCCTATGCAGGACAGCGCTTCCTGGTCAGTACAACCCGGCATCATAAGCAGCAGGGGAAGGCTGATGGGAGCTTTAGTCCCATCAGCCAGCACCAGTGACCGGAGGTAAACTTTATACTTCTGGTCACAGCTGCGGGCTGACTGACCGGCAGTAATAATTTTACTGCCAATCAGAAGCAGTGTCTGATGCACTGTCATGCACATCACAGCGTGGCAAACACTGGATGTTCGGGCCCCCTATTCAAGTGAATGGGATCTGGGTTCGGGTTCGGGTATTATTCTGCCACCCGAGCCTGGACTTTTTTTAACTGTTCGTCCGAACCTGCCGGACCCGAACATCCAAGGGTCTGCCTATCTCTACTCATCTATAATTGTAATACAACATTTTTTTGAGCAGTGAAATTTTATTTGGCATTTGAAGTGCTACAGTTGTGTCTCAAAACTCCCAAAAAAGAAATTATTTGTTAAAAAAAAAAATCGCATTGCTATACTGATACTGCAGTCCATCTGAAGTTGGCACATTCTGCTGGCATTATAATACTGTAATCTTTCTCAGCAGTGACATTTTATATGGTATTTATAGTAAAAGAGTTGAGCCTCAAAACACACAAAAAACCTTGGTTTCAAATAGCATTGCTATACTGATACTACAGTCTTATATGTCCATCTGTAGTGGGTTCTAAGGGTTTACCCAAAAATTAGACCAATAAATACATATGGTGTACCACCAAAAGATTTACATATATCCGAAAGAAAGGGAAGTACCAACCAAAAAATAAAATATAAATATTTTATTGATATCAATTTAAAAAATATGATGCAAAGAAATACACTGTATAATAAGAGAATGGGAACAAGGCAGAGTAACCCTCAAGCAATCCAGGTAAAAATTAAGTAACTAAATATACATGTATCAAATGAATCATGTTAAATGATTAATAATAACAGTATACACATCAGCAGGTACAAATTCCATAATGATTAGTGTAGTATTGTAAAATAGAGGTCCATATATCTACATATGTACATTGGTATTGCTCAAAAAAGGTGCATAAATCAATAGTCCCGTAGATAATAAGGGCCTCACAAAGTCAATAGAGTGTGCTGAAGACAACACTACAAGAAAGAGAGACTGCTAAAATGTCAGTGCAAAAGGTGCCAATGCATGTGCAAATATAATGCAGCAGAATGCGGGGCACCGAAGCAAGCTCTAGATACAGTGGGACACAGAATGTAGATACCTGCAGATGAAGGGATCGCTGGAGGGTGGGAAACCCCGACGCGCGTTTCGCACCGTAGCTTCTTCCTGGGGGTTGCATTAGCCTTACATTGCACATATATTGGCACCTTGTACTAACTTTAGTTAATTGTATGCTGCTACATTCTATGTCCCATTATACCTGGAGCTTGCCTTGGTGCCCCGCATTCCGCTGCACTAGCCTTATATTTGCACATGCATTGGCACCTTTTGCACTGACACTTTAGCAGTCTCTCTTTCTTGTAGTGTTGTCTTCAGCACACTCTATTGACTTTGTGAGGCCCTTATTATCTACGGGACTATTGATTTATGCACCTTTTTTGAGCAATACCAATGTACATATGTAGATATATGGACCTCTAGTTTACAATACTACACTAATCATTATGGAATTTGTACCTGCTGATGTGTATACTGTTATTAATCATTTAACATGATTCATTTGATACATGTATATTTAGTTACTTAATTTTTACCTGGATTGCTTGAGGGTTACTCTGCCTTGTTCCCATTCCCTTATTATACAGTGTATTTCTTTGCATCATATTTTTTAAATTGATATCAATAAAATATTTATATTTTATTTTTTGGTTGGTACTTCCCTTTCTTTCAGATATATGGGTTCTAAGGGGTAACATTTCTCCTTATGGAGAGTGACATACAATCCTAAGTCATATTGCACGACTCGTTAGAGGGTTGATTCTGACTTGTAGGATTGCTACTTCCAACAGGTGGCGATATAGAGTTTAAGTCCTCTTTTTCTCAGAAGAGGCAATTTGTACATCTGTAGTGGGCAAATTTTGCTGGAATTGTAATACTGTCTGCAACGTTTTCTCAACAGGGATATATCATATGTAATTAAAAATGGGCAAGGTGCGTGGTAAGGGTCAGGGAAGTGGACGTAATGCCTATGGTGAACGCAGAGGCCAAGGACATGCACAAGGTGAAACTGTTCTTGCCTCAGGAGCACAACTAATGCACACATCATGTCGATCCAGCTTCCTTTCCCACTTTGTAGGGGGCATGGAATGGGACTATTGAAGCCAGACCAGTGTGAAAAGTTATAGAATGGATAGCAGATAATGCTTCCAGTCACTTTGCCAGCACCATCCTGCCTACCACACAATCCAGTCTCACTAGTCATGATTCTGGACCACATAATGCTCACTCTGAACCTCCTTCCTCCCACCATGCCGTGTGTCCAGAGACAAGTGATCCCAAAAAAGATGATTTGGAACATCTGCCATGCTAGCATCAGCAGATGCAGCGCAACTACCAGCCTGACCACCACCAGCATACTCAAAGCATCCAACTACTTGGGCCAAATGCCAGGGTTCAGAAACAGTGTCTTCGGGTGACACCACTGCCTCTTCCCCTGTTCTACGGGCACGCCAAACCCCTGTCCATGACATAGGTGAAGATGCCATCTATCCTGAACATGTCATTGCACACTTGCAACCACCATCAACAACTACATCCACGCCCTTGTCCCAGCGCAGCATTCAGTTGTCCCTACCCTAGCCCTTGGAACGCAAGCATAAATATGCAGACACCCACCCGCAGGCTACAATGCTAAATGGCGACATTTCTAGACTGTTTGCCCTGAAAATGTTGCAGTTTAGGCTTGTGGATGTGGAACCTTAGACAACCTCATGGTGGTGGCCGTTAATCGGTACTCGGTCCCCATCTGTTACTATTTCTCCCGATGTGCCATCCCCGCCTTACACAAGCACGTGTCCCATAACATCAGTCATGCTTTGACCAATACCTTGATTAGGAAAGTCCACTTAACCATGGACACCTGGACAAGTGCTTGTGGCCAGGGATGCTACATTTTCATGATGGCACACTGGGTGAAATTTATGGAAGCCGTTATCAAGTTGGACCCTGGGACGGAACACAAGCTACCGACACAGAGGATTGCGAGCCCTGGTTCAGTCAGGGTTGCCACTATCATCTACAGCAGTTCCTGCACCTCCTTCACCTCCTCCAAACCCACCATCTCACAAATGTCAAGATCATTCACAAGCTGGGAGCACTATAGCACTGCTTTGGACAAGCAGCAACAAGCTGTGCTGTAGCTAATCTGCTTAGGTGGCAATCCACATACCACCGCAGAGTTGTTGAAAGATGTAACAGACCAGACTGATGTGTGGCTGTCACCCCTGAACCTTCAACCAGGGTATGGTCGTATGTGACAATGGCCATAACCTGGGGGCAGCTCTGAAGTTTGTTAACCTCTCACATGTATCATACATGGCTCATATGTTCAACTTAGTGGTTCATCTGTTTATCAAAATCTACTTAGATCTGCATGTGCTAGCCTCCACACATAAGAGCTGATCAGTGAGCATGGAGGTCTGACATCTGTGCGGTTCTCCAAAACTTTGAGACCTCAACCAAGATGATGAGCTGCGATTACGCCATAATCAGCATCACCATCCTGATTCTCTGCCTACCAAAACACTTGCTGCTCACAACTTAACAGGAGGGTTTGCAGGCAGAGCAAATTGAGATGGAGAAAGAAACTATACTGGGTAGAGTTGAGCGACCTTGACCTTTTTAGAGTCAAGCCGGGTTTCGCGAAACCCGACTATCTCAAAAGTCGGGTCGAGTGAAATCGGCCGATTATGACGTAAAGTCGGGATCGACCGAAACACGAAACCCAATGCAAGTCAATGGGGCAGCATAGTCGGCAGTGAGTGGGGGCCAGGAAAACACCTAGAGTGCCCATTTTAATGTCAAAACCATCCATTCTTCTTAATGAAGCTTGTCAAGCGTAATTTACCTTATAATAATTGGAAGGCATTTGAAATTGGGGTTCATTTGGCTAAAGTTGTGGTGGGTAGGGCTGGTTCAAGTAATTAGTGGGCCCAGGAAATCTGGACCACGTCACGGCAGTGGAGCAGGGAGAGGTAAGTATTTCAACTTTGCAAGTGCTGTGAACCTGAGCAAGCAGGGGGGGCCCACTCGTTGGCATTGGCACTGGCACAGGGCCCCTCAAAGTAAAGCGGTGTGTTTGCACGGCGGGGGCGCTTCCCACCGGCAGCAACACTTTTGCGTACTATGAGAGGCCCTGTGCCAGTGACGTCGCCAACTAGTATTCCTCCCCCCACCTGATGAAGGAACCAGCACTTTCATCTGCACCTTCCTGTTTGTCCCCGTGTAAGGTGGTATGGTATGCGGGAAGGGGGACCTGACTTTCAGCAGGGTCACTATCTTGCAGTGTAGCGTGCACGGGAAATGTTGCGTTATGGGTCAATGTACCAGCAGACTCATCTATCACTGGCTGGGCAATGGGCAGGATGAGGAGGAAACACAGATATAGGCCCAAAGAATAAAGTGGGCTAAATGCAGTTCAAAACTGGTAACACAGGACTAATCAGGGGGCATTGCAGTGGAGGACAACTGGAATGAGAGGCTGACACAGAGAGTAGGCCCAAATCAGTAAGTAGTCGAAATGCAGTTCAAAATTGGTAACAGTAGTAAACAGGCGGCACAGCTTTGTTCAGTGGAGGAGAACAGCAAGGAGTGGCAGACACCGATAGTAGGCCCCAACCCAACTAGTAGGCCAAATGCAGTCTAACATTAACAACTACTTAACGAGCGCCTGAAAACGGAATTTCAGGACAGGAAACCAGCAGAACAGCAAGGAGTGGCAGACACCGATAGTAGGCCCCAAACCAACTAGTACGCCAAATGCAGTTGTTCCGTTTAACCACAATTTAATGAGAGCCTGAAGATAGAAGTTCAGGAAAGGCAACCTGGAGAACACCTTGGAGTGGAACACACCATCTCTCTACACCCCATACCCAATTTGTAGGTCTAATGCAGCGTAGTTTCCAACAACTACTAAACGAGAGCATGATGATCGAAGCATTGGCGAGGAAACCTGGGGAACACCTTGGAGTGGAACACACCATCTCTCTACACCCCATACCCAATTTGTAGGCCTAATGCAGCGTAGTTTCCAACAACTACTAAACGAGAGCCGGAAGATCGAAGCTCAGGAAAGGCAACCTGGAGAGCACCTTGGAGTGGAACACACCATCTCTCTACACCCCATACCCAATTTGTAGGCCTAATGCAGTGTAGTTTCCAAGAACTACTAAACGAGAGCCGGAAGATCGAAGCTCAGGAAAGGCAACCTGGAGAACACCTTGGAGTGGAACACACCATCTCTCTACACCCCATACCCAATTTGTAGCCCCAGTGCAGCGTAGTTTCCAACAACTACTAAACGAGAGCATGATGATCGAAGCATTGGCGAGGAAACCTGGGGAACACCTTGGAGTGGAACACACCATCTCTCTACACCCCATACCCAATTTGTAGGCCTAATGCAGCGTAGTTTCCAACAACTACTAAACGAGAGCATGATGATCGAAGCATTGGCGAGGAAACCTGGGGAACACCTTGGAGTGGAACACACCATCTCTCTACACCCCATACCCAATTTGTAGGCCTAATGCAGCGTAGTTTCCAACAACTACTAAACGAGAGCATGATGATCGAAGCATTGGCGAGGAAACCTGGGGAACACCTTGGAGTGGAACACACCATCTTTCTACAGTGGAACACACCATCTCTCTACACCCCATACCCAATTTGTAGGCCTAATGCAGCGTAGTTTCCAACAACTACTAAACGAGAGCCGGAAGATCGAAGCTCAGGAAAGGCAACCTGGGGAACACCTTGGAGTGGAACACACCATCTCTCTACACCCCATACCCAATTTGTAGGCCCAATGCAGCGTAGTTTCCAACAACTACTAAACGAGAGCATGATGATCGAAGCATTGGCGAGGAAACCTGGGGAACACCTTGGAGTGGAACACACCATCTCTCTACACCCCATACCCAATTTGTAGGCCTAATGCAGCGTAGTTTCCAACAACTACTAAACGAGAGCATGATGATCGAAGCATTGGCGAGGAAACCTGGGGAACACCTTGGAGTGGAACACACCATCTCTCTACAGTGGAACACACCATCTCTCTACACCCCATACCCAATTTGTAGGCCTAATGCAGCGTAGTTTCCAACAACTACTAAACGAGAGCCGGTTGATCGAAGCTCAGGAAAGGCAACCTGGAGAACACCTTGGAGTGGAACACACCATCTCTCTACACCCCATACCCAATTTGTAGGCCTAATGCAGCGTAGTTTCCAACAACTACTAAACGAGAGCCGGAAGATCGAAGCTCAGGAAAGGCAACCTGGGGAACACCTTGGAGTGGAACACACCATCTCTCTACACCCCATACCCAATTTGTAGGCCCAATGCAGCGTAGTTTCCAACAACTACTAAACGAGAGCATGATGATCGAAGCATTGGCGAGGAAACCTGGGGAACACCTTGGAGTGGAACACACCATCTCTCTACACCCCATACCCAATTTGTAGGCCTAATGCAGCGTAGTTTCCAACAACTACTAAACGAGAGCATGATGATCGAAGCATTGGCGAGGAAACCTGGGGAACACCTTGGAGTGGAACACACCATCTCTCTACAGTGGAACACACCATCTCGCTACACCCCATACCCAATTTGTAGGCCTAATGCAGCGTAGTTTCCAACAACTACTAAACGAGAGCCGGATGATCGAAGCTCAGGAAAGGCAACCTGGAGAACACCTTGGAGTGGAACACACCATCTCTCTACACCCCATACCCAATTTGTAGGCCTAATGCAGCGTAGTTTCCAACAACTACTAAACGAGAGCCGGAAGATCGAAGCTCAGGAAAGGCAACCTGGGGAACACCTTGGAGTGGAACACACCATCTCTCTACACTCCATACCCAATTTGTAGGCCTAATGCAGCGTAGTTTCCAACAACTACTAAACGAGAGCATGATGATCGAAGCATTGGCGAGGAAACCTGGGGATCACCTTGGAGTGGAACACACCATCTCTCTACACCCCATACCCAATTTGTAGGCCTAATGCAGCGTAGTTTCCAACAACTACTAAACGAGAGCCGGAAGATCGAAGCTCAGGAAAGGCAACCTGGGGAACACCTTGGAGTGGAACACACCATCTCTCTACACCCCATACCCAATTTGTAGGCCCAATGCAGCGTAGTTTCCAACAACTACTAAACGAGAGCATGATGATCGAAGCATTGGCGAGGAAACCTGGGGAACACCTTGGAGTGGAACACACCATCTCTCTACACCCCATACCCAATTTGTAGGCCTAATGCAGCGTAGTTTCCAACAACTACTAAACGAGAGCCGGAAGATCGAAGCTCAGGAAAGGCAACCTGGAGAGCACCTTGGAGTGGAACACACCATCTCTCTACACCCCATACCCAATTTGTAGGCCTAATGCAGTGTAGTTTCCAAGAACTACTAAACGAGAGCCGGAAGATCGAAGCTCAGGAAAGGCAACCTGGAGAACACCTTGGAGTGGAACACACCATCTCTCTACACCCCATACCCAATTTGTAGGCCCAATGCAGCGTAGTTTCCAACAACTACTAAACGAGAGCATGATGATCGAAGCATTGGCGAGGAAACCTGGGGAACACCTTGGAGTGGAACACACCATCTCTCTACACCCCATACCCAATTTGTAGGCCTAATGCAGCGTAGTTTCCAACAACTACTAAACGAGAGCATGATGATCGAAGCATTGGCGAGGAAACCTGGGGAACACCTTGGAGTGGAACACACCATCTCTCTACACCCCATACCCAATTTGTAGGCCTAATGCAGCGTAGTTTCCAACAACTACTAAACGAGAGCATGATGATCGAAGCATTGGCGAGGAAACCTGGGGAACACCTTGGAGTGGAACACACCATCTTTCTACAGTGGAACACACCATCTCTCTACACCCCATACCCAATTTGTAGGCCTAATGCAGCGTAGTTTCCAACAACTACTAAACGAGAGCCGGAAGATCGAAGCTCAGGAAAGGCAACCTGGGGAACACCTTGGAGTGGAACACACCATCTCTCTACACCCCATACCCAATTTGTAGGCCCAATGCAGCGTAGTTTCCAACAACTACTAAACGAGAGCATGATGATCGAAGCATTGGCGAGGAAACCTGGGGAACACCTTGGAGTGGAACACACCATCTCTCTACACCCCATACCCAATTTGTAGGCCTAATGCAGCGTAGTTTCCAACAACTACTAAACGAGAGCATGATGATCGAAGCATTGGCGAGGAAACCTGGGGAACACCTTGGAGTGGAACACACCATCTCTCTACAGTGGAACACACCATCTCTCTACACCCCATACCCAATTTGTAGGCCTAATGCAGCGTAGTTTCCAACAACTACTAAACGAGAGCCGGATGATCGAAGCTCAGGAAAGGCAACCTGGAGAACACCTTGGAGTGGAACACACCATCTCTCTACACCCCATACCCAATTTGTAGGCCTAATGCAGCGTAGTTTCCAACAACTACTAAACGAGAGCCGGAAGATCGAAGCTCAGGAAAGGCAACCTGGGGAACACCTTGGAGTGGAACACACCATCTCTCTACACCCCATACCCAATTTGTAGGCCCAATGCAGCGTAGTTTCCAACAACTACTAAACGAGAGCATGATGATCGAAGCATTGGCGAGGAAACCTGGGGAACACCTTGGAGTGGAACACACCATCTCTCTACACCCCATACCCAATTTGTAGGCCTAATGCAGCGTAGTTTCCAACAACTACTAAACGAGAGCATGATGATCGAAGCATTGGCGAGGAAACCTGGGGAACACCTTGGAGTGGAACACACCATCTCTCTACAGTGGAACACACCATCTCTCTACACCCCATACCCAATTTGTAGGCCTAATGCAGCGTAGTTTCCAACAACTACTAAACGAGAGCCGGATGATCGAAGCTCAGGAAAGGCAACCTGGAGAACACCTTGGAGTGGAACACACCATCTCTCTACACCCCATACCCAATTTGTAGGCCTAATGCAGCGTAGTTTCCAACAACTACTAAACGAGAGCCGGAAGATCGAAGCTCAGGAAAGGCAACCTGGGGAACACCTTGGAGTGGAACACACCATCTCTCTACACTCCATACCCAATTTGTAGGCCTAATGCAGCGTAGTTTCCAACAACTACTAAACGAGAGCATGATGATCGAAGCATTGGCGAGGAAACCTGGGGATCACCTTGGAGTGGAACACACCATCTCTCTACACCCCATACCCAATTTGTAGGCCTAATGCAGCGTAGTTTCCAACAACTACTAAACGAGAGCCGGAAGATCGAAGCTCAGGAAAGGCAACCTGGGGAACACCTTGGAGTGGAACACACCATCTCTCTACACCCCATACCCAATTTGTAGGCCCAATGCAGCGTAGTTTCCAACAACTACTAAACGAGAGCATGATGATCGAAGCATTGGCGAGGAAACCTGGGGAACACCTTGGAGTGGAACACACCATCTCTCTACACCCCATACCCAATTTGTAGGCCTAATGCAGCGTAGTTTCCAACAACTACTAAACGAGAGCATGATGATCGAAGCATTGGCGAGGAAACCTGGGGAACACCTTGGAGTGGAACACACCATCTCTCTACAGTGGAACACACCATCTCTCTACACCCCATACCCAATTTGTAGGCCTAATGCAGCGTAGTTTCCAACAACTACTAAACGAGAGCCGGAAGATCGAAGCTCAGGAAAGGCAACCTGGAGAACACCTTGGAGTGGAACACACCATCTCTCTACACCCCATACCCAATTTGTAGGCCTAATGCAGCGTAGTTTCCAACAACTACTAAATGAGAGCCAGAAGATCGAAGCTCAGGAAAGGCAACCTGGGGAACACCTTGGAGTGTAACAAACCCTCTCTCTACACCACGGAAGGGCTGATTCTTAGGAAGGAAGGCTGTCGGAAAGAAGCAGGGCGCGTCCGAGGGTGATTATATTCTTATTAGGTATATACTCACCCTCGGACGCGCCCTGCTTCTTTATTTGTAATGAATGTTTATTTGCAATGTGGTTTTGACTTACTCTATTTTTTTGGTAAATAATGATTTTATTATTTTCATTGGTTTGCATCTTCTTGGCAATAATATAAAGAAGACGCGACAGGACAACACTCGGTGGATGCCATATCTGTGTTTAAAATTGAAAAAACCTTTCAGTTAACTACTTGCAGGAGAAAGTTATTGTAGCTGGTGGCCATTTTTAGTACTGTACCAGATTTTTGTTGTATGTGTTTGTTTTTAATGTTAAAATGTCTGCATTTGATATCTCTCCAGTATTTTCTTTTTTTATAAGCAAAATACTTATTTTTATATTTTCTGATGTTGGTTCCAGGGGTACACGGGCAGCAGTGGTGTGGTCAGTGGAGGCCTAGTGGAAGGAGTGACCGCAGACAGGCATCGAAGGCCTAAAATAATAACACATGGCTGTAGGCAATTTTAAATTGGTTCCAGGGGTACACGGGCAGCAGTGGTGTGGTCAGTGGAGGCCTAGTGGAAGGAGTGACCGCAGACAGGCATCGAAGGCCTAAAATAATAACACATGGCTGTAGGCAATTTTAAATTGGTTCCAGGGGTACACGGGCAGCAGTGGTGTGGTCAGTGGAGGCCTAGTGGAAGGAGTGACCGCAGACAGGCAACGAAGGCCTAAAATAATAACACATGGCTGTAGGCAATTTTAAATTGGTTCCAGGGGTACACGGGCAGCAGTGGTGTGGTCAGTGGAGGCCTAGTGGAAGGAGTGACCGCAGACAGGCATCGAAGGCCTAAAATAATAACACATGGCTGTAGGCAATTTCAAATTGGTTCCAGGGGTACACGGGCAGCAGTGGTGTGGTCAGTGGAGGCCTAGTGGAAGGAGTGACCGCAGACAGGCATCGAAGGCCTAAAATAATAACACATGGCTGTAGGCAATTTTAAATTGGTTCCAGGGGTACACGGGCAGCAGTGGTGTGGTCAGTGGAGGCCTAGTGGAAGGAGTGACCGCAGACAGGCATCGAAGGCCTAAAATAATAACACATGGCTGTAGGCAATTTTAAATTGGTTCCAGGGGTACACGGGCAGCAGTGGTGTGGTCAGTGGAGGCCTAGTGGAAGGAGTGACCGCAGACAGGCATCGAAGGCCTAAAATAATAACACATGGCTGTAGGCAATTTTAAATTGGTTCCAGGGGAACACGGGCAGCAGTGGCCTGGTCAGTGTAGTAGTAGTAGAAAGAACGGACCGCAGACAGGCATCGAAGGCCTAAAATAAAAAAATTGGGCTGGCTGTAGGCAATTTTAAATTGGTTCCAGGGGTACACGGGCAGCAGTGGTGTGGTCAGTGGAGGCCTAGTGGAAGGAGTGACCGCAGACAGGCATCGAAGGCCTAAAATAATAACACATGGCTGTAGGCAATTTTAAATTGGTTCCAGGGGAACACGGGCAGCAGTGGCCTGGTCAGTGTAGTAGTAGTAGAAAGAACGGACCGCAGACAGGCATCGAAGGCCTAAAATAAAAAAATTGAGCTGGCTGTAGGCAATTTTAAATTGGTTCCAGGGGTACACGGGCAGCAGTGGTGTGGTCAGTGGAGGCCTAGTGGAAGGAGTGACCGCAGACAGGCATCGAAGGCCTAAAATAATAACACATGGCTGTAGGCAATTTTAAATTGGTTCCAGGGGAACACGGGCAGCAGTGGCCTGGTCAGTGTAGTAGTAGTAGAAAGAACGGACCGCAGACAGGCATCGAAGGCCTAAAATAAAAAAATTGGGCTGGCTGTAGGCAATTTTAAATTGGTTCCAGGGGTACACGGGCAGCAGTGGTGTGGTCAGTGGAGGCCTAGTGGAAGGAGTGACCGCAGACAGGCAACGAAGGCCTAAAATAATAACACATGGCTGTAGGCAATTTTAAATTGGTTCCAGGGGTACACGGGCAGCAGTGGTGTGGTCAGTGGAGGCCTAGTGGAAGGAGTGACCGCAGACAGGCATCGAAGGCCTAAAATAATAACACATGGCTGTAGGCAATTTTAAATTGGTTCCAGGGGTACACGGGCAGCAGTGGTGTGGTCAGTGGAGGCCTAGTGGAAGGAGTGACCGCAGACAGGCATCGAAGGCCTAAAATAATAACACATGGCTGTAGGCAATTTTAAATTGGTTCCAGGGGTACACGGGCAGCAGTGGTGTGGTCAGTGGAGGCCTAGTGGAAGGAGTGACCGCAGACAGGCATCGAAGGCCTAAAATAATAACACATGGCTGTAGGCAATTTTAAATTGGTTCCAGGGGTACACGGGCAGCAGTGGTGTGGTCAGTGGAGGCCTAGTGGAAGGAGTGACCGCAGACAGGCATCGAAGGCCTAAAATAATAACACATGGCTGTAGGCAATTTTAAATTGGTTCCAGGGGAACACGGGCAGCAGTGGCCTGGTCAGTGTAGTAGTAGTAGAAAGAACGGACCGCAGACAGGCATCGAAGGCCTAAAATAAAAAAATTGGGCTGGCTGTAGGCAATTTTAAATTGGTTCCAGGGGTACACGGGCAGCAGTGGTGTGGTCAGTGGAGGCCTAGTGGAAGGAGTGACCGCAGACAGGCATCGAAGGCCTAAAATAATAACACATGGCTGTAGGCAATTTTAAATTGGTTCCAGGGGAACACGGGCAGCAGTGGCCTGGTCAGTGTAGTAGTAGTAGAAAGAACGGACCGCAGACAGGCATCGAAGGCCTAAAATAAAAAAATTGGGCTGGCTGTAGGCAATTTTAAATTGGTTCCAGGGGTACACGGGCAGCAGTGGTGTGGTCAGTGGAGGCCTAGTGGAAGGAGTGACCGCAGACAGGCATCGAAGGCCTAAAATAATAACACATGGCTGTAGGCAATTTTAAATTGGTTCCAGGGGAACACGGGCAGCAGTGGCCTGGTCAGTGTAGTAGTAGTAGAAAGAACGGACCGCAGACAGGCATCGAAGGCCTAAAATAATAACACATGGCTGTAGGCAATTTTAAATTGGTTCCAGGGGTACACGGGCAGCAGTGGTGTGGTCAGTGGAGGCCTAGTGGAAGGAGTGACCGCAGACAGGCATCGAAGGCCTAAAATAATAACACATGGCTGTAGGCAATTTTAAATTGGTTACAGGGGTACACGGGCAGCAGTGGTGTGGTCAGTGGAGGCCTAGTGGAAGGAGTGACCACAGACAGGCATCGAAGGCCTAACATAACAAAAATGTCAATACAATGGTATTGTCAGTGGCAGGCATTGAAGGATGTCAGCGCATAGACTAAACATTGGTGGAGCTGTGAGATAATTTTGCAAGTGGTAGAGCACTGTTTGAGCTCGGGGGGGAACTGTCTTGTGGCCGGCGGTACAGGCCCAGGGCCCCTCATATTACAACGGTGTGTCTGACGTTGGGTGCGCACCACCACCGCCAGAGACACTTTATTGTACTAGGAGGGACCCAGTGGCAGTGCCGTCGACCAAAAGCGGGCACACCCACCTCTTCAGACAAACTGCACTCTCACGGGTGCTGTCGCCAAGTGTCGATACCACGGCCCCGTGTGGGGAGTTTGGCCATTTAGTGAGGTGTAAACATGTCGTATGCTGGACAATCAGGTGCAGAAAATTACGAGATTGGAAAAGTCATTCAGAATAGTCCACAGGCAAGACCTTTTCATAGGAAAGCTAGGTGTCAGCCGGGCAAGGTGGGGCAAAAGATTTCGAAATCCAGTTGTGGTTCATTTTAATGAAGGTTAGATCATCTACATTTTGGGTAGCCAGACGAGTCCTTTTTTCTGTTAGTATTGAACCTGCAGCACTGAATACTCTTTCAGATAGGACACTAGCTGCCGGGCAAGCAAGCTCCTGCAATGCATATTCTGCCAATTCTGGCCAGGTGTCTAATTTTGATGACCAGTAATCAAATGGGAATGACGGTTGAGGGAGAACATCGATAAGGGATGAAAAATAGTTTGTAACCATACTGGACAAATGTTGTCTCCTGTCACTTTGAATTGATGCTGCAGTATCTGTCCTGTCTGCGGTCATAGCAAAATCACTCCACAACCTGGTCAGAAAACCCCTCTGGCCAACGCCACTTCTGATTTCTGCCCCTCTAACTCCTCTGGTCTGCTGGCCCCTGCAGCTCGTGTGAGAACGATCACGGGCGCTGTGTGCAGGGAATGCCAGAAGCAAACGGTCAACAAGAGTTGATTGTTTGGTTGCTAATATTAGTTCCAAGTTCTCATGTGGCATTATATTTTGCAATTTGCCTTTATAGCGAGGATCAAGGAGGCAGGCCAACCAGTAATCGTCATCATTCATCATTTTAGTTATGCGTGTGTCCCTTTTGAGGATACGTAAGGCATAATCCGCCATGTGGGCCAAAGTTCCAGTTCTCAAATCTGCGGTTGTGCTTGGTTGAGGGGCAGTTTCAGGCAAATCCACGTCACTTGTGTCCCTCCAAAAACCAGAACCCGGCCTTGCCGCGCCACCAATTTCCAGTGGCCCCGGAAAAGCTTCCTCATTAAAAATATAATCATCCCCATCATCCTCCTCGTCCTCCTCCTCCTCTTCGCCCGCTAACTCGTCCTGTGCACTGCCCTGGCCAGACAATGGCTGACTGTCATCAAGGCTTTCCTCTTCCTCAGCTGCAGACGCCTGATCCTTTATGTGCGTCAAACTTTGCATCAGCAGACGCATTAGGGGGATGCTCATGCTTATTATGGCATTGTCTGCACTAACCAGCCGTGTGCATTCCTCAAAACACTGAAGGACTTGACACATGTCTTGAATCTTCGACCACTGCACACCTGACAACTCCATGTCTGCCATCCTACTGCCTGCCCGTGTATGTGTATCCTCCCACAAAAACATAACAGCCCGCCTCTGTTCGCACAGTCTCTGAAGCATGTGCAGTGTTGAGTTCCACCTTGTTGCAACGTCTATGATTAGGCGATGCTGGGGAAGGTTCAAAGAACGCTGATAGGTCTGCATACGGCTGGAGTGTACGGGCGAATGGCGGATATGTGAGCAAAGTCGACGCACTTTGAGGAGCAGGTCGGATAACCCCGGATAACTTTTCAGGAAGCACTGCACCACCAGGTTTAAGGTGTGAGCCAGGCAAGGAATGTGTTTCAGTTGGGAAAGGGAGATGGCAGCCATGAAATTCCTTCCGTTATCACTCACTACCTTGCCTGCCTCAAGATCTACAGTGCCCAGCCACGACTGCGTTTCTTTCTGCAAGAACTCAGACAGAACTTCCGCGGTGTGTCTGTTGTCGCCCAAACACTTCATAGCCAATACAGCCTGCTGACGTTTGCCAGTAGCTGCCCCATAATGGGAGACCTGGTGTGCAACAGTGGCAGCTGCGGATGGAGTGGTTGTGCGACTGCGGTCTGTGGACGAGCTCTCGCTTCTGCAGGAGGACGAAGAGGAGGAGGAGGGGGTGCGAACAGCTACAGCCAATTGTTTCCTAGACCGTGGGCTAGGCAGAACTGTCCCAAACTTGCTGTCCCCTGTGGACCCTGCATCCACCACATTTACCCAGTGTGCCGTGATGGACACGTAACGTCCCTGGCCATGCCTACTGGTCCATGCATCTGTTGTCAGGTGCACCTTTGTGCTCACAGATTGCCTGAGTGCATGGACGATGCGCTCTTTAACATGCTGGTGGAGGGCTGGGATGGCTTTTCTGGAAAAAAAGTGTCGACTGGGTAGCTCGTAGCGTGGTACAGCGTAGTCCATCAGGGCTTTGAAAGCTTCGCTTTCAACTAACCGGTAGGGCATCATCTCTAACGAGATTAGTCTAGCTATGTGTGCGTTCAAACCCTGTGTACGCGGTTGCGAGGCTAAGTACTTCCTTTTTCTAACCATAGTCTCATGTAGGGTGAGCTGGACTGGAGAGCTGGAGATCGTGGAACTAGCGGGGGTGCCGGTGGACATGGCAGACTGAGAGACGGTGGGAGATGGTATTGTTGCCGCCGATGCCCTAGATGCAGTGTTTCATACCACGAAACTGGTGATTCCCTGACCCTGACTGCTTTGGCCTGGCAAAGAAACCTGCACAGATACTGCAGGTGGTGCGGAAAATGGTGGCCCTACACTGCCGGAAGGGATGTTGCGTTGCTGACTAGCTTAATTGGCCGAGGGTGCTACAACCTTAAGGGACGTTTGGTAGTTAGTCCAGGCTTGCAAATGCATGGTGGTTAAATGTCTATGCATGCAACTTGTATTGAGACTTTTCAGATTCTGTCCTCTGCTTAAGGTAGTTGAACATTTTTGACAGATGACTTTGCGCTGATCAATTGGATGTTGTTTAAAAAAATGCCAGACTGCACTCTTTCTAGCATCGGATACCTTTTCAGGCATTGCAGACTGAGCTTTAACCGGATGGCCACGCTGTCCTCCAACAGGTTTTGGCTTTGCCACGCGTTTTGGGCAAGATACGGGCCCGGCAGATGGAACCTGTTGCGATGTTGATGCCTGCTGCGGCCCCTCCTCCTCCGCTTCAGAACTGCTGCCGCCTGCACCCTGTTCCCCCAATGGCTGCCAATCGGGGTCAAGAACTGGGTCATCTATTACCTCTTCTTGTAGCTCGTGTGCAACTTCGTCTGTGTCACCGTGTCGGTCGGTGGTATAGCGTTCGTGATGGGGCAACATAGTCTCATCAGGGTCTGATTCTTGATCATTACCCTGCGAGGGCAATGTTGTGGTCTGAGTCAAAGGACCAGCATAGTAGTCTGGCTGTGGCTGTGCATCAGTGCACTCCATGTCAGATTCAACTTGTAATGGGCATGGACTGTTAACTGCTTCACTTTCTAAGCCAGGGACGGTATGTGTAAAGAGCTCCATGGAGTAACCCGTTGTGTCGCCTGCTGCATTCTTCTCTGTTGTTGTTTTTGCTGAAGAGGACAAGGAAGCGACTTGTCCCTGACCGTGAACATCCACTAACGACGCGCTGCTTTGACATTTACCAGTTTCACGAGAGGAGGCAAAAGAGCTAGAGGCTGAGTCAGCAAGATAAGCCAAAACTTGCTCTTGCTGCTCCGGCTTTAAAAGCGGTTTTCCTACTCCCAGAAAAGGGAGCGTTCGAGGCCTTGTGTAGCCTGACGACGAACATGGCTCCACAGCTCCAGACTTAGGTGCAATATTTTTTTTCCCACGACCAGCTGATGCTCCACCACTACCACTACCCTCATTACCAGCTGACAAGGAACGCCCCCGGCCACGACCTCTTCCACCATACTTCCTCATTGTTTTAAAAACGTAAACAAACTAACGGTATTTGTTGCTGTCACACAAATTACACGGTGAGCTATAACTTCAGTATGATTTAGCTACCCCTTTACAGGTGAGTGAGACCACAACGAAAATCAGGCACAATGTTACACACTCTGTTGTTGGTGGCAACAAATGAGAGAGATGCCACACACGCAGGACTGTCACTGAAGCACAAATGTAAATATTAATCTCCCACTGATTTGATTTTTTTTTTTTTTCAGGGATACTTTAGGAAAAAAAAATAATAGAATAAAATGATTTTTTCAGGAAGAATTTAGAAACCAAATAAAATAAAATGATTTTTTCAGGGAGAATTTAGAAAACAAATAAAACAAAAAAAGGCTTTCTATGGCCCACTGAGTGAGAGATGACGCACACAGGAGTCAGGAGTGGCACACAAGCCCAGAGGCCAATATTTATCTCCCACTGATTGATGTAGTGATTTTTTCAGGTAGATTTTGGAACCCAAATCAAGCTAAAAAAAATAATAGGCTTTCTATGGCCCACAATTGGAGAGAGAGAGAGAGATGGCACACCCAGGAGTCAAGACTGGCACACAAGCAGAAAGGGCAATATTAATCTCCCACTGATTTGTTTTTGTTTTTTTGTTTTTCAGGGAGACTTTAGGAAAAAAAAATAATAGAATAAAATGATTTTATCAGGAAGAATTTAGAAACCAAATAAAATAAAATGATTTTTTCAGGGAGAATTTAGAAAACAAATAAAACAAAAAAAGGCTTTCTATGGCCCACTGAGTGAGAGATGACGCACACAGGAGTCAGGAGTGGCACACAAGCCCAGAGGCCAATATTTATCTCCCACTGATTGATGTAGTGATTTTTTCAGGTACATTTTGGAACCCAAATCAAGCTAAAAAAATAATAGGCTTTCTATGGCCCACAATTGGAGAGAGAGAGAGAGATGGCACACCCAGGAGTCAAGACTGGCACACAAGCAGAAAGGGCAATATTAATCTCCCACTGATTTTTTTTTGTTTTTTTTTTTTTTCAGGGAGACTTTAGGAAAAAAAAATAATAGAATAAAATGATTTTTTCAGGAAGAATTTAGAAACCAAATAAAATAAAATGATTTTTTCAGGGAGAATTTAGAAAACAAATAAAACAAAAAAAGGCTTTCTATGGCCCACTGAGTGAGAGATGACGCACACAGGAGTCAGGAGTGGCACACAAGCCCAGAGGCCAATATTTATCTCCCACTTTTTTTTTTTTGATCCAGGGAAAATTTATAAACCCAATAAAAAAAATAATAAATAGGCTTTCTATGGCCCACTATGTGAGAGACAGAGAGAGATGGCACGCTTATGACTGGCACACAAGCCCAAAGGCCAATATTAATCTCCCTTTTTTTTTTTAAGGGAGAATTTATAAAACCAAAAAAAAATAAATAAATAGGCTTTCTATGGCCCACTATTTGTGAGAGAGATGGCACGCTCAGGACTGGCACACAAGCCCAGAGGCCAATATTAATCTCCCACTTTTTTTTTTTTTTTCCAGGGAAAATTTATAAACCCAATAAAAAAATAAAAAAATAAATAGGCTTTCTATGGCCCACTATCTGAGAGAGAGAGATGGCACGCTTAGGACTGGCACACAAGCCCAAAGGCCAATATTAATCTCCCACTGATTGATTTATTGATTTTTTCAGGTAGAATTTAGAACCCAAATAAAGCAAAAAAAAAAAAAAGGGCTTTCTATGGCCCACTGAGTGAGTGATGATGCACACAGGAGTCAGGAGTGGCACACAAGCCCTGAGGCCAATATTTTTCTCCCACTGATTGATGTAGTGATTTTTTCAGGTACATTTTAGAACCCAAATCAAGCAAAAAAATAAATAGGCTTTCTATGGCCCACTATTTGTGAGAGAGATGGCACGCTCAGGACTGGCACACAAGCCCAGAGGCCAATATTAATCTCCCACTTTTTTTTTTTGGTTCCAGGGAAAATTTATAAACCCAATAAAAAAAAAAAAATAGGCTTTCTATGGCCCACTATCTGAGAGAGAGAGATGGCACGCTTAGGACTGGCACACAAGCCCAAAGGCCAATATTAATCTCCCACTGATTGATTTATTGATTTTTTCAGGTAGATTTTAGAACCAAAATCAAGCAAAAAAATAAATAGGCTTTCTATGGCCCACTGACTGAGAGATGGCACACACAGGAGTCAAGAGTGGCACACAAGCCCTGAGGCCAATATTTTTCTCCCACTGATTGATGTAGTGATTTTTTCAGGTAGATTTTATAACCCAAATCAAGCAAAAAAATAAATAGGCTTTCTATGGCCCACTGAGTGAGAGATGACACAGACAGGGATGGCACTCTAGCAGAAATGTCAATCTTAATCTCCCACAAAAAAAAAAAAAAAAACAGGGAGTGTCCTTCAATTACTATCTCCCTGCAGTAATCTCAGCCAGGTATGGCAGGCAGCAATAAGGAGTGGACTGATGCACAAATTAAATAAAACGTGTGGACAAACAAACAAGATTGCTGTGCAGAAAGGAAGGAACAAGAGGATTTGTGCTTTGAAAAAAGCAGTTGGTTTGCACAGCGGCGTACACACAGCAATGCAGCTATCAGGGAGCCTTCTAGGGCAGCCCAATGAGCTACAGCGCTGAGGGGGGAAAAAAAAAAATGTAGCTTCCACTGTCCCTGCACACCGAAGGTGGTGTTGGGCAGTGGAAATCGCTACAGCACAAGCGGTTTGGTGGTTAATGGACCCTGCCTAACGCTATCCCTGCTTCTGACGAAGCGGCAGCAACCTCTCCCTAAGCTCAGATCAGCAGCAGTAACATGGCGGTCGGCGGGAACGCCCCTTTATAGCCCCTGTGACGCCGCAGACAGCAAGCCAATCACTGCAATGCCCTTCTCTAAGATGGTGGGGACCAGGACCTATGTCATCACGCTGCCCACACTCTGCGTTTACCTTCATTGGCTGAGAAATGGCGCTTTTCGCGTCATTGAAACGCGACTTTGGCGCGAAAGTCGCGTACCGCATGGCCGACCCCGCACAGGGGTCGGATCGGGTTTCATGAAACCCAACTTTGCCAAAAGTCGGCGACTTTTGAAAATGAACGACCCGTTTCGCTCAACCCTAATACTGGGATATGCTACAAATCCCAGCCTCATCTCATCTCATCTCATCTCAGCGGGGATTGGTTGATAATGAGGAGGAGAAGGAACAGGAGCTAGTTGCTTAAGCTACAGATGGCAGTACCTATACCAATTTCATCCTGTCTGTTTAGCATGGATGGCCTGAAGGCTAGGAGAAGAGGGAGGAGGTGAACATGGACAATAGCTCTCTTTGTGGGGACAGTTTCTTGGACAACCAAGGAGTGGAGACAAAAAGACACACAATTGATGCATCAGAAGCAGGGGAACACTCTCAAAGGTCTGAAACATTTTTCTCAGACCCTGCCAGTGCCCAGGCCCTGATGCATGGGGTAATCTGACAAGGAGAGAAAAGTTTTGAAAGATGCTGAAGGAGTACCTTGCCGACTGTACCAGCGTCCGCCATGGTTCCTCAGCACCTTACAACTCTTGGGTATCCAAGCTGGGCACGTGGCATGAACTGTCTCTCTACACCTTGGAGGTCCTGCCTGCCCTGCCACTATCATTTTTTCAGAGCAGATTTTTAGTGTTGCCAGGGGTATTATAACTAATAGGCGCATCCACCTGTCAACTGAAAATGCTGACAGGCTGACTCTTATCAAAATCAGCAAGGGTGGATTGGGCCAGACTTCTGTACACCACCGGATGAAGGAATATAAACTCAAATGCAGTGGGGGTTTTTTTCTGGTCTTTTTTGCATGCAACCCTTGACACCCAAAGATGGGTATACATTTCAGGATTTTGTCTTTTTTGTCTCATCCTCCTTCTTCTCCTCCACTACCATATCAGCAGGGTGATCGCGCTACCCTCGGTATAAATGTTTTAGTGTTTATAATTCTTAGAGGCCTTCCTCGAACATTCTTTAATATATGCATATACATATACCCTCCAGGCATAAATGTTTCTGAGCCCATGCACTTAATGCATGGGCATGACCAGTCTAGAATACCTACTCCTTAAAAATAAAATTAAAAATTCTGAGGCCCTCCACAACATCTCTTCAAAGTGGTATTGGAGTGTCTCCTTCTAATTTTTGGCATCCCTTACTCATAGTACATACTCTTTACCAGTGTAGGACACCCATTCCTCAGTAATGGGAAAAAATGTGTTTCTGTGGATCCACCTTCTACGTGAGCAAAAACATGTTTAAACCAAAAGAGCTGATGGTTTCTATTACTATATGATCCAGTGCCTTGTCGTGAGCTGTCAGTTGGTCAGCACATAGGGAGTTCTCACCCTGTATACAGGATTTCCCAGCCGGGACAGGAGTGTTTGTACAGTAACTACAGAAGATACTGGCATCCTGTATATCAGGCTGAGTAGATGAGAAGCTCTCCACTATATTTCCCAGCAGGGTTGATGAAATAACAGTTCTTGATGCTGCTACATTAAACTAATCACTTTTTTCAGGGCTAATTCAAATGAATTCTATTCTGTCATAATAATACCTATCTTATCTACAATTCGTGTATGGTGAGGTGTGGCAGTATGTATAGCATATGACTGGCATCTAGTCAAGGATTATTGCCTTATAAATTGTAAGCCTTGCTGCTGTTTTTCTCCATGCACTCAGTGACCGATTTATGTTTTGAACAGTAATCTGTACCCAGACATTCATCAAAGCAGCTTTATTTGGCTTACTCAAGACTTTGTGGCTGCCACATACAAGAAAAATCTTTGCAGGGCCGTTTCATATCCTTTCTATATTCTACAATAATACCACTCTTATCTGCAATTTGTCTACGGTGAAGGGTGGCAGTAGGAATACCTTATGACAGGCATCTAGTCAGGAATTATTGTCTTGTAAATTCTAAGCCTTGCAGTTGCATTTTCCATACACTCATTGATCAATTCATGTTTTTTACAGTGTTTTGTACTCAGAAATTCATCAAAGCAGGCAGAATTAAATGATTTAATGTATCCATTCACAGTTTCTCTGCAGCATCTGTATGTAAGAGGTAGTGGTGAGACTTTATGGTACTGGAGCTGAAACTACCACTTATGAACTCTCCAGTGCTTTGTTTCCATCTATTTCTGAGTGGCTCTTGGAGTATGTTTGGGGTAATTGTGCTGCTGAAAGACCCATGACATACTATGATGCTAACCCAGCTTTCTCACATTGCGACCCAAATGCTGGCATTTCATTACGACCCAAAATCCTTTGGAAATCTTCAAGGCACCTAGGGCCAGAGGAATAGAAACAAGCCCAAAATATCTTTGAAGCTCCACTATATTTGATGGTAACTACTGTGTTCTTTCATTTGAAGGCCTGATTCCACAACAATAGAAGTATGTGCTTTACCAAAAAACTCTATCTTAGACTCATCTGTCCACAAGACACTTGCTGGCCCTCTAACAATAAAAAGGGCCACCTGATGGCCCTCTACAACTAGTGATGCCCAGCTGTTGGCCCTGGAAAAAAAAGTGACTTTCAATGTCTCTGATCATGTCTCACACACCACATGGCGAGATAATGTATTACAATGATAACATTACATTTCCTGTTGACAGTTTTTTTCACCATTGAAAGCAATGCAATCGTGCATAGCACAGCAAGAACACTGCATGTGAACATAGCCCAAGGTCTGAAGGAATATTTTTTTTCTCTTTTTTATTTTGCCTTACATACGAGTCATTATCCTGGAAAGAATATTTTTTCCAGTAAAATCCATTTTAATTGCGATTTTGTATGGTATTTTTGTCAGTCGGTAAAATGGTGTAATACTCTGACAACATTGTTCTCAGCGCCGACCTGGGATTCAGAGATGCTTCCATGAGTTTTCTCTGTGATGTTCCCATGTCATTTCAGAACTGTTTCCATCATGTTCAACAATTTGTAGACCCCCTCCAGACCTGCGGGAGAGGGGCCTCCTGAAAAATGCACAAGTTTTCCATTGACTTCCATTCAACTCGTTACTCAGGTCGAGCACCCGAGCATTAAGATTTGCTCACCTCGACTAATGAGTACCAACGCATTATAGTGCTCCCTCATCACTAGTGTGATATTTTAAATGCCTATTGAGTACTACTAAAAGAAGAGAAAAGTAGAACAAGGAGCAGCTAAGAGAAAGTGAGAGATGAAACCACTTAGATGGTGCTGCTAGTGTTAGTAAATGATTATCTCTCCTTAGTGCTGGATTCAAAGCTACACTGCTCAGACCTGCTCTTTTATGTTCCTCCATGCTGCTGCTTCTGAAGGCAGAGAAGAGATACTGGAGAAGGAATCCCTTATATCTCTGTGTACATTGTATGGGAGGTATTTTATCCACAGGTCTCCATCCACTAGCTTAGTCGCAACTGAAAATTACAGCCTGCAGAGGAGAAAACATTAGAAAAATGCAAGATCCAACTCATTTAGTGGCCAGAAACAGTTTAATTCCTCATGTACACGCAACAGTTTTTTCTTGAATGTAGCCTTAAACATTAGGAACATTTCAATTATTTAATATTTTGAATATCGTATTTCCCCATTGCTTTATAACTGAACTAAAAACATGTTTTTGTTTTGTCCCAGGCAGAGATCATGAACATGCTACTAAAATATAAAGGTTATCTGATATCGCTAGCAGCATTCTGTTTTCTTCTCAGCATCACTTATCACCAAGGCCTCATAAAGGTAAATTTGGAATATGTTTCAGCATAATTTCTTCATAGATTTCATCTATGTGCCTGTGTAATTATATTATTAATCTAAAGCTTTTTACCTTTACTTTTTGTATAATTACGTGTGTAATGCCTCTACGATCATGTATTTACTGTACCGTTTCTAATTGGTCATATAATGGGTGACAACTGTGCCCGTGCATTCTGGTTTACACTTCTATTGTCGGCAGGGTTACTATTCAGTAGTCCTATTTTAGTTCAGGACTTGTGGCAATGAATAGTCCAGAAGCTTCGGGGAAAGATCCTAGTAAGTTTGTCTTTCTCCCTCCTGTCCGTCCTGGGTGGGGTTGCTCCCTGTTTACTATATACCCCCAAGGTATTAAAAATTGTTCAGAGTTGTATCCAGAAGAGTGGAATGATTTTTTTTCTCACTTGTCATCTGTATGCAATCCGCTTTTCTTTTACTCAGCCCAATTAGTCATTTACAAGATCACTAAGTTTCCAATGCTACAGAATTGCAATATATCTGTAAAAATCGGATGTTGTACTGTGGCTCTGTAAAGCATCCAATTATTTTCTCACACCCATAGACTTGAATGGGTGACTCTCATCCAACTTACGGAAAAAAATCATGCACACTGCAATTCTTTCCACATGCATCTACCCATACCTTCTGGTTCTGACCCAACTACCTGACAATTCTTCTTTCCTGCTCTGCCCTGCCATTGGAGCAACTGGGACATCATTGTCAGGGCCTGATTGTTACCATGGTGACCTGATGTCGTCAAGATGACAGCTGGGTCACCAGGCTAAAGCGAGCCTCTTAGACCAATAGACCATTCACAGAGCATAATCAAAGAGCTTTGTGTCTCAGTGCAGCACTGACAGATATTAGCCATTGCAATGCTCCTGCAATGGTTTTTAACAATGATCAGGCTGCTGAAAGTGAAAGTCCCATAGAGGGAAAAAGAAAAAAGTTGAAAAAAAGTGTGTGAAAATATTTTTTTCAAAAAATTAGAAAATCATAATATATATATATATATATATATATATATATATATATATATATATATATATATATATATATATATACACACACACAAATGTTAGGTGTCGAGTAGAGTTGAGCGACTTTTACTTTTTTAGGATCGAGTCAGCTATCGCGAAACCCGACTTTGTCAAAAGTCGGGTCGGGTAAAATCGGCCGATTATTGCAAAAAGTCGTGGATCGACCGAAACACGAAACCCAATGCAAGTCAATGGGGAATCAAAGTCGGCAGTGAGTGGAGGAGAGGAAAACACCTACAGTGCCCATTTTTATGCCAAAAACATCAAATCTTATTTCTTAAGCTTGTCAATCTTAATTTACTTTATAATAATAGTTAGGCATTGAAAACAGGGGGTCATTTAGCTAAAGTTGTGGGGAGTAGGGCTGGCTCAAGATTTTCGTGGGCCCAGGAAACGTGGACCACGTCACGGCGGTGAAGCAGGGAGAGGTAAGTATTTCAACTTTGCAAGTGCTGTGATCCCGAGCAAGCAGGGGGGGCCCACTCGTTCGTATTGGCACTGGCACAGGGCCCCTCAAAGCATGGCGGTGTGTTTGATGGCGGGGGCGCCTCCCACCGGCAGAGACACTTTTGCGTACTATGAGGGGCCCTGTGCCAGTGACGTCGCTAACGAGTATGCCCCCCCACCTGATGAAGGAACCTGCACTTTCATCTGCACCTTCCTCTTTGCCCCGTCTAAGGTGGTATAGTATGCGGGAAGGGGAACCTGACTTGCAGCAGGGTCAGACTCTGGCTTTGTAGAGTGCAAGGGGAATGCAGTGGTCTGGGTCAATGTACCAGCAGACTCATCTAGCAGTGGCTGGCCAATGGGCAGGATGAGGAGGAAACACAGATGTAGTCCCAAAGAATAAAGTAGGCTAAATGCATTTCAATATTGCTAACAGGACTAAACAGGCGGCATAGCTTTGTTCAGTGGTGAAAAACTGTAATGAGTGGCAGACACAGTTAGTAGGCCCAAGTAATAAAGTGTGCCAAATGAAGTTCAAAATTGGTAACAGGAGTAAACAGGCAACACAGCTTTGTTCAGTGGAGGGTAACACAAAGCAGCGTCAGACACCGTTAGTACGCCCAACCAAACCAGTAGCCCAAATGCAGTGTAATTTCTGATATAGCCCGAAAGCCAGAAGATTGAAGCTCAGCTTTGTAAAGTGGAGGAGAACACCAAGCAGCCGCAGACACCATTAGTACGCCCAACCAAACCAGTAGCCCAAATTAAGTGTAATATGTGATGTAGGCCGAAAGCCTGAAGCTCAGCTTTGTAAAGTGGAGGAGAACACCAAGCAGCTGCAGACACCGCTAGTAGGCCCAACCAAACAAGTAGGCCAAATGTAGTTTAATATTTGATATAGGCTGAAAGCCTGTAAATTTAAGATCACCTTTATTCTGTGGAGAACACCAAGCTGCGGCTCACACCATTTGTAGGCCCAACCAAAGAAGTAGGCCAAATGCAGTTAAATATCTGACACCGGATGAAAATTGAGGCTCAGCTTTGTTCAGTGGAGGACAACAGTAATGGGAGGCAGACACAGTTATTAGGCCTTAATAAGTAAGTAGGCAAAATGCAGTTCAAAATAGGTAAGTGGAGTACACAGGTGGCATAGCTTTGTAAAGCGAAGGACAGTTGTTACGTGTGGCACGGTCAGACAGGCAGACAGAGGCCTAAAATAAAAAAAAGTAGGCTAATGTCTTTTCAAAATTTGTTTGAGTAGCACACAGGCGGCATAGCTTTGTAAAGCGGAGGACAGTTGTAATGTGTGGCACGGACAGACAGGCAGACAGAGGCCTAAAATAAAAAAAAGTAGGCTAATGTCTTTTCAAAATTTGTTTGAGTAGCACACAGGCGGCATAGCTTTGTAAAGCGGAGGACAGTTGTAATGTGTGGCACGGACAGACAGGCAGACAGAGGCCTAAAATAAAAAAAGTAGGCCAATGTCTGTTCAAAATTAGTTTGAGTAGCACACAGGCGGCATAGCCTTGTAAAGCGGAGGACAGTTGTAATGGGTGGCACGGACAGGCAGGCAGACAGAGGCCTAAAATAAAAATAGTAGGCTAATGTCTGTTCAAAATTAGTTTGAGTAGCACACAGGCGGCATAGCTTTGTAAAGCGGAGGACAGTTGTAATGTGTGGCACGGACAGACAGGGAGACAGAGGCCTAAAATAAAAAAAGTAGGCTAATGTCTGTTCAAAATTTGTTTGAGTAGCACACAGGTGGCATAGCTTCGTAAAGTGGAGGACAGTTGTATTGTGTTGCACGGACAGACAGGCAGACAGAGGCGTAAAATAAAAAAGTAGGCTAATATCTGTTCAAAATTTGTTTGAGTAGCACACAGGTGGCATAGCTTTGTAAAGCAGAGGACAGTTGTAATGTGTGGCGCAGACAGACAGACAGAGGCCTAAAAAAAAAATGTGGCATAATGCAGTTCAAAACTGCTAGCAGGACTATCCAGGTGGCCTAGCTTGTTTCAGAGGGGGAGAGTTGTAATGTGTGGCGCAGACAGACAGACAGACAGACAGAGGCCTAAAATAAAAAAAAGGTGGAAAAATGCAGTTCTAAACTGCAACCAGGACTAACCAGGCGGCCTAGCTTGTTTCAGGGGGGTAAGTTGCAATGTGTAGCGCAGACAGACAGACAGACAGAGGCCTAAAATAAAAAAAAGATGGCAAAATGCAGTTCATAACTGCTACCAGGACTAACCAGGCGGCCTAGCTTGTTTCAGGAGGGGAGAGTTGCAATGTGTGGCATGGACAGACAGACAGACAGAGGCCTAAAATAAAAAAAGGTGGCAAAATGCAGTTCAAAACTGCTAGCAGGACTAACCAGGCAGCCTAGCTTGTTTCAGAGGGGGAGAGTTGTAATGTGTGGCGCAGACAGACAGACAGACAGCCAGACAGAGGCCTAAAATAAAAAAAGGTGGCAAAATGCAGTTCAAAACTGCAACCAGGACTAACCAGGCGGCCTAGCTTGTTTCAGGGGGGAAGAGTTGTAATGTGTGGCACGGACAAACAGACAGACAGAGGCCTAAAATAAAAGGTGGCAAAATGCAGTTCTAAACTGCTACCAGGACTAACCCAGCGGCCTAGCTTTTTTCAGGGGGGGAGAGATGTAATGTGTGGCACAGACAGACAGACAGAGGCCTAAAATATAAAAAGGTGGCAAAATGCAGTTCTAAACTGCAACCAGGACTAATCAGGCGGCCTAGCTTGTTTCAGGGGGGAAGAGTTGTAATGTGTGGCATGGACAGACAGACAGACAGAGGCCTAAAATAAAAGGTGGCAAAATGCAGTTCTAAACAGCTACCAGGACTAACCCAGCGGCCTAGCTTTTTTCAGGGGGGGAGAGATGTAATGTGTGGCGCAGACAGACAGACAGAGGCCTAAAATATAAAAAGGTGGCAAAATGCAGTTCTAAACTGCAACCAGGACTAATCAGGTGGCCTAGCTTGTTTCAGGGGGGAAGAGTTGTAATGTGTGGCACGGACAGACAGACAGACAGAGGCCTAAAATAAAAGGTGGCAAAATGCAGTTCTAAACTGCTACCAGGACTAACCCAGCGGCCTAGCTTTTTTCAGGGGGGGAGAGATGTAATGTGTGGCGCAGACAGACAGACAGAGGCCTAAAATAAAAAAAGGTGGCTAAATGCAGTTCACAATTGGTAACAGGATTACTCAGGTGGCATAGCTTTTTTCAGCAGAGGACAACTGTTATAAGTGGCTGACACAGTTAGTAGGCCAAAATACAAAAGATGGCTAAATGTCAGGCAATGAATTGGTCATAAATAAACTGGTGGCATAGCGAGGTACAGGGGTGGGCTCCTCTGCAGAGTTGCAGACAGTGGTAGTTGGCGCAAAGCATTAAGGGGTAAAAAAGGAAGCAAGGGCCCCTGTATATTTAACTATCATCTATCATTGCAACAAATTTGTTATGGCAGTGCCATTTAAGAATTTAAAAGCACAGACTACACAGTGGTGGAGCAGGTAAGTTTTGCAAGTGGTAGAGCACTGTTCGAGCTGGGGGGGACACTCTCTCGTGGGCGGCGGTACTGGCACAGGGCCCCTCATATTACGACGGTGTGTCTGACATTGGTTGTGCATCACCACCGTCAGAGACACTTCATTGTACTATGTGGGACTCTGTGCCAGTGCCGTCGCCCAAGAGCGGGCACACACACATGTCTAGGCAAAAGGCACTCGCACGGGTGTTTGTGCCAAGTTTTGACCACGGCCCTGTGGGGGGAGTCAGCCCATTTCGGGAGGTATCCAATTGGCCTATGGTGGACATTCGTCACCTGCAAATGGCGTAATTGGAGCAGTCAGTAAGAGGAGGCCAAAAACAAGGCTTGTTTCTGGCAAGCTACGTGTCAGCAGGGGAAGGTGGTGAAAAATAATTCGAAATCCATGATTGGTTCATTTTAATGAAGGTTAGATCATCAACATTTCGGTGAGCCAGACGTGTCCTTTTTTCGGTCAGTATTGAACCAGCAGCACTGAACACTCTTTCTGAGAGCAAACTAGCAGCTGGGCAAGCGAGCTCCTGTAATGCATATGTTGCCAATTCGGGCCAGGTGTCTTGTATAGATGCCCAGTAATCAAAGGGGAATGACCTGTGAGGGAGAACATCGATAATGGCGGAAAAATAGTTGGTAACCATACTGGACAAATGCTGTCTTCTGTCACTTTGAATCAATGCAGCAGTACCTGTCGTGTCTGCGGTCATTGAGAAATCGCTCCACAACCTGGTGAGAAATCCCCTCTGTCCAATGCCACTTCGGCTTTGTGCACCTCTAACACCTCTGCCATGTTGCCCCCTACAGCTCATGTGAGAACCATCAGCGCCGCTGTGTGATGGAAATGCCTGAACCAAATGGTCTACAAGAGTTGCTTGTTTGGTAGCCAATATTTGGTCAAGGTTCTCATGTGGCATGATACTTTGTAATTTGCCTTTGTATCGTGGATCCAGGAGGCAGGCCAACCAGTAATCGTCATCGGTCATCATTTTGATAATGCGGGGGTCCCGTTTTAGGATACGCAAGGCATACTCTGCCATGTGGGCCAAAGTTCCAGGTGTCAATTCACTGCTTGTGCTGGGTTGAGGAGCACTTTCTTGAAAATCTACATCACTTGTGGCCCGCAAAAACCCTGTACCTGACCTTGCAATGCCACCAGTTTCTATTGCCCCCTGAGAAGCATCCTCCTCCCATAAATATTCAGCCCCATCATCCTTCTCCCTCCTCCTCCTCTTCATCCGCCACCTCGTCCCGGAGACTTCCCTGACCAGACAATGGCTGACTGTCATCAAGGCTTCCCTCCTCCTTGGCCGCAGACGCCTGCTCCTTGATGTGCGTCAAACTTTGCATCAGCAGACGCATTAGTGGGATGCTCATGCTTATGATGGCGTCGTCCGCACTGACCAGCCGTGTGCATTCCTCAAAACACTGAAGAACACTTGACAGAGGTCTTGGAGCTTCGACCACTGCACACCAGACAACTCCATGTCTGCCATCCAACTGCCTGCCCGTGTATGTGTATCCTCCCACAAATACATGACAGCACGCTTCTGTTCGCACAGCCTCTGAAGCATGTGCAGTGTAGAGTTCCACCTTGTTGCTAGGTCAATTATTAGGCGGTGCTGGGGAACATTCAGTGATCGCTGATGGTTAAGCATACGGCTGGAGTGTACGGGCAACCGGCGGATGTGCGAGCAAAGTCTGCGCACCTTCAGGAGCAGGGCTGGTAAATCAGGGTAATTCTTGAGGAAGCACTGCACCACCAGGTTCAAGGTGTGAGCCAGGCAAGTTATGTGTTTAATTTCGGAAAGGGCTATGGCAGCCATAAAATTCCTGCCCAGCCATGACTGCGTTTCTTGCTGCAAGTACTCAGCCAGTACTTCCGCGGTGTGTCTGTTGTCGCCCAAACACTTCATTTGCAGCACAGCCTGCTGACGCTTCCCACAAGCTGTTCCATAATGGGACACCACGGGTGCAACACTGGCAGCTGCCGATGGAGTGGTCGTGCGACTGCGCTCTGTGAACTAGCTTTCGCTTCTGGAAGAGGAGGGCAAACTCCTACAGCCAACTGTTTCCTAGACCATGGGCTAGGCAGAACTGTGCTACTATGGCTGTCCCCTGTGTACCCTGCATCCACCACATTAACCCAGTGCGCTGTGATAGACACGTAACGTCCCTGGCCTTGCCTACTGGTCCATGCATCTGTTGTGAGGTGCACCTTTCTACTGACTGATTGCCTGAGTGCTTTGACATGCTGGTGGAGGGCTGGGATGGCTTTTCTCACAAAGAAGTGTCGACTGGGTAGGTCATAGCGTGGTACTGCGTAGGCCATCAGGGCTTTGAAAGCTTCGCTTCCAACCAACCAGTAGGGCATCATCCCTAACGAGATTAGTCGAGCAATGTAGCCGTTTAAACCCTGTGTACGCGGATGAGAGGAAGAGTACTTTCTTTTCCTTTCGAGAGTCTCTTGTAGGCTGAGCTGGACTGGAGAGCTGCATATGGTGGAACTAGCGGGGGTGGTGGTGGACATGGCAGATTGAGAGAGGCTTGGTAATGGTATTCTTAATGTGGCCCTACCTACAGTGTTTTCAACCAAGAACCTTGTGATTCCCTGACCCTGACTGCTGTGGCCTTGCAACAATACCTCCACATCTGTTACTGGTGGTGTCATAACTGGTGGGCTTCCAGTAAGGGAAGAAATGTTGCATTGCTTAATAGCTTCAATATGTGCAGGTGCACCAACGGTACGGGACGTTTGGTAGTTAGTCCATGCTTCCATGTGCCTGCTAGTTAGATGTCTACGCATGCACGTTGTATTTAAATTTTGAACATTCTTCCCTCTGCTAAAGGTCTTGGAGCATTTCTTACATATAACATTAGACTGATCATTTGGATCTTGGTAAAAAAATTTCCACACTGCACTCGTCCTTCTATGGAATACCTTTTCAGGCTTTGCACACCGTGCTACTGTCACCGGATTGCAACACTGTCCTACACCTGTTGTTGTTTTTGAGAAATGTTTTTGGCCTGATTGAGGCCTGCCAGATGACAGCTTTTGCGATGTAGATGGCTGCTGCACATCGTCCTCCTCTGCTTCTGAGCTCCAGGCTGCGGCATCCTCTTCCCCCAATGGCTGCCAATCTGGGTCAACAACTGGGTCATCTATCACCTCCTCTCCAATGTCATGTGCACCGTCCTCTGTGTCACCGTGTAAGGTACTATAGCATTCGTGACTGGGCACCATAGTCTCATCAGGGTCAGATTCGGGCTCAGTATACTGCGATGGCAAAGTAGTGGTCTGAGTCAATGGAATAGCATAATAATCAAGTTGTGGCTGTGTATCTGTGCACTCCATGTCCGATTCATCCTGTAATGGGCTTTTAACAATTTCCCTCTCTAACTCAGGCACGGTATGTGTAAAGAGCTCCATGGAGTAAAGTGTAGTGTTGCCTGCCACATCCTTTACTTTGGTTTTGGGTGAAGGACACATGGAAGCAACTTTTTCCGGACCTGGAGCAGCCACTGACGACTCGCTGGATTTAGAAGATTCTGAAGAGGAGGTGACAGAGCTAGAGGCTGAGTGAGCAAGGAAAGCCAAAACTTGTTCCTGCTGCTCCGGCTTTAAAAGCTGTTTTCCAACTCCCAGATAAGGGAGCCTTCGAGGCCTTGTGTAGCCAGACGATGACGCTGCCTCAACACCTCGAGCCTTTGGTGCTATCTTGCTTTTCCCAGTACCACCAGATGCTCCACTACCACCACCACCATCAGTACCAGCTGGCAACGACCGCCCACGGCCCCTTCCACCAGATTCCTCATTTTTGCGGAAATGTTAGAAAAAGAACAACCGTTATATGCTACTTGTTCTGTCCTCACTAAATGAGACAGGCTCACATAGCTATCCAGTCAGCTAAACCGCTATACCGGGGTCCAATAAGGAGACTGTAGTTGAGTCTGTGCTTTATTAAACGTAGTGGTATATTGATGCGGTGAAACTGTGAACAATGATATACATAGAATCAGTGCATGGTATAGAACAGATACATACTACACATGATGTACATTATGCATAACATTTAGAAAGCTAGTAACTGAACTAGGAGTACAACTGGTTAAACTAGGCTAATATAGAGCAGAAATATCTACAGAAAGCATAAAGACATACCGGCAATGCAATCGCAAGGGGGATGAAGTGCAAGCGTCTTTCCGTGAAAGCAGTCTGAAGGAAGTGAAAGGGAAATGGAGGCTGAGCTACTATAATGCATTGCAAAGGGGGAGGAGAATGAGAAATGGAAAATGCCAAAAACAGAAAATGGAACTGCCAAGATAACTCTGACCGCTAGAGGGAGCCAAAGCATCACAGATAAATAAAGGTATGAATATATCAGGTCCTGTATACTGGCTGAGAAAACTGCAGTTATGCAAACAGATAATCGGGGTAACAAACTAGATGGCGGAGACAGAACACTACTGTTAAACAAGGTAGAAGGTGTAGATTAACTTTTGGAGAATTTAGATCTCCCTTATTTTGGGTGAGACTGCAGGAAAAAACAGGCCCTGTGTGTTAAACTACACACACTGTACGAAGCAGAACCTGGGTGGCAAATATACGCCAAACAGAACTCACGTTAATCCACTTAGTGGCAATTTAAAGCACCCTTTTTTCTTTTTTTTGTGGGAGACTGCAGGAAAAAACAGGCCCTGTGTGTTAAACTACACACAATGTACAAAGCAGAACGTGGGTAGCAGATATACGCCAAACAGAACTCACGTTGATCCACTTAGTGGCAATTTAAAGTACCCTTTTTTTGTGTGTGTGTGGGAGACTGCAGGAAAAAACAGGCCCTGTGTGTTAAACTACACACAATGCACAAGGCAGAACGTGGCTGGCAGACATATGCCTAAAGGTACCGTCACACTGAACGATATCGCTAGCAATCCGTGACATTGCAGCGCCCTGGCTAGCGATATCATTCAGTTTGACACGCAGCAGCGATCAGGATCCTGCTGTGATGTCGTTGGTCGCTGCAGAAAGTCCAGAACTTTATTTCGTCGCTGGACTCCCTGCAGACATCGCTGAATCGGCGTGTGTGACACCGATTCTGCAATGTCTTCACTGGTAACCAGGGTAAACATCGGGTTACTAAGCGCAGGGCCGCGCTTAGTAACCTGATGTTTACCCTGGTTACCATTGTAAAAGTAAAAAACAAACACTACATACTTACCTTCAGCTGTCTGTCCCCGGCGCTGTGCTTCTCTGCACTCCTCCTGCATCCTGTGTCAGCGCCGGCCAGCCGGAAAGCAGAGCGGTGACGTCACCGCTCTGCTTTCCGGCCGCTGTGCTCACAGTCAGTGCAGGAAAGCACAGCGCCGAGGACAGACAGCTGAAGGTAAGTATGTAGTGTTTGTTTTTTTAACTTTTACGATGGTAACCAGGGTAAACATCGGGTTACTAAGCGCAGGGCCACGCTTAGTAACCCGATGTTTACCCTGGTTACCGGCATCGTTGGTCGCTGGAGAGCTGTCTGTGTGACAGCTCTCCAGCGACCAAACAGCGACGCTGCAGCGATCGACATCGTTGTTGGTATCGCTGCAGCGTCGCTTAGTGTGAAGGTACCTTAACAGAACTCACGTTGATCCACTTAGTGGCAATTGAAAGCAGCCTTTTTTTTGTGGGAGACTGCAGGAAAAAAACAGGCCCAGTGTATGACAACACACAATGTACATGGCAGAACGTGGCTGGCAGATATATCAAAAAATACAAGGGCTGTAGTAGAATTTCAATCTCCCTACAGTGATCAAAGGACAAGTATGGCAGCAATAAAAAGGACTGCTGCACAGTGCACACAAGAATGTGGACAAAGAAACAAGATAACTGTGCAGAAAGAAGCAACAGGATTTTTGCTTTGAAAAAAGCAGTTGGTTTGCACAGCGGCGTACACACAGCAATGCAGCTATCAGGGAGCCTTATAAGGCAGCCTAATAAGTTACAGACCTGATGCACCAAAAAAAAAACACTGTCCCTGCAAAGAAAAGGTGGTGTTGGACAGTGGAAATCGCTACAGCACAAGCGGTTTGGAGGTTAATATTCCCTGCCTAATTATATCCCTTCTTCTGACGAAGCTACAGCAACCTCTCCCTATGCTCAGATCGGCAGAAGTAAGATGGCGGTCGGCGTGCACGCCTCTTTATAGCCCCTGTGACGCCGCAGAAAGCAAGCCAATCACTGCCATGCCTTTCTCTTAGATGGTGGGGACCGAGACCTATGTCATCACACTGCCCACACCTTCATTGGATGAGAAATGCCCCTGAAACTGTGTAGTGTGAAACAGTGGGCCTGTATTTTTCTGCACTGTCCCACACCTAAAAAGGAGATTTATATTGCCAATCAGTGCATCTGTGCCAGTCCAGTCTGTTGTATCTGTCAGTCATTTTGTGCCACAGAAACAATACTGTAAAACAGTGGGCCAGATTTATTCACTAGTCTTCCATATAAAAACAAAAAGAAGGGGAGATTAATATTGGCAAATCTGTGCATCTGTGCCTTTCCAGTCTGTGGTATCTGTCTGTCATTTTGTGCCACAGAAACAATACTGTAAAACAGTGGGCCAGATTTATTCACTAGTCACCCATCAAAAAAAAAAAAAAGAAGGGGAGATTAATATTGGCAACTCTGTGCATCTCTGCCAGTCCAGTCTGTGGTATCTGTCTGTCATTTTGTGCCACAGAAACAATACTGTAAAACAGTGGGCCAGATTTATTCACTAGTCTCCCATCAAAAAAAAAGAAGGGGAGATTAATATTGGCAAATCTGTGCATCTGTGCCAGTCCAGTCTGTGGTATCGGTCTGTCATTTTGTGCCACTGAAACAATACTGTAAAACAGTGGGCCAGGTTTATTCACTAGTCTCCCATCAAAAAAAAAAAGAAGGGGAGATGAATATTGGAAAATCTGTGCATCTGTGCCAGTCCAGTTTGTGGTATCAGTCTGTAATTTTGTGCCACTGAAACAATACTGGAAAACAGTGGGCCAGATTTATTCACTAGTCTCCCATCAAAAAAAAAAAAAGAAGGGGAGATGAATATTGGCAAATCTGTGCATCTGTGCCAGTCCAGTTTGTGGTATCAGTCTGTAATTTTGTGCCACTGAAACAATACTGGAAAAAAGTGGGCCAGATTTATTCACTAGTCTCCCATCAAAAAAAAAAAAAAAGAAGGGGAGATTAATATTGGCAAATCTGTGCATCTGTGCCAGTCCAGTCTGTGGTATCGGTCTGTCATTTTGTGCCACTGAAACAATACTGTAAAACAGTGGGCCAGATTTATTCACTAGTCTCCCATCAAAAAAAAGAAGGGGAGATTAATATTGGCAAATCTGTGCATCTGTGCCTGTCCTGTTAGTGGCATATCTGTCAGCCTCTGTCTGCCACTGAAACACTACTGTAAAACTGTGGGCCAGATTGATTCACTAGTCTCCCATCCCCCCAAAAAGAAGGGGAGATTAATATTGGCAAATCTGTGCATCTGTGCCAGTCCAGTCTGTGGTATCGGTCTGTCATTTTGTACCACTGAAACAATACTGTAAAACAGTGGGCCAGATTTATTCACTAGTCTCCCATCAAAAAAAAAAAAGAAGGGGAGATTAATATTGGCAAATCTGTGTATCTGTGCCAGTCCAGTCTGTGGTATCGGTCTGTCATTTTGTGCTACTGAAACAATACTGTAAAACAGTGGGCCAGATTTATTCACTAGTCTCCCATCAAAAAAAAAAGAAGGGGAGATTAATATTGGCAAATCTGTGCATCTGTGCCAGTCCAGTCTGTGGTATCGGTCTGTCATTTTGTGCCACTGAAACAATACTGTAAAACAGTGGGCCAGATTTATTCACTAGTCTCCCATCAAAAAAAAGAAGGGGAGATTAATATTGGCAAATCTGTGCATCTGTGCCAGTCCAGTCTGTGGTATCGGTCTGTCATTTTGTGCCACTGAAACAATACTGTAAAACAGTGGGCCAGATTTATTCCCTAGTCTCCCATCAAAAAAAAAAAAGAAGGGGAGATTAATATTGACAAATCTGTGCATCTGTGCCAGTCCTGTTAGTGGCATATCTGTCAGCCACTGTCTGCCACTGAAACACTACTGTAAAACTGTGGGCCAGATTGATTCACTAGTCTCCCATCCCCCCCAAAAAAGAAGGGGAGATTAATATTGGCAAATCTGTGCATCTGCGTCAGTCCTGTTAGTGGCATATCTGTCAGCCACTGTCTGCCACTGAAACACTACTGTAAAACTGTGGGCCAGATTGATTCACTAGTCTCCCATCCCTCCCAAAAAAGAAGGGGAGATTAATATTGGCAAATCTGTGCATCTGCGTCAGTCCTGTTAGTGGCATATCTGTCAGCTACTGTCTGCCACTGAAACACTACTGTAAAACTGTGGGCCAGATTGATTCACTAGTCTCCCATCCCCCACCAAAAAGAAGGGGAGATTAATATTGGCAAATCTGTGCATCTGTGTCAGTCCTGTTAGTGGCATATCTGTCAGCCACTGTCTGCCACTGAAACTGTGTACTGTAATACAGTGGGCCTGATTTTCCCTGCACTCTCACACACCTATAAAGGGAGATTTAAATTCCCAACAATTTTGCGTCCACCTTGTAACAGGTTTTACAATACCAAATAATGTTTGTAAGTTTGGTTACATATTTCCAAGAATGAGGAAGTCTGGTGGAAGAGGTCGTGGCCGTGGGCGGTCATTGCCAGCTGGTAATGATGGTAGTGGTGGTGGAGCATCAGGTGGTCGTGGGAAAAGCAATATAGCACCTAAGTCTCGAATTGTTCAGCCACCGTCATCATCTGGCAACACAAGGCCTCGAACGCTCCCTTTTCTGGGAGTAGGAAAACCGCTTTTAAAACCAGAGCAGCAGGAACAAGTTTTGGCTTTCCTTGCTGACTCTGCCTCTAGCTCTTTTGCCTCCTCTTCGGAAACTGCAAAATGTAAAAGCAGCGCATCGCTAGTGGATGTTCACAGTCAGGGACAAGTCGCTTCCTTGCGTTCTTCACCCAGAACAACAGAGAAGGATGCGTCAGGTGACACAACGGGTTACTCCATGGAGCTCTTTACACATACCGTTCCTGGGTTAGAAAGGGAAATTGTTAACAGGTCATGCCCATTACAAGAAGAATCGGAAATGGAGTGCACAGATGCACAGCCACAGCCAGATTCTTATGCTGTTCCTTTGACTCAGATCACAACATTGCACTCGCAGTGTACTGATCTAGAATCTGATCCAGATGAGACTATGGAGCCCCGTCACGAACGCTATAGCACTGGCTTACACGGTGACACAGAGGAAGGTGCACAGGACATAGAAGAGGAGGTCATACATGACCCAGTTCTTGACCCCGATTGGCAGCCATTGGGGGAACAGGGTGCAGCCGGCAGTAGCTCTGAAGTGGAGGAGGAGGAGCCGCAGCAGGCATCAACATCACAACAGGTTCCATCTGGCAGGGCAGTGTCTGGCAAAAAACGTGTGGCTAAACCAAAACCAGTTGTAGGACAGCGTGGCCATCCGGATAAAGTAGCTCAGTGTGCAATGCCTGAAAAGGTATCCAATAGTAGGAAGAGTGCAGTCTGGCATTTTTTTAACCAACATCCAAATGATCAGTGCAAAGTCATCTGTAAGAAATGCTCAAGGACCTTCAGCAGTGGTCAGAATGTTAAAAGTCTAGATACAAGTGCGTAGACATTTAAACACCATGCACTTGCAAGCCTGGACTAACTACCAAACGTCCCTTAACGTTGTTGCACTCTCTCACAATGAAGCTAGTCAGCAACGCTACATTCCTTCCCTAACTGTAAGCCCAACGTTTACCACACCACCTGCAGTAAATGTGGAGGTTTTGTCGCAAGGCCAAAGCAGTCAGGGAATCACCAGGTTCTTGGTAGGAAACGCTGTATGTAGGTCAACAGCAAGAATACCTGTTGAAGCGCTTGATCAGCGTGAAACGGCAGTCGTCGTTCCCTGCTCACCTCCCGTTCACCTGCACTCCCTCGGACCGTGAAGCTGTAAATCCTCATGTCTTGAATAAAAGCATTGGACCACTACAGGGTGAGTGCTGCCGCATTTTTCTGCTCTTAGTCATATGTACACAGTTGTTTTCCATGCGAGCACCCCCTGCACTGAAGGCTGATTGCTGTGAATCATCGCCGCTGATCTGCTGAAAGATAAGGCTGTGCAGCTCGACCTTTTTTTTTTTTTTTCTTTTTTTCTTTTTGTCTTGAATACCATCGCCAACCCTCTCTCAGTCTGCCATGTCCACCACCACCCTCGCTAGTACCACCATATGCAGCTCTCCAGTCCAGCTCACCCTACAAGAGACTCTCGTTAGGAAAAGGAAGTACTCATCCTCTCATCCGCGTACACAGGGTTTGAACGCCCACATTGCTAGACTTATCTCGTTAGAGATGATGCCCTACCAGTTAGTTTAAAGCGAAGCTTTCAAAGCCCTGATGGACTATGCTGCACCACGCTACGAGCTACCCAGTCGACACTTCTTTTCGAGAAAAGCCATCCCAGCCCTCCACTAGCACGTAAAAGACCACATTGTCCATGTACTCAGGCAATCTGTGAGTAGAAAGGTGCACCTGACAACAGATGCATGGACCAGTAGGCATGGCCAGGGGCATTACGTGTCCATCACTGCACACTGGGTTAATGTGGTGGATGCCGGGTACAAAGGGGACAGCAATATTGGGACAGTTCTGCCTAGCCCACGGTCTAGGAAACAGTTGGCTGTAGGCGTTCGCCCCTCCTCCTCCTCGTCCTCCAGCAGAAGCGACAGCTCGTCCACAGACCGCAGTCGCATGACCACTCCATCCGCAGCTGCCTTTGTTGCACACGAGGTGTCCCATTATGGAACAGCTAGTGACAAGCGTCAGCAGGCTGTATTGGCAATGAAGTGTTTGGGTGACAACAGACACACCGCGAAAGTTCTCTCCGAGTTCTTGCAGCAAAAAACTCTGTCATGGCTGGGCAGTGTACATCTTGAGGCAGGCAAGGTTGTGAGTGATAACGGAAGGAATTTTATGGCTGCTATAGCCCTTTCACAACTGAAACACATTCCTTGCCTGGCTCACACTGTTGTGAATTCTGCTTTTGGGCTCCCTCCGGTGATTGTAGGTGGTAATGCAGTTGTCCCTGGGCTGGAGTCCTGGTCAGGTGTATCTGCTAATTGCAATTCTGACTGGGGTACTTAGGTTTGCAAGATTCATTAGTCCTTGCCAGTTGTCAATGGTTATTGGAAGGTGTTGGACCTCAGTCTGGTTTCTCCTGCTTAGCTGCCAATTCAGCAAAGATAAGTGTCTGCTTTTTTCCCTTTGGCACACAATCTATGTGCTGGATTTTTGATTGTATTTCTGCTCTGTTTGTAGGTTTCTCTGGAGTTGCAGATATACGTTCCATGTCTTTAGTTAGATGGAGGAATTTTTTGAAATAATCTGCTATGGATATTTTTGGAAGGGTTTTAATACTGACCTGAAGAAAAGGATCACAGTTCCAGCTCCTTAAAACGATTAGTTTATTAAGTTCAAAAATATAAAATCCAAATATCCAAAGTGAATAAACTCCCAGCGGTTGGTGCTAAGATAGCGAAGACTGACTGGCAACGCGTTTCGATCACATTGATCTTTATCCGAGCCACATGTCAGTATGGTTGCGTCTTTCCTATATAGGGAGACTTGTCCAACCATGACACAGATTTAAGTCATATGACTACCTCGAAGGTCCTGTCTAAAACCAAATACTATTACAATAGAAATGCAATAAAACAGTAAAAATAAAAATAATCATCTTTAGCAATAGTGTAGCATAATTTCGTTTCTCTTATTTAGTCCCATTGGAGCCCGGGTATTTAATTGTAGAATCCAATACGCTTCCCGTGTGAGAAGTCGGCGTCTGATATCACCGCCGCGGGGGGAGGAATTAACCCTTTCTATTCCCTGGACCTGAAGACAGCTTATGCTGCGTGCATGATGAATGACAAAGTGTTTTGATGCCGCTGACATGTTTCTATTTTGGTTATCCGTATTTTTTATATCATATAGATGTTCCCTAATGCGTATTTTTAATTTTCTGGATGTACATGCAACATACATTAGATTGCATTCTGTGCATCTGATGTTATATATTACGTTGGACGAGTTGCAATTAATATATTGCTTTATATCAAATTCCATAGTTCTATCCGCATTATGGAAAGTTTTAGCACTGGCAGCCACTTTACATGTGCCACAATTTTGTATGCCGCATCTAAAAAATCCTGGATAATTCAACCAGGTTTTTTTATTTCTTTCCGAACTGAACATGCTAGGAGCTATTTTGCTGCCAATCGTTGGAGCCCTCCTGGACACAACATTAATACCCGAATTCAAAATTTCGTATAATTGATCATCCTCATACAATAATGGCAAGTATTTGTAAATGATATTTTTAATTTTAGGGAACTGGGGACTATATTGAAAACATATATATGGTTTCTTGTTTATTTGTACATTATCTTTATTTTTTTGGGGTGCAATTAGCTCTTTTCGATTTTTTTCATTAACAATTCCCTTAGCCCGAACAATTGTCCATTGAGGATATTTACGGCATTTTAATTTTTTCGTTATCTGATTGAACTCACCATTTAGATCTTTTGATGAGCTACAATTACGCTTGATCCTGGTGAGTTCGCCCACAGGTATTGATTTAATTGTGTGCTTGCTATGGCTACTATGGGCATGCAAAATTGTGTTTCCCCTAACTGGTTTATGATGTGTTTTAGTTGCAATTCCCTGATCAACATGTCCTGTAAGTTCCAGATCTAAAAAAGAAATATAATTTTTATCCACTTTGTGCGTAAATCTAATGTTATACATATTACAATTCAAGTACTCCAGAAAGTGTGGTATGGTAGATACATCCCCCTCCCAAATTATGAGGGTATCATCTATGTATCTACCATACCACACCAGATGCTCCAGAAAAGGATTAGCCACAGAAAATACATACTCCATCTCCCAAAAGGCCATGACTAAATTTGCGAGGGAGGGTGAATATTTAGCACCCATGGCCACTCCTGCTTGCTGAACAAAAAACTGACCATCAAATGAAAAATAATTATTAGTCATCAGAAAATGTATAACCATAAGCAAATATTCAATCAGGTCCACAGAATAATTACTATGTTTCTCAAGATGATATTGTATAGCCCTCAGACGCCGACTTCTCACACGGGAAGCGTATTGGATTCTACAATTAAATACCCGGGCTCCAATGGGACTAAATAAGAGAAACGAAATTATGCTACACTATTGCTAAAGATGATTATTTTTATTTTTACTGTTTTATTGCATTTCTATTGTAATAGTATTTGGTTTTAGACAGGACCTTCGAGGTAGTCATATGACTTAAATCTGTGTCATGGTTGGACAAGTCTCCCTATATAGGAAAGACGCAACCATACTGACATGTGGCTCGGATAAAGATCAATGTGATCGAAACGCGTTGCCAGTCAGTCTTCGCTATCTTAGCACCAACCGCTGGGAGTTTATTCACTTTGGATATTTGGATTTTATATTTTTGAACTTAATAAACTAATCGTTTTAAGGAGCTGGAACTGTGATCCTTTTCTTCAAGTATGAACATTTCGCCTGTCTGCAGCGGAGTTCCGTGCACCTGCGGTGATTACTGGTGAGCTGGTTACATACCCCTTCTCTATTTAATACTGACCGCACAGTATTCTGTCCTATCCTTTCCTATTTTAGCTAGAGTGGCCTCTTTTGCTAAATCCGGTTTTCTGCCTGTGTGTGTCTTTCCTCTCCTACTCACAGTCAATATTCGTGGGGGGCTGCTTATCCTTTGGGGTTCTGCTCTGAGGCAAGATAGTATTCCTATTTCCATCTATAGGGGTATTTAGTCCTCCGGCTGTGACAAGGTGTCTAGGGTTTGTTAGGCACACCCCACGGCTACTTATAGTTGCGATGTTAGATCAGGATTTGCGGTCAGTACAGTTACCACCTACTCCAGTGAAAGTTATTCATGCGGCTCCAAGGTCACCGGATCATAACAGTACAACTGGCCCATAATGAGTTAAATGCATCTCAGAAGAAGGGAAGAAAGGTGTTGAGCCATTTTTTTTCTGTAGTCTGCTTTGCCTTCTCTTCCCTCTTTATCTCTGGGTGGCTGAAGAGTCTTGTGCTAGCATGGATGTTCAGGAATTAGCTTCTCGTGTAGACCTGCCTGCTGCTAGGGTACAGGGTATTTCTGATTATATTGTTCAGACTCCTGTTTTAGAACCAAAGATATCTACTCCTGATTTGTTTTTTGGTGACAGGTCCAAATTTTTGAGTTTTAAAAACAAATGTAAACTGTTTTTTGCTCTGGGACCTTGATCCTCCAGTGATTCCATTCAGCAGGTTAAAATCGTCATCTCCCTGCTGCGTGGCGATCCGCAGGATTGGGCGTTTTCCCTGGAATCTGGGAATCCGGCTTTGCTTAATGTAGACTCCTTTTTTCAGGCTTTAGGATTATTATATGATGAACCTAATTCTATGGATCAAGCTGAGAAGACCTTGTTGGCCCTGTCTCAGGGTCAAGAGGTGGCAGAATTGTATTGTCAGAAATTCAGAAAATGGTCTGTGTTGACTAAATGGAATAATGATGCTTTGGCGGCAATTTTCAGAAAGGGTCTTTCTGAATCTGTTAAAGATGTTATGGTGGGGTTTCCCACGCTTTCCGGTCTGAGTGATTCTATGTCTCTGGCCATTCAGATTGACCGGCGCTTGCGGGAGCACAGAACTGTGCGCTCTGTGGCGTTGTCCTCAGAGCAGATTCCTGAGCCAATGCAGTGTGATAGGATTCTATCTAGAACGGAACGACAAGGATTCAGACGTCAGAATAGGTTGTGTTATTATTGTGGCGACGCTTCTCATGTCATTTCAGTCTGCCCTAAGCGGACAAAGAGGATCGCTAGTTCATTTACCATCAGCACTGTACAACCTACATTTCTGTTATCTGTGTCCTTGATCTGCTCATTGTCATCATTTTCAGTCATGGCGTTTGTGGATTCAGGCGCCGCATTGAACTTAATGGACTTTGAGTTTGCCAGGCGTTGTGGTTTTCCCTTGCAGCCTTTGCAGAACCGCATTCCTTTAAGGGGCATTGATGCTACACCCTTGGCTAAAAATAAGCCCCAGTTTTGGACACAGGTGACCATGCGCATGGCGCCAGCCCATCAGGAAGATTGTCCATTTCTGGTGTTGCATAATTTGCATGATGCTATCGTGCTGGGTTTTCCGTGGTTGCAGGTACATAATCCTGTGTTGGATTGGAAGTCCATGTCTGTGACTAGTTGGGGTTGTCAGGGGGTTCATAATGAGGTTCCTTTGATGTCAATCTCCTCTTCTTCCTCTTCTGAAATTCCGGAGTTTTTGTCTGATTTTCAGGATGTATTCGATGAGCCCAAGTCCAGCTTCCTTCCACTGCACAGGGACTGCAATTGTGCTATTGATTTGATTCCAGGCTGTAAGTTTCCTAAGGGTTGACTTTTCAACCTGTCCGTGCCTGAACATACCGCCATGCGGAGCTATATTAAGGAGTCTTTGGAGAAAGGGCATATTCAGCCATCTTCTTCACCGTTGGGAGCGGGATTCTTTTTTGTTGGTAAAAAAGATGGCTCCTTGAGACCCTGTGTTGATTATCGCCTCTTGAATAAGATCACGGTCAAGTTTCAATACCCTTTACCTTTGCTTACCGATTTATTTGCTAGGATTAAGGGATATAGTTGGTTTACGAAGATTGACCTTCGGGGGGCATATAATCTTGTTCGTATTAAGCAGGGTGATGAATGGAAAACTGCGTTTAACATGCCCGAAGGCCATTTTGAATACCTTGTGATGCCATTCGGGCTCACTAATGCTCCATCTGTTTTTCAGTCCTTCATGCATGATATCTTTCGGACTTATATTCATAAGTTCTTGATTGTATATTTGGACGATATTTTGATTTTTTCCGATGATTGGGAGTCTCATGTGGAACAGGTCAGGATGGTATTTCAGATCCTTCGTGACAATGCCCTGTTTGTGAAAGGGTCTAAGTGTCTCTTTGGGGTGCAGAAGGTTTCTTTTTTGGGCTTCATTTTTTCTCCCTCGTCTATAGAGATGGATCCGGTTAAGGTTCAGGCCATTCATGATTGGATTCAGCCCACATCCGTGAAGAGCCTTCAGAAATTTTTGGGTTTTGCAAATTTTTATCGCCGTTTCATTGCTAATTTTTCCAGCGTGGTTAAACCCTTGACCGATTTGACGAAGAAAGGCGCTGATGTGGCGAATTGGTCCTCTGCAGCTGTCTCTGCCTTTCAGGAGCTTAAACGTCGATTTACTTCTGTTCCGGTGTTGTGCCAACCGGATGTTTCTCTTCCGTTTCAGGTTGAGGTTGACGCTTCTGAGATTGGGGCAGGGGCCGTTTTGTCTCAGAGGGATCCTGTTGGTTCCTTAATGAAACCGTGTGCCTTCTTTTCCCGTAAGTTTTCGCCTGCTGAACGCAATTATGATGTCGGGAGTTGTTGGCTATGAAGTGGGCGTTTGAGGACTGGAGACATTGGCTTGAGGGAGCTAAGCATCGTACTGTGGTCTTGACCGATCATAAGAATTTGATTTACCTCGAGTCTGCCAAATGGCTGAATCCTAGACAGGCTCGATGGTCCTTGTTTTTTTCCCGTTTTGATTTCTTGTTCTCGTACCTTCCGGGTTCTAAGAACATTAAGGCTGATGCCCTCTCTAGGAGTTTTTTGCCTGATTCTCCTGAGGTCTTGGAACCGGTCGGTATTCTGAAAGAAGGGGTGGTCCTTTCTGCCATTTCCCCTGATTTACGATGGGTTGTCCTGTGGGGAAATTGTTTGTTCCTGACAAATGGACTAGTAGAGTGATTTCTGAGGTTCACTGTTCCGTGTTGGCTGGTCATCCTGGCATTTTTGGTACCAGAGATTTGGTTGGTAGGTCCTTTTGGTGGCCTTCATTGTCACGTGATGTGCGTTCTTTTGTGCAGTCCTGTGGGACTTGTGCGCGGGCTAAGCCTTGTTGTTCCCGTGCTAGTGGGTTGCTTTTGCCATTGCCTATCCCTGAGAGGCCCTGGACACATATTTCGATGGATTTTATTTCTGATCTTCCGGTCTCCCAGAAGATGTCTGTTATCTGGGTTGTTTGTGACCGGTTCTCTAAGATGGTTCATTTGGTGCCCTTGCCTAAATTTCCTTCCTCTTGCAGCAGATTTGGGCTCATGTGGTGGACAAGTTGGTGTTGTCTCAAGAGGAGGCTCAACGTTTTGCTAATCGTCGTCGGTGTGTTGGTTCCCGGCTTCGGGTTGGGGATCTGGTCTGGTTGTCCTCCCGACATGTTCCTATGAAGATTTCGTCTCCTAAGTTTAAGCCTCGGTTTATTGGTCCTTATAGGATTTCTGAGATTATTAATCCGGTGTCTTTTCGACTGGCGCTTCCGGCCTCGTTTGTTCTCCATAATGTCTTCCATAGATCTTTGCTGCGGAAATATGTGGAGCCTGTTGTTCCCTCTGTTGATCCTCCGGCCCCTGTGTTGGTTGATGGGGAGTTGGAATATGTTGTTGAGAAGATTTTGGATTCCCATTTTTCGAGGCGGAAGCTTCAGTACCTGGTCAAATGGAAGGGTTATGGCCAGGACGATAATTCTTGGGTTTTTGCCTCTGATGTCACCACTGTGCTCTGCTTTACGGCCGGCGCTGACACAGTCAGTGCGGGAAGCTGACGGCGGTGGACGTGACAGACATCGGAATGTGAGTATGTAGTGTTTTTTTCTTTTTACTTTTACAATGGTAACCAGGATAAATACCGGGTTACTAAGCGCGGCCCTGCACTTAGTAACCCGATGTTTACCCTGGTTACCCGGGGACTTCGGCATCGTTGAAGACAGTTTCAACAATGCCGAAGTCGTTCCCCTGATCGACCAGGTCGTATCGCTGGTCGTGATCGTTGGTAAGTCGTTTAGTGTAACGGTACCTAAGTTAAGAGTATTGCTGCTCACTGTGAGCATGACTGATTCACCGATAGCAGGGGTGAATTTTCTTACTCCACTGCTGTAACTTCTGCTACTTGAGCCCGCTGGTGTAGAGTCTCTTCTGCTTCAGGATGGTTTGAGTCACTTCTTCATCTGGTATTTCCAACTGGGAATAAGTCAAAACAGGCACCACTATGGCTTGATGTACTTGAGTCCATGACTGGGGAAAGTCTCCAAGAACGGTATAGATTCTCTCTTCTTTTTCCATGGGTTGAGGAGTACCTGGGTCTTTCTCCTTGTCTCACAGTTGGTCAGGGCATACTTTAAGATGATCCCTTGATACCGCAGTCAAGGTTTCTCCTCCATCTTTGCTTATGAGACACACTTTAGTATTGTCAAAGTTTGATGGTAAGATGGTATATGGTTCTGCTTCCCACTGGTCATCAAGTTTTTGCAGTCTTCTTTTCCACTTTAGAACTTGTTCTCCTGGTGATTAGGGCATTGCAGGGGCACGATGATTATAGTTTCTTTCTTGTCTTTGTCTTGTTTTGGACAGACTTCTTTCCACACACTCTTGTACTTAACGCATTTCTGCTGTCACTCAGTATCCCAATCTGCATCTGGTGAGGTTGTTTCTGGTGTTAGGACTCCCATATCAAGGTCAACAGGTAATTTGCTAGGTCTTCCTCTCATTAGATAGGCTGGAGTGCAGTTGGTGGAATTCACCGGGATGTGATTGTACAGATCTACCAGATTTAGCAGCTTCTCTGGCCTCAGGTTTCATTCTTCTAAAGGCAAGGTCTTCAGTAAGTTGATTACCACCTGATTCATCTTCTCACACATACTATTTGTCTTTGGGTGGTACAGTGTTATGCTGATCTTCTTACATCCGTACAGGTTACAGAACTCCTGGAATACTTCTGCTTCAAAGGCTGGGCCATGGTCAGTGAGTTCCTTTTCAGGGTATCCTTGTGGTCGACAAAAGTGTTGTTGGAAGGCTTTGGCTGCCGCCTTCGCTGTCTGGTCCTTGACAGGCATGACTACCAGGAATTTGGAGTAATAGTCCACTATGGTCAGAGCACAGACATAGCCTGACCGGCTTGGAGTTAGCTTCACATGATCCAAAGCTACTAGTACGAGTGGCTGCTTGATGACTATGGGCTGCAGGTGTGCCCTCTGGCTGTCATAGTCCTTTCTGTGCAGGTTACATGGGCCACACTCTCGGCACCACTTTTTAATAGCTCTTCTCATGCCAATTCAATCGAACCTCCCACAAAGTAGGATCTCTAACATCTACAGTTAGGGCCAGAAATATTTGGACAGTGACACAAGTTTTGTTATTTTAGCTGTTTACAAAAACATGTTCAGAAATACAATTATATATATAATATGGGCTGAAAGTGCACACTCCCAGCTGCAATATGATAGTTTCCAAATCCAAATCGGAGAAAGGGTTTAGGAATCATAGCTCTGTAATGCATAGCGTCCTCTTTTTCAAGGGACCAAAAGTAATTGGACAATGGTCTCTAAGGGCTGCAATTAACTCTGAAGGCGTCTCCCTCGTTAACCTGTAATCAATGAAGTAGTTAAAAGGTCAGGGGTGGATTCCAGGTGTGTGGTTTTGCATTTGGAAGCTGTTGCTGTGAGCAGACAACATGCGGTCAAAGGAACTCTCAATTGAGGTGAAGCAGAACATCCTGAGGCTGAAAAAAAAGAAAAAATCCATCAGAGAGATAGCAGACATGCTTGGAGTAGCAAAATCAACAGTTGGGTACATTCTGAGAAAAAAGGAATTGACTGGTGAGCTTGGGAACTCAAAAAGGCCTGGGCGTCCACGGATGACAACAGTGGTGGATGATCGCCGCATACTTAATTTGGTGAAGAAGAACCCGTTCACAACATCAACTGAAGTCCAGAACACTCTCAGTGAAGTAGGTGTATCTGTCTCTAAGTCAACAGTAAAGAGAAGACTCCATGACAGTAAATACAAAGGGTTCACATCTAGATGCAAACCATTCATCAATACCAAAAATAGACAGGCCAGAGTTAAATTTGCAGAAAAACACCTCAAGAAGCCAGCTCAGTTCTGGAAAAGTATTCTATGGACAGATGAGACAAAGATCAACCTGTACCAGAATGATGGGAAGAAAAAAGTTTGGAGAAGAAAGGGAACGGCACATGATCCAAGGCACACCACATCCTCTGTAAAACATGGTGGAGGCAACGTGATGGCATGGGCATGCATGGCTTTCAATGGCACTGGGTCACTTGTGTTTATTGATGACATAAGAGCAGACAAGAGTAGCCAGATGAATTCTGAAGTGTACCGGAATATACTTTCAGCCCAGATTCAGCCAAATGCTGTAAAGTTGATTGGACGGCGCTTCATAGTACAGATGGACAATGACCCCAAGCATACATCCAAAGCTACCCAGGAGTTCATGAGTGCCAAAAAGTGGAACATTCTGCAATGGCCAAGTCAATCTCCAGATCTAAACCCAATTGAGCATGCATTTCACTTGCTCAAATCCAGACTTAAGACGGAAAGACCCACAAACAAGCATGACCTGAAGGCTGCGGCTGTAAAGGCCTGGCAAAGCATTAAGAAGGAGGAAACCCAGCGTTTGGTGATGTCCATGGGTTCCAGACTTAAGGCAGTGATTGCCTCCAAAGGATTTGCAACAAAATATTGAAAATAAAAATATTTTGTTTGGGTTATGTTTATTTGTCCAATTACTTTTGACCTCCTAAAATGTGGAGTGTTTGTAAAGAAATGTGTACAATTCCTACATTTTCTATCAGATATTTTTGTTCAACCCTTCAAATTAAACGTTACAATCTGCACTTGAATTCTGTTGTAGAGGTTTCATTTCAAATCCAATGTGGTGGCATGCAGAGCCCAACTCGCGAAAATTGTGTCACTGTCCAAATATTTCTGGCCCTAACTGTATAAGTTATAAACATCATCTTGATTTCTGCAGCCGTGCGGGTGTCAAAAGTGTTTTTAAGTTTAGCAAATATCTGCTTCACAGTTCCTTTTTCAATATCCGGCAAGGATTTTAATTCTCTTTGTGCTGCGCCAATTAATTGACCAGTTAGAATGCTGACCTATTGATGTTCTGTTAGGGGGTAAAATTCAAATAGGCTGCAGAGCCTTTCTTTAAAGTCACTCAGCGTGTGGGACTCCCCTGAATATTGTGGCAGCTAGGCCGCTCCCAGTATATAGGGCATGGATAGCGGCATTATAGGAGCTGTTACTGCGGTGGGGTCCGGCCGGATTTCAGGAGCCGCCGGCACCACGGGGCCTGGGGGCATCATTGCGCCTGTTGCTGCGACCACCGCCAGATTCTCCTCCTTAGTCGGACATGTCACTTCCCCCGTGCTAACCTCTGCAGCGGTTCTTCCTGTGTTTGGTAAGGTGCTCCTCCAGGTCCTCCTTCTGGGGCTTTCGGGTTTTTTCACTTGCAGCTCTCCTGCACGGTGCCTGCTTCCTCTTCGCACTCTTTTCCAGGCTCCGCCCATGAAGGTACACTCTCTTTTTCTCCTTGCGCTCCACACAGTGTGGCAATGGCGGTTTCCACACAGTTTAACACAGTTTATGGCACACAGTACCTGGCGATGCCAGAGCAGGCATCCTGTTCGTGACACCAAGTTTGAGTGCCCACCAGGGCCGTGGAGTACTCGGTACCAGGTCCAGGACTTACCTAAGGGGATGTCACAATGGCTGCGACTTGGTCCATGGCCCTGGGTGTAATGACCAGAGGTCCGAATAAGATCCAGTGAGTCACAAACCAAGACCAAGGCAGAAATCTCCAACGGTATTTACTCAAAAGCAAGATAATAAAGGTAATATGGAGAATATTAAGGCAGATGCACCCCAAAGATACACTAGCTCAGCAGCAGCTGAAATCACTGTGCCACTCCAAGGTCTCCTGAGAACTGTTTCTATAACAGACTAGTAAGAAATTTACCTAACAGAGCAACTAAAAACAGGAAACAAGTGTAAATTGAATGTAGTGTTATCAAGGGAGCCCCTGGAACGGCACACTGAGTATAACTTACACAACTCTAATATAAGATACACCTCTAAAGTAACAATTAAACACTCAGAGCAGAGATACCCGGGTATCTATAACTATGGTACCGTATCCTGAGATGGATTTCCTCTCAGGCAGGAATCCGCACAGGCTGCAGCCAGTCCATATCTTCAGCGCCAATAAGTTACAGCAAGCTCCTCTTGTCTTGTCGGCCGATGCCGAGCCCAAACGCCGGGGACTTAGTTAGTGGTCTCACGATGTTGTCTCTGCTTCTGTAGCTCCTAGGAATGCTTCCACGACAACCCGTCCGTCTCTGTATCAGCAGTCTGCCCAGACTTGTTTCTCCACTCAATGCACAGGGAATCCACAGACTTCCAAATACGTACTGGGTTTTAGTAAAGTCTCAGTCTTTTCTTAGATCAAGGGTTAGCTCTTCTCCAGGAAACGTTTGCAACAAAAGTCTCTCAAAAGCTTCTTTTCCTCCAAACACATTCGCAGTAAATGCAAACACAGTCTCTTTTTAAGATATCACAGCAGCTTCTCCCTTTTCTTCCCGCCTTTTTCTCTCAGCTCTCACTTCCTTGTTTCACTTTACACACAAGACACCAGACCCCACCCCCCAGCACACATTGTCTCCGGGAGTTTTGCAGGGTCTGTCCTCTGCTGCAGCAGGCAAAAACCACAGGGTCCTAGTGCCCTCTCAGTGGGACTACAGTTCACTCTCTTACATGCCACCCCACTAGAGGTTGGCGTCCTCGACATACCTTCCCACTCAAATTCATCTTGAGCATATCGCTGAGGCGGTATTCCTGCCGTAGATCGTGTAGTTCTCCTGAGTCCTACATCAACAGGTGCAACCTTAGAGGGAGCTAAAGTCTCTTCCGTGGTCGTGTTAGTGGGCGCAAGTGGAGTTGTCTCCTCCTGCGGCTCGATGTCCTGTGATACAGCGTCAGGACTAGGGTTGAGCGAAACGGGTCGAACATTTTCAAAAGTCCCCGACTTTTGGCGAAGTCGAGTTTCATGAAACCCGATCCGACCCCTGTGCGTTGTCGGCCATGCGGTACGCGACTTTCGCGCCAAAGTCGCGTTTCAATGATGCGAAAAGCGCCATTTCTCAGCCAATGAAGGTGAACGCAGAGTGTGGGCAGCGTGATGACATAGGTCCTGGTCCCCACCATCTTAGAGAAGGGCATTGCAGTGATTGGCTTGCTGTCTGCGGCGTCACAGGGGCTATAAAGGGGCGTTCCCGCCGACCGCCATCTTACTGCTGCTGATCTGAGCTTAGGGAGAGGTTGCTGCCGCTTCGTCAGAAGCAGGGATAGCGTTAGGCAGGGTCCATTAACCACCAAACCGCTTGTGCTGTAGCGATTTCCACTGCCCAACACCACCTTCGGTGTGCAGGGACAGTGGAAGCTACATTTTTTTTTTTTCCTCAGCGCTGTAGCTCATTGGGCTGCCCTAGAAGGCTCCCTGATAGCTGCATTGCTGTGTGTACGCCGCTGTGCAAACCAACTGCTTTTTTCAAAGCACAAATCCTCTTGTTCCTTCCTTTCTGCACAGCTATCTTTTTTGTTTGTCCACACTTTTTATTTAATTTGTGCATCAGTCCACTCCTTATTGCTGCCTGCCATAACTGGCTGAGATTACCGCAGGGAGATAGTAATTGTAGGACAGTCCCTGTGTTTTTTTTTTTTTTTGTGGGAGATTAAGACTGGCATTTCTGCTAGAGTGCCATCCCTGTGTATGCTATCTCTCAGTCAGTGGGCCATAGAAAGCCTATTAATATTTTTGCTTGATTTGGGTTCTAAAATCTACCTGAAAAAATCACTACATCAATCAGTGGGAGAAAAATATTGGCCTCAGGGCTTGTGTGCCACTCCTGACTCCTGTGTGTGCCATCTCTCAGTCAGTGGGCCATAGAAAGCCTATTTATTTTTTTGCTTGATTTGGGTTCTAAAATCTACCTGAAAAAATCACTACATCAATCAGTGGGAGAAAAATATTGGCCTCAGGGCTTGTGTGCCACTCCTGACTCCTGTGTGTGCCATCTCTCAGTCAGTGGGCCATAGAAAGCCTATTTATTGTTTTGCTTGATTTGGGTTATAAAATCTACCTGAAAAAATCACTACATCAATCAGTGGGAGAAAAACATTGGCCTCAGGGCTTGTGTGCCACTCCTGACTCCTGTGTGTGCCATCTCTCAGTCAGTGGGCCATAGAAAGCCTATTTATTTTTTTGCTTGATTTGGGTTCTAAAATCTACCTGAAAAAATCACTACATCAATCAGTGGGAGAAAAATATTGGCCTCAGGGCTTGTGTGCCACTCCTGACTCCTGTGTGTGCCATCTCTCAGTCAGTGGGCCATAGAAAGCCTATTTATTGTTTTGCTTGATTTGGGTTCTAAACTCAACCTGAAAAAATCACTACATCAATCAGTGGGAGAAAAATATTGGCCTCAGGGCTTGTGTGCCACTCCTGACTCCTGTGTGTGCCATCTCTCAGTCAGTGGGCCATAGAAAGCCTATTAATTTTTTTGCTTGATTTGGGTTCTAAAATCTACCTGAAAAAATCACTACATCAATCAGTGGGAGAAAAATATTGGCCTCAGGGCTTGTGTGCCACTCCTGACTCCTGTGTGTGCCATCTCTCAGTCAGTGGGCCATAGAAAGCCTATTTATTTTTTTGCTTGATTTGGGTTATAAAATCTACCTGAAAAAATCACTACATCAATCAGTGGGAGAAAAATATTGGCCTCAGGGCTTGTGTGCCACTCCTGACTCCTGTGTGTGCCATCTGTCACTCAGTGGGGCATAGAAAGCCTTTTTTTTTTTTTATTTGGTTTCTAAATTGTCATTGAAAAAATCATTTTATTTTATTTGGTTTCTAAATTATTCCTGAAAAAATCATTTTATTTTATTTTGTTTATAAAGTCTCCCTGAAAAAAAAAAAATAGGTGGGAGATTAATATTGCCCTTTCTGCTTGTGTGCCAGTCTTGACTCCTGGGTGTGCCATCTCTCTCTCTCTCTCTCTCTCAAATTGTGGGCCATAGAAAGCCTATTAATTTTTTTGCTTGATTTGGGTTCTAAAATCTACCAGAAAAAATCACTACATCAATCAGTGGGAGAAAAATATTGCCCTCTGGGCTTGTGGGCCACTCCTGACTCCTGTGTGTGCCATCTGTCACTCAGTGGGGCATAGAAAGCCTTTTTTTTTTTTAATTTGGTTTCTAAATTGTCATTGAAAAAATCATTTTATTTTATTTGGTTTCTAAATTATTCCTGAAAAAATCATTTTATTTTATTTTGTTTATAAAGTCTCCCTGAAAAAAAAATAAAAAATTGGGAGATTTATATTGACATTTGTGCTTGAGTGACAGTCCTGCGTGTGTGGCATCTCTGTGATTTGGTGCCACAGAAAACAGAGTGTGTAACATTGTGCCTGATTTTCCTTGTGGTATAACCAACCTGTAAAGGGATATTGAAATCAAACAGAAGTTATAGCTCACCGTGTAAGTTGTTTGACAGCAACAAATAAAGTTACTTTGGTTAAGTTTATAAAACAATGAGGAAGTCTGGTGCAAGAGGTCGTGGCCGTGGGCGTTCATTGTCAGCTGGTAATGATGGTAGTGGTAGTGGAGCATCAGGTGGTCGTGGGAAAAAAAATATTCCACCTAAGTCTGGAGCTGTGGAGCCAGGTTCGTCGTCTGGCTACACAAGGCCTCGAACGCTCTCTTTTCTGGGAGTAGGAAAACCGCTTTTAAAGCCGGAGCAGCAACAGCAAGTTTTGGCTTACCTTGCAGACTCAGCCTCTAGCTCTTTTGCCTCCTCTTCTGAAACTGGTAAATGTAAAAGCAGCGCGTCGTTTGTGGATGTTCACGGTCAGGGACAAGTCGCTTCCTTGTCCTCTTCAGCAAAAACAACAACAAGAGAGAAGGATGCAGCAGGCGACACAACGGGTTACTCCATGGAGCTCTTTACACATACCGTCCCTGGCTTAGAAAGTGAAACAGTTAACAGGCCATGCCCATTACAAGTAGATTCTGACATGGAGTGCACTGATGCACAGCCACAGCCAGACTACTATGCTGGTCCTTTGACTCAGACCACAACATTGCCCTCTCAGGGTACTGATCCACAATCAGACCCTGATGAGACTATGTTGCCCCTTCACGAACGCTATACCACCGACCGACACGGTGACACAGTCGAAGTTGCACACGAGGTAGAAGAGGAGGTAATAGATGACCCTGTTGTTGACCCCGATTGGCAGCCATTGGGGGAACAGGGTGCAGGCGGCAGTAGTTCTGAAGCGGAGGAGGAGGGGCCGCAGCAGGCATCAACATCGCAACAGGTTCCATCTGCCGGGCCCGTATCTGGCCCAAAACGCGTGGCAAAGCAAAAAACTGTTGGAGGACAGCGTGTCCATCCGGTTAAAGCTCAGTCTGCAATTCCTGAAAAGGGATCCGATGCTAGGAAGAGTGCAGTCTGGCATTTTTTTAAACAACATCCAATTGATCAGCGCAAAGTCATCTGTCAAAAATGTTCAACTAGCTTAAGCAGAGGTCAGAATCTGAAAAGTCTCAATACAAGTTGCATGCATAGACATTTAACCACCATGCATTTGCAAGCCTGGACTAACTACCAAAATCCCTTAAGGTTGTAGCACCCTCGGCCAATGAAGCTAGTCAGCAACGCAACATCCCTTCCGTCACTGTAAGGCCACCATTTTCCGCACCACCGGCAGTATCTGTGCAGGTTTCTTTGCCAGCCCAAAGCAGTCAGGGTCAGGGAATCACCAGTTTTGTAGGAGGAAATACTGCATCTAGGGCACCGGCGGAAACAATACCGTCTCCAACAGTCTCTCAGTCTGCCATGGCCACCGGCACACCCGCTAGTTCCACGATCTCCAGCTCTCCAGTCCAGCTCACCCTACATGAGACTCTGGTTAGAAAAAGGAAGTACTTATCCTCGCATCCGCGTACACAGGGTTTGAACGCCCACATAGCTAGACTAATCTCGTTAGAGATGATGCCCTACCGGTTAGTTGAAAGCGAAGCTTTCAAAGCCCTGATGGAGTACGCTGAACCACGCTACGAGCTACCCAGTCGACACTTTTTTTCCAGAAAAGCCAACCCAGCCCTGCACCAGCATGTTAAACAGCGCATCGTCCATACACTCAGGCAATCTGTGAGTACAAAGGTGCACCTGATTACAGATGCATGGACCAGTAGGCATGGCCAGGGACATTACGTGTCCATCACGGCACACTGGGTGAATGTGGTGGATGCAGGGTCCACAGAAGACAGCAATTTCGGGATAGTTGTGCCTAGCCCACGGTCTAGGAAACAGTTGGCTGTAGGCGTTCGCACCCCCTCCTCCTCCTCCTCGTCTTCCTGCAGAAGCGAAAGCTCTTCCACAGACCGCAGTTGCCAAACCACTCCATCGTCAGCTGTCACTGTTGCACACCAGTTGTCCCATTATGGGGCAGCTACTGGCAAGCGTCAGCAGGCTGTATTGGCTATGAAGTGTTTGGGCGACAACAGACACACCGCGGAAGTTCTGTCCGAGTTCTTGCAGGAAGAAACGCAGTCGTGGCTGGGCACAGTAGATCTTGAGGCAGGCAAGGTAGTGAGTGATAATGGAAGGAATTTCATGGCTGCCATCTTCCTTTCCCAACTGAAACACATTCCTTGCCTGGCTCACACCTTAAACCTGGTGGTGCAGTGCTTATTGAAAACTTATCCTGGTTTCTCCGACCTGCTCCTCAAAGTGCGTGGACTTTGCTCACATATCCGCCGTTCGCCTGTACACTCCAGCCGTATGCAGACCTATCAGCGGTCTTTGAACCTTCCCCAGCATCGCCTAATCATAGACGTTGCAACAAGGTGGAACTCAACACTGCACATGCTTCAGAGACTGTGCGAACAGAGGCGGGCTGTTATGTTTTTGTGGGAGGATACACATACACGGGCAGGCAGTAGGATGGCAAACATGGAGTTGTCGGGTGTGCAGTGGTCGAAGATACAAGACATGTGTCAAGTCCTTCAGTGTTTTGAGGAATGCACACGGCTGGTTAGTGCAGACAACGCCATAATAAGCATGAGCATCCCCCTAATGCGTCTGCTGATGCAAAGTTTGACGCACATAAAGGATCAGGCGTCTGCACCAGAGGAAGAGGAAAGCCTTGATGACAGTCAGCCATTGTCTGGTCAGGGCAGTGTACAGGACGAGGTAGCGGGCGAAGAGGAGGTGGAGGACGAGGAGGATGATAGGGATGAGTATATTTTTAATGAGGAAGCTTTCCCCGGGGCACTGGAAATTGGTGGCGTGGCAAGGCCGGGTTCTGTTTTTTTGAGGGACACATGTGACGTAGATTTGCCTGCAACTGCACCTCAACCAAGCACAACCGCAGATTTGACAACTGGAACTTTGGCCCACATGGCGGATTATGCCTTGCGTATCCTCAAAAGGGACACACGCATTACTAAAATGATGAACGATGACGATTACTGGTTGGCCTGCCTCCTTGATCCTCGCTATAAAGGCAAATTGCAAAATATTATGCCACATGAGAGCTTGGAACTAATATTAGCAACAAAACAATCAACTCTTGTTGACCGTTTGCTTCAGGCATTCCCAGCACACAGCGCCCCTGATCGTTCTCACACGAGCTCCAAGGGGCAGCAGACCAGGAGTGTTAGGGGTGCACACATCAGAAGTGGTGTTGGACAGAGGGGTTTTCTGACCAGGTTGTGGAATGATTTTGCTATGACCGCAGACAGGACAGGTACTGCTGCATCAATTGAAAGTGACAGGAGACAACATTTGTCCAGTATGGTAACAAACTATTTTTCATCCCTTATCGATGTTCTCCCTCAACCGTCATTCCCATTTGATTACTGGGCATCAAAATTAGACACCTGGCCAGAACTGGCTGAATATGCATTGCAGGAGCTTGCTTGCCCGGCAGCTAGTGTCCTATCAGAAAGAGTATTCAGTGCTGCAGGTTCAATATTAACCGAAAAAAGGACTCGTCTGGCTACACAAAATGTTGATGGTCTAACATACATTAAAATGAACCACAACTGGATTTCGAATTCTTTTGCCCCACCTTGCCCGGGCGACACCTAGCTTTCCTATGAAAAGCTCTTGCCTGTGGACTACTGTGAATGACTTTTCAAATGTCTTAATTTGCAGCAGCTGACTGTCCAGAATACGACATGTTTACACCTCCCTAAATGGCCAAACTCCCCACACGGGGCCGTGGTATCGCGACTTGGCGCAAGCACCCGTGAGAGTGCTGTTTGTCTGAAGAGGTGGGTGTGCCCGCTTTTGGTCGACAGCACTGCCACTGGGTCCCTCATAGTACACTAAACTGTCTCTGGCGGTGGTGGTGCGCACCCAACGTCAGACACACTGTTGTAACATGAGGGGCCCTGAGCCTCTACCGCCGTCCACAAGAGAGTTGACCCACCCCCAGGTCAAACATTGCTCTGCCACTTCCACAATTATCTCTCACACTTCCACCAATGTTTAGACTATGCGCTGACATCCTTCCATTCCTGCCACTGACAATACCATTGTGTTGACATGTATAATGGTACTTAACATAGTCAGGGGCAGTGTCCTCTATTTACCAAAGTAAAAACTTTGCGCCAAATTAGTAGGTCAGAAACAACGCAGAGGATCCCTCCCCTGTACCTAAAGATTGCACCCTTTAGTGTTCTCGCTGGATTTTAATGTGAGACATTCACATTTATGTATTGTTTTGGACTACTAACTGGCAGACACTCATTACAATCATCCTCCGCTGACCAGGCCACTGCTGGCCGTGTTCACCTGGAACCAATTTAAAATTGCCTACAGCCATATGTTATTATGTTTGGCCTTTGATGCCTGTCTGTGGTCACTCCTTCCACTAGGCCTCCACTGACCACACCACTGCTGCCCGTGTACCCCTGGAACCAATTTAACATTGCCTACAGCCAGCCCAATTTTTTTATGTTAGGCCTTCGAAGCCTGTCTGCGGTCCGTTCTTTCAACTACTACTACACTGACCAGGCCACTGCTGCCCGTGTTCCCCTGGAACCATTTTAAAATTGCCTACAGCCATCTGTTATTATGTTAGGCCTTCGATGCCTGTCTGCGGTCACTCCTTCCACTAGGCCTCCACTGACCACACCACTGCTGCCCGTGTACCCCTGGAACCAATTTAAAATTGCCTACAGCCAGCCCAATTTTTTTATGTTAGGCCTTCGAAGCCTGTCTGCGGTCCGTTCTTTCAACTACTACAACACTGACCAGGCCACTGCTGCCCGTGTTCCCCTGGAACCAATTTAAAATTGCCTACAGCCAGCCCAATTTTTTTTATGTTAGGCCTTCGAAGCCTGTCTGCGGTCCGTTCTTTCAACTACTACTACACTGACCAGGCCACTGCTGCCCGTGTTCCCCTGGAACCAATTTAAAATTGCCTACAGCCATCTGTTATTATGTTAGGCTTTTGATGCCTGTCTGCGGTCACTCCTTCCACTAGGCCTCCACTGACCACACCACTGCTGCCCGTGTACCCCTGGAACCAATTTAAAATTGCCTACAGCCAGCCCAATTTTTTTATGTTAGGCCTTCGAAGCCTGTCTGCGGTCCGTTCTTTCTACTACTACTACACTGACCAGGCCACTGCTGCCCGTGTTCCCCTGGAACCAATTTAAAATTGCCTACAGCCATCTGTTATTATGTTAGGCCTTCGATGCCTGTCTGCGGTCACTCCTTCCACTATGCCTCCACTGACCACACCACTGCTGCCCGTGTACCCCTGGAACCAATTTAAAATTGCCTACAGCCAGCCAAATTTTTTTATGTTAGGCCTTCGAAGCCTGTCTGCGGTCCGTTCTTTCTACTACTACTACACTGACCAGGCCACTGCTGCCCGTGTTCCCCTGGAACCAATTTAAAATTGCCTACAGCGATCTGTTATTATGTTAGGTCTTCGAAGCCTGTCTGCGGTCCTTCCTTCCAATAGTTCTCCACTGACCAGACCAATGCTGGCCGTGTACCCCTTCGATCTTCATGCTCTCGTTTAGTAGTTGTTGGAAACTACACTGCATTAGGCCTACAAATTGGGTATGGGGTGTAGAGAGATGGTGTGTTCCACTCCAAGGTGTTCCCCAGGTTTCCTCGCCAATGCTTCGATCTTCATGCTCTCGTTTAGTAGTTGTTGGAAACTACGCTGCATTAGGCCTACAAATTGGGTATGGGGTGTAGAGAGATGGTGTGTTCCACTCCAAGGTGTTCCCCAGGTTTCCTCTCCATTGCTTCGATCTTCATGCTCTCGTTTAGTAGTTGTTGGAAACTACACTGCATTAGGCCTACAAATTGGGTATGGGGTGTAGAGAGATGGTGTGTTACACTCCAAGGTGTTCCCCAGGTTTCCTCTCCATTGCTTCGATCTTCATGCTCTCGTTTAGTAGTTGTTGGAAACTACACTGCAAACGGCCTACAAAATGGGTATGGGGTGTAGAGAGATGGTGTGTTCCACTCCAAGGTGTTCTCCAGGTTTCCTTTCCTGAGCTTCGATCTTCCGGCTCTCGTTTAGTAGTTGTTGGAAACTACGCTGCATTAGGCCTACAAATTGGGTATGGGGTGTAGAGAGATGGTGTGTTCCACTCCAAGGTGTTCCCCAGGTTTTCTCTCCATTGCTTCGATCTTCATGCTCTCGTTTAGTAGTTGTTGGAAACTACGCTGCATTAGGCCTACAAATTGGGTATGGGGTGTAGAGAGATGGTGTGTTCCACTCCAAGGTGTTCCCCAGGTTTCCTCACCATTGCTTCGATCTTCATGCTCTCGTTTAGTAGTTGTTGGAAACTACACTGCATTAGGCCTACAAATTGGGTATGGGGTGTAGAGAGATGGTGTGTTCCACTCCAAGGTGTTCCCCAGGTTTCCTCGCCAATGCTTCGCCCTTCATGCTCTCGTTTAGTAGTTGTTGGAAACTACACTGCATTAGGCCTACAAATTGGGTCTGGGGTGTAGAGAGATGGTGTGTTCCACTCCAAGGTGTTCCCCAGGTTTCCTCTCCAATGCTTCGATCTTCATGCTCTCGTTTAGTAGTTGTTGGAAACTACACTGCATTAGGCCTACAAATTGGGTATGGGGTGTAGAGAGATGGTGTGTTCCACTCCAAGGTGTTCCCCAGGTTTCCTCTCCATTGCTTCGATCTTCATGCTCTCGTTTAGTAGTTGTTAGAAACTACACTGCATTAGGCCTACAAATTGGGTATGGGGTGTAGAGAGATGGTGTGTTCCACTCCAAGGTGTTCCCCAGGTTTCCTCTCCATTGCTTCGATCTTCATGCTCTCGTTTAGTAGTTGTTGGAAAATACGCTGCATTAGGCCTACAAATTGGGTATGGGGTGTAGAGAGATGGTGTGTTCCACTCCAAGGTGTTCCCCAGGTTTCCTCGCCAATGCTTCGATCTTCATGCTCTCGTTTAGTAGTTGTTGGAAACTACACTGCATTAGGCCTACAAATTGGGTATGGGGTGTAGAGAGATGGTGTGTTCCACTCCAAGGTGTTCCCCAGGTTTCCTCGCCAATGCTTCGATCTTCATGCTCTCGTTTAGTAGTTGTTGGAAACTACACTGCATTAGGCCTACAAATTGGGTATGGGGTGTAGAGAGATGGTGTGTTCCACTCCAAGGTGTTCCCCAGGTTTCCTCGCCAATGCTTCGATCTTCATGCTCTCGTTTAGTAGTTGTTGGAAACTACACTGCATTAGGCCTACAAATTGGGTATGGGGTGTAGAGAGATGGTGTGTTACACTCCAAGATGTTCCCCAGGTTTTCTCTCCATTGCTTCGATCTTCATGCTCTCGTTTAGTAGTTGTTGGAAACTACGCTGCATTAGGCCTACAAATTGGGTATGGGGTGTAGAGAGATGGTGTGTTCCACTCCAAGGTGTTCCCCAGGTTTCCTCGCCAATGCTTCGATCTTCATGCTCTCGTTTAGTAGTTGTTGGAAACTACACTGCATTAGGCCTACAAATTGGGTATGGGGTGTAGAGAGATGGTGTGTTCCACTCCAAGGTGTTCCCCAGGTTTCCTCGCCAATGCTTCGATCTTCATGCTCTCGTTTAGTAGTTGTTGGAAACTACACTGCATTAGGCCTAAAAATTGGGTATGGGGTGTAGAGAGATGGTGTGTTCCACTCCAAGGTGTTCCCCAGGTTTCCTCGCCAATGCTTCGATCTTCATGCTCTCGTTTAGTAGTTGTTGGAAACTACACTGCATTAGGCCTACAAATTGGGTATGGGGTGTAGAGAGATGGTGTGTTCCACTCCAAGGTGTTCCCCAGGTTTCCTCTCCATTGCTTCGATCTTCATGCTCTCGTTTAGTAGTTGTTGGAAACTACACTGCATTAGGCCTACAAATTGGGTATGGGGTGTAGAGAGATGGTGTGTTCCACTCCAAGGTGTTCCCCAGGTTTCCTCGCCAATGCTTCGATCTTCATGCTCTCGTTTAGTAGTTGTTGGAAACTACACTGCATTAGGCCTACAAATTGGGTATGGGGTGTAGAGAGATGGTGTGTTCCACTCCAAGGTGTTCCCCAGGTTTCCTCGCCAATGCTTCGATCTTCATGCTCTCGTTTAGTAGTTGTTGGAAACTACACTGCAATCGGCCTACAAAATGGGTATGGGGTGTAGAGAGATGGTGTGTTCCACTCCAAGGTGTTCTCCAGGTTGCCTTTCCTGAGCTTCGATCTTCCGGCTCTCGTTTAGTAGTTGTTGGAAACTACGCTGCATTAGGCCTACAAATTGGGTATGGGGTGTAGAGAGATGGTGTGTTCCACTCCAAGGTGTTCCCCAGGTTTCCTCTCCATTGCTTCGATCTTCATGCTCTCGTTTAGTAGTTGTTGGAAACTACGCTGCATTAGGCCTACAAATTGGGTATGGGGTGTAGAGAGATGGTGTGTTCCACTCCAAGGTGTTCCCCAGGTTTCCTCTCCATTGCTTCGATCTTCATGCTCTCGTTTAGTAGTTGTTGGAAACTACACTGCATTAGGCCTACAAATTGGGTATGGGGTGTAGAGAGATGGTGTGTTACACTCCAAGGTGTTCCCCAGGTTTCCTCTCCATTGCTTCGATCTTCATGCTCTCGTTTAGTAGTTGTTGGAAACTACACTGCAATCGGCCTACAAAATGGGTATGGGGTGTAGAGAGATGGTGTGTTCCACTCCAAGGTGTTCTCCAGGTTTCCTTTCCTGAGCTTCGATCTTCCGGCTCTCGTTTAGTAGTTGTTGGAAACTACGCTGCATTAGGCCTACAAATTGGGTATGGGGTGTAGAGAGATGGTGTGTTCCACTCCAAGGTGTTCCCCAGGTTTCCTCTCCATTGCTTCGATCTTCATGCTCTCGTTTAGTAGTTGTTGGAAACTACGCTGCATTAGGCCTACAAATTGGGTATGGGGTGTAGAGAGATGGTGTGTTCCACTCCAAGGTGTTCCCCAGGTTTCCTCTCCAATGCTTCGATCTTCATGCTCTCGTTTAGTAGTTGTTGGAAACTACACTGCATTAGGCCTACAAATTGGGTATGGGGTGTAGAGAGATGGTGTGTTCCACTCCAAGGTGTTCCCCAGGTTTCCTCGCCAATGCTTCGCCCTTCATGCTCTCGTTTAGTAGTTGTTGGAAACTACACTGCATTAGGCCTACAAATTGGGTCTGGGGTGTAGAGAGATGGTGTGTTCCACTCCAAGGTGTTCCCCAGGTTTCCTCTCCAATGCTTCGATCTTCATGCTCTCGTTTAGTAGTTGTTGGAAACTACACTGCATTAGGCCTACAAATTGGGTATGGGGTGTAGAGAGATGGTGTGTTCCACTCCAAGGTGTTCCCCAGGTTTCCTCTCCATTGCTTCGATCTTCATGCTCTCGTTTAGTAGTTGTTGGAAACTACACTGCATTAGGCCTACAAATTAGGTATGGGGTGTAGAGAGATGGTGTGTTACACTCCAAGGTGTTCTCCAGGTTTCCTCTCCATTGCTTCGATCTTCATGCTCTCGTTTAGTAGTTGTTGGAAACTACACTGCATTAGGCCTACAAATTGGGTATGGGGTGTAGAGAGATGGTGTGTTGCACTCCAAGGTGTTCCCCAGGTTTCCTCTCCAATGCTTCGATCTTCATGCTCTCGTTTAGTAGTTGTTGGAAACTACACTGCATTAGGCCTACAAATTGGGTATGGGGTGTAGAGAGATGGTGTGTTCCACTCCAAGGTGTTCCCCAGGTTTCCTCGCCAATGCTTCGATCTTCATGCTCTCGTTTAGTAGTTGTTGGAAACTACACGGCACTAGGCCTACAAAATGGGTATGGGGTGTAGAGAGATGGTGTGTTCCACTCCAAGGTTTTCCCCAGGGTTCCTCTCCATTGCTTCGATCTTCATGCTCTCGTTTAGTAGTTGTTGGAAACTACACTGCATTAGGCCTACAAATTGGGTATGGGGTGTAGAGAGATGGTGTGTTACACTCCAAGATGTTCCCCAGGTTTCCTCTCCATTGCTTCGATCTTCATGCTCTCGTTTAGTAGTTGTTGGAAACTACGCTGCATTAGGCCTACAAATTGGGTATGGGGTGTAGAGAGATGGTGTGTTCCACTCCAAGGTGTTCCCCAGGTTTCCTCGCCAATGCTTCGATCTTCATGCTCTCGTTTAGTAGTTGTTGGAAACTACACTGCATTAGGCCTACAAATTGGGTATGGGGTGTAGAGAGATGGTGTGTTCCACTCCAAGGTGTTCCCCAGGTTTCCTCGCCAATGCTTCAATCTTTATGCTCTCGTTTAGTAGTTGTTGGAAACTACACTGCATTAGGCCTACAAATTGGGTATGGGGTGTAGAGAGATGGTGTGTTCCACTCCAAGGTGTTCCCCAGGTTTCCTCGCCAATGCTTCGATCTTCATGCTCTCGTTTAGTAGTTGTTGGAAACTACACTGCATTAGGCCTACAAATTGGGTATGGGGTGTAGAGAGATGGTGTGTTCCACTCCAAGGTGTTCCCCAGGTTTCCTCGCCAATGCTTCGATCTTCATGCTCTCGTTTAGTAGTTGTTGGAAACTACACTGCATTAGGCCTACAAATTGGGTATGGGGTGTAGAGAGATGGTGTGTTCCACTCCAAGGTGTTCCCCAGGTTTCCTCTCCATTGCTTCGATCTTCATGCTCTCGTTTAGTAGTTGTTGGAAACTACACTGCATTAGGCCTACAAATTGGGTATGGGGTGTAGAGAGATGGTGTGTTCCACTCCAAGGTGTTCCCCAGGTTTCCTCTCCATTGCTTCGATCTTCATGCTCTCGTTTAGTAGTTGTTGGAAACTACACTGCAATCGGCCTACAAAATGGGTATGGGGTGTAGAGAGATGGTGTGTTCCACTCCAAGGTGTTCTCCAGGTTTCCTTTCCTGAGCTTCGATCTTCCGGCTCTCGTTTAGTAGTTGTTGGAAACTACGCTGCATTAGGCCTACAAATTGGGTATGGGGTGTAGAGAGATGGTGTGTTCCACTCCAAGGTGTTCCCCAGGTTTCCTCTCCATTGCTTCGATCTTCATGCTCTCGTTTAGTAGTTGTTGGAAACTACGCTGCATTAGGCCTACAAATTGGGTATGGGGTGTAGAGAGATGGTGTGTTCCACTCCAAGGTGTTCCCCAGGTTTCCTCTCCAATGCTTCGATCTTCATGCTCTCGTTTAGTAGTTGTTGGAAACTACACTGCATTAGGCCTACAAATTGGGTATGGGGTGTAGAGAGATGGTGTGTTCCACTCCAAGGTGTTCCCCAGGTTTCCTCGCCAATGCTTCGCCCTTCATGCTCTCGTTTAGTAGTTGTTGGAAACTACACTGCATTAGGCCTACAAATTGGGTCTGGGGTGTAGAGAGATGGTGTGTTCCACTCCAAGGTGTTCCCCAGGTTTCCTCTCCAATGCTTCGATCTTCATGCTCTCGTTTAGTAGTTGTTGGAAACTACACTGCATTAGGCCTACAAATTGGGTATGGGGTGTAGAGAGATGGTGTGTTCCACTCCAAGGTGTTCCCCAGGTTTCCTCTCCATTGCTTCGATCTTCATGCTCTCGTTTAGTAGTTGTTGGAAACTACACTGCATTAGGCCTACAAATTAGGTATGGGGTGTAGAGAGATGGTGTGTTACACTCCAAGGTGTTCTCCAGGTTTCCTCTCCATTGCTTCGATCTTCATGCTCTCGTTTAGTAGTTGTTGGAAACTACACTGCATTAGGCCTACAAATTGGGTATGGGGTGTAGAGAGATGGTGTGTTCCACTCCAAGGTGTTCCCCAGGTTTCCTCTCCAATGCTTCGATCTTCATGCTCTCGTTTAGTAGTTGTTGGAAACTACACTGCATTAGGCCTACAAATTGGGTATGGGGTGTAGAGAGATGGTGTGTTCCACTCCAAGGTGTTCCCCAGGTTTCCTCGCCAATGCTTCGCCCTTCATGCTCTCGTTTAGTAGTTGTTGGAAACTACACTGCATTAGGCCTACAAATTGGGTCTGGGGTGTAGAGAGATGGTGTGTTCCACTCCAAGGTGTTCCCCAGGTTTCCTCTCCAATGCTTCGATCTTCATGCTCTCGTTTAGTAGTTGTTGGAAACTACACTGCATTAGGCCTACAAATTGGGTATGGGGTGTAGAGAGATGGTGTGTTCCACTCCAAGGTGTTCCCCAGGTTTCCTCTCCATTGCTTCGATCTTCATGCTCTCGTTTAGTAGTTGTTGGAAACTACACTGCATTAGGCCTACAAATTGGGTATGGGGTGTAGAGAGATGGTGTGTTCCACTCCAAGGTGTTCCCCAGGTTTCCTCGCCAATGCTTCGATCTTCATGCTCTCGTTTAGTAGTTGTTGGAAACTACACTGCACTAGGCCTACAAAATGGGTATGGGGTGTAGAGAGATGGTGTGTTCCACTCCAAGGTTTTCCCCAGGTTTCCTCTCCATTGCTTCGATCTTCATGCTCTCGTTTAGTAGTTGTTGGAAACTACACTGCATTAGGCCTACAAATTGGGTATGGGGTGTAGAGAGATGGTGTGTTACACTCCAAGATGTTCCCCAGGTTTCCTCTCCATTGCTTCGATCTTCATGCTCTCGTTTAGTAGTTGTTGGAAACTACGCTGCATTAGGCCTACAAATTGGGTATGGGGTGTAGAGAGATGGTGTGTTCCACTCCAAGGTGTTCCCCAGGTTTCCTCGCCAATGTTTCGATCTTCATGCTCTCGTTTAGTAGTTGTTGGAAACTACACTGCATTAGGCCTACAAATTGGGTATGGGGTGTAGAGAGATGGTGTGTTCCACTCCAAGGTGTTCCCCAGGTTTCCTCGCCAATGCTTCAATCTTTATGCTCTCGTTTAGTAGTTGTTGGAAACTACACTGCATTAGGCCTACAAATTGGGTATGGGGTGTAGAGAGATGGTGTGTTCCACTCCAAGGTGTTCCCCAGGTTTCCTCGCCAATGCTTCGATCTTCATGCTCTCGTTTAGTAGTTGTTGGAAACTACACTGCATTAGGCCTACAAATTGGGTATGGGGTGTAGAGAGATGGTGTGTTCCACTCCAAGGTGTTCCCCAGGTTTCCTCGCCAATGCTTCGATCTTCATGCTCTCGTTTAGTAGTTGTTGGAAACTACACTGCATTAGGCCTACAAATTGGGTATGGGGTGTAGAGAGATGGTGTGTTCCACTCCAAGGTGTTCCCCAGGTTTCCTCGCCAATGCTTCGATCTTCATGCTCTCGTTTAGTAGTTGTTGGAAACTACACTGCATTAGGCCTACAAAATGGGTATGGGGTGTAGAGAGATGGTGTGTTCCACTCCAAGGTGTTCCCCAGGTTTCCTCTCCATTGCTTCGATCTTCATGCTCTCGTTTAGTAGTTGTTGGAAACTACACTGCATTAGGCCTACAAATTGGGTATGGGGTGTAGAGAGATGGTGTGTTAGACTCCAAGGTGTTCCCCAGGTTTCCTCTCCATTGCTTCGATCTTCATGCTCTCGTTTAGTAGTTGTTGGAAACTACGCTGCATTAGGCCTACAAATTGGGTATGGGGTGTAGAGAGATGGTGTGTTCCACTCCAAGGTGTTCCCCAGGTTTCCTCGCCAATGCTTCGATCTTCATGCTCTCGTTTAGTAGTTGTTGGAAACTACACTGCATTAGGCCTACAAATTGGGTATGGGGTGTAGAGAGATGGTGTGTTCCACTCCAAGGTGTTCCCCAGGTTTCCTCGCCAATGCTTCGATCTTCATGCTCTCGTTTAGTAGTTGTTGGAAACTACACTGCATTAGGCCTACAAATTGCGTATGGGGTGTAGAGAGATGGTGTGTTCCACTCCAAGGTGTTCCCCAGGTTTCCTCGCCAATGCTTCGATCTTCATGCTCTCGTTTAGTAGTTGTTGGAAACTACACTGCACTAGGCCTACAAAATGGGTATGGGGTGTAGAGAGATGGTGTGTTCCACTCCAAGGTGTTCCCCAGGTTTCCTCTCCATTGCTTCGATCTTCATGCTCTCGTTTAGTAGTTGTTGGAAACTACACTGCATTAGGCCTACAAATTAGGTATGGGGTGTAGAGAGATGGTGTGTTACACTCCAAGGTGTTCTCCAGGTTTCCTCTCCATTGCTTCGATCTTCATGCTCTCGTTTAGTAGTTGTTGGAAACTACACTGCATTAGGCCTACAAATTGGGTATGGGGTGTAGAGAGATGGTGTGTTCCACTCCAAGGTGTTCCCCAGGTTTCCTCTCCAATGCTTCGATCTTCATGCTCTCGTTTAGTAGTTGTTGGAAACTACACTGCATTAGGCCTACAAATTGGGTATGGGGTGTAGAGAGATGGTGTGTTCCACTCCAAGGTGTTCCCCAGGTTTCCTCGCCAATGCTTCGCCCTTCATGCTCTCGTTTAGTAGTTGTTGGAAACTACACTGCATTAGGCCTACAAATTGGGTCTGGGGTGTAGAGAGATGGTGTGTTCCACTCCAAGGTGTTCCCCAGGTTTCCTCTCCAATGCTTCGATCTTCATGCTCTCGTTTAGTAGTTGTTGGAAACTACACTGCATTAGGCCTACAAATTGGGTATGGGGTGTAGAGAGATGGTGTGTTCCACTCCAAGGTGTTCCCCAGGTTTCCTCTCCATTGCTTCGATCTTCATGCTCTCGTTTAGTAGTTGTTGGAAACTACACTGCATTAGGCCTACAAATTGGGTATGGGGTGTAGAGAGATGGTGTGTTCCACTCCAAGGTGTTCCCCAGGTTTCCTCTCCATTGCTTCGATCTTCATGCTCTCGTTTAGTAGTTGTTGGAAAATACGCTGCATTAGGCCTACAAATTGGGTATGGGGTGTAGAGAGATGGTGTGTTCCACTCCAAGGTGTTCCCCAGGTTTCCTCGCCAATGCTTCGATCTTCATGCTCTCGTTTAGTAGTTGTTGGAAACTACACTGCATTAGGCCTACAAATTGGGTATGGGGTGTAGAGAGATGGTGTGTTCCACTCCAAGGTGTTCCCCAGGTTTCCTCGCCAATGCTTCGATCTTCATGCTCTCGTTTAGTAGTTGTTGGAAACTACACTGCATTAGGCCTACAAATTGGGTATGGGGTGTAGAGAGATGGTGTGTTCCACTCCAAGGTGTTCCCCAGGTTTCCTCGCCAATGCTTCGATCTTCATGCTCTCGTTTAGTAGTTGTTGGAAACTACACTGCATTAGGCCTACAAATTGGGTATGGGGTGTAGAGAGATGGTGTGTTACACTCCAAGATGTTCCCCAGGTTTCCTCTCCATTGCTTCGATCTTCATGCTCTCGTTTAGTAGTTGTTGGAAACTACGCTGCATTAGGCCTACAAATTGGGTATGGGGTGTAGAGAGATGGTGTGTTCCACTCCAAGGTGTTCCCCAGGTTTCCTCGCCAATGCTTCGATCTTCATGCTCTCGTTTAGTAGTTGTTGGAAACTACACTGCATTAGGCCTACAAATTGGGTATGGGGTGTAGAGAGATGGTGTGTTCCACTCCAAGGTGTTCCCCAGGTTTCCTCTCCATTGCTTCGATCTTCATGCTCTCGTTTAGTAGTTGTTGGAAACTACACTGCATTAGGCCTACAAATTGGGTATGGGGTGTAGAGAGATGGTGTGTTACACTCCAAGATGTTCCCCAGGTTTCCTCTCCATTGCTTCGATCTTCATGCTCTCGTTTAGTAGTTGTTGGAAACTACGCTGCATTAGGCCTACAAATTGGGTATGGGGTGTAGAGAGATGGTGTGTTCCACTCCAAGGTGTTCCCCAGGTTTCCTCGCCAATGCTTCGATCTTCATGCTCTCGTTTAGTAGTTGTTGGAAACTACACTGCATTAGGCCTACAAATTGGTTATGGGGTGTAGAGAGATGGTGTGTTCCACTCCAAGGTGTTCCCCAGGTTTCCTCGCCAATGCTTCAATCTTTATGCTCTCGTTTAGTAGTTGTTGGAAACTACACTGCATTAGGCCTACAAATTGGGTATGGGGTGTAGAGAGATGGTGTGTTCCACTCCAAGGTGTTCCCCAGGTTTCCTCGCCAATGCTTCGATCTTCATGCTCTCGTTTAGTAGTTGTTGGAAACTACACTGCATTAGGCCTACAAATTGGGTATGGGGTGTAGAGAGATGGTGTGTTCCACTCCAAGGTGTTCCCCAGGTTTCCTCTCCATTGCTTCGATCTTCATGCTCTCGTTTAGTAGTTGTTGGAAACTACACTGCATTAGGCCTACAAATTGGCTATGGGGTGTAGAGAGATGGTGTGTTCCACCCCAAGGTGTTCCCCAGGTTTCCTGGCCAATGCTTCGATCTTCATGCTCTCGTTTAGTAGTTGTTGGAAACTACACTGCATTAGGCCTACAAATTGGGTATGGGGTGTAGAGAGATGGTGTGTTCCACTCCAAGGTGTTCCCCAGGTTTCCTCACCAATGCTTCGATCTTCATGCTCTCATTTAGTAGTTGTTGGAAACTACACTGCATTAGGCCTACAAATTGGGTATGGGGTGTAGAGAGATGGTGTGTTCCACTCCAAGGTGTTCCCCAGGTTTCCTCGCCAATGCTTCGATCTTCATGCTCTCGTTTAGTAGTTGTTGGAAACTACACTGCATTAGGCCTACAAAATGGGTATGGTGTGTAGAGAGATGGTGTGTTCCACTCCAAGGTGTTCCCCAGGTTTCCTCTCCATTGCTTCGATCTTCATGCTCTCGTTTAGTAGTTGTTGGAAACTACACTGCATTAGGCCTACAAATTGGGTATGGGGTGTAGAGAGATGGTGTGTTAGACTCCAAGGTGTTCCCCAGGTTTCCTCTCCATTGCTTCGATCTTCATGCTCTCGTTTAGTAGTTGTTGGAAACTACGCTGCATTAGGCCTACAAATTGGGTATGGGGTGTAGAGAGATGGTGTGTTCCACTCCAAGGTGTTCCCCAGGTTTCCTCGCCAATGCTTCGATCTTCATGCTCTCGTTTAGTAGTTGTTGGAAACTACACTGTATTAGGCCTACAAATTGGGTATGGGGTGTAGAGAGATGGTGTGTTCCACTCCAAGGTGTTCCCCAGGTTTCCTCGCCAATGCTTCGATCTTCATGCTCTCGTTTAGTAGTTGTTGGAAACTACATTGCATTAGGCCTACAAAATGGGTATGGGGTGTAGAGAGATGGTGTGTTCCACTCCAAGGTGTTCCCCAGGTTTCCTCTCCATTGCTTCGATCTTCATGCTCTCGTTTAGTAGTTGTTGGAAACTACACTGCATTAGGCCTACAAATTGGGTATGGGGTGTAGAGAGATGGTGTGTTACACTCCAAGGTGTTCCCCAGGTTTCCTCTCCATTGCTTCGATCTTCATGCTCTCGTTTAGTAGTTGTTGGAAACTACACTGCATTAGGCCTACAAATTGGGTATGGGGTGTAGAGAGATGGTGTGTTCCACTCCAAGGTGTTCCCCAGGTTTCCTCGCCAATGCTTCGATCTTCATGCTCTCGTTTAGTAGTTATTGGAAACTACACTGCATTAGGCCTACAAATTGGGTATGGGGTGTAGAGAGATGGTGTGTTCCACTCCAAGGTGTTCCCCAGGTTTCCTCGCCAATGCTTCGATCTTCATGCTCTCGTTTAGTAGTTGTTGGAAACTACACTGCATTAGGCCTACAAATTGGGTATGGGGTGTAGAGAGATGGTGTGTTCCACTCCAAGGTGTTCCCCAGGTTTCCTCGCCAATGCTTCGATCTTCATGCTCTCGTTTAGTAGTTGTTGGAAACTACACTGCATTAGGCCTACAAATTGGGTATGGGGTGTAGAGAGATGGTGTGTTACACTCCAAGATGTTCCCCAGGTTTCCTCTCCATTGCTTCGATCTTCATGCTCTCGTTTAGTAGTTGTTGGAAACTACGCTGCATTAGGCCTACAAATTGGGTATGGGGTGTAGAGAGATGGTGTGTTCCACTCCAAGGTGTTCCCCAGGTTTCCTCGCCAATGCTTCGATCTTCATGCTCTCGTTTAGTAGTTGTTGGAAACTACACTGCATTAGGCCTACAAATTGGGTATGGGGTGTAGAGAGATGGTGTGTTCCACTCCAAGGTGTTCCCCAGGTTTCCTCTCCATTGCTTCGATCTTCATGCTCTCGTTTAGTAGTTGTTGGAAACTACACTGCATTAGGCCTACAAATTGGGTATGGGGTGTAGAGAGATGGTGTGTTACACTCCAAGATGTTCCCCAGGTTTCCTCTCCATTGCTTCGATCTTCATGCTCTCGTTTAGTAGTTGTTGGAAACTACGCTGCATTAGGCCTACAAATTGGGTATGGGGTGTAGAGAGATGGTGTGTTCCACTCCAAGGTGTTCCCCAGGTTTCCTCGCCAATGCTTCGATCTTCATGCTCTCGTTTAGTAGTTGTTGGAAACTACACTGCATTAGGCCTACAAATTGGTTATGGGGTGTAGAGAGATGGTGTGTTCCACTCCAAGGTGTTCCCCAGGTTTCCTCGCCAATGCTTCAATCTTTATGCTCTCGTTTAGTAGTTGTTGGAAACTACACTGCATTAGGCCTACAAATTGGGTATAGGGTGTAGAGAGATGGTGTGTTCCACTCCAAGGTGTTCCCCAGGTTTCCTCGCCAATGCTTCGATCTTCATGCTCTCGTTTAGTAGTTGTTGGAAACTACACTGCATTAGGCCTACAAATTGGGTATGGGGTGTAGAGAGATCGTGTGTTCCACTCCAAGGTGTTCCCCAGGTTTCCTCTCCATTGCTTCGATCTTCATGCTCTCGTTTAGTAGTTGTTGGAAACTACACTGCATTAGGCCTACAAATTGGCTACGGGGTGTAGAGAGATGGTGTGTTCCACCCCAAGGTGTTCCCCAGGTTTCCTGGCCAATGCTTCGATCTTCATGCTCTCGTTTAGTAGTTGTTGGAAACTACACTGCATTAGGCCTACAAATTGGGTATGGGGTGTAGAGAGATGGTGTGTTCCACTCCAAGGTGTTCCCCAGGTTTCCTCGCCAATGCTTCGATCTTCATGCTCTCGTTTAGTAGTTGTTGGAAACTACACTGCATTAGGCCTACAAATTGGGTATGGGGTGTAGAGAGATGGTGTGTTCCACTCCAAGGTGTTCCCCAGGTTTCCTCGCCAATGCTTCGATCTTCATGCTCTCGTTTAGTAGTTGTTGGAAACTACACTGCATTAGGCCTACAAAATGGGTATAGTGTGTAGAGAGATGGTGTGTTCCACTCCAAGGTGTTCCCCAGGTTTCCTCTCCATTGCTTCGATCTTCATGCTCTCGTTTAGTAGTTGTTGGAAACTACACTGCATTAGGCCTACAAATTGGGTATGGGGTGTAGAGAGATGGTGTGTTAGACTCCAAGGTGTTCCCCAGGTTTCCTCTCCATTGCTTCGATCTTCATGCTCTCGTTTAGTAGTTGTTGGAAACTACGCTGCATTAGGCCTACAAATTGGGTATGGGGTGTAGAGAGATGGTGTGTTCCACTCCAAGGTGTTCCCCAGGTTTCCTCGCCAATGCTTCGATCTTCATGCTCTCGTTTAGTAGTTGTTGGAAACTATACTGTATTAGGCCTACAAATTGGGTATGGGGTGTAGAGAGATGGTGTGTTCCACTCCAAGGTGTTCCCCAGGTTTCCTCGCCAATGCTTCGATCTTCATGCTCTCGTTTAGTAGTTGTTGGAAACTACATTGCATTAGGCCTATAAAATGGGTATGGGGTGTAGAGAGATGGTGTGTTCCACTCCAAGGTGTTCCCCAGGTTTCCTCTCCATTGCTTCGATCTTCATGCTCTCGTTTAGTAGTTGTTGGAAACTACACTGCATTAGGCCTACAAATTGGGTATGGGGTGTAGAGAGATGGTGTGTTACACTCCAAGGTGTTCCCCAGGTTTCCTCTCCATTGCTTCGATCTTCATGCTCTCGTTTAGTAGTTGTTGGAAACTACACTGCATTAGGCCTACAAATTGGGTATGGGGTGTAGAGAGATGGTGTGTTCCACTCCAAGGTGTTCCCCAGGTTTCCTCGCCAATGCTTCGATCTTCATGCTCTCGTTTAGTAGTTGTTGGAAACTACACTGCATTAGGCCTACAAATTGGGTATGGGGTGTAGAGAGATGGTGTGTTCCACTCCAAGGTGTTCCCCAGGTTTCCTCGCCAATGCTTCGATCTTCATGCTCTCGTTTAGTAGTTGTTGGAAACTACACTGCATTAGGCCTACAAATTGGGTATGGGGTGTAGAGAGATGGTGTGTTCCACTCCAAGGTGTTCCCCAGGTTTCCTCGCCAATGCTTTGATCTTCATGCTCTCGTTTAGTAGTTGTTGGAAACTACACTGCATTAGGCCTACAAATTGGGTATGGGGTGTAGAGAGATGGTGTGTTCCACTCCAAGGTGTTCCCCAGGTTTCCTCGCCAATGCTTCGATCTTCATGCTCTCGTTTAGTAGTTGTTGGAAACTGCACTGCATTAGGCCTACAAATTGGGTATGGGGTGTAGAGAGATGGTGTGTTCCACTCCAAGGTGTTCCCCAGGTTTCCTCGCCAATGCTTCGATCTTCATGCTCTCGTTTAGTAGTTGTTGGAAACTACACTGCATTAGGCCTACAAATTGGGTATGGGGTGTAGAGAGATGGTGTGTTCCACTCCAAGGTGTTCCCCAGGTTTCCTCGCCAATGCTTCGATCTTCATGCTCTCGTTTAGTAGTTGTTGGAAACTACACTGCACTAGGCCTACAAAATGGGTATGGGGTGTAGAGAGATGGTGTGTTCCACTCCAAGGTGTTCCCCAGGTTTCCTCTCCATTGCTTCGATCTTCATGCTCTCGTTTAGTAGTTGTTGGAAACTACACTGCATTAGGCCTACAAATTAGGTATGGGGTGTAGAGAGATGGTGTGTTACACTCCAAGGTGTTCCCCAGGTTTCCTCGCCAATGCTTCGATCTTCATGCTCTCGTTTAGTAGTTGTTGGAAACTACACTGCATTAGGCCTACAAATTGGGTATGGGGTGTAGAGAGATGGTGTGTTCCACTCCAAGGTGTTCCCCAGGTTTCCTCGCCAATGCTTCGATCTTCATGCTCTCGTTTAGTAGTTGTTGGAAACTACACTGCACTAGGCCTACAAAATGGGTATGGGGTGTAGAGAGATGGTGTGTTCCACTCCAAGGTGTTCCCCAGGTTTCCTCTCCATTGCTTCGATCTTCATGCTCTCGTTTAGTAGTTGTTGGAAACTACACTGCATTAGGCCTACAAATTAGGTATGGGGTGTAGAGAGATGGTGTGTTACACTCCAAGGTGTTCCCCAGGTTTCCTCGCCAATGCTTCGATCTTCATGCTCTCGTTTAGTAGTTGTTGGAAACTACACTGCATTAGGCCTACAAATTGGGTATGGGGTGTAGAGAGATGGTGTGTTCCACTCCAAGGTGTTCCCCAGGTTTCCTCGCCAATGCTTTGATCTTCATGCTCTCGTTTAGTAGTTGTTGGAAACTACACTGCATTAGGCCTACAAATTGGGTATGGGGTGTAGAGAGATGGTGTGTTCCACTCCAAGGTGTTCCCCAGGTTTCCTCGCCAATGCTTCGATCTTCATGCTCTCGTTTAGTAGTTGTTGGAAACTGCACTGCATTAGGCCTACAAATTGGGTATGGGGTGTAGAGAGATGGTGTGTTCCACTCCAAGGTGTTCCCCAGGTTTCCTCGCCAATGCTTCGATCTTCATGCTCTCGTTTAGTAGTTGTTGGAAACTACACTGCATTAGGCCTACAAATTGGGTATGGGGTGTAGAGAGATGGTGTGTTCCACTCCAAGGTGTTCCCCAGGTTTCCTCTCCATTGCTTCGATCTTCATGCTCTCGTTTAGTAGTTGTTGGAAACCACACTGCATTAGGCCTACAAATTGGGTATGGGGTGTAGAGAGATGGTGTGTTCCACTCCAAGGTGTTCCCCAGGTTTCCTCGCCAATGCTTCGATCTTCATGCTCTCGTTTAGTAGTTGTTGGAAACTACACTGCATTAGGCCTACAAATTGGGTATGGGGTGTAGAGAGATGGTGTGTTCCACTCCAAGGTGTTCCCCAGGTTTCCTCTCCATTGCTTCGATCTTCATGCTCTCGTTTAGTAGTTGTTGGAAACCACACTGCATTAGGCCTACAAATTGGGTATGGGGTGTAGAGAGATGGTGTGTTCCACTCCAAGGTGTTCCCCAGGTTTCCTCGCCAATGCTTCGATCTTCATGCTCTTGTTTAGTAGTTGTTGGAAACTACACTGCATTAGGCCTACAAATTGGGTATGGGGTGTAGAGAGATGGTGTGTTCCACTCCAAGGTGTTCCCCAGGTTTCCTCGCCAATGCTTCGATCTTCATGCTCTCGTTTAGTAGTTGTTGGAAACTACACTGCATTAGGCCTACAAATTGGGTATGGGGTGTAGAGAGATGGTGTGTTCCACTCCAAGGTGTTCCCCAGGTTTCCTCGCCAATGCTTCGATCTTCATGCTCTCGTTTAGTAGTTGTTGGAAACTACACTGCATTAGGCCTACAAAATGGGTATGGGGTGTAGAGAGATGGTGTGTTCCACTCCAAGGTGTTCCCCAGGTTTCCTCTCCATTGCTTCGATCTTCATGCTCTCGTTTAGTAGTTGTTGGAAACTACACTGCATTAGGCCTACAAATTGGGTATGGGGTGTAGAGAGATGGTGTGTTACACTCCAAGGTGTTCCCCAGGTTTCCTCTCCATTGCTTCGATCTTCATGCTCTCGTTTAGTAGTTGTTGGAAACTACGCTGCATTAGGCCTACAAATTGGGTATGGGGTGTAGAGAGATGGTGTGTTCCACTCCAAGGTGTTCCCCAGGTTTCCTCGCCAATGCTTCGATCTTCATGCTCTCGTTTAGTAGTTGTTGGAAACTACACTGCATTAGGCCTACAAATTGGGTATGGGGTGTAGAGAGATGGTGTGTTCCACTCCAAGGTGTTCCCCAGGTTTCCTCGCCAATGCTTCGATCTTCATGCTCTCGTTTAGTAGTTGTTGGAAACTACACTGCATTAGGCCTACAAATTGCGTATGGGGTGTAGAGAGATGGTGTGTTCCACTCCAAGGTGTTCCCCAGGTTTCCTCGCCAATGCTTCGATCTTCATGCTCTCGTTTAGTAGTTGTTGGAAACTACACTGCACTAGGCCTACAAAATGGGTATGGGGTGTAGAGAGATGGTGTGTTCCACTCCAAGGTGTTCCCCAGGTTTCCTCTCCATTGCTTCGATCTTCATGCTCTCGTTTAGTAGTTGTTGGAAACTACACTGCATTAGGCCTACAAATTAGGTATGGGGTGTAGAGAGATGGTGTGTTACACTCCAAGGTGTTCTCCAGGTTTCCTCTCCATTGCTTCGATCTTCATGCTCTCGTTTAGTAGTTGTTGGAAACTACACTGCATTAGGCCTACAAATTGGGTATGGGGTGTAGAGAGATGGTGTGTTCCACTCCAAGGTGTTCCCCAGGTTTCCTCTCCAATGCTTCGATCTTCATGCTCTCGTTTAGTAGTTGTTGGAAACTACACTGCATTAGGCCTACAAATTGGGTATGGGGTGTAGAGAGATGGTGTGTTCCACTCCAAGGTGTTCTCCAGGTTTCCTCGCCAATGCTTCGATCTTCATGCTCTCGTTTAGTAGTTGTTGGAAACTACACTGCATTAGGCCTACAAATTGGGTATGGGGTGTAGAGAGATGGTGTGTTCCACTCCAAGGTGTTCCCCAGGTTTCCTCGCCAATGCTTCGATCTTCATGCTCTCGTTTAGTAGTTGTTGGAAACTACACTGCATTAGGCCTACAAATTGGGTATGGGGTGTAGAGAGATGGTGTGTTCCACTCCAAGGTGTTCCCCAGGTTTCCTCGCCAATGCTTCGATCTTCATGCTCTCGTTTAGTAGTTGTTGAAACTACACTGCATTAGGCCTACAAATTGGGTATGGGGTGTAGAGAGATGGTGTGTTCCACTCCAAGGTGTTCTCCAGGTTTCCTCACCAATGCTTCGATCTTCATGCTCTCGTTTAGTAGTTGTTGGAAACTACACTGCATTAGGCCTACAAATTGGGTATGGGGTGTAGAGAGATGGTGTGTTCCACTCCAAGGTATTCCCCAGGTTTCCTCGCCAATGCTTCGATCTTCATGCTCTCGTTTAGTAGTTGTTGGAAACTACACTGCATTAGGCCTACAAATTGGGTATGGGGTGTAGAGAGATGGTGTGTTCCATTCCACGGTGTTCCCCAGGTTTCCTCGCCAATGCTTCGATCTTCATGCTCTCGTTTAGTAGTTGTTGGAAACTACACTGCATTAGGCCTACAAATTGGGTATGGGGTGTAGAGAGATGGTGTGTTCCACTCCAAGGTGTTCCCCAGGTTTCCTCTCCATTGCTTCGATCTTCATGCTCTCGTTTAGTAGTTGTTGGAAACTACACTGCATTAGGCCTACAAATTGGGTATGGGGTGTAGAGAGATGGTGTGTTCCACTCCAAGGTGTTCCCCAGGTTTCCTCGCCAATGCTTCGATCTTCATGCTCTCGTTTAGTAGTTGTTGGAAACTACACTGCATTAGGCCTACAAATTGGGTATGGGGTGTAGAGAGATGGTGTGTTCCACTCCAAGGTGTTCCCCAGGTTTCCTCTCCATTGCTTCGATCTTCATGCTCTCGTTTAGTAGTTGTTGGAAACTACACTGCATTAGGCCTACAAATTGGGTATGGGGTGTAGAGAGATGGTGTGTTCCACTCCAAGGTGTTCCCCAGGTTTCCTCTCCATTGCTTCGATCTTCATGCTCTCGTTTAGTAGTTGTTGGAAACTACACTGCATTAGGCCTACAAATTGGGTATGGGGTGTAGAGAGATGGTGTGTTCCACTCCAAGGTGTTCCCCAGGTTTCCTCGCCAATGCTTCGATCTTCATGCTCTCGTTTAGTAGTTGTTGGAAACTACACTGCATTAGGCCTACAAATTGGGTATGGGGTGTAGAGAGATGGTGTGTTCCACTCCAAGGTGTTCCCCAGGTTTCCTCGCCAATGCTTCGATCTTCATGCTCTCGTTTAGTAGTTGTTGGAAACTACACTGCATTAGGCCTACAAAATGGGTATGGGGTGTAGAGAGATGGTGTGTTCCACTCCAAGGTGTTCCCCAGGTTTCCTCTCCATTGCTTCGATCTTCATGCTCTCGTTTAGTAGTTGTTGGAAACTACACTGCATTAGGCCTACAAATTGGGTATGGGGTGTAGAGAGATGGTGTGTTACACTCCAAGGTGTTCCCCAGGTTTCCTCTCCATTGCTTCGATCTTCATGCTCTCGTTTAGTAGTTGATGGAAACTACGCTGCATTAGGCCTACAAATTGGGTATGGGGTGTAGAGAGATGGTGTGTTCCACTCCAAGGTGTTCCCCAGGTTTCCTCGCCAATGCTTCGATCTTCATGCTCTCGTTTAGTAGTTGTTGGAAACTACACTGCATTAGGCCTACAAATTGGGTATGGGGTGTAGAGAGATGGTGTGTTCCACTCCAAGGTGTTCCCCAGGTTTCCTCGCCAATGCTTCGATCTTCATGCTCTCGTTTAGTAGTTGTTGGAAACTACACTGCATTAGGCCTACAAATTGGGTATGGGGTGTAGAGAGATGGTGTGTTCCACTCCAAGGTGTTCCCCAGGTTTCCTCTCCATTGCTTCGATCTTCATGCTCTCGTTTAGTAGTTGTTGGAAACTACACTGCATTAGGCCTACAAATTGGCTATGGGGTGTAGAGAGATGGTGTGTTCCACCCCAAGGTGTTCCCCAGGTTTCCTGGCCAATGCTTCGATCTTCATGCTCTCGTTTAGTAGTTGTTGGAAACTACACTGCATTAGGCCTACAAATTGGGTATGGGGTGTAGAGAGATGGTGTGTTCCACTCCAAGGTGTTCCCCAGGTTTCCTCGCCAATGCTTCGATCTTCATGCTCTCGTTTAGTAGTTGTTGGAAACTACACTGCATTAGGCCTACAAATTGGGTATGGGGTGTAGAGAGATGGTGTGTTCCACTCCAAGGTGTTCCCCAGGTTTCCTCGCCAATGCTTCGATCTTCATGCTCTCGTTTAGTAGTTGTTGGAAACTACACTGCATTAGGCCTACAAATTGGGTATGGGGTGTAGAGAGATGGTGTGTTAGACTCCAAGGTGTTCCCCAGGTTTCCTCTCCATTGCTTCGATCTTCATGCTCTCGTTTAGTAGTTGTTGGAAACTACGCTGCATTAGGCCTACAAATTGGGTATGGGGTGTAGAGAGATGGTGTGTTAGACTCCAAGGTGTTCCCCAGGTTTCCTCTCCATTGCTTCGATCTTCATACTCTCGTTTAGTAGTTGTTGGAAACTACGCTGCATTAGTCCTACAAATTGGGTATGGGGTGTAGAGAGATGGTGTGTTCCACTCCAAGGTGTTCCCCAGGTTTCCTCGCCAATGCTTCGATCTTCATACTCTCGTTTAGTAGTTGTTGGAAACTACACTGCATTAGGCCTACAAATTGGGTATGGGGTGTAGAGAGATGGTGTGTTCCACTCCAAGGTGTTCCCCAGGTTTCCTCACCAATGCATCGATCTTCATGCTCTCGTTTAGTAGTTGTTGGAAACTACACTGCATTAGGCCTACAAATTGGGTATGGGGTGTAGAGAGATGGTGTGTTCCACTCCAAGGTGTTCCCCAGGTTTCCTCGCCAATCCTTTGATCTTCATGCTCTCGTTTAGTAGTTGTTGGAAACTACATTGCATTAGGCCTACAAAATGGGTATGGGGTGTAGAGAGATGGTGTGTTCCACTCCAAGGTGTTCCCCAGGTTTCCTCTCCATTGCTTCGATCTTCATGCTCTCGTTTAGTAGTTGTTGGAAACTACACTGCATTAGGCCTACAAATTGGGTATGGGGTGTAGAGAGATGGTGTGTTACATTCCAAGGTGTTCCCCAGGTTTCCTCTCTATTGCTTCGATCTTCATGCTCTCGTTTAGTAGTTGTTGGAAACTACGCTGCATTAGGCCTACAAATTGGGTATGGGGTGTAGAGAGATGGTGTGTTCCACTCCAAGGTGTTCCCCAGGTTTCCTCGCCAATGCTTCGATCTTCATGCTCTCGTTTAGTAGTTGTTGGAAACTACACTGCATTAGGCCTACAAATTGGGTATGGGGTGTAGAGAGATGGTGTGTTCCACTCCAAGGTGTTCCCCAGGTTTCCTCGCCAATGCTTCGATCTTCATGCTCTCGTTTAGTAGTTGTTGGAAACTACACTGCATTAGGCCTACAAATTGGGTATGGGGTGTAGAGAGATGGTGTGTTCCACTCCAAGGTGTTCCCCAGGTTTCCTCGCCAATGCTTCGATCTTCATGCTCTCGTTTAGTAGTTGTTGGAAACTACACTGCATTAGGCCTACAAATTGGGTATGGGGTGTAGAGAGATGGTGTGTTCAACTCCAAGGTGTTCCCCAGGTTTCCTCTCCATTGCTTCGATCTTCATGCTCTCGTTTAGTAGTTGTTGGAAACTACACTGCATTAGGCCTACAAATTGGGTATGGGGTGTAGCGAGATGGTGTGTTACACTCCAAGATGTTCCCCAGGTTTCCTCTCCATTGCTTCGATCTTCATGCTCTCATTTAGTAGTTGTTGGAAACTACGCTGCATTAGGCCTACAAATTGGGTATGGGGTGTAGAGAGATGGTGTGTTCCACTCCAAGGTGTTCCCCAGGTTTCCTCGCCAATGCTTCGATCTTCATGCTCTCGTTTAGTAGTTGTTGGAAACTACACTGCATTAGGCCTACAAATTGGGTATGGGGTGTAGAGAGATGGTGTGTTCCACTCCAAGGTGTTCCCCAGGTTTCCTCGCCAATGCTTCGATCTTCATGCTCTCGTTTAGTAGTTGTTGGAAACTACACTGCATTAGGCCTACAAATTGGGTATGAGGTGTAGAGAGATGGTGTGTTCCACTCCAAGGTGTTCCCCAGGTTTCCTCGCCAATGCTTCGATCTTCATGCTCTCGTTTAGTAGTTGTTGGAAACTACACTGCATTAGGCCTACAAATTGGGTATGGGGTGTAGAGAGATGGTGTGTTCCACTCCAAGGTGTTCCCCAGGTTTCCTCTCCATTGCTTCGATCTTCATGCTCTCGTTTAGTAGTTGTTGGAAACTACACTGCATTAGGCCTACAAATTGGCTATGGGGTGTAGAGAGATGGTGTGTTCCACCCCAAGGTGTTCCCCAGGTTTCCTCGCCAATGCTTCGATCTTCATGCTCTCGTTTAGTAGTTGTTGGAAACTACACTGCATTAGGCCTACAAATTGGGTATGGGGTGTAGAGAGATGGTGTGTTCCACTCCAAGGTGTTCCCCAGGTTTCCGCGCCAATGCTTCGATCTTCATGCTCTCGTTTAGTAGTTGTTGGAAACTACACTGCATTAGGCCTACAAATTGGGTATGGGGTGTAGAGAGATGGTGTGTTCCACTCCAAGGTGTTCCCCAGGTTTCCTCGCCAATGCTTCGATCTTCATGCTCTCGTTTAGTAGTTGTTGGAAACTACACTGCATTAGGCCTACAAAATGGGTATGGTGTGTAGAGAGATGGTGTGTTCCACTCCAAGGTGTTCCCCAGGTTTCCTCTCCATTGTTTCGATCTTCATGCTCTCGTTTAGTAGTTGTTGGAAACTACACTGCATTAGGCCTACAAATTGGGTATGGGGTGTAGAGAGATGGTGTGTTAGACTCCAAGGTGTTCCCCAGGTTTCCTCTCCATTGCTTCGATCTTCATGCTCTCGTTTAGTAGTTGTTGGAAACTACGCTGCATTAGGCCTACAAATTGGGTATGGGGTGTAGAGAGATGGTGTGTTCCACTCCAAGGTGTTCCCCAGGTTTCCTCGCCAATGCTTCGATCTTCATGCTCTCGTTTAGTAGTTGTTGGAAACTACACTGCATTAGGCCTACAAATTGGGTATGGGGTGTAGAGAGATGGTGTGTTCCACTCCAAGGTGTTCCCCAGGTTTCCTCGCCAATGCTTCGATCTTCATGCTCTCGTTTAGTAGTTGTTGGAAACTACATTGCATTAGGCCTACAAAATGGGTATGGGGTGTAGAGAGATGGTGTGTTCCACTCCAAGGTGTTCCCCAGGTTTCCTCTCCATTGCTTCGATCTTCATGCTCTCGTTTAGTAGTTGTTGGAAACTACACTGCATTAGGCCTACAAATTGGGTATGGGGTGTAGAGAGATGGTGTGTTACACTCCAAGGTGTTCCCCAGGTTTCCTCTCCATTGCTTCGATCTTCATGCTCTCGTTTAGTAGTTGTTGGAAACTACACTGCATTAGGCCTACAAATTGGGTATGGGGTGTAGAGAGATGGTGTGTTCCACTCCAAGGTGTTCCCCAGGTTTCCTCGCCAATGCTTCGATCTTCATGCTCTCGTTTAGTAGTTGTTGGAAACTACACTGCATTAGGCCTACAAATTGGGTATGGGGTGTAGAGAGATGGTGTGTTCCACTCCAAGGTCTTCCCCAGGTTTCCTCGCCAATGCTTCGATCTTCATGCTCTCGTTTAGTAGTTGTTGGAAACTACACTGCATTAGGCCTACACATTGGGTATGGGGTGTAGAGAGATGGTGTTTTCCACTCCAAGGTGTTCCCCAGGTTTCCTCGCCAATGCTTTGATCTTCATGCTCTCGTTTAGTAGTTGTTGGAAACTACACTGCATTAGGCCTACAAATTGGGTATGGGGTGTAGAGAGATGGTGTGTTCCACTCCAAGGTGTTCCCCAGGTTTCCTCGCCAATGCTTCGATCTTCATGCTCTCGTTTAGTAGTTGTTGGAAACTGCACTGCATTAGGCCTACAAATTGGGTATGGGGTGTAGAGAGATGGTGTGTTCCACTCCAAGGTGTTCCCCAGGTTTCCTCGCCAATGCTTCGATCTTCATGCTCTCGTTTAGTAGTTGTTGGAAACTACACTGCATTAGGCCTACAAATTGGGTATGGGGTGTAGAGAGATGGTGTGTTCCACTCCAAGGTGTTCCCCAGGTTTCCTCTCCATTGCTTCGATCTTCATGCTCTCGTTTAGTAGTTGTTGGAAACCACACTACATTAGGCCTACAAATTGGGTATGGGGTGTAGAGAGATGGTGTGTTCCACTCCAAGGTGTTCCCCAGGTTTCCTCGCCAATGCTTCGATCTTCATGCTCTCGTGTAGTAGTTGTTGGAAACTACACTGCATTAGGCCTACAAATTGGGTATGGGGTGTAGAGAGATGGTGTGTTCCACTCCAAGGTGTTCCCCAGGTTTCCTCTCCATTGCTTCGATCTTCATGCTCTCGTTTAGTAGTTGTTGGAAACTACACTGCATTAGGCCTACAAATTGGGTATGGGGTGTAGAGAGATGGTGTGTTCCACTCCAAGGTGTTCCCCAGGTTTCCTCTCCATTGCTTCGATCTTCATGCTCTCGTTTAGTAGTTGTTGGAAACTACACTGCATTAGGCCTACAAATTGGGTATGGGGTGTAGAGAGATGGTGTGTTACACTCCAAGGTGTTCCCCAGGTTCCCTCTCCATTGCTTCGATCTTCATGCTCTCGTTTAGTAGTTGTTGGAAACTACGCTGCATTAGGCCTACAAATTGGGTATGGGGTGTAGAGAGATGGTGTGTTCCACTCCAAGGTGTTCCCCAGGTTTCCTCGCCAATGCTTCGATCTTCATGCTCTCGTTTAGTAGTTGTTGGAAACTACACTGCATTAGGCCTACAAATTGGGTATGGGATGTAGAGAGATGGTGTGTTCCACTCCAAGGTGTTCCCCAGGTTTCCTCGCCAATGCTTCGATCTTCATGCTCTCGTTTAGTAGTTGTTGGAAACTACACTGCATTAGGCCTACAAATTGCGTATGGGGTGTAGAGAGATGGTGTGTTCCACTCCAAGGTGTTCCCCAGGTTTCCTCGCCAATGCTTCGATCTTCATGCTCTCGTTTAGTAGTTGTTGGAAACTACACTGCACTAGGCCTACAAAATGGGTATGGGGTGTAGAGAGATGGTGTGTTCCACTCCAAGGTGTTCCCCAGGTTTCCTCTCCATTGCTTCGATCTTCATGCTCTCGTTTAGTAGTTGTTGGAAACTACACTGCATTAGGCCTACAAATTAGGTATGGGGTGTAGAGAGATGGTGTGTTACACTCCAAGGTGTTCTCCAGGTTTCCTCTCCATTGCTTCGATCTTCATGCTCTCGTTTAGTAGTTGTTGGAAACTACACTGCATTAGGCCTACAAATTGGGTATGGGGTGTAGAGAGATGGTGTGTTCCACTCCAAGGTGTTCCCCAGGTTTCCTCTCCAATGCTTCGATCTTCATGCTCTCGTTTAGTAGTTGTTGGAAACTACACTGCATTAGGCCTACAAATTGGGTATGGGGTGTAGAGAGATGGTGTGTTCCACTCCAAGGTGTTCTCCAGGTTTCCTCGCCAATGCTTCGATCTTCATGCTATCGTTTAGTAGTTGTTGGAAACTACACTGCATTAGGCCTACAAATTGGGTATGGGGTGTAGAGAGATGGTGTGTTCCACTCCAAGGTGTTCCCCAGGTTTCCTCGCCAATGCTTCGATCTTCATGCTCTCGTTTAGTAGTTGTTGGAAACTACACTGCATTAGGCCTACAAATTGGGTATGGGGTGTAGAGAGATGGTGTGTTCCACTCCAAGGTGTTCCCCAGGTTTCCTCGCCAATGCTTCGATCTTCATGCTCTCGTTTAGTAGTTGTTGGAAACTACACTGCATTAGGCCTACAAATTGCGTATGGGGTGTAGAGAGATGGTGTGTTCCACTCCAAGGTGTTCCCCAGGTTTCCTCGCCAATGCTTCGATCTTCATGCTCTCGTTTAGTAGTTGTTGGAAACTACACTGCACTAGGCCTACAAAATGGGTATAGGGTGTAGAGAGATGGTGTGTTCCACTCCAAGGTGTTCCCCAGGTTTCCTCTCCATTGCTTCGATCTTCATGCTCTCGTTTAGTAGTTGTTGGAAACTACACTGCATTAGGCCTACAAATTAGGTATGGGGTGTAGAGAGATGGTGTGTTACACTCCAAGGTGTTCTCCAGGTTTCCTCTCCATTGCTTCGATCTTCATGCTCTCGTTTAGTAGTTGTTGGAAACTACACTGCATTAGGCCTACAAATTGGGTATGGGGTGTAGAGAGATGGTGTGTTCCACTCCAAGGTGTTCCCCAGGTTTCCTCTCCAATGCTTCGATCTTCATGCTCTCGTTTAGTAGTTGTTGGAAACTACACTGCATTAGGCCTACAAATTGGGTATGGGGTGTAGAGAGATGGTGTGTTCCACTCCAAGGTGTTCTCCAGGTTTCCTCGCCAATGCTTCGATCTTCATGCTCTCGTTTAGTAGTTGATGGAAACTACACTGCATTAGGCCTACAAATTGGGTATGGGGTGTAGAGAGATGGTGTGTTCCACTCCAAGGTGTTCCCCAGGTTTCCTCGCCAATGCTTCGATCTTCATGCTCTCGTTTAGTAGTTGTTGGAAACTACACTGCATTAGGCCTACAAATTGGGTATGGGGTGTAGAGAGATGGTGTGTTCCACTCCAAGGTGTTCCCCAGGTTTCCTCGCCAATGCTTCGATCTTCATGCTCTCGTTTAGTAGTTGTTGGAAACTACACTGCATTAGGCCTACAAATTGGGTATGGGGTGTAGAGAGATGGTGTGTTCAACTCCAAGGTGTTCTCCAGGTTTCCTCGCCAATGCTTCGATCATCATGCTCTCGTTTAGTAGTTGTTGGAAACTACACTGCATTAGGCCTACAAATTGGGTATGGGGTGTAGAGAGATGGTGTGTTCCACTCCATGGTGTTCCCCAGGTTTCCTCGCCAATGCTTCGATCTTCATGCTCTCGTTTAGTAGTTGTTGGAAACTACACTGCATTAGGCCTACAAATTGGGTTTGGGGTGTAGAGAGATGGTGTGTTCCACTCCAAGGTGTTCCCCAGGTTTCCTCGCCAATGCTTCGATCTTCATGCTCTCGTTTAGTAGTTGTTGGAAACTACACTGCATTAGGCCTACAAATTGGCCATGGGGTGTAGAGAGATGGTGTGTTCCACTCCAAGGTGTTCCCCAGGTTTCCTCTCCATTGCTTCGATCTTCATGCTCTCGTTTAGTAGTTGTTGGAAACTACACTGCATTAGGCCTACAAATTGGGTATGGGGTGTAGAGAGATGGTGTGTTCCACTCCAAGGTGTTCCCCAGGTTTCCTCGCCAATGCTTCGATCTTCATGCTCTCGTTTAGTAGTTGTTGGAAACTACACTGCATTAGGCCTACAAATTGGGTATGGGGTGTAGAGAGATGGTGTGTTCCACTCCAAGGTGTTCACCAGGTTTCCTCTCCATTGCTTCGATCTTCATGCTCTCGTTTAGTAGTTGTTGGAAACTACACTGCATTAGGCCTACAAATTGGGTATGGGGTGTAGAGAGATGGGGTGTTCCACTCCAAGGTGTTCCCCAGGTTTCCTCGCCAATGCTTCGATCTTCATGCTCTCGTTTAGTAGTTGTTGGAAACTACACTGCATTAGGCCTACAAATTGGGTATGGGGTGTAGAGAGATGGTGTGTTCCACCCCAAGGTGTTCCCCAGGTTTCCTCGCCAATGCTTCGATCTTCATGCTCTCGTTTAGTAGTTGTTGGAAGCTACACTGCATTAGGCCTACAAAATGGGTATGGGGTGTAGAGAGATGGTGTGTTCCACTCCAAGGTGTTCCCCAGGTTTCCTCTCCATTGCTTCGATCTTCATGCTCTCGTTTAGTAGTTGTTGGAAACTACACTGCATTAGGCCTACAAATTGGGTATGGGGTGTAGAGAGATGGTGTGTTCCACTCCAAGGTGTTCCCCAGGTTTCCTCTCCATTGCTTCGATCTTCATGCTCTCGTTTAGTAGTTGATGGAAACTACGCTGCATTAGGCCTACAAATTGGGTATGGGGTGTAGAGAGATGGTGTGTTCCACTCCAAGGTGTTCCCCAGGTTTCCTCGCCAATGCTTCGATCTTCATGCTCTCGTTTAGTAGTTGTTGGAAACTACACTGCATTAGGCCTACAAATTGGGTATGGGGTGTAGAGAGATGGTGTGTTCCACTCCAAGGTGTTCCCCAGGTTTCCTCGCCAATGCTTCGATCTTCATGCTCTCGTTTAGTAGTTGTTGGAAACTACACTGCATTAGGCCTACAAATTGGGTATGGGGTGTAGAGAGATGGTGTGTTCCACTCCAAGGTGTTCCCCAGGTTTCCTCTCCATTGCTTCGATCTTCATGCTCTCGTTTAGTAGTTGTTGGAATCTACACTGCATTAGGCCTACAAATTGGCTATGGGGTGTAGAGAGATGGTGTGTTCCACCCCAAGGTGTTCCCCAGGTTTCCTGGCCAATGCTTCGATCTTCATGCTCTCGTTTAGTAGTTGTTGGAAACTACACTGCATTAGGCCTACAAAATGGGTATGGTGTGTAGAGAGATGGTGTGTTCCACTCCAAGGTGTTCCCCAGGTTTCCTCTCCATTGCTTCGATCTTCATGCTCTCGTTTAGTAGTTGTTGGAAACTACACTTCATTAGGCCTACAAATTGGGTATGGGGTGTAGAGAGATGGTGTGTTAGACTCCAAGGTGTTCCCCAGGTTTCCTCTCCATTGCTTCGATCTTCATGCTCTCGTTTAGTAGTTGTTGGAAACTACGCTGCATTAGGCCTACAAATTGGGTATGGGGTGTAGAGAGATGGTGTGTTAGACTCCAAGGTGTTCCCCAGGTTTCCTCTCCATTGCTTCGATCTTCATACTCTCGTTTAGTAGTTGTTGGAAACTACGCTGCATTAGGCCTACAAATTGGGTATGGGGTGTAGAGAGATGGTATGTTCCACTCCAAGGTGTTCCCCAGGTTTCCTCGCCAATGCTTCGATCTTCATGCTCTCGTTTAGTAGTTGTTGGAAACTACACTGCATTAGGCCTACAAATTGGGTATGGGGTGTAGAGATATGGTGTGTTCCACTCCAAGGTGTTCCCCAGGTTTCCTCGCCAATGCATCGATCTTCATGCTCTCGTTTAGTAGTTGTTGGAAACTACACTGCATTAGGCCTACAAATTGGGTATGGGGTGTAGAGAGATGGTGTGTTCCACTCCAAGGTGTTTCCCAGGTTTCCTCGCCAATGCTTTGATCTTCATGCTCTCGTTTAGTAGTTGTTGGAAACTACATTGCATTAGGCCTACAAAATGGGTATGGGGTGTTGAGAGATGGTGTGTTCCACTCCAAGGTGTTCCCCAGGTTTCCTCTCCATTGCTTCGATCTTCATGCTCTCGTTTAGTAGTTGTTGGAAACTACACTGCATTAGGCCTACAAATTGGGTATGGGGTGTAGAGAGATGGTGTGTTACACTCCAAGGTGTTCCCCAGGTTTCCTCTCCATTGCTTCGATCTTCATGCTCTCGTTTAGTAGTTGTTGGAAACTACACTGCATTAGGCCTACAAATTGGGTATGGGGTGTAGAGAGATGGTGTGTTACACTCCAAGGTGTTCCCCAGGTTTCCTCTCCATTGCTTCGATCTTCATGCTCTCGTTTAGTAGTTGTTGGAAACTACACTGCATTAGGCCTACAAATTGGGTATGGGGTGTAGAGAGATGGTGTGTTCCACTCCAAGGTGTTCCCCAGGTTTCCTCGCCAATGTTTCGATCTTCATGCTCTCGTTTAGTAGTTGTTGGAAACTACACTGCATTAGGCCTACAAATTGGGTATGGGGTGTAGAGAGATGGTGTGTTCCACTCCAAGGTGTTCCCCAGGTTTCCTCGCCAATGCTTCGATCTTCATGCTCTCGTTTAGTAGTTGTTGGAAACTACACTGCATTAGGCCTACAAATTGGGTATGGGGTGTAGAGAGATGGTGTGTTCCACTCCAAGGTGTTCCCCAGGTTTCCTCGCCAATGCTTCGATCTTCATGCTCTCGTTTAGTAGTTGTTGGAAACTACACTGCATTAAGCCTACAAATTGGGTATGGGGTGTAGAGAGATGGTGTGTTCCACTCCAAGGTGTTCCCCAGGTTTCCTCGCCAATGCTTCGATCTTCATGCTCTCGTTTAGTAGTTGTTGGAAACTGCACTGCATTAGGCCTACAAATTGGGTATGGGGTGTAGAGAGATGGTGTGTTCCACTCCAAGGTGTTCCCCAGGTTTCCTCGCCAATGCTTCGATCTTCATGCTCTCGTTTAGTAGTTGTTGGAAACTACACTGCATTAGGCCTACAAAATGGGTATGGGGTGTAGAGAGATGGTGTGTTCCACTCCAAGGTGTTCCCCAGGTTTGCTCTCCATTGCTTCGATCTTCATGCTCTCGTTTAGTAGTTGTTGGAAACTACACTGCATTAGGCCTACAAATTGGGTATGGGGTGTAGAGAGATGGTGTGTTCCACTCCAAGGTGTTCCCCAGGTTTCCTCTCCATTGCTTCGATCTTCATGCTCTCGTTTAGTAGTTGATGGAAACTACGCTGCATTAGGCCTACAAATTGGGTATGGGGTGTAGAGAGATGGTGTGTTCCACTCCAAGGTGTTCCCCAGGTTTCCTCGCCAATGCTTCGATCTTCATGCTCTCGTTTAGTAGTTGTTGGAAACTACACTGCATTAGGCCTACAAATTGGGTATGGGGTGTAGAGAGATGGTGTGTTCCACTCCAAGGTGTTCCCCAGGTTTCCTCTCCATTGCTTCGATCTTCATGCTCTCGTTTAGTAGTTGTTGGAAACTACACTGCATTAGGCCTACAAATTGGGTATGGGGTGTAGAGAGATGGTGTGTTACACTCCAAGGTGTTCCCCAGGTTTCCTCTCCATTGCTTCGATCTTCATGCTCTCGTTTAGTAGTTGTTGGAAACTACACTGCATTAGGCCTACAAATTGGGTATGGGGTGTAGAGAGATGGTGTGTTCCACTCCAAGGTGTTCCCCAGGTTTCCTCTCCATTGCTTCGATCTTCATGCTCTCGTTTAGTAGTTGTTGGAAACTACACTGCATTAGGCCTACAAATTGGGTATGGGGTGTAGAGAGATGGTGTGTTCCACTCCAAGGTGTTCCCCAGGTTTCCTCTCCATTGCTTCGATCTTCATGCTCTCGTTTAGTAGTTGATGGAAACTACGCTGCATTAGGCCTACAAATTGGGTATGGGGTGTAGAGAGATGGTGTGTTCCACTCCAAGGTGTTCCCCAGGTTTCCTCTCCATTGCTTCGATCTTCATGCTCTCGTTTAGTAGTTGTTGGAAACTACACTGCATTAGGCCTACAAATTGGGTATGGGGTGTAGAGAGATGGTGTGTTCCACTCCAAGGTGTTCCCCAGGTTTCCTCTCCATTGCTTCGATCTTCATGCTCTCGTTTAGTAGTTGATGGAAACTACGCTGCATTAGGCCTACAAATTGGGTATGGGGTGTAGAGAGATGGTGTGTTCCACTCCAAGGTGTTCCCCAGGTTTCCTCGCCAATGCTTCGATCTTCATGCTCTCGTTTAGTAGTTGTTGGAAACTACACTGCATTAGGCCTACAAATTGGGTATGGGGTGTAGAGAGATGGTGTGTTCCACTCCAAGGTGTTCCCCAGGTTTCCTCGCCAATGCTTCGATCTTCATGCTCTCGTTTAGTAGTTGTTGGAAACTACACTGCATTAGGCCTACAAATTGGGTATGGGGTGTAGAGAGATGGTGTGTTCCACTCCAAGGTGTTCCCCAGGTTTCCTCTCCATTGCTTCGATCTTCATGCTCTCGTTTAGTAGTTGTTGGAATCTACACTGCATTAGGCCTACAAATTGGCTATGGGGTGTAGAGAGATGGTGTGTTCCACCCCAAGGTGTTCCCCAGGTTTCCTGGCCAATGCTTCGATCTTCATGCTCTCGTTTAGTAGTTGTTGGAAACTACACTGCATTAGGCCTACAAAATGGGTATGGTGTGTAGAGAGATGGTGTGTTCCACTCCAAGGTGTTCCCCAGGTTTCCTCTCCATTGCTTCGATCTTCATGCTCTCGTTTAGTAGTTGTTGGAAACTACACTTCATTAGGCCTACAAATTGGGTATGGGGTGTAGAGAGATGGTGTGTTAGACTCCAAGGTGTTCCCCAGGTTTCCTCTCCATTGCTTCGATCTTCATGCTCTCGTTTAGTAGTTGTTGGAAACTACGCTGCATTAGGCCTACAAATTGGGTATGGGGTGTAGAGAGATGGTGTGTTAGACTCCAAGGTGTTCCCCAGGTTTCCTCTCCATTGCTTCGATCTTCATACTCTCGTTTAGTAGTTGTTGGAAACTACGCTGCATTAGGCCTACAAATTGGGTATGGGGTGTAGAGAGATGGTATGTTCCACTCCAAGGTGTTCCCCAGGTTTCCTCGCCAATGCTTCGATCTTCATGCTCTCGTTTAGTAGTTGTTGGAAACTACACTGCATTAGGCCTACAAATTGGGTATGGGGTGTAGAGATATGGTGTGTTCCACTCCAAGGTGTTCCCCAGGTTTCCTCGCCAATGCATCGATCTTCATGCTCTCGTTTAGTAGTTGTTGGAAACTACACTGCATTAGGCCTACAAATTGGGTATGGGGTGTAGAGAGATGGTGTGTTCCACTCCAAGGTGTTTCCCAGGTTTCCTCGCCAATGCTTTGATCTTCATGCTCTCGTTTAGTAGTTGTTGGAAACTACATTGCATTAGGCCTACAAAATGGGTATGGGGTGTTGAGAGATGGTGTGTTCCACTCCAAGGTGTTCCCCAGGTTTCCTCTCCATTGCTTCGATCTTCATGCTCTCGTTTAGTAGTTGTTGGAAACTACACTGCATTAGGCCTACAAATTGGGTATGGGGTGTAGAGAGATGGTGTGTTACACTCCAAGGTGTTCCCCAGGTTTCCTCTCCATTGCTTCGATCTTCATGCTCTCGTTTAGTAGTTGTTGGAAACTACACTGCATTAGGCCTACAAATTGGGTATGGGGTGTAGAGAGATGGTGTGTTACACTCCAAGGTGTTCCCCAGGTTTCCTCTCCATTGCTTCGATCTTCATGCTCTCGTTTAGTAGTTGTTGGAAACTACACTGCATTAGGCCTACAAATTGGGTATGGGGTGTAGAGAGATGGTGTGTTCCACTCCAAGGTGTTCCCCAGGTTTCCTCGCCAATGTTTCGATCTTCATGCTCTCGTTTAGTAGTTGTTGGAAACTACACTGCATTAGGCCTACAAATTGGGTATGGGGTGTAGAGAGATGGTGTGTTCCACTCCAAGGTGTTCCCCAGGTTTCCTCGCCAATGCTTCGATCTTCATGCTCTCGTTTAGTAGTTGTTGGAAACTACACTGCATTAGGCCTACAAATTGGGTATGGGGTGTAGAGAGATGGTGTGTTCCACTCCAAGGTGTTCCCCAGGTTTCCTCGCCAATGCTTCGATCTTCATGCTCTCGTTTAGTAGTTGTTGGAAACTACACTGCATTAAGCCTACAAATTGGGTATGGGGTGTAGAGAGATGGTGTGTTCCACTCCAAGGTGTTCCCCAGGTTTCCTCGCCAATGCTTCGATCTTCATGCTCTCGTTTAGTAGTTGTTGGAAACTGCACTGCATTAGGCCTACAAATTGGGTATGGGGTGTAGAGAGATGGTGTGTTCCACTCCAAGGTGTTCCCCAGGTTTCCTCGCCAATGCTTCGATCTTCATGCTCTCGTTTAGTAGTTGTTGGAAACTACACTGCATTAGGCCTACAAAATGGGTATGGGGTGTAGAGAGATGGTGTGTTCCACTCCAAGGTGTTCCCCAGGTTTGCTCTCCATTGCTTCGATCTTCATGCTCTCGTTTAGTAGTTGTTGGAAACTACACTGCATTAGGCCTACAAATTGGGTATGGGGTGTAGAGAGATGGTGTGTTCCACTCCAAGGTGTTCCCCAGGTTTCCTCTCCATTGCTTCGATCTTCATGCTCTCGTTTAGTAGTTGATGGAAACTACGCTGCATTAGGCCTACAAATTGGGTATGGGGTGTAGAGAGATGGTGTGTTCCACTCCAAGGTGTTCCCCAGGTTTCCTCGCCAATGCTTCGATCTTCATGCTCTCGTTTAGTAGTTGTTGGAAACTACACTGCATTAGGCCTACAAATTGGGTATGGGGTGTAGAGAGATGGTGTGTTCCACTCCAAGGTGTTCCCCAGGTTTCCTCTCCATTGCTTCGATCTTCATGCTCTCGTTTAGTAGTTGTTGGAATCTACACTGCATTAGGCCTACAAATTGGCTATGGGGTGTAGAGAGATGGTGTGTTCCACCCCAAGGTGTTCCCCAGGTTTCCTGGCCAATGCTTCGATCTTCATGCTCTCGTTTAGTAGTTGTTGGAAACTACACTGCATTAGGCCTACAAAATGGGTATGGTGTGTAGAGAGATGGTGTGTTCCACTCCAAGGTGTTCCCCAGGTTTCCTCTCCATTGCTTCGATCTTCATGCTCTCGTTTAGTAGTTGTTGGAAACTACACTGCATTAGGCCTACAAATTGGGTATGGGGTGTAGAGAGATGGTGTGTTAGACTCCAAGGTGTTCCCCAGGTTTCCTCTCCATTGCTTCGATCTTCATGCTCTCGTTTAGTAGTTGTTGGAAACTACGCTGCATTAGGCCTACAAATTGGGTATGGGGTGTAGAGAGATGGTGTGTTAGACTCCAAGGTGTTCCCCAGGTTTCCTCTCCATTGCTTCGATCTTCATACTCTCGTTTAGTAGTTGTTGGAAACTACGCTGCATTAGGCCTACAAATTGGGTATGGGGTGTAGAGAGATGGTGTGTTCCACTCCAAGGTGTTCCCCAGGTTTCCTCTCCATTGCTTCGATCTTCATGCTCTCGTTTAGTAGTTGTTGGAAACTACACTGCATTAGGCCTACAAATTGGGTATGGGGTGTAGAGAGATGGTGTGTTACACTCCAAGGTGTTCCCCAGGTTTCCTCTCCATTGCTTCGATCTTCATGCTCTCGTTTAGTAGTTGTTGGAAACTACACTGCATTAGGCCTACAAATTGGGTATGGGGTGTAGAGAGATGGTGTGTTACACTCCAAGGTGTTCCCCAGGTTTCCTCTCCATTGCTTCGATCTTCATGCTCTCGTTTAGTAGTTGTTGGAAACTACACTGCATTAGGCCTACAAATTGGGTATGGGGTGTAGAGAGATGGTGTGTTCCACTCCAAGGTGTTCCCCAGGTTTCCTCGCCAATGTTTCGATCTTCATGCTCTCGTTTAGTAGTTGTTGGAAACTACACTGCATTAGGCCTACAAATTGGGTATGGGGTGTAGAGAGATGGTGTGTTCCACTCCAAGGTGTTCCCCAGGTTTCCTCGCCAATGCTTCGATCTTCATGCTCTCGTTTAGTAGTTGTTGGAAACTACACTGCATTAGGCCTACAAATTGGGTATGGGGTGTAGAGAGATGGTGTGTTCCACTCCAAGGTGTTCCCCAGGTTTCCTCGCCAATGCTTCGATCTTCATGCTCTCGTTTAGTAGTTGTTGGAAACTGCACTGCATTAGGCCTACAAATTGGGTATGGGGTTTAGAGAGATGGTGTGTTCCACTCCAAGGTGTTCCCCAGGTTTCCTCGCCAATGCTTCGATCTTCATGCTCTCGTTTAGTAGTTGTTGGAAACTACACTGCATTAGGCCTACAAATTGGGTATGGGGTGTAGAGAGATGGTGTGTTCCACTCCAAGGTGTTCCCCAGGTTTCCTCTCCATTGCTTCGATCTTCATGCTCTCGTTTAGTAGTTGTTGGAAACTACACTGCATTAGGCCTACAAATTGGGTATGGGGTGTAGAGAGATGGTGTGTTCCACTCCAAGGTGTTCCCCAGGTTTCCTCGCCAATGCTTCGATCTTCATGCTCTTGTTTAGTAGTTGTTGGAAACTACACTGCATTAGGCCTACAAATTGGGTATGGGGTGTAGAGAGATGGTGTGTTCCACTCCAAGGTGTTCCCCAGGTTTCCTCTCCATTGCTTCGATCTTCATGCTCTCGTTTAGTAGTTGTTGGAAACTACACTGCATTAGGCCTACAAATTGGGTATGGGGTGTAGAGAGATGGTGTGTTCCACTCCAAGGTGTTCCCCAGGTTTCCTCGCCAATGCTTCGATCTTCATGCTCTCGTTTAGTAGTTGTTGGAAACTACACTGCATTAGGCCTACAAATTGGGTATGGGGTGTAGAGAGATGGTGTGTTCCATTCCAAGGTGTTCCCCAGGTTTCCTCGCCAATGCTTCGATCTTCATGCTCTCGTTTAGTAGTTGTTGGAAACTACACTGCATTAGGCCTACAAATTGGGTATGGGGTGTAGAGAGATGGTGTGTTCCACTCCAAGGTGTTCCCCAGGTTTCCTCGCCAATGCTTCGATCTTCATGCTCTCGTTTAGTAGTTGTTGGAAACTACACTGCATTAGGCCTACAAAATGGGTATGGGGTGTAGAGAGATGGTGTGTTCCACTCCAAGGTGTTCCCCAGGTTTCCTCTCCATTGCTTCGATCTTCATGCTCTCGTTTAGTAGTTGTTGGAAACTACACTGCATTAGGCCTACAAATTGGGTATGGGGTGTAGAGAGATGGTGTTACACTCCAAGGTGTTCCCCAGGTTTCCTCTCCATTGCTTCGATCTTCATGCTCTCGTTTAGTAGTTGTTGGAAACTACACTGCATTATGCCTACATATTAGGTATGGGGTGTAGAGAGATGGTGTGTTACACTCCAAGGTGTTCCCCAGGTTTCCTCTCCATTGCTTCGATCTTCATGCTCTCGTTTAGTAGTTGTTGGAAACTACGCTGCATTAGGCCTACAAATTGGGTATGGGGTGTAGAGAGATGGTGTGTTCCACTCCAAGGTGTTCCCCAGGTTTCCTCGCCAATGCTTCAATCTTCATGCTCTCGTTTAGTAGTTGTTGGAAACTACACTGCATTAGGCCTACAAATTGGGTATGGGGTGTAGAGAGATGGTGTGTTCCACTCCAAGGTGTTCCCCAGGTTTCCTCGCCAATGCTTCGATCTTCATGCTCTCGTTTAGTAGTTGTTGGAAACTACACTGCATTAGGCCTACAAATTGGGTATGGGGTGTAGAGAGATGGTGTGTTCCACTCCAAGGTGTTCCCCAGGTTTCCTCTCCATTGCTTCGATCTTCATGATCTCGTTTAGTAGTTGTTGGAAACTACACTGCATTAGGCCTACAAATTGGCTATGGGGTGTAGAGAGATGGTGTGTTCCACCCCAAGGTGTTCCCCAGGTTTCCTCGCCAATGCTTCGATCTTCATGCTCTCGTTTAGTAGTTGTTGGAAACTACACTGCATTAGGCCTACAAATTGGGTATGGGGTGTAGAGAGATGGTGTGTTCCACTCCAAGGTGTTCCCCAGGTTTCCTCGCCAATGCTTCGATCTTCATGCTCTCGTTTAGTAGTTGTTGGAAACTACACTGCATTAGGCCTACAAATTGGGTATGGGGTGTAGAGAGATGGTTTGTTCCACTCCAAGGTGTTCCCCAGGTTTCCTCTCCATTGATTCGATCTTCATGCTCTCGTTTAGTAGTTGTTGGAAACTACACTGCATTAGGCCTACAAATTGGGTATGGGGTGTAGAGAGATGGTGTGTTCCACTCCAAGGTGTTCCCCAGGTTTCCTCGCCAATGCTTCGATCTTCATGCTCTCGTTTAGTAGTTGTTGGAAACTACACTGCATTAGGCCTACAAATTGGGTATGGGGTGTAGAGAGATGGTGTGTTACACTCCAAGGTGTTCCCCAGGTTTCCTCGCCAATGCTTCGATCTTCATGCTCTCGTTTAGTAGTTGTTGGAAACTACACTGCATTAGGCCTACAAAATGGGTATGGGGTGTAGAGAGATGGTGTGTTCCACTCCAAGGTGTTCCCCAGGTTTCCTCACCAATGCTTCGATCTTCATGCTCTCGTTTAGTAGTTGTTGGAAACTACACTGCATTAGGCCTACAAATTGGGTATGGGGTGTAGAGAGATGGTGTGTTCCACTCCAAGGTGTTCCCCAGGTTTCCTCGCCAATGCTTCGATCTTCATGCTCTCGTTTAGTAGTTGTTGGAAACTACACTGCATTAGGTGTTGTGAATTCTGTGGCTGAGTTCACTTCTGTGGTCACAAGTGGTATTGCAGTCTCTGGGCTTCCTCCCTCAGGTGTTTTGGTGAGCTCGTTGGCTGCCTTGCTATTTAGCTCCACCTGAGTCTGCCTTCCTTGCTCCTTGTCAATGTTCCAGTGTTGGATCTGAGCTACTGCATCTTTCCTTGGGCCTGCTGCTCTGCTAGATAAGTGCTTCTAGTTTGTTTTCTGTTTTTTCTGTCCAGCTTGTTATTAACTTTTGCTGGAAGCTCTGAGAAGCAAAGGGGTGCACCGCCGTGCTGTTAGTTCGGCACGGTGGGTCTTTTTGCCCCTTTGCGTGGTTTTCGTTTTAGGGTTTTTTGTAGACTGCATAGTTCTCTTTGCTATCCTCGCTCTGTCTAGAATATCGGGCCTCACTTTGCTGAATCTATTTCATTCCTACGTTTGTCTTTTCATCTTGCTAACAGTCATTATATGTGGGGGGCTGCCTATTCCTTTGGGGTATTTCTCTGAGGTAAGTCAGGCTTGTATTTCTATCTTCAGGCTAGTCAGCTCCTCAGGCAGTGCCGAGTTTCATAGGTAGTGATAGGCGCAATCCACTGCTGCTTATAGTTGTGTGAGGATAGACTAGGTTCTGCAGTCTACAGAGATTCCACGTCTCAGAGCTCGTCCTATTGTTTTTGGTTATTGCCAGATCTCTGTATGTGCGCTGATTACTGCACGCTGTGTTGCCTGATTGCCAGCCATAACAGTACAAGGAGCCACACCAATGATTCCCAATAGAGGGAAAAAAGAAATCCTGACATCATTTTTTTTTCTTAGCTCTGTCTTCAGTCTTTTTTTTCCCCTAGACATTAGAGTGCTTCAGGACACAGCTGTGGACATGGATATTCAGGCTCTGTGCTCCTCAATGGATAATCTCGTTGTAAATGTACAAAAGATTCAAGATACTATTGATCAGAAATCGATGCTAGAACCAAGAATTCCGATTCCTGATTTGTTTTTTGGTGACAGAACTAAGTTCCTGAGCTTCAGAAATAATTGTAAGCTATTTTTGGCCTTGAAACCTCATTCTTCTGGTAATCCTATTCAACAGGTTTTGATTATTATTTCTTTTTTGCGTGGCGACCCACAGGACTGGGCGTTTTCTCTTGCACCAGGAGATTCTGCATTGAGTAATGTTGATGCATTTTTCCAGGCGCTGGGATTGCTTTACGATGAGCCTAATTCAGTGGATCAGGCTGAGAAAAATCTGCTGGCTTTATGCCAGGGTCAGGATGATGTAGAAGTATATTGTCAGAAATTTAGGAAGTGGTCAGTACTCACTCTGTGGAATGAATCTGCACTAGCGGCTTTGTTCAGAAAGGGTCTCTCTGAAGCTCTTAAGGATGTAATGGTGGGATTTCCTATGCCTGCTGGTTTGAATGAGTCTATGTCCTTGGCCATTCAGATCGGTCGTCGCTTGCGCGAGCGTAAATCTGTGCACCATCTGGCGGTATTGTCTGAGAGTAAACCTGAGCCTATGCAGTGCGACAGGACTATGACTAAAGTAGAACGGCAAGAACACAGACGTCTGAACAGACTGTGTTTCTATTGTGGTGATTCTACTCATGCTATTTCTAATTGTCCTAAACGCACTAGGCGGTTCGATAGCTCTGCCGTTATTGGTACTGTACAGTCCAAATTCCTTTTGTCCATTACCTTAATGTGCTCTTTGTCATCGTATTCTGTCATGGCGTTTGTGGATTCAGTCGCTGCCCTGAATCTGATGGATTTGGATTATGCTAAACGTTGTGGATTTTTCTTGGAGCCTTTGCGGTGTCCTATTCCGTTGAGAGGAATTGATGCTACACCTTTGGCCAAGAATAAGCCTCAGTACTGGGCCCAGCTGACCATGTGCATGGCTCCTGCACATCAGGAAGTTATTCGCTTTCTGGTACTGCATAATTTGCATGATGTGGTCGTGTTGTGGTTGCCATGGCTACAAACCCATAATCCAGTATTGGATTGGAACTCTATGTCGGTAACCAGCTGGGGTTGTCAGGGAGTACATGGTGATGTTCCATTTTTGTCTATTTCGTCATCCATTCCTTCTGACATCCCAGAGTTCTTGTCTGACTTTCAGGATGTATTTGAAGAGTCCAAGTCTGATGCCCTACCTCCGCATAGGAATTGTGATTGTGCTATCGATTTGATTCCTGGTAGTAAATTCCCTAAGGGTCGTTTATTTAATTTGTCCGTACCTGAACACACCGCTATGCGCAGTTATGTGAAGGAGTCCCTGGAGAAGGGACATATTCGCCCATCGTCGTCACCATTGGGAGCAGGGTTCTTTTTTGTAGCCAAGAAGGATGGTTCGCTAAGACCGTGTATTGATTACCGCCTTCTTAATAAGATCACTGTTAAGTTTCAGTATCCCTTGCCATTGATTTCTGACTTGTTTGCTCGGATTAAGGGGGCTAGTTGGTTTACTAAGATTGAGCTTCGTGGTGCGTATAATCTGGTGAGAATCAGGCAGGGAGATGAATGGAAAACGGCATTTAATACGCCCGAGGGTCATTTTGAGTATCTGGTGATGCCGTTCGGACTTGCCAATGCTCCATCTGTTTTTCAGTCTTTTATGCATGACATTTTCCGTGAGTATCTGGACAAATTCTTGATTGTTTACTTGGATGACATTTTGATCTTCTCAGATGATTGGGAGTCTCATGTGAAGCAAGTCAGAATGGTTTTCCAGGTACTGCGTGCTAATTCCTTGTTCGTGAAGGGATCAAAGTGTCTCTTCGGTGTGCAGAAAGTTTCATTTTTGGGGTTCATCTTTTCCCCTTCTACTATCGAGATGGATCCGGTTAAGGTTCAGGCCATCCAGGATTGGACTCAGCCGACATCTCTAAAAAGTCTGCAGAAATTCCTGGGCTTTGCTAATTTTTATCGTCGCTTCATCTGTAATTTTTCTAGCATTGCCAGACCATTGACCGATTTGACCAAGAAGGGTGCTGATTTGGTTAATTGGTCTTCTGCTGCCGTGGAAGCTTTTCAGGAGTTGAAGCGTCGTTTTTGCTGTGCCCCTGTGTTGTGTCAACCTGATGTTTCTCTTCCGTTCCAGGTCGAGGTTGATGCTTCTGAGATTGGTGCAGGGGCGGTTTTGTCACAGAGAGGTTCTGGTTGCTCAGTGTTCAAACCATGTGCTTTCTTTTCCAGGAAATTTTCTGCTGCTGAGCGTAATTATGATGTGGGCAACCGAGAGTTGCTGGCCATGAAGTGGGCATTCGAGGAGTGGCGTCATTGGCTTGAGGGTGCTAAGCATCGCGTGGTGGTATTGACTGATCATAAGAACCTTACTTATCTTGAGTCTGCCAAGCGCTTGAATCCTAGACAGGCCCGTTGGTCGTTATTTTTTGCTCGTTTTGATTTTGTGATTTCATACCTTCCGGGCTCTAAAAATGTGAAGGCGGATGCTCTGTCTAGGAGTTTTGTGCCCGACTCTCCGGGGTTATCTGAGCCGGCGAGTATCCTCAAGGAAGGAGTCATTGTGTCTGCCATCTCCCCTGATTTGCGGAGAGTGTTGCAGAAATTTCAGGCTAATAAACCTGATCGTTGTCCGGCCGATAAACTGTTTGTCCCTGATAGGTGGACTAGTAAAGTTATCTCTGAACTTCATTGTTCGGTGCTGGCCGGTCATCCAGGAATCTTTGGTACCAGGGAGTTGGTTGCTAGATCCTTCTGGTGGCCATCTCTGTCACGGGATGTGCGTGCTTTTGTGCAGTCCTGTGGAATTTGTGCTAGGGCTAAGCCCTGCTGTTCACGTGCCAGTGGGTTGCTTTTGCCCTTGCCGGTCCCGAAGAGGCCTTGGACACATATTTCGATGGATTTCATTTCTGACCTTCCCGTTTCTCAAAAAATGTCGGTCATTTGGGTGGTCTGTGATCGCTTTTCTAAAATGGTCCATCTGGTGCCCTTGGTTAAATTGCCTTCCTCCTCTGATTTGGTGCCTTTGTTCTTCCAGCATGTGGTTCGTTTACATGGCATTCCTGAGAATATTGTTTTTGACAGAGGTTCCCAGTTTGTCTCGAGGTTCTGGCGAGCCTTTTGTGGTAGGATGGGCATTGACCTATCTTTCTCCTCGGCCTTCCATCCTCAGACTAATGGCCAGACCGAACGAACCAATCAGACCTTGGAAACATATCTGAGATGTTTTGTTTCCGCTGACCAGGATGATTGGGTGTCATTTTTGCCGTTGGCTGAGTTCGCCCTTAATAATCGGGCCAGCTCGGCTACCTTGGTCTCTCCATTTATCTGCAATTCTGGGTTCCATCCTCGTTTCTCTTCAGGACAGGTTGAGTCTTCGGACTGTCCTGGTGTGGATTCTGTGGTGGACAGGTTGCAGCAGATTTGGACTCATGTAGTGGACAATTTGACCTTGTCCCAGGAGAAGGCTCAGCTTTTCGCTAATCGCAGACGCCGTGTGGGACCCCGACTTCGTGTTGGGGATCTGGTTTGGTTATCTTCTCGTCATATTCCTATGAAGGTTTCCTCTCCTAAATTTAAACCTCGTTTTATTGGTCCGTATAGGATTTCTGAGATTCTCAATCCGGTGTCTTTTCGTCTGACCCTCCCAGACTCCTTTTCCATACATAATGTATTCCATAGGTCGTTGTTGAGGAGATACGTGGCACCTATGGTTCCATCTGTGGAGCCTCCTGCCCCTGTTTTGGTGGAGGGGGAATTGGAGTATATTGTGGAGAAGATTTTGGATTCTCGTGTCTCTAGACGGAAACTCCAGTATCTGGTCAAATGGAAGGGTTATGCTCAGGAAGATAATTCCTGGGTTTTTGCCTCTGATGTCCATGCCCCAGATCTTGTTCGTGCCTTTCATGTGGCTCATCCTGGTCGGCCTGGGGGTTCTGGTGAGGGTTCGGTGACCCCTCCTCAAGGGGGGGGTACTGTTGTGAATTCTGTGGCTGAGTTCACTTCTGTGGTCACAAGTGGTATTGCAGTCTCTGGGCTTCCTCCCTCAGGTGTTTTGGTGAGCTCGTTGGCTGCCTTGCTATTTAGCTCCACCTGAGTCTGTCTTCCTTGCTCCTTGTCAATGTTCCAGTGTTGGATCTGAGCTACTGCATCTTTCCTTGGGCCTGCTGCTCTGCTAGATAAGTGCTTCTAGTTTGTTTTCTGTTTTTTCTGTCCAGCTTGTTATTAACTTTTGCTGGAAGCTCTGAGAAGCAAAGGGGTGCACGGCCGTGCTGTTAGTTCGGCACGGTGGGTCTTTTTGCCCCTTTGCGTGGTTTTCGTTTTAGGGTTTTTTGTAGACTGCATAGTTCTCTTTGCTATCCTCGCTCTGTCTAGAATATCGGGCCTCACTTTGCTGAATCTATTTCATTCCTACGTTTGTCTTTTCATCTTGCTAACAGTCATTATATGTGGGGGGCTGCCTATTCCTTTGGGGTATTTCTCTGAGGTAAGTCAGGCTTGTATTTCTATCTTCAGGCTAGTCAGCTCCTCAGGCAGTGCCGAGTTGCATAGGTAGTGATAGGCGCAATCCACTGCTGCTTATAGTTGTGTGAGGATAGATCAGGTACTGCAGTCTACAGAGATTCCACGTCTCAGAGCTCGTCCTATTGTTTTTGGTTATTGCCAGATCTCTGTATGTGCGCTGATTACTGCACGCTGTGTTGCCTGATTGCCAGCCATAACAATTAGGCCTACAAATTGGGTATGAGGTGTAGAGAGATGGTGTGTTCCACTCCAAGGTGTTCCCCAGGTTTCCTCGCCATTGCTTCGATCTTCATGCTCTCGTTTAGTAGTTGTTGGAAACTACACTGCATTAGGCCTACAAATTGGGTATGGGGTGTAGAGAGATAGTGTGTTCCACTCCAAGGTGTTCCCCAGGTTTCCTCGCCAATGCTTCGATCTTCATGCTCTCGTTTAGTAGTTGTTGGAAACTACACTGCATTAGGCCTACAAAATGGGTATGGGGTGTAGAGAGATGGTGTGTTCCACTCCAAGGTGTTCCCCAGGTTTCCTCTCCAATGCTTCGATCTTCATGCTCTCGTTTAGTAGTTGTTGGAAACTACACTGCATTAGGCCTACAAATTGGGTATGGGGTGTAGAGAGATGGTGTGTTCCACTCCAAGGTGTTCTCCAGGTTTCCTCGCCAATGCTTCGATCTTCATGCTCTCGTTTAGTAGTTGTTGGAAACTACACTGCATTAGGCCTACAAATTGGGTATGGGGTGTAGAGAGATGGTGTGTTCCACTCCAAGGTGTTCCCCAGGTTTCCTCGCCAATGCTTCGATCTTCATGCTATCGTTTAGTAGTTGTTGGAAACTACACTGCATTAGGCCTACAAATTGAGTATGGGGTGTAGAGAGATGGTGTGTTCCACTCCAAGGTGTTCCCCAGGTTTCCTCGCCAATGCTTCGATCTTCATGCTCTCGTTTAGTAGTTGTTGGAAACTACACTGCATTAGGCCTACAAATTGGGTATGGGGTGTAGAGAGATGGTGTGTTCCACTCCAAGGTGTTCCCCAGGTTTCCTCTCCATTGCTTCGATCTTCATGCTCTCGTTTAGTAGTTGTTGGAAACTACACTGCATTAGGCCTACAAATTGGCTATGGGGTGTAGAGAGATGGTGTGTTCCACCCCAAGGTGTTCCCCAGGTTTCCTGGCCAATGCTTCGATCTTCATGCTCTCGTTTAGTAGTTGTTGGAAACTACACTGCATTAGGCCTACAAATTGGGTATGGGGTGTAGAGAGATGGTGTGTTCCACTCCAAGGTGTTCCCCAGGTTTCCTCGCCAATGCTTCGATCTTCATGCTCTCGTTTAGTAGTTGTTGGAAACTACACTGCATTAGGCCTACAAATTGGGTATGGGGTGTAGAGAGATGGTGTGTTCCACTCCAAGGTGTTCCCCAGGTTTCCTCGCCAATGCTTCGATCTTCATGCTCTCGTTTAGTAGTTGTTGGAAACTACACTGCATTAGGCCTACAAAATGGGTATGGTGTGTAGAGAGATGGTGTGTTCCACTCCAAGGTGTTCCCCAGGTTTCCTCTCCATTGCTTCGATCTTCATGCTCTCGTTTAGTAGTTGTTGGAAACTACACTGCATTAGGCCTACAAATTGGGTATGGGGTGTAGAGAGATGGTGTGTTAGACTCCAAGGTGTTCCCCAGGTTTCCTCTCCATTGCTTCGATCTTCATGCTCTCGTTTAGTAGTTGTTGGAAACTACGCTGCATTAGGCCTACAAATTGGGTATGGGGTGTAGAGAGATGGTGTGTTAGACTCCAAGGTGTTCCCCAGGTTTCCTCTCCATTGCTTCGATCTTCATACTCTCGTTTAGTAGTTTTTGGAAACTACGCTGCATTAGGCCTACAAATTGGGTATGGGGTGTAGAGAGATGGTGTGTTCCACTCCAAGGTGTTCCCCAGGTTTCCTCGCCAATGCTTCGATCTTCATGCTTTCGTTTAGTAGTTGTTGGAAACTACACTGCATTAGGCCTACAAATTGGGTATGGGGTGTAGAGAGATGGTGTGTTCCACTCCAAGGTGTTCCCCAGATTTCCTCGCCAATGCATCGATCTTCATGCTCTCGTTTAGTAGTTGTTGGAAACTACACTGCATTAGGCCTACAAATTGGGTATGGGGTGTAGAGAGATGGTGTGTTCCACTCCAAGGTGTTCCCCAGGTTTCCTCGCCAATGCTTCGATCTTCATGCTCTCGTTTAGTAGTTGTTGGAAACTACACTGCATTAGGCCTACAAATTGGGTATGGGGTGTAGAGAGATGGTGTGTTCCACTCCAAGGTGTTCCCCAGGTTTCCTCGCCAATGCTTCGATCTTCATGCTCTCGTTTAGTAGTTGTTGGAAACTACACTGCATTAGGCCTACAAATTGGGTATGGGGTGTAGAGAGATGGTGTGTTCCACTCCAAGGTGTTCCCCAGGTTTCCTCGCCATTGCTTCGATCTTCATGCTCTCGTTTAGTAGTTGTTGGAAACTACACTGCATTAGGCCTACAAATTGGGTATGGGGTGTAGAGAGATGGTGTGTTCCACTCCAAGGTGTTCCCCAGGATTCCTCGCCAATGCTTCGATCTTCATGCTCTCGTTTAGTAGTTGTTGGAAACTACACTGCATTAGGCCTACAAAATGGGTATGGGGTGTAGAGAGATGGTGTGTTCCACTCCAAGGTGTTCCCCAGGTTTCCTCTCCATTGCTTCGATCTTCATGCTCTCGTTTAGTAGTTGTTGGAAACTACACTGCATTAGGCCTACAAATTGGGTATGGGGTGTAGAGAGATGGTGTGTTACACTCCAAGGTGTTCCCCAGGTTTCCTCTCCATTGCTTCGATCTTCATGCTCTCGTTTAGTAGTTGTTGGAAACTACGCTGCATTAGGCCTACAAATTGGGTATGGGGTGTAGAGAGATGGTGTGTTCCACTCCAAGGTGTTCCCCAGGTTTCCTCACCAATGCTTCGATCTTCATGCTCTCGTTTAGTAGTTGTTGGAAACTACACTGCATTAGGCCTACAAATTGGGTATGGGGTGTAGAGAGATGGTGTGTTCCACTCCAAGGTGTTCCCCAGGTTTCCTCGCCAATGCTTCGATCTTCATGCTCTCGTTTAGTAGTTGTTGGAAACTACACTGCATTAGGCCTACAAATTGGGTATGGGGTGTAGAGAGATGGTGTGTTCCACTCCAAGGTGTTTCCCAGGTTTCCTCGCCAATGCTTCGATCTTCATGCTCTCGTTTAGTAGTTGTTGGAAACTACACTGCACTAGGCCTACAAAATGGGTATGGGGTGTAGAGAGATGGTGTGTTCCACTCCAAGGTGTTCCCCAGGTTTCCTCTCCATTGCTTCGATCTTCATGCTCTCGTTTAGTAGTTGTTGGAAACTACACTGCATTAGGCCTACAAATTAGGTATGGGGTGTAGAGAGATGGTGTGTTCCACTCCAAGGTGTTCCCCAGGTTTCCTCTCCATTGCTTCGATCTTCATGCTCTCGTTTAGTAGTTGTTGGAAGCTACACTGCATTAGGCCTACAAATTGGGTATGGGGTGTAGAGAGATGGTGTGTTCCACTCCAAGGTGTTCCCCAGGTTTTCTCTCCAATGCTTCGATCTTCATGCTCTCGTTTAGTAGTTGTTGGAAACTACACTGCATTAGGCCTACAAATTGGGTATGGGGTGTAGAGAGATGGTGTGTTCCACTCCAAGGTGTTCTCCAGGTTTCCTCGCCAATGCTTCGATCTTCATGCTCTCGTTTAGTAGTTGTTGGAAACTACACTGCATTAGGCCTACAAATTGGGTATGGGGTGTAGAGAGATGGTGTGTTCCACTCCAAGGTGTTCCCCAGGTTTCCTCGCCAATGCTTCGATCTTCATGCTATCGTTTAGTAGTTGTTGGAAACTACACTGCATTAGGCCTACAAATTTGGTATGGGGTGTAGAGAGATGGTGTGTTCCACTCCAAGGTGTTCCCCAGGTTTCCTCGCCAATGCTTCGATCTTCATGCTCTCGTTTAGTAGTTGTTGGAAACTACACTGCATTAGGCCTACAAATTGGGTATGGGGTGTAGAGAGATGGTGTGTTCCACTCAAAGGTGTTCTCCAGGTTTCCTCGCCAATGCTTCGATCTTCATGCTCTCGTTTAGTAGTTGTTGGAAACTACACTGCATTAGGCCTACAAATTGGGTATGGGGTGTAGAGAGATGGTGTGTTCCACTCCAAGGTGTTCCCCAGGTTTCCTTGCCAATGCTTCGATCTTCATGCTCTCGTTTAGTAGTTGTTGGAAACTACACTGCATTAGGCCTACAAATTGGGTATGGGGTGTAGAGAGATGGTGTGTTCCACTCCAAGGTGTTCCCCAGGTTTCCTCTCCATTGCTTCGATCTTCATGCTCTCGTTTAGTAGTTGTTAGAAACTACACTGCATTAGGCCTACAAATTGGCTATGGGGTGTAGAGAGATGGTGTGTTCCACCCCAAGGTGTTCCCCAGGTTTCCTGGCCAATGCTTCGATCTTCATGCTCTCGTTTAGTAGTTGTTGGAAACTACACTGCAATAGGCCTACAAATTGGGTATGGGGTGTAGAGAGATGGTGTGTTCCACTCCAAGGTGTTCCCCAGGTTTCCTCGCCAATGCTTCGATCTTCATGCTCTCGTTTAGTAGTTGTTGGAAACTACACTGCATTAGGCCTACAAATTGGGTATGGGGTGTAGAGAGATGGTGTGTTCCACTCCAAGGTGTTCCCCAGGTTTCCTCGCCAATGCTTCGATCTTCATGCTCTCGTTTAGTAGTTGTTGGAAACTACACTGCATTAGGCCTACAAAATGGGTATGGTGTGTAGAGAGATGGTGTGTTCCACTCCAAGGTGTTCCCCAGGTTTCCTCTCCATTGCTTCGATCTTCATGCTCTCGTTTAGTAGTTGTTGGAAACTACACTGCATTAGGCCTACAAATTGGGTATGGGGTGTAGAGAGATGGTGTGTTAGACTCCAAGGTGTTCCCCAGGTTTCCTCTCCATTGCATCGATCTTCATGCTCTCGTTTAGTAGTTGTTGGAAACTACGCTGCATTAGGCCTACAAATTGGGTATGGGGTGTAGAGAGATGGTGTGTTCCACTCCAAGGTGTTCCCCAGGTTTCCTCTCCATTGCTTCGATCTTCATGCTCTCGTTTAGTAGTTGTTGGAAACTACACTGCATTAGGCCTACAAATTGGGTATGGGGTGTAGAGAGATGGTGTGTTACACTCCAAGGTGTTCCCCAGGTTTCCTCTCCATTGCTTCGATCTTCATGCTATCGTTTAGTAGTTGTTGGAAACTACACTGCATTAGGCCTACAAATTAGGTATGGGGTGTAGAGAGATGGTGTGTTACACTCCAAGGTGTTCCCCAGGTTTCCTCTCCATTGCTTCGATCTTCATGCTCTCGTTTAGTAGTTGTTGGAAACTACGCTGCATTAGGCCTACAAATTGGGTATGGGGTGTAGAGAGATGGTATGTTCCACTCCAAGGTGTTCCCCAGGTTTCCTCGCCAATGCTTCGATCTTCATGCTCTCGTTTAGTAGTTGTTGGAAACTACACTGCATTAGGCCTACAAATTGGGTATGGGGTGTAGAGAGATGGTGTGTTAGACTCCAAGGTGTTCCCCAGGTTTCCTCTCCATTGCATCGATCTTCATGCTCTCGTTTAGTAGTTGTTGGAAACTACGCTGCATTAGGCCTACAAATTGGGTATGGGGTGTAGAGAGATGGTGTGTTCCACTCCAAGGTGTTCCCCAGGTTTCCTCTCCATTGCTTCGATCTTCATGCTCTCGTTTAGTAGTTGTTGGAAACTACACTGCATTAGGCCTACAAATTGGGTATGGGGTGTAGAGAGATGGTGTGTTACACTCCAAGGTGTTCCCCAGGTTTCCTCTCCATTGCTTCGATCTTCATGCTATCGTTTAGTAGTTGTTGGAAACTACACTGCATTAGGCCTACAAATTAGGTATGGGGTGTAGAGAGATGGTGTGTTACACTCCAAGGTCTTCCCCAGGTTTCCTCTCCATTGCTTCGATCTTCATGCTCTCGTTTAGTAGTTGTTGGAAACTACGCTGCATTAGGCCTACAAATTGGGTATGGGGTGTAGAGAGATGGTATGTTCCACTCCAAGGTGTTCCCCAGGTTTCCTCGCCAATGCTTCGATCTTCATGCTCTCGTTTAGTAGTTGTTGGAAACTACACTGCATTAGGCCTACAAATTGGGTATGGGGTGTAGAGAGATGGTGTGTTCCACTCCAAGGTGTTCCCCAGGTTTCCTCACCAATGCTTCGATCTTCATGCTCTCGTTTAGTAGTTGTTGGAAACTACACTGCATTAGGCCTACAAATTGGGTATGGGGTGTAGAGAGATGGTGTGTTCCACTCCAAGGTGTTCCCCAGGTTTCCTCTCCATTGCTTCGATCTTCATGCTCTCGTTTAGTAGTTGTTGGAAACTACACTGCATTAGGCCTACAAATTGGCTATGGGGTGTAGAGAGATGGTGTGTTCCACCCCAAGGTGTTCCCCAGGTTTCCTCGCCAATGCTTCGATCTTCATGCTCTCGTTTAGTAGTTGTTGGAAACTACACTGCATTAGGCCTACAAATTGGGTATGGGGTGTAGAGAGATGGTGTGTTCCACTCCAAGGTGTTCCCCAGGTTTCCTCGCCAATGCTTCGATCTTCATGCTCTCGTTTAGTAGTTGTTGGAAACTACACTGCATTAGGCCTACAAATTGGGTATGGGGTGTAGAGAGATGGTGTGTTCCACTCCAAGGTGTTCCCCAGGTTTCCTCGCCAATGCTTCGATCTTCATGCTCTCGTTTAGTAGTTGTTGGAAACTACACTGCATTAGGCCTACAAATTGGGTATGGGGTGTAGAGAGATGGTGTGTTACACTCCAAGGTGTTCCCCAGGTTTCCTCTCCATTGCTTCGATCTTCATGCTCTCGTTTAGTAGTTGTTGGAAACTACGCTGCATTAGGCCTACAAATTGGGTATGGGGTGTAGAGAGATGGTGTGTTCCACTCCAAGGTGTTCCCCAGGTTTCCTCTCCATTGCTTCGATCTTCATGCTCTCGTTTAGTAGTTGTTGGAAACTACACTGCATTAGGCCTACAAATTGGGTATGGGGTGTAGAGAGATGGTGTGTTCCACTCCAAGGTGTTCCCCAGGTTTCCTCGCCAATGCTTCGATCTTCATGCTCTCGTTTAGTAGTTGTTGGAAACTACACTGCATTAGGCCTACAAATTGGGTATGGGGTGTAGAGAGATGGTGTGTTCCACTCCAAGGTGTTCCCCAGGTTTCCTCGCCAATGCTTCGATCTTCATGCTCTCGTTTAGTAGTTGTTGGAAACTACACTGCATTAGGCCTACAAATTCGGTATGGGGTGTAGAGAGATGGTGTGTTCCACTCCAAGGTGTCCCCCAGGTTTCCTCGCCAATGCTTCGATCTTCATGCTCTCGTTTAGTAGTTGTTGGAAACTACACTGCATTAGGCCTACAAAATGGGTATGGGGTGCAGAGAGATGGTGTGTTCCACTCCAAGGTGTTCCCCAGGTTTCCTCTCCATTGCTTCGATCTTCATGCTCTCGTTTAGTAGTTGTTGGAAACTACACTGCATTAGGCCTACAAATTGGGTATGGGGTGTAGAGAGATGGTGTGTTACACTCCAAGGTGTTCCCCAGGTTTCCTCTCCATTGCTTCGATCTTCATGCTCTCGTTTAGTAGTTGTTGGAAACTACACTGCATTAGGCCTACAAATTAGGTATGGGGTGTAGAGAGATGGTGTGTTACACTCCAAGGTGTTCCCCAGGTTTCCTCTCCATTGCTTCGATCTTCATGCTCTCGTTTAGTAGTTGTTGGAAACTACGCTGCATTAGGCCTACAAATTGGGTATGGGGTGTAGAGAGATGGTGTGTTCCACTCCAAGGTGTTCCCCAGGTTTCCTCGCCAATGCTTCGATCTTCATGCTCTCGTTTAGTAGTTGTTGGAAACTACACTGCATTAGGCCTACAAATTGGGTATGGGGTGTAGAGAGATGGTGTGTTCCACTCCAAGGTGTTCCCCAGGTTTCCTCTCCATTGCTTCGATCTTCATGCTCTCGTTTAGTAGTTGTTGGAAACTACACTGCATTAGGCCTACAAATTGGCTATGGGGTGTAGAGAGATGGTGTGTTCCACCCCAAGGTGTTCCCCAGGTTTCCTCGCCAATGCTTCGATCTTCATGCTCTCGTTTAGTAGTTGTTGGAAACTACACTGCATTAGGCCTACAAATTGGGTATGGGGTGTAGAGAGATGGTGTGTTCCACTCCAAGGTGTTCCCCAGGTTACCTCGCCAATGCTTCGATCTTCATGCTCTCGTTTAGTAGTTGTTGGAAACTACACTGCATTAGGCCTACAAATTGGGTATGGGGTGTAGAGAGATGGTGTGTTCCACTCCAAGGTGTTCCTCAGGTTTCCTCGCCAATGCTTCGATCTTCATGCTCTCGTTTAGTAGTTGTTGGAAACTACACTGCATTAGGCCTACAAAATGGGTATGGTGTGTAAAGAGATGGTGTGTTCCACTCCAAGGTGTTCCCCAGGTTTCCTCTCCATTGCTTCGATCTTCATGCTCTCGTTTAGTAGTTGTTGGAAACTACACTGCATTAGGCCTACAAATTGGGTATGGGGTGTAGAGAGATGGTGTGTTAGACTCCAAGGTGTTCCCCAGGTTTCCTCTCCATTGCTTCGATCTTCATGCTCTCGTTTAGTAGTTGTTGGAAACTACGCTGCATTAGGCCTACAAATTGGGTATGGGGTGTAGAGAGATGGTGTGTTAGACTCCAAGGTGTTCCCCAGGTTTCCTCTCCATTGCTTTGATCTTCATACTCTCGTTTAGTAGTTGTTGGAAACTACGCTGCATTAGGCCTACAAATTGGGTATGGGGTGTAGAGAGATGGTGTGTTCCACTCCAAGGTGTTCCCCAGGTTTCCTCGCCAATGCTTCGATCTTCATGCTCTCGTTTAGTAGTTGTTGGAAACTACACTGCATTAGGCCTACAAATTGGGTATGGGGTGTAGAGAGATGGTGTGTTCCACTCCAAGGTGTTCCCCAGGTTTCCTCGCCAATGCATCGATCTTCATGCTCTCGTTTAGTAGTTGTTGGAAACTACACTGCATTAGGCCTACAAATTGGGTATGGGGTGTAGAGAGATGGTGTGTTCCACTCCAAGGTGTTCCCCAGGTTTCCTCGCCAATGCTTCGATCTTCATGCTCTCGTTTAGTAGTTGTTGGAAACTACATTGCATTAGGCCTACAAAATGGGTATGGGGTGTAGAGAGATGGTGTGTTCCACTCCAAGGTGTTCCCCAGGTTTCCTCTCCATTGCTTCGATCTTCATGCTCTCGTTTAGTAGTTGTTGGAAACTACACTGCATTAGGCCTACAAATTGGGTATGGGGTGTAGAGAGATGGTGTGTTACACTCCAAGGTGTTCCCCAGGTTTCCTCTCCATTGCTTCGATCTTCATGCTCTCGTTTAGTAGTTGTTGGAAACTGCGCTGCATTAGGCCTACAAATTGGGTATGGGGTGTAGAGAGATGGTGTGTTCCACTCCAAGGTGTTCCCCAGGTTTCCTCGCCAATGCTTCGATCTTCATGCTCTCGTTTAGTAGTTGTTGGAAACTACACTGCATTAGGCCTACAAATTGGGTATGGGGTGTAGAGAGATGGTGTGTTCCACTCCAAGGTGTTCCCCAGGTTTCCTCGCCAATGCTTCGATCTTCATGCTCTCGTTTAGTAGTTGTTGGAAACTACACTGCATTAGGCCTACAAATTGGGTATGGGGTGTAGAGAGATGGTGTGTTCCACTCCAAGGTGTTCCCCAGGTTTCCTCGCCAATGCTTCGATCTTCATGCTCTCGTTTAGTAGTTGTTGGAAACTACACTGCATTAGGCCTACAAATTGGGTATGGGGTGTAGAGAGATGGTGTGTTCCACTCCAAGGTGTTCCACAGGTTTCCTCGCCAATGCTTCGATCTTCATGCTCTCGTTTAGTAGTTGTTGGAAACTGCACTGCATTAGGCCTACAAATTGGGTATGGGGTGTAGAGAGATGGTGTGTTCCACTCCAAGGTGTTCCCCAGGTTTCCTCGCCAATGCTTCGATCTTCATGCTCTCGTTTAGTAGTTGTTGGAAACTACACTGCATTAGGCCTACAAATTGGGTATGGGGTGTAGAGAGATGGTGTGTTCCACTCCAAGGTGTTCCCCAGGTTTCCCCTCCATTGCTTCGATCTTCATGCTCTCGTTTAGTAGTTGTTGGAAACTACACTGCATTAGGCCTACAAATTGGGTATGGGGTGTAGAGAGATGGTGTGTTACACTCCAAGGTGTTCCCCAGGTTTCCTCTCCATTGCTTCGATCTTCATGCTCTCGTTTAGTAGTTGTTGGAAACTACACTGCATTAGGCCTACAAATTGGGTATGGGGTGTAGAGAGATGGTGTGTTCCACTCCAAGGTGTTCCCCAGGTTTCCTCGCCAATGCTTCGATCTTCATGCTCTCGTTTAGTAGTTGTTGGAAACTACACTGCATTAGGCCTACAAATTGGGTATGGGGTGTAGAGAGATGGTGTGTTCCACTCCAAGGTGTTCCCCAGGTTTCCTCTCCATTGCTTCGATCTTCATGCTCTCGTTTAGTAGTTGTTGGAAACTACACTGCATTAGGCCTACAAATTGGGTATGGGGTGTAGAGAGATGGTGTGTTCCACTCCAAGGTGTTCCCCAGGTTTCCTCGCCAATGCTTCGATCTTCATGCTCTCGTTTAGAAGTTGTTGGAAACTACACTGCATTAGGCCTACAAATTGGGTATGGGGTGTAGAGAGATGGTGTGTTCCACTCCAAGGTGTTCCCCAGGTTTCCTCGCCAATGCTTCGATCTTCATGCTCTCGTTTAGTAGTTGTTGGAAACTGCACTGCATTAGGCCTACAAATTGGGTATGGGGTGTAGAGAGATGGTGTGTTCCACTCCAAGGTGTTCCCCAGGTTTCCTCGCCAATGCTTCGATCTTCATGCTCTCGTTTAGTAGTTGTTGGAAACTACACTGCATTAGGCCTACAAATTGGGTATGGGGTGTAGAGAGATGGTGTGTTCCACTCCAAGGTGTTCCCCAGGTTTCCCCTCCATTGCTTCGATCTTAATGCTCTCGTTTAGTAGTTGTTGGAAACTACACTGCATTAGGCCTACAAATTGGGTATGGGGTGTAGAGAGATGGTGTGTTACACTCCAAGGTGTTCCCCAGGTTTCCTCGCCAATGCTTCGATCTTCATGCTCTCGTTTAGTAGTTGTTGGAAACTACACTGCATTAGGCCTACAAATTGGGTATGGGGTGTAGAGAGATGGTGTGTTCCACTCCAAGGTGTTCCCCAGGTTTCCTCTCCATTGCTTCGATCTTCATGCTCTCGTTTAGTAGTTGTTGGAAACTACACTGCATTTGGCCTACAAATTGGGTGTGGGGTGTAGAGAGATGGTGTGTTCCACTCCAAGGTGTTCCCCAGGTTTCCTCGCCAATGCTTCGATCTTCATGCTCTCGTTTAGTAGTTGTTGGAAACTACACTGCATTAGGCCTACAAATTGGGTATGGGGTGTAGAGAGATGGTGTGTTCCACTCCAAGGTGTTCCCCAGGTTTCCTCGCCAATGCTTCGATCTTCATGCTCTCGTTTAGTAGTTGTTGGAAACTACACTGCATTAGGCCTACAAATTGGGTATGGGGTGTAGAGAGATGGTGTGTTCCACTCCAAGGTGTTCCCCAGGTTTCCTCGCCAATGCTTCGATCTTCATGCTCTCGTTTAGTAGTTGTTGGAAACTACACTGCATTAGGCCTACAAAATGGGTATGGGGTGTAGAGAGATGGTGTGTTCCACTCCAAGGTGTTCCCCAGGTTTCCTCTCCATTGCTTCGATCTTCATGCTCTCGTTTAGTAGTTGTTGGAAACTACACTGCATTAGGCCTACAAATTGGGTATGGGGTGTAGAGAGATGGTGTGTTACACTCCAAGGTGTTCCCCAGGTTTCCTCTCCATTGCTTCGATCTTCATGCTCTCGTTTAGTAGTTGTTGGAAACTACGCTGCATTAGGCCTACAAATTGGGTATGGGGTGTAGAGAGATGGTGTGTTCCACTCCAAGGTGTTCCCCAGGTTTCCTCACCAATGCTTCGATCTTCATGCTCTCGTTTAGTAGTTGTTGGAAACTACACTGCATTAGGCCTACAAATTGGGTATGGGGTGTAGAGAGATGGTGTGTTCCACTCCAAGGTGTTCCCCAGGTTTCCTCGCCAATGCTTCGATCTTCATGCTCTCGTTTAGTAGTTGTTGGAAACTACACTGCATTAGGCCTACAAATTGGGTATGGGGTGTAGAGAGATGGTGTGTTCCACTCCAAGGTGTTCCCCAGGTTTCCTCGCCAATGCTTCGATCTTCATGCTCTCGTTTAGTAGTTGTTGGAAACTACACTGCACTAGGCCTACAAAATGGGTATGGGGTGTAGAGAGATGGTGTGTTCCACTCCAAGGTGCTCCCCAGGTTTCCTCTCCATTGCTTCGATGTTCATGCTCTCGTTTAGTAGTTGTTGGAAACTACACTGCATTAGGCCTACAAATTAGGTATGGGGTGTAGAGAGATGGTGTGTTACACTCCAAGGTGTTCCCCAGGTTTCCTCTCCATTGCTTCGATCTTCATGCTCTCGTTTAGTAGTTGTTGGAAACTACACTGCATTAGGCCTACAAATTGGGTATGGGGTGTAGAGAGATGGTGTGTTCCACTCCAAGGTGTTCCCCAGGTTTCCTCGCCAATGCTTCGATCTTCATGCTCTCGTTTAGTAGTTGTTGGAAACTACACTGCATTAGGCCTACAAATTAGGTATGGGGTGTAGAGAGATGGTGTGTTACACTCCAAGGTGTTCCCCAGGTTTCCTCTCCATTGCTTCGATCTTCATGCTCTCGTTTAGTAGTTGTTGGAAACTACACTGCATTAGGCCTACAAATTGGGTATGGGGTGTAGAGAGATGGTGTGTTCCACTCCAAGGTGTTCCCCAGGTTTCCTCTCCAATGCTTCAATCTTCATGCTCTCGTTTAGTAGTTGTTGGAAACTACACTGCATTAGGCCTACAAATTGGGTATGGGGTGTAGAGAGATGGTGTGTTCCACTCCAAGGTGTTCTCCAGGTTTCCTCGCCAATGCTTCGATCTTCATGCTCTCGTTTAGTAGTTGTTGGAAACTACACTGCATTAGGCCTACAAATTGGGTATGGGGTGTAGAGAGATGGTGTGTTCCACTCCAAGGTGTTCCCCAGGTTTCCTCGCCAATGCTTCGATCTTCATGCTCTCGTTTAGAAGTTGTTGGAAACTACACTGCATTAGGCCTACAAATTGGGTATGGGGTGTAGAGAGATGGTGTGTTCCACTCCAAGGTGTTCCCCAGGTTTCCTCGCCAATGCTTCGATCTTCATGCTCTCGTTTAGTAGTTGTTGGAAACTGCACTGCATTAGGCCTACAAATTGGGTATGGGGTGTAGAGAGATGGTGTGTTCCACTCCAAGGTGTTCCCCAGGTTTCCTCGCCAATGCTTCGATCTTCATGCTCTCGTTTAGTAGTTGTTGGAAACTACACTGCATTAGGCCTACAAATTGGGTATGGGGTGTAGAGAGATGGTGTGTTCCACTCCAAGGTGTTCCCCAGGTTTCCCCTCCATTGCTTCGATCTTCATGCTCTCGTTTAGTAGTTGTTGGAAACTACACTGCATTAGGCCTACAAATTGGGTATGGGGTGTAGAGAGATGGTGTGTTACACTCCAAGGTGTTCCCCAGGTTTCCTCGCCAATGCTTCGATCTTCATGCTCTCGTTTAGTAGTTGTTGGAAACTACACTGCATTAGGCCTACAAATTGGGTATGGGGTGTAGAGAGATGGTGTGTTCCACTCCAAGGTGTTCCCCAGGTTTCCTCTCCATTGCTTCGATCTTCATGCTCTCGTTTAGTAGTTGTTGGAAACTACACTGCATTTGGCCTACAAATTGGGTGTGGGGTGTAGAGAGATGGTGTGTTCCACTCCAAGGTGTTCCCCAGGTTTCCTCGCCAATGCTTCGATCTTCATGCTCTCGTTTAGTAGTTGTTGGAAACTACACTGCATTAGGCCTACAAATTGGGTATGGGGTGTAGAGAGATGGTGTGTTCCACTCCAAGGTGTTCCCCAGGTTTCCTCGCCAATGCTTCGATCTTCATGCTCTCGTTTAGTAGTTGTTGGAAACTACACTGCATTAGGCCTACAAATTGGGTATGGGGTGTAGAGAGATGGTGTGTTCCACTCCAAGGTGTTCCCCAGGTTTCCTCGCCAATGCTTCGATCTTCATGCTCTCGTTTAGTAGTTGTTGGAAACTACACTGCATTAGGCCTACAAAATGGGTATGGGGTGTAGAGAGATGGTGTGTTCCACTCCAAGGTGTTCCCCAGGTTTCCTCTCCATTGCTTCGATCTTCATGCTCTCGTTTAGTAGTTGTTGGAAACTACACTGCATTAGGCCTACAAATTGGGTATGGGGTGTAGAGAGATGGTGTGTTACACTCCAAGGTGTTCCCCAGGTTTCCTCTCCATTGCTTCGATCTTCATGCTCTCGTTTAGTAGTTGTTGGAAACTACGCTGCATTAGGCCTACAAATTGGGTATGGGGTGTAGAGAGATGGTGTGTTCCACTCCAAGGTGTTCCCCAGGTTTCCTCACCAATGCTTCGATCTTCATGCTCTCGTTTAGTAGTTGTTGGAAACTACACTGCATTAGGCCTACAAATTGGGTATGGGGTGTAGAGAGATGGTGTGTTCCACTCCAAGGTGTTCCCCAGGTTTCCTCGCCAATGCTTCGATCTTCATGCTCTCGTTTAGTAGTTGTTGGAAACTACACTGCATTAGGCCTACAAATTGGGTATGGGGTGTAGAGAGATGGTGTGTTCCACTCCAAGGTGTTCCCCAGGTTTCCTCGCCAATGCTTCGATCTTCATGCTCTCGTTTAGTAGTTGTTGGAAACTACACTGCACTAGGCCTACAAAATGGGTATGGGGTGTAGAGAGATGGTGTGTTCCACTCCAAGGTGCTCCCCAGGTTTCCTCTCCATTGCTTCGATGTTCATGCTCTCGTTTAGTAGTTGTTGGAAACTACACTGCATTAGGCCTACAAATTAGGTATGGGGTGTAGAGAGATGGTGTGTTACACTCCAAGGTGTTCCCCAGGTTTCCTCTCCATTGCTTCGATCTTCATGCTCTCGTTTAGTAGTTGTTGGAAACTACACTGCATTAGGCCTACAAATTGGGTATGGGGTGTAGAGAGATGGTGTGTTCCACTCCAAGGTGTTCCCCAGGTTTCCTCGCCAATGCTTCGATCTTCATGCTCTCGTTTAGTAGTTGTTGGAAACTACACTGCATTAGGCCTACAAATTAGGTATGGGGTGTAGAGAGATGGTGTGTTACACTCCAAGGTGTTCCCCAGGTTTCCTCTCCATTGCTTCGATCTTCATGCTCTCGTTTAGTAGTTGTTGGAAACTACACTGCATTAGGCCTACAAATTGGGTATGGGGTGTAGAGAGATGGTGTGTTCCACTCCAAGGTGTTCCCCAGGTTTCCTCTCCAATGCTTCAATCTTCATGCTCTCGTTTAGTAGTTGTTGGAAACTACACTGCATTAGGCCTACAAATTGGGTATGGGGTGTAGAGAGATGGTGTGTTCCACTCCAAGGTGTTCTCCAGGTTTCCTCGCCAATGCTTCGATCTTCATGCTCTCGTTTAGTAGTTGTTGGAAACTACACTGCATTAGGCCTACAAATTGGGTATGGGGTGTAGAGAGATGGTGTGTTCCACTCCAAGGTGTTCCCCAGGTTTCCTCGCCAATGCTTCGATCTTCATGCTATCGTTTAGTAGTTGTTGGAAACTACACCGCATTAGGCCTACAAATTGGGTATGGGGTGTAGAGAGATGGTGTGTTCCACTCCAAGGTGTTCCCCAGGTTTCCTCGCCAATGCTTCGATCTTCATGCTCTCGTTTAGTAGTTGTTGGAAACTACACTGCATTAGGCCTACAAATTGGGTATGGGGTGTAGAGAGATGGTGTGTTCCACTCCAAGGTGTTCTCCAGGTTTCCTCGCCAATGCTTCGATCTTCATGCTCTCGTTTAGTAGTTGTTGGAAACTACACTGCATTAGGCCTACAAATTGGGTATGGGGTGTAGAGAGATGGTGTGTTCCACTCCAAGGTGTTCCCCAGGTTTCCTCGCCAATGCTTCGATCTTCATGCTCTCGTTTAGTAGTTGTTGGAAACTACACTGCATTAGGCCTACAAATTGGGTATGGGGTGTAGAGAGATGGTGTGTTCCACTCCAAGGTGTTCCCCAGGTTTCCTCGCCAATGCTTCGATCTTCATGCTCTCGTTTAGTAGTTGTTGGAAACTACACTGCATTAGGCCTACAAATTGGGTATGGGGTGTAGAGAGATGGTGTGTTCCACTCCAAGGTGTTCCCCAGGTTTCCTCTCCATTGCTTCGATCTTCATGCTCTCGTTTAGTAGTTGTTGGAAACTACACTGCATTAGGCCTACAAATTGGGTATGGGGTGTAGAGAGATGGTGTGTTCCACTCCAAGGTGTTCCCCAGGTTTCCTCTCCATTGCTTCGATCTTCATGCTCTCGTTTAGTAGTTGTTGGAAACTACTCTGCATTAGGCCTACAAATTGGGTATGGGGTGTAGAGAGATGGTGTGTTCCACTCCAAGGTGTTCCCCAGGTTTCCTCTCCAATGCTTCGATCTTCATGCTCTCGTTTAGTAGTTGTTGGAAACTACACTGCATTAGGCCTACAAATTGGGTATGGGGTGTAGAGAGATGGTGTGTTCCACTCCAAGGTGTTCCCCAGGTTTCCTCGCCAATGCTTCGATCTTCATGCTCTCGTTTAGTAGTTGTTGGAAACTACACTGCATTAAGCCTACAAATTGGGTATGGGGTGTAGAGAGATGGTGTGTTCCACTCCAAGGTGTTCCCCAGGTTTCCTCTTCATTGCTTCGATCTTCATGCTCTCGTTTAGTAGTTGTTGGAAACTACACTGCATTAGGCCTACAAATTGGGTATGGGGTGTAGAGAGATGGTGTGTTCCACTCCAAGGTGTTCCCCAGGTTTCCTCTCCATTGCTTCGATCTTCATGCTCTCGTTTAGTAGTTGTTGGAAAATACGCTGCATTAGGCCTACAAATTGGGTATGGGGTGTAGAGAGATGGTGTGTTCCACTCCAAGGTGTTCCCCAGGTTTCCTCGCCAATGCTTCGATCTTCATGCTCTCGTTTAGTAGTTGTTGGAAACTACACTGCATTAGGCCTACAAATTGGGTATGGGGTGTAGAGAGATGGTGTGTTCCACTCCAACGTGTTCCCCAGGTTTCCTCGCCAATGCTTCGATCTTCATGCTCTCGTTTAGTAGTTGTTGGAAACTACACTGCATTAGGCCTACAAATTGGGTATGGGGTGTAGAGAGATGGTGTGTTCCACTCCAAGGTGTTCCCCAGGTTTCCTCGCCAATGCTTCGATCTTCATGCTCTCGTTTAGTAGTTGTTGGAAACTACACTGCATTAGGCCTACAAATTGGGTATGGGGTGTAGAGAGATGGTGTGTTCCACTCCAAGGTGTTCCCCAGGTTTCCTCGCCAATGCTTCGATCTTCATGCTCTCGTTTAGTAGTTGTTGGAAACTACACTGCATTAGGCCTACAAATTGGGTATGGGGTGTAGAGAGATGGTGTGTTCCACCCCAAGGTGTTCCCCAGGTTTCCTCGCCAATGCTTCGATCTTCATGCTCTCGTTTAGTAGTTGTTGGAAACTACACTGCATTAGGCCTACAAATTGGGTATGGGGTGTAGAGAGATGGTGTGTTCCACTCCAAGGTGTTCCCCAGGTTTCCTCGCCAATGCTTCGATCTTCATGCTCTCGTTTAGTAGTTGTTGGAAACTACACTGCATTAGGCCTACAAATTGGGTATGGGGTGTAGAGAGATGGTGTGTTCCACTCCAAGTTGTTCCCCAGGTTTCCTCGCCAATGCTTCGATCTTCATGCTCTCGTTTAGTAGTTGTTGGAAACTACACTGCATTAGGCCTACAAAATGGGTATGGGGTGTAGAGAGATGGTGTGTTCCACTCCAAGGTGTTCCCCAGGTTTCCTCTCCATTGCTTCGATCTTCATGCTCTCGTTTAGTAGTTGTTGGAAACTACACTGCATTAGGCCTACAAATTGGGTATGGGGTGTAGAGAGATGGTGTGTTACACTCCAAGGTGTTCCCCAGGTTTCCTCTCCATTGCTTCGATCTTCATGCTCTCGTTTAGTAGTTGTTGGAAACTACTCTGCATTAGGCCTACAAATTGGGTATGGGGTGTAGAGAGATGGTGTGTTCCACTCCAAGGTGTTCCCCAGGTTTCCTCTCCAATGCTTCGATCTTCATGCTCTCGTTTAGTAGTTGTTGGAAACTACACTGCATTAGGCCTACAAATTGGGTATGGGGTGTAGAGAGATGGTGTGTTCCACTCCAAGGTGTTCCCCAGGTTTCCTCGCCAATGCTTCGATCTTCATGCTCTCGTTTAGTAGTTGTTGGAAACTACACTGCATTAGGCCTACAAATTGGGTATGGGGTGTAGAGAGATGGTGTGTTCCACTCCAAGGTGTTCCCCAGGTTTCCTCTTCATTGCTTCGATCTTCATGCTCTCGTTTAGTAGTTGTTGGAAACTACACTGCATTAGGCCTACAAATTGGGTATGGGGTGTAGAGAGATGGTGTGTTCCACTCCAAGGTGTTCCCCAGGTTTCCTCTCCATTGCTTCGATCTTCATGCTCTCGTTTAGTAGTTGTTGGAAAATACGCTGCATTAGGCCTACAAATTGGATATGGGGTGTAGAGAGATGGTGTGTTCCACTCCAAGGTGTTCCCCAGGTTTCCTCGACAATACTTCGATCTTCATGCTCTCGTTTAGTAGTTGTTGGAAACTACACTGCATTAGGCCTACAAATTGGGTATGGGGTGTAGAGAGATGGTGTGTTCCACTCCAAGGTGTTCCCCAGGTTTCCTCGCCAATGCTTCGATCTTCATGCTCTCGTTTAGTAGTTGTTGGAAACTACACTGCATTAGGCCTACAAATTGGGTATGGGGTGTAGAGAGATGGTGTGTTCCACTCCAAGGTGTTCCCCAGGTTTCCTCGCCAATGCTTCGATCTTCATGCTCTCGTTTAGTAGTTGTTGGAAACTACACTGCATTAGGCCTACAAATTGGGTATGGGGTGTAGAGAGATGGTGTGTTCCACTCCAAGGTGTTCCCCAGGTTTCCTCTCCATTGCTTCGATCTTCATGCTCTCGTTTAGTAGTTGTTGGAAACTACACTGCAATCGGCCTACAAAATGGGTATGGGGTGTAAAGAGATGGTGTGTTCCACTCCAAGGTGTTCTCCAGGTTGCCTTTCCTGAGCTTCGATCTTCCGGCTCTCGTTTAGTAGTTGTTGGAAACTACGCTGCATTAGGCCTACAAATTGGGTATGGGGTGTAGAGAGATGGTGTGTTCCACTCCAAGGTGTTCCCCAGGTTTCCTCGCCAATGCTTCGATCTTCATGCTCTCGTTTAGTAGTTGTTGGAAACTACACTGCATTAGGCCTACAAATTGGGTATGGGCTGTAGAGAGATGGTGTGTTCCACTCCAAGGTGTTCCCCAGGTTTCCTCGCCAATGCTTCGATCTTCATGCTCTCGTTTAGTAGTTGTTGGAAACTACACTGCATTAGGCCTACAAATTGGGTATGGGGTGTAGAGAGATGGTGTGTTCCACTCCAAGGTGTTCCCCAGGTTTCCTCGCCAATGCTTCGATCTTCATGCTCTCGTTTAGTAGTTGTTGGAAACTACACTGCATTAGGCCTACAAATTGGGTATGGGGTGTAGAGAGATGGTGTGTTCCACTCCAAGGTGTTCCCCAGGTTTCCTCTCCATTGCTTCGATCTTCATGCTCTCGTTTAGTAGTTGTTGGAAAATACGCTGCATTAGGCCTACAAATTGGGTATGGGGTGTAGAGAGATGGTGTGTTCCACTCCAAGGTGTTCCCCAGGTTTCCTCGCCAATGCTTCGATCTTCATGCTCTCGTTTAGTAGTTGTTGGAAACTACACTGCATTAGGCCTACAAATTGGGTATGGGGTGTAGAGAGATGGTGTGTTCCACTCCAAGGTGTTCCCCAGGTTTCCTCGCCAATGCTTCGATCTTCATGCTCTCGTTTAGTAGTTGTTGGAAACTACACTGCATTAGGCCTACAAATTGGGTATGGGGTGTAGAGAGATGGTGTGTTCCACTCCAAGGTGTTCCCCAGGTTTCCTCGCCAATGCTTCGATCTTCATGCTCTCGTTTAGTAGTTGTTGGAAACTACACTGCATTAGGCCTACAAATTGGGTATGGGGTGTAGAGAGATGGTGTGTTCCACTCCAAGGTGTTCCCCAGGTTTCCTCTCCATTGCTTCGATCTTCATGCTCTCGTTTAGTAGTTGTTGGAAACTACACTGCAATCGGCCTACAAAATGGGTATGGGGTGTAAAGAGATGGTGTGTTCCACTCCAAGGTGTTCTCCAGGTTGCCTTTCCTGAGCTTCGATCTTCCGGCTCTCGTTTAGTAGTTGTTGGAAACTACGCTGCATTAGGCCTACAAATTGGGTATGGGGTGTAGAGAGATGGTGTGTTCCACTCCAAGGTGTTCCCCAGGTTTCCTCGCCAATGCTTCGATCTTCATGCTCTCGTTTAGTAGTTGTTGGAAACTGCACTGCATTAGGCCTACAAATTGGGTATGGGCTGTAGAGAGATGGTGTGTTCCACTCCAAGGTGTTCCCCAGGTTTCCTCGCCAATGCTTCGATCTTCATGCTCTCGTTTAGTAGTTGTTGGAAACTACACTGCATTAGGCCTACAAATTGGGTATGGGGTGTAGAGAGATGGTGTGTTCCACTCCAAGGTGTTCCCCAGGTTTCCTCGCCAATGCTTCGATCTTCATGCTCTCGTTTAGTAGTTGTTGGAAACTACACTGCATTAGGCCTACAAATTGGGTATGGGGTGTAGAGAGATGGTGTGTTCCACTCCAAGGTGTTCCCCAGGTTTTCTCGCCAATGCTTCGATCTTCATGCCCTCGTTTAGTAGTTGTTGGAAAATACACTGCATTAGGCCTACAAATTGGGTATGGGGTGTAGAGAGATGGTGTGTTCCACTCCAAGGTGTTCCCCAGGTTTCCTCTCCATTGCTTCGATCTTCATGCTCTCGTTTAGTAGTTGTTGGAAACTACACTGCATTAGGCCTACAAATTGGGTATGGGGTGTAGAGAGATGGTGTGTTACACTCTAAGGTGTTCCCCAGGTTTCCTCGCCAATGCTTCGATCTTCATGCTCTCGTTTAGTAGTTGTTGGAAACTACACTGCATTAGGCCTACAAATTGGGTATGGGGTGTAGAGAGATGGTGTGTTACACTCCAAGGTGTTCCCCAGGTTTCCTCTCCATTGCTTCGATCTTCATGCTCTCGTTTAGTAGTTGTTGGAAACTACGTTGCATTAGGCCTACAAATTGGGTATGGGGTGTAGAGAGATGGTGTGTTCCACTCCAAGGTGTTCCCCAGGTTTCCTCTCCATTGCTTCGATCTTCATGCTCTCGTTTAGTAGTTGTTGGAAACTACTCTGCATTAGGCCTACAAATTGGGTATGGGGTGTAGAGAGATGGTGTGTTCCACTCCAAGGTGTTCCCCAGGTTTCCTCTCCAATGCTTCGATCTTCATGCTCTCGTTTAGTAGTTGTTGGAAACTACACTGCATTAAGCCTACAAATTGGGTATGGGGTGTAGAGAGATGGTGTGTTCCACTCCAAGGTGTTCCCCAGGTTTCCTCTTCATTGCTTCGATCTTCATGCTCTCGTTTAGTAGTTGTTGGAAACTACACTGCATTAGGCCTACAAATTGGGTATGGGGTGTAGAGAGATGGTGTGTTCCACTCCAAGGTGTTCCCCAGGTTTCCTCTCCATTGCTTCGATCTTCATGCTCTCGTTTAGTAGTTGTTGGAAAATACGCTGCATTAGGCCTACAAATTGGGTATGGGGTGTAGAGAGATGGTGTGTTCCACTGCAAGGTGTTCCCCAGGTTTCCTCGCCAATGCTTCGATCTTCATGCTCTCGTTTAGTAGTTGTTGGAAACTACACTGCATTAGGCCTACAAATTGGGTATGGGGTGTAGAGAGATGGTGTGTTCCACTCCAACGTGTTCCCCAGGTTTCCTCGCCAATGCTTCGATCTTCATGCTCTCGTTTAGTAGTTGTTGGAAACTACACTGCATTAGGCCTACAAATTGGGTATGGGGTGTAGAGAGATGGTGTGTTCCACTCCAAGGTGTTCCCCAGGTTTCCTCTCCATTGCTTCGATCTTCATGCTCTCGTTTAGTAGTTGTTGGAAACTACACTGCATTAGGCCTACAAATTGGGTATGGGGTGTAGAGAGATGGTGTGTTCCACTCCAAGGTGTTCCCCAGGTTTCCTCGCCAATGCTTCGATCTTCATGCTCTCGTTTAGTAGTTGTTGGAAACTACACTGCATTAGGCCTACAAATTGGGTATGGGGTGTAGAGAGATGGTGTGTTCCACCCCAAGGTGTTCCCCAGGTTTCCTCGCCAATGCTTCGATCTTCATGCTCTCGTTTAGTAGTTGTTGGAAACTACACTGCATTAGGCCTACAAATTGGGTATGGGGTGTAGAGAGATGGTGTGTTCCACTCCAAGGTGTTCCCCAGGTTTCCTCGCCAATGCTTCGATCTTCATGCTCTCGTTTAGTAGTTGTTGGAAACTACACTGCATTAGGCCTACAAATTGGGTATGGGGTGTAGAGAGATGGTGTGTTCCACTCCAAGTTGTTCCCCAGGTTTCCTCGCCAATGCTTCGATCTTCATGCTCTCGTTTAGTAGTTGTTGGAAACTACACTGCATTAGGCCTACAAAATGGGTATGGGGTGTAGAGAGATGGTGTGTTCCACTCCAAGGTGTTCCCCAGGTTTCCTCTCCATTGCTTCGATCTTCATGCTCTCGTTTAGTAGTTGTTGGAAACTACACTGCATTAGGCCTACAAATTGGGTATGGGGTGTAGAGAGATGGTGTGTTACACTCCAAGGTGTTCCCCAGGTTTCCTCTCCATTGCTTCGATCTTCATGCTCTCGTTTAGTAGTTGTTGGAAACTACTCTGCATTAGGCCTACAAATTGGGTATGGGGTGTAGAGAGATGGTGTGTTCCACTCCAAGGTGTTCCCCAGGTTTCCTCTCCAATGCTTCGATCTTCATGCTCTCGTTTAGTAGTTGTTGGAAACTACACTGCATTAGGCCTACAAATTGGGTATGGGGTGTAGAGAGATGGTGTGTTCCACTCCAAGGTGTTCCCCAGGTTTCCTCGCCAATGCTTTGATCTTCATGCTCTCGTTTAGTAGTTGTTGGAAACTACACTGCATTAGGCCTACAAATTGGGTATGGGGTGGAGAGAGATGGTGTGTTCCACTCCAAGGTGTTCCCCAGGTTTCCTCTTCATTGCTTCGATCTTCATGCTCTCGTTTAGTAGTTGTTGGAAACTACACTGCATTAGGCCTACAAATTGGGTATGGGGTGTAGAGAGATGGTGTGTTCCACTCCAAGGTGTTCCCCAGGTTTCCTCGCCAATGCTTCGATCTTCATGCTCTCGTTTAGTAGTTGTTGGAAAATACGCTGCATTAGGCCTACAAATTGGGTATGGGGTGTAGAGAGATGGTGTGTTCCACTCCAAGGTGTTCCCCAGGTTTCCTCGCCAATGCTTCGATCTTCATGCTCTCGTTTAGTAGTTGTTGGAAACTACACTGCATTAGGCCTACAAATTGGGTATGGGGTGTAGAGAGATGGTGTGTTCCACTCCAAGGTGTTCCCCAGGTTTCCTCGCCAATGCTTCGATCTTCATGCTCTCGTTTAGTAGTTGTTGGAAACTACACTGCATTAGGCCTACAAATTGGGTATGGGGTGTAGAGAGATGGTGTGTTCCACTCCAAGGTGTTCCCCAGGTTTCCTCGCCAATGCTTCGATCTTCATGCTCTCGTTTAGTAGTTGTTGGAAACTACACTGCATTAGGCCTACAAATTGGGTATGGGGTGTAGAGAGATGGTGTGTTCCACTCCAAGGTGTTCCCCAGGTTTCCTCTCCATTGCTTCGATCTTCATGCTCTCGTTTAGTAGTTGTTGGAAACTACACTGCAATCGGCCTACAAAATGGGTATGGGGTGTAAAGAGATGGTGTGTTCCACTCCAAGGTGTTCTCCAGGTTGCCTTTCCTGAGCTTCGATCTTCCGGCTCTCGTTTAGTAGTTGTTGGAAACTACGCTGCATTAGGCCTACAAATTGGGTATGGGGTGTAGAGAGATGGTGTGTTCCACTCCAAGGTGTTCCCCAGGTTTCCTCGCCAATGCTTCGATCTTCATGCTCTCGTTTAGTAGTTGTTGGAAACTACACTGCATTAGGCCTACAAATTGGGTATGGGCTGTAGAGAGATGGTGTGTTCCACTCCAAGGTGTTCCCCAGGTTTCCTCGCCAATGCTTCGATCTTCATGCTCTCGTTTAGTAGTTGTTGGAAACTACACTGCATTAGGCCTACAAATTGGGTATGGGGTGTAGAGAGATGGTGTGTTCCACTCCAAGGTGTTCCCCAGGTTTCCTCGCCAATGCTTCGATCTTCATGCTCTCGTTTAGTAGTTGTTGGAAACTACACTGCATTAGGCCTACAAATTGGGTATGGGGTGTAGAGAGATGGTGTGTTCCACTCCAAGGTGTTCCCCAGGTTTCCTCGCCAATGCTTCGATCTTCATGCCCTCGTTTAGTAGTTGTTGGAAAATACACTGCATTAGGCCTACAAATTGGGTATGGGGTGTAGAGAGATGGTGTGTTCCACTCCAAGGTGTTCCCCAGGTTTCCTCTCCATTGCTTCGATCTTCATGCTCTCGTTTAGTAGTTGTTGGAAACTACACTGCATTAGGCCTACAAATTGGGTATGGGGTGTAGAGAGATGGTGTGTTCCACTCCAAGGTGTTCCCCAGGTTTCCTCGCCAATGCTTCGATCTTCATGCTCTCGTTTAGTAGTTGTTGGAAACTACACTGCATTAGGCCTACAAATTGGGTATGGGGTGTAGAGAGATGGTGTGTTCCACTCCAAGGTGTTCCCCAGGTTTCCTCGCCAATGCTTCGATCTTCATGCTCTCGTTTAGTAGTTGTTGGAAACTACACTGCATTAGGCCTACAAATTGGGTATGGGGTGTAGAGAGATGGTGTGTTCCACTCCAAGGTGATCCCCAGGTTTCCTCGCCAATGCTTCGATCTTCATGCTCTCGTTTAGTAGTTGTTGGAAACTACACTGCTTTAGGCCTACAAATTGGGTATGGGGTGTAGAGAGATGGTGTGTTCCACTCCAAGTTGTTCCCCAGGTTTCCTCGCCAATGCTTCGATCTTCATGCTCTCGTTTAGTAGTTGTTGGAAACTACACTGCATTAGGCCTACAAAATGGGTATGGGGTGTAGAGAGATGGTGTGTTCCACTCCAAGGTGTTCCCCAGGTTTCCTCTCCATTGCTTCGATCTTCATGCTCTCGTTTAGTAGTTGTTGGAAACTACACTGCATTAGGCCTACAAATTGGGTATGGGTTGTAGAGAGATGGTGTGTTACACTCCAAGGTGTTCCCCAGGTTTCCTCTCCATTGCTTCGATCTTCATGCTCTCGTTTAGTAGTTGTTGGAAACTACTCTGCATTAGGCCTACAAATTGGGTATGGGGTGTAGAGAGATGGTGTGTTCCACTCCAAGGTGTTCCCCAGGTTTCCTCTCCAATGCTTCGATCTTCATGCTCTCGTTTAGTAGTTGTTGGAAACTACACTGCATTAGGCCTACAAATTGGGTATGGGGTGTAGAGAGATGGTGTGTTCCACTCCAAGGTGTTCCCCAGGTTTCCTCGCCAATGCTTCGATCTTCATGCTCTCGTTTAGTAGTTGTTGGAAACTACACTGCATTAGGCCTACAAATTGGGTATGGGGTGTAGCGAGATGGTGTGTTCCACTCCAAGGTGTTCCCCAGGTTTCCTCTTCATTGCTTCGATCTTCATGCTCTCGTTTAGTAGTTGTTGGAAACTACACTGCATTAGGCCTACAAATTGGGTATGGGGTGTAGAGAGATGGTGTGTTCCACTCCAAGGTGTTCCCCAGGTTTCCTCTCCATTGCTTCGATCTTCATGCTCTCGTTTAGTAGTTGTTGGAAAATACGCTGCATTAGGCCTACAAATTGGGTATGGGGTGTAGAGAGATGGTGTGTTCCACTCCAAGGTGTTCCCCAGGTTTCCTCGCCAATGCTTCGATCTTCATGCTCTCGTTTAGTAGTTGTTGGAAACTACACTGCATTAGGCCTACAAATTGGGTATGGGGTGTAGAGAGATGGTGTGTTCCACTCCAAGGTGTTCCCCAGGTTTCCTCGCCAATGCTTCGATCTTCATGCTCTCGTTTAGTAGTTGTTGGAAACTACACTGCATTAGGCCTACAAATTGGGTATGGGGTGTAGAGAGATGGTGTGTTCCACTCCAAGGTGTTCCCCAGGTTTCCTCGCCAATGCTTCGATCTTCATGCTCTCGTTTAGTAGTTGTTGGAAACTACACTGCATTAGGCCTACAAATTGGGTATGGGGTGTAGAGAGATGGTGTGTTCCACTCCAAGGTGTTCCCCAGGTTTCCTCTCCATTGCTTCGATCTTCATGCTCTCGTTTAGTAGTTGTTGGAAACTACACTGCAATCGGCCTACAAAATGGGTATGGGGTGTAAAGAGATGGTGTGTTCCACTCCAAGGTGTTCTCCAGGTTGCCTTTCCTGAGCTTCGATCTTCCGGCTCTCGTTTAGTAGTTGTTGGAAACTACGCTGCATTAGGCCTACAAATTGGGTATGGGGTGTAGAGAGATGGTGTGTTCCACTCCAAGGTGTTCACCAGGTTTCCTCTCCATTGCTTCGATCTTCATGCTCTCGTTTAGTAGTTGTTGGAAACTACGCTGCATTACGCCTACAAATTGGGTCTGGGGTATAGAGAGATGGTGTGTTCCACTCCAAGGTGTTCCCCAGGTTTCCTCGCCAATGCTTCGATCTTCATGCTCTCGTTTAGTAGTTGTTGGAAACTACACTGCATTAGGCCTACAAACTGGGTATGGGGTGTAGAGAGATGGTGTGTTCCACTCCAAGGTGTTCCCCAGGTTTCCTCGCCAATGCTTCGATCTTCATGCTCTCGTTTAGTAGTTGTTGGAAACTACACTGCATTAGGCCTACAAATTGGGTATGGGGTGTAGAGAGATGGTGTGTTCCACTCCAATGTGTTCCCCAGGTTTCCTCTTCATTGCTTCGATCTTCATGCTCTCGTTTAGTAGTTGTTGGAAACTACACTGCATTAGGCCTACAAATTGGGTATGGGGTGTAGAGAGATGGTGTGTTCCACTCCAAGGTGTTCCCCAGGTTTCCTCTCCATTGCTTCGATCTTCATGCTCTCGTTTAGTAGTTGTTGGAAAATACGCTGCATTAGGCCTACAAATTGGGTATGGGGTGTAGAGAGATGGTGTGTTCCACTCCAAGGTGTTCCCCAGGTTTCCTCGCCAATGCTTCGATCTTCATGCTCTCGTTTAGTAGTTGTTGGAAACTACACTGCATTAGGCCTACAAATTGGGTATGGGGTGTAGAGAGATGGTGTGTTCCACTCCAAGGTGTTCCCCAGGTTTCCTCGCCAATGCTTCGATCTTCATGCTCTCGTTTAGTAGTTGTTGGAAACTACACTGCATTAGGCCTACAAATTGGGTATGGGGTGTAGAGAGATGGTGTGTTCCACTCCAAGGTGTTCCCCAGGTTTCCTCGCCAATGCTTCGATCTTCATGCTCTCGTTTAGTAGTTGTTGGAAACTACACTGCATTAGGCCTACAAATTGGGTATGGGGTGTAGAGAGATGGTGTGTTACACTCCAAGGTGTTCCCCAGGTTTCCTCTCCATTGCTTCGATCTTCATGCTCTCGTTTAGTAGTTGTTGGAAACTACACTGCAATCGGCCTACAAAATGGGTATGGGGTGTAGAGAGATGGTGTGTTCCACTCCAAGGTGTTCTCCAGGTTGCCTTTCCTGAGCTTCGATCTTCCGGCTCTCGTTTAGTAGTTGTTGGAAACTACGCTGCATTAGGCCTACAAATTGGGTATGGGGTGTAGAGAGATGGTGTGTTCCACTCCAAGGTGTTCACCAGGTTTCCTCTTCATTGCTTCGATCTTCATGCTCTCGTTTAGTAGTTGTTGGAAACTACACTGCATTAGGCCTACAAATTGGGTATGGGGTGTAGAGAGATGGTGTGTTCCACTCCAAGGTGTTCCCCAGGTTTCCTCGCCAATGCTTCGATCTTCATGCTCTCGTTTAGTAGTTGTTGGAAACTACACTGCATTAGGCCTACAAATTGGGTATGGGGTGTAGAGAGATGGTGTGTTCCACTCCAAGGTGTTCCCCAGGTTTCCTCGCCAATGCTTCGATCTTCATGCTCTCGTTTAGTAGTTGTTGGAAACTACACTGCATTAGGCCTACAAATTGGGTATGGGGTGTAGAGAGATGGTGTGTTCCACTCCAATGTGTTCCCCAGGTTTCCTCTTCATTGCTTCGATCTTCATGCTCTCGTTTAGTAGTTGTTGGAAACTACACTGCATTAGGCCTACAAATTGGGTATGGGGTGTAGAGAGATGGTGTGTTCCACTCCAAGGTGTTCCCCAGGTTTCCTCTCCATTGCTTCGATCTTCATGCTCTCGTTTAGTAGTTGTTGGAAAATACGCTGCATTAGGCCTACAAATTGGGTATGGGGTGTAGAGAGATGGTGTGTTCCACTCCAAGGTGTTCCCCAGGTTTCCTCGCCAATGCTTCGATCTTCATGCTCTCGTTTAGTAGTTGTTGGAAACTACACTGCATTAGGCCTACAAATTGGGTATGGGGTGTAGAGAGATGGTGTGTTCCACTCCAAGGTGTTCCCCAGGTTTCCTCGCCAATGCTTCGATCTTCATGCTCTCGTTTAGTAGTTGTTGGAAACTACACTGCATTAGGCCTACAAATTGGGTATGGGGTGTAGAGAGATGGTGTGTTCCACTCCAAGGTGTTCCCCAGGTTTCCTCGCCAATGCTTCGATCTTCATGCTCTCGTTTAGTAGTTGTTGGAAACTACACTGCATTAGGCCTACAAATTGGGTATGGGGTGTAGAGAGATGGTGTGTTACACTCCAAGGTGTTCCCCAGGTTTCCTCTCCATTGCTTCGATCTTCATGCTCTCGTTTAGTAGTTGTTGGAAACTACACTGCAATCGGCCTACAAAATGGGTATGGGGTGTAGAGAGATGGTGTGTTCCACTCCAAGGTGTTCTCCAGGTTGCCTTTCCTGAGCTTCGATCTTCCGGCTCTCGTTTAGTAGTTGTTGGAAACTACGCTGCATTAGGCCTACAAATTGGGTATGGGGTGTAGAGAGATGGTGTGTTCCACTCCAAGGTGTTCACCAGGTTTCCTCTCCATTGCTTCGATCTTCATGCTCTCGTTTAGTAGTTGTTGGAAACTACGCTGCATTAGGCCTACAAATAGGGTATGGGGTGTAGAGAGATGGTGTGTTCCACTCCAAGGTGTTCCCCAGGTTTCCTCTCCATTGCTTCGATCTTCATGCTCTCGTTTAGTAGTTGTTGGAAACTACACTGCATTAGGCCTACAAATTGGGTATGGGGTTTAGAGAGATGGTTTGTTCCACTCCAAGGTGTTCCCCAGGTTTCCTCTCCATTGCTTCGATCTTCATGCTCTCGTTTAGTAGTTGTTGGAAACTACACTGCATTAGGCCTACAAATTGGGTATGGGGTGTAGAGAGATGGTGTGTTCCACTCCAAGGTGTTCCCCAGGTTTCCTCTCCATTGCTTCGATCTTCATGCTCTCGTTTAGTAGTTGTTGGAAAATACGCTGCATTAGGCCTACAAATTGGGTATGGGGTGTAGAGAGATGGTGTGTTCCACTCCAAGGTGTTCCCCAGGTTTCCTCGCCAATGCTTCGATCTTCATGCTCTCGTTTAGTAGTTGTTGGAAACTACACTGCATTAGGCCTACAAATTGGGTATGGGGTGTAGAGAGATGGTGTGTTCCACTCCAAGGTGTTCCCCAGGTTTCCTCGCCAATGCTTCGATCTTCATGCTCTCGTTTAGTAGTTGTTGGAAACTACACTGCATTAGGCCTACAAATTGGGTATGGGGTGTAGAGAGATGGTGTGTTACACTCCAAGATGTTCCCCAGGTTTCCTCTCCATTGCTTCGATCTTCATGCTCTCGTTTAGTAGTTGTTGGATACTACGCTGCATTAGGCCTACAAATTGGGTATGGGGTGTAGAGAGATGGTGTGTTCCACTCCAAGGTGTTCCCCAGGTTTCCTCGCCAATGCTTCGATCTTCATGCTCTCGTTTAGTAGTTGTTGGAAACTACACTGCATTAGGCCTACAAATTGGGTATGGGGTGTAGAGAAATGGTGTGTTCCACTCCAAGGTGTTCCCCAGGTTTCCTCGCCAATGCTTCGATCTTCATGCTCTCGTTTAGTAGTTGTTGGAAACTACACTGCATTAGGCCTACAAATTGGGTATGGGGTGTAGAGAGATGGTGTGTTACACTCCAAGATGTTCCCCAGGTTTCCTCTCCATTGCTTCGATCTTCATGCTCTCGTTTAGTAGTTGTTGGAAACTACGCTGCATTAGGCCTACAAATTGGGTATGGGGTGTAGAGAGATGGTGTGTTCCACTCCAAGGTGTTCCCCAGGTTTCCTCGCCAATGCTTCGATCTTCATGCTCTCGTTTAGTAGTTGTTGGAAACTACACTGCATTAGGCCTACAAATTGGGTATGGGGTGTAGAGAGATGGTGTGTTCCACTCCAAGGTGTTCCCCAGGTTTCCTCACCAATGCTTCGATCTTCATGCTCTCGTTTAGTAGTTGTTGGAAACTACACTGCATTAGGCCTACAAATTGGGTATGGGGTGTAGAGAGATGGTGTGTTCCACTCCAAGGTGTTCCCCAGGTTTCCTCGCCAATGCTTCGATCTTCATGCTCTCGTTTAGTAGTTGTTGGAAACTACACTGCATTAGGCCTACAAATTGGGTATGGGGTGTAGAGAGATGGTGTGTTCCACTCCAAGGTGTTCCCCAGGTTTCCTCTCCATTGCTTCGATCTTCATGCTCTCGTTTAGTAGTTGTTGGAAACTACACTGCATTAGGCCTACAAATTGGCCATGGGGTGTAGAGAGATGGTGTGTTCCACCCCAAGGTGTTCCCCAGGTTTCCTCGCCAATGCTTCGATCTTCATGCTCTCGTTTAGTAGTTGTTGGAAACTACACTGCATTAGGCCTACAAATTGGGTATGGGGTGTAGAGAGATGGTGTGTTCCACTCCAAGGTGTTCCCCAGGTTTCCTCGCCAATGCTTCGATCTTCATGCTCTCGTTTAGTAGTTGTTGGAAACTACACTGCATTAGGCCTACAAATTGGGTATGGGGTGTAGAGAGATGGTGTGTTCCACTCCAAGGTGTTCCCCAGGTTTCCTCGCCAATGCTTCGATCTTCATGCCCTCGTTTAGTAGTTGTTGGAAAATACACTGCATTAGGCCTACAAATTGGGTATGGGGTGTAGAGAGATGGTGTGTTCCACTCCAAGGTGTTCCCCAGGTTTCCTCTCCATTGCTTCGATCTTCATGCTCTCGTTTAGTAGTTGTTGGAAACTACACTGCATTAGGCCTACAAATTGGGTATGGGGTGTAGAGAGATGGTGTGTTCCACTCCAAGGTGTTCCCCAGGTTTCCTCGCCAATGCTTCGATCTTCATGCTCTCGTTTAGTAGTTGTTGGAAACTACACTGCATTAGGCCTACAAATTGGGTATGGGGTGTAGAGAGATGGTGTGTTCCACTCCAAGGTGTTCCCCAGGTTTCCTCGCCAATGCTTCGATCTTCATGCTCTCGTTTAGTAGTTGTTGGAAACTACACTGCATTAGGCCTACAAAATGGGTATTAGGTGTAGAGAGATGGTGTGTTCCACTCCAAGGTGTTCCCCAGGTTTCCTCTCCATTGCTTCGATCTTCATGCTCTCGTTTAGTAGTTGTTGGAAACTACACTGCATTAGGCCTACAAATTGGGTATGGGGTTTAGAGAGATGGTTTGTTCCACTCCAAGGTGTTCCCCAGGTTTCCTCTCCATTGCTTCGATCTTCATGCTCTCGTTTAGTAGTTGTTGGAAACTACACTGCATTAGGCCTACAAATTGGGTATGGGGTGTAGAGAGATGGTGTGTTCCACTCCAAGGTGTTCCCCAGGTTTCCTCTCCATTGCTTCGATCTTCATGCTCTCGTTTAGTAGTTGTTGGAAACTACACTGCAATCGGCCTACAAAATGGGTATGGGGTGTAAAGAGATGGTGTGTTCCACTCCAAGGTGTTCTCCAGGTTGCCTTTCCTGCGCTTCGATCTTCCGGCTCTCGTTTAGTAGTTGTTGGAAACTACGCTGCATTAGGCCTACAAATTGGGTATGGGGTGTAGAGAGATGGTGTGTTCCACTCCAGGGTGTTCACCAGGTTTCCTCTCCATTGCTTCGATCTTCATGCTCTCGTTTAGTAGTTGTTGGAAACTACGCTGCATTACGCCTACAAATTGGGTCTGGGGTGTAGAGAGATGGTGTGTTCCACTCCAAGGTGTTCCCCAGGTTTCCTCGCCAATGCTTCGATCTTCATGCTCTCGTTTAGTAGTTGTTGGAAACTACACTGCATTAGGCCTACAAACTGGGTATGGGGTGTAGAGAGATGGTGTGTTCCACTCCAAGGTGTTCCCCAGGTTTCCTCGCCAATGCTTCGATCTTCATGCTCTCGTTTAGTAGTTGTTGGAAACTACACTGCATTAGGCCTACAAATTGGGTATGGGGTGTAGAGAGATGGTGTGTTCCACTCCAAGGTGTTCCCCAGGTTTCCTCTTCATTGCTTCGATCTTCATGCTCTCGTTTAGTAGTTGTTGGAAACTACACTGCATTAGGCCTACAAATTGGGTATGGGGTGTAGAGAGATGGTGTGTTCCACTCCAAGGTGTTCCCCAGGTTTCCTCGCCAATGCTTCGATCTTCATGCTCTCGTTTAGTAGTTGTTGGAAACTACACTGCATTAGGCCTACAAATTGGGTATGGGGTGTAGAGAGATGGTGTGTTCCACTCCAAGGTGTTCCCCAGGTTTCCTCGCCAATGCTTCGATCTTCATGCTCTTGTTTAGTAGTTGTTGGAAACTACACTGCATTAGGCCTACAAATTGGGTATGGGGTGTAGAGAGATGGTGTGTTCCACTCCAAGGTGTTCCCCAGGTTTCCTCGCCAATGCTTCGATCTTCATGCTCTCGTTTAGTAGTTGTTGGAAACTACACTGCATTAGGCCTACAAATTGGGTATGGGGTGTAGAGAGATGGTGTGTTCCACTCCAAGTTGTTCCCCAGGTTTCCTCGCCAATGCTTCGATCTTCATGCTCTCGTTTAGTAGTTGTTGGAAACTACACTGCATTAGGCCTACAAAATGGGTATGGGGTGTAGAGAGATGGTGTGTTCCACTCCAAGGTGTTCCCCAGGTTTCCTCTCCATTGCTTCGATCTTCATGCTCTCGTTTAGTAGTTGTTGGAAACTACACTGCATTAGGCCTACAAATTGGGTATGGGTTGTAGAGAGATGGTGTGTTACACTCCAAGGTGTTCCCCAGGTTTCCTCTCCATTGCTTCGATCTTCATGCTCTCGTTTAGTAGTTGTTGGAAACTACTCTGCATTAGGCCTACAAATTGGGTATGGGGTGTAGAGAGATGGTGTGTTCCACTCCAAGGTGTTCCCCAGGTTTCCTCGCCAATGCTTCGATCTTCATGCTCTCGTTTAGTAGTTGTTGGAAACTACACTGCATTAGGCCTACAAATTGGGTATGGGGTGTAGAGAGATGGTGTGTTCCACTCCAAGGTGTTCCCCAGGTTTCCTCGCCAATGCTTCGATCTTCATGCTCTCGTTTAGTAGTTGTTGGAAACTACACTGCATTAGGCCTACAAATTGGGTATGGGGTGTAGAGAGATGGTGTGTTCCACTCCAAGGTGTTCCCCAGGTTTCCTCTTCATTGCTTCGATCTTCATGCTCTCGTTTAGTAGTTGTTGGAAACTACACTGCATTAGGCCTACAAATTGGGTATGGGGTGTAGAGAGATGGTGTGTTCCACTCCAAGGTGTTCCCCAGGTTTCCTCTCCATTGCTTCGATCTTCATGCTCTCGTTTAGTAGTTGTTGGAAAATACGCTGCATTAGGCCTACAAATTGGGTATGGGGTGTAGAGAGATGGTGTGTTCCACTCCAAGGTGTTCCCCAGGTTTCCTCGCCAATGCTTCGATCTTCATGCTCTCGTTTAGTAGTTGTTGGAAACTACACTGCATTAGGCCTACAAATTGGGTATGGGGTGTAGAGAGATGGTGTGTTCCACTCCAAGGTGTTCCCCAGGTTTCCTCGCCAATGCTTCGATCTTCATGCTCTCGTTTAGTAGTTGTTGGAAACTACACTGCATTAGGCCTACAAATTGGGTATGGGGTGTAGAGAGATGGTGTGTTCCACTCCAAGGTGTTCCCCAGGTTTCCTCGCCAATGCTTCGATCTTCATGCTCTCGTTTAGTAGTTGTTGGAAACTACACTGCATTAGGCCTACAAATTGGGTATGGGGTGTAGAGAGATGGTGTGTTCCACTCCAAGGTGTTCCCCAGGTTTCCTCTCCATTGCTTCGATCTTCATGCTCTCGTTTAGTAGTTGTTGGAAACTACACTGCAATCGGCCTACAAAATGGGTATGGGGTGTAAAGAGATGGTGTGTTCCACTCCAAGGTGTTCTCCAGGTTGCCTTTCCTGCGCTTCGATCTTCCGGCTCTCGTTTAGTAGTTGTTGGAAACTACGCTGCATTAGGCCTACAAATTGGGTATGGGGTGTAGAGAGATGGTGTGTTCCACTCCAAGGTGTTCACCAGGTTTCCTCTCCATTGCTTCGATCTTCATGCTCTCGTTTAGTAGTTGTTGGAAACTACGCTGCATTACGCCTACAAATTGGGTCTGGGGTGTAGAGAGATGGTGTGTTCCACTCCAAGGTGTTCCCCAGGTTTCCTCGCCAATGCTTCGATCTTCATGCTCTCGTTTAGTAGTTGTTGGAAACTACACTGCATTAGGCCTACAAACTGGGTATGGGGTGTAGAGAGATGGTGTGTTCCACTCCAAGGTGTTCCCCAGGTTTCCTCACCAATGCTTCGATCTTCATGCTCTCGTTTAGTAGTTGTTGGAAACTACACTGCATTAGGCCTACAAATTGGGTATGGGGTGTAGAGAGATGGTGTGTTCCACTCCAAGGTGTTCCCCAGGTTTCCTCTTCATTGCTTCGATCTTCATGCTCTCGTTTAGTAGTTGTTGGAAACTACACTGCATTAGGCCTACAAATTGGGTATGGGGTGTAGAGAGATGGTGTGTTCCACTCCAAGGTGTTCCCCAGGTTTCCTCTCCATTGCTTCGATCTTCATGCTCTCGTTTAGTAGTTGTTGGAAAATACGCTGCATTAGGCCTACAAATTGGGTATGGGGTGTAGAGAGATGGTGTGTTCCACTCCAAGGTGTTCCCCAGGTTTCCTCGCCAATGCTTCGATCTTCATGCTCTCGTTTAGTAGTTGTTGGAAACTACACTGCATTAGGCCTACAAATTGGGTATGGGGTGTAGAGAGATGGTGTGTTCCACTCCAAGGTGTTCCCCAGGTTTCCTCGCCAATGCTTCGATCTTCATGCTCTCGTTTAGTAGTTGTTGGAAACTACATTGCATTAGGCCTACAAATTGGGTATGGGGTGTAGAGAGATGGTGTGTTCCACTCCAAGGTGTTCCCCAGGTTTCCTCGCCAATGCTTCGATCTTCATGCTCTCGTTTAGTAGTTGTTGGAAACTACACTGCATTAGGCCTACAAATTGGGTATGGGGTGTAGAGAGATGGTGTGTTACACTCCAAGGTGTTCCCCAGGTTTCCTCTCCATTGCTTCGATCTTCATGCTCTCGTTTAGTAGTTGTTGGAAACTACACTGCAATCGGCCTACAAAATGGGTATGGGGTGTAGAGAGATGGTGTGTTCCACTCCAAGGTGTTCTCCAGGTTGCCTTTCCTGAGCTTCGATCTTCCGGCTCTCGTTTAGTAGTTGTTGGAAACTACGCTGCATTAGGCCTACAAATTGGGTATGGGGTGTAGAGAGATGGTGTGTTCCACTCCAAGGTGTTCACCAGGTTTCCTCTCCATTGCTTCGATCTTCATGCTCTCGTTTAGTAGTTGTTGGAAACTACGCTGCATTAGGCCTACAAATAAGGTATGGGGTGTAGAGAGATGGTGTGTTCCACTCCAAGGTGTTCCCCAGGTTTCCTCTCCATTGCTTCGATCTTCATGCTCTCGTTTAGTAGTTGTTGGAAACTACACTGCATTAGGCCTACAAATTGGGTATGGGGTTTAGAGAGATGGTTTGTTCCACTCCAAGGTGTTCCCCAGGTTTCCTCTCCATTGCTTCGATCTTCATGCTCTCGTTTAGTAGTTGTTGGAAACTACACTGCATTAGGCCTACAAATTGGGTATGGGGTGTAGAGAGATGGTGTGTTCCACTCCAAGGTGTTCCCCAGGTTTCCTCTCCATTGCTTCGATCTTCATGCTCTCGTTTAGTAGTTGTTGGAAAATACGCTGCATTAGGCCTACAAATTGGGTATGGGGTGTAGAGAGATGGTGTGTTCCACTCCAAGGTGTTCCCCAGGTTTCCTCTCCATTGCTTCGATCTTCATGCTCTCGTTTAGTAGTTGTTGGAAAATACGCTGCATTAGGCCTACAAATTGGGTATGGGGTGTAGAGAGATGGTGTGTTCCACTCCAAGGTGTTCCCCAGGTTTCCTCGCCAATGCTTCGATCTTCATGCTCTCGTTTAGTAGTTGTTGGAAACTACACTGCATTAGGCCTACAAATTGGGTATGGGGTGTAGAGAGATGGTGTGTTCCACTCCAAGGTGTTCCCCAGGTTTCCTCGCCAATGCTTCGATCTTCATGCTCTCGTTTAGTAGTTGTTGGAAACTACACTGCATTAGGCCTACAAATTGGGTATGGGGTGTAGAGAGATGGTGTGTTACACTCCAAGATGTTCCCCAGGTTTCCTCTCCATTGCTTCGATCTTCATGCTCTCGTTTAGTAGTTGTTGGAAACTACGCTGCATTAGGCCTACAAATTGGGTATGGGGTGTAGAGAGATGGTGTGTTCCACTCCAAGGTGTTCCCCAGGTTTGCTCGCCAATGCTTCGATCTTCATGCTCTCGTTTAGTAGTTGTTGGAAACTACACTGCATTAGGCCTACAAATTGGGTATGGGGTGTAGAGAGATGGTGTGTTCCACTCCAAGGTGTTCTCCAGGTTGCCTTTCCTGCGCTTCGATCTTCCGGCTCTCGTTTAGTAGTTGTTGGAAACTACGCTGCATTAGGCCTACAAATTGGGTATGGGGTGTAGAGAGATGGTGTGTTCCACTCCAAGGTGTTCACCAGGTTTCCTCTCCATTGCTTCGATCTTCATGCTCTCGTTTAGTAGTTGTTGGAAACTACGCTGCATTACGCCTACAAATTGGGTCTGGGGTGTAGAGAGATGGTGTGTTCCACTCCAAGGTGTTCCCCAGGTTTCCTCGCCAATGCTTCGATCTTCATGCTCTCGTTTAGTAGTTGTTGGAAACTACACTGCATTAGGCCTACAAACTGGGTATGGGGTGTAGAGAGATGGTGTGTTCCACTCCAAGGTGTTCCCCAGGTTTCCTCACCAATGCTTCGATCTTCATGCTCTCGTTTAGTAGTTGTTGGAAACTACACTGCATTAGGCCTACAAATTGGGTATGGGGTGTAGAGAGATGGTGTGTTCCACTCCAAGGTGTTCCCCAGGTTTCCTCTTCATTGCTTCGATCTTCATGCTCTCGTTTAGTAGTTGTTGGAAACTACACTGCATTAGGCCTACAAATTGGGTATGGGGTGTAGAGAGATGGTGTGTTCCACTCCAAGGTGTTCCCCAGGTTTCCTCTCCATTGCTTCGATCTTCATGCTCTCGTTTAGTAGTTGTTGGAAAATACGCTGCATTAGGCCTACAAATTGGGTATGGGGTGTAGAGAGATGGTGTGTTCCACTCCAAGGTGTTCCCCAGGTTTCCTCGCCAATGCTTCGATCTTCATGCTCTCGTTTAGTAGTTGTTGGAAACTACACTGCATTAGGCCTACAAATTGGGTATGGGGTGTAGAGAGATGGTGTGTTCCACTCCAAGGTGTTCCCCAGGTTTCCTCGCCAATGCTTCGATCTTCATGCTCTCGTTTAGTAGTTGTTGGAAACTACACTGCATTAGGCCTACAAATTGGGTATGGGGTGTAGAGAGATGGTGTGTTCCACTCCAAGGTGTTCCCCAGGTTTCCTCGCCAATGCTTCGATCTTCATGCTCTCGTTTAGTAGTTGTTGGAAACTACACTGCATTAGGCCTACAAATTGGGTATGGGGTGTAGAGAGATGGTGTGTTACACTCCAAGGTGTTCCCCAGGTTTCCTCTCCATTGCTTCGATCTTCATGCTCTCGTTTAGTAGTTGTTGGAAACTACACTGCAATCGGCCTACAAAATGGGTATGGGGTGTAGAGAGATGGTGTGTTCCACTCCAAGGTGTTCTCCAGGTTGCCTTTCCTGAGCTTCGATCTTCCGGCTCTCGTTTAGTAGTTGTTGGAAACTACGCTGCATTAGGCCTACAAATTGGGTATGGGGTGTAGAGAGATGGTGTGTTCCACTCCAAGGTGTTCACCAGGTTTCCTCTCCATTGCTTCGATCTTCATGCTCTCGTTTAGTAGTTGTTGGAAACTACGCTGCATTAGGCCTACAAATAAGGTATGGGGTGTAGAGAGATGGTGTGTTCCACTCCAAGGTGTTCCCCAGGTTTCCTCTCCATTGCTTCGATCTTCATGCTCTCGTTTAGTAGTTGTTGGAAACTACACTGCATTAGGCCTACAAATTGGGTATGGGGTTTAGAGAGATGGTTTGTTCCACTCCAAGGTGTTCCCCAGGTTTCCTCTCCATTGCTTCGATCTTCATGCTCTCGTTTAGTAGTTGTTGGAAACTACACTGCATTAGGCCTACAAATTGGGTATGGGGTGTAGAGAGATGGTGTGTTCCACTCCAAGGTGTTCCCCAGGTTTCCTCTCCATTGCTTCGATCTTCATGCTCTCGTTTAGTAGTTGTTGGAAAATACGCTGCATTAGGCCTACAAATTGGGTATGGGGTGTAGAGAGATGGTGTGTTCCACTCCAAGGTGTTCCCCAGGTTTCCTCTCCATTGCTTCGATCTTCATGCTCTCGTTTAGTAGTTGTTGGAAAATACGCTGCATTAGGCCTACAAATTGGGTATGGGGTGTAGAGAGATGGTGTGTTCCACTCCAAGGTGTTCCCCAGGTTTCCTCGCCAATGCTTCGATCTTCATGCTCTCGTTTAGTAGTTGTTGGAAACTACACTGCATTAGGCCTACAAATTGGGTATGGGGTGTAGAGAGATGGTGTGTTCCACTCCAAGGTGTTCCCCAGGTTTCCTCGCCAATGCTTCGATCTTCATGCTCTCGTTTAGTAGTTGTTGGAAACTACACTGCATTAGGCCTACAAATTGGGTATGGGGTGTAGAGAGATGGTGTGTTACACTCCAAGATGTTCCCCAGGTTTCCTCTCCATTGCTTCGATCTTCATGCTCTCGTTTAGTAGTTGTTGGAAACTACGCTGCATTAGGCCTACAAATTGGGTATGGGGTGTAGAGAGATGGTGTGTTCCACTCCAAGGTGTTCCCCAGGTTTGCTCGCCAATGCTTCGATCTTCATGCTCTCGTTTAGTAGTTGTTGGAAACTACACTGCATTAGGCCTACAAATTGGGTATGGGGTGTAGAGAGATGGTGTGTTCCACTCCAAGGTGTTCCCCAGGTTTCCTCGCCAATGCTTCGATCTTCATGCTCTCGTTTAGTAGTTGTTGGAAACTACACTGCATTAGGCCTACAAATTGGGTATGGGGTGTAGAGAGATGGTGTGTTCCACTCCAAGGTGTTCCCCAGGTTTCCTCGCCAATGCTTCGATCTTCATGCTCTCGTTTAGTAGTTGTTGGAAACTACACTGCATTAGGCCTACAAATTGGGTATGGGGTGTAGAGAGATGGTGTGTTCCACTCCAAGGTGTTCCCCAGGTTTCCTCTCCATTGCTTCGATCTTCATGCTCTCGTTTAGTAGTTGTTGGAAACTACACTGCATTAGGCCTACAAATTGGCCATGGGGTGTAGAGAGATGGTGTGTTCCACCCCAAGGTGTTCCCCAGGTTTCCTCGCCAATGCTTCGATCTTCATGCTCTCGTTTAGTAGTTGTTGGAAACTACACTGCATTAGGCCTACAAATTGGGTATGGGGTGTAGAGAGATGGTGTGTTCCACTCCAAGGTGTTCCCCAGGTTTCCTCGCCAATGCTTCGATCTTCATGCTCTCGTTTAGTAGTTGTTGGAAACTACACTGCATTAGGCCTACAAATTGGGTATGGGGTGTAGAGAGATGGTGTGTTCCACTCCAAGGTGTTCCCCAGGTTTCCTCGCCAATGCTTCGATCTTCATGCTCTCGTTTAGTAGTTGTTGGAAACTACACTGCATTAGGCCTACAAATTGGGTATGGGGTGTAGAGAGATGGTGTGTTCCACTCCAAGGTGTTCCCCAGGTTTCCTCGCCAATGCTTCGATCTTCATGCTCTCGTTTAGTAGTTGTTGGAAACTACACTGCATTAGGCCTACAAAATGGGTATGGTGTGTAGAGAGATAGTGTGTTCCACTCCAAGGTGTTCCCCAGGTTTCCTGTCCATTGCTTCGATCTTCATGCTCTCGTTTAGTAGTTGTTGGAAACTACACTGCATTAGGCCTACAAATTGGGTATGGGGTGTAGAGAGATGGTGTGTTAGACTCCAAGGTGTTCCCCAGGTTTCCTCTCCATTGCTTCGATCTTCATGCTCTCGTTTAGTAGTTGTTGGAAACTACGCTGCATTAGGCCTACAAATTGGGTATGGGGTGTAGAGAGATGGTGTGTTCCACTCCAAGGTGTTCCCCAGGTTTCCTCGCCAATGCTTCGATCTTCATGCTCTCATTTAGTAGTTGTTGGAAAATACACTGCATTAGGCCTACAAATTGGGTATGGGGTGTAGAGAGATGGTGTGTTCCACTCCAAGGTGTTCCCCAGGTTTCCTCGCCAATGCATCGATCTTCATGCTCTCGTTTAGTAGTTGTTGGAAACTACACTGCATTAGGCCTACAAATTGGGTATGGGGTGAAGAGAGATGGTGTGTTCCACTCCAAGGTGTTCCCCAGGTTTCCTCGCCAATGCTTCGATCTTCATGCTCTCGTTTAGTAGTTGTTGGAAACTACATTGCATTAGGCCTACAAAATGGGTATGGGGTGTAGAGAGATGGTGTGTTCCACTCCAAGGTGTTCCCCAGGTTTCCTCTCCATTGCTTCGATCTTCATGCTCTCGTTTAGTAGTTGTTGGAAACTATACTGCATTAGGCCTACAAATTGGGTATGGGGTGTAGAGAGATGGTGTGTTACACTCCAAGGTGTTCCCCAGGTTTCCTCTCCATTGCTTCGATCTTCATGCTCTCGTTTAGTAGTTGTTGGAAACTACGCTGCATTAGGCCTACAAATTGGGTATGGGGTGTAGAGAGATGGTGTGTTCCACTCCAAGGTGTTCCCCAGGTTTCCTCGCCAATGCTTCGATCTTCATGCTCTCGTTTAGTAGTTGTTGGAAACTACACTGCATTAGGCCTACAAATTGGGTATGGGGTGTAGAGAGATGGTGTGTTCCACTCCAAGGTGTTCCCCAGGTTTCCTCGCCAATGCTTCGATCTTCATGCTCTCGTTTAGTAGTTGTTGGAAACTACACTGCATTAGGCCTACAAATTGGGTATGGGGTGTAGAGAGATGGTGTGTTCCACTCCAAGGTGTTCCCCAGGTTTCCTCGCCAATGCTTCGATCTTCATGCTCTCGTTTAGTAGTTGTTGGAAACTGCACTGCATTAGGCCTACAAATTGGGTATGGGGTGTAGAGAGATGGTGTGTTCCACTCCAAGGTGTTCCCCAGGTTTCCTCGCCAATGCTTCGATCTTCATGCTCTCGTTTAGTAGTTGTTGGAAACTACACTGCATTAGGCCTACAAATTGGATATGGGGTGTAGAGAGATGGTGTGTTCCACTCCAAGGTGTTCCCCAGGTTTCCTCTCCATTGCTTCGATCTTCATGCTCTCGTTTAGTAGTTGTTGGAAACTACACTGCATTAGGCCTACAAATTGGGTATGGGGTGTAGAGAGATGGTGTGTTCCACTCCAAGGTGTTCCCCAGGTTTCCTCGCCAATGCTTCGATCTTAATGCTCTCGTTTAGTAGTTGTTGGAAACTACACTGCATTAGGCCTACAAATTGGGTATGGGGTGTAGAGAGATGGTGTGTTCCACTCCAAGGTGTTCCCCAGGTTTCCTCTCCATTGCTTCGATCTTCATGCTCTCGTTTAGTAGTTGTTGGAAACTACACTGCATTAGGCCTACAAATTGGGTATGGGGTGTAGAGAGATGGTGTGTTCCACTCCAAGGTGTTCCCCAGGTTTCCTCGCCAATGCTTCGATCTTCATTCTCTCGTTTAGTAGTTGTTGGAAACTACACTGCATTAGCCCTACAAATTGGGTAGGGGGTGTAGAGAGATGGTGTGTTACACTCCAAGGTGTTCCCCAGGTTTCCTCTCCATTGCTTCGATCTTCATGCTCTCGTTTAGTAGTTGTTGGAAACTACGTTGCATTAGGCCTACAAATTGGGTATGGGGTGTAGAGAGATGGTGTGTTCCACTCCAAGGTGTTCCCCAGGTTTCCTCGACAATGCTTCGATCTTCATGCTCTCGTTTAGCAGTTGTTGGAAACTACACTGCATTAGGCCTACAAATTGGGTATGGGGTGTAGAGAGATGGTGTGTTCCACTCCAAGGTGTTCCCCAGGTTTCCTCGCCAATGCTTCGATCTTCATGCTCTCGTTTAGTAGTTGTTGGAAACTACACTGCATTAGGCCTACAAATTGGGTATGGGGTGTAGAGAGATGGTGTGTTCCACTCCAAGGTGTTCCCCAGGTTTCCTCGCCAATGCTTCGATCTTCATGCTCTCGTTTAGTAGTTGTTGGAAACTACACTGCATTAGGCCTACAAAATGGGTATGGTGTGTAGAGAGATGGTGTGTTCCACTCCAAGGTGTTCCCCAGGTTTCCTCTCCATTGCTTCGATCTTCATGCTCTCGTTTAGTAGTTGTTGGAAACTACACTGCATTAGGCCTACAAATTGGGTATGGGGTGTAGAGAGATGGTGTGTTAGACTCCAAGGTGTTCCCCAGGTTTCCTCTCCATTGCTTCGATCTTCATGCTCTCGTTTAGTAGTTGTTGGAAACTACGCTGCATTAGGCCTACAAATTGGGTATGGGGTGTAGAGAGATGGTGTGTTCCACTCCAAGGTGTTCCCCAGGTTTCCTCGCCAATGCTTCGATCTTCATGCTCTCATTTAGTAGTTGTTGGAAACTACACTGCATTAGGCCTACAAATTGGGTATGGGGTGTAGAGAGATGGTGTGTTCCACTCCAAGGTGTTCCCCAGGTTTCCTCGCCAATGCATCGATCTTCATGCTCTCGTTTAGTAGTTGTTGGAAACTACACTGCATTAGGCCTACAAATTGGGTATGGGGTGTAGAGAGATGGTGTGTTCCACTCCCAGGTGTTCCCCAGGTTTCCTCGCCAATGCTTCGAACTTCATGCTCTCGTTTAGTAGTTGTTGGAAACTACATTGCATTAGGCCTACAAAATGGGTATGGGGTGTAGAGAGATGGTGTGTTCCACTCCAAGGTGTTCCCCAGGTTTCCTCTCCATTGCTTCGATCTTCATGCTCTCGTTTAGTAGTTGTTGGAAACTACACTGCATTAGGCCTACAAATTGGGTATGGGGTGTAGAGAGATGGTGTGTTACACTCCAAGGTGTTCCCCAGGTTTCCTCTCCATTGCTTCGATCTTCATGCTCTCGTTTAGTAGTTGTTGGAAACTACGCTGCATTAGGCCTACAAATTGGGTATGGGGTGTAGAGAGATGGTGTGTTCCACTCCAAGGTGTTCCCCAGGTTTCCTCGCCAATGCTTCGATCTTCATGCTCTCGTTTAGTAGTTGTTGGAAACTACACTGCATTAGGCCTACAAATTGGGTATGGGGTGTAGAGAGATGGTGTGTTCCACTCCAAGGTGTTCCCCAGGTTTCCTCGCCAATGCTTCGATCTTCATGCTCTCGTTTAGTAGTTGTTGGAAACTGCACTGCATTAGGCCTACAAATTGGGTATGGGGTGTAGAGAGATGGTGTGTTCCACTCCAAGGTGTTCCCCAGGTTTCCTCGCCAATGCTTCGATCTTCATGCTCTCGTTTAGTAGTTGTTGGAAACTACACTGCATTAGGCCTACAAATTGGATATGGGGTGTAGAGAGATGGTGTGTTCCACTCCAAGGTGTTCCCCAGGTTTCCTCTCCATTGCTTCGATCTTCATGCTCTCGTTTAGTAGTTGTTGGAAACTACACTGCATTAGGCCTACAAATTGGGTATGGGGTGTAGAGAGATGGTGTGTTCCACTCCAAGGTGTTCCCCAGGTTTCCTCGCCAATGCTTCGATCTTAATGCTCTCGTTTAGTAGTTGTTGGAAACTACACTGCATTAGGCCTACAAATTGGGTATGGGGTGTAGAGAGATGGTGTGTTCCACTCCAAGGTGTTCCCCAGGTTTCCTCTCCATTGCTTCGATCTTCATGCTCTCGTTTAGTAGTTGTTGGAAACTACACTGCATTAGGCCTACAAATTGGGTATGGGGTGTAGAGAGATGGTGTGTTCCACTCCAAGGTGTTCCCCAGGTTTCCTCGCCAATGCTTCGATCTTCATGCTCTCGTTTAGTAGTTGTTGGAAACTACACTGCATTAGGCCTACAAATTGGGTAGGGGGTGTAGAGAGATGGTGTGTTACACTCCAAGGTGTTCCCCAGGTTTCCTCTCCATTGCTTCGATCTTCATGCTCTCGTTTAGTAGTTGTTGGAAACTACGTTGCATTAGGCCTACAAATTGGGTATGGGGTGTAGAGAGATGGTGTGTTCCACTCCAAGGTGTTCCCCAGGTTTCCTCGACAATGCTTCGATCTTCATGCTCTCGTTTAGCAGTTGTTGGAAACTACACTGCATTAGGCCTACAAATTGGGTATGGGGTGTAGAGAGATGGTGTGTTCCACTCCAAGGTGTTCCCCAGGTTTCCTCGCCAATGCTTCGATCTTCATGCTCTCGTTTAGTAGTTGTTGGAAACTACACTGCATTAGGCCTACAAATTGGGTATGGGGTGTAGAGAGATGGTGTGTTCCACTCCAAGGTGTTCCCCAGGTTTCCTCGCCAATGCTTCGATCTTCATGCTCTCGTTTAGTAGTTGTTGGAAACTACACTGCACTAGGCCTACAAAATGGGTATGGGGTGTAGAGAGATGGTGTGTTCCACTCCAAGGTGTTCCCCAGGTTTCCTCTCCATTGCTTCGATCTTCATGCTCTCGTTTAGTAGTTGTTGGAAACTACACTGCATTAGGCCTACAAATTAGGTATGGGGTGTAGAGAGATGGTGTGTTACACTCCAAGGTGTTCCCCAGGTTTCCTCTCCATTGCTTCGATCTTCATGCTCTCGTTTAGTAGTTGTTGGAAACTACACTGCATTAGGCCTACAAATTGGGTATGGGGTGTAGAGAGATGGTGTGTTCCACTCCAAGGTGTTCCCCAGGTTTCCTCTCCAATGCTTCGATCTTCATGCTCTCGTTTAGTAGTTGTTGGAAACTACACTGCATTAGGCCTACAAATTGGGTATGGGGTGTAGAGAGATGGTGTGTTCCACTCCAAGGTGTTCTCCAGGTTTCCTCGCCAATGCTTCGATCTTCATGCTCTCGTTTAGTAGTTGTTGGAAACTACACTGCATTAGGCCTACAAATTGGGTATGGGGTGTAGAGAGATGATGTGTTCCACTCCAAGGTGTTCCCCAGGTTTCCTCGCCAATGCTTCGATCTTCATGCTCTCGTTTAGTAGTTGTTGGAAACTACACTGCATTAGGCCTACAAAATGGGTATGGTGTGTAGAGAGATGGTGTGTTCCACTCCAAGGTGTTCCCCAGGTTTCCTCTCCATTGCTTCGATCTTCATGCTCTCGTTTAGTAGTTGTTGGAAACTACACTGCATTAGGCCTACAAAATGGGTATGGTGTGTAGAGAGATGGTGTGTTCCACTCCAAGGTGTTCCCCAGGTTTCCTCTCCATTGCTTCGATCTTCATGCTCTCGTTTAGTAGTTGTTGGAAACTACACTGCATTAGGCCTACAAATTGGGTATGGGGTGTAGAGAGATGGTGTGTTAGACTCCAAGGTGTTCCCCAGGTTTCCTCTCCATTGCTTCGATCTTCATGCTCTCGTTTAGTAGTTGTTGGAAACTACGCTGCATTAGGCCTACAAATTGGGTATGGGGTGTAGAGAGATGGTGTGTTCCACTCCAAGGTGTTCCCCAGGTTTCCTCGCCAATGCTTCGATCTTCATGCTCTCATTTAGTAGTTGTTGGAAACTACACTGCATTAGGCCTACAAATTGGGTATGGGGTGTAGAGAGATGGTGTGTTCCACTCCAAGGTGTTCCCCAGGTTTCCTCGCCAATGCATCGATCTTCATGCTCTCGTTTAGTAGTTGTTGGAAACTACACTGCATTAGGCCTACAAATTGGGTATGGGGTGTAGAGAGATGGTGTGTTCCACTCCAAGGTGTTCCCCAGGTTTCCTCGCCAATGCTTCGATCTTCATGCTCTCGTTTAGTAGTTGTTGGAAACTACATTGCATTAGGCCTACAAAATGGGTATGGGGTGTAGAGAGATGGTGTGTTCCACTCCAAGGTGTTCCCCAGGTTTCCTCTCCATTGCTTCGATCTTCATGCTCTCGTTTAGTAGTTGTTGGAAACTACACTGCATTAGGCCTACAAATTGGGTATGGGGTGTAGAGAGATGGTGTGTTACACTCCAAGGTGTTCCCCAGGTTTCCTCTCCATTGCTTCGATCTTCATGCTCTCGTTTAGTAGTTGTTGGAAACTACGCTGCATTAGGCCTACAAATTGGGTATGGGGTGTAGAGAGATGGTGTGTTCCACTCCAAGGTGTTCCCCAGGTTTCCTCGCCAATGCTTCGATCTTCATGCTCTCGTTTAGTAGTTGTTGGAAACTACACTGCATTAGGCCTACAAATTGGGTATGGGGTGTAGAGAGATGGTGTGTTCCACTCCAAGGTGTTCCCCAGGTTTCCTCGCCAATGCTTCGATCTTCATGCTCTCGTTTAGTAGTTGTTGGAAACTACACTGCATTAGGCCTACAAATTGGGTATGGGGTGTAGAGAGATGGTGTGTTCCACTCCAAGGTGTTCCCCAGGTTTCCTCGCCAATGCTTCGATCTTCATGCTCTCGTTTAGTAGTTGTTGGAAACTACACTGCATTAGGCCTACAAAATGGGTATGGGGTGTAGAGAGATGGTGTGTTCCACTCCAAGGTGTTCCCCAGGTTTCCTCTCCATTGCTTCGATCTTCATGCTCTCGTTTAGTAGTTGTTGGAAACTACACTGCATTAGGCCTACAAATTGGGTATGGGGTGTAGAGAGATGGTGTGTTACACTCCAAGGTGTTCCCCAGGTTTCCTCTCCATTGCTTCGATCTTCATGCTCTCGTTTAGTAGTTGTTGGAAACTACGCTGCATTAGGCCTACAAATTGGGTATGGGGTGTAGAGAGATGGTGTGTTCTACTCCAAGGTGTTCCCCAGGTTTCCTCGCCAATGCTTCGATCTTCATGCTCTCGTTTAGTAGTTGTTGGAAACTACACTGCATTAGGCCTACAAATTGGGTATGGGGTGTAGAGAGATGGTGTGTTCCACTCCAAGGTGTTCCCCAGGTTTCCTCGCCAATGCTTCGATCTTCATGCTCTCGTTTAGTAGTTGTTGGAAACTACACTGCATTAGGCCTACAAATTGGGTATGGGGTGTAGAGAGATGGTGTGTTCCACTCCAAGGTGTTCCCCAGGTTTCCTCGCCAATGCTTCGATCTTCATGCTCTCGTTTAGTAGTTGTTGGAAACTACACTGCACTAGGCCTACAAAATGGGTATGGGGTGTAGAGAGATGGTGTGTTCCACTCCAAGGTGTTCCCCAGGTTTCCTCTCCATTGCTTCGATCTTCATGCTCTCGTTTAGTAGTTGTTGGAAACTACACTGCATTAGGCCTACAAATTAGGTATGGGGTGTAGAGAGATGGTGTGTTACACTCCAAGGTGTTCCCCAGGTTTCCTCTCCATTGCTTCGATCTTCATGCTCTCGTTTAGTAGTTGTTGGAAACTACTCTGCATTAGGCCTACAAATTGGGTATGGGGTGTAGAGAGATGGTGTGTTCCACTCCAAGGTGTTCCCCAGGATTCCTCTCCATTGCTTCGATCTTCATGCTCTCGTTTAGTAGTTGTTGGAAACTACACTGCATTAGGCCTACAAATTGGGTATGGGGTGTAGAGAGATGGTGTGTTCCACTCCAAGGTGTTCCCCAGGTTTCCTCGCCAATGCTTCGATCTTCATGCTCTCGTTTAGTAGTTGTTGGAAACTACACTGCATTAGGCCTACAAATTGGGTATGGGGTGTAGAGAGATGGTGTGTTACACTCCAAGGTGTTCCCCAGGTTTCCTCTCCATTGCTTCGATCTTCATGCTCTCGTTTAGTAGTTGTTGGAAACTACACTGCATTAGGCCTACAAATTGGGTATGGGGTGTAGAGAGATGGTGTGTTCCACTCCAAGGTGTTCCCCAGGTTTCCTCTCCATTGCTTCGATCTTCATGCTCTCGTTTAGTAGTTGTTGGAAACTACACTGCATTAGGCCTACAAATTGGGTATGGGGTGTAGAGAGATGGTGTGTTCCACTCCAAGGTGTTCCCCAGGTTTCCTCGCCAATGCTTCGATCTTCATGCTCTCGTTTAGTAGTTGTTGGAAACTACACTGCATTAGGCCTACAAATTGGGTATGGGGTGTAGAGAGATGGTGTGTTCCACTCCAAGGTGTTCCCCAGGTTTCCTCTCCATTGCTTCGATCTTCATGCTCTCGTTTAGTAGTTGTTGGAAACTACACTGCATTAGGCCTACAAATTGGGTATGGGGTGTAGAGAGATGGTGTGTTCCACTCCAAGGTGTTCCCCAGGTTTCCTCGCCAATGCTTCGATCTTCATGCTCTCGTTTAGTAGTTGTTGGAAACTACACTGCATTAGGCCTACAAATTGGGTATGGGGTGTAGAGAGATGGTGTGTTCCACTCCAAGGTGTTCCCCAGGTTTCCTCGCCAATGCTTCGATCTTCATGCTCTCGTTTAGTAGTTGTTGGAAACTACACTGCATTAGGCCTACAAATTGGGTATGGGGTGTAGAGAGATGGTGTGTTCCACTCCAAGGTGTTCCCCAGGTTTCCTCGCCAATGCTTCGATCTTCATGCTCTCGTTTAGTAGTTGTTGGACACTGCACTGCATTAGGCCTACAAATTGGGTATGGGGTGTAGAGAGATGGTGTGTTCCACTCCAAGGTGTTCCCCAGGTTTCCTCGCCAATGCTTCGATCTTCATGCTCTCGTTTAGTAGTTGTTGGAAACTACACTGCATTAGGCCTACAAATTGGGTATGGGGTGTAGAGAGATGGTGTGTTACACTCCAAGGTGTTCCCCAGGTTTCCTCTACATTGCTTCGATCTTCATGCTCTCGTTTAGTAGTTGTTGGAAACTACGTTGCATTAGGCCTACAAATTGGGTATGGGGTGTAGAGAGATGGTGTGTTCCACTCCAAGGTGTTCCCCAGGTTTCCTCGACAATGCTTCGATCTTCATGCTCTCGTTTAGCAGTTGTTGGAAACTACACTGCATTAGGCCTACAAATTGGGTATGGGGTGTAGAGAGATGGTGTGTTCCACTCCAAGGTGTTCCCCAGGTTTCCTCGCCAATGCTTCGATCTTCATGCTCTCGTTTAGTAGTTGTTGGAAACTACACTGCATTAGGCCTACAAATTGGGTATGGGGTGTAGAGAGATGGTGTGTTCCACTCCAAGGTGTTCCCCAGGTTTCCTCGCCAATGCTTCGATCTTCATGCTCTCGTTTAGTAGTTGTTGGAAACTACACTGCACTAGGCCTACAAAATGGGTATGGGGTGTAGAGAGATGGTGTGTTCCACTCCAAGGTGTTCCCCAGGTTTCCTCTCCATTGCTTCGATCTTCATGCTCTCGTTTAGTAGTTGTTGGAAACTACACTGCATTAGGCCTACAAATTAGGTATGGGGTGTAGAGAGATGGTGTGTTACACAGCAAGGTGTTCCCCAGGTTTCCTCTCCATTGCTTCGATCTTCATGCTCTCGTTTAGTAGTTGTTGGAAACTACACTGCATTAGGCCTACAAATTGGGTATGGGGTGTAGAGAGATGGTGTGTTCCACTCCAAGGTGTTCCCCAGGTTTCCTCGCCAATGCTTCGATCTTCATGCTCTCGTTTAGAAGTTGTTGGAAACTACACTGCATTAGGCCTACAATTTGGGTATGGGGTGTAGAGAGATGGTGTGTTCCACTCCAAGGTGTTCTCCAGGTTTCCTCGCCAATGCTTCGATCTTCATGCTCTCGTTTAGTAGTTGTTGGAAACTACACTGCATTAGGCCTACAAATTGGGTATGGGGTGTAGAGAGATGATGTGTTCCACTCCAAGGTGTTCCCCAGGTTTCCTCGCCAATGCTTCGATCTTCATGCTCTCGTTTAGTAGTTGTTGGAAACTACACTGCATTAGGCCTACAAAATGGGTATGGTGTGTAGAGAGATGGTGTGTTCCACTCCAAGGTGTTCCCCAGGTTTCCGCTCCATTGCTTCGATCTTCATGCTCTCGTTTAGTAGTTGTTGGAAACTACACTGCATTAGGCCTACAAAATGGGTATGGTGTGTAGAGAGATGGTGTGTTCCACTCCAAGGTGTTCCCCAGTTTTCCTCTCCATTGCTTCGATCTTCATGCTCTCGTTTAGTAGTTGTTGGAAACTACACTGCATTAGGCCTACAAATTGGGTATGGGGTGTAGAGAGATGGTGTGTTAGACTCCAAGGTGTTCCCCAGGTTTCCTCTCCATTGCTTCGATCTTCATGCTCTCGTTTAGTAGTTGTTGGAAACTAAGCTGCATTAGGCCTACAAATTGGGTATGGGGTGTAGAGAGATGGTGTGTTCCACTCCAAGGTGTTCCCCAGGTTTCCTCGCCAATGCTTCGATCTTCATGCTCTCGTTTAGTAGTTGTTGGAAACTACACTGCATTAGGCCTACAAATTGGGTATGGGGTGTAGAGAGATGGTGTGTTCCACTCCAAGGTGTTCCCCAGGTTTCCTCGCCAATGCATCGATCTTCATGCTCTCGTTTAGTAGTTGTTGGAAACTACACTGCATTGGGCCTACAAATTGGGTATGGGGTGTAGAGAGATGGTGTGTTCCACTCCAAGGTGTTCCCCAGGTTTCCTCGCCAATGCTTCGATCTTCATGCTCTCGTTTAGTAGTTGTTGGAAACTACATTGCATTAGGCCTACAAAATGGGTATGGGGTGTAGAGAGATGGTGTGTTCCACTCCAAGGTGTTCCCAAGGTTTCCTCTCCATTGCTTCGATCTTCATGCTCTCGTTTAGTAGTTGTTGGAAACTACACTGCATTAGGCCTACAAATTGGGTATGGGGTGTAGAGAGATGGTGTGTTACACTCCAAGGTGTTCCCCAGGTTTCCTCTCCATTGCTTCGATCTTCATGCTCTCGTTTAGTAGTTGTTGGAAACTACGCTGCATTAGGCCTACAAATTGGGTATGGGGTGTAGAGAGATGGTGTGTTCCACTCCAAGGTGTTCCCCAGGTTTCCTCGCCAATGCTTCGATCTTCATGCTCTCGTTTAGTAGTTGTTGGAAACTACACTGCATTAGGCCTACAAATTGGGTATGGGGTGTAGAGAGATGGTGTGTTCCACTCCAAGGTGTTCCCCAGGTTTCCTCGCCAATGCTTCGATCTTCATGCTCTCGTTTAGTAGTTGTTGGAAACTACACTGCATTAGGCCTACAAATTGGGTATGGGGTGTAGAGAGATGGTGTGTTCCACTCCAAGGTGTTCCCCAGGTTTCCTCGCCAATGCTTCGATCTTCATGCTCTCGTTTAGTAGTTGTTGGAAACTACACTGCATTAGGCCTACAAAATGGGTATGGGGTGTAGAGAGATGGTGTGTTCCACTCCAAGGTGTTCCCCAGGTTTCCTCTCCATTGCTTCGATCTTCATGCTCTCGTTTAGTAGTTGTTGGAAACTACACTGCATTAGGCCTACAAATTGGGTATGGGGTGTAGAGAGATGGTGTGTTACACTCCAAGGTGTTCCCCAGGTTTCCTCTCCATTGCTTCGATCTTCATGCTCTCGTTTAGTAGTTGTTGGAAACTACGCTGCATTAGGCCTACAAATTGGGTATGGGGTGTAGAGAGATGGTGTGTTCTACTCCAAGGTGTTCCCCAGGTTTCCTCGCCAATGCTTCGATCTTCATGCTCTCGTTTAGTAGTTGTTGGAAACTACACTGCATTAGGCCTACAAATTGGGTATGGGGTGTAGAGAGATGGTGTGTTCCACTCCAAGGTGTTCCCCAGGTTTCCTCGCCAATGCTTCGATCTTCATGCTCTCGTTTAGTAGTTGTTGGAAACTACACTGCACTAGGCCTACAAAATGGGTATGGGGTGTAGAGAGATGGTGTGTTCCACTCCAAGGTGTTCCCCAGGTTTCCTCTCCATTGCTTCGATCTTCATGCTCTCGTTTAGTAGTTGTTGGAAACTACACTGCATTAGGCCTACAAATTAGGTATGGGGTGTAGAGACATGGTGTGTTACACTCCAAGGTGTTCCCCAGGTTTCCTCTCCATTGCTTCGATCTTCATGCTCTCGTTTAGTAGTTGTTGGAAACTACACTGCATTAGGCCTACAAATTGGGTATGGGGTGTAGAGAGATGGTGTGTTCCACTCCAAGGTGTTCCCCAGGTTTCCTCTCCATTGCTTCGATCTTCATGCTCTCGTTTAGTAGTTGTTGGAAACTACACTGCATTAGGCCTACAAATTGGGTATGGGGTGTAGAGAGATGGTGTGTTCCACTCCAAGGTGTTCCCCAGGTTTCCTCGCCAATGCTTCGATCTTCATGCTCTCGTTTAGTAGTTGTTGGAAACTACACTGCATTAGGCCTACAAATTGGGTATGGGGTGTAGAGAGATGGTGTGTTCCACTCCAAGGTGTTCCCCAGGTTTCCTCTCCATTGCTTCGATCTTCATGCTCTCGTTTAGTAGTTGTTGGAAACTACACTGCATTAGGCCTACAAATTGGGTATGGGGTGTAGAGAGATGGTGTGTTCCACTCCAAGGTGTTCCCCAGGTTTCCTCTCCATTGCTTCGATCTTCATGCTCTCGTTTAGTAGTTGTTGGAAACTACACTGCATTAGGCCTACAAATTGGGTATGGGGTGTAGAGAGATGGTGTGTTCCACTCCAAGGTGTTCCCCAGGTTTCCTCGCCAATGCTTCGATCTTCATGCTCTCGTTTAGTAGTTGTTGGAAACTACACTGCATTAGGCCTACAAATTGGGTATGGGGTGTAGAGAGATGGTGTGTTCCACTCCAAGGTGTTCCCCAGGTTTCCTCGCCAATGCTTCGATCTTCATGCTCTCCTTTAGTAGTTGTTGGAAACTACACTGCATTAGGCCTACAAAATGGGTATGGTGTGTAGAGAGATGGTGTGTTCCACTCCAAGGTGTTCCCCAGGTTTCCTCTCCATTGCTTCGATCTTCATGCTCTCGTTTAGTAGTTGTTGGAAACTACACTGCATTAGGCCTACAAATTGGGTATGGGGTATAGAGAGATGGTGTGTTCCACTCCAAGGTGTTCCCCAGGTTTCCTCGCCAATGCTTCGATCTTCATGCTCTCGTTTAGTAGTTGTTGGAAACTACACTGCATTAGGCCTACAAATTGGGTATGGGGTGTAGAGAGATGGTGTGTTCCACTCCAAGGTGTTCCCCAGGTTTCCTCGCCAATGCTTCGATCTTCATGCTCTCGTTTAGTAGTTGTTGGAAACTACACTGCATTAGGCCTACAAATTGGGTATGGGGTGTAGAGAGATGGTGTGTTCCACTCCAAGGTGTTCCCCAGGTTTCCTCGCCAATGCTTCGATCTTCATGCTCTCGTTTAGTAGTTGTTGGAAACTGCACTGCATTAGGCCTACAAATTGGGTATGGGGTGTAGAGAGATGGTGTGTTCCACTCCAAGGTGTTCCCCAGGTTTCCTCGCCAATGCTTCGATCTTTATGCTCTCGTTTAGTAGTTGTTGGAAACTACACTGCATTAGGCCTACAAATTGGATATGGGGTGTAGAGAGATGGTGTGTTCCACTCCAAGGTGTTCCCCAGGTTTCCTCTCCATTGCTTCGATCTTCATGCTCTCGTTTAGTAGTTGTTGGAAACTACACTGCATTAGGCCTACAAATTGGGTATGGGGTGTAGAGAGATGGTGTGTTCCACTCCAAGGTGTTCCCCAGCTTTCCTCGCCAATGCTTCGATCTTCATGCTCTCGTTTAGTAGTTGTTGGAAACTACACTGCATTAGGCCTACAAATTGGGTATGGGGTGTAGAGAGATGGTGTGTTACACTCCAAGGTGTTCCCCAGGTTTCCTCTCCATTGCTTCGATCTTCATGCTCTCGTTTAGTAGTTGTTGGAAACTATGTTGCATTAGGCCTACAAATTGGGTATGGGGTGTAGAGAGATGGTGTGTTCCACTCCAAGGTGTTCCCCAGGTTTCCTCGACAATGCTTCGATCTTCATGCTCTCGTTTAGCAGTTGTTGGAAACTACACTGCATTAGGCCTACAAATTGGGTATGGGGTGTAGAGAGATGGTGTGTTCCACTCCAAGGTGTTCCCCAGGTTTCCTCGCCAATGCTTCGATCTTCATGCTCTCGTTTAGTAGTTGTTGGAAACTACACTGCACTAGGCCTACAAAATGGGTATGGGGTGTAGAGAGATGGTGTGTTCCACTCCAAGGTGTTCCCCAGGTTTCCTCTCCATTGCTTCGATCTTCATGCTCTCGTTTAGTAGTTGTTGGAAACTACACTGCATTAGGCCTACAAATTAGGTATGGGGTGTAGAGAGATGGTGTGTTACACTCCAAGGTGTTCCCCAGGTTTCCTCTCCATTGCTTCGATCTTCATGCTCTCGTTTAGTAGTTGTTGGAAACTACACTGCATTAGGCCTACAAATTGGGTATGGGGTGTAGAGAGATGGTGTGTTCCACTCCAAGGTGTTCCCCAGGTTTCCTCTCCAATGCTTCGATCTTCATGCTCTCGTTTAGTAGTTGTTGGAAACTACACTGCATTAGGCCTACAATTTGGGTATGGGGTGTAGAGAGATGGTGTGTTCCACTCCAAGGTGTTCTCCAGGTTTCCTCGCCAATGCTTCGATCTTCATGCTCTCGTTTAGTAGTTGTTGGAAACTACACTGCATTAGGCCTACAAATTGGGTATGGGGTGTAGAGAGATGATGTGTTCCACTCCAAGGTGTTCCCCAGGTTTCCTCGCCAATGCTTCGATCTTCATGCTCTCGTTTAGTAGTTGTTGGAAACTACACTGCATTAGGCCTACAAAATGGGTATGGTGTGTAGAGAGATGGTGTGTTCCACTCCAAGGTGTTCCCCAGGTTTCCGCTCCATTGCTTCGATCTTCATGCTCTCGTTTAGTAGTTGTTGGAAACTACACTGCATTAGGCCTACAAAATGGGTATGGTGTGTAGAGAGATGGTGTGTTCCACTCCAAGGTGTTCCCCAGGTTTCCTCTCCATTGCTTCGATCTTCATGCTCTCGTTTAGTAGTTGTTGGAAACTACACTGCATTAGGCCTACAAATTGGGTATGGGGTGTAGAGAGATGGTGTGTTAGACTCCAAGGTGTTCCCCAGGTTTCCTCTCCATTGCTTCGATCTTCATGCTCTCGTTTAGTAGTTGTTGGAAACTACGCTGCATTAGGCCTACAAATTGGGTATGGGGTGTAGAGAGATGGTGTGTTCCACTCCAAGGTGTTCCCCAGGTTTCCTCGCCAATGCTTCGATCTTCATGCTCTCGTTTAGTAGTTGTTGGAAACTACACTGCATTAGGCCTACAAATTGGGTATGGGGTGTAGAGAGATGGTGTGTTCCACTCCAAGGTGTTCCCCAGGTTTCCTCGCCAATGCATCGATCTTCATGCTCTCGTTTAGTAGTTGTTGGAAACTACACTGCATTAGGCCTACAAATTGGGTATGGGGTGTAGAGAGATGGTGTGTTCCACTCCAAGGTGTTCCCCAGGTTTCCTCGCCAATGCTTCGATCTTCATGCTCTCGTTTAGTAGTTGTTGGAAACTACATTGCATTAGGCCTACAAAATGGGTATGGGGTGTAGAGAGATGGTGTGTTCCACTCCAAGGTGTTCCCCAGGTTTCCTCTCCATTGCTTCGATCTTCATGCTCTCGTTTAGTAGTTGTTGGAAACTACACTGCATTAGGCCTACAAATTGGGTATGGGGTGTAGAGAGATGGTGTGTTACACTCCAAGGTGTTCCCCAGGTTTCCTCTCCATTGCTTCGATCTTCATGCTCTCGTTTAGTAGTTGTTGGAAACTACGCTGCATTAGGCCTACAAATTGGGTATGGGGTGTAGAGAGATGGTGTGTTCCACTCCAAGGTGTTCCCCAGGTTTCCTCGCCAATGCTTCGATCTTCATGCTCTCGTTTAGTAGTTGTTGGAAACTACACTGCATTAGGCCTACAAATTGGGTATGGGGTGTAGAGAGATGGTGTGTTCCACTCCAAGGTGTTCCCCAGGTTTCCTCGCCAATGCTTCGATCTTCATGCTCTCGTTTAGTAGTTGTTGGAAACTACACTGCATTAGGCCTACAAATTGGGTATGGGGTGTAGAGAGATGGTGTGTTCCACTCCAAGGTGTTCCCCAGGTTTCCTCGCCAATGCTTCGATCTTCATGCTCTCGTTTAGTAGTTGTTGGAAACTACACTGCATTAGGCCTACAAAATGGGTATGGGGTGTAGAGAGATGGTGTGTTCCACTCCAAGGTGTTCCCCAGGTTTCCTCTCCATTGCTTCGATCTTCATGCTCTCGTTTAGTAGTTGTTGGAAACTACACTGCATTAGGCCTACAAATTGGGTATGGGGTGTAGAGAGATGGTGTGTTACACTCCAAGGTGTTCCCCAGGTTTCCTCGCCAATGCTTCGATCTTCATGCTCTCGTTTAGTAGTTGTTGGAAACTACACTGCATTAGGCCTACAAATTGGGTATGGGGTGTAGAGAGATGGTGTGTTCCACTCCAAGGTGTTCCCCAGGTTTCCTCGCCAATGCTTCGATCTTCATGCTCTCGTTTAGTAGTTGTTGGAAACTACACTGCATTAGGCCTACAAATTGGGTATGGGGTGTAGAGAGATGGTGTGTTCCACTCCAAGGTGTTCCCCAGGTTTCCTCGCCAATGCTTCGATCTTCATGCTCTCGTTTAGTAGTTGTTGGAAACTACACTGCATTAGGCCTACAAAATGGGTATGGGGTGTAGAGAGATGGTGTGTTCCACTCCAAGGTGTACCCCAGGTTTCCTCTCCATTGCTTCGATCTTCATGCTCTCGTTTAGTACTTGTTGGAAACTACACTGCATTAGGCCTACAAATTGGGTATGGGGTGTAGAGAGATGGTGTGTTCCACTCCAAGGTGTTCCCCAGGTTTCCTCGCCAATGCTTCGATCTTCATGCTCTCGTTTAGTAGTTGTTGGAAACTACACTGCATTAGGCCTACAAATTGGGTATGGGGTGTAGAGAGATGGTGTGTTACACTCCAAGGTGTTCCCCAGGTTTCCTCTCCATTGCTTCGATCTTCATGCTCTCGTTTAGTAGTTGTTGGAAACTACACTGCATTAGGCCTACAAATTGGGTATGGGGTGTAGAGAGATGGTGTGTTCCACTCCAAGGTGTTCCCCAGGTTTCCTCGCCAATGCTTCGATCTTCATGCTCTCGTTTAGTAGTTGTTGGAAACTACACTGCATTAGGCCTACAAATTGGGTATGGGGTGTAGAGAGATGGTGTGTTCCACTCCAAGGTGTTCCCCAGGTTTCCTCGCCAATGCTTCGATCTTCATGCTCTCGTTTAGTAGTTGTTGGAAACTACACTGCATTAGGCCTACAAATTGGGTATGGGGTGTAGAGAGATGGTGTGTTCCACTCCAAGGTGTTCCCCAGGTTTCCTCGCCAATGCTTCGATCTTCATGCTCTCGTTTAGTAGTTGTTGGAAACTACACTGCATTAGGCCTACAAAATGGGTATGGGGTGTAGAGAGATGGTGTGTTCCACTCCAAGGTGTACCCCAGGTTTCCTCTCCATTGCTTCGATCTTCATGCTCTCGTTTGGTAGTTGTTGGAAACTACACTGCATTAGGCCTACAAATTGGGTATGGGGTGTAGAGAGATGGTGTGTTACACTCCAAGGTGTTCTCCAGGTTGCCTTTCCTGAGCTTCTATCTTCAGGCTCTTGTTAAATAGTGGTTAAATGGAACAACTGCATTTGGCGTACTAGTTGGTTTGGGGCCTACTAACAGTGTCTGCCACTCCTTGCTGTTCTCCTCCACTGAACAAAGCTGTGCCGCCTGTTTACTACGGTTGCCAATTTTGAACTGCATTTCGACTACTTACTGATTTGGACCTACTCTCTGTGTCAGCCTCTCATTCCAGTTGTCCTCCACTGCAATGCCCCCTGGTTAGTCCTGTGTTACCAATTTTGAACTGCATTTAGCCCACTTTATTCTTTGGGCCTATATCTGTGTTTCCTCCTCATCCCGCCCATTGCCCAGCCAGTGATAGATGAGTCTGCTGGTACATTGACCCATAACGCAAAATTCCCTGTGCACGCTATACAGCAAGATTGTGACCCTGCTGAAAGTCACGTTCCTCTTCCCGCATACCATACCACCTTACACGGGGACAAAGAGGAAGGTGCAGATGAAAGTGCAGGTTCCTTCATCAGGTGGGGGGAGGAATACTAGTTGGCGACGTCACTGGCATAGGGCCTCTCATAGTACGCAAAAGTGTTGCTGCCGGTGGGAGGCGCCCCCACCGTGCAAACACACCGCTGTACTTTGAGGGGCCCTGTGCCAGTGCCAATGCCAACTAGTGGGCCCCCCCTGCTTGCTCAGGATCACAGCACTTGCAAAGTTTAAATACTTACCTCTCCCTGCTCCACTGCCGTGACGTGTTCCAGATTTCCTGGGCCCACTAATTACTTGAACCAGCCCTACCCCCCACAACTTTAGCCAAATGACCCCCAATTTCAAATGCCTTCAAATTATTATAAGCTAAATTACGATTGACAAGCTTCAGTAACAAGAATGGATGTTTTTGCCATTAAAATGGGCAGTGTAGATGTTTTCCTGGCCTCCACTCATTGCCGACTATGCTCCCCCATTGACTTGCATTGGGTTTCCTGTTTCGGGCGATACCCGACTTTTCGCGATAATCGGCCGATTCCACTCGACTCGACTTCTAAGATAGTCGGGTTTCGCGAAACACGGCTCGACTCCAAAAAGGTCAAGGTCGCTCAACCCTAGTCAGGACCAAACAGTTGACCTGATGCACTCTCCTCAACAACATCCTCCATATCCCCAACATTCTCATCACCCGAGGCCAGATCGGTCACAGGGGGCAAATAAGCAGGCGCAGGAGTAAGCACACCATCAAACTCAAGATCATTCAGAGTTCCCGCCCCTTGGAACATGGCCTCTGGCTCCAGGGGGGTAGGCGCTGAATCTTCAAAACAGCACCGTTGTAACATGTTACGATGCAAATTACGGGTTGGCCCCCCTGTCCCCACCGGTTCGACCTCGTACACTGGAATCTCAGGGTCCACCTGTTTTTTTATCAGATACGGTATCGCCTCCCATCGGTCACTCAGCTTTCCTGACCGTCGTTTTGTCCTCACCAACACTCTGTCTCCCGGAGAGAACAGCTCTGTTTGTACAGGTCGCGTGTCCTTATGGACCACCTGGCGAAGGCGGTCGCCCACCACCTGATGCACCACCCTCAACCGCCGCCGATGCTCTCGTACCCACTTGGATGCAGTCCGATGGGGGGCGGAGGAGGGATCTGGCATGTTCAAATCCTCAATGTCTCGGCCAGGTCTACCAAACATCAACATGTGTGGTGAGTAACCAGTAGTACTGTGCACCCTGTTATTGTAAGCCCACATCAATTTGGGGAGATTCTCAGGCCAGCATGTCTGTTGCTGACTCTCCAAGGACCTCAACATTTGCAACAAGGTCCGATTAAAACGCTCACACGCCCCGTTACCCAGAGGGTGGTAAGGCGTTGTTCTCGACTGCTCGATACCATAAAGCTTGTGCAACTCTTTCATCAGCATCCCCTGAAAGCAGGCCCCTTGATCTGAATGTATTCTCTGCGGACACCCGAACACTTGGAAGAAATGTCGGCACACTGCCTCAGCCGCCGACTTGGCCGTCTGATCTCTTGTCGGCACCGCTACAGCATACTTGCTAAAGTGATCTGTCATCACCAGGCAATAGGAGTACCCTGACGTAGAGTACCCTATCAACACATAGTCAATCATGAGTAGCTCCAGTGGAGCTGAAGTCTTAATAGACTGTGTGGGAGCCCGCTGCTCAGGGCTTTTGTTGAGCCCACAAATTCGGCACTGTCGACATGCGTCGGCCACCATCCCTCCCAACTCAGGGCAGTAGAGGACTTGCTGCAACCACTGAAGTGTCTTTTCACTTCCAAAATGGGCCCCCTTCTCATGCGCCTCACGAGCGACCACTGGACCCATCCCCACAGGAATTATCAGTTGGTACCGATGCTGCAGCTCCGAAGGCAGGTACACCTTACGATACAACAGACCTTGTTCCACACACAATTTATCCCATTGTCGAAGGAGTTTCATTCCTTCCATGGACAACTGAGCCTTGTCCTCTGCACTGGGCCAGGCCTTGTTTTGTACCCAACGGCGAACAAGTGCAACGTCCGGACACTCATCCTGGACTCTTGTCCAATCTGAGGGTGTTTTACCCAGGACACAGGGCATCCCGGTGGCCACCCCACTTGAGTGTACCACACTTTGGAAGATAGGTATCTGCCCCAAAGCTGGAGTTTCAGTATCCTCAAGTTGTTCGTCAACATCTTCCCCTGATGACCCAAGGGGCACTCTTGACAATGCATCTGCATTGCCGTTCTCTCGACCAGAGCGAAATTTAATGCGGTAATTGAACTTGGCCAGTCTGGCGACCCACCGCTGCTCCAACGCCCCCAGCTTTGTATTCTCTAAGTGAGCTATCGGGTTGTTATCTGTCATGACTAGCACCTCAGCTCCTGTTAGATACTCGGCGAAGCGTTCTGTCATTGCCCACACCAGGGCCAGCAATTCCAGCCGGAATGAGCTGTAGTTAGCCGGATTTCGCTCGGAGTCTCTTAAAGATCTGCTGCCATAAGAAATCACTCGCTCTCGGCCGTCCTGCACCTGTGCTAGTACTGCACCCAACCCATGAAGACTACCATCGGTATACAACAAAAAAGGGGTGTCAAACCGGGCGTAGGCCAGCAATGGGGCACTCGTTAGGGCGGTTTTCACTTCATCAAATGCCTTTTTCTGTAGGGGCCCCCATGGAATGGGGCGATTTCGAGGACCCAGCGCTGTCCCTCTCAAAAGTTCATTCAAGGGACTCACCACTTGTGAGAATTTAGGCACAAACCGCCGATAGTATCCTGCTAGGCCCAGGAAGGCCCGCACTTCTCGCAGGTCACAAGGAGGTAGCCACTCTTGTACCGCCTTAATCTTACTGGCTAACGGTAGTACCCCGTCCGGGGTCACCAGATGCCCCAAGTATTCAATCTGGTTTCGTAAGCAGTTGACATTTTTTTGGCTTTATTTTCAGGCCGTAGCTCTTGAGCCGCCGGAGAACTTGACGCAGCTTCTCCAGATGATCTTCAAATGAGGTTCCGAACACCACAATGTCGTCTAGATATATCAGGACTGATTAAAAATTTAGATCACCCAAGCAATGTTCCATCAGGCGTTGGAAGGTTCCCGGGGCGGTAGCGAGGCCAAAGGGCATCCGGTTGAACTCAAAGAGCCCCATTGGCAAGACAAACGCCGTCTTGGCCCAATCTTTTTCAGCCATTGGGACCTGCCAGTACCCGCTTGCCAAATCCAACGTTGAGAAATACTTGTTCCGACCCAGGGCCGACAGGGATTCTTCAATACGGGGTAAAGGATATGCGTCCCATACGGTGTGGGCATTCAATTTCCGATAGTCCACACAAAATCGGAGTGTCTCATCCTTCTTGCGGACCAAGACTACAGGGGCCGCCCAGGGACTCCGGCTCTCTCGGATCACTTGGTTGTCCAGCATACTGGCCACCATGCTCTTCACCTCTTGATAGAGCGCCGGAGGAATTTGATGATATCTTTCTCTAATGGGTGGAGTATCCCCCGTTGGAATCTCATGCTCAATCGTCTGGGTACACCCGAAGTCCTCTCCATGTCAGGAAAAGGTCTCTTGATGTTCCCACAAAACTCTCTCCAACTGCTCCAACTGCACGGGGGTCAGCTTCTCCCGATCCACTCCCATCTGCTCCATGATCACATGACCATTCCATTCCTCCGTAGGAGGCTCAGTCCGGCCTACCTCGACCGCGAATGTCCAGGATGACTGTTGGTCTGGTCGCAATTCGAACCCTGCATTTTCTGGCACCTTCTCTGCCGGCATGAACAGTTCAGCCAGTATGGTCCCAGCGGGAATTGCAACAGCTTCATCTAAAACATTGATGCATCGGACCGGCACTCGTCCATTCTTCACAATCGCCAAAGACCGGGCCACATGTACCTTGGCAAATGAGGAATCCTCTCGGGCGGGCTCAAGTAGCACTTCAAGCCCATTCAATCTCTGTGCAGCTCCCACGAGTTCCTCTTGTCTAGGTCCCAGCAGGATCGGGGCCCTCGAAGTCACTCGGACCCGGCCCACCCGGCCACCTGGGACCGCACTTTTCAGCAAGTCGCAACTCAGCACTAGACGGTGTAGAATTCTCTGTGTGGGTCGGTGTCTTGTCGCACGGGCCCAGTATCGGGGTCCTTCACTGGCATACATCTGGTGATTCAAGTCTCGCAGCACGTTCATTCCGAGCGTCACTTCCATCCCTCTTCTAGGGGGGTGATCCACCAGTACTACCCCTTTCTGCCCCAGCTCTTGACCAAACATTTTTAGTTGCATCCACACGATTCCCTTGACTGACAATTGACCATTATTTGCGGCGGTCAGTCGTATCACTCGGCCATCCTCTGGAATCACTAGTCGACTGAAGTATCTCTCATATACTTCTAGAGGCATTATAGTACATTCGGATCCCGTGTCAACCAAGCACCTCATCTTCCGCCCTTCAAACTCTGCTTCTATCACTGGACTACATGCAAACAAATCTTGTTCATTCCGTCGAGGGCTTTGTGTGTGTGGGGCCGCTGCTGCTTGCCCTCTCATGGCAGCGGCCGGAAGTTTAAAGCCGGCGACGGGGTTTCTGGGGCTATACGCGTCCGGCAGTAACGCGAGATGTGTCCCTGGCGACCACACTTCCAGCAGGTGATTGTTCCTTGTGGACGAGGGCTTGACTCATTCTGATAGGACGACCTGGCCATTTGCGGGGCCACCGTTCCAGTGGGTGGGGCAGGAGGTCCCCGTGAGGGGGTAGAGGCGGGATCAACTGTCAGTTGAGACAATGTCAGCTTCAACTCCTTCACCTCAGCACGCAAAGCTTGTACCACGCATACCAGCCCCTCTTCCCCCGACCCTGATGACCCACCTTCCTCCAGCTGGGCACTGTTCACTGACCCCTCGGGAACATAGGCTGATTTCTCTTCCCTTTCCACTGCAGCTCGGTAAATCTGCCAGAAAGATAACTCTGGTGCAACCCGGGCCATTTCCAACAGTTTGTCCCGGAGAAGTCTATTGGCTAAACCGGTGATGAATTGGTCTCGGAGCAAGCGGTCTACCTCCCGTAACGCCCCCATGGCCCCCGGGTCTAGTCGCTGCATCTCATTCAACGTCTCTTGCAAGATATTAGAGTACTGCATCAGGGACTCACACTCCCTCTGGGGACGATTAAAGAATAGGGACCGAAGCTGAGCCACACACGCTCGGCCCCCCAAACTCCCCTCTAACAGTTCCAAAATCTTTTCTAACGTATCCCTCTCTGATTCTGGGCGCACCATAACCATACGCTTAATATCACCCTCCAGTGCATTTAATGCCAGCTCAGCGCGTAACGCGGGGGTCAAATTACACTTGCGCAGAATACTCCGGATTCTCTCAGCCCAATCTTGCAACGCCATATTGCGCCCATCGTATTTCGGCATGTGCTGAAGTAAAGCTCCTACAGGCACATACCCTCCCGGAGTCGCCGCGGCTGCCAGGGGAACCCCAACCCCCGAGGAGGATGCGGATACAGCGGGGTCATTTCCACCCTCGCCTCCGTCCATGACAAACACTGGATCCTGCCGACTACGCCAAAAATGTAATGACCAGAGGTCCGAATAAGATCCAGTGAGTCACAAACCAAGACCAAGGCAGAAATCTCCAACGGTATTTACTCAAAAGCAAGATAATAAAGGTAATATGGAGAATATTAAGGCAGATGCACCCCAAAGATACACTAGCTCAGCAGCAGCTGAAATCACTGTGCCACTCCAAGGTCTCCTGAGAACTGTTTCTATAACAGACTAGTAAGAAATTTACCTAACAGAGCAACTAAAAACAGGAAACAAGTGTAAATTGAATGTAGTGTTATCAAGGGAGCCCCTGGAACGGCACACTGAGTATAACTTACACAACTCTAATATAAGATACACCTCTAAAGTAACAATTAAACACTCAGAGCAGAGATACCCGGGTATCTATAACTATGGTACCGTATCCTGAGATGAATTTCCTCTCAGGCAGGAATCCGCACAGGCTGCAGCCAGTCCATATCTTCAGCGCCAATAAGTTACAGCAAGCTCCTCTTGTCTTGTCGGCCGATGCCGAGCCCAAACGCCGGGGACTTAGTTAGTGGTCTCACGATGTTGTCTCTGCTTCTGTAGCTCCTAGGAATGCTTCCACGACAACCCGTCCGTCTCTGTATCAGCAGTCTGCCCAGACTTGTTTCTCCACTCAATGCACAGGGAATCCACAGACTTCCAAATACGTACTGGGTTTTAGTAAAGTCTCAGTCTTTTCTTAGATCAAGGGTTAGCTCTTCTCCAGGAAACGTTAGCAACAAAAGTCTCTCAAAAGCTTCTTTTCCTCCAAACACACTCGCGGTAAATGCACACACAGTCTCTTTTTAAGATATCACAGCAGCTTCTCCCTTTTCTTCCCGCCTTTTTCTCTCAGCTCTCACTTCCTTGTTTCACTTTACACACAAGACACCAGACCCCACCCCCCAGCACACATTGTCTCCAGGAGTTTTGCAGGGTCTGTCCTCTGCTGCAGCAGGCAAAAACCACAGGGTCCTAGTGCCCTCTCAGTGGGACTACAGTTCACTCTCTTACACTGGGCGCCCAAGTAAAAGTGATAGTCTTTAAAGGGGTTTTGATAATTGAGTTTGTTCATGACGCCACCTGTGGTATTCGGTCAGAGGGGACCTACGCAGCTTAAAGGAGTCTGCTGGGGTCATGTTATGGCAGCTAAGATGATATAACTTCCCAAAGGTGAAGTAAGTCCCCAGGGCTCCCGGTGTGTAGATGAGGGTGGTGAGTGGTGCAGTAAAGAACGGAGGACACAGGTTTGCAGTCTATTTGCCTGGTTTACTGAAGACTTCAGGCAGTCATAGTCCAGGGTACTGGCAACAGGTGATGGTGGAATCCAGGCAGTCAGGAAACTGATTGAATCTCCTTGGTCAGGTCAGATTTGGAGCCTTCCTCTTTACGCTGACTGATAGCCCCTTGCTGCCTGTGGCTTTTTTACAAGGTCCACTTTCCTTCCTGTCCTGGGACACTACCTGCACGGTAGGCAACTTGAGTCATTCCTTGGGGCCTCTGTTCATGATGACTCCGGGCTCTGGACATTGCGGTACCTCAGGTGTAATGTGGGCAAGTCACTTGCAGTTTCCTGCCCTCCGGTTCTGCTGTGGGATCTGTAGTTCCACACAGCTTTGTGCTCCCGGTGCCCAGTTTCTGCGCTCTAGCTTAGAGAAGGCCCACTCGCAGCTCTCCTCCAGCTCCTGATCTCTCCCGTGCTCCTTCACTGTCTCTTGTCTGCTACAGACTAACTCCTCCTCCAGACCAGAATGTATATAGGGAAGTTTCCCTTAAACCGGGTTGAGAGCTTCCCCTTCTGGCCTGGAGTCTGAATGTTTTGAATGTACAGCTTACCTTCCAAAGGGATTCTCCTCGTTTCCAGGCATAGCATCACCCTCCCTGAGAGGAAGGCAATACCAATGTGGTACCTGAGCTCCTGGGGTGCCACAGGTGCATCGAATAGATGGGCCTTTACTGGGGAGTCTGCGGGCTGCTATTTTTAAGCTGGGGGACCTATATCCTTGGCCCTTTACCACTCCGAGAATACCAGGCCCCAGATGTTTGCTTTAGCTTGGCTAGTTGTCATAAATGGAGAGATCCCACTCAGTTTTTTAAATTATTTATTTATATAATTCCAAAAAAGGCATTGGACTCCTCTATTCTTTATCACCAGCCACAATAAAGTTGACAGCAGAGGGTTTCAGCCCGTAGCTGTCAGTTTTGCCTTCACTGGCTCTCAAAAATAGATGAAACCCCACATCATTTATAAATTATATATATTTATAGCTCAGAGGCGCCGGCTGATAAATACTCCCATCAACGGCACCTGCTCTTGCTGTTATTAGCGAGAACAGACGTAGACTGATGAAAGTAGTACTCTCTCATCAGCTGATGCTTGTGACCAGCAGTAACCTTCTTACTGCTGGTTACAGCTGCTGGCTCACACTGTCATCTGAACTGAACTTTTTTCTGATGTTCGGCCTAACCCATCAGACTTGAACATTCACGGATTCTTCGCAGTTTTTTCTTGTTCCTTTTCTTTTTTGAGAGTCCTTAAGCTTCACTCCTCCACCTTATTTGAGTGTGTCATAGTTTCTAACCTTGGGATCTCGTATTTCTCCTCACACATTCCTTTCCCCTTGTTGGTAGGGTGTTGCGATCTCCCCTCTGGTACTTCAGGAGGTATGAGAAACCCCTCGGCTGCCTTAGAGGCTGTACAAGGACCAGTTGGTTGTAGGTGCGGCGTTTTCTTGGTGTGAGTGTGAACACATTCATAACCAGTTTGGTGTCATCTGCTAAAGTAAAAACAACACTATTAATTTTGTCATCTATATTAATAATAAATGAGTTGACCAATAGCTAACCTAGCACCAAAAATTGGGGCACAGCACTTATTAGGTTCTTCTTTCTGTAGATTAGTTTTTTATAGTTTTTATGTTGCTAAAATATTTGTTTAAGTATTTCTTTTCTTGTTGTTTTTTGCTAGTTTGGCAGACCTGTGATTTCATTTATTTTACCATCTGTAACATCGGAGCAAGAAAGTGAAATTCAAAAGACGGTAAACAGAATTTACCAACAAGTTGATGAAAGAATTCCCAAGATAAACATTACAGAGAAAATAAAAACAACCAGCGCTAAGCATAGCAAAGTTTTCCTGAAGTATCCAAAAGACAGATATTGTGTTGGGGACCAATTAGTAGTCCAAGTTGATATGTTTGACTACATGGGCAAAATTAAAACCTATGGAGGAGATTACTTAAGGGCAAGAATCTCATCAAGCGCTTTTGGAAGAGGATCTTCTGGGAGGATTGAGGATTTCAATAATGGTACCTATCACATACATTTCATCTTATTCTGGGAAGGTACAATTAATATTACTGTTTTTATGATGCATCCAAGTGAGGGGGTGTCAGCCCTGTGGATTTATAGAAACAAATGGCATGGTTATGTAGAACATGTTGGCAAGTTTGAAGCACCTCATCAAGAAAAAGAGACAAACTGTGGATTTGGCCTTGATCAAAGCAAAGAGCTGTGTGATTATAAAGATGAGAGAGATGAAGAACATTTCTACTGTATCAAACCTGAGAATTTTAGCTGTAATTATCTTACTCATGTGAAAAGCTGGAGGAGACATGACAATACGCTATTCACAAATACTGAAAAGAGCCTCTTTAACAGGTACAGTAAGATAATCATGCAACGTTATAATATTTCACTTGCTAGGTCTACTGTTATATTCGCTGCATTAGGCCCATAGCATTATAACCATGAAGCCATGAAAGGTAATACAAATAAAAAGGAAATATGTGGTATATGAAACCAAAACGTTAAATGCTGTCTGGAAAGGAAATAGTTGTCTATCTGTTGCGATTCACCCAACTCAGCAAAATGGTTTCTCTGGTGTTAGTAAACTTTATTGAAAGGCGAGTTCCTTTTGGTTTCCCAACAATCTGTAATGTTTTTAGTATGTGTACACTCAAGGTCAAAATTATATATTTCAGTTCTTGCCATGCTCTGATCATGAACTTCAGAATGTCTCCAGAGCTTCATTCACACTTCTAAGGTAATTTCTACTGACGCTCAAAGAGGATGTGAACCCTTAGGAGTGATTATCAATATCTGATCTGTGGGGGTGCGATAACTGGCACCCCCACTGATCAGCTGTTCCCAGTGCTGGCAGTGGGTGGAAATTTTCAGATATGGGAATGCACAGCACAACTCAATTAACTCATCTCAACAATGGCGGCAGATAGGCACTGTGCATCAGATTCAAATAGCGGCAGATGTGCAGTACTAGGCTGCGACCACTATACATATGATGGAGCTGTACAACTCCGCAACTGAGAACATTCACTCACCAGTGGAAGCAAGAACAGCTGATTGATGGGGATACTGATTGTTGCACCCTCTCTGATTAGTAGTAGATGACTAATATAATTGTATCATGCAGGGTGGTTGCAATAAAGGAGGGGGCAGGAATAGGCACAGCTTAATGTAGGCCCCCCCATGACTGTGCTTGGCCATGGGCATTATTTAAATTGTGCCTGAATGGTATTGATTGGGTAAAAGGGAGCGTTGGGAGGGGCTTTATAGTGGGGGGGGCGGTATATAAGGAAAAAGTGCAGGAAAGTGTCACTTGACCCTGAGATAGCAAGAGAGAAGAGAGACCCACCACCTCCTCACCACACAGCCGTTTGGATTACCTTGTCAGTGATGGAGTCGGTGGACGATTTGGTGGGGCGCCTGAGGGACGTCGCAAGGTCGAGACGTGGAGGATGGTAGGAGGAGCAGCTTGCTTCGCTGCTCGGCAATGCAGGCCTGGACACCAGCGGCAGACGCGGCAGGAGGACTAGGCCGCCGCAGAGATTATCCCCAGAGGTGAGCACGCACGGCAGGCGCAGGCCTCGGAGCCCCTCAGGGGACCCTGCGGAGGCCGGGTGCAGCGGTGCGGCGTCCCCCCGCTGTGCCCCCTCCGGCAGGAATCCTTCACGCCGGCCGGCTGGCGAAGGTCCCGGGAGAGCAGCAATGGAGAGGGCCGCGGCTGACACAAGGGCCGCACCGGAAGTTAGGCCTGCGGCTCCTCGGCAGGCCGCATCTAGGACACAGGGAGCTGCTGGGAGGAGAACGGAGGCCAGTAGCAGCAATGCTGAACCGCTGGCGACAGCACGCACGCGGGGAGCGGCGGCCACCGGGTGCATGTACACCAGAGCGGCGTGTACCAGCAGCGCGGCCACAGCAGCGGGTCCAGGCAGCAGGAGCGCGGACAGGAGGATGTCGGCGGGCACAGCGGTGCAAGGGGTGTCCCGGATCCAGGATGCGGACAGGAATCGGTCGGGAGGCGCGGTGGGCAGCGGGGCTCCGCTGCCTGGCAGAGGCAGAGCACGGGATTCGGCCATGGAGACACAGTCTGCAGATCAAGCAAGGTCGAGATCCAGGATGAGGTCGGGCGGGCATATCGTAACAGACGCTCCGGTCCCCCCTGGTGACGTGGAGGCCAGGGGCGCGGGCCAGGAGCAGCGCAGTTGCACTGAAGACTCCTTTTCGGACAACGATCCAGAGGTCGACGGGGAGCGGCTGGATTCAGGACGTACGGCTGGAAGGGACACAGCACATGCGCAGCTCGGTGAGTATCAATCTATGTCTAATTTGTTGCCCACGGGGGTGTTAGCAGCGAATGTGGAGGGTCATCAGGCGTCGAGTGGGAGGGCAACGGATTTAGGGGGTACCGGTGGGTCGGTCGAGCCCGGGTTACGAGACGTCTTGGTTAGTGTGTCGCAACTGTTGAGCAGATTGCAGAGTGGGGCCGGGAGGGAGACGGTGGCATCGCCAATCGGTGCATGGCTCCCGGGGGCGGGGGTTGCGGCGCAGCCGATTTCAGAATCGGTAGTGGTTGAGCAGTCGCCGTCTGTGTCCGGTGTGTCTGTTTCCGTGCAAATGGAAAAAGGTAAAGGGGACACGGTAAAGTTGGATGATAGGGCTAAGGGTGAGGTGTATGTATGTTTTGAGGGGCCGTTGGGGGCTCATTTGAAGAAGGTGGTTAAAGAAAAGATTTGGCGCGATGATTATGTGGAGATTTTTTCCCTACTCCCATTAGAGAAGTTTAATCTGGACAAGGGAAAGAAGGATGACAGCAAGAAGGAGGATGAGGAAAAGAGGAGATGGAGACTTATCCTGCAGACGTTTATAAATTGGTTGCAAGCGTTTGCAATTTTAGCAAGTGTAATAGGTGAAAAGTCTCCTGAAAATTGTTCCGGCTTATTCTGTTATCTTGATGCGATTGGGGAGGCGCACCGTACCTATGGCGGGCAGGCTTGGTTACGTTATGATGAACAGTTTAGGTAGAGGAAGGCAGTCAGACCTGAGATTCGGTGGGACCAAAAAGATATAGGTCTTTGGTTAAAAGTGATGGCGCCGGTTAGGTACGGGCAGTCCTTTCACGGGAGCGGGGGGAGTGGCTCCCAGCAGGCAGGCCACGGCAGTGGTGGTCAGGTGTCACAGGGAGCAAAAGAAAAATCAGGAACGTGCTGGCAATTTAACGAGGGCCAGTGCAAATATGGAAATACATGTAAGTTCAAACATGTGTGCTCCCACTGTAATGGAGGTTCCCATGGGGCCTCAAAATGCTTTAAAAAAGCGAGAGGTAAGCCGGCAGTGGGTGCCGGTCAAGGGGAAGACGCTGCTGAGACTTCAAAAGATGGCCCCCTTTCTAAGTAGGTACCCTGATCGAGTGAAGGCGGGAGTCATTAGTGAGGGTTTTGCGGAAAGTTTTCACATCCCCCCTCCTGATCATGCGAATCCATTTTCGGTTAAGAATTTGAGGTCGGCTGCGTTGCATGCAGCTGTGAATGGTGAAAAGTTAAAAAAGGAGGTGGGGTTAGGGCAAATGGCTGGTCCGTTTTCAAGTTTACCTGTTGAAGGGATGATCGTTTCACCGCTTGGGGTCGTTCCAAAAAAGGAGCCGAATAAGTTTCGTTTAATTCACCATTTCTCGTACCCGAAGGGGTTGTCTGTTAATGATGGCATTTCGCAGGATCTATGTTCGGTGGTCTATACGTCTTTTGATATGGCGGTGCAATGGGTGCACAGTTACGGCACAGGAGCTCTGCTGGCTAAGACGGATGTGGAGTCGGCTGTTAGATTGCTTCCGATTCACCCGGACAGTATTCCGTTGTTGGGTTGTTTCTGGAATGATGGTTATTACCTAGATAGGTGTTTACCGATGGGTTGTGCCATTTCGTGTTCTTTGTTTGAGACGTTTAGCACCTTTTTGGAATGGGTGGTCAGGGAGGTAGGTGGTGTTCCGTCTGTCATCCATTACTTGGACGATTTTTTGTTTATCGGTCCTCCCGATTCTAATGTGTGTAGCAATACTTTGGCCGCCATGGAATGGGTGGCGGAGCTTTTTGGTGTCCCCTTGGCTAAAGAAAAAACTGAGGGCCCCTGTACTGTTTTAAGTTTTCTGGGGATGCTGATAGATTCGGAAAAAATGGAATGTCGGTTGCCAGAGGAAAAATTGTTGTTTTTAAAGCTGGAGGTAGGTCGCATTGTCAGGTTAAAAAAGGTGACTTTGAAAGAGTTGCATTTTTTGCTTGGTCGCTTGAATTTTGCGTGTAGGTGAAGAATTTTTTGCCGTAGGTTGTCCAGGGCGACGGCGGGGGTACGAGCTCCGCATCATTTTATTCGACTGCGTCAAAAATATAGGGATGATTTGATGGTGTGGCAGAGTTTTTTGGGGCGCTATAACAGTCGCTCTCTGATACAGCAGCAGTTGGTGAACAATTTTGATTGCGAGATCTACACGGACGCAGCAGGCAGCGTCGGTTACGGGGCCCATTGCGCAGGCAGATGGAGCGTGGGAACGTGGCCGGATAGTTGGCACGAGATCGGCCTCACAAAAAACTTGCGTTGTTGGAGTTGTTTCCCATTGTGGTGGCAACTTTAATTTGGGGTGACGTGTTTGCGAATCGCAGAATCAGGTTCCATTGCGACAACATGAGTGTCGTGTCAGTGATCAACACGCTGTCAGCATCATCGCCTCCCATGATAAAGTTGGTGGGAGAACTGGTCCTACGATGTTTGGAGATTAATGCTTGGATTTCAGCGGTGCATGTACCTGGTGTGGAAAATTCGTTAGCAGATGCCTTACCTCGTTTACAGTGGGAACGTTTCTGGGAGCTGGCGCCAGAAGCGGACGCAACGGGAGTGGTATGCCCTTCGCACTTGTCGGAGATTCCTACGGAGGAGCAGGCCGGTTGATTCGGGCCTCAGTTACAAGTCAGACTTGGGTGGCATATGAAGCAGCATGGAATATTTGGCAGAGTTCGGTGGTTCATTGGGGTGCGTTTGGGTCTGAGGAAGACAAGTTGTTAGCCGTTTTGTTTTTGGCTGGTAGGGCCGCGGATTCAGGTTGGTCTATCTCTAAAGTGAACAAATTTGTGGCCGGCTTAGCTTTTGGTTTTAAGCTCGAGGGTTCGGTGGATGTGACAAAAAATTTTTGGGTACGGCAAGCTTTGAAAGGGTTTCGGAGGGGAAAAAAGAGTGTTGACGGTCGCCGACCTATATCGTTTAATGTTCTGGAACGTTTGGGCGGAATATTGGATTGCATCTGCTGCTCTCATTTTGAAACGGTATTGTTTCGTTTGGCTTTTTCTTTGGCTTTTTTCAGAGCTTTAGGTATAGGGGAGTTGGTGTCTCGTAGCAGAGTGAGTGCGGGCGGATTATTGGCCCAGGACGTTGATTTTTGGACTGGTGGTATCGTTTTTTGGATCCGGCGTTCCAAGACTGATCAAGTTGGGGCGGGAAAACGGGTAGTTTTGGGCAGAGTTGCAGGGTCATTGATGTGCCCGGAACAGTGTTTACAGGCTTATTGGAGCTTGTGGTCTGGTCAGGAGGGCCCATTGTTGTGCCATCAGGACGGGGTTTTTCTGTCCCGTTATCAGTTTATTGCGATTCTACACAAAAGTTTACGGGTCTTGGGTTTTACACGGGACGAATTCGGATCGCATTCATTCAGGATCGGGGCAGCATCGGAGGCGGATAGCCTTGGTTTGGGGCCGGAAATGATTAAGCGTATCGGACGCTGGAGTTCCGGCCGTTATTTATCTTATGTACGGCAATAATTACGATGGCTTGGTTGGGTTATGGTTCTTGTTTAACAGTTATTGTTGTTATTATTATATTTCAGGTCGGGGCCCATACCTTGCATGGATTTTTGGACATTCCTTTGTCTATTGGGGGGCGCTTCGGGCGGACGCCAGGCCGGACGGTAGGCAGTTGGATTTCCGTAGAGAGCAAGTTGTTGTTCGGTGGCTCGGTTTTCGGGGTTTGGTTTGGAGCAGGGCGATTTCTTATTTTGTACGTGCTGCCCGATTGGATAGAGCCCCTGATATTTTGGTGGTTCATTTGGGAGGGAACGATTTGGGCTCCAAACCAGTTAGAGACTTGATAAGAGACATCCAATTTGACTTCCTCCGGTTGTGGAGGGAATTCCCGGGTGTGTTAATAGTCTGGTCGGATATTTTTCCTCGTAAGAAGTGGAGGTTAGCGCGTTCTTTCAAGGGAATCAATAGGGCTAGGGTGAAGTTGAACAGAGCGGTAGCAAAGTTTGTCTCCAGGAACGGGGGTATTAGTGTGCGGCATTTTGATTTAGAGGCGGGTGTTGGTAATTATTGGAGGGAAGACGGGGTACACCTGAATGAGATTGGCGTGGATTTGTGGGCCCTGTCTATACAGGAAGGAATTGAGAGAGCCGTGGTGGCTTTGGGGCGCTCACGAGCCTGAGGCTTTCAGGGCTGTGAGTTTGTGGCGGGGGGTGGGGTTCTTGGAGTTGATGCGGATTAAGCGGGGAAGGAATTTGAAGGAAATTCTGGACAGTTAAATTGGTTGGTTGTTCTGGCTTTTTTGGTACAGGCTCTGGACGGGGTTTTATACCCTGGGAGCTGGTGGTGGTTAATTTGTTCCCGGAACGGGAATTATGGTGGTACGGCTGAGGGTAATTTGAGGTTTTTAATTTCTGTTTTTTGGCTTGCCAAAATATTTTTAAGCCAGAATTTTTTGCCTGTGGGCTCCAAGAACCCTCCCCTCGACTTGTTTGCATAAATGTATATTAATGCTTAATAAAAATGTTTGTTGTTGTTTGTTAATAAACTGGCCGCTGTGGCCAAAATTATCCAAAAGAAACTATTGTGTTTTGTTTTTATTTTGAAGGAAGGTTATTGGGAGTACTCGTGGGGGTGGTTGATGTTTTTGGGGTAAGAAGGCGCCAAATTGGCCATACACGGTCAAGGAGGGGGCAGGAATAGGCACAGCTTAATGTAGGCCCCAATGACTGTGCTTGGCCATGGGCATTATTTAAATTGTGCCTGAATGGTATTGATTGGGTAAAAGGGAGCGATGGGAGGGGCTTTATAGTGGGGGTGTGTGGGTATATAAGGAAAAAGTGAGGGGAAGTGTCACTTGACCCTGAGATAGCAAGAGAGAAGAGAATCACCCACTCTCCCGTTTTTTGAGACAGGTTTGTTTTTTGTTTAGTAAGGGATAGTGGCGATCAATTTTTGTAAAGGCTCGTGATCGATTTGTCACAGTGGCTGTGGCAGGGGGTGGGGTTCTTGGAGTTGATGCAGATTAAGCGGGGAAGGAATTTGAAGGAAATTCTGGACAGTTAAATTGGTTGGTTGTCCTGGCTTTTTTGGTTACAGGCTCTGGACGGGGTTTTTTACCCTGGGAGCTGGTGGTGGTTAATTTGTTCCCGGAACGGGAATTATGGTGCCCTCAAGCTGATGGTACGGCTGAGGGTAATTTGAGGTTTTTAAGTTCTGTTTTTTTGTTTGCCAAAATATTTTTAAGCCAGAATTTTTTCCCTGTGGGCTCCAAGAACCCTCCCCTTGAATTGTTTGCATAAATGTATATTAATGCTTAATAAAAATGTTTGTTGTTGTTTGTTAATAAACTGGCCGCTGAGGCCAAAATTATGCAAAAGAAACTATTGTGTTTCGTTTTTATTTTGAAGGAAGGTTATTGGGAGTACTCGTGGGGGTGGTTGATGTTTTTGGGGTAAGAAGGCGCCAAATTGGCCATACACGGTCATGTGTTCCATAGCCTACAGAGAGGAGAGATCCTGTTCCCCTAACTCTTTGTTGTACACTTGAACATCTAATATATAAAGCTAGACAAAACAAAGAATATAGACGGCACCAGGCTCAAAATGCACCCAATCTTTGACGCAAAGCAGCACAATGTCTGCGCAGGATTCGTGTAGCAAGCACAGATAAAGCAGACTACGGCGGTGCTCCACATAGAAAAATCAAGTCCATTCCATATAGTAAAAAAGAAGAATATGTGGCACTCACCCAGAAAAGCTGCTGAATTAAAGTCCTTTATTCATGATGCGATAAAACGGAACACTTTTGGAGAGGCGGCTGGGATCGGGAGATGGTGCTAGGAGGAGGAGAGGTGGACGACGATCGTTTCGCGCAGATGCGCTTCAACGGGTCCAGGTGCACAATTAAAAACGTCATATCCTTTATAGAGGACCAGCTGACGTATCATTAACAGGTGTGTGAGATAAAAACACATAGGGTTAAGTGCAAAACACTATTAACAAGCACATATAAATTACAACATTATAAGACATATATGAAAAAATCATGTCTAACCTTACAAAAAAATCATGTCTAACCTTACAAAAAAATCGACATGTCTAATTTATCATTAAGGCCGATGGGGCCCTGAGCATTAGTATCCATTATCCACTTTGCCTCCCGCTGCAGTAAGATTTTATTGCGATCTCCGCCTTGCACGGGACATTTAACTATTTCTAAGCCAGCGAACCGTAACACATTAGGGTTCGCATTATGATAATCCTGCATATGTTTAATGAACCGAGGGCACCCTTTACCGGATAACACTGAATTATAATGCTCTTTGAATCTAGTGACCATCGGCCGTATTGTTTTACCGATGTAGTAAAAAAGACATGGGCAGAGAATTAAATAGACAACATATTGGGTTTTGCATGTAATTAAATGCCGAACAGAATGGCAAACAGGACCTACACGAATTGGATTGTCTAGGAGTCTTAAATGACAAAACTTACAGTTGCCGCATCTGTGGTTACCTGTTGGTTGTGACCGCGTAAGCCAATTGTTACCCGTCGAAGATAATCTATTGTTGACTAGCAAATCCCCCAAATTTCTCGTCCGCTTATAACCGAATCTTGGACGACTCATGGCTATTGCTGCCAAATCCCGGTCGTTTTGCAAAATATGCCAATTTTTATTTATGGCTGCATAAATATTTTTATCGATAGGGCTATGCGTAAAAGTAAACGTAAATCTTTTTTGTTGCTCGTCGACTTTGCGAGGGACCTGTTTTTTGCGTTTACGGGTTTTTAGTAATTCATTTTGGGTGAGCTGTTTAACGCGTTGTTCTGCTGTTGCTAAAATCTGGGGAGGATAATTTCTTCACACAGGACCTTGAAGACGCATGGATGTTGGCCAATCTTGACGAATCTTCGCAGAACAGCATTGGACCTACAGCTGCTGAGGACATAGATTTAGGTGTTGAGCCTTTTAAAGCTGGCCTACAGTCCACGTTTATGCCCCCCGTTTCTCCGGGCAATATGATTGATTTGTTCCAGGACCTAGTAATCAAAGATGTCGAGGCCATTTTATATCGTAAGCCAATAAAGAATCTGTCACATATGGAGGAATCCGCAATACGGGAAATGCAGCAGTGGGAGGATGTCATTATTAGAAAAGCGGACAAGGGGGGCAACATAGTCCTGCTTGACAAAAGTTATTATGTCAATGAAGCTATGTCCCAACTAAACGACAAAAATACCTATATTTCTTTGGACCACAATCCAACAGAGAAGTACAAAGAAAAATTAAGATGTTTATTAAATAAATATGTGTCTAAGGGCACTTTGTTAAAAAGCAGAGCTGAAAAATTATTTCCCATCCATCCCTCTACACCGCATTGGTATAGTCTGCCTAAAGTGCACAAGAACGCTACTCATCCTCCAGGTCGCCCGATAATCTCCGGGATTGGGTCACTGACGGAACCCTTGTCCCAATTTCTCGACTGGCTCCTTAAACCATTGCTGCATAAAATCCCCTCGTTTGTAAAGGATTCAGGGGACTTTTTGGTGGCTCTGCAATCTATTAACTGGCAACCATCTTATGTATTAACCTCTATTGACGTTGTTAGCCTTTATACGAGGATTCCGCAGGAGAAAGGCATTGCGGCTATTGAAACCATTCTTTCAAATACGAACAAGGATCAGGATTTCGTTGCGTTTATTGTTGAAAGCTTACGGTTCATCTTGTCCCATAATGCTTTTAAATTTGGCGAAAAGTGGTTCCTACAACGCACCGGTACCGCAATGGGTACGCCCGTGGCTTGCGTTTTTGCCAACTTATTTTTGGCTGCGTTTGAAGAAAAGTATATTACCTCTATCACGAACCCTTTTTTGAAATTTATTCGTTTATTTCTTAGATTCGCAGACGATATCTTTATCGTCTGGGATGGGTCTCATAATGATTTTGACTTGTTCGTTGAGTATCTGAATGAAGTGAATAATGAGAACATGCAATTCACAGCCTGTTACGGCGGTAATACCCTTGAATTTCTGGACGTTAAACTCAATATTACAGATGGGAGATTGAATACGCAAGTTCATAAAAAATCAACTGCAACAAACAGTTTGTTGCATTTTTCTAGTGCGCACCCGCAACACACTAAAAATAGTCTCCCATATAGTCAAATGGTACGTTACAGGAAAATTAATAACAACGAGACAAGCTTCGAACACCAGTTAATGGAATTAAAAAATGACTTCTTAAAAAGAAATTATCCTCCCCAGATTTTAGCAACAGCAGAACAACGCGTTAAACAGCTCACCCAAAATGAATTACTAAAAACCCGTAAACGCAAAAAACAGGTCCCTCGCAAAGTCGACGAGCAACAAAAAAGATTTACGTTTACTTTTACGCATAGCCCTATCGATAAAAATATTTATGCAGCCATAAATAAAAATTGGCATATTTTGCAAAACGACCGGGATTTGGCAGCAATAGCCATGAGTCGTCCAAGATTCGGTTATAAGCGGACGAGAAATTTGGGGGATTTGCTAGTCAACAATAGATTATCTTCGACGGGTAACAATTGGCTTACGCGGTCACAACCAACAGGTAACCACAGATGCGGCAACTGTAAGTTTTGTCATTTAAGACTCCTAGACAATCCAATTCGTGTAGGTCCTGTTTGCCATTCTGTTCGGCATTTAATTACATGCAAAACCCAATATGTTGTCTATTTAATTCTCTGCCCATGTCTTTTTTACTACATCGGTAAAACAATACGGCCGATGGTCACTAGATTCAAAGAGCATTATAATTCAGTGTTATCCGGTAAAGGGTGCCCTCGGTTCATTAAACATATGCAGGATTATCATAATGCGAACCCTAATGTGTTACGGTTCGCTGGCTTAGAAATAGTTAAATGTCCCGTGCAAGGCGGAGATCGCAATAAAATCTTACTGCAGCGGGAGGCAAAGTGGATAATGGATACTAATGCTCAGGGCCCCATCGGCCTTAATGATAAATTAGACATGTCGATTTTTTTGTAAGGTTAGACATGATTTTTTTGTAAGGTTAGACATGATTTTTTCATATATGTCTTATAATGTTGTAATTTATATGTGCTTGTTAATAGTGTTTTGCACTTAACCCTATGTGTTTTTATCTCACACACCTGTTAATGATACGTCAGCTGGTCCTCTATAAAGGATATGACGTTTTTAATTGTGCACCTGGACCCGTTGAAGCGCATCTGCGCGAAACGATCGTCGTCCACCTCTACTCCTCCTAGCACCATCTCCCGATCCCAGCCGCCTCTCCAAAAGTGTTCCGTTTTATCGCATCATGAATAAAGGACTTTAATTCAGCAGCTTTTCTGGGTGAGTGCCACATATTCTTCTTTTTTACTATTTATAATATATAAAGCTGAATGTGTGTGTGTGTATGTCCGGGATTGGCATCTGCACCGTCGCAGCTACAGCCACAAAATTTTGCACAGTCACACGTCTGGACCCCGAGAGCGTCATAGGCTATGTTGTGAGGCGAAATTTTAACCCCCGCGCTTTCCAATTCACCAAGCAATTTTGCCCCTATCTACATAATGGGAAAAAAGTGAAAGGAAAAGTGTTGGAGGCGTCGCAGCTACAGCCACAAAATTTTGCAGAGTCACACGTCTGGACCACGAGAGCGTCATAGGCTATGTTGTGAGGTGAAATTTTAACCCCGCGCTTTCCAATTCACCAAACAATTTTACCCCTATCTACATAATGGGGAAAAAGTGAAAGGAAAAGTGTTGGAGGCAAATTGACAGCTGCCAGATGTGAACAAGGGGGACTTAAAGAGTGAGAGCGATAGCGCCAAAGAGTATATACCATACAGTTGCTAAAGTGGGGCCCCGACATGGGATACTCACCACACACAGGGATATGAACACAGACACAAAATGCGCCACACACTACCACGTGCTTGAACACATATCACCCTCAGCACACATTTCACCACACATACATCAACCTCGCCACATAAAAGTCGCCGCTCAAAATTCACCACGCGCAAAACTCACCACATGCAAAACTAGGCTCACGCAAAACTCGCCACACGTGCAAAACTCACCTCATGGGAAAACTCGCCACACGAAAAACTTGCACCCGTGGAAAAATTGCCACATGCACAAAAGTTGCAACACATGCAAAAGTTGCCTCACACAAAACTTGCACATACTCAAAAGGCACCACACATAAAACTCGCCACGCGCAAAACTCGCCATGCGCAAAACTTGCTGCACACAACTTGCTACACTAACCTGTCACATGCAACTCGACACACAAAAAGTTGCTACACGCATGTCGCCACACAAAACTCATCTCACAAAAGTCGCTACATGCATGTCGCCACACGCAACTCAACACACACAACTTGACACACGAAACTCGCCCTAAAACACACACAAGTCTGGTATTATCCTTCAAAAATAAAAATCTGATTAATAAGCAGACAAACTACAAGAGCAAGAAATGTACCATATAGGAAATCCGGCAGCTGTCAGTCACATGACCTGTCTATTATGTGTATGTGTGAGCTAATAAATACTGCCAGGGGGGAGGGCTTCCTGTTGGCTGGGGATTTATCAGGCTGCCAATTTAGCTTACAAATACTGAGGTAAAAATATTGACCAAATAACGTGTGAACGAGGTCTATTACAGGAGGAAATGACATACAGATATATACTATGTACAGGGGAGATAACAGGTATATACTATATACAGGAGAGATGACACACAGGTATATACTATACAGAGGAGGAGATGACATACAGGTACATACTATATGCAGGAGCAGATGACCTACAGGTATATACTATATACAGGAGGAGATGACATACAGGTATATACTATATACAGGAGGAGATGACACACATATATATATATATATATACTATATACAGGGGTGATGACACACAGGTATATACTATATACAGGAGGAGATGACATACAGGTATATACTATATACAGGAGAGATGACGCACAGGTATATACTATATAGAGGAGGAGATGACATACAGGTACATACTATATACAGGAGGAGATGACATACAGGTATATACTATATACAGGAGGAGATGACACACATATATATACTATATACAGGGGAGATGACACACAGGTATATACTATATACAGGAGGAGATGACATACAGGTATATACTATATATAGGAGGAGATGACATACAGGTATATACTATATACAGGGGAGATGACATACAGGTGTATACTATATATAAGGGAGATGACAAACATGTATATACTGATGTGAAAATGAGAGGTGTGAGGTGAAAATGAAAAGGTGTGAGTGCAAAATGAGAGGAGTGAGGGAAAATAGTGGAGTGATCGGAAAATGACAGATGTGAGATCGAAATGACAAGTGTTAGGGGGGAATGAGAGGAGTGAGGGGGAAAATAAGAGGAGTGAGGGGGAAAATGAGAGGTGTGAGGGAGAAAATGAGAGATGTGAGAGGGAAAATGAAAGATGTGATGGGGAAAATGAGAGGCATGATGGGAAAACAAGAGAAGTGAGGTGCTATAACTAACCACAGATATTTACTATGCCCAGGCAACGCCGGGCTCTTCAGCTAGTATATACATAATGAACAGCATTGCAGTGATTCCAAAGGTATGGTTAAATAGCAGCAGTGTCTCTGTGTCTCTTTTCTTCTCTCCCTATTAGCCTTCTCACCAATTAAACCCAATTCACATAAATGCTTGGGCAGAAGCAAGGTTCAGTCTTCATTATAGACGAGTGAGCACTAAAATGCTCGGATGCTAGTTAGGCCGGCTTCACACTTGCGAGATCATAAGAGGCGCCCTCTGCTGGTTGTCCTCATATGAACTCGAGCCAGGGAGCTTTCTAGGAAAGTTCCCACGATCTAGGAACAGCCAGCAGAGGGCGCCTCACCGCAAATGCAGGTAAATATAGGTCATTGACCTACTTTACCTACATTCTCCGGGGTTTTGCAGGCATGAGCAATGTTGCATTAGCAAAGCTCGTGGCTGCAAAATATTTTAACCCCTTCAGATGGATTTACATCGTTGGACTTTACAGATCTGCGGAAGGTATGTATATTGTTGGTTTATTATGTTTTTTTTGTTACAGAACGAGGGTCTTCAGTGATTGGATTGGGCGTTCAATAAAATATTAAAACAACCTTTGTATTTATTTCATTAAAATAATGTTTAATATCGTGTTTGTGTATTTTTTTACCCTTTACTAGTATTGGATTAATAATGGATAGGTGTCATAATTGACGCCTCTCCATTATTAATTTGGCTTAATGTCACCTTACAATAGCAAGGTGGCATTAACCCTTCATTACCCCATATCCCACCGCTACACGGGAATGGGAAGAAAGTGGCCAAGTGCCAGAATAGGCGCATCTTCCAGATGTGCCTTTTCTGGGGTGGCTGGGGGTAGGTGTTTTTAGCCAGGGGGGGCCAATAACCATGGACCCTCTCCAGGCTATTAATATCTGCCCTCACTCACTGGCTTTACTACTCTGGCGGAGAAAATTGTGCGGGAGCCCACGCCAATTTTTTCCGCCATTTAACCCCTTAATTTAATAGCTAGAACGGCCAAATTTTGCATATACACACTACTAACATTACCGGCTTTCTGCTATATCGCGCTGGATGAAATATTAATATATATATACATATATGTGTCTACTGATATATATATATATATATATATATATATATATATATAGACAGTATATATATATTTTTTTTTTTTAACACATGGATCCCTTGTATATCCGTATGTCGGTTTTGCAAGCCTGCGATAAAAACACGCAGTACGGATGACATACGGATTACATACGGAGGATGCCATGCGCAAAAAACGCTGAAACACCCTGCCTACGGAGGAGCTACGGACCACTATTTTCGGGACTTTTCAGCGTATTACGGCCATAATATACGGACCGTATTTTCATACCCTGAGTGTGAAGCCGGCCTTACTCAAACCGATCAATTCCTAATACACGCATGTTCGTTTCGATTAATAAGTATGATGGTAGTCAATGGGAAATCAAAGCATTTTCTTGGCAGACCCTGCAAAGAAGTCTGGGGGTCAGTGAAAATGTTGAAATGGAGTGAAAAGGTGCTGAATGGAAGTAGAACAGTATGGGGAAGACCCCTGAAAGCATCTCTGACTGCCAGATTATTCTCCCTGCTGAGAGTAATGGTCTAACACTTTTACTTCCCTTGAAGGACTGACAAAAAACATTCAAAATCAACAAGAAATTGGAGTTTACATGAAAAACAATATTACAAAACATTATTTACTGCATAATGAATTTTATTTAAGGCAAAAATTAAAAATATTTTTTTTAAAATAATAATTGTAGCAAGCCAAAATTGAAATTTTCTGTAAAACAATTGAATTTTCAGTGTAATTTATGAAGGAAGCAAGAACTGCCAAGAATTTGATGTAAGAGGGACTCAGTTACACCTTGTATTAGATATAAAGGAGGGCCTCATGGTTCAAATTGTCATGTAGTGGTGCTCCTAGACTCATAAAGCCCATGCACTAAGTGCAAAGCCTTCCAAAAATAACAAGCAGGATCATCCATACACCCTTGAACTGGCTCAGAAGGAATATTCATGGAGATCTTCTGCGCTGCTGTATTATTGAAAAGCCATCTGTCTCAGATGAAGTTGAACCCCTTTCCAGCATCATGCATAATAGTACGCCGATGTCGGACTCCATCCCTTTCATGTGGGCTCCGGCAGTGAGCCCACATCTTTCCCAGGACTTGTCAGCTGTCTATGGAGACTATTGAAGTATGGCAAAAGTTAAAAAATTGTGTTTAAAAATATAAAGAAAAAAAGTATAAACGTTCAAATCACCCCCCTTTTGCCCTATTCAAAATAAAAAAATAAAAATAAAATCAAACATACACATATTTGGCATTGCTGTTCAACATCGCTCGATCTATCAATAAAAAATGGATTAATCTGATCGCTAAACGGCATAGCGAGAAAAAAGTCAAAACACCAGAATTACGTTTCTTGGTCACTGCGACATTAAATTAAAATGCAATAATGGATGATCAAAAGATCATATCTGCTCCAAAATGGTATAATTAAAACCGCTAGCTCGGCGCACAAAAAATAAGCCCTCACCCAACCCCAGATCACAAAAAATGGAGGTGCTACGGGTATTGGAAAATGGCGCAATTTTATTTTATTTTTTAGCAAAGTTTTGAATTTTTTCACCACTTAGATTGATAAGAACCTAGACCTGTTTGATGTCTATGAACTCGTAATGACCTGGAGAATCATAATAGCTGGTCAGAGTTAGCATTTAGTAAACCTAGCAAAAAAGCCAAACAAAAAAGAAGTGTGGGATTGTTGAAAATTAAAAAAGTTATGGCTCTGGGAAGACGAGGAGCCCAAAACGAAAACGCAAAACCGAAAAACGCTGCGGTCATGAAGGGGTTAATAAATAAATAGTGGTTTTTATTCCAAGTGTTTCAAAGTTACATGAACTTCTTCTTCAGGAAAAATGAAGGACCACATGTAGAGATACAGAATCTTATACATGCACCTTTTTTTTAAAATGGGCGCCAAGTGTATCATGTGACAATTCAAGTAGAGTCAAAGAGTTCATTATAATCGAACCTGATACATTTCATCGTCACCATGTGATAAGATACAAAACAAAAAGTTCACATCAGACTGTATAGTATGCAAGTCCTTTTTAGAATAATTTAAAATATAGTATTACCTTTTTTAAAATACATTAAAAGACAGAAATAAAATATACCAACATTATTGGACTAGAACCTATGTTTCTCTAGTAAAAAGCAATTGATGTCTTGCATTTTTATGTGTTCAGCTACTCTGTTTGGTGCTGTATATGTGAAGTCAGTTAAATGTGTATATTCATTGGGATCTGATGCTTCCTATTTTGTTTGTTTCTTTTTATGAATTGTTTCCACAAGATTTCAACTTAGTCACATGTTTTGCATAAATTTCTTGGTGTACATTCAAATATATATTATTCAGGCCCTGTGCTTTTATTGTTATAGATGTTTCTTCACATTTGGATGTCATTCTAAAATACATTGCCCAGTAAAAAGGAGAGAGAGAGGGAATGCTGTTTTGAGGGTTAAATTCAACTTAAAGGGAATCTGTCACCCCAAAATTCGCCTATAAGATAAGCCCACCGGCATTATTGGCTTATCTACAGCATTCTGTAATGCTGTAGATAAGCCCCCGATGTATTCTGAAAGATAAGCAAAACAGGTTATATTATACTCACCCCGGGGATGTCCTGTGCGGTCCGGTCCGATCGGCGTTGTGGTCCGGTCCAGGGCCTCCCATCTTCATACGATGCTGTCCTCTTGTCTTCATGCTGCGGCTCCGGCGCAGGTGTACTTTATCTGTCCTGTTGAGGGCAGAGCAAAGTACTGCAGTGCGCAGGCGCCAGGTCTCTCTGACCTTTCCCGGCACCTGTGCACTGCAGTACTTTGCTCTGCTCTCAACAGGGAAGATAAAGTACGCCTGCGCCGAAGCCGCGACAGGAAGAAAAGAAGAGAACAACATCGTATGAAGATGGGAGACGCCGGACCTGGACTGTGAAGCCCATCGGACCAGACCACAGCGTATAATATAACCTGTTTTTCTTCTCTTTCTGGTTACATTGGGGGGCTTATCTACAGCATTACAGAATGTTGTAGATAAGCCCCTGATGCCAGTAGCCTTAGCTTATAGGCAAATTTTTGGGGTGACAGATTCCCTTTAAAGAATGCTGGAAAGTGATACAGACCAGATAAGTCTGCATACCAGCTGGTTTTCTTATCAGTAGGCTGCCACACTTGCTGGTAGCATCTGTAGATGATCATAGAGGCAGGGGAGAATGCACCACTAACAACCTGAGACAGCGTGGGAGGAGATAGTTCAGATTCTCATGAGTGCAGGTTGAAAGGAAGAAAGAAGGTGATGAATCTCTTTAATAATCTTTACTTTTATTAAGCTTTATATAGCGCTAATATATTCTGCAGCGCTTTTCAGGTTGCACACATTATCATTGCTGTTCTCTGGAGTGCCTGGAGGAAACCCACGCAAACAGGGGGAGAACATACAAACTCTTTGCAGATGTTGTCTTTGGTGGGATTTGAACCCAGGACTCCAGCGCTGCAGTGCTAACCACTGAGCCAGGATATACTTGGGGGGTAATTTGCGTGCTTGTTTTTATGGCACTGAGGATCAGAGCTAGCCTTCTCAATTCAGTATCAGAGACTTCTTGGAATGTCATTCGCTGGAGACATCTAGAAGAAAAGCTAGGATATTTTAGACACCTCCATATTAAGTTCATATGTCACTTTTTCATCATATTGACTCACAAAAAAGTGAATAAAAAGCTATCAAAAAGTTATATGTAAAAAAAAAGTTACAAATAAAAATGCCATACCGTCTCGCAAAAAACAAGCCCTAATATGGCTTATTGTGCAAAAAAAAAAAAAGTTACAGAAAATGATGCAAAAACAAATTCATTTACAAACAAATATTGTTTTTAGTGTTTAAAAATAGCAAAACATAAAAAAATGTATAAATCTGGTATCGCTGTAAGCGTACAGACCCGCCGAACAAATTGGCCTTTCACTTTTACCGCACCATGCACTGGGCAAAATAAATAAAAACAATAATTAAATTGCTGAGTTTTGTTCATTCTATGTCTGAAAATTTTGAATAAAAAGCAATCAAAAATTATTATGTGCCCCAAAATGATACATAAAAAATCTGCAACTTGTCCTGCAAAAAGTAGATGCTCGTACAGCTCTGTTCGCCAAAAAGTAAAAAAAATTACAGCTCTCAGAATATGGCGACAAAAAATAACTTTTTACAAAAAAGGATTTTTACTGTCTGATAGCAGCAAAACCTAAAAAATATATATAAATCAGGTATTGCTGTAGTCGTGCCAACCTGAAGAATAAATCTGCCTTATCAGTGATACCGCAGGGTGAATTGTGCAAAATTAAAAATAAGAAATACTCTTGTACTGCTCTATTTGTTCATCTCCCAAAAATCGTAATAAGGCTTAGTTTACATTTATCCTGCGCTCTCCGCTGAGCGTTTATGTCAATTTTACCATGTAAATTCCCCAAAATCACGATTCTGACAAAACCCCGGATGGAAACACGCACTTATGAGGCAGATGGAGTCACTTTGGACTGGTTTCAGTTCTGGCAATGTCCCATCATTTTAGGCATCATTTTAGGGCACCAGTGTGGGCAGCAACTGCTATGGCCATAAGGTACTCTGAACCGGGTCGCATGGCTCTTAAAGGTGTGGTCACGGCAGCGATGACCTGGTCTGTGGCCCTGGGCACGCAATTAAAGGGATAAAGAATACAAAATGGATGATGGTGGAAATGGGAATAAAGTTTGTATAGGGAAAAGGGGGATTGTTCGTGATGCCACCTGTGGTATTCGGCTATAAATCGTCGACGCTGCTTAAGGAGACTGCTGGGGTCGATGTTGATGCAGCTGGGATGGTTCTGCTTCCCACAGGTGGAGCGGGGCCCCTGGGCTACCAGAACAGTTTATGAGGGATGGTGGATGTTGGGGTGCAGGAATGACGGTGCAGAAAATGAGTGGAGGAGACAAGGACTGTAGTTTCTTTGCCTTTAATCTCAGATTGAAGGTGCAGTCTGGGGCACAAGTCACAGCTGGTGTTGGAAATCCGGGCAGCCTGGAAGCAATTCAGAGCCCCCCTAGCCACGTGGGGTTGGAGGCCTTCCTACTGTGCTGTTCTCTGGGTGCTTGGTGCTTTTAGTCTTCCTCAAGTCCCTCTCTCAGTCTGTCCACTACGTGAAACACTACCCGCATGGCAGGCAGCTTGAGCCTGTTCCAGATGTCACTCCTTTGTGGTGACTCCGGGCTCCCATATGCTGCTGTGCCTTTGGGTGTCAGCTGGGGCTAAGTGACCTGCAATCTCCTGTCCTCTGGATTTGATTGTGGGGCCTGAAATTCCCACACAAATTCCGGTGTCCAGTCTTCGGCGCTTAGTCCTGGGATGAGCTCAGTCGCAGCTCCTATCCCCCCCGATTTTCCTAACTTCTTTCCACTTCCTCCTTCACTGTCTGCTCTCTCACACTGAACTGACTAACCCCGCCTCCAGGCCAGAATTTATAGGGAAGTTCACCTAAAACAGGTGTTAGAGCTTCCCCTTCTGGTCTGGAGTCAGGAAAGGTGTTGTATGCTGAAACTACCTGGAAAGGGGACACCTCTTGCTTCCAGGCATGGCATCATCCCCCCTGAGGAAGGCAATGCCGGACTCCTGGGGTGCCACATTCCCCCCTAGTGAAGTTCAGTACTCCTGGACTGAGGAAACATAACAACATGTTAACAGGTTAACAATTAGAACTGTGCAAGATTTAAAAAAGATAAAAATTACAAAAAAACCTTGAAAAGGATAATAATTTTCCAATTAAGTTCCTGAGGGCAACACTGGTCAATTTGCGTTACCCTTCAGACTTTTGAGCTTCCTCGGTGGGAACTGCCCCAACCCACCTTTGCTTCGTTCCCAGGCATGGCTACGGAACTCTAGACCTGACTTTTTTTGGCTCTTCGGCCACGCCGACGGTTTATATTTACGTCAGGTCGGGGAAGTATATACAATGAAGGTCCTGACCACACATAGTCCTGTAGCCCAATAGTCCTTCAACAGGTTATAATGAATATTTTTAAAAGTTCTTACAGAGTCTCTGTAGGCTCATATGCTTAACGGTTGCAATCATATACTTTTTTAACTTATTTACATTATTAATACAGTTACATTTTAGTCCCTCTACCAGGCTGGGATCTGACCTCTGGTGCTGCGGGTGGATTTACCCAGTACTGGTACCTCTGATGACCTAGCCTGGTCTGATGTGTCTGCTGCTGCAGTTGTGGACTCACTAGTGTCTGTGCTACTTGTAGGCCTGCATTGTACTGATAAACTGGGCAACTGTCTGGGACTTCTTAGACTCACCATGGGTCTGACAGATTTACCGCTAGTAAGGGGTAGATTCTCTTGCTCCTCTGCTGGTGTGGCATCTGCTGCTTGAGCCGACGGGTCTAGAGTCTTTGCTGCTTCAGTTGCAGTAGGTTGGGGAAAGATCAGGACAGGTACTATGATGGCTTGGTTTACCTCTGTCAATGACTGGTGAAAGTCTCCAAAAACAGTATGAATTTTCTCTTACTCCTCTTCTATGGGTTGAGGGGGCATCTTGAACTTCTTTGTTTCTTATTTGGTCAGGGCATACCTTCAGATGATCTCTCAACACTGCTGCTGAGATTTCTCCTCCATCTTTACTGACGACGCATACCTTGGTATTATCAAAGTTTGAAGGCATGACGGTGTATGGTTCAGCCTCCCACTGATATTCTAGTTTGTGCATTCTCCTCTTTCTTTTGAGAACCTGTTCTACAGGTACTAAAGGAGTAGCCAGAGCTTGTTGGTTGTAGCTCTTTTCTTGTCTCTGCCTGGCTTGGGACAAACTTCTTTCCAAGCAGTTTTGCACTTTGCGGTATTGCTGCTGTCGCTCTGTATCCCGTCTGCATCTGGTGATGTCATCTCAGGTGTTAAGACTTCCATGTCCAAGTCAATGGGTAACTTGCCAGGTCTTGCTCTCATCAGGTAGGCCGGAGTGCAGGTGGTATGGTTGTATAAATCTATTAAGTCCGGCAACTTCTCTGGCCACAGTTTTCTCTCTTCCAGGGGCAAGTTCTTTAACAGGTCAATTACCACCTGGTTCATTTTCTCGCACATGCCATTTGTCAGCAGATGGTACAGCGTTGTCCTTATTGTCTTACAGCCATACAGGTTACAGACCTCCTAAAACACTTCGGCTTCAAAGGCTGGGCCTTGGTCGGTGAGCACTTGTTCAGGGTAACCGTGCGGTCGACAAAATTGTTCTTGGAATGCTTTGGATGCCGTCTTTGCTGTTTGGTCTTTAACCGGCATGACTACCAGGAACCTTGAGTAATGGTCCACTATGGTGAGGGCATAGACATAGCCTGACCGGCTTGGAGCCAGCTTCACGTGGTCCAAGGCTACCAGTTTGAGCGGTTGATTATTGGCTGTAATAGGGCTCATTGGCTGTTGCGGTCTTTCCTGCACAAGTTGCATGGGCCACACTCTCGGCACCACTTCTCAATGGCTCTTCTCATGCCAACCCAGTAGAATCTTTCAAGAAGCGGGACTTCCAACTTCTTCCTCCTGAAATGTCCTGCTCTACCGTGGTACGCTTCCAAGACCATTGGCATATCCAATGTTGATGTTCCTCCAACACAGCTTACCCTCATAGATGAACAGCTTGCCCTTTTCCTTCCACAACTACTGCGCTTCCTGTGGAGCATCTGGACCAGAGTGTGAGTCTGCTTGTGTCAGTAACTCCTTCACTAGGTGGACTGCTGGATCGCTATCCTGCATCTATTCCCACTCATGATGGGTCAATGGGTTTAATGTGGCCTCCTGCACGATGCAGCCCTTGTTCCTCACCCCCTGGGAGTGTTGGGAAGCAACTGGGTGGTGGAAGGCTGGTAACTTGATCTTTTTGAATGCTTCTGGATCTTCTCCCCCATCTGGTGAATTGGGCATCCTGGACAGCGCATCAGCATTAGCATTCTTATGTCCCGCTTGTTATTTGATGATAAACTTGTAGTTGGACAGCCGGGCCATCCATCTCTGCTCCAGTTCATCCAGCTTTGCCGTTTCAAAGTGGGTTAGCGGATTATTGTCCGTGTAGATAGTAAACTTCACTGATGGCAGGTAGTGCTTGAAGCGCTCCGTTACCACCCAGACTATGTTGTGGAACTCCAGTTTAAAGGAACTGTAGTTGTCGGGGTTCCTTTCAGTGGGATGAAGCTTCCTGCTGGCATAGGCAATCACTCTCTGCCTTTCCGCATTTCTGACAGCACTGCTCCTAATCCCAAGTTGCTGGCGTCTGTGTAAAGTACAAATGGTTGGTCATAGTCAGGATAGGCCAGGATTTCAGCTCCCGTGAGAGTCAACTTCAACCAAGTGAAGGATTCTTCTAATCTGTTGTTCCATTCGAATGGAGGACTCTTGTTCTTAGTATTCTTGGATTGGCCCACTAGCAGGTCTTGCAGGGGTGCGGCTATCTTGGTAAAGCCCATGATGAATCTCCGGTAGTAGCCTACCAACCCGAGGAACTGCTGTAATTCATGAATGTTGTTGGGTTTTGGCCAGTCCCTGATAACGGTGACTTTGTCAGGGTCTGGTGCCACACTTTCGGCGCTTACCATGTGACCTAAGTGCAGCGCCCCAGGGTCCTGGTCATTGCAGTAATGTCATTCTTCCACCAGTGGGAGTGATGTTACGTCTGAAGGCAATAAAGGAGATCACTTTACCAGGTATCACAAAACACACAACACACTTCACACTCCAGTCCACCAGGGGGAGCTACGCTCCTATTTAGTAGGGCACTCTTCACAATTAGGTAAAACTGGTGGTCTGGATAGGAAGTTAGAGAGAAGCGAGCTGGGTTTCACCCAGGCAGCACCAGTCTGGTGGAAGCTGGCTGGGCTGGACTCAGTGAGCAGCTATCTGAGCTCCACTCAGGTAGTGGGTCCCTGACAGGGGTGGGATCCTGTCAGAGGCCTAGACAGAAAGCCACGGAGCTGCGCCTGCCCCACGTGCAGCAGAATCCTAAGAAAGAGACATTGAAGGAGAATTGCGTTGCAGAGATTGAGAAACGAAGTCATAGCAAAATGTGCAGAATGCCAACAATCAAAGATAATTGTAAAAAGCCTGTGTAACCTTTTTATGAAAAAAAATAAATGATTAAGTTTAAATTTAAATTTTTCATTTGTTTATGATCAACCATGTTCACATACAGTATAATAATGAAAAAAGTATTCAAATAAAACACTTAGAGTAGCTAAAAATGAAGAATTAATAGGTCGGGTCATATTGACCCGGGAACAATACAAGTGTATAGCAAATGCGAACAGAACAGCAGGGTTAACGAGGACTAACGGAGCTACCCAGGGACTACAACTATCGCTGATTACCCCAGCCTCCTTCATTTCCTGCAACATATCCTTGGCACATTGATAGTGTGCTGGGGGTACAGGCAGGTACCTTTCTTTAATGGGCGGAAGATCTCCAGTGGGTATATGGTGTAGGACTCTTTTTGCCTGCCCAAAGTCTAGAGGATGTTTGCTGAAGACTCGCTCATACTATCGAGCCACCTGCTAAGCCCCATGCTTTTGGTGCAAAGGAGTGGAGTCAGTGCCTACGTGTAGCTGTTGACACCAATCCTCCAGCTGCCCCTCAGAACCATTGTGCACCACCTGGTCAGACTGAAGCAGGAGTTCTGCTGTCTCTATTGCATTGTTACTTATAGTGAATAGCTTAGCAAGGGTGGTATATTGGGGTAAAAGGACTTCTTTCTCCCTACAATTCAGGATACGTATCGGTACCCTCCCCTTACGGACATCGATGACCCCCTTGGCTGTCAGGACAGTGGGCCTACTATCAGAATACACTGGTTCCACCAGGGCCTCGTAATCTTGACCCCTGAGGCCTATGGCTGCCCGACACCAAATTAACATTTCACTCCTCGGGGGTACTGCAATGGGGAACGGATCACTCACTCTGACACTGCCGACTTATCCACCAGACAACTCCATCTGTTGTCTCTGCATCAGTGCTTTTGGAGCGCCCCCAGACACAGGGCCACGAGTTCCCGGTACCGGGCCTCTCTGGTTCGGTTCTGAGGCTGTCACGGTGGCTAGACCCGGTCCGTGACCCTGCTAAGCGGTGTCCAAATAAAGGTGGTGCAGTCTGTCAAGGTTTCGTGACGCCACCTGTGGTATCGGTCATCAATTTTTGTGAAAAAAAAAAGGATTTTTTATTTTTACGGTTCTGCATTATAAACTTCTGTGAAGCACTTGGTGGGTCAAAGTGCTCACCACACCTCTAGATATGTTCCTTAGGGTAAACACACAGGGCCTGCCAGATGATAAAACCAGACCACAAACAATGTACAGTTCAAAATATATATTTTATTTATACAAAAAAGGAATAAAAACATCCATATAATACAATCTCATAATATGGAAAAATACCTCCGAACCAATGTCTGGTTTAAAGTGCGGTGCATACAAGCTAAACAACAACCCCTTTTGGGTACTAGTGTGGTAAATATAAATAAATTTATTCCTGGTTGTTGTTGCTTAATTGTAAATCTCTAGGTCGGCCTGAAGCAAAACATTCAGTCAATTAACGTGTCAGTGTGTTAACACAATTTACTTGAACGCCAGCCAATAAGGCTTGTATGGACTAATACTACGTCAAGACTTACTACCATAATAAAGGCTCTATATGACACTAATGACTAAGAATGCAGGCAATGCTACCATATATTCGGCTAGCTAAGATACATGTATGTAGTCCATACATTGCCTGCATTCTTAGTCATTAGTGTCATATAGAGGCTTTATTATGGTAGTAAGTCTTGACGTATAGACCCCTCAAAATGACTTCAAATGTGATGTGGTCCCTAAAAAAAATTGTGTTAATTTTACCACTATCATGAAGTACGATATGTCACGAGAAAACAATGTCAGAATCACTGGGATCCGTTGAAGCGTTCCAGAGTTATAACTTCATAAAGGGACAGTGGTCAGAATTGTAAAAATTGGCCCGGTCATTAATGTGCAAACCATCCTTGGGGGTGAAGGGGTTAATTTATGAAGGAGGGACTGGAAGTCACATTTTTTTTGTCACAGCTATTAGGCGGCCCTCACTGTTGGTAAAGGACCAGCAGGTGGCACTCACTAAGCATTTTTGGAGGGTTAGCTAATCACAGCACAAGAAAGATAATTTTGGGAGTATGCAGTATTAACAAATTCACAGAAAAAAACCCAACTAAATCACTATATTAAAAGATACATTTATTATTCATTCTAAAATTAACAATCAGTGCAAATCAAGCCAATAACATCATCAAATACTAGAAAGACACTGAATAGGAAAGGCCGAAGGGAATGCCTAACCCTAATCTATAACTGTATCTGCCCTACCTCTCATAGGAGGTTGGCACCCTATTCGCGCAAATAGCTCCCCCCGCTGTCGACTATCCCTTCTACCCCTTGAAGTCTCTATAGTGATAGGGTGGAAAACTGTTGATAAGATAGAGTGTATCCAACAATATAGATACACTCAGAAATTGGTACTTTGCAATAGGAGAGAGGAGAGAGAAAGCTGGCTGGTAGTATAATGTATATTCTGGATAAGGGGCAGACGGTATAGCTGTCCCTGTCCTGACCATGCCTGTCAGTGGAGGTTGGCACACTTTTTAACCCCTTCCCGACCCATGACGCCACGTAGGCGTCATGAAAGTCGGTGCCAATCCGACCCATGACGCCTATGTGGCGTCATGGAAAGATCGCGTCCCTGCAGATCGGGTGAAAGGGTTAACTCCAATTTCACCCGATCTGCAGGGACAGGGGGAGTGGTAGTTTAGCCCAGGGGGGTGGCTTCACCCCCCCATGGCTACGATCGCTCTGATTGGCAGTTTCACTTTCAACAGCCAATCAGAGCGATTTGTAATATTTCACCTATTAAAACTGGTGAAATATTACAATCCAGCCATGGCCGATGCTGCAATATCATCGGCCATGGCTGGAAACACTAATGTGCCCCCACCCCACCCCACCGATCGCCCCCCCAAGCCACCGATCTGTCCGGTACACTGCTCCGGCTCCCCTCCGTCCTGTGCTCCGCTCCCCCCGTGCTATTGTCGGCTCCCCCTGTGCTCCAATCACCCCCCCGTGCTCCGATCCAACCCCCTGCACTCCGATCCACCCCCGTGCATCATCCACCCCCCCGTTCATCGTTCCACCCCCTGTGCTCCGTTCCACCCCCCGCGCTCCGATCCCCCCCATGCTCCGATCCCCCCCCATGCTCCGATCCCCCCCCCCCGTGCTCCCCCCCACCCCACCACCCCATCATACTTACCAATCCTGCCGGGGTCCGTCCGTCTTCTCCCTGGGCGCCGCCATCTTCCAAAATGGCGGGCGCATGCGCAGTGCGCCCGCCGAATCTGCCGACCGGCAGATTCGTTCCAAAGTGCATTTTGATCACTGAGATATAACCTATCACAGTGATCAAAATAAAAAAAATACTAAATGACCCCCCCTTTGTCACCCCCATAGGTAGGGAAAATAAAAAAATAAAGAATTTTTTTTTTCCACTAAGGTTAGAATAGGGTTAGGGTTAGGGATAGGGCTAGGGCTAGGGCTAGGGTTAGGGCTAGGGTTAGGGTTAGGGCAAGGGCTAGGGCTAGGGTTAGGGCTAGGGCTAGGGCTAGGGTTAGGGTTTCGTTATGTGCACACGTATTCTGTTCCTCTGCAGATTTTTCCGCTGCGGATTTGATAAATCCGCAGTGCTAAACCGCTGCGGATTTATGGCAGATTTACCGCGGTGTTTCTGCGCATTTCACTGCGGTTTTACAACTGCGATTTTCTATTGGAGCAGTTGTAAAACCGCTGCGGGATCCGCAGAAAGAAGTGACATGCTGCAGAATGTAAACCGCTGCGTTTCCGTGCAGTTTTTCTGCAGCATGTGTACAACGATTTTTGTTTCCCATAGGTTTACATTGAACTGTAAACTCATGGGAAACTGCTGCGGATCCGCAGCGTTTTCCGCAGAATTAGGCTATGTGCACACGGTGCGGATTTGGCTGCGGATCCGCAGCGGATTGGCCGCTACGGATTCGCAGCAGTGTTCCATCAGGTTTACAGTTCTGTAAACCTATGGAAAACTAAATCCGCTGTGCCCATGGTGTGGAAAATACCGCGCAGAAACGCTGCGTTGTATTTTCCGCAGCATGTCAATTCTTTGTGCGGATTCCGCAGCGTTTTACACCTGTTCCTCAATAGGAATCCACAGGTGAAATCCGCACAAAAAACGCTGGAAATCCGCGGTAAATCCGCAGGTAAAACGCAGTGCCTTTTACCCGCGCATTTTTCAAAAATGATGCTGAAAAATCTCACACGAATCCGCAACGTGGGCACATAGCCTTAGGGTTACGGTTGGAATTAGGGTTGTGGTTAGGGTTGTGATTAGGGTTATGGCTACAGTTGGGATTAGGGTTAGGGGTGTGTTGGGGTTAGTGTTGGAGTTAGAATTGAGGGGTTTCCACTGTTTAGGCACATCAGGGGTCTCCAAACGCAACATGGTGCCACCATTGATTCCAGCCAATCTTGTATTCAAAAAGTCAAATGGTGCTCCCTCACTTCCGAGCCCCGACGTGCGCCCAAACAGTGGTTTACCCCCTCATATGGGGTATCAGTGTACTCAGGACAAACTGCGCAACAATTACTGGGGTCCAATTTCTCCTGTTACCCTTGTGAAAATAAAAAGATGCTTGCTAAAACATCATTTTTGAGGAAAGAAAAATAATTTTTTATTTTCACGGCTCTGCGTTGTAAACGTCTGTGAAGCACTTGGGGGTTCAAAGTGCTCACCACATATCTAGATAAGTTCCTTGGGGGGTCTAGTTTCTAAAATGGGGTCACTTGTGGGGGTTTTTACTGGTTAGGCACACCAGGGGCTCTGCAAACGCAACGTGATGCCCGCAGACCATTCCATCAAAGTCTGCATTTCAAAAGCCACTACTTCCCTTCTGAGCCCCGACGTGTGCCCAAACAGTGGTGTACCCCCACACATGGAGTATCAGCGTACTCAGGAGAAACTGGAAAACAACTTTTGGGGTCCAATTTCTCCTGTTACCCTTGGGAAAATAAAAAATTCTGGGCTAAATAATTATTTTTGAGGAAAGAAAACGTATTTATTATTTTCACGGCTCTGCATTACAATCTTCTGTGAAGCACTTGGGGGCTCAAAGTGCTCACCACACATCTAGATAAGTTCCTTTCGAGGTCTAGTTTCCAAAATGGGGTCACTTGTGGGGGGTTTCTACTGTTTAGCCACATCAGGGGCTCTGCAAACGCAACGTAACGCCCGCAGAGCATTCCATCAAAGTCTGCATTTCAAAACGTCACTACTTCACTTCCAAGCCCCGGCATGTGCCCAAACAGTGGTTTACCCCCACATATGGGGTATCAGCGTACTCAGGAGAAACTGGACAACAACTTTTGGGGTCAATTTTCTCCTGTTACCCTTGGGAAAATAAAAAATTGCAGGCTAAAAGATCATTTTTGAGAAAATCATTTTTTTTTTTCATGGCTCTGCGTTATAAACTTCTGTGAAGCACTTGGGGGTTCAAAGTCCTCACCACACATCTAGATTAGTTCCTTTGAGGGTCTAGTTTCCAAAATTGGGTCACTTGTGGGGGGTTTCTACTGTTTAGCCACATCAGGGGCTCTGCAAACGCAACGTGACACCCGCAGAGCATTCCATCAAAGTCTGCATTTCAAAACGTCACTACTTCACTTCCGAGCCCCAGCATGTGCCCAAACAGTGGTTTACCCCCACATATGGGGTATCAGCGTACTCAGGACAAACTGGACAACAACATTTGGGGTCCAATTTCTCCTATTACCCTTGGCAAAATAGGAAATTCCAGGCTAAAAATAATTTTTGAGGAAAGAAAAATTATTTTTTATTTTCATGGCTCTGCCTTATAAACTTCTGTGAAGCACCTGGGGGATTAAAGTGCTCAATATGCATCTAGATAAGTTCCTTGGGGGGTCTAGTTTCCAAAATGGGGTCACTTGTGGGGGAGCTCCAATGCTTAGGCACACAGGGGCTCTCCAAACGCGACATGGTGTCCGCTAACGATGGAGATAATTTTTCATTCAAAAAGTCAAATGGCGCTCCTTCCCTTCCGAGCCTTACCATGTGCCCAAACAGTGGTTTACCCCCACATGTGAGGTATTGGTGTACTCAGGAGAAATTGCCCAACATATTTTAGGATCCATTTTATCCTGTTGCCCATGTGAAAATGAAAATATTGAGGCTAAATAATTTTTTTGTGAAAAAAAAGTACTTTTTCATTTTTACGGATCAATTTGTGAAGCACCTGGGGGTTCAAAGTGCTCACTATGCATCTAGATAAGCTCCTTGGGGCGTCTAGTTTCCAAAATGGGGTCACCTGTGGGGGAGCTCCAATTTTTAGGCACACGGGGGCTCTCCAAACGTGACATGGTGTCCGCTAAAGAGTGGAGCCAATTTTTCATTCAAAAAGTCAAATGGCGCTCCTTCCCTTCCAAGCCCTGCCGTGCGCCCAAACAGTGGTTTACCCCCACATATGAGGTATCAGCGTACTCAGGACAAATTGGACAACAACTTTCGCGGTTCAGTTTCTCCTTTTACCATTGGGAAAATAAAAAAATTGTTGCTAAAAGATCATTTTTGTGACTAAAAAGTTAAATGTTCATTTTTTTCCTTCCATGTTGCTTCTGCTGCTGTGAAGTACCTGAAGGGTTAATAAACTTCTTGAATGTGGTTTTGAGTACCTTGAGGGGTGCATTTTTTAGAATGGTGTCACTTTTGGGTATTTTCAGCCATATAGACCCCTCAAACTGACTTCAAATGTGAGGTGGTCCCTAAAAAAAATGGTTTTGTAAATTTCGTTGTAAAAATGAGAAATCGCTGGTCAAATTTTAACCCTTATAACTTCCTAGCCAAAAAAAATGTTGTTTCCAAAATTGTGCTGATGTAAAGTAGACATGTGGGTAATGTTATTTATTAACTATTTTTTGTCACATAACTCTCTGGTTTAACAGAATAAAAATTAAAAATGTGAAAATTGCGAAATTTTCAACATTTTCGCTAAATTTCCGTTTTTATCACAAATAAACGCAAAATTTATTGACCTAAATTTACCACTTTCATGAAGCCCAATATGTCACGAAAAAACAATCTCAGAACCGCTAGGATTCGTTGAAGCGTTCCTGAGTTATTACCTCAAAAAGGGACACTGGTCAGAATTGCAAAAAACGGCAAGGTCTTTAAGGTCAAAATAGGCTGGGTCATGAAGGGGTTAATGATGAGTTTGGAAGCCCCCGCTCCTCGATGGCTGTTCCAAATGACCCTAGTCAGTTGATTTCAAGAGGAATTTTATAACATTTAAAGTCCTAGAGTGCTTCGGCAAGACATCAACAGAATACATAAACTGCTGAGTCGGGCAAATGATAGATTCAAACCATGAGATCATCTAAGGAAAGCATGTGATGCAGATTCCTAAAACAATGTACCGTATATACTCGAGTATAAGCCGACCCGAGTATAAGCCGACCCCCCTAATTTTGCCACAAAAAACTGGGAAAACTTATTGACTCGAGTATAAGCCTAGGGTGGAAATGCAGCATTTACCGGTGAATTTCAAAAATAAAAATAGATCATTATTTCCCCATAGCTGTGCCATATAGTGCTCTACACCATTCATATTTCCCCATAGCTGTGCCCCATATAGTGCTCTGCACCGTTCACTGTGCCCCCTAGCTGTGCCATATACAGTGCTCTGCACCGTTCACTGTGCCCCCTAGCTGTGCCATATACGGTGCTCTGCACCGTTCACTGTGCCCCATAGCTGTGCCATATACGGTGCTCTGCACCGTTCATTGTGCCCCCTAGCTGTGCCTTATACGGTGCTCTGCACCGTTCATTGTGCCCCCTAGCTGTGCCTTATACGGTGCTCTGCACCGTTCATTGTGCCCCCTAGCTGTGCCTTATACGGCATTGTGCCCCATAGATGTGCCATATACAGTGCTCTGCACCGTTCACTGTGCCCCCTAGCTGTGCCTTATACGGTGCTCTGCACCGTTCACTGTGCCCCATAGATGCTCCACATTAATCTGTGCTGCCGCTGCTACTGCTGCAATAAAAAAAAAAAAAACACATACTCACCTCCCTTGATTGCAGCTCCCAGCGTCTCGTTCCGGCGCCTCCATCTTCCCGGCGTCTCTGCTCTGACTGATCAGGCAGAGGGCGCCGCGCACACTATATGCATCATCGCGCCCTCTGCCTGATCAGTCAGAGAGCGCAGATGCCGGGAAGATGGAGGCGCCGGCCGGGAAGATGGATCGGCGCCCGGCGGCTGGAACGAGGACAGGTGAATATAACATACTCACCTAGTCCTGGCGATCCTCGCGCTGTCCCCTCCTGTCTTCGGCGCTGCAGCTTCTTCCTCTCTTCAGCGGTCACCGGCACCGCTGATTAGAGAAATGAATAAGCGGCTCCGCCCCTATGGGAGGTGGAGCCGCTTATTCATTTCTGTAATGAGCGGTCCCACGTGACCGCTGAAGAGAGGAAGAAGCTGCAGCGCCGAAGCCCGTGGGACGGCAGGGACAGCGCGAGGATCGCTGGGACTAGGTAAGTATACCCCAGCGCCCTCAGCCCCTCACCTGCCGACCCCACCGCTACCGTGACTCGAGTATAAGCCGAGGGGGGCACTTTCAGCCCTAAAATTTGGGCTGAAAATCTCGGCTTATACTCGAGTATATACGGTAATTGTTTTGCTAGATATAACTAGAAGACACAAAAGAGAATAGTAAAACCAAAACCACTCAGTTTGAAAAAAATTGCAGTAATCCGCAAGTGCTAGTAAAAGATGTAAAAAACACAATACAGGGTATTTGGTTGATACGTTTTTTGCAAAAAATGTATACTAAGCTGCTCTACCAATCTTCACGGTATACCCTTATCAGAGCAGTCCTAACTAATGTATGCAATCCCTATCTGATGTATTTAAAAAGCTGATCATCTGTATATTACCTGTGTGAACAGGGTTCAGAGAGGAAAAATCCATGTGTGCATACAGAGTAGAACAGTTTTTGTGCAGATAGCCCAAGAGGAGTGGTGGATAACTCCCCAGTCTTGTAGACACAAGAGAACAATTATGGAAACAGGAACACATGGGCTACTTGCACAGTGAACAAGTCTGTAGGAACATGTTCACACACCACTAACTAATAGATATTGTCACGCTCGCATCATCCAGTCAGGGAGTGAGTGTGACAATATCTTTCTGTGCCACAAACCAGACTACCCTGGAGGTGCATGACTAAGCAGCTACCTTGGTCTTCACTAGGGTTGAGCGACTTTTACTTTTATAGGATCGGGTCGGGTTTCACGAAACCCGACTTTTTCAAAAGTCGGGTCGAGTGATATCGGCCGATCCTATAAAAAAGTTGGGGTCGGGGTCGGCCGAAACACGAAACCCAATGCAGTGCATTGGGTTTCCAATGGTTCCCAGGGTCTGAAGGAGAGGAAACTCTCCTTTAGGCCCTGGGATCCATATTTAAGTGTAAAATAAAGAATTAAAATAAAAAATTTTGCTATACTTACCCTCTGACGCACCCTCGGACGCGCCTGGAAAGAAGCAGGGCGCGTCCGAGGGTGAGTATATTCCAATTAGGTATATAATCACCCTCGGACGCGCCCTGCTTCTTTCCGGCAGCCTTCCTTCCTAAGAATCAGCGCTTGAAGGACCTTCGGTGACGTCGCGGCTTGCGATTGGTCGCGTGACATGGGCGGTCGCGCGACCAATCACAAGCCGCAACGTCATCTAAGGTCTTTCACGCGCTGATTCTAAGGAAGGAAGGCTGCCGGTTAGTACCAGGGCGCGTCAGAGGGTAAGTATAGCAATATTTTTTATTTTAATTCTTTATTTTACACATAAATATGGATTCCGATACCGATTTCCGATATTGCAAACATATCGGAACTCGGTATCGAAATTCCGATACCAGATTTAGAAGATCGCCAACCTCATGGCCGACCCCACACAGGAGTCGGGTCGGGTTTCATGAAACCCGACTTTGCCAAAAGTCGGCGACTTCTGAAAATGGCCGACCCGTTTCGCTCAACCCTAGTGTTCACTAGAGCCTCTAGTGGTGAGGTCAGGCTTATATGGCAGGTAGCTGCCAGGTACCACTCCAGGGCGGTGTCTGGCTGTAGCAGCTGATTCCACTGGGGAACGGAACAATAATGACAGGTGCAGGCAAGTACAGACGGGCACGACTGGTACTCTGGCGGGTATGGCTGACACTTTGGCAGGCTGACACTCTGGCAGGTGGGCACGGCTAGTACTCTGGCAGGCAGGCGGGCACGGCTGGCACTCTAGCAGGCGGGCACTCTGGCAGGCAGGCAGGCATGGAACAGACTGGAGGAATCGAGTCCGTAACGGGTAGGGCAGGATCAGATATTAGCAGGATAAGGAAGCAGGTAGGAACCAGTACAGACTGAATGGACAGGAACTGTTAGGATCCAGTTCAGACTAGAAGGACAAAGACTCACAGGGTGCGGAGCGGGAGCAGAGCAGAGCCAAAGGGTGAGGAGGCAGAGCAGAGCTGCAGGATGCGGAGAGAAGAGCAGCAGGAGGCGGTACAGAAGCAGAGAAGAACCGCCGGAGGTGGGACGGGAGCTGAGCAGAGATGCATAAGGCGGGACAGAGCAGAGCAGAGCTGCAGAAGGTGGGACGTAGCAGAGCAGAGCAGTAGGATGCGGCGAACAGAGCAGAACCACAGGTTGTAGTGAGCAGACCAGAACAGAGTCGCAGGTTGCAGCAAGCAGAGGAGAGCCACAGGATGCAGCAAGCAGACCCGTAGGATGCACCGAGCAGGGCAGAGCCACATAATGCAGCGAGCAGAGCTTAGACAAGCAGAGCTGCAGGATGCAGCGAGCAGAGCAGAGCAGAAACCAGCTATACACAGCTGAGTAGGGAAGGAAACAGAGAAGGATACGATCAGGTATAAGAAACAGACAAGTACGACAAGACAATGGATTCTGGTCTGGGTATGCAGCCCCCAGAGAGCCATAAACTAGACACAGTAACACAGAAACGAGCCTGTATATGTAGCCTCCAGGAAGGCAGAAACAGGACAGGACCTGGCAACTCTGAGCAGAAAGCAGACTGAGAGAGTTTGTTGCTCAGGCATCTCCCTGTGGGTGGAGATGCCTTAAGTACCTCATACCTTTTGGCAATAGGCTGGGGGCATATTAGGAGTGTGCACACAGTCTCTATGAAACTCAGGAAGTTCTGGTGCTGCCGCCCTAAGGATACAGCCAGGAAGTGTGCACATACCAAGCAGGGGACATGAGGTTCATAGCATGGAGCAGGCAGAGGACAGGACTCACAGTATGGCCCTGATGGGTAAGTAAGATGGTGTATCTGCCTGAAGGGAGATGGAAAGCCATGCAGTGATGCCGGCAGGGACATTACAGATATTGATACTTTACAATTGCATTATCTATAACTAGATGGCAGCCCGATTCTAAAGAATCGGGAGTCTAGAATCCATATATACTTTATTTATTCAAATGTAAAAATAATACAATTAATAAATAATAGTAAGAAAGAACAAAAAATGGCTGCACTCACCAGCTCTTGACAATTCTTGTTATTTAAGGTACAGTTACACAGGATCCATGAACATGCTTATGAGGGGAGGGATGAAAGACATCAGACGACAACTTTGAGTGTTGTGGCAAATGCCACAACAACGGTTCTTTGCTTAAGAACAATGTCAGGTAGTAGGAAAATACCCAGTTAATAATAGGCAATAGTTCTTTGCAGGAATGCAGATATTAATAAATAGGCAGTTTATATTGCAGAGAAATTGCTGGGCAATAATGGACAATGTCCTTATGTGGCAAATAATAGAGCAATATACCCAATGTGGCAAAGAAGAGGTTAATAAACGGCAGTCTCTCAGTATAACAGTCAGTGAATAATAGGCAGTATATGGAGAAAACACCAAACAAAAGTTCAAAATTGGTGTGAAAATGTCACTGAACCACTTCACAACTAAATATATATAGTTTTGGTAAATGGTATTATCATTTTTTTGACGAAATTCGGCAGGAGCTTGAAGAGCAACGTCACTGGGCCCGCCTCCACGCAGTAGAAACTTGCTGTGAGGTAAAAATTCAAAAATCACACCAAAATGGCGGGCGGAGTGTGTCACAGTACGGCACGTTTCTGATTGGTCACTCGCAGCAGGCGGCAACCAATCAGACACTGGACACTGTTGACGTCACTTATCTCCGTTAGCTCCGGACATTAGCTCCGGACATTAGCTCCGGACATTAGCTCCGGACATTAGCTCCGGACAGGAAGTTGGCACAAATTGCAGGAAGTAGTATTCTAGGCAATTATATATTAGATATACCAGAGAATGTCCACAACATGAATTCTTTATACATCTCCCTAGGCCATACCCCCATAGGCAGAGCCAACATCAGCATCATAAACAATCAAATTAATTAGTGAGCTTGTCTTTAGGTAAAAAAAAAAAGAGTCCAAAAAGCCCAAAAAATGTATGCAATAAATGAAACTCAACGCGTTTCCCTCTATAGGAAGTACATCAGGAGTGCATATATATGTTGAAAGGACTACTTAGTTAGCAAAGAGGGGGTGGAGGGCACCATCAAACATAATAGTACAAAGAAAGGGGTCAACCCAAAGCATGACATACCATGAGACTCTAAGAAGACAAAAAAAGCGTCAAGCCTGCCTGGCAAGATCACTATTTGCCCTTTTGGTTATTGCACTTACCCAGGCTCTTTAAGGACTTGGCTATATTCCTCCCCACAGAATAGAGAGAAAAAAATATACCCTCCACTACTGTCTCTGATCTCTCTAGAGTGGTGAAATCTATCCACAAGGAATACTTTGCCGTTCCGGTGAACATGTGACCTGTTTTTTATCTCTTTTTAAATCTGTCATTGTTTGTATTTCTGTCATGCAACTAAATCGCTGATTAGCAACTAGCATATATTTATTATCCAAATCTATAATCATTTTCATGCTGCGAGCTGGGCCACGTTTACATTAATTAGTATATCTATTTTTACCTTTTTGCATGCAGCCTCCGACCAGCAGAATTGTTTAAACTTCTATGCAGATTTATATTCAAGACAGTTGTACTTCTGAATCTTGTACCTTCATATATATACTGTTTCCTATCATAAATCATGTCCAGGGGGGGTTCTTTATGTGGAACCCATGATGTCATCTTTGTTTTAAGTGATTTTAATTGTGTGGTGTACCGTTTTTGGTTGACAAAATAAAATTTATTGTATTTTCAAAAATTGATTTAGTGGTGGTCCCTGCTACATAGCTTGACACTTTTTTTGTCTTTTGAAAGGACTACTTAGCTTATCACTTGGTGATACATGAATATAGATGAAGTCGTCAGCGTACAGGGAGAGTTCCCTCTGGATGTAGTGCCTGGATTCAAATGGCCAGTCGTGTGAAACATATAAACTCGTCAATAGGTATTAGCCCAAATCACCTGCAAAACTCAGCGTGCGTGTCACATTGCGTCCCAAATGGTTTTTTTTTGGAAGTTGTCGTAACATCCATCCCTTACCATCCAAACCCATTTTGATCATGAAGTCACTCCCTTCTCCTCCTGCTTCTGCAACATGTACTTAGTGGACATGTATGTATACCCCCCCGTGGCTAATATTTTTGTACTTTGTGAAAGCTTGGTACATTGTGCAGTGGTGAAACTTGTACTCCTTATCAATCCCCTTGTTAAGATTATCTGTACCTGTATTGCACCAGTCGCACAACTGCTAGATAAAGATACGTTATTTTTTAGAACAATGGAAAATTATGATTTTTTTTAAATTGGCTTGCTGACACGCTGCAAATATGGAGCAAAGAAGATTACTGCCCCTGCTAAATTGTCACGTATGATAATCTTTACCCAGATTGCACCAGTTGCACAACTGGTAGACAAATATTAGTTATTTTAAGTGGAAAATAACAGAGAGCTGCAGCATGTACTTGCAATGATCAGAACACCCAGGTGCCTGCCTTTTAACCACCCACCCTCCTATTAAATCTCTCACTACTAAATACCCACCTAACGAGCAAAAACAAGTAATCTTGACAGTCTTCAGCTCTTAAAAGAACTTTTTGAATAAATAACGCTTACTCTACCTTTCTATCACTGTCCCTACGCTCCTTTCACTCTCCCTACGCTCTCACTACGCTGTTTCCAGCTGCAATGTGCGCAAGATGGCGCCGGCAGAGTTTAAATAGTCACTATGACGCTGAAAGGCCAGTCAATCACAGTAATGCCAGACCAAAGATGGGTGGGCGGGCCAATCGAATATAGTGAGGCAAATACCTAATTACTCGCCAAGTAACGAATAGCCCAAATACCATACAATTCGTGTGAGTAACGAATAGTGCTGAATATATTCGCTCGTCAGTATGAGAAACCTAAAGTGTCATTCACACGTTAAGTATTTTTGACTTGCAGATTTGGTGCAGAAAATTATCTTCAGCATGTCAATTCTATGTGCATTTTTTCCCTGCGTTTTTCATCACTTAATTCACTTAAATCCACCAAAACACAGGGCAATAAAGCACAAAAAATGTGTATTTTTGTAGCTCCATTTTTTCCTATCAAGAGATGCAGAAATTTTACTCAACTTGTGCACATACGCTTATTGGTATTATATTGCTCACCTATAGACTATTCCGTTATCGGTAGTACATATCCTTGGTATACTACCCTCAAAAGTGCATAGCGTTTATGAGCCTAGGATTACCAATACATGACAAGTTGAACAGAATGTGTATGAAGCCCTCCTTTATGTCTCATACAGGGTGTATTTGAGTCCGTTATTTTTGGCAGTTCTGCTTCCTTCATAAATTAAACTGAAACTTCCTATTTTATAATACAAAAATCAATTTTGCTTTACTTAAATTATATATTTTTGTGAAATCCTTTTTAAATTTTGCCTTATATAAAAGTCATTATTCAGGAAAAAAGGTTTCTTAACATTTTTTTCTCTGTCAAATGAAATTTCTTGTCAGTTTGGAATGTTTTATTGTCACTCCTTAAAGTAGAGTAATAGTGTGACACCATTGTTCTCAGCAGAGATCTCAGAGTCAGAGATGTTTCCAGGGGTCTTCCCCGTGCTGTTCTCCTTTCATTGAGCACCTTTCCCATCCGTTTGAACATGTTCACTGCCCCCAGACATTTTTGTATGGTCTGCCATAAAAAAGCTCGGCATTCCTATTAAATACTTGATACTCGAAAAGATCACGTGAGTATTAGGAATTGATCGGTTCGGGCAACAAGCACCCAAGCATTTTAGCGCTTGCTCATCTCTAGTGGTTATGTAAAAAAATTACGCAAAAATAGTATTTATGAAAAAATGTAAAACATTAGTTACTCTCTAAGAAGTAAGATTACATTTGTACATTTTATACATTTTTATTAAAGGAGTTGTCCACTATGGAAAGCTGCAATGCTTGCTGAATACTAAGGATGTTTAATGCACAAGTAATCGCATGTGACAACCGCTATTATTGGCAAGGTGGATGCGAATCCTGAAAGTATGCACATTAGACACCATTAGGCCAGTCTCACACGTCCAGATAATTCCGGTACCGGAAAAATCGGTACCGGAATTATCTGTGTCCGTGTGCCGGTGCGTTTCTGTGGTACATCAGTGTGGCAATCAGTGTGAATAATAGTGTGTAAAATCCAGGTCTAGGTCCCAAACCCCCCTCCCACGCCCTGTGCACCCCCCCCCCCCCCCCCCCCGCTGTGATTAAAATACTCATCCAGCTCCCGGCTCCCTCGCTGCTTCCTGTCCTGGCCGCACCTTCTACTGTATGAGCGGTCACGTGGGGCCGCTCATTTACAGTAATGAATATGCGGCTCCGCCATCTATGGGAGGTGGAGCCGCATATTCATTACTGTAAATGAGCGGCCCCACGTGACAGTAGAAGGTGCAGCCAGGACAGGACGCTGCGAGGGAGCCGGGAGCTGGGTGAGTATTTTTATCACAGCAGGGAGGAGGGGGCGCACAGGAGGTGGGAGGGGGCTGGGGACCTGGATCTGGATTTTACACACTATTATTCATATCTTCTCTACAGCAAACGCTGCTGCAGGGAAGATATGAATGGCGGATTCAGCACCAGTGGGGGGGACAGCGCTTAATGTAGCACTGTCTCCTGCACGGCACACGGACAACGTCCGTGTGCGGTACGTGTTTTACATGGACCCATTGACTTTAATGGGTCCGTGTAGGAACACTGACATGTCTCCGTGTTTGGCACATGGAGACACGGTCCGCAAAAAATCAATGACATCTGCACAGATGCATTGATTTTAATGTGTGTACGTGTGTCAGTGGCTCCGGTACGTGAGGAAACTGTCACCTCACGTACCAGAGCCACTGACGTGTGAAACCGGCCTTAGGATTCGGCAAGGTGCAGCACTTGCTGAAGATTTCACCAGGGATTTCACAAGAGTAAACTTCTTTTCATTCTTTGATTTTAAGGACTGATGTGAGAGTTGAGATTCCAAAAGACTTTCATCAGCTCAAGGTACTCCAATGCAAAAATAGTAAGTAAAACTGCCTCAAAGTAGAAAGGTATCTATCTAACAATTAGTTGTGCAAAATTACATTAATTATGCTGCCTGTAACAAATATTTCTAGTAACATGTACAAAACTTTATTACTCCTTGGAGTCACTTTTTATAGTTTAATATGTTGTTAGGAGCAGTCATATTTCAAACATATAGTGGCTGTATATCCTGTTCTTATGAGGTGGAACTATGGCTGCATTTTTTTAGGAGGTCTGGTTGTCACTGTTAGATAATAATAATGGCTGTCACTGTAAGATAATAATAATCTTTATTTTTTATATAGCGCTAACATATTCCGCAGCGCTTTACAGTTTTGCACACATTATCGTTGCTGTCCCCGTTGGGGCTCACAATCTAAATTCCCTATCGGTAGGGTTGAGCGACCTTGACTTTTTTAGAGTCGAGTCGGGATTCGCAAAACCCAACTATCTCAAAAGTCGGGTCGAGTGAAATCGGCCGATTATGTCGTAAAGTCGGGATTGACCGAAACACGAAACCCAATGCAAATGAATGGGGCAGCATAGTCGGCAGTGAGTGGGGGCCAGGAAAACACATAGAGTGCCCATTTTAATGGCAAAAACATCCATTCTTCTTAATGAAGCTTGTCAATCTTAATTTCCCTTACAATAATAGTTAGGCATTGGAAATTGGGGGTCATTTGGCTAAAGTTGTTGGGGGTAGGGCTGGTTCAAGTATTTTGTGGGCCCAGGAAATCTGGACCACGTCACGGCAGTGGAGCAGGGCGAGGTAAGTATTAAAACTTTGCAAGTGCTGTGATCCTGAGCAAGCAGGGGGGGCCCACTCATTGGCATTGGCACTGGCACAGGGCCCCTCAAAGTACGGCGGTGTGTTTGCACGGCGGGGGTGCCTCCCACCGGCAGCGACACTTTTGCGTACTATGAGGGGCCCTGTGCCAGTGACGTCGCCAACGAGTATGCCCCCCCCACACCTGATGATGGAACTTGCACTTTCATCTTCACCTTCCTCTTTGTCCCCATGTAAGCTGGTATAGTATAGAAGGGGAACCTGACTTTCAGCAGGGTCAGATTCTGGCTGTGTAGAGTGCAAGGGGAATGTAGTGGTCTGGGGCAATGTACCAGCAGACTCATCTATCACTGGTTGGGCAATGGGCAGGATGAGGAGGAAACACAGATATAGGCCCAAAGAATAAAGTGGGCTAAATGCAGTTCAAAATTGGTAACAGGACTAACTAGGAGGCATTGCTTTGTTCAGTGGAGGACAACTGTAATGAGAGGCTGACACAGAGAGTAAGCCCAAATCAGTAAGTAGTCTAAATGCAGTTCAAAATTGGCAATAGTAGTAAACAGGCGGCACAGCTTTGTTCAGTGGAGGAGAACATCAAGGAGCGGCAGACACCGATAGTAGGCCCCAACCCTACTAGTAGGCCAAATGCAGTCTAACATTAACAACTACTTAACGAGAGCCTGAAAATGGAAGTTCAGGACAGGAAACCAGGAGAACAGCAAGGGGCGGCAGACACTGTTAGTAGGCCCCAACCCAACTATTAGGCCAAATGCAGTTGTTCCATTTAACAACTATTTAACAAGAGCCTGAATATAGAAGCTCAGGAAAGGCAACCAGGAGAACACCTTGGAGCGGCAGACACTGTTAGTAGGCCCCAACTAAACTAGTAGGCCCACTGCAGTTTTAAAATTCCGATAGGCTGAAAACCAGATAATTGCAGGTCATTTTTTGTAAAGAGGACAGCTGTATTGAGTGGCGCAGCCAGACACTACAAGTAGGCCTTACACCACAAAGTTGGCTCGACGCAGGTTTAAAAAAGGTTACATGGGTACACGGTCTGCATTGGTGTGCTCAGTGGAGGACAATTGGAGGGAGGGACCGCAGAAAGACTTAGTAGGCCTAAAATAACAAAATAGGCTCTATGCAGCTTCGATTATGTGGCAACCTGGAGAACACCTTGGAGCGGCAGACACCGTCTCTACGACCCAGACCCAACTTGTAGGCCTAATGCAGTGTTGTTTCAACAACTACTTAACGAGAGCATGAAGATTGAAGCTATGGAGAGGCAACCTGGAGAACACCTTGGAGCGGCAGACACCGTCTCTACAACCCAGACCCAACTTGTAGGCCTAATGCAGTGTTATTTCAACAACTACTTAACGAGAGCATGAAGATTGAAGCTATGGAGAGGCAACCTGGAGAACACCTTGGAGCGGCAGACACCGTCTCTACGACCCAGACCCAACTTTTAGGCCTAATGCAGTGTTGTTTCAACAACTACTTAACGAGAGCATGAAGATTGAAGCTATGGAGAGGCAACTTGGAGAACACCTTGGAGCGGCAGACAATCTTAGTAGGCCCCAACCAAACTAGTAGCCCCACTGCAGTTGTTCGATTTAAAAACTATTTAAGACGAGCCTGAAGATTGAAGCTCAGGAAAGTAAACCAGGAGAACACCTTGGAGCGACAGACAATCTTAGTAGGCCACCAACCAAACTAGTAGCCCCACTGCAGTTGTTCGATTAAAAAAACTATTTAAGACGAGCATGAAGATTGAAGCTCAGGAAAGTAAACCAGGAGAACACCTTGGAGCGACAGACAATCTTAGTAGGCCCCAACCAAACTAATAGCCCCACTGCAGTTGTTCGATTAAAAAACTATTTAAGACGAGCATGAAGATTGAAGCTCAGGAAAGTAAACCAGGAGAACACCTTGGAGCGACAGACAATCTTAGTAGGCCACCAACCAAACTAGTAGCCCCACTGCAGTTGTTCGATTAAAAAAACTATTTAAGACGAGCATGAAGATTGAAGCTCAGGAAAGTAAACCAGGAGAACACCTTGGAGCGACAGACAATCTTAGTAGGCCCCAACCAAACTAATAGCCCCACTGCAGTTGTTCGATTAAAAAACTATTTAAGACGAGCATGAAGATTGAAGCTCAGGAAAGTAAACCAGGAGAACACCTTGGAGCGACAGACAATCTTAGTAGGCCCCAACCAAACTAGTAGCCCCACTGCAGTTGTTCGATTAAAAAACTATTTAAGACGAGCATGAAGATTGAAGCTCAGGAAAGTAAACCAGGAGAGCACCTTGGAGCGACAGACAATCTTAGTAGGCCCCAACCAAACTAGTAGCCCCACTGCAGTTGTTCGATTAAAAAACTATTTAAAGACGAGCATGAAGATTGAAGCTCAGGAAAATAAACCAGGAGAACACCTTGGAGCGACAGACAATCTTAGTAGGCCCCAACCAAACTAGTAGCCCCACTGCAGTTGTTCGATTAAAAAACTATTTAAAGACGAGCCTGAAGATTGAAGCTCAGGAAAGGCAACCAGGAGAACAACTTGGAGCGGCAGACAATCTTAGTAGGCCCCAACCAAACTAGTAGCCCCACTGCAGTTGTTCGATTAAAAAACTATTTAAAGACGAGCCTGAAGATAGAAGCTCAGGAAAGGCAACCAGGAGAACACCTTGGAGCGGCAGACACCGTTAGTAGGCCCTACCGAAGTAGTAGCCCCAATGCAGTTTTCAAATTCCTATAGGCTGAAAACCAGACAATTGACGCTCAGCTTTTTTCAGACGAGGACAGCTGTATTGAGTGGCGCAGACAGACACAGGTAGTAGGCCTTAAACCAAAAATTTGGCTCAGTGCAGTTTAAAAAAGGTTACAGGGGTACACAGGCAGCATTGGTGTGGTCAGCGGAGGACAATTTGAATTAGGGACTGCAGACAGACTTAGTAGGCTGTCCCCTGTGGACCATGCATCCACCACATTAACCCAGTGCGCCGTAATGGACACGTAACCTTCCGTGGACATGCCTACTGGTCCATGCGTCTGTTGTCAGGTGCACCTTTCTACTCTGAGATTGCCTGAGTGCATGGACAATGCAGACTTTTTCATGCTGGTGGAGGGCTGGGATGGCTTTTCTCGCTAAAGAAGTGTCGACAGGGTAGCTCGAACCGTGGTACAGCGTAGTTCATCTGGGCTTTATAAATATAAAATAAAGAAAAAAAGTAGACTCTATGCACTTTCAGCTAGGTTCCAGGGGAACACGGCCAGCATTGGTCTGGTCAGTGGAGGACAATTTCAATTATGGACCGCAGACAGACTTAGTACGCCTACAATTAAAAAAAGGATGCTCTATGCAATTTAAAATAGGTTCCAGGGGTACACGGCCAGCATTGGTCTGGTCAGTGGAGGAGTTTTGGAAGGAGGGACCGCAGACAGGCTTAGTAGGCCTAACATAAGAAAAGTAGGCTGTAGGCACTTTAAAATAGGTTCCAGGGGTACACGGGCAGCAGTGGTGTGGTCAGTGAAGGACAATTTCTATTATGGACCGCAGACAGACTTAGTACGCCTACAATTAAAAAAAGGATGCTCTATGCAATTTAAAATAGGTTCCAGGAGTACGCGGCCAGCATTGGTCTGGTCAGTGGAGGACTATTGGAAGGAGGGACCGCAGACAGGCTTAGTAGGCCTAACATAAGAAAAGTAGGCTGTAGGCACTTTAAAATAGGTTCCAGTGGTACACGGGCAGCAGTGGTGTGGTCAGTGAAGGACAATTTCTATTATGGACAGCAGACAGACTTAGTAGGCCTAACATAACAAAAGTAGGCTCTATGCACTTGGAATTATCTTGCAGGGGTACACAGGCAGCATTGGTGTTGTCAGTGGAGGCCGATTGTAAGGAGTGTCTGACAGTTAGTACTCCCAAAAAATAAATAGATGTTAATGTCTCGCAATACAACAAAACCAAAAAACAAAAGGGTGGCATACTTAGGTACAGGGGTGGGCTCCTCTGCTGAGTTTCAGACCTAGTAATTTGGCGCAAAGTATTTACTGGTGTAAATATAGGACGCTGCCCCTGACTATTTTAAGTAGCATCATGCATGTCAACACATTGGTATTGTCAGTGCCAGGCATTGAAGGATGTCAGCGCAAAGACTAAACATTGGTGGAGCTGTGAGAGATAATTTTGCAAATCGTAGAGCACTGTTTGAGCTGGGGGGGGAACTGTCTTGTGGCCGGCGGTACAGGCCCAGGGCCCCTCATGTTACAACGGTGTGTCTGACGTTGGTTGCGCGCCACCACCGCCAGAGACACTTTATTGTACTATGAGGGACCCAGTGGCAGTGCCGTCGACCAAAAGCGTGCACACCCACCTCTTCAGACAAACGGCACTCTCACGGGTGCTTGCGCCAAGTGGCGAGACCACGGCCACGAGGGGGGAGTTTGCCCATTTAGGGAGGTGTAAACATGTCGTATGCTGGACAAACAGCTGCTGTAATTTACGAGATTGGAAAACTCAGTCAGACCAGTACACAAGCAAGACCTTTTCATAGGAAAGCTAGGTGTCAGCCTGGAAAGGTGGGACAAAATAATTCGAAATCCAGGAGTGGTTAATTTTAATGAAGGTTAGATCATCCACATTTTGGGTAGCCAGACAAGTCCTTTTTTCGGTTAATATTGAACCAGCAGCACTGAATACTCTTTCTGATAGCACACTAGCTGCTGGGCAAGCAAGCTCCTGCAATGCATATTCTGCCAATTCTGGCCAGGTGTCTAATTTGGATGCCCAGTAATCAAATGGGAATGACGGTTGAGGGAGAATATCGATAAGGGATTAAAAATAGTTAGTAACCATACTGGACAAATGTTGTCTCCTGTCACTTTGAATTGATGCTGCAGTACCTGTCCTGTCTGCGGTCATAGCAAAATCACTCCACAACCTGGTCAGAAAACCCCTCTGTCCAACGCCACTTCTGATTTCTGCACCTCTAACACCTCTGGTCTGCTGCCCCCTGCAGCTTGTGTGAGAACCATCACCGGCGCTGTTTGCTGGGAATGCCTGAATCAAACGGTCAACAAGAGTTGATTGGTTGCTAATATTTGTTCCAGGTTCTCATGTGGCATAATATTTTGCAATTTGCCTTTATAGCGAGGATCAAGGAGGCAGGCCAACCAGTAATTGTCATCGGTCATCATTCTAATTATGCGTGGGTCCCTTTTGAGGATACGTAAGGCATAATCCGCCATGTGGGCCAAAGTTCCAGTTGTCAAATCTGCGGTTGTGCTGGGTTGAGGGACAGTTACAGGCAAATCTACGTCACTTGTGTCCCTCAAAAAACCAGAACCCAGCCTTGCCACGCCACCAATTTCCATTGGCCCCGGAGAAGCTTCCTCATTAAAAAAATACTCATCCCCATCATCCTCCTCGTCCTCCTCCTCCTGTTCACCCGCTACCTCGTCCTGTACACTGCCCTGACCAGACAATGGCTGACTGTCATCAAGGCTTTCCTCTTCCTCTGCTGCAGATGCCTGCTCCTTTATGTGCGTCAAACTTTGCATCAGCAGACGCATTAGGGGGATGCTCATGCTTATTATGGCGTTGTCTGCACTAACCAGCCATGTGCATTCCTCAAAACACTGAAGGACTTGACACATGTCTTGTACCTTCGACCACTGCACACCTCACAACTCCATGTCTGCCATCCAACTGCCTGCCCGTGTATGTGTATCCTCTAACAAATACATAACAGCACGCCTCTGTTCACACAGTCTCTGAAGCATGTGCAGTGTTGAGTTCCACCTTGTTGCAAAGTCGATGATTAGGCGATGCTGGGGAAGGTTCAAAGACCGCTGATAGTTCTGCATACGGCTGGAGTGTACGGGCGAACGGCGGATATGCGAGCAAAGTCTGCGCACTTTGAGGAGCAGGTCAGATAACCCCGGATAACTTTTCAGGAAGCACTGCACCACCAGGTTTAAGGTGTGAGCCAGGCAAGGAATCTGTTTCAGTTGGGAAAGGGTGATGGCAGCCATGAAATTCCTTCAGTTATCACTCACTACCTTGCCTGCCTCAAGATCTACAGTGCCCAGCCATGACTGCGTTTCTTTCTGCAAGAACTCGAACAGAACTTCCGCGGTGTGTCTGTTGTCGCCCAAACACTTCATTGCCAATACAGCCTGCTGACGCTTGCCAGTAGCTGCCCCATAATGGGACACCTGGTGTGCAACAGTGGCAGCTGCAGATGGAGTGGTTGTGCGACTGCGGTCTGTAGATGAGCTCTCGCTTCTGCAGGAGGACGAGGAGGAGGAGGAGGGGGGGCGAACGGCTACAGCCAACTGTTTCCTAGACCATGGGCTAGGCAGAACTGTCCCAATATTGCTGTCCCCTGTGGACCCTGCATCCACCACATTCACCCAGTGTGCCGTGATGGACACGTAACGTCCCTGGCCATGCCTACAAGTCCATGCATCTGTTGTCAGGTGCACCTTTGTACTCACAGATTGCCTGAGTGCATGAACGATGCGCTCTTTAACATGCTGGTGGAGGGCTGGGATGGCTTTTCTCGAAAAGAAGTGTCGACTGGGTAGCTCGTAGCGTGGTACAGCGTAGTCTATCAGGGCTTTGAAAGCTTCGCTTTCAACTAACCGGTAGGGCATCATCTCTAATGAGATTAGTCTAGCAATGTGGGCGTTCAAACCCTGTGTACGCGGATGCGAGGATGAGTACTTCCTTTTTCTAACGAGAATCTCATGTAGGGTGAGCTGGACTGGAGAGCTGGAGATCGTGGAACAAGCGGGGGTGCCGGTGGACATGGCAGACTGAGAGATGGTTGGAGACGGTATTCTTGCCGGTGCCCTACATGCAGTGTTTCCTACTATGAAACTGGTGATTCCCTGACCCTGACTGCTTTGGCCTGGCAACGAAACCTGCACAGATACTGCAGGTGGTGCGGGAAATGGTGGCCATACAGTGACGGAAGGGATGTAGCGTTGCTGACTAGCTTCTTTGGCCGAGAGTGCTACAACCTTAAGGGACGTTTGGTAGTTAGTCCAGGCTTGCAAATGCATGGTGTTTAAATGTCTATGCATGCAACTTGTATTTAGACTTTTCAGATTCTGACCTCTGCTTAAGGTAGTTGAACATTTTTGACAGATGACTTTGCGCTGATCAATTGGATGTTGTTTAAAAAAATGCCAGACTGCACTCTTTCTACCATCGGATACCTTTTCAGGCATTGCAGACTGAGCTTCTTTAACCGGATAGCCACGCTGTCCTCCAACTGGTTTTGGCTTTGCCACCCGTTTTGGGCCAGATGTTGATGCCTGCTGCGGCCCCTCCTCCTCCGCTTCAGAACTACTGCCGCCTGCACCCTGTTACCCCAATGGCTGCCAATCGGGGTCAACAACTGGGTCATCTATGACCTCCTCTTCTATCTCGTGTGCAACTTCGTCTGTGTTACCGTGTAAGCCGGTGGTATAGCGTTCGTGACGGGGCACCATAGTCTCATCAGGGTCTGATTCTGGATCAGTACACTGTGAGGGCAATGTTGTGGTCTGAGTCAAAGGAACAGCATAGTAATCAGGCTGTGGCTGTGCATCTGTGCACTCCATGCCGATTCAACTTGTAATGGGCATGGCCTGTTAACTGTTTCACTTTCTAACCCAGGAACGGTATGTGTAAAGAGCTCCATGGAGTAACCCGTTGTGTCGCCTGACGCATCCTTCTCTGTTGTTGTTTTTGCTGAAGAGGACAAGGAAGCGACTTGTCCCTGACCGTGAACATCCACTAACGACGCTCTGCTTTTACATTTACCAGTTTCAGAAGAGGAGGCAAAAGAGCTAGAGGCTGAGTCAGCAAGGAAAGCCAAAACTTGCTCTTGCTGCTCCGGCTTTAAAAGCGGTTTTCCTACTCCCAGGAAAGGGAGCGTTCGAGGCCTTGTGTAGCCAGACAACGAACCTGGCTCCACAACTCGAGACTTAGGTGCTATATTGCTTTTCCCACGACCACCTGATGCTCCACCACCACTACCATCATTACCAGCTGACAATGAACGCCCACGGCCACGACTTCTTCCACCAGACTTCCTCATTGTTTGAAAAACGTAACTAAAGTAACGGTATTTGTTACTGTAAAACAACTTACAAGGTGAACTCAAACTTCTGTAGGATTTAGATATCCCTTTATATGTGGGTGAGACTGCAAGGAAAATCAGGCACAATGTTACACACTAGGTTTTCTGTGGCACAAAATGAGAGAGATGCCACACGCAGGACTGTCACTCAAGCACAAATGCCAATATTAATCTCCCACTAAATTTTTTTTTAAGGGAGAATTTAAAAACAAAAAAAAAAACAGTATTAGACACTAGGCTTTCTGTGCCCCACAATTTGAGAGAGATGGCACACACGACTGGCACTGAAGCACAAATGCCAATATTAATCTCCCACTATTTATTTTTTTTCAGGGAGAATTTAAAAACAAAAAAAAAATGTATTAGACACTAGGCTTTCTGTGCCCCACAATTTGAGAGAGATGGCACACACGACTGGCACTCAAGCATAAATGCCAATATTAATCTCCCACTATTTATTTTTTTTCAGGGAGAATTTAAAAACAAAAAAAAACAGTATTAGACACTAGGCTTTCTGTGCCCCACAATTTTAGAGAGATGGCACACACGACTGGCACTCAAGCACAAATGCCAATATTAATCTCCCACTATTTTTTTTTAAGGGAGAATTAAAAAAAAAAAAAAAACAGTATTAGATACTAGGCTTTCTGTGTCCCACAATTTGAGAGAGATGGCACACACGACTGGCACTCAAGCACAAATTCCAATATTAATCTCCCACTATTTTTTTTTTTAAGGGAGAATTAAAAAAAACAAAACAGTATTAGTCATTAGGCTTTCTGTGCCCCACAATTTGAGAGAGATGGCACACACGACTGGCACTCAAGCATAAATGCCAATATTAATCTCCCACTATTTTTTTTTAAGGGAGAATTAAAAAAAAAACAGTATTAGACACTAGGCTTTCTGTGCCCCAAAATTTGAGAGAGATGGCACACACGACTGGCACTCAAGCACAAATGCCAATATTAATCTCCCACTATTTTTTTTTTAAGGGAGAATTTAAAAAAAAAAAAAAAACAGTATTAGACACTAGGCTTTCTGTGCCCCACAATTTGAGAGAGATGGCACACACGACCGGCACTCAAGCACAAATGCCAATATTAATCTCCCACGATTTTTTTTTTTTATTTCTGGGAGAATTGGCAAGAAATCAGGCCCACTGTTAGACTATGTTTTCTGTGCCAGAAAATGACACACAGATGCCACACACAGGACTGCCACTGATGCAGATTTGCCAACTTTAATCTGCACCCCTTTTTTTTTTATTCAGGGAGACTAGTGAATAAATGTGGGCCACTGTATTAGAGTATATTTTCTGTGGCAGAAAGTGGCTTGAAGAGATGTAACGAGAAAAAAAAAAGGGACTGTCCTACAATTACTATCTCCCTGCAGTAATCTCAGCAATGTATCGCAGGCAGCAATAACAAGGAGTGGACTGCTGCACAAATTAAATCAAAAGTGTGGACAAACAAACAAGATAGCTGTGCAGAAAGGAAGGAACAACAGGATTTGTGCTTTGAAAAAAGCAGTTGGTTTGCACAGCGGTGTACAAACAGCAATGCAGCTATCAGGGAGCCTTCTAGGGCAGCCCAATGAGCTACAGCGCGGAGGAAAAAAAATGTAGCCTCCACTGTCCCTGCAATCAAAAGGTGGTGTTGGACAGTGGAAATCGCTACAGCACAAGCGGTTTGGGGGTTAATGTACCCTGCCTAATGCTATCCCTGCTTCTGACGAAGCGGCAGCAACCTCTCCCTATGCTCAGATCAGCAGCAGTAAGATGGCAGTCGGCGGGAACGTCCCTTTATAGCCCCTGTGACGCCGCAGACAGCAAGCCAATCACTGCAATGCCCTTCTCTAAGATGGTGGGGACTGAGACCTATGTCATCACGCTGCCCACACTCTGCATCCACCTTCATTGGCTGAGAAATGGCGCTTTTCGCGTCATTGAAACGCGACTTTGGTGCGATAGTCGCGTACCGCATGGCCGACCCCACACAGGGATCGGGTCGGGTTTCATGAAACCCGACTTTGCCAAAAGTCGGCGACTTATGAAAATGAACGATCCGTTTCGTTCAACCCTACCTATCAGTATGTATTTGGAGTGTGGGAGGAAACCGGAGTACCCGGAGGAAACCCACACAAACACGGAGAGAACATACAAACTCTTTGCAGATTTTGTCCTTAGTGGGGCTTGAACCCAGGACTCCAGCGCTGCAAGGCTGCTGTGCTATCCACTGTGCCGCCGTGCTACCCACGGTAAGATCTCATGGTTGGTTTGTCAATGTGAGTCGCAGCTCAGCCGTCCAATCTGGGAAAGGGGGCGCTGAGTTGTCAGTATTGTGATAGAACAGCTGGACAGTCCAAGCTGAAGTTTGGGAGTGCTGAGCTGTCAGTGTAGTGACAGTCCAATAGCCCAATTAGGGCCAGGGTGTGCTAGGTTTTTTTACAGGTGTATCCTGATCTGAGTAATTCCTTGGCTATTTGGCTGGCTGCCTCTATTGTCTGCCAGTTGAAGTTTTCAGACCTGTTTGGCTTGTCCTCTGTGCCTTGATCTGTGACTTCTGATACTTTGTTGTTGGACCCTAGATTCTTCTATTCACAACAAATTTGTATTACCCCTTTTGCCATGATGCATTCTGACCTTGGAATTCTGACTCTGGACTGTGACCTGAGTTTGCCTATTCCCTTTGTATATGACGAGCCCTCTTGGTATCTGACCCTGGACCTCTTGTCTACCCTAGCTTCACGGCTTGCACATGAATAGTGACTAGCGTCAGTCTCTATGTCTATGTTGGAACCTTAGAAATCACTTTTGACTCTGTGATACTTGTTTTTGGGGACTGTCACTAAAGACTTATGAATATCAGTACGTCTGACGCACAGTGTGGGATGTGTAACTGCACAATGTCAAAACACTATACAGTCACAGATTACAACACTTTAGACCACATATTAATGCAGCCTATGGTACAAATCCAAGATCATATTTACAATAGATTTGAAATAATTGAAAACATATATGTTGACTGTTTAAAATTAAACCAGAAAACTTGCGGGTCAATTCATGATGCCCAGGCAACATAAATTAGAGCCTCGCTGCTCAATTGAAAACAAAGTTTAACCCCTTTCTGACCTCGGACAGGATAGTACGTCCGAAGTCAGATCCCATGCTTTGATGTGGGCTCCGGCGGTGAGCCCACATCAAAACCGCGACATGTCAGCTGTTTTGAACAGCTGACATGTGCGCGCAATAGCAGTGAGTAGAATTACGATCCACCCACTGCTATTAACTAGTTAAATGCCGCTGTCAAATGCTGACAGCGGCATTTAACTACCGCTTCCGGACGCGTGGCCGGAAATGCCCGCATCGCCGACCCCCGCCACATGATCGGGGGTCAGCGATGCGTTGGCATAGTAACCAGTGGTCTCCTTGAAACCTCTATGGTTACTGATGCCGGCTTTCTGTGAGCGCCACCCTGTGGGCACCTACATAGGAGCGATCTGATGATCACTGCTATGTAGCAGAGCCGATCAGGCTATGCCAGCTTCTAGCCTCCCATGGAGGCTAATGAAGCATGGCAAAAGTTAAAAAAAATGTTTAAAAAAATATCAAATAAAAAAAATAAAAGTTTAAGTCACCCCCCTTTCGCCCCATTCAAAATAAAACAATAAAAAAAAAAACATACACATATTTGGTATCGCCGAGTTCAGAATCGCCCGATCTATCAATAAAAAAGAAGGATTGACCTGATCGCTAAACGGCATAGCGAGAAAAAATTTGAAATGCCAAAATTACGTTTTTTTGGTCGCCACGACATTGCATTAACATGCAATAACGGGTAATCAAAAGAACATAACTGCACCAAAATAGTATCACTATGTGAGCTCGGCACGCAAAAAATAAGCCCTCACCCGACCCCAGATCACGAAAAATTGAGACGCTACGAGTATCGGAAAATTTTTTTTAATTAAAATTTTGAATTTTTTTTCACCACTTAGATAAAAAAATAGCCTAGACAAGTTTGGTGTCAATGAACTTGTACTGACCTGGAGAATCATAATGGCAGGTCAGTTTTAGCATTTAGTGATCCTAGCAAAAAAGCCAAACAAAAAACACGCATGGGATTGCACTTTTTTTGCAATTTCACTGCACTTGGAATTTTTTTCCCATTTTCTAGTACACGACATGGTAAAACCAATAATGTCGTTCAAAAGTACAACTTGTCTTGCAAAAAATAAGCCCTCACATGGCCAAATTGATGGAAAAATAAAAAAGTTATGGCTCAGGGAAGGAGGGGAGCGAGAAACGAACACGGAAAAACAAAAAATCCCAAGGTCATGAAGGGGTTAAAGATCCATTTGACTTCTTCCCACACCACTCTGGTTTACTGACAGGTCTATCCCATGTGTGTATAAATGAGACCTGTCAATTAGCTGGAGAAGAAATTGGAGAACCCTGATCTTTAACCCCTTTACCCCCAAGGGTGGTTTGCACGTTATGGACCCGGCCAATTTTTACAATTCTGACCACTGTCCCTTTATGAGGTTATAACTCTGGAACGCTTCAACGGATCCCGGTGATTCTGACACTGTTTTCTCGTGACATATTGTACTTCATGATAGTGGTAAAATTTATTTGATATTACATGCGTTTATTTGTGAAAAAAAACGGAAATTTGGCGAAAATTTTGAAAATTTCGCAATTTTCCAACTTTGATTTTTTTATGCAATTAAATCACAGAGATATGTCACACAAAATACTTAATAAGTAACATTTCCCACATGTCTACTTTACATCAGCACAATTTTGGAACCAAAAATTTTTTTGTTAGGGAGTTATAAGGGTTAAAAGTTGACGAGCAATTTCTCATTTTTCCAACACCATTTTATTTTAGGGACCACATCTCATTTGAAGTCATTTTGAGGGGTCTATATGATAGAAAATACCCAAGTGTGACACCATTCTAAAAACTGCACCCCTCTAGGTGCTCAAAACCACATTCAAGAAGTTTATTAACCCTTCAGGTGTTTCACAGGAATTTTTGGAATGTTTAAATATTAATTAACATTTAACTTTTTTTCACAAAAAATTTACTTCAGCTCCAATTTGTTTTATTTTACCAAGGGTAACAGGAGAAAATGGACCCCAAAAGTTGTTGTGCAATTTGTCCTGAGTACGCCAATACCCCATATGTGGGGGTAAACCACTGTTTGGGCGCATGACAGAGCTCAGAAGCGAAGGAGCGCCATTTGACTTTTCAATGCAAAATTGACAGGAATTGAGATAGGACGCCATGTTGCGTTTGGAGAGCCACTGATGTGCCTAAACATTGAAACCCCCCACAAGTGACACCATTTTGGAAAGTAGACCCCCTAAGGAACTTATCTAGAGGTGTGGTGAGCACTTTGACCCACCAAGTGCTTCACAGAAGTTTATAATGCAGAACCGTAAAAATAAAAAATCAATTTTTTTCACAAAAATTATCTTTTCGCCCCCATTTTTTTATTTTCCCAATGGTAAGAGAAGAAATTGGACCTCAAAAGTTGTTGTCCTATTTGTCCTGAGTACGCTGATACCCCATATGTGGGAGTAAACCCCTGTTTGGGTGCACGGGAGAGCTTGGAAGGGAAGGAGCGCCGTTTTACTTTTTCAACGCAGAATTGGCTGGAATTGAGATCGGACGCCATGTCGAGTTTGGAGAGCCCCTGATGTGCCTAAACAGTGGAAACCCCCCAATTATAACTGAAACCCTAACCTAGACACACCCCTAACCCTAATCCCAACCGCAAATGTAATCCAAACCCTAACCCTAACTTTGGCCCCAACCATAACCCTATCTTTGGCCCCAACCCTAACTGTAGCCTTAACCCTAGCCCCAACCCTAACCCTATGATTTATGATTGGCAGCCGTCACACACTGAAAGACGCTTTTTATTGCAAAGAATATTTTTTGCGTTACCACATTTTGAGAGCTATAGTTTTTCCATATTTGAGTCCACAGAGTCATGTGAGGTCTTGTTTTTTGCGGGACGAGTTGACGTTTTTATTGGTAACATTTTTTGATCGCTTTTTATTCCGATTTTTGTGAGGCAGAATGACCAAAAAACAGCTATTCATGAATTTCTTTTGGGGGAGGCGTTTATACCGTTCCGCGTTTGGTAAAATTGATAAAGCAGTTTTATTCTTCGGGTCAGTACGATTACAGCGATACCTCATTTATATAATTTTTTATGTTTTGGTGCTTTTATACGATAAAAACTATTTAATAGAAAAAATAATTATTTTTGCATCGCTTTATTCTGAGGACTATAACTTTTTTATTTTGTTGCTGATGATGCTGTATGGCGGCTGTTTTTTTGCGGGACAAGATGACGTTTTCAGCGGTACCATGGTTATTTATATCTGTCTTTTTGATCGCGTGTTATTCCACTTTTTGTTTGGCGGTATGAGAATAAAGCGTTGTTTTTTGCCTCGTTTTTTTTCTTACGGTGTTTACTGAAGGGGTTAACTAGTGGGAAAGTTTTATAGGTTGGGTCGTTACGGACGCGGCGATACTAAATATGTGCACTTTTATTGTTTTTTTTTTTATTTAGATAAAGAAATGTATTTATGTGAATAATATATATTTTTTTCATTATTTAGGAATTTTTTTTAAATTTTTTTTTACACATGTGGAAATTTTTTTTTTAACTTTTTTACTTTGCCCTGGGGGGGGGGGACATCACAGATCGGTGATCTGACAGTATGCACTGCACTCTGTCAGATTACCGATCTGACTTAGAGCACTGCAGGCTTACCAAGCGCCTGCTCTGAGCAGGCACTTGGTAAGCCACCTCCCTCCCTGCAGGACCCGGATGCCGCGGCCATCTTGGAGCCTGCTACAGGGAGGGAGGTAAGGAGACCCTCCCAGCAACGCGATCACATCGCGTTGCTGCGGGGGTCTCAGGGAAGCCCGCAGGGAGCCCCCTCCCTGCGCGACGCTTCCCTATACCGCCGGCACACCGCGATCATGTTTGATTGCGGTGTGCTGTGGGTTAATGTGCCGGGGGCGGTCCGTGACCGCTCCTGGCACATAGCGCCGGATGTCAGCTGCGATAGGCAGCTGACACCCGGCCGCGATCGGCGTGCTCCCCGCGTGAGCGTGGCCGATCGCGCTGGACGTACTATCCCGTCCATGGGAATTAAGGCCCACCCCACATGGACGGAATAGTACGTCAAATGGCAGAAAGGGGTTAAACAATGTTTTCTCTGAAACACTGAGGCTGCCGTCACACTAGCAGTATTTGGTCAGTATTTTACATCAGTATTTGTAAGCCAAAACCAGGAGTGGAACAATTAGAGGAAAAGTATAATAGAAACATATGCACCACTTCTGCATTTATCACCCACTCCTGATTTTGGCTTACAAATACTGATGTAAAATACTGACCAAATACTGCTAGTGTGACGGCAGCCTAAGGCTATGTGCACACGTTGCGGATTAGCCTTAGGCATTTCTGGTGCGGAATCTGCCTCTCCTGGCAGAAAATGCAGCTGCGGATTTGTCGCGTTTTTTATGCAGATTTTTTGCGGATTTTCAGCATTTTTTACCCCTGTGGATTTCTGTAATGGAATGGGTACAAAAACGCTGCAGATCCGCAAAAAAGAATTGACATGCTACTTCTTTTAATCCGCAGCGTTTCTGCACCGGATTTTCCGCAAAGTGTGCACAGCTTTTTTTTTTCTCATTGATTTACATTGTACTGTAAATCAATTGCGGATCTGCAGCGTTTCTGCACCTCAAAAAATGCTGCAGAGAATCCGTAACGTGTGCACATACCCTAAAGCATTTAAAAGACAAACATACTGGGCTACAATCATGTAGTCTGATCAATGATGCATGTGGTTTGGACAGCATTCATTGACTGAAAGGTTTCATTTAAAGGGAATCTGTCACCAGATAGTTGCTACATCATCTGAGAGCAGCATGATGTAGGAAAAGAGATCATGATTCCAACCAAGTATCACTTAGATTAGTGCAGCAGTTGTGGTGCAGCATGTAGCAGAGCTAAAAAGCTGCCCCCGCCCACACCAGCCTTTCTATGTATATTGTCTATTGACAGAGAGCGGCTTATCACAAGAGGAGGCGTGGTCTTATGCCATGTAGTCCAGGCAATGATAATCACCAGGTGACAAAACCTTCATTGCAGGTAAACCGCACACAGCCTGATAAGTGACACATTGTTGAATTTTGTGTTTTTACACTTACCTCATGCTGAGATTACATAGCAAAACCCTGCCGATAGATTCTCATTAAATTCATATGGCCTCAACTAAACATCTCAAGTTGTCCAGTAAAGTTAATGGCCCTGATTCATCAAAAGGAATGTATTTTACGCTGGTCTTAATGAGGGGGCAGGATGGAGTGCAAGGAGACTGATTCATTAAGAGGCTCCCACCTTATAATGAATCAGGCACAGCCTGAAATGGTGTGCGCCTTCCGTATGCAAATCTTACTCTGGATGTAAAGTATGCCACCACTCAACAAGAATTTGATAAGAGAAGGTAGCAACTCCCCGCCACATTCCCGTCCCTTATTCAGTCTCGCCCACTTTGTTGAAGCTAGTAAAAATGGCCTGAAAATGCCAAAGTGATAAGATTGCAATTTTTCAAAGCTTTTTATGCCATTTCTGGAGTAAAAGCTTTGATGAATTGGGCCAATATTCCTAAATACCAACTATCTGACATCTGGTGGTTAAAATAAATCAATGCAACTTTGTAAATAGATCTACGTAGTGCCATCTACTGGTCAGATCACCAGCTTGAGCTGCTGTATCTCGCCTTCCATGCCTACTAACTTGCACATTCTACTCTAAGTATCTTCCATTGACAACCATCTCTGTGATACACACCTCTCATCAATTATGTGTCCGGTAGCTGCCTTACATAACATATTGGAGAACATTAAACAAACTTTGCACTCTATAGACTATATGCCATTAACGCCTTCACAACCTGCACTGTACATGTACATCACCTGTCGTGTCTCCCCCTCTGATACAGGCTCCGGCGCTAAGCCCAGCACGTCAGCTGTTTTGATGTGCCTCTAGCAGCTGCGGGTGATATCGCACTCCACCCACGGCAATTAACCTGTTAAATCAATCTCTGACAGCAGCACTTAACTTGCGCTTACCGGAAGCGTGCTAGAAATCCCACCCATCGGTGACCTCGCCACATGATCGCGGGCCACCGATGGATTGGCATGACAACCAGAGGTCTCCATCACACCTCCATGGTTGTCTTAGCCAAATTGCTATGAGCTCCGCAAGATGGACGGCGCTCATAGCAAGTGAGCATACTTTGCTCTGCCCTCAACAGGACAGATAAAGTACGCCTGTGCCGGAGCCGCAGCGTGAAGAGAAGAAGAGGACGTCATCGTATGAAGATGGGAGGCTCGGACCGGACCGTGATGCCCATCAGACTGGACCACAGTGGGACCTCCCCTAGGTGAGAATAATCTAACCTCTTTTTCTCATCTTTAAGGATACATCGGGGGCTTATCTACAGCATTACAGAATGCTGTAGATAAACCCCTGATCCCGGTGGGCTTAGCTCACCTTCGATTTTGAGGGTGACAGGTTCCTTTTAAATGGGACTATACTCAGGACTACAGAACAGAAGAAGGCAGAAGGACTTGGGTATTCTGGTTACAAGTAAGCTGGTGTCTGCACATAATTTTAGCTGTTTGGGAAGCTTTTTGTCACCCCTTAAGGTGTTGTGTATACGTTTGGTTTGGCCTCCCATTGAATTTAACCCCTTAGTGACAGACAATTTGCAACTTAATGATCAGTCACGAAAAAACATTGGTATCTATAGACCATAAACGAGTATAATCCTTAAATAAGCATTTATTACAAATTTGTAATAAATGCTTATTTAAGGATTATACTCGTTTGTGGTCTATAGATACCAATGTTTTGTTGTGACTATACTGCCCTGAGTTTTCTGTCCTCACTGTTCACCGTTAGGACATTTGTTTGTTGTTAGGGCAATTTTTACAATTCTGACCTCAATCAAAGTGATTGAGGTTATAACTCTGCAATGCTTTTATGGATCCCACTGATTTTGAGACTATTTTTTAGGGATTTTTATATTGTACTTCATGTTAGTGGTAAAATTACTTGCGTTTATTTATGAAAAAAATGGAAATATGGCGAAAAGTTTTAAAATTTTGCAATTTTCAAACTTTTAATTTCATGCCCTTCAATCAGAGCGATATGTCAGACAAAATACTTAATAAATAACATTTCCCACATGTCTACTTTACATCATCACATTTTTGGAAACAATTTTTTTTTGTTAGGAAGTAGTTGTTAGGGGTCGAGTTCCTGCCTCTGCACAGGTGGAATCTCGGGCCATCTCCGCTGCGGTTTCCCATTCTTCTCCTGCTGCAGCCGAGCCTGCTCAGCAGAGACGTCGATCCCAGCGTCTCGCTCGGTCTGACTCTGTGCTAAGAGTTACTGCTGAATTTCCTGCTTCTGCCATTGGAGTCAGTGCTGGGCAGCGGCGAGCGGACGCTTCTGGGGCTAAGTCCTGCTTTTCACATTCTGAGCATGCCCAGAGTAAGATCTCTCAGTGGAGATCGAGGGTCACATGATCAGATACTGCAGCTAAGGTCCTTGTAGGTGCTGGGACTAAATCCTGCTTTGCACTCTGAGCATGCCCAGGGCATGATCTCTCAGTGGAGATCTAGGGTCACATGCTCAGGTACTGCAGCACTCCATTGGTCCTTCTTTGAAAGGTCCTAAACGTGCTGCAGCTATTTAAGGCTCGCATAGCCGCACGGCCATGCGCTAGTATCAAGTCATATATGTGCTTTGCGCCAGTGTGGTTATATATGAGTGTGTTCAGGGACCCGGCTGAAATAAGCCCCTAGAATACCGGCTTCTCCGGTGAGGAGATTGTATGTTGCATAACCACTGACTGCTATCAGCTTGGCAGTAAGCTTGTGCTCCTGTGAGGCTAACAGGGTGCAGTGCTTCCCTTTCACGGCTACTCTGTGGAGTAACAGAGCTAGCCTATACCGCCTAACAGTGCCGCCATTCGCTAGCAGCAGGTTCCTCCTGCACGGTGGACCCCGGGCTGCGAACACGCCATTTATAATAAACATCTCTATTTTCTCGGTGCGTTCCTCTAGCCCTAACAGTATACTAGCGCCAGGGTCTGGCTAGTAAATGGCGGATGATCAGCGTTTACAGCGGTACATCCAGCAGCTGGAGGGTAGGTTGGCGGCTCTCGAGCGCACAACCTCAGCTGTGGATGTTACCGCAGTCGCTGTTCAGGCTGCAAGTGTAGCTGCAGCCAGTTTGTCCTCTGCCACCCCTGCTCCGACTTTATCCCGTCTCCCGCTTCCAGACAAGTTTGCTGGTGACAGTAAGCAATGTCGGGGATTCGTGAGTCAGTGCCTCATACATCTTGAGCTTCTGGCTGCACGTTTTCCTACGGAACGGGCGAAAGTGGGATTTATTTTATCCCTTTTGTCGGGCAGGGTGTTGGAGTGGGCAACGCCGCTATGGGAGCGCAATGATCGTGTGGTGCAGAGTGCTCCTCTCTTCCTGGACGCTCTGAAACAGGTCTTTTTGGGACCTCGTGTCACCCACGATACCGCGCTCCAATTGTTGGCAACAACCCAGGGTTCGTCCATGGTCAGCCAGTTCGCCGTCCAATTCCGGACTCTGGTCTCGGAGCTGGAGTGGCCGGATAAAGTCCTTATTCCGGTGTTCTGGAGAGGACTGGCAGACCATGTGAAGGACGCCTTGGCCACCAGGGAGATTCCCGCCACACTGGAGGAGCTTATTTCTATATCTACCCGCATCGACCTCCGTTTTAACGAGCGGAGGTTGGAGCGGGCCCAGTGTAGGCAGAGGTTTCGGCTGGCTCCCACCTTTGCCAGACCTCTAGAATCTTCCGTTCAGGCGTCCGACTCCCATGAGGCCATGGAGGTTTCTCGAGCGGGATCTAAGTCTCGGACCGCTCGAGTACCCCGTGGTTTGCAGAAATTGCCAACAAGAGGGACATTATGCCAATAAATGTCCACGGCGGTTGGGTAAACGATCGCGTCTAGTAACCATTGGAGGAGGTTCTCTAGACACAGCGGCATTTTCCTCCAAGCTGTCCTTCAAGGGGACAATCATATTAGGCTCTTACTCTCTAACAGTCGAGCTTTGTGCGGACTCCGAAGCAGAGGGGAATTTCATGTCCTCAGCTTTTGCTCTGCGCCATGCAATACCTCTGGTGATGCTCGCCAAACCGGTGACTGTTAGAGTAGTGAACGGGTCAACAATTCCATCTCAGATCACACACCAGACTGTCCCTTTCACGTTAGCTATGCCCCCATCCCATCATGAGATAATTTCCCTTCTTGTCCTTCCCGAGGGAATGGATGAGATTCTGCTGGGAATACCCTGGCTCCGTTTCCACTCCCCACATATTGAGTGGTCCTCTGGGAGGATATTGGGCTGGAGTGAATCCTGTAAGGGCAGATGTGTGAAAGAGTGCGTTCAGGTTTCCACCACTGAGATACCCGCAGATCTCTCTTCTCTTCCCAAATACTATTGGTCCTATGCAGACGTCTTCTCCAAAAAGGTTGTGGAGACCCTTCCGCCTCACCGTCCCTATGACTGTCCTATAGATCTCTTGCCTGGAGCAGAACCTCCTCGGGGGACGTGTCTATCCCCTCTCTCTTCTGGAAACGGAGGCCATGTCCCAATACATCCAGGAGAATTTGGCGAGAGGGTTCATTAGGAAGTCAGTGTCACCAGCAGGGGCAGGGTTCTTCTTCGTGCAGAAGAAGAATGGAGAATTACGTCCTTGCATAGATTACAAGGGGTCTTAACGCCATCACCGTTAAGAATAAGTACCCGCTGCCCCTGATTTCTGAGCTTTTTGATAGACTACGGGGAGCTAAGGTATTTACCAAATTAGACCTGTGGGGTGCTTATAACCTGATTCGCATCCGTGAGGGGGACGAATGGAAGACAGCGTTTAACAACAGAGATGGGCACTATGAGTATCTGGTGATGCCCTTCGGGCTCTGTAATGCCCCAGCCGTTTTCCAAGACTTTGTCAACGACATCTTCCGGGATATGCTTTCCACCTCGGTCGTAGTCTATCTGGATGATATTCTCATCTTTTCTCCAGATATTGACTCCTACCGGAGAGATGTTGGCAGAGTCTTCGACCTCTTACGGGCAAATTCTCTCTATGCAAAGTTGGAGAAGTGTATGTTTGAGCAGGAGTCTTCACCTTTCCTGGGCTATATCATCTCCACCCAGGGATTGGCTATGGATCCTGCCAAACTACAGGCTGTGATGGACTGGCAAGAACCCCATTCTCTTAAAGCGGTGCAGTGCTTTATGGGGTTCATTAATTATTACCGCCAGTTCATTCCCCACTTCTCAACTTTGGTAGCTCCCTTGGTAGCCCTCACCAAGAAGAGAGCAATTCCCAAATTGTGGTCTGAAGAGGTCTCCAGGGCCTTTTCTTCTATTAAGTCCCGTTTTGCTAGCGCTCCTATCCTACATCGTCCCGATGTTGATAAGCCGTTCATAATGGAGGTGGATGCCTCTTCTGTTGGTGCAGGAGCAGTCCTCTTCCAAAAGGATGCTCAAGGTCGGAAGCATCCGTGCTTCTTCTTCTCCAAGACCTTCACACCTGCGGAGAGGAATTATTCCATTGGGGACAGGGAGTTGCTAGCGATGAAGCTGGCTTTCTCGGAATGGAGACATCTCTTGGAGGGGGCTCGTTTTCCCTTTCAAGTCTTCACGGACCACAAAAATTTGTTATATCTGCAAACAGCCCAGCGGCTAAATTCTCGCCAGGCCAGATGGTCCTTGTTCTTCTCTCGGTTCCACTTCACCCTTCATTATCTCGCTGGGGAGAAGAACATTCGTGCTGACGCTCTCTCTCGCTCTGTTGTGTCATCTGAGGAGGAGGAGGAGAGGGAGCCTCGGCTTATTGTCCCTTCAGAGAGCCTGAGAACCATAGCGCCGGTTTCGCTAGAGTCTGTGCCTCTGGGCAAGACTTTTGTGCCCATTAATTTGCGACCGGAGGTTCTCTCTTGGGCTCATTCGTCCAGGGTGGGTGGACACTTTGGGACAAAGAGGACATCTGAGCTGTTGGCGATGACGTACTGGTGGCCACATATGGTCTGGGATATCAGAGATTATATTCAGGCTTGAGTCTCCTGCGCCAAAAATAAATCTCCTCATCAAAGGCCAGCTGGGTTACTCTATCCCTTGCCGGTGGCAGACAGGCCCTGGGAGATGGTCGGGATGGACTTTGTTGTGGGTTTACCCAAGTCTCGCGGCTGTACCATCATTTGGGTCATCACTAGTGTTGAGTGATACCTTCCGATATTGGAAAGTATCGGTATCGGATTGGATAGGCCGATATTCAAAAAATATCGGATATCACCGATACCAATACCCGATCCCAATGCAAGTCAATGGGACCAAATTATCGGAATTAAAATAAACCCTTTCTTTCCTTGTAGGTTGATTCTACATGAAGGAAAACTACTAAGAATAATGCAGGATGTATTTGGGGAGGTGGCGGAGACATTAAAGGCATAGAGGTTTAGCCCAATCAAATAGAATAGCAGGAATTTTTTTTTTTTTAAGACGTTCGGAGTTACAAAGATATTGACTATGTTAAGATTTTTTTTATTTTGTCAGATATTGATGTTTCACTATTCCACACCCTTCACCTTTTTTTTTTACTTTTCCCACACTTTCATCTTCATCATCATCAGCATCTTTGACATCAACTTCTTCTTCACCTTATTCATCGTCTTCTTCATCTTCTACCTATTTTTTTTTGTTACATTCTTCATATTCATTTTATTCAACTATTATTATTCTTCCTATTCTACTTCTTCATCATATTCTTATTTGTGACAGGCATTCCCGTAGTTGTTATCTATAAAAGTTTGAAGATTACACCTTCCGTTCTGCCTGTCACAAAAGAGTTACATTTGTCCGCGTTCAGTTTGGCCTGCAGCATCAGGCTTTATCCAGGGGCACCACGAGGAGGAACGGACTCACCCCCATACACTGCTTAGTCTTCTTCTGCATATAATTTAGATAATATCTTTTGCTCTGATATTAAGTGTTATGCTTAATGATCTTCTGCTCTTTGTTCTGCAGCCTCTTGTTCTTCTGCTTCTCGGTCTTTCATGTCGTCGTCTCCGTCGTCGTCGTCATCGGGGTGGTCTTCAGGGTCGTCGTCTCCAGGGTCGTCGTCATCTCAGTGGTTGTCGTCTCTGGTGTCGTCGTCATCTTAGGGGTGGTCTTCCGGGTCGTCGTCTTTAGGGTCTTGAACTTGGAAATGTAGCAGAAGGTACAAGAAGGCTGAGAAAATGCCGAGAACCAGCTGATGGAACTGGAACCCGGTTACTAAGCAGGAGGTATCCGTTCTAAAAAGCACTACCAAGGACCGCCTGACGTTGGCGGAACTCGGATACCCAGAAGGAGGCACCTAAGGCAAAGGCTCTGCCCGGAACCAGCTGACGGTACTGGAACCAGGATGGGGAGCAGAAGGTACAAGAGCAAAGAGCAAGAGCAAAAGACACTGCCGAGAACCAGCTGACGGTACTGGAACCCGGATGCGTTGGCCAACTGTGCAAGAGCCAATGGCACGACCGAGGACCAGCTGACGGTGCTGGAACACGGTTACTAAGCAGGAGGTACCCGCGCTAAAAAGCACTACCAAGGACCGCCTAACGTTGGCGGAACCCGGAAACCCAGAAGGAGGCACCTAAGCCAAAGGCTCTGCCCGGAACCAGCTGACGGTGCTGGAACCAGGCTGGGCAGGAGGGAGTACCCGTGAAAAAGACACTGCCGAGAACCAGCTGACGGTACTGGAACCCGGATGCGTTGCCCAAGTGTGCAAGAGCCAATGGCACCGAGGACCAGCTGACGGTGCTGGAACACGGTTACTAAGCTGGAGGTACCCGCGCTTAAAAGCACTACCAAGGACCGTCTGGCGTTGGCGGAACAAGGATACCCAGAAGGAGGCACCTAAGCCAAAGGCTCTGCCCGGAACCAGCTGACGGTGCTGGAACCAGGATGTGGACCAGAAGGTCCACAGGAGAGGAGAGAACAGCTAGGCCGCGAGGCTGCCGCAGTTACTGAACACCAACAGTACTACAGGGGGAGCTTGGCCTACTGGCACTACAGAACCAGCCTTGATTGCCAATTCCCGCAGCCCACATAGGAAGCTCCTAAACTGGAGGCACCATGGAGTTGGCTAACCCGACCGCAACACGACGGGACAATGTATAGGCGTGTAAGTGACCTTGACACTACCAGCTGACGGTGCTGGAACACGGTTACTAAGCTGGAGGTACCCGTGCTTAAAAGCACTACCAAGGACCACCTGGCGTTGGCGGAACTCGGATACCCAGAAGGAGGCACCTGTTATGACCTGGTGGTTAGGAGCACCCGGAATGACCTGATAGTTAAACCTCATACAGGACGACCTCTGGGATGTGGGAGCTCTGCTGACCGCAAGCCCTAATCCTATCACACACACTAGAAATAGCCGTGGAGCGCTCCTGACCAGACCTAGGCGCCTCGTCACAGCCTAAGAGCTATCTAGCCCCAGAGATAGAAAATAAAGCCTACCTTGCCTCAGAGAAATTCCCCAAAGGTAAAGGAAGCCCCCCACATATATTGACTGTGAGTAAGATGAAAGTCACAAACGTAGAAATGAAACAGGTTTCAGCAAAGGGAGGCCAGACTTACTAAATAGACAGAGGATAGGAAAGGTAACTTTGCACAAAAACCTACAAAGTTGCAGAGTGTGCAAAAAAGACCTCCGCACCGACTCACGGTGCGGAGGGGCCACACTGCATTCAAGAGCTTCCAGCTAGCAAGACAAAATCATGATAACCAGCCGGACAAGAAAACAGTGAACAAATAATGACTATCAGGAACTTAGCTTCTGCAGGAGAAGGCAGGTCACCAGAGAGATCCAGGAGCAAACTGAACTAATGCAAAAACATTGACAGCTGGCATGGAGTAACGATCTGAGAGGAGTTAAATAGAGCAGCCAACCTAAGGATAAACCACGTCACCTGTGTAAGGAACCTCAGAAGCAGCAGCTTCACTCATAGCCACCAGAGGGAGCCCATAGACAGAACTCGCCGAAGTACCATTCACAACCACAGGAGGGAGTTCGACAACAGAATTCACAACAGTACCCCCCCCTTGAGGAGGGGTCACCGAACCCTCACCATAGCCCCCAGGCCGATCAGGATGAGCCAAATGAAAGGCACGAACAAGATCGGCAGCATGAACATCAGAGGCAAAAACCCAGGAATTATCTTCCTGACCATAACCCTTCCACTTGACCAGGTACTGGAGTTTCCGTCTCGAAACACGAGAATCCAAAATCTTCTCCACCACATACTCCAACTCCCCCTCGACCAACACCGGGGCAGGAGGATCAACGGAGGGAACCATAGACGCCACGTATCTCCGCAACAACGACCTATGGAACACATTATGGATGGCAAAAGAAGCTGGAAGGTCCAAACGAAATGACACAGGATTAAGAACTTCAGAAATCTTATATGGCCCAATGAAACGAGGCTTAAACTTAGGAGAGGAAACCTTCATAGGAACGTGACGAGATGACAACCAAACCAAATCCCCAACACGAAGTCGGGGACCAACACAACGCCGGCGGTTAGCGAAACATTGAGCCTTCTCCTGGGACAATGTCAAATTGTCCACCACATGAGTCCAAATCTGCTGCAACCTGTCCACCATCGCATCCACACCAGGACAGTCCGAAGGCTCAACCTGCCCTGAAGAGAAACGAGGATGGAAACCAGAATTACAGAAAAAAGGAGAAACTAAAGTAGCCGAGCTGGCCCGATTATTAAGGGCGAACTCAGCCAAAGGCAAGAAGGACACCCAATCATCCTGATCAGCAGAAAAAAAGCATCTCAGATATGTCTCCAAAGTCTGATTAGTTCGTTCGGTTTGGCCATTAGTCTGAGGATGGAAAGCCGAAGAAAAAGACAAATCAATGCCCATCTTAGCGCAAAAGGACCGCCAAAACCTCGAAACAAACTGGGAACCTCTGTCCGAGACGATGTTCTCTGGAATGCCATGCAAACGAACCACATTCTGGAAAAACAATGGCACCAAATCAGAGGAGGAAGGCAATTTAGATAAGGGTACCAAATGGACCATCTTAGAGAAGCGATCACAAACCACCCAAATGACCGACATCTTTTGAGAAACAGGGAGATCAGAAATAAAATCCATGGAAATATGCGTCCAGGGCCTCTTTGGGATCGGCAAGGGCAAAAGCAACCCACTGGCACGAGAACAGCAGGGCTTAGCCCGAGCACAAGTCCCACAGGACTGCACAAAAGAACGCACATCCCGTGACAAAGAAGGCCACCAAAAGGATCTAGCCACCAAATCTCTGGTACCAAAGATTCCAGGATGACCAGCCAACACTGAACAATGAATCTCAGAGATAACTCTACTAGTCCATCTATCAGGGACAAACAGTTTCTCTGTAGGACAACGGTCAGGTCTATCAGCCTGAAACTTTTGCAGCACACGCCGCAAATCAGGGGAAATGGCAGACAAAATTACCCCTTCTTTAAGAATACCCACCGGCTCCGGAACACCCGGAGAGTCAGGCACAAAACTCCTTCACAGGGCGTCAGCCTTCACATTCTTAGATCCCGGAAGGTATGAAACCACAATATCAAAACGGGAGAAAAAAAGCGACCATCGAGCCTGTCTAGGATTCAACCGTTTGGCAGACTCGAGATAAGTCAAATTCTTGTGATCCGTCAAGACCACCACGCGATGTTTAGCTCTTTCAAGCCAATGTCGCCACTCCTCGAATGCCCACTTCATGGCCAACAACTCCCGATTGCCAACATCATAATTGCACTTAGCAGGCGAGAATTTTCTAGAAAAGAAGGCACAGGGTTTCATCACCGAGCCATCAGAACTTCTTTGCGACAAAACAGCCCCTGCTCCAATTTCAGAAGCATCAACCTCAACCTGAAAAGGGAGCGAAACATCTGGATGGCACAACACAGGGGCAGAAGCAAAACGACGCTTCAACTCCTGAAAAGCCTCTACAGCCGCAGAGGACCAATTGACCACATCAGCACCTTTCTTGGTCAAATCAGTCAACGGTTTAGCAATACTGGAAAAATTTGCGATGAAGCGACGATAACAATTAGCAAAGCCCAGGAACTTCTGCAAGCTCTTCACAGATGTCGGCTGAGTCCAATCGTAAATGGTCTGAACTTTAACGGGGTCCATCTCGATAGTAGAAGGGGAAAAAATGAACCCCAAAAATGAAACTGTAACAACTCTGCTGGCATCACAGCATGGCCTCACATCTCTCACACAATCTTACCCACTGCTCCAGGCCATGATGTCGTTTCTGTTTCATGCCAGCTCCATGTCTGTGTCTCTGCTCTGTGCATGCTTCATGGCTATATGTATAGGGGGCCGGCGCCTGAACTCTCTGGTTCTTATAGGAATCAGGTGCATCTGTCTAATCAGTTCCTGACCAATTATCAAGAGGCCTCCTGTATATAGTGCAGCTCCACCCTGTGGTCTGGGCCTGTGCAATTTGTTAGCTCAGTTTGTTTCTTGTTTCTGAGTTTGCCAGGTCCTGCTCTGAGTAACTCCCTCTCTGGAGGCTTTTCTCTGTGCTATTGCCTTGATCTTGTAGTCCGCCCTCCAGGAGGCAGAATATCCTGGTCCCTGTGTCTTTGTCCCTGTGTCTTGTTCCATTGCCTTGTCTGTACTTTGTCTTTTCTCAGTCTCATTGTCTGTGGCTTCCTTCCCTGCTTTGTCTTTCCTTGTGTTCTCAGTCTGCTTACACTCTGCACTCTTGCGGCTCTGCACTCAGACCTTGCTTCGCACTCTCTGGCTTTGCTCTGTGGCTCCGCTCTTTGCGGTTCTATCTGGCTCCGCTCTTTGCGGTTCTATCTAGCTCCACCTCCTGTGTTTCTGCTCTTGGCTCCGTCTCTGCTCTTGGCTCCGCCTCCAGCATCTCCGCTCTTGGCTCCGCCTCCAGCATCTCCGCTCTTGGCTCTGCCTCCAGCGTCTCCGCTCTTGGCTCCGCCTCCAGCGTCTCCGCTCTTGGCTCCGCCTCCAGCGTCTCCGCTCTTGGCTCCGCCTCCAGCATCTCCGCCCTTGGCTCCGCCTCTTGCGGCTCCGCCCTTGGCTCTGCCTTCTCCTTCTCGTCTCTTAGTTCCACCTTCTACTCGTACTCAGCCTCCTGCGTTTCTGTTCTTGGTTCTAGCTCTTGTGCTTTCGCTCTGCATCCGCTCTTGCGGTCTTTCTCTACTTGTTACTTAGTCCTCCTGTCTGAACAGGTTCCAACCTGTTTCACATACCTGCCTGCAGACCGGTCCCTACCGGTTCTTCCTATGTTCCAGCCGTACCCGCCTGCCTACCAGAGAGCCAGCCGTGTCCGCCTGCCCGCCAGTGTCTCTGTTGTACCCGTCTGCCTGCCTGTGTCCCAGCCGTGCCCGCCTGTCAGCCAGAGTGCCAGCCGTGCCCGCTCCGTTCCTTAGTGGGATCAGCAGCCACAGCCAGACATTACCCTGGAGTGGCACCTGGTAGCTTCCTATTGCACAAGTCTGACCTCACCATCAGAGGCTCCAGCGAACACCTAGGAAGCTAAAAATTAGCAAAGCCCAGGAACTTTTGCAGGCTCTTCACAGATGTCGGCTGAGTCCAATCATGAATGGCCTGGACTTTAACAGGGTCCATCTCGACAGTAGAAGGGGAAAAAATGAACCCCAAAAATGAAACCTTCTGAACTCCAAAGAGACACTTTGACCCCTTCACAAACAAGGAATTAGCACGAAGGACCTGGAACACCATTCTGACCTGCTTCACATGAGACTCCCAATCATCCGAAAAGACCAAAATATCATCCAAATACACAATCAGGTACTCTCGGAAGATGTCATGCATAAAGGACTGAAACACAGATGGAGCATTAGAGAGCCCGAATGGCATAACCAGGTACTCAAAATGGCCCTCGGGCGTATTAAATGCCGTTTTCCATTCATCACCCTGTTTAATTCGCACAAGATTATACGCACCACGAAGATCTATCTTGGTGAACCAACTAGCCCCCTTAATCCGAGCAAATAAATCAGACAGCAGCGGCAAAGGATACTGAAATTTGACTGTGATCTTATTAAGAAGGCGGTAATCAATACAAGGTCTCAAAGAACCATCCTTCTTGGCCACAAAAAAAAACCCTGCTCCCAATGGTGACGACGACGGACGAATATGACCCTTCTCCAAGGACTCCTTTATATAACTCCGCATAGCGGCGTGCTCTGGCACAGATAAATTAAACAGACGGCCCTTAGGAAACTTACTACCAGGAATCAAATTAATAGCACAGTCGCAATCCCTATGAGGAGGTAGGGCACCAGATTTGGGCTCTTCAAATACATCCCGGTAATTTGATAAAAACTCAGGGACATCAATAGGAGTGGAAGGCGAAATTTACAGCAATGGAAAATCACCATGTACCCCCTGACAACCCCAGCTGGACACAGACATAGATTTCCAATCCAACACTGGATTATGGACCTGTAGCCATGGCAACCCCAAAACGACCGCATCATGCAGACACGAAAAAGTGAATATCCTCCTGATGTGCAGGAGCCATGCACATGGTCAATTGAGTCCAGTACTGAGGCTTATTCTTGGCCAAAGGCGTAGCATCAATTCCTCTCAATGGAATAGGATACTGCAAGGGCTCCAAGAAAAAACCACAGCGCCTGGCAAACTCCAAGTACATCAAATTCAGGGCAGCGCCTGAATCCACAAATGCCATTACAGAATAGGACGACAGAGAGCAAATCAGAGTAACGGACAAAAGAAATTTAGACTGTACCGTACCAATGGTGGCAGACCTAGCGAACCGCTTAGTGCGCTTAGGACAATCGGAGATAGCATGAATGGATTCACCACAGTAAAAACTCAGCCCATTCCGACGTCTGTGTTCTTGCCGTTCAGCTCTGGCCAAAGTCCTATCACACTGCATAGGCTCAGGCTTATGCTCAGAGAATACCGCCAGATGGTGCACAGCTTTGCGCTCACGCATGCGCCGATCGATCTGAATGGCCAAAGACATAGACTCATTCAGACCAGCAGGCGTGGGAAATCCCACCATGACATCCTTAAGGGCTGCAGAAAGACCCTTTCTGAAAATTGCCGCCAGGGCACATTCATTCCACTGAGTAAGCACAGACCACTTTCTAAACTTCTGACAGTACACCTCCGCTTCATCCTGACCCTGACACAAAGCCAGCAAGATTTTCTCTGCCTGATCCACTGAATTTGGTTCATCATAAAGCAATCCAAGCGCCAGAAAAAACGCATCAACATCACGCAATGGGAAAATGCCCAGTCTTGAGGGTCACCACGCAACAAAGAAATAATGATTTTTACCTGTTGAACGGGGTCACCAGAGGAGCGGGGTTTCAAAGCTAGAAACAGTTTACAATTATTTTTGAAATTCAAGAACCTAGATCTATCCCCAGAAAATAAGTCAGGAATAGAAATTCTAGGCTCTAACATAGGATTCTGAACCACAAAATCTTGAATGTTTTGTACCCTTGCAGTGACATGATCCACACAAGAGGACAGACCTTGAATGTCCATATCAACACCTGTGTCCTGAACCACCCAAAGGTCTAGGGGAAAATAAAGACAAAACACAGTGCAAAGAAAAAAAATGGTCTCAGAAGTTCTCTTATCCCTCTATTGAGATGCATTAATACTTTGGGCCAGCTGTACTGTTATGACCTGGTGGTTAGGAGCACCCGGAATGACCTGATAGTTAAACCTCATACAGGACGAGCTCTGGGATGTGGGAGCTCTGCTGACCGCAAGCCCTAATCCTATCACACACACTAGAAATAGCCGTGGAGCGCTCCTGACCAGACCTAGGCGCCTCGTCACAGCCTAAGAGCTATCTAGCCCTAGAGATAGAAAATAAAGCCTACCTTGCCTCAGAGAAATTCCCCAAAGGAAAAGGAAGCCCCCCACATATATTGACTGAGTAAGATGAAAGTCACAAACATAGAAATGAAACAGGTTTCAGCAAAGGGAGGCCAGACTTACTAAATAGACAAAGGATAGGAAAGGTAACTTTGCGATCAGCACAAAAACCTACAAAAGACCACGCACAGTGTGCAAAAAAGACCTCCGCACCGACTCACAGTGCGGAGGGGCCACTCTGCATCCCAGAGCTTCCAGCTAGCAAGACAAAATCATGATAACCAGCCGGACAAGAAAACAGTGAACAAATAATGACTATCAGGAACTTAGCTTCTGCAGGAGAAGGCAGGTCACCAGAGAGATCCAGGAGCGAACTGAACTAATGCAAAAACATTGACAGCTGGCATGGAGTAACGATCTGAGAGGAGTTAAATAGAGCAGCCAACCTAAGGATAAACCACGTCACCTCTGTATGGAACCTCAGAAGCAGCAGCTTCACTCATAGCCACCAGAGGGAGCCCATAGACAGAACTCGCCGAAGTACCATTCACAACCACAGGAGGGAGTTTGACAACAGAATTCACAACAGGCACCTAAGCCAAAGGCTCAGCCCGGAACCAGCTGACTGTGCTGGAACCAGGATGTGGACCAGAAGGACCGCCTGGCGTTGGCGGAACTCGGATACCCAGAAGGAGGCACCTAAGCCAATGGCTCTGCCCGGACCAGAATGTCCACAGGAGAGGAGAGAACAGCTAGGCCGCGAGGCTGCCGCAGTTACCGAATGCCAACAGTCCTACAGGGGGAGCTTGGCTCACTGGCATTACAGAACCAGCCTTGATTGCCAATTCCCGTAGCCCACATAGGAAGCTCCTAAACTGGAGGCACCATGGAGTTGGCTAACCCGACCGCAACATGACGGGACAACGTTTAGGCATGTAAGTGACCTTGACACTACCCGGAAACAGCTGACGGTGCTGGAACCAGGCTGGGCAGGAGGGAGTACCCGTGACAAAGACACTGCCGAGAACCAGCTGACGGTACTGGAACCCAGATGCGTTGCCCAAGTGTGCAAGAGCCAATGGCACCGAGGACCAGCTGACGGTGCTGGAACACAGTTACTAAGCTGGAGGTACCCGCGCTTAAAAGCACTACCAAGGACCGCCTGGCATTGGGGGAACTCGGATCCCCAAAGGAGGCACCTAAGCCAAAGGCTCTGCCCGGAACCAGCTGACGGTGCTGGAACCAGGATGTGGACCAGAAGGTCCACAGGAGAGGAGAGAACAGCTAGGCCGCGAAGCTGCTGCAGTTACCGAACACCAACAATCCTACAGGGGGAGCTTGGCCCTTCTGGCACTACAGAACCAGCCTTGATTGCCAATTCCCGCAGCCCACATAGGAAGCTCCTTAACTGGAGGCACCATGGAGTTGGCTAACCCGACCGCAACACGACGGGACAACGTATAGGCGTGTAAGTGACCTTGACACTACCCGGAAACAGCTGACGGTGCTGGAACCAGGCTGGGCAGGAGGGAGTACCCATGACAAAGACACTGCCGAGAACCAGCTGACGGTACTGGAACCCGGATTTGGACCTATTCAACATTGTCTTCCTAGAGCCCCAACTAGCGGTGTTGGAGCAAAGGGTAAGCAGGGGGAGCAGAGTGTAGGCCGAAGCCTGCACTGGAGGCAGCTTTGTGTCTGCATTGCGTTTGCAGGACACATTGCCGGCTACACAGCAGGGGAACAGCTGGCGTTGCTGAACCCCACTGACACAATGGCGGGTGTTTTTCTCTGTGCAGCCAGCACTTCCGGGCCCCAACTGGCATAGTTAGAGCCCAGGGTCTGCAGGAGGAGCAGAGTATAGGCCGAAGCCTAGTAGAACCAATTTCAAAGGTAACCTTTAACCCCCCCCCTCAGGTGTTACAAACTAGAAGAGCCACACCTTGCGCAGCATTAATGCTGCACAAGTAAAAGGTTGCTCTATGAATTTTGCTCCTTGCACACGCTGAATGAAACACGTACACAATGTTGCCCCTTATACAGTCAAACTGTCTTGGAGGCGTGACTTGCCTTTTTAATAAGACGCCGCATAGCTGACAAAAAATCCCACCTTGGTGCTGGGTGCAGCCTCCTGAGCATCTTTATTTTCTGTACAGGAGTCTGCGCTCTTGTGTTATCCCTTGGTCATGCGCTGTGAGCACTGCCTGTCTTCTCACCTCATTTCATGTCGGCCGGTGCGGTTAGCGATGGCCAGGAATCCCAGACCCGCAGTGTCTTTTCATAAAGTCACACTGCAGGGCTGGGATTCATGGCCTTGCGCAGTAAATATGTTTGCCGCTCACACATGTCCTTACACCTGCTTCAGACTGGGCGGCCTCCGCTGATCCCTTATCGCATGTCGCGGCCATGAGGCCGCATAGACTGAAGAAGGCGGAAGGAGATGAGTGAAGACAGGCGAACATATACACTGCACATGCCCATCAATCACACCCTCGCAGTCAAAATAAATAAGACACCGAGGGGCGTTGTGTCAGGCAGGGCGGACGCACAGGCGCAGCCAGCCAACCAATGATGTCAGTAGATGGGCAGCGCTACCAAGGGGGGTGCTGCGTGTCATTAAAAAGGAAAGTCACACCTCAGGGACAGTGTAACGGTCTCTAATGAGACACATTTTGTACGTGTTGAGCTCGACGTGGGCAAGGAGAAAAAGTTAGCCACCTTGTACAAATGCAGCATTACTGCTGTACAATGTGGCTGTTATACATAGAAACACCTGGAGGGGCAGGTTCCCTTTACTTTCAGTTCAGGTGCCTGCGTGGCGTTTGCAGGACACGTTGCCGGCTACACAGCAAGGGAAAAGCTGGCATTGCTGAACCCCACTGACACATTGGCGGGTGTTTTTCTCTGTGCAGCTAGCACTTCCGGACACCAACTGGCGGTGTTAGAGCCCTGGGTCAGCAGGAGGAGGAGAGGAGCAGAGTGTAGGCCAAAGCCTGCACTGGTGGCAGCTTTAGGTCTGTTGTGCAAGCGTGGCTTGTGCTGGACACATTGCCGGCTACACAGCAGGGGAACAGCTGGCGTTGCTGAACCCCATTGACACAATGGCGGGTGTTTTTCTCTGTGCAGCCAGCACTTCCGGGCAACAACTGGCGGTGTTAGAGCCCAGGGTCTGCAGTAGGAGCAGAGTGTAGGCCGAAGCCTGCACTGGAGCAAGTTGAAAGGGAACCTTTATCCCCCCCGGCGTTTGTTGCTGAAAGAGCCATCTTGTACAGCAGTAAGGCTATGTTCACACTTTGCAGATTCCACTGCGGATTTTTCCGCAGCAGAATTCCAAAATCCGCAGTGAAAACCCGTCGCGGTTTTTACTGCGGATTTATCGCGGTTTTTACTGCGTTTTCTTCTGCGGATTTTCATCTGCAGTTTTCTATTGGAGCAGGTGAAAATCCGCAGAAAAGAAGTGACATGCTGCGGAATGTAATCCGCAGCGTTTCCGCGCGGGTTTTTCCGCAGCATGTGCACTGCGTTTTTTGTTTCCCATAGGTTTACATTGGACTGTAAACTCAGGGGAAACTGCTGCGGATCCGCAGCGGTCAAATCCGCTGCGGATCCGCAGCAAAATCCGCAAAGTGTGAATATAGCCTTATACTGCAAAAGGAAAAAGGTGGCTCTTTAAATTATGATCCTTGCAAACGCTGAAGTACACACTCATGTAATGTGTCCCCTCACAGCGTTAAACCGTCCCGGAGGTGGGACTTTCCTTTGTAATGTGACACAGCACAGCCGTCATTCCAACCCCCTTGGTGCCGTGCGCCGCCTCCTCAGCGTTGTTTGATTCTGTCACGGAGCCCGCGCTGTAATGTTATCCCTTGGCCATGCACACTTAGCGCTGCCCGTATTCTGACATCATTTAGGTGTCTGTGCGTCTACGCTGCCTGAGATCCAACCTCGCAGTGTCGTCTAATGTAATCCCACTGCGGGCCTGGGATACATGGGCATGCGCAGTGCATATCATCGCCTCTCACTCCCCTCCTTCCTGCTTCTTCAGACAGTGTGCCGTCACGGCCGTGGCATGCTATTAGGGATCAGCTGACGGCGCCTAGTCTGAAGAAGCCGGAAGGAGGGGAGTGAGAGGCGAGTATATGCACTGCGCATCGCCATGGATCCCAGGCCCACTGTGGGGTCACATTAGACGACACTGCGAGGTGGGATTTCGGGCAGCGTGGACGCACAGGCGCAGCCAGGCCGACAACAAATGATGTCAGAGGACGGGCAGCGCAAACTGTGCATGGCCAAGGGATAACATAACAGCGCAGGGTCCGTGACAGAATCAAACAACGCTAAGGAGGCGGCACACGGAGCCAAGGGGGTAGGAATGACGGCTGTGCTGCCTCACATTACAAAGGAAAGTCCCACCTCCGGGACGGTTTGACGGTGTGAGGGGACACATTACATGAGTGTGTAGTTCAGCGTTTGCAAGGGGCATAATTTAAAGAGCCACCTTTTTCTTGTGCAGTATTAGTGCTGCACAAGGTGGCTCTTTCAGTAACAAACGCCTGGGGGGGGGACAGGTTCCCTTACATTTTAGTTGTGCCAGCGTAGCGGTCGCATGACATGTTGCCGGATACACAGCAGGGGAGCAGCAGGCGTGACTGAACCCCACTAACACATTGGCGAGGTGTTTGGCTCTGTGCAAACAGCACTTCCGGGCAGCAACCAGCAGTGTTGGAGCCCAGGGACAGCAGGAGGAGCAGAGTGTAGGCCGAAGCCTGCACTGTAGGCATGTAAATGTCTGTTAGTGTGCCAGCGTGGCGGTCGCATGACACGTTGCCGGATACACAGCTGGGGATCAGCTGACGTTACTGAACCCCAATAACAGAGGAGCGACTGTTGACTGCAGACAGCACTTCCAGGCACCAACTGGCGGTGTTAGAGCCCAGGGACAGCAGGAGGAGCAGATTGGAGGTATTGCCGCACACACAGCTGGGGATCAGCTGACGTTACTGAACCCCAATAACAGAGGAGCGACTGTTGACTGTGCGAACAGCACTTCCAGGCACCAACTTGCGGTGTTAGAGCCCACGGACAGCAGGAGGAGCAGATTGGAGGTATTGCCGCACACACAGCTGGGGATCAGCTGACGTTACTGAACCCCAATAACAGAGGAGCGACTGTTGACTGTGAGGACAGCACTTCCAGGCACCAACTGGCGGTGTTAGAGCCCAGGGACAGCACGAGTAGCAGAGGAACAGAGTGTAGGCCGAAGCCTGATTGGAGCAAGTTGAAAGGGGACCTTTAACCCCCCCCCCCCCCCCAAGGCGTTTGTAGCTGAAAGAGCCATCTTGTGCAGCACTAGGGATGCAAAAGGAAAAGGTTGCTCTTTTAATTATGCTCCTTGCAAACACAGAAGTAAACACTTATAAAATGTGTCCCCCGATACCGTAAAACCGTCCCGTAGGTGGGAATTTCCTTCGTAATGGGACGCAGCACCGCCGTCATTCCTATCCCCTTGGTGCTGTGCGCCGCCTCATCAGCGTTGTTTTAATCTGTCACGGAGCCTGCGCTGTTATGTTATCCCTTGGCCATGCACACTTAGCGGTGCCCGTCTTCTGACATCATTTAGGTGTCAGGCTGTCAGTGCCTGTGCGTCCACGCTGCCCGAGATCCCACCTCGCAGAGTCGTCTAATGTAATCCCACTGCGGGCCTGGGATCCATGGGCATGCGCAGTGCATATCCTCGCCTCTCACTCCCCTCCTTCCCTCTTCTTCAGACTGTGCGGCGTCACGGCCGTGGCATGCTATTAGGGATCAGCTGACGGCGCACAGTCTGAAGAAGGCAGAGGGAGATGAGCGAGAGCCTGAGGGGAAGATATGCACTGCGCATGCCCATGGATCCCAGGCCCGCAGTGTGATTAAATCAGAAGACACTGCGAGGCGGGATCTCGGGCAGCGCGGCCGCACAGGCGCAGCCAGCCTGACACCAAATTATGTCAGAAGACAGGCAGCGCAAATTGGGCATGGCCAAGGGATAACAGAACAGCGCAGGCTCTGTGACAGCTTAAAAAAACGCTGAGGAGGCGGCGCACGGCTCCAAGGGGGTAGGAATGACGGCTGTGCTGCATCACATTACGAAGGAAAGTCCCACCTCCGGGACGGTATGACGGTATCAGTGAATGAACACATTTTATAAGTGTTAAGTTCTGCGTGTGCAAGGAGCTAAACTAAAAGAGCTACCTTTTCCTTGTGCAGCATTACTGCTGCACAAGGTGGCTCTTTCAGTAACAAACGCCGAGGGGGGGGACAGGTTCCCTTACATTTAGGTTGTTGTGTCAGCATGGCGGTCGCAGGACACATTGCCAGCTACACAGCTGGGGATCAGCTGACGTTTCTGAAACCCAATAACACTGGGTCGTATGTTTTGACTGTGCAGCCTGCACTTCTGAGCCGCAACTGGCGGTGTTGGAGCCCAGGAATTGCAGTACAGGTGGTAGAAAGATGAACACATCAGGAGACCTGGATGACACCCAATTACTTAATCAGGCAGAGTAGTGGCAAATTCCTGCGAGATCCAGGCCTGGTTCATTTTCAGAAAAGTAAGCTGGTCAACGTTATCGGAGGATAGTCGCATGCGACGGTCTGTTAGTACACCACCTGCGGCACTAAAGACACGTTCCGATAAGACACTAGCCGCAGGGCAAGCCAGCACCTCCAATGCATACTGGCTTAGCTCTGGCCATGTATCCAGCTTAGAGACCCAAAACTTGAAAGGGGAAGAGCTGTCTGGGAGTACAGTAAGAGGGCAAGACATGTAGTCTGTCACCATCTGACGGAACCGTTGCCTCCTGCTGACTGGAGCCACCGGTGATGGTGTAGACATTTGGGGCGGGCACACAAAAGTTTTCCACAGTTGGGCCATACTGGTCTTGCCTTGGGCAGAGGCACTGCTTCTGCTCCCTCTTTGTGCAGAGCCTCCTCCACTGCCTCGACGCACTGAGCTGCTTTGTAAAGCACTAGCAGCACTCCTCTCAGTTGGACTGGAGAAGATGATGGAATTCACCAGTGTGTCGTGGTACTCCCGCATTTTACGCTCCCGGGTCAACGCTGGGATGAGGTTTTGGACGTTGTCCCGGTAGCGAGGATCGAGGAGGGTGTACACCCAATAATCAGGCATGTTGAGAATGTGGTCGATGCGGTGGTCGTCTCTCAGGCACTGCAACATGAAATCAACCAACTGGCCCAGAAACGCTGTCCTCTGCTTGAGACATGATCTCTGCCCGCTCTTCATCACCCCACCCTCGCTGTACACACTGACCACTGGACAATTGTGTAACTCCCTCCTCTGAACGGAGCTCTTCCTCCTCCATTGACTCCTCATCCTCATCCTCCTCATAAAGTGTCCCCTGCCTACCCCTTTGTGAGGAACCACGTGGGGCTGACTGTCCAGAAGCTGATGGAAATGGTGACTCCTCATCCTCCACCTCTTCCGCAACATCATCCCTTAACGCTTGCAGTGTTTGTTGAAGCAGGCAGATAAGGGGGACAGTCATGCTGACTAGTGCATCATCTGCACTTGCCATCCGCATGGAATAATCGAAAGGATGCAAAACCTGGCAGACGTCCTTCATAGTGGCCCACTCTGTGGTTGTGAAGTCTGAACGGCGCTGACTGCGACTTCTTTGCACCTGATGCAGCTGGTACTCCATTACTGCTTGCTGCTGCTCACACAACCGCTCCAACATATGTTACGTGGAATTCCACCTGGTAGGTAGGTCACATATGATGCGATGTTCCGGAAGGCGGAATCGGCACTGCAGAGCAGCAATGCGGGATCTTGCCAAGCTGGAACGCCGCAAGTGAGCACACTCTAGGCGGGCCTTGTGCAGCAGTGCATCAAGATCCGGATAGTCCCTCACAAAACTCTGCACAACCAAATTGAGCACATGTGCCAGACATGGGATGTGAGTGAGGTTGCCAAAGGCCAAAGCTGCCACCAGATTTCGGCCATTGTCACACACTACCATGCCTGGCTGGAGATTCGCTGGCACAAACCACACATCGCTCTCCTGCTTGATGGCATTCCAGAGCTCCTGCGCTGTGTGGCTTCGATTCCCCAAAGAAACTAATTTCAAGACGGCCTGTTGACGTTTGGCCATGGCTGTGCTCATGTTGGTCGTAACAGGTAAACGTTCACAGGTCCATGTGGAGGTGGACTGTGATGGCTCCTGTAGCGATGATTCTGAGGAACTTGTGTATGAGGAGGAGTCAATGCGTACAGACTGGATTCCTGCAATCCTTGGAGTGGGCAGGACACGTCCTGCGCCACTCGCACGATCTGTACCCGGCTCAACAACATTAACCCAATGGGCAGTGAGGGAAAGGTATCGCCCCTGTCCATGTTGACTGGTCCACGCATCTGTGGTGAGGTGGACCTTGCTACTGACGGCGTTAAGTAGCGCGTGTTTTATGTGTCCCTCCACATGCTTGTGCAGGGCAGGGATGGCTTGCCTGCTGAAATAAAAGCGGCTGGGCACCTTGTACTGTGGGACTGCCAATGCCATCAAGTCACGGAAGCTGTCAGTCTCCACCAGCCTGAATGAGAGCATTTCCAGTTACAGAAGTTTGGCAATGCCTGCATTCAGAGCCTGTGCTCGGGGGTGGTTTGCCGAGAATGGCCGCCTTTTCTCCCATGCCTGTACTACCGATGGCTGTAGACTAGGCTGGGAGTGTGAGGATGACTGGGAACGTGGTGCTGTGGGTGGAATTACACTAGGTCTCTTGACAACAGTGCCAGAGTTTCTTCCATGGCGATCCTGGGAGGAAGCCGAACCAGCTGTGTGTGAGCTGGAGGAAGAGGCAACACGAGCTGAAGAGGTGGTAGCTGCCGCTGTTGGTTGACCTAGGTCTTCAGTGTGTTTTTGTAACTCCACCGCGTGCCTGGTCCGCACATGTTTCCACATATTTGTGGTATTGAGGTTGCTGACAATTTTCCCTCTTTTGACTTTCTGATGACACAGCTTGCATTTGACAAAACAAATGTCATCTGCAACTGTGTCAAAAAAGGACCAGGCACTGCAAGTCTTGGGAGCGCCCTTTTTGGCTTTTGGAAGAGACAGGCTCCTAACGGGTGCCAAAGTGGAGGCTGCAGGCTCCGCAGTCTTCCCCCTTCCTCTCCCTTTTTGGCCCGTTCGGGGAATCTCTTCCTCAGAGCTGCTCCCACCACCTTCCTGTTCCTCACGCCACGATGGGTCAAGGACCTCATCATCTCCACTACCCTATGCCACCAACTGCTCCTCCTGGGTAGTCTCGGCAGCACAGTACGCACCAGAAAGGGGCACCTGAGTTTCATCATCAGATGCGTACTGCGCTGTGGTCACTGGAGGCACTGGCCCACCCGCCTCTTCAGAGTCAGAGAGACAAAGCTGTTGGGCATCACTGCACACTGCCTCTTCTTCCATTTCTCCAATGCTGCTTGTCTGGCCCCCTGTTTCCAAGCCAAGAGATTCAGAGAACAGAAGTAGAGACGGCTCCTGTCCTGGGCTCTCTGACTGCCTGGCCAATTTGGCAGGTGGTGAAGAGACAGATGGCTGGTCTCCAGTGGTCTGTGCCTGAGAGGATGTGGCACTAATTGAAGTCGATGCCGATGCGTTAGCTGCCATCCATCCGACAACGGCTTCAATTTTCATCTTCACGCAGCAGTGGTGCACGGCGCTCTCCAGCAAAGCTGCGCATGAAGGACTGTTCCCTGCTGAAACTGGGTGATGATGAGTCACCGGCGCCCGCAGCAGGCACAGAATCACCATGTCCTCTCCCTGCTCCTCTCCCTGCTCCGCGCGCATGCCCACGTGCCTTACTCCCTGCCCTCTTCATCTTGGTTGACAGATAAAGATAAGCAGAAAAGTACTAAGGCCTTAGTGTGCTTATTCCTGAAATGCTCCTCCTAACAGGTATAAGAAACACTAATTTTCTAAAGTGTGGACTAGACTTTATTATTAGTTAATGTGGCCTACACAACTGTTAAGTGGTGTTTGGTAAACTTAACTTTTTTTTTTTTGGGCAGATCGGACTACAGAGCGAGTTTCACTCACATGGAGACCGTGCAGACAGCCGTAAACGGCGCTGCGAGGCCCAAAAACACTCCTCTAGGTTATCCTATGTAGAGTTTTTCCACAATTTAGCTGGAGACGGGTGGAAAGCCACTAATAGGAAATTTGAGAAAAAATGTGCAGCAGGCTGCACTATCAGCAAAAAAGCACAAGTTTTTTTACGGTATGAAACAGTGACGAACCCTGAGCTGAATACAACCGGCTGTGGCTGCACACAGTCTACAGGGCGAGCTGCACTCACATGGAGACCGTGCAGGCAGCCGTAAACAGCGCTGCAAGGCCCAAAAACCCTCCTCTAGGTTATCCTATGTAGTGTTTTTCCACAATTTAGCTGGAGACGGGTGGAAAGCCACTAATAGGAAATTTGAGAAAAAATGTGCAGCAGGCTGCACTATTAGCAAAAAAGGACAAGTTTTTTACGGTATGAGACAGTGACGAACCCTGAGCTGAATACAACCGGCTGTGGCTGCACACAGACTACAGGGCGAGCTGCACTCACACGGAGACTGTGCAGACAGCCGTAAATGGCGCTGCTAGGCCCAAAAACCTTCCTCTAGGTTATCCTATGTAGTGTTTTTCCACAATTTAGCTGGATACGGGTGGAAAGCCACAAATAGGAAATTTGAGAAAAAATGTGCAGCAGGCTGCACTATGAGCAAAAAAGGACAATGGATAGAACAGTATGAGGCAGTGTGAACCCCCCCTGAGCTGAATACAACCGGCTATGGCTGCACACAGACTACAGAGTGAGATGCACACACACACACACAGAGAGACCTTGCAGAACGCTGTTAAAACAGCGCTGCAAGGCAAGAGCAAGGTGAACACACAGTGGTTGCTAAATTAGCCTGGGAAAAGCGCAATGAAGCAATTCGCTATCTCAACTGGCTCTCAGTTAGAACACAGCGTCCTGTCCCTAACTGAAATCACAGCAGAGTGAGCGCAAAATGGTGGCAAGCGTTTTTTATAGTGCATCATGACATCATTTCAGCAGCCAATCACAGCCTTGCCAGTAGTTACATGCCCACCATGCTAAACAGGATGTGCCCACACTTCCATTCATTCCTCATTGGCTGCTGCGTGCAGTTTGAATTCTGGGAACTTCCGATTCCGGTATCCGATATGCGGTGAGTATCGGAAATCGGTATCGGAATTCCGATACCGCAAATATCGGCCGATACCCGATACTTGCGGTATCGGAATGCTCATTACTAGTCATCACCGATCATTTCTCAAAAATGGTGCATTTGGTGCCGCTACCACGGTTACCTTCTGCACGGGCCTTGGCAGCGTTGTTCATAAAACATATCTTCCGCCTACATGGTATGCCAGACAAAATTGTCAGTGACCGGGGACCCCAGTTTGCGTCTCGGTTCTGGAGAGAGCTTTGTCGTCTTCTCAGCATTTAGTTAAACCTCTCTTCCGCATATCATCCCGAGACGAATGGGTTGGTAGAGAGGGCCAACCAGACCTTGGTCACATACCTGCGTCATTTTGTTTCAGCCAGTCAGGATGACTGGGCATCCTTGCTATCGTGGGCAGAGTTTGCACTGAACAATGACGTAGCCGACTCCACTGGACAAACCCCATTCCTCCTCAACTATGGTCAGCATCCGCGGGTACCTGTGCCTATGCCCGTGTCTTCCGCTGACTTCAGGGTGGCAGACTGGGCTGTGGAGGCACGGGATATTTTGGACCGCACTCGGGATGCCATTCGGGCCTCCAAGGAGAGAATGAAGTCCTCCGCCGATGCACATCGGCGCCCCACTCCAACCTTTGCTCCTGGCGACTTGGTGTGGCTCTCTGCCCGTAACATCAGGCTGCGAGTTGAGTCCACTAAGTTTGCTTCTCGCTACTTGGGCCCCTTCAAGGTCCTCAAACAGGTTAATCCTGTGCTCTATCGTTTGGCCCTTCCGCCAAGCCTGGGTATCACTGACACCTTTCATATGTCCCGCTTGAAACCCGTATATATGTCCCGGTTTTCCGAGTCATCTGCTGGGACATCGGGTTCGTCTACGGACGATTATGAGGTAAACGCTATTTTGGGGTGCAAGGTGGTACGTGGCAAAAATTTTTATTTGGTGAACTGGAAGGGTTACGGCCCTGAGGATAGGTCCTGGGAGCCTGCTGAGCACATTCGGGCTCCGCAGCTCATTGCTGCCTTCGAACGTAGCGAGGCCCCGGGAGGGGGGGTCCTAGGAGAGGGGTAATGTTAGGGGTCGAGTTCCTCTGCACAGGGGGAATCTCGGGCCATCTCCGCTGCGGTCTCCCATTCTTCTCCTGCTGCAGTGGAGCCTGCTCAGCAGAGACGTCGATCCCAGCGTCTCGCTCGGTCTGACTCTGTGCTAAGAGTTACTGTTGCATTTCTTGCTTCTGCCATTGGAGTCAGTCCTGGGCAGCGGCGAGTGGACGCTTCTGGGGCTAAGTCCTGCTTTTCACATTCTGAGCATGCCCAGAGTAAGATCTCTCAGTGGAGATCGAGGGTCACATGATCAGATACTGCAGCTAAGGTCCTTGTAGGTGCTGGGACTAAATCCTGCTTTGCAATCTGAGCATGCCCAGGGCATGATCTCTCAGTGGAGATCTAGGGTCACATGCTCAGGTACTGCAGCACTCCACTGGTCCTTCTTTGAAAGGTCCTAAACGTGCTGCAGCTATTTAAGGCTCGCATAGCTGCACGGCCATGCTCTAGTATCAAGTCATATCTGTGCTTTGTGCCAGTGTGGTTATGTATGAGTGTGTTCAGGGACCCGGCTAAAATAAGCCCCTAGAATACCGGCTTCTCCGGTGAGGAGATTGCATGTTGCATAACCACTGACTGCTATCAGCTTGGCAGTAAGCTTGTGCTCCTGTGAGGCTAACAGGGCGCAGTGCTTCCCTTTCACGGCTACTCTGTGGAGTAACAGAGCTAGCCTATACCGCCTAACAGTGCCGCCATTCGCTAGCAGCAGGTTCCTCCTGCACGGTGGACCCCAGGCTGCGAACGCACCATTTATAATAAACATCTCTATTTTCTCGGTGCGCTCCGCTAGCCCTAACAGTAGTGATGAGTGAGTATACTCGTTGCTCGATATTTCCCAAGCATGCTCGGGGGGTTTCCGAGTATTTGTAAGTGCTCGGAGATTTCGCTTTTGTTGACGCAGCTGCATGATTTACAGCTGCTAGCCAGCCTGAGTACATGTGGGGATAGCCTGATTGCTAGGGAATCCCCACATGTATTCAAGCTGGCTAACAGATGTAAATCATTTATCTACGGCGATGAAAATAGGGTTGAGCGACTTTTACTTTTTTAGGATCGAGTCGGGTTTCGCGAAACCCGACTTTGTCAAAAGTCGGGTCGGGTGAAATTGGCAGATTATTGCAAAAAGTCGTGGATCGACCGAAACACGAAACCCAATGTAAGTCAATGGGGAATCCAAGTCGGCAGTGAGTGGAGGACAGGAAAACACCTAAAGTGCCCATATTAATGTCAAAAACATCAATTCTTGTCACTTAAGCTTGTCAATCTTAATTTACCTTATAATAATAGTTAGTCATTGAAAATTGGGGGTCATTTGGCTAAAGTTGTGGGGGGGGGGGTAGGGCTGGTTCAAGTTTTTCATGTGCCAAGGAAATGCGGACTACGTCACGGCGGTGGAGCAGGGAGAGGTAAGTATTTCAACTTTGCAAGTGCTGTGATCCTGAGCAAGCAGGGGGGCCCACTTATTCGCATTGGCTCTGGCATAGGGCCCCTCAAAGTATGGCGGTGTGTTTGACGGCGGGGGCGCTGTTGTGAATTCTGTGGTCAAGCTCCCTCCTGTGGTCATGAGTGGTACTTCGGCTGGTTCTGTCTATGAGCTTCCTCTGGTGGATGTGAGTGGGGCTGCGGCTTCTGAGTTTCCTTCCTCAGGTGACGAGGTTAAGTCGTTAGGTGCTGCTCTATTTAACTCCACCTAGTTCTTTGTTCCTTGCCTCCAGTCAATGTTCCAGTATTGGTCTTGCTCTCTCCTGGATCGTTCTTGTGGCCTGTCTTCCCTGCATAAGCTAAGTTCTGCTTGTGTTTCTTTTGTTTGCTATTTTTTCTGTCCAGCTTGCTATTTTGGTTTGTCTTGCTTGCTGGAAGCTCTGGGACGCAGAGGGAGCACCTACGTACCGTTAGTCGGTGCGGAGGGTCTTTTTGCGCCCTCTGCGTGGTTGTTTGTAGGTTTTTGTGCTGACCGCAAAGCTATCTTTCCTATCCTCGGTCTATTCAGTAAGTCGGGCCTCACTTTGCTAAAATCTATTTCATCTCTGTGTTTGTATTTTCATCTTTACTCACAGTCATTATATGTGGGGGGCTGCCTTTTCCTTTGGGGAATTTCTCTGAGGCAAGGTAGGCTTATTTTTCTATCTTCAGGGCTAGCTAGTTTTTCAGGCTGTGCCGAGGTGCCTAGGTCTGGTCAGGAGCGCTCCACGGCTACTTCTAGTGTGGTATGATAGCATTAGGGATTGCGGACAGCAGAGTTCCCACATCTCAGAGCTTGTCCTATGTTATTAGTAACTATCAGGTCATTTTGTGTGCTCTTAACCACCAGGTCCATTGTGGTTCTAAACCACCAGTTCATAACAGGGCGCCTCCCACCGGCAGAGACACTTTAGCATACTATGAGGGGCCCTGTTCCAGTGACGTCATCAACGAGTATGCCCCCCCACCTGATGAAGGAACCGGCACTTTCATCTGCACCTTCCTCTTTGTCCCCATGTAAGGTGGTATAGTATGGAAGGGGAACCTGACTTTCAGCAGGGTCAGATTCTGGCTGTGTAGAGTGCAAGGGGAATGTTGTGGTCTGGGTCAATGTACCAGCAGACTCATCTAGCAGTGGCTGGGCAATGGGCAGGATGAGAAGGAAACACAGTTAGTAGGCCCAAATAATAAAGTGGGCTAAATGCAGTTCAAATGTGGTAACAGGACTAAACAGGCGGCATTGCTTTGTTCAGTGGAGGACAACTGTAATGAGTAGGGTTGAGCGACCTTTACTTTTATAGGATTGGGTCGGGTTTCACGAAACCCGACTTTTTCAAAAGTCGGGTCGAGTGAAATCGGCCGATCCTATAAAAAAGTCGGGGTCGGGGTCGGCCGAAACTCGAAACCCAATGCAGTGCATTGGGTTTCCAATGGTTCCCAGGGTCTGAAGGAGAGGAAACTCTCCTTCAGGCCCTGCGATCCATATTTAAGTGTAAAATAAAGAATAAAAATAAAAAATATCGCTATACTTACCCTCCGCCCCCCCTGGTACTAACCGGGAACCTTCCTTCCTTCGAATCAGCGCTTTCAGGACCTTGCGGTGACGTCGCGGTGACGTCGCGGCTTGTGATTGGTCGCGCGACCGCCCATGTGACCGCCGCGCGACCAATCAGAAGCCGTGACGTCACCGCGACGTCCCCGAAGGTCCTGGAAGCGCTGATTCTTAGGAAGGAAGGCTGCCAGAAAGAAGCAGGGTGCGTCCGAGGGTGAGTATATTCCTATTAGGTATATACTCACCCTCGGACGCGCCCTGCTTCTTTCCGGCAGCCTTCCTTCCTAAGAATCAGCGCTTCCAGGACCTTCGGTGACGTCCCGGTGACATCACGGCTTCTGATTGGTCGCGCGGCGGTCACATGGGCGGTCGCGCGACCAATCACAAGCCGCGAAGTCACCGCGACGTCACCTATTAGGTATATACTCACCCTCGGACGCGCCCTGCTTCTTTCCGGCAGCCTTCCTTCCTAAGAATCAGCGCTTCCAGGACCTTCGGTGACGTCGCGGTGACGTCACGGCTTCTGATTGGTCGCGCAGCGGTCACATGGGCGATCGAGCGACCAATCAGAAGCCGCGAAGTCACCGCGACGTCACCGCAAGGTCCTGAAAGCGCTGATTCGAAGGAAGGAAGGTTCCCGGTTAGTACCAGGGCGCGTCAGAGGGTAAGTATAGCGATATTTTTTATTTTTATTCTTTATTTTACACTTAAATCTGAATTCCGATACCAATTCCCGATATCTTAAACATATCAGGAATCGGTATCGGAATTCCGATTCCAGATTCAGAAGATCGCCGACTTCATGGCCGACCCCACACAGGGGTCGGGTCGGGTTTCATGAAACCCGACTTTGCCAAAAGTCGGCGACTTCTGAAAGTGGCCAAGACGTTTCGCTCAACCCTAGTAATGAGTGGCAGACACAGTTAGTAGGCCCAAGTAATAAAGTGGACCAAATAAAGTTCAAAATTGGTAACAGGAGTAAACAGTCGGCACTGCTTTGTCAGTGGATGAGAATAACAAGCAGCGGCAGACACTGTTAGTAGGCTTAAACAAACAAGTAGGCCAAATGCAGTTTAATATGTGATATAGGCTGAAAATTGAAGCTCAGCTTTGTTCAGTGGAGGAGAACAACAAGGAGCTGCAGACACCGTTAGAATTCCCAACCAAACAAATAGGCCAAATGCAGTTTAATATGTGATATAGGCTGAAAATTGAAGCTCAGCTTTGTTCAATGGAGGAGAACAACAAGGAGCGGCAGACATCGTTAGTAGGCCCAACCAAACAAGTAGGCCAAATGCAGTTTAATATTTTATATAGGCTGAAAGCCTGAAAATTGAAGCTCACCTTTGTTCAGTGGAGGAGAAAAGCAAGGAGCGGCAGACACCGTTAGTAGGCCCAACCAAACAAGTAGGCCAAATGCAGTTTCATACTTTATATAGGCTGAAAGCCTGAAAATTGAAGCTCAGCTTTGTTCAGAGGAGAACAACAAGCAGCGGCAGACAACGTTAGTAGGCCCAACTAAACAAGTAGGTCAAAGGCAGTTTAATACTTTACATAGGCTAAAAGCCTGAAAATTGAAGCTCAGCTTTATTCAGTGGAGAACTGTTATGATCTGGTGGTTAGGACAAATAGTGGACCTGGTAGTTAGAGCACCAGAAAAGACCTGATAGCACATTAATACAGGACAAGCTCTGGGAAGTGGAACCTCTGCTGAACGCAATCCCTAATCCTATCACGCACACTAGAAATAGCCGTGGAGCGCTCCTATCATGACCTAGGCGCCTATCTTGCCTCAGAGAAAATTCCCCAAAGGAAAAGGCAGCCCCCACATATATTGACTGTGAGTAAGATGAAATCACAAACACAGAGATGAAATAGATTTAGCAAAGAGAGGCCCGACTTACTAAGCAGACAGAAGATAGGAAAGGTAACTTTGCAGTCAGCAAAAAACCCTACAAAAGCCACACAGAGAGTGCAGGGAAAAATACCTTCCGCACCGACTAACGGAGCGGAGGCGCCCCTCTGCGTCCCAGAGCTTCCAGCAAGCAAGGCAAAATTCACATAAGCATGCTGGACAGAAAAAATAGCAAACAAGAAAAAAGCAAAGCGAAACTTAGCTTCTGCTGGAGGAAACAGGTAACCAGGAAGATCCTGGAGCGAACTAGACCAATGCTACAACATTGACAGCAGGCATGGGGCAAAGATCTAAGTGGAGTTAAATAGAGCAGCCCACTAACGAATTAGCCTCGTCACCTGTGGAAGGAAACTCAGAAACACCCACAGGCATCAGAGAAAGTCCATGGACAGAACCAGCCGAAGTACCATTCATGACCACAGGAGGGAGCCCGAAAACAGAATTCACAACAGAGAACACCAAGTAGCGGCACACACCATTTGTAGGCCCAACTGTCATGATCCCAATGGCAGGGGATCACAAAAATGACAAGCACAGATACAAACAAGCTCTAGGGCGATGGAACCTGAGCTGACCGCGACCCTGAACCTAACACACAAATAAAAGTAGCCGGGGAACGTGCCTACGATGATCCTAGACGTCTCGCTCCAGCCGAAGATCTAACTTCCCCTATCAGAAGAAACACAGACCTCTCTTGCCTCCAGAGAAATACCCCACAGCAAATAGCAGCCCCCCACATATAATGACGGTGAAATGAGAGGAAAGCACATACGTAGTATGAAAACAGTTTCAGCAAAATGAGGCCCGCTAAAGCTAGATAGCAGAGGATACAAAAGTGAACTGCGCGGTCAGCGAAAAACCCTTCAAAAAACCATCCTGAAATTACTTGAACTCATGTGCCAACTCATGGTACATGAAAAGCAATTTCAGCCCACTAGAGCAACCAGCAGCAGAGAATCACATATCTGCAGGCTGGACTAAAAACCAAATTAAGCAAAACACAAAACAGGAAAATCCAAACTTAGCTTGTCCAGAAGGTTCTAGGAGCAGGGAGCAGAGGTAACAAGACACACTGGATACATTGATAACCGGCGAGGAAATGCCAGCAAAGCCAGGTTAAATAGGAAACTCCCATATGCCGATAGAACAGGTGGAACCCAGAAACCCAGGAAAGACAAGTCACCCAGTACCATCAGTAACCACCAGAGGGAGCCCAAAAACAGAACTCACAACAGTACCCCCCCTTGAGGAGGGGTCACCGAACCCTCACGAGAACCACCAGGGCGACCAGGATGAGCCCTATGAAAAGCGCGAACCAAATCATCAGCATGAACATCCGAGGCAACCACCCAAGAATTATCCTCCTGACCATAACCCTTCCACTTGACCAAATACTGGAGTTTCCGTCTGGAAACACGAGAATCCAAGATCTTCTCCACAACATACTCCAATTCTCCCTCCACCAGCACTGGAGCAGGAGGCTCAAGCGAAGGAACAACAGGTACCTCATACTTCCGCAACAACGACCGATGGAACACATTATGAATAGCAAACGATGCCGGGAGATCCAAACGAAACGACACAGGGTTAAGAATTTCCAAGATCCTATAGGGACCGATGAACCGAGGCTTGAACTTAGGAGAAGAGACCTTCATAGGAACAAAACGAGAAGACAACCACACCAAGTCACCAACAAGAAGTCGAGGACCCACGCGGCGACGGCGATTAGCAAACTGCTGAGCCTTCTCCTGGGACAACTTCAAATTGTCCACCACATGACTCCAAATCCGATGCAACCTATCCACCACCATGTCCACTCCAGGACAATCAGAAGGTTCCACCTGACCAGAGGAAAAACGAGGATGAAACCCCGAATTACAAAAGAAAGGAGAAACCAAGGTAGCAGAACTAGCCCGATTATTAAGGGCAAACTCGGCCAGCGGCAAAAAGGTAACCCAGTCATCCTGATCAGCAGAAACAAAACACCTTAAATAAGTTTCCAAGGTCTGATTAGTTCGTTCAGTCTGGCCATTCGTCTGAGGATGGAATGCAGACGAAAAGGACAAATCAATGCCCATCTTAGCACAGAACGTCCGCCAAAATCTAGACACAAACTGGGATCCCCTGTCAGAAACGATGTTCTCAGGAATCCCATGCAAACGAACCACATTCTGAAAAAACAGAGGGACCAACTCAGAGGAGGAAGGCAACTTAGGCAAGGGTACCAGATGAACCATTTTAGAAAAGCGATCACACACAACCCAGATGACGGACATTTTTTGAAAAACAGGGAGATCCGAAATAAAGTCCATGGAAATGTGCGTCCAAGGCCTCTTCGGGATAGGCAAAGGTGACAACAATCCACTGGCCCGAGAACAGCAAGGCTTAGCCCGAGCGCAAACCTCACAAGACTGCACAAAAGAACGCACATCCCTCGACAAGGAAGGCCACCAAAAAGACCTGGCCACCAAGTCTCTAGTACCAAATATTCCAGGATGACCTGCCAACGCAGAAGAATGGACCTCGGAGATGACTCTACTGGTCCAATTATCCGGAACAAACAGTCTCTCAGGCGGACAACGATCAGGTTTACCCGCCTGAAACTCCTGCAAAGCACGTCGCAAGTCTGGGGAGACAGCAGACAAAATCACCCCATCCCTAAGGATACCAGAGGGCTCAGAATTTCCAAGGGAGTCAGGCACAAAACTCCTAGAAAGAGCATCCGCCTTCACATTCTTTGAACCTGGCAGGTATGAAACCACAAAATTGAAACGAGAGAAAAACAGTGACCAACGAGCCTGTCTAGGATTCAGACGCCTGGCAGACTCAAGGTAAATCAAATTTTTGTGATCAGTCAAGACCACCACACGATGTCTAGCACCCTCTAGCCAATGACGCCACTCCTCAAATGCCCACTTCATGGCCAAAAGTTCCCGATTACCAACATCATAATTCCGCTCAGCCGGCGAAAACTTTCTAGAAAAAAACGCGCATGGCTTCATCACTGAGCCATCGGAGCTTCTCTGTGACAAAACCGCCCCCGCTCCAATCTCGGAAGCATCAACCTCAACCTGAAAAGGGAGCGAAACATCTGGCTGACGCAACACAGGAGCAGAAGAAAACCGGCGCTTAAGTTCCTGAAAGGCCTCCACAGCCGCAGGAGACCAATTAGCAACATCAGCACCCTTCTTAGTCAAATCCGTCAAAGGCTTAACAACACTAGAAAAATTAGTTATAAAACGACGATAGAAATTAGCAAAGCCCAAGAACTTCTGTAGACTCTTAAGAGATGTAGGCTGCGTCCAGTCACAAATAGCCTGAACCTTGACGGGATCCATCTCAATAGTAGAAGGGGAAAAAATATACCCCAAGAAAGAAATCTTCTGGACTCCAAAGAGACACTTTGAGCCTTTTACAAACAAGGAATTGGCCCGCAGGACCTGAAACACCTTCCTGACCTGCTGAACATGAGACTCCCAGTCATCAGAAAAAAACAAAATATCATCCAAATACACAATCATAAATTTATCCAGATATTCACGGAAAATATCGTGCATAAAGGACTGGAAGACTGAAGGAGCATTAGAAAGTCCAAAAGGCATTACCAAATACTCAAAATGGCCCTCAGGCGTATTAAATGCGGTTTTCCACTCATCACCTTGCTTTATTCGTATAAGATTATACGCACCCCGAAGATCAATCTTAGTGAACCATTTAGCCCCCTTAATGCGAGCAAACAAATCAGTCAACAATGGCAAAGGATACTGATATTTTACGGTAATCTTATTCAAAAGACGATAATCTATACAAGGCCTCAAGGAACCATCTTTTTTGGCCACGAAAAAAAAACCTGCTCCCAAAGGGGACAAAGATGGACGGATATGTCCCTTTTCCAAGGACTCCTTAACATAATCCCGCATAGCAGTATGCTCTGGCACTGACAGATTGAACAAACGACCTTTAGGAAATTTACTGCCTGGAATTAAATTTATAGCACAATCGCAATCCCTGTGAGGAGGAAGCGAACTGAGCTTAGGCTCCTCAAAAACATCCCGATAGACAAAAACACAGGAATCTCAGAAGGAGTAGATGAAGCGATAGAAATCGGAGGTGCATCATCGTGAACCCCCTGACAACCCCAGCTTAACACAGACATTGATTTCCAGTCAAGGACTGGATTATGAGTTTGTAACCATGGCAGACCAAGTACTAGAACATCATGCAAATTATACAGTACCAGGAAGCGAATCACCTCCTGATGAACGGGAGTCATACGCATGGTCACTTGTGTCCAGTACTGAGGTTTATTCATAGCCAAAGGTGTAGAGTCAATTCCCTTCAAAGGAATAGGGACTTCCAGAGGCTCCAGACTAAACCCACAGCGATTGGCAAATGACTAATCCATAAGACTCAGGGCAGCGCCTGAATCCACATAGGCATCGACGGAAATGGATGATAATGAACAAATCAGAGTCACAGACAGAATGAACTTAGACTGTAAAGTACTAATGGCAACAGACTTATCAACCTTTTTTGTGCGTTTAGAGCATGCTGATATAACATGAGCTGAATCACCACAATAAAAGCACAACCCTTTTTTCCGCCTATACTTTTGCCGTTCACTTCTGGACTGAATTCTATCACATTGCATTATCTCAGGTGACAGTTCAGACGACACCGCCAAATGATGCACAGGTTTGCGCTCCCGTAAACGCCGATCAATCTGAACAGCCATAGTCATAGACTCATTCAGACCAGCAGGCGCAGGGAACCCCACCATAACATCTTTAATGGCCTCAGAAAGGCCATCTCTAAACTTTGCAGCCAGAGCGCACTCATTCCACTGAGTAAGCACCGACGACTTACGAAATTTTTGACAATAAATTTCTGCTTCATCTTGCCCCTGAGAGAGGGCCAACAAAGCTTTTTCAGCCTGAATCTCTTGGTTAGGTTCCTCATAGAGCAAACCCAATGCCAGAAAAAACGCATCCGCATTAAGCAACGCAGGGTCCCCTGGTGCCAATGCAAATGCCCAATCCTGAGGGTCACCCCGCAGGAAAGATATAATTATCTTGACTTGCTGAGCAGGGTCTCCAGAGGAGCGAGATTTCAAAGAAAGAAACGACTTGCAATTGTTCCTAAAATTCAGAAAACGAGATCTATCTCCAGAAAAAAACTCTGGGACAGGAATTCTAGGTTCAGACATAGGAGCATGTACAACAAAATCCTGTATATTTTGAACCTTAGCGGCAAGATTATTCAGGCTGGAAGCCAAACTCTGGACGTCCATGATAAACAGCTGAGATCAGAGCCATTCAAAGATTAAGAGGAGGAGGAAGTAGCCAGGCTGCAATAAGGCTAGGCAGCAAACTCTGAGGGAAAGGGGAAAGAAAAAAAAAAAAAAAAAAAAAAAACTTCCTCAGACTACTTATCCTCCTACTTCAGCCAATACAATTAACACTTTGTGGGCCGGTTATACTGTCATGATCCCAATGGCAGGGGATCACAAAAATGACAAGCACAGATACAAACAAGCTCTAGGGCGATGGAACCTGAGCTGACCGCGACCCTGAACCTAACACACAAATAAAAGTAGCCGGGGAACGTGCCTACGATGATCCTAGACGTCTCGCTCCAGCCGAAGATCTAACTTCCCCTATCAGAAGAAACACAGACCTCTCTTGCCTCCAGAGAAATACCCCACAGCAAATAGCAGCCCCCCACATATAATGACGGTGAAATGAGAGGAAAGCACATACGTTGTATGAAAACAGTTTCAGCAAAATGAGGCCCGCTAAAGCTAGATAGCAGAGGATACAAAAGTGAACTGCGCGGTCAGCGAAAAACCCTTCAAAAAACCATCCTGAAATTACTTGAACTCATGTGCCAACTCATGGTACATGAAAAGCAATTTCAGCCCACTAGAGCAACCAGCAGCAGAGAATCACATATCTGCAGGCTGGACTAAAAACCAAATTAAGCAAAACACAAAACAGGAAAATCCAAACTTAGCTTGTCCAGAAGGTTCTAGGAGCAGGGAGCAGAGGTAACAAGACACACTGGATACATTGATAACCGGCGAGGAAATGCCAGCAAAGCCAGGTTAAATAGGAAACTCCCATATGCTGATAGAACAGGTGGAACCCAGAAACCCAGGAAAGACAAGTCACCCAGTACCATCAGTAACCACCAGAGGGAGCCCAAAAACAGAACTCACAACACCCAACCAAAGAAGCAGGCCAAATGCAGTTTAATATCTGACACCGGATGAAAATTGAGGCTCAGCTTTAGTCAGTGGAGAACACCAAGCAGCGGCACACACCATTTGTAGGCCCCACCAAAGAAGTAGGCCAAATGCAGTGTAATATTTTTTATACTGTAAGCTGAAAGCCTGAATATTGAAGCCCAGCTTTATTCAGTGGAGAACACCAAGTAGCGGCACACACCATTTGTAGGCCCAACCAAAGAAGTAGGCCAAATGCAGTGTAATATTTTATATCGGCTGAAAGCCTGAAAATTGAAGCTCAGCTTTATTCAGTGGAGAACACCAAGCAGCGGCACACACCATTTGTAGGCCCAACCAAAGAAGTAGGCCAAATGCAGTTTAATATCGGACACCGGATGAAAATTGAGGCTCAGCTTTGTTCAGTTTAGGACAACTGTTGTGGGAGGCAGACACAGTTAGTAGGCCTAAATAAGTAAATAGGCAAAATGCAGTTCAAAATTGGTAAGTGGAGTACAAAGGCGGCATAGCTTTGTTCAGTGGAGGACAACTGTAATAAGTGGCTCAGATAGACAGAGTAGGCCTAAAATTAAAAAAGGTGGCTAATTGCAGTTCAAAATTTGTAAGAGGAGTACACAAGCGGCATAGCGTGGTTCAGTGGAGGAGGACAAGTGTAATTAGTGGCTCTGACACACTGAGTAGGCGTAAAATAAAAAAGAAGGCTATATTCAGTTCACAATTGGTAAGAGGAGTACACAGGCGGTATAGCTGGGTACAGCGGTGGAGGACAACTGTTGTGAGAGTCTGACACAGTTACTAGGCCCAAATAAGTAGGCTAAATGCTGTTCTAAATTTGTAAGAGGAGTACACAGGCGGCATAGCTTGGTTCAGCGGAGGAGGACAACTGTAATAAGTGGGTCAGACAGACTGAGTAGTCCTAAAATAAAACAGTTGGCTGAATGCAGTTCCAAATTGGTAACAGGTGTACACAGGCGGCATAGCTTGGATCAGCGGAGGACAACTGTAATAAGTGGCTCAGACAGACAGAGTAGGCCTAAAATATAAAAAGTAGGCTAATGTCAGTTCAAAATTTGTTTGAGTAGTACACAGGCGGCATAGCTTTGTTCAGCGGAGGACAATTGTAATGTGTGGCGCAGACAGACAGCAGGCAGACAGAAAGAGGCCTAACATAATAAAGGTAACTTCATGCAGTTCAAAACTGCTAGCAGGAATAACCAGGTGGCCAAGCTTGTTTCAGGGGGGGCAGTTGTAATGTGTGGCGCAGACAGACAGACAGAGGCCGAAAATAAAAAAAGATGGCATCATGCAGTTCAAAACTGCTAGCAGGACTAACCAGGTGGCCTAACTTGTTTCAGGGGGGGGGGACAGTTGTAATGTGTGGATCACACAGAGAGACAGACAGAGACCAAAAATAAAAAAAGATGGCTTCAAGCAGTTGAAAACTGCTAGCAGGACTAACCAGGTGGCCTAGCTTGTTTCAGGGGGGGGACAGGTGTAATGTGTGGAGTCAGGGCCGGCGTCAGCACCCGGCGTACCGGGGCAGATGCCGGGGCCCTGAACAAATGGGGGGGCCCACTCGTGGCCGGGATACCAGGGGGCCCGGGCCGCTCCCCCAGCAGGTTCGGCACTATTTGAGCTCAGCCGTCACTTAAATAAACATGGCCGCGCACAGTGCACTGTGCAGCGATGTCTCTGCTTCTGCTAGTAATGACGCGGCCGGGCGGGCACACAAGCAAAGTTAAAGGCACAGTGTCTGCCTGACCGCATCATTAGCAGCAGACACAGCTGCAGCGTGCACTGTGGGTGGCCATATCTGTTTAAATCATGGACATCGATTAGGCAGCGCTCCCTCCACAGCCACATGCCAGAGGAGCCTGATGGGTGACAAGCCAGGGGGAGGTGAGTGAGGCTTGTGTCTGTCTGTATGTCTGTGTATGCCTGTATGATGTGTATATCAGTGTGTTTGACTGTACATATTTATGTATTTTTGTGAATTTGTCTTCAAATATATGTGTATGTAAATATCTGCTGTAGCGTGGCTAAAGGTCATGTGATTAATGGACGGTATGTATCGCAGAGGTGGGTGGCCCTGTGATGGAAGCCTGGGTATGTTTTGCTCAAGCAGATCTACTGCTGGGAGATTTGTTTACATTGGGAAGGCTTCCAGGTGATTGGAGAGATGGGTGGGTTCAGTCACCTACAAACCCACCCTAAGAGGCGTGTTTGAATATCTAAGATGGTTTTGTGTTGAAGGACCTGTGGTGATGTCACACTCACCTGACTGGCCATGTGACAGGTATCTGGGCGTGGTTACACTTATGTAAAGAGGTGTGTGTAGCCCATGTAGAGAGTGTTTGGGTGTCTGCCAGTGTGGACAGACTTCCATGTGTCCAGGCTGAACACTACAGAGTGGTCTGTGGCTTCAGATAGAGCCTGAGTGCAGGACATTGCACATCCTGTGTGCCTTCAGGCCTGAGAAGAGCAGAGCTTTTCTATCGACTTTTATGCTATGTCGGCCTGATGTACGAACTGTTTTCCTTTCTGTTGCTGCCTTGCTGGTTTATGGAGCAAATAAACCCACATGGACATTAAAGAGAATGTGCCTCCTGTTTCCTCCTACGCACCTGAGCGGGTACAAACCTTACAATTGGTGGAGAATGCGGGCAGCGATCCAAGGAGCACGTATTACAGCGATGGCTGGTCTGAGCCAGAAGAGTGGACGGTCTGACAACCGTGAGTAATACTGACCGGGGTCCGTGAAAACTGTTGTGTCTGGGCACCTCTGAGGCCAAGGGGTGTCCAGGAGCCCCTGAAGTTGCCAACGGGGAACGGTCTGAAAACCGTGTGATACTGACCGGAGTCAGTGAAAAACTGTTTTTGGGCTATGTTAAAGCCGGGTGTGTAACAGACCGTAGTCTGTGTTAATCTGACCAGGGTCAGTGAGAGACTGTGTTTTTTTTCTATAAGCACATGTGCATGTGCTTGCTGTGGACCTGAGAGTCCATATATTTCTTTGTTTTTTATCCTGTGATCGACTTACTGTGGCTCGGCGGGGCCACGAACACTGAAGGCGTCTGGCGGTAACTCGGCGGGGTTACGAAGCTTTGCTGTGGATCGGCGGGTCCACGAAGTCCACGGTGCAGAGCCTTGTGAAGTGCAGTTGCAGCAAAGGAAAGAAAAAAAGGAGACATTGCTGGTTTAGAGTGTGCAGACTCTTAAAGGGCCAGAGTCACATTGGTGTGCTGTGCAAACTGGGGCCTGAGAGTTCTGTGGGAAGTCCACAGGGTGTACCCCAGAGTGGGGTGGTGTCCCAAAAAGTGGGGTGGAGACCCAAAACGGAGCAGTGACCCCAAATAATAATGGTTGGCCAAAAAGGGGCTGCGTCTCAAAAGGGGGTAGTTGCCCAAAAGGGGGTGGAGTCCCTAAAAGGGGTGGTGGCCCTAAAGGAGAAAATGGTCCACAAGGGGGCGGTAACCCAAAAGGAGGTGGAGTCCAAAAAGGGGGCGACGACCCAAATATGGGTGGTGGCTCAAAAAGGGGCGGTGGCGAATGCGCTGATGGACTGTTGCCGGGTTCAGTGTTCAAATAGCGCATGTCCAGAATATTGTACTGACTTTCCATCTGACAAGATGTCACAGAGCTGTTCTGTAGAAGTCAATGGAGTGTGCGTAACTGGACTTCTGGACACGGGGAGCCTGGTGACGCTGGTGAGTGCCACACTCCCTGTCTATCTGATTCCCGGAAGGAAGATGGAAGTCCATTGCATTCATGGGGTCGCTAGGGATTATCCGGTGTCCTGGGTAATCTGTTATGATCTGGTGGCCTAGGAGCAGCATGAGACGGACTCTGGAGAAGGTGGTCCCTGTACTGACCGCAAACCCTGAACCTAGCAGCGCAACTAAAAGTAGCCGTGGGGGGTACCTGACACTCCCTAGACCCCTCGACACAGCCTAAGATCTAACTTCCCCTAAAGACAGAAACAAGAAACCTATCTTGCCTCAGAGAAAATCCCCAAAGGATAGATAGCCCCCCACAAATATTGACGGTGAGAGAAGAGGGAAATAACATACGCAGAAATGAAATCAGATTTTAGGATAGGAGGCCATACTAGCTAAAAAGAAAGAATAGAACAGAGTACTATGCGGTCAGTATAAAAACACTAGAAAATATCCACCACAGAAAATACGAATCACCACATCTGACTAAAGACATGGGGGGTATAATTGCATCTCCAGAGACACTGCTTAGCTGCAAAAAATCCTTCACAGACAAAGCTGAACAAGACAAAAACATGAAAATGCACAAAACTTTAAGTTCCACAGCAGGTGGACAGCAATAACAAAGCCAGGACTTATCTTTGTAGAAAAGCACAGCAAACTGGAGAGACCAGCAGGGAAGTGAATCCTTCAAAAATAATGGACAACTGGCAGGGACTAAAGAGTCCAGCAAGGCTATATACCCCAGTCAGTTTTGCAATTAGTAGATACACCTGTCCAATCCTGCAGTCCAGTCACAACTGCATTATCCTCTACAACCACCAGAGGGAGCCCAAGAGCAGAATTCACAACAGTACCCCCCCTTGAGGAGGGGTCACCGAACCCCCACCAGAGCCCCCAGGCCGATCAGGATGAGCCCGATGAAAGGTACGAACCAAATCAGCGGCATGGACATCAGAGGCAGAAACCCAAGAATTGTCCTCCTGGCCATAACCCTTCCATTTGACAAGGTACTGAAGCTTCCGCCTTGAAAAACGAGAATCCAAAATCTTCTCAACCACATATTCCAACTCCCCATCGACCAACACAGGGGCCGGAGGATCAACAGAGGGAACAACGGGCTCCACATATTTCCGCAACAAAGATCTATGGAAGACATTATGAATAGCAAAAGAGGCCGGAAGCGCCAGGCGAAAGGACACCGGATTAATAATAACAGATATCCTATAAGGACCAATAAATCGAAGCTTAAACTTAGGGGAAGAAACCTTCATAGGAACATGACGGGAAGATAACCAAACCGGATCCCCAACCCGAAGCCGGGAACCAACACACCGACGACGGTTAGCAAAACGTTGAGCCTCCTCCTGAGACAACACCAAATTGTCCACCACATGAGCCCAAATCTGCTGCAACCTGTCGACCACAGAATCCACACCAGGAAGGTCAGAAGGCTCAACCTGCCCAGAAGAAAAACGAGGATGAAAACCAAAATTACAAAAAAAAGGCGAAACCAAAGTAGCCAAACTAACCCGATTATTAAGGGCAAACTCGGCCAATGGCAAAAAAGCCACCCAATCATCCTGATCAGCAGACACAAAGCATCTCAAATAGGTCTCCAAGGTCTGATTAGTTTGCTCAGTCTGGCCATTTGTCTGAGGATGAAATGCAGAAGAAAAAGACAAATCAATGCCCAGCTTGGCACAAAAGACCCGCCAAAACCTAGAGACAAACTGGGAACCTCTGTCGGACACAATGTTCTCCGGAATACCATGCAAACATACCACATGCTGAAAAAACAACGGAACCAAATCAGAAGAAGAAGGCAATTTAGGCAAAGGAACCAAATGAACTATCTTAGAAAATCGGTCACAGACAACCCAGATAACCGACATTCTTTGGGAAACCGGAATATCGGAAATAAAATCCATAGAAATATGTGTCCAGGGCCTCTCGGGGACCGGTAATGGCAAAAGCAACCCACTAGCGCGGGAACAGCAAGGCTTAGCCCGCGCACAAATCCCACAGGACTGCACAAAAGAACGCACATCCCGTGACAAAGAAGGCCACCAAAAGGACCTACCAACCAAATCTCTGGTACCAAAAATCCCAGGATGGCCAGCCAACACAGAACAATGAACTTCAGAAATCACTTTAGTAGTCCATCTATCAGGAATAAATAGTTTCCCCACAGGACAGCGGTCAGGTTTATTAGCCTGAAATTCCTGAAGAACCCGTCGTAAATCAGGTGAGATGGCAGAAAGAATCACCCCTTCCTTCAAAATGCCAACCGGCTCAAGAACCCCAGGGGAATCAGGAAAAAAACTCCTAGAGAGGGCATCCGCCTTAACATTCTTAGTACCAGGAATGTACGAGACCACAAAATCAAAACGGGAGAAAAACAGGGACCATCAAGCCTGTCTAGGATTCAGCCGTTTGGCAGACTCGAGGTAAATCAGATTTGTATGATCGGTCAGGACCACAATACGGTGCTTGACCCCCTCAAGCCAATGTCGCCACTCCTCAAATACCCACTTCATAGCCAACAACTCCCGATTGCCGACATCATAATTGCATTCCGCAGGCGAAAACTTCCGAGAAAAGAAGGCACATGGTTTCATCAAGGAACCATCTGAATTCCTCTGAGACAAAACGGCCCCTGCCCCAATCTCAGACGCGTCAACCTCAACCTGAAATGGAAGAGAAATATCTGGCTGACGCAACACAGGGGCAGAAGTAAATCGGCGTTTAAGCTCCTGAAAGGCAGAGACAGCCGCGGAGGACCAATTCGTCACATCAGCGCCTTTCTTGGTCAAATCGGTCAGAGGTTTAACCACACTGGAGAAGTTGGCAATGAAACGACGATAAAAATTAGCAAAGCCCAAGAATTTCTGAAGGCTCTTCACAGATGTGGGCTGAATCCAATCATGAATGGCCTGAACCTTAACCGGATCCATTTCTATAGATGAGGAAGAAAAAATGAAACCCAAAAAAGAAACCTTCTGCACTCCAAAGAGGCACTTTGACCCCTTCACAAACAAAGCATTATTACGGAGGATCTGAAATACCATCCTGACCTGTTCCACCACAGAAAATACGAATCACCACATCTGACTAAAGACATGGGGGGTATATCTGCATCTCCAGAGACACTGCTTAGCTGCAAAAAATCCTTCACAGACAAAGCTGAACAAGACAAAAACATGAAAATGCACAAAACTTTAAGGTCCACAGCAGTTGGACAGCAAAAACAAAGCCAGGACTTATCTTTGTAGAAAAGCACAGCAAACTGGAGATACCAGCAGGGAAGTGAATCCTTCAAAAACAATGGACAACTGGCAGGGACTAAAGAGTCCAGCAAGGCTATATACCCCAGTCAGTTTTGCAATTAGTAGATACACCTGTCCAATCCTGCAGTCCAGTCACAACTGCATTACCCTCTACAACCACCGGAGGGAATGAAGAACCTAGAAAAGATAGCACTACAACGAACCAGTAAAAGAAAATAATCTTTATTTAAATACACACTAAAAATAGCATATAAATAGCAACAAGGGAGTCCAGGAGATGACAAATGGTCACCAAAAACAGGCAATGTGAAGACCAGCAGGCAGTAACACACAATACATAGTAGGCGTGCACTACCTCCCATACATAAATACTGTATATGAGCTAATCACAGTAGCAAGTGTCTAGAGGAAATTACAGAAAGGCAAGTGCCAAATACTGACTAGACCTGCAAGATTACGCTGTGCTCCATAGAAAAGACAGGAGGAGTGAACACCATGTAAAGACAAAATCATAATATTACCTGCTGGAAAAACACACTGCCGACAAGCCCCTACGCGCGTTTCGACGCGATGCCTTCTTCCGGGGGTGTGGCGTACTCCAAGAATAATGAGATATTTAAAACAAAAAAGGACCAATCAGAAAGCCCATACTGGAACGCCAGATAAATGAGCGCGCATGCGCACACAGTGTCACACCAAAAGCGCAAGCAGCGGAAAGGACCAATCAAGTAACCGCTGCCAAACAACTATTCAGACAGCAGCGCCTGCGCAATAAGTCCGAGCGTTGCCAGGGAAATGATGGAGACGTCAGAGGGGAAGGCGTGAGGATCGTCCGTGTCACGCCCACCGGTAAGGCGCGAGACGGATAAATAAGGATCCCAGCGTCAAGCCCAAAGAGACGCCCACATCGTTGCTCGGCAACAACACAAACCAAAGACCGCACATATTGGGAGAGCCGAGAAGAATAAGAACCGCAATAAGAAGAGCGGGTAAGTAAAAAGTGCGATTAGTGAATTAACGCACAAAAGTGCACAGTAACCTTGAACAAGTATGCACAATGATATATAATGAGATACACTTGAAGGTAAATACAATATAGCCAAAAGGCATGAGTGAGAAAAGTGCAACAATATTAAACAATTAGAGCAAAGAGATCATATGAGTGCACAAAAGTGCAATGTGCCAAGGAGCATATATAACATAAAAAAGTACAAATAAATGATATACAATATCCATATACAAAAAGACAATACATCACATATACATAATAAATATTAAATATAAAGAGCAAATTACATAAATATCATGTAAAAACATACAAACGAAGGACATGGACAACAAGGACTCCCGTAGCGGTATCAAAAAGGTATACAGGGCGAGATATCGAGAATGTTCATTCCGCTGAAAAGGACACAGATATATTTTCCTTAGCAACTGTTGAATAGTGGCATCCAGAAAGGCTAAAAGAAGGTAAAAAATACAACAAGTTAAAAACACATAAAAAAAGCCAAATTAAAAAGCAGGGGCTGATGATTCAAAGGAAAGAAGAGAAACTGAGAGTTTCGTTCAGGCCTTGGGGTTGCAAAGTTTTGAGTCTCCAAATCCATCTCGCCTCTTTCTGTGCAAGATGGCGACTAAGATTCCCACCACGTAATGTGGTTATCAAATGTTCTATACCAATGATCTTGAAGCCAGAGGGGTCACAATCATGATGACGTTTAAAATGTCGAGGAACTGTTTTTAAACATTCAGCGTTGTCCTCTTTTTTAGCTGCCAAAATGTCCCGGACATGTTCACGTACACATATCTTAAGGGCACGTGTTGTCAAACCGACATAAATTTTGCCACAAGGACATGTGCCGTGATACACCACCATAGTCGTGGAACAATTGATAGAATGAGTAATTGTGAACTCGCAACTGTCTGAGGACAAAAAGTGGGTCGCACTATGGACATTCGGGCAAGCAATGCATTTCCCACATGGTTTACAGCCCCAGCGGGGACGTTGGTGACCCAGTGTAGTTGGAAAAATGGGTGGTGGGCTACCAGGTGTAAAGTAACTGTGTACCAGGTGGTCACCCAAATTCTTGGATCTGCGGGCCACAACTGATGGATGAGATGGTAAGTATTGCTTGAGCACCGGATCGGCAAGGAGTATGTGCCAATGTTTGGCCAAAATCTGCGACATCTCCTTCCACCAAGAATGATACTGAGTAATCATCCTTACCTGCTGATTAGATTTATCTCGTGGATTGGAAAACAGAAGTTGGTGTCGGCTGGTATTTCTGGCCCTGTTATATGCCTTTTTCACACTCCTTTTACTGTATCCACGGGATAGAAACCGCTGTCTGAGGTCCTCAGCTTGTACTTCAAAGGTTTCAACTGATGTGCAGATTCTTTTTAAATGAAGAAATTGTCCGATCGGAACCGCATTGATCACATGGGGTGGGTGAGACGATGAAGCGTGGAGTAGAGAATTCACCGCTGTGTCCTTACGGAAAACATTGGTACCCAACAGACCATCAGTCCCTCTCTCCACTAGGACATCCAAAAAATCTATATGATGAAAATCAAATTTGTAAGTGAGACGTATATTCAAATTATTAGTATTCAACTCCTGAAAAAATACCTGTAACTCAGAAGGGGTACCCCGCCAGATCAGGAAAATATCATCGATGTAGCGGGTCCAAAAAAGGACCACCGGAGGGAGCCCAAAAGCTGAATTCACAACAGTAATCATTGAGTCGCCCACGATTATTGCCAGCCATGATGTACCTGTAGTCCCAGACTTGCCATTCCCTGTTGTAATAGGCCAGGACTTTGAAAGGTTTTGGGACTTGTGGGAGGAAAGGGGAGTGTCTGATGGCTCAGAAGGGAGCTGGAATGACTCTAGGGAAGCCCCACCACAACAGGCGGCTGTAGTGGTTCCGGGTGGTGTGGTGTGTAAAAAGGAGATAGCATCACCTAAGGTCGAAAGTCCAGAGTTCCGGGTGACTGGAAGAAAGTGTGGGTCTGACCAACTCGGGGACTTAGTTGGGTTGACCAAACGTATGACCGTGGGAAACGGGGTGGCTCCAGAGAAAGGGTCTGACACTGGTTTAAGTGGGGAATTGCTGTTCCAGGATGACCGAGTGAAAGGGGGTGACTCCTATTCAGACTGTGAGTCAAGCGCAAGGGGAAAAGAGTGCAGTAAGGAGGAGCCGAGTAAAAATCACACATCTTCATCTCGTCGCGGGGGCCGCAGAAAGGCGGGACAGGTTACACACTCTGAGAAGAGGGATGATGAGGAGGCCACTTTATCTCTGACAAACCCTAGCACTGAGGTAGTTAGTGATGGGCTGGGGTTAGAACAGACCTGTAGTAGATCCACATCTGCAATGCCCAGAAAGGGTGAAGTGGCTCAGTGTGATGAAGGCTCCAGAATACTTGATGCTGAAGAGATGGAGAACTCTGAAGTTACCAAGAGTCAAGGGGTACCTAAGAGTAAACAGACAGAGAGCCCTGCAGAGACCATAGATGTGGATGCAGAGACAGGTGGAACCCTGAGGAGGCAGAGTGTGGGTGAGCAAGAGACCCCATCTGAAAGTTTAATTAAAGAACTGCTGGTGCGACATGTACTAGCCAAAAGAGAGCAGGACCATAACATAGAGCTGCTTAAAGAAACAGTCGCACGAGAAAGGGTCCTGAGGCAAGCAATTGAACACAGAGTGGGTGACCTAGAGAAGGTAGTCTCTGAGCTCAGAGGTCACCTATCAGCATGTCAAAACATGAACAAAGCCATGTTGAAAGATATGGAGGTGTTCAGAGAGGCCCAAGAGAAGAATCAGCAGGAGCTTCTTCAGAGAGAAGATGAGCGTCGCTGCTTGGTAGAGGAGCTAGATAAAGTTCTCCAAGAGCTCAAGACAAAGGAGACTAATCAACGGCCTCAGAAATCCACGGATGACCGGGAAATCAATCTGTTGCGCTCTCCCGATCTGATTGCTATGAAGGAGCGTGAGCTGGAGAGGCTGACCAAAGAAGGGGCCTCCAAGGAGGAAGAAATCCAGCAAGGGAAGTGCCACGCAGATGACCGAACAAAGGACATCGAGGTCTTGGAAAACTGCGCTGACACTAAGGACGAGGAGGTCCAACGATATGACCAAAAAGGTGAGACTTCGATTTTCAAGTGCGTAATAGACGTACCCAAAGATATGCAAGAAGCGTGTGCCAGTGAGGAGGTGCATGAAGTGTTTAAAAAGGCGGTCGACGCATGTAGGGTGCACTGGGCACCTGAGACCCATCAACTGGTCATACTGTCCACTAAGGAAGTCACAGTGAAGCGGGTGGTTGTCCTGAGAGAGATGCATCTACAATGCCTCCGCACAAAACAAATGATCATGTTGAAGAATAAGGAAGCCGCTCGACGTCTGGAGCTAGCAAGAGAAGCTCAAAGTCGGTTGGGTATTGTAGAAGATGTCATGCAAGTGCCCAGAGGTCTGGTGGGGAAAGTCATCGGAAGATTTGGCAAGGTGATGCAAGAGATGGTGAATAGGTCCGGTGTTATGAGAGTGAGCTTTCCGGCTGATGATGAAGCCCAGGTCGTGGGTGAAGATGGGATGGTTCCATTCCTTGTCGTCGGATCCATGGAGAGCCTTGGGAATATCCAAATGCTCCTGGGGTATCGTGTGGCATACCTGAAACAGATAGAGCAGCTAAGACGTGAGAGGGAGCAGATCAATATAGAGCTGCAAAGATTGGCAAACAGGTTGCCACCACCTTCAACTCGTGGTCTAGAGAGGCAAAGAGGTTCTCTAAAGACTGGAAGTCCTCAAGCTGAAGTTAACAGAGGATATAGAGGTAAAGTGAAGAGCTGCTCTCCGAAGAAAGACAATAGGAGAGATCAAGAACTTACATTTGGAAGGCTTCCAGGTGAGGCGTGTTTGAATACCTAAGATGGTTTTGTGTTGAAGGACCTGTGGTGATGTCACACTCACCAGACTGGCCATGTGACAGGTATCTGGGCGTGGTTACACTTATGTAAAGAGGTGTGCGTAGCCCATGTAGAGAGTGTTTGGGAGTCTGCCAGTGTGGACAGACTTCCATGTGTCCAGGCTGAACACTACAGAGTGGTCTGTGGCTTCAGATAGAGCCTGAGTGCAGGACACTGCACAGCCTGTGTAGCTTCAGGCCTGAGAAGAGCAGAGCTTTTCTATGGACTTTTATGCTATGTCGGCCTGATGTACGGACTGTTTTCCTTTCTGTTGCTGCCTTGCTGGTTTATGGAGCAAATAAACCCACATGGACATTAAAGAGAATGTGCCTCCTGTTTCCTCCTACGCACCTGAGCGGGTACAAACCTTACACTGCGTATTGTATTTGTGTGCATGTCTGCGTATTGCATGTGTGAGTGTGTGCATGTCTGCGTACTGTATGTGTATGTCTGCGTATTGTGTGTGTGTGTGTGTGTGTGCATGTCTGCGTATTGTGTGTGTGCATGTCTGCGTATTGTGTGTGTGCATGTCTGCATATTGTATGTGTGTGCATGTCTGCGTACTGTATGTGTGTGCATGTCTGCGTACTGTATGTGTATGTCTGCGTATTGTGTGTGTGTGTGCATGTCTGCGTATTGTGTGTGTGCGTATGTCTGCGTATTGTGTGTGTGTGCGCATGTTTGCGTATTGTGAGTGCGCATGTCTGCGTATTGTGTGTGTGAGTGCGCATGTCTGTATACTGTAGATGTGTGTGTATGTCTGCGTATTGTGTGTGTGCATATCTGCCTATGTGAAGGATGAGGGGGAAGGCTAGGCACTATGTAGTATATCTTTATTTCTCCGCCGTATCTGTGCATCATGAATCATGGTATGTGGGCCCACTGAGACTCTTTTGCCCGGGGCCCACAAAATCCTGGAGCCGGCCCTGTGTGGAGCTGAGAGACAGACAGACAGAGTCCTAACATAACAAAGGTCGCAAAATGTAGTTCAAAACTGCTAGCTGGACTAACCAGGCGGCCTAGCTTTTTTCAGCGGGGGACAGTTGTAATGTGTGGTGCAGACAGACAGACAGACAGACAGAGGCCTAAAATAAAAAAAATTGGCTACATGCAGTTCAAAACTGCTAGCAGCAATAACAATAGCAATAGCCTAGCTTGGTTCAGCGTGGGAGGACAAGTGTTATGAGAAGCTGACACAGTTACTAGGCACAAATAAGTAAGTAGGCTATATGCAGTTCACAATTGGAGTACACAGGTGGCATAGCTTTGTTCAACGGAGGACAACTGTTAGAAGTGGCTGACACAGTTAGTAGGCCAAAATACTAAAGTGGGCTAAATGTCTGCCAAGGAATTGTTCATAAATAAACTGTTGGCATTGCGAGGTACAGGGGTGGGCTCCTCTGCAGAGTTGCAGACAGTGGTAGTTGGCGCAAAGTATTAAGAGGTCTAAATGGGGGCCAGGGCCAATGTATATTTTTACTACCATCTATCATTGCACCAAATTTGTCTTGGCAGTGCCATTTAAGGATTTAACAGCACAAACTACACAGTGGTGGGGCAGGGAGAGGTAAGTTTTGCAAGTGGTAGAGCACAATTCGAGCTGGGGGGGGAACACTCTCTCGTCGGCGGCGGTATTGGCACAGGGCCCCTCATATTATGACGGTGTGTCTGACGTTGGTTGTGCACCACCACCATCAGAGACACTTCATTGTACTACGAGGGGCCCTGTGCCAGTGCCGTCGCCCCAGAGTGGGTACACCACCTGTCCAGGCAAACAGCACTCGCACGGGTGCTTGCGCCAAGTTGTGACCACGGCCCTGTGGGGGGAGTCAGACCATTTAGGCAGGTATACAAATGGCCTATGGTGGACATTCGGCACCTGCAAATGGCGGAATTGGAGCAGTCAGTAAGAGGAGGCCAAATACAAGAAATTTTTCAGGAAAGCTACGTTTCAGCAGGGGAAGGCGGGGCAAAATAATTCGAAATCCATGGTTGGTTCATTTTAATGAAGGTTAGATCATCAACATTTCGGGGAGCCAGACGTGTCCTTTTTTCGGTCAGTATTGAACCAGCAGCACTGAAGACTCTTTCTGAGAGCACACTAGCAGCTGGGCAAGTGAGCTCCTGTACAGCTCGTGTGAGAACCATCATCGCCGCTGTGTGCTGGGAATGCAAACAGTCTACAAACGGTCTACAAGAGTTGCTTGTTTGGTAGCCAATATTTGCTCAAGGTTCTCATGTGGCATGATAGTTTGTAATTTCCCTTTGTATCGTGGATCCAGGAAGCAGGCCAACCAGTAATCGTCATCGATCATCATTTTAATAATGCGGGGATCCCGTTTTAGGATACACAAAGCATACTCTGCCATGTGGGCCAAAGTTCCAGGTGTCAATTCACTGCTTGTGCTGGGTTGAGGACCACTTTCTTGAAAATCTACATCACTTGTGGCCCGCAAAACCCCTGTACCTGACCTCGCAATGCCACCAGTTTCTATTGCCCCCTGAGAAGCATCCTCCTCCCATAAATATTCATCCCCATCATTCTCCTCCTCCTCCTCTTCATCCGCCACCTCGTCCCGGAGACTTCCCTGAGCAGACAATGGCTGACTGTCATCAAGGCTTCCCTTCTCCTCGGCCGCAGACGCCTGCTCCTTGATGTGCGTCAAACTTTGCATCAGCAGATGCATAAGTGGGATGCTCATGCTTATGATGGCGTCGTTTGCACTGACCAGCCGTGTGCATTCCTTAAAACACTGAAGGACTTGACAGAGGTCTTGGAGCTTAGTCCACTGCACACCAGACAACTCCATGTCTGCCATCCAAGTGCCTGCCCGTGTATGTGTATCCTCCCACAAGTACATGACAGCACACCTCTGTTCACACAGCCTCTAAAGCATGTGCAGTGTGGAGTTCCACCTTGTTGCAACGTCTATTATTAGGCAGTGCTGGGGAAGATTCAGCGATCGCTGATGGTTGAGCATACGGCTGGAGTGTACAGGCGACCAGAGGATGTGCGAGCAAAGTCTGCGCACCTTCAGGAGCAGGGCTGGTAACTCAGGGTAATTTTTGAGGAAGCACTGCACCACCAGGTTCAAGGTGTGAGCCAGGCAAGGTATGTGTTTCATTTCTGAAAGGGCTATGGCAGCCATAAAATTCCTTCCGTTATCACTGACTACCTTGCCTGCCTCAAGATGTACACTGCCCAGCCATGACTGAGTTTCTTAATGCAAGTACTCGGCCAGTACTTCCGCGGTGTGTCTGTTGTCGCCCAAACACATCATTTGCAGCACAGCCTGCTGACACTTACCACAAGCTCTTCGATAATGGAACACCTTGGGTGCAACACTGGCAGCTGCGGATGGAGTGGTCATACGACTGCACTCTGTGGATGAGCTTTCGCTTCTGGAGGAAGAGGAGGAGGAGGAGGGGGGTGAACGCCTACAGCCAACTGTTTCCTAGACCGTGGGCAGAACTGTGCCACTATGGCTGTCCCCTGTGGACCCTGCATCCACCACATTAACCCAGTGTGCCGTGATGGACACGTAACATCCCTGGCCATGCCTACTGGTCCATGCATCTGTTGTGAGGTGCGCCTTTCTACTGACCGATTGCCTCAGTGCATGGACAATGCGGTCTTTGACATGTTGCTGGAGTGCTGGAATGGCTTTTCTCGCAAAGAAGTGTCGACTGGGTAGGTCATAGCATGGTACTGCGTAGGCCATCAGGGCTTTGAAAGCTTTGCTTTCAACCAACCGGTAGGGCATCATCTCTAACGAGATTAGTTGAGCAATGTAGCCGTTCAAACCCTGTGTACGCGAATGAGAGGAGAGTACTTTCTTTTCCTATTTAGAGTCTCTTGTAGGGTGAGCTGGACTGGAGAGCTGCATATGGTGGAACTAGCGGGGGTGGTGGTGGACATGGCAGATTGAGAGAGGGTTGGTGATAGTATTCTTGATGTGGGCCTACCTACAGTGTTTCCAACCAAGAACCTTGTGATTCCCTGACTGCTTTGGCCTTGCAACAATACCTCCACATTTGCTACTGGTGGTGTCATAACCGGTGGGCTTCCAGTGAGGGAAGCAATGTTGCGTTGCTGACTAGCTTCAATATGAGCTGGTGCACCAATGGTCCAGAAGGTTTGGTAGTTAGTCCATGCTTCCAAGTGCCTGCTGGTTAAATGTCTACGCGTGCACGTTGTATTTAAATTTTGAACATTCTTCCCTCTGCTAAAGGTCTTGGAGCATTTCTTACATATAACTTTGGACTGATCATTTGGATCTTGGTTAAAAAATTGCCACACTGCACTCGTCCTACTATGGAATACCTTTTCAGGCTTTGCACGCTGTGCTACTGTCACCGGATGGCCATGCTGTCCTACACGTGTTGTGGTTTGTGACATACGTTTTTGGCCTGATACTGGTCTGCCAGATGACAGCTTTTGCGATGTAGATGGCTGCTGCAGATCATCCTCCTCCGCTTCTGAGCTACTGGCAGTGGCACCCTCTTTCCCCAATGGCTGCCAATCTGGGTCAACAACTGGATCGTTTATCACCTCCTCTTCAATGTCATGTGCACCGTCCTCTGTGTCACAGTGTAATGTGCTATAGCATTCGGGACTGGGCACCATAGTTTCATCAGGGTCAGATTCTGGCTCAGTACACTGCGAGGGCAATGTAGTGATCCGAGTCAATGGAACAGCATAATAATCAAGCTGTGGCTGTGCATCTGTGCACTCCATGTCTGATTTATCTTGTAATGGGCTTTTAACAATTTCCCTCTCTAACCCAGGCACGGTATGTGTAAAGAGCTCCATGGAGTAAACTGTTGTGTTGCCTGCCGCATCCTTCACTTTTGTTTTGGGTGAAGGACACAAGGAAGCAACTTTTTCCGGACCAGGAGCAGCCACTGACGGCTTGCTGCTTTTAGATTTTGAACCTTCTGAAAAGGAGACGAAAGAGCTAGAGGCTTTAAAAGCTGTTTTCCTACTCCCAGATAAGGGAGACTTCGAGGCCTTGTGTAGCCAGACGGTGATGCTGGCTCAACAACTCGAGCCTTTGGTGCTATCTTGCTTTTCCCACTACCACCAGATGCTGCACTACCACCACCACCATCAGTACCAGCTGGCAACGACCGCCCACGGCCTCTTCCACCAAACTTCCTCATTTTTGGGGAAATGTTACCAAAATAACAACCATTATATGATACTGTTTAACAAGGTAGAAGGTGTATATTAACTTTTGGAGAATTTATATCTCCCTTTTTTTGGCGGGAAGACTGCAGCAGAAAACAGGCCCAGTGTATTACACTACATAATGTCAGTGGCACAACGTGGCTGCCAGATATACGACCAACAGAACTGACATATAGAAACTTGTGGGCAATTTAACTCTCCTTTTTTGGGGGGGAGAATTCAGCAAAAAACAGGCCCAGTGTATTACACTACACAATGTAAGTGGCACAACGTGGCTGGCAGATATACGACCAGCAGAACTGACGTATAGAAACTTGTGGGCAATTTAACTCTCCCTTTTTTGGGGGGAGAATGCAGAAAAACAGGCCCAGTGTATTACACTACACAATGTCAGTGGCAGAACGTGGCTGCCAGATATACGACCAGCAGAACTGACGTATAGAAACTTGTGGGCAATTTAACTCTCCCTTTTTTGGGGGGAGAATGCAGAAAAACAGGCCCAGTGTATTACACTACACAATGTCAGTGGCAGAACGTGGCTGGCAGATATATCAAAAAATACAAGGGCTGTAGTACTATTTCAATCTCCCTACAATGATCAAAGGACACGTATGGCAGCAATAAAAAGGACTGCTGCACACAAAAGAGTGTGGACAAAGAAACAAGAGAACTGTGCAGAAAGGAGCAACAGGATTTTTGCTTTTAAAAAAGCAGTTGGTTTGCACAGCAGCGTACAAACAGCAATGCAGCTATCAGGGAGCCTTAGAATCCAGCCTAATAAGCTGCAGCGCTGATGCACCAAAAAAAAAACTCCACTGTCCCTGCAAAGAAAAGGTGGTGTTGGACAGTGGAAATCGCTACAGCACAAGCAGTTTCGGGGTTAATCTTCCCTCCATAACTATATCCCTTCTTCTGATGAAGCTGCAACAACCTCTCCCTATGGTACGATCGGCAGAAGTAAGATGGCAGTCGGCATGCACGCCCCTTTATAGCCCCTGTGATGCCGCAGAAAGCAAGCCAATCACTGTCATTTACTTCTCTTAGATGGTGGGGACCGAGATCTATGTCATCACGCTGCCCACACTCTGGGTGCTCCTTCATTGGCTGAGAAATGGCGCTTAAAGCGTCATAGGAAATGCGACTTTGGCGCGAACATCGCTGAACTCGTGGCCGATCCCACAGTGGGATCAAATTGGGTTTCACAAAACCCGACTTTGATAAAAGTCGGCGATTTTGGAAATTGTCCGATCCGTTTCGCTCAACCCTAGATGAAAACTAAATCTCTTAGCACTAAAAAATACTCAGAGATCACCCGAGCGTGCTTGGAAAATCTCGAGTAACGAGTATACTCGCTTATCACTATTAGGAAGCTATAAGGGTTAAACGTTGACCAGCGATTTCTCATTTTTACAACTAAATCTACAAAACCATTTTTTTTTAAGAACCATCTCTCATTTAAAGTCACTTTGAGGTGTGTACATGAGGGCAAATACCCAAAAGTGACACCATTCTAAAAACTGCACCCCCTCAAAGTGCTCAAAACCACATTCAAGAAGTTTATTAACCCTTTACGTTCTTCACAGAGACTGAAGCAATGTGAAAGGAAAAAAATCACATTTAACTTTTTTTACAAACATTTTACTTCAAAACCATTTTTTTTTTTTTACAAGTGTAAAAAGAGAAAATGAACCACAAAATTTGTTGTGAAATTTGTCCTGAGTTTGCCATTACCCCATATGTGAGGGTAAACAACTGTTTGGGCGCACGGCAGAGCTCGGAAGGGAGGAGCGCCATTTGACATTTTCAATGCAGAATTGGCTGCAATTGAGATCAGACACCATGTCGCGTTTGGAGAGCCCCTGATGTGTGGTGAGCACTTTGAACCACCAAGTACTTCACAGAAGTTTTTAACGTAGAGCCCTGAAAATAAATCATATTTTTTCCACAAAAATGCTTTTTCGCCCCCAATTTTTTATTTTCCCAAGGGTAACAGGAGAAATTAGACCCCCAAAGTTTTTGTGCAATTTGTCATGAGTACGCCGATACCCCATACGTGGGGGTAAACCACTATTTGGGCGCATGGCAGAGCTCAGAAGGGAAGGAGCACAGTTTGACTTTTTCAATGCAGAATTGGCTGGAATTGAGATCGGACGCCATGTCGCATTTGGAGAGCCCCTGATGTGCCTAAACAGTGGAAACCCCCCACAAGTGACACCATTTTGGAAACTAGACCACTCAAGGAACTTATCTAGATGTATAGTGAGCACTTTGAACCCCCAAGTGCTTCACAGAAGTTTATATTGCAGAGCCGTGAAAATAAAAAATATTTTTTTTTCCACAAAAATGATTTTTTAGCCCCAATTTTTTTATTTTCCCAAGGGTAGCAGGAGAAATTGGATGACAAAAGTTGTTGTCCAGTTTGTCCTGAGTACGCAGATACCCCATATGTGGGGGTAAACCACTGTTTGGGCTCACGGCAGAGCTTAGAAGAGAGGGAGCACCATTTGACTTTTTGAATGCAAAATTGGCTGGAATCAATGGTGGCGCCATGTCAGGTGTGGAGACCCCTTGATGTACCTAAACAGTGGAAACCCCCCAATTCTAACTCCAATACTAACCCCAACACACCCCTTACCCTAATCCCAACCCTAACCATAACCCTAATCACAATCCCAACGCTAATCCCAACCCTAACCCTAATCCAAATCCTAACCCTAATCCCGACCCTAACCATAACCCTAACCACAACCCTAACTCCAACAAACCCTTAACCCTAATCCCAACTCTAACAACAAACCTAACTCTAATCCCAACCAAAACCATAGTCTTAACCCTAACCCTAACCCAACCCTAATCTCAACCCTAGCACTAATCCCAACCCTAATCCTAACCATAATCCCAACCCTAACTTTAGCCTCAACCCTAACCTTTATGGGAAAATGGAAATAAATACATTTTCTTTATTGTATTATTTTTCCCGAACTAGAGGGGTGATAAAGGGTTTTTTTTTTAACTTTTTTTTAAATTTTGATCACTGTGATAGTGTCTATCACAGTGACCATAATGAACCAATAGGAAAAATCTCCCTATTGTTGCCGGGTGCCGGCTGGCAGATCTCGGCGGGTGCACTGTGCATGCACCTGCCATTTTCTCCCAGAAGAAGAAGCCAACGTCCCGGGGGATTTCAGGGGGCCATGCAGGGACACCGGAGGTACCGGGGGGATCAGGGACCCTATTTCTCTCTCCCCTGATGTGCGATCACATCAGAGGAGAGAGAAATTAAATTACAAATCAGGCTTTTTTTTGTTTTTTGCAGTCACCATTATATGATTAATAACGGCAATCTCAACCCCGGAATCGGTTAAAACTGACCCTAATCATGTTTTCTGGGGTCTCGGCTACCCCCGGCACCAGAGACCCCAGAGAAAATCCAACTGTGTGGGTGCTATACACCTTTTCCACAGTGCCGTTAACGACGCTGTGGTTTAAGTACCCTTAACTACCGCCGTGAAATGGCGTATCGGAGGTTGTTAAGGGGTTAATTGGGTTTGGTGAATCAAACCTTGACGGGTTCGTTCATCTCTAGTGGGTAGTTGAGGCTTGTAACATATTGATTATGCTCCTATAACATAGCAGCAGTCAACTAAAGAATCACAGGCTACAAGTCTCATTTTTGGAGAACTCTATGAAATGTTGTTTTGGTTATCATCACTATGATAAATATTATTATTGTTATTTTCACAGGTGTCAGTCTGATTAATGAAACATGCAAAATTGGAGAAAAGTTGGAGTATCCCAGTGGATATGTTATGAAGGATATGTGGTACCCAAAGGGATGCAATACGCTGAAATATAAAACCTTGGATAATCTGAATAAATGCTTCATGAAAAAGTTCATTTACATTTTTGGAGACTCAACATTAAAAATGTGGTTACTGTATTTTCAGAAGTATGTCAAGAGTAAGTGTTGAATTTAATCAAAATATCATTCTTTGTCAGTGTTTGTCATGTATCACCTATGGGATTGGTCCTCTCCCTAAACAGATTTTTATATGCAAGTAATTAAAATTTTTAGTATCTTGGCAAGGTTTCCAGATTAAAAATACAGGTATATACCGTATATACTCGAGTATAAGCCGACCCCCCTAATTTTTCCACAAAAAACTGGGAAAACCTATTGACTCGAGTATAAGCCTAGGGTGGAAATGCAGCAGCTACCGGTGAATTTCAAAAATAAAAATAGATCATTATTTCCCCATAGCTGTGCCATATAGTGCTCTGCAGCGTTCATATCTCCCCATAGCTGTGCCCCATACAGTGCTCTGCAGCGTTCATATCTCCCCATAGCTGTGCCCCATACAGTGCTCTGCAGCGTTCATATCTCCCCATAGCTGTGCCCCATACAGTGCTCTGCAGCGTTCATATCTCCCCATAGCTGTGCCCCATACAGTGCTCTGCAGCGTTCATATCTCTCCATAGCTGTGCTCCATACAGTGCTATGCAGCGTTCATATCTCCCCATAGCTGTGCCCCATATAGTGCTCTGCAGCGTTCATATCTCCCCATAGCTGTGCCCCATATAGTGCTCTGCAGCGTTCATATCTCCCCATAGCTGTGCCCCATATAGTGCTCTGCAGCGTTCATATCTCCCCATAGCTGTGCCCCATACAGTGCTCTGCAGCGTTCATATCTCCCCATAGCTGTGCTCCATACAGTGCTCTGCAGCGTTCCTATCTCCCCATAGCTGTGCCCCATACAGTGCTCTGCAGCGTTCATATCTCCCCATAGCTGTGCCCCATACAGTGCTCTGCAGCGTTCATATCTCCCCATAGCTGTGCCCCATACAGTGCTCTGCAGCGTTCATATCTCCCCATAGCTGTGCCCCATATAGTGCTCTGCAGCGTTCAAATATCCGCATAGCTGTGCCCCATACAGTGCTCTGCAGCGTTCATATCTCCCCATAGCTGTGCCCCATACAGTGCTCTGCAGCGTTCATATCTCCCCATAGCTGTGCACCATATAGTGCTCTGCAGCGTTCATATCTCCCCATAGCTGTGCCCCATACAGTGCTCTGCAGCGTTCATATCTCCCCATAGTTGTGCCCCATATAGTGCTCTGCAGCGTTCATATCTCCCCATAGCTGTGCCCCATACAGTGCTCTGAAGCGTTCATATCTCCCCATAGCTGTGCCCCATACAGTGCTCTGCAGCGTTCATATCTCCCCATAGCTGTGCCCCATACAGTGCTCTGCAGCGTTCATATCTCCCCATAGCTGTGCCCCATACAGTGCTCTGCAGCGTTCATATCTCCCCATAGCTGTGCCCCATACAGTGCTCTGCAGCGTTCATATCTCCCCATAGCTGTGCCCCATACAGTGCTCTGCAGCGTTCCTATCTCCCCATAGCTGTGCCCCATACAGTGCTCTGCAGCGTTCATATCTCCCCATAGCTGTGCCCCATACAGTGCTCTGCAGCGTTCATATCTCCCCATAGCTGTGCCCCATACAGTGCTCTGCAGCGTTCATATCTCCCCATAGCTGTGCCCCATACAGTGCTCTGCAGCGTTCATATCTCCCCATAGCTGTGCCCCATATAGTGCTCTGCAGCGTTCATATCTCCCCATAGCTGTGCCCCATACAGTGTTCTGCAGCGTTCATATCTCCCCATAGCTGTGCCCCATATAGTGCTCTGCAGCGTTCAAATATCCGCATAGCTGTGCCCCATATAGTGCTCTGCAGCGTTCATATCTCCCCATAGCTGTGCCCCATACAGTGCTCTGCACCGTTCATATCTCCGCATAGCTGTGCCCCATATAGTGCTCTGCAGCGTTCATATCTCCCCATAGCTGTGCCCCATACAGTGCTCTGCACCGTTCATATCTCCCCATAGCTGTGCCCCATATAGTGCTCTGCAGCGTTCATATCTCCCCATAGCTGTGCCCCATACAGTGCTCTGCAGCGTTCATATCTCCCCATAGCTGTGCCCCATACAGTGCTCTGCAGTGTTCATATCTCCCCATAGCTGTGCCCCATACAGTGCTCTGCAGCGTTCATATCTCCCCATAGCTGTGCCCCATATAGTGCTCTGCAGCGTTCATATCTCCCCATAGCTGTGCCCCATACAGTGCTCTGCAGCGTTCATATCTCCCCATAGCTGTGCCCCATACAGTGCTCTGCAGCGTTCATATCTCCCCATAGCTGTGCCCCATACAGTGCTCTGCAGCGTTCATATCTCCCCATAGCTGTGCCCCATATAGTGCTCTGCAGCGTTCAAATATCCGCATAGCTGTGCCCCATACAGTGCTCTGCAGCGTTCATATCTCCCCATAGCTGTGCCCCATACAGTGCTCTGCAGCGTTCATATCTCCCCATAGCTGTGCACCATATAGTGCTCTGCAGCGTTCATATCTCCCCATAGCTGTGCCCCATACAGTGCTCTGCAGCGTTCATATCTCCCCATAGTTGTGCCCCATATAGTGCTCTGCAGCGTTCATATCTCCCCATAGCTGTGCCCCATACAGTGCTCTGAAGCGTTCATATCTCCCCATAGCTGTGCCCCATACAGTGCTCTGCAGCGTTCATATCTCCCCATAGCTGTGCCCCATACAGTGCTCTGCAGCGTTCATATCTCCCCATAGCTGTGCCCCATACAGTGCTCTGCAGTGTTCATATCTCCCCATAGCTGTGCCCCATACAGTGCTCTGAAGCGTTCATATCTCCCCATAGCTGTGCCCCATACAGTGCTCTGCAGCGTTCATATCTCCCCATAGCTGTGCCCCATACAGTGCTCTGCAGCGTTCATATCTCCCCATAGCTGTGCCCCATATAGTGCTCTGCAGCGTTCAAATATCCCCATAGCTGTGCCCCATATAGTGCTCTGCACCGTTCATATCTCCGCATAGCTGTGCCCCATACAGTGCTCTGCAGCGTTCATATCTCCCCATAGCTGTGCCCCATATAGTGCTCTGCAGCGTTCATATCTCCCCATAGCTGTGCCCCATACAGTGCTCTGCAGCGTTCATATCTCCCCATAGCTGTGCCCCATATAGTGCTCTGCAGCGTTCATATATCCCCATAGCTGTGCCCCATACAATGCTCTGCAGCGTTCATATCTCCCCATAGTTGTGCCCCATATAGTGCTCTGCAGCGTTCATATCTCCCCATAGATGCTCCACATAAATCTGTGCCATGGCCGCTGCTGCTGCAATAAAAAAAAAAAAAGCCATACTCACCTCTCTTGGTTGCAGCTCCCAGCGTCCGGTCCCGGCGTCTCGTCCCGGCGTCTCTGCACTGACTGATCAGGCAGAGGGCGCCGCGCACACTATATGCGTCATCGCGCCCTCTGACCTGCACAGTCACTGCAGATAGACGCCGGGAAGATGGAGGCGCCGGGAAGATGGAGCGACGCCCGGCGGCTAGAACGCGGACAGGTGAATATGACATACTTACCTAGTCCCAGCGATCCTGGCGCTCCCCGCCTGTCACAGCTGTCTTCGGTGCCGCAGCCTCTTTCTCTATCAGCGGTCACCGTTACCGCTGATTAGAGAAATGAATAGGCGGCTCCGCCCCTATGGGAGGTGGAGCCGCCTATTCATTTCTCTAATGAGCGGTCCCACGTCACCGCTGAAGAGGGGAAGAAGCTGCAGCACAGAAGACCGTGGGACGGCAGGGACAGCGCGAGGATCGCTGGGACTAGGTAAGTATGCCTCAGCGCCCTCACCCCCTCACCCGCCGACCCCACCACCGACCGTGACTCGAGTATAAGCCGAGAGGGGCACTTTTAGCCCAAAAATTTGGGCTGAAAATCTCGGCTTATACTCGAGTATATACGGTAGTTTAAAGAAAAAATACTGTTCTTAGCAAGATTTGCATTTCAACATAATTTAGTACATCAGGTTTCATTACTAACTCATTATTTGATTTACCCTAGGCTCTGTTCACATGTTCCATTATATTTATTTTTAATACTGGGTTACAAGGAAGGAAAATCAAATGCAAAATAGCAACCAAAGTTTCCCATATTTATATGGATCCATCTTAAAAAAAAGTACACTTTAGTTTCTATTTTGCATCTATTTTGGATTAGTTTATAGTGAATCTGTTTTAACCCTCCGTCAGGAACAATATTCACACTAACTCATAATGGAACAATGTGCCTGTCAAGCGCAGGCTAGAAAAATGCCTAGAATATCTAATTTTCTCAATTTCAGTGATCTAAAAGTGATCATAGACCTTCATAGGGATGTAATAAAAGAGACTACACATTATCAGGTGCAAAACAAACCTATTTACTCAACATAAAAGTAATAACTTTGATATACACAAATTTCAAAACTCCCACCAAATAGCCATTCATTTATAAGAAAATCTACCTTATTTATATGAAATATCCACAAACCTTTCTCTATCCATTCATAAAACAAGCTAAATAAACAATAATAATGACTAAAAACATTACATACCAACCTTATAAAGTGTGATGTGTTCGGGACCAATGAGCCTGAGAAGCCAGCACAGCTATATCTTCCTTCCCGAAGCTCTGCAGACCAACTGTGGTATCAGGGTTCACACAGCAGCTAGAGCCAGGAGACTATCTAGAGGGAGGGGGTTTCCTGAAAATCTGGTGAGAAGGGAGAAATGAAAGTAGAAGAGCTGCGCCTGTCAGATCCATTGTTCCTGACGGAGGAAAAGAGGTGTCTTGTAAAACTCTTAAAGAACACTTCTAATTAGTGATGCGCGAACGTGCTCACCACTACTCGGTACTCACCCGAGTATCACTAAGCTCGGTGTTGGGGCCGGACTGGCTATCGGGCAGTTCTGACAAATGCCAGAAGGGCCAGTGGCAGTCGTGGGCCACTCGCCAGCGCCGACTCACCCTCTCGCCAGTGCCCCGCATTCAACTATACCAGTGTCTATGACGCCGGTACAGTTGAATGCAATGATGGAGGAAAGAGCGTCTGCTGACGCTCCCTCTCCCATCATTCCCCGCTCTGCCTGGCGCTGACACTGTGGGTGCGCGATGACATCATATCATCGCGCACCTGCTGTGTGACCGGGCAGACAGCAGCTGCTGAGACCGGAGCCAGGAGCAGCGCTGGGCACGAGGAAAGGTGATTGTTTTTTTTTTTTTTTTTTAAATATATCACTGAGTGATAACTGGATTGTGGGCCATTGGGGGGGCTGCATTACATTCTATGGGGGCTAGCTGTATTACATTCTATGGGGGCTGTGCTGTATTACATTCTATGGGGGCTGGCTGCATTACATTTTATGGGTGGCTGGCTGCATTACATTCTATGGGGGTCTGGCTGCATTACATTCTATGGGGGCTGGCTGCATTTACATTCTATGGGGGAGGGCTGTATTACATTCCATGGGGTGCTCTATTATATTCTATGGAGGGGCTACACTATATTCTATCGGGGGCTGCATTATACTCTATGAGGGGGCTACCATATATTATATATGCAGGGGCTGCATTATACTATATGAGGGGGCTGCATTATATTCTCTGGAGGTGACATTATACTCAGGGGGCTACAATATATTCTGTGGGGTGGCTGCATTATACTATGGGGTGGCATCATCTATATATATAATTGTCTAAGGGTTTTTCCGTCTGTCTGTCTTTCTGTCTGTCTGTCTGTCTTTCTGTCTGTCTGTCTGTCCTGGAAATCCCGCGTCGGCGGCCTCGACCAATCAGAGACCGGCACAGCATCGACGTAGAAATCCCGCGTCTCTGATTGGTCAAGGCCGCCAGGCCTCGACCAATCAGCAACAGGCACAGCGACGATGATGTCATAAAGGACGTAGACATCCCGCGTCTCTGATTGGTCAAGGCCGCCAGGCCTCGACCAATCAGCAACGGGCACAGCGACGATGATGTCATAAAGGACGTAGACATCCCGCGTCTCTGATTGGTCAAGGCCGCCAGGCCTCGACCAATCAGCAACGGGCACAGCGACGATGATGTCATAAAGGACGTAGACATCTCACGTTTCTGACTCAGCGACGGGCACAGTATCGACGTAGATGTCATAATGGTTGCCATGGCGACGATGATGTCATAAAGGTTGCCTTGACCAATCAGCGACGGGCACAGTCTGCCGCGAATTCTGGAATCATCATTGTCCATATACTACGGGGACATGCATATTCTAGAATACCCGATGCTTTATAATCGGGCCACAGTCTAGTTATACTATATGTGGGCTGCATTATACTGTATCGAGGACTATGGGGAATACATTATACTATTGAAGAACTAAGGGGTGCATTATACTATGGGCAGTGAATTGTACTACATGGATGACAATGGCAGGGCATTAAACTATATGGAGCACTATGAGGAATGTATTATACTATTTGTAGGACTGAGGAATGTATTATACTATTTGGAGGACTGTGAGGAGTGTATTATACTATATGGAGGACTGTGGAGTGTATTATACTATATGGAGGACTGAGGTGCACATTATAATATATGGAGGACTATGGGGTGTATTATACTGCTGCCTATTCATCGAGTAATTGGATTGTTTATGTGGGAACAGAAATCCTTTTTCTCAGCAGCATATCGCCAGTGTAAACTGTAGTTGTGCTGCTGATAACATGATACTGTATGGGGACAGATTGATCTTATTGTGATTGTTCTGTTCCCTTCATCCTTTCTCAGTTGGTGTAAAGAGGCCGGGAAACAAGCGAACGACTTCAGTATTGTCATCACACTCATTTAGTGGCCTGAGATCAGCGCATGTAAATACAGCAGAAATGCTTCGCAGGGAGATAAGGCAAGGATGATGACAGTTGTAGTTAGCACCCGGCGCCTAGGAATAGTACTAACTCTACTGCTTTTCCCAGCCGCCAGAGCATTTAATTCTGGTATGTGCAATGATTTTTAGGGTTTATGTCAGCTGCATAATTTCAGCTGCTATCAATCCCTGGTGTAAGTAATGGAGAGTAGGGTTGAGCGAAACGGATCGGACAATTTCATAAATCGCCGACTTTTGGCAAAGTCGGGTTTTGTGAAACCCGACCCGATCCCACTGTGGGATCGGCCATGAGGTCAGCGATCTGCGCGCCAAAGTCGCGTTTCGTATGATGCTTTAAGGGCCATTTCTCAGCCAATGAAGGTGCACGCAGAGTGTGGGCAGCGTGATGACATAGGTCTCAGTCCCCACCATCTTAGAGAAGGGCATGACATTGATTGGCTTGCTTTCTGCGGTGTCACAGGGGCTATAAAGGGGAGTGCACGCCGACCGCCATCTTACTTCTGCCGATCTGAGCATAGGGAGAGGTTGCTGCAGCTTCATCAGAAGCAGAGATATAGTTAGGGAGGGAAGATTAACCCCCAAACCGCTTGTGCTGTAGCGATTTCCACTGTCCAACACCACCTTTTCTTTGCAGGGACAGTGGATTTTTTTTTTGGTGCATCAGCTCTGTAGCTTCTTAGGCTGCATTCTAAGGCACCCTGATAGCTGCATTGCTGTTTGTACGCCGCTGTGCAAACCAACTGCTTTTTTCAAAGCAAAAGTCCAGAAAGGCCATACTGGGGGCCCACGGCACGTAAAGGGAGGCCGCCATGACGGGGTTACGTGGGACCTGGGGAGCTGGAGCAGTTAGAAGGGATACGGTGGTAAGGGGTTAACTGGGAACTTGAGGGGTGGCTTTAGGGGCATTTTTTGAAAATAAGGGGTGGAACTAGGGGACTGTGGGGAGGGGGCACATAAAAAGGGGCACGCTCCTCACGCAGGCATCCATTTTAGGTGCCTGCGTGACAAGTGAGGAATCTCTGTCACACTTACCAGAATGGACGTTGAAGCGATCCTCCAGCGTCTCCGGACGGCAGCCAGCTCCCAGGGGACAGATTGGCTGAATGCATCCATTAACAGCCTTCTCCAGGGGACATCGGGAGCACCATCGCAGGCACCGCAGGACGGGCGCCGGCCGCGGAGGACTAGACCTCCGGCGCGCCTAAGCCCGGACATCATCCCCAGGGCCCGGCGCCGAAATAGGAGCCCCTCTGCGGACCCTCCGGTAAGCAGCGCTGTTCCCTCCACCTCACAGCGCGGCGCCGGGAGGAATCCTCCAGTGCGGCGGGGCCTACAACGGGGGGTGGATCCTTCCTCCCCTCCTTCAGTGTCCGGGCGACGTGGGGCGGCAGGAGCAGGAGCCGGTACGGCGGCCGCCAGCATGCCCGCTGGCGCCGCTCAGCGTGGGAGGCAGCGACAGCCGAGGAGACGGGGGTCAGGTGCGGTGGCCCCTCAGCGCCGAGGATTATGCGGGCGGCAGTCGGCTGGCCCTGGCATCAGCGTGCGGCCTTCTGCAGTGCACAGCTCTGGAGTCTTCAACGCAGCAGCGCCCTCTGCTGGTGGTGGCCTGGATATTGCAAGTTCTGCGCCCTCTGCTGGTGTTGGCCGGGATTTTCCTGCAGCTGCGCCCTCTGCTGGTGATGGCCGGGATTTTCCTGGATCTGCGCCCTCTGCTGGTGATGGCCGGAACTTTCCTGGATCTGCGTCCTCTGCTGGTGGTGGCGGAAATTTTCCGGATTCCGGCAGGCGACATTCCGTCGCTTCGGTACGCAGTGCCGGGGACGTATCCGTGGCAAGGAGCCGCACATCTTCCATCGGGCGGCAGGATGCTGGCTCGGCCTTTTCCCTTTCCGCAGCACCAGGGCAGTCGACGGCATCACCGAGTCGCCAGGACACGGATACGGCCGCCAGGAGTTCGGCGGGCAACATCGCGGATCAAGCCGGTCGGGATGCAGGACACCTTTGGCTGGGAGCTGGATCTTCGGCTGCTGGGCTCACAGCACCCAGGCAGCTAGGTGAGAACATTTTCCCTATCTTTAATTTGCCAGGCATAGTTTCCCCTGAAGCTAGGAATAGTGACATTACTTCGGGAGTTGCTAGCGGGGGTATGGGTTTAATCCTTAGAGGTTTAGGGGAGCTAGCGGGCTTGTGGGGGTCCGGTCTTAGCAGGGGGTCTTTGCCGTCAGCTGCTTGGTTGGGAAATACGGGGTCGTTTGAGGGGTCTAGACAGTTGTCTGAAGTTACGGGTACATCCAGCAGTGCGGGTCCTGCGGCAGACACGGGGAGCTCATCAAGGGAGAAGGACGGAACAGCACCAGGGCCTGGGTCAGGAATTGATGCACCAGGTGAGGGAGCTTTGCAGGATAAGGAAAAGGAGGATGTACCGCAACTAGACGATGCGGCTAGGGGGGAGGTCTATGTCTGCTTCGAGGGCCCGTTAGGGGCACATTTAAAACAAGAGGTTAGGGAAAAAATCTGGAAAGGGGAGTACATAGAAATATTTTCTCTTTTACCCCTAGAGAGATTTAATTTGGATAGACCTAGAAGGGAGGACTCTAAAAAAGAAGATGAGGAGAAACGGAGATATAGGCTGATTCCCAGATCATTTTCAAATTGGCTGCAAGCTTTCGCTATTATGGCTAGCGTAATCGGGGAGAAGGCCCCGGAAAATTGTTCGGCATTATTTTGTTACTTAGATGCCATAGGGGAGGCTTACAGGACCTATGGGGGACAGGGTTGGTTACGCTATGACGAACAGTTTCGTCAGCGTAAGGCTTTTAGGCCAAGTATCAGGTGGGATCACAAGGACATAGCGTTGTGGATGAGAGTTATGGTCCCGTCCCGTTTAGGTCAGACTAGCCAGCCTTTTCACGGGGGCAGAAGGGACTGTGTTTCGCCTTCAATGATGGCATATGCAGATTCAGGAGCAAGTGTAAATATAGGCACGAGTGTTCAACCTGCGGGGGGGGTGCATAGCGCTTCAAAATGTTTTCAAAATGTTTCAGGGGTAACAGGCAAAAAGTTGGAGATTCAGCTGACAAAAGGGGTGACTCCGGTGCAGTGGGTCGTGATGGAGGCCTTTCTAAGTAGATACCCTGATAGGTCAGCTGCAGTTTTATTGCGCGACGGTTTTAAGGAGGGTTTCAAATTCCCTTATGTTGAGCAGGATGTTAGTTTAAAAAGAAAAAATTTGTAATCGGCGTTACAATTCCCGGAGGTCGTGTCGGAGAAGTTGAATAAGGAAGTTGCTCTGGGAAGAATGGCAGGCCCGTTTGTCGCCCCTCCGATTGCAAATCTGAGGGTGTCACCTCTTGGGGTGGTCCCTAAGAAAGAACCTAATAAATTTAGGTTAATCCATCACCTGTCATTTCCGAAGGGATCTTCGGTTAATGATGGTATTGATCCCGAGTTGAGTTCGGTGTCGTACTTATCATTCGATTCAGCGATGGAGTGGGTTAGAGCATGTGGAAAGGGGGCTAAGCTGGCTAAGACCGACATCGAAGTGGCCTTTCGTTTGTTGCCAGTTCATCCTGACAGTTTGCATTTATTGGGTTGTTTTTGGGATGGCGGCTTCTTTGTTGATCGTTGTCTTCCCATGGGTTGCTCGATTTCATGTGCTTACTTTGAGGCCTTCAGCACGTTCCTAGAATGGGTGGTGAAAGATGTGTCTGGGATACGCTCATGTTCGCACTATCTGGATGACTTTCTGTTTATAGGGCCAGCGGAATCAGCAGATTGTTCGATTTTGTTGCATACAATGGAGAGTGTGACAAAAAACTTCGGGGTGCCTTTGGCGGAGGACAAAACAGTTGGTCCGGTGACAGTGTTGAGCTTCCTAGGCATTGAAATCGACACGGTAGCAATGGAATGTAGGCTACCTGCAGACAAGGTTACCGCGTTGCACCAAGATGTGGTTAATACGATTGGTTTGAAGAAGATAAATTTGCGCAGTTTGCAATCGTTGTTAGGGAAACTGAACTTTGCATGTAGGATCATGCCGATGGGTCGAGCGTTCTGCCGCCGCCTATCCTTGGCAACAGTAGGGGTAAAGTCCCCTTTGCATTTCATCAGGATAAAGAAAGAGTTTCGGGGCGATTTGAAGATGTGGGCAGATTTTCTGGACGAGTACAATGGCAGATCTCTGTGGATTCAGCCGGTGGCAGATGCTACCTCCTTGGGCATTTTGGTGCATGTCGTTGAAATGAGTGGCTTTGGTCTTTTCTTTCATGGTAGCTGGTCAGCAGCGGCTTGGCCGGAAGAATGGAAGGAGGAGGGGTTAACAAACAACCGGCTACTGTTGCATTTGTTCCCCAGGGTAGTTGCGTTGGCCCTGTGGGGTGACAAATTGAGGAATTTGAAGATTTCTTTTCATTGTGAGCATGTTGGAACAGTGACGGCGGTAAACTCGTTGTCAGCGGCTACGCCTGCAGTAGTGAAGGTCTTGCAGCACTTGGTTTTCCTGGGTCTTAAGTTTAACTTATGGATTGTATCTGAAGTTAGCTTGTCAGCACCTGATCCAATAGTTGTTGCTCTTTCTCAATTTCAGTGGCAGCTTTTCCGGGATTTGGCACCACAGGCGGAGAGCGCGGGCCGGGATTGTCCAGTGGAGTTGTGGAACCTGCCGCGAGGGCCGTAACAGAGTTATTTACCAAATCGCTCGCGGATTCATCTTGGTCTCATTATAATCAGGCTTGGAGCTTGTGGGAATCCTGGATGTCAAGTATGGACCAGGATATGGAGGAGGAGTATGGTTTGTTGTTGTTCTTAGGTCATCATTGGGAGGCAGGTTGGTCTGTGACACGTTTGAATAAGTTTCTGGCGGGGCTAGCCTTCAACCTTAAATGGAGGGGGGGTAAGGATATAACGAAATCCTTCTTGGTTCGGCAAGTTGTTCGGGGTTGGAAGAAAGGCTGGAAGGCTTCGGACGGTCGCCGACCCATATCTTATGAGGTGCTCTCAGCCATTGAGCGGAAGTTGCAAGAGGTGTGTTTTTCCGAATGGGAAGTGGTTCTGTTCCGTGCAGCCTTTTCTTTGGCCTTCTTTGGGGCATTTCGGTTAGGTGAGTTGGTTAGCCCGTCCGTTAGTAAAAAAGGTATTTTGTTAAGAGAAAACGTGGATGTCGAAGGGAATAAGGTGGTAGTGTTTATTAAGGCTTCCAAAACGGACGTGTATGGGAAAGGGTGCAAAGTGGTGTTGTTCAATGTTGAAGGATCCCCGGTGTGCCCGGTGGCATCCGTGAAGAAGTACATGGCAAAGGGCGGAGTGTTAGACGAGCCATTCTTGGTGCACGAAAATGGGTCTTTCTTGTCCCGTTTTCAGTTTATTTCTGTTTTTAGGAAATGTTTGGCGGCAGCGGGCTTACCTGCAACACAATATAGTGGTCACTCCTTCAGGATCGGGGCAGCGACTGAGGCCGCTAGGTGGGGCCTTGGTGAGGATGTGGTTCGGAGAATTGGGAGGTGGGAATCTTCAAGATTCCAGTCGTATGTTCGCCCAAACCTATTGTGAGTTAGAAGCTGTGTTAAGTTAATTGTTTGTTGCCTTTCTTTCTGTGTTGCAGGGCCTGATCCGATGCTCGTCTGGATCATGGGGCATTCGTATGTTGTATGGGCTGCGTTGCGTGCTGCGGTTCGTCCGGACGGTCGTCAGTTGGGTCTTTCTCGAGAGACAGTGACTTTACGATGGATCGGTAAAAGGGGGATGGTGTGGAAGGAATGGTTACCTGAATTTCATCGTTTTGTTAGACTGGATAGAGTGCCGGAGATCGTGGTGATACATTTAGGGGGGAATGATTTGGCTAAACGGTCTTGTAGGGAGCTGATTAAGGATATCAAATTCGATATCCTGAGGTTCTGGGTCATGTTTCCAAAAGTGTTGTTGGTGTGGTCCGACATCATTCCCCGTAAAAGATGGAGAGGTGCTAGATCACACGAGGGGGTGAACAGGGCCCGGATTAAAATAAACAGGGCCATATCTCGGTTTATGGTGAGGAATGGCGCGTTGGCCGTGAGACATGTGGACTTGGAATCGGGTCAAGGAGCTTACTGGAGAGCTGATGGCGTGCACCTGAACGCGGTGGGTAATGATATGTGGTGTTTGGCTATCCGTAGTGGCATTGAATTAAGCTTGAAGGTGTGGAGGGACATGAATGGCTAAGGTGTCAGGCCATTCGTGTTCGTGGCGGGGGTGGAGGTCCTCGAAGTCGGTGGAAATGGTAAATCGTGGTTCAATGGGGTGGGGATCTTGAGAGGTCCTGGACACCCCATGAGAGAATTTAACAAGGCGCGGTACGGTTATTCCGCGTGAGGTGGATTTATGGACCCCTGGCATGGGGGTGGGTTCGGTGGACCAGGATTGGTTGTTATCTATCCCTGAGCTGGTGCTTTACGGCTGGGGGTAAGACTCATCCTGGGCTGAACATTGTGGAGTTTTTGGGATACTGAGTTTTTTATAACTTTGGGGCTTCGAGGACCGCCCCTCCTATTCTGGGTTGTCATAAAAGTTCTGTTATCTTTTATTTAATAAAATGGCTGCTGTGGCCAATTAAATCCAACATATGTCTCCGTCTGCTGTTTTGAGTACGTTAGAAGTTTATTCTTTAGATTGTTAAGAGATCTGTTTAAGGGGGTTGGGGTAATTTTTTCCAGGTCACGGAACTCACGTATACCCTATGTCAAGAAAGGCCGTACTGGGGGCCCACGGCACGTAAAGGGAGGCCGCCATGACGGGGTTACGTGGGACCTGGGGAGCTGGAGCAGTTAGAAGGGATACGGTGGTAAGGGGTTAACTGGGAACTTGAGGGGTGGCTTTAGGGGCATTTTTTGAAAATAAGGGGTGGAACTAGGGGACTGTGGGGAGGGGGCACATAAAAAGGGGCACGCTCCTCACGCAGGCATCCATTTTAGGTGCCTGCGTGACAAGTGAGGAATCTCCCGCCCACCCTCCCTTTTTTGGTTAGGGTAATGGGGGGGGTGAAGTCGGCATATGTGGGCTTTTGGAGTATTGTTTTAAGAGGCGTCTAAATGTATTTATTTTGTTATGTGAATGCTGTCAGGGTATTGTCACGGCAGTTGGCGGGGGTGGAGGTCCTCGAAGTCGGTGGAAATGGTAAATCGTGGTTCAATGGGGTGGGGATCTTGAGAGGTCCTGGACACCCCATGAGAGAATTTAACAAGGCGCGGTACGGTTATTCCGCGTGAGGTGGATTTATGGACCCCTGGCATGGGGGTGGGTTCGGTGGACCAGGATTGGTTGTTATCTATCCCTGAGCTGGTGCTTTACGGCTGGGGGTAAGACTCATCCTGGGCTGAACATTGTGGAGTTTTTGGGATACTGAGTTTTTTATAACTTTGGGGCTTCGAGGACCGCCCCTCCTATTCTGGGTTGTCATAAAAGTTCTGTTATCTTTTATTTAATAAAATGGCTGCTGTGGCCAATTAAATCCAACATATGTCTCCGTCTGCTGTTTTGAGTACGTTAGAAGTTTATTCTTTAGATTGTTAAGAGATCTGTTTAAGGGGGTTGGGGTAATTTTTTCCAGGTCACGGAACTCACATATACCCTATGTCATGTTGCTTCTTTCTGCACAGTTCTCTTGTTTCTTTGTCCACACTCTTTTGTGTGCAGCAGTCCTTTTTATTGCTGCCATACGTGTCCTTTGATCATTGTAGGGAGATTGAAATAGTACTACAGCCCTTGTATTTTTTGATATATCTGCCAGCCACGTTCTGCCTTGTCCATTGTGTGGTGTAATACACAGGGCCTGTTTTTTCCTGCAGTCTCTCCACCCCCCCAAAAAAAGGGAGCTTTAAATTGCCACTTAGTGGATCTACGTGAGTTCTGTTTTTCGTATATCTGCCAGCCACGTTCTGCCTTGTACATTGTGTTGTGTAATACACAGGGCCTGTTTTTTACTGCAGTCTCCCCCCAAAAAAATGGGAGCTTTAAATTGCCACTTAGTGGATCGACGTGAGTTCTGTTTGGCGTATATCTGCCAGCCACGTTCTGCCTTGTCCATTGTGTGGTGTAATACACAGGGCCTGTTTTTTCCTTCAGTCTCCCCCCCCCCCCCAAAAAAAAAGGGAGCTTTAAAATTGCCACTTAGTGGATCTACGTGAGTTTTGTTTGGTGTATATCTGCCACCCACATTCTGCCTTGTCCATTGTGTGGTGTAATACACAGGGCCTGTTTTTTCCTGCAGTCTATCTCCCCCCCCACAAAAAAAGGGAGCTTTAAATTGCCACTTAGTGGATCTACGTGAGTTCTGTTTGGCATATATCTGCCAGCCACGTTCTGCCTTGTCCATTGTGTGGTGTGATACACAGGGCCTGATTTTTCCTACAGTCTCCCCCCCCCCAAAAAAAAGGAGCTTTAAATTGCCACTTAGTGGATCTACGTGAGTTCTGTTTGGCATATATCTGCCAGCCACGTTCTGCCTTGTCCATTGTGTGGTGTAATACACAGGGCCTGTTTTTCCTGCAGTCTCCCCCCCCCCCCCCCAAAAAAAAGGGAGCTTTAAACTGGCACTTAGTGGATCTACGTGAGTTCTGTTCGGCGTATATCTGCCAGCCACGTTCTACCTTGTCCATTGTGTGGTGTAATACACAGGACCTGTTTTTTCCTGCAGTCTCCCTGCCTAAAAAAAAGGAGATATAAATTCTCCAAAAGTTAATATACACTATCTATCTTGTTTAACAGTAGCATATAACTGTTGTTTTTTTGGTAACATTTCCGCAAAAATGAGGAAGTCTGGTGGAAGAGGCCGTGGGCGGTCATTGCCAGCTGGTACTGATGGTGGTGGTGGTAGTGGAGCATCTGGTGGTACTGGGAAAAGCAAGATAGCACCAAAGGCTCGAAGTGTTGAGGCAGCGTCATTGTCTGCCTACACAAGGCCTCAAAGGCTCCCTTATCTGGGAGTTAGAAAACAGCTTTTAAAGCCGGAGCAGCAGGAACAAGTTTTGGCTTTCCTTGCTGACTCAGCCTCTAGCTCTTTCACCTCCTCTTCAGAAGCTTCGAAATCTAAAACCAGCGAGTCATCAGTAGCTGCTCCAGGTCCGGAAAAAGTTGCTTCCTTGTGTCCTCCACCCAAAACAAAAGTGAAGGATGTGGCAGGCAACACTACACTTTACTCCATGGAGCTCTTTACACATACCGTGCCTGGGTTAGAGAGGGAAATTGTTAAAAGCCCATTACAGGATGAATCGGACATGGAGTACACAGATGCACAGCCACAGCTTGATTATTATGCTGTTCCATTGACTCAGATCACTACATTGCCCTCGCAGTGTACTGAGCCAGAATCTGACCCTGATGAAACTATGGTGCCCAGTCCCGAACGCTATAGCACCTTGACGGTGACACAGAGGACGGTGCACATGACATTGAAGAGGAGGTGATAGATGACCCAATTGTTGACCCAGATTGGCAGCCATTGGGGGAAGAGGGTGCCGCTGCCTGTAGCTCAGAAGCGGAGGAGGATGATCTGCAGCAGCCATCTACATAGCAAAAGCTGTCATCTGGCAGGCCCGCATCAGGCCCAAACGTGTGTCAAAAACCCCACCAGGTGTAGGACAGCGTTGCAATCCGGTGACAGTAGCACGGCATGCAAAGCCTGAAAAGGTATTCCATAGTAGGACGAGTGCAGTGTGGAAATTTTTTAACCAAGTTCCGAATGATCAGTCCAAAGTTAAATGTAAGAAATGCTCCAAGACCTTTAGCAGAGGGAAGAATGTTCAAAATTTAAATACAACGTGCATGTGTAGACATCTAACCAGCAGGCACGTGGAAGCATGGACTAACTACCAAGTGTCCCATACCGTTGGTGCACCTGCTCATATTGAAGCTAGTCAGCAATGCAACATTGCTTCCCTCACTGGAAGCCCACCGGTTATGACACCACCAGTAGCAAATGTGGAGGTATTGTCGCAAGGCCAAAGCAGTCAGGGAATCACAAGGTTCTTGGTTGGAAACACTGTAGGTAGGCACACATCAAGAATACCATCACCAAGCCTCTCTCAATCTGCCATGTCCACCACCACCCCTGCTAGTTCCACCATATGCAGCTCTCCAGTCCAGCTCAGCCTAAAAGAGACTCTCGATAGGAAAAAAAAGTACTCTTCCTCTCATCCGCGTACACAGGGTTTGAACAGCTACATTACTCGACTAATCTTGTTAGAGATGATGCCCTACCGTTTGGTTGAAAGCGAAGCTTTCAAAGCCCTAATGACCTACGAAGTACCACGCTATGACCTACCCAGTCGACACTTCTTTGCGAGAAAAGCTATCCCAGCACTTCACCAACATGTCAAAGAACGCATTGTCCATGCACTCAGGCAATCGGTCAGTAGGAAGGCGCACCTCACAACAGATGCATGGACCAGTAGGCATGGCCAGGGATGTTAGGTGTCCATTACGGCACACTGGGTTAATGTGGTGGATGCAGGGTCCACAGGGGACAGCCATAGTGGCACAGTTCTGCCTAGCCCACGGTCTATGAAACAGTTGGCTGTAGGCGTTTGCCCCTCCTCCTCCTCCTCCAGAAGTGAAAGCTCATCCACAGAGTGCAGTCGCACGACCACTCCATCCGCAGCTGCCAGTGTTGCACCCGTGGAGTCCCATTATCGAACAGCTAGTGGGAAGCGTCAGCAGGCTGTGCTGCAAATGAAGTGTTTGGGTGACAACAGACACACCGCGGAAGTACTGGCCGAGTACTTGCAGCAAGAAACTCAGTCATGGCTGGGCAGTGTACATCTTGAGGCAGGCAAGGTAGTCAGTGATAACGGAAGGAATTTTTTGGCTGCAATAGCCCTTTCCGAAATGAAACAATACTTTGCCTGGCTCACACCTTGAGCCTGGTGGTGCAGTGCTTCCTCAAGAATTATCCTGATTTACCAGCCCTGCTCCTGAAGGTGCGCAGACTTTGCTCGCACATCCGCCGGTCGCCCGTACACTCCAGCCGTATGCTTAACCATCAGCGATCACTGAATCTTCCCCAGCACTGCCTAATAATCGACGCTGCAACAAGGTGGAACTCTACACTGCACATGCTTCAGAGACTGTGCGAACAGAGGCGTGCTGTCATGTATTTGTGGGAGGATACACGTACACGGGCAGGCAGTTGGATGGCAGACATGGAGTTGTCTGGTGTGCAGTGGTCGAAGCTCCAAGACCTCTGTCAAGTCCTTCAGTGTTTTGAGGAATGCACATGGCTGGTCAGTGCGGACGACGCCATCATAAGCATGAGCATCCCACTAATGCGTCTGCTGATGCAAAGTTTGATGCACATCAAGGAGCAGGCGTCTGCGGCCGAGGAGGAGGGAAGCCTTGATGACAGTTAGCCATTGTCTGCTCAGGTAACTTTCCTGGGCGAGGTGGCGGACGAAGAGGACAAGGAGGATGATGGGGCGGAATATTTATGGGAGGAGGGGCAATAGAAACTGGTGGCGTTGCAAGGTCAGGTACAGGGTTTTTGCGGGACACAAGTGATGTTGATTTTCAAGAAAGTGGTCCTCAACCCAGCACAAGCAGTGAATTGACACCTGGAACTTTGGCCCACATGGCAGAGTATGCCTTGCGTATCCTAAAACGGGACCCCCGCATTATCAAAATGATTACCGATGACAATTACTGGTTGGCCTGCCTCCTGGATCCACGATACAAAAGGGAAATTACAAACTATCATGCCACATGAGAACCTTGAGCAAATATTGGCTACCAAACAAGCGACTTTTGTGGACCGTTTGGTTCAGGCATTCCCAGCACACAGCAGCGATGATGGTTCTCACAGGAGCTGTAGGGGGCAACATGGCATTCATGACCAGTTTGTGGAGTGATTTCGCAATGACCGCAGACACGACAGGTACTGCTGCATTGATTCAAAGTGACAGGAGACAGCATTTGTACAGTATGGTTACAAACTATTTTTCCGCCATTAGCATTGGTTCTCCCTCACAGGTCATACCCCTTTGATTACTGGGCATCTAAACTAGACACCTGGCCCGAATTGGCAGAATATGCATTACAGGAGCTCGCTTGCTCAGCTGCTAGTGTGCTCTCAGAAAAAGTCTTCAGTGCTGCTGGTTCAATACTGACTGAAAAAAGGACACGTCTGGCTCCCCGAAATGTTGATGATCTAACCTTCATTAAAATGAACCAATCATGGATTTCGAATTATTTTGCCCCACCTTCCCCTACTGACACGTAGCTTGCCAGAAAAATTTCTTGTATTTGGCCTCCTCTTACTGACTGCTCCAATTTCGCCATTTGCAGGTGCCGAATGTCCACCATAGGCCATTTGTATGCCTCCTTAAATGGTCTGACTCCCCCCACAGGGCAGTGGTCACAACTTGGCGCAAGCAAACGTGCGAGTGCCGTTTGCCTGGACAGGTGGGTGGGCCCACTCTTGGGTGACGACGCTGGCACAGGGTCCCACATAGTACAATGAAGTGTCTCTGATGGTGGTGGTGCACAACCAACGTCAGACACACCATCGTAATATGAGGGGCCCCGTGCCAGTACCGCCGCCCACGAGAGAGTGTTCCCCCCAGCTCGAACAGTGCTCCACCACTTGCAATACTTACCTCTCCCTCCTCCACCACTGTGTAGTCTGTGCTGTTAAATCCTTAAATGGCACTGCCATTACAAATTTGTTGCAATGATAGGTGATAGTAAAAATATACAGGGGCCCTGGCCTCCATTTAGACCCCTTAATACTTTGCGCCAAATACCACTGTCTGCAACTCTGCAGAGGAGCCCACCCCTGTACCTTGCTATGCCACCAGTTTATTTATGAACAATTCCTTGGCAGACATTTAGCCCAATTTAGTTTTTTGGCCTACTAACTGTGTCAGCCACTTATAACAGTTGTCCTCCGCTGAACAAAGCTATGCCACCTGAGTACTCCTGTTACCAATTGTGAACTGCATGTAGCCTACTTACTTATTTGTGCCTAGTAACTGTGTCAGCCTCTCATAACAGTTGTCCTCCCACGCAGAACCAAGCTAGGTCGCCTGGTTAGTCCTGGTAGCAGTTTTGAACTGCATGAAGCCACCTTTTTTTTATTTTAGGTCTCTCTGTCTGTCTGTTTGTCTGCGCCACACATTACAACTGCCCCCCCTGAAACAAGCTAGGCCACCTGGTTATTCCTGCCAGCAGTTTTGAACTGCATTTAGCCACCTTTTTTAATTCAGGCCTCTGTCTGTCTGTCTGCGCCACACATTACAACTGCCCCCCCCCCCCCCCCCCGAACCAGGCCACCTGGTTAGTCCTGCTAGCAGCTTTGAACTGCATGAAGCAACCTTTTTTTTATTTTAGGCCTCTGTCTGTCTGTCTGTCTGTCTGTCTGCGCCACACATTACAACTGTCCCCCCCTGAAACAAGCTAGGCCACCTGGTTAGTCCTGGTAGCAGTTTTGAACTGCATGAAGCCACCTTTTTTAATTTTAGGCCTCTGTCTGTCTGTATGTCTGTCTGTCTGTCTGTGCCACACATTACAACTGTCCTCCGCTGAACAAAGCTATGCCGCCTGTGTACTACTCAAACAAATTTTGAACTGACATTAGCTTACTTTTTATATTTTAGGCCTACTGTCTGTCTGAGCCACTTATTAGAGTTGTCCTCCGCTGAACCAAGCTATGCCGCCTGTGTACTTCTGTTACCAATTTGGAACTGCATTCAGCCAACTGTTTTATTTTAGGACTACTCAGTCTGTCTGACCCACTTATTACAGTTGTCCTCCTCCGCTGAACCAAGCTTTGCCGCCTGTGTACTCCTTTTACCAATTTAGAACAGCATTTAGCCTACTTACTTATTTGGGCCTAGTAACTGTCTCAGACTCTCACAGCAGTTGTCCTCCGCTGAACCCAGCAATGCCGCCTCTGTAGTCCTCTTACCAATTGTGAACTGAATATAACCTTCTTTTTTATTTTAGGCCTACTCAGTGTGTCAGAGACACTAATTACACTTGTCCTCCTCCACTGAACCACGCTATGCCGCCTGTGTACTCCACTTACCAATTTTGAACTGCATTTTGCCTACTTACTTATTAAGGCCTACTAACTCTGTCTTCCTCCCATTACAGTTGTCCTCCACTGAACAAAGCTGAGCCTCAATTTTCATCCGGTGTCAGATATTAAACTGCATTTGGCCTACTTCTTTGGTTTGGCCTACAAATGGTGTGTGCCGCAGCTTGGTGTTCTCCACTGAATAAAGCTGAGCTTAAATTTACAGGCTTTCAGCCTATATCAAATATTAAATAGCATTTGGCCAACTTGTTTGGTTGGGCCTACTAACGGTGTCTGCCGCTGCTTGGTGTTACCCTCCACTGAACAAAGCTGAGCTTCAATCTTCAAGCTTTCGGCCTATATCCGATATAAAACTGCATTTGGCCTACTTGTTTGGTTGGGCCTAATAAGGGTGTCTGACGCTGCTTGGTGTTCTCCACTGAACAAATCTGAGCTTCAGTCTTCAGGCTTTCGGGCTATATCAGATATTAAACTGCATTAGAACTACTTGTTTGGTTGGGCCTAATAAGGGTGTCTGCCGCTGCTTGGTGTTCTCCACTGAACAAATCTGAGCTTCAATCTTCAGGCTTTCAGGCTTTATCAGATATTAAACTGCATTAGAACTACTTGTTTGGTTGGGCCTAATAACGGTGTCTGCCGCTGCTTGTTCTCCTCCACTGAACAAAGCTGAGCTTCAATCTTCAGGCTTTCGGCCTATATCAGATATTAAACTGCATTTGAACTACTTGTTTGGTTGGGCCTAATAAGGGTGTGTGCCGCTGCTTGGTGTTCTCCACTGAACAAATCTGAGCTTCAATCTTCAGGCTTTCGGGCTATATCATATATTAAACTGCATTATAACTACTTGTTTGGTTGGGCCTAATAACGGTGCCTGCGGCTGCTTGGTATTCTCCACTGAACAAATCTGAGCTTCAATCTTCTGGCTTTCGGGCTATATCAGATATTAAACTGCATTTGAACTACTTGTTTGGTTGGGCCTAATAACGGTGCCTGCGGCTGCTTGGTATTCTCCACTGAACAAATCTGAGCTTCAATCTTCTGGCTTTCGGGCTATATCAGATATTAAACTGAGCAGCACAGTGGCGCAGTGGTTAGCACTGCAGCCTTGCCGTGCTGGAGTCCTGGGTTCTAATCCCACTCAGGACAACATCTGCAAAGAGTTTGTATGTTCTCTCCGTATTTGCGTGGGTTTCCTCCGGGTACTTCGGTTTCCTCCCACATTCCAAAGACATACTGATAGGGAATTTAGATTGTGAGCCCCATCGGGGACAGCGATGATAATGTGTGCAAACTGTAAAGCGCTGCGGAAAATGTTAGCGCTATATAAAAATAAAGATTATTATTAACTGCATTTGGCCTACTTGTTTGGTTGGGCCTAATAACGGTGTCTGCGGCTGCTTGGTGTTCTCCTCCACTTTACAAAGCTGAGCTTCAATCTTCAGGCTTTCGGGCTATATCAGATATTAAACTGCATTTGAACTACTTGTTTGGTTGGGCCTAAAAACGGTGCCTGCGGCTGCTTGGTATTCTCCACTGAACAAATCTGAGCTTCAATTTTCGGGCTATATCATATATTAAACTGCATTATAACTACTTGTTTGGTTGGGCCTAATAACGGTGCCTGGGCTGCTTGGTATTCTCCACTGAACAAATCTGAGCTTCAATCTTCAGGCTTTCGGGCTATATCAGATATTAAACTGCATTTGAACTACTTGTTTGGTTGGGCCTAATAACGGTGCCTGCGGCTGCTTGGTATTCTCCACTGAACAAATCTGAGCTTCAATCTTCTGGCTTTCGGGCTATATCAGATATTAAACTGAGCAGCACAGTGGCGCAGTGGTTAGCACTGCAGCCTTGCCGTGCTGGAGTCCTGGGTTCTAATCCCACTCAGGACAACATCTGCAAAGAGTTTGTATGTTCTCTCCGTATTTGCGTGGGTTTCCTCCGGGTACTTCGGTTTCCTCCCACATTCCAAAGACATACTGATAGGGAATTTAGATTGTGAGCCCCATCGGGGACAGCGATGATAATGTGTGCAAACTGTAAAGCGCTGCGGAAAATGTTAGCGCTATATAAAAATAAAGATTATTATTAACTGCATTTGGCCTACTTGTTTGGTTGGGCCTAATAACGGTGTCTGCGGCTGCTTGGTGTTCTCCTCCACTTTACAAAGCTGAGCTTCAATCTTCAGGCTTTCGGGCTATATCAGATATTAAACTGCATTTGAACTACTTGTTTGGTTGGGCCTAAAAACGGTGCCTGCGGCTGCTTGGTATTCTCCACTGAACAAATCTGAGCTTCAATTTTCGGGCTATATCATATATTAAACTGCATTATAACTACTTGTTTGGTTGGGCCTAATAACGGTGCCTGGGCTGCTTGGTATTCTCCACTGAACAAATCTGAGCTTCAATCTTCAGGCTTTCGGGCTATATCAGATATTAAACTGCATTTGAACTACTTGTTTGGTTGGGCCTAATAACGGTGCCTGCGGCTGCTTGGTATTCTCCACTGAACAAATCTGAGCTTCAATCTTCTGGCTTTCGGGCTATATCAGATATTAAACTGAGCAGCACAGTGGCGCAGTGGTTAGCACTGCAGCCTTGCCGTGCTGGAGTCCTGGGTTCTAATCCCACTCAGGACAACATCTGCAAAGAGTTTGTATGTTCTCTCCGTATTTGCGTGGGTTTCCTCCGGGTACTTCGGTTTCCTCCCACATTCCAAAGACATACTGATAGGGAATTTAGATTGTGAGCCCCATCGGGGACAGCGATGATAATGTGTGCAAACTGTAAAGCGCTGCGGAAAATGTTAGCGCTATATAAAAATAAAGATTATTATTATTATTAACTGCATTTGGCCTACTTGTTTGGTTGGGCCTACTAACGGTGTCTGCGGCTGCTTGGTGTTCTCCACTTTACAAAGCTGAGCTTCAATCTTCAGGCTTTCGGCCTATATCAGATATTAAACTGCATTTGGGCTACTGGTTTGGTTGGGCGTACTAATGGTGTCTGCGGCTGCTTGCTTTTCTCAACTGAACAAATCTGAGCTTCAATCTTCAGGCTTTCGGCCTATATCAGATATTAAACTGCATTAGGCCTACTTGTTTGGTTGGGCCTACTAACGGTGTCTGCCGCTGCTTGTTGTTCTCCTCCACCAAACAAAGCAGTGCCGCTTGTTTACTCCTGTTACCAATTTTGAACTTCATTTGGCCCACTTTATTACTTGGGCCTACTAACTGTATCTGCCACTCATTACAGTTTTTCTCCACTGAACAAAGCTATGCCGCCTGTTTAGTCCTGTTACCAATTTTGAACTGCATTTAGCCTACTTTATTCTTTGGGACTATATCTGTGTTTCCTCCTCATCCTGCCCATTGCCCAGCCACTCCTACATGAGTCTGCTGGTACATTGACCCAGACCACTACATTCCCCTTGCACGCTACACAGCCAGAATCTGACCCTGCTGAAAGTCAGGTTCCCCTTCCCGCATACTATACCACCTTACACAGTGACAAAGAGGAAGGTGCAGATGAAAGTTCAGGTTCCTTCATCAGGTAGGGGGGGCATATTCGTTGGCGACGTCACTGGCACAGGGCCCCTCATAGTACGCAAAAGTGTTGCTGCCGGTGGGAGGCGCCCCCGCTGTCAAATACACTGCCGTACTTTGAGGGGCCCTGTGCCAGTGCCAATGCGAACAAGTGGGCCCCCCCTGCTTCCTCTGGATCACAGCACTTGCAAAGTTTTAATACTTACCTCTCCCTGCTCCACCGCCGTGACGTAGTCCGCGTTTCCTGGGCCCACAGCAGATGTCAGAGTTTGTTGTACAACCAAGGAGTCAAAGCAAGAGAGACAGAAGTACAATCCAGCTCAGGCAGAGGAACAATGGCAAAGTTCTGGGACAGTTTTCTCAGACCCTCCCATCGTGCCGGCACAGAGGCAAGGGGTGCTGTCACAAGAAGTGCAATGTTTGGGAAGATGCTGAGGGAGTACCTTGCAGATGGTACAAAGGTCCTCTGTGATTCCTCTGTGCCTTTTAATTATTGGGTATCCAAGCTGGACACATGGCATGAACTGACTCTCTACTCCTTGGAGGTCCTGGCCTGCCCTGCTGCTAGCATTCTGTCAGAGCGGGTTTTTAGTGCCACTGGTGGAATTATTACAGATAAGTGCATCTGCCTGTCAACTAAAAATGCTGACCGGCTGAGTCTTATAAAAATGAACAAGGGCTGGATTGGGCAAGAACTCTGTACACCACCAAGTGAAAACAGCGAAACATAACCTCTAATATATTGTCTTTTTTGCTGAGGTGTATTGTCATGCACATGGTGCAGACAACAAGGATTCGGATTCCTGGACCACGGTGTGAATTACTTGTACGATGGACTCCTCGCCAGAGACGGACTACACCTCAACAAACCTGGGAAACACACATTCGCCAGAAGACTCGCTACACTCATCAGGAGGGCGTTAAACTAGAAGAAGAGGGGACGGGAAGAAAAACATTAGACTCGAACAAAGACGACCCAGGAAAACATACTCAGAAGGGAGGTAAGAACATTTCTAAAACAATCCACAGTGAGGAGATTGGAACAAAACAAAATCCTCTAAACTGCATGCTCGCAAACGCCAGAAGCCTGACAAACAAGATGGAAGAACTAGAAGCAGAAATATCTACAGGTAACTTTGACATAGTGGGAATAACCGAGACATGGTTAGATGAAAGCTATGACTGGGCAGTTAACTTACAGGGTTACAGTCTGTTTAGAAAGGATCGTAAAAATCGGAGAGGAGGAGGGGTTTGTCTCTATGTAAAGTCTTGTCTAAAGTCCACTTTAAGGGAGGATATTAGCGAAGGGAATGAGGATGTCGAGTCCATATGGGTTGAAATTCATGGAGGGAAAAATGGTAACAAAATTCTCATTGGGGTCTGTTACAAACCCCCAAATATAACAGAAAGCATGGAAAGTCTACTTCTAAAGCAGATAGATGAAGCTGCAACCCATAATGAGGTCCTGGTTATGGGGGACTTTAACTACCCGGATATTAACTGGGAAACAGAAACCTGTGAAACCCATAAAGGCAACAGGTTTCTGCTAATAACCAAGAAAAATTATCTTTCACAATTGGTGCAGAATCCAACCAGAGGAGCAGCACTTTTAGACCTAATACTATCTAATAGACCTGACAGAATAACAAATCTGCAGGTGGTTGGGCATTTAGGAAATAGCGACCACAATATTGTGCAGTTTCACCTGTCTTTCACTAGGGGGACTTGTCAGGGAGTCACAAAAACATTGAACTTTAGGAAGGCAAAGTTTGAACAGCTTAGAGATGCCCTTAATCTGGTAGACTGGGACAATATCCTCAGAAATGAGAATACAGATAATAAATGGGAAATGTTTAAGAACATCCTAAATAGGCAGTGTAAGCGGTTTATACCTTGTGGGAATAAAAGGACTAGAAATAGGAAAAACCCAATGTGGCTAAACAAAGAAGTAAGGCAGGCAATTAACAGTAAAAAGAAAGCATTTGCACTACTAAAGCAGGATGGCACCACTGAAGCTCTAAAAAAACTATAGGGAGAAAAATACTTTATCTAAAAAACTAATTAAAGCTGCCAAAAAGGAAACAGAGAAGCACATTGCTAAGGAGAGTAAAACTAATCCCAAACTGTTCTTCAACTATATCAATAGTAAAAGAATAAAAACTGAAAATGTAGGCCCCTTAAAAAATAGTGAGGAAAGAATGGTTGTAGATGACGAGGAAAAAGCTAACATATTAAACACCTTCTTCTCCACGGTATTCACGGTGGAAAATGAAATGCTAGGTGAAATCCCAAGAAACAATGAAAACCCTATATTAAGAGTCACCAATCTAACCCAAGAAGAGGTGCGAAACCGGCTAAATAAGATTAAAATAGATAAATCTCCAGGTCCGGATGGCATACACCCACGAGTACTAAGAGAACTAAGTAATGTAATAGATAAACCATTATTTCTTATTTTTAGTGACTCTATAGCGACAGGGTCTGTTCCACAGGACTGGCGCATAGCAAATGTGGTGCCAATATTCAAAAAGGGCTCTAAAAGTGAACCTGGAAATTATAGGCCAGTAAGTCTAACCTCTATTGTTGGTAAAATATTTGAAGGGTTTCTGAGGGATGTTATTCTGGATTATCTCAATGAGAATAACTGTTTAACTCCATATCAGCATGGGTTTATGAGAAATCGCTCCTGTCAAACCAATCTAATCAGTTTTTATGAAGAGGTAAGCTATAGACTGGACCACGGTGAGTCATTGGACGTGGTATATCTCGATTTTTCCAAAGCGTTTGATACCGTGCCGCACAAGAGGTTGGTACACAAAATGAGAATGCTTGGTCTGGGGGAAAATGTGTGTAAATGGGTTAGTAACTGGCTTAGTGATAGAAAGCAGAGGGTGGTTATAAATGGTATAGTCTCTAACTGGGTCGCTGTGACCAGTGGGGTACCGCAGGGGTCAGTATTGGGACCTGTTCTCTTCAACATATTCATTAATGATCTGGTAGAAGGTTTACACAGTAAAATATCGATATTTGCAGATGATACAAAACTATGTAAAGCAGTTAATACAAGAGAAGATAGTATTCTGCTACAGATGGATCTGGATAAGTTGGAAACTTGGGCTGAAAGGTGGCAGATGAGGTTTAACAATGATAAATGTAAGGTTATACACATGGGAAGAGGGAATCAATATCACCATTACACACTGAACGGGAAACCACTGGGTAAATCTGACAGGGAGAAGGACTTGGGGATCCTAGTTAATGATAAACTTACCTGGAGCAGCCAGTGCCAGGCAGCAGCTGCCAAGGCAAACAGGATCATGGGGTGCATTAAAAGAGGTCTGGATACACATGATGAGAGCATTATACTGCCTCTGTACAAATCCCTAGTTAGACCGCACATGGAGTACTGTGTCCAGTTTTGGGCACCGGTGCTCAGGAAGGATATAATGGAACTAGAGAGAGTACAAAGGAGGGCAACAAAATTAATAAAGGGGATGGGAGAACTACAATACCCAGATAGATTAGCGAAATTAGGATTATTTAGTCTAGAAAAAAGACGACTGAGGGGCGATCTAATAACCATGTATAAGTATATAAGGGGACAATACAAATATCTCGCTGAGGATCTGTTTATACCAAGGAAGGTGACGGGCACAAGGGGGCATTCTTTGCGTCTGGAGGAGAGAAGGTTTTTCCACCAACATAGAAGAGGATTCTTTACTGTTAGGGCAGTGAGAATCTGGAATTGCTTGCCTGAGGAGGTGGTGATGGCGAACTCAGTCGAGGGGTTCAAGAGAGGCCTGGATGTCTTCCTGGAGCAGAACAATATTGTATCATACAATTATTAGGTTCTGTAGAAGGACGTAGATCTGGGGATTTATTATGATGGAATATAGGCTGAACTGGATGGACAAATGTCTTTTTTCGGCCTTACTAACTATGTTACTATGTTACTATGTTACATCTCCCCAACCACACATGGCTATCCGCTTCCTTCCTGATTTTGTCTGTTTGGTGTTATCTTCCTCCTTACCCCCATCCTCATCATCCACAACCAGTACAAGACCAGGGTGAACGTATTCCGTGATGCAAAAGTCACTCAATTTTTGCGCAAGGGTGTTTTTCTGATGCCCTTTACTAATTAGAAGCCAAAATAAACTCCCCCAGGGGAAACGGTCATCAAAATGAGATGTACGTATATTTTTCCAATTTATTCTTATATATTTCAGTTTTAATATCTCTTCACTGTCCTTTTATAACCCAGTGTATACCTCCTACAATATGAAAATATTGAAATACTTTTATATATTATTTTGTTTTTATGTCCCTGTCTCTGAGCTGTTGGACAAAATCTGGCATCATATATATGTGTGTTTGCCCCTCCCTTTTGTTATTTACTTTCATCGGTGGATTCACATCTTGTTTTGGGGGGGGATTTCAGTATGATTTATCTTTATGTCACCTCATTCTCCACCACTAGATCACCAGGCTTAACATCTTCTGTACCGGTATAGGCAGTCCAATTTTTGGCAAGGGTGTCTATGTATATTTTTTAAAAATGTATCCCCGTTGGGGAAATGTTTGTCAGCCCATACACTTAGTGTGTGGGCATTACAAGTCTAGGAGACCCGCTCGCTCTTTTAAATTGGACCTAGTTTTTAATGAGGCCTTCCTCCACCTCTCATCATTTTCCACTACTAGATCACCAGGCTTAACGTGTTCCGTATTGCTACAGACAGTCAATTTTTTGGCAAGGGTATCTATGATCCCCATTAAATATTTTTTACAAATTTACCGCCATGGAGAAATGTTTGTCAATCCATACACTTAGTGTATGGGCATTACAAGTCTAGGATAACCGGTCCTTTAAAGTGGGCCTAGTTTTTAATGAGGCCTTCCTCCACCTCTCATCATTTTCCACCACTAGATCACCAGGGTTCACGTGTTCCGTGCTGCTACAGACAGTCAATTTTTTGGCAAGGGTGTCTGTGATCCCCATTCAATATTTTTTTTAAATTTACTCCCCATGGGAAATGTTTGTCAGGCCATACACTTAGTGAATGGGCATTACAAGTCTAGGAGACCCGCTTACTCCTTTAAATTGGGCCTAGTTTTTAATGAGGCCTTCCTCCACCTCTCATCTTTTTCCACCACTAGATTACCAGGGTTCATGTGTTCCGTGTTGCTACAGACAGTCAATTTTTTGGCAAGGGTGTCTGTGGTCCCCATTAAATATTTTTTAAAAATGTTTCCCCCATGCGGAAATGTTTGTCAGCCCATGCACTTAGTGTTAAAAGTCTAGGTGACCACTCTTTTAAATTGGGCCTAGTTTTTAATGAGGCCTTCCTCCACCTCATAACATTTTCCACCACTAGATTACCAGAGTTCTCGTGTTCCGTGTTGCTACAGACAGTCAACTTTTTGGCAAGGGTGTCTGTGATTCCCATGAAATATTTTTAAAAAATGTTTACCCCATGGGAAATGTTTGTCAGCTCATACACTTAGTGTATGGGCATTACGAGTCTAGGAGACCTGCTCCTTTGTAATGGGACAGTTTTTTTTATGAGGCCTTCCTCCATGTTTCTTCCAAGGGGGATTGGGGTGCATGCAAATTTGGGTCAAGGCGGCCCTTGCATTCAATGCATAAGGAAACAGTATGGCAGGACCAACTGAAGAATGTGAAGTGGGTTTTCTTGTGGTCATCCAGTACCTGGGTTCAAAGGGTTATTGTGGTGCATATGACTTGGTAGCAGGGCAGGCCTTGCCGCTAATACATAAGAAAACAGTATGACAGGACCAACTGAAGAATGTGAAGTGGGTTTTCTTGTGGCCATCCAGTACCTGGGTTCAAAGGGTTATTGGGGTGCATATGACTTGGTAGCAGCGCAGGCCTTGCATTCAGTGCAACATTTTTTCAGGAAGCCCTTCTGTACCTCTCGTGAAAGGGGTATTGGGGTGTGTTGTAATTGTTGGCAGCCCGGCCACTCACTGCATAGGCAATAACAGCACAGGAGACCCACTGTTTAATAATGGCCCTTTAAGAATATTAATGCCGCCTGATGCCCCTCTAAAAATAGGCTTTGTGACTTTAAGAGTCCCTCCTTCATAAATGAAACAAAATGTGTCTTTTTGTGTCACACACCACATGGCCAGCTAGGGTTGTTAAATGTTACAATGATATTTCCCAGTGAATGCATTTGTATTGGTTGAAAGCAATGTAAAAGTTGAAAAACGCATCAAAAACACTGCGTGTGAACATAGCCCAAGTGGTGGAGGAACATTTTAATCTGGGGTTAATTATTTTGCCTTATATACAAGTCATTACCCTGGAAAGGATGTACCTTAACATATTTCCCAGCAAAATCCATTTTGGTTTCGCTTTTGTATGTTTTTTTCGTGCACCTGTAAAAATGGCGTGAAACTCTGACCACATTGCTTACAGCTGTGACCTTGGAGTCATAATTCTTCCAGGGGCAATCCACAAGATGTTCCCGTGTAATTTCAGCAGTGTTTCCATCATTTTCAGATGTTTTTAGACCTTAAAAAGACGCCCGGGGGGGATCGCAATAAAAATACTCGTGTTTCCTATAGACTTAGGCTATGTGCACACGTTGCGGATTAGGCTTAGGAATTTCTGCTGCGGATTCTGCCTCTCTTAACAGAAAACGCACCTGCGGATTTGTAACGTTTTTTGTGCGGTTCCGCATCGGTTTTTGTGCGTTTTTGCTGCGGTTTTCTTGCGGATTTGCTGCATTTTTTTACCCCTGTGGATTTCTATAATGGAAAGGGTACAAAAACGCTGCAGATTCACAAAAAAGAAGTGACATGCTACTTCTTTTAAACCGCAGCGTTTCCGCAGCTGATTTTCTGCAAAGTGTGCACAGCATTTTTTTTTCTCATTGATTTACATTGTACTGTAAATCAATTGTGGATCTGCAGCGTTTCTGCACCTCAAAAAACGCTGCGGATCCGCAGAGAATCTGCAACGTGTGCACATAGCCTTATATTGGGCTCATTGCTCAGGTCAAGTACCCGAGTATTCCAATTTGCTCGACCCGAGCATTTCAGTGCTTGCTCATCACTACTTCTAATCTGTTTTAGGAAACAGCAACTCCTCCACAAACTCCCATAATATACTGTATATATCAAATGGATGTCTCTCACAAAGCGGCATTAGAGCCCATTTACAACTTGATATTGGAATCATATACTATTTCAAAATAAGTTAAAAGTGAGCATTAATCCAAAAAGAGGTAATATCCAAAATTCAAATTATATTTTAACCCCTTCTCCACGAATCATTTTTACACCTTCCTAACCATGCCAATTTTTTTCAATTCTCACCACTGTCACTTTGAGGTCATAAGTCTGGAACGCTTCAATGGATCCCACTATTCTGAGAATATTTTTTCATGACTTATTGTACTTCATGATAGTGGTAACATTCCTTTGATATAATTTATGCTTCTTTAAGAACAAAATCAGAAATTTGATGAAAATTTTTGAAAATTAAGCACAAAAATAGTTAATAAGTAACATTTCCCATATGTCTACTTTACGTCAGCACAATTTTTTAAGCATAACCTTTTTCTGTTAGGAAGTTATAAGGGTTAAAAGTTGACCAGCGATTTCTCATTTTTACATCAAAATTTACAAAACCATTTCTTTTAGGGACCACATCACATTTGCAGTCACTTTGAGGGGTGTACATGACAGAAAATACCCAAAAGTGACAGCATTCTAAAAACTGTACCCCTCAAGGTGCTCAAAACCAGGGGTGTCAAACTGCATTCCTCGAGGGCCGCAAACCATGCGTGTTTTCAAGATTTCCTTAGCATTGCACAAGGTGCTGTAATCATGATGTGTGTAGGTGATTAAATTATCACCTGTGCAGTACAAGGAAATCCTGAAAACATGACCTGTTTGCAGCCCTTGAGGAATGCAGTTTGACACCCCTGCTCAAAACCACATTCAAGAAGTTTATTAATGGAGCGCCCCCAGACGCAGGGCCACGGGTTACTCGGTACCGGTCCTCTGCTGGCTCAGTTCTGGGGATGTCACGGTGGCTGGGCCCGGTCCGTGACCCTGCTAAGGGGCGTCCAATGAAAGGTGATACGAGTCTGTCAAGGTTTTGTGATTCCACCTGTGGTATTCGGTCAGGGTGACCGACGCTGCTTGGGGTCCACTGGGGGATGTGATGGCAGCTAGATGGTTTACCTTTCCACAGGTGAAGTATGTCCCCAGGGCTTCCCAGTAGTGTAGGTGGTGATGATGTGAGGTGCAGACAATAACGAGGACACAGGGTTGCAGTCTCTTTACCTCTTTACTGGTGACTTCAGGATCCTCAATCCAGAGCACAGTTAACAGGGCTGTCTGAGACCGGCCGGTCCGAAGGCATATCCAGAGTTCCCTTTGCAGTTGGAAATCGTTGCCTACAACTAGCGCCTGTGTGTTGTAGTGCTTCCCTGCTGAGCATTCGGGATAGTCCTCACAACTTCTGTTCTCGTTCGTTCCAGTTCTTTCTAGTTCTTTCTATTCTCCGTCCCCCAGGTATGTTATGGCTAGGACGCACCCGTTTGACGGGTAGGCTCGGAGCTCTTCCGGGACCCTAGAGATGCCCCTCTCCACGCATTGCCTCCTATGTCTGCTTAGGTGATGTAAGGTAAACAGCCAACCTATAATTAACTGTCCTGCGGTATTTGAAGTAAGGCATAAAGTCAGTTACTTCCTCGGTGTTCCGGGCACCGGCTACGCGCCTCAGTAGGATGTTGCCGTTCTCCAGGCATGACTCCTACTGGCTCTCCTTTGTGCTTGATCTCGTTTCTCACTGTCCACAATATCCTTCGCTTCATGTCCTTTCTGAGGATACCGCCGCAAGGTAGTGCAGGCGCGGTTCCTTTCGTTCTGTTCTTGTCGCTAGGTACCCGCCAGGTTCCCACACCTGGCGGGGACCCCCCTGAATCTTCCACGCAACACCCCCTGCCACGGGATGTTGCCTGGACAAAACCCAGTCAGCTTCTGACTAACTTCCTATCCAACCCCTAGTTTTACCAGTGTGAGGAGTGGCCTAATAAATAAAACCTTTTGCTCCCCCTAGTGGCCGGAGTGTGAAGTGTAATGTGTGCTGGTGATACCTGGTCAGATGAACTCCTTTAGTGCCATCAGACGTACCATCACTCCCCTTAGTGGCAATGCGACATTACTGCAATGACCAGGTCTCTGGGGTGCTGCATTAACCTTTCAGATGCTTCACAGGAATTAATGTAATGTGGAAGAAAAAAATAAACATTTAACTTTTTTTCGCAAAAATTTTCCTTTAGACCTATTTTTTTTTACTTTTGCAAGGGTAACAGGAGAAAATAAGCCAAACGATTTGTGTTGCAATTCCTCCTGAGAATGCTGACATACCACATCTGGGGGAAAAAAAACACTTTTTTGGCAAACAGCAGAGCTTGGAAAGGAAAGGAGCTGCATTTCACTTTTTGAATGTAAAACTTGCTGGCATAATTAGCTTTCGCCATGTAGTGTTTGAAGAACCCCTAAACAGTGGAAAACCCCCACAAGTGACACCATTTTGGAAACTAGACCCCTTCAGAAACTTATCCAGATGTGTATTGAGCACCTTGAGCTCCCGGTACTTCACAGAAGTTTACAACGTTGAGCTGTGGAAATTTAAAAAAAAAGTCACATTTTTCTCACAAAAATGTTCCTTAGCTCCAAGCTTTGCATTTTCATAAGGGTAACAGGAGAAATTGCACCATAAGATTTGCAATTTCTCCTGAGCATGCTGATACCCAATGTGTGTGGCAAAACCACTGATTGGGGGCATGACAGGGCTCGGAAGGGAATGAGCACCATTTGACTTTATTAATGTAGCCATGTTGCATTTGGAGAGCCCCTGATGTGCCTAAACAGTGGAAACTACACACAAGTGACCCCATTTTGGAAACTAGACCCCTCAGGGAACATATCTAGATGTGCATTGAGCACCTTTAACCCCAGGGGTTTCATAGAAGAAGATTTTTAGCTCCAAACTTTGCATTTATAAAAGCGTAACAGGAGAAATTGCACCATAAAATTTGCTAAGCAATTTCTCCTGAGCATGCTGATACCCAATATGTTGGGAAAATCACTGTTTGAGCACATGGCAGAGCTCAGAAGAGAAGGAATGCCACATGACTTTTTGAATGTAAAATTTGCTGGAATAATTAGCGGATGCCATGTCGTGTTTTGAGAGCCCTTGATATGCCTACACAGTGGAAACCCCCACAAGTGACATAATTTTGGAAACTAGACCCCTCAGTGTACTGAGCACCTTAAATTCTCAGGTGCTTCACAGAAGTTTATAGCGTTGAGCTGTGAAAATGCAAAAAAAAAAATCACATTTTTTCCCACAAAAATGTTTTTAGCCCCAAATTATGTATTTTCACAAGAATAACAGGAGAAAATGGATCCCAAGATGTGTTGTGCAATTTCTCCTGAGTTCTCAGAAACCCCATATGTGGTCAAAAACTACTTTTAAGGTACAGTGCAAAGCTCAGAATGGGAGGAGTGCCAAATTACAGTGCAGATTTTGCTGCACTTGTTTGAGGGTGCCACGTTACATTGGCAGAGCTCCTGAGGAGTCATAAAATCAGCACTCCCCGTAAGTGACCCAATTTAACAAATTAAACCTCTCAATAAATTCATCTAGGGGTGTAGTGATTATATTGACACTACAGGTGTGTCACAGAATTTTATACCACTGGGTAGTGAAGAAAAAATTACATTTTTACCACTAAGATTGTGTGTTAGCCCCAAATTTACATTTTCATACTGGAAAATGGGTGAAAATGGCACCAAAATTTGTACTACAATTTTAACCGAATGTAGAAATACCTCATATGTGGCTGTAAAGTACTGCTTAGCCACATGACAAGACTCTGGAGGGACAGAGCGCTATTTGCCTCCTGTAGCACAGAATTTCCTAGAATAGTTTACATATACAGAGCCCCTAAGTGCTAGAAAAGCAGAATGTCCCCGCAAATGACCCCATTTTGGAAACTATACTCCTTGGGGAATTATTGTACAGGTGTAGAGCCGATTTTGACTCCACGGGTGTTTTCCAGAAACAAGCAGCAGTGGATGTTGCTGTAGTGAATGTGAAAACTGCAAACTGCCATAGTAGTGACCAGTATGTTGAAGTGATCAGTACGTTATGCCCAGTGATGCTTCTGGAGACATGCACCCGTAAATTAGGGGGGCTCTCATCACAACAGAAATGCAAAACATGTGGTTAAGACACACTGGGGCTCAGAAGGGAGGGGGGCATTTGGATTTGGGAATGCAGAATTTGCTGAATTTCTTTTGGTGGGTGAGGAGCCATTTTGCTTTTCCAGAGCCTTTGTGCTACCAGTGATGTGGAAGACTGCTATATTTCCTTTAACAAATGACAACCCTGAGTGCTTTTGTAGACTGAGTTGAAGCTTTTGTTATCAACATTTTACATCACATTTAGGATCACATTTATCTGGCGTTCTACGCTGAGCACTTTGGGGTTTCCATCTAAATCTCTGAGTGACATAATTCAGATGAAACCCCTGATGGAGCCGTTCACTATAAAGAGGCAGCAGAGTTACTCTGGACTCTGTCTGGCAGAAGTGCATAAAACTGTGGTCGACCGCACTTTTATGCTCGCTTAAAAAGTCGGACACCGCCGGATCACAGGAGAGACGACATCCACAGTGCCTCTATCTACTTCACTATAGAGAAGCTTCCACTGGGGGTTCTGTCTGAATCATGCATTTCAGAGATTTACATGGAAACGCCGGTGTAAGAGCTCAGCTTAGAGCACAGGATACATGTCAGCCAAGCCTTACTTCGATCTTCGGGAGGCAGAATGAACAAATCAAGAGCAGGTAAAGAATTGGATTTATTTGTTTTTTTATGTTGTTCTTCGCACGTTATAAGTGATTAGGCAACTTTATTTTTCAGGTCGGTGTGATTGCAGCAATACCAGATTTATATTGGGTTTTTATGTTTGGCTGCTTTCACACACTAAAAGACACTTTTAATTGCTGCATCCCCATATTTAGACAGCTATAATTATCCCATATTTCAGCCGACAGTCATGTGATGGCTTTTTTTTGCGGGACGAGTTGTCGTGTTTCAGGCATATGACATTTTTTGATCATTTGTATTCCAATTTTTGGGAGGTATCAAAGAGCTGTAGGAGAGATCAGCACAAAAATAGTCTCTTATCCAAGAAATATGATAGGTGATATAATCAGATTAAACTCACCTGTTCAAACTGTTTAGATAACATGTCAGATATGAATCAGCTGCAGCACATCAACGGGTCAGCAAGTGACCATAAGAAATCAAAGGAAGAAAAGGGGTTAGTGGACGGTTTCCTCACTTGCTGATTGTTAATGAGATATACAGTATATCCCAAGAGGTAAAACGAAATGGTAGTTTATTCAACTTCTTTCAAAGTACGAATGACTTCTTCATCAGGATAGCGCACGAGTATACTGAATACACATTCAGTATTCAAGGAGTTGAATAAACCACCATTTTGCTTTACCTTCTGGGAATACAGGTGCTTCTATACAGGTGCTTCTCACAAAATTAGAATATCATCAAAAAGTTAATTTATATCAGTTCTTCAATGCAATAAGTGAAACTCATATTACAAACAGAGTGAACTTTTTCAAGTGTTTATTTCTGTTAATGTTGATGACTATGGCTTACAGCCAATGAAAACCCAAAAGTCATTATCTCAGTAAATTAGAATAACTAACAAAAAACACCTACAAAGGCTTCCTAAGAATTTAAAAAGGTCCTTTAGTCTATTTCAGTAGGCTCCACAATCATGAGGAAGACTGCTGACTTGACAGATGTCCAGAAGGCAGTTATTGACACACTCCACAAGGAGGGTAAGCCACAAAAGGTCATTGCTAAAGAAGCTGGCTCTTCACAGAGTGTTGTATCCAAGCCTATTAATGGAAAGTTGAGTGGAAATAAAAAGTGTGGTAGAAAAAGGTGCACAAGCAACCGGGATAACCGCAGCCTTGAAACGATTGGTAAGAAAAGGACATTCAAAAATTTGGGGGAATTCACAAGGAGTGGACTGCTGCTGGAGTCATTGCTTCAAGAGTCACCACACACAGACGTATCCAGAACATGGGCTACAAGTGTCGCATTCCTTGTGTCAAGCCACTAATGACCGATATACAACACCAGAAGCGTCTTACCTGGGCCAAGGAGAAAAAGAACTGGACTGTTGCTCAGTGGTCCATGGTGTTGTTTTCAGATGAAAGTAAATTTTGCATTTTATTTGGAAATCAATGTCCTAGAGTCTGGAAGAAGAGTAGAGAGGCCACAATCCAAGCTGCTTGAGGTCCAGTGTGAAGTTTCCATAGTGATGGTTTTGGGAGCCATGTCATCTGCTTGTGTAGGTCTGCTGTATTTTATTAAGACCAAAGTCAACGCAGCCATCTACCAGGAAATTTTAGAGTGCTTCATGCTTCCCTCTGCCTACAAGCTTTTTGAAGATGGAAATTTCATTCTCCTGCAGGACGTGGCACCTGTCCACACTGCCAAAAGTACCAATACCTGGTTTAACCCCTTCATGACCTTGGGATTTTCCATTTTTCTGTGTTAGTTTTTTGCTCCCCTCCTTCCCAGAGCCATAACTTTTTTATTTTTCCATCAATATGGCCATGTGAGTGCTTATTTTTGGCGAAACGAGTTGTACTTTTGAACGACATCATTGGTTTTACCATGTCGTGTACTAGAAAATGGAAAAAAAATTTCCAAGTGCGGTGAAATTGCAAAAAAAGTGTAATCCCACACTTGTTTTTTGTTTGGCTTTTATTACTAGGTTCAGTAAATGCTAAAATTCACCTGTCATTATGATTCTCTAGGTCATTTCGAGTTCATAGACACCAAACATGTCTAGGTTCTTTTTTATCTAAATGGTGAAAAAAAAAATTCAAAACTTTGCTAAAAAAAAAAAAAGTGCGCCATTTTCCGATACCCGTAGCGTCTCCATTTTTCATGATCTGGGGTCGGTTGAGGGCTTATTTTTTGCATTCCAAGCTGACATTTTTATTGATACCACTGTTGTGCAGATACGTTCTTTTGATTGCCCGTTATTGCGTTTTTAATTTGTTTCTCGCTATGCCATTTAGCGATCAGGTTAATCCTTTTTTATTGATAGATCAGGCAATTCTGAATGCAGCAATACTAAATATGTGTAGGTTTGATTTTTTTAATTATTTTATTTTGATAGGGGCGAAAGGGGGGTGATTTAAACTTTTATATTTTTTTATTTTCTTCTAATTTTTTTTTTACTTTTTTACTTTTGCCATGCTTCAATAGCCACCATGGGAGGCGAGAAGCTGACACAACTCGATCAGCTCAGCTACATGGGAGCGATCATCAGATCGCTCCTATGTAGCTGAATTCCTGCATTGCTATGAGCGCCGACCACAGGGTGGCGCTCATAGCAATCCGGCATCAGCAACCATAGAGGTCTCAAGGACCTCTATGGTTACTATGCAGACGCATCGCTGACACCCGATCATGTGACGGGGGTCGGCGATGCGCTCATTTCCGGCCCGATGGCCAGAAGCGCCGGTTAAATGCCACTGTTAGAGTTTGACAGCGTCATTTAACTAGTTAATAGCAGTGGGTGGATCTTGATTCCACCCGTCGCTATTGCGGGCACATGTCAGCTGTTCAAAACAGCTGACATGTCCCTGCTTTGATGCGGCATCACCGCCAGAGCCCGCATCAAAGCGGGGGTTCTGACCTCGGACGTACTATGCCGTCCGAGGTAAGAAGGGGGTTAAAAACAACAGTATCAGGCCTGCGTCACACTGGCGAGTTTTACGGACGTATGAGCACAGAAAATACATCCGTAAAATACGCATAACACACGGCCCAATGATTCTCTATGGCTCAGCTCCTATCAGCCGTATTTAACGGATCCGTATTATACGGTCTTCTACGGCCGTAGAAAATCGCAGCATGCTGCGTCTGTCACCGTATTGCGCAAAAAAATCACCAATGAAAGTCTATGGGGGCAAGAAAAATACGGATTACACACGGACCAACAGTGTGACTTGCGAGAAATACGCAGCGGTGTTAGAGAGGAAAGCCAGCAATTCAGTGCGTTGTACAGTAAAATCACACTGACAGCTTACAATAGAATAGGTAGAATAAATGTGTACACATAGAATAGGTGTATATATATATATATGTATATATATATATATATATATATATGTCATTGAGACACATATATGTATATATATTAATATTTAATCCAGCGCTAGATAGCTTTAAAGTCGGTAATTCAATTGCCGGCTTTTGCTATCTCCTTCCTAAACCCGACATGATATGAGACATGGTTTACATACAGTAAACCATCTCATATCCAATTTTTTTTTTGCATATTCCACACTACTAATGTTAGTAGTGTGTATGTGCAAAATTTGTGCGCTCTAGCTATTAAATTAAAGGGTTAAATGGCGGAAAAAATTGGCGTGGGCTCCCGCGCAATTTTCTCCGCCAGAGTAGTAAAGCCAGTGACTGAGGGCAGATATTAATAGCCTGGAGAGGGTCCACGGTTATTGGCCCCCCCTGGCTAAAAACATCTGCCCCCAGCCACCCCAGAAAAGGCACATCTGGAAGATGCTCCTATTCTGGCACTTGGCCACTCTCTTCCCATTCCCGTGTAGCGGTGGGATATGGGGTAATGAAGGGTTAATGTCACCTTGCTATTGTAAGGTGACATTAAGCCAGATTAATAATGGAGAGGCGTCAATTATGACACCTATCCATTATTAATCCAATTGTATGAAATGGTTAAAAAACACACACACATTATTACAAAGTCTTTTAATGAAATAAAAACACAGGTTGTTGGAATATTTTATTATCCTGGTAATCCACCTGAAGACCCTCGCTCTGTAACAAAGGAAAATTAAAAAAACAACAATATCTCATACCTTCCGATGATCTGTCACGTCCCACGATGTAAATCCATCTGAAGGGGTTAAATTATTTTACAGGCAGGAGCTCTGCTATAATGCAGCTGTGCTCCTGCCTGTAAAACCCCAGCGAATGAATGGAAAGTAGGTCAATGACCTGTAGTTACCTTCATTCGTGGTGATGCGCCCTCTGCTGGATGTCCTCATATGAACTCGAGCGTGGGAACTTTTCAGAATATTTTCCCAGCCTCGAGGTTTTTAGGCCAATAACCGTGGACCCTCTCCAGGCTATTAATATCTGCCCTCAGTCACTGGCTTTACTACTCTGGCGGAGAAAATTGCGCGGGATCCCACGCCATTTTTTTCCGCCATTTAACCCTTTAATTTAATAGCTAGAGCGCACAAATTTTGCACATACACACTACTAACATTAGTAGTGTGGAATATGCAAAAAAAAATGGGGATATGAGATGGTTTACTGTATGTAACCATGTCTCATATCATGTCGGGTTTAGGAAGGAGATAGCAAAAGCCGGCAATTGAATTACCGGCTTTAACCCCTTAGCGACCGCCGATACGCCTTTTAACGGCGGCCGCTAAGGGTACTTAAACCCTTAACCCTTAATTAACGGCGCTGTGGAAAAAGTAAATAGCGCCCCCCAGAGTCGGATTTTCTCCTCGGCAGCCGAGACCCCAGAGAACATGATTCAGGGGGTTTTTAACCCACCCCGCATTTGCGATCGCCGGTAATTAACCGTTTACCGGTGATCGCAAAAAAAAACGCGATTTCTTTTTAATTTCTCTGTCCTCCGATGTGATCGCACATCGGAGGACAGAGAAAAGGGGTCCCAGGTAGCCCCCCAATACTCACCTATCTCCCCCGATGCTCCTCGTGTCTCCCGGTGGGCGCCGCCATCTTCAAAATGGCGGGCGCATGCGCAGTGCGCCCGCCCGCCGGCCCCGCGAGAATCTTTGGGGTCTCGGCTGCCGGGGGTAGCCGAGACCCCAAAGAGCATGATCGGGGTCGGTTTTACCGACCCCTGTTTTGCGATCGCCGGTAATTAACTGTTTACCGGCGACCGCAAAAAAAAAAAAGTCAAAGTGTAATTCTCTGTCCTCTGATGTGATCGCACATCAGAGAACAGAGAAATAGGGGGATTCGGGGACCCTGCCATACTCACCTGTGTCCCTGGGTCCTCCTGCTGCTCCTCCTGGCCGCCGGCAAAAGAAAATGGCGGGCGCATGCGCCATCTGTCTCCATCTGCCGGCCGGCAGGAGAAGAGCAGTTGGGGCTAAAATTAGGGTTAGGGCTAGGGGTAGGGTTAGGGGTAGGGTTAGGGTTAGGGGTAGGGGTAGGGTTAGGGTTAGGGCTAGGGTTAGGGGTAGGCTTAGGGGTAGGGTTGGGGTTAGGGGTAGGGGTAGGGTTAGGGTTAAGGCTAGGGGTAGGGTTAGGGGTAGGGTTAGGGTTAGGGCTAGGGGTAGCGTTAGGGGTAGGGTTAGGGGTAGGGTTAGGGCTAGGGGTAGGGTTAGGGCTAGGGTTAGGGCTAGGGTTAGGGCTAGGGGTAGGGTTAGGGGTAGGGTTAGGGCTAGGGTTAGGGTTAGGGCTAAATTTAGGGTTAGGGTTGGGGCTAAATTTAGGGTTAGGGTTGGGGCTAAATATAGAGTTAGGGTTGGCGCTAAATTTAGGGTTAGGCTTCTTTCACACTTACGTCGGTACGGGGCCGTCGCAATGCATCGGCCCGACATACCGACGCACGTTGTGAAAATTGTGCACAACGTGGGCAGCGGATGAAGTTTTTCAACGCATCCGCTGCCCAATCTATGTCCTGGGGAGGAGGGGGCGGAGTTACATTGAATGTTTTTTTGTGCTGACGGTCCGCCAAAACACTGATCCAGTGCACGACGGACGCGACGTGTGGCCATCCGTCACGATCCGTCGGCAATACAAGTCTATGGGCAAAAAACGCATCCTGCGGGCACATTTGCAGGATCCGTTTCTTGTCCAAAACGACGGATTGCGACGGATGCCAAACAACGCAAGTGTGAAAGTAGACTTAGGGCTAGGGTTAGGGTTGGGGCTAAAGTTAGGGCTAGGGTTGGGGCTAAAGTTAGGGTTAGAGTTGGGATTAGGGTTAGGGTTTGGATTAGGGTTGGTATTAGGGTTAGGGTTGGCATTAGGGTTACGCTTGGGATTAGGGTTAGGTTTGGGATTAGGGTTAAGTTTAGGGTTGTGATTAGGGGTGTATTGGGATTAGGGTTAGGTTTGAGGTTAGGGTTGAGATTAGGATTAGGGGTGTGTTGGATTTAGGGTTTTGATTAGGGTTAAGGTTAGGGTTGACATTAGGGTTGTTTTGGGGTAAGGGTTGTGATTATGGTTAGGGTTAGTGATTAGGATTATGGATCAGGTTGGGATTAGGGTTAGGGGTGTGTTGGGGTTAGGGTTGGAGCTAGAATTGGGGGGTTTCCACTGTTTAGGTACATCAGGGGGTCTCCAAACACGATAGCCAATTTTGCGCTCAAAAAGTCAAATGGTGCTCCCTCCCTTCTGAGCTCTGCCGTGCGCCTAAACAGTGGGTTACCCCCACATATGGGGCATCAGCATACTCGGGATAAATTGGACAACTTCTGGGGTCCAATTTCTCTTGTTACCCTTGTGAAAATAAAAACTTGGGGGCTACAAAATCCTTTTTGTGGAAAAATATATATATATATTTTTTTATGACTCTGCATTATAAACTTCTGTGAAGCACTTGGGCATTCAAAGTTCTCACCACACATCTATATAAGTTCCTTGGGGGGTCTAGTTTCCAAAACGGGGTCACTTGTGGGGGGTTACTACTGTTTAGGTACATCAGGGGCTCTGCAAACGCAACATAACGCCCACAGACCATTCTATCTAAGTCTGCATTCCAAAACGGCGCTCCTTCCCTTCCGAGCTCTGCCGTGCGCCCAAACAGTGGTTTACCTCCACATATGGGGCATCAGCATACTCAGGATAAATTGAACAACAACTTTAGTGGTCCAATTTCTCCTGTTACCCTTGTGAAAATAAAAACTTGGGGGCTACAATATCTTTTTTGTGAAAAAAAAAAAAAAATTATTTTCACGACTCTGCATTCTAAACTTCTGTGAAGCACTTGGGCATTCAAAGTTCTCACCACACATCTAGATAAGTTCCTTGGGGGGTCTAGTTTCCAAAATGGGGTCACTTGTGGGGGGTTACTACAGTGTAGGTACATCAGGGGCTCTGCAATCGCAACATAATGCCCACAGACCATTCTATCAAAGTCTGCATTCCAAAAAGGCGCTCCTTCCCTTCCGAGCTCTGCCGTGCCCCCAAACAGTGGTTTACCCCCACATATAGCGCATCAGCATACTCGGGATAAATTGGACAACAACTATTGCAGTCCAATTTCTCCTGTTACCCTTGTGAAAATAAAAACTTGGGGGCTACAATATCTTTTTTGTGGAAAAAAAATATTTTTTATTTTCACGACTCTGCATTATAAACTTCTGTGAAGCACTTGGGCATTCAAAGTTCTCACCACACATCTAGATAAGTTCCATGGGGGGTCTAGTTTCCAAAATGGGGTCACTTGTGGGGGATTTCTACTGTTAAGGTGCATCAGGGGCTCTCCAAACGCGACATGGCGTCCGATCTCAATTCCAGCCAATTCTACATTGAAAAAGTAAAACGGCACTCTTTCTCTTCCAAGCTCTGCGGTGCGCCTAAACAGTGGTTTACCCCCACATATTGGGTATCGACGTACTCAGGAGAAATTGCACAACAACTTTAGTGGTCTAATTTCTCCTGTTACCCTTGTGAAAATAAAAATTTGTGGGCAAAAAGATCATTTTTGTAGAAAAAATGCGATTTTTTTTTTCACGGCTCTACGTTATAAACTTCTGTGAAGAACATGGGGGTTCAAAGTGCTCACCACACATCTAGATAAGTTCCTTAAGGGGTCTAGTTTCCAAAATGGTGTCATTTGTGGGGGGTTTCTACTGTTTAGGCACATCAGGGGCTCTCCAAACGTGACATGGCGTCCAATCTCAATTCCAGCCAATTCTACATTGAAAAAGTAAAACGGCGCTCCTTCACTTCCAAGCTCTGCGGTGCGCCCAAACAGTAGTTTACCCTCACATATGGGGTATCGACGTATTCAGGAGAAATCGCACAACAACTTTTGTGGTCTAATTTCTCCTGTTACCCTTGTGAAAATAAGAATTTGTGGGCGAAAAGATCATTTTTGTGTAAACAAAAGCGATTTTTTTATTTTCACGGCTCTACGTTATAAACTTCTGTGAAGCACTTGGGGGTTCAAAGTGCTCACCACACATCTAGATAAGTTCCTTAAGGGGTCTAGTTTCCAAAATGGTGTCACTTGTGGGGAGTTTCCACTGTTTAGGCACATCAGGGGCTCTCTAAACGTGACATGGCGTCCAATCTCAATTCCAGCCAATTCTACATTGAAAAAGTAAAACGGCGCTCCTTCACTTCCAAGCTCTGCGGTGCGCCCAAACAGTAGTTTACCCTCACATATGGGGTATCGACGTATTCAGGAGAAATCGCACAACAACTTTAGTGGTCTAATTTCTCCTGTTACCCTTGTGAAAATAAAAATTTGTGGGCGAAAAATCATTTTTGTAGAAAAAATGTGATTTTTTTTTCACGGCTCTACGTTATAAACTTCTGTGAAGAACATGGGTGTTCAAAGTGCTCACCACACATCTAGATAAGTTCCTTAAGGGGTCTAGTTTCCAAAATGGTGTCATTTGTGGGGAGTTTCCACTGTTTAGGCACATCAGGGGCTCTCTAAACGTGACATGGCGTCCAATCTCAATTCCAGCCAATTCTGCATTGAAAAAGTCAAACGGCGCTCCTTCTCTTCTAAGTTCTGCGGTGCGCCCAAAAAGTGGTTTACCCCCACCTATGGGGTATTGGCGTATTCAGGAGAAATTGCATAACAAAATGTATGGTTACATTTCTGTTTTTACACTTGTGAAAATAAAAAATGGTTCTGAATTAAGATGTTTGCAAAACAAAGTTAAATGTTCATTTTTTCCTTCCACATTGTTTCAGTTCCTGTGAAGCACATAAAGGGTTAATAAACTTTTTGAATGTGGTTTTGAGAACCTTGAGGGATGTAGCTTTTAGAATGGTGTCACACTTCATTATTGTCTATCATATAGACCCCTCAAAATGACTTCAAATGTGATGTGGTCCCTAAAAAAATTTTGGTGTTGTAAAAATGAGAAATTGCTGGTCAAATTTTAACCCTTATAACTCCCTAACAAAAAAAAATTTTGTTTCCAAAATTGTGCTGATGTAAAGTAGACATGTGGGAAATGTTATTTATTAACTATTTTTCGTGACATATCTCTCTGATTTAAGGGCATAAAAATACAAAGTTTGAAAATTGCAAAATTTTAAAAATTTTCGCCATATTTCCGTTTTTTTCATAAATAATCGCAAGTAATATCGAAGAAATGTTACCACTAACATGAAGTACTATATGTCACGAAAAAACAATCTCAGAATCAGCGGGATCCGTTGAAGCGTTCCAGAGTTATAACCTCATAAAGTGACAGTGGTCAGAATTGCAAAAATTGGCTCGGTCATAAAGTACCAAATTGGCTCTGTCACTAAGGGGTTAAAGCTATCTCGCGCTGGATGAAATATTAATATATATACATATATGTGTCTACTGACATATATATATATATATATATATATATATATAGACAATATATACAGGTCCTTCTCAAAAAATTAGCATATAGTGTTAAATTTCATTATTTACCATAATGTAATGATTACAATTAAACTTTCATATATTATAGATTCATTATCCACCAACTGAAATTTGTCAGGTCTTTTATTGTTTTAATACTGATGATTTTGGCATACAACTCCTGATAACCCAAAAAACCTGTCTCAATAAATTAGCATATTTCACCCATCCAATCAAATAAAAGTGTTTTTTAATAACAAACAAAAAAACCATCAAATAATAATGTTCAGTTATGCACTCAATACTTGGTCGGGAATCCTTTGGCAGAAATGACTGCTTCAATGCGGCGTGGCATGGAGGCAATCAGCCTGTGACACTGCTGAGATGTTATGGAGGCCCAGGATGCTTCAATAGCGGCCTTAAGCTCATCCAGAGTGTTGAGTCTTGCGTCTCTCAACTTTCTCTTCACAATATCCCACAGATTCTCTATGGGGTTCAGGTCAGGAGAGTTGGCAGGCCAATTGAGCACAGTAATACCATGGTCAGTAAACCATTTACCAGTGGTTTTGGCACTGTGAGCAGGTGCCAGGTCGTGCTGAAAAATGAAATCTTCATCTCCATAAAGCATTTCAGCCGATGGAAGCATGAAGTGCTCCAAAATCTCCTGATAGCTAGCTGCATTGACCCTGCCCTTGATGAAACACAGTGGACCAACACCAGCAGCTGACATGGCACCCCACACCATCACTGACTGTGGATACTTGACACTGGACTTCAGGCATTTTGGCATTTCCTTCTCCCCAGTCTTCCTCCAGACTCTGGCACCTTGATTTCCGAATGACATGCAAAATTTGCTTTCATCAGAAAAAAGTACTTGGGACCACTTAGCAACAGTCCAGTGCTGCTTCTCTGTAGCTCAAAAGTGGCTTTACCTGGGGAATGCGGCACCTGTAGCCCATTTCCTGCACACGCCTGTGCACGGTGGCTCTGGATGTTTCCACACCAGACTCAGTCCACTGCTTCCTCAGGTTCCCCAAGGTCTGGAATCGGTCCTTCTCCACAATCTTCCTCAGGGTCCGGTCTCCTCTTCTCGTTGTTCAGCGTTTTCTGCCACATTGTTTCCTTCCAACAGACTTACCATTGAGGTGCCTTGATACAGCACTCTGGGAACAGCCTATTTGTTGAGAAATTTCTTTCTGGGTCTTACCCTCTTGCTTGAGGGTGTCAATGATGGCCTTCTTGACATCTGTCAGGTCGCTAGTCTTACCCATGATGGGGGTTTTGAGTAATGAACCAGGCAGGGAGTTTATAAAAGCCTCAGGTATCTTTTGCATGTGTTTAGAGTTAATTAGTTGATTCAGAAGATTAGGGTAATAGGTCGTTTAGAGAACCTTTTCTTGATATGCTAATTTATTGAGACAGGTTTTTTGGGTTATCAGGAGTTGTATGCCAAAATCATCAGTATTAAAACAATAAAAGACCTGACAAATTTCAGTTGGTGGATAATGAATCTATAATATATGAAAGTTTAATTGTAATCATTACATTATGGTAAATAATGAAATTTAACACTATATGCTAATTTTTTGAGAAGGACCTGTATATTGTTACGATTTCTTGAGCACATGGATCCATTGTATGTCCATATGTCGGTTTTGCAAGCCTGCGAGAAAATCTCGCAGTACGTATGCCATACGGATTACAAACGGAGGATGCCATGCGCAAAATACGCTGACACACCCTGTCTACGGAGGAGATACGGACCACTATTTTGGGGTCTTTTCTGCGTATTACGGCCGTAAATTACGGACCGTATTGTCTTACGCCGAGTGTGACGCCTGCCTCACTGTGCTTGATTGGCTGGCAAACTCACCTGACCTTAACCCCATAGAGAATTTAATGACGTTTGGGTTTTCATTGGCTGTAAGCCATAATCATCAACATTAACAGAAATAAACACTTGAAATCAATCACTCTGTTTGTAATTACTTTATATAATACATGAGTTTCACTTTTTGTGTTGAAGAACTGAAATAAATTAACTTTTTGACGATATTCTAATTTTGTTAGAATCATCTGTATGTCTCATTAACCATCAGCAAGTGCGGAAATCCCTTTTCATCCTTTGATGTTTTGGGAGGTAGAATGAACAAAAAACAGCAATTTAAGAATTGTTTTTGTTTTTTTTATACCGTTCTGTGTGTGGTAAAATTGATAAGGTAGCTTTATTGTTCGGGTCAGTACGATTACAGTGATACCCCATTTACAGTACAGACAGTGTGGACACACCTTCTCATTTAAAGATTTTTCTGTATTTTCATGACTATGAAAGTTATACATTCACACTGAAGGCATCAAAACTATGAATTAACACATGTGGAATTATATACTTAACAAAAAATTATGTCTTATATTCTAGGTTCTTCAAAGTAGCCACCTTTTGCTTTGATGACTGCTTTGCACACTCTTGGCATTCTCTTGATGAGCTTTAAGAGGTAGTCACCGGGAATGGTTTTCACTTCACAGGTATGCCCTGTCAGGTTTAATAAGTGGGATTTCTTGCCTTATAAATGGGGTTGGGACCTTCAGTTGTGTTGTGCAGAAGTCTGGTGGATACACAGCTGATAGTCCTACTGAATAGACTGTTAGAATTTGTATTATGGCAAGAAAAAAGCAGCTAAGTAAAGAAAAATGAGGGGGCCATCATTACTATAAGAAATGAAGGTCAGTCAGTCCGAAAAATTGGGAAAACTTTGAAAGTGTCCCTAAGTGCAGTGGCGAAAACCATCAAGCGCTACAAAGAAACTGGCTCACATGATGACCGCCCCAGGAAAAGAAGACCAAGAGTCACCTCTGCTTCTGAGGATAAGTTTATCCGAGTCACCAGCCTCAGAAATCGCAGGTTAACAGCAGCTCAGATTAGAGACCAGGTCAATGCCACACAGAGTTCTAGCAGCAGACACATCTCTACAACAACTGTTAAGAGGAGACTTTGTGCAGCAGGCCTTCATGGTAAAATAGCTGCTAGGAAACCACTGCTAAGGACAGTCAACAAGCAGAAGAGACTTGTTTGGGCTAAAGAACACAAGGAATGGACATTAGACCAGTGAAAATCTGTGCTTTGGTCTGATGAGTCCAAATTTGAGATCTTTGGTTCCAACCACCGTGTTTTTGTGCAATGTAGAAAAGGTGAACGGATGGACTCTACATGCCTGGTTCCCACCGTGAAGCATGGAGGAGGAGGTGTGATGGTGTGGGGGTGCTTTGCTGGTGACATTGTTGGGGATTTATTCAAAATTGAAGGCATACTGAACCCACACGGCTACCACAGCATCTTGCTGCGGCATGCTGTTTCATCTGGTTTGCGTTTAGTTGGACCATCATTTATTTTCCAACAGGACAATGACCCCAAATATACCTCCAGGCTGTGTAAGTGCTCTTTGACCAAGAAGGAGAGTGATGGGGTGCTACGCCAGATGACCTGGCCTCCACAGTCACCAGACCTGAACCCAATCGAGATGGTTTGGGGTGAGCTGGACCGCAGAGTGAAGGCCAAAGTGTCAACAAGTGCTAAGCATCTCTGAAGCAACTCCTTCAAGATTGTTGGAAGACCATTCCCGGTGACAACCTCTTGAAGCTCATCAAGAGAATGCCAAGAGTGTGCAAAGCAGTCATCAAAGCAAAAGGTGGCTATTTTGATGAACCCAGAATATAAGACATAATTTCAGTTGTTTCACACTTTTTTGTTAAGTATATAATTCCACACGTGTTAATTCATAGTTTTGATGCCTTCAGTGTGAATGTACAATTTTCATAGTCACGAAAATACAGAAAAATCTTTAAATGAGAAGGTGTGTCCAAACTTTTGGTCTGTACTGTGTATTCTTTTTTATGTTTTAGCTTTTTTACACAATAAAAACTATTTTATAAAAAAAATAATTATTTTTGCATCGCTTTATTCTGAGAGCTATAACTTATTTCTTTGCTGGCAGAGCTTTATGGCAGCTTGCTTTTTTCTGTACATGATGACGTTTTCCATGGTACCATTGTTATTTACATTCGTCTTTTTGATCTTGTTTTATTGCACATTTTGTTTGGCAGTATGATGATAAAGCATTGTTTTTTGCCTTGTTTTTTTTTTTTTTACAGTGTTTACTGAGGGCGGTAACTAGTGGGACAGTTTTATAGAGCAGGTCGTTCAGGATGAGACGATACCAAATATGTGTACTTTTTTGTTTATTTTTTAATTACATAAATAAATGTATTTATTGGATTAATATTTTTGCCTTTTTTGTTCTTTATTTGGGAATATTATTTTTAATACTTTTTTTTTTTTTTTTTAAGTTTTATACATTGTCCCACTATGGGACTTCATCCTTGTACTGACAAATCGGTGATTTGATGATCTGCAATGTTTCTGTAGTGCAGGGCATCAGAGCAGCATCTGACAGGCAGGGAAGGAGGCGTGTCAGCTCCTGCTCTTAGCAGGCACTGACAAGCTACCTTGTCTGTACAAGCCCCCTCTATGCTACAATATATTGGGGATCTTAGCTATATGGAGACAAAAAGTAAGGGCACTAAACTGGAATATTTGCAATTCTCCAGAAAGAAAGTAAGGTGTGGATGCTACAAAATAGTCACTGCAGCCATAGATGTATTCAATGAGAGGTGCAGTTTCCATAATGGGGTCACTTTAAGAAATTTTCTGCTGTTCTGGCACCTTCGGGACTCTACAAATGTCACCCGTAAACTATTCTAGCAAAATCTATGCTCCAAAAGCCAAATAACGCTACTTCCTTCTCAGCCATGACTTGTGACCTAACAGTGATTTCTGACAATATATGGGGAAGAACCATTCAGAAGAAATTGCACAATAAAATGTGGTGTCTAGTTTCCCCTATTAACCCGTGTGTATGCGAGAGAGGGCCAGGGCCGTAGTCGTGGCTGAGATTAGAAGGTCTTGTGCGCCCTGGTCTCCCGTCACATGCAGATAATGTCCCATGGTCAATGTACTTGCCTCTTTATTGTTTGCACCGTCTGGGCCTCCTCTTCATTGCCTAAGGTCCCCTCCAGTAGTTTGCGGGGTAACAAAGACACAGTCCAGTTGCAACTTGAAACATAAAACTTTACTTTCTTCTTTGCACAGCTCATCCTTAAAGGGACACTGTCACCTGAATTTGGAGGGAACAATCTTCAGCCATGGAGGCGGGGTTTTGGGGTTTTTGATTCACCCTTTCCTTACCCGCTGGCTGCATGCTGGCTGCAATATTGGATTGAAGTTCATTCTCTGTCCTCCATAGTACACGCCTGCGCAAGGAAAGATTGCCTTGTGCAGGCATGTACTACGGAGGACAGAGAATGAACTTCAATCCAATATTGCAGCCAGCATGCAGCCAGCGGGTAAGGAAAGGGTGAATCAAAAACCCCAAAACCCCGCCTCCATGGCTGAAGATTGTTCCCTCCAAATTCAGGTGACAGTGTCCCTTTAACAGACACAGCATTTACATAGGGTTCCTTATGTCTCAAATGTTCCACTTTCCCTGCACTCTTCCCTTGGTCCTTCAGTACATGCCCTGGTCGTACCGCCTCTTCCGGTAATGCATCCTCCCTGTGCAGATTTTCTGTCTTGGGGGTTCCCTCATCCATTTTGCACCTGATCTGAGCGCATCAGCCCATGTGATGATCTGCTACATATCGAGTGACCTGCGTCCTCGTACTGCAACGGACCCGCTGCTGCTTCTGCTTCACCACTGCTGAACCCAGTGCTGGTTTAGCTTCAATTCTGTCCACGAGCCCTGGATGGCTGGGTTCTTCCCTTTAACGATATGGGGCTGCTGGATGGCTCGGGCTCAAAGCCGTCCCGAGCTGTACGGGCTCTCTAGTCCCTCTGCTCTAACTAGGGAACTGTTCCTTCCTTATCCCCACTAAACTCCTCCTACAGTTAACTATTTACACTACTTATTATAATAATGTGTAATGGGCCCCATTGAGTGGGCCGAACAGGGTACTGCGCTTTCCCTATGTTTATCATTATTTGTTAGCAGAATTGAGATTCATAAATAATTACATAAAAGTATTATTTACATAGAGGGAGAGAGTAGAGTATGACACAGTCCCTGTATACCCCTTACATGTACCCTACAAATTTGCAAGAAATACAAAAATTAAATTTTTACCATAAAAATATAATATTTCCACATTTGACTGTTATAAAATTCTGTGAGGCACCTATTGGTTAAATATATCCACTAGACCCCTAAATGAATTCCTTGAGGGGTTTAGTTTCCAAAATGCTTTTTGGCTTTGCTCGCAGTTGGGCAAAGCATGCTGCGCGTGCACGAGTGAAGATTGCATTGCGTACGCGTGAACTATGGAGGACAAGTACTCTAATTCTCGAACATATTGCGGACAACAGGGACGGATGGGGTGGAGAAATAAAGACAAAACGCCGCCCATTGGACCGGAAAAAAGGCATTTACATATCCCGCCAATTTGAGGTGACAGATTCCCTTTAAGTTCCTACATGCTACATATTGGCCTTCATTTTACCAGAAATACAAATTGAATTACTGCATTCTGTTACGGTTACTTAGCTGAATATGTTTGTTATAAAATATTCTCTCAATAAAAAGAACATTGAAAGAAAGGGACTACATGGAAATGAAAAAACTTATAACAAGCCAAATAACAAGCATTTCTATATAGAATTAGACATCTTTTTTAAAATAGGACAGGAATTTTAATAAGAAGTAAACTGCAAAATTACTTTTTTACAAGCACATTACAATTTTACCTACTTATGATGATGACAAAAACAGATGAAAGTTTGCTCACTGTTGACTCAATCAGGGCTCACTGTTGACTCACTGTTGAACCGCTATCTGAGACTCCCTGCTTCTAGGCTGGTCGATGATACTGTGTGGGGAAGTGGATTAACTAGGGTTGAGCGAAACGGGTCGAAATTGTTCAAAAGTCGCCGACTTTTGGCAAGGTCGGGTTTCATGAAACCCGACCCGACCCCAGTGGGGGGTCGGCCATGAAGTCGGCGATCTTTTGAATCTGGAATCGGAATTCCGATCCCGATTCCCGATATGTTTAAGATATCGGGAATTGGTATCGGAATTCAGATTAAAGTGTAAAATATAGAATTAAAATAAAAAATATTGCAATACTTACCCTCTGACGCGCCCTGGTACTAACCGGCAGCCTTCCTCCTTCGAATCCGCGCTTCTAGGACCTTGCCGTGACGTCGCGGTGACGTCGCGGCTTGTGATTGGCCGCGCGGCCGCCCATGTGACCGCTCGCGCGGCCAATCACAAGCCGCGACGTCACCGAAGGTCCTGGAAGGGCTGATTCTTAGGAAGGAAGGCTGTCGGAAGGAAGCAGGGCGCTTCCGAGGGTGAGTATATACCTAATAGCAATATACTCACCCTCGGAAGCGCCCTGCTTCCTTCCGACAGCCTTCCTTCCTAAGAATCAGCCCTTCCAGGACCTTCGGTGACGTCGCGGGTGACGTCACGGCTTGTGATTGGCCGCGCGAGCGGTCACATGGGCGGCCGCGCGGCCAATCACAAGCCGCGACGTCACCCGCGACGTCACCGAAGGTCCTGGAAGGCTGATTCTAAGGAAGGAAGGTTCCCGGTTAGTACCAGGGCGCGTCAGAGGGTAAGTATAAGGATATTTTTTATTTTAATTCTATATTTTACACTTAAATATGGATCCCAGGGCCTGAAGGAGAGTTTCCGCTCCTTCAGACCCTGGGAACCATGGAAACCCAATGCACTGCTTTGGGTTTCGAGTTTCGGCCGACCCCGACCCCGACTTTTTTATAGGATCGGCCGATTTCACTCGACCCGACTTTTCCAAAAGTCGGGTTTCGTGAAACCCGACCCGATCCTATAAAAGTGAAGGTCGCTCAACCCTAGGATTAACCCCTTAGTGACAGAGCCAATTTGGTACTTAATGACCAGGCCAATTTTTGCAATTCTGACCACTGTCACTTTATGAGGTTATAACTCTGGAACGCTTCAACGGATCCTGCTGATTCTGAGATTGTTTTTTCGAGACATATTGTACTTCATGTTAGTGGTAACATTTCTTCGATATTACTTGCGATTATTTATGAAAAAAATGGAAATATGGCGAAAATTTTTAAAATTTTGCAATTTTCAAACTTTGTATTTTTATGCCCTTAAATCAGAGAGATATGTCACAAAAAATAGTTAATAAATAACATTTCCCACATGTCTACTTTACATCAGCACAATTTTGGAAACAACATTTTTTTTTGTTAGGGAGTTATAAGGGTTAAAATTTGACCAGCAATTTCTCATTTTTACAACACCATTTTTATTTAGGGACCACATCACATTTGAAGTCATTTTGAGGGGTCTATATGATAGAAAATAATGAAGTGTGACACCATTCTAAAAACTACACCCCTCAAGGTTCTCAAAACCACATTCAAGAAGTTTATTAACCCTTTACGTGCTTCACAGGAACTGAAGCAATGTGGATGGAAAAAATGAACATTTAACTTTTTTTTGCAAACATCTTAATTCAGAACCATTTTTTTTATTTTCACAAGTGTAAAATCCGAAATGTAACCATAAATTTTGTTATGCAATTTCTCCTGAATACGCCAATACCCCATATGTGGGGGTAAACCACTTTTTGGGCGCATCGCAGAACTTGGAAGTGAAGGAGCGCCGTTTGACTTTTTCAATGCAGAATTGGCTGGAATTGAGATCGGACGCCATGTCACGTTTAGAGAGCCCCTGATGTGCCTAAACAGTGGAAACTCCCCACAAGTGACACCATTTTGGAAACTAGACCCCTTAAGGAACTTATCTAGATGTGTGGTGAGCACTTTGAACCCCCAAGAGCTTCACAGAAGTTTATAACGCAGAGCCGTGAAAATAAAAAATCGCTTTTGTTTACACAAAAATGATCTTTTCGCCCACAAATTCTTATTTTCACAAGGGTAACAGGAGAAATTAGACCACAAAAGTTGTTGTGCGATTTCTCCTGAATATGTCAATACCCCATATGTGGGGGTAAACCACTTTTTGGGCGCATCGCAGAACTTGGAAGTGAAGGAGCGCCGTTTGACTGTTTCAATGCAGAATTGGCTGGAATTGAGATCGGACGCCATGTCGCGTTTGGAGAGCCCCTGATGTGCCTAAACAGTAGAAAACCCCCACAAGTGACCCCATTTTGGAAACTAGACCCCTTAAGGAACTTATCTAGATGTGTGGTGAGAACTTTTAATGCCCAACTGCTTCACAGAAGTTTATAATGCAGAGTCGTGAAAATAAAAAAAAAAATTTTTTTCCACAAAAAAGATTTTTTAGCCCCCGAGTTTTTATTTTCACAAGGGTAACAAGAGAAATTGGACCGCAAAAGTTGTTGTCCAATTTGTCCTGAGTATGCTGGTACCCCATATGTGGGGGTAAACCACTGTTTGGGCGCACGGCAGAGCTCGGAAGGGAAGGAGCGCCTTTTTGGAATGCAGACTTTGATAAAATGGTCTGTGGGCATTATGTTGCGATTGCAGAGCCCCTGATGTACCTAAACTGTAGTAACCCCGCACAAGTGACCCCATTTTGGAAACTAGACCCCCCAAGGAAGTTATCTAGATGTGTGGTGAGAACTTTGAATGCCCAAGTGCTTCACAGAAGTTTAGAATGCAGAGTCGTGAAAATAAAAAATATTTTTTTTTTCACAAAAAAGATATTGTAGCCCCCAAGTTTTTATTTTCACAAGGGTAACAGGAGAAATTGGACCACTAAAGTTGTTGTCCAATTTATCCTGAGTATGCTGATGCCCCATATGTGGGGGTAAACCACTGTTTGGGCGCACGGCAGAGCTCGGAAGGGAAGGAGCGCCGTTTTGGAATGCAGACTTAGATAGAATGGTCTGTGGGCGTTATGTTGCGTTTGCAGAGCCCCTGATGTACCTAAACAGTAGTAACCCCCCACAAGTGACCCCGTTTTGGAAACTAGACCCCCAATGGAACTTATATAGATGTGTGGTGAGAACTTTGAATGCCCAAGTGCTTCACAGAAGTTTAGAATGCAGAGTCATAAAAAATATATATATATTTTTCCACAAAATAAGATTTTGTAGCCCCCAAGTTTTTATTTTCACAAGGGTAACAAGAGAAATTGGACCCCAGAAGTTGTTGTCCAATTTATCCTGAGTATGCTGATGCCCCATATGTGGGGGTAAACCACTGTTTGGGCGCACGGCAGAGCTCGGAAGGGAAGGAGCGCCTTTTTGGAATGCAGACTTTGATAGAATGGTCTGTGGGCATTATGTTGCGATTGCAGAGCCCCTGATGTACCTAAACTGTAGTAACCCCGCACAAGTGACCCCGTTTTGGAAACTAGACCCCCAATGGAACTTATATAGATGTGCGGTGAGAACTTTGAATGCCCAAGTGCTTCACAGAAGTTTAGAATGCAGAGTCGTGAAAATAGGGCGCACGGCAGAGCTCAGAAAGGAGGGAGCACCATTTGACTTTTTGAGCGCAAAATTGGCTGTCGTGTTTGGAGACCCCCTGATGTACCTAAACAGTGGAAACCCCCCAATTCTAGCTCCAACCCTAACCCCAACACACCCCTAACCCTAATCCTAACCTGATCCATAATCCTAGTCACTAACCCTAACCATAATCACAACCCTTACCCCAAAACAACCCTAATGTCAACCCTAACCATAACCCTAATTAAAACCCTAAATCCAACACACCCCTAATCCTAATCTCAACCCTAACCTCAAACCTAACCCTAATCCCAATACACCCCTAATCACAACCCTAACCTTAACCCTAATCCCAAACCTAACCCTAATCCCAAGCGTAACCCTAATGCCAACCCTAACCCTAATACCAACTCTAACCCTAACTTTAGCCCCAACCCTAGCCCTAACTTTAGCCCCAACCCTAACCCTAGCCCTAAGGCTACTTTCACACTTGCGTCGTTTGGCATCCGTCGCAATCCGTCGTTTTGGACAAGAAACGGATCCTGCAAATGTGCCCGCAGGATGCGTTTTTTGCCCATAGACTTGTATTGCCGACGGATCGTGACGGATGGCCACACGTCGCGTCCGTCGTGCACTGGATCAGTTGTGTTTTGGCGGACCGTCGGCACAAAAAAAGTTCAATGAAACGTTTTTTTGTACGTCGCATCCGCCATTTCTGACCGCACATGCGTGGCCGTAACTCCGCCCCCTCCTCCCCAGGACATAGATTGGGCAGCGGATGCGTTGAAAAACTACAGCCGCTGCCCACGTTGTGCACAATTTTCACAACGTGCGTCGGTATGTCGGGCCGACGCATTGCGACGGCCCCGTACTGACGTAAGTGTGAAAGAAGCCTAACCCTAAATTTAGCCCCAACCCTAACCCTAAATTTAGCCCCAACCCTAACCCTAAATTTAGCCCCAACCCTAGCCCTAACCCTACCCCTAACCCTATCCCTAACCCTACCCCTAACCCTACCCCTAACCCTACCCCTACACCTAACCCTACCCCTAACCCTAACCCTACCCCTAACCCTAACCCTAATTTTAGCCCCAACTGCTGTTCTCCTGCCAGCCAGCAGATGGAGACAGATGGCGGGCGCACTGCGCATGCGCCCGCCATTTTCTTTTGCCGGCGGCCAGGAGGAGCAGCAGGAGGATCCAGGGACATAGGTGAGTATGATAGGGTCCCCGAATCCCCCTATTTCTCTGTCCTCTGATGTGCGATCACATCAGAGGACAGAGAATTACACTTTACTTTTTTTTTTTTTTGCGGTCGCCGGTAAACAGTTAATTACCGGCGATCGCAAAACAGGGGGTCGGTAAAACCGACCCCGATCATGCTCTTTGGGGTCTCGGCTACCCCCGGCAGCCGAGACCCCAAAGATTCTCGCGGGGCCGGCCGGCGGGCGCACTGCGCATGCGCCCGCCATTTTGAAGATGGCGGCGCCCACCGGGAGACACGAGGAGCACCGGGGGAGCTAGGTGAGTATCGGGGGGCTATCTGGGACCCCCTTTCTCTGTCCTCCGATGTGCGATCACAGAGAAATTAAAAAGAGATTGCGTTTTTTTTTTTTTTTTTTGCGATCGCAAATGCGGGGTGGGTACAAAACCCCCCGAATCATGTTCTCTGGGGTCTCGGCTACCCCCGGCAGCCGAGACCCCAAAGAAAATCCGACTCTGGGGGGCGCTATACACTTTTTCCACAGCGCCGTTACGGCGCTGTGGTTTAAGTACCCTTAGCGGCCGCCGTTAAAAGGCGTATCGGCGGTCGCTAAGGGGTTAAAAATGTTCAGCATGTAAACACAAGATAGACATTTAATGCTTTCCTACTATGTTCTGTATGTAGCTACATAGAATATGTAACATGGATTCCTGTGTATTATGTAGTAACAGGAGGTGGCAACTGAAGGAAATCCTGTCACAGTCTTCTTATTGTTTTGTGTCTGTCTTTTTATAGAAAAATATTTAGAATCCATTGGCTAACATGGTACCAAGATATATATCTTTCCTGTGTTTTTATAGTATGTAGAGAAAGAGTTGGACTTATAGATGGCTTAATTCTCCTTTTACTGATGTAACAGTCCTTTATCTGGACTGAATTGGACACAAGGGTATAAATAAACATCAAAATTCTGTATGAATTAAAGGCTTTTGGCAGGAGATAAAGTAATCTTTCCCACTGATTTATATTTTACTTATTCACTACCCATTTAGATGCAAAGGTGAATTAATTTCCCATGTTTCTGACTCTCTTTCGGTGATTCTATGAAGAAACATAAGTAAAAGTATATTCTATGGACCAACAAGCCGCCAAAAAATAAACACACCAAATCCTACCCGATCAGTTAGGTAAATGTGATGAGTAGGGTTGAGCGACCTTTACTTTTATAGGATCGGGTCGGGTTTCACGAAACCCGACTTTTTAAAAAGTCGGGTCGAGTGAAATCGGCCGATCCTATAAAAAAGTCGGGGTCGGGGTCGGCCGAAACTCGAAACCCAATGCAGTGCATTGGGTTTCCAATGGTTCCCAGGGTCTGAAGGAGCGGAAACTCTCCTTCAGGCCCTGGGATCCATATTTAAGTGTAAAATAAAGAATTAAAATAAAAAATATCGTCATACTTACCCTCTGACGCGCCCTGGTACTAACCGGGAACCTTCCTTCCTTCGAATCAGCCCTTCCAGGACCTTGCGGTGACGTCGCGGCTTGTGATTGGTCGCGCGGCCGCCCATGTGATCGCTCGCGCGACCAATCACAAGCCGCGACGTCACTGCAACGTCACCGCAAGGTCCTGGAAGGCTGATTCGAAGGAAGGAAGGTTCCCGGTTAGTACCAGGGCGCGTCAGAGGGTAAATATGGCGATATTTTTTATTTTAATTCTTTATTTTACACTTAAATCTGAATTCCGATACCAATTCCCGATATCTTAAACATATCGGGAATCGGTATCGGAATTCCGATTCCAGATTCAGAAGATCGCCGACTTCATGGCCGACCCCACACAGGGGTCGGGTCGGGTTTCATGAAACCCGACTTTGCCAAAAGTCGGCGACTTCTGAAAATTGCCGACCCGTTTCGCTCAACCCTAGTGAGGATATATTCATAGAAGCTGAAATAACAAAATGCTGGCAGAAATTTAGTTCTATTGATGTGAATGGAACTGTTTCTACAGGAAGTACATGTATTTCTAGAGGACCCATCCAGATCTAAAGTCATTCTTATATATACAGTAGACATTTCTATCATTAAATTTTGTAACACTTATGCACAAATTCCATATATTTAATTGCTGTCCTATTTTCTTTTAGCGCTGACACCATTCAGGCTCTATGATGATAACTGGGCACGTCAGCTATTGAGCTTGGATGTGAAGAAGAATATGAAAATAACTTGGAAAAGGCACACCTTCCCATTCCTTACTGGCTCCTATCAGTCCTTTAAAGAGGAGCGAACCATTGCCCGAGAAATTGATTTAATCAGAGGTGACCAGCGAACTGTAATTGTACTAAACATCGGAATGCATTTTAGAGCGTATCCCATTTATTATTTCATCAGAAGACTCTATAATATTCGCCGCGCAATAGAGCGCTTATTTATTAGAAGCCCAGAGACTAAAGTGATAATTAAGACTGAGAATACAAGCTCCATGTTGACTAATTTTGAAACAATAAGTGATTTTCATGCTTCTGTACATTACTTTATCATGGAAATAATCTTCAAGGACCTCAACGTTGGCTTTGTTAATGGCTGGGATATGACCAATGCATTTGATACAAATGAAATTCATCCTCCTGAAAAAGTTATTGAGAATGAGGTTAGAATGCTAATGACATATATATGTTAAATAAATCATTTAGCAGGAAGAGTATATATTTTTATTTCCACCGTCCACCCAACAGCTTAAAAAATAGATTTGAATTGGATGTGTAAGGCGCATTTCTGACTTTTTTACTCCATTGGATTATCAGTTATATTATAACACTCACTGACACATCTGCCTAATTTCTCTAAGGTTGTTTATATTATAATAATTTTTATTTCTATAGTGCCAACTAGGGTTGAGCGACTTTTACTTTTTTAGGATCGATTCGGGTTTCGCGGAACCCAACTTTCTCAAAAGTCGGGTTCAGTAAAATCGGCCGATTATCGCGATAAGTCAGGGTAACACGAAACCCAATGCAAGTCAATGGGGAAGCATAGTCGGCAGTGAGTGGAGGCCAGGAAAACATGTACAGAGCCCATTTTAATGGCAAACACATCCATTCTTGTTACTGAAAACTTGTCAATCTTAATTTACCTTATAATAATAGTTAGGCATTGGAAATTGGGGGTCATTTGGCTAAAGTTGTGGGGGGTAGGGCTGGTTCAAGTTTTTAGTGGGCCCAGGAAACGTGGACTACGTCACGGCGGTGGAGCAGGGAGAGGTAAGTATTTCAACTTTGCAAGTGCTGTGATCCTGAGCAAGCAGGGGGGCCCACTCATTCGCATTGGCACTGGCACAGGGCCCCTCAAAGTACGGCGGTGTGTTTGCACGGCGGGGGCGCCTCGCACCGGCAGCGACACTTTTGCGTACTATGAGGGGCCTGTGCCAGTGACGGCGCCAACGAGTATGCCCCCCCACCTGATGAAGGAACTTGCACTTTCATCTGCACCTTCCTCTTTGTCCCTGTGTAAGGTGGTATAGTATGCGGGAAGGGGAACCTGACTTTCAGCAGGGTCACATTCTGGCTGTGTAACGTGCAAGGGGAATGTAGTGGTCTGGGTCAATGTACCAGCAGACTCATCTAGCACTGGCTGGGCAATGGGCAGGATGTGGAGGAAACACAGATATAGGCCCAAATAATAAAGTGGGCTAAATGCAGTTCAAAATTGGTAACAGGACTAACCAGGGGGCATAGCTTTGTTCAGTGGAGGACAACTGTAATGAGAGGCTGACACAGTGAGTAGGCCCAATATAAATAAGTAGGCTAAATGCAGTTCAAAATTGGTAACAGTAGTAAACAGGCGGCACTGCTTTGTTCATTGAAGGAGAACAGCAAGGAGCGGCAGACACAGATAGTAGGCCCCAAACAAACTAGTAGGCCAAATGCAGTTTAACATTTGTAAATATAGGCCGAAAGCCTGAAGATTGAAGGTCAGCTTTGTTCAGTGGCGGAGAAAAGCAAGGAGCGGCAGACACCGTTAGTAGGCCCAACCAAACTAGTAGTCCAAATGCAGTTTCATATTAAAAATATAGGCCGAAAGCCTGAAGATTGAAGCTCAGGAAAAAAAACCAGGAAAACATCAAGGAGCGGCAGACACCGTTAGTAGGCCCAACCAAACTAGTAGGCCAAATGCAGTAAAATATCTGATATAGGCCGAAAGCCTGAAGATTGAAGCTCAGCTTTTTTTCCTTGGAGGACAACACCAAGGAGCGGCAGATACCGTTAGTAGGCCGCAACCAAACTAGTAGCCCAAATGCAGTTTCAGATTAAAAATATCAGCTGTATTGAGTGGCGCAGGCAGACACAGGTAGTAGGCCTTAAACTAAAAAGTTGGCTCAATGCAGTTTAAAAAAGGATACAGGTGTACACGGGCAGCATTGGTGTGGTCAGCGGAGGACGGTTGCAAGGTGGGACCGCAGACAGACTTAGTAGGTCTAAAATTAAAAAAAGTAAGCACGATGCAGGTTTAAATAGGTTGCAGGGGTACACAGGCAGCATTGGTGTTGTCAGCGGAGGACAATTGGAAGGAGTGTCTGACACAGTTAGTAGGCCAAAATAATAAAGTGAGGTTAATGTCTGACAAAAAAATTTTTTCACAAATATACAGGTGGCATACCTAGGTTCAGGGGTGGGCTCCTCTGCTGACTTGCAGACAGTGCTATTTGGCGCAAAGTATTAACTGGTGTAAATGTAGGACAGGGCCCCTGAATATTTTTACTAGCATCATACATGTCAACAAATTGGTATTGGCAGTGCCACTGAAGGATTTAACCGCACAGACTAAACAGTGGTGGAGCGGTGAGAGATAATTTTGCAAGTGGTAGTGCACTGTTCGAGCTGGGGGGAGAACACTCTCTCGAGGCGGCGGTACTGGCCCAGGGCCCCTCATGTTACGACGGTGTGTCTGACGTTGGGTGCGCACCACCACCGCCAGAGACATTTCATTGTACTATGAGGGACCCTGTGCCAGTGCCGTCGCCCAAAAGTGGGCACACCCACCTCTTCAGCCAAACGGCACTCGCACGGGTGCTTGCGCCAAGTGGTGACCACGGCCCCATGGGGGGAGTGAGCCCATTTGGCATGGTGTAAAAATGGCGTATGCTGGACATACAGCAGCTGCAAATAGAGAAATTAGAGCAGTCAGTAAGACCTGTCCAAAAGTAAGACCTTTTTACAGGAAAGCTAGGTGTCAGCAGGGAAAGGTGGGGCAAAAAAATTAGAAATCCATGATTGGTTCATTTTAATAAAGGTTAGATCATCAACATTTTGGGTAGCCAGACGACTCCTTTTTCGGTCAGTATTGACCCAGCAGCACTGAATACTCTTTCTGATAGCACACTAGCTGCTGGGCAAGCAAGCTCCTGCAATGCATATTCTGCCAATTCAGGCCAGGTGTCTATTTTGGATGCCCAGTAATCAGCACGGTGGCACAGTGGTTAGCACAGCAGCCTTGCAGCGCTGGGGTCCTGGGTTCTAATCCCACCCAGGACAACATCTTCAAAGAGTTTGTATGTTCTCTCCGTGTTTGCGTGGGTTTCCTCCGGGCACTCCGGTTTCCTCCCACATTCCAAAGACATACTGATAGGGATTCTAGATTGTGAGCCCCATCGGGGACAGTGATGATAATGTGTGCAAAATTGTAAAGCGCTGCGGAATATGTTAGCGCTATATAAAAATAAAGATTATTATTAAATGGGAATGACTTGTGAAGGAGAACATCGATAAGGGAGGAAAAATAGTTAGTAACCATACTGGACAAATGTTGTCTCCGGTCACTTTGAATTGATGCTGCAGTACCTGTCATGTCTGCGGTCATTGCGAAATCACTCCACAACCTGGTCAAAAAACCCCTCTGTCCAACGCCACTTCTGATTTGTGCACCTCTAAAACCTCTGCCATGTTGCCCCTGCAGCTCGTGTGAGAACCATCACCGCCGCTGTGTGCTGGGAATGCCTGAACTAAATGGTCTACAAGAGTTGCTTGTTTGGTAGCCAATATTTGCTCAAGGTACTCATGTGGCATGATATTTTGCAATTTCCTTTTATAGTGTGGATCCAGGAGGCAGGCCAACCAGTAATCGTCATCGGTCATCATTTTGGTAATGCGTGGGTCCCTTTTTAGGATACGCAAAGCATAATCCGCCATGTGGGCTAATGTTCCAGGTGTCAATTCACTGCTTGTGCTGGGTTGAGGAGCACTTTCTGGCAAATCAACATCACTTGTCTCCCTCAAAAACCCTGTACCTGACCTTGCAACGCCACCAGTTTCTATAGCCCCCTGAGAAGCTTCCTCCTCCCATAAATATTCATCCCCATCATCCTCCTCGTCCTCCTCTTCTTTGTCCACCACCTTGTCCAGGAGACTTCCCTGAGCAGACAGTGGCTGACTGTCATCAAGGCTACCCTCGTCCTCGGCTGCAGACGCCTGCTCCTTTATGTGCGTCAAACTTTGCATCAGCAGACGAATTAGGGGGATGCTCATACTTATGATGGCGTCGTCTGCACTAACCAGGCGTGTGCATTCCTCAAAACACTGAAGGACTTGACACAGATCTTGTAGCTTCGACCACTGCACACCTGACAACTCCATGTCTGCCATCCAACTGCATGCCCGTGTATGTGTATCCTCCCACAAATACATAACAGCACGCCTCTGTTCGCACAGTCTTTGAAGCATGTGCAGTGTGGTTCCACCTTGTTGCAACGTCGATTATTAGACGGTGCTGGGGAAGATTCAAAGATCGCTGATGGTTCTGTATACGGCTGGAGTGTACAGGCGAACGGTGGATGTGCGAGCAAAGTCTTTGCACCTTCAGGAGCAGGGCGATTAACCCCGGATAACTTTTCAAGAAGCACTGCACCACCAGGTTCAAGGTGAGAGCCAGGCAAGGAATGTGTTTCAGTTGTGAAAGGGCCATGGCAGCCATAAAATTCCTTCCGTTATCACTGACTACCTTGCCTGCCTCAAGATGTACACTGCCCAGCCATGACTTAGTTTCTTGCTGCAAGAAGTCGGACAGAACTTCCGCGGTGTGTCTGTTGTCACCCAAACACTTCATTTCCAACACAGCCTGCTGACGCTTCCCACAAGCTGTTCCATAATGGGACACCACGGTTGCAACACTGGCAGCTGCGGATAGAGTGGTCGTGTGACCGCGCTCTGTGGACGAGCTTTCGCTTCTGGAGGAGAAGGAGGGGCAAATGCCTACAGCCAACTGTTTCCTAGACCGTGGGCTAGGCAGAACTGTGCCACTATGGCTGTCCCATGTGTACCCTGCATCCACCACATTAACCCAGTGCGCCGTGATAGACACGTAACATCCCTGTCCATGCCTACTGGTCCATGCATCTGTTGTGAGGTGCACCTTTCTACTGACAGATTGCCAGAGTGCATGGACAATGCAGTCTTTTACATGCTGGTGGAGGGCTGGGATGGCTTTCTCACAAAGAAGTGTCGACTGGGTAGGTCGTAGCATGGTACTGTGTAGTCCATCAGGACTCTGAAAGCTTCGCTTTCAACTAACCGGTAGGGCAGCATCTCTAAAGAGATTAGTCTAGCAATGTGGGCGTTCAAACCCTGTGTACGCGGATGAGAGGATGAGTACTTCCTTTTCCTAACGAGAGTCTCCTGTAGGGTGAGCTGGACTGGAGAGCTGCATATGGTGGAACTAGCGGGGGTGGTGGTGAACATGGCAGACTGAGAGAGGGTTGGTGATGGTATTCTTGCTGTTGGTTTACATACAGTGTTTCCTACCAAGAACCTGGTGATTGCCTGACTGCTTTGGCCTTGCGACGATACCTCCACATTTACTGCAGGTGGTGTCGTAAACGGTGGGCTTACAGTGAGGGAAGAAATGTAGCATTGCTGACTAGCTTCATTGTGAGCGGGTGCAACAATGTTATGAGACGTTTGGTAGTTAGTCCAGGCTTGCAAGTGCATGGTGGTTAAATGTCTACACATGCAAGTTGTATTTAAATTTTTGACATTCTGACCTCTGCTAAAGGTCCTTGAGCATTTCTTACAGATGATTTTGCACTGATCATTCGGATCTTGGTTAAAAAATTGCCAGACTACACTCTTCCTACTATCGAATACCTTTTCAGGCATTGCACACTGAGCTACTTTAACCGGATGGCCACGCTGTCCTACAACTGTTTTTGGTTTTGACACACGTTTTTGGCCAGATATGGGTCTGCCAGATGAAAGCTGTTTCGATGTTGATGCCTGCTGTGGCTCCTCCTCCTCCGCTTCAGAGCTACTGCCGGTGGCACCCTGTTCCCCCAATGGCTGCCAATCGGGGTCAACAACTGGGTCATCTATCACCTCCTCTTCTATGTCCTGTGCACCTTCCTCTGTGTCACCGTGTAAGCTGGTGCTATAGCATTCGGGACGGGGCACCATAGTCTCATCAGTGTCAGATTCTGGATCAGTACACTGCGAGGGCAATGTTGTGATCTGAGTCAATGGAACAGCATAATAATCAAGCGGTGGCTGTGCATCTGTGCACTCCATGTCCGATTCATCTTGTAATGGGCATGGAATGTTAACAATTTCCCTTTCTAACCCAGGCACGGTATGTGTAAAGAGCTCCATGGAGTAACCCGTTGTGTCGCCTAATTTGTTCCTGACCGGGAGCATCCACTGATGACGCGCTGCTTTTAAATTTTGCACTTTCCGAAGAGGAGGCGAAAGAGCTAGAGGCAGAGTCAGCAAGGAAAGCCAAAACTTGTTCCTGCTGCTTTGGCTTTAAAAGCGGTTTTCCTACTCCCAGAAAAGGGAGCATTCGTGGCCTTGTGTAGCCAGACGATGATGCTGGCTCAACAACTCGAGACTTAGGTGCTATATTGCTTTTCCCACGACCACCTGATGCTCCACCACCACTAGCAGCTGGCAATGACAGCCCACGGCCACGACCTCTTCCACCAGACTTCCTCATTCTTGGAAAAATGTAACCAAACTAACAAACGTTATATGGTACTGTAAAACCAATTAAAAGGTGTACGTAAACTTGTTGTGAATTTAAATCTCCCTTTATAGGTGTGTGAGACTGCAGGGAAAATCAGGCCCACTGTATTACAGTACACAGTTTCTGTGTCAGAAAGTGGCTGACAGATATGCCACAAACAGGACTGATGCAGATGCACTCAGTGGCAATATAAATCTCTCTTTTTTATGTGTGGGAGAATGCAGGAAAAAAATCAGGCCCACTGTATTACACTACACAGTTTGAGTGGCAGAAAGTGGTTGGCAGATATATAAAAAAATACAAGGGCTGTAGTAGAATTTCAATCTCCGTACAATGATCAAAGGACAAGTATGGCAGCAATAAGGAGGACTGCTGCACACAAGAGTGTGGACTAGAGAACAAGAGAACTGTGCAGAAAAGAAGGAGCAACAGGATTTTTGCTTTCAAAAAAGCAGTTGGTTTGCACAGCGGTGTAGCAATGCAGCTATCAGGGAGCCTTATAAGCTACAGAGCTGATGCACAGAAATCTAGCCTCCACTGTCCCTGCAAAGAAAACGTGGTGTTGGACAGTGGAAATCGCTACAGCACAAGCGGTTTGGGGGTTAATATTCCCTTCCTAACAATATCCCTGCTTCAGACGAAGCTACAGCAACCTCTCCATATGCTCAGATCGGCAGAAGTAAGATGGCGGTCGGCGTGCACGCCCCTTTATAGCCCCTGTGACCCCGCAGAAAGCAAGCCAATCACTGTAATGCCCTTCTCTAAGATGGTGGGGACTGAGACCTATGTCATCACGCTGCCCACACTCTGCTGAGAAATGGCCCTGAACACGTCATATGAAACGCGACTTTGGCGCGAAGATCGCGTACTGCATGGCTGATCCCACACTGGGATTGGGTCGGGTTTCATGAAACCTGACTTTGCCGAAAGTCGGCGACTTATGAAATTGGCCGATCCGTTTCGCTCAACCCTATTGGCAGGTAATCTTACATGCATCTTTTTCTGACTCCAGGCCAGAATGGAGAGCTCTAATCCCGGTTTAAGGGGAACTTCCCTATATACATCCTGGTCTGGAGGAGGAGTCAGTTAGTCTGGTGCAGACAATCAGACAGTTGACAGTTGGTAGCAGACAGTGAAGGAGCACAGAAGGACTTAGGAGCTAGAGGAGGCCTGCAACTGGGCCTCTTTAAGGCCTCTTTCACATTTCCGTTTTTTTGCCATCCGTCGCAATCCGTCGTTTTGGGCAAAAAACAGATCCTGCCAATGTGCTTAAAGGATGCGTTTTTTGCCCATAGACTTGCATTTGCGACGGATCGCGATGGATGGCCACATGTCACGTCCGTTGTGCGACTGATCCATCATGTTTTGGCGGACGCGACGGACAAAAAAAGTTCAATGTAACGTTTTTCTGCCCGTCGCGTCTGCCATTTTCGACCACGCATGCGCGGCCGAAAATCCGCCCCCTCCTCCCTGGTCTTCAGAATGGGCAGCGGATGCGTTGAAAAACTGCAGCCGCTGGCCACGTCGGGAAGAAATTTCACAATATCCGTCGGTGCGTCGGCCTGACGCATAGCGGCGGACCCGTACCGATGGAAATGTAAAAGAGGCCTTAGCTGAACGCAGAAACCAGGCACCGGGAACTCAAGGTCGTGAGGAACTACAGGTCGCATGGCGGAACCGGAGGGCAGTAAACTAAAAGGGACTTGCCCATATAATACCTGAGGTACTGCAGCAATCAGAGCCTGAGTCACCGTGGACCCCAAAGAGACAGCTCAAGTTGCCTACCGTGCAGGTACTGTCCCTGGACAGGGAAGAAAGAGGACCTTGTTAGAGAGCTACAGGCAGCAAGAGACTACAGTCCAGCGCATAGTGGAAGGCTTCCAAACTGACCTGTCAAGGGGATTTCCACCTGTCTTTGGGCTGCCTGGACTAAATCTTTACCTGTTGCCGGTACCCTGGACTGAGGCAGCTAACCATCAGTGTCCTCCATTTATTTGCCAGCATTCACATCCCTGCTAAACACATCGGGAGCCCTGGGCTTCACCTGTAGGAACCGATACCATCTTTGCTGCAGCACCATCACCCCCAGAGGACCCCTTTAAGCAGCCTCGGTCACCTTTGACAGAGAGCCACAGGTGGCGTCACGAACTTTCATTATTTCCACAACCCCTTTAAAGATCGTCCCTTTTACTTGGGCGCCCAGGGCCACGGACCGGGTTGCTGCCACTGTGACCACCCCTTTAATTGTGACCAGACCCGGTACTGAGTATGTTCACTGCCCTAACGGGCGACTCAGTAGGGTGAAGCCATTTATTGTCAAACTACTGTGTTTTCTCTTTTTAAATTTAAATGACAGCCCAAAATATTCAAATGACACTGATCAAAACTTCACATACCCCATTTCTTATTATCATATATTGCCCCCTCTAACATCAATGACAGCTTGAAGTCTTTTGTGGCAGCTGTGGATGAGGTTCTATATTTTCTCAGATGATAAAGCTCCCCCCTATTCTTCACAAAAAGCCTCCAGTTACTGTATTGGCCGCAACAGCACCTTCATCCTGTGCGTGACTGCATAACCCCTGATGAACCCCCGCCATTCCCTATGGGGGGGAAACGCGTCGGGCATTGCTTGGGCACCATCTGACAGATGCCGGTGATGTCCATCTACATGTAACCGCTCTGTATTTTTTGGCAGCAGCCGGATCCAAACCATAAGAATACAGCAAATAGATGAGTACACTGGTGATATTTAATCCTGACTGTCTATTTTGCACTATTAGGACGATTGTGTCCTTAAAGCCTCATGTTTTATACTCTGATGAGTTTTCACCACTCTATTACCTAGTGGTGGTTGTGGTCCCAGTGGCTGCCTTGAAGGTTGTCTTTTTGTCCACTCTTTGTCATGGTCGTTGTGCCATATTTATGGACACACACTATTTGCTATTTCACATCAAGCATTGGCATATTATATAGTGTCACAAGAGTGGATTTCATTTAAGTGCTGGGTCTCTGTTTGTGGACATTAATATTATTGCACCCAGCATACCCGTATTTGGGCTACATTATATTACCTGGAGGGGAATACATTGTCTCCATCATAGCATTGTTTGCTTGCTCTCTATGGTACATCAGCAGAGTACAGTGTCATTTTTTTCGTTATTTTCAGGTTTTTTTTTTTTTTTGGATCTTATTTTCTTGTTCTGTTTTTTCTCTACTACGGGTATCGGTGGTGTTTGTGGGACAAAATCTTTTTGTCTATCCCGAACTATAGGGATTATTAGGGACCCTAGGGCTAGCCGCCGTTGAGTGGGGGCGCCTACCGCAGTAAATTAGGGTGCCAACCTCCACTGGTAGGTAGGTGATTAGTCTAGGTGTTTAGAGTAGGGCTTATTGAGCCTTTCCTTTATTATAGGTCCTTATAGGGCCTGAAAGGGTAAGCCGTCGAGGAGTGGGGGCGCCAACCACAGAAAAGTAGGGTGCCAACCTCCACTGCCAGGTAGGACTCATTGTAGTTCGATCTAGGGTCCATTAGGTACATTTAATACTGTTTTATCAATATTTTGGGTAAATATAGTCTTTTTTAAATTATATTATTAAAAGTTATTTTTTAGGGATCTCTGTTTCTTGTTTTGGTATACATATTTTTTTGAGATTCCGTATTATTGTGATTGGGTTTTTCATATCATATATTGCCCCCTCTAACATCAATGACAGCTTGAAGTCTTTTGTGGCAGCTGTGGATGAGGTTCTATATTTTCTCAGATGATAAAGCTCCCCCCTATTCTTGACAAAAAGCCTCCAGTTACTGTAGAATCCTGGGCTGTCTAGCATGAGCTACACGCTTAAAATCTCCCCAGATTGGCTCAATGATATTGAGGTCAGGAGTAGTGTTGAGCATTCAGATACCGCAAGTATCGGGTATCGGCCGATATTCGCGGTATCGGAATTCCGATACCGAGTTCCGATACTTTCAGTGTATCGGAAACCGGAATCGGAAATTCCCATCATGCAAACTCCCGGTTTTTTATGAATCAGCCAATGAGGAATGATTTGAAGTGTGGGAACATCCTGTTCTGCATGGTGGGCATGTAACTACTGGCATGGCTGTGATTGGCTGCTGAAATGATGTCACAACGCCCTTTAAAAGTCGCCGCCGCCATTTTGTGCTCACTCTGCTGTGAATTCAGTTAGGGACAGGACGCTGTGTTCTGACTGAGGGCCAGTTTAGAGATTGCGATTTGCTTAATTGTGCTTAATCCAGGCTAAATTAGCAACCGCTGTGTGTTCACCTTGCTTTTGAGTTGCAGCGCTGTTCACAGCTGTCTGCAAGGTCTGTGTGTGTGAGTGCAGCTCACTCTGCTGTCTGTCCACAGCCACAGCCGGTTGTGGTCAGCTCAGGGTGCTTCACTGCCTCATACTGCTAAATCCTTTTTTTTTTTTTTTTGCATTTAGTGCAGCCTGCTACACATTTTTTCAAATATATCCTATATTAGTGGCTTTCCATGTGTATCCTGCTAGATTGTGGAAAATCACTATATAGGATTAGATAGAGGAGCTTTGTTTGGCCTTGCAGCGCCGTTCGCGGCTGTCTGCACGGTCTGTGCGAGTGCAGCTCACTCTGTAGTCTGTCCGCAGCCACAGCCGGTTGTATTCAGCTCAGAGTGCGTCACTGCCTCATACTGCTAAATCCATTGTCCTTTTTTGCAATTAGTGCAGCCTGCTGCACATTTTTTGAAATATATCCTATATTAGTGGATTTCCATCTGTATCCTGCTAGATTGTGGAAAATCACTAAATAGGATTAGATAGAGGAGCTTTGTTTGGCCTTGCAGCGCCGTTCGCGGCTGTCTGCACGGTCTGTGTGAGTGCAGCTCACTCTGTAGTCTGTCCGCAGCCACAGCCGGTTGTGTTCAGCTCAGAGTGTGTCACTGCCTCATACTCCTGAATCCATTGTCCTAAATTGCAATTAGTGCAGCCAGCTGCACCGTTTTTCAATAATATCCTATTAGTGTCTTTCCATACGTATCCCGCTAGATTGTGGAAAAACACCGGATTACGTACCGGTAGTGCTCTTTTATAGAGCCACGACAGCACCCACTTGAGAGAGGGGATCCGCCCCTTAGGAACAGGAAACCCTATGGAGAGAATAAAAGGGGCGGTCCCCCTCGCTCCCACAGTTGGGTTGCAGAGATTGAGAGGAACCGCCCACCAGTATTAGTAGGCAATCCAATATTATTGTTTATCTTTAGTTAACATAAATATAGCTAACTACAAGAACCATTCACCCTTATCAGTGCATCTATGAAAGAATAATAATTATTAGGGAGGGAAGTGAAGGGGTGCTGTCGTGGCTCTATAAAAGAGCATTACCGGTATGTAATCCGGTGTTTTCTCCTCGCCACGACAGCACCCACTTGAGAGACTTACAGAGATAGTCATTTGGGAGGGATCACCGTGTTAAGGACTGATCTACCGAAGGACAAGTCAGATGAGGAAGACAAGTCCAATCTATAGTGACTATAGAAAGTAGTAGGGGGAAGACCAGGTTGCGGCCTTACATATCAATTCTATTGGAACCTCTGCTCTCTCAGCCCAGGAAGAAGACATCGCCCGGGTAGAGTGTGCATTTACAGTCTCAGGAGGGTTCTCTTCTCTTGCTAGTTAGGCCAAGTGAATCGCATCCCGAATCCACCGGGATAATGTGTTCTTCGTTACCCCAGAACCTTTTTTGTGGCCCTGGAAGGAAATAAAGAGAGCCCTGCTCTTCCTCCAGAGACTAGTCCTATCTAGGTATGCTATTACAGCCCTTTTTACATCTAAAGTATGGTATCTTTCCTCTTCCTGATTTGTAGGGTTACTATAGAAGGAAGGAAGGAAGATTTCTTGGGATCTGTGGAATTTAGTCCCTACTTTAGGTAAGTAGGAAGGATCTGTCTTTAACACAATCCTATCCTGGAATATTGATAAAAAAGGAGGGTCTACCTATAATGCTTGAATATCGCTTACTCTTCTGGCTGATACTAAAGCAACAAGAAAGGCTGTTTTAATAGATACAAATTTTATGTGGGCCGAGTGCATTGGCTCGAATGGTTCCCCTGTTAGGGCTTCTAGGACTAAATTAAGATCCCATGGTTGTATGTGGGGAATTTGGATCGGTTCTGTTCTTTGGCATGCTGAAATGAACCGTGCTACCCATCTGTCTCCTGCAATATTGTGACTATATAGAGCTCCTAGAGCCGAAACCTGTACTTTTAGCGTACTGACTGACAAACCTAAGTCACGCCCCTTCTGGAGAAATTCCAAGATAGCGGAAATAGGAATTTCTCCTGACAGAGCTGTAGGCTAGAAAGTTAGGAATTTTTTCCATATTCTTACGTATATGGTTGTTGTAGACCTCTTTCGACTAAGTAAGAGGGTATCAATCAACCTCTCTGAAAAACCTCTCAGTTTTAATAGTTGCCTCTCAAACACCAGGCTGTCAACCGTAGGCCCTTCACATGAGGGTGGTTGAAAGGACCCTGAGAGAGAAGGTCCTAAGTCTCTGGAAGAATCCACGCATCTGAGACAGACATGGCTCTGAGGCAGGAAAACCATGGTCTCTTGGGCCAGAATGGTGCTATCAGGATTATGTTCGCTTTGTCTTCCCGTATCTTCCTGATTACAGTTGGAAGGAGTATTAATTGGGAAATGCGTAAGCTTGCCGGAATGTCCATGGAACTTGGAGAGCATCCAGGATATCGGGGTTGTCGGAGAGGAATAATGAAGCAAACTTTTTGACCTGTCTGTTGTCTCTCGTTGCGAAAAGGTCTTTGTCGGGAGTGCCCCACTTCCTGGCGATCATCATGAAGATACGTCGACTGAGTACCCACTCTCCCTGATGGAGAGTGTGATGGCTGAGGAAATCTGCCTTTGAATTGTCCACTCCCCTGACGTGTAGTGCGGACAACGAAAGGAGATGTTTTTCGGCTATGGAAAGAATGTCGTTTGCTATGGACATGAGAGCTCCTGATCTCATTCCTCCTTGATGGTTTATATATGCCACAGAAGTCATGTTGTCTGATAGTATTCTCGTGTGAGTTCCGTGTAACTGTGGAAGGAATTTACATATGGCATAATAAACCGCTTTCAGTTCCCTTTCGTTAGACGAATCATCTGACTCACTAACAGCCCATTGGCCTTGAACTATCTGGTCCTCTAGATGTGCACCCCAACCAGTAGGACTGGCGTCAGTAAAAATTATCATGGAAGGTTTAATTACCCAAGGGACTCCCCCAACTAGATTATTCGGCTCCAACCACCAATAGAGGGACTCTATTACATTTGATGGGAGGTTTAAACGACTACTTAAATGGCTTTGAAATTTACTTTCCTCCTGTAAAATTAAATATTGTAACTGCCTAGTGTGGAATTGAGCCCATGGAACCGCCGGAATGCATGACGTAAAGAAACCTAAAAGGGACATACCATCCCTAAGGGAGATTACCAGGTTATTAATTACCGACTGTACCTTTTTTATTATTATGGACTGTTTGGATTCCGGAAGGAAACATCTTTGACATTCAGAGTCTAGGATAAGACCCAAGAAAGTTTGACGGGTTGTTGGAGATAATCTGGATTTTTCCCAGTTAATCAACCATCCTATTTCCTGTAGGGATTAGATTGCGTCAGATAGACGCTGATTACACTGTGAGGGGGAATTCCCAACTACCAGAAGATCATCCAAATATGGAATTATGAGTGTATCTTTTAATCTTAAAAATGACATCACTTCCGACATTAATTTAGTAAATACTCTAGGAGCTATTGACAGTCCGAAGGGCATGGCCGTGTATTGAAAATGATGTATTTGCTCATTAATCATTATTGCCACACGCAGATACTGCTGGTGTTCAACATAAATTGGTAGATGATAGTATGCATCTTTTAAGTCGAGGACGGCCATAAAGCACCCCGGAAAGAGAAGTTTAATCGCGGACCTGATTGATTCCATCCTAAAGGTTTGGTTTTCTAGAAAGATGTTCAGCTTTTTTAGATTTATTATAGTTCTATATGATCCGTCAGGTTTTGGGATCAAAAATAAAGGGGAGTAAAAACCTTTCCCCCTCTGATGATACGGGACTTCCACTAATACTTTTTTGGAAAGGAGATTAATTATTTCCTGTTCCAAAAACTGTTGTTGAGATTGTTGACAGAAGTCAACAGGAATGAGTCCGGAGGGACTCGGGCAAATTTTAACTTTAAGCCTGAGGTTATGAGGCTAGTTGCCCAAGAGTTGGAAGTTACTGCACGCCACTGCGGGGCGAAAAAAGATAGTCTACCACCTACTGGTAGATCCGTACTAACGTGGTTTATCTTCCATCTTAAATGGTCATTTTCCAAAAAAGGAGCCTCTTTGTTTGTTATCCTTATTTGCCCAGCGGTCTTTGTTTTTGAAATCCCTTCTCTTATTAAAGATAGGTTTCCGGAAGGCTCTCCTATAGGACGGAAAACAGTTATTAGGGAACCCCTTTTTTCTTTTGCCCGCTTTGGTGAGGATCTCATCTAATTTTGTACCAAAAAGGTACTCACCCTGGCAAGGAAGGCCACATAATTTTGTCTTTGTCTGGGCGTCCCCCTTCCAGCCTTTTAGCCACAGGGCTCGATGAGCCGCGTTTGTTAGGCCTGCTGATTTGGCAGCCAATCTGATCGAGTCAGCAGATGAGTCCGCTAAGAACGCCGTAGGGGTAAGGAAGAAATTAATTTCTCTCTAGATAGTCCTCCTTTTAAACCTTCCTCCAGGTCATTAAGCCAGACTAGCATGGACCTCGCAGTGCATGTAGCCGATATGGCCGGTCTAAATGCCCCTGAACATGATTCCCATGCTCGTTTTAACAAGGTATCTGCCTTACGATCCAGTGGGTCCTGTAAGGAACCCGAATTTTCTACGGGGAGTAAGGATTTTTTGGATGTGGATGCAACCGCTGCGTCTACCTTCGGAGCTTTGGCCCAGATAGACATGTCCTCATCCTTAAAGGGATAACATCTTTTTGACGAAGATGGTAAACCTCTTTGCCCTTGGCTCTCCCATTCTTTTTTAATCAACTCTTTGATTGGAGTTATAACAGGAAAGGTAGGCCTCTTCTTTTCTGACAATCCCGCAAACATAATATCCTGCGGTGTTTTAGGATCTTTACTGCTTTTAATACCCATAGTGTTACATACAGCTTTACCAGATTATCTATACTATCCGTAGGAAAACACATATCTTGTTCCCCTTCTGAGGAAATATATTCCAGAGAGGCATCCGTATCTGCTTTGTCAGAAGAATGATCTGACCTTGGCGAACTATACTTCCTGCTCCTAGAATCAGGAATGCTTTCTGTACTATGGAAAGCACGTAACTCCTCCCTAATCATCTGTCTGATGTCTTCGGATCTTACAGAGGCTTCCTCCCGTACCGTCTTCTCTATACAGACATAACACATTCTCTTTGTATAATTATCCAGGAGGGGCTGGGTACATAAGGCACATTGTTTGTGCTTTGATTTTTCCGATCTTTTTGCCTAGGGTATATAAATAAGAGGGGCCATAATCAGCTCAATAGGGAGGATATACACTCACCCCAGTGAAGCAGATGATCAAGGTACCGGCCGTGGAAGAGGAGATGCAGGCACAGGCTGAGATGAAGATCGGTCAGACTTCTTCTCTTTAGCACTTTTTGTGGAGGATCTTCTTCCGCTGCTTGCGCTGCTGCGAGGGAATTTGGCTGTGTCCTCTGAAGGCACCGCTGAGTCCTGAGGTGGCGTCGCCATGCGTGGACGCCGAGGAATCAGCGCTGGAGCGTTTTAATGCTGGGCGCCGCCATTTTCTTCCTGTTGAACCCGGAAGTACTCACCACTTCCGGGTCGCGGCCATCTTGGATCTCGTGCTGCACTGCCCGGCGTCATCTCTCCTCTGCTCCCACACTGGATGCATGTACCTGGCCTCCAGGTAGTGAAAATGGCAGCAATATCCCCGCAATTCCCGCCAGCAGCGGCGCCGCACTCCGGGGTATAATCTTCTGCCGCAGGCTCGCCTGATGCGTCCTCCTGCCTGTGACCCATGCGACCTGCAGCCCTGGCCTCACGGAGCCTGCCAGCGGAGGGGGGGAAACTGAAGCCAGGACCCCCGACGCTGCTTCCAGCACTGGAGCCCCTGTCGTCCTCACAGGTAAACCGCACAGGCGGCATCCAGGCTAGGTATCCTCTTCTCCATTTGGTTCCCTTAGGAACAGGAAACCAACTGTGGGAGCGAGGGGACCGCCCCTTTTATTCTCTCCATAGGGTTTCCTGTTCCTAAGGGGCGGATCCCCTCTCTCAAGTGGGTGCAGTCGTGGCGAGGAGAAAACACTATATAGGATTAGATAGAGGAGCTTTTCTTGGCCTTGCAGCGCCGTTCACGGCTGTCTGCACGGTCTGTGTGTGAGTACTACACTCACTCTGTAGTGTATGTTATGCGAAACAAACCCAAAGTTCACCAAACACTCCACTTTACTGTTGTGTAGGCCACATAAGCTCATAATAAAGTCTAGTCCACACTCCATAAAATAAGTGTTTCTTATACCTGTTAGCAGCTGTTCAGGAATAAGACCACTAAGCCGTTAGTACTTTTCTGCCTATCTTTATCACTCAGTCTATCACAATGAAGAAGGCAGGGAGTAAGGCACGTGGGCGTGGAGCAGGGAGAGGACGTGAGGATTCTGCACCAGCTGCGGGCACCGGTGACTCATCATCCCCCAGTTTCAGCAGGTAGCAGAACTTCATGCACACCTTTGTCGGAGCTCGCCGTACCCCGCTGCTGCAGGACGAACAAATTGAAGCCATTGTCGGATGGATGGCAGCTAACGCATCGACTTCAATTAGTGCCACATCCTCTCAGGCACAGAGCACTGAAGAGCAACCATCTGTCTCTTCACCACCTGCCAAATTTCCCAGGCAGTCAGAGAGCCCAGGACAGGAGCCATCTCGACTTCTGTTCTCTGAATCTCTTGGCTTGGAAAACAGGGGGCCAGCCAAGCAGCATTAGAGAATCAGAAGAAGAGGCTGTATGCAGTGATGCCCAACAGCTTTGTCTCTCTGAATCAGAAGAGGCGGGTGGGACAGTGCCTCCGGTTACAACTTCTCAGTACGCATCAGATGATGAGACTCAGGTGCCAGTTTCTGGTGTGTACCCAGGAGAAGCAGTTGGTGGCAGAGGGTAGCCTAGATGATGAGGTCCTCGACCCATCATGGCATGAGGAACAGGAAGGTGGTGGGAGCAGCTCTGAGGAAGAGATTCCCCGAACGGCTGGGAGAGGGAGGGGGAAGACTGCGACACCTGGAGCCTCCACTTTGGCACCCATTAGGAGCATGCCTCTTCCAAAAGCCAAAGCTTGCGCTCCCAAGACTTGCAGTGCCTGGTCCTTTTTTGACACAGTTGCAGATGACATTTGCTTTGTCAAATGCAAGCTGTGTAGTCAGAAAATCAAACGAGGTAGAAATGTCAGCAACCTCAATACTTCTAACATGTGGAAACATGTGCAGACCAAGCACGCGGTGGAGGTACAAAAACACACTGAAGACCTAGGCCAACCTACAGCGCCACCTACCACCTCTTCAACTCGTGTTGTTGCCTCTTCCTCCAGCTCACACACTGCTGGTTCGGCTTCCTCACAGGATCGCCATGGAAGAACCTCTGGCACTGTTGTCCAGAGACCCACTGTAATTCCACCCACAGCACCACGTTCCCAGTCATCCTCACACTCCCTGCCCAGTCTACAGCCATCAGTAGCACAGGTATGGGAGAAAAGGCGGCCTGTCATGATCCCAATGGCAGGGGATCACAAAAGGACAAGCACAAAAACAAAACAAGCTCTAGGGTGATGGAACCTGAGCTGACCGCGATCCTGAACCTAAACACACAACTAGCAGTAGCCGGGGAACGTGCCTACGATGATTCCTAGACGTCTCGCGCCAGCCGAAGGATTAACTTCCCCTATAAGAAGAAACACAGACCTCACTTGCCTCCAGAGAAACACCCCACAGAAATAGCAGCCCCCCACATGTAATAACGGTGAAATGAGAGGAAAGCACATACGTAGTTATGAAAATAGAATCAGCAAAAATGAGGCCCGCTAAAGCTAGATAGCAGAGGATACAAAAGTGAACTGCGCGGTCAGCGAAAAACCCTTCAAAAAACCATCCTGAAATTACTTGAACTCATGTGCCAACTCATGGAACATGAGGAGTAATTTCAGCCCACTAGAGCAACCAGCAGCAAGGAATCACATATCTGCAAGCTGGACTAAGACAAAAATAAAGCAAAACGTGGAACAGGAAAATCAAAACTTAGCTTGTCCTGAAGATAACAGACGCAGGGAGCAGAGGTAAAAAGACATGCTGATTACATTGATAGCCGGCGAGGAAATGACAAAAAAGCCAGGTTAAATAGGAAACTCCCATAACCTGATGGAACAGGTGGACACCAGAGACCGCAGAGAACACAAGTCACCCAGTACCATCAGTAACCACCAGAGGGAGCCCAAAAACAGAACTCACAACAGTACCCCCCCTTGAGGAGGGGTCACCGAACCCTCACGAGAACCACCAGGGCGACCAGGATGAGCCCTATGAAAAGCACGGACCAAATCGGCAGCATGAACATCAGAGGCAATCACCCAAGAATTATCCTCCTGACCATAACCCTTCCACTTGACCAAATACTGGAGTTTCCGTCTGGAAACACGAGAATCCAAGATCTTCTCCACAACATACTCCAATTCACCCTCCACCAGCACCGGAGCAGGAGGCTCAAGCGAAGGAACGACAGGTACCTCATACTTCCGCAACAACGACCGATGGAACACATTATGAATAGCAAACGATGCCGGGAGATCCAAATGAAACGACACAGGGTTAAGAATTTCCAAGATCCTATAGGGACCGATGAACCGAGGCTTGAACTTAGGAGAAGAGACCTTCATAGGAACAAAACGAGAAGACAACCACACCAAGTCCCCAACAAGAAGTCGAGGACCCACGCGGCGACGGCGATTAGCAAACTGCTGAGCCCTCTCCTGGGACAACTTCAAATTGTCCACCACATGACTCCAAATCCGATGCAACCTATCCACCACCATGTCCACTCCAGGACAATCAGAAGGCTCCACCTGACCAGAGGAAAAACGAGGATGAAACCCCGAATTACAAAAGAAAGGAGAAACCAAGGTAGCAGAACTAGCCCGATTATTAAGGGCAAACTCGGCAAGCGGCAAAAAGGAAACCCAGTCATCTTGATCAGCAGAAACAAAACACCTTAAATAAGTTTCTAAAGTCTGATTAGTTCGTTCCGTCTGGCCATTCGTCTGGGGATGGAATGCAGACGAAAAGGACAAATCAATGCCCATCTTAGCACAGAACGTCCGCCAAAATCTAGACACAAACTGGGATCCCCTGTCAGAAACGATGTTCTCCGGAATGCCATGCAAACGGACCACGTTTTGAAAAAACAGAGGGACCAACTCAGAGGAGGAAGGTAACTTAGGCAAGGGTACCAGATGAACCATCTTAGAAAAGCGGTCACACATAACCCATATGACGGACATTTTTTGAGAGACAGGGAGATCCGAAATAAAGTCCATGGAAATGTGCGTCCAAGGCCTCTTTGGGATAGGCAAAGGTAACAACAATCCACTGGCCCGAGAACAGCAAGGCTTAGCCCGAGCGCAAACTCCACAAGACTGCACGAAAGAACGCACATCCCTCGACAAGGAAGGCCACCAAAAAGACCTGGCCACCAAGTCTCTAGTACCAAATATTCCAGGATGACCTGCCAACACAGAAGAATGGACCTCGGAGATGACTCTACTGGTCCAATTATCCGGAACAAACAGTCTTTCCGGCGGACAACGATCAGGTCTATCCGCCTGAAACTCCTGCAAAGCACGTCGCAAGTCTGGGGAGACAGCCGACAAAATCACCCCATCCCTAAGGATACCAGTGGGCTCAGAATTTCCAGGGGAGTCAGGCACAAAACTCCTAGAAAGAGCATCCGCCTTCACATTCTTTGAACCTGGCAGGTATGAAACCACAAAATTGAAACGGGAGAAAAACAGTGACCAACGAGCCTGTCTAGGATTCAGACGCTTGGCAGACTCAAGGTACATCAGATTTTTGTGATCAGTCAAGACCACCACATGATGTCTAGCACCCTCAAGCCAATGACGCCACTCCTCAAATGCCCACTTCATGGCCAAAAGCTCCCGATTACCAACATCATAATTCCGTTCAGCGGGCGAAAATTTTCTAGAAAAGAACGCACATGGCTTCGTCACTGAACCATCGGAGCTTCTCTGTGACAAAACCGCCCCCGCTCCGATCTCGGAAGCATCAACCTCAACCTGAAAAGGAAGCGACGTATCTGGCTGACGCAACACAGGAGCAGAAGAAAACCGGCGCTTAAGTTCCTGAAAGGCCTCCACAGCCGCAGGAGACCAATCAGTAACATAAGCACCCTTTTTAGTCAAATCCGTCAAAGGCTTAACAACACTAGAAAAATTAGTTATGAAGCGACAATAAAAATTAGCAAAGCCCAAGAACTTCTGTAGACTCTTAAGAGATGTAGGCTGCGTCCAGTCACAAATAGCCTGAACCTTGACGGGATCCATCTCAATAGTAGAAGGGGAAAAAATATACCCCAAAAAAGAAATCTTCTGGACTCCAAAGAGACATTTAGAACCCTTTACAAACAAAGAATTGGCCCGCAGGACCTGAAACACCTTCCTGACCTGCTGAACATGAGACTCCCAGTCATCAGAAAAAACCAAAACATCATCCAAATACACGATAATAAATTTATCCAGATATTCACGGAAAATATCGTGCATAAAAGACTGGAAGACAGAAGGAGCATTAGAAAGTCCAAAAGGCATCACCAAATACTCGAAATGGCCCTCAGGCGTATTAAATGCGGTTTTCCACTCATCACCCTGCCTTATCCGCACAAGATTATACGCACCCCGAAGATCAATCTTAGTGAACCATTTAGCCCCCTTAATGCGAGCGAACAAATCAGTCAACAATGGCAAAGGATACTGATATTTGACTGTAATCTTATTCAAAAGACGATAATCTATACAAAGCCTCAAGGAACCATCTTTTTTGGCCACAAAAAAAAAACCTGCTCCCAAAGGGGACGAAGATGGACGGATATGTCCCTTTTCCAAGGACTCCTTAACATAATTCCGCATAGCAGTATGCTCTGGCACTGACACATTGAACAAACGACCTTTAGGGAATTTACTGCCAGGAATCAAATCTATAGCACAATCGCAATCCCTGTGAGGAGGAAGCGAACTGAGCTTAGGCTCCTCAAAAACCTCCCGATAATCAGACAAAAATACTGGAACCTCAGAAGGAGTAGATGAAGCGATAGAAATCGGAGATGCATCATCATGAACCCCCTGACATCCCCAGCTTAACACAGACATTGTTTTCCAGTCCAGGACTGGGTTATGAGTTTGTAACCATGGCAGACCAAGCACTAAGACATCATGTAAATTATACAGTACCAGGAAGCGAATCACCTCCTGATGAACGGGAGTCATACGCATGGTCACTTGTGTCCAGTACTGAGGTTTATTCATAGCCAAAGGTGTAGAGTCAATTCCTTTCAAAGGAATAGGAACTTCCAGAGGTTCCAGACTAAACCTACAGCGATTGGCAAATGACCAATCCATAAGACTCAGGGCAGCGCCTGAATCCACATAGGCATCAACGGAAATGGATGATAATGAACAAATCAGCGTCACAGACAGAATGAACTTAGACTGTAAAGTACCAATGGCAACAGACTTATCAACCTTTTTTGTGCGTTTAGAGCATGCTGATATAACATGAGCTGAATCACCACAATAAAAACACAATCCATTTTTCCGCCTATAATTTTGCCGTTCACTTCTGGACTGAATTCTATCACATTGCATTATCTCAGGTGCCTGTTCAGAAGACACCGCCAAATGGTGCACAGGTTTGCGCTCCCGTAAACGCCGATCAATCTGAATAGCCATAGTCATGGACTCATTCAGACCTGTAGGCGCCGGGAACCCCACCATAACATCTTTAATGGCCTCAGAAAGGCCATCTCTGAATTTTGTAGCCAGAGCGCACTCATTCCACTGAGTAAGCACCGACCATTTCCGAAATTTCTGACAATACATTTCTGCTTCATCTTGCCCCTGAGAGAGAGCCAATAAAGCTTTTTCAGCCTGAATCTCTAGGTTAGGGTCCTCATAGAGCAAACCCAATGCCAGAAAAAACGCATCCACATTGAGCAACGCAGGATCCCCTGGTGCCAATGCAAATGCCCAATTCTGAGGGTCACCCCGCAGGAAAGATATAACAATCTTGACCTGCTGAGCAGGGTCTCCAGAGGAGCGAGATTTCAAGGAAAGAAACAACTTGCAATTGTTCCTAAAATTCAGAAAACTAGATCTATCTCCAGAAAAAAACTCTGGGACAGGAATTCTAGGTTCAGACATAGGCGTATGTACAACAAAATCTTGTATATTTTGAACCTTAGCAGCAAGATTATTCAGGCTGGAAGCCAAACTCTGGACGTCCATGATAAACAGCTGAGGTCAGAGCCATTCAAGGATTAAGAGGAGGAAAGAAGCAGTCAAGCTGCAATTAAGGCTAGGCAGCAAAGACTGAGGAGGGGGGAAAAAAAAAAAAAAAACTTCTTCAGACTACTTTTCCTCCTACTTCAGCCAAAACGATGACCAATTTTTTCTGGCCGGCTATACTGTCATGATCCCAATGGCAGGGGATCACAAAAGGACAAGCACAAAAACAAAACAAGCTCTAGGGTGATGGAACCTGAGCTGACCGCGATCCTGAACCTAAACACACAACTAGCAGTAGCCGGGGAACGTGCCTACGATGATTCCTAGACGTCTCGCGCCAGCCGAAGGATTAACTTCCCCTATAAGAAGAAACACAGACCTCACTTGCCTCCAGAGAAACACCCCACAGAAATAGCAGCCCCCCACATGTAATAACGGTGAAATGAGAGGAAAGCACATACGTAGTTATGAAAATAGAATCAGCAAAAATGAGGCCCGCTAAAGCTAGATAGCAGAGGATACAAAAGTGAACTGCGCGGTCAGCGAAAAACCCTTCAAAAAACCATCCTGAAATTACTTGAACTCATGTGCCAACTCATGGAACATGAGGAGTAATTTCAGCCCACTAGAGCAACCAGCAGCAAGGAATCACATATCTGCAAGCTGGACTAAGACAAAAATAAAGCAAAACGTGGAACAGGAAAATCAAAACTTAGCTTGTCCTGAAGATAACAGACGCAGGGAGCAGAGGTAAAAAGACATGCTGATTACATTGATAGCCGGCGAGGAAATGACAAAAAAGCCAGGTTAAATAGGAAACTCCCATAACCTGATGGAACAGGTGGACACCAGAGACCGCAGAGAACACAAGTCACCCAGTACCATCAGTAACCACCAGAGGGAGCCCAAAAACAGAACTCACAACAGCGGCCATTCTCGGCAAACCACCCACGAGCACACGCTCTGAATGCAGGCATTGCCAAACTTCTGTCACTGGAAATGCTCTCATTTAGGCTGGTGGAGACTGACAGCTTCCGTAACTTGATGGCATTGGCAGTCCCACAATACAATGTGCCCAGCCGCTTTTATTTCAGCAGGCAAGCAGTCCCTGCCCTGCAAAAGCATGTGGAGGCAAACATCAAACATGCGCTACTAAACGCCGTTAGTAGCAAGGTCCACCTCACCACCGATGCGTGGACCAGTCACCATGGACAGGGACAATACCTTTCCCTCACTGCCCATTGGGTCAATGTTGTGGAGCCGGGTACAGACATGGCGAGTGGCGCTGTACATGTATTGCTAACGTCATCACTGCAGGAGCCGTCACGGTCTACCTCCACCTTGACCCATGAACGCTTACCTGTTACAACCGATATGAGCACAGCTGTGGCCAAACGTCAACAGGCCGTACTTAAATTAATTTCTTTGGGGAATCGAAGCCACACAGCGTAGGAGCTCTGGAATGCCATCAATTCTGAGAGCGACAAGTGGTTTTCACCAGCGAATCTCCAGACAGGCATGGTAGTGTGTGACAATGGCCGAAATCTGGTGGCAGCTCTGGCCCTTGGCAACCTCACTCACATCCCATGTCTGGCACATGTGCTCAATTTGGTTGTGCAGAGTTTTCTGAGGGACTATCCGGATCTTGATGCACTGCTGCTTGAGTGTGCTCACTTGCGTTCCAGCATGGCCAGATCGCGCCGGATGGCCAGATCGCGCATTGCAACTCTGCAGCGCCGATTTCAGCTTCCGGAACATCGCATCATATGTGACCTCCCCACCAGGTGGAATTCCATGTTACATATGTTGGAGCGGTTGTGTGAGCAGCAGCCAGGAGTAATGGAGTACCAGCTGCATCAGGCGAAAAAAGTCGCAGTGCGCACCATTCAGACTTCACAACCACTGAGTGGGCCACTATGAAGGACATCTGCCAGGTTTTGTGGGCCTTTGATGAATCCACACGGATAGCGAGTGCAGATGATGCACTAGTCAGCATGACTGTCCCCCTTATCTGCCTGCTTGAAAGAACCCTGCAAGCGCTAAGGGATGAGGTGGTGGAAGAGGTTGAGGATGAGGAGTCAGAAATGCCATCGGCTTCTGGACAGTCTGCGCAACGTGGTTCCTCACAAAGGCCTAGGCAGGGGACACTTTGTGAGGAGGATGAGGAGGAGTCAATGGAGGAGGAAGACATATTTCCAGAGGAGGGAGTTACACAAATCTCCAGTAGTCAGTATGTAGAGCGAGGGTGGGGTGATGCAGAGCAGGCAGACATCACGCCTCAAGCAGGGGGCAGCGTTTCTTGGCCAGTTGGCAGTCTGCAGCACATGGTTGATTTCATGCTGCAGTGCCTGAGAAACGACTGCCACATCGCCCACATTCTTACCACAGCTGATTATTGGATGTACACCCTCCTCGACCTGCACTACAGGGACAATTTGCAAACCCTCATAACACCGTTGCAGCGGGAGTGTAAAATGCGGCTGTACCAAGACACACTGGTGCAGTCCATCATTTTCTACAGTCCAATCGAGAGAAGTGCTGCACCTGAAACTGCTAGTGCTTTACAAAGCAGCTCTGTGCGTAGAGGCAGTGGAGGAATCTCTGCACAAAGAGGTAGCAGAAGCAGTGGCCAGCACATGCCAAGACCAGTCTGTTCCAACAGTGGCAAAGTTTTGTGTGCCCGCCACAAATGTCTACACCATCACTGACGGTGACAGATCCAGTAAGCAGGAGGTCACGTTTCCTTCAGATGGTGACAGACTACATGTCTTGCACTCTCAGCGTACTCCCAGACGTCTCTTCCCCCTTCAAGTTTTGGGTCTCCAAGCTGGATACATGGCCAGAGCTTAGCCAGTATGCATTGGAGGTGCTGCCTTGCCCTGCTGCCAGTGTATAATCGGAACGCGTCTTTAGTGCTGCAGGTGGTGTACTAACAGAACGTCGCATGCGACTATCATCCAATAACGTTGACCGGCTTACTTTTTTGAAAATGAACAAGGCCTGGATCTCACAGGAATTTGCCACTCCTCTTACCGATTAAATAATTGGTTGCCAACAGTATCCAGGTCTCCAGCTGTGTTCATGTTTCAACCACCTGAACTTTAATCCCTGGGCTCCAACACCGCTAGTTGCTGCCCAGAAGCGCCGGCTGCACAGACAACACATGACCCAGTGTTATTGGGTTTCAGTAACGTCCGCTGATCCCCTCCTGTGTATCTGGCAACGTGTCCAGCAACCACCACGCTGGCACTACAACAGCAATTAAAGGGAACTTGTCCCCCCACCCAGGCGTCTGTAACTGAAAGAGCCACTTTGTGTAGCACAAATGCTGCACAAGGAACAGGTGGCTCCTTTAGTTCTGCTTCTTGCACACGCTGCACTTAACACTTATAAAATATGTGTCCCCTCATACCGTGAAACCGTCCCGTAGGTGGGACTTTCCTTTGCTATGAGACTTAGCACAGTCGGCATTCATACCCCCATGGTGCCAAGCGCCGCCTCCTCAGCGCTGTTTGCATCTGTCCCGGAGCCTGCACTGTTATGTTTAACCTTGGGCATGCACAGTTAGCGCAGCCCATCTTCTGACATCATTTGATGTCATGCTGACTGTGCCTGTGCAGGCGCGCTGCCAGAGATCATGCCCCGCAGTGTCTTCTGATTTTGTCACACTGTGGGGCTGGGATTCCTGGGCATGCACAGTGCATATCTTTGCCTCTCCCCCTTCTCCCTCCGCCTTCTACAGACAGTGTGGCGTCAGCTGATCCCAATTCACATGCCACGGCCGTGACGCCGCACACTCTGAAGAAGGCGGATGGAGAGTAGTGAGAGGCGAAGATATGCACTGTGCATGCCCAGGAATCCCAGCCCTGCAGTGGGACTAAATCAGAAGACACTGCGAGTTGGTTTCTCGGGCGGTGCGGCCGCACAGGCACAGTTACCATGACACCAAATGATGTTAGAAGACGGGCAGCGCTAACGGCGCATGGCCAAGGTTTAACATAACAGCGCGGGCTCCGTGACAGATTAAAGCAACGCTGATGAGGCGGCGCCCGGCGCCATGGGGGTGTGAATGCCAGCTGTGCTGCGTCTCATCACAACGGAAAGTACCACCTGTGGGACGGTATCAGGGGACACACTTTATAAGTGTTTAGTTCACCGTGTGCAAGGAGCATAATTAAAAGAACCACCTTGTCCTTGTGCACCATTAGTGTTGCACAAATTGGCTCTTTCAGTTGCTGACGCATGGGGGGGGTTAAAGGTTCACTTTCAACTTGATCCAATTAGGCCTCGGCCTATACTCAGCTCCTCCTGCTGTCCCTGGGCTCTAACACCGCTAGTTGGTGCCTGGAAGTGCTGGCTGCACAGTTAACACTTGATGCCGTGTTATTGGGTTTCAGTAACGTCAGCTGATTCCCAGCTGTGAATCTAGCAAAACCTCCTGTCTGCTCCTCCTGCTGTCCCTTGGCCCTAACACCGTCAGTTGGTGCATGGAAGTGCTGTCCGCACAGTCAACAGTTGCTCCTCTGTTATTGGGGTTCAGTAACGTCAGCTGTTCCCCAGCTGTGTGTGCAGCAATACTTCAAATCTGCTCCTCCTGCTGTCCCTGGGCTCTAACACTGCTAGTTGGTGCCTGGAAGTGCTGGCTGCACAGTTAACACTTGCTGCCGTGTTATTGGGTTTCAGTAACGTCAGCTGATTCCCAGCTGTGTATCTGGCAAGACCTCCTATCTGCTCCTCCTGCTGTACCTGGGCTCTAACACTGTCAGTTGGTGCCTGGAAGTGCTGTCCGCACAGTCAACAGTCGCTCCTCTGTTATTGGGGTTCAGTATCGTCAGCTGTTCCCCAGCTGTGTGTGCGGCAATACCTCAAATCTGCTCCTTCTGCTGTCCCTGGGCTCTAACACTGCTAGTTGGTGCCTGGAAGTGCTGGCTGCACAGTTAACACTTGCTGCCGTGTTATTGGGTTTCAGTAACGTCAGCTGATTCCCAGCTGTGTATCTGGCAAAACCTCCCATCTGCTCCTCCTGCTGTCCCTGGGCTCTAACACCGTCAGTTGGTGCCTGGAAGTGCTGTTTGCACAGAGCCAAACACCTCGCCAATGTGTTAGTGGGGTTCAGTAACGCCTGCTGCTCCCCTGCTGTGTATCCGGTGTCATGCGACCGCCACGCTGGCACAATAACAGACATTCAAATGCCTCCAGTGCAGGCTTCGGCCTACACACTGCTCCTACTGCTGTCCCTGGGCTCCAACACTGCTGGTTGCTGCCTGGAAGTGCTGTTTGCACAGAGCCAAACACCTTGCCAATGTGTTAGTGGGTTTCAGTAACGCATGCTGCTCCCCTGCTGTGTATGCAGCAACGTGTCATGCGACCGCCACGCTGACACAATAACAGACATTCAAATGCCTCCAGTGCAGGCTTCGGCCTACACACTGCTCCTACTGCTGTCCCTGGGCTCCAACACCGCTGGTTGCTGCCCGAAAGTGCTGTTTGCACAGAGCCAAACACTTCGCCAATGTGTTAGTGGGGTTCAGTAACGCCAGCTGCTTCCCTGCTATGTATCCGGCAATGTGTCATGCGACCGCCACGCTGGCACTACAACAGCAATTAAAGGGAACCTGTCCCCCCCTCTCAGGCGTTTGTAACTCTAAGAGCCACCTTGTGCAGCAGTAATGCCGCACAAGGAACAGGTGGGTCTTTTAGTTATGCTCCTTGCAGACGCTGCACTTAAAGGAACCAGTCACCTGAATTTGGCGGGACTGGTTTTGGGTCATATGGGCGGAGTTTTGGGGTGTTTGATTCACCCTTTCCTTACCCGCTGGCTGCATGATGGTCGCAATATTTGATTGAAGTTCATTCTCTGTCCTCCGTAGTACACGCCTGCGCAAGGCAATCTTGCCTTGCGCAGGCGTGTACTACGGAGGACAGAGAATGAACTTCAATCCAATATTTCAGCCAGCATGCAGCCAGCGGGTAAGGAAAGGGTGAATCAAACACCCGAAAACTCCGCCCATATGACCCAAAACCAGTCCCGCCAAATTCAGGTGGCAGGTTCCCTTTAACACTTATAAAATATGTGTCCCATCATAACGTGAAATCGTTCCGGAGGTGGGACTTTCCTTCGCAATGAGACGCAGCACAGCCTGCATTCATACCCCTTTGGCGCCAGGCGCCGCCTCCTCAGCGTTGTTTGAATCTGTCACAGAACCCGCGCTGTTGTGTTAAACCTTGGCCATGCGCAGTTAGCGCTGCCCATCTTCTGACATCTTTTGGTGTCAGGATGACTATGCCTGTGCGGCCACGCAGCCTGAGATCCCGCCACGCAGTGTCTTCTGATTTACTCACACTGCGAGGCTGGGATTCATGGGTATGCGTTGTGCATATCTTCGCCTCTTTATCATCTCCTTCCGCCTTCCTCTGACTGTGCAGCGTCACGGCCGTGGCATGTGATTAGGGATCAGCTGACGCCACACACTCTGAAGAAGGCGGATGTAGAGGAGTGAGAGGCAAAGATATGCACTGCGCATGCCCATGAATCCCAGCCCCACAGTGTGACGAAATCAGAAGACACTGCATGGCGGGACCTCGGGCTGTGCAGGCGCAGTCATCCTGACACCAAAAGATGTCAGAAGATGGGCAGTGCTAACTGCGCATGGCCAAGGTTTAACACAACAGCGTGGGCTCTGTGACAGATTCAAACAACGCTAAGGAGGCGGCACCTGGCGCCAAAGGGGTATGAATGCCGGCTGTGCTGCGTGTCATTATGAAGGAAAGTCCCACCTCCGGGATGGTTTCACGGTGTCAGGGGACACATTTTATAAGTGTTTAGTTCAGCGTGTGCAAGGAGCATAATTTAAAAGAGCCACCTTTTCCTTGTGCAGCGTTAGTGCTGCACAAGGTGGTTCTTTCGGTTACTAACGCCTGGGGGGGGTTAAAGGTTCCCTTTCATCTTACTCCAATTAGGCCTCAGCCTACACTCTGTTTGTCATGCAATCCCTGGGCTCCAACACTGCCAGTTGCTGCTCAGAAGTCTCTTTGTCACGGGTACTCTCTCCTGCCCAGCCTGGTTCCAGCACCGTCAGCTGGTTCCGGGTAGTGTCAAGGTCACTTAGACTCCAATACGTTGTCCTGTCGTGTTGCGGTCGGGTTAGCTGACTCCATGGTGCCTCCAGTTTAGAAGCTTCCTATGTGGGATGCAGGAAGTGGCAATCAAGGCTGGTTCTGTAGTGCCAATAGGACAAGCTCCTCCTGTAGGACTATTGGTGTTCGGTAACTCCGGCAGCCTCACGGTCTAGCTATTATTTCTTTTTCTGTGGACCTCCTGCTCCACATCTTGGTTCCAGCACCGTCAGCTTGTTCTGGGCAGAGCTTTTGGCTTAGGTGCCTCCTTCTGGGTATCCGAGTTCCACCAACGTCAGGCGGTCCTTGGTAGTGCTTTGTCGCACGGATACCTCCTGCTTAGTAACCGGGTTCCAGCACCGTCAGTTGGTCCTCGGTCATGCCATTGGCTCTTGCATCCTTGAGCAATGCATGCGGGTTCCAGTAACGTTAGCTGGTTATCGGCAGTGTCTTTGTCACGGGTACTCTCTCCTGCCCAGCCTGGTTCCAGCACCGTCAGCTGGTTCCGGAAAGTGTCAAGGTCACTTATACTCCAATACGTTGTCCTGTCGTGTTGCAGTCGGGTTAGCCGACTCCATGGTGCCTCCAGTTTAGGAGCTTCCTATGTGGGCTGCGGGAAGTGGCAATCAAGGCTGGTTCTGTAGTGCCAATAGGACAAGCTCCACCTGTAGGACTGTTGGTTTTCGGTAACTGCGGCCGCCTCGCGGCCTACCTATTTTGGATTTTACTGTGGACCTTCTGCTGCCTGAGTTCCAGCACCGTTAGCTGGTTCTTGGCAACACAATCTTGACTAGGTCCCCCTGGTTACAGCACCGTCAGCTGTTTCCGGGCAGAGCCTTTGGCTTAGGTGCCTCCTTCTGGGTATCCGAGTTCCACCACCGTCAGGCGGTCCTTCGTAGTGCTTTGTGGCACAGGAACCTCCTGCTTAGTAACCGGGTTCCAGCACCGTCAGCTGGTCCTCGGTCATGCCATTGGCTCTTCTACCTTCGGGTAGCCATCCGGGGTTCCAGTACCGTCAGCTGGTTCTCGGCAGTGTCTTTTGCTCTTGTACCTTCTGCTCCCCATCCTGGTTCCAGTCCCGTCAGCTGGTTTCCGGGCAGAGCCTTTGGCTTAGGTGCCTCCTTCTGGGTATCCGAGTTCCACCACCGTCAGGCGGTCCTTGGTAGTGCTTTGTGGCACAGGAACCTCCTGCTTAGTAACCGGGTTCCAGCACCGTCAGCTGGTCCTCGGTCATGCCATTGGCTCTTCTACCTTCGGGTAGCCATCCGGGTTCCAGTACCGTCAGTTGGTTCTTGGCAGTGTCTTTTGCTCTTGTACCTTCTGCTCCCCATCCTGGTTCCAGTACCATCAGCTGGTTCCGGGCAGAGCCTTTGGCTTAGGTGCCTCCTTCTGGGTATCCGAGTTCCAGCAATGTCAGGTAATCCTTGGTAGTGCTTTGTGGCACAGGAACCTCCTGCTTAGTAACCAGGTTCCAGCACCGTCAGCTGGTCCTCGGTTGTGCCATTGGCTCTTCTACCTTCGGGTAGCCATCTGGGTTCCAATACCGTCAGCTGGTTCTCGGCAGTTCCTCGACCTTCTTGTACCTCCTGCTACAGTTCCAAGTTCAAGAGCCTAAGCATGACGACCCTGAAGACCGAAAAGCAAAAGAACAAGAAGCTGCAGAACAAAAAGCAGAACATTAAGCATAACACTTAATATCAGAGCAAAAGATATTATCTAAATTATAAGCAGAAGAAGACTAAGCAGTGTATGTGGGTGAGTCCGTTCCTCCTCATGGTGCCCCTGGAAAAATCCTGCTGCTGCAGGCCAAACTGAACGCGGATAAATCCTGTTTTAAATCTTGTGTGACAGGCAGAACGGAAGGTGTAATCTTCAAACTTTGATAGATAACAACTACAGGAATGTCTGTCACACATAAAATTTTGATGAAGAAGAGGAATATGAAGGAGATTATGAAGTTGAATATGAAGAAGAAGAGTTGAATGAGAAGAATATGAAGATTTAAAAAAAAAAGAATAATATGAAGAAGGTGAAGAAGAAGATGAATAAGGTGGAGAAGAAGTTGATGAAAAAGATGCTGCTGCTGAGGATGATGAAGAAGAAAGTGTGGTAGAAGTAAAAAAAAGGTGCAGAGCATGGAAGTAGAGAAACATAAATATCTGACAAAATCTAACAAATCTAAACAGTCAAAATCTTTGTAACTCCGAAGGTCTTAAAAAATTTATAATTCCTGCTATTCCATTTGAATGGGCTAAACCTCTATGCCTTTAATGTCCCCTCCACCTCCTCCGATACATTCTACGTTATTCTTAGTTGTTTTCCTTCATGTGGAATTAGGCTACAAGGAAATAAAGGGTTTATTTTAATTCCGATATTTTGCTCCCATTGACTTGCATTGGTATCGGGTATCGGTATCGGCAAGATCCGATATTTTGCTGATATCGGCCGATCCAATCCGATACCGATACTTTTGAATATCGGAAGGTATCGCTCAACACTAGTCAGGAGACTTAGATGGCCACTCCAGAATCTTCATTTTGTTCTGCTGTAGACAATGACAGGTCAACTTGGTCTTGTGTTTTGGATCGTTGTCATGTTGGAACATCCATGTACGTCCCTTGAGCAGCTTCTGAACTGATGAGTGCAAATTTGCCTCCAGTATTTGCTGATAACGTGCTGCATTCATCTTTCCTTCAACTTTGACCAAGTTTCCTATGCCTTTGTAGCTCACAAATCACCAAAACATCAGCGCTCTACCTCTGTGCCTTACAGTAGGAATGGTGAACGTTTCATCTTAGGCCTTGTTGACCTCCCTCCAAATGTAACGTTTATGGTCGTGGCCAAAAGGTGCAATTTTGGCCTCATCACTCCAAATTACCTTGTTCCAGAAGGTTTGAGGCTTGTCACAGAAGGACACGGAGCTGTGCCTGCCCTGAGTGCGGCAGCTTCTAGAAAGAGACACTGAAGGAGAACTGTATTGTAGAGAGGGTGAAGAAGTCATAGCAAAGGAGTGGATATCAGAGGAGTTCTGCCCTACACAGGCTGCCTCCTTCTGAGGTGCAGGATCCTGGTAGCCGGAACATCGAGGGAGCAACAGTCCTTTATGCCTTGCTCCAGAGATCGGCAGGACAGCTAATTTCACGTTACCTGCCTGCCCTATACCCAGGAGGCAAGGTGGCACCGCTTAGAGGCTGGGGCATGATAGAGTCCCTGAAAAATGCCTCAAGCCACCGGTCATACGGGTTTGTCCTATCCATCTGGGGGACAGAGAGAGACACAACATCTATAACATCTTCAACAGTTGTGAGGACCTTTTGAGAAGCTTAACAGTAAGGTACTACAACACCAGGGCGCTAGAGGAAGGCTACTAATTTCTACCTGGACAAAGGAACTCTGGATTTGCCTTGAAACCGGCCGGACTCTGCCTGCCCTGTGGTCTGGTACCCTGAACTGTGGATGCTGAAGCCTTCAGTAAAAGGTAAAGAGACTGCAACCTTGAGTCCTCGTTCTTCACTGCGCCTCTCACCATCCACCATCTACACACTGGGAAGCCCTAGGGACATACTTCACCTGTGGTAAGGTATACCATCTAGCTGCCATAACATCACCCCAGTGGACCGCTTAACCTCTTCCCGACCCATGACGCCACGTAGGCGTCATGAAAGTTGGTGCCAATCCGACCCATGACGCCTATGTGGCGTCATGGAAAGATCGCGTCCCTGCAGATCGGGTGAAAGGGTTAACTCCCATTTCACCCGATCTGCAGGGACAGGGGGAGTGGTAGTTTAGCCCAGGGGGGGTGGCTACGATCGCTCTGATTGGCTGTTGAAAGTGAAACTGCCAATCAGAGCGATTTGTAATATTTCACCTATTATAACGGGTGAAATATTACAATCCAGCCATGGCCGATGCTGAAATATCATCGGCCATGGCTGGAAATACTAATGTGCCCCCACCCCACCGATCGCCTCCCCAGCCCCCCGATCTGGCCGGTACACTGCTCCGGCTCCCCTCTGTCCAGTGCTCCGCTCTCCCCGTGCTCTTGTCCGCTCCCCCGTGCTCCAATCACCCCCCCGTGCTCCAATCACCCCCCCTGCACTCCGATCCACCCCCCCGTGCTCCGTTCCACCCCCCCGTGCTCCGTTCCAGCCCCCCCGTGCTCCGTTCCACGCCCCCGTGCTCCGTTCCACGGCTGCCGCGCTCCGATTCCCCCCCATGCTCCGATCCCCCCCCGTGCCCCCCCACCCCATCATACTTACCGATCCTGCCGGGGTCCGTCCGTCTTCTCCCTGGGCGCCGCCATCTTCCAAAATGGCGGGCGCATACGCAGTGCGCCCTCCGAATCTGCCGGCCGGCAGATTCGTTCCAAAGTGCATTTTGATCACTGAGATATAATCTATCTCAGTGATCAAAATAAAAAAAAAAATAAATGACCCCCCCCCCCCTCCCTTTGTCACCCCCATAGGTAGGGACAATAAAAAAATAAAGAATTTTTTTTTTTTCCACTAATGTTAGAATAGGGTTAGGGTTAGGGTTAGGGGCAGGGGTAGGGTTAGGGGTAGGGTTAGGGGTAGGGCTAAGGTTAGGGTTTCGGTATGTGCACACGTATTCTGGTCCTCTGCGGATTTTTCCGCTGCGGATTTGATAAATCCGCAGTGCTAAACCGCTGCGGATTTATGGCGGATTTACCGCGTTTTTTTCTGCGCATTTCACTGCGGTTTTACAATTGCGATTTTCTATTGGAGCAGTTGTAAAACCGCTGCGGAATCCGCAGAAAGTGACATGCTGCGGAATGTAAACCGCTGCGTTTCCGTGCAGTTTTTCCGCAGCATGTGTACAGCGATTTTTGTTTCCCGTAGGTTTACATTGAACTGTAAACTCATGGGAAACTGCTGCGGATCCGCAGCGTTTTCCGCAGCGTGTGCACATACCTTTAGAATTAGGCTATGTGCACACGGTGTGGATTTGGCTGCGGATTCGCAGCAGTGTTCCATCAGGTTTACAGTACCATGTAAACATATGAAAAACCAAATCCGCTGTGCCCATGGTGCGGAAAATACCGCGCGGAAACGCTGCGTTGTATTTTCCGCAGCATGTCAATTCTTTGTGCGGATTCCGCAGCGTTTTACACCTGTTCCTCAATAGGAATCCGCAGGTGAAATCCGCACAAAAAACACTGGAAATCCGCGGAAAATCCGCAGGTAAAACGCAATGCTTTTTACCCGCGGATTTTTCAAAAATGATGCTGAAAAAACTCACACGAATCCGCAACGTCGGCACATAGCCTTAGGGTTAGGGTTGGAATTAGGGTTGTGGTTAGGGTTAGGGGTGTGTTGGGGTTAGGGTTGTGGTTAGGGGTGTGATTAGGGTTATGGCTACAGTTGGGATTAGGGTTAGGGTTGTGATTAGGGTTATGGCTACAGTTGGGATTAGGGTTAGGGGTGTGGGGGGGTTAGTGTTGGAGTTAGAATTGAGGGGTTTCCACTGTTTAGGCACATCAGGGGGTCTCCAAACGCAACATGGCGCCACCATTGATTCCAGCCAATCTCGTATTCAAAAAGTCAAATGGTGCTCCCTCAATTCCGAGCCCTGACGTGTGCCCAAACAGTGGTTTACCCCCACATATGGGGTACCAGCATACTCAGGATAAACTGCGCAACAATTACTGGGGTCCAGTTTCTCCTGTTACCCTTGTGAACATAAAGAAATGCTTGCTAAAACATCATTTTTGAGGAAAGAAAAATGATTTTTTATTTTCACGGCTCTGCGTTGTAAACGTCTGTGAAGCACTTGGGGGTTCAAAGTGCTCACCACATATCTAGATGAGTTCCTTGGGGGGTCTAGTTTCTAAAATGGGGTCACCTGTGGGGGGTTTCTACTGTTTAGGCACACCAGGGGCTCTGCAAACGCAATGTGACGCCCGCAGACCATTCCATCAAAGTCTGCATTTCAAAAGTCACTACTTCCCTTCTGAGCCCCGACGTGTGCCCAAACAGTGGTTTACCCCCACACATGGGGTATCAGCGTACTCAGGAGAAACTGGACAACAACTTTTGGGGTCCAATTTCTCCTGTAACCCTTGGGAAAATAAAAAATTCTGGGCTAAACAATTATTTTTGAGGAAAGAAAACGTATTTATTATTTTCACGGCTCTGCATTATAAACTTCTATGAAGCACTTGGGGGTTCAAAGTGCTCACCACACATCTAGATAAGTTCCTTTCGGGGTCTAGTTTCCAAAATGGGGTCACTTGTGGGGGGTTTCGACTGTTTAGCCACATCAGGGGCTCTGCAAACGCAACGTGACGCCCGCAGAGCATTCCATCAAAGTCTGCATTTCAAAACGTCACTACTTCAATTCCGAGCTCCGGCATGTGCCCAAACAGTAGTTTACCCCCACATATGGGGTATCACCGTACTCAGGAGAAACTGGACAACAAATGTTGGGGTCAAATTTCTCCTGTTACCCTTTGGAAAATAAAAAATTGCAGGCTAAAAGATCATTTTTGAGAAAATAATTTTTTATTTTTATTTTCATGGCTCTGCGTTATAAACTTCTGTGAAGCACTTGGGGGTTCAAAGTCCTCACCACACATCTAGATTAGTTCCTTTGGGGGTCTAGTTTCCAAAATGGGGTCATTTCTGGGGGATCTCCAATGTTTAGGCCCACAGGGGCTCTCCAAACGTGACATGGTGTCCGCTAATGATTGGAGCTAATTTTCCATTTAAAAAGCCAAATGGCGTGCCATCCCTTCCGAGCCCTGCCGTGCGCCCAAACAGTGGTTTACCCCCACATATGGGGTATCAGCGTACTCAGGACAAACTGGACAACAATATTTGGGGTCCAATTTCTCCTATTATCCTTGGCAAAATAGGAAATTCCAGGCTAAAAAATCATTTTTTAGGAAAGAAAAATTATTTTTTATTTTCATGGCTCTGCGTTATAAACTTCTGTGAAGCACCTGGGGGTTTAAAGTGCTCAATATGCATCTAGATAAGTTCCTTGGGGGGTCTAGTTTCCAAAATGGGGTCACTTGTGGGGGAGCTCCAATGCATAGGCACATAGGGGCTCTCCAAACGAGACATGGTGTCCGCTAACAATTGGAGCTAATTTTCCATTCAAAAAGTCAAATGGCGCGCCTTCCATTCCGAGCCCTGCCGTGTGCCCAAACAGTGGTTTACCCCCACATATGAGGTATCGGTGTACTCGGGAGAAATTGCCCAACAAATTTTATGATCCATTTTATCCTACTGCCCATGTGAAAATGAAAAAATTGAGACGAAAATTTTTTTTTGTGAAAAAAAAAGTACTTTTTCATTTTTACAGATCAATTTGTGAAGCACCTGAGGGTTTAAAGTGCTCACTAGGCATCTAAATAAGTTCCTTGGGGGGTCTAGTTTCCAAAATGGGGTCACTTGTGGGGGATCGCCAATGTTTAGGCACACAGGAGCTCTCCAAACGCGACATGGTGTCCGCTAACGATGGAAATAATTTTTCATTCAAAAAGTCAAATTGCGCTCCTTCCCTTCCAAGCCCTGCCGTGCGCCCAAACAGTGGTTTACCCCCACATATGAGGTAACAGCGTACTCAGGACAAATTGGACAACAACTTTCGTGGTTCAGTTTCTCCTTTTACCATTGGGAAAATAAAAAAATTGTTGCTAAAAGATAACTTTTGTGACTAAAAAGTTAAATGTTCATTTTTTCCTTCCATGTTGCTTCTGCTGCTGTGAAGCACCTGAAGGGTTAATAAACTTCTTGAATGTGGTTTTGAGTACCTTGAGGGGTGCAGTTTTTAGAATGGTGTCACTTTTGGGTATTTTCAGCCATATAGACCCCTCAAACTGACTTCAAATGTGAGGTGGTCCCTAAAAAAAATGGTTTTGTAAATTTCGTTGTAAAAATGAGAAATCGCTCGTCAAATTTTAACCCTTATAACTTCCTAGCAAAAAAAAATTTTGTTTCCAAAATTGTGCTGATGTAAAGTATACATGTGGGAAATGTTATTTATTAACTATTTTGTGTCACATAACTCTCTGGTTTAACAGAATAAAAATTCAAAATGTGAAAATTGCGAAATTTTCAAAATTTTCACCAAATTTCCAATTTTATCACAAATAAACGCAGAATTTATTGACCTAAATTTACCACTAACATGAAGCCCAATATATCACGAAAAAACAATCTCAGAACCGCTAGGATCCGTTGAAGCGTTCCTGAGTTATTACCTCATAAAGGGACACTGGTCAGAATTGCAAAAAACGGCAAGGTCTTTAAGGTCAAAATAGGCTGGGTCATGAAGGGGTTAAAGCAGCATCGGTCACCCTGACCGAATACCACAGGTGGCATCACGAACAAATCCCTTTAAAGACCTTTCCCTTTAACCCGGTCGTTCCACGAGCCATAGACCGGGTCAACCACCGTGACACCCCCCTGCGAACCGAAGGACCCAGTATTGTGTACCCCTAACCCTTGGGGGCACTCCAACTTTGGCATCACAAACAGGATCTATTTAAGCCTGAAAATAAGGTCATGTGTGCCTAGAGACTGTGCCAAAATCGTGCTTGAACTGTGATTTATTGAAGGACTGTATTGCAAAAGACCGCGAAAATTCCCGCCTAAACCGCCACCATTACCGCGCTACGTGGAGCGCCAGAGAAGACGAAGGGCGTGCCAACATGGGAGGAGACTACCAAAGCGGCGCCAAAAGTGATGAACGCCCCCTCCGACTGCTGCTACATGATGAGGACATTCCCAGCAGCCACGGAAGTCCGCCCCCTTACTTGCAATGGCGGGAACGAGGAGAACAAGAAGTCCCGCCCCCAGAAAATGAGGCTCCCTTAGTATAGGAGATACCTGAAAACATATAACACTTTTCCCCATAGTGCTTTTACCAATGCATAAAATGCATGGAGAAGTCATTTCGAACGAATCGTCCTCAGTTTTGTGAGAACGATGAGGGGTTAAAATTTTTGGTGGTTTCTTGCTCAGTCCATAGGCCTACAGCATGTGGCAAACCGGTGAGCATGGGGCTCTCTTAGTAAAGTTGATACCTGAAAACATATCACACTTTTCCCCATAGTGCTTTTACCAATGCATAAAATGCATGGAGAAGTCATTTTGAACTAATCGTCCTCAGTTTTGTGAGCGGCGTGAATGTGCGGCCGCAGATCCAAGAGCAGGGATGGCGACCGGTGGGTACCTGAACGACGACGAAGTGACCCAGGACCATCCCAGGCAACCGGGAGGCAAACCCGAACTCGCCGTTGCTGTAGGATCCGGACTCCTTGGATCCGCAGGTGGAGGAGCTGAGCCACCAGCTCCTGGACGTGGAGCTGACAGAGGTGAAGAAATGAAAGTTAGCCCTGTGCAGGAGGATCGCGCAGGAGGAGTCGCAGTCCATGTAGCTGCTGACTCCAGCATCCTCATCATCGGAGCGGACCGGTATTGATGGAACCACATCAGACGCAGGTACAGAAAGCACCCTTGCCCCAGTGACTGATCCTGCTCCAGCAACCGCTCTCCCCCTAGCTGCTGAACCCGCTTCAGTTACCATTCCTCCTCCAGACTGCGACAGAATGCCAGCTGTCACTCCACCTCTAGCGACTCCCCACACCAATGACGGGACACGACTTTTGCACCTAGCGACCGAGGGCATTCCGCTGGACGTGAACCTTGAGGGTTTGCCTCTCATGTATTGTCAAGTCATTAGCTGCTATCAAAGTTTGTTTAGCTTGAGTATGAATGTCAGCTTTAGCATTGGCCACAGCGGCAGGTTCGGTAGTAGTAATTATGCACACAGTAGTAGTAGTAGTGTTGGTTGGAGGAGCTGCTGGTTCAGAGACTAGAGGAGTAGTGCTGGTAGTCATAGTTTTTCCAGCTGGTGGCGCTACTGCAGGTGCACATCTTTCAACGTTCTTGGCATACCATCGGAAGATCACCCCCTTTTAGGGTTCAAATAACATTCAAGTCTATTATTAACTTTAAAACTGCAGGAACTTTCACGATGTCATCAGGAATGGGCTCTTCAAAAAGCTCTTCTTGTAAAACCAATAGGGAGCACCTTTAAGATCGTGCAAACTATTTACAAATAAGTCCAGCCCTACCCACGCCGGCAAGTGGGCAGAACCACTTGTGGGTACCAACTATGCACAGTGGAAAGTTGGTGGACCATTCACTGTCCATGATCCAAATGTCCTTTAAATAGTAGATAGCTATGCAAAACACAGGATCCCTTTAACATGGGATCCCATTAAGAAATAACCCTGGACGGGTTTAAAGCAGCAAAAGAGTTAAAGAACTAAATACAATCAGTGTTCCAGTTTGCGGTATCTTATTATAGCAATTTCCAAGGCACCAGCCAGCATCGAACACTTCCTGACCTGGGAAAGTGGGTACCCGGATCTTCTTCTGGTTCCAAGTAAACTTCATGGGAATGTTGAATCGTTGCACTTTGTTGAACTCGTGCTTAGAGTTTGTTTATCATGCTAGTTAGTTGGTATATTAGAAAGTTAATGTATTAAAGAGAGATTGCCAAAAGAGAGCTTGTCGTGGAACATCAGCTAAGGCAGGGCTGGTACAATAGGAGAAAAGTTGAGCAGACGTGGGAGTCTGTAGCTCCTAGCAGAAAGAGGAAACTGAGAAGGAAAGAATACCATTCAGTAGTTAGATAGTCCGATATGATAAAGCACTTTGAATATAATTGAGATTGAGTTAGATGATAGAAAATGTTTAACCCCTTTACCCCCAAGGGTGGTTTGCACGTTAATGACCGGGCCAATTTTTACAATTCTGACCACTGTCCCTTTATGAGGTTATAACTCTGGAACGCTTCAACGGATCCCAGTGAATCTGACATTGTTTTCTCGTGACATATTGTACTTCATGACAATGGTAAAAATTCTTTGATAGTACCTGCGTTTATTTGTGAAAAAAACGGAAATTTGGCGAAAATTATGAAAATTTCGCAATTTTCCAACTTTGAATTTTTATGCAATTAAATCACAGATATATGTCACACAAAATACTTAATAAGTAACATTTCCCACATGTCTACTTTACATCAGCACAATTTTGGAACCAAAATTTTTTTTTCTTAGGGAGTTATAAGGGTGAAAATTTGACCAGCAATTTCTCATTTCTACAACACCATTTTTTTTTAGGGACCACATCTCATTTGAAGTCATTTTGAGGGGTCTATATGATAGAAAATACCCAAGTGTGACACCATTCTAAAAACTACACCCCTCAAGGTGCTTAAAACCACATTCAAGAAGTTTATTAACCCTTCTGGTGCTTCACAGGAATTTTTTGAATGTTTAAATAAAAATGAACATTTAACTTTTTTTCACAAAAAATTTAATTCAGCTCCAATTTGTTTTATTTTACCAAGGGTAACAGGAGAAAATGGACTGCAATCATTGTTGTACAATTTGTCCTGAGTACGCCAATACCCCACATGTGGGGGTAAACCACTGTTTGGGCGCATGGCACAGCTCGGAAGCGAAGGAGCGCCATTTGACTTTTCAATGCAAAATTGACAGGAATTGAGATGGGACACCATGTTTCGTTTGGAGAGCCCCTGATGTGCCTAAACATTGAAACCCCCCACAAGTGACACCATTTTGGAAAGTAGACCCCCTAAGGAACTTATATAGAGGTGTGGTGAGCTCTTTCACCCACCAAGTGCTTCACAGAAGTTTATAATGTAGAACCGTAAAAATAAAAAATCATATTTTTTCACACAAATTATTTTTTCGCCCCCAATTTTTTATTTTTCCAAGGGTAAGAGAAGAAATTGGACCCCAATAGTTGTTGTACAATTTGTCCTGAGTAAGCTGATATCCCATATGTGGGGGTAAACCACTGTTTGGGCGGATGGGAGAGCTCGGAAGGGAAGGAGCGCCGTTTGACTTTTCAATGCAAAATTGACAGGAATTGAGATGGGATGCCATGTTGCGTTTGGAAAGCCACTGATGTGCCTAAACATTGAAACCCCCCACAAGTGACACCATTTTGGAAAGTAGACCCCCTAAGGAACTTATCTAGAGGTGTGGTGAGCACTTTGACCCACCCAGTGCTTCACAGAAGTTTATAATGCAGAACCGTAAAAATAAAAAAATCATATTTTTTCACAAAAATTATCTTTTCGCCCCCAATTTTTTATTTTTCCAAGGGTAAGAGAAGAAATTGGACCCCAATAGTTGTTGTACAATTTGTCCTGAGTGCGCTGATACCCCATATGTGGGGGTAAACCACTGTTTGGGCGGATGGGAGAGCTCGGAAAGGAAGGAGCGCCGTTTGACTTTTCAATGCAAAATTAACAGGAATTGAGATGAGACGCCATGTTGCGTTTGCAGAGCCCCTAATGTACCTAAATAGTAGAAACCACTCACAAGTGACACCATTTTGGAAAGTAGACCCCCTAAGGAACTTATCTAGATGTGTGGTGAGCGCTTTGACCCACCAAGGGCTTCACAGAGGTTTATAATGGAGAGCCGTAAAAATAAAACAAAAATTTTTTCCCACAAAAATTATTTTTTAGCCCCCAGTTTTGTATTTTCCCGAGGGTAACAGGAGAAATTGGACCCAAAAATGTGTTGTCCAATTTGTCCTGAGTGCGCTGATACCCCATATGTGGGGGGAAACCACTGTTTGGGCGCATGGGAGGGCTCGGAAGGGAAGGAGTGCCATTTGAATGCAGACTTAGATGGAATGGTCTGCAGGCGTCACATTGCGTTTGCAGAGCCCCTAATGTACCTAAACAGTAGAAACCCCCCACAAGTGACACCATTTTGGAAAGTAGACCCCCTAAGGAACTTATCTAGATGTGTGGTGAGCGCTTTGACCCACCAAGGGCTTCACAGAGGTTTATAATGGAGAGCCGTAAAAATAAAACAAAATTTTTTTCCCACAAAAATTATTTTTTAGCCCCCAGTTTTGTATTTTCCCGAGGGTAACAGGAGAAATTGGACCCAAAAATGTGTTGTCCAATTTGTCCTGAGTGCGCTGATACCCCATATGTGGGGGGAAACCACTGTTTGGGCGCATGGGAGGGCTCGGAAGGGAAGGAGTGCCATTTGAATGCAGACTTAGATGGAATGGTCTGCAGGCGTCACATTGCGTTTGCAGAGCCCCTAATGTACCTAAACAGTAGAAACCCCCCACAAGTGACCCCATATTGGAAACTAGACCCCCCCGGGAACTTATCTAGATGTGTTGTGAGAACTTTGAACCCCAAGTGTTTCACTACAGTTTATAACGCAGAGCCGTAAAAATAAAAAATCTTTTTTTTCCCACAAAAATTATTTTTTAGCCCCCAGTTTTGTATTTTCCCAAGGGTAACAGGAGAAATTGGACCCCAACAGTTGTTGTCCTATTTGTCCTGAGTACGCTGATACCCCATATGTTGGGGTAAACCCCTGTTTGGGCACACGGGTGAGCTCGGAAGGAAAGAAGCACTGTTTTACTTTTTCAACGCAGAATTGGCTGGAATTGAGATCGGACGCCATGTCGCTTTTGGAGAGCCCCTGATGTGCCTAAACAGTGGAAACCCCCCAATTATAACTGAAACCCTAATCCAAACACTCCCCTAACCCTAATTCCAACGGTAACCCTAACCACACCTCTAACCCTGACACACCCCTAACCCTAATCCCAACCCTATTCCCAACTGTAAATGTAATCTAAACCCTAACTGTAACTTTAGCCCCAACCCTAACTGTAGCCCTAACCCTAGCCCTAACCCTAGCCCTAACCCTAGCCCCAACCCTAACCCTAGCCCTAACCCTAGCCCTAACCCTAGCCCTAACCCTAGCCCTAACCCTAGCCCTAACCCTAACCCTAGCCCTAACCCTAGCCCTAACCCTAACCCTAGCCCTAACCCTAACCCTAGCCCTAACCCTAACCCTAGCCCTAGCCCTAACCCTAGCCCTAACCCTAGCCCTAACCCTAACACTAGCCCTAACCCTAGCCCTAACCCTAGCCCTAACCCTAGCCCTAATGGGAAAATGGAAATAAATACATTTTTTTATTTTTCCCTAACTAAGGGGGTGATGAAGGGGGGTTTGATTTACTTTTATAGCGGGTTTTTTAGCGGATTTTTATGATTGGCAGCCGTCACACACTGAAAGACGCTTTTTATTGCAAAAAATATTTTTTGCGTTACCACATTTTGAGAGCTATAATTTTTCCATATTTTGGTCCACACAGTCATGTGAGGTCTTGTTTTTTACGCGACGAGTTGACGTTTTTATTGGTAACATTTTCGGGCACGTGACATTTTTTGATCGCTTTTTATTCCGATTTTTGTGAGACAGAATGACCAAAAACCAGCTATTCATGAATTTCTTTTGGGGGAGGCGTTTATACCGTTCCGCGTTTGGTAAAATTGATAAAGCAGTTTTATTCTTCGGGTCAGTATGATTACAGCGACATCTCATTTATATCATTTTTTTATGTTTTGGCGCTTTTATACGATAAAAACTATTTTATAGAAAAAATAATTATTTTGGCATCGCTTTATTCTCAGGACTATAACTTTTTCATTTTTTTGCTGATGATGCTGTATGGTGGCTCGTTTTTTGCGGGACAAGATGACGCTTTCAGCGGTACCATGGTTGTTTATATCTGTCTTTTTGATCACGTGTTATTCCACTTTTTGTTCGGCGGTATGATAATAAAGCGTCGTTTTTTGCCTCGTTTTTTTTTTTTTTTTCTTACGGTGTTTACTGAAGGGGTTAACTAGTGTGCCAGTTTTATAGGGCGAGTCGATACGGACGCGGCGATACTAAATATGTGTACTTTTATTGTTTTTTTTTTTTTTTATTTAGATGAAGAAATGTATTTATGGGAATATTTTTTTTTTTTTTTCATTATTTAGGAATATTTTTTTTTAATTTTTTTTACACATTTGGAAAATTTTTTTTTTACTTTTTTACTTTGTCCCAGGGGGGGACATCACAGATCAGTGATCTGACAGTTTGCACAGCACTCTGTCAGATCACTGATCTGACATGCAGCACTGCAGCCTTCACAGTGCCTGCTCTGAGCAGGCTCTGTGAAGCCACCTCCCTCCCTGCAGGACCCGGATCCGCGGCCATCTTGGATCCGGGACCTGGAGCAGGGAGGGAGGGCGGCAAGACCCTCGCAGCAACGCGATTACATCGCGTTGCTGCGGGGGTCTCAGGGAAGCCCGCAGGGAGCCCCCCTCCCTGCGCGGTGCTTCCCTGCACCGCCGGCACATCGCGATCATCTTTGATCGCGGTGTGCCGGGGGTTAATGTGCCGGGGGCGGTCCGTGACCGCTCCTGGCACATAGTGCCGGATGTCAGCTGCGATAGGCAGCTGACACCCGGCCGCGATCGGCGCCGCTCCCCCCGTGAGCGCTGCCGATCGCATATGACGTACTATTGCGTCCTTGGGAAGTAGGGCCCACCCCACATGGACGCAATAGTACGTCTGATGGCAGAAAGGGGTTAATGATGCACTTATGAATAAACTGAAGGAAAATGCAGTGAGCCCGCGAGGGTTGATAGACAGTCCTGTATGTGAAGAAGAATAAAGAAAAACGTTGATTTGCACTTTCAAGGTTTTAAGAGATAGTAATTGCTCTATTTCCAAAAGTAGGCCTACCATGTACATATGTTTTACTATGCAACGTTCAAGTGACCTCACCTCCCATAAAGGGAAACATCAGTTATATTAACTTGTTTTACAGCAATTAAAAATTTGTATGTCTTTTTGCTAACATATTTTTGTTTTCCTTTCCCAGTCCGGGAGTACTGGAATTAAGGGGGAGGGGGGGAGGGAGGGGCGGAGGAGTGCAGCGCCCCAGGGTCCTGGTCTGTTGTGAATTCTGCCTTTGGGCTCCCTCCGGTGGTTGTAAGTGGTAATGCAGTTGTCCCTGGGTTGCAGTCCTGGTCAGGTGTATCTGCTGATTGCAGTTCTGACTTTGGTATTTAGGTTTGCAGGATTCATTAGTCCTTGCCAGTTGTCCATGGTTGTTGGACCTCTGTCTGGTTCCTCCTGCCTTGCTGCCAAATTAAGCAAAGATAAGTGTCTGGTTTTGTTTCTGTGGCACACATGCTGTGTGCTTATATTCTGTGCTATTCATTTGTTTTTTCTTGTTCAGCTTAGATTGTGTCAGTATTTACTCAGTCTAGTTGGATTCTCAGGAGTTGCAAATATACGTTCCACGTCTTTAGTTAGATGGTGGAATTTTTTGTATTATCTGCTGTGGATATTTTTGGAAGGGTTTTAATACTGACCGCTTAGTATTCTGTCCTATCCTTTCCTATCTAGCTAGAGTGTCCTCTTTTGCTAAATCCTGTTTTCTACCTGCGTGTGTCTTTCCTCTCCTACTCACAGTCAATATTCGTGGGGTGCTGCCTATCCTTTGGGGTTCTGCTCTGAGGGGTATTTAGTCCTCCAGCTGTGTCGAGGTGTCTAGGGTTTGTTAGGCACACCCCACGGCTTTCACTAGTACGGTGTTAGTTCAGCATCTGCTGTCAGTACAGTTACCACCTACTCCAGACAAAGTTCCATGCGGCTCCAAGGTCACCGGATCATAACACTGGTCATTGCAGTAATATCGTTCTCCTCTAGGGGGGAGTGATGTTACGTTTGGAGGCAAAGAAGGACAACTGAAAGCCAGGTATCACAAACATGCAACACATTTCATACTCCAGGCCACCAGGGGGAGCTCTGCTCCTATTTATTAGGGCACTCCTCACACTTAGGTAAAACTGGATGCCTGGGGAGGAAGTTAGTGAGTTGCTTGCTGAGCTTTGCTCAGGTAGTTGGTCCCTGACAGGGGTGGGATCCTGTCAGAGGCCGAGACAGAAGGACACAGAGCTGTGCCTGCCCTGAGTGCGGTAGCTTCTACAAAGAGACACTGAAGGAGAACTGTATTGTAGAGAGGGTGAAGAGGTCGTAGCAAAGGAGTGGATATCAGAGGAGTTCTGCCCTACACAGGTTGCCTCCTTCTGAGGTGCAGGATCCTGGTAGCCGGAACACCGAGGGAGCAACAGTCCTTTATGCCTTGCTCCAGAGACCGGCAGGACAGCTAATTTGACGTTACCTGCCCGCCCTATACCCAGGAGGCAAGGTGGCACCGCTTAGAGGCTGGGGCATGATAGAGTCCCTGAAAAATGCCTCAAGCCACCGGTCATACGGGTTTGTCCTATCCATCTGGGGGACAGAGAGAGACACAACATCTGTAACATCTTCAACAGTTGTGAGGACCTTTTGAGAAGCTTAGCAGTAAGGTACTACAACACCACGGTGCTAGAGGAAGGCTACTGATTTCTACCTGGACAAGGGGACTCTGGATTTGCCTCGAAACCGGCCGGACTCTGCCTGCCCTGTGGTCTGGTACCCTGGACTCTGGATGCCGAAGCCTTCAGTAAAAGGTAAAGAGACTGCAACCTTTTGTCCTTGTTCTTCACTGCGCCTCTCACCATCCACCATCTACACACTGTGAAGCCCTAGGGACATACTTCACCTGTGGTAAGGTATACCATCTAGCTGCCATAACATCACCCCAGCGGACCCCCTTAAAGCAGCATCGGTCACCCTGACCGAATACCACAGGTGGCGTCTCGAACATATCCCTTTAAAGGCTTTTCCCTTTAACAAGGACGTCCCACGGGCCACGGACCGGGTCAACCACCGTGACATCCCCCTGCGAACCGACGGACCCGGTATCGAGACCCCTAGCCCTTGGGGGCGCTCCACACACACACTGATTACAATCAAACAGGTAACAGGTGAGGATGTTACTTTTATTAGCCATTAAAACCCATTTATGTCAACTTCTGTGCATGTTATCAGGCCAAAATCACCAGAGAATATAAACTTTTGATCAGGGTCATTTGGATGTTTTGAATTGTCGTTATGATTTAACCCCTTAGCGACCGCCGATACGCCTTTTAACGGCGGCCGCTAAGGGTACTTAAACCACAGCGACGTTAATTAACAGCGTTGTGGAAAAAGTGAATAGCGCCCCCCAGAGGCCGATTTTCTCCGGGGTCTTGGCTGCCGGGGGTAGCCGAGACCCCAGAGAACATGATTCGGGGGTTTTTAACCCACCCCGCATTTGCGATCGCCGGTAATTAACCGTTTACCGGCGATCGCAAAAAAAAAAAAAAAAAACGCGATCTCTTTTTAATTTCTCTGTCCTCCGATGTGATCGCACATCGGAGGACAGAGAAAAGGGGTCCCAGGTGGCCCCCCAATACTCACCTATCTCCCCCGATGCTCCTCGTGTCTCCCGGTGGGCGCCGCCATCTTCAAAATGGCGGGCGCATGCGCAGTGCGCCCGCCGGCCGGCACCGGGAGAATCTTTGGGGTCTCGGCTGCCGGGGGTAGCCGAGACCCCAAAGAGCATGATCGGGGTCGGTTTTACCGACCCTTGTTTTGCGATCGCCGGTAATTAACTGTTTACCGGCGACCGCAAAAAAAAAAAAAAAGTAAAGTGTAATTCTCTGTCCTCTGATGTGATCGCACATCAGAGGACAGAGAAATAGGGGGATTCGGCCGGCCGGCAGGAGAACAGCAGTTGGGGCTAAAATTAGGGTTAGGGGTAGGGTTAGGGTTAGGGGTAGGGGTAGGGTTAGGGGTAGGGTTAGGTTAGGGTTAGGGGTAGGGGTAGGGTTAGGGGTAGGGTTAGGGGTAGGGTTAGGGGTAGGGCTAGGGGTAGGGCTAGGGGTAGGGCTAGGGGTAGGGCTAAATTTAGGGTTAGGGTTGGGGCTAAATTTAGGGTTAGGCTTCTTTCACACTTACGTCGGTACGGGGCCGTCGCAATGCGTCGGCCCGACATACCGACGCACGTTGTGAAAATTGTGCACAACGTGGACAGCAGCTGTAGTTTTTCAACGCATCCGCTGCCCAATCTATGTCCTGGGGAGGAGGGGCGGAGTTACGGCCACGCATGCGCGGTCAGAAATGGCGGATGCGACGTACAAAAAAACGTTTCATTGAACGTTTTTTTGTGCCGACGGTCCGCCAAAACACAATTGATCCAGTGCACGACGGACGCGACGTGTGGCCATCCGTCACGATCCGTCGGCAATACAAGTCTATGGGCAAAAAACGCATCCTGCGGGCACATTTGCAGGATCCGTTTCTTGTCCAAAACGGCGGATTGCGACCCTTAGGGCTAGGGTTAGGGTTGGGGCTAAAGTTAGGGCTAGGGTTGGGGCTAAAGTTAGGGTTAGAGCTGGGATTAGGGTTAGGGTTTGGATTAGGGTTGGTATTAGGGTTAGGGTTGGCATTAGGGTTACGCTTGGGATTAGGGTTAAGGTTAGGGTTGTGATTAGGGGTATATTGGGATTAGGGTTAGGTTTGAGGTTAGGGTTGAGATTAGGATTAGGGGTGTGTTGGATTTAGGGTTTTGATTAGGGTTATGGTAAGGGTTGACATTAGGGTTGTTTTGGGGTAAGGGTTGTGATTATGGTTAGGGTTAGTGATTAGGATTATGGATCAGGTTGGGATTAGGGTTAGGGGTGTGTTGGGGTTAGGGTTGGAGCTAGAATTTGGGGGGGTTTCCACTATTTAGGTACATCAGGGGGTCTCCAAACACGACAGCCAATTTTGCGCTCAAAAAGTCAAATGGTGCTCCCTCCCTTCTGAGCTCTGCCGTGCGCCCAAACAGTGGGTTACCCCCACATATGGGGCATCAGTGTACTCGGGATAAAATTGGACAACAACTTCTGGGGTCCAATTTCTCTTGTTACCCTTGTGAAAATAAAAACTTGGGGGCTACAATATCTTTTTTGTGAAAAAAAAATATTTTTTATTTTCACAACTCTGCATTCTAAACTTCTGTGAAGCACTTGGGCATTCAAAGTTCTCACCACACATCTAGATAAGTTCCTTGGGGGGTCTAGTTTCCACAATGGGGTCACTTGTGGGGGGTTACTACAGTTTAGGTACATCAGGGGCTCTGCAATCGCAACATAATGCCCACAGACCATTCTATCAAAGTCTGCATTCCAAAACGGCGCTCCTTCCTTCCGAGCTCTGCCGTGCGCCCAAACAGTGGTTTACCCCCACATATGGGGTACCAGCATACTCAGGACAAATTGGACAACAACTTTTGGGGTCCAATTTGTCTTGTTACCCTTGTGAAAATAAAAACTTGGGGGCTAAAAAATCTTTTTTGTGGAAAAAAAAATATTTTTTATTTTCACGGCTCTGCATTATAAACTTCTGTGAAGCACTTGGGCATTCAAGGTTCTCACCACACATCTAGATAAGTTCCATGGGGGGTCTAGTTTCCAAAATGGGGTCACTTGTGGGGGGTTTCTACTGTTTAGGCACATCAGGGGCTCTCCAAACGCGACATGGCGTCCGATCTCAATTCCAGCCAATTCTACATTGAAAAAGTAAAACGGCACTCCTTCACTTCCAAGCTCTGCGGTGCGCCCAAACAGTGGTTTACCCTCACATATGGGGTATCGACGTATTCAGGAGAAATCGCACAACAACTTTTGTCGTCTAATTTCTCCTGTTACCCTTGTGAAAATAAGAAATTGTGGGCGAAAAGATCATTTTTGTGTAAACAAAAGCGATTTTTTATTTTCACGGCTCTACGTTATAAACTTCTGTGAAGCACTTGGGGGTTCAAAGTGCTCACCACACATCTAGATAAGTTCCTTAAGGGGTCTAGTGTCCAAAATGGTGTCACTTGTGGGGGGTTTCCACTGTTTAGGCACATCAGGGGCTCTCTAAACGTGACATGGCGTCCGATCTCAATTCCAGCCAATTCTGCATTGAAAAAGTCAAACGGCGCTCCTTCACTTCTAAGTTCTGCGGTGTGCCCAAAAAGTGGTTTACCCCCACATATGGGGTATTGGCGTATTCAGGAGAAATTGCATAACAAAATTTATGGTTACATTTCTGTTTTTACACTTGTGAAAATAAAAAAAATGGTTCTGAATTAAGATGTTTGCAAAAAAAAGTTAAATGTTCATTTTTTCCTTCCACATTGTTTCAGTTCCTGTGAAGCACTTAAAGGGTTAATAAACTTCTTGAATGTGGTTTTGAGAACCTTGAGGGGTGTAGTTTTTAGAATGGTGTCACACTTCATTATTTTCTATCATATAGACCCCTCAAAATGACTTCAAATGTGATGTGGTCCCTAAATAAAAATGGTGTTGTAAAAATGAGAAATTGCTGGTCAACTTTTAACCCTTATAACTCCCTAACAAAAAAAAATGTTGTTTCCAAAATTGTGCTGATGTAAAGTAGACATGTGGGAAATGTTATTTATTAACTATTTTTTGTGACATATCTCTCTGATTTAAGGGCATAAAAATACAAAGTTTGAAAATTGCAAAATTTTAATAATTTTCGCCATATTTCCGTTTTTTTCATAAATAATCGCAAGTAATATCGAAGAAATGTTACCACTAACATGAAGTACAATATGTCACGAAAAAACAATCTCAGAATCAGCGGGATCCGTTGAAGCGTTCCAGAGTTATAACCTCATAAAGTGACAGTGGTCAGAATTGCAAAAATTGGCCTGGTCATTAAGTACCAAATTGGCTCTGTCACTAAGGGGTTAAAAAGAGAAAACACATTAGATTGACAATAAATGGCTTTGCCCAACCACTAACCATGAGTGGACAAAAAGTTTTGGTGTTGTCATTCATATTCTCTGAAAAAAGGCTAAGAAAGAAAAAGTTCTGCCAGGGTATGTAAATTTTTGAGCAGAACTGTATATATACATACTAAAAAAAAAAATCTACAGGCAGGTGCCAGTCGTGGCTCCTGCGCTGCAGCATTACCACATGTGTACTGTGCATATAATTATTATGGTTGAGGCTATGCTGATATTTAAAAAAAATCCTTTTCAAAATGCCGCCCGATGCGCCTGCGTAGTAGCAGCTATCGGTGTATATAGAGGTGATGCGATAGCTGCTACTATGCAGGCTCGGCGGCACCATCTTGAAGGATGACTTTTTTCTTCTCTAGCAACATAGTGCCACCAGCACCTACACAATAGCAGCTATTGGCAATTGCCTATAGCCGCTACTGCGCAGGTTCGGCGGTGCCATCTTGGAGGAGGACATTTTTTTTTTCTAGCAAGATGGTGTCGCTGGCAGTAGCAGCTATCGGATCACCTCTATGTGCACCGATACCTAAATAATGATATGCACATTTCACATGCAATTATGCTGCAGCGCTGGTGCCTGCCTGTAGAAGGTTTTTTTTTCTTTTTAGTATATGTATGTATAATATACACTGCTCAAAAAAATAAAAGGGAACACAAACAACAGAATATAACTCCAAGTAAATCAAACTTCAGTGAAATCAAACTGTCCCCTTAGGAAGCAACACTGTTTGACAATCAATTTCACATGCTGTTGTGCAAATGGAATAGACAACAGATGGAAATTATTAGCAATTATCAAGACACAATAAAGGAGTGGTTCTGCAGGTGGGGACCACAGACCACATCTCAGTACCAAGGATTTCTGGCTTGTGTTTTGGTCACTTTTGAATGTTGGTTGTGCTTTCACACTCGTGGTAGCATAAGACGGACTCTACAACCCACACTAGTGGCTCAGGTAGTGCAGCTCATCCAGGATGGCTTATCAATGCGAGCTGTGGCAGAAGGTTTGCTGTGTCTGTCAGCGTAGTGTCCAGAGGCTGGAGGCTCTACCATGAGACAGGCCCATACACCAGGAGACGTGGAGGGGGCCGTAGGAGGGCAACAAGCCAGCAGCAGGACCGCTACCTCAGCCTTTGTGCAAAGAGGAACAGGAGGAAAACTGCCAGAGCCCTGCAGAATGACCTCCAGCAGGCCACAAATGTGAATGTGTCTGCACAAACTGCTAGAAACTGAGCTCATAGCCCAACACCGTGCAGGACACTTGGCATTTGCCACAGAACACCAGGATTGGCAAATTCGCGACTGGCGCCCTGTGCTCTTCACAGATGAAAGCAGGTTCACACTGAGCACATGTGACTGACGTGACAGAGTCTGGAGAAGCCATGGAGAGCGATCTGCTGCCTGCAAAATACTTCAACATGACCGGCTTGGCAGTGGGTCAGTAATGGTGTGTGTGTGGGGGGGGCATTTGTTTTGAGGGCCGCACAACCCTTCATGTGCTCGGCAGAGTTAGCACAAAGCAAGAAGAGTGGAGGGCACCATCATCCTTATAACAAACTGGGATCTACCCGGGGTATGTCCAACAAGAGTACTATCAAAGAGCGAGAGGAAAAGGAGACATACACAAGACCGAGGATCACCAAAGGAGAAGCAATAATAATTATACTAAACAATTTTATTAAAGTAAAAAACAAGACATAACACACAATAAAAACATTTAAAAACCAAACAGGTACATCCCTAAATAGGGAATACCCCCCAAGACCAGATCAAGGCTAATTCTGTAATCTATAGTACAAATATGTCATAGCCGATACATAACATGAAAAACAGATGGTATATAGAGAAGCGCATAGAAAATATACAACAATTGCTGAAGAGCAGAATAATACAAATTGTCCTACAGGCATAGAATTGTTATGGCCATAACAAATGAAAAATAATAAAATTTAGTAAGTACCCAATTGCACTGTTGTTAGTATACATAAATGCACCCTATGTGCTAGAGAGGGCCTCATATGGAAAGTGCTATATGCAAGAAGTACGACGTCTGTAATGTGGGGAGAAAGACAATACTTATACCCCACAAATGTAAATGTAGACCTACAAAAAAAAGGTATGTAGGTATCGCACCCGCCTATCAAAAATAGCTAGATGGAGGAAGACGTGTATACACACAGTATCCTATGGCTAGTTAAGCAGGTGCTAAACCGGCGCTAGAACAGCATACCACTGGTCAAGGGGGGCAAAAGGAGCCCAACGCGTGTCGCCACAGCGTGGCTTTGTCAGGAGCAGAGTTAGCCTGACTGCCAATAGGTACCGAGATGAGATCCTCTGACCCCTTGTGAGACCATATGCTGGTGAAGTTGGCCCTGGGTTCCTCCTAATGCAGGACAATGCCAGACTTCATGTGGCTGGAGTGTATTAGCAGTTCATGCAAGATGAAGGCATTGAAGCTATGGACTGGCCCACCAATTCCCCTGACCTGAATCCAATTGAACACATCTGGGACATCATGTCTCGCACCATCCACCAACGTCATGTTGCACCACAGACTGTTTAGGAGTTGGTGGATGCTTTAGTAAAGGTCTGGGAGGAAATCCCTCAGGAGACCATCCACCACGTCATCAGGTGCATGCCCAGGCGTTGTAGGGAAATCATACAGGCACGTGGAGGCTACACACACTACTGAGCATCATTTCCTTGTCTTGTGGCATTTCCACTGAAGTTGGATCAGCCTGTAACTTCATTTTCCACTTTGATTTTGAGCATCATTCCAACTCCAGACCTCCGTGGGATATCAGTTGAGATTTACGTTGATAATTTTTAGGTTTAATTGTTCTCAACACATTCCACTATGTAATGAATAAAGATTTACAACTGGAATATTTAATTCAGTGATATCTAGGATGTGGGATTTTAGTGTTCCCTTCATTTTTTTGAGCAGTGTACATTATGTTAACTAGAAGGCGGGTCACTGAGGGATCAGTGACCTGTCAGCAGTCTGCATTATGAATACCTAAACAGAGCACCAAAAGAAGAAAAGTTCCAGCTTCTGGTAAAATTTCAAAAAAATGATCTTTATTCCATTAAAATAAGTTAAAAATATTTAACAGGAAAAACAGCAAGCAACGCGTTTCGAACATGGTTTTCTTTGTCAAGCTTGTTTGAAAATGACCGGACATCAGTCTTAAATACACAGGTGAGTTTAAACAGCACACGTGAAAAATAATTTAGCTAATTAAGACTAACAATCCATAGAAGAAAGAGAAGCAAATAGTATCAATCACGAAAAAATAGAAAGAAGGGGAGAAAGGAAGCAATTATATAAAGCATAAATTACGGTACTCAAATATATAGTATAAATGGAGACAAAAGAGAAAACAATTGAAAAAATGAATAGCATTACATATGAAACCTAGGAAAAATATCTAAATACATCTTAATAAATATAAGCTGTTTCATTTCTCAAATTTAACTCTAGAGGGAATCAGGTAGCCAGATTGAAAATCCAGAGCCTCTCTTACCTATAAACGCCTTTTCATATTGCCACCTCGGGCTGATCTCACAATCTTCTCAAACTAAAACACTTTAAAGGATGAAAGGTTACCATTGTGTATGTCAATAAAATGTTTTGATGCAGAAGATATGTGTCTACTGTTGGAATTATTGTTAATAACTAGTGATGAGCGAATGTGTTCGCCACTACTTGGTACTCGCCCAAATATCACTATGCTCGGTGTACGCAGCGAGCACCAAGTATTTCTGGGATTATTCGACGGGAGCTCGGGTCTCCGCCCTGCAAATCTGGCGCTCCTTAGAGCGCCAATGATAATGCAGGGATTGTCAGCTATGCACTGTAATGCCACAGCTATCTGCTGGCAGGATAGCATCATCAGGTCTTTAAGAGACCTGGCGTCGCCCTGCTCACCGCATTTTGCTCCGGACTTAGCGAGTGTAGGGAGAGCTGCTGCTGAGATAGGGTCAGAATCGTGCTTTTAATAGTTATTGTAGGTCTGCAACTGTTCAGCCCACAACTCCTGAGAAACCAACAGTCCTTTTTGGGGCTAATTTGGGGGTTCCGAGATTGCAGCACTGGGTTGGCAGGGGAGTCTATGTGCACATATCCACATCAGTGCAAGGCCTGTAGACACTGTATGTGAGTATATAGATCTCACTGCATCCCTCCCAAAGCTCCATTACTGGCTGCTGCTGCTGCTGCTTATTTAATACTAGATGGCAGCCCGATTCTAAAGAATCGGGAGTCTAGAATCCATATATACTTTATTTATTCAAATGTAAGAATAATACAATTAATAAATAATAGTAAGAAAGAACAAAAAATGGCTGCACTCACCAGCTCTTGACAATTCTTGTTATTTAATAAATTGCTGGGCAATAATGGACAATGTCCTTATGTGGCAAATAATAGAGCAATATACCCAATGTGGCAAAGAAGAGGTTAATAAACGGCAGTCTCTCAGTATAACAGTCAGTGAATAATAGGCAGTATATGGAGAAAACACCAAACAAAAGTTCAAAATTGGTGTGAAAATGTCACTGAACCACTTCACAACTAAATATATATAGTTTTGGTAAATGGTATTATCATTTTTTTGACGAAATTCGGCAGGAGCTTGAAGAGCAACGTCACTGGGCCCGCCTCCACGCAGTAGAAACTTGCTGTGAGGTAAAAATTCAAAAATCACACCAAAATGGCGGGCGGAGTGTGTCACAGTACGGCACGTTTCTGATTGGTCGCTCGCAGCAGGCGGCAACCAATCAGACACTGGACACTGTTGACGTCACTTATCTCCGGACATTAGCTCCGGACATTAGCTCCGGACATTATCTCCGCACATTAGCTCCGGACATTAGCTCCGGACAAAGCCACGGAAGTTGGCACAAATTGCAGGAAGTAGTATTCTAGGCAATTAATCTCCGGACATTAGCTCCGGACATTAGCTCTGGACATTAGCGCCGGACAAAGCCACGGAAGTTGGCACAAATTGCAGGAAGTAGTATTCTAGGCAATTATATATTAGACAGTGTGACACCGTGTATGGAGCTCATGTTATACAATTATACAGTGTGACACCGTGTATGGGGCTCATGTTATACAATTATATATTACAGTGTGACACTGTATGGGGCTCATTATACTGTGTGACACCGTGTATGGGACTCATGTTATACAATTATACAGTGTGACACCGTGTATGGGGCTCATGTTATACAATTATACAGTGTGACACCGTGTATGGGGCTCATGTTATACAATTATACCGTGTGACACCCTGTATGAGGCTCATGTTATACAATTATACCATGTGACACCCTGTATGGGGCTCATGTTATACAATTATACAGTGTGACACCGTGTATGGGGCTCATGTTATACAATTATACAGTGTGACACCGTGTATGGGGCTCATGTTATACAATTATACAGTGTGACACCGTGTATGGGGCTCATGTTATACAATTATACAGTGTGACACCATGTATGGGGCTCATGTTATACAATTATACCGTGTGACACCCTGTATGAGGCTTATGTTATACAATTATACCGTGTGACACCCTGTATGGGGCTCATGTTATACAATTATACAGTGTGACACCGTGTATGGGGCTCATGTTATACAATTATACATTGTGACACCGTGTATGGGGCTCATGTTATACAATTATACAGTGTGACACCGTGTATGGGGCTCATGTTATACAATTATACAGTGTGACACCGTGTATGGGGCTCATGTTATACAATTATACAGTGTGACACCGTGTATGGGGCTCATGTTATACAATTATATATTACAGTGTGACACCGTGTATGGGGCTCATGTTATACAATTATATATTACAGTGTGACACTGTATGGAGCTCATTATACTGTGTGATGCCGTGTATGGGGCTCAGGTTATACAATTATATATTACAGTGTGACACCGTGTATGGGGCTCATGTTATACAATTATACAGTGTGACACCGTGTATGGGGCTCATGTTATACAATTATATATTACAGTGTGACACCGTGTATGGGGCTCAGGTTATACAATTATACAGTGTGACACGGTGTATGGGGCTCATGTTATACAATTATATATTACAGTGTGACACTGTATGGGGCTCATTATACTGTGTGATGCCGTGTATAAGGTACAGGTTATACAATTATAGTGTGACACCGTGTATGGGGCTCATGTTATACAATTATACTGTGTGACACCGTGTATGGGACTCATGTTATGCAATTATACAGTGTGACACCGTGTATGGGGCTCATGTTATACAATTATACCGTGTGACACCCTGTATGAGGCTCATGTTATACAATTATACCGTGTGACACCCTGCATGGGGCTCATGTTATACAATTATACAGTGTGACACCCTGTATGGGGCTCATGTTATACAATTATACAGTGTGACACCGTGTATGGGGCTCATGTTATACAATTATACAGTGTGACACCGTGTATGGGGCTCATGTTATACAATTATACAGTGTGACACCGTGTATGGGGCTCATGTTATACAATTATACCGTGTGACACCCTGTATGAGGCTTATGTTATACAATTATACCGTGTGACACCCTGTATGGGGCTCATGTTATACAATTATACAGTGTGACACCGTGTATGGGGCTCATGTTATACAATTATACAGTGTGACACCGTGTATGGGGCTCATGTTATACAATTATACAGTGTGACACCGTGTATGGGGCTCATGTTATACAATTATACAGTGTGACACCGTGTATGGGGCTCATGTTATACAATTATATATTACAGTGTGACACCGTGTATGGGGCTCATGTTATACAATTATATATTACAGTGTGACACTGTATGGAGCTCATTATACTGTGTGATGCCGTGTATGGGGCTCAGGTTATACAATTATATATTACAGTGTGACACCGTGTATGGGGCTCATGTTATACAATTATACAGTGTGACACGGTGCATGGGGCTCATGTTATACAATTATATATTACAGTGTGACACTGTATGGGGCTCATTATACTGTGTGATGCCGTGTATAAGGTACAGGTTATACAATTATACAGTGTGACACCGTGTATGGGGCTCATGTTATACAATTATACTGTGTGACACCGTGTATGGGACTCATGTTATACAATTATACAGTGTGACACCGTGTATGGGGCTCATGTTATACAATTATATATTACAGTGTGACACCCTGTATGGGGCTCATGTTATACAATTATATATTAGACTAGATGGCAGCCCGATTCTAAAGAATCGGGAGTCTAGAATCCATATATACTTTATTTATTCAAATGTAAGAATAATACAATTAATAAATAATAGTAAGAAAGAACAAAAATAATAGGCAGTATATGGAGAAAACACCAAACAAAAGTTCAAAATTGGTGTGAAAATGTCACTGAACCACTTCACAACTAAATATATATAGTTTTGGTAAATGGTATTATCATTTTTTTGACGAAATTCGGCAGGAGCTTGAAGAGCAACGTCACTGGGCCCGCCTCCACGCAGTAGAAACTTGCTGTGAGGTAAAAATTCAAAAATCACACCAAAATGGCGGGCGGAGTGTGTCACAGTACGGCACGTTTCTGATTGGTCGCTCGCAGCAGGCGGCAACCAATCAGACACTGGACACTGTTGACGTCACTTATCTCCGGACATTATCTCCGGACATTAGCTCCGGACATTAGCTCCGGACAGGAAGTTGGCACAAATTGCAGGAAGTAGTATTCTAGGCAATTATATATTAGATATATTTAGATGAAGTTTTCTGTGGCTTTTTTTTTCAAAAAATACCCCAACCCCCCCCCCCCCCAAAAAAAAAATGTATACAGTCTATTATGCTTTTTATCTGTGTTTGAAAAACTCATTTTCACAGGCATACGTAGCATAGTTCCGTGTGCTAGCCTTGTTCTATTTTTTTAATTCACTGTTATATCCTGGTGTATCTGTGTTTGAAAAATCGTAGCTTTGCAGGCATACTGATCAGATATAATTTAGCTCCAAATAAATACATTTGTGTTGAGCTTTTGAAATAGTTCAATAGTCCATTTAACCTCTTCCTAACATGCACCGTACTAGTACTGCTTTGCGGGAACTGCGTTCCCACAAACTGCAGTGCTAGAACAGCGCTGCTATTTCCAAACCCAAAGGGGTTAATTTAAAATAGCGATCACTGCCCTGCAAGCCATCTTTACCTCAGATTTGGTGTGCAGAGCGGTGGTCTAAGCCCCTCTGTCTCACCTGAGAAAAGATTCCATTGGTGGCCAGTGCGATAGTCCCTGCGAACTCCTTGCCTTCCTGTGCTGATCTCCTGCGATCTGTGCTGTGCTGTGCTGTGTGCTGAGATCTGCCTGCTGTGTGTCTCCTGTGATCACAGCAGCAGCAGCACCTCCCCCACCCCTTTCCCATCCCCCATCCCTGTTCCAGTACCCCCCTCCCCCTCCCTCTCCTCCAATTGATTTTTTTGCGCACATTTTTGCGCTTTTTTTCCTGTGCGCAGCGTCCGCGCAGAGCATTCGTGCTCATCCTGTGTCCACAGTGCTTTGATCAGTATCGCTGCTGATCAGAGACTGCGCCACAGGACTTTTTCTTTTTTTAGCTAGTTAGTGTAGCGCACTTTGCAATCTAAGCGAAGTCTGTTTTTTTATTTTTAGAAAAAATAATAATCGTAGCTAGTACAGTGTAGTTTCAGGCTCAGCAAAGTACCGTAGCCAGCGTCAGTGTTTGACATCCCCTTTCCCATCCCCCCTCCCTGTTCCAGTACCCCCCCTCTCCTCCCTCCAATTGAATTTTTAGCTCACTTTTTTGCGCTTTTTTTCCTGTGTGCGTCGTCCCCTGCAGAGCATTTGTGCTCTTCCTGTGTCCGCAGCGCTTTGATCAGTATTGCTGTTGATCAGAGACTGCGCCATGGGAATTTTTCTTTTTTAGCTGGTTAGTGTAGCGGACTTCACAGTCTAAACACCGTCCAAGTTTTTTTAGAAAAAAATAATCATAGTTAGTATAGTGTATTTTTAGACGTAGCAAAGTAGAGTAGCCGGCGTCAGTGTTTGGTGACGTCCCCCGTCCAATTGAATTTTTAGCGTACTGTTTTTGCGCTTTTTTCCTGTGCGCGGCGTCCCATGCAGAGCATTCGTGCTCTTTCTGTGTCCGCAGCTTTGATGAGTATCGCTGCTTTCCACGGGAATTTTTGTTTTTTAGCTAGTTAGTGTAGCGACTTCGCAGTCTAAGCGACGTCCAAGTTTTTTTTTTCGAAAAAATGCAGGGGAATGCAAGGGAATGTACTGTAGTTACCTCGAGTCGCAGTGATGCGCCCTCTGCTGGATGAACTCATATGAATTTGAGCCTGGGAACTTTTCAGAATATTTTCCCATGCTCGAGTTCATATGAGTTCATCCAGCATTTCCTGCATTCCATTCATTCACAGCTGCATTAGCAGAGCTCCTGGGTGTAAAATGATTTAACCCCTTCAGATGGATTTACAGCTTGGGACAAGCCTGAACGACAGAAGGTATGGAATATTGTTGTTTGTTTTTTTTTTACTTTGTTTCAGGTGAAAAGAGTCTTCAGGTGGATTAAGAGTATAATAAAATATTAAAACACCATGTGTCTTTATTTCATGAAAAATACTTTTTAATAATGTGCGTGTGTTTTATTAACCATTTTGTACTTTTGGATTAATAATGGATAGGTGTCATAATTGATGCCTCTCCATTATTAATCTGGCTTAATGTCACCTTACAATAGCAAGGTGACATTAACCCTTCATTACCCCATATCCCACCGCTACACGGGAGTGGGAAGAGAGGGGCTACAGTAAATATATATATATATGTCTCACTGACATATATATATATATGTATATATATATGACTGTATATATGATTTTAAGAATATTTGAGCCGATGGATCCATGATATGTCCTGTTGTGAGTTCTGTTTTTGGGCTCCCTCTGGTGGTTACTGATGGTACTGGGTGACTTGTCTTTCCTGGGTCTCTGGGTTCCACCTGTTCCATCAGGATATGGGAGTTTCCTATTTAACCTGGCTTTGCTGGCATTTCCTCGCCGGTTATCAATGTATCCAGTGTGTCTTGTTACCTCTGCTCCCTGCTCTTAGAACCTTCTGGTCAAGCTAAGTTTGGATTTTCCTGTTTTGGTGTTTTGCTTTATTTGGTTTTTTAGTCCAGCCTGCAGATATGTGATTCTTTGCTGCTGGTTGCTCTAGTGGGCTGAAATTGCTCCTCATGTACCATGAGTTGGCACATGAGTTCAAGTAATTTCAGGATGGTTTTTTGAAGGGTTTTTCGCTGACTGCGCAGTTCACTTTTGTATCCTCTGCTATCTAGCTTTAGCGGGCCTCATTTTGCTGAAACTGTTTTCATACTGCGTATGTGCTTTCCTCTCATTTCACCGTCATTATATGTGGGGGGCTGCTATTTCTGTGGGGTATTTCTCTGGAGGCAAGAGAGGTCTGTGTTTCTTCTAATAGGGGAAGTTAGATCTTCGGCTGGAGCGAGACGTCTAGGATCATCGTAGGCACGTTCCCCGGCTACTTTTATTTGTGTGTTAGGTTCAGGGTCGCGGTCAGCTCAGGTTCCATCGCCCTAGAGCTTGTTTGTATCTGTGCTTGTCCTTTAGTGATCCCCTGCCATTGGGATCATGACAGTATAACCGGCCCACAAAGTGTTAATTGTATTGGCTGAAGTAGGAGGATAAGTAGTCTGAGGAAGTGTGTTTTTTTTTTTTTTTTTCTCTTTCCCTCAGAGTTTGCTGCCTAGCCTTATTGCAGCCTGGATACTTCCTCCTCCTCTTAATCTTTGAATGGCTCTGATCCCAGCTGTTTATCATGGACGTCCAGAGTTTGGCTTCCAGCCTGAATAATCTTGCCGCTAAGGTTCAAAATATACAGGATTTTGTTGTACATGCTCCTATGTCTGAACCTAGAATTCCTGTCCCAGAGTTTTTTTCTGGAGATAGATCTCGTTTTCTGAATTTTAGGAACAATTGCAAGTTGTTTCTTTCTTTGAAATCTGGCTCCTCTGGAGACCCTGCTCAGCAAGTCAAGATTATTATACCTTTCCTGCGGGGTGACCCTCAGGATTGGGCATTTGCATTGGCACCAGGGGACCCTGCGTTGCTTAATGCGGATGCGTTTTTTCTGGCATTGGGTTTGCTCTATGAGGAACCTAACCAAGAGATTCAGGCTGAAAAAGCTTTGTTGGCCCTCTCTCAGGGGCAAGATGAAGCAGAAATTTATTGTCAAAAATTTCGGAAGTGGTCGGTGCTTACTCAGTGGAATGAGTGCGCCCTGGCTGCAAAGTTCAGAGATGGCCTTTCTGAGGCCATTAAAGATGTTATGGTGGGGTTCCCTGCGCCTACTGGTCTGAATGAGTCTATGACTATGGCTATTCAGATTGATCGGCGTTTACGGGAGCGCAAACCTGTGCATCATTTGGCGGTGTCGTCTGAACCGTCACCTGAGATAATGCAATGTGATAGAATTCAGTCCAGAAGTGAACGGCAAAATTATAGGCGGAAAAAAAGGTTGTGCTTTTATTGTGGTGATTCAGCTCATGTTATATGAGCATGCTCTAAACGCACAAAAAAGGTTGATAAGTCTGTTGCCATTAGTACTTTACAGTCTAAGTTCATTCTGTCTGTGACTCTGATTTGTTCATTATCATCCATTTCCGTCGATGCCTATGTGGATTCAGGCGCTGCCCTGAGTCTTATGGATTGGTCATTTGCCAATCGCTGTGGGTTTAGTCTGGAGCCTCTGGAAGTCCCTATTCCTTTGAAGGGAATTGACTCTACACCTTTGGCTATGAATAAACCTCAGTACTGGACACAAGTGACCATGCGTATGACTCCTGTTCATCAGGAGGTGATTCGCTTCCTGGTACTGTATAATTTGCATGATGTCCTAGTGCTTGGTCTGCCATGGTTAAAAACTCATAATCCAGTCCTTGACTGGAAATCGATGTCTGTGTTAAGCTGGGGTTGTCAGGGGGTTCATGATGATGCACCTCCGATTTCTATCGCTTCATCTACTCCTTCTGAGATTCCTGTGTTTTTGTCTGACTATCGGGATGTTTTTGAGGAGCCTAAGCTCAGTTCGCTTCCTCCTCACAGGGATTGCGATTGTGCTATAAATTTAATTCCAGGCAGTAAATTTCCTAAAGGTCGTTTGTTCAATCTGTCAGTGCCAGAGCATACTGCTATGCGGGATTATGTTAAGGAGTCCTTGGAAAAGGGACATATCCGTCCATCTTTGTCCCCTTTGGGAGCAGGTTTTTTTTTCGTGGACAAAAAAGATGGTTCCTTGAGGCCTTGTATAGATTATCGTCTTTTGAATAAGATTACCGTAAAATATCAGTATCCTTTGCCATTGTTGACTGATTTGTTTGCTCGCATTAAGGGGGCTAAATGGTTCACTAAGATTGATCTTCGGGGTGCGTATAATCTTATACGAATAAAGCAAGGTGATGAGTGGAAAACCGCATTTAATACGCCTGAGGGCCATTTTGAGTATTTGGTAATGCCTTTCGGACTTTCTAATGCTCCTTCAGTCTTCCAGTCCTTTATGCACGATATTTTCCGTGAATATCTGGATAAATTTATGATTGTGTTTTTGGATGATATTTTGGTTTTTTCTGATGACTGGGAGTCTCATGTTCAGCAGGTCAGGAAGGTGTTTCAGGTCCTGCGGGCCAATTCCTTGTTTGTAAAAGGCTCAAAGTGTCTCTTTGGAGTCCAGAAGATTTCTTTCTTGGGGTATATTTTTTCCCCTTCTACTATTGAGATGGATCCCGTCAAGGTTCAGGCTATTTGTGACTGGACGCAGCCTACATCTCTTAAGAGTCTACAGAAGTTCTTGGGCTTTGCTAATTTCTATCGTCGTTTTATAACTAATTTTTCTAGTGTTGTTAAGCCTTTGACGGATTTGACTAAGAAGGGTGCTGATGTTGCTAATTGGTCTCCTGCGGCTGTGGAGGCCTTTCAGGAACTTAAGCGCCGGTTTTCTTCTGCTCCTGTGTTGCGTCAGCCAGATGTTTCGCTCCCTTTTCAGGTTGAGGTTGATGCTTCCGAGATTGGAGCGGGGGCGGTTTTGTCACAGAGAAGCTCCGATGGCTCAGTGATGAAGCCATGCGCGTTTTTTTCTAGAAAGTTTTCGCCGGCTGAGCGGAATTATGATGTTGGTAATCGGGAACTTTTGGCCATGAAGTGGGCATTTGAGGAGTGGCGTCATTGGCTAGAGGGTGCTAGACATCGTGTGGTGGTCTTGACTGATCACAAAAATTTGATTTACCTTGAGTCTGCCAGGCGTCTGAATCCTAGACAGGCTCGTTGGTCACTGTTTTTCTCTCGTTTCAATTTTGTGGTTTCATACCTGCCAGGTTCAAAGAATGTGAAGGCGGATGCTCTTTCTAGGAGTTTTGTGCCTGACTCCCTTGGAAATTCTGAGCCCTCTGGTATTTTTAGGGATGGGGTGATTTTGTCTGCTGTCTCCCCAGACTTGCGACGTGCTTTGCAGGAGTTTCAGGCGGGTAAACCTGATCGTTGTCCGCCTGAGAGACTGTTTGTTCCGGATAATTGGACCAGTAGAGTCATCTCCGAGGTCCATTCTTCTGCGTTGGTAGGTCATCCTGGAATATTTGGTACTAGAGACTTGGTGGCCAGGTCTTTTTGGTGGCCTTCCTTGTCGAGGGATGTGCGTTCTTTTGTGCAGTCTTGTGAGGTTTGTGCTCGGGCTAAGCCTTGCTGTTCTCGGGCCAGTGGATTGTTGTCACCTTTGCCTATCCCGAAGAGGCCTTGGACGCACATTTCCATGGACTTTATTTCGGATCTCCCTGTCTCTCAAAAAATGTCCGTCATCTGGGTTGTGTGTGATCGCTTTTCTAAAATGGTTCATCTGGTACCCTTGCCTAAGTTGCCTTCCTCCTCTGAGTTGGTCCCTCTGTTTTTTCAGAATGTGGTTCGTTTGCATGGGATTCCTGAGAACATCGTTTCTGACAGGGGATCCCAGTTTGTGTCTAGATTTTGGCGGACGTTCTGTGCTAAGATGGGCATTGATTTGTCCTTTTCGTCTGCATTCCATCCTCAGACGAATGGCCAGACTGAACGAACTAATCAGACCTTGGAAACTTATTTAAGGTGTTTTGTTTCTGCTGATCAGGATGACTGGGTTACCTTTTTGCCGCTGGCCGAGTTTGCCCTTAATAATCGGGCTAGTTCTGCTACCTTGGTTTCTCCTTTCTTTTGTAATTCGGGGTTTCATCCTCGTTTTTCCTCTGGTCAGGTGGAACCTTCTGATTGTCCTGGAGTGGACATGGTGGTGGATAGGTTGCATCGGATTTGGAGTCATGTGATGGACAATTTGAAGTTGTCCCAGGAGAGGGCTCAGCAGTTTGCTAATCGCCGTCGCCGCGTGGGTCCTCGACTTCTTGTTGGGAACTTGGTGTGGTTGTCTTCTCGTTTTGTTCCTATGAAGGTCTCTTCTCCTAAGTTCAAGCCTCGGTTCATCGGTCCCTATAGGATCTTGGAAATTCTTAACCCTGTGTCGTTTCGTTTGGATCTCCCGGCATCGTTTGCTATTCATAATGTGTTCCATCGGTCGTTGTTGCAGAAGTATGAGGTACCTGTTGTTCCTTCGCTTGAGCCTCCTGCTCCAGTGCTGGTGGAGGGAGAATTGGAGTATGTTGTGGAGAAGATCTTGGATTCTCGTGTTTCCAGACGGAAACTCCAGTATTTGGTCAAGTGGAAGGGTTATGGTCAGGAGGATAATTCTTGGGTGGTTGCCTCGGATGTTCATGCTGATGATTTGGTTCGCGCTTTTCATAGGGCTCATCCTGGTCGCCCTGGTGGTTCTCGTGAGGGTTCGGTGACCCCTCCTCAAGTGGGGGGTACTGTTGTGAGTTCTGTTTTTGGGCTCCCTCTGGTGGTTACTGATGGTACTGGGTGACTTGTCTTTCCTGGGTCTCTGGGTTCCACCTGTTCCATCAGGATATGGGAGTTTCCTATTTAACCTGGCTTTGCTGGCATTTCCTCACCGGTTATCAATGTATCCAGTGTGTCTTGTTACCTCTGCTCCCTGCTCCTAGAACCTTCTGGTCAAGCTAAGTTTGGATTTTCCTGTTTTGGTGTTTTGCTTTATTTGGTTTTTTAGTCCAGCCTGCAGATATGTGATTCTTTGCTGCTGGTTGCTCTAGTGGGCTGAAATTGCTCCTCATGTACCATGAGTTGGCACATGAGTTCAAGTAATTTCAGGATGGTTTTTTGAAGGGTTTTTCGCTGACCGCGCAGTTCACTTTTGTATCCTCTGCTATCTAGCTTTAGCGGGCCTCATTTTGCTGAAACTGTTTTCATACTGCGTATGTGCTTTCCTCTCATTTCACCGTCATTATATGTGGGGGGCTGCTATTTCTGTGGGGTATTTCTCTGGAGGCAAGAGAGGTCTGTGTTTCTTCTAATAGGGGAAGTTAGATCTTCGGCTGGAGCGAGACGTCTAGGATCATCGTAGGCACGTTCCCCGGCTACTTTTATTTGTGTGTTAGGTTCAGGGTCGCGGTCAGCTCAGGTTCCATCGCCCTAGAGCTTGTTTGTATCTGTGCTTGTCCTTTAGTGATCCCCTGCCATTGGGATCATGACAATGTCCATTTTGCAAGCCTGCGAGAAAAAATTGCCGTACGGAAGCCATATGGATGCCATACGGATGACACACTGATAAATTTGTGCGTAAAAATCGCATTTTCGCATTGAATACGGAACAGTGTTTTGGAAAAATTACTGCGTATTACGGCCGTAAAAAATGGACCGTATTTACTTACGCCTAGTGTGACGTCGGCCTTATAGGTAGGGATGTAGCTTTTTTTTTTTCTTGCATAAAAAGTGCATTAGGGGAGCGTACATCACATTGTTGGTGACGTCTGTTTTTCTTTTGTAAAAAAGAATTTGCGTCGGATAAATTTATAGGGAAGGCATTAGTGTAGTGAACGTCTGTTTTTTTTTTTTTATACAAACTTTTTTTTTAAATCTGATATTTCTTTACATTTTTTCTTCTACATTTTACCTCTCTACTTCTTTTTTCTCTGTTTTGTTATAATAAAGAGTACCCTATCCACAAGCCCCACACATTACATGTGTAAAAGCACCACTTACATACACATCTCCGGGGTTTGGGGAAAAAAATAGAAATGGCCCATTCGTTAACAAGGCGCTATTCACCAGAGGAGGCTTATGCCATCCTTGCGTCCGACACGGATTCAGCCAGTGAGGAAGATCCCACATTCCTCTATTCCTCCTCCTCCTCCTCATCCTCCTCATCTGGTGAGGAAGGACCCCCAACAAGGCACCCTAGGACCCAGGCAACTCCTGCAGCAATCGATCCCGTATGGATTGCACCCCCAAAAAATTTTCAGCCCGTCATTCCGGATTTCAGCAGCAGCTCAGGAATCCAGTTTGACACAACTGGCCTCACTGAAATTGACTTCTTCAAATTCTTTTTCAGTGAGGAAATAATAAATCTTATGGTGGCCAGACAAACCTGTATGCCCAGCAATTTTTCACCCAAAATCCCACGTCATCATATGCCAGATGGACCTCCGTAAATGCAGCAGAAATTATGACATTTTGGGGAATTGTGCTGCATATGGGCATAATAAAAAAAACAGAGATTCATCAGTACTGGAGTACTGATATTCTCTACAGTACACCGGTCTTCCGCATGGCCGTGACAAGGACACGATTTGAAGGGATCCAAAGAGTTTTGCATTATAGTGATAATGCACAGTGTCCTCCCCGAGACAATCCTAACTTTGATCGTCTATGTACAATTCGGCCAGTGGTTGAACACTTCAGCAGAAAGTTTGCTGAGGCGTACATACCCCAGAGGGACATCGCTATTGATGAATCTCTCGTTCATTTCAAAGGGAGGCTAAAATTCTGACAATACCTGCCGAGTAAGAGGTTCAGGTATGGAATAAAGCTGTATAAACTGTGCGAGAGTACCTTAGGGTACACCCACAGATTTAGGGTCTAAGAGGGGAAGGACACCCAAATTAACCCCCCTGAATGCCCCCTGTCCTGGGGGTGAGTGGGAAAATTTTGTGGGAATTGCTGCACCCGCTGCTGGATAAGGGTTATCACCTCTACATTGATAACTTTTACACCAGCATCCCACTCTTAAAGGCCGTTTCTGCCAGAGGTACATCTGCATGTGGCACCGTGCGAAAAAATCAGCGAGGCCTCCCTAAGCCGCTAATTGGGCAAATGCTGAGAAAAGTGGAAAGCAGAGCCCAATGCAGTGACAACATGCTGGTTGTCAAGTATAAGGACAAAAGGGATGTCCTTATCCTGACCACCATACACCGTGACAACAGCACCCTTGTCACTGTTCGTGGGACCACAGCACAAGTCTGAAAGCCAGATTGTATCTCGGATTACAATCGGTACATTGGGGGTGTGGATCTTTCAGATCAGGTCCTCCAACCATACAGTGCCATGCGAAAAGCTTACGTATGGTACAAAAAATTGGCCGTGCACATCGTACAGATGACACTGTACAATGCTTTTGTGCTGTCCCTATCTGCAGGCAATGCAGGGACTTTCCTTCAGTTTCAGGAGGAAGTCATCAAGGCCCTAATGTTTGGCACTCGGGGAGGTGAGGGCCCCAGTACTTCTGAATCTGATAGTGCCCGTATTGTCCCAGGTCAACATTTCCCAGGACAGGTTCCCCAAGCAGCGAGGACAGGCCGATCACAAAAACAGTGCAGAGTATGCTCCAAGAGGGGAATCCGAAAGGACACAACTTACCATTGTGAAACCTGCCCTGAGAAACCTGGACTTTGCATTTAGGATTGTTTAAAAGTGTACCACATGTCCACAAATTAATAAAATTAGTTTATACCCTTTTGACACAACACATCTATAATCTGATGTACCGAGCACATCTTACATATACCGCCATATTATAAATTCATACACTAAAACCAAAAGCATTATAGTTATTACTATAAAACTATGCCTCTAGATAAATTCCTTCAGAGGTGTAGTTTCCGAAATGGGGTCAATTGTGGAGGATTTCCACTGTTAAGGCACATCTGGGGCTTTTCAAACGCAACATGATGTCTGCAGACCATTCCATCAAAGTCTGCAATCCAAAACGTCACTCCTTCCATTCTGAGCCCTGCCATGCGCACAAACAGTGGTTTTCCACCACATATGGGGTATCGGCGTACTTAGGAGAAAATGTGCAACAACTTTAGTGGTCTATTTTCTCCAGTGACCTTTGTGAAAATAAAAAAAATTATGGCTAAAAGATCATTTTTGTGGAAAAAATGTAATTTTTTTTATTTTCATGATTCAACGTTATAATTTTCTGTGAGGCACTTGGAGTTTTACAGAGCTCCCTACATTTCTAAATAAATTCCTTGGGAGGTCTAGTTTCCAAAATGGGGTAATTTTTGGGAGATTTCCACTGTTTAGGCACATCAGGGGCTCTGCAAATGCAACATGACGCCCGCAGACTATTCCATCAAAGTCTGCAATCCAAAATGGCACTCCTTCCATTCTGATCCCTGCCGTGCGCACAAACAGTGGTTTTCCCCCACATATGGGCGTATTCAGGAGAAAATTTGCAACAACATTAGTGGTTTATTTTTTCCTGTTACCTTTGTAAAAATAAAAAATTGGGGCTAAAAGTTAATTTTTGTGGAAAAAATGTGATTTTTTTTTTCACGACACTACGTTCTAAACTTCTGTGAAGCACCTGGGGGTTCAAAGTGCTCACCACAAAGCTACATAAGTTTGCTAAAAGGTCTAGTTTCCAAAATGGGGTCACTTGTGGGGGTTTTCTAATGTTTAGGCACATCAGGGTCTCTTAAAACGCGACATGGCGTCCACTCTCAATTCCAGCCAATTTTGCGTTAAAAAAGTCAAAAGGTGCTCCTTCCCTTCCGAGCCCTACTGTGCGCCCAAACAGTGGTTTTCCCCACACATATGGGGTATCGGCGCATTCAGAAGAAATTGCTCAACAATTTTAGTGGACCATTTTCTCTTTTTACACTTGTGAAAATAAAAAAATTGTTGCTAAAAGATAATTTTCGTGGCAAAAATTTGATTTTTTTTTTTCACGGCTCTACGTTATAAACTTCTGTGAAGCACCTGGGGGTTCAAAGTGCTCACCACTCAGCTACACAAAGTTTGTTAAAGGGTCTAGTTTCCAAAATGGGATCACTTGTGGGGGTTTTCCAATCTTTAGACACATCAGGGGCTCTTCAAACGCAACATGGCGTCCACTCTAATTTCCAGCCAGTTTTGTGTTCAAAAAGTCAATAGGCGCTCCTTCCCTTCCGAGCCCCGCTGTGCACCCAAACAGTGGTTTTCCCCACACATATGGGGTATCGGCATATTCAGCAGAAATTGCTCAACAATGTTAGTGGACCATTTTCTCCTTTTACCCTTGTGAAAATAAACAAATTGTTGCCGAATGATCATTTTTGTGACTAAAAAGTTAAATGTTCATTTTTTCCTTCCACATTGCTTCAGCTCCTGTGAAGCACCCGAAGGGTTAATAAACTTCTTGAATGTGGTTTTGAGTACCTTGAGGGGTGCAGTTTTTGGAATGGTGTCACTTTTGGGTATTTTCTGTTATATAGACCCCTCAAAGTAACTTCAAATGTGAGGTGGTCCCTAAAAAAATGGTTTCCTAAATTTTAATGAAAAAATGAAAAATCGCAGGTCATTTTTAGCCCTTGTAACTTCCTGACCAAAAAATACTTTGCTTCTAAAATTGTGCTGATATATAGTACACATGTGGGAAATGTTATTTATGAACTAATTTTTGTGACATATCTCTCTGACTTAAGGGCATAAAAATTCAAAGTTCAAAAATTGCTAAATTTTCAAAATTTTCGCCAAATTTCCATTTTTTTCACAAATAAACGCAAGCCAAATCGAAGAAATTTTACCACTATCATAAAGTACAATATGTCACGAGAAAACATTCTCAGAATCACCAGGATCTGTTGAAGCGTTTCTGAATTATCACCTCATAAATTGACAGTGGTCAGAATTGAAAAAAATGGCCTTGTCAGGAAGTTGAAAACAGGCTTCGGGGTGAAGGGGTTAAAATGGACAAGGCAAGGGGCAAGGGATGAGGAAGTGGATGTGATTCTAATGGTGCATGCGGAGGACAAGCTGAAAGTGGGCCACAACAATGACCCACATCTTGTCGCTCGACCTTCCAGTCAAAGTTTCTAGGGGATAGCGGCACACCACTATTGAAGCCAGAGCAGTGTGAAATGGTTGTTGGTTGGATAGCGGATAATGCTTCCAGTCACTTAGCCACCACCACCACCATGTCTTCCACACGGTCAAGTCTGAGTAGCCATGAGTGTGGACTGGATAGTCCTCACCCTGATCCTCCTTCCTCCCACCATAAAGAGTACCCTGAGACAACTGATTCCACACTTGGACACCCCAAAGAGCTGTTCAGTTTTCCCTTTCAAGATTCCGGAGTCTCGGCCAGTCAACTTGAAGTGGGGTGAGATGAGATCACATGTAGCGATGCCCAAAGCTTTGAACAGCCACGGTCACAAGAGGGCGATGGTGGGAAAGTGTCACAAGAGGTAGACGATGATGAGACAATTGCCAGAAAGTCAGGAGGAGGAGCAGAGTGCGGATGTGGAAGACTAGGTGGTGGATGACATAGTGACTGACCCAACCTGGCAGGAGGACATGCAGAGCGAGGACAGCAGCACAGATGGGGAAGGAGGCATATCACCCCAACAGGCAGGAAGAAGCAGTGTGGTGGCCACAATCAGAAGGCGTGCATCCGCTCCCCGTAACACCAACATGAGGGAAGTTGCCAATCCAACTGTTAGATTTTCCCGAGTCTGGTTATTTTTTAAAGACTCTGCTGATAACCCCAAGCAGGCCATTTGCAGCACCTGCGATGCCCGCATCAGCAGGGGTAGCAAAACTACCAGCCTGACCACCATCAGCATGATCAGGCACATGGCAGCAAAGCACCTGACTTTGTCAGCAGATGACACCACTACTTCTTCCACTGTTTTGCATAGAAGTCAATCCTCAGTCCACCGTGCATGTGAAGATGCCTCTAGCCCTGCACCTGTTGTTGCCCACAGTCAACCAGCACCATCATCAAGCCCGTCCACATCCTTGTCCCAGCACAGCCTTCAGGTGTCTATACCCCGGTCATTGGAACGCAAGCGGAAACACCCAGCCAACGCCCCACAGGCCACAGTCCTAAATTCTAACATTTATCATCTGCTTGCGCTCGAAATATTGCCTTTTAGGCTCGTTGAGAAGCAAGCTTTCTGCGACCTGATGGCAGAGGCCGTCCCAAGGTACTCGGTCCCTAGTGGCCACTATTTCTCTGGGTGTGACATATCGGCATTACACCATTTTGTGTCCCACAACATTACCCGTGCCCTCAACCATGCTGTTAGTGGGAAAGTTCACCTAACCATGGACACATGGACAAGTGCGTGTGGCCAGGGATGGCACATCTCACTGGCGGCACACTGGGCTAACATAGTGGAAGCTGGGACCCAGTCGGACCTTGGGATGGAACACATCCTCCCCACGCAGAGGTATTGTGGGCTCTACGTCAATCAAGGTTGTCCCCACAGTCTACATCTCCTGCACTTACTCCTCCTCCTCTTTGGCCTGCATCTTTGAAATCAACACATCAGTCAGAAGCTGGATGCACTGCAGCACAGCCTCAGCCAAGCGGCAACAGGCTGTGCTGAAGCTAATCTGCATAGGTGACAAACTGCCCAATGCACAAGACAGCGCTGAAAGAGCAGTCAGATATATGGATGACCCCGCTGAACCTACAGCCAGGCATGGTCGTGTGTGACAATGGCTGGAAACTGGTGGCGGCTCTGAGGCAAAGTGAGCTCACACACGTACCTTGCCTGGCCCATGTGCTTAAAATCGTGGTTCAACATTTTCTGAAAAGCTACCCGTAGCTGCCATATCTGCTAGTGAAAGTACGCCGTCCGTCTGCCCATTTTAGAAAGTCAGCTACAGCTTCAGCTGCACTTGCCGTGTTTCAGCATTTGCATCTTCCGGCTCACCGACTGTTGTGTGATGTCCCCACGTGTTGGAACTCTACACTGCATATGTTGGAAATGATTTGTGAACAGAAGAGGGCATTTGTTGACTACCAACATCAACAAGGCTGTCGATATTCAGTTCAGACTCCACACATAAGACCTCAGGAGTGGACATGGATGTCAGACATATGTACCATCCTACAAAACTTTGAGGACTGCACCAAGATGGTGAGCATCAAAGACTAAATAATTAAAGAAGATGCATTGCAGACAGAGCACGAGGACATGGAGCAAGGAACCATACAGGGTGATTACACTCAGCCCAGCTGTCATGTCGGAAGCTATTCACACTAGGGCGTCCGACAGACAGCGGTAATTCAATTTACGACCACTATACGCTCAGTGGCGCCAGCTAGACTGTATCCAGGTTTCTCGGGGTTAATTTAGTTGATAATCTGGTTGGAGGTTGGGTTACGCCCATGGCCTTTAAATAGTCTTGCTGGACTTTGGGCGTCGCCGATTATACCTTGTGCCTCGTGCTAATGATTCCGGTCTGGAGTGGTGGTCTTGGAGATGTGATATCGTATCTGGTGGTGTATGATCCGTTGTTATATTTCTCCTTCCTATATTTGTATTTGTTTTGCCCTGAAACTGCAGGTAAAGTCGCAGAGCCAAAGATCCCTTTACCTGAGAGGTTTGCTGATGAACGCAGTAAATTTGTTGTTTTTCGTGAAGCTTGCAAATTGTATTTTCATATGCGACCAGTTTCCTCAGGTAATGAGGCACAGCGTGTGGGCCTGGTATTGTCATTACTGAATGGAGACCCCCAAGAATGGGCGTTTTCACTACCATCTGATTCAGCTGCATTTAACTCAGTGGAGATTTTTTTTTCTGCTCTTGGACTCATCTATGATGATCCTGACAGACTGGCTCTAGCAGAGTCTAAAATACGCACTCTCCGCCAGGTGGAGCGAATGGCGGAGGATTACTGTTCTGAATTTCGCCGCTGGTCGGTGGACTCGCAATGGAATGACCCTGCACTGCGAAGTCAATTTGTACATGGGGTTTTGAGAAGGGTTAAACAAGCCCTCCTTATGTATGAGACTCCTGCTTCTCTAGAGTCTGCCATGAGTCTTGTTGTCCGCATTGATCGCCGTTTGCGTCAGGGGGCCCAAGAGACGCCTCCTATGGGGGAGGGCGTAGGTGCACGTGTGGTTGGTGCAGGTGAGCCCACAGAGCCTATGCAAATCGCAAAGGTGTCACATCATCTTGCCTCCTCACTCAGGAAGCAGGGAGCCTGTTTTTTGCTGTGGTTAAAAAGGGCATTATGTAAATGCTTGTCCAATGTTTTCTAAGAAAAGCGCAACGGCGGAAAACTTCTAAGCTCAGAGGGTGTGGAGGAGGCCAATCTGAGCTTATGCATATCCTCCATGGGGGTCTCTCAATGTATGCTCCCTGCCAGAGTTATGGTTGCTGGCAGCTGCCAGTCACTGTTTTTGTGGATAGTGGGTCGGACACTAATCTCATTGATGCGGAGTTTGCGCGCACGGCCGGGTTCACGGTCGATAAACTGCCTCATCCTATCCGGGTGGTCACCATCAATGCTACTCCACTTCCACAGGGGGAGATTACTGAGTTTGCAGCTGAGGTTAAACTTCAGATTGGGGTCCTACATTCTGAGCAAGTTACATGAAGGGTGCTCAGTAATCTTCCTGCACAAATGGTTCTGAGTTTTCCATGGTTGTCTATGCACAACCCCGTGATTGACTGGAAAACTCAGGATATTATTGAGTGGAGCGGATTTTGCCAGGAGAATTGCCTGGCCACATGTGTGTCTGCTGTGACTTCCAGCATTCCTGAGTCACTGCTGGATTTCGCAGATGTGTTTTCTGAGAAGGGTTGCTCAGAATTGCCACCACATCGACCGTACGACTGTACTATTAGGTTTAAACTAGGGGCCAAATTGCTGAAAGCTAGGATGTTTAACATCTCTGGTCCTGAGAGGCAAGCCCTAAAGGACTACATTGCTGAGAGTCTGAGCAAAGGGCACATCAGGCCTTCATCCTCGCCGGTGGCAGCGAGGTTCTTCTTCGTTAAGAAGAAAGATAGCAGACTACGCCCGTGTCTGGATTTCAGGGAGTTAAACCAGATTACGGTTCGTGATCCATACCTTATGCCACTGATACATGATTTGTTCAACCAGGTGGCTGGTGCTAAGTGGTTTTCCAAGCTTGACCTCAGGGGGGCGTGCAACCTCATAAGAGTCCGTCAAGGTGATGAGTGGAAGACGGCTGTTAATACTCCTGAGGGTCATTTTGAAAATTTGGTGATGCCATTTGGGTTGACAAACACACCTGCTGTATTCCAACATTTCATAAATGATGTGTCCTCGCTAGAGTTGAGCGACCTTGACCTTTTTAGAGTCGAGCCGGGTTTCGCGAAACCCGACTATCTCAAAATCGGCCGATTATGACGTAAAGTCGGGATCGACCGAAACACGAAACCCAATGCAAGTCAATGGGGCAGCATAGTCGGCAGTGAGTGGGGGCCAGGAAAACACCTAGAGTGCCCATTTTAATGTCAAAACCATCCATTCTTCTTAATGAAGCTTGTCAAGCGTAATTTACCTTATAATAATTGGAAGGCATTTGAAATTGGGGGTCATTTGGCTAAAGTTGTGTGGGGTAGGGCTGGTTCAAGTAATTAGTGGGCCCAGGAAATCTGGACCACGTCACGGCAGTGGAGCAGGGAGAGGTAATTATTTCAACTTTGCAAGTGCTGTGATCCTGAGCAAGCAGGGGGGGCCCACTTGTTGGCATTGGCACTGGCACAGGGCCCCTCAAAGTACAGCGGTGTGTTTGCACGGCGGGGGCGCCTCCCACCGGCAGCAACACTTTTGCGTACTATGAGAGGCCCTGTGCCAGTGACGTCGCCAACTAGTATTCCTCCCCCCACCTGATGAAGGAACCTGCACTTTCATCTGCACCTTCCTCTTTGTCCCCGTGTAAGGTGGTATGGTATGCGGGAAGAGCAACCTGACTTTCAGCAGGGTCACAATGTTGTTGTGTAGCATGCACGGGGAATGTTGCGTTATGGGTCAATGTACCAGCAGACTCATCTATCACTGGCTGGGCAATGGGCACGATGAAGTGGAAACACAGATATAGGCCCAAAGAATAAAGTGGGCTAAATGCAGTTCAAAATTGGTAACACAGGAATAACCAGGGGGCATTGCAGTGGAGGACAACTGGAATGAGAGGCTGACACAGAGAGTAGGGCCAAATCAGTAAGTAGTCGAAATGCATTTCAAAATTGGCAACCGTAGTAAACAGGCGGCACAGCTTTGTTCAGTGGAGGAGAACAGCAAGGAGTGGCAGACACCGATAGTAGGCCCCAACCCAACTAGTAGGCCAAATGCAGTCTAACATTAACAACTACTTAACGAGAGCCTGAAAATGGAATTTCAGGACAGGAAACCAGGAGAACAGCAAGGAGTGGCAGACACCGATAGTAGGCCCCAAACCAACTAGTACGCCAAATGCAGTTGTTCCATTTAACCACAATTTAATGAGAGCCTGAAGATAGAAGCTCAGGAAAGGCAACCTGGGGAACACCTTGGAGTGTAACACACCATCTCTCTCCACCCCATACCCATTTTGTAGGCCTAATGCAGTGTACTTTTCTACAACTACTAAACGAGAGTCGGAAGACCGAAGCAATGGCAAGGAAACCTGGGGAACACCTTGGAGTGTAACACACCATCTCTCTCCACCCCATACCCAATTTGTAGGCATAATGCAGTGTAGTTTCCAAGAACTACTAAACGAGAGCCGGAAGATCGAAGCTCAGGAAAGGCAACCTGGGGAATACCTTGGAGTGTAACACACCCTCTCTCTACACCCCATACCCAATTTGAAGGCCAAATGCTGTGTAGTTTCCAAGAACTACTAAACGAGAGCCGGAAGATCGAAGCTCAGGAAAGGCAACCTGGGGAACACCTTGGAGTGTAACACACCCTCTCTCTACACCCCATACCCAATTTGAAGGCCTAATGCAGCGTAGTTTCCAACAACTACTAAACGAGAGCCGGAAGATCGAAGCTCAGGAAAGGCAACCTGGAGAACACCTTGGAGTGGAACACACCATCTCTCTACACCCCATACCCAATTTGTAGGTCTAATGCAGTGTAGTTTCCAAGAACTACTAAACGAGAGCCGGAAGATCGAAGCTCAGGAAAGGCAACCTGGGGAACACCTTGGAGTGTAACACAACGTCTCTCTACACCCCATACCCAATTTGAAGGCCTAATGCAGCGTAGTTTCCAACAACTACTAAACGAGAGCCGGAAGATCGAAGCTCAGGAAAGGCAACCTGGGGAACACCTTGGAGTGTAACAAACCCTCTCTCTACACCCCATACCCAATTTGTAGGCCTAATGCAGCGTAGTTTCCGACAACTACTAAACGAGAGCATGAAGATCGAAGCTCAGGAAAGGCAACCTGGGGAACACCTTGGAGTGTAACACACACTCTCTCTACACCCCATACCCAATTTGAAGGCCTAATGCAGTGTAGTTTCCAAGAACTACTAAACGAGAGCCGGAAGATCGAAGCTCAGGAAAGGCAACCTGGGGAACACCTTGGAGTGGAACACACAATCTCTCTACACCCCATACCCAATTTGAAGGCCTAATGCAGCGTAGTTTCCAACAACTACTAAACGAGAGCCGGAAGATCGAAGCTCAGGAAAGGCAACCTGGGGAACACCTTGGAGTGTAACACAACGTCTCTCTACACCACGGAAGGGCTGATTCTTAGGAAGGAAGGCTGTTGGAAATAAGCATTGCGCGTCCGAGGGTGATTATATTCTTATTAGGTATATACTCACCCTCGGACGCGCCCTGCTTCTTTATTTGGAATGAATGTTTATTTGCAATGTGGTGTTGACTTTCTCTATTTTGGTAATTAATGATTTTATTATTTTCATTGTTTTGCATCTTCTCGGCAATAATATAAAGAAGACGCGACAGGACAACACTCGGTGGATGCCATATCTGTGTTTTCAATTTAAAAAACCTTTCAGTTAACTACTTGCAGGAGAAAGTAATTGTAGCTGGTGGCCATTTTTAGTACTGTACCAGATTTTAGTTGTGTGTTTGTTTTTAATGTTAAAATGTCTGCATTTGATATTCTCCAGTATTTTCTTTTTTGTAAGCAAAATACTTATTTTTATATTTTCTGATGTTGGTTCCAGGGGTACACGGGCAGCAGTGCCCTGGTCAGTGTAGTAGTAGTTGAAAGAATGGACCGCAGACAGGCATCGAAGGCCTAAAATAATAACACATGGCTGTAGGCAATTTTAAATTGGTTCCAGGGGTACACGGGCAGCAGTGGTGTGGTCAGTGGAGGCCTAGTGGAAGGAGTGACCGCAGACAGGCATCGAAGGCCTAAAATAATAACACATGGCTGTAGGCAATTTTAAATTGGTTCCAGGGGTACACGGGCAGCAGTGGTGTGGTCAGTGGAGGCCTAGTGGAAGGAGTGACCGCAGACAGGCATCGAAGGCCTAAAATAATAACACATGGCTGTAGGCAATTTTAAATTGGTTCCAGGTGTACACGGGCAGCAGTGCCCTGGTCAGTGTAGTAGTAGTTGAAAGAATGGACCGCAGACAGGCATCGAAGGCCTAAAATAAAAAAATTGGGCTGGCTGTAGGCAATTTTAAATTGGTTCCAGGGGTACACGGGCAGCAGTGGTGTGGTCAGTGGAGGCCTAGTGGAAGGAGTGACCGCAGACAGGCATCGAAGGCCTAAAATAATAACACATGGCTGTAGGCAATTTTAAATTGGTTCCAGGGGTACACGGGCAGCAGTGGTGTGGTCAGTGGAGGCCTAGTGGAAGGAGTGACCGCAGACAGGCATCGAAGGCCTAAAATAATAACACATGGCTGTAGGCAATTTTAAATTGGTTCCAGGGGTACACGGGCAGCAGTGCCCTGGTCAGTGTAGTAGTAGTTGAAAGAATGGACCGCAGACAGGCATCGAAGGCCTAAAATAAAAAAATTGGGCTGGCTGTAGGCAATTTTAAATTGGTTCCAGGGGTACACGGGCAGCAGTGCCCTGGTCAGTGTAGTAGTAGTTGAAAGAATGGACCGCAGACAGGCATCGAAGGCCTAAAATAATAACACATGGCTGTAGGCAATTTTAAATTGGTTCCAGGGGTACACGGGCAGCAGTGCCCTGGTCAGTGTAGTAGTAGTTGAAAGAATGGACCGCAGACAGGCATCGAAGGCCTAAAATAAAAAAATTGGGCTGGCTGTAGGCAATTTTAAATTGGTTCCAGGGGTACACTGGCAGCAGTGGTGTGGTCAGTAGAGGCCTAGTGGAAGGAGTGACCGCAGACAGGCATCGAAGGCCTAAAATAATAACACATGGCTGTAGGCAATTTTAAATTGGTTCCAGGGGTACACGGGCAGCAGTGCCCTGGTCAGTGTAGTAGTAGTTGAAAGAATGGACCGCAGACAGGCATCGAAGGCCTAAAATAAAAAAATTGGGCTGGCTGTAGGCAATTTTAAATTGGTTCCAGGGGTACACTGGCAGCAGTGGTGTGGTCAGTAGAGGCCTAGTGGAAGGAGTGACCGCAGACAGGCATCGAAGGCCTAAAATAATAACACATGGCTGTAGGCAATTTTAAATTGGTTCCAGGGGTACACGGGCAGCAGTGGTGTGGTCAGTGGAGGCCTAGTGGAAGGAGTGACCACAGACAGGCATCGAAGGCCTAACATAACAAAAATGTCAATACAATGGTATTGTCAGTGGCAGGCATTGAAGGATGTCAGCGCATAGACTAAACATTGGTGGAGCTGTGAGATAATTTTGCAAGTGTTAGAGCACTGTTTGAGCTGGGGTGGGGGGAAACTGTCTTGTGGCCGGCGGTACAGGCCCAGGGCCCCTCATATTACAACGGTGTGTCTGACGTTGGGTGCGCACCACCACCGCCAGAGACACATTATTGTACTAGGAGGGACCCAGTGGCAGTGCCGTCGACCAAAAGCGGGCTCACCCACCTCTTCAGACAAACTGCACTCTCACGGGTGCTGTCGCCAAGTGTCGATACCACGGCCCCGTGTGGGGAGTTTGGCCATTTAGTGAGGTGTAAACATGTCGTATGCTGGACAATCAGGTGCAGAAAATTACGAGATTGGAAAAGGCATTCAGAATAGTCCACAGGCAAGACCTTTTCATAGGAAAGCTAGGTGTCAGCCGGGCAAGGTGGGGCAAAAGATTTCGAAATCCAGTTGTGGTTCATTTTAATGAAGGTTAGATCATCTACATTTTGGGTAGCCAGACGAGTCCTTTTTTCTGTTAGTATTGAACCTGCAGCACTGAATACTCTTTCTGATAGGACACTAGCTGCCGGGCAAGCAAGCTCCTGCAATGCATATTCTGCCAATTCTGGCCAGGTGTCTAATTTTGATGCCCAGTAATCAAATGGGAATGACGGTTGAGGGAGAACATCGATAAGGGATAAAAAATAGTTTGTAACCATACTGGACAAATGTTGTCTCCTGTCACTTTGAATTGATGCTGCAGTACCTGTCCTGTCTGCGGTCATAGCAAAATCACTCCACAACCTGGTCAGAAAACCCCTCTGGCCAACGCCACTTCTGATTTCTGCCCCTCTAACTCCTCTGGTCTGCTGGCCCCTGCAGCTCGTGTGAGAACGATCACGGGCGCTGTGTGCAGGGAATGCCAGAAGCAAACGGTCAACAAGAGTTGATTGTTTGGTTGCTAATATTAGTTCCAAGTTCTCATGTGGCATTATATTTTGCAATTTGCCTTTATAGCGAGGATCAAGGAGGCAGGCCAACCAGTAATCGTCATCGTTCATCATTTTAGTTATGCGTGTGTCCCTTTTGAGGATACGTAAGGCATAATCCGCCATGTGGGCCAAAGTTCCAGTTCTCAAATCTGCGGTTGTGCTTGGTTGAGGGGCAGTTTCAGGCAAATCCACGTCACTTGTGTCCCTCAAAAAACCAGAACCCGGCCTTGCCGCGCCACCAATTTCCAGTGGCCCCGGAAAAGCTTCCTCATTAAAAATATAATCATCCCCATCATCCTCCTCGTCCTCCTCCTCCTCTTCGCCCGCTACCTCGTCCTGTACACTGCCCTGGCCAGACAATGGCTGACTGTCATCAAGGCTTTCCTCTTCCTCAGCTGCAGACGCCTGATCCTTTATGTGCGTCAAACTTTGCATCAGCAGACGCATTAGGGGGATGCTCATGCTTATTATGGCGTTGTCTGCACTAACCAGCCGTGTGCATTCCTCAAAACACTGAAGGACTTGACACATGTCTTGAATCTTCGACCACTGCACACCTGACAACTCCATGTCTGCCATCCTACTGCCTGCCCGTGTATGTGTATCCTCCCACAAAAACATAACAGCCCGCCTCTGTTCACACAGTCTCTGAAGCATGTGCAGTGTTGAGTTCCACCTTGTTGCAACGTCTATGATTAGGCGATGCTGGGGAAGGTTCAAAGAACGCTGATAGGTCTGCATACGGCTGGAGTGTACGGGCGAACGGCGGATATGTGAGCAAAGTCCACGCACTTTGAGGAGCAGGTCGGATAACCCCGGATAACTTTTCAGGAACCACTGCACCACCAGGTTTAAGGTGTGAGCCAGGCAAGGAATGTGTTTCAGTTGGGAAAGGGAGATGGCAGCCATGAAATTCCTTCCGTTATCACTCACTACCTTGCCTGCCTCAAGATCTACAGTGCCCAGCCACGACTGCGTTTCTTTCTGCAAGAACTCGGACAGAACTTCCGCGGTGTGTCTGTTGTCGCCCAAACACTTCATAGCCAATACAGCCTGCTGACGTTTGCCAGTAGCTGCCCCATAATGGGAGACCTGGTGTGCAACAGTGGCAGCTGCGGATGGAGTGGTTGTGCGACTGCGGTCTGTGGACGAGCTCTCGCTTCTGCAGGAGGACGAAGAGGAGGAGGAGGGGGTGCGAACGGCTACAGCCAATTGTTTCCTAGACCGTGGGCTAGGCAGAACTGTCCCAAACTTGCTGTCCCCTGTGGACCCTGCATCCACCACATTTACCCAGTGTGCCGTGATGGACACGTAACGTCCCTGGCCATGCCTACTGGTCCATGCATCTGTTGTCAGGTGCACCTTTGTGCTCACAGATTGCCTGAGTGCATGGACGATGCGCTCTTTAACATGCTGGTGGAGGGCTGGGATGGCTTTTCTGGAAAAAAAGTGTCGACTGGGTAGCTCGTAGCGTGGTACAGCGTAGTCCATCAGGGCTTTGAAAGCTTCGCTTTCAACTAACCGGTAGGGCATCATCTCTAACGAGATTAGTCTAGCTATGTGTGCGTTCAAACCCTGTGTACGCGGATGCGAGGCTAAGTACTTCCTTTTTCTAACCATAGTCTCATGTAGGGTGAGCTGGAATGGAGAGCTGGAGATCGTGGAACTAGCGGGGGTGCCGGTGGACATGGCAGACTGAGAGACGGTGGGAGATGGTATTGTTGCCACCGGTGCCCTAGATGCAGTGTTTCCTACTACGAAACTGGTGATTCCCTGACCCTGACGGCTTTGGCCTGGCAAAGAATCCGGCACAGATACTGCAGGTGGTGCGGAAAATGGTGGCCCTACACTGCCGGAAGGGATGTTGCGTTGCTGACTAGCTTCATTGGCCGAGTGTGCTACAACCTTAAGGGACGTTTGGTAGTTAGTCCAGGCTTGCAAATGCATAGTGGTTAAATGTCTATGCATGCAACTTGTATTGAGACTTTTCAGATTCTGTCCTCTGCTTAAGGTAGTTGAACATTTTTGACAGATGACTTTGCGCTGATCAATTGGATGTTGTTTAAAAAAATGCCAGACTGCACTCTTTCTAGCATCGGATACCTTTTCAGGCATTGCAGACTGAGCTTTAACCGGATGGCCACGCTGTCCTCCAACAGGTTTTAGCTTTGCCACGCGTTTTGGGCAAGATACGGGCCCGGCAGATGGAACCTGTTGCGATGTTGATGCCTGCTGCGGCCCCTCCTCCTCCGCTTCAGAACTGCTGCCGCCTGCACCCTGTTCCCCCAATGGCTGCCAATCGGGGTCAAGAACTGGGTCATCTATTACCTCTTCTTGTAGCTCGTGTGCAACTTCGTCTGTGTCACCGTGTCGGTCGGTGGTATAGCGTTCGTGATGGGGCAACATAGTCTCATCAGGGTCTGATTCTTGATCAGCACCCTGCGATGGCAATGTTGTGGTCTGAGTCAAAGGACCAGGATAGTAGTCTGGCTGTGGCTGTGCATCAGTGCACTCCATGTCAGATTCAACTTGTAATGGGCATGGACTGTTAACTGCATCACTTTCTAAGCCAGGGACGGTATGTGTAAAGAGCTCCATGGAGTAACCCATTGTGTCGCCTGCTGCATTCTTCTCTGTTGTTGTTTTTGCTGAAGAGGACAAGGAAGCGACTTGTCCCTGACCGTGAACATCCACTAACGACGCGCTGCTTTGACATTTACCAGTTTCACGAGAGGAGGCAAAAGAGCTAGAGGCTGAGTCAGCAAGATAAGCCAAAACTTGCTCTTGCTGCTCCGGCTTTAAAAGCGGTTTTCCTACTCCCAGAAAAGGGAGCGTTCGAGGCCTTGTGTAGCCAGACGACGAACCTGGCTCCACAGCTCCAGACTTAGGTGCAATATTTTTTTTCCCACGACCAGCTGATGCTCCACCACTACCACTACCCTCATTACCAGCTGACAATGAACGCCCCCGGCCACGACCTCTTCCACCAGACTTCCTCATTGTTTTAAAAACGTTACCAAACGAACGGTATTTGTTGCTGTCACACAACTTACACGGTGAGCTATAACTTCAGTATGATTTAGCTACCCCTTTACAGGTGGGTGAGACCACAACGAAAATCAGCCACAATGTTACACACTCTGTTGTTGTTGGCAACAAATGAGATGGCACACACGCAGGACTGTCACTGAAGCGCAAATGTAAATATTTATCTCCCACTGATTTGTGTTTGTTTTTTTTAAAAGGGAGACTTCAGAAAAAAAAAAATTAAAAAAAAATTATTTTTTACAGAAGAATTTATAAAACAAATAAAATGAAATGATTGTTTCAGGGAGAATTTAGGAAAAAAAAAAAAAAAAAAGGCTTTGTAGGGCCCACTGAGTGAGAGAGGACGCACACAGGAGTCAGGAGTGGCACACAAGCCCAGAGGCCAATATTAATCTCCCACTGATTGATTTAGTTATTTTTTTTGGTAGATTTTGGAACCCAAATCAAGCAAAAAAATTTATAGGCTTTCTATGGCCCACAATTGGGGAGAGAGAGAGAGATGGCACACCCAGGAGTCAAGACTGGCACACAAGCAGAAGGGGCAATATGAATCTCCCACAGATTTTTTTTTTTTTTTTTTTTTCAGGGAGACTTGAGAGAAAAAAAAATACAAAAAAAATGATTTTTTTCAGGAATAATTTAGAAACCAAAGAAAATAAAATGATTGTTTCAGGGAGAATTTAGAAAACAAATAAAACAAAAAAAAGGCTTTCTAGGGCCCACTGAGTGACAGATGATGCACACAGGAGTCAGGAGTGGCACACAAGCCCAGAGGCCAATATTAATCTCCCACTGATTGATTTAGTGATTTTTTTTTGGTAGATTTTGGAACCCAAATCAAGCAAAAAAATTAATAGGCTTTCTATGGCCCACTATTTGTGAGAGAGATGGCACGCTCAGGACTGGCACACAAGCCCAGAGGCCAATATTAATCTCCCATTTTTTTTTTTCCAGGGAAAATTTATAAACCCAATAAAAAAAATAATAATAAATAGGCTTTCTATGGCCCACTATCTGAGAGAGAGAGATGGCACGCTTAGGACTGGCACACAAGCCCAAAGGCCAATATTAATCTCCCACTGATTGATTTAATAATTTTTTCAGGTAGAATTTAGAACCCAAATCAAGCAAAAAAATTAATAGGCTTTCTATGGCCCACTGAGTGAGAGATGGCACACACAGGAGTAAGGAGTGGCACACAAGCCCTGAGGCCAATATTTTTCTCCCACTGATTGATTGATTGATTTTTTCAGGTAGAATTATGAACCCAAATCAACCAAAAAAATAAATAGGCTTTCTATGGCCCACTATTTGTGAGAGAGATGGCACGCTCAGGACTGGCACACAAGCCCAGAGGCCAATATTAATCTCCCACTTTTTTTTTTTTCCAGGGAAAATTTATAAACCCAATAAAATAATAAAAAAATAGGCTTTCTATGGCCCACTATCTGAGAGAGAGAGAGATGGCACGCTTAGGACTGGCACACAAGCCCAAAGGCCAATATTAATCTCCCACTGATTGATTTATTGATTTTTTCAGGTAGAATTTAGAACCCAAATCAAGCAAAAAAATTAATAGGCTTTCTATGGCCCACTGAGTGAGAGATGGCACACACAGGAGTAAGGAGTGGCACACAAGCCCTGAGGCCAATATTTTTCTCCCACTGATTGATGTTGTGATTTTTTCTGGTAGATTTTGGAACCCAAATCAAGCAAAAAAATAAATAGGCTTTCTATGGCCCACTGAGTGAGAGATGACACAGACAGAGATGGCACTCTAGCAGAAATGTCAATCTTAATCTCCCACAAAAAAAAAAAAAAAGGAACTGTCCTTCAATTACTATCTCCCTGCAGTAATCTCAGCCAGGTATGGCAGGCAGCAATAAGGAGTGGACTGATGCACAAATTAAATAAAAAGTGTGGACAAACAAAAAAGATAGCTGTGCAGAAAGGAAGGAACAAGAGGATTTGTGCTTTGAAAAAAGCAGTTGGTTTGCACAGCGGCGTACACACAGCAATGCAGCTATCAGGGAGCCTTCTAGGGCAGCCCAATGAGCTACAGCGCTGAGGAAAAAAAAAAAAAAAGGAGCTTCCACTGTCCCTGCACACCGAAGGTGGTGTTGGGCAGTGGAAATCGCTACAGCACAAGCGGTTTTGTGGTTAATGGACCCTGCCTAACGCTATCCCTGCTTCTGACGAAGCGGCAGCAACCTCTCCCTAAGCTCAGATCAGCAGCAGTAACATGGCGGTCGGCGGGAACTCCCCTTTATAGCCCCTGTGACGCCGCAGACAGCAAGCCAATCACTGCAATGCCCTTCTCTAAGATGGTGGGGACCAGGACCTATGTCATCACGCTGCCCACACTCTGCGTTTACCTTCATTGGCTGAGAAATGGCGCTTTTCGCGTCATTGAAACGCGACTTTGGCGCGAAAGTCGCGTACCGCATGGCCGACCACGCACAGGGGTCGGATCGGGTTTCATGAAACTCGACTTCGCCAAAAGTCGGCGACTTTTGAAAATGTTCGACCCGTTTCGCTCAACCCTAGTCCTCGCATGTACTGGGGAAATTTGTTATTGTGTACCTAGATGACATTCTCATTTATTCATGCGACCGTGATACTCATTTAGAGCATGTGAGGCAGGTGTTACAGTTACTCAGAGAAAATAAGCTCTATGCAAAACTTGAGAAATGTGTTTTTTGGTTCAGGAATTGCCTTTCTTGGGTTATATTGTGTCTGCTTCAGGGTTTAAAATGGACGCCGCTAAGGTGCAAGCGGTGCTGCATTGGGAACGGCCTGATAACCTAAAAGCACTCCAGCGGTTCCTTGGATTTTCTAACTATTATAGAAAATGTATCAAAGGTTTTTCTACCATTGCTAAACCGCTTACTGACATGACGAAAAAGGGTACCAATTTCTACGCCTGGCCGGAGGCTGCTGTGCGCGCATTCGAATTTCTGAAGAACAGTTTTGCTTCGGCCCCCATTCTGGTGCAACTGGACGTATCGAAACCGTTTATCGTCGAAGTCGATGCGTCTGAGGTTGGAGTGGGGGCGGTGTTATCACAAGGCTCATCATTGGGCGAGTTGCGTCCATGCGCCTACTTCTCCAAGAAGCTGTCGTCTGCCGAACGTAATTACGATATCGGCAACAGGGAGTTGTTGGAAATCAAGTTAGCTTTTGAGGAATGGCGTCACTTCTTGGAGGGATCGGTCCACCAAGTTACAGTTTTCACTGACCATAAAAATCTACTTTATTTGGAGTCAGTCAAGCGTCTATCCCCCAGGCAGGCTCATTGGGCATTGTTTTTCACACGTTTCAACTTTGTTGTTACTTACCATCCTGGGTCTAAAAACACAAAGGCGGACGCCTTATCCAGGTGTTTTCCAGGGGGAGAACTTCGGGAAGATCCGGTACCTGTCCTACAAAAGGGTGTAGTGGTCTCGGCTCTCACGACCGAGGTTGAGGCTGAGATTGCAGAGGCTCAGGAGGACGTACCACCAGGGCTTCCCATTAACAAATCATTTGTACCGCTCCATCTTCACCTAAAGGTGTTGGGTGAGCATCATGATGCTGGTTTGGCCGGCCATCCGGGGGTGAGGGGTACCTTGGAGTTGGTGTCGCGTCGGTTTTGGTAGCCTAAAATCCAACAGGACGTGGTCTCGTATGGGTCAGCATGCACCACATGCGCTAGGGCTAAGACGCCCAGTTCCCGTCCTGCTGGCACACTCCATCCTCTCGGGGTACCCAGTAGACCATGGACAGAGATCTCCATGGATTTTATCACAGATTTGCCCTCCTCAGCTGGGAACACGGTCATTTTGGTGGTTGTTGATCAGTTCTCAAAGATGTCGCACTTTGTGTCCTTGCCTTCGTTGCCTAATTCTAAAACTCTGGCTCAGGTATTTGTTCAGGAGGTGGTCAGACTTCATGGGGTCCCGTCTGACATCGTGTCTGATAGGGGTACTCAGATTGTGGCAAAATTTTGGAAGGCATTTTGCTTACGCTTGGTTGTCGCATTCTTCGGCGTTTTATCCTCAGTCAAATGGTCAGACCGAGCGTATGAACCAAAATTTGGAGCAGTATTTACGCTGCTTTGTTTCTGACAACCAGGAGGAGTGGTCGACGTTCCTTCCTTTGGCTGAGTTTGCCATAAATAATCACCGCCAGGAATCGTCTGGGGTGTCCCCGTTTTTTTGTGTTTACGGGCACCATCCTCAATTTTGTACTTTACGTCAGGGCGGCTCTGCAGGAGGAGGACCAGCTAGGAGCACAACTGTCATCCGTCTGGAGGAGAGTGAAACAGCGCTTGCAAAGCATGAGTGCAAGGTACAAACGTGTGGCTGACAACAGACGTGTGCCAGGTCCGGACCTGAGTGTGGGCGACTGGGTTTGGTTGTCCACAAAAAACATTAAACTTAAAATACCATCTTTGAAATTGGGTCCAAGGTTTATTTGTCCATTTAGAGTCGCCGCCATCATCAACCCGGTAGCCTACCGATTGGAGCTTCCTACGGTATATAAGATACACAACGTGTTTCACAGATCTTTATTAAAAAAGGTGGTGGATTCTGTGGACACGGCGCCGATGCCATCTCCAGTCTTGGTGGATGGCAATTTGGAATTTGAAGTCTCCAAGGTGGTTGACTCTCGAGTAGTGCATCGCACATTACAGTATCTGGTACACTGGCGTGGTTATGGGCCAGAGGAGAGGTCTTGGGTACCAGCCTCGGACATACATGCGGACCGGCTGGTCAGTATGTTTCACCGCCGCCATCCGGACAAGCCAGGTCCTATAAGTCGTGAGGGCCCTGGGGTCCCTCATAGAAGGAGGGGTACTGTCATGTCGGACGCTATTCACACTAGGGCGTCCGACAGACAGCGGTAATTCCATTTACGACCACTATATGCTCAGTGGCGCCGGCTAGACTTTATCCAGGTTTCTCGGGGTTAATTTAGTTGGTAATCGGGATGGAGGTTGGGTTATGCCCATGGCCTTCAAATAGTCTTGCTGGACTTTGGGCGTCGCCGATTATAGCTTGTGCCTCGTGCCTAGTGATTCCGGTCTGGAGTGGTGGTCTTGGAGAAGTGATATCGTATCTGGTGGTATATGATCCGTTGTTATATTTCTCCTTCCTATATTTGTATTTGTTTTGCCCTTTGCACATTATTGTATCCTGTGTGCTTGTGGCGTGGTGCGTTTTTGGTTTTCCCTGTCTGTGCTTTCTGTGGGGGATTGGTGTGTGATCTCTTCACTGGGTGGCGGGTGGTGGTTTCAGCATAGGGCTGAAACAGGAGTTAGGGCCAGGCCTGGCGGCCCAGACAAGCACACCATCAGTGTAAATTCTGGGAGAGGGACAGACAGAGTTTCCCCTAGCCTGAGGGATAACGCAGGGGCCCGGGTAACCAGCCTTAGTCTCTTTTGGCAGCCCCGTGACACCAGCCTCATGTCTTCCCAACGTGGATTGGTAGGCAATGAGGAGGAGGAAGAACAGGAGCTACTTTCATGCACTGTAGACGGAATTACAAACACAGCTGTCATCCTGTCTGTTCAGCGGGGAAGGCTTGAGGACAGGGAGGAAGAAGATGAGGAGGAGGAGGAGGACAGCATGGTCAGTTGTCCTGTTGGTTAGGACACGGAAGTATTGCCTGTTAGCAGTATGGCACGCATGGCTATCTTTATGTTGCGCTGCGTTTCACGTGACCCTCGATTATAAACATTTTTGTTGACACTCATTACTGGTTGATGACACTTCTAGACCCACGCTACAGAGAGAACTTTCAATCTCTTCTGCCAGAGGCAGAGAGGTGTACTAAATGTTACAGTACCAGAGGGCCCTTGTAGCAGAATTACTTAGGATATTCCCATGTGATAATGCTGGTAGCAAACGTCAGAGTTTGTTGTACAACCAATGAGTCCAAGCGAGAGGCAGGCACGTGAACAATGGCAAAGTTCTGGGACAGTTTTCTCAGACCCTCCCATCGTATCGACACAGAGGCAAGGGGTGCTGTAACAAGAAGTGCAATGTTTGAGAAGATGTTGTGGGAGTACCTTGCAGATTGTACAAACGTCCTCCGTGATTCTTCTGTGCCTTTTAATTATCTGGTATCCAAGCTCGACATGTGGCACGAACTGGCTCTCTACGCCTTGGAGGTCCTGGCCTGCCCTGCTGCTAGTGTTCTGTCAGAGCGGGTTTTTACTGCCGCTGGTGGAATTATAGCAGACGAGCGCATCCGCCTGTCAACTGAAAATGCTGACAGGCTTACTCTTACAAAAATGATCAAGGGATGGATTGGGCAAGACTTCTCTTCACCATCAAGTGAAAACAGCAAAACATAACCTCTAATACATTCTCTTTTTTGGGGAGGTGTATTCTCATGCACCTTTTCCCAACCACACATGGGTATTCGCTTCCAGATTTGGTCTGTTTGTTGTTATCCTCCTCCTTATCCTCATCCTAATCATCCACAACCAGTAGAACACCAGGGTGAATAGATTCCGTGATGCCAAATTCAAAAATTTTGTTGTGCAAGGGTGTTTTTATGATGCCTGTTACTAATTGGAAACCAAAATAAATGTTACTCCCACAGGGGTAAATGTCATAAAAAAGAAATGTACGTCTATTCTTCCCATTTATTCTTATATTTTCAATTTTTCTATCTCTGCACAGTCCTCTAATGAGGTAGTGTATACCTCTACAATAGAAAATTTTTCAAAGATTTTTATATTAAATTTTTATTTATAGCCCTGTCTCAGACCTGTTGCTACAAACAAACATCTCGTTGCACACATTCTGGCTTCAAATCTATGAACCTGTGTTTGCCGCTCCCTTTTGTTATTATTATTATTATTTATTTATATAGCACCATTGATTTAATGGTGCTGTACATGAGAAGGGGTTACATACAAATTACAGATAACACTTACAGTAAGCAAACTAACAATTACAGACTGATACAGAGGGGCAAGGACCCTGCCCTTGCGGGCTTGCATTCTACAAGATGGTGGGTATGGAGACAATAGGTTGAGGGTTGTAGGAGCTCCAGCGTTGGTGAGGTGGTAGCTTCGGTAATGGTGAGGAGTCAGCAAGGTTAGTGCAGGCTGTAGGCTTTCCTGAAGAGGTGGGTTTTCAGGTTCCGTCTGAAGGATCCGAATGTGGTTGATAGTCGGATGTGTTGGGGCAGAGAATTCCAGAGGATGGGGGATATTCTGGAGAAGTCTTGGAGGTGGTTGGGTGAGGAGCGGATGAGTGTGGAGGAGAGAAGGAGGTCTTGGGAGGACCGAAGATTACGTGAGGGAAGATATCGGGAGATTAGTTCAGAGATATATAGAGGAGAAAGGTTATGGATGGCTTTGTAGGTCAGTATTAGTAATTTGAACTGGATATGCTGAGGGAATGGGAGCCAGTGAAGAGATTTGCAGAGAGGGGAAGCGGAGGAGTAGCGAGGAGAGAGATGAATTAGTCGGGCAGCCGAGTTAAGGATGGACTGGAGAGGTGCAAGGGTGTTAGCAGGGCAGCCACAGAAAAGGATGTTGCAGTAGTCAAGGCGGTAGATGATGAGGGCATACACAAGCATTTTAGTAGATTGACGGTTGTGGAAAGGACGGATTCTGGAGATATTTTTGAGCTGGAGGTGACAGGAGGTGGAAAGAGCTTAGATGTGCGGTTTGAAGGACAGGGCAGAGTCATCGGTTACTCCAAGGCAGCGGACTTCCAGTACAGTGGAAAGCGTGATGTCGTTAATTGCGATAGATAGGTCAGGTATGGAAGATCTATGAGATGGAGGAAAGATGATGAGTTCAGATTTGTCCACATTGAGTTTGAAGAGGCGAGAGGAGAAGGAGTATATGGCTGATAGACACTCTGGGATTCTGGACAGCAGGAAGGTGACGTCTGGGCCAGAAAGGTAGATCTGAATTTCATCAGCATAAAGGTGGTACTGGAATCCATGGGACTTTATGAGTTGTCCCAGGCCAAGTGTATAGATTGAGAAAAGTAGGGGTCCTAGAACAGAGCCTTGGGGGACTCCAACAGAGAGAGGTTGGGATGAGGAGGTAGTGTGGGAGTGGGAGCCGCTGAATGTGCGGTTGGAAAGGTATGAGGAGATCCAGGATAGGGCGAGGTCTTTGATGCCAAAGGAGGAAAGGATGTGTAGTAGGAGACAGTGGTCAACTGTGTCAAAAGCAGAGGACAGGTCTAGGAGGAGGAGTACAGAGTATTGTCCGTTAGCTTTGGCTGTAAGTAGGTCGTTAGTGATTTTGGTCAGGGCTGTGTCAGTTGAGTGATGGGGGCAGAAACCAGTTTGTAGATTGTCAAAGAGCAAGTTAGATGAGAGGTGGGTAGAAAGTTCAGCGTGGACGTTCTGCTCCAGGAGTTTGGAAGCGAATGGGAGCAGTGATATTGGGCGATAGCTGGACATAGCAGTTGGATCAAGGGTTGGCTTTTTAAGGATAGGTGTGATTGTGGCATGTTTGAAAGCAGAAGGGAAGATGCCAGAAGTTAGTGATAGGTTGAAGAGGTGGGTTAGGGATGGGATGAGAGTGGTGGTGAGGTTGGGGAGGAAGTGGGATGGGGTCGAGCGCACAGGTGGTGAGGAGCGATTTGGAGAGGAGACAAGCCCCCCTTCAGTGATCTTGGAGAGGGAGGTTATGGGGTTTGGGCATTGGTCTGCTATACAAAGGGGTTGTGGTGGTTGAACAATGAAGACTTGCCTTGTTTGGTTAATATTAGTTATAAAGTTGGTGGCAAAGTCCTCAGCAAATGATGAGGGAGGTTGGAGGGGGCAGTGGTGGGCGGAGGAGGGAGTTAAAGGTTTTGAATAACTGTTTGGGGTTGTAGGATAGAGAAGATACGAGGGTTGTGAAGTAGGTTTGTTTAGCAGAGGTGAGAGCAGATTTAAAAGCGAGTGCTGCCTGTTTGAATGCAGTGAAGTCACCTTGCGAATGTGTTTTCTTCCAATGCCGCTCTGCAACCCTGGACAGTTGCCAAAGCCTTTTAGTGGTGTTATTGTGCCAGGGTTGTCTATTGATACGTCACACTCTGCCATGAACAAGAGGGGCGACCGTGTCAACAGCTGATGCGAGAGTGGCATTGTAGAAAGCAGTGGCACTGTCTGTGTCATGGAGTGAGGATATTGATGCCAGTGGTAGGATAGAGTCAGAAAGCGTGTGGGTGTCTAGGTGTGCAAGGTTTCTGCGGGGGTACGCATGTTGCTGGACATGGGTAACCGGTAAGAGGACAGGGATGAGAAAGTGAGCAGTTTGTGGTCAGATAGAGGGAGAGGGGAGGTGGTGAAGTTAGATAGAGAGCAGAGATGGGATAAGACCAGGTCTAGTGTATGTCCATCTGTGTGGGTGGCTGCTGAAGACCACTGAGTAAGTCCAAAAGATGAAGTAAGGGACAGAAGTTTGGAGGCTGTTGACTGAGGGGTATCAGTGGGGATGTTGAAGTCACCCATGATGATGGTGGGAATGTCAATAGAGAGGAAGTGAAGAAGCCAGGTGGAGAATTGGTCAATAAAGGCAGTGGCCGGGCACGGAGGTCGGTATATGACGGCCACTTGGTGTTATGATCCGGTAACCTTGGAGCAGCATGAAAACTTTCACTGGAGTAGGTGGTAACTGTACTGACCGCAAATCCTGATCTTAACACCGCAACTAGAAGTAGCCGTGGGGTGTGCCTAACAAACCCTAGACACCTCGTCACAGCCGGAGAACTAAATACCCCTTATAGATGGAAAAAGGAATACTACCTTGCCTCAGAGCAGAACCCCAAAGGATAGGCAGCCCCCCACAAATATTGACTGTGAGTAGGAGAGGAAAGACACACACAGGCAGAAAACAGGATTTAGCAAAAGAGGCCACTCTAGCTAAAATAGGAAAGGATAGGACAGAGGACTGTGCGGTCATTATTAAAACCCTTCTAAAAATATCCACAGCAGATTATACAAAAATTCCTCCATCTAACTAAAGACGTGGAACGTATATCTGAAACTCCAGAGAATCCTACACTCAGAGCAGGAATACAATCAAAAAACAAGCACACAGCATGTGTGCCATAGAAAAAGAAACAGACACTTATCTTTGCTGAATTGGCAGCTAAGCAGGAGAAACAGACAGAGGTCCAACACCTCCCAAGAACCATTGACAACTGGAAAGGACTAATGAGTCCTGCAAACCTAAATACCCCAGTCAGAATTGCAATCAGCAGATACACCTGTCCAGGACTGCAGCCCAGGGACAACTGCATTACCACCTACAACCACCGGAGGGAGCCCAAAAGCAGAATTCACAACAGTACCCCCCCCTGAGGAGGGGTCACCAAACTCTCACCAGAGCCCCCAGGCCGATCAGGATGAGCCAGATGAAAGGCACGAACCAAATCAGCGGCATGGACATCAGAGGCAAAAACCCAGGAATTATCTTCCTGGCCATAACCCTTCCATTTGACAAGGTACTGAAGCCTCCGCCTCAAAAAACTGGAATCCAAAATCTTCTCAACAACATATTCCAACTCCCCATCAACCAACACAGGGGCTGGAGGATCAACAGAGGGAACAACGGGCTCCACATATTTCCGCAATAAAGATCTATGGAAGACATATTGGATAGCAAAAAAGGCCGGAAGCGCCAGTCGAAAAGACACCGGATTAATAATCTCAGAAATCCTATAACGACCAATAAACCGAGGCTTAAACTTAGGAGAAGAAACCTTCATAGGAACATGACGGGAAGGCAACCAGACCAGATCCCCAACCCGAAGCCGGGAACCAACACACCGACGACGGTTAAAAAAACGTTGAGCCTCCTCCTGAGACAACACCAAATTGTCCACCACATGAGCCCAAATCTGCTGCAACCTGTCAACCACAGAATCCACACTAGGACAGTCAGAAGGCTCAAACTGCCCAGAAGAAAAACGAGGATGAAAACCAAAATTACAAAAGAAAGGCGAAACCAAAGTAGCCGAACTAGCCCGATTATTAAGGGCAAACTCGGCCAATGGCAAGAAAGCCACCCAATCATCCTGATCAGCAGACACAAAGCATCTCAAATAAGTCTCCAAAGTCTGATTAGTTCGCTCGGTCTGACCATTTGTCTGAGGATGAAACGCAGAAGAAAAATACAAATCAATGCCCAGCCTAGCACAAAAGGCACGCCAAAACCTAGAAACAAACTGGGAACCTCTGTCGGACACAATATTCTCCGGAATACCATGCAAACGGACCACATGCTGAAAAAACAATGGAACCAAATCCGAAGAGGAAGGCAATTTAGGCAAAGGCACCAAATGAACCATCTTAGAGAACCGGTCACAAACAACCCAGATAACCGACATCCTCTGGGAAACCGGAAGATCAGAAATAAAATCCATAGAAATATGCGTCCAGGGCCTCTCAGGGACCGGCAATGGCAAAAGCAACCCACTAGCACGGGAACAACAAGGCTTGGCCCGCGCACAAGTCCCACAGGACTGCACAAAAGAACGCACATCACACGACAAAGAAGGCCACCAAAAGGACCTACCAACCAAGTCTCTGGTACCAAAAATGCCAGAATGACCAGCCAACACGGAACAGTGAACCTCAGAAATCACTCTACTAGTCCATTTGTCAGGAACAAACAGTTTCCTCACAGGACAGCGGTCAGGTTTGTCAGCCTGAAATTCCTGAAGAACCCGTCGTAAATCAGGGGAAATGGCAGAAAGGACCACCCCTTCTTTCAGAATACCGACCAGTTCTAAGACCTCAGGAGAATCAGGCAAAAAACTCCTAGAGAGGGCATCAGCCTTAATGTTCCTAGAACCCGGAAGGTACGAGATCACGAAATCAAAACGGGAAAAAAACAAGGACCATCGATCCTGTCTAGGATTCAGCCGTTTGGCAGACTCGAGGTAAAACAAATTCTTATGATCGGTCAAGACCACAATACGGTGCTTAGCTCTCTCAAGCCAATGTCGCCACTCCTCAAACGCCCACTTCATAGCCAACAACTCCCGATTGCTGACATCATAATTGCGTTCAGCAGGCGAAATCTTACGGGAAAAGAAGGCACACGGTTTCATTAAGGAACCAACAGGATCCATCTGAGACAAAACGGCCCCTGCCCCAATCTCAGAAGCGTCAACCTCCACCTGAAACGGAAGAGAAACATCCGGATGGCGCAACACCGGAGCAGAAGTAAATCGACGTTTAAGCTCCTGAAAGGCAGAGACAGCCGCAGAGGACCAATTCGCCACATCAGCGCCTTTCTTCGTCAAATCGGTCAAGGGTTTAACCACGCTGGAAAAATTAGCAATGAAACGGCGATAAAAATTTGCAAAACCCAAAAATTTCTGAAGGCTCTTCACGGATGTGGGCTGAATCCAATCATGAATGGCCTGAACCTTAACCGGATCCATCTCTATAGACGAGGGAGAAAAAATGAAGCCCAAAAAAGAAACCTTCTGCACCCCAAAGAGACACTTAGACCCTTTCACAAACAGGGCATTGTCACGAAGGATCTGAAATACCCTCCTGACCTGTTCCACATGAGAATCCCAATCATCGGAAAAAATCAAAATATCGTCCAAATATACAATCAAGAACTTATCAATATAAGTCCGGAAGATATCATGCATGAAGGACTGGAAAACAGATGGAGCATTAGTGAGCCCGAATAGCATCACAAGGCCTTCGGGCGTGTTAAACGCAGTTTTCCATTCATCACCCTGCTTAATACGAACAAGATTATATGCCACCCGAAGGTCAATCTTCGTAAACCAACTAGCTCCCTTAATCCTAGCAAACAAATCGGTAAGCAAAGGTAAAGGGTATTGAAACTTGACCCTGATTTTATTCAAGAGGCGATAATCAATACAGGGTCTCAAGGAGCCATCTTTTTTAGCAACAAAAAAGAATCCCGCTCCCAACGGTGAAGAAGATGGACGAATATGCCCTTTCTCCAAAGACTCCTTAATATAGCTCCGCATGGCGGTATGTTCAGGCACAGACAGGTTGAAAAGTCGACCCTTAGGAAACTTACGGCCTGGAATCAAGTCAATAGCACAATAGCAGTCCCTGTGCGGTGGAAGGAAACTGGACTTGGGCTCATCGAATACATCCTGAAAATCAGACAAAAACTCTGGAATTTCAGAAGAGGAAGAAGAGGAGATTGACATCAAAGGAACATCATTATGAACCCCCTGACAACCCCAACTAGTCACAGACATGGACTTCCAATCCAACACAGGATTATGTACCTGCAACCACGGAAAACCCAGCACGATAGCATCATGCAAATTATGCAACACCAGAAATCGACATCTTCCTGATGGGCTGGCGCCATGCGCATGGTCACCTGTGTCCAAAATTGGGGCTTATTTTTAGCCAAGGGTGTAGCATCAATGCCCCTTAAAGGAATAGGGTTCTGCAAAGGCTGCAAGGGAAAACCACAACGCCTGGCAAACTCAAAGTCCATTAAGTTCAAGGTGGTGCCTGAATCCACAAACGAATCAAAAACACACTAAATGAGTGGGCACCATCTGCATATATGGTACACTTTTAGGGGATCACCACCTGCATACTTAATATAGCATAAACCAAACCAGAAAAAGTGTATGCATGAAAATTGGGATCACCACAACAATACAAAAAATAATTAGCAAAATACAACTTTATTAAGGGAACATTAAACAACATACATAAAAACATTTAAAAACCCCATAATGTGACCTGGGGTAACGGGTCCATACAAATAACAGTTAAATGCTGTAACACAAGAAACAACATTGCACAGCTCATATGCATCAGTACATCGGTAACAAAGTCAAAATTCCCAACGTATGGGTATGATAGAATGTAATACACCCCCACATACCAAATCCAAAATCTATGAATAAGTCAAGGCACACGTAATAATGCCCCCTAGAAAAGGGTCAGAGGAGAAACAGAGAATAACAAACTCCCCCTCAAAAAACACTTGACATCTGGATCCCTAGCCCCTGATGTTAAAGTCCTATGTCTCTTACCCTCCCTGAATAGGTAAGGCAGTAGTAGGGATCCTAGCAGGATAGGTAAAGTGGCACTGAAGCAGGCTGTGCAGTTGTTAGAGACCCACGCGTATCGACGCTTCCAGCGTCTTCCTCAAGGTCAAATATACAAAGACTGACATGTTCCCTGCCTGAAATAGCTATAACATTACGTAATACACCTACACGCCTGCGCATCTCTGTGCGTTCTTGATTGTCTGGGCTATGCCTGCATTGGCGCCCCTGTACGCCCCACGCATGCGCTGTAATACTGGGCACGTCAGGGGGCGGTATTCAAACTCTTGTTGTGCGCACGTGCCGGCTAGGGCTGCCTGTACATGGAACCTAGTCGCACCTGCGCAGTGGGCATTACTAGACGCCGAGATCAGCGCGCCTGGACTTACAATGCTGCTCACACCTGGTAGGTGTATTACGTAATGTTATAGCTATTTAAGGCAGAGAACATGTCAGTCTTTGTATATTTGACCTTGAGGAAGACGCTGGAGGCGTCGATACGCGTGGGTCTCTAACAACTGCACAGCCTGCTTCAGTGCCACTTTACCTATCCTGCTAGGATCCCTACTACTGCCTTACCTATTCAGGGAGAGTGCAACACCTCCCAAGAACCATTGACAACTGGAAAGGACTAATGAGTCCTGCAAACCTAAATACCCCAGTCAGAATTGCAATCAGCAGATACACCTGTCCAGGACTGCAGCCCAGGGACAACTGCATTACCACCTACAACCACCGGAGGGAGCCCAAAAGCAGAATTCACAACACTTGGAGGTTGGAGGGAGAGCGGACAGAGTGGACTTCAAAAGAGGGGAGGAAAAGGAAGGGTAGTGGTGGTATTGGGTTAAAGGTGCAGTTAGAAGAAAGGAGAAGACCCACCATGTCTGTTGCCAGGACGAGGTGTGTGGGTGAAGTGGAGGCCACCGTAGCACATCGCAGCAGGGGAGGCTGTGTCAGAGGGTAATAGCCATGATTCTGTGAGGCCGGGGAAGGCAAGATTGTGAGAGAGAAAAAGGTCATGAATCGCATGAAGCTTATTGCAGATTGAGCGGGCATTCCAGAGTGCTCCAGAGAGAGGGAACAGGGGGTGGGCGTCAGGGGCACGGGTTTTATGTTGGAAAGATTGCAGTAGTTTATATTAGATAGGGAGCGATAGGAGGGGGTAGTCATGGGAGGTATGAGCTGTGGGGGTCCAGGGTTGGGAGATATGTCACCAGCAGTGAGGAGAAGCAGAGAAAGGGAGAGCAGGTGGGATAAGGAGAGTGGGCGACTTGTATAATGTTTTATTAGGACAGATTTGAGGTTAAGGAGCAGGTCAGCAGAGGAGGGGGAGGTAAGAATGAAGGGAGATGATTATTTGGCTAGAGGGTGCTGGGGATTGTGGATAGTGAAGGAGAGAGAGGATTAGTGGATCAAACACTGAAAGGGTATATGTATACATGGTGAAGGGGTATGATGGGTTAATAGAAAAGCTAGATCCAAATAATAAGTGCTTACAGGGCAGACATACCCAAAAGAGACAGCGACGTAGTGTGTGGTTCTGTTTCCTGCCGTGACTAACTGCCGTTGAAATAACTGCGGCGCCTTTATGCTTAGCTGCTTAATGCTTTGCTGCAGGAATGCGCGTGTCTGACCCCACACGCGTGCACCCCTTAAGATGCTACTAAACTTATAGGACTGAGTAAAGGATCAGGTGAGAGGGATTGTGGGACCTTATTTGGGATAAATTAGCAATTGGCCAACACCCCAGGGGAGTTTACATGATCAAAGGCACTGAGCCTGGCCACAACCATATGCTCTAACACATCCTTGCACAAGATAATCTCTCCTGTGACCTTAGCATAGATTTACAGCAGTAAGTATTTAATACAATACAACAAGTGAATTTAGCAAACATTCAGCAGGCACATTAAAGAAATTGTTGCAGGATGAGAGGCAGCAGTTGACAGGAAGCAGAGATTGTACCATTAAAGGGAATGTTGCAGGGTGATAGGCAACAGTTGACAAGAAGCAGAGATTGTACCTGTATGAAGAGAGGAGATGGATGTTAACCCCTTAATCCCGTTGGACGTACTATACCGTCAAGGTGACCTGGGACTTATTTCCCAGTGACGGGATAGTACGTCCAGCATGATCCGCTGCGCTCACGGGGAGAGTGCGGCCGATAACGGCCGGGTGTCAGCTGACTATCGCAGCTGACATCCAGCACTATGTGCCAGGAGCGGTTACAGACCGCCCCCGGCACATTAGCCCCCGGCACAGTGCGATCAAACATGATCGCAGTATTACGGCGGTATAGGGAAGCATCGTGCAGGGAGTGGGCTCCCTGCAGGCTTCCCTGAGACCCCCGTAGCAACGCGATGTGATCGCGTTGCTCCGAGGGTCTCCTACCTTCCTCTCACTGCAGGCCCCAGATCCAAAATGGCCACGGCGCTGCATCCGGGTCCCGCAGGGAGGTGGCTTACCAGTGCCTGCTCAGAGCAGGGGTCGGGAAGCCTCCTTGCTGTGCATGTCAGATCGCTGATCTGACACAGTGCACAGCAAAGTGTCAGATCTGCGACCTGTCACTTTACTGTGATGTCCCCCCGGGGGGGCAAAGTAAAAAAGTTAAAAAAAAAAAAAAATTACATGTGTAAAAAAAAAAAACCTAAATAAATAATAAAAAAAAAATATATTGTTCCAATAAATACATTCCTTTATCTAAATAAAAAAAGACAATAAAAGTACACATATTTAGTATTGCCGCATCAGTAACAACCCGACCTATAAAACTGTCCCACTAGTTAACCCCTTCAGTGAACACCGTAAAAAAAAAAAAAAAAAGAGGCAAAAAACAACACTTTATTATCATACCGCCAAACAAAAAGTGGAATAGCACACGATCAAAAAGACGGATATAAATAACCATGGTACCGATGAAAACGTCATCTTGTCCCGCAAAAAATGAGAAGCCATGCAGCATCATCTGCGAAAAAATAAAAAAGTTATAGTCCTCAGAATAAAGCAATGCAAAAATGATTATTTTTTCTACAAAATAGTTTTTATCGTATAAAAGCGCCAAAACATAAAAAAAATATAAATGAGGTATCGCTGTAATCGTACTGACCCAAATAATAAAACTGCTTTATCCATTTTACCAAACGCGGAACGGTATAAATGCCTCCCACAAAAGAAATTCATGAATAGCTGTTTTTTGGTCATACTGCCTCACAAAAATCGGAATAAAAAGTGATCAAAAAATGTCACGTACCCAAAAATGTTACCAATAAAAACGTCAACTCATCCCACAAAAAACAACACCTCACATGACTCTGTGGACCAAAATATGGAAAAATTATAGCTCTCAAAATGTGGTAATGCCAAAAATATTTTTTGCAATAAAAAGCATCTTTTAGTGTGTGATGGCTGCCAATCATAAAAATCCGCTAAAAAACCCGCTATAAAAGTAAATCAAACCCCCCCTTCATCACCTCCTTAGTTAGGTAAAAATAAAAAAATGTAAAAAAATGTATTCATTTCCATTTTCCCATTAGGGTTTGGGCTAGGGTTAGGGCTAAGGTTAGGGTTAGGGCTAGGGTTAGGGCTAGGGTTAGTGCTAGGGTTAGTGCTAGGGTTAGGGCTAGGGTTTGGATTACATTTACGGTTGGGATTAGGGTTAGGGGTGTTTCAGGGTTAGGGGTGTGGTTAGGGTTATGGTTGGGATTAGGGTTAGGGGAGTGTTGGAGTTGGGGTTAGGAGTGTGGATGGGTTAGGGTTTCAGTTAGAATTGGGGGTTTGCACTGTTTAGGCACATCAGGGCTCTCCAAACGCGACATGGCGTCCGATCTCAATTCCAGCCAATTCTGCGTTGAAAAAGTAAAACAGTGCTCCTTCCCTTCAGAGCTCTCCCTTGCGGCCAAACAGGAATTTACCCCAACATATGGGGTATCAGCGTACTCTGGACAAATTGAACAACAACTTTTGGGGTCCTGTTGTGAATTCCGTTCTTGGGCTCCCTCCGGTGGTTGTAAATGGCACTTTTGTGAATTCTGCCCTTGGGCTCCCTCTGGTGGTTTTGAGTGGAACTGCCGCTCCTTGGGTTTAGCTTTAGCAGCTGCTTTCACTAATCGTCTCTCCTGGCTCTGCTATTTAACCTGGCTCTAGTCTTCAGCCTATGCCACTTGTCAATGTTCTCTGGCTGGATTCACATCTCTGCTTGGATTCTCCTGGTTTCCTGACCAGTTCTGCAAAGATAAGTTCTTGCTTTGCTCATTTCAGTCCACATGTTGTGGACTTATTGTTCTGTGCATTCTATTTTTGTCCAGCTTGTCATTATGGATTTTTTCTGTTAGCTGGAAGCTCTGGGAAGCAGATTTACCCTCCACACCTTTAGTCAGGTGTGGAGATTTTGTAAACTCTGTGTGGATTGTTTTGTAGTTTTTATACTGACCGCACAGTATCCTTTCCTGTCCTGTCGATCAAGCTAGATTGGCCTCCTATGCTAAAATCTGATTTCATCTCTGCGTATGTTATTTTCCCCTCCTCTCACCGTCAATATTTGTGGGGGGCTATCTTTCCTTTGGGGATTTTCTCTGAGGCAAGATAGGTTTCCTGTTTCCATCTTTAGGGGAAGTTAGATCTTGGCTGTGCCGAGGGGTCTAGGGAGCGTCAGGTACCCCACACGGCTATTTCTAGTTGCGCTGCTAGGTTCAGGGTCTGCGGTCAGTACAGATACCACCTCCTTCTGAGCTTGTCTCATGTTGTTCCTAAACCACCAGATCATAACAGGTCCAATTTCTCTTGTTAACCTTGGGAAAATAAAAATTTGGGGGGCTAAAAAAACATTTTTGCAGGAAAAAATGATTTTTTATTTTCACGGCTCTGCGTTATAGACTGTAGTAAAAAACTTGGGGGTTCAAAGTTCTCACAACACATCTAGATAAGTTCCTTGGGGATGTAGGTTCCAATTCGGAGTCACTTGTGGGGGTTTCTACTGTTTAGGTACATCAGGGGCTCTGCAAATGCAAGGTGATGCCTGCAGACCAATCCATCTAAGTCTGCATTCCAAATGGCGCTCCTTCCCTTCTGAGCTCTGCCATGGGCCCCCCACATATGGGGTATCTGCGTACTCAAGACAAATTGGACAACAACTTTTTGGGTCCAATTTCTCTTGTTACCCTTGGTAAAATAAAAATTTGGGGGGCTAAAAAACATTTTTGAAGGAAAAAAATTATTTTTTATTTTCACGGCTCTACGTTATAAAATGTAGTGAAATACTTGAGGGTTCAAAGTTCTCACATTCCAGATGGCGCTCCTTCCCTTCCGAGCTCTGCCATGCGCCCAAACGGTGGTTCCCCCCCACATATAGGGTATCAGCGTACTCAGGACAAATTGGACAACAACTTTTGGGGTCCAATTTCTCCTGTTACCCTTGAGACAATACAAAACTGGGGGCTAAAAATAATTTTTTGAGAAAAAAAAAAGACTTTTTACTTTCACTGCTCTGCATCATAAACTGTAGTGAAACACTTGGGGGTTCAAAGCTCTCACAACACATCTAGATAAGATCCTTAGGGGGTGTACTTTCCAAAATGGTGTCACTTGTTGGGGGTTTCAATGTTTAGGCACATTAGTGGCTCTCCAAAAGCAACATGGCGCCCCATCTCAATTCCAGCCAATTTTGCATTGAAAAGTCAAATGGCGCTCCTTCCCTTCAGAGCTCTGCCATGTGCCCAAACAGTGGTTTACTCCCACATATGGGATATCAGCAGTAGCGTAGCTACCAGGGGGGCAGAGGGTGTTGTTGCCCCGGGCCCATTGCTCTGAGGGGGCCCACTCAGAGTTACTGTCGTTACTGTTAACTATGCCGGCATATGCAGCACGCCGATGTAGTTCTCTCCACTGTAGTGTGAGGAGACATAATCTCCCTGCACTACCGCTGTCTGTTCTATAGCACACGCCCCCATTCCACCCTGTGTGTCTGCAGGAGAGACTGCACAGAGACGTCACCTTGCAGCACTTGCTTGAGGCTTCTTCTTCCTGCCGGAGAGGAGCAAGACAAGGTGGTGCTGTGAGTATTTAGAACTTGGGCTGCTGCGTGCAGCGGGGGTTGTGTCTGTGCAGTGAGGAGGGGGCAGGACGCTGCTCCTCTCGTTACAAGTCCTGGATTGTTTATTTTTCACCGGACTCAAGTTAGTCTGCAGTTAGTTATTAGTTAGCTTTTAGATTTTCATGTATGATGAATTATACACAGAGTGGATATTGTTTGGGTAAAAAAAATTTCAGGACTTTGAGATGTTTATTTTGACTACTTGTCGTCCTGGGTTATTCACGGAAATCTCTTATGTCGCGCATAATCAAACGCACTCAATCGTACATAAGTTCAATTTAAAAAGAGATACCCTTGACCAATAGTACTCAAAATGAACATATCAATGTCCTGAATAATATTTTCCCCAAAAAATATCAACTCTATGTGTAGTTCAGAAGTTATTCACGTAAATCGCTTATGTTGCGCAGAATCAAACGTACTCAATCGTACGTACGTTTAATTTGAAAAGAGGTACCCTGGAACAATAGTACTCAAAATGACCAGTTCAATATCCTGAATAATATTTGCCCCCCAAAAAATAAACTCTATGTGTAGTTCAGAAGTTATTCACGTAAATCGCTTACATTGCGCATAATCAAACGCACTCAATTGTACATACGTTTAATTTGAAAAGAGGTACCCTGGACCACTAGCACTCAAAATGACCAGCTCAATGTCCTGAATAATATTTGCCAAAAAAATATCAAATTTATGTGTAGTTCAGAAGTTGTTCACGTAAATCGCTTACCGTATATACTCGAGTATAAGCCGACCCAAGTATAAGCTGACCCCCCTAATTTTGCCACAAAAAACTGGGAAAACTTATTGACTCGAGTATAAGCCTAGGGTGGAAATGCAGCATTTACCGGTGAATTTCAAAAATAAATATAGATCATTATTTCCCCATAGCTGTGCCATATAGTGTTCTGCAGCGTTCATTATTTCCCCATAGCTGTGCCATATAGTGCTCTGCACCGTTCATACTGCCCCATATCTGTGCCCCATATAGTGCTCTGCACCGTTCATACTGCCCCGTATCTGTGCCATATTGTGCTGTGCACCGTTCATACTGCCCCATATCTGTGCCATATAGTGCTCTGCACCGTTCATACTGCCCCATATCTGTGCCCCATATAGTGCTCTGCACCGTTCATACTGTCCCATATCTGTGCTGTGCCCCATATAGTGCTCTGCACCATTCATACTGCCCCATATCTGTGCCCCATATAGTGCTGTGCACCGTTCATACTGCCCCATATCTGTGCCCCATATAGTGCTGTGCACCGTTCATACTGCCCCATATCTGTGCCCCATATAGTGCTCTGTACCGTTCATACTGTCCCATATCTGTGCCCTATATAGTGCTCTGCACCGTTCATACTGCCCCATATCTGTGCCCCATATAGTGCTGTGCACCGTTCATACTGCCCCATATCTGTGCCCTATATAGTGCTGTGCACCGTTCATACTGCCCCATATCTGTGCCCCATATAGTGCTGTGCGCCGTTCATACTGTCCCATATCTGTGCCCCATATAGTGCTCTGCACCGTTCATACTGCCCCATAGATGCTCCACATAAATCTGTGCCGCTGCTGCAATAAAAATAAAAAAGCCATACTCACCTCTCTTGATTGCAGCTCCCGGCGTCTCGTTCCGGCGTCCGGTCCCGGCGTCTCTCTCCGCTCTGACTGATCAGGCAGAGGGCACCGCGCACACTATATGCGTCATCGCGCCCTCTGACCTGCACAGTCAGAGCGCAGAGACGCCGGGAAGATGGAGCGGCGCCGGGAAGATGGAGTGGCGCCCGGCGGCTGGAACGGGGACAGGTGAATATTACATACTTACCTGGTCCCGACGTCCGGCTCCCTCTGCCTGTCACAGCTGGTCTTCATTGCCGCAGCTTCTTCCTCAATCAGCGGTCACCGGCACCGCTGATTAGAGAAATGAATAGGCGGCTCCACCCCTATGGGAGGTGGAGCCGCCTATTCATTTCTCTAATGAGCGGTCCCACGTGACCGCTGAAGAGGGGAAGAGCTGCAGCACCGAAGACCGTGGGACAGGCAAGGGGAGCGTCACGATCGCTGGGACTAGGTAAGTATGCCTCAGCGCCCTCACCCCCTCACCCGCCGACCCTGCCACCCACCTTGACTCGAGTATAAGCCGAGAGGGGCACTTTCAGCCCAAAAATTTGGGCTGAAAATCTCGGCTTATACTCGAGTATATACGGTATGTAGCGCATAATCAAACGTACTCAATCGTACATAAGTTCAATTTGAAAAGAGGTACCCTGGACCACTAGTACTCAAAATGAACATATCAATGTCCTGAATGATATTTGGCTAAAAAAATATCAATTCTATGTGTAGTTCAGAAGTTATTCACGTAAATCGCTTATGTCGTGCATAATCAAATGTACTCAATTGTATGTAAGTTCAATTTGAAAAGAGGTACCCTGGATCACTAGTAATCAAATGAAAAGTTCACTGTCCTGAATAATATTTGCCCAAAAAAATGATCAACTCTATGTATAGTTCAAAAGTTATTCACGTAAATCGGTTTTGTCGCGCATAATCAAACGTACTCAATCGTACATACGTTTAATTTGAAAAGAGGTACCCTTTACCACTAGCACTCAAAATGACCAGTTCACTGTCCTGAATAATATTTGCCCCCAAAAATATCAACTCTATGTGTAGTTCAGAAGTTATTCACGTAAATCGCTTATGTCGCGCATAATCAAATGTACTCAATCGTACGTAAGTTCAATTTGAAAAGAGGTACCCTGGACCACTAGTACTCAAAATGACCAGATCAATGTCCTGAATAATATTTGCCAAAAAAATATTAACTCTATGTGTAGTTCAGAAGTTATTCACGTAAATCGCTTAGGCTACGTTCACATTAGCGTTGCGCCGCCGTGCGTCGGCGACGCAACGCGCGACGCACGCTAAAACGCGCGCAAACGCGCGCAAAAACGCGCGCGTTTTGCGACGCGTGCGTCGTTTTCCGACGAAAATCGGACGCACAGAAAATGCTACATGTAGCGTTTTCTTGCGTCCGACGCTAGCGTCGGAAACGACGCACGTGGCGAAAAACGCCACCAAAACTACGCACGCGTCCCCTATGTTAAACATAGGGGCGTGTCGCCGCTGCGTCGCCGCTGCGTCGCCGGCGCAACAGCGACGCACATTGGCGGAACGCCAATGTGAACGTAGCCTTATGTCACGCATAATCAAACGTACTCAATCTAACAAGATTTGCCCCCAAAATTCACAACTCTATGTATAGTTGAAGAATTATACAAAATATGTTAACTCCACATGTGAAACATTTTATAGTTACCTCCCTGTTTGCTATCACAACTTACTTAAAGTTTCCACAAGGGCTTAACCCACTAATCTATGTTTAATTCAAGGGTTGCTGAACAGATGCTAAGTTTGTGTGTGAAATTACACTTAATAAAGTTTTATGTCATCAAATTATTTATATGTAATTGTAACGTCATTATTAACCTTTTTTTAACTTTACATTATCGTTCTTGTGTAGACACGGGGGTCAGTGGGTGCTCTCGTCCGCTGGCCCGACCGCCTTTACAAAGACAGCATGGACCATGGCACATCCCAACTGAACGCCCGACCTCCTCAGCAGTGGGTGGAACACTACTCAGACAATACAGGGTGAGGGAATCACAATATTAGGACCCAGCTACGCAGACAGATGTGGGTTGATATTCATAGCCTAGAGAGGGTCCATGGATATTGCCCCCCCCGGTTACAAATACCAGTCTGCAGCCGCCCCAGAAATGGCGCATCTGTAAGATGGGGCAATTTCCGGCACTTAGCCCCTCTCTTACCACTCCCGAGTAGCGGTGGGATACAGGGTAATAAGGGGTTATTGGCACCTTGCTTTTGTAAGGTGACATTAAGCCGGGTTAACAAATGGAGAGGCGTCAATACGACGCCTATCCATTATTAATCCTAGAGTAGTGAGAGAGTTAAAAACAAAATAAAGACACAGCGAGAAAAAAGTATTTTATTATTCTTCATTTAACCATACTTACCATACTTCAGCGCCTGCAAAAACGTAAAATAATAAACCGTATACTCCCTGTCCGACGCAGTCCAATTAATAACGAGTGCCCACGACGATCTCCCCTATAGAACAGTGACATCTGGTGGTACAACATACATATGGAGCACCCCCAGATGCAGGGCCGCGGGATACTCGGTACCGGTCCTCTCTGTCTCAGTTCTGGTTTTGTCACGGTGGCTGGACCCGGTCAGTGACCCTGCTAAGGGGTGTCCAATAAAAGGGTGAAGGAAGTTGTTAGGTGTTTGTGACGCCACCTGTGGTATTCGGTCAGGTTGACCGACGCTGCTCGGGGTCCACTGGGGTGATGTGATGGCAGCTAGATGGAATACCTTCCCACAGGTGAAGTCAGTCCCCAGGGCTTCCCAGTGGTGTAGGCAGCGATGGTGTGAGGTGCAGTTAATAATGAGGACACAGGGTTGCAGTCTCTTTACCTCTTTACTGGTGACTTCAGGATCCTCAATCCAGAGCACTATAAACCGGACTGTCTGAAACCGGCCGGTCCGAAGGCAAATCCAGAGTTCCCTTTGCAGGTGGAAATCAGTGCCTACCGCTAGAGCCTGTGTGTTGTAGTGCTTCCCTGATGAGCATTCGGGATAGTCCTCACAACTTCTGTTCTCGTTCTTTCTGGTTCTTTCTCGTTCTAGTTCGTTCTTTCTATTCTCTGTCCCCCAAGTGTGTTATGGCTAGGATGCACCCATTTGACGGGATGGCTCAGAGCTTTTCTGGGACCCTAGAGACGCCCCTCTCCACGGTTGCGCCCTATCTCTGCTTAGGTTATGTAAGGTAGACAGCCAACCTATAATTAACTGTCCTGCGGTATTTGAAGTAAGGCATAAAGTCAGTTACTTCCTCGGTGTTCCGGTCACCGGCTACGCGCCTTAGTAGGATGTTGCCGTTCTCGGGGCACGACTCCTACTGGTTCTCCTTGGTGCTTGATCTCGTTTCTCACTGTCCACAATATCCTTCGCTTCGTGTCCTTTCTTTAGATGCCGCCGCAAGGTAGTGCAGGCGCGGCTCTGTAGCATTCTGTCTTTGTCGCTAAGTCACTGTCAGGTTCCCATGCCTAACAGGGACCCCTCTGAATCTTCCCCGCGACACCCTCTGCCACGGGATGTTGCCTGGGCAAAACCCAGCCAGCTTCTGTCTAACTTCCTATCCAACCCCTAGTTTTACCAGTGTGAGGAGTGGCCTTATTAATAAAACCTTTTGCTCCCCCTAGTGGCCGGAGTGTGAAGTGTAATGTGTGCTTATGATACCTGGTCAGGTGAACTCCTTTAGTGCCATCAGACGTACATCACTCCCCTTAGTGGCAGAGCGACACTACTGCAATGACCAGGTCTCTGGGGTGCTGCACTCCCCCCCGGTTAAATCCAGTACTCCTGGACTGGGAAGAAGAACAACAATATATGTTAGCAAAAGACATGCAAAATTTTGAAATGCAAGGAACAAATAAATATAACAATGCTTCCCTTTATGGGAGGTGAGGACACTTGAACGTTGCAAACAAAAACAAGGTTAAATATTTTAAAAAACACTCTGACTATAAATAACTTCTGGTACCCTGCCGGGTATTCTACTAAGTGCAAATTCTGAACAATAATTTAACTTCTCCTTTAAGGGCGTATAGGCTGAACCCACTAAAGGCTTACTGTAAAATACTATATTACAAACTTAACTTCACAAATGCAGGACCGCCTAGCTCCTTGTCTGGACCTACTGCCATTGCTCTTCTATCTATGGTTCTTAGGAGGACTCTCTAACCCCTAGGGGTTCACTGTGTTGAAATTCGGCTTCCAACTTTTCCTGTCCTCAATCTCTAGCAACATTATTAACATTTCCTAAATCTCAACATTATTACAATTTAACTTTCTTAAGGCAACATTATACTTAAGTGCAACATGTGAACATTCCCTTTAAGAGGGAACCAAGTCTCTTTGAGGTAGTGCAGATTCTCTCTCTCTGCAAGTCCGTTAGAAAGCAAAGACTTATGTGCTGTATTCAAAAACAGTCTCTTCACAAAGCCTTCTTTCTGTGTAAAACCAGTAGAGGGCACCTTTAAGAAGGTGCGAACTATATGCAAAGCAGTTTGTGAATCATTCACCGTCCATGATTCGGCAGTCCTTGAAAACAATGAAAACTTGTGCAAAAATAAAGAAAAGTGTAAAACAATAGGGATCCCGGGTAAAAGAAGGGACCCCTTTAAGGATTAACCCTAGACGGGTTCAAGTAGCAAAAGGAGCAGGGAACAGTTAGTTAACTATATACATATGTCAGGTTTTCGAGGTTTAGTTCTATAGTAGGTGACAAGACATCAGCCGGTAGTGACCACTTCCTGGCCTGGAAAGATCTGTGTTCGACTTCTCATCCAATGCGGTATCAATGTCACTAATCGGTTTTTCAGGTATAATCTGGATTCGAATGTCAATTTTGGTAGTAGGTTCAGTAGCGGCAATAATGCCCACTGTGGTAGTAGTATTAGGATTTGTCAGTTCAGAGTTAGTCATAGTCATGGCAGCAGGTGGCGCTGCTGCGGAGCCTATCAGTAGGTCTTCTGTCACTGGGGCAGGGTCGGCGTTCTTACCTGCCACCACGGTGTCCTGGGGGTCGGCCGACTCTGCCGACGGCGGGCTCCGAAATGCTGAATGCGGGGCCTTGCGCTGTGGAGTTGTCATCTCTACTTGCAGTATCTCGCTTTCCGGCATGGCCTTGCTTTCTGGCTCCAGAGCGCTGGAACTTCTTCCTTGATCCGGACCAGACGAGGCTGCCGACAGACGTCGGGTGAGGCCCCCGATGACGGTCTCCTTCCACCCGGCCTCAGTGCTCAGCTGCGTCCGCCGGGGTTGATCGCTGTGCTCGTCCACTCCGGCCTGCAGGAAGTCGGGACTCACAGGTGACGCTCGGCTGCGGTATCTCTCTGGGTAGCTGGGGGAGTCCTCTGCTCCGACCCCACGCTCCGATCCCGATCCCGGTCGGCTGGCCATGGCGTCTCCCACGTGGCTCACTTCTTCTCCCTCGTCCTTTTCCCGTGCTCTCCTTTGTGGGCGGTTTCGTTTCTTTGGTCCCCACCCCCCATTAAGGATTATTAGGCGGATCTCGGCTGCTGACGGACACGTCCTCAAGGTACAAAAGTACTTAGACTGGGCGGCCATTGCTCTTCGCGCTTCTCAGTTCGTTCACGCCCACAACGCCATGCCCTTCTTCTTCTTCTGCGCTCCTCGTGGTGCCGTAATGGCAGCAGTTTTGGCGGGAATCATGGCGGCAAATAGCAATACACAGTCTTTGCAATAAATCACAGTTCAAGCACAATTCTAACACAGTTCCAAGGCATACATGACCCAATTCCTCAGGCTTAAGTACGATCCTGTCCGTGACGCCAAGTTGGAGTGCCCCCAGACGCAGGGCCGCGGGTTACTCGGTACCGGTCCTCTCTGTCTCGGTTCTGGGGTTGTCACAGTGGCTGGACCCGATCCGTGACCCTGCTAAGGGGTGTCCAATAAAAGGGTGAAGGAAGTTGTTAGGTGTTTGTGACGCCACCTGTGGTATTCGGTCAGGTCGACCGACACTGCTCGGGGTCCACTGGGGTGATGTGATGGCAGCTAGATGGAATACCTTCCCACAGGTGAAGTGAGTCCCCAGGGCTTCCCAGTGGTGTAGGCAGCGATGGTGTGAGGTGCAGTTAATAACGAGGACACAGGGTTGCAGTCTCTTTACCTCTTTACTGGTGACTTCAGGATCCTCAATCCAGAGTACTATCAACCGGGCTGTCTGAAACCGGCTGGTCCAAAGGCACATCCAGAGTTCCCTTTGCAGATGGAAATCAGTGCCTACCGCTAGAGCCTGTGTGTTGTAATGCTTCCCTGCTGAGCACTCGGGATAGTCCTCACAACTTCTGTTCTCGTTCTTTCTGGTTCTTTCTCGTTATTTCTATTCTCCGTCCCCCAAGTGTGTTATGGCTAGGACGCACCCATTTGACAGGAAGGCTCAGAGCTTTTCTGGGACCCTAGAGACGCCCCTCTCCACGGTTGCCCCCTATCTCTGCTTAGGTGATGTAAGGTAGACAGCCAACCTATAATTAACTGTCCTGCGGTATTTGAAGTAAGGCATAAAGTCAGTTACTTCCTCGGTGTTCCGGTCACCGGCTACGCGCCTCAGTAGGATGTTGCCGTTCTCGGGGCACGACTCCTACTGGTTCTCCTTGGTGCTTGATCTCGTTTCTCACTGTCCACAATATCCTTTGCTTCGTGTCCTTTCTTTAGATGCCGCCGCAAGGTAGTGCAGGCGCAGCTCTGTAACATTCTGTCCTTGTCGCTAAGTCACTGCCAGGTTCCCATGCCTGACAGGGACCCCTCTGAATCTTCCCCGCAACACCCCCTGCCATGGGATGTTGCCTGGGCAAAACCCAGCCAGCTTCTGTCTAACTTCCTATCCAACCCCTAGTTTTACCAGTGTGAGGAGTGGCCTAATAAATAAAACCTTTTGCTCCCCCTAGTGGCCGGAGTGTGAAGTGTAATGTGTGCTTGTGATACCTGGTCAGGTGAACTCCTTTAGTGCCATCAGACGTACCATCACTCCCCTTAGTGGCAGAGCGACACTACTGCAACGACCAGGTCTCTGGGGCGCTGCACATACAACATACATACAACATACATACATCATACTATATACTAAATACCGTACATGCTACATACATACAACATACTACATACATACAACATACATACAACATACTACATACGTACAACATACCACATACATGCAACATACATACTACATACATACTACATACATACAATACATTCATACATTACATACATATAGACATACAGTACATATAACATAGAGTACATACTCACCATCAATTGTCACTTTGTTCCCCAAAGCCAGTGTCATCTGTAAAAAATATTAAAATAACAAACTAACAATACACTCCCTGATCCACATAAATTCACGAGTGTTCCACGATGATCTCCCGTGGAGAACAGCAGCATCAGCTGATGCGACCGCTCTCTAGGGGCTCCAGGAATACAATGACAGGAGGAAGGTATCCTCCAGCACTGTATTCCTCTGCCACTGTAAAAAATAGTCCCTAGTCTCACTTTTGGCATTGCTGTGTGAGAAAGTTGCAATGCAGCTTTTGCCATAAAGTGAGACCAGTGAACTACAATAACCTCTCAGTGATGCACTTGCAGGAGCCATTGTCTCTTGTCAGTGTGTCACTGGAGGTTCTATAGAGCAATGACATCACCAGATGTCACTGTTCTATAGGGGAGATCGTCGTGGGACACTCGTTATTAATTGGACTGCGTCAGACAGGTAGTATACGGTTTATTATTTTACATTTTTTGCAGGCGCTGAAGTAAGGTAAGTATGGTTAAATGAAGAATAATAAAATACTTTTTTATTGTTGTGTCTTTTTGTTTTTAACTCTCTCACTACTCTAGGATTAATAATAGATAGGTATCTTTTTAACGCTTCTCCATTATTAACCAGACTTAATGTCACCTTACAATAGCAAGGTGACATTAACCCCTTATTACCCCATATCCCACCGCTACTCGGGAGTTGGAAGAGAGGGGCTAAGTGCAGGAATTGGCGCATCTTACAGATGCACCATTTCTGGGGCGGCTGCAGGCTGGTATTTGTAGCCGGGGGGCCAATATCCATAGCCCGTCTCTAGGCTATGAATATCAGCCCGCAGCTGTCTGCGTAGCCTTTCTGGCTATAAAATATAGGGGGACCCCACGTCATTTTTTTGGGGGGGGTCCCCCTATTTTAATAGCCAGTAAAGGCTACGCAGAGAGCTGCAGGCTGATAATCATAGCCTGGGAGGGGCCATGGGTATTATCCCCTTAACAGGCTACAAATATTGGCATTCGGCTTTCCCGCTCTGGCGCAGAAAATTGCGCAGGAGCCCACGCCATTCTTTTCCCAATTTTTTTCTTTATGTTCATTAATCAACATTGGCCTATCTATGGATATATCTATCTATAGATATATCTATAGAGACATAGATTTTTCTATCCATATATCTATCTGGCTAATTTCACACATCATGTTTTTGCCGTCAGGCGCAATCCGGCGAGTTTTGAAAAAAAAGATACTTTTTTTTCTGCTGGATCCATTTTTTTTCCTAGAGTTGTATTAGCGCTGGATTACACCTGATGGCCACACGTTTCATCCATTTTTTGCCAGATCCATCAAAAAAGCTGTTTCCGACGGACGAAAAACACATACAGAGGAACGGTTTTTCTGTTCGGCGAAAAAACGCACAGCAACGGTTCCGGCAAAAAACATGAAACTGAGATGTGAAATGATGAATACGGCCTCCTAATCCATTTTTTCATGCATGTTTCCATTCAAATTATGCACATTTTCCTTTTATTTATTTCCAAAAACTGAATCATAACTGCGCCAAAAACTGCATTAAAACTGCACCAAAACTGCATCAAAAACCACACCAAAGTTTTGATGCAGTTGTGATGCAGTTTCTTGGTGAAGTTTTTGATACAGTTTTGATACAGTTTTGGTGCAGTTATGAAGCAGTTTTTGGTGCAGTTATGATGCAGTTATGATGCAGTTATGATGCAGTTTTTGATGCAGTTTTTGATGCAGTTTTTGGTGTGGTTTTGTTGCAGTTTTGATGCATTTTTGGTGCGTTTTTTTATGCAGTTTTGATGCATTTTTTGTTGTGATTTTTGTTGCAGTTTTGATGCAGATTTTGGTGCAGCTTTGATGCAGTTTTTGGTGCAGTTTTGATGCAGTTTTGGTGCATTATTTTTATGCAGTTTTTTTTGCGTTTTTTTATGGAGTTTTGGTGCAGTGAGGGTATGTGCACACGTAGAATGATCCTCTGTGGATTTTTCCGTAATGGATTTGATAAATCCGCAGGGCAAAAACTGCGCGTTTTTCATGCGGATTTACCGTGGTTTTTGTGCGGATTCCACTGTGGTTTTACACCTGCTGATTCCTATTATAGAGCAGGTGTAAAACCGCTGCTGATTACGCACAAAGAATTGACATGCTGCGGAATGTAAACCGCTGTGTTTCCACACGTTTACGTTTTTTTCCGCAGCATGTGCACTGCAGATTGTGTTTCCCATAGGTTTACATTGTACTGTAAACGCATGGGAAACCGCTGTGGACCCGCAGCTGTGGAAACGCTGCGGATCCGCAGCAAAATCCACAACGTGTGCACATAGCCTTATGATGCAGTTTTTGGTGCAGTTTTTGGTGCGGTTTTTGATGTGTTTTTATGCAGATTTTGTGCAGTTTTTGTAAGTAAATAAATGCATAAATGGAAAATGTGCATGATTTGAATGGAAACATGCATGAAAAAACTGATTCGGAGGCCGTATTCATCATTTCACATCTCAGTTTCATACGTTTTTCGCAGGACAGAAAAACCGTTCCTCTGTATGTATTTTCCGTCTGGCGGAAACAGCTGTTTTGACGGATCCGGCAAAAAACGGATGAAACGTGTGGCCATCTGGCTCAATCCGGCGCTAATACAACTCTATGACAATAAACGGATCCAGCAGAAAAAAAACGGATCGTTTTTTTCAAAACTCGCCGGATTGTGCCTGATGGCAAAAACCTGATGTGTGAAATTAGCCAGATAGATATATGGATAGAAACATCTATGTACAGTTAGGTCCACGTATATTTGGACAAAGACAACATTTTTCTAATTTTGCTTATAGACATTACTACAATTAATTTTAAGCAAAATATTTCAGATGCAGTTGAAGTTCAGACTTTCAGCTTTCATTTGGGGGTACCTACATTAAAATTGGATGAAGGGTTTAGGAGTTCCAGCTCCTTAACATGTGTCACCCTGTTTTCAAAGGGATCAAAAGTAATTGGACAATTAACTCCAAGGCTATTTCATGGACAGGTGTGGGCAATCCCTTCATTATGTCATTCTCAATTAAGCAGATAAAAGGCCTGGAGTTGATTTGAGGTGCGGTGCTGCATTTGGAAGTTTTTGCTAAACATGCGGTCAAAGGAGCTCTCTATGCAGGTGAAACAAGCCATCCTTAAGCTGCAAAAACAGAAAAAACCCATCCGCGAAATTGCTACAATATTAGGAGTGGCAAAATCTACAGTTTGGTACATCCTGAGAAAGAAAGAAAGTACTGGTGAACTCATCAATGCAAAAAGACCTGGGCGCCCACGGAAGACAACAGTGGTGGATGATCGCAGAATAATCTCCATGGTGAAGAGAAACCCCTTCACAACAGCCAACCAAGTGAACAAAACTCTCCAGGAGGTCGGCGTATCAATATCCAAATCTACCATAAAGAGAAGACTGCATGAAAGTAAATAGAGAGGGTTCACTGCACGGTGCAAGCCACTCATAAGCATCAATAATAAAAAGGCTAGACTGGACTTTGCTAAAAAAACATCTAAAAAAGCCAGCACAGTTCTGGAAGAACATTCTTTGGACAGATGAAACCAAGATCAACCTCTACCAGAATGATGGAAAGAGAAAAGTATGGTGAAGGCTTGGTACAGCTCATGATCCACAGCATACCACATCATCTGTAAAACCCGGCGAAGGCAGTGTGATGGCTTGGGCATGCATGGCTGCCAGTGGCACTGGGTCACTAGTATTTATTGATGATGTGACACAGGACAGAAGCAGCCGAATGAATTCTGAGGTATTCAGAGACATACTGTGTGCTCAGATCCAGCCAAATGCAGCCAAACTGATTGTCCATCTGTAGTATGAGACGATGACCAATGACCCAAAACATAAAGCCAAAGCAACCCAGGAGTTTATTAAAGCAAAGAAGTGGAATATTCTTGAATTGCCAAGTCAATCACCTGATCTCAACCCAATTGAGCATGCATTTAACTTGTTAAAGACTAAACTTCAGACAGAAAGGCCCACAAACAAACAGGAACTGAAAACCACTGCAGTGAAGGCCTGGCAGAGCATCAAAAAGGAGGAAACACAGCATCTGGTGATGTCCATGAGTTCGAGACTTCAGGCAGTCATTGCCACCAAAGGGTTTTCGACCAAGTACTAGAAATGAACATTTTATTTAAAATTATTTAATTTGTCCAATCAATTTTGGCCCCTTTAAAAACAGGGTGGCACATGTTAAGGAGCTGAAACTCCTAAACCCTTCATCCAATTTTAATTTGGATACCCTCAAATGAAAGCTGAAAGTCTGAACTTCAACGGCATCTGAATTGTTTTGTTTAAAATTCATTGTGGTAATGTCTATAACCAAAATTAGAAAAATGTTGTCTCTGTCCAAATATATATGGACCTAACTGTATCTATAGATATATCTATAGATAGATATATTCATAGATAGGCCGATGTTGATTAATGAACATAAAGAAAAATACGGGGAAAAAATTGGCGTGGGCTCCCGTGCAATTTTCTGCACCAGAGGGGGAAAGCCGAAGGCCGGGGGCAAATATTTGTAGCCTGGGAAGGGGATCATACCCATGGCCCCTCCCAGGCTATGAATATCAGCCCGCAGCTGTCTGTGTACCCTTTACTGGCTATTAAAATAGGGGGACCCCCCCAAAAAAATGACGTGGGGTCCCTCTATATTTTATAGCCAGAAAGGCTACGCAGACAGATGCGGGCTGATATTCATAGCCTAGAGAGGGGCTATGGATATTGTCCCCCGGTTACAAATACCAGTCCGCAGCCGCCCCAGAAGTGGCGCATCTGTAAGATGGGGCAATTTCCAGCACTTAGCCCCTCTCTTACCACTCCCGAGTAGCGGTGGGATACGGGGTAATAAGGGGTTAATGGCACCTTGCTTTTGTAAGGTGACATTAAGCCGGGTTAATAATGGAGAGGCGTCAATACGATGCCTATCCATTATTAATCCTAGAGTAGTGAAAGAGTTAAAAACAAAATAAAGACACGGCGAGAAAAAAGTATTTTATTATTCTTCATTTAACCATACTTACCATACTTCAGCGCCTGCAAAAAACGTAAAATAATAAACTGTATACTCCCTGTCCGAGGCAGTCCAATTAATAACGAGTGTCCCACGACGATCTCCCCTATAGAACAGTGACATCTGGTGATGTCACTGCTCTATAGGACCGCCAGTGACACACTGACAGGAGACAATGGCTCCTGCAGTGCATCACTGAGAGGTTACTATAGTTCACTGGTCTAACTTTATGGCAAAAGCTGCATGGGAACTTTCTCACACAGCAATGCCAAAAGTGAGACTAGGGACTATTTTTTACAGTGGCGGAGGAATACGGTGCGGAAGGATACCTTCCTCCCGTCATTGTATTCCTGGAGCCCCTAGAGAGCAGTCGCATCAGCTGTTGCTGCTCTCCACGGGAGATCGTCGTGGGAATATCGTGGATTTCTGCGGATCAGGGAGTATATGGGTATGTGCACACGATGCAGATTTAGTGCAGATGTAGTGCAGAACTGCAGCAGATTTTTCTGCAGCAGAAACGCTGCAGAACTGCACTGTGATTTACAGTACAATGTAAATCAATGTGAAAAAAAAAGCTGTGCACATGGTGCAGAAAATCTGCGCAGAAACGCAGCAGATTTCAAAGAAGTGCATGACACTTCTTTTGTGCAGTTCTGCAGCGTTTCTGCACTCCTCCATTAAAGAAATCCACAGTGGTAAAATCTGCATAAAAGACGCCTAAAAAATGCACAAAAACGCATAAAAAACGCACAAAAAGCGCACCTGCGGATTCTGCCAGGAGATGCAGATTTAGTGCAGAAAATTCTGTACCACATTTCCTATGTGTGCACATAGCCTATTGGTTGTTTGTTATTTTAATATTTGTTACAGGTGACATTGGCTTCGGGGAACAAAGTGACAAGTGATGGTGAGTATGTACTTTATGTTATATGTACTGTATGTCTATATGTATGTAATGTATGAATGTATTGTATGTATGTAGTATGTATGTAGTATGTATGTATGTTGTATTATGTAGTATGTATGTTGTATGTATGTGGTATGTTGTATGTATGTAGTATGTTGTATGTATGTTGTATGTAGTATGTATGTAGTATGTTGTATGTATGTATGTATGTATGTATGTATGTATGTTTGTGGGTTTTTTTTACATTCCACACATTAGTCGGATGATCCTGGAGCAGCACGTCTACTCTGAACTTTCCTCCCACCTCTCATCTAACTTGCTCTTTGACCATCTACAATCTGGTTTCCGCCCCATCACTCAACTTAGACAGCCCTGACCAAAATCACTAACGACCTACTTACCGCCAAAGCTAATGGACAATACTCTGTACTCCTCCTTCTAGACCTGTCCTCTGCTTTCGACACTGTTGACCACTGCCTCTTACTACAGATCCTCTCCTCCTTTGGCATCAAAGACCTCGCCCTATCCTGGATCTCCTCGTACCTTTCCAACCGCACATTCAGCATCTCACACTTCCACACTACCTCCTCATCTCACCCTCTCTCTGTTGGAGTGCCCCAAGGCTCTGTTCTAGGACCTCTACTCTTCTCAATCTATACACTTGGCTTGGGACAACTCATAAAGTCCCATGGATTCCAGTACCACCTCTATGCTGATGACACTCAGATCTACCTCTCTGGCCCAGACGTCACCGCTCTGCTGTCCAGAATCCCAGAGCGCCTATCAGCCATATCCTCCTTCTTCTCCTCTCGCTTCCTCAAACTCAATGTGGACAAATCTGAACTCATCATCTTTCCTCCATCCCATAGATCTTCCTTACCTGACCTATCTATCGCAATCAATGACATCATTCTTTCCCCCGTACCGGAAGTCCGCTGCCTCGGAGTAACCTTCGACTCTGCCCTGTCCTTCAAACCACACATCCAAGCTCTTTCCACCTCCTGTTGCCTCCAGCTCAAAAATATCTCCAGAATCCGTCCTTTCCTCAACCGTCAATCTGCTAAAATGCTTGTGCACGACCTCATCATCTCCTGCCTTGACTACTGCAACATCCTTTTCTGCGGCCTCCCTGCTAACACCCTTGCACCTCTCCAGTCCATTCTTAACTCTGCTGCCCAACTAATTCATCTCTCTCCTCGCTACTCTTCTGCTTCCCCCCTCTGCAAATCTCTTCACTGGCTCCCATTCCCTTAGCGTATCCAGTTCAAATTAAGATGCGCCAATTCCGGTGCTTAGCCTCTCTTTTCCCACTGCCAAGTAGCGGTGGGATATGGGGTAATAAGGGGTTAATGTCACCTATGTAAGGTGACATTAAGCTGGCTTAGAAATGGAGAGGCGTCAGTGAGACACCTACCATTACTAATCCTATTGTAGTGAAAGGGTTAATAAAACACAACACATGCAAAATAAAGTATTTTAATGAAATAAAACACCACACAGTTTTGACCATATTTTTATTGCACTGGTAATACAAGCGAAGCCCTCGTCTCCTAGAATAAATGAAAAATAATAAACCAACAGTATACTCCCTGAGTCCGACATAGTCCATTTAATAACGAGTGTCCCACCGTGAGAAGTGCAGTGGACGCAGATTTCCGGCGGTGGGACAGGTAAGCCAGCATGTGAATTAGTAGACATGCGTAGTAAGCTGCGCTAATGCATTTACTACTCATGTGACTAATCATTAGATGCAGTTTTACTGCATTTCATGATTGTCTATGGTAAATTTACGGCGCGGTGACGGAGCATCGCTGCATTGTAAACAGACATGCTGCGTTATGAAAAGACGCACCGCATGTCTGTTTATGCGGGTCTGCCACCTGCGTGTTTTAACGCATAGTGGAGATGGGATTTCATGAAATCCTCTCCATTATGCTGTAACATCTGGACGCTGCGGGTTTGACGCTGCTGCTCTACGCAGTGTCAAACCCGCAGCATTTCCTGACCGTGGAAACACAGCCTAAGTTAAAGTAATTGCAGACTGTAGAAAACACACCTCCTCCTTGCTATTTTAACCTTCAAAGAAATGATAAGTTAGGTTCCCTTTAAAATTGTCACCCCAAATTGGAAGATGAGCTAAGCCCACCGGCATCAGGGGCTTATCTACAGCATTCTGTAATGCTTTCTGTGATGCTGTAGATAAGCCCCAATGTAACCTGAAAGATGAGAAAAAGAGGTTAGGTTATACTCACCCAGGGGAGGTCTGGTCCGATGGGCGTCGTGGTCCGGGGCCTCCCATCTTCTTACGATGACGTCCTCTTCTTGTCTTCACGCTGCAGCTCCAGCGCAGGCGTACCTTGTCTGCCCTGTTGAGGTCAGAGAGGCGCAGCGCCTGCGCACTGCAATACTTTGCTCTGCCCTCAACATGGCAGACAAAGTACACCTGCACCGGAGCTACAGCGTGAAGACAAGAAGAGGACATCATCCTATGAAGATGGGAGGCCCCGGACCACGACGCCCATCGGACCGGACCGCCCCACCAGATGAGTATAATCTAACCTCTTTTTCTTATCTTTCATGATACATCGGGGGCTTATGTACAGCGTTACAGAATGCTGTAGATAAGCCCCTGATGCCAGTGGGCTTAGCTCATCTTCCATTTAGGGGTGACAGCTTCCCTTTAAACCTTCGCCTGGTCAGGTGAATCTGACTGCACACTAAAAGTGAAAGCACAGGAAATGTTTTTCCGATGACGAAATCCCTGGTGATTAACAAGTTATGTAATGTTCTCCAAGGTGATCTTTTAAACATTCTTTCCCCTATTAAACCTTTCACCCTTAGGCCATGTTCACACTATGCGGTTTTTACTGAGGAACCGCGGCGATTTTGCCGCTGCGGGTCCGCAGCTGTTTTCCATGCAGGGTACAGTACAATGATACCCTATGGAAAACAAAAACGGCAGTGCACATGATGCGGAAAAACCAGAAAAATAAAACGCGCTGAATTGCTGCGGAAAAAAAGGACCATGTCACTTCTTTGTGCAGAATCGCAGCGATTCTGCACCCATAGAAATGCATTGATCCGCTTACTTCCCACATGGGGCTGTGCCCACCATGCGGGAAGTAATGCGGATAATGTGCGGGTTATACCCGGGGTGGAGGAGAGGAGACTCTCCTCCAGACCCCGGGAACCATATTTGTGTTAAAAAAAAAAGAATTAAAATAAAAAATAATGTTATACTCACCTTTGAAGTCTCAGCGCTGCACGCGGCCGTCCGGTCTCAGGTTTGCTATGCAACCAGGACCTTCGGTGACGTCGCGGTCACATGACCGCGACGTCACCGAAGGTCCTGGTCACACAGCATCTTTGGAACCGGACTGCCGCCTGCAGCGCCGAGGAGATCGGGACGTCAGAGGGTGAGTATATCATCATGATTTTATTATTTTTAACACTACTATTGATGCTGCATATTGCTGCATATGCAGCATCAATAGTAGGGGTAAATCCTGCAGCGGAACCCGCAGGACAAACCGCGATAAATCTGCAGGGATAACCGCAGCGGGTTTGCCCTGCAGATTTATCAAATCCGCTGCGGGAGAACCCGCAGGACAGAACGCATAGTGTGAACATGGCCTTAAAATGTTATAGTCTGGAGTCTTTTTGCCTACAAGGAGTGCCTTCCTAAGTTAGACCAACTGTACTAACTTGCTTTATGGCTATTATGGTGTGACCCGAAAAACAAAAGGTGTCAGTGTTCACGTAAACCAGATTTATCACAAGCTTAAATAAAATTTAACGGTTCTTCAATGGAAATAAAATTGACCTTTTGATTATTCAGTTTAGATAGCCAAAAATCAATGATCAAAATTTTAAAAATTTGTTAGTTTTATTAAAGTGTGTAAAATGTTAATGCCTCATTTGTAGATATGAAACTGTTTTAAATAGTAGAGTGGGCAGAATTTAATTTTTAATTTTAAAATGCATTAGTTGATTGGAAGCTGATAAACATTCAAGTACATAAATGTAGAAAAATGAAATTCATTTGCATATTTTATTTGTGGTTAAAGCTAACCTTTGTATGGGAAGCATTAACATTTATCATCATCCTTGTGCAGAATACAGCTATGGTTGGAAGGAACACGTGATCATCATTTGTTACTGACGTTATTGCTTAAATCACCAACATTGATTCATCTCTTGACAGAAAGACAATTAAAGGTAGTTTCATTCAGTACCAAAATATTCATTCAGTACATACAATAATTTTGTTACAATAATTAAAATTAGACTCAAAATCTGTTGGAACAATTTTTTCATAGAAATAAAAATGGTGCCTCTTGATTTTTAAGCATTTACCATCCTCTGTGTGTTGCTTAAAACAATCCATCAATTACACAATTGAAATTCAGGTGTCATCATACTGAAGGGTGAATTATATTTAATTGAGAATGTTTACTTAGTTTCTATAGTCTTTTCTGTTGTCAATGTTAGGTGTAGAGTTCCTGCTTCTGCACAGGGGGAATCTCGAACCATCTCTGCTGCGGTCTCCCATTCTTCTCCAGCCACAGTGAAGTCTGCTCCCAAGAGACATCAGTCCCAGCGTCTACCTCAGGCTAATACTGGATGACTGGTTACTACTGCCCTTCCAGGCTCTGTTCTTGTAGCCAGCAATGTTCAGCAGCGAACAGGTCTTTCTGGGACTAAGTCCAGATTTTCCCTTTCTGAGCATGCCCACGGGATGACCTCCCATTGGAGGTCGGGGGTCACATGCTCAGATGCAGCAGATCCCATTGGTCCTTTATTGGAAGGTCCTGAAGGTGCTAAACTTCTGTGGCAGCTTCCCATTGGTCCTTTATTGGAAGGTCCTGAATGTGCTGCAGCTATATAAGCTTCGCATGACCGCACGGCCATGCGCTAGTATACAATTGTTATCGTGTGTGTGTTGATAAGTGCAAGTCGTTCCTTAAAAAACCCATCCCTTGTGTATGACTGTTCGCGTAAGGTGTATGGCTGCAATCTAGCGCCCGGCTGAACTCACAGCTTTAACGCACGAAACAGCGTCTAACTGCTGTGACCGCCAGTGCAGCGCCGTGCGCTATTAGTGCGCTTACCTTACCCAAGTCTGGGTGGTTTGTGGCGTCCGCTAGTGTGGCCCAGCATGCACTTCTGTGCATATTAGTTACTCTTATACCCCAATTGTGGTGTTGATCGCAAGAGGTCTGCACTAAATCTAATCCTGTGTCCTGGGATAGAGTTCTGTGGTTCCTTGCTTGCGCTCTCTGTGCGGTACCGCGACCCTGTGACTTAACAGGGATCGCTTTCTTCATACAGAGTGAAGTTAACCCATGTGTGTATCCTCATTGTACCGCCATATAGTCCGTCATTACTTAGCAGCAGGTTCCATCTCTGCACGGTGGACCCCGGGCTGCGAACGCACCTTATTGTATCTATTTAATTGTTTTGTGCGTTTCGCTAGCCCTAACAGTCAGTATTTCTATTTCCTAATTGTGAAGTACATGTTACAGTTTACAAATTAAAATGCATGAAAGAGTCAAAAGATTCAATTTATTAATAATATCCTACTGTCATCGTCTTATTCTTGCAATAGTTCAACCCCGCCCTCGGCAGAAAAAAAACTCTGGTATGAGAAGTCCAACATGCCATTTCAGTCCGCTACACCCAGTACTGAACAAATTGTTGAAGCAGTGGTAAGCTTGCTTGAAGAAAATCCCTCACTTTCAGTGAAGGATTTAGATCATTCTGGTGAAGCATCAGCTTGGAACCATGTTCTGGCAAAATTAAATCAGAGTGGTAACAAAAAGAATCAACTAAAGTTCTATAAATTTTGAAAATCTCACCCAGATATTAGACAGAAGGTAAGTCATGGGAAAGCTGGCCAACTGGTAAAAAAAAAAAACTTGCTTCAGCAGATGTTTCCTTTGTTAAGAAAGAGTTTACCAACCTACTTTTGACAGATGAGTTTAAAAGTTAAAATAATGATATGTCATGCGCCGTGAAAGATAAACCAGCTTTTTGTGGCCTTCAAAACCTCGGAAATACATGGGTTAATGCAACTATGCAATTATTAGCTAGGAGCAACATTGTTAAAGTGTGCTTGGATTCAGAAAAAATGAGTAAGTTTTGTGGAAATTCGTTGTACTTACATTCGCTTAAATTCCTTTCCCATCTGAGGATGGGTAAGCACAGTGGAACAGTTCACCTGGAAAAGTGTCGAAGATATTAGCTCTGCTTGTCATTTTGTTTACGGTACACAAAATGATCCATGTGAAGCCTTGTCTGTTGCATTCCATTGTCTTTTGGAAGGATATCGGAAGGAGATATAAAAGGGGAGACAAGGGGCGCAGAGTCTAAGTGTAGGTGTATATTCACAGCAAGAAATATATATTGTTGCACTCACCCTTTGGATGTCTTGTATGTACATTCAATTGATCCGTATGATGGATCCACGCCTTATAATATTCCGGTATGCAGCACTATTGCAGGAACTATGCCAGCCTTGATCCAAGGATTGCATGTGAATACAATGGTTAGAAAAAAAAAAATTCCTTTCTTGGCGCTTCCGGAAGACAAGGATAGTTTGAAGGTTGAGATAATTTGCTCAGTACCAAATTTATTAGGACACTTTAATAGGAACAAAACAACGCGTTTCAGCCCACAACGGCCTTCATCAGGTATTATATGTGCTTTTAAAATTGTTTTAAAAGAAAGTTATCTTTATAGATTGGTGACTCCTAACACATAGCAGGGGTGTGCCTGAATTGATTAGGATTAACACTCCACCCCAAGTAAGTCAGTGTGATCTTAAACCAATCCTGGTGTATCAAATGTTATAATGGCATAATTTAAAAAAAAAAAAAAAAAAATTATATGTAAATAAATATACAAGACATTATAAATTGTAAAGTTACACAGTAAATCCTTTCGAAAAGCATTTAAAAAACAATTAAATTACATATCGTCTTAGCAAAATTTAAAAATTTAAAAGTTAGGCAAGGAGAGAAAAATAAATAAATAAATAAATAAAAAGTAAAAAATAAAAATAAAATAAATGAATAAATTAATAGATATGCGAAGCATATTATAAACTGCAAAATTACACAGTGAATCCTGTAATCCTTTCCACAAATATTTATAAAACAATTAAATAACATTTTAGCAGAATTCAGAAGGGAAAAAATATACATATATCTATATGCACATACATACATATATATATATACAGTCATGGCCAAAAGTATTGACACCCCTGCAATTCTGTCAGATAATACTCATTTTCTTCCTGAAAATGATTGCAAACACAAATTATTTGGTATTATTATCTTCATTTAATTTGTCTTAAATGAAAAAACACCAAAGAGAATGAAGCAAAAAGCAAAACATTGATCATTTCACACAAAACTCCAAAAATGGGCCAGACAAAAGTATTGGCACCCTCAGCCTAATACTTGGTTGCACAACCTTTAGCCAAAATAGCTGCGACCAACCGCTTCCGGTAACCATCAATGAGTTTCTTACAATGCTCTGCTGGAATTTTAGACCATTCTTCTTTGGCAAACTGCTCCAGGTCCCTGATATTTGAAGGGTGCCTTCTCCAAACTGCCATTTTTAGATCTCTCCACAGGTGTTCTATGGGATTCAGGTCTGGACTCATTGCTGGCCACCTTAGAAGTCTCCAGTGCTTTCTCTCAAACCATTTTCTAGTGCTTTTTGAAGTGTGTTTTGGGTCATTGTCCTGCTGGAAGACCCATTACCTCTGAGGGAGACCCAGCTTTCTCACACTGGGCCCTCCATTATGCTGCAAAATTTGTTGGTAGTCTTCAGACTTCATAATGCCATGCACACGGTCAAGCAGTCCAGTGCCAGAGGCAGCAAAGCAACCCCAAAACATCAGGGAACCTCCGCCATGTTTGACTGTAGTGACCATGTTCTTTTCTTTGAATGCCTCTTTTTTTCTCCTGTAAACTCTATGTTGATGCCTTTGCGCAAAAAGCTCTACTTTTGTCTCATCTAACCAGAGAACATTCTTCCAAAACGTTTTAGGCTTTTTCAGGTAAGTTTTGGCAAACTCCAGCCTGGCTTTTTTATGTCTCGGGGTAAGAAGTGGGGTCTTCCTGGTTCTCCTACCATACAGTCCCTTTTCATTCAGACTCCGACGGATAGTACGGGTTGACACTGTTGTACCATCGGACTGCAGGGCAGCTTGAACTTGTTTGGATGTTAGTCGAGGTTCTTTATCCAACATCTGCACAATCTTGCATTGAAATCTGTCAATTTTTCTTTTCCGTCCACATCTAGGGAGGTTAGCCACAGTGCCATGGGCTTTAAACTTCTTGATGACACTGCGCACGGTAGACACAGGAACATTCAGGTCTTTGGAGATGGACTTGTAGCCTTGAGATTGCTCGTGCTTCCTCACAATTTGGTTTCTCAAGTCCTCAGACAGTTCTTTGGTCTTCTTTCTTTTCTCCATGCTCAATGTGGTACACACAAGGACATAGGACAGCGGTTGAGTCAACTTTAATCCATGTCAACTGGCTGCAAGTGTGATTTAGTTATTGCCAACACCTGTTAGGTGCCACAGGTAAGTTACAGGTGCTGTTAATTGCACAAATTAGAGAAGCATCACATGATTTTTTGAACAGTGCCAATACTTTTGTCCACCCCCTTTTTTATGTTTGGTGTGGAATTATATCCAATTTGGCTTTAGGACAATTCTTTTTGTGTTTTTTCATTTAAGACAAATTAAATGAAGATAATAATACCAAATAATTTGTGTTTGCAATCATTTTCAGGAAGAAAATGAGTATTATCGGACAGAATCGTAGGGGTGTCAATACTTTTGGCCATGACTGTATATATACTTTTTTTTTTTTTTTTGTCTTTCCTCCTTTTTCTCTCTTCTCTCCCTTTTCCCTTCATCTTTCATTTACCTCTTCTCCCTCTCCCTCCTCCTCCCCTCTCCATTGCGAATCTCTATACATTTTCCACTGTTTCATTGAGGCCATCGGGATATAAGGTTTTCAATCGGAAAATCCAATAGGACTCCTTTCTATTTAATTTCTGGATTCTGTTAATGTCATTCTGTGGTATTTGCTCCACAGGGGTTACCATTATGTCAAATTTTTTGTCATGTTTGACCAGAAGGTGTCTGGACAGACTATGTTTTAAAAAACCTTTTTTGGTGTTGTGCCTGTGGCCATTCATACGCAATCGCACTGTCTGTGTGGTGCGACCCACGTATTGAAGGCCACAAGCACAAGTGATCACATAAATAACATAGTCACTATCACAAGTGAGGTGTTGATTTATATTTATGGTTTCTCCTGTACTGCTTAATATAATACAGTTTTGTTTATGGCTGATGATGTTGCAGCAGTGACACTTTTTAGATCCACATTTGAAAACTCCAAAAGGATGTCGTATAGGAGTCTCTTTAGTATTTAAAGAGGAAAGGGGTTTCCCCAAATTACTAGGAGCAATGATGTTTTTAATTGTAACTCCCCTCCGAAATGTGATACCTGGATACTTGGGTAACCATTGTTTTAAAAAGAATCCTTTTTTAGGATGTACCAATACTTATTTAAAATCTGTCTTACTTGCACACTTCCCTGATTAAAAGCTGTGATGAAATTATATTCCCATCTAGTATTTTTTTCTATAGTGTTTTCATTTTCGTTTTTGCACATCTTCGTTTGTTCGATGTTTGAACTAGAAGGTTGTTTATTGTTTATGAGTTTCTTGTACAGACACTCATTTTGAGTTTTTTTCAAGTTTGTTTCATAAGCTTCTGCTATGAGTTTTTTCGGGTATTTTTTATCCAAAAACTTTTTTGTCAAAATTTTGGATTGTTCTACATAGTCTGTGTCTACTGTATTATTTTTACGGATGCGCCGATATTGACTAAACGGTATATTCTTTTTCCATTTAGAATAATGTGCGCTCCGAAAATCCAAAAAACCATTAGAATCTGTTTTTTTGAAGTGAGTTTTGGTTATAATTTTTTTGCCTGAATGACTGATTTCTAGATCCAAATAATGGATTTTCTCTTTATTTATATTATATGTGAAGGAAATGCCCCAATTATTCTTGTTGAGTTCTTCTACAAGTGAGATTGCTGATTCTTCAGTGCCCTTCCAAAAGATGATAAGATCATCTATATAACGCCTGTATAGCAATATGTTTTCCTTATAAGGTGTTTGGCTGAGAGGCGATGAGGACTCGAATCGCCCCATAAAGAGATTTGCGAAACTGGGCGCGACCCGAGTCCCCATCGCGGTGCCAAATTGCTGCAGGAACAGCTCACCCTGGAATTCAAAAACATTGTGCTCCAATATAAATCTTAAACCTGTTATGAGAAAATCTCTCTGGACTGGTGGCATATCTGGAATCCCAGATAGATAGTATGCTACTGCTTCGATTCCCATATTGTGTTCTATGTTGGAATATAGAGCATTCACATCTAGTGTAATAAAGAAATAATCTTTTTCCCAATTTAGGGAACTACATTCCTTTATAAGTTGGTTAGAATCCAGTAGAAAAGATGGTAGTTTTTTTTACAAGATCCTGAAGATGTAAGTCTATATAATGGGATAACTGGCTGGTCAAAGATCCAATACCTGAGATGATTGGTCTACCTGGAGGTGCTATGGGATTTTTGTGAATCTTTGGTAAGTGGTAAAAAATTGCTGTGCTTGGATTTTTGTTTGTCAGAAAATGTTTTTCTTTTTTATTGATAATATGTTGAGAATAGGCATTATTTATAAATAGATGGTATTCTGAATTGTATGTTTTGGCTGGATCCATATTTACTTTTTTATAATATTTTTCATTTGATAGAATTTTGTAGGCTTCCTGCAAATATATTTCTCTGTCTTGAATCACCACTCCACCTCCTTTGTCCGCTTGTCTTATGACTATTTTTTTGTTATTTTTTAATTGCTTGAGAGCTTGCTGCTCTGATCTAGAAATATTGTTTTTCATATCAAAAAATCTCTTTGCAGTGTTTTTCTCTTTATTTATATATTTTTTTCTCTGTTTGACAAGGTTCGCTTTGTATTTTGTGTCAATGGATTTTTTTACTGTTTTTGATGAATTTAAATTGCGAAATTCATCAGCTACTAATGTATAAAAAGTGTCCAAACTACTCCCCCTGTGATATACAGGGTTAAAGCTGGACCTCTGTTGGACTTCTTTGTGAATGCAATGGTCATTCAAAACAACAGGTTCTTTATCTGTGAGTTTATTTGTATCTACTGTTCGCTCCTGAATTGCAAAGTGACGTTTTAAAGTGAGTTTTCGAACAAATTTATTGAGATCCAAGAATAGGTCAAACTCACTTGCTTGTCGTGTGGGGCAGTAATTTAGACCCTTTGATAAGATTTTTTGTTCTGTTGTGGTCAGATTGTGCGCTGACAGATTGAATATTTTTATCGTGCTATTTTTGTCTGGGTTTTCGTTTTCAAGAATGTTTTTGAAGCAATCTGAATGAATCATTTTGGTTTTGTTTTTTTATAGATTTATTGATTCTGTATCTGTCAATTTTTTTTTGGTGGTTCCTTTTCCCCTAGTGCCTCGGGACCTCCTTTTCTTTTTGCTGACTGGGAGGGGGTCCGTAAAAAAATGATTTGTTATGGGATTGTATGCCCGAGTATGTAGCGGTGTTGCTGAGAGAGAGCAACTCTCTAGTCTGGGTAAAAGCACCTCCGATAATGGAGGTGGGAGAGTGGGGCATATCTCTAAAAAAGATACATGTGAACTGCCAGGTGAAGGGGATGGAGTGGTTGCTTGTAACACTGTGGTGAATATGGATGATGATTCAGTAGTTTCATGTACAGTAAGATCACTGATGTTGAGAAATATATTGGAGGCTTTGTGAATGGAGGGGAGATTTGTGATAATGTTTGAAGAAGATATTTCAGGATTTTTGACCAGAATCGCAGAGGGTGTTGGATTATTTAGTATGGGTGAGATATCCTTGTCTAGCAGAGAAAGTGGAGAAGGGTTAATCTCCACAATTATGTTGTCCTTGATAACCTTGGATGCTCCGATAGATGTATTTGGTGTGGAAAGATTCTGTCTAGTGTGAATTGTGTCTTCATTTTTTTTGGTGATATTGTTAATTTCCACATGGCTTTTTTTCATATTTTTAAATAGATTTTTATTTTTCGGAATAGCTCCCGCTTCTGATGCTGAAAAATACATTTTTGATTTATTTGAGTCATTGATTTCCCTTAGTGGTAGTTTTGAGTTGTAAAAGGTACGCAACCCACTTAAAACTTCATGTTGTTTTTTGGATAATTCCCGATTGGCTGGAAAATGGGAATACGTTTTTTTTATCTGAAATGGGTTTAGAATTTGAAACCGTTTCTCCTTTTGATTTTGAGTTCTTTGAGTTTTTCAGCTCAAAAAGATCTCTTCTAATTTTTTTGGTTTTTATTTCAATGAGATTGTTCTCAAAGATTTGTAAGTTTCTATTGGTGTCTCTATTTAAGGCATTATATAGAGCACACCCGTTATACTGTGTTAGTTCATTCAAATCTGCCTCACAAAGTTGGACAAATTTGTGAGCCAAACTTGTTCTTTTTTTGATCAAAAGTCTCATTAATTCATAGGATCAATTGTCCACAATATCATACCAATTGTCCGAAAAAGCTGTATCATCAGGAAAAGTGCTGTTAAAATGAATCCGCAGCCTGTTAGGAGTCGAGTTTCTTCTGCTGCACAGGGGGAATCTCGATCCATCTCCGCTGCGGTCTCCCATTCTCCTCCAGCCGCAGTGGAGTCTGCTCAGCAGGGACGTCGATCCCAGCGTCTCGCTCAGTCTGACTCTGTGAGAAGAGTTACTGCTGCTTCTCCAGCTTCTGCCTTTAAAGCCTATACTGGTCAGCAGCGAGCGGACTTCTCTGGGACTAAGTCCTTATTTGCACACACTGAGCATGCCCAGGGCAAGATCTCCCGTTGGAGATCGAGGGTCATGTGCTCAGGCTCTGCGGCACATTCCATTGGTCCTCTTGGCAGGTCTTGGAAGGGCAAAAGTTCTATAGCCACTTCCTGTGCTGCAGCTATATAAACTGCGCATGACCGCACGGCCATGCGCTAGTATCAAGTCATATGTGCTTTGCGTCAGTGTGGTTAGCATAAGTGTGTTCAGGGACCCGGCTGAAATAAGCCCCTAGAATACCGGCACCTCCGGTGAGGAGATTGTATGAGTGTGTTCAGGGACCCGGCTGAAATAAGCCCCTAGAAGACCGGCTTCTCCGGTGAGGAGATTGCGTGTTGCTTAACCACAGACTGCTATCAGCTTGGCAGTAAGCTTGTGCTCCTGTGAGGCTAACAGGGCGCAGTGCTTTCCTCTCGCGGCTGCTCTGTGAGGTAACAGAGCTAGTCTACACCGCCATATTGTGCCACCATTCACTAGCAGCAGGTTCTTCCTGCACGGTGGACCCCGGGCTGCGAACGCACCATTAATAATAAATATCTATTTCTACTCGGTGCGTTCCGCTAGCCCTAACATAATACTAGCGCCAGGGTCTGGCTAGTAAATGGCGGACGGTCAGCGTCTACAGCAGTACATCCAGCAGCTGGAGGGTAGGTTGGCGGCTCTCGAGCGCACAACCTCAGCTGTGGACGTTACTGCTGTCGCTGTTCAGGCTGCAAGTGCAGCTGCAGCCAGTTTGTCCGCTGCCACCCCAGCTCCGACCTTATCCCGTCTCCCGCTTCCAGACAAGTTTGCTGGTGACAGTAAGCTATGTCGGGGATTCGTGAGCCAGTGCTCCATACATCTCGAGCTGCTGGCTGCACGTTTTCCTACGGAACGGGCGAAAGTGGGATTCATTATATCTCTCTTGTCGGGCAGGGCGTTGGAGTGGGCAACGCCGCTTTGGGAACGTGGTGATCGTGTGGTACAGAGTGCTCCTATCTTCCTGGACGCTCTGAGGCAGGTCTTTCTGGGACCCCGTGTCACCCACGATACCGCGCTCCAATTGTTGGCAATTACTCAGGCTTCGTCCATGGTCAGCCAGTTTGCCATCCTATTCCGGACTCTAGCTTCTGAGCTGGAATGGCCGGATAAAGTCCTTATTCCGGTGTTCTGGAAAGGACTGGCAGATCATGTGAAGGATGCCTTGGCCACCAGGGAGATTCCCGCCACACTGGAGGAGCTTATTACTATAGCTACCCGCATCGAGATCCGTTTTAACGAGCGGAGGTTGGAGCGGACCCAGTGTAGGCAGAGGTTTCGGCTGGCTCCCACCTTTGCCAAACCTCTAGAATCTCCTGTTATGGCGTCCGACTCCCATGAGGCCATGGAGGTTTCTTGAGCGGGACCTAGGTTTCAGACCGTTCGAGTACCTGTGGTATGTAAAAATTGCCAGCAACCGGGACATTACGCTAATAAATGTCCACGGCGGTCGGGAAAACGATCGCGTCTAGTGTCCATTGGAGGAGGTTCACTGGACACTGCGGCATTTTCCTCAAAATTGTCCTTTAAAGGGACAATCCTGTTAGGCACATCCACTCTTACAGTAGAGCTTTGTGTGGATTCAGGAGCAGAGGGAAATTTTATGTCTTCTGCTTTTGCTCTGCGCCACGCAATACCTCTGGTTATGCTTGCCAAACCAGTAACCGTTAGAGTGGTGAATGGGTCGACACTTCCATTACAGATCACACATCAGACTGTCCCTTTCACGTTAGCCATGTCCCCATCCCACCAGGAGATTATTTCCCTTCTTGTCCTTCCCGAGGGAATGGATGAGATTCTGCTGGGAATACCCTGGCTCCGTTTCCACTCCCCACATATTGAGTGGACCTCTGGGAGGATATTGGGTTGGAGTGAATCCTGTAAGGGCAGATGTGTGAAAGAGTGCGTTCAGGTTTCCACCACTGAGATACCCGCAGATCTCTCTACTCTCCCCAAATACTATTGGTCTTATGCAGACGTCTTCTCCAAAAAGGCCGCGGAGACCCTTCCGCCTCACCGTCCCTATGACTGTCCTATAGATCTCTTGCCTGGAGCAGAACCTCCTCGGGGATGTGTCTATCCCCTCTCTCTCCCGGAGATGGAGGCTATGTCCCAATACATCCAGGAGAATTTGGCAAGAGGATTTATTAGGAAGTCAGTGTCACCAGCAGGGGCAGGGTTCTTCTTCGTACAGAAGAAGAATGGAGAATTGCGTCCTTGCATAGACTTCAGGGGTCTTAACGCCATCACCGTTAAGAATAAGTACCCGCTGCCCCTGATTTCTGAGCTTTTTGATAGGCTACGGGGAGCTAAGGTATTTACCAAATTAGACCTGCGGGGAGCTTATAACCTGATTCGCATTCGTGAGGGGGACGAATGGAAGACGGCGTTTAACACCAGAGATGGGCACTATGAGTATCTGGTGATGCCCTTCGGGCTCTGTAACGCCCCAGCCGTTTTCCAAGACTTTGTCAACGACATCTTCCGGGATATGTTTTCCACCTCGGTCGTAGTCTATCTGGATGATATTCTCATCTTCTCTCCAGATATTGACTCCCACCGGAGAGATGTTGGCAGAGTCTTCGACCTCTTACGGGCAAACTCTCTTTACGCAAAGTTGGAGAAGTATGTGTTTGAGCAGGAGTCTTTACCTTTCCTGGGCTATATCATCTCTGCCCAGGGATTGGCTATGGATCCTGCCAAACTACAGGCTGTGATGGACTGGCAAGAACCTCATTCATTTAAAGCGGTGCAGCGCTTTATGGGGTTCATTAATTATTACCGCCAGTTCATTCCCCATTTCTCAACTTTGGTAGCTCCCTTGGTAGCCCTCACCAAGAAGGGAGCAAATCCCAAAGTGTGGTCTGAAGAGGTCTCCAGGGCCTTTTCTTCTACTAAGTCTCATTTTGCTAGCGCTCCCATCCTACATCGTCCCGATGTCGATAAGCCGTTTATAATGGAGGTAGATGCCTCTTCCGTTGGTGCTGGAGCAGTCCTCTTCCAAAAGGATGCTCAAGGTCGGAAGCATCCGTGCTTCTTCTTCTCCAAGACCTTCACACCAGCGGAGAGGAATTATTCCATCGGGGACAGGGAGTTGCTAGCGATGAAATTGGCTTTCTCTGAGTGGAGACATCTCTTGGAGGGGGCTCGTTTTCCCTTTCAAGTATTTACAGACCACAAAAATTTGCTATATTTGCAAACAGCCCAGCGGCTAAATTCTCGCCAGGCCAGATGGTCCTTATTCTTCTCCCGATTCCACTTCACCCTCCATTATGTCGCTGGGGAGAAGAACATTCGAGCTGATGCTCTTTCTCGCTCTGTTGTGTCATCTGAGGAGGAGGAAGGAGAGCCTCGGCTTATTGTTCCTTCTGAGAGCTTGAGAACCATGGCTCCGGTGTCGCTTGAGTCTGTGCCTCCGGGCAAGACTTTTGTGCCCATAAATTTGCAACCGGAGGTTCTCTCTTGGGCTCATTCCTCCAGGGTGGGTGGACACTTTGGGACAAAAAGGACATCTGAGCTGCTGGCGAGGACGTACTGGTGGCCGCATATGCTGCGAGATGTCAGAGATTACGTTCTGGCGTGTGTCTCATGCGCCAAAAATAAGTCTCCTCGACAACGGCCGTCTGGGTTACTCTATCCCTTGCCGGTGGCAGACAGGCCCTGGGAGATGGTCGGGATGGACTTTGTAGTGGGTTTGCCCAAGTCTCGCGGCTGTACCGTCATTTGGGTTATTACCGATCATTTCTCGAAAATGGTGCACTTGGTGCCGCTCCCATGGTTACCTTCTGCACGGGCCTTGGCAGCGTTGTTCATAAGACACATCTTCCGCCTACACGGCATGCCAGACAAAATTGTCAGTGACCGGGGTCCCCAGTTTGCGTCTCGGTTCTGGAGAGAGCTTTGTCGTCTTCTCAGCATTGAGTTAAATCTCTCTTCCGCATATCATCCCGAGACGAATGGGTTGGTAGAGAGGGCCAATCAGACTCTGGTCACATATCTACGACGTTTTGTTTCTGCCAGGCAGGATGACTGGGGATCTTTATTACCATGGGCAGAGTTCGCCCTTAATAACGCTGTAGCCGACTCCACCGGTCAGACTCCTTTCCTCCTTAATTACGGCCAGCATCCGCGGGTTCCTGTGCCTATGCCCGTGTCCTCTGCTGACTCCAGGGTGGCAGACTGGGCAGTGGAGGCACGGGACATTTGGGACCGCACTCAGGATGCCATTCGGGCCTTGAAGGAGAGAATGAGGTCCTCCGCCGATGCACATCGGCGCCCTGCCCCGACCTTTGCTCCTGGCGACTTGGTGTGGCTCTCCGCCCGTAACATCAGGCTGCGAGTTGAGTCCACTAAATTTGCTCCTCGCTACTTGGGCCCATTCAAGGTCCTCGAGCAGGTTAATCCTGTGGTCTATCGTTTGGCCCTTCCGCCACACCTGGGTATCACCGACACCTTTCATGTGTCCCTCTTGAAACCCGTGTATATGTCCCGGTTCTCCGAGTCATCTGCTGGGACATCGGGTTCGTCTTCGGACGATTATGAGGTGAACGCTATTTTGGGGTGCAAGGTGGTGCGTGGTAAAAAATTTTATTTGGTGGACTGGAAGGATTATGGTCCCGAGGACAGGTCCTGGGAGCCTGTTGAGCACATTCGGGCTCCGCAGCTCATTGCTGCCTTCGAACGTAGCGAGGCCCAAGGAGAGGGGGGCCCTAGGAGGGGGGGTAATGTTAGGAGTCGAGTTTCCTCTGCTGCACAGGGGGAATCTCGATCCATCTCCGCTGCGGTCTCCCATTCTCCTCCAGCCGCAGTGGAGTCTGCTCAGCAGGGACGTCGATCCCAGCGTCTCGCTCAGTCTGACTCTGTGAGAAGAGTTACTGCTGCTTCTCCAGCTTCTGCCTTTAAAGCCTATACTGGTCAGCAGCGAGCGGACTTCTCTGGGACTAAGTCCTTATCTGCACACACTGAGCATGCCCAGGGCAAGATCTCCCGTTGGAGATCGAGGGTCATGTGCTCAGGCTCTGCGGCACATTCCATTGGTCCTCTTGGCAGGTCTTGGAAGGGCAAAAGTTCTATAGCCACTTCCTGTGCTGCAGCTATATAAACTGCGCATGACCGCACGACCATGCGCTAGTATCAAGTCATATGTGCTTTGCGCCAGTGTGGTTAGCATAAGTGTGTTCAGGGACCCGGCTGAAATAAGCCCCTAGAATACCGGCTTCTCCGGTGAGGAGATTGCGTGTTGCTTAACCACAGACTGCTATCAGCTTGGCAGTAAGCTTGTGCTCCTGTGAGGCTAACAGGGCGCAGTGCTTTCCTCTCGCGGCTGCTCTGTGAGGTAACAGAGCTAGTCTACACCGCCATATTGTGCCACCATTCACTAGCAGCAGGTTCTTCCTGCACGGTGGACCCCGGGCTGCGAACGCACCATTAATAATAAATATCTATTTCTACTCGGTGCGTTCCGCTAGCCCTAACACAGCCCTGCTGGTATAATATTTTGCTGGACACAAATGTCTAAGAAATCAGCATCCAACTGGTGTCTAATCTCATTTTTCATGTTTTTCTCAAAACTTGTAAAAAGCCTTGAGATATTTCTTTTAGTCTCATTGTCTATGTCCGTGTTAAGATGTATGTTTCCAACCTGTATAGGTTCAGATGGAATAATTGTAGATAGTACCTGTTTTCTTCTCATAGTACGATTAGTGAAATGTTCCATTTTAGATCTCGCTGCTCCCTTCTCCTAAGAACAGGAGTGACTCCTCTGTAGCTGATGAGCCGAAGGCTTCCCTCAGTTGAAATTTCACAAGGATATCGGAAGGAGATATAAAAGGGGAGACAAGGGGCGCAGAGTCTAAGTGTAGGTGTATATTCACAGCAAGAAATATATTGTTGCACTCACCCTTTGGATGTCTTGTATGTACATTCAATTGATCCGTATGATGGATCCGCGTCTTATAATATTCCGGTATGCAGCACTATTGCAGGAAGTATGCCAGCCTTGATCCAAGGATTGCATGTGAATACAATGGTTAGAGAAAAAAAAAATTCCTTTCTTGGCGCTTCCGGAAGACAAGGATAGTTTGAAGGTTGAGATAATTTGCTCAGTACCAAATTTATTAGGACACTTTAATAAGAACAAAACAACGCGTTTCAGCCCACAACGGCCTTCATCAGGTATTATATGTGCTGTTAAAATTGTTTTAAAAGAAAGTTATCTTTATAGATTGGTGACTCCTAACACATAGCAGGGGTGTGCCTGAATTGATTAGGATTAACACTCCACCCCAAGTAAGTCAGTGTGATCTTAAACCAATCCTGGTGTATCAAATGTTATAATGGTATAATTAAAAAAAAAAAAAAAAAAATTATATGTAAATAAATATACAAGACATTATAAATTGTAAAGTTACACAGTAAATCCTTTCGAAAAGCATTTAAAAACAATTAAATTACATATCGTCTTAGCAAAATTTAAAAATTTAAAAGTTAGGCAAGGAGAGAAAAAAAAAAATAATAAAAAAAAAAAAAAAAGTAAAAAATAAAAATAAAATAAATTAATAGATATGCGAAGCATATTATAAACTGCAAAATTACACAGTGGATCCTGTAATCCTTTCCACAAATATTTATAAAACAATTAAATAACATTTTAGCAGAATTCAGAAGGGAAAAAATATACATATATCTATACGCACATACATACATATATATATACACTTTTCTTTTTTTTTTTGTCTTTCCTCCTTTTCTCCCAACATATGGGGTATCAGCGTACTCAGGACAAATAGGACAACAACTTTTGGGGTCCAATTTCTCCTGTTACCTTTGGGAAAATACAAAACTGGGGGCTGAAAAATAATTTTTGTGGGAAAAAAAAAAGATTTTTTATTTTCACGGCTCTGCGTTATAAACTGCAGTGAAACACTTGGGGGTTCAAAGCTCTAACAACACATCTATATGAGTTCCTTAGGGTGTCTAGTTTCCAAAATGGTGTCACTTGTGGGGGGTTTCTACTGTTTAGGTACATTAGGGGCTCTGCAAACGCAATGTGACACCTGCAGACCATTCCATCTAAGTCTGCATTCCAAATGGAGCTCCTTCCCTTCCGAGCCCTCCCATGCGCCAAAACAGTGGTTTTCCCCCACTTATGGGGTATCAGCGCACTCAGGACAAATTGTACAACAACTTTTGGGGTCCAATTTCTTCTCTTACCCTTGGGAAAATAAAACATTGGGGGCAAAAAGATAATTTTTGTGAAAAAATAGGATTTTTTATTTTTACGGTTCTGCATTTTAAACTTCTGTGAAGCACTTGGTGGGTCAAAGTGCTCGCCACACCTCTAGATAAGTTCCTTAGGGGGTCTACTTTCCAAAATGGTGTCACTTGTGGGGGTTTCAATGTTTAGGCACATCAGTGGCTCTCCAAACGCAACATGGCATCCCATCTGTTGTGAATTATGTGATCAAGCTCCCTCCTGTGGTCACGAGTGGTACTGCGGCTTCTGAGTTTCCTTCCTCAGGTGACGAGGTTAAGTCGTTAGGTGCTGCTCTATTTAACTCCACCTAGTGCTTTGATCCTGGCCTCCAGTCAATGTTCTAGTATTGGTCTTGCTTCCTCCTGGATCGTTCCTGTGGCCAGTCTGCTCAGCATAAGCTAAGTTCTGCTTGTGTTACTTTGTTGCTATATTTTCTGTCCAGCTTGCTTTTTTGTTTTTGCTTGCTTGCTGGAAGCTCTGAGACGCAGAGGGAGCACCTCCGTACCGTTAGTCGGTGCGGAGGGTCTTTTTGCCCCTCTGCGTGGTTGTTTGTAGGTTTTTGTGTTGACCGCAAAGCTATGTTTCCTATCCTCGGTTCTATTCAGTAAGTCGGGCCTCACTTTGCTAAATCTATTTCATCTCTGTGTTTGTATTTTCATCTTAACTCACAGTCATTATATGTGGGGGGCTGCCTTTTCCTTTGGGGAATTTCTCTGAGGCAAGGTAGGCTTATTTTTCTATCTTCAGGACTAGCTAGTTTCTCAGGCTGTGCTGAGTTGCATAGGGAGCGTTAAGCGCAATCCACGGCTACCTTTAGTGTGGTTTGATAGGTTTAGGGATTGCGGTCAGCAGAGTTTCCACGTCTCAGAGCTCGTCCTATGTTTTGTGGGTTTTGTCAGGTCACTTGTGTGCTCTGAACTTGAAGGTCCATTGTGGTTCTGAATTACCTATTCATAACACCCATCTCAATTCCTGTCAATTTTGCATTGAAAAGTCAAACTGCGCTCCTTCCCTTCCGAGCTCTCCCATGCGCCCAAACAGTGGTTTACCCCCACATATGGGGTATCAGCGTACTCAGGAAAAATTGTACAACAACTTTTGAGGTCCAATTTCTTCTCTTACCCTTGGGAAAATAAGAAATTGGGGGCAAAAAGATAATTTTTGTGAAAAAATATGATTTTTTATTTTTACGGTTCTGCATTATAAACTTCTGTGAAGCACTTGGTGGGTCAAAGTGCTCACCACACCTCTAGATAAGTTCCTTAGGGGGTCTACTTTCCAAAATTGTGTCACTTGTGGGGGGTTTCAATGTTTAGGCACATCAGGGGCTCTCCAAACGCAACATGGTGTCCCATCTCGATTCCAGTCAATTTTGCATTGAAAAGTCAAATGGCTTCGCTTCCGAGCTCTGTCATGCGCCCAAATAGTGGTTTACCCCCACATATGGGGTATCGGTGTACTCAGGACAAATTGTACAACAACTTTTGGGGTCCATTTTCTCCTGTTACCCTTGGTAAAATAAAACAAATTAGAGCTGAAGTAAATTTTTTGTGAAAAAAAGTTAAATGTTCATTTTTATTTAAACATTCCAAAAATTCCTGTGAAGCACCAGAAGGGTTAATAAACTTCTTGAATATGGTTTTGAGCACCATGAGGGGTGCAGTTTTTAGAATGGTGTCACACTGGGGTATTTTCTATCATATAGACCCCTCAAAATGACTTCAAATGAGATGTGGTCCCTAAAAAAAATGGTGTAAAAGTGAGAAATTGCTGGTCAACTTTTAACCCTTATAACTCCCTAACAAAAAAAAATTTTGGTTCCAAAATTGTGCTAATGTAAAGTAGACATGTGGGAAATATTACTTATTAAGTATTTTGTGTGACATATCTCTGTGATTTAATTGCATAAAAATTCAAAGTTGGAAAATTGCGAAATTTTCATAATTGTCGCCAAATTTCCGTTTTTTTCACAAATAAACGCAGGTACTATCAAAGAATTTTTACCACTATCATGAAGTACAATATGTCACGAGAAAACAGTGTCAGAATCACTGGGATCCGTTGAAGCGTTCCAGAGTTATAACCTCATAAATGGACAGTGGTCAGAATTGTAAAAATTGGCCCGGTCATTAACGTGCAAACCACCCTTGGGGGTAAAGGGGTTAAATGCGAACAAATTACTAAATATGAAAAAAGTATTCAGAAGAAATGCTGTGTGCTGTTGTATGAAAAATGTCTAACACCTAGAAGTCATGATACTGATATTTGTGTTTTTCATGAAGCACTGCACAACAGTGAATCAGAAACTTCACTAAGTAAAACTGCTGTAAATGAAGAGAGCAGCATTTATGAGCCTTCAGCAACTGAAGATGCAGGGTCCTCACCATCAACTAATGTGAAGCCTTTTGTTAAAACAACTACTGTGTCTGCTGCTTTGAAAAAAGATCTTTTATATCATGGTTTCCCTCAAAGGAAAAGGAGTTCTAATGTCCTCTCTGAAACATCATCCAATGTAAGTGATTTGTCAAATCCAGTTTTCCAAAATAGAAGTAAAACTGATGTTCCCTCATCTTCGGATACAGGAAATCAGGATGTAACAAAATATTGCAAGCTTCGTTTTGTACATTCAACGCCAATCTCTAATCAAGTTCAGAGTGTCAATGCAATTCAACATCAAAAAAGAATGCATCCTACTCTACCATCATGCTCATACTCTAGTAAAGAAGAAAATTCATGTTATAAAAAGACCCCACAGCTAAAGACAATGTTTCATCTGAATCCATGCTAATTACTCAGGAAGAAAATTCCATGCTGATCACGAACAAAAGAGAAAGACTGTCATCATCATCATGGAATGGCAGTGTCTGTGTGAAGGTGCAAGAAAACCCGAAAAAAATTATTAAAACCATTGGAGCACATAGCACAGAAAAATTAAATTTTTCTTGTAAGCGAAAGTGAGTGGGAGAACATTAGACCAAAGAATGGGAAGCGGTTGATTGGAAACTTGTTCGACATGTTTTATGATAAAGTGAGAGAGTTTCGGCCACAGTGTGCATTGAAATTTTATTACAAACAGCTCAAGGAAACAGGATCCCGAAAGCGAAGGGCCCCATATCTAAATGTTAAAGCATGCTGCAAAGTTAATGATTGTCCACACTTCCATTTTCGTATAGACCAAGAGCCTAATCTCTTTCCACTGAAAGTGTCTGTTATTGCAAATAAAAAGTGCACACATTCCAGTTTACGAAGAGATTCAGATGTTCAGTCTCGGAACTTATCAAAGTCTAAGAGAGAAGAAGCAGCAAAATGTGCTACACTAGTTGGTAGTAGCCAAACTTACCAAGATCATGTGCATAAAGGAAATGAAGTTTCAATTGAAGGTGGCAATATAACAGACGTTAAGAATCTTCATGTTTTTCAACAAGCAGCATATGAAGCAAAATGAAAGCAAAGATTTTCATCTAACTTACTTGAAGACATTGAAGCCTCCAGAATATATACCAACAAAAATCAAACTCATGAAAGTAAACTCAGTGGGTTCATTCAACTGAACCCAGGTAATCCATTTATGTTAGCACTCTACAGTGAACAACAAATTCGGCTCTTCAAGAATTATGCAAACTTCCATGAACGTGTTTTATACTTTGATGCCACAGGTTCGCTTACAAAGAATGTACACAGTGAGAAGAAAATTTTGCATTATGCTGCAGTATTTAAACATCCCAAGAAAGGTCAACCACCACCTTTACCATTAGCAGAATTTTTGGCAGATGAACACAATGTGCCTGTTGTATGCTTCCTGTTGAGTTACTTAAAAAGGCATAGGCATACCACCTGTTTAAATTTGTCACCATTTTGTGTGGTTACTGATCATAGCTGGGCCCTTCTACAATCTCTAAATTTGTCTTTTAACCAAATGTCTATTTCTGAGTACTTAGAGTTATGCTGGAAAATCATAACAATGCAAAAATGTTGGAACACACAGACATGTTTAATTACAATCTGCTGTGCCCATGCAATGAAAGCAGTTTGTGATCGTTTGTCATGTTTATTAATACATAAGGATGTGACACAGGTGTTGAAATATGCATTTGCACAAATGCAAGAACATACAAGCTTTATTGGCATTGAAAAAATATTTTCAGACATATGTAGAATATGCTTAACAAAATACAAGACACCTGAAACTTACACATGCATTCAGAATATACTAGGATTTAAGGTACCGTTACACTAAACGACTTACCAACAATCACGACCAGCGATACGACCTGGCCGTGATCGTTGGTAAGTCAGCAGGGGCCTGATCGTTGGTCGCTGTCACACATAACGATTTCGTTAACGATATCGTTGCTACGTCACAAAAAGCGTGACGTTGCAACGATATCGTTAACAAAATCGTTATGTGTAGAGTTGAGCGACCTTGACCTTTTTAGAGTCGAGCCGGGTTTCGCGAAACCCGACTATCTCAAAAGTCGAGTCGAGTGGAATCGGCCGATTATCGCGAAAAGTCGGGGATCGACCGAAACACGAAACCCAATGCAAGTCAATGGGGGAGCATAGTCGGCAGTGAGTAGAGGCCAGGAAAACAGGGAAAGGTAAGTATTTCAACTTTGCAAGTGCTGTGATCCTGAGCAAGCAGGGGAGCCCACTCGTTGGCATTGGCACTGGCACAGGGCCCCTCAAAGTACAGCGGTGTGTTTGCACAGCGGGGGCGCCTCCCACCGGCAGCAACACTTTTGCGTACTATGAAGGGCCCTGTGCCAGTGACGTCGCCAACGAGTATTCCTCCCCCCACCTGATGAAGGAACCTGCACCTTCATCTGCACCTTCCTCTTTGTCCCCGTGTAAGGTGGTGTGGTATGGTATGCGGGAAGGGGGACCTGACTTTCAGCAGGGTCACAATCTTGCAGTGTAGCGTGCACGGGGAATGTTGCATTATGGGTCAATGTACCAGCAGACTCATCTATCACTGGCTGGGCAATGGGCAGGATGAGGGGGAAACAGATATGGGCCCAAAGAATAAAGTGGGCTAAATGCAGTTCAAAATTGGTAACAAGACTAACCAGGGGCATTGTTTTGTTCAGTGGAGGACAACTGGAATGAGAGGCTGACACAGAGAGTAGGCCCAAATCAGTAAGTATTCTAAATGCATTTCAAAATTGGCAACAGTAGTAAACCGGCGGCATAGCTTTGTTCACTGTAGGAGAACAGCAAGGAGCGGCAGACACAGATAGAAGGCCCCAACCCAACTAGTAGGCCTAATGCAGTATTGTTTTCAACAACTACTAAACGAGAGCCAGAAGATCGAAGCAATGGAGAGGAAACCTGGGGAACACCTTGGAGTGGAAGACACCGTCTCTACACCCCAGACCCAACTTGTAGGCCGAATGCAGTGTTGTTTTCAACAACTACTAAACAAGAGCTTTAAGATTGAAGCAATGGAGAGGAAACCTGGAGAACACCTTGGAGCGGAAGACACCGTCTCTACAACCCAGACCCAACTTGTAGGCCGAATGCAGTGTTGTTTTCAACAACTACTAAACAAGAGCTTTAAGATTGAAGCAATGGAGAGGAAACCTGGGGAACACCTTGGAGTGGAACACACCGTCTCTACACCCCATACCCAATTTGTTGGCCTAATGCAGTGTAGCTTTCAACAACTACTAAACGAGAGTCGGAAGACCGAAGCAATGGAGAGGAAACCTGGGGAACACCTTGGAGTGGAACACATCGTCTCTACACCCCATACCCAATTTGTAGGCCTAATGCAGTGTAGTTTTCAACAACTACTAAACGAGAGTCGGAAGACCGAAGCAATGGAGAGGAAACCTGGGGAACACCTTGGAGTGGAACACACCGTCTCTACACCCCATACCCAATGTACAGGCCTAATGCAGTGTAGTTTTCAACAACTACTAAACGAGAGTCGGAAGACCGAAGCAATGTAGACGAAACCTGGGGAACACCTTGGAGTGGAACACACTGTCTCTACACCCCATACCCAATTTGTAGGCCTAATGCAGTGTAGTTTTCAACAACTACTAAACGAGAGTCGGAAGACCGAAGCAATGGAGAGGAAAGCTGGGGAACACCTTGGAGTGGAACACACCGTCTCTACACCCCATACCCAATTTGTAGGCCTAATGCAGTGTAGTTTTCAACAACTACTAAACGAGAGTCGGATGACCGAAGCAATGGAGAGGAAACCTGGGGAACACCTTGGAGTGGAACACACCGTCTCTACACCCCATACCCAATTTGTAGGCCTAATGCAGTGTAGTTTTCAACAACTACTAAACGAGAGTCGGAAGACCGAAGCAATGGAGAGGAAACCTGGGGAACACCTTGGAGTGGAACACATCGTCTCTACACCCCATACCCAATTTGTAGGCCTAATGCAGTGTAGTTTTCAACAACTACTAAACGAGAGTCGGAAGACCGAAGCAATGGAGAGGAAACCTGGGGAACACCTTGGAGTGGAACACACCGTCTCTACACCCCATACCCAATGTACAGGCCTAATGCAGTGTAGTTTTCAACAACTACTAAACGAGAGTCGGAAGACCGAAGCAATGTAGACGAAACCTGGGGAACACCTTGGAGTGGAACACACTGTCTCTACACCCCATACCCAATTTGTAGGCCTAATGCAGTGTAGTTTTCAACAACTACTAAACGAGAGTCGGAAGACCGAAGCAATGGAGAGGAAAGCTGGGGAACACCTTGGAGTGGAACACACCGTCTCTACACCCCATACCCAATTTGTAGGCCTAATGCAGTGTAGTTTTCAACAACTACTAAACGAGAGTCGGAAGACGGAAGCAATGGAGAGGAAACCTGGGGAACACCTTGGAGCGGCAGACACCGTTAGTAGGCCCTACCGAAGTAGTAGCCCCAATGCAGTTTTCAAATTCCTAGAGGCAGAAAACAAGACTATTGATGCTCTGCTTTTTTCAAAGGAGGACAGCTGTATTGAGTGGCGCAGACAGACACAGGTAGTAGGCCTTAAACCAAAAATGTGGCTCAATGCAGTTTTAAAAAGGTTACAGGGGTACACAGGCAGCATTGCTCTGGTCAGTGGAGGACAATTTCAATAGTGGACCGCAGACAGACTTTGTACGCCTACTATTAAAAAAAGGATGCTCTATGCAATTAAAAGTAGGTTCCAGGGGTCCACGGGCAGCAGTGGTGTGGTCAGTGGAGGAGTATTGGAAGGAGGGACCGCAGACAGGCGTAGGCACTGTAGGCACTTTAAAATTGGTTCCAGGGGTACACGGGCAGCAGTGGTGTGGTCAGCGGAGGACAATTTGAATTAGGAACTGCAGACAGACTTTGTAGGCTGTCCCTTGTGGTGGACCATGCATCCAACACATTAACCCAGTGCGCCGTAATGGACACGTAACTTTTTGTGGACATGCCTACTGGTCCATGCGTCTGTTGTCAGGTGAACCTTTCTACTGTTTGATTGCCTGAGTGCTATGACAATGCAGACTTTTTCATGCCGGTGGAGGGCTGGGATGGCTTTTCTCGCAAAAGAAATGTCGACTGGGTAGCTTGATCTGTGGTACAGCGTAGTTCATCTGGGCTTTCTAAATATAAAACAAAGAAAAAAAGGAGGCTCCATGAACTTTCAGCTGGGTTCCAGGGGTACACGGCCAGCATTGGTCTGGTCAGTGGAGGACTAGTGGAAGGACGGACCGCAGACAGGCTTCGAAGGCCTAACATAATAAAATTGGGCTGTAGGCACTTTACTGCTGCCCGTGTACCCCTGGAACCAATTTTAGACAGGTCAGTGGAGGACTAGTGGAAGGACGGACCGCAGACAGGCTTCGAAGGCCTGACATAATAAAATAGGGCTGTAGGCACTTTAAAATTGGTTCCAGGGGTACACGGGCAGCAGTAGACAGGTCAGTGGAGGCCTAGTGGAAGGAGGGACCGCAGACAGGCTTCGAAGGCCTAACAATAAAATTGGGCTGTAGGCACTTTATAATTGGTTCCAGGGGTACACGGGCAGCAGTAGACAGGTCAGTGGAGGACTAGTGGAAGGAGGGACCGCAGACAGGCTTCGAAGGCCTAACATAATAAATTTGGGCTGTAGGCACTTTATAATTGGTTCCAGGGGTACACGGGCAGCGGTAGACAGGTCAGTGGAGGACTAGTGGAAGGAGGGACCGCAGACAGGCTTCGAAGGCCTAACATAATAAAATTGGGCTGTAGGCACTTTAAAATTGGTTCCAGGGTAACACGGGCAGCAGTAGACAGGTCAGTATAGGACTAGTGGAAGGAGGGACCGCAGACAGGCTTCGAAGGCCTAACATAATAAAATTGGGCTGTAGGCACTTTATAATTGGTTCCAGGGGTACACGGGCAGCAGTAGACAGGTCAGTGGAGGACTATTGGAAGGACGGACCGCAGACAGGCTTCGAAGGCCTAACATAATAAAATTGGGCTGTAGGCACTTTAAAATTGGTTCCAGGGGAACACGGGCAGCAGTAGACAGGTCAGTGGAGGACTAGTGGAAGGAGGGACCACAGACAGGCTTCGAAGGCCTAACATAATAAAATTGGGCTGTAGGCACTTTAAAATTGGTTCCAGGGTACACGGGCAGCAGTAGACAGGTTAGTGGAGGACTTGTGGAAGGATGGACCACAGACAGGCTTTGAAGGCCTAACATAATAAAATTGGGCTGTAGGCACTTTAAAATTGGTTCCAGGGGTACACGGGCAGCAGTAGACAGGTCAGTGGAGGATTAGTGGAAGGACGGACCGCAGACAGGCTTCGAAGGCCTAACATAATAAAATTTGGCTGTAGGCACTTTAAAATTGGTTCCAGGGGAACACGGGCAGCAGTAGACAGGTCAGTGGAGGACTAGTGGAAGGACGGACCGCAGACAGGCTTCGAAGGACTAACATAATAAAATTGGGCTGTAGGCACTTTAAAATTGGTTCCAGGTGTACACGGGCAGCAGTAGACAGGTCATTGGAGGCCTAGTGGAAGGACGGACCGCAGACAGGCTTCGAAGGCCTAACATAATAAATTTGGGCTGTAGGCACTTTATAATTGGTTTCAGGGGTACACGGGTAGCAGTAGACAGGTCAGTGGAGGCCTAGTGGAAGAAGGGACCGCATACAGGCTTCGAAGGCCTAACATAATAAAATTGGGCTGTAGGCACTTTAAAATTGGTTCCAGGGGAACATGGGCAGCAGTAGACAGGTCAGTGGAGGCCTAGTGGAAGGACGGACCGCAGACAGGCTTCAAAGGCCTAACATAATAAAATTTGGCTGTATGCACTTTATAATTGGTTCCAGGGGTTCACGGGCAGCAGTAGACAGGTCAGTGGAGGCTTAGTGGAAGGAGGGACCGCAGACAGGCTTCGAAGGCCTAACATAATAAAATTGTGCTGTAGGCACTTTGAATTCTCTTGCAGGGGTACACAGGCACCATTGGTGTTGTCAGCGGCGGCCGATTGTAATGAGTGTCTGCCACTTAGTAGTCCCAAACAATAAATACATGTTAATGTCTCGCATTACAACAAAACGAAAACACAAAAGGGTGCAATAATTAGGTACAGGGGTGGGCTCCTCTGCGTACTTTCAGACCTAGTAATTTGGCACAAAGTATTTACTTGGGTAAATATAGGACACTGCCCCTGACTATGTTAAGTACCATCATACATGTCAACACAATGGTATTATCAGTGGCAGGAATTTACGGATGTCAGCGCATAGACTAAACATTGGTGGAACTGTGAGAGATAATTGTGCAAGTGGTAGAGCAATGTTTGAGCTGGGGTGGGGGAACTCTCTTGTGGCTGGCGGTACATGCCCAGGGCCCCTCATGTTACAACAGTGTGTCTGACGTTGGGTGTGCACCACCACCACCAGAGACACTTTATTGTACTATGAGGGACCAAGTGGCAGTGCCGTCGACCAAAAGCGGGCACACCCACCTCTTCAGACAAACAGCACTCTCACGGGTGCTTGCGCCAAGTGGCGATACCACGGCCCCGTGTGGGGAGTTTGGCCATTTAGGGAGGTGTAAACATGTCGTATGCTGGACAATCAGCTGCTGCAAATTACGAGATTGGTAAAGTCATTCAGAGTAGTCCACAGGCAATACCTTTTCATAGGAAAGCTAGGTGTCGGCCGGGCAAGGTGGGGCAAAAGAATTCGAAATCCAGTTGTTCATTTTAATGAATGTTAGATCATCAACATTTTGGGTAGCCAGACGAGTCCTTTTTTCGGTTAATATTGAACCTGCAGCACTGAATACTCTTTCTGATAGGACACTAGCTGCCGGGCAAGCAAGCTCCTGCAATGCATATTCTGCCAATTCTGGCCAGGTGTCTAATTTGGATGCCCAGTAATCAAATGGGAATGACGGTTGAGGTAGAACATCGATAAGGGATGAAAAATAGTTAGTAACCATACTGGACAAATGTTGTCTCCTGTCACTTTGAATTGATGCAGCAGTACCTGTCCTGTCTGCGGTCATAGCAAAATCACTCCACAACCTGGTCAGAAAACCCCTCTGTCCAACGCCACTTCGGATTTCTGCACCTCTAACACTTCTGGTCTGCTGCCCCCTGCTGCTCATGTGAGAACGATCACGGGCGCTGTGTGCTGGGAATGCCTGAAGCAAACGGTCAACAAGAGTTGATTGTTTGGTTGCTAATATTAGTTCCAAGTTGTCATGTGGCATAATATTTTGCAATTTGCCTTTATAGCGAGGATCAAGGAGGCAGGCCAAGCAGTAATCGTCATCGTTCATCATTTTGGTAATGCGTGTGTCCCTTTTGAGGATACGTAAGGCATAATCCGCCATGTGTGCCAAAGTTCCAGTTGTCAAATCTGCGGTTGTGCTTGGTTGAGGGGCAGTTTCAGGCAAATCTACGTCACTTGTGTCCCTCAGAAACCCAGAACCCGGCCTTGCCACGCCACCAATTTCCAGTGGCCCCGGAGAAGCTTCCTCATTAAAAAAATACTCATCCCCATCATCCTCCTCATCCTCCTCCTCCTGTTCGCCCGCTACCTCGTCCTGTACACTGCCCTGACCAGACAATGGCTGACTGTCATCAAGGCTTTCCTCTTCCTCCTGCTGCAGATGCCTGCTCCTTTATGTGCGTCAAACTTTGCATCAGCAGACGCATTAGGGGGATGCTCATGCTTATTATGGCGTTGTCTGCACTAACCAGCCGTTTGCATTCCTCAAAACACTGAAGGACTTGACACATGTCTTGTATCTTCGACCACTGCACACCTGACAACTCCATGTCTGCCATCCTACTGCCTGCCCGTGTGTGTGTATCCTCCCACAAAAACATAACAGCCCGCCTCTGTTCGCACAGTCTCTGAAGCATGTGCAGTGTTGAGTTCCACCTTGTAACAACGTCTATGATTAGGTGATGCTGGGGAAGGTTCAAAGAACGCTGATAGGTCTGCATACGGCTGGAGTGTACGGGCGAACGGCGGATATGTGAGCAAAGTCCGCGCACTTTGAGGAGCAGGTCGGATAACCCCGGATAACTTTTCAGGAAGCACTGCACCACCAGGTTTAAGGTGTGAACCAGGCAAGGAATGTGTTTCAGTTGGGAAAGGGAGATGGCAGCCATGAAATTCCTTCCGTTATCACTCACTACCTTGCCTGCCTCAAGATCTACTGTGCCCAGCCACGACTGCGTTTCTCTCTGCAAGAACTCGGACAGAACTTCCGCGGTGTGTCTGTTGTCGCCCAAACACTTCATAGCCAATACAGCCTGATGACGCTTGCCAGTAGCTGCCCCATAATGGGACAACTGGTGTGCAACAGTGCCAGCTGCGGATGGAGTGGCTTGGCGACTCCGGTCTGTGGACGGGCTCTCGCTTCTGCAGAAGGATGAGGAGGAGGAGGGGGTGCGAACACCTACAGCCAACTGTTTCCTAGACCGTGGGCTATGCAGAACTGTCCCGAAATTGATGTCCCCTGTGGACCCTGCATCCACCACATTCACCCAGTGTGCCGTGATGGACACGTAACGTCCCTGGCCATGCCTACTGGTCCATGCATCTGTTGTCAGGTGCACCTTTGTACTCACAGATTGCCTGAGTGCATGGACGATGCGCTCTTTAACATGCTGGTGGAGGGCTGGGATGGCTTTTCTCGAAAAGAAGTGTCGACTGGGTAGCTCGTAGCGTGGTACAGCGTAGTCCATCAGGGCTTTGAAAGCTTCACTTTCAACTAACCGGTAGGGCATCATCTCTAACGAGATTAGTCTAGCTATGTGGGCGCTCAAACCCTGTGTATGCGGATGCGAGGATAAGTACTTCCTTTTTCTAACCAGAGTCTCATGTAGGGTGAGCTGGACTGGAGAGCTGGAGATCGTGGAACTAGCGGGTGTGCCGGTGGACATGGCAGACTGAGAGACGGTTGGAGACGGTATTGTTTCCGCTGGTGCCCTAGATGCAGTGTTTCCTACTACGAAACTGGTGATTCCCTGACCCTGACTGCTTTGGCCTGGCAAAGAAACCTGCACAGATACTGCAGGTGGTGCGGAAAATGGTGGCCTTAGAGTGACGGCAGGGATGTAACGTTGCTGACTAGCTTCATTGGCCGAGGGTGCTACAACCTTAAGGGACGTTTGGTAGTTAGTCCAGGCTTGCAAATGCATGGTGGTTAAATGTCTATGCATGCAACTTGTATTGAGACTTTTCAGATTCTGACCTCTGCTTAAGGTAGTTGAACATTTTTGACAGATGACTTTGCGCTGATCAATTGGATGTTGTTTAAAAAAAATGCCAGACTGCACTCTTTCGAGCCTCGGATCCCTTTTCAGGCATTGCAGACTGAGCTTTAACCGGATGGCCACGCTGTCCTCCAACAGGTTTTGGCTTTGCCACGCGTTTTGTCCCATCTACGGGCCCGGCAGATGGAACCTGTTGCGATGTTGATGCCTGCTGCGGCCCCTCCTCCTCCGCTTCAGAACTACTGCCGCCTGCACCCTGTTCCCCCAATGGCTGCCAATCGGGGTCAACAACTGGGTCATCTATAACCTCCTCTTCTAGCTCGTGCGCAACTTCGTCTGTGTCACCGTGTAAGTCGGTGGTAGAGTGTTCGTGGCGGGGCAACATAGTCTCATCAGGGTCTGATTCTGGATCAGTACCCTGCGAGGGCAATGTTGTGGTCTGAGTCAAAGGACCAGCATAGTAGTCTGGCTGTGGCAGTGCATCAGTGCACTCCATGTCAGATTCAACTTGTAATGGGCATGGCCTGTTAACTGCTTCACTTTCTAAGTGTTAGGACTGGAGGAACGCACCGAGAATAAGATGTAATATTATTAGATGCGTTCACAGTCCAGGGTCCACCGTGCAGGTGAAAACCTGCTGCTAGTAAATGGCAGTGTAATATGGCGGTGGAAGCTAACCCAGTTAAGCCACTGGTCCGCAATACCGCACCTAGGAGTGCAAGCAAGGAGTCAGCGAACTCAACCCCAAGACTCAGGATTGAAGTCCGATCAGACTACTAGCACTCAACACCGCAACTGGGTGTTTTAGGTAACAGTAATAATTAGGGCACCGAAGTGCGAACTGTGCCGAGCTGGCAGACACCACTAAGAACCCAGACGTGGGTCAGGAGGCGCACTACTGGCGCGTGGCGCCGCACTGGCGGTCACAGCAATAGACGCTGATACGTGTGTGACACGTTGAGTGGTTAGTCGGGCGCTAGATAGCAGCCATACACCATACGCGAACAGTCATACAATAGGGTAGGGGTATTTAATGAACGACTTTCACTCACAACAAACACACGTATACAATTGTACACTAGCGCATGGCCGTGTGGTCATGCGAAGCTTATATAGCTGCAGTACTTTCAGGACCTGCCAGGAGGACCAATGGGAACCACTGCAGCATCTGAGCATGTGACCCTCGATCTCCAACGGGAGATCTCACCCTGGGCATGCTCAGAAGGGAAAAAGCAGGACTTAGTCTCAAAAGCGTCCAGTCGCTGCTGCCCAGCACTGGCTTTAATGGCAAAAGCTGGAGAAGCAACAGCAAGCCTAAGCACAGAGTGAGACTGAGCCAGACGCAAGGACCGTCGTCTCTGCTGAGCAGGTTTACCTGCGGCAGGAGAGGAATGGGAGACCGCAGCAGAAGCGGCTTGAGATTCCCCCTGTGCAGAAGCGGGAACTCGACCCCTAACACTAAGCCAGGGACGGTATGTGTAAAGAGCTCCATGGAGTAACCCATTGTGTCGCCTGCTGCATCCTTCTCTGTTGTTGTTTTTGCTGAAGAGGACAAGGAAGCGACTTGTCCCTGACCGTGAACATCCACTAACGACGCGCTGCTTTTACATTTACCAGTTTCAAAAGAGGAGGCAATAGAGCTAGAGGCTGAGTCAGCAAGGTAAGCCAAAACTTGCTCTTGCTGCTCCGGCTTTAAAAGCGGTTTTCCTACTCCCAGAAAAGGGAACGTTTGAGGCCTTCTGTAGCCAGACGACGAACCTGGCTTCACAGCTCCAGACTTAGGTGCAATATTTTTTTTCCCATGACCACCTGATGCTCCACTACCACTACCATCATTACCAGCTGACAATGAACGCCCACGGCCACGACCTCTTCCACCAGACTTCCTCAATGTTTTAAAAACTTAACCAAAGTAACGGTATTTGTTGCTGTAAAACAACTTACACGGTGAGCTATAACTTCAGTATGATTTAGATATCCCTTTACAGGTGGGTGAGACCGCAAGGAAAATCAGGCACAATGTTACACACTCTGTTTTCGGTGGCACCAAATGAGAGAGATGCCACACACGCAGGACTGTCACTCAAGCACAAATGTCAATATTGATCTCCCACTTTTTTTTTTTTTTTTTTTTCAGGGAGAATTTAGAAACCAAATAGAAAAAAAAATAGGCTTTCTATGGCCCACTATTTGAGAGAGAGAGATGGCACACCCAGGAGTCAAGACTGGCACACAAGCAGAAAGGGCAATATTAATCTCCCACTGATTTTTTTTTTATTTTTTCAGGGAGACTTTAGAAACCAAATTAAAAAAAATGATTTTTTCAGGGAGAATTTAGAAACCAAATTAAAAAAATGATTTTTTCAAGGAGAATTTAGAAACCAAATTTAAAAAAAAAAACAGGCTTTCTATGGCCCACTATTTGAGAGAGAGAGATGGCACACCCAGGAGTCAAGACTGGCACACAAGCAGAAAGGGCAATATTAATCTCCCACTGTTTTTTTTTTTATTTTTTCTGGGAGAATTTAGAAACCAAATAAAAAAAATAGGCTTTCTATGGCCCACTATTTGAGAGAGAGAGATGGCACACCCAGGAGTCAAGACTGGCACACAAGCAGAAAGGCCAATATTAATCTCCCACTGATTTTTTTAAATTTTTTCAGGGAGAATTTAGAAACCAAATAAAAAAAAATAGGCTTTCTATGGCCCACTATTTGAGAGACAGAGATGGCACACCCAGGAGTCAGGAATGGCACACAAGCAGAAAGGCCAATATTAATCTCCCACTGATTTTTTTTTATTTTTTCAGGGAGACTTTAGAAACCAAATTAAAAAAAATGATTTTTTCAGGGAGAATTTAGAAACCAAATTAAAAAAATGATTTTTTCAGGGAGAATTTGGAAACCAAATAAAAAAAAATAGGCTTTCTATGGCCCACTATCTGAGAGAGAGAGATGGCACACCCAGGAGTCAGGACTGGCACACAAGCAGAAAGTCCAATATTAATCTCCCACTGATTTTTTTTTAATTTTTCCAGTGAGAATTTAGAAACCAAATAAAAAAAAAAAAAATAGGCTTTCTATGGCCCACTATTTGAGAGAGAGAGAGATGGCACACCCAGGAGTCAGGAGTGGCACACAAGCAGAAAGGCCAATATTAATCTCCCACTGATTTTTTTTTTATTTTTTCAGGGAGAATTTAGAAACCAAATTAAAAAAAAAGGCTTTCTATGGCCCACTATTTGAGAGAGAGATGGCACACCCAGGAGTCAGGAGTGGCACACAAGCAGAAAGGGTAATATTAATCTCCCACTGATTTTTTTTATTTTTTCAGGGAGAATTTAGAAACCAAATTAAAAAAAATGATTTATTTTTTCAGGGAGAATTTAGAAACCAAATAAAAAAATAGGCTTTCTATGGCCCACTATTTGAGAGAGAGAGATGGCACACCCAGGAGTCAAGATGGCACACAAGCAGAAAGGCCAATATTAATTTCCCACTGATTTTTTTTTATTTTTTCAGGGAGATTTTAGAAACCAAATTAAAAAAAATGATTTTTTCAGGGAGAATTTAGAAACCAAATTAAAAAAATGATTTTTTCAGGGAGAATTTGGAAACCAAATAAAAAAAAAATAGGCTTTCTATGGCCCACTATTTGAGATGGAGAGATGGCACACCCAGGAGTCAGGAGTGGCACACAAGCAGAAAGGTCAATATTAATCTCCCACTGATTTTTTTTTTATTTTTTCAGGGAGACTTTAGAAACCAAATAAAAAAAATGATTTTTTCAGGGAGAATTTAGAAACCAAATTAAAAAAATGATTTTTTCAGGGAGAATTTGGAAACCAAATAAAAAAAATAGGCTTTCTATGGCCCACTATTTGAGATAGAGAGATGGCACACCCAGGAGTCAGGAGTGGCACACAAGCAGAAAGGCCAATATTAATCTCCCACTGATTTTTTTTTTATTTTTTCAGGGAGAATTTAGAAACCAAATCAAATAAAAAAGACTTTCTATGGCCCACTATTTGAGAGAGAGATGGCACACCCAGGAGTCAGGAGTGGCACACAAGCAGAAAGGTCAATATTAATCTCCCACTGATTTTTTTTTTATTTTTTCAGGGAGACTTTAGAAACCAAATAAAAAAATGATTTTTTTCAGGGAGAATTTAGAAACCAAATTAAAAAAATGATTTTTTCAGGGAGAATTTGGAAACCAAATAAAAAAAAATAGGCTTTCTATGGCCCACTATCTGAGAGAGAGAGATGGCACACCCAGGAGTCAGGACTGGCACACAAGCAGAAAGTCCAATATTAATCTCCCACTGATTTTTTTAAATTTTTCCAGTGAGAATTTAGAAACCAAATAAAAAAAAAATAAATAGGCTTTCTATGGCCCACTATTTGAGAGAGAGAGATGGCACACCCAGGAGTCAGGAGTGGCACACAAGCAGAAAGGCCAATATTAATCTCCCACTGATTTTTTTTTTATTTTTTCAGGGAGAATTTAGAAACCAAATTAAAAAAAAGGCTTTCTATGGCCCACTATTTGAGAGAGAGATGGCACACCCAGGAGTCAGGAGTGGCACACAAGCAGAAAGGGTAATATTAATCTCCCACTGATTTTTTTTATTTTTTCAGGGAGACTTTAGAAACCAAATTAAAAAAAATGATTTTTTCAGGGAGAATTTAGAAACCAAATTAAAAAAAATGATTTATTTTTTCAGGGAGAATTTAGAAACCAAATAAAAAAATAGGCTTTCTATGGCCCACTATTTGAGAGAGAGAGATGGCACACCCAGGAGTCAAGATGGCACACAAGTAGAAAGGCCAATATTAATTTCCCACTGATTTTTTTTTATTTTTTCAGGGAGATTTTAGAAACCAAATTAAAAAAAATGATTTTTTCAGGGAGAATTTAGAAACCAAATTAAAAAAATGATTTTTTCAGGGAGAATTTGGAAACCAAATAAAAAAAAAATAGGCTTTCTATGGCCCACTATTTGAGATGGAGAGATGGCACACCCAGGAGTCAGGAGTGGCACACAAGCAGAAAGGTCAATATTAATCTCCCACTGATTTTTTTTTTATTTTTTCAGGGAGACTTTAGAAACCAAATAAAAAAAATGATTTTTTCAGGGAGAATTTAGAAACCAAATTAAAAAAATGATTTTTTCAGGGAGAATTTGGAAACCAAATAAAAAAAAATAGGCTTTCTATGGCCCACTATTTGAGATAGAGAGATGGCACACCCAGGAGTCAGGAGTGGCACACAAGCAGAAAGGCCAATATTAATCTCCCACTGATTTTTTTTTTATTTTTTCAGGGAGAATTTAGAAACCAAATCAAATAAAAAAGACTTTCTATGGCCCACTATTTGAGAGAGAGATGGCACACCCAGGAGTCAGGAGTGGCACACAAGCAGAAAGGGCAATATTAATCTCCCACTGATTTTTTTTATTTTTTCAGTTAGACTTTAGAAACCAAATTAAAAAAAATGATTTTTTCAGGGAGAATTTAGAAACCAAATAAAAAAAAAATAATAGGCTTTCTATGGCCCACTATTTGAGAGAGAGAGATGGCACACCCAGGAGTCAGGAGTGGCACACAAGCAGAAAGGGCAATATTAATCTCCCACTGATTTTTTTTATTTTTTCAGGGAGACTTTAGAAACCAAATTAAAAAAAATGATTTTTTCAGGGAGAATTTAGAAACCAAATAAAAAAAAATAATAGGCTTTCTATGGCCCACTATTTGAGAGAGAGAGATGGCACACCCAGGAGTCAAGACTGGCACACGAGCAGAAAGGCCAATATTAATCTCCCACTGATTTTTTTTATTTTTTCAGGGAGACTTTAGAAACAAAATTTAAAAAAATGATTTTTTCAGGGAGAATTTAAAAACCAAATTAAAAAAAATGATTTTTTCAGAGAGAATTTAAAAACCAAAAAAAAAAAAAAAAAAGGCTTTCTATGGCCCACAATTTGAGAGAGAGAGAGATGGCACACCCAAGAGTCATGTTAGGAGTCGAGTTTCCTCTGCTGCACAGGGGGAATCTCGATCCGTCTCCGCTGACGTCTCCCATTCTCCTCCAGCCGCAGTGGAGTCTGCTCAGCAGGGACGTCGCTCCCAGTGTCTTGCTCGCTCTCACTCTGTACAGAGAGTTACTGCTGCTTCTTCAGCTCCTGCCATTAAAGTCAGTGCTGGTCAGCGGCGAGCGGACTTCCCTGGGACTAAGTCCTTGTTTGCGCACACTGAGCATGCCCAGAGCAAGATCTCCCGTTGGAGATCGAGGGTCATGTGCTCTGGCTCTGCAGCGCATTCCATTGGTCCTCTTGGCAGGCCCTGGAAGGGCAAAGTTTCTGTGGCCACTTCCTGTCCTGCAATTATATAAACTGCGCATGACCGCACGGCCATGCGCTAGTGTACAATTAAATACGTGTGTTTGTTGTGAGTGCAAGTCGTTCATTAAATACCCCTACCCTATTGTATGACTGTTCGCGTATGGAGTATGGCTGCTATCTAGCGCCCGACAAATCACTCAACGTGTCACACACATATCAGCGTCTATTGCTGTGACCGCCAGTGCGGCGCCACGCGCCAGTAGTGCACTTCCTGACCCACGTCTGAGTGCTTAGTGGTGCCTGCCAGCACGGCACAGTTCGCACTTCGGTGCTCTAATTATAAGAGTTGCCTAACACACCCTGTTGCGGTGTTGTGTCAGCAAGTGGTCTAATCGGACTTCAATCCTAGTTGGGGTTAAGTTCGCTGACTGCTTGCTCGCCTTCTATGTGCGGTACCGCGATCCTGTGACGCAACAGGATCGCTTCCTTCACGTTGGGTGAAGTTTAACCCACGCGAGTATACTTATGAGTACCGCCATATAGTCCGTCATTACTCAGCAGCAGGTTCCATCTCTGCACGGTGGACCCCGGGCTACGAACGCACCGTACACTATCAGTCTTATTATTTGGTGCGTTCCGCTAGCCCTAACATTACACTAGCGCCAGGGTCTGGCTAGTGATGACGGACAAACAGCAATCCCTGCGGTATATACAGCAGCTGGAGGGTAGGTTGGCGGCTCTCGAGAGCGCAACCTCAGCTGTGGATGTTACCGCAGTTGCTGTACAGGCTGCCAGCGTGGCTGCAGCAACTTTGTCCATTGCCACCCCTGTTCCGACATTTTCTCGCCTCCCGCTGCCAGAAAAATTTTCTGGTAATAGCAAATTTTGTAGGGAATTCGTGAGTCAGTGCTCTATTCATCTCGAGCTTCTGGCTGCACGTTTCCCCACAGAGCGGGCTAAGGTGGGATTTATTGTGTCTCTATTGTCGGACAGGGCGTTGGAACGGGTTACGCCGCTGTGGGAGCGTGGCGATCATGTGGTGCAGAGTGCTCCTCTGTTTTTGAGCACTTTAAAACAGGTCTTTTTAGGACCTCAAATCACCCATGACACTGCGCTCCAACTGCTGGCATTAACTCAGGGTGAGTCCTTGGTCAGTCATTTTGCCGTCCAATTCCGCACTTTAGCATCTGAGCTGGAATGGTCGGATAAAGCTCTTATCCCCATATTTTGGAGGGGCTTGGCTGACCATGTAAAGGATGCTCTGGCGACTAGGGAGATTAATAACAGTCTCCACTCGAATTGACCTCCGTTTTAACGAGCGGAGGTTAGAGCGAGCCCAGTGTAGGCAGAGGTTTCGGCTGGCTCCTACTTTCGCCAAACCTCTGGAATCTCCGGTCCTGGTTCCTGAGTCACATGAGGCCAGGGAAGTGTCACAAGCGGGACCTAAGTCCCGGGCCGCTTGTGCACTCAGGGTCTGTCATGTTTGCCAGCAGTCTGGACATTTAGCCACCAGATGTCCTCAGCGGTCGAGGAAACGTCAGCGTCTAGTGGTCGTAGGTGGAGGTACACTAGACACGGCGACGTTTGCCTCTAAATTGTCCTTTAAGGGGACAATTACTATAGGCTCATTCTCCCACTCGGTAGAGCTCTGCGTGGATTCTGGGGCGGAGGGCAATTTTATGTCTTCTGCCTTCGCCCAACGCCACGCAATACCTCTGGTTATGCTAGCTCAACCTGTAATGGTACGAGTGGTGAATGGGTCGACTCTGCCCTCACAGATAACTCACCAGACCATCCCTTTTACTCTGTCCATGTCGCCATCTCATCAGGAGATTATTTCTCTGCTCGTCATTCCAGAGGGAATTGATGAAGTCCTGTTGGGAATACCTTGGCTACGGTACCACTCTCCTCATATCGAGTGGTCCTCAGGCAGAATTCTGGGATGGGGTGAATCTTGTGGGGGTAGGTGTCAGAGGGAGTGCGTTCAGGTAGCTACAACTGAGGTACCCGCAGATCTTTCCTCTCTCCCCAAGCAGTATTGGTCGTATGCAGACGTATTCTCCAAAAAGGCGGCGGAGACCCTTCCGCCCCATCGCCCCTATGACAGTCCTATTGACTAGAGTTGAGCGACCTTGACCTTTTTAGAGTCGAGCCGGGTTTCGCGAAACCCGACTATCTCAAAAGTCGGGTCGAGTGAAATCGGCCGATTATGGCGAAAAGTCGGGATCGACCGAAACACGAAACCCAATGCAAGTCAATGGGGCAGCATAGTCGGCAGTGAGTGGGGGCCAGGAAAACACCTAGAGTGCCCATTTTAATGTCAAAACCATCCATTCTTCTTAATGAAGCTTGTCAAGCGTAATTTACCTTATAATAATTGGAAGGCATTTGAAATTGGGGGTCATTTGGCTAAAGTTGTGTGGGGTAGGGCTGGTTCAAGTAATTAGTGGGCCCAGGAAATCTGGACCACGTCACGGCAGTGGAGCAGGGAGAGGTAAGTATTTCAACTTTGCAAGTGCTGTGATCCTGAGCAAGCAGGGGTGGCCCACTTGTTGGCATTGGCAATGGCACAGGGCCCCTCAAAGTACAGCGGTGTGTTTGCACGGCGGGGGCGCCTCCCACCGGCAGCAACACTTTTGCGTACTATGAGAGGCCCTGTGCCAGTGACGTCGCCAACTAGTATTCCTCCCCCCACCTGATGAAGGAACCTGCACTTTCATCTGCACCTTCCTCTTTGTCCCCGTGTAAGGTGGTATGGTATGCGGGAAGAGCAACCTGACTTTCAGCAGGGTCACAATGTTGTTGTGTAGCATGCACGGGGAATGTTGCGTTATGGGTCAATGTACCAGCAGACTCACCTATCACTGGCTGGGCAATGGGCACGATGAAGTGGAAACACAGATATAGGCCCAAAGAATAAAGTGGGCTAAATGCAGTTCAAAATTGGTAACACAGGAATAACCAGGGGGCATTGCAGTGGAGGACAACTGGAATGAGAGGCTGACACAGAGAGTAGGGCCAAATCAGTAAGTAGTCGAAATGCAGTTCAAAATTGGCAACCGTAGTAAACAGGCGGCACAGCTTTGTTCAGTGGAGGAGAACAGCAAGGAGTGGCAGACACCGATAGTAGGCCCCAACCCAACTAGTAGGCCAAATGCAGTCTAACATGAACAACTACTTAACGAGAGCCTGAAAATGGAATTTCAGGACAGGAAACCAGGAGAACAGGAAGGAGTGGCAGACACCGATAGTAGGCCCCAAACCAACTAGTACGCCAAATGCAGTTGTTCCATTTAACCACAATTTAATGAGAGCCTGAAGATAGAAGCTCCGGAAAGGCAACCTGGGGATCACCTTGGAGTGTAACACACCATCTCTCTCCACCCCATACCCATTTTGTAGGCCTAATGCAGTGTACTTTTCTACAACTACTAAACGAGAGTCGGAAGACCGAAGCAATGGCAAGGAAACCTGGGGAACACCTTGGAGTGTAACACACCATCTCTCTACACTCCATACCCAATTTGAAGGCCTAATGCAGCGTAGTTTCCAACAACTACTAAACGAGAGCCGGAAGATCGAAGCTCAGGAAAGGCAACCTGGGGAACACCTTGGAGTGTAACACAACGTCTCTCTACACCACGGAAGGGCTGATTCTTAGGAAGGAAGGCTGTTGGAAATAAGCATTGCGCGTCCGAGGGTGATTATATTCTTATTAGGTATATACTCACCCTCGGACGCGCCCTGCTTCTTTATTTGGAATGAATGTTTATTTGCAATGTGGTGTTGACTTTCTCTATTATTTTGGTAATTAATGATTTTATTATTTTCATTGTTTTGCATCTTCTCGGCAATAATATAAAGAAGGCGCGACAGGACAACACTCGGTGGATGCCATATCTGTGTTTTCAATTTAAAAAACCTTTCAGTTAACTACTTGCAGGAGAAAGTAATTGTAGCTGGTGGCCATTTTTAGTACTGTACCAGATTTTAGTTGTGTGTTTGTTTTTAATGTTAAAATGTCTGCATTTGATATCTCACCAGTATTTTCTTTTTTATAAGCAAAATACTTTTTTTTTTATTTTATGATGTTGGTTCAAGGGGTACACGGGCAGCAGTAGACAGGTCAGTGTAGGCCTAGTGGAAGGAGGGACCGCAGACAGGCTTCGAAGCCCTAACATAATAAATTGGGCTGCCTGTAGGCAGTTTAAAATTGGTTCCAGGGGAACACGGGCAGCAGTAGACAGGTCAGTGGAGGCCTAGTGGAAGGAGGGACCGCAGACAGGCTTCGAAGGCCTAACATAATAAAATGGGCTGGCTGTAGGCAATTTAAAATTGGTTCCAGGGGAACACGGGCAGCAGTAGACAGGTCAGTGGAGGCCTAGTGGAAGGAGGGACCGCAGACAGGCTTCGAAGGCCTAACATAATAAAATGGGCTGGCTGTAGGCAATTTAAAATTGGTTCCAGGGGAACACGGGCAGCAGTAGACAGGTAAGTGGAGGCCTAGTGGAAGGAGTGACGGCAGACAGGCTAAGAAGGCCTAACATAACAAAATTGGGCTGGCTGTAGGCAAGTTTAAATTGGTTCCAGGGGAACACGGCCAGCAGTGGCCTGGTCAGTGTAGTAGTTGTAGAAAGAACGGACCGCAGACAGGCTTCGAAGGCCTAACATAACAAAAATGTCAAAACAATGGTATTGTCAGTGCCAGGCATTGAAGGATGTCAGCGCATAGACTAAACATTGGTGAAGCTGTGAGAGATAATTTTGCTAGTGGTAGAGCACTGTTTGAGCTGGGGGGGGGAACTGTCTTGTGGCCGGCGGTACAGGCCCAGGGCCCCTCATATTACAATGGTGTGTCTGACGTTGGGTGCGCACCACCACCGCCAGAGACACTTTATTGTACTATGAGGGACCCAGTGGCAGTGCCGTCGACCAAAAGCGGGCACACCCACCTCTTCAGACAAACAGCACTCTCACGGGTGCTGGCGCAAAGTGGCGATACCACGGCCCCGTGTGGGGAGTTTGGCCATTTTGTTAGGAGTAAACATGTCGTATGCTGGACAATCAGGTGCAGAAAATTACGAGATTGGAAAAGTCATTCAGAAGAGTCCACAGGCAAGACCTTTTCATAGGAAAGTTAGGTGTCAGCCGGGCAAGGTGGGGCAAAAGATTTCGAAATCCAGTTGTGGTTCATTTTAATGAAGGTTAGATCATCTACATTTTGGGTAGCCAGACGAGTCCTTTTTTCAGTTAGTATTGAACCTGCAGCACTGAATACTCTTTCTGATAGGACACTAGCTGCCGGGCAAGCAAGCTCCTGCAATGCATATTCTGCCAATTCTGGCCAGGTGTCTAATTTGGATGCCCAGTAATCAAATGGGAATGACGGTTGAGGGAGAACGTCAATAAGGGATGAAAAATAGTTTGTAACCATACTGGACAAATGTTGTCTCCTGTCACTTTGAATTGATGCTGCAGTACCTGTCCTGTCTGCGGTCATAGCAAAATCACTCAACAACCTGGTCAGAAAACCCCTCTGGCCAACGCCACTTCTGATTTCTGCCCCTCTAACACCTCTGGTCTGCTGGTCCCTGGAGCTCGTGTGAGAACGATCACGGGCGCTGTGTGCAGGGAATGCCAGAAGCAAACGGTCAACAAGAGTTGATTGTTTTGTTGCTAATATTAGTTCCAAGTTCTCATGTGGCATAATATTTTGCAATTTGCCTTTATAGCGAGGATCAAGGAGGCAGGCCAACCAGTAATCGTCATCGTTCATCATTTTTGTAATGCGTGTGTCCCTTTTGAGGATACGCAAGGCATAATCCGCCATGTGGGCCAAAGTTCTAGTTGTCAAATCTGCGGTTGTGCTTGGTTGAGGGGCAGTTGCAGGCAAATCTACGTCACTTGTGTCCCTCAAAAAACCAGAACCCGCCCTTGCCACGCCACCAATTTCCAATGACCCCGGGAAAGCTTCCTCATTAAAAATATACTCATCCCCATCATCCTCCTCATCCTCCACCTCCTCTTCGCCCGCTACCTCGTCCTGTACACTGCCCTGACCAGACAATGGCTGACTGTAATCAAGGCTTTCCTCTTCCTCTGGTGCAGACGCCTGATCCTTTATGTGCGTCAAACTTTGCATCAGCAGACACATTAGGGGGATGCTCATGCTTATTATGGCGTTGTCTGCACTAACCAGCCGTGTGCATTCCTCAAAACACTGAAGGACTTGACACATGTCTTGAATCTTCGACCACTGCACACCTGACAACTCCATGTCTGCCATCCTACTGCCTGCCCGTGTATGTGTATCCTCCCACAAAAACATAACAGCCCGCCTCTGTTCGCACAGTCTCTGAAGCATGTGCAGTGTTGAGTTCCACCTTGTAACAACGTCTATGATTAGGTGATGCTGGGGAAGGTTCAAAGAACGCTGATAGGTCTGCATACGGCTGGAGTGTACAGGCGAACGGCGGATATGTGCGCAAAGTCCACGCACTTTGAGGAGCAGGTCGGATAACCCCGGATAACTTTTCAGGAAGCACTGCACCACCAGGTTTAAGGTGTGAGCCAGGCAAGGAATGTGTTTCAGTTGGGAAAGGGAGATGGCAGCCATGAAATTCCTTCCGTTATCACTCACTACCTTGCCTGCCTCAAGATCTACAGTGCCCAGCCACGACTGCGTTTCTTGCTGCAAGAACTCGGACAGAACTTCCGCGGTGTGTCTGTTGTCACCCAAACACTTCATAGCCAATACAGCCTGCTGACGTTTGCCAGTAGCTGCCCCATAATGGGAGACCTGGTGTGCAACTGTGGCAGCTGCGGATGGAGTGGTTGTGCAACTGCGGTCTGTGGACGAGCTCTCGCTTCTGCAGGAGGACGAGGAGGAGGAGGAGGAGGAGGGGGTGCGAACGGCTACAGCCAACTGTTTCCTAGACCGTGGGCTAGGCAGAACTGTCCCAAACTTGCTGTCCCCTGTGGACCCTGAATCCACCACATTTACCCAGTGTGCCGTGATGGACACGTAACGTCCCTGGCCATGCCTACTGGTCCATGCATATGTTGTCAGGTGCACCTTTGTGCTCACAGATTGCCTGAGTGCATGGACGATGCGCTCTTTAACATGCTGGTGGAGGGCTGGGATGGCTTTTCTGGAAAAAAAGTGTCGACTGGGTAGCTCGTAGCGTGGTACAGCGTAGTCCATCAGGTCTTTGAAAGCTTTGCTTTCAACTAACCGGTAGGACATCATCTCTAACGAGATTAGTCTAGCTATGTGGGCGTTCAAACCCTGTGTACGCGGATGCGAGGCTAAGTACTTCCTTTTTCTAACCATAGTCTCATGTAGGGTGAGCTGGACTGGAGAGCTGGAGATCGTGGAACTAGCGGGGGTGCCGGTGGACATGGCAGACTGAGAGACGGTGGGAGATGGTATTGTTGCCGCCGGTGCCCTAGATGCAGTGTTTCCTACTACGAAACTGGAGATTCCCTGACCCTGACTGCTTTGGCCTGGCAAAGAAACCTGCACAGATACTGCAGGTGGTGCAGAAAATGGTGGCCCTACACTGCCGGAAGGGATGTTGCGTTGATGAGTAGCTTCATTGGCCGAGGGTGCTACAACCTTAAGGGACGTTTGGTAGTTAGTCCAAGCTTGCAAATGCATGGTGGTTAAATGTCTATGCATGCAACTTGTATTGAGACTTTTCAGATTCTGCCCTCTGCTTAAGGTAGTTGAACATTTTTGACAGATTACTTTGTGCTGATCAATTGGATGTTGTTTAAAAAAATGCCAGACTGCACTCTTTCTAGCATCGGATACCTTTTCAGGCATTGCAGACTGAGCTTTAACCGGATGGCCACGCTGTCCTCCAACAGGTTTTGACTTTGCCACGCGTTTTGGCCAAGATACGGTCCCGGCAGATGGAACCTGTTGCGATGTTGATGCCTGCTGCGGCCCCTCCTCCTCCGCTTCAGAACTGCTGCCGCCTGCACCCTGTTCCCCCAATGGCTGCCAATCGGGGTCAAGAACTGGGTCATCTATTACCTCTTCTTGTAGCTTGTGTGCAACTTCGTCTGTGTCACCGTGTCGGTCGGTGGTATAGCGTTCGTGATGGGGCAACATAGTCTCATCAGGGTCTGATTCTTGATCAGCACCCTGCGAGGGCAATGTTGTGGTCTGAGTCAAAGGACCAGCATAGTAGTCTGGCTGTGGCTGTGCATCAGTGCACTCCATGTCAGATTCAACTTGTAATGGGCATGGACTGTTAACTGCTTCACTTTCTAAGCCAGGGACGGTATGTGTAAAGAGCTCCATGGAGTAACCCGTTGTGTCGCCTGTTGCATTCTTCTCTGTTGTTGTTTTTGCTGAAGACGACAAGGAAGCGACTTGTCCCTGACCGTGAACATCCACTAACGACGCGCTGCATTTACTTTTACCAGTTTCACGAGAGGAGGCAAAAGAGCTAGAGGCTGAGTCAGCAAGATAAGCCAAAACTTGCTCTTGATGCTCCGGCTTTAAAAGCGGTTTTCCTACTCCCAGAAAAGGGAGGGTTCGAGGCCTTGTGTAGCCAGACGACGAACCTGGCTCCACAGCTCCAGACTTAGGTGCAATATTTTTTTTCCCACGACCACCTGATGCTCCACCACTACCACTACCCTCATTACCAGCTGACAATGAACGCCCCCGGCCACGACCTCTTCCACCAGACTTCCTCATTGTTTTAAAAACGTTACCAAACGAACGGTATTTGTTGCTGTCACACAACTTACACGGTGAGCTATAACTTCAGTATGATTTAGCTACCCCTTTACAGGTGGGTGAGACCACAACGAAAATCAGCCACAATGTTACACACTCTGTTGTTGTTGGCAACAAATGAGATGGCACACACGCAGGACTGTCACTGAAGCGCAAATGTAAATATTTATCTCCCACTGATTTGTGTTTGTTTTTTTTAAAAGGGAGACTTCAGAAAAAAAAAAATTAAAAAAAAATTATTTTTTACAGAAGAATTTATAAAACAAATAAAATGAAATGATTGTTTCAGGGAGAATTTAGGAAAAAAAAAAAAAAAAAAAAGGCTTTGTAGGGCCCACTGAGTGAGAGAGGACGCACACAGGAGTCAGGAGTGGCACACAAGCCCAGAGGCCAATATTAATCTCCCACCGATTGATTTAGTTATTTTTTTTGGTAGATTTTGGAACCCAAATCAAGCAAAAAAATTAATAGGCTTTCTATGGCCCACAATTGGGGAGAGAGAGAGAGATGGCACACCCAGGAGTCAAGACTGGCACACAAGCAGAAGGGGCAATATGAATCTCCCACAGATTTTTTTTTTTTTTTTCAGGGAGACTTTAGAGAAAAAAAAATACAAAAAAAATGATTTTTTTCAGGAATAATTTAGAAACCAAAGAAAATAAAATGATTTTTTCAGGGAGAATTTAGAAAACAAATAAAACAAAAAATAGGCTTTCTAGGGCCCACTGAGTGACAGATGACGCTCACAGGAGTCAGGAGTGGCACACAAGCCCAGAGGCCAATGTTAATCTCCCACTGATTGATTTAGTGATTTTTTTTGGTAGATTTTGGAACCCAAATCAAGCAAAAAAATTAATAGGCTTTCTATGGCCCACTATTTGTGAGAGAGATGGCACGCTCAGGACTGGCACACAAGCCCAGAGGCCAATATTAATCTCCCATTTTTTTTTTTTTTCCAGGGAAAATTTATAAACCCAATAAAAAAAATAATAATAAATAGGCTTTCTATGGCCCACTATCTGAGAGAGAGAGATGGCACGCTTAGGACTGGCACACAAGCCCAAAGGCCAATATTAATCTCCCACTGATTGATTGATTGATTTTTTCAGGTAGAATTATGAACCCAAATCAACCAAAAAAATAAATAGGCTTTCTATGGCCCACTATTTGTGAGAGAGATGGCACGCTCAGGACTGGCACACAAGCCCAGAGGCCAATATTAATCTCCCACTTTTTTTTTTTCCAGGGAAAATTTATAAACCCAATAAAATAATAAAAAAATAGGCTTTCTATGGCCCACTATCTGAGAGAGAGAGAGATGGCACGCTTAGGACTGGCACACAAGCCCAAAGGCCAATATTAATCTCCCACTGATTGATTTATTGATTTTTTCAGGTAGAATTTAGAACCCAAATCAAGCAAAAAAATTAATAGGCTTTCTATGGCCCACTGAGTGAGAGATGGCACACACAGGAGTAAGGAGTGGCACACAAGCCCTGAGGCCAATATTTTTCTCCCACTGATTGATGTTGTGATTTTTTCTGGTAGATTTTGGAACCCAAATCAAGCAAAAAAATAAATAGGCTTTCTATGGCCCACTGAGTGAGAGATGACACAGACAGAGATGGCACTCTAGCAGAAATGTCAATCTTAATCTCCCACAAAAAAAAAAAAGGAACTGTCCTTCAATTACTATCTCCCTGCAGTAATCTCAGCCAGGTATGGCAGGCAGCAATAAGGAGTGGACTGATGCACAAATTAAATAAAAAGTGTGGACAAACAAACAAGATAGCTGTGCAGAAAGGAAGGAACAAGAGGATTTGTGCTTTGAAAAAAGCAGTTGGTTTGCACAGCGGCGTACACACAGCAATGCAGCTATCAGGGAGCCTTCTAGGGCAGCCCAATGAGCTACAGCGCTGAGGAAAAAAAAAAAAAAAGGAGCTTCCACTGTCCCTGCACACCGAAGGTGGTGTTGGGCAGTGGAAATCGCTACAGCACAAGCGGTTTTGTGGTTAATGGACCCTGCCTAACGCTATCCCTGCTTCTGACGAAGCGGCAGCAACCTCTCCCTAAGCTCAGATCAGCAGCAGTAACATGGCGGTCGGCGGGAACTCCCCTTTATAGCCCCTGTGACGCCGCAGACAGCAAGCCAATCACTGCAATGCCCTTCTCTAAGATGGTGGGGACCAGGACCTATGTCATCACGCTGCCCACACTCTGCGTTTACCTTCATTGGCTGAGAAATGGCGCTTTTCGCGTCATTGAAACGCGACTTTGGCGCGAAAGTCGCGTACCGCATGGCCGACCACGCACAGGGGTCGGATCGGGTTTCATGAAACTCGACTTCGCCAAAAGTCGGCGACTTTTGAAAATGTTCGACCCGTTTCGCTCAACCCTACTATTGACCTCTTGCCTGGTGCTGAGCCTCCCCGGGGTCGAGTCTATCCGCTATCTCTCCCGGAGACGGAGGCAATGTCACAGTACATCCAGGAAAATCTGGCAAGAGGGTTCATCAGGAAGTCAGTGTCACCTGCTGGGGCAGGGTTCTTCTTCGTGCAGAAGAAGAGTGGGGAATTGCGTCCATGCATAGACTACAGGGGTCTTAACGCCATCACCGTTAAGAATAAATACCCTTTGCCTTTGATATCTGAACTGTTCGATAGGCTTCGGGGAGCAAGGGTATTTACTAAATTAGATCTGCGGGGTGCTTACAACCTGATTCGCATCCGTGAGGGGGACGAATGGAAGACGGCTTTTAACACCAGGGATGGGCACTATGAATATCTGGTGATGCCCTTTGGGCTCTGTAATGCCCCAGCTGTTTTCCAAGACTTTGTGAACGATATCTTCCGGGATATGCTTTCCACCTCGGTCGTAGTCTATCTGGATGATATTCTCATCTACTCTCCAGATATTGACTCCCACCGGAGAGATGTTTGCAAAGTCTTCGACCTCCTACGGGCAAACTCCCTCTATGCCAAGTTGGAGAAGTGTATGTTTGAGCAGGAGTCCTTACCTTTCCTAGGCTACATCATCTCAGCCCAGGGATTGGCTATGGATCCTGCCAAACTACAGGCTGTGATGGACTGGCAGGAACCCCATTCTCTTAAAGCGGTGCAGCGCTTTATGGGGTTCATCAATTATTATCGCCAGTTCATCCCGCATTTCTCAACTTTGGTAGCTCCCTTGGTTGCCCTCACCAAGGAAGGGGCGAATCCCAAATTGGGGTCTGAGGAGGTCTCCAAGGCTTTTATCTCTATAAAGTCACACTTCGCTAGCGCTCCCATTCTTCATCGCCCCGATGTTGATAAGCCATTTATCATGGAGGTGGATGCCTCTTCTGTTGGTGCTGGAGCAGTCCTCTTCCAAAAGGATGCTCAAGGTCGGAAGCATCCTTGCTTCTTTTTCTCCAAGACCTTCGCACCAGCAGAGAGGAATTATTCCATCGGGGACAGGGAGTTGCTAGCCATGAAGTTGGCTTTCTCAGAGTGGAGACATCTCTTGGAGGGAGCACGTTTTCCCTTCCAAGTCTTCACAGATCACAAAAATTTGGTGTATCTGCAGACAGCTCAGCGGTTGAATTCTCGCCAGGCCAGATGGTCCTTGTTCTTCTCCCGGTTTCATTTCACCCTCCATTTCCTTTCTGGGGAGAAGAACATTCGGGCCGACGCTCTCTCTCGCTCCGTTGTGTCATCTGCGGAGGAGGAGGAGGAGCCTCGGCTTATTGTCCCCACCGAGAGTTTGAGAACCGTGGCCCCGGTTTCGCTGGAGTCTGTGCCCCCGAGCAAGACTTTTGTTCCATCTAGTTTGCGACCGGAGGTTCTCTCTTGGGCGCACTCGTCCAGGGTGGGTGGACATTTTGGTACTAAAAGGACATCAGAGTTACTGGCGAGGACATACTGGTGGCCGCATATGGCTCGTGATGTCGCGGAGTACGTTCGGGCATGTGTCTCTTGCGCCAGGAACAAGACTCCTCGGCAACGGCCAGCTGGGTTGCTTTATCCTCTGCCCGTGGCTGACAGGCCCTGGGAGATGGTCGGGATGGACTTTGTGGTTGGCTTACCCAAGTCTCGTAATTGCACCATTATCTGGGTGATCACCGATCATTTTTCCAAAATGGTGCATTTGGTGCCTCTTCCACGGCTACCATCTGCACGGGCGTTGGCTGTCTTGTTTATCAAACATATCTTTCGCTTACACGGTATGCCAGACAAAATTGTTAGTGACCGTGGTCCCCAGTTTGCGTCTCGATTCTGGAGGGAGCTATGTCGTCTACTCAGTATTGAGTTAAATCTCTCTTCGGCATATCATCCCGAGACTAATGGGTTGGTAGAAAGGGCCAACCAGACCTTGGTCACATATCTGCGACATTTTGTTTCTGCCAGACAGGATGACTGGGCATCCTTGCTACCGTGGGCAGAGTTTGCACTTAACAATGCCGTAGCCGACTCTACTGGTCAGACTCCATTCCTCTTAAATTACGGCCAGCATCCGCGTGTTCCTGTGCCCATGCCTGTGTCTTCCGCTGATCCCAGGGTGGCAGACTGGGCTGTGGAGGCACGGGACATTTGGGATCGCACGCAGGATGCCATTCGGGCCTCCAAGGAGAGAATGAGGTCCTCCGCCGATGTTCATCCGCGCCCCGCTCCGACTTTTGCCCCTGGCGGCTTGGTGTGGCTCTCTGCTCGTAACATCAGGCTGCGAGTTGAGTCCACTAAGTTTGCTCCTCGCTACTTGGGTCCCTTCAAGGTTCTCGAACAGGTTAATCCTGTGGTCTACCGCCTGGCTCTTCCTCCACGCTTGGGTATCACCGACACCTTTCATGTGTCCCTCTTGAAACCCGTATACATGTCCCGGTTTTCCGAGTCATCTGCCGGGACATCGGGTTCGTCTACGGACGATTACGAGGTGAACGCTATTTTGGGGTGCAAGGTGGTATGCGGCAAAAAGTTTTATTTGGTGGATTGGAAGGGTTATGGTCCAGAGGACAGGTCTTGGGAGCCTGCTGAAAACATTCGGGCCCCACGGCTCATTGCTGCCTTCGAGCGTAGCGAGGCCCAAGGATGGGGGGCCCTAGGAGGGGGGTTAATGTTAGGAGTCGAGTTTCCTCTGCTGCACAGGGGGAATCTCGATCCGTCTCCGCTGCGGTCTCCCATTCTCCTCCAGCCGCAGTGGAGTCTGCTCAGCAGGGACGTCGCTCCCAGTGTCTTTCTCGCTCTCACTCTGTACAGAGAGTTACTGCTGCTTCTTCAGCTCCTGCCATTAAAGTCAGTGCTGGTCAGCGGCGAGCGGACTTCCCTGGGACTAAGTCCTTGTTTGCGCACACTGAGCATGCCCAGAGCAAGATCTCCCGTTGGAGATCGAGGGTCATGTGCTCTGGCTCTGCAGCGCATTCCATTGGTCCTCTTGGCAGGCCCTGGAAGGGCAAAGTTTCTGTGGCCACTTCCTGTCCTGCAATTATATAAACTGCGCATGACCGCACGGCCATGCGCTAGTGTACAATTGAATACGTGTGTTTGTTGTGAGTGCAAGTCGTTCATTAAATACCCCTACCCTATTGTATGACTGTTTGTGTATGGAGTATGGCTGCTATCTAGCGCCCGACAAATCACTCAACGTGTCACACACGTATCAGCGTCTATTGCTGTGACCGCCAGTGCGGCGCCACGCGCCAGTAGTGCGCTTCCTGACCCATGTCTGGGTGCTTAGTGGTGCCTGCCAGCACGGCACAGTTCGCACTTCGGTGCTCTAATTATAAGAGTTGCCTAACACACCCTGTTGCGGTGTTGTGTCAGCAAGTGGTCTAATCGGACTTCAATCCTAGTTGGGGTTAAGTTCGCTGACTGCTTGCTTGCCTTCTATGAGCGGTACCGCGATCCTGTGACGCAACAGGATCGCTTCCTTCACGTTGGGTGAAGTTTAACCCACGCGAGTATACTTATGAGTACCGCCATATAGTCCGTCATTACTCAGCAGCAGGTTCCATCTCTGCACGGTGGACCCCGGGCTACGAACGCACCGTACACTATCAGTCTTATTATTTGGTGCGTTCCGCTAGCCCTAACAAGTCAAGACTGGCACACAAGCAGAAAGGCCAATATTAATCTCCCACTGATTTTTTTTTATTTTTTCAGGGTGAATTTAGAAACCAAATTAAAAAAAAAATAGGCTTTCTATGGCCCACTATTTGAGAGACAGAGATGGCACACCCAGGAGTCAGGAATGGCACACAAGCAGAAAGGCCAATATTAATCTCCCACTGATTTTTTTTTAATTTTTCAGGGAGACTTTAGAAACCAAATTAAAAAAAATTATTTTTTCAGGGAGAATTTAGAAACCAAATAAAAAAAAATGATTTTTTCAGGGAGAATTTAGAAACCAAATAAAAAAAAAATAGGCTTTCTATGGCCCACTATTTGAGAGAGAGAGATGGCACACCCAGGAGTCAAGACTGGCACACAAGCAGAAAGGGCAATATTAATCTCCCACTGTTTTTTTTTATTTTTTCAGGGAGAATTTAGAAACCAAATAAAAAAAAATAGGCTTTCTATGGCCCACTATTTGCGAAAGAGAGATGGCACACCCAGGAGTCAAGACTGGCACACAAGCAGAAAGGCCAATATTAATCTCCCACTGATTTTTTTTTCATTTTTTCAGGGAGAATTTAGAAACCAAATAAAAAAAAAAATAGGCTTTCTATGGCCCACTATTTGAGAGACAGAGATGGCACACCCAGGAGTCAGGAATGGCACACAAGCAGAAAGGCCAATATTAATCTCCCACTGATTTTTTTTTATTTTTTCAGAGAGACTTTAGAAACCAAATTAAAAAAAATGATTTTTTCAGGGAGAATTTAGAAACCAAATTAAAAAACTGTTTTTTTCAGGGAGAATTTAGAAACCAAATAAAAAAAAAAATAGGCTTTCTATGGCCCACTATTTGAGAGAGAGAGATGGCACACCCAGGAGTCAGGAGTGGCACACAAGCAGAAAGGCCAATATTAATCTCCCACTGATTTTTTTTATTTTTTCAGGGAGAATTTAGAAACCAAATAAAAAAAAAAATAGGCTTTCTATGGCCCACTATTTGAGAGAGAGAGATGGCACACCCAGGAGTCAGGAGTGGCACACAAGCAGAGAGGCCAATATTAATCTCCCACTGATTTTTTTTTATTTTTTCAGGGAGAATTTAGAAACCAGATTAAAAAAAAATAGGCTTTCTATGGCCCACTATTTGAGAGAGAGAGATGGCACACCCAGGAGTCAGGAGTGGCACACAAGCAGAAAGGCCAATATTAATCTCCCACTGATTTTTTTTTATTTTTTCAGGGAGAATTTAGAAACCAAAAAAAAAAAAATAAATAGGCTTTCTATGGCCCACTATTTGAGAGAGAGATGGCACACTCAGGACTGGCACACAAGCCCAAAGGCCAATATTAATCTCCCACTGTTTTTTTTTTTTCAGGGAGAATTTATAAACCCCACAAAAAAAAAACAGAAAAATAAAAAGGCTTTCTATGGCCCACTATGTGAGAGAGATGGCACACACAGGGATGGCACTCTAGCAGAAATGCCAATCTTAATCTCCCACAACTTATTTTTTTAGGGAGAATTAAAAAAAAAAAACAGGGACTGTCCTACAATTACTATCTCCCTGCAGTAATCTCAGCCAGGTATGGCAGGCAGCAATAAGGAGTGGACTGATGCACAAATTAAATAAAAAGTGTGGACAAACAAACAAGATAGCTGTGCAAAAAGGAAGGAACAACAGGATTTGTGCTTTGAAAAAAGCAGTTGGTTTGCACAGCGGCGTACACACAGCAATGCAGCTATCACGGAGCCTTCTAGGGCAGCCCAATGAGCTACAGCGCTGAGAAAAAAAAAAGTAGCTTCCACTGTCCCTGCAAACAAAAGGTGGTGTTGGACAGTGGAAATCGCTACAGCACAAGCGGTTTGGTGGTTAATGGACCCTGCCTAACGCTATTCCTGCTTCTGACGAAGCGGCAGCAACCTCTCCCTAGGCTCAGATCAGCAGCAGTAAGATGGCGGTCGGCTGGAACGCCTCTTTATAGCCCCTGTGACGCCGCAGACAGCAAGCCAATCACTGCAATGCCCTTCTCTAAGATGGTGGGGACCAGGACCTATGTCATCACGCTGCCCACACTCTGCGTTCACCTTCATTGGCTTAGAAATGGCGCTTTTAGCGTCATTGAAACGCAACTTTGGCGTGAAAGTCGCGTACCGCATGGCCGACCCCACACAGGGGTCGGGTCGGGTTTCATGAAACCCGACTTTGCCAAAAGTCGGCGACTTTTGAAAATGAACCATCCGTTTCGCTCAACCCTAGTTATGTGCGAAGGTACCTGTAGTCTTCATGAAGAGATTCTAAAACAACCCTTGTACAAGATTTCCCCATTTGGAAGACACTTCTTAGCACTCAAGCTGAAGCATGTTTCTGAAAAAATAAATAATCCGAAAGCAAATAACCCACTGTACTGTCCTGAAGCTGTAGATTATTTTGTCAAGTATCACCTACCCTATATTCCACTGTGGACAGGAATCTTGTATCATTCAATCAAACCTGATAATAAACTAAATCGAGAAAGCAACTGCCATGTTGAAAATTGGTTTAAGATATTGAAACATGATATAATTCAGAAAAGGTTAAGGTACCACGTTGGTGATTTCGTTCGACTGCTCCAAGCGAATATTATAGATCAAATTAAATCTTACAAACTTAATGCAAAGTTGTCAACCGTTAAGAAGAGCAAAAAAAACGCACAACATTCAAGTGAATCTTCAGAAGACCTAGTGTTATCACAAGAGAAATGGAACAAACAAAGCTCTCCACGAAAAAATATCACCTATTACCGACAACCTACAACAAGCCAAAAATCAAGACTACTTTCAAGAAAAAATAAGGCCACGAAACAGCAAATAGACCGACTACCACACACAGGATATGAAGATCAATATGTTAATTCAACAAATGAAAGTACAACGCACAAACCTCTCAAATCCAAAATTACTACATCCAATGTTACCGCTGCAGGACCAAAAGAAGAAACCAGTGACCTTAAAAAATCCTCATTAATAAGCAACAAATCAATACTTGAGCCTCAAAACAATTATTATCCATGGAACGAAATTACAAAAGTTAACACTTCAACTGTTGAGTCCCTACAGCCAAAACAATGGATATCTGATGAAATTATTGGTTCAGTAGTAAGTCAAATATCACTGAAAAGCAAAGGCCTGCTCAAGATACGTGCACTGCAACCAGATAATTATCGTTCAATCGCATTGGGGCGATATGATGGAGTTTTACAATTATTTCACAACACAGAATTTCTCAGTGGTGATGCTCTGTTTATTCCTTTTAATACATCACCTGAGACACGTGGGCTCCATTGGAAGCTAGGTGTAATAGATTTCAATAAGAAGTTGGTATTTGTGTTTGACTCTCTTCATGGAAAACCGCAAGTCCCAGAATTCTTGGATCTTTTTCTGACAGCTGCTGCTATTTACCTGACTGACAGTTTACCATTTACTCCTGACGATTGGAAGTTTTTAAATGTCACTGACACAGAAGTGCAAAGAAATACATACGTTTGTGGCCTGTTTGTCATTTGCACAGCTTTCGCACTAGCAAACTGTGAAGGTTACAGCAACCTCAGAATTTTCTCTTAAAAAAAAAACACGCCTGTGGGTTGCTGATCAGTATGACCAGTTTCTGATTCAGAAGAAAACACAATGTCCACGTAAGAGACTACACTTTTTCCATCGAAAGCATATCTGTTGTTTCTATCGGTTTTGGAGGTTTAAATGATTCCTGTAGTTGGAAAATATGCTCAGGAAAACCATGCATTACAAAGAAAAAAGCATCTCAGTGTCAATGTGCAATCTGCCGGAATTGGTTTCACTATTCTTGTGTGAAAGTCACCTCAACAGAAATTAAAGATATAAAGAACTATGTATGTCCTACATGCGATATTAAAAGTGCAAAATCAAACTAGATAAGAGGTTTCTAAAAAACATTCAAAATCTACAATGAAAAAATCATTCGATGCAGCCTTAACATTAGACTATGAAGAATACTGTCTTCACTTTATAGTGACACACAAAAAGTGTACCATTGAGCCAACAATGTTTCATGATTGCCTTGCCAAAATTTCATTTTAGTTAATTTAATGATTTTTGGTTTTAACATTTTGAAATTACCGTATTTTCCGGTGTATAAGACGACTTTTGAACCCCTGAAAATCTTCTCAAAAGTCGGGGGTCGTGTTATACGCTGGGTTCGGCATGTGCGGAGCTCTGAGGTCACTGCATATGGTGCAGGGAGCAGTCCCGGGTGGTTCCCAGGTTCTGGAGGATAGGAGACTCTCCTCCAGACCCTGGGAACCATCAGGGACCACTCCCAGCACACGCCGTATAAGACGACACCTGGTGTTTAAGATGACCTCCGAAAAGTTGGGAGTCGTCTTATACGCCCAGTCGTCTTATACACCGAAAAATACGGTACATTCCTATAATCCATGACAATTATGACGTCAATATCTTTCAGTTAACAAAAGTCATGGGTTGTCACTTTCATATGTTAATGCTTAACTTTAAAGTGGAAATTTTTAAAAATAAAATTAAAAACAAACAAAAAAATGTTAATGGTTGTTTACTAACATTAGCATAAGTTATGTTCACGTTAAGTCCTCCATCTTTTTTGTGGGATATGTGTGGAGGCAAATTTAGTATAAGTTTGAAAACCTCAAATTCACAGGAATGAAAATGATAGCGCAGAAATAAACTTTGGAATACATTTCTAATGTTTCAATTCAAAATTTTACAAAGAATATTTAACATTGGCCAGCCACCCTTATCAAAATCAACCTACAGAACATTTGAGGTTTTCAAGTGTTAATCCCATTACTAACATCCTGCTCAAGACTAGTACCTTGATGTGGTGAGTAGGCTTTTTACTAAACTAGTCACTTTAAGGCCGGAGTCACACGAGACCATAATACGGATGAGTGCAATGCGATAAAAAAATCGCATAGCACTCGGCCCAATGTTAATCTATGGGGCAGCTCCTATTATCCGTAGTTTTCTCGGCCATATTCAGGATCCGAGTGAAATCGCAGCATGCTGCAATTGTCAGCGTATCTCAGCTGAAAATCGCCTATGCAAGTCTATGGGTGTGAGAAAAAAATCGGATTACACAAGGACCATGCATGTGCATTGCGAGAAATACGCACCGGTGTTCTATAGAAAAGCCGGCAATTCAGTGCGGTGTACAGTAAAATCACACTGACAGAATAGAATAGAACAGATAAAATTAATGTCTACACACATATATATATGTATATCTACTATATAATTGTCTAAGGGTCACTTCTGTCTGTCTGTCTGTCTTTCTGTCTGTCTGTCACAGATATTCATTGCTCGTGGCCTCTGTCTATCATGGAAATCGAAGTCACTGATTGGTCGCCGCAAAACAGCCACGACCAATCAGCGACGGGCACAGTTCAGAAGAAAATGGCCGCTCCTTACTCCCCGCAGTCACTGCCCGGCGCACGCATACTCCCCTCCGGTCAAAGCTAACACAGGGTTAATGCCGGCGGTAACGGACCGCGTTATGCTACAGGTAACACACTCCGCTACCGCCGCTATTAACCCTGTGTGTCTCTAACTTTTTACTATTGATGCTGCCTATGCGGCCTCAATAGTAAAAATGTAATGTTAAAAATAATTAAAAAAAAACAAAAAACCTGCTATACTCACCCTCCGTTGTCCGCTGAGCCGCTCGCGCAGGCCGCCATCTTCCGTTTCCGGCGATACATTGCGAAATTACCCAGAAGACTTAGCGGCCTCGTGAGACCGATAAGTCATCTGGGTAATTTCGCAATGCATCCTGGGAACGAAAGATGGCGGCAGCCGCGCACCTATCGCCGGAGCTTCGCTGGACCCCACGAGGTGAATATATAATCTTTTTATTTTACTTCTTTTAACAGGGATATGGTGCCCACACTGCTGTATACTACGTGGGCTGTGTTAGATACCGCGTGGCTCTGTGCTGTATACTACATAGGCAGTGTTATATACTATGTGGGCTGTGTGATATACTCCGTGGGCTGTGCTATATATTACGTGGCCACTGTTATATACTGCGTGGGCTGTGCTATATACTACGTGACTGGGCAATATACTACATGGCTCTGTGCTGTATACTACATGGCTCTTTGCTGTATACTACGTGGCTCTGTGCTGTATACTACGTAGCTGGGAAAAATACTACGTGACTGGGCAATATATATTATATATAAAATATAAAGGTGGCTGACAGCACTCACTTATCGGGGCGCTCGTTCCATATCCAGGGAACCCTCCTGGGTAACACGTATACTCCAACACAGAAGAACAGCACTCCAACCGGGTGTAATAATCCAATAAAGAATCTTTATTTAGCCATAGTGAAGCAGCAACCTTTCGACCATAAATTGGTCTTTTTCAAGCATACAGAAATGGTGTCCTGGGCAGTCTTAAATAGTGTGAACACCACGCAGGGAGCCAATCACTACCAAGTACCAGCCCACATTAAAATACCATACGATACTATAAAGTATAAACAGACATCAGACACTTGTGTATAAACAGATATCATAAATACATACCACAACCACATCAATTGTTATATTATTTAATATATAAACATACAGCAAAGCTTTATTTTTATCACAGATCAATAGGTTCACTACATGCATCTTCGTTTCCATGGTAATCATCTGCCAATGGTATACTTCCCATGTTGAACTTCCTGTATATCTTAATTCAGTGCAGGCAATCGGTGCCATAAAGAACATGCAGCCTATCAAACATATTCATATAATGCGACCCTCTATCCTTAACCAATCCGCTGTGTTATCTTATACTTAGCGTTCTTGCTTCATCTCCAGTTGTCCACATCAGCATCACTGCTGGGCAACGGACGCACAGGCCATGGAGCGTGAATGCAGGCGCCCCGCGTCATAGCCGCGCCACATCACGTGACCAAGATAGAGCCACGCCCAGACGTGACGCACTCGCGTCACCCAGCAACGGCCCCACGCGACCGCCACTCAGACCGGTTACACGGGGGACCCTAGCAAACAACGCAGCGTCTCCCTGGTGACTCATCAGAGCATTCATCTGGCGCAGCCGCATACTGCATCGAGGTATTACCTTTAGGCCGTAACAAGGAGAGGGAATTTCATGACGTCAAAGAGACGTAGGAAACCACAGGAGTGGAAATACTCTAATTTTGGTTTTACTACAGCTGAATCTGACTCCACAGATGACTCTAATGCGGGAGGAAGCAGGGGAGCTCATTTTTTAGAGCCGGAAAGGATGGACAAAACCACCCGAGGAAACGCGGTCGGAGAGGTGGTCGGAAACACAGGAACCAAAGGACATCCCAGAGAACAGAAACAAGGGAGAACAGCAACAATGAGAACGAGGAACACGAAGAACCATTAGCAGACAATCAGGAACTGGTGGTAAATATCTTGTCTACTGTATTGTCTGAGATTGAACTTAAGATAATATTGAAGGGACTGTCATTTTGCCTGTCTAATAATCCAGACTGGTTTGGAATAGAAATTGACTTACAAGCTTTTTTTAGGAGGCTGAGATTGTCATCTTAAGCCCCCGTCACACAAAGCGAGATCGCTAGCGAGATCGCTGCTGAGTCACAAGTTTTGTGACGCAACAGCGACCTCAGTAGCGATCTCGCTATGTTTGACACGTAGCAGCGACCAGGCCCCTGCTGTGAGATCGCTGGTCATGTCGGAATGGCCTGGACCTTTTTTTGATCGTTGAGGTCCCGCTGGGTAGCACACATCGCTGTGTTTGACACCTTACCAACGACCTCGTTGACAGGACGTCCCTCATTGAGGTCTGAATCGTCATGAAATAGCTGCCATGTGACATCGTTGTACAGGTCGCTACAGGTCGCCGCATCGCTGCTGCGTCGTTGGGGAGATCTCACTGATTGACATCTCACCAGCGACCACATAGCGACGCAGCAACGATCCCTGACAGGTTGTATCGTTGTCGGGATCGCTTTAGTGTCGCTAAGTGTGACGGGGCCTTTACTTTTCAGATAAAACCAGTAGTGTAAATACAGATGGTCATGATTTTACACAAGGTTTTTCTTTAAAAGAATTGGGTTTGTACAATAGAAGTATGTTTCGGCCGCCTATTAAAAATCATTTCATAGAGTCATATATTGAACTGATACAGAGTGATGTTGATGAATTGAAAAACACTTACAAACCCCCTGTGTATCAAAATATGACATCAGTTGAAAAGAAAGCCGTAAGTAATTTGGCTAATAACACTGCGATAACCATCAAAAGAGCCGATAAAGGCGGAGCAGTGGTTATATCGGACAGTCATAAATATAAAGCAGAGATACTTAGACAGTTGGGAGACCACCTTGTATATGAGAAATTGTCTTGTAATCCCACTTTACGTTTTCAGAAGGAACTACAGCTTGTGATCAGTGACTCCCTAACCACGGGACTCATTGACCACAAGCTGTCTGAATTTTTGAATGTGGATGCACCGGTTACACCAGTGCTGTATGTGTTACCGAAGATCCACAAGGACTTATTTAACCCTCCGGGTAGACCGATAGTTTCAGGGAGGGGTTCATTGTTCAGTAAGACCGCCATTTTTCTAGATCGAGTGCTACGTCCTTTTGCTGTGTCAGCACGGTATTTCATCAGAGATACAAATGACTTTCTTGATAAGATTGAAGATTTGACAGTTTCAGACACGCCCATTTTGGCATCGTTTGACGTGACATCGTTGTACACGTCTATTGAACACGATAAAGGCCTTGAAGCTGTTCATTGTGCGCTATCGGGTTCTGACGTGGCCCCAGAGTGTGCACAGCTTGTCCTCACATTGTTGGAGCTCATCCTCAGGAGAAATTATTTCCTCTTTGGGGATGAGTACTTCCTTCAGTTGAGAGGTACCGCCATGGGGTCCAAAGTGGCCCCCACCTATGCTAACATCTATATGGCGGTATTTGTGGACAGGTTTGTGTACCAATCCATCCTCTGGCGCCACGTCAGAGCCTGGTGGCGTTACATTGATGATATTTTTGTGATATGGGATGGTAGTCTAATGGAGTTGGAGGTTTTTCATAGTAGCCTCAATGAAGTATATTCAGAATTACAATTTACATTAGTACACTCGGTAGTCCAAATTCAATTCTTGGACACTTTGGTTTACAAGGATGGAGCTAGACTGAAGACTGATATCTTTATTAAAGAGATGGATAGGAATAGTTTGCTGTCTTTTGACAACAATCATCCGAGAAAGATGGTCGAGTCACTCCCCTGGAGTCAATTATTGAGAGTACGTAGGATAGTGTCTGATGAGAATATGGTGGACCAACGGGTAGATGACATGTGCTCTAAGTTTGTGGCAAGAGGGTACCCTAAAAAAGGAGTGGAAGCTTTTAGGACTAAAGCCCGCAATTCTTCAAGGGAAAGCATCCGGAAGAAAACCTCCATGAAACGTGTATGCGAACGTATTCCGTTCTTTTCTACATATAGTTCAGTTAGCAACCGGATTAGTGGGATTATAAAGAAACACTGGGCCCTCTTACAGCATGGGTTACCCCAAGTGTCAGGTTTTAAATCATTCCCTATGATGTCATATAGGAGGGGAAGAAACCTGGGAGACAAATTGGTAAGATCGGACTTTGGTACAGCTAAGATATCATGCCAAAAGACACTAAGCGTGCCGAGATTGCGCTTGCTGTAACAATATGCTGAAAGGGGAATTTTTTTGTCATCCCCATACTGGAAAGAAGATCTATTTAAAGGAAAGATACACTTGTACATCAAGTTATGTTATCTATATAATCACCTGTCCCTGTGGACTCGTATACATAGGGGAGACCACTATGGAAGTTAGGGCCCGCATCACCAAACGTAAAAGCACCATTAGAACAGGGCTCACTGAATTGCTGGTCCCCAAACACTTTGTAGAAAGAAAACACTCAGTGAATCAACTAAGATTTAGAGTCATTGACAGTGTTCCAACCTTGAGAAGGGGAGGGGATAGACTGCAGATGCTTAAAACTAAAGAGATGAGATGGATCTATACCCTAGGTTCATTACAACCTAAGGGCTTGAATATAGATTTCAATCTACACATGTGTACCCCTTAAAATGAATAAATCCCTTTGTTGGGGTTGTTGTCGTCATTGTTTTCATTATTTTTTTTAGACACGGTTGTTGATATTGTTTTTTAATTTTGTCTTTTGTTTTATTAGATGGACAACATATGTGAAAGTCGGTGGACAGAGGAAGAGGCAAGGCCTGGATTACTTGATTAGCATGTAGATTGTATTATAAAAGTAAGCATTGGGATGCTATTTTTGTGATCCTCTGTCTCCATTCCGACTGCCCCATTATGTTTGTCTCGTGTTTGTGTTTCTCACAGTGGAGTTTTTTTTCATTTAGGTGCTAGGTTCCTTTCGTTTTTCCAGATTCCTTATATGTAGACTTGTTCAGGGTTTTATGGTTTATTCGTGCTGCCTGAGTATGTATTGAGCAGGGGTCATTGCTGTGCGGCGTGGTGCATCTATCTGATAGAGAGGTGTCCCATCCCTTAGTGAGATGGGGCTCTTCTCCGATGGGGAGCGCCTACGCATGACGGGCTCGGGTCCCTGTTACAGCCTAAAGGTAATACCTTGATGCAGTATGCGGCTGCGCCAGATGAATGCTCTGATGGGTCACCAGGGAGACGCTGCAATGTTTACCAGCGTCCCACAGGTAACCGGACTGAGCGGCGGTCGCGTGGGACCGTTGCTGGGTGACACGAGTGCGTCACGTCTGGGCGTGGCTCTATCTCGGTCACATGATGGGGCGCGGCTATGACGCGGGGCGCCTGCGTTCACGCTCCATGGCCTGTGCATCCGTCGCCCAGCGGTGATGCCGATGTGGACAACTGGAGATGATGCAAGAACGCTAAGTATAAGATAACACAGCGGATTGGTTAAGGATAGAGGGTCGCATTATATGAATATGTTTGATAAGCTGCATGTTCTTTAAGGCGCCGATTGCCTGCATTGAATTAAGATATACAGGAAGTTCAACATGGGAAGTATACCATTGGCAGATGATTACCATGGAAACGAAGATGCATGTAGTGAACCTATTGATCTGTGATAAAAATAAAGCTTTGCTGTATGTTTATATATTAAATAATATAACGATTGATGTGGTTGTGGTATGTATTTATGATATCTGTTTATACACAAGTGTCTGATGTCTGTTTATACTTTATAGTATCATGTGGTATTTTAATGTGGACTGGTACTTGGTAGTGATTGGCTCCCTGCGTGGTGTTCACACTATTTAAGACTGCCCAGGACACCATTTCTGTATGCTTGAAAAAGACCAATTTATGGTCAAAACGTTGCTGCTTTACTATGGCTGAATAAAGATTCTTTATTGGATTATTACACCCGGTTGGAGTGCTGTTCTTCTGTGTTGGAGGGCAATATATTACGTGGCTGGGCAATATACTATGTGACTGGGCAATATACTACGTGGCTGGGCAATATACTATGTGGCTCTGTGTTGTATACTAAGTGGCTCTTTGCTGTATACTACGTGGCTCTGTGCTGTATACTACGTGTCTGGGCAATATACTACGTGGCTGGGCAATATACTACGTGGCTCTGTGCTGTAAACTACGTGGCTCTGTGCTGTATACTACGTGGCTCTGTGCTGTATACTACGTGTCTGGGCAATATACTACGTGGCTGGGCAATATACTATGTGGCTCTGTGCTGTTTACTACGTGGCTCTGTGCTGTATACTGCGTGGCTCTGTGCTGTATACTACGTGTCTGGGCAATATACTACGTGACTGGGCAATATACTACGTGGCTGGGCAATATACTATGTGGCTCTGTGTTGTATACTAAGTGGCTCTGTGCTGTATACTACGTGGCTCTGTGCTGTATACTACGTGTCTGGGCAATATACTACGTGGCTGGGCAATATACTACGTGGCTCTGTGCTGTAAACTACGTGGCTCTGTGCTGTATACTACGTGGCTCTGTGCTGTATACTACGTGTCTGGGCAATATACTACGTGGCTGGGCAATATACTATGTGGCTCTATGCTGTATACTGCGTGGCTCTGTGCTGTATACTACGTGTCTGGGCAATATACTACGTGGCTGGGCAATATACTACGTGGCTCTGTGCTGTAAACTATGTGGCTCTGTGCTGTATACTATGTGGCTCTGTGCTTTATACTACGTCGCTGGGCAATATACTACGTGGCTGGGCAATATACTATGTGGCTGTGTGCTGTATACTATGTGGCTCTGTGCAGTATACTATGTGACTGGGCAATATACTACGTGACTGGGCAATGCACTACGTAGCTGGGCAATACACTACGTGACTGGGCAATATACTATGAGGGCTGTGCAATATACTACGTGGACATGCATATTCTAGAATACCCGATGCGTTAGAATCGGGCCACCATCTAGTATATATATATATATACATACACACATGCACACTATCTTAATATTTCATACTAGCTGAAGAGCCCGGCGTTGCCTGGGCATAGTAAATATCTGTGGTTAGTTATAGCACCTCACTTCTCTTATTTTCCCATCACGCCTCTCATTTTCCCCATCACATCTTTCGTTTTCCCCCTCATATTTCTCATTTTCTCCCTCACACCTCTCAATTTCTCCCTCACACCTCTCATTTTCCCTCTCACACCTCTTATTTCCCCCCTCACACCTCTCATTCCCCCCTAACACTTGTCATTTCGACCTCACATCTGTAATTTTCCGATTACTCCACTATTTTCTCTCACTCCTCTCATTTTGCACTCACACCTTTTCATTTTCACCTCACACCTCTCATTTTCACCTCAGTATATACATGTTTGTCATCTCCCTTATATATAGTATACACCTGTATGTCATCTCCTGTATATAGTATATACCTGTATGTCATCTCCCCTGTATATAGTATATACCTGTATGTCATCTCCTCCTTTATATAGTATATACCTGTATGTCATCTCCTCCTGTATATAGTATATACCTGTATGTCATCTCCTCCTGTATATAGTATATACCTGTAGCTCATCTGCTCCTGTATATAGTATACTAGCTATTGAACCCATTCTACGCCCGGGTGGCTAGCATCTATATTGGTATATGGTCTCCATCCTGGTATGTGCTGCTCCATCCTGTGTCCCCATCCTGACATGTGTTGCACCCATCTTGCGCCCCCATTCTGTCATGTGTTGCACCCATCCTGCGCCCCCATTTTGACATGTGCTGCTCCCATCCTGCGCCCCCATTCTAACATGTGCTGCTCCCATCCTGCGCCTCCATTCTGACATGTTCTGCACCCATCCTGCGCCTCCATTCTGTCATTTGCTGCTCCCATCCTGTCATGTGCTGCTCCCATCCTGTGCCCCCGTTCTGTCATGTGCTGCTCCCATCCTGTGCCCCCGTTCTGTCATGTGCTGCTGCCATCCTGCCCCCATTCTGTCATGTGTTGCTGCCATCCTGCGCCCGTTCTGTCATGTGCTGCTGCCATCCTGTGCCCGTTCTGTCATGTGCTGCTGCCATCCTGCGCCCGTTCTGTCATGTGCTGCTGCCATCCTGCGCCCCTTCTGTCATGTGCTGCTGCCATCCTGCGCCCGTTCTGTCATGTGCTGCTGCCATCCTGCACCCGTTCTGTCATGTGCTGCTGCCATCCTGCGCCCGTTCTGTCATGTGCTGCTGAAATCCTGCGCCCCCGTTCTGTCATGTGCTGCTCCCATCCTGCGCCCCCGTTCTGTCATGTGCTGCTCCCATCCTGCGCCCCCGTTCTGTCATGTGCTGCTGCCATCCTGCGCCCGTTCTGTCATGTGCTGCTGCCATCCTGTGCCCGTTCTGTCATGTGCTGCTGCCATCCTGCGCCCGTTCTGTCATGTGCTGCTGCCATCCTGCGCCCGTTCTGTCATGTGCTTCTGCCATCCTGCTCCCGTTCTGTCATGTGCTTCTGCCATCCTGCGCCCGTTCTGTCATGTGCTGCTGCCATCCTGCGCCCGTTCTGTCATGTGCTGCTGACATCCTGCGCCTGTTCTGTCATGTGCTGCTGCCATCCTGCGCCCCCGTTCTGTCATGTGCTGCTGCCATCCTGCGCCCTCGTTCTGTCATGTGCTGCTCCCATCCTGCGCCACCATTGTATTATATGCCCCCCATAAGATGCTCCATAGTATATGCCCCGTATGCTGCTGCCATATATAAAAAAAAAATTACCATACTCACCTATCGTCGCTGGGCGCCGAGTGCTGGGGGCCGGTATCGCCGCCAGCTCAGGCCCCCAGCACTTGCTATACTCACCTGTCTGTCCCGTTCCACCGCTGCGCGGTTCCTCTGGCTGTTACTGTTCAGTCAGAGGGCGGCGCCGGCACGCATTAAGCGCGTCATCGCGCCCTCTGAACTGGGAACGTCACAGCAGAGGACCCAGGAGACGGAGCCGCACGCAGCGCTGGAACGGGGGACAGGTGAATATACTTACCCTCCTGGCGCGTCCCTGACTCTCCGGTGGAGATCGTGGTGTGCGTTCAGTGTTTACGCATTCCGCGATCTCCTGGGAGCGTCAATCTGTGGGGGCCAGACTGCGCTGGCGCTTGCACTTGCGCAGTCTATAAAGGCTTCGGACAGAGTGACGCTCCCAGCGTTATATTATAGATACCTGTGTGTCATCTCCTACTGTATATAGTATATACCTGAACGTCATCTCCTCCTCTATATAGTATATACCTGTGTGTCATCTCTCCCGTATATAATATATATCTGTGTGTCATCTCCTCCTGTATATAGTATATGCCTGTGTGTCATCTCCCCTGTACATAATGTGGCACCCCTAGGGGTATTTGCCACAAAAATAGTTACTGACAGTAAATACAAATACTAAAATAGCAAGACTGCACTACCACCTCCGGCCAGAAGGGGGAGCTCCAGAGACTCCCCTTGATCCATTCTGGTCTGAGAGAAGAAATGGCAGTTGGGCTAAGGAGCTGAAAGTGAGAGGTCATACAGCTGAATTTCTAACAGTCCTGTGACTGTTTCCAGGCCTAAATCACTGGCCTGAGGAGAAGAGGGACAGAGAAAAAGGACATTGTGAGAACCTGGTAGCATTAATCACTACCCAGAACAGGCGCAAAGACGGATACCGGATCCGTGGCTGTATTCATTATATATAATACAGCAACCGGAAAAACATGAGGTGATATCAGCTTCACTAGGGCCGGACGCAGCAACAGACACAGAGTTCAGCGGTACTCCCGAAGGGGGTAAGCTGATTAAAGGACTCGGGTTGCCCGTCGAACCAGGACCCAGAGGGGACAGATTGGGCCGGCAGCCAGTTCACATACAGCAGCAGGGCCACACAGAAATTGCGTACAATAAGAGGCGAAGACCCCGGCAGGGTCAAAGTAACTCAGAGTTCCCATACAGACTCCGGTGACAGGACTGGTTGTAAATCCCTTTATGTTGAAGTAAACTGGTTAAACGTTTCAGTGCCTCAGTCTTTCATTTGGACAATAGCCATCTATCCAGGATCGGGATCATCACCGCTGGGAGAACCTGCTGCTGATCAAGTAAGTGCCTGTTCCCTCACGATACCCCTTACACTGTGCATTGCCTGAGACCACAGCACCGGGTCAAGCCACCCGTGACATCCCCCTCAAGAGACAGACCCCATTGGTCCGGTGCTGGGTACCCCGGTCTCCTGGGCGTCACAATTGGCGTCACGAACAGGATCTAGCCAGCCCGTATACCGGGTATTGTGTGCCGTGATTGGAGCCCAAAACTGTGAAAACTTGGATGAAAAATCTTGAAAATTGACTTTATTAAAGAAAATTCCATTTCCCATGAAAAACTATTGAAAGTGACTTTTCCCCATTGGTTATAATGGAGTAAAGATGGCCGCCATCACCTCATAACCGTTAGGCACGAGACTGTTAATTGAGCTACACCATTACCTGAGCCCCAGTCTGACTGAAAAACTTCAGAATCCGCCATTACAGAGCGCGGTGGGCGGGAGCAGCAGGGGGCGTGTCATTGTGGGCGGCACCAAGCTGAGCGCTCTGACGTCAGAGCAAGGGGAAAACCAATCCTGCTGCACAGCGGAACGAATCTACACTATCCCGACGGAAGCGGAGGACCGGAAGGGTCCGGATTAACTAAGGGGGCACAGTATGTCGCAGCACGGAGACGCCGCAGCACCCGGCAACGCTAATGCAGCTGAAAGACAGAGTGTCAATAGAGAGTCCGGCAGCGCAGCAGTGCAAGGAGTGGCGCCCATCATGCCGGTGCTGATGCCATATACCCCGGGTGGCCCGTGGCTTCCAATGTATGAAGGTGAGCCTAATACCCTTGATGATTTCAGAGAAAAGATGCTGGCCCATTTTGACATGTTCCCCGTGGGTGAAGTTCAGCGTGTTAGTCTCCTGATGATGCAGTTAAGTGGCCATGCTAAGCGAGAAGTCACAGCATGGGCAGCTGATCTAAAAGGCACTGTTGAACGCATATTTGCTGGATTAAAAGCTACATTTGAAACCACTGCCGGTAGCAAAGCTAAAGTACGATTCTTTAATTGCAAACAAAAAGCTAATGAGGGCGTGAGAGACTTTGCCTTAAACCTGCAGGAAGCCCTTAAATCACTTACACTGGCTGAACTCATTTTTAACACCGGAGCGGATAAACTGCTAAGAGATCAATTTATGGAGGGACTCTACACCCCTTCTCACCGGGGGCATGTGAGCATGCTTGTTTTTAAGAACCCTGAATTGACATTTGCCCAATTAAAGGAGAGCGCTATACGTCTCCAGCTGGCAGAGGCACCTCGGGATCAGGATCCTGCGCAACCCATGGCAGAGGCACCTCAACAACAGGGAGTGCAAGTGACATCAGCTATGTCCGGGGCCATTGCTAAGCCCCTGGGGCCCAGTACTAATGAGGCTCTTCAACAAAAGCTTGACTCTTTAACTGATGTTGTTGCTTCAATGGCTAAAACCATGCAGGAGATGAGAGGACCCAAGATGGAGTTGGCAAACCGTAGAGAGGATGTTCCATGGATGAGACCCCGGAAATACCCGACATGGAGAGGACGACCCCGCGACCGCTACCAACCGGATGGACAGCCCATTTGCCGCCGTTGCCAGCAGCCAGGCCACTTTGCACGAGATTGTGATTTAAACGGGAATCCCCTGGGAATGCGGGCCGCTTCACAGGAATGAACTTTCAAGGCCCAACACCCTGGCACGACAGGTACATTGGAGGACGTCCCATTATCCCTATCGTGCTGGACGGAATTCCCCTCAACGCTTTGCTGGACACAGGTTCCCAGATTTCATCTATACCGTATATCCTTTATAAGAGGTACTGGGCTGATGCAGATATTGATAAAGGGCCCTCTGATGTTGAACTAGATATATGGGCCAGTAATGGTAAGTTGGTACCGAAACTAGGATTCAGGGAGATGTCCATAAAGATTGGTAAAGTAGAACTGAAGAAACAGGGTATAATTGTTGTTGATGTTGACCAGCGTAACTGTGAACCAACTGTATTGATAGGAATGAATGTGTTAGAGAACTGCTTTTCTGAAGTTATTTCTGTCTTACAACAAATTGCTGAAACTGCCCAATCCTGCCAGCAGAGAGTTCTCCGGAGGGAAATAAAAGTATTGATGTTAAGGCAACAGGTAGAAGTTGCAGGTGGAGAAATCGGCAGTGTGAGGGTAAGTGATCCAACATCTATTGTAATCCCACCAAAAACAGAAATGCTGGTATGGTGTAGAGCAGCCATTGGTACTAAGGGACGAGATTATCAAGCCTTAATAGAACCAGTGTACACCGACAGCAGGCCCACTATACTCACAGCACAAGGGGTAGTCGAGGTACACCGGGGACGAGTGCCGGTACGACTTTTGAACTGTGGAGAGGAAGAGGTCACTTTGCCAAGGTATGCTACAGTGGCAAAGCTATATACTGTTGACAACAATGCCATCACAACCATTGAGCCCTTAGAACCAACCTGTCAGGTGGAAGGCAACGGCTCAGATGGAGAATTGGAGGATTGGTGCCAACAGCTACACGTGGGCATAAATTCAACACCTACCCATCAAAAGCAAGGGGTGTACAGGCTAGTGACGGAATATGAACAAGTCTTCAGTAAACACCCATTGGACTTCGGACGGATAGAAGGGGTAGAACACACAATCCCCACCGGCGACCATCCCCCAATAAAAGAAAGATATAGACCCATACCGCCCGCTCACTATCAATGTGCAAAAGATATGCTGAGGGAGATGAAACAAGCCGGGGTAATAAGAGACAGCTGTAGCCCCTGGGCGGCCCCTCTAGTGATTGTCAAAAAAAAGGACGGAACCATGAGAATGTGCGTAGACTACCGGCGGATTAATAACATCACCCATAAAGACGCCTACCCCTTGCCTAGGATAGAAGAGTCCTTGACTGCTTTGAAATCTGCTAATTATTTTTCCACCTTAGACTTAACAAGCGGGTATTGGCAAGTCCCTGTGGCTGAGAGAGATAAGGAAAAGACGGCATTCACCACACCAATGGGTCTATGTGAATTTAATCGCATGCCATTCGGACTCTGCAACGCATCCGGTACCTTCCAGCGGCTGATGGAATGCTGCCTCGGACACAAGAACTTCGAGACCGTCCTCCTGTACCTAGATGATGTGATCGTCTACTCAAAGACTTACGAACAACACTTAAAAGACCTGGCAGAAGTGTTCGAAGCCTTATCCATGTATGGTATGAAAATCAAGCCATCCAAATGTCACCTTCTCAAGCCAAAGGTACAGTACCTGGGGCACATCGTGAGTTCGGAGGGAGTAGCACCGGATCCCGAGAAAATAAGCGCCATAAGGGATTGGCCAAGACCTACCAACGCAAAAGAAGTGAGGCAATTCCTGGGATTGGTGGGTTACTATCGCAGATTTATAAAAGGATTTACCAAGTTAGCAGCACCCTTGCAAGATGCCTTGCTAGGGCAGACGAAGAAACCTTCAAACCGAAACCCTCCTTTTCAGTGGAACGACGAAAGGGAAGACTCCTTTGAACAACTAAAGAAGGCACTAACCGGAGAAGAGGTTCTGGCATACCCAGATTACCATCAACCTTTCATCCTCTACTCCGATGCCAGCAATGTGGGACTAGGAGCGGTGCTGTCACAAAAGCAAGAAGGTCGGGAGAAAGTCATCGCCTTTGCAAGTAGAAAGCTCCGGCCAACTGAAAGAAATTCAGAAAATTACAGCTCCTTCAAATTGGAACTACTGGCAGTAGTTTGGACTGTGACTGAACGTTTCAAACACTATCTGGCCGCTGCAGAATTTATTGTCTATACTGACAACAATCCGTTGACCCATCTGGACACAGCCAAATTAGGTGCGTTAGAACAGCGATGGATAGCCCGGTTATCTAATTACAATTTCATAATCAAGTATCGAGCAGGTCGCAAGAATGGAAATGCCGATGCCCTATCCCGGATGCCACACTTGAGAGATGTAGAAGAAGAAACGGGGGAGCTTGAAGAAATTGAACTACCAGCCTTCCATCATCCCAAGGCAAAACATCATCAGTCAAGTACCTATCAGAAACAACAAGAGGTGAATTTTAATCCGTTAGCACACCATAGATGGGCTGACACCCAAGACAGCAATCCGGCTGTGAAGTTGGTGAAGGAACTGCTGACTGAGCAAAGTGCATATCCCGATGAGGATGCCCCAGAAGAGATGCATCAACTCTGGAAAGAGAGAGGCAAAATGTTCCTGTATCAAGGGAAGCTCTGTAGAAGGTACACCAATCCGAAAACACATGAATTGGTTTGGCAGATTATCGTGCCTAAACAAGATGTCAAGATGGTCCTCGAAGCTTACCATAATGGTGCTGGTCACTTCGGTTGGAAAAAGTTAGAAGTACTTCTAAGAGAAAGATTTTATTGGGTCGGGATGAGAAAATCAATCGAACAGTGGTGCAGAAATTGTGGCCCGTGCAACCTCAGAAGAAACGATCAAAAGAACCAAAGAGCACCACTGCAGCCCATAATCACCAAACAACCACTTGAACTTGTAGCCATGGACCACATGAAGTTGACACCAAGCTGGTCCGGCTATGTCTATGCCTTGACCATCGTGGACCATTATTCACGCTTCTTGGTAGTAGTACCCGTAAAAGATCTGACAGCAAAAACAGCAGCCAAAGCGTTCCAAATGTACTTTTGTAGACCCCATGGATATCCGGAACAGGTTCTCACCGACCAAGGTACAACCTTTGAATCAGAGATCTTCAGAGAATTCTGTAATATGTATGGTTGCAAAAAGATCCGGACGACGGCCTATCATCCACAAACAAACGGCTTATGCGAGAAGATGAACCATATTGTAATAGACCTACTAAAGACTTTACCTGAGACAGAAAGGAATCAATGGCCAGAGAAATTGCCTGACTTGGTGGATCTGTATAATCATGTCCCGGTGAGCTCCACCAACTGCACCCCAGCTTACCTTATGCGTGCAAGACCCGGCCAATTACCAATCGATCTAGAAATGGGAATTCTGAAACCAGACGCAGAAGTTCAAGACTCCAATTGGGATATCATACGGCAAAAGCAGTATCGCCAAGTGCAAGAGAGTGTGGAAAGAAGCCTTCAGCAAACTAGAGAAAGACAAGAGCGAACTTTCAACCAGAATGCCCTAGCGACCTCATTAAGACCGGGTGACCAAGTGCTCAAGAGAAATCATCGAACCAATAAACTAGACAATCAGTGGGAAGCCGTACCCTACACAGTTTTACCAACAAGAATGGATAATCCTAAAATGTGTCTCATTAGCAAAAACGGAGGCTTAACATCTGTACTAGTGTCAAGAGACAATCTTAAATTATGTCCGGAAGCATTGAAAGAGCCAGAAGTTGTCCAGCCAGAACCAGAAGTTATTCAACCCATGCAGGTCCAACCAGTAAAGGAAAAAGAAGAGGAAATGTATCACACCTGTATAGGAGACTTTCCCAAAACCCTACTAACATACCATGGTGCAGTAGTGGTTCCCATGGTGGCCTTTTACCCAACACCGAACCCAATACCAGAAGTCCCAAGACAGGAATAGGCTGACCCCGTACTACGGGAGGTTCCAAGCCAGGAAGAACAGATTCCTGATCAGAGTAATCCCATTCACGGTGGACTTGCCAACTCCATAGTCATGGAATTATCTTTAGCAGAGCGGGCAGATACTACATCCGCAGTAGACAGTAGTACACCACATGAAGAGACACCGCTATTACGTAGATCACAGCGTAGTACCCAGGGTCAATTACCGGCCAGGTATGCGGATTACCAACTATAAAACTATAGTCATTGTTATCATTCTGCAACGTTTAAGCCCAGTACCTACAGAGACTTGTCTGTATGAACTTATTGCATATTCTTGAACTTTTTATCAGCCCGGAGGCACTAAATCAAAGCTCCGGAAAGACTGCTTTTTGAACTTTGCTTTTTGCTCTTTTTGAACTTTCTTTAGACTTTATATTGACAACTTCGTTGGAAAAATGGAACTAAATTCCTGGACACAAAGTGCAGTGCCTTTCCTAGTACCTTCAAGGATAGGACTGTATTAATGGACGCTATTTGAAGTGACTTTTTACAGAACTCTATTTTTGTTTCCTTGAGTGGTTTTTGTAACTTTTCATTTTTAAGACTCTGTACATATTAATTGTTATTTCAAAATGTTATCGTCCCACAGTCCCGGAGTACTGTTCTTAACTAAGGGGGAATGTGGCACCCCTAGGGGTTTTTGCCACAAAAATAGTTACTGACAGTAAATACAAATACTAAAATAGCAAGACTGCACTACCACCTCCGGCCAGAAGGGGGAGCTCCAGAGACTCCCCTTGATCCATTCTGGTCTGAGAGAAGAAATGGCAGTTGGGCTAAGGAGCTGAAAGTGAGAGGTCATACAGCTGAATTTCTAACAGTCCTGTGACTGTTTCCAGGCCTAAATCACCGGCCTGAGGAGAAGAGGGACAGAGAAAAAGGACATTGTGAGAACCGGGTAGCATTAATCACTACCCAGAACAGGCGCAAAGACGGATACCGGATCCGTGGCTGTATTCATTATATATAATACAGCAACCGGAAAAACGTGAGGTGATATCAGCTTCACTAGGGCCGGACGCAGCAACAGACACAGAGTTCAGCGGTACTCCCGAAGGGGGTAAGCTGATAAAAGGACTCGGGTTGCCCGTCGAACCAGGACCCGGAGGGGACAGATTGGGCCGGCAGCCAGTTCACATACAGCAGCAGGGCCACACAGAAATTGCGTACAATAAGAGGCGAAGACCCCGGCAGGGTCAAAGTAACTCAGAGTTCCCATACAGACTCCGGTGACAGGACTGGTTGTAAATCCCTTTATGTTGAAGTAAACTGGTTAAACGTTTCAGTGCCTCAGTCTTTCATTTGGACAATAGCCATCTATCCAGGATCGGGATCATCACCGCTGGGAGAACCTGCTGCTGATCAAGTAAGTGCCTGTTCCCTCACGATACCCCTTACACTGTGCATTGCCTGAGACCACAGCACCGGGTTAAGCCACCCGTGACATCCCCCTCAAGAGACAGACCCCATTGGTCCGGTGCTGGGTACCCCGGTCTCCTGGGCGTCACAATAGTATATATCTGTATGTCATCTTCTCCTGTATTAGACCTCGTTCACACGTTATTTGGTCAGTATTTTTACCTCAGTATTTGTAAACTAAATTGACAGCCTGATAAATCCCCAGCCAACAGGAAGCCCTCCCTTTGGCAGTATATATTAGCTCACACATACACATAATAGACAGGTCATGTGACTAACAGCTGCCGTATTTCCTATATGGTACAGTTGTTGCTCTTGTAGTTTGTCTGCTTATTAATCAGATTTTTATTTTTGAAGGATAATATCAGACTTGTGTGTGTTTTAGGGTGAGTTTCGTGTCAAGTTGTGTGTGTTGAGTTGCGTGTGGCGACATGCATGTAGCGACTTTTGTGAGATGAGTTGTGTGGCGACATGCGTGTAGCAACTTATTGTGTGTCGAGTTGCATGTGACAGGTTAGTGTAGCAAATTGTGTGCAACAAGTTTTGCGCATGGCGAGTTTTGCGCGTGGCGAGTTTTATGTGTGGTGCCTTTTGAGTATGTGCAAGTTTTGTGTGAGGCAACTTTTGCATGTGTTGCAACTTTTGTGCATGTGGCAATTTTTCCACATGTGCAAGTTTTGCGTGTGGCGAGTTTTCCATGAGGTGAGTTTTGCACGTGTGGCGAGTTTTGTGTGAGCCTAGTTTTGCATGTGGCAAGTTTTGCGCATGGCGAGTTTTGAGCGGCGACTTTTGTGTTTCGACTTTTATGTGGTGAGGTTGGTGTATGTGTGGTGAAGTGTGTGCTGAAGGTGGTATATGTGTTCAAGCATGTGGTAGTGTGTGGCGCATTTTGGTGTGTGTGTTCATATCCCCGTGTGTGGTGAGTATTCCATATTGGGGCCCCACCTTAGCAACTGTACGGTATATACTCTTTTGCGTCATCGCTCTCATTCTTTAAGTCCCCCTTGTTCACATCTGGCAGCTGTCAATTTGCCTCCAACACTTTTCCTTTCACTTTTTCCTCATTATGTAGATAGGGACAAAATTGTTTGGTGAATTGGAAAGCGCAGGGTTAAAATTTCACCTCACGACATAGCCTATGACGATCTCGGGGTCCAGACGTGTGACTGTGCAAAATTTTGTGGCTGTAGCTGCAATGGTTCAGATGCCAATCCCGGACATACACACACACACACACACACACACGTACACACACACATTCAGCTTTATATATTAGATAGCGCTAGATAGCAGAAAAGCTGGTAATTAATTTGCCGGCTTTTGCTATCTCCATCCCAAACCCGACAGGATATGACATGGTTACATACAGTAAACCATTTGATATCCACTATTTTTTTTTACATATTACTCACTAATAATGTTAGAAGTGTCTGTGTGCAAAATTTGGGGGCTCTAGCTGTTAAAATAAAAGGTTAAATCACGGAAAAAAGTGGCGTGGGCTCCCGCACAATTTTCTCCGCCAGAGTGGGAAAGCCAGTGACTGAGGACAGATATTAATAGCCAAGAGAGGGACCATGGTTATTGCCCCCCCCCCCCAGCTAAAAACACCTGCCCCCAGCCACCCCAGAAAAGGCACATCTGTAAGATGTGCCTATTCTGGGACTTAGCCGCTCTCTTCCCACTCCAGAGTAGCGGTGGGATGTGGGGTAATAAGGGGTTAATGTTAGCTTCCTAATGTAAGGTGACATTAAGCCAGGTTGAAAATGGAGAGGTGTCAATAAGACACCTATCCAATATTAATCCAATATTAATAAAGGGTTAAAAAAAAATAATGAATAAAGTATTTTAATGAAATATGGACACATGGTGTTGTAATAGTTTATTAAACGCTCAATCCAATTGAAGACCCTTGTAACCTGAAACTAAGTTAAAATAAAAAAACAACAATATCCCATACCTCTCTGGCGTTACAGTCAAGTCCCACGATGTAAATCCATCAGAAGGGGTTAAATAATTTTACAAGCAGAAGCCTGCTAATGCAGCCACCCCTGCCTGTAAAAGCTGGGGAATTAAGGGAAAGCAGGGGATCATAGCTACCTAGACTTGCGGTGCTGCGCCCCCTGCTGGCATAAACTCATATGAACTCGAGCGTGGGAATTTTTCTGAATATTTTCTCACGCTCGAGTTCATATGAGTTTATGCCAGCAGGGGGCGCATCACCGCAAGTCTACGATGCTACGTTCCCCTGCTTCCCATTCATTCTCCAGATTTTACAGGCAGGGGTGGCTGCATTAGCAGGCTTCTGCTTGTTAAATTATTTAACCCCTTCTGATGGATTTACATTGTGGGACTTGACTGCAACTCTGGAGAGGTATGGGATATTGTTGTTTTTTTATTTTAACTTTGTTTCAGGTGACAAGGGTCTTCAATTGGATTTAGCATTCAATAAACTATTACAACACCATGTGTCTATATTTCATAAAAATACTTTTTTCCTAATGTGTGTGTGTGTGTTATTAACCAGCCTTAATGTCACCTTACTATAGCAAGGTGACATTAATCCTTTCTTACCCCATATCCCACCGCTACTCAGGAGTGGGAAGAGAGTGGCTAAGTGCCAGAATAGGCGCACCTTACAGATGTGCCTTTTCTGGGGTGGCTGGGGGCAGACGTTTTTAGCCGGGGGGGGGGGCAATAACCATGGTACCTCTCTTGGCTATTAATATCTGTCCTCAGTCACTGGCTTTCCCACTCTGGCGGAGAAAATTGATTTAACCCTTTATTTTAACAGCTAGAGTCCCCAAATTTTGCACACAGACACTTCTAACATTAGTAGTGAGGGATATGTAAAAAAATAAGGGATATGAAATGGGTTACTGTATGTAATCATGTCTCATATCCTGTCAGGTTTGGGAAGGAGATAGCAAAAGCCGGCAAATGAATTACCAGCTTCTCAGCTATCTAGCGAAATATGAAACTAGCTATTGAACCCGTTCTACGCCGGGTGGCGAGCATTTATATTGGTATATGGTCTCCACCCTGGTATGTGCTGCTCCATCCTGCGTCCCCATCCTGTCATGTGCTGCACCCATCCTGCGTCCCCATCCTGGTATGTGCTGCACCCATCCTGCGTCCCCATCCTGTCATGTGCTGCACCCATCCTGCGCCCCCATCCTGTCATGTGCTGCACCCATCCTGCATCCCCATCCTGGTATGTGCTGCACCCATCCTGCGCCCCCATCCTGCGTCCCCATCCTGTCATGTGCTGCACCCATCCTGCGTCCCCATCCTGGTATGTGCTGCACCCATCCTGCGTCCCCATCCTGTCATGTGCTGCACCCATCCTGCGTCCCCATCCTGTCATGTGCTGCACCCATCCTGCGTCCCCATCCTGCGTCCCCATCCTGTCATGTGCTGCACCCATCCTGCGTCCCCATTCTGTCATGTGCTGCACCCATCCTGCGTCCCTATCCTGGTATGTGCTGCACCCATCCTGCGCCCCCATCCTGCGTCCCCATCCTGTCATGTGCTGCACCCATCCTGCGTCCCCATCCTGGTATGTGCTGCACCCATCCTGCGTCCCCATCCCGCGTCCCCATCCTGTCATGTGCTGCACCCATCCTGCGTCCCCATCCTGTCATGTGCTGCACCCATCCTGCGTCCCCATCCTGGTATGTGCTGCACCCATCCTGTCATGTGCTGCACCCATCCTGCGTCTCCATCCTGTTATGTGCTGCACCCATCCTGCGTCCCCATCCTGTCATGTGCTGCACCCATCCTGCGTCCCCATCCTGTCATGTGCTGCACTAATCCTGCGTCCCCATCCTGGTATGTGCTGCACCCATCCTGCGTCCCCATCCTGCGTCCCCATCCTGTCATGTGCTGCACCCATCCTGCATCCCCATCCTGTCATGTGCTGCACCCATCCTGCGTCCCCATCCTGGTATGTGCTGCACCCATCCTGCGTCCCCATCCTGCGTCCCCATCCTGTCATGTGCTGCACCCATCCTGCGTCCCCATCCTGTCATGTGCTGCACCCATCCTGCGTCCCCATCCTGGTATGTGCTGCACCCATCCTGTCATGTGCTGCACCCATCCTGCGTCCCCATCCTGTTATGTGCTGCACCCATCCTGCGTCCCCATCCTGTCATGTGCTGCACCCATCCTGCGTCCCCATCCTGTCATGTGCTGCACTAATCCTGCGTCCCCATCCTGGTATGTGCTGCACCCATCCTGCGTCCCCATCCTGCTTCCCCATCCTGTCATGTGCTGCACCCATCCTGCATCCCCATCCTGTCATGTGCTGCACCCATCCTGCGTCCCCATCCTGGTATGTGCTGCACCCATCCTGTCATGTGCTGCACCCATCCTGTGTCCCCATCCTGTCATGTGCTGCACCCATCCTGTCATGTGCTGCACCCATCCTGTGTCCCCATCCTGTCATGTGCTGCACCCATCCTGCGTCCCCATCCTGTCATGTGCTGCACCCATCCTGCGTCCCCATCCTGTCATGTGCTGCACCCATCCTGCGTCCCCATCCTGTCATGTGCTGCACCCATCCTGCGCCCCCATCCTGTCATGTGCTGCACCCATCCTGCGTCCCCATCCTGGCATGTGCTTCACCCATCCTGCGTCCCCATCCTGTCATGTGCTGCACCCATCCTGCATCCCCATCCTGTCATGTGCTGCACCCATCCTGCGTCCCCATCCTGGTATGTGCTGCACCCATCCTGTCATGTGCTGCACCCATCCTGTGTCCCCATCCTCTCATGTGCTGCACCCATCCTGTCATGTGCTGCACCCATCCTGTGTCCCCATCCTGTCATGTGCTGCACCCATCCTGCGTCCCCATCCTGTCATGTGCTGCACCCATCCTGCGTCCCCATCCTGTCATGTGCTGCACCCATCCTGCGCCCCCATCCTGTCATGTGCTGCACCCATCCTGCGTCCCCATCCTGGCATGTGCTTCACCCATCCTGCGTCCCCATCCTGTCATGTGCTGCACCCATCCTGCGTCCCCATCCTGCGTCCCCATCCTGTCATGTGCTGCACCCATCCTGCGTCCCCATCCTGGTATGTGCTGCACCCATCCTGTGTCCCCATCCTGCATCCTCATTCTGTCATGTTCTGCACCCATCCTGCGTCCCCATCCTGTCATGTGCTACACCCATCCTGCATCCCCATCCTGTGTCCCCATCCTGTCATGTGCTACACCCATCCTGCGTCCCCATCCTGGTATGTGCTGCACCAATCCTGCGTCCCCATCCTGCTTCCCCATCCTGCGTCCCCGTCCTGTCATGTGCTGCACCCATCCTGCGTCCCCATCCTGGTATGTGCTGCACCCATCCTGCGTCCACATCCTGTCATGTGCTGCACCCATCCTGCATCCCCATCCTGTCATGTGCTGCACCCATCCTGCGTCCCCATCCTGTCATGTGCTGCACCCATCCTGCGCCCCCATCCTGTCATGTGCTGCACCCATCCTGCGTCCCCATCCTGGTATGTGCTGCACCCATCCTGCGTCCCCATCCTGCGTCCCCATCCTGTCATGTGCTGCACCCATCCTGCGTCCCCATCCTGTCATGTGCTGCACCCATCCTGCGTCCCCATCCTGTCAGGTGCTGCACCCATCCTGCGCCCCCATCCTGTCATGTGCTGCACACATCCTGCGTCCCCATCCTGGTATGTGCTGCACCCATCCTGCGTCCCCATCCTGCGTCCCCATCCTGTCATGTGCTGCACCCATCCTGCGTCCCCATCCTGGTATGTGCTGCACCCATCCTGCGTCCCCATCCTGGTATGTGCTGCACCCATCCTGCGTCCCCATCCTGCGTCCCCATCCTGTCATGTGCTGCACCCATCCTGCGTCCCCATCCTGGTATGTGCTGCACCCATCCTGCGTCCCCATCCTGGTATGTGTTGCACCCATCCTGCGTCCCCATCCTGGTATGTGCTGCACCCATCCTGCGTCCCCATCCTGTCATGTGCTGCACCCATCCTGCGTCCCCATCCTGCGTCCCCATCCTGTCATGTGCTGCACCCATCCTGCGCCCCCATCCTGTCATGTGCTGCACCCATCCTGCGTCCCCATCCTGGTATGTGCTGCACCCATCCTGCGTCCCCATCCTGTCATGTGCTGCACCCATCCTGAGTCCCCATCCTGCGTCCCCATCCTGTCATGTGCTGCACCCATCCTGCATCCCCATCCTGGTATGTGCTGCACCCATCCTGCGTCCCCATCCTGTCATGTGCTGCACCCATCCTGCGTCCCCATCCTGTCATGTGCTGCACCCATCCTGCGTCCCCATCCTGTCATGTGCTGCACCCATCCTGCGTCCCCATCCTGTCATGTGCTGTACCCATCCTGCGTCCCCATCCTGTCATGTGCTGCACCCATCCGGGGGCCTGAGCAGGCGGGGACACCGGCGCGCTGTGGGGGTCAGGTGCCGGTATCGCCGCCAGCTCAGGCCCCCCAGCACTTACCATATTCACCTGTCCTGCGTTCCATCGCTGGGCGCCGCCATCTTCCCGGTCTCCTGGCTGTGACTGTTCAGTCAGAGGGCGGCGCCGGCGCGCATTAAGCGCGTCATCGCGCCCTCTGAACTGAAGGTCACAGGCCGAAGTCCGGGAAGATGGCGGCGCCCAGCGATGGAACGCAGGACAGGTGAATATAGGCGATACTCACCCTCCTGGCGGTCCCTGCTTCTCTGTTGGAGATCGCGGTGTGCGTTCAGTGTGAACGCATACCGCGATCTCCCGGGAGCGTCTCTCTGTGAGGCCCAGACTGCGTCGGCGCTTGCGCCTGCGCAGTCTATAAAGGCTTCGGACAGAGTGACGCTCCCAGCGTTATATTATAGATATAAATATATGTATATATTTGTGTCTTAATGACATATATATATATATATATATATATATATATATATATATAAGGCTGCAGCCTTACAATATATATACAGTGGGGCAAAAAAGTATTTAGTCAGTCAGCAATAGTGCAAGTTCCACCACTTAAAAAGATGAGAGGCGTCTGTAATTTACATCATAGGTAGACCTCAACTATGGGAGACAAACTGAGAAAAAAAAATCCAGAAAATCACATTGTCTGTTTTTTTAACATTTTATTTGCATATTATAGTGGAAAATAAGTATTTGGTCAGAAACAAACAATCAAGATTTCTGGCTCTCACAGACCTGTAACTTCTTCTTTAAGAGTCTCCTCTTTCCTCCACTCATTACCTGTAGTAATGGCACCTGTTTAAACTTGTTATCAGTATAAAAAGACACCTGTGCACACCCTCAAACAGTCTGACTCCAAACTCCACTATGGTGAAGACCAAAGAGCTGTCAAAGGACACCAGAAACAAAATTGTAGCCCTGCACCAGGCTGGGAAGACTGAATCTGCAATAGCCAACCAGCTTGGAGTGAAGAAATCAACAGTGGGAGCAATAATTAGAAAATGGAAGACATACAAGACCACTGATAATCTCCCTCGATCTGGGGCTCCACGCAAAATCCCACCCCGTGGGGTCAGAATGATCACAAGAACGGTGAGCAAAAATCCCAGAACCACGCGGGGGGACCTAGTGAATGAACTGCAGAGAGCTGGGACCAATGTAACAAGGCCTACCATAAGTAACACACTACGCCACCATGGACTCAGATCCTGCAGTGCCAGATGTGTCCCACTGCTTAAGCCAGTACATGTCCGGGCCCGTCTGAAGTTTGCTAGAGAGCATTTGGATGATCCAGAGGAGTTTTGGGAGAATGTCCTATGGTCTGATGAAACCAAACTGGAACTGTTTGGTAGAAACACAACTTGTCGTGTTTGGAGGAAAAAGAATACTGAGTTGCATCCATCAAACACCATACCTACTGTAAAGCATGGTGGTGGAAACATCATGCTTTGGGGCTGTTTCTCTGCAAAGGGGCCAGGACGACTGATCCGGGTACATGAAAGAATGAATGGGGCCATGTATCGTGAGATTTTGAGTGCAAACCTCCTTCCATCAGCAAGGGCATTGAAGATGAAACGTGGCTGGGTCTTTCAACATGACAATGATCCAAAGCACACCGCCAGGGCAACGAAGGAGTGGCTTCGTAAGAAGCATTTCAAGGTCCTGGAGTGGCCTAGCCAGTCTCCAGATCTCAACCCTATAGAAAACCTTTAGAGGGAGTTGAAAATCCGTGTTGCCAAGCGAAAAGCCAAAAACATCACTGCTCTAGAGTAGATCTGCATGGAGGAATGGGCCAACATACCAACAACAGTGTGTGGCAACCTTGTGAAGACTTACAGAAAACGTTTGACCTCTGTCATTGCCAACAAAGGATATATTACAAAGTATTGAGATGAAATTTTGTTTCTGACCAAATACTTATTTTCCACCATAATATGCAAATAAAATGTTAAAAAAACAGACAATGTGATTTTCTGGATTTTTTTTTCTCAGTTTGTCTCCCATAGTTGAGGTCTACCTATGATGTAAATTACAGACGCCTCTCATCTTTTTAAGTGGTTGAACTTGCACTATTGCTGACTGACTAAATACTTTTTTGCCCCACTGTATATATATATATACATATATATATATATATATATATATATATATATATTGCAAGGCTGCAGCAGCATCGTACGCAGTGAAGAGGCAGTGACCCACAATTTCAAACACAAAAGTCTCTTTTAATGTGTTTCTTCACAGCATTAAAGTCCAATTCACATAAATTGTGAACTGGACTTCCGTTGTCCAGTTTCCCTGGGCGGCCTCTCACAGTCTCTATACGTCTCTATACACACAGCCTCCTATGTTGCAGACACTACACACGCCAGCCCCCTCCGACTAGTTCTCGTGGGTGTCCTGCATCGCTGTATCACAGTCTCTTTACAGACTCTTTACCATACCTCCCAACTTTCGATGAAGGGAAATAGGAAGAAAGTTAGCGGCAAATTTTAGGCCACACCTCTGACCACACCCATTTCACAACTAGTCACTCCCCAACCACACCCATTTAGGACTTCTGATCACAATGTTTTGTAAACAATAATTATAAACAAAAAAATATGGCCACACAGTGCTCCATACTGTATAATGGCCACACATGATGCTCGATACTGTATAATGGCCACACAGTGCTCCATACTGTATAATGGCCACACATGATGCTCAATATGTGTGTCCTTTTGTGGGTTAAAATTAAGGTCCAGACTTTGCATATATCTATCATTTGCATGGGTTGCACTTCCAACAAAGTAGACACTCCAGCTCCAGCAAGATGGATAAAAAGTTGCAAATTTTATTAATCCAAAGTGGCAATAAAAGCAGAAAAATTCCTTACAAAAAGTGGACCAGACAGGTGATTGTAAGAATACGGCTACGCGTTTCGACCTATAGCGGTCTTACTCATGCCCATCAGATGGGCATGAGTTAGACCACTATAGGTCGAAACGCGTAGCCGTATTCTTACAATCACCTGTCTGGTCCACTTTTTGTAAGGAATTTTTCTGCTTTTATTGCCACTTTGGATTAATAAAATTTGCAACTTTTTATCCATCTTGCTGGAGCTGGAGTGTCTACTTTGTTGGAAGTGCTGCTGCTGGACGTCTGGATCAGGACGGGCTCCTGTGCTCCGCTTTCGATGGTCTGGTTGGTGAGCTGGCTGCGACTTTTTTAGTCGTTTTTTTTTTCTTGTTTTTGTATCCACATTTGCATGGGTTGTTAGGCTATCGTTCGGGACCCTGTTAAATATTAGTCACCTTAGTTTGTTTCCTAGTACTAGCGGCAATGGTCAGGTGTCCCTAACCATCTATTCCCGGGGTTGATACACACACTGACCTTCTTCCACCTTACCCGGCCAGTGCGCGCACCACACATGCGCTGCTTGGTGGTGGGTGGTGGTGGTGCTTGGCGCTGCGCGGTGGTGGGTGGCGCTCGGCTCTGGTGACGCGTCGCCATGGTCACAGGTGCGGTCATCTGACCGGGTCATGTGACGTGGGGACGCGCATCATGAGCGCCGCTCTCCTCGGCGCATCGCAACATGGCGGGGGCGCGCCACACACGGCTGAAGGTAATTTTACCATAAGCTTTCTGATATATAAAGGGATTACATATATGGCCTACTTACCTCCTGACGAAGCCACTGACGTAGTGAAACGCGCGTCGAGGTGCTCCATTGCGGGTCGGACACTTGGGCCAATATGACCGCAGGTATTATACGTATGCCTTTGCTCTTGTGCCACAATATGTATTATATTGACTAATATGTTACTTGAGGCTTATGGGTCTAGTGCAATAATTGCGGCAGTGTTATGCTTCGATAGGCATCTCTGGTGCTGTTTACTTTTATCTACCACAATAGACTGCCCATAGCACTATATTAGAGCTTATTCGCATACAGTATCCTGTGTATTTCTTAGGTCTATTTGGTCTGGGTGTTTTGTTCCCGTTATTTTTCTATTCCTGCCGACATCAGTTCACAGATGTTTTTTTCCGTCTGATTTGTACTGTTTTTCCTGTTGATAACTGTATTATATGTATTTTGTACTGTAGTTATTTTAACTAATAAACGGTGTTATATTGGGAACTACTCCTTCGGTTGTCTCTCTATTGGTTACATGATGCTCAATACTGTATAATGGCCACACATGATCCTCCATGCTGTATAATGACCGCACGTGATGCTCCATACTGTATAATGGCCACATTATGCTCCATACTGTATAATAGCCCCACATGATGCTTCGTACTGTATAATGGCCACACATGATGCTGCGTACTGTATAATGGCCACACATTATGCTCCATACTGTATAATGACCGCACATGATGCTCCATACTGTATGATGGCCGCACATGATGCTCCATACTGTATAATGGCCACATTATGCTCCACACTGTATAATAGCCCCACATGATGCTTCGTACTGTATAATGGCCACACATGATGCTGCGTACTGTATAATGGCCACACATGATGCTCCATACTGTATAATGGCCACACATGATGCTCCTTACTGTATAATGGCTCCACATGATGTTCCATACTGTATAATGGTCACACAGTGCCCCATACTGTATAATGGCCACACATAATGCTCCATGCTGTATAATGGTCACATTATGTTCCATACTGTATAATGGCCCCACATGATGCTGCGTACAGTATACTTGCCCCACGTGATGGTCCATACAGTATAATGGCCCCACACGATGCTGGGTACAGTATAATAGCCCCACACGATGCTCCATACAGTATAATGGCCCCACACAATGCTGGGTACAGTTTAATGGCCACACATGGTTACCCCACCCCCATCATTGCCTTCTCCATCACTACACACACACACCTTTCACCGCGCACCCTCGCAGCAGCTGGCAGCTTCCACTCCCACGGCGCTGAATGGTGTCATCCAGCTGTGCCGCTGACTGCTCATGTTGCTGCAGCTGTGATACGCCACTGATAAAGACCTCTCCGTATCTCCTGTGCCAGTCAGTGTCAGAGCGAGCAGCAATATCTGCTCTGATCCGACACAGCCAGCGTCCGCTCCGTACACCTCGTACACATGCGACTCCGCTCCATACAACTCGTACACACACGACTTCACTTTATACACCTTGCACATGCAGCTCCGTTACGTACACCTCATACACACACGGCTCCACTCCGTACACCTCATACACACACGGCTCCGCTCCATACACATTGCATACGCTGCTCCGCATACCTTGCACACACACGGCTCTGCTCCGTACACCTCATACACACACGGCTCCTCTCCATACATCTCGTACACACACGGCTCCACTCCGTACACCTCATACACACACGGCTCCGCTGCGTACACCTCATACACACATGGCTCCTCTCCATACATCTCGTACACACACGGCTCCACTCCATACACATTGCACACGCTGCTCCACTCTGTATACCTTGTACACACACGGCTCCACTCCGTACACCTCATACACACACGGCTCCTCTCCATACATATCGTACACACATGGCACCACTGTGTACACCTCGTACACACATGGCTCTGCTACATCCACACTGTAAACACCTCCTGACCTCACACATACGCTTACCCTCCTCCAGCGCCATGACAACCAACAGAGTCCTGTACACGGAGGTCCTCCCGATCATGTGACCCCCTGACTCCTCCCACACTGTGACCTCATCACAGGTCCTGTGCGCACAGAGCAGCCAATATGTGGTGTGCTGCTCTGTAGATGCAGGGACTCATGGAGCTGACCGGGTGATATTACACACCTCCCAACCAGTGCGGGACAACTAATGTCCCACCTGGGATCGCGGGGCTGACTGTCAAAATCGGGACAGTCCCACTGGATCTGGGACGGTTGGGAGGTATGTCTTTACTCACACAGTCGTACACAGTTCAGGATATCCTCCGGATAGCAGCCAGGCACCATATCCACCTGTTTGCAATCGTTGCACATGCTAGTCCTCTTTCAGACACAGGACATCCACCTCCAGGCGCAGGACTGTCCACATCCGACTCCTTCGGGCACAGGACATCCACCTCCAGGCACAGGACTGTCCACATCCAAGACCAGTACCATGGACGACTTGCATCTCTGTGTACGCTGCGGGTGCCAGGCTATTCAGCTGCCCTGGGTGCTAGCTCTGCTGGCCTGTGCCTCCATGCATTCTGCAGACCAGCGCACACCTGACCTGACACCTGACACACCCATACCCCTTACTGCAGGGTTTTTAAACACACACAAACCTGTGGCCCTCAGCCACCTGGAAAACCCGGACGGGAAATCCGTGACTCTCATGCACACCTATAGACTTCATCCGTCTGCATGTACATTCTGTGGAGAACAAACAGAGCCACCTAGCTGTATCAGAGGTCACAGCCTCACAATATATATATATATATATATACATATATATATATATATATGTATATATATATATATATATACAGTTAGGTCCATATATATTTGGACAGAGAAAACATTTTTCTAATTTTGGTTATAGACATTACCACAATGAATTTTAAACAAAACAATTCAGATGCAGTTAAAGTTCAGACTTTCAGCTTTCATTTGAGGGTATCCACATTAAAATTGGATGAAGGGTTTAGGAGTTTCAGCTCCTTAACATGTGCCACCCTGTTTTTAAACGGTCGAAAAGTAATTGGACAATTGACTCCAAGGCTATTTCATGAACAGGTGTGAGCAATCCCTTTTTTATGTCATTCTCAGTTATGCAGATAAAAGGCCTGTAGTTGATTTGAGGTGTGGTGCTTGCATTTGGAAGGTTTTGCTGTGAAGTAAACATGCGGTTAAAGGAGCTCCCCATGCAGTTGAAACAAGCAATCTTTAACCTGCGAAAACAGGAAAAAAAAACATCCGAGAAATTGCTACAATATTAGGAGTGGCAAAATCTACAGTTTGGTACATCCTGAGAAAGAAAGAAAGCACTGGTGAACTCATCAATGCAAAAAGACCTGGGCGCCCACGGAAGACAACAGTTGTGGATGATAGCAGAATAATCTCCATGGTGAAGAGAAACCCCTTCACAACAGCCAACCAAGTGATCAACACTCTCCAGGGGGTCGGCGTATCAATATCCAAATCTACCATAAAGAGAAGACTGCATGAAAGTAAATACAGAGGGTTCACTGCACGATGCAAGCCACTCATAAGCATCAAGAATAAAAAGGCTAGACTGGACTTTGTTAAAAAAACATCTAAAAAAGCCAGCACAGTTCTGGAAGAACATTCTTTGGACAGATGAAACCAAGATCAACCTGTACTAGAATGATAGAAAGAGAAAAGTATGGCGAAGGTGTGGTACAGCTCATGATCCACAGCATACCACATCATCTGTAAAACACGGCGGCGGCAGTGTGATGGCGCGGGCATGCATGGCTGCCAGTGGCACTGGGTCACTAGTGTTTATTGATGATGTGACACAGGGCAGAAGCAGCCGAATGAATTCTGAGGTATTCAGAGCCATACTGTGTGCTCAGATCCAGCCAAATGCAGCCAAATTGATTGGTTGTCGTTTCATACTACAGATGGACAATGACCCAAAATATAAAGCCAAAGCAACCCAGGAGTTTATTAAATCAAAAGTGGAATATTCTTGAATGGCCAAGTCAGTCACCTGATCTCCACCCAATTGAGCATGCATTTCACTTGTTAAAGACTAAACTTCAGACAGAAAGGCCCACAAACAAACAGCAACTGAAAACCACCGCAGTGAAGGCCTGGCAGAGCATCAAAAAGGAGGAAACACAGCGTCTGGTGATGTCCATGAGTTCAAGACTTCAGGCAGTCATTGCCAACAAAGGGTTTTCAACCAAGTACTAAAAATAAACATTTTATTTAAAATTATTTAATCTGTCCAATTACTTTTGGTCCCTTTAAAAACAGGGTGGCACATGTTAAGGAGCTGAAACTCCTAAGCCCTTCATCCAATTTTAATGTGGATACTATCAAATGAAAGCTGAAAGTCTGAACTTCAACTGCAGCTGAATTGTTTTGTTTAAAATTCATTGTGGTAATATCTATACCCAAAATTAGAAAAATGTTGTCTCTGTCCAAATATATATGGACCTAACTGTATATATAGATATATATATATATATATAAATATATATATATATATATATATATATATATATATATATACAGTTAGGGCCAGAAATATTTGGACAGTGACACAATTTTCGCGAGTTGGGCTCTGCATGCCACCACATTGGATTTGAAATGAAACCTCTACAACAGAATTCAAGTGCAGATTGTAACGTTTAATTTGAAGGGTTGAACAAAAATATCTGATAGAAAATGTAGGAATTGTACACATTTCTTTACAAACACTCCACATTTTAGGAGGTCAAAAGTAATTGGACAAATAAACATAACCCAAACAAAATATTTTTATTTTCAATATTTTGTTGCAAATCCTTTGGAGGCAATCACTGCCTTAAGTCTGGAACCCATGGACATCACCAAACGCTGGGTTTCCTCCTTCTTAATGCTTTGCCAGGCCTTTACAGCCGCAGCCTTCAGGTCTTGCTTGTTTGTGGGTCTTTGCGTCTTAAGTCTGGATTTGAGCAAATAAAATGCATGCTCAATTGGGTTTAGATCTGGAGATTGACTTGTCCATTGCAGAATGTTCCACTTTTTGGCACTCATGAACTCCTGGGTAGCTTTGGCTGTATGCTTGGGGTCATTGTCCATCTGTACTATGAAGCGCCGTCCAATCAACTTTGCAGCATTTGGCTGAATCTGGGCTGAAAGTATATCCCGGTACACTTCAGAATTCATCCGGCTACTCTTGTCTGCTCTTATGTCATCAATAAACACAAGTAACCCAGTGCCATTGAAAGCCATGCATGCCCATGCCATCACGTTGCCTCCACCATGTTTTACAGAGGATGTGGTGTGCCTTGGATCATGTGCCGTTCCCTTTCTTCTCCAAACTTTTTTCTTCCCATCATTCTGGTACAGGTTGATCTTTGTCTCATCTGTCCATAGAATACTTTTCCAGAACTGAGCTGGCTTCTTGAGGTGTTTTTCTGCAAATTTAACTCTGCCCTGTCTATTTTTGGTATTGATGAATGGTTTGCATCTAGATGTGAACCCTTTGTATTTACTGTCATGGAGTTTTCTCTTTACTGTTGACTTAGAGACAGATACACCTCCTTCACTGAGAGTGTTCTGGACTTCAGTTGATGTTGTGAACGGGTTCTTCTTCACCAAATTAAGTATGCGGTGATCATCCACCACTGTTGTCATCCGTGGACGCCCAGGCCTTTTTGAGTTCCCAAGCTCACCAGTCAATTCCTTTTTTCTCAGAATGTACCCAACTGTTGATTTTGCTACTCCAAGCATGTCTGCTATCTCTCTGATGGATTTTTTCTTTTTTTTCAGCCTCAGGATGTTCTGCTTCACCTCAATTGAGAGTTCCTTTGACCGCATGTTGTCTGCTCACAGCAACAGCTTCCAAATGCAAAACCACACACCTGGAATCCACCCCTGACCTTTTAACTACTTCATTGATTACAGGTTAACGAGGGAGACGCCTTCAGAGTTAATTGCAGCCCTTAGAGTCCATTGTCCAATTACTTTTGGTCCCTTGAAAAAGAGGACGCTATGCATTACAGAGCTATGATTCCTAAACCCTTTCTCCGATTTGGATGTGGAAACTATCATATTGCAGCTGGGAGTGTGCACTTTCAGCCCATATTACATATATAATTTTATTTCTGAACATGTTTTTGTAAACAGCTAAAATAACAAAACTTGTGTCACTGTCCAAATATTTCTGACCCTAACTGTATATATATATATATATATATATATATATATATATATATATATAGACTGTATATATGTTTTTACAAATATTTGAGGCCTTGGATTCATTCTATGTCCATTTAGCAAGCCGGCGAGAAAATTTCGCCGTACGGATGCCCCACGGATAATTTTTGGAGAAAAAAAATCGCATACTCTCATTGAATACGGATCACTGTTCAGGAAATTTTCTGCGTATCTCGGCCATCAAAAATGGACTGTATTTTTATATGTTGTGTTTGACTCCCAAACTGATTGCATTGTTTACTGACAAGGTATAAAAAAAATTTTGAAAACACACCTACGTTCCTGTCCTGTTCACACCTACAATCCTGTTCCGCAGGATTGGCGCATAGCAAATGTGGTGCCAATATTCAAAAAGGGCTCTAAAAGTGAACCTGGAAATTATAGGCCAGTAAGTCTAACCTCTATTGTTGGTAAAATATTTGAAGGGTTTCTGAGGGATGTTATTCTGGATTATCTCAATGAGAATAACTGTTTAACTCCATATCAGCATGGGTTTATGAGAAATCGCTCCTGTCAAACCAATCTAATCAGTTTTTATGAAGAGGTAAGCTATAGGCTGGACCACGGTGAGTCATTGGACGTGGTATATCTCGATTTTTCCAAAGCGTTTGATACCGTGCCGCACAAGAGGTTGGTACACAAAATGAGAATGCTTGGTCTGGGGGAAAATGTGTGTAAATGAGTTAGTAACTGGCTTAGTGATAGAAAGCAGAGGGTGGTTATAAATGGTATAGTCTCTAACTGGGTCGCTGTGACCAGTGGGGTACCGCAGGGGTCGGTATTGGGACCTGTTCTCTTCAACATATTCATTAATGATCTGGTAGAAGGTTTACACAGTAAAATATCGATATTTGCAGATGATACAAAACTATGTAAAGCAGTTAATACAAGAGAAGATAGTATTCTGCTACAGATGGATCTGGATAAGTTGGAAACTTGGGCTGAAAGGTGGCAGATGAGGTTTAACAATGATAAATGTAAGGTTATACACATGGGAAGAAGGAATCAATATCACCATTACACACTGAATGGGAAACCACTGGGTAAATCTGACAGGGAGAAGGACTTGGGGATCCTAGTTAATGATAAACTTACCTGGAGCAGCCAGTGCCAGGCAGCAGCTGCCAAGGCAAACAGGATCATGGGGTGCATTAAAAGAGGTCTGGAAACACATGATGAGAGCATTATACTGCCTCTGTACAAATCCCTAGTTAGAACGCACATGGAGTACTGTGTCCAGTTTTGGGCACCGGTGCTCAGGAAGGATATAATGGAACTAGAGAGAGTACAAAGGAGGGCAACAAAATTAATAAAGGGGATGGGAGAACTACAATACCCAGATAGATTAGCGAAATTAGGATTATTTAGTCTAGAAAAAAGACGACTGAGGGGCGATCTAATAACCATGTATAAGTATATAAGGGGACAATACAAATATCTCGCTGAGGATCTGTTTATACCAAGGAAGGTGACGGGCACAAGGGGGCATTCTTTGCGTCTGGAGGAGAGAAGGTTTTTCCACCAACATAGAAGAGGATTCTTTACTGTTAGGGCAGTGAGAATCTGGAATTGCTTGCCTGAGGAGGTGGTGATGGCGAACTCAGTCGAGGGGTTCAAGAGAGGCCTGGATGTCTTCCTGGAGCAGAACAATATTGTATCATACAATTATTAGGTTCTGTAGAAGGACGTAGATCTGGGGATTTATTATGATGGAATATAGGCTGAACTGGATGGACAAATGTCTTTTTTTGGCCTTACTAACTATGTTACTATGTTACTATGTTACGTTGTAAACGAAATTTTACCATGTTTATTTTCACATAAGGAAATAAGTGATTTTTCCTTTTCCCTTCTGAACTATACAGAGTTCTTCTGATATTTTATTTCAGATTGTGTGCAGAACTTGAACTTTGCTTCATTGACTACTTGTGGTTCAAGGTAAGCTGAATCTGTGAATAATTAATGTCTTACTGGATGTTGTTCACAACATTCTTGCCATGAAGTACATTTTGATGATAGTCCTAGCAAGTTACTGGTGAAACTGTTTCAAGTTTCCATTAACATACAAGGATAAGCGATTTACGTGAATAACTTTTGAACTACACATAGAGTTGATAATTTTTTGCCAAATATTATTCAGGACTAGTGTTGAGCGATACCGTCCGATACTTGAAAGTATCGGTATCGGATAGTATCGGCCGATACCCGAAAAATATCGGATATCGCCGATACCGATATCCGATACCAATACAAGTCAATGGGACATCAAGTATCGGAAGGTATTCTCATGGTTCCCAGGGTCTGAAGGAGAGGAAACTCTCCTTCAGGCCCTGGGATCCATAGGGATGTGTAAAATAAAGAATTAAAATAAAAAATATTGATATGCTCACCTCTCCGGCGGCCCCTGGACATCACGCTGGTAACCGGCCGGCTTCTTTGTTTAAAATGAGCGCCTTCAGGACCTGCGAATGACGTCGCGGCTTCTGATTGGTCGCGTGACGCCCATGTGACCGGCACGCGACCAATCAGAAGCCGCGACGTCATTCGCAGGTCCTTAATTCCTAGAATTAGGAGTTTTGTGAATGAGAATGACGTCGTGGCTTCTGATTGGTCGAGTGCCGGTCACATGGGCGGCACGTGACCAATCAGAAGCCGCGACGTCATTCGCAGGTCCTGAAGGCGCTCATTTTAAACAAAGAAGCCGGCCGGTTACCAGCGTGATGTCCAGGGGCCGCCGGAGAGGTGAGCATATCAATATTTTTTATTTTAATTCTTTATTTTACACATCCCTATTGATCCGATACCGATACCCGATACCACAAAAGTATGGGATCTCGGTATCGGAATTCCGATACCGCAAGTATCGGCCGATACCCGATACTTGCAGTATTGGAATACTCAACACTATTCAGGACATTTATATGGTCAATTTGAGTACTAGTGGTCATGGGTACCTCTTTTCAAATTGAACTTATGTACAATTGCGTACGTTTGATTAAGCGCGACATAAGCGATTTACGTGAATAACTCCTGACCTACACATAAAGTTGATATTTTTTTTGGCAAATATTATTCAGGACATTGAACTGGTCATTTTGAGTACTAGTGGTCCAGGGTACCTCTTTTCAAATTAAACGTATGTACGATTGAGTACATTTGATTATGCGCAACATAAGCGATTTACGTGAATAATTTCTGAACTACACAAAGAGTTGTTAATTTTTTTTGCAAATATTATTCACAACATTGATATGTTCATTTTGAGTACTAGTGGTCTAGGGTACCTCTTTTCAAATTGAACTTACGTACAATTGCATACGTTTGATTATGCGTGACATAAGCGATTTACATGAATAACTTCTGAATTACACATAGAGTTGATAATTTTTTGGGCAAATATTATTCAGGTCATTGAGCTGGTCATTTTGAGTACTAGTGGCCCAGGGTACCTCTTTTCAAATTTTAACTTACGTACAATTGCGTACATTTGATTATGCGCAACATAAGCGATTTACGTGAATAACTTCTGAACTACACATGGCAATTTTTTTGGCAAATATTATTCAGGACATTGATATGTTCATTTTGAGTACTAGTGGTCAAGGGTACCTCTTTTTAAATTGAACTTATGTACGATTGAGTGCGTTTGATTATGCGCGACATAAGCGATTTACGTGAATAACCCAGGACCACAAGTAGTCAAACTAAACATCTCAAAGTCCTGAATTTTTTTTTACCCAAACAATATCCACTCTGTGTATAATTCATCATACATGAAAATCTAATAGCTAACTAATAACTAATAGCTAACTGCAGACTAACTTGAGTCCGGTTTATTTTCTTGTTATTTGTGGTCTTGTATCTGAGGCACCATACATTTATGGCACCTAGTCTACTTGAACTTTTGAACAGATCAGAAGGTGTATCTGCCAATGCAAATCAGCTGCCATAAATCTCTTTGTTCCTCAGATAGAGCCACTGACATAAATAGTAACTATCATGCACTGCCCTGATAGAAGTCACCCCAGCTGCAGGACAGCACAAACAAGAATGTGTCTTTCCCTGTATATATACAATATATATATATATATATATATATATATATATATATATATATATATATAGATATATATATATATGTTAGCAAAAACAAATAAGGCAGCGCACCATTGACAAAATTAAAAAATAGTGTTTTAGTAGCCCATTGGGGCTCAGCCACATGTCGGTTCTACTGAGAACCTTTATCCAGGAGAGCCAAAATTCTGTTTTTTCATTTATTTTTGCTGCTACATTGAAGATCGGTAAATGCCTGGAATGTTTGGGTTTGGCAGCTGTGCATTACACACTGCTAGTGCTTAGTGTTGAGCATTCCGATACCGCAAGTATCGGGTATCGGCCGATACTTGCGGTATCGGAATTCCGATACCGAGATCCGATATTTTTGTGATATCGGGTATCGGTATCGGAAGTGTAAAATAAAGAATTAAAATAAAAAATATTGTTATATTCACCTCTCCGGCGGCCCCTGGACATCTGCGCGAGGAACCGGCGTCCGGCACGGCTTCTTTCTTCAAAATGCGCGCCTTTAGGACCTGTGGTATGACGTCCCGGCTTCTGATTGGTCGCGTGCCGCCTATGTGACCGCCACGCGACCAATCAGAAGCCGCGACGTCATTCCTCAGCTAAAGTCCTAGAATGAGCGCCTTTTAGGACCTGAGGAATGACGTCGCGGCTTCTGATTGGTCGCGTGGCTGTCACATGGGCGGCACGCGACCAATCAGAAGCCGGGACGTCATTCCACAGGTCCTAAAGGCGCGCATTTTGAAGAAAGAAGCCGTGCCGGACGCCGGATCCTCCCGCTGATGTCCAGGGGCCGCCGGAGAGGTGAATATAACAATATTTTTTATTTTAATTCTTTATTTTACACTTTAATATGGATCCCAGGGCCTGAAGGAGAGTTTCCTCTCCTTCAGACCCTGGGATCCATGAGGATACATTCCGATACTTGATGTCCCATTGACTTGTATTGGTATCGGATATCGGTATCGGCGATATCCGATATTTTTCGGGTATCGGCCGATACTATCCGATACCGATACTTTCAAGTATCGGACGGTATCGCTCAACACTACTAGTGCTGCTTTCAGATCTCCCTCTCTCTCTCTCTCTCTCTCTCTCCAGATACACACTCAGTGACTTGGTCCGGTAGCCGGGGTGAGGGTCCTATCATATCATATTGTAAATCCAGGGTGGCAAGCATGAAAACTCAAATATATAACTTTTTATTAAAAAAAATAATGCCCACAAAGTTGAGGATGAATATATATGATAAAGAGCCAAACAGAAGAAAATACAAACAGCCAGTAGGTGCGTATAGATGATCACATATAGACCCCTGAACGTATACTCAGTCTGGCCAACTAGACCCCCCAAAGGCAGAAAAGGGAATAAAAGCGAAGACCTACCAGGGGGTGCACTTTCTTCTTTACATGAGTAATATTTTACCTCCCTCTCTTCTAATTCCCTCTTTCTTTCCGGTCCCCTCTTTGGGGTCTTGCCCAGACAATAGTATTTCTTTTAGGGTTACCTGGGTACATTAAGGGAGCTATTCACATACGCTGGCCTCTATATACACCCACTGGCTGTTTCTGTTTTCTTCTATTTAACCCTTTGTTATATATATCAGCACTGTGCAAGATGTAGTCCACAAACCGGGACCGACAGAGACCAGAATCAAAGGCATGGGAGCTACAGCGGGGGCCATTATACAGTGTTAGAGCTAATTCGGGGGTCATTATACAGCGGATGAGCTGATGCAGGATCCAGTATACAGCGTGAGAGCTAATGCAGCGGTCATTATACAGTGTGGGAGCTAATGTGGGGCCAGCATATAGCATGATAGCTATTTTTGGGAGCCATCATACAGTGCTAGCGCTAATTCGGAGGCCATTATACAGCATGGGAGCTAATGTGGAGGCCACTATACAGTACAGTTTAAAGGCTACTGTGGGGGCCATCATACAGTATGTAGGCATATATACAGTGTGGGAGTTACTGTGGGGTCTGTCATAAACTGGGGTTTACATACAGTGTGGGAGCTACTGTGGGGGCACAAAAGAGACATTCTACTATGTAAAGGTCAGGAGGAGCATTGCTTTTGTATCACGCAACAGGTGCAATACTAGGGACACATGTGACAGCAGTGGCTCAGTATTGGGTTGAGTAGTTTGTGCAGGTTTGAGATAGATGGGTACTGGGCTGGAAATGTGTGAGAAGTCAAATGTGTCTCTGTAGTAATCTCTGCAGAGGAGTCCTGGCTGTAAGAAGTTGTCATGTCGGTCTGAGTAAGGTGTAAAAGTGAACGATTATCAAAAAGAACGTCACCTGTAAGTTATTGTCTGTAACTGTATTGTAAACTCTTGTATATTCTGCAACACTGGTATCTACAATTATGAGATCATCATATGACGGTATTATCAGTATTGTATTTTGTGTAGAGATTTTTTTCAGTTACAGCACTGTAATGTGCTGAGGTTCTTTTATACCCACATATAGAGTGCGCCACCTCAGTTGCAATCAGGGCTATTGGTTAGGGGCCCACTCAGATTTCCCCCCCCCCTGAGCTGAACCCCTAGCTATGCCTCTGGGTATCAGCGTACTCAGGACAAATTGTACAACAACTTTTGTGGTCCAATTTCTTCTCTTACCCTTGGGAAAATAAAAAATTGGGGGCAAAAAGATAATTTTTATGAAAAATTATGATTTTTTATTTTTACGGCTCTGCATTATAAACCTCTGCGAATCACTTAATGGGTCAAAGTGCTCACCACACCTCTAGATAAGTTCCATAGGGGGTCTACTTTCCAAAATGGTGTCACTTGTGGGGGTTTCAATGTTTAAGCACATTAGTGGCTCTCCAAATGCGACATGGCGTCCCATCTCAATTCCAGCCAATTTTGCATTAAAAAGTCAAATGGGGCTCCTTCCTTTCCGAGCTCTGCCATGCATCCAAACAGTGGTTTACCCCCACATATGGGGTATCGGGGTACTCAGTACAAATTGTACAACAACTTTTGGGGTCCATTTTCTCCAGTTACCCTTGGTAACATAAAACAAATTGGAGCTGAAGTTAATTTGTTGTGAAAATGCTTTTTTAATCATTCCAAAAATTCCTGTGAAGCACCAGAAGGGTTAATAAACTTATTGAATGTGGTTTTGAGCACCTTGAGGGGTGCAATTTTTTAGAATGGTGTCACACTTGGTTATTTTCTATCATACGGACCCCTCAAAATTACTTCAAATGTGATGTGGTCCCTAAAAAAAAATGGTGTTGTAAAAATGAGAAATTGCTGGTCAAATTTTAACCCTTATAACTCAAACACAAAAGAAAATGTTGCTTCCAAAATTGTGCTGATGTAAAGTAGACATGAGGGAAATGTTACGTATTAAGTATTTTGTGTGACATATCTCTGTGATTTAAGGGCATAAAATTTCAAATTTGGAAAATTTCCATTTTTTTCACAAATAAATGAAGGTAATATCAAATACATTTTACCACTATCATAAAGTACAATATGTCTCGAGAAAACCATGTCAGAATTAGCGGGATCCATTGAAGCGTCCCAGAGTTATAACCTCATAAAGGGACAGTGGTCAGAAATGTGAAAATTGGCCCGGTCATTAACGTGCAAACCACCCTCGGGGCTTAACCCCTCTCTGACCTTTGACATACTATCCCGTTGAGGTGACCTGGGCCTATCTGACCCTCAATGGGATAGTACGTCATAGCGATCAGCCGAGCTCACGGGGGGAGCGCGGCCGATCGCGGCCAGGTGTCAGCTGCCTATTGCAGCTGACATTTGGCACTATGTGCCAGGAGCGGTAAAGGACCGCCCCCGGCACATTAACCCCTGGCACACCGCGATCAAACATGATCGCGGTGTGCCGGCGGTATAGGGAAGCATCGCGCTGGGAGGGGGCTCCCTGCGTGTTTCCCTGAGACCCCCGGAGCAACGCGATGTGATGGCGTTGCTCTGAGGGTCTCCTACCTCCTTCCTCACTGCAGGTCCCGGATCCAAGATGACCGCGACATCCGGGTCCTGCAGGGAGGGAGGTGGCTTACCAAGTGCCTGCCCAGAGATTGTGGGACCTTATTTGGGATAAATTAGCAATTGGCCAACACCCCAGGGGAGTTTACATGATCAAAGGCACTGAGCCTGGCCACAACCATATGCTCTAACACCTCCTTGCCAAGATAATATCTCATGTGACCCTAGCATGGATGTACAGCAGTAAATATTTAATACAATACAACAAATGAATTTAGCAAACATTCACCAGGCACATTAAAGAAATTGTTGCAGGATGATAGGCAGTAGTTGACAGGAAGCAGAGATTGTACCATTAAAGGGAATGTTGCAGGGTGATAGGCAGCAGTTGACAGGAAGCAGAGATTGTACCTGTATGAAGAGAGGAGATGGATATTAATTCCCGGCCGTTGAAATAACTGCGGCGTCTTTATGCGTAATGGTTTGCTGCAGGAATGCGCGTGCCTGACCCCACACGCGTGCACCCCTTAAGATGCTACTAAATTTATAGAACTGAGTAAAGGATCAGGTGAGAGGGATTGTTATTTACTTTCATCGGTGGATTCACATCCTTTATTTATTTGTTTGATTGCATTATGATTTATCTTTATGTCTCTTCATTCTCCACCACTAGATCACCAGGCTTAACGTCTTCTGTGCCGCTACAAGCAGTCCAATTTTTAACAAGGGTTTCTATGATGCCCATAGTATATTTTTTTAAAATGTATCCCCCTTGGGGAAATGTTTGTCAGCCCATGCACTGTGTGTATGGGCAATACAAGTCTAGGAGACACACTCCTTTACATTGGGCCTAGTTTATAATGAGGCCTTCAGCAATGTCTCCCCATTCTCTCCACTAGATCACCACGCTGAACATGTTCTGTGCTGCTATAGGCAGTCCAATTTTTGGCAAGGGTACCTATGACACCAATAGTATATTTAAAAAAAATGTTTCCCCCTTGAGGAAATGTTTGTCAGCCCATGTACTGCATGTATGGGCCTTACAAGTCTAGGAGACACACTCTTTTACATTGCGCCTTCAGCAATGTCTCCTCATTCTACACCACTAAAACACCATGGTGAACTTGTTACTACAAGTTGCAAACTCGGCTTTGGGAAAATGGCCGCCGCGATCTCTTCTGCGCACGCACGGCATCCCGTGGCCATTTTCCTGAAGCCCCATGCAGCAGAGCACTCCATCTGCGCACGCGCGGCCTCAGGAAGATGGCCGCCCCCACCGATGACAAGGGTAATAGCGCAGATCGCGCGCTTTTTCTTCACCTGCGCGCAGTGGATTCGGCACTTGGACATGCGCACACCTCTACGCCACCAACGGAAAGCTGGGGAAGAAACAGCGCTGTGACCACGCCCACCCGACCTGACCAGCCTGATTGACAGGCGAAAACAGCGACTTTGGTAATTTATTTCGCAGCATAGGTGGGGAATCAGGGTACACAAAATACACTATTATAACGCACAGCGCAGGCCCTATTTAACAGTATTTTTATCTCAATCTGAAAAAACGGGGTGACAGGTTCCCTTTAAGAAAGCTTTTTCGGCTGCCTTAGAGATGGGCAAGTCTGGCTGCCAATATACGCACCCCTGGATGTGTTTCGCATATTAAAATGGAGTTTGTTTGTTTGACACATGGTTTGTGTGTGGAGGTAAAGAAGACCTCCTGTGTGATGCCTCCAGATAGAGCTGGTGTGATAACTCCAGACTGAGCCTGTATACTGGATGTTATCCAGCCTATGTGACCAAGACTGGTTCTAAAGTGACTTTGTTGAAACTGTTTACTTTGTTTTGCCAGGACTGAAGGTTCTGTATTTTCCTTTGCTTGTGGCCTGGTTTATAAAGCACCCATAAACCAGCATAGACATATAGATAGAAACGGTTCTTGTGTTGCCTCACCAAGCACGCAAGTGAGTAGCGTTCCCACACTATATACAGTATACATAAGTCCCATCAAACTAGTACCGTATATAAATATACGTATTTAATCAGCATAAAAGAAACACATCTACTATATAATTGTCTAAGGGTCACTTCCGTCTGTCTGTCTTTCTGTCTGTCTTTCTGTCACAGATATTCAATGGTCGCTCTCTCTGTCATGGAAATCCAAGTCGCTGATTGGTCGCGGCAAAACAGCCGCTCCATACTCCCCTCAGTCAGTGCCCAGCGCCCGCTCCATACTCCCCTCTAGTCACCGCTCACACAGGGTTAATGCCGGCGATAACGGACCGCGTTATGCCTATAACAGGGATATGGTTCCCATACTGCTAAATACTGTGTGGGCAGAGTTATATACCGCGTGGCTGCTAAATACTACATGGGCTGTGTGATATACTGCGGGGGCTGTGTGATATACTGCGGGGGCTGTGTGATATACTGCGGGGGCTGTGTGATATACTGCAGGGGCTGTGTGATATACTGCGGGGGCTGTGCTATATACTGCGGGGGCTGTGTGATATACTGCGGGGGCTGTGTGATATACTGTAAGGGCTGTGTGATATACTGCGGGGGCTGTGTGATACACTGCGGGGGCTGTGTGATACACTGCGGGGGCTGTGTGATATACTGCAGGGGCTGTGTGATATACTGCGTGGGCTGTGCTATATACAACGTGGGCAGTGTTATATACTACGTGGGTTGTGTGATATACTGCGGGGGCTGTGTGATATACTGCGGGGGCTGTGCTATATACTACGTTGCCAGTGTTATATACTATGTGGGTTGTGTGATATACTGCGGGGGCTGTGTGATATACTGCGGGGGCTGTGTGATATACTGCGGGGGCTGTGTGATATACTGCCGGGGGGGTGATACACTGCGGGGGCTGTGTGATACACTGCGGGGGCTGTTTGATACACTGCGGGGGCTGTGTGATATACTTCGGGGGCTGTGTGATATACTGCGGGGGCTGTGTGATATACTGCATGGGCTGTGCTATATACTATGTGGGCAGTGTTTTATATCATGTGGGCTGTATGATATACTGCGGGGGCTGTGTGATACACTGCGGGGGCTGTGTGATATACTGCGGGGGCTGTGTGATATACTGTGGGGAGTGTGATACACTGTGGGGGCTGTGTGATACCCTGCGGGGGCTGTGTGATATACTGTGGGGGCTGTGTGATAAGTTGCGGCGGGGTGTGATACACTACGGGGGCTTTGTGACACACTGCAGGGGCTGTGTGATATACTGCGGGGGCTGTGTGATACACTGCGGGGGCTGTGTGATACACTGTGGGGGCTGTGTGATATACTGTGGGGGCTGTGTGATATACTGCGTGGGCTGTGCTATATACTACGTTGGCAGTGTTATATACTACGTGGGCTGTGTGATATACTGCGGGGGCTGTGTGATATACTGCGGGGCTGTGTGATATACTGCAGGGGCTGTGTGATATACTGCGGAGGGGTGATACACTGTGGGGGCTGTGCGATATACTGCGGGGCTGTGTGATATACAGCAGGGGCTGTGTGATATACTGTGGGGGGGGTGTGATACACTGCGGGGGCTGTGTGATACACTGCGGGGGCTGTGTGATATACTGCAGGTGCCATATGATATACTATATGATATGTATGTATGTATGTATATAGCAGCCACATAGTATATAGCACAGGCCACGTATTATTTGCTATATACTATATGGCTCCTATATACTATGGCCTGTGCTATATACTATGTGGCTGCTATATACATACATATATACATATTCTACAATACCCGATGCGTTAGAATCGGGCCACCATCTAGTTGTCTATATGCTGTCATTGTTGTACAGAAATAAAGCCATGAAAAGGGGTGATTTTAAATATGAATCTTACTCATTTTTGTTATTTTACATCGTGTGTGAAACAAATAGAGGGATAAATAATTTCTTTGTGGGCAGCTAGAGCAATTACATTTTTTTTAATATCACAGTTTTTTCTGTACATTTTCTAGCTATAAACTCGTAATTTAATTGACAGGTTAGTAATAAAATTAATGTATCCATAGCTATATGTGAAGTACGTTACACACCCTTTGTCTTAGTTCCTTTGCTTTAGTGTAAAGTGATATACTGCGTGGGCTGTGCTATATACTATGGGCAGTGTTATATCCTATGTGGGCTGTGTTATATACTGCGGGGGCTGTGTGATATACTGTGGGGGGGGTGATACACTGCGGGGGCTGTGTGATACACTGCGGGGGCTGTGTGATATACTGCGTGGGCTGGGTGAAACACTGCGGGGGCTGTGTGATACACTGTGGGGGCTGTGTGATATACTGCGGGCGCTGTGTGATATACTGCAGGGGCTGTGTGATATACTGCGGGGGCTGTGTGATATACTGTGGGGGATGTGATACACTGTGGGGGCTGTGTGATATACTGCGGGGGCTGTGTGATACACTGCGGGGGCTGTGTGATATACTGCGTGGGCTGTGCTATATACTACGTGGGCAGTGTTATATACTATGTGGGCTGTGTGATATACTGCGGGGGCTGTGTGATATACTGTGAGGGCTGTGCTATATACTATGTGGGCAGTGTTATATTCTATGTGGGCTCTGTTATATACTGCGGGGGGCTGTGTGATATACTGTGGGGGCTGTGTGATAAGCTGCGGCGGGGTGTGATACACTATGGGGGCTTTGTGACACACTGCAGGGGTTGTGTGATACACTGCGGGGGCTGTGTGATACACTGTGGGGGCTGTGTGATATACTGCGAGGGCTGTGTGATATACTGCGTTGGCTGTGCTATATACTACGTTGGCAGTGTTATATACTACGTGGGCTGTGTGATATACTGCGGGGGCTGTGTGATATACTGCGGGGCTGTGTGATATACTGCAGGGGCTTGTGATATACTGCGAGGGGGTGATACACTGCGGGGGTTGTGCGATATACTGCGGGGGCTGTGCGATATACTGCGGGGGCTTTGTGATATACTGTGGGGGCTGTGTGATACACTGCAGGGGCTGTGTGATATACTGCGGGGGCTGTGTGATATACTGTGGGGGCTGTGTGATATACTGCGTGGGCTGTGCTATATACTACGTGGGCAGCGTTATATACTACATGGGCTGTGTGATATACTGCGGGGGCTGTGTGATATACTGCAGGGGCTGTGTGATATACTGTGGGGGGATGTGATACACTGCGGGGGCTGTGTGATACACTGCGGGGGTTGTGTGATATACTGCAGGGGCTATGTGATATACTGAGGGGGGTGTGATACACTGCGGGGGCTGTGTGATATACTGCGGGGGCTGTGTTATATACTGCGTGGACTGTGCTATATACTATGTGGGCAGTGTTATATACTACGTGGGCAGTGTGATGTACTGCGGGGGCTGTGCTATATACTACATGGGCAGTGTTATATACTGCATGGGCTGTGTTATATACTACGTGTCCTGTGTTATATACTGCGTGGCCTGTGTTATATACTGCGTGGCTGCTATATACTGTGTAGGCTGTGTTATATAGTACGTGGGCTGTGTTATAACGGTTTGGGCTGTGTTATATACTGCGTGGCCTGTATTAACGCATTGGGTATTCTAGAATATGTATGTATGCATGTATATAGCAGCCACATAGTATATAGCACAGGCCACGTAGTATTTGCTATATACTACATGGCTCGTAGATACTACATGGCCTGTGCTATATACTATGTGGCTGCTATATACAGACATACATACATATTCTACAATACCCGATGCGTTAGAATCGGGCCACCATCTAGTTGTCTATATGCTGTCATTGTTGTACAGAAATAAAGCCATGAAAAGGGGTGATTTTAAATATGAATCTTACTCATTTTTGTTATTTTACATCGTGTGTGAAACAAATAGAGGGATAAATAATTTCTTTGTGGGCAGCTAGAGCAATTACATTTTTTTTTAATATCACAGTTTTTTCTGTACATTTTCTAGCTATAAACTCGTAATTTAATTGACAGGTTAGTAATAAAATTAATGTATCCATAGCTATAGGTGAAGTACGTTACACACCCTTTGTCTTAGTTCCTTTGCTTTAGTGTAAAGTGATATACTGCGTGGGCTGTGCTATATACTATGGGCAGTGTTATATCCTACGTGGGCTGTGTTATATACTGCGGGGGCTGTGTGATATACTGTGGGGGGGGTGATACACTGCGGGGGCTGTGTGATACACTGCGGGGGCTGTGTGATATACTGCAGGGGCCATATGATATACTGAGGGGGGGTGATACACTGCGGGGGCTGTGTGATATACTGCGGGGGCTGTGTTATATACTATGGGCAGTGTTATATACTACGTGGGCTGTGTGATATACTGCGGAGGGGTGATACACTGCGGGGGCTGTGCGATATACTGCGGGGCTGTGTGATATACAGCAGGGGCTGTGTGATATACTGTGGGGGGGTGTGATACACTGCGGGGGCTGTGTGATACACTGCGGGGGCTGTGTGATATACTGCAGGGGCCATATGATATACTGAGGGGGGGTGATACACTGCGGGGGCTGTGTGATATACTGCGGGGGCTGTGTTATATACTGCGTGGACTGTGCTATATACTATGTGGGCAGTGTTATATACTACGTGGGCAGTGTGATATACTGCGGGGGCTGTGCTATATACTACATGGGCAGTGTTATATACTGCATGGGCTGTGTTATATACTACGTGTGCTGTGTTATATACTGTGTGGCCTGTGTTATATACTGCGTGGCTGCTATATACTGTGTAGGCTGTGTTATATAGAACGTGGGCTGTGTTATAACGGTTTGGGCTGTGTTATATACTGCGTGGCCTGTATTAACGCATTGGGTATTCTAGAATATGTATGTATGTATGTATATAGCAGCTACATAGTATATAGCACAGGCCACGTATTATTTGCTATATACTATATGGCTCCTATATACTACATGGCCTGTGCTATATACTATGTGGCTGCTATATACATACATATATACATATTCTACAATACCCGATGCGTTAGAATCGGGCCACCATCTAGTTGTCTATATGCTGTCATTGTTGTACAGAAATAAAGCCATGAAAAGGGGTGATTTTAAATATGAATCTTACTCATTTTTGTTATTTTACATCGTGTGTGAAACAAATAGAGGGATAAATAATTTCTTTGTGGGCAGCTAGAGCAATTACATTTTTTTTAATATCACAGTTTTTTCTGTACATTTTCTAGCTATAAACTCGTAATTTAATTGACAGGTTAGTAATAAAATTAATGTATCCATAGCTATATGTGAAGTACGTTACACACCCTTTGTCTTAGTTCCTTTGCTTTAGTGTAAAGTGATATACTGCGTGGGCTGTGCTATATACTATGGGCAGTGTTATATCCTACGTGGGCTGTGTTATATACTGCGGGGGCTGTGTGATATACTGTGGGGGGGTGATACACTGCGGGGGCTGTATGATACACTGCGGGGGCTGTGTGATATACTGCGTGGGCTGGGTGAAACACTGCGGGGGCTGTGTGATACACTGTGGGGGCTGTGTGATATACTGCGGGGGCTGTGTGATATACTGCAGGGGCTGTGTGATATACTGCAGGGGCTGTGTGATATACTGTGGGGGGTGTGATACACTGTGGGGGCTGTGTGATATACTGCGGGGGCTGTGTGATACACTGCGGGGGCTGTGTGATATACTGCGTGGGCTGTGCTATATACTACGTGGGCAGTGTTATATACTATGTGGGCTGTGTGATATACTGCAGGGGCTGTGTGATATACTGCGAAGGCTGTGCTTTATACTATGTGGGCAGTGTTATATTCTATGTGGGCTCTGTTATATACTGCAGGGGGCTGTGTGATATACTGTGGGGGCTGTGTGATAAGCTGCGGCGGGGTGTGATACACTACGGGGGCTTTGTGACACACTGCGGGGGCTGTGTGATACACTGCGGGGGCTGTGTGATACACTGCGGGGGCTGTGTGATACACTGTGGGGGCTGTGTGATATACTGCAAGGGCTGTGTGATATACTGCGTTGGCTGTGCTATATACTACTTTGGCAGTGTTATATACTACGTGGGCTGTGTGATATACTGCGGGGGCTGTGTGATATACTGCGGGGCTGTGTGATATACTGCAGGGGCTTGTGATATACTGCGGGGGGATGATACACTGCGGGGGTTGTGCGATATACTGCGGGGGCTGTGCGATATACTGCGTGGGCTTTGTGATATACTGTGGGGGCTGTGTGATATACTGCGTGGGCTGTGCCATATACTACGTGGGCAGCGTTATATACTACATGGGCTGTGTGATATACTGCGGGGGCTGTGTGATATACTGCAGGGGCTGTGTGATATACTGTGGGGGGATGTGATACACTGCGGGGGCTGTGTGATACACTGCGGGGGTTGTGTGATATACTGCAGGGGCTATGTGATATACTGAGGGGGGTGTGATACACTGCGGGGGCTGTGTGATATACTGCGGGGGCTGTGTTATATACTGCGTGGACTGTGCTATATACTATGTGGACAGTGTTATATACTACGTGGGCAGTGTGATATACTGCGGGGGCTGTGCTATATACTACATGGGCAGTGTTATATACTGCATGGGCTGTGTTATATACTACGTGTCCTGTGTTATATACTGCGTGGCCTGTGTTATATACTGCGTGGCTGCTATATACTGCGTAGGCTGTGTTATATAGTACGTGGGCTGTGTTATAACGGTTTGGGCTGTGTTATATACTGCGTGGCCTGTATTAACGCATTGGGTATTCTAGAATATGTATGTATGCATGTATATAGCAGCCACATAGTATATAGCACAGGCCACGTAGTATTTGCTATATACTACATGGCTCGTAGATACTACATGGCCTGTGCTATATACTATGTGGCTGCTATGTACAGACATACATACATATTCTACAATACCCGATGCGTTAGAATCGGGCCACCATCTAGTTGTCTATATGCTGTCATTGTTGTACAGAAATAAAGCCATGAAAAGGGGTGATTTTAAATATGAATCTTACTCATTTTTGTTATTTTACATCGTGTGTGAAACAAATAGAGGGATAAATAATTTCTTTGTGGGCAGCTAGAGCAATTACATTTTTTTTTAATATCACAGTTTTTTCTGTACATTTTCTAGCTATAAACTCGTAATTTAATTGACAGGTTAGTAATAAAATTAATGTATCCATAGCTATAGGTGAAGTACGTTGCACACGCTTTGTCTTAGTTCCTTTGCTTTAGTGTAAAGTGATATACTGCTTGGGCTGTGCTATATACTATGGGCAGTGTTATATACTACGTGGGCTGTGTGATATACTGCGGAGGGGTGATACACTGCGGGGGCTGTGCGATATACTGCGGGGCTGTGTGATATACAGCAGGGGCTGTGTGATATACTGTGGGGGGGTGTGATACACTGCGGGGGCTGTGTGATACACTGTGGGGGCTGTGTGATATACTGCAGGGGCCATATGATATACTGAGGGGGGGGTGATACACTGCGGGGGCTGTGTGATATACTGCGGGGGCTGTGTTATATACTGCGTGGACTGTGCTATATACTATGTGGGCAGTGTTATATACTACGTGGGCAGTGTGATATACTGCGGGGGCTGTGCTATATACTACATGGGCAGTGTTATATACTGCATGGGCTGTGTTATATACTACGTGTGCTGTGTTATATACTGCGTGGCCTGTGTTATATACTGCGTGGCTGCTATATACTGTGTAGGCTGTGTTATATAGATCGTGGGCTGTGTTATAACGGTTTGGGCTGTGTTATATACTGCGTGGCCTGTATTAACGCATTGGGTATTCTAGAATATGTATGTATGTATGTATATAGCAGCCACATAGTATATAGCACAGGCCACGTATTATTTGCTATATACTATATGGCTCCTATATACTACATGGCCTGTGCTATATACTATGTGGCTGCTATATACATACATATATACATATTCTACAATACCCGATGCGTTAGAATCGGGCCACCATCTAGTTGTCTATATGCTGTCATTGTTGTACAGAAATAAAGCCATGAAAAGGGGTGATTTTAAATATGAATCTTACTCATTTTTGTTATTTTACATCGTGTGTGAAACAAATAGAGGGATAAATAATTTCTTTGTGGGCAGCTAGAGCAATTACATTTTTTTTAATATCACAGTTTTTTCTGTACATTTTCTAGCTATAAACTCGTAATTTAATTGACAGGTTAGTAATAAAATTAATGTATCCATAGCTATATGTGAAGTACGTTACACACCCTTTGTCTAAGTTCCTTTGCTTTAGTGTAAAGTGATATACTGCGTGGGCTGTGCTATATACTATGGGCAGTGTTATATACTACGTGGGCTGTGTGATATACTGCGGGGAGTGATACACTGCGGGGGCTGTGTGATACAATGCTGAGGCGCTGTGTGATATACTGCGGGGAGTGATACACTGCGGGGGCTGTGTGATATACGGCGGGGGATGTGTGATATCCTGGGGGGGCTGTGTGATATACTGCCGGGGCTGTGTGATATACTGTGGGGGTGTGATACACTGCGGGGGCTGTGTTATATACTGCGGGGGCTGTGTGATATACTGCGGGGGCTGTGTGATATACTGCGGGGGCTGTGTGATATACTGCGGGGGCTGTGTGATATACTGCAGGGGCTGTGTGATATACTGTGGGGGGTGTGATACACTGCGGGGGCTGTGTGATATACTGCCGGGGCTGTGTGATATACTGTGGGGGTGTGATACACTGCGGGGGCTGTGTTATATACTGCGGGGGCTGTGTGATATACTGCGGGGGCTGTGTGATATACTGCGGGGGCTGTGTGATATACTGCGGGGGCTGTGTGATATACTGCAGGGGCTGTGTGATATACTGCGGGGGGGTGATATACTGCGGGGGCTGTGTGATATACTGCAGTGCTGTGTGATATACTGCGGGGGCTGTGTGATATACTGCGGGGGGGTGATACACTGCGGGGGCTGTGTGATACACTGCGGGGGCTGTGTGATATACTGCATGGGCTGGGTGAAACAGTGCGGGGGCTGTGTGATACACTGTGGGGGCTGTGTGATACACTGCGGGGTCTGTGTGATATACTGCGGGGGCTGTGTGATGTACTGCAGGGGCTGTATTATATACTGCGTGGGCTGTGCTATATACTACGTGGGCAGTGTTATATACTACGTGGGCAGTGTGATATACTGCGGGGGCTGTGCTATATACTTCATGGGCAGTGTTATATACTGCATGGGCTGTGTTATATACTGCATGGGCTGTGTTATATACTACGTGGGCTGTGCTATATACTGTGTGGGCTGTGCTATATACTATGTGCCCTGTGTTATATACTGCGTGACCTGTGTTATATACTACGTCGCCTGTGTTATATACTGTGTGGCTGCTATATACTGCGTAGGCTGTGTTATATAGCACATGGGCTGTGTTATATACGGTTTGGGCTGTGTTATATACTGCGTGGCCTGTATTAACGCATTGGGTATTCTAGAATATGTATGTATGTATGTATATAGCAGCCACATAGTATATAGCACAGGCCACGTAGTATTTGCTATATACTACATGGCTCCTATATACTACATGGCCTGTGCTATATACTATGTGGCTGCTATATACATACTGTACATACATACATATTCTACAATATCCGATGCGTTAGAATCGGGCCACCATCTAGTTGTCTATATGCTGTCATTGTTGTACAGAAATAAAGCCATGAAAAGGGGTGATTTTAAATATGAATCTTACTCATTTTTGTTATTTTACATCATGTGTGAAACAAATAGAGGGATACATAAATTCTTTGAGGGCAGCTAGAGCAATTACATTTTTTTTAATATCACAGTTTTTTTCTGTACATTTTCTAGCTATAAACTCGTAATTTAATTGACAGGTTAGTAATAAAACTAATGTATCCATATAGTCATATGTGAAGTACGTTACACACCCTTTGTTTTAGTTCCTTTGCTTTAGTGTAAAGTGATTATGCTTCCGCAAATCCAGTTAAACAGGATCCGTAGATGATACAGCAAGCAGCATAGTAAGTTCATGTATGCCACAGAAATAGGGATAGAGAGAGAAGGGAAGAAATGAAAAGAAAGAGAGGACCAGAGAGAAAGAAAGGGGGAAGTTAAGAGAGGAACAGAGGGAAAGAAGAAAGAGATAAAGGTAAGGAGACAGAGAAACAAAGAGGAAAGGAAAAGAGATATGAAGCATAGAGATAGATATGAAGCTAGATTAAGATATATATAAAAAATCTGACTATAGATGTTTACTGTGTATTGTTTTTCTACAGACAATGAACAACCTGCTATCGTACAAGGGTTACCTGACATCATTAGTTGCATTCTGTCTCCTGATTAGCATCATTTATCATCAAAACTTAAAAAAGGTAAGATATAAAATGATTTGATTATGTGGATTAGCGTTACTTACAGTATGTTGATGACAATTTAGCTGTGGCAGCACAACATGTGAATTCCACTGGTGCATGAATATAATTCTTTGTTGTCATTGCATTTTTGCATGTAATCTTTTCATCTGTTGTCATTTGATTGTTGTTATAACAAATATAACATTCAGTCAGCAGGAACAAAAATATCATAATAGCCAAACGGGAAAAATATTTGTAATGAAATTCAGTTGCAAAAATGATTTTTAGCTCCAAGTGCCTGCATTTACTTAAAAACTAAATGCTCCCCCCGAAGGGGTCCTTATCATTTAAAGGAGACTGTGCCCATGTGATGTGTGGCCTTGTAAACTCACTAAATGGACTTAATACAAATAAAATGAGAAACCTGAGGATATGTCAGCTGCTGAGTTTTTCTTGTTACAACTATCTGGGAAAATCGTAGTAAGATAGATTGTTAATAATGCTCATTAATACTCTGAAAAGTGAATCTCTGGTTTTTATCACCATGTTTCTTTAGGTCTAAGATTCTTTCCTAACTTTTTTAATATTAAATAGCTCTAACATTTTCAGATAGTTATAAATAAAAAAGTGACAGTGAATAGAAAGCTCTTTTTTATAAGCTCAACGTATACCAGTTACTGCAGCTCGTAAGGTCATCTTATTGGTGAGGTTACATAGCTTTATAAAATTGTTAAAAGTGTCGTTTAAGGGAGATCTGTTAGGCTGTGTGCCCACATTGCGTTTTTGTGTGTTTCTGCCACGTTTTTTGCCGCAGCGGAAACGCTTAATACTGCTTAAAAACCACATTCCCATGCAATCCTATGGGATTCCGCAGTTGCTGTGCCTATGCTGCAGATTTTCCCACGGCGGAATCACATATCGGTAAAATCCGCAGCATGTTCATTATTTCTGCGGAATCGCGGTGATTCCGCCTAAATAGGAATGCATTGAAATGCTCACTTTACGCATGTGGCTATGCCCACCATGTGTAAAGTGAGCGCTTGATGTGCGGATAGTACCTGGGTCTGGAGGAGAGGAGACTCTCCTTCATGCCCTGGGTACCATATTCCTGTAAAGAAAAAGAAATGAAATAAAAAAAATAGGGATATACTTACCTTCTGATGGCCCCCGGAGTCCTCCCGGCTGTCAGCGGTGCACGCGGCGGCTTCCGTTCCCAGGGATGCATTGCGCGAAGGACCTGAGATGACATCGCGGTCATGCGACCGTGACATCACAAAGTTCCTTCACGCAATGCATCCATGGGAACAGAACGTAACGGGAGCGCCGCTGAGGAGATCGGGGGCCGTTGGAAGGTGAAAGTAACCATATTTTTTATTTTTTTAATTATTTTTAACACTCTATCTTTTACTATTGATGCTGCATAAGCAGCATCAATAGTAAAAAGTTGGTCACACTTGTCAAGCACTATGCCTGACAAGTGTGACTAACCTGTAAATCAGTTTTCCAAGCAATGCTTCAGATCGCTTGGAAAACGCAAGCATTCTGCAAGCTAAAAACGCTTGCAAAACGCTTGCGTTTTACAGGAAAACGCATGTGAATTCTGCATGCATTTTACCCGCGGCAGGGAGTTGCGAAAATGCTGCGGACATTTCCGCAGCATTTCTGTAACATGGGCACATAGCCTCAAACTTCATCAGAAAAACAAAGTTGCAACTTTATTATATATTATATATATTTAGATTTTACCCCTTAGAGACCAAATTTTGGAAATCTGACCAGTGTCACTTTATGTGGTAATAACTCTGCGACACTTGAACAAATCCCAGTGATTTTGAGACTGTTTTATCATAACGCATTACACTTTATGATAATGGTAACTTTAGGTTGATATGTTTTGTGTTTATTTACATAAATATCAGAAATTTGAGAAAAATGTAAAAAAATTACCAACTTTCAAAATTTGAATGATCATCCCTTAAATCCAGATGGTCATACCACAGAAAAACATTAATAAATAAAATTTCTCTCATGTCGGCTTTACACCCACACCATTTCTAAAAGTTATTTTATTTTGTTAACCTTTTAGGAGGTTTAAAAATGTAGCAGTAATTTTTCATTTTTTTAAGGAAATTTACAACATTTATTTTTTTAGGGATCTATCCATGTTTGAAGTGACTTTGGGGGTCCTATATATTTGGAGCCCCCAAAAGTGATGCCATTTTAAAAACAATACACCCTGACATATTGAAAACTGCAGTCAGGTAGTTTATTAACCCTTGAGGTGATTTTCAGGAATTAATGCAAGTGGCATGACAAATGAAAATGTGCATTTTTACCACCTAATTGTCATTAACTTCAGAACGGATTACTACAGCCGACAGACTGTAAGGCCGCTATTTGGTCATGAATTGCGATCGCAAACATCAGGGCCGCACAATCATGATCTGAGAGCACCAATTGGGATAAAGAGGAAGCCCCCACACTCTGTTAACCATTTATATGATGTAGTCACTATTGACAGCAGCATCTAAGGGGTTAAATAGATTTGGACGGTGCAAACACTGATCGGGGTTACAGCAGCAAGTTGTCAGTTCTAGTTTACAGCCGACCGACAGCTGCTGGATTGTCACCTGTGTGGGGAGGCTATTTTCTTATATCTCAGATCAGTTAAAAGACGCATTGGCGGTCATTAAGGGGTTAAGATGTTATTTCATGTGCAAACTGTAAAGTGCTGCAAAATATGTTAGCGCTATATAAAAATAAAGAGTATTATTATAACAATAAAGATTATTATTTCATTAGAACCTTTTTAAAGGTTCCTGGAGCTTATTTGGCAAAGCTCATATGCCACACAGCTGCGATTTTAGGAAGAATGCAGGATTACAAGCAGACAGATTAATAACTAACTATTAAAGGTGAGCAAGCACTAAAATACACGTTACTCAAACCAAGCAATTCCAGGTGCTCGTTTTGAGTAACAAGTATAATGGGAGTCAATGGGAAATTTGAGCATTTTTCCGGCAGACCATACAAGGAGGTCTGGGGGGCAGTGAAAATGTTGTAAAAGATGGAAAAATTGCTGAATGGAAGGAAAACAACATGGGGAAGGCCCTTGGAAACATCGCTGGCTCCCAGATTGCTGCTGAGCACAATGGTGTCACAAGTTTACTCCACTTTAAAGACGGACAATAAAACATTCAAAATTGATGAGAAATTGGAGTTTATAGAAAAAAAAATGTTACGAAACATTCTTTCCTGTACAATGACTTGTGTATAAGGCAAAATTTAAAAAAGGATTAAAAAAATAATAATTTAAGTAAATCTCCCCGCATGTCTCCCTCCACATACTGCCGCACCTCTTAATGGATGTCCATATGAGTTAAAATAAAGGATTTTTAACCACAAAGGAAATGGTGAATGCTGCCATTCTACTTTCTACGTAAACATACTGATCGTATACTGCACTATACTTGGATCAAGAAGTGTTTTCAAAATGTTAATAAAACAAACAGACTTTATTTAAACAACTTCAAATACATATAAATACAAACAATAATAAGGGTATGTGCACACGTTGCGGTTTTTGCTGCGGATCCGCAGCAGTTTTCCATGCGGTGTACAGTACAATGTTAACCTATGGAAAACAAAAACCACTGTGCACATGCTGCGGAAAAAACCGTGCGGAAACGCTGCGGTTTATTTTCCGCAGCATGTCAATTCTTTGTGCGGAATCCGCAGCGGTTTGGCACCTGCTCCATGTTAAAAATCCGCAGGTGTCTAAAACCGCAGTGGAAACCGCACAAAAAAACCGCGATAAATCCACAGTACTTTTTGCACTGCGGATTTAATCAAATCTGCTGCGGAAAATTCCGCAACGGCATCCACAATGTGTGCACATGGCCTTAAAATGGTGCCTCAAATTGAACACATATTATTATTATTCATTTATATAGCACCATTAATTCCATGGTGCTGTATATGAGAAAGGTGTTACATACAGAGTTATAGATATCGTTTACAGTAAACAAGTTTACAGTGACAGACTGGTACAGAGGGGAGAGGACCCTGTCCTTGCGGATTACATTCTATGAACAAAGAGGTCTTCTACAGTGCCTTGTGAAATTATTCAGCTCCCTGGAACTTTTCACCCTTTTCCCACATATAATGCTTTAAACAAAGATACCAAATGTAAATTTTTGGTGAAGAATCAACAAGTGGAACACAATTGTGAAGTTGAACGAAATTTATTAGTTATTTGAAATTTTTGTGGAAATTCAAAAACTGAAAAGTGGGGCGTGCAATATTATTCGGCCCCTTTAACTTAATACTTTTTTGCGCCACCTTTTGCTGCGATTACAAGTCACTTGGGGTATGTCTCTACCAGTTTTGTACATCGAGAGACTGAAATTCTTGCCCATTCTTCCTTGGCAAACAGCTCGAGCTCAGTGAGGTTTGATGGAGATCGTTTCTGAACAGCAGTTTTCAGCTCTTTCCACAGATTCTCGATTGGATTGATGTCTGGGCTTTGACTTGGCCATTCTAACACCTGGATACGTTTATTTGTGAACTATTCCATTGTAGATTTTGCTTTATGTTTGGGATGATTGTCTTGTTGGAAGACAAATCTCCGTCCCAGTCTCAAGTCTTTTGCAGATTCCAACAGGTTTTCTTCAAGAATGGTCCTGTATTTGGCTCCATCCATCTTCCCATCAATTTTAACCATCTTCCCTTTCCCTGCTGAAGAAAAGCAGGCCCAAACCATGATGCTGCCACCACCATGTTTGACAGTGGGGATGATATGTTCAGGGTGATCAGCTGTGCTGCCTTTACGCCAAACATATCGTTTGGCATTGTTGCCAAAAAGTTCGATTTTGATTTCATCTGACCAGAGCACCTTCTTCCACATGTTTGGTGTGTTTCCCAGGTGGCTTGTTGCAAACTTTAAACAACACTTTTTATGGATATCTTTGAGAAACGACTTTCTTCTTGCCACTCTTCCATAAAGGCCAGATTTGTGCAGTGTATGACTCATTGTTGTCCTATGGGCAGACTGTCCCACCTCAGCTGTAGATCTCTGCAGTTCATCCAGAGTGATCATGGGCCTCTTGGCTGCATCTCTGATCAGTCTTCTCCTTGTTTGAGATGAAAGTTTAGAGGGACGGCGAGGTCTTAGTAGATTTGCAGTGGTAGGATACTCCTTCCATTTCAATATGATTGCTTGCACAGTGCTCCTTGGGATGTTTAAAGTTTTGGAAATCATTTTGTTTCCAAATCCGACTTTAAACTTCTCCACAGCAGTATCACGGACCTGTCTGGTGTGTTCCTTGGTCTTCATGATGCTCTTTGTGCTTCACACAGAACCCTGAGACTATCGCATAGCATATACGGAGATTTGATTACACACAGGTGGATTATATTTATCATCATTAGGCATTTAGGACAACATTGGATCATTCAGAGATCCTCAATGAACTTCTGGAGTGAGTTTGCTGCACTGAAAGTAAAGGGGCCGAATAATATTGCAAGCCCCACTTTTCAGTTTTTGAATTTCCACAAAAATTTTAAAATAACCAATAAATTTTGTTCAACTTCACAATTGTGTTCCACTTGTTGCTGATTCTTCACCAAAAATTTACATTTGGTATCTTTATGTTTGAATCATGATATGTGGGAAAAGGTTGAAAAGTTCCAGGGAGCCGAATACTTTAGCAAGGCACTGTAAAGCAGAACACAGGAATACCCAGAGAAAAACATATATAGGATCACAAATCAATTGTTGCAGTTATCCACTATATAGTGTCCACTCTAGTGGCCACTATATGGGACCTGCACAAAGCACATGCACATAAATGTAAATCAGTTGATCCATATTGACATAAAATCACCTTTGTATTCAAAGTCTTCAAAATCATGGAGTAAACCCACTTACATCAAAAGTGCACGTGCATGGAAAAAAGCACGGAGTTCGTGTCACACATTATAAAGAATCATTAGTTTAATGGTAACGGAGCTCCATGTGAATAAGAGTCACCGCACCGCCAACTACCGTCACTGCGTCATTCCTGTTGATTCCTATAATCAAAAATTAACATCCCATGTTTTATACATATTACCTGGGTCTGCGTCCACCTTGAAAGTGTAGTGTCTAGTGACACGCTGAACCTCCAAACCACTTCTTGATCCAAGTATAGTGCAGTGACTATACGATCAGTATGTTTACATATTATGTGGAGTGTTGCCCATCCCGTGTGTTGTGAATTCTGTGGCTGAATTCACTCCTGTGGTCACAAGTGGTACTGCAGCTTCTGAGCTTCCTCCCTCAGGTGTTCTGGTGAGCTCGTTAACTGCTTCATTACTTAACTCCGCCTGATGCTGCTATCCTTGCTCCTTGTCAATGTTCCAGTGTTGGATCTGAGCTTCTCCTGATTGTTCCTGTGACCTGCTGCTCTGTATAGCTAAGTGCTTTTTGCTTTTTTGTTGCTTTTTTTCTGTCCAGCTTGTCTTTTGTTTTGCTGGAAGCTCTGAGACGCAAAGGGTGTACCGCCGTGCCGTTAGTTCGGCACGGTGGGGTTTTTTTTTGCCCCCTTTGCGTGGTTTTGCTTTAGGGTTTTTTGTAGACTGCAGAGTTCGCTTTACTGTCCTCGCTCTGTCCTAGAATATCGGGCCCCACTTTGCTGAATCTATTTCATCCCTACGTTTTGTCTTTTCATCTTACTCACAGTCATTATATGTGGGGGGCTGCCTTTTCCTTTGGGGAATTTCTCTGGGGCAAGTCAGGCCTATTTTTCTATCTTCAGGCTAGCTAGTTTCTTAGGCTTTGCCGAGTTGCCTAGGTAGTTGTTAGGCGCAATCCACAGCCGCTTTTAGTTGTGTTTAGGATAGGATCAGGTGTGCAGTCTACAGAGTTTCCACGTCTCAGAGCTAGTTCTTGTATTTTTGGGTATTTGTCAGATCACTGTGTGCGCTCTGATCGCTAAGCACACTGTGTTTCTGGATTGCCTACATAACACCTGTCATTAGCAAACATAACAGTACAAGGAGCCAAAACTAATGATTCTCAATAGAGGGAAAGAAAAAGTTCTGACATCATTTTTTTTTTTTTTTTTTTTCTGCTCTGTGTTCACTTTTTTTTTTTCCCCCTAGACATTTGGGTGATTCTGGACACAGGTGTGGACATGGATATTCAGGGTCTGTGCTCTTCAATGGATAATCTCGTTATAAATGTACAAAAAATTCAAGATACTATTGATCAGAAATCTATGTTAGAACCAAGAATTCCTATTCCTGATTTGTTTTTTGGAGATAGAACTAAGTTTCTAAGTTTCAAAAATAATTGTAAGCTATTTCTGGCCTTGAAACCTCATTCTTCTGGTAATCCTATTTAACAGGTTTTGATTATTATTTCTTTTTTGCGCGGCGACCCTCAAGACTGGGCATTTTCTCTTGCGCCAGGAGACCCTGCATTGAGTAGTGTCGATGCGTTTTTCCTGGCGCTCGGATTGCTGTACGATGAGCCTAATTCAGTGGATCAGGCTGAGAAAAATTTGCTGGCTTTGTGCCAGGGTCAGGATGATATAGAAGTATATTGTCAGAAATTTAGGATATGGTCAGTACTCACTCAGTGGAATGAATCTGCGCTGGCAGCTTTGTTCAGAAAGGGTCTCTCTGAGGCTCTTAAGGATGTCATGGTGGGATTTCCTATGCCTGCTGGTTTGAATGAGTCTTTGTCTTTGGCCATTCAGATCGGTCGACGCTTGCGCGAGCGTAAATCTGTGCACCATTTGGCGGTACTGCCTGAGGTTAAACCTGAGCCTATGCAGTGCGATAGGACTATGACTAGAGTTGAAAGGCAGGAATACAGACGTCTGAATGGTCTGTGTTTCTACTGTGGTGATTCCACTCATGCTATTTCTGATTGTCCTAAGCGCACTAAGCGGTCCGCTAGGTCTGCCGTCATTGGTACTGTACAGTCCAAATTCCTTCTGTCCATTACCTTGATATGCTCTTTGTCGTCGTTTTCTGTCATGGCGTTTGTGGATTCGGGCGCTGCCCTGAATCTGATGGATTTGGATTATGCTAAACGTTGTGGGTTTTTCTTGGAGCCTTTGCGGTGTCCTATTCCATTGAGAGGAATTGATGCTACACCTTTGGCCAAGAATAAACCTCAATACTGGGCCCAGCTGACCATGTGCATGGCTCCTGCACATCAGGAAGTTATTCGCTTTCTGGTGTTGCATAATCTGCATGATGTGGTTGTGTTGGGGTTGCCATGGCTACAAACCCATAATCCAGTATTGGATTGGAATTCCATGTCGGTATCCAGCTGGGGTTGTCAGGGGGTACATGGTGATGTTCCATTTTTGTCGATTTCGTCATCCACCCCTTCTGAGGTCCCAGAGTTCTTGTCTGATTATCAGGATGTATTTGAAGAGCCCAAGTCCGATGCTCTACCTCCGCATAGGGATTGTAATTGTGCTATCAATTTGATTCCTGGTAGTAAATTCCCTAAAGGTCGATTATTTAATTTATCCGTGCCCGAACACGCCGCTATGCGCAGTTATGTGAAGGAATCCCTGGAGAAGGGACATATTCGCCCATCGTCATCACCACTGGGAGCAGGGTTCTTCTTTGTAGCCAAGAAGGATGGTTCGCTGAGACCGTGTATTGATTACCGCCTTCTTAATAAGATCACTGTTAAATTTCAGTATCCCTTGCCATTGTTATCTGACTTGTTTGCTCGGATTAAGGGGGCTAGTTGGTTCACTAAGATAGATCTTCGTGGTGCGTATAATCTGGTGAGAATCAGGCAAGGAGATGAATGGAAAACTGCATTCAATATGCCCGAGGGTCATTTTGAGTATCTAGTGATGCCGTTCGGACTTGCCAATGCTCCATCTGTGTTTCATTCTTTTATGCATGACATCTTCCGTGAGTATCTGGATAAATTCCTGATTGTTTACTTGGATGACATTTTGATCTTCTCAGATGATTGGGAGTCTCATGTGAAGCAGGTCAGAATGGTTTTTCAGGTCCTGCGTGCTAACTCTTTGTTTGTGAAGGGATCAAAGTGTCTCTTCGGTGTGCAGAAAGTTTCATTTTTGGGGTTCATCTTTACCCCTTCTACTATCGAGATGGATCCAGTTAAGGTCCAAGCCATCCAGGATTGGATTCAGCCGACATCTCTGAAAAGTCTGCAAAAGTTCCTGGGCTTTGCTAATTTTTATCGTCGCTTCATCTGTAATTTTTCTAGCATTGCCAAACCATTGACCGATTTGACCAAGAAGGGTGCTGATTTGGTTAATTGGTCTTCTGCTGCTGTGGAAGCTTTTCAGGAGTTGAAGCGTCGTTTTTGTTCTGCCCCTGTGTTGTGTCAGCCAGATGTTTCTCTTCCGTTCCAGGTCGAGGTTGATGCTTCTGAGATTGGAGCAGGGGTGGTTTTGTCACAGAGAGGTTCTGATTGCTCAGTGATGAAACCATGTGCTTTCTTTTCCAGGAAGTTTTCGCCCGCTGAGCGTAATTATGATGTGGGCAATCGAGAGTTGCTGGCCATGAAGTGGGCATTCGAGGTGTGGCGTCATTGGCTTGAAGGAGCTAAGCATCGCGTGGTGGTATTGACTGATCATAAGAACTTGACTTATCTCGAGTCTGCCAAGCACTTGAATCCTAGACAGGCCCATTGGTCGTTATTTTTTGCCCGCTTCGACTTTGTGATTTCGTACCTTCCGGGCTCTAAAAATGTGAAGGCGGATGCTCTGTGTAGGAGTTTTGTGCCCGACTCTCCGGGTTTATCTGAGCCAGCAGGTATCCTCAAGGAAGGAGTCATTGTGTCTGCCATCTCCCCTGATTTGCGGCGGGTGCTGCAAAAATTTCAGGCGAATAAACCTGATCGTTGTATAGCAGAGAAACTGTTCGTCCCTGATAGGTGGACTAATAAACTTATCTCTGAACTTCATTGTTCGGTGTTGGCTGGTCGTCCTGGAATCTTTGGTACCAGAGAGTTAGTGGCTAGATCCTTCTGGTGGCCATCTCTGTCACGGGATGTACGTACTTTTGTGCAGTCCTGTGGGATTTGTGCTAGGGCTAAGCCCTGCTGTTCTCGTGCCAGTGGGTTGCTTTTGCCCTTGCCGGTCCCAAAGAGGCCTTGGACACATATTTCGATGGATTTCATTTCTGACCTTCCCGTTTCTCAAAAGATGTCAGTCATTTGGGTGGTCTGTGATCGCTTTTCTAAAATGGTCCATCTGGTGCCCTTGGCTAAATTGCCTTCCTCCTCTGATTTGGTACCTTTGTTCTTTCAGCATGTGGTTCGGTTGCATGGCATTCCTGAGAATATTGTTTCTGACAGAGGTTCCCAGTTTGTTTCAAGGTTTTGGCGAGCCTTTTGTGGTAGGATGGGCATTGACCTATCCTTTTCCTCGGCTCTCCATCCTCAGACTAATGGCCAGACTGAACGAACCAATCAGACCTTGGAAACATATCTGAGATGTTTTGTTTCTGCAGACCAGGATGATTGGGTGTCCTTTTTGCCGTTGGCTGAGTTCGCCCTTAATAATCGGGCCAGCTCGGCTACCTTGGTTTCTCCATTTTTTTGCAATTCTGGGTTCCATCCTCGTTTCTCTTCAGGACAGGTTGAGTCTTCGGACTGTCCTGGTGTGGATTCTGTGGTGGATAGGTTGCAGCAGATCTGGACTCAGGTAGTGGACAATTTGATCTTGTCCCAGGAGAAAGCTCAACTTTTCGCTAATCGCAGACGCCGTGTGGGTCCCCGACTTCGTGTTGGGGATCTGGTTTGGTTATCTTCTCGTCATATTCCTATGAAGGTTTCCTCTCCTAAATTTAAACCTCGTTTTATTGGTCCGTATAGGATTTCTGAGGTTCTCAATCCTGTGTCTTTTCGTTTGACCCTCCCAGACTCCTTTTCCATACATAATGTATTCCATAGGTCGTTGTTGCGGAGATACGTGGCACCTATGGTTCCATCTGTTGAGCCTCCTGCCCCGGTTTTGGTGGAGGGGGAATTGGAGTATATTGTGGAGAAGATTTTGGATTCTCGTGTTTCTAGACGGAAACTCCAGTATCTGGTTAAATGGAAGGGTTATGCTCAGGAAGATAATTCCTGGGTTTTTGCCTCTGATGTTCATGCTTCCGATCTTGTTCGTGCCTTTCATGCGGCTCATCCTGGTCGGCCTGGGGGCTCTGGTGAGGGTTCGGTGACCCCTCCTCAAGGGGGGGGTACTGTTGTGAATTCTGTGGCTGAATTCACTCCTGTGGTCACAAGTGGTACTGCAGCTTCTGAGCTTCCTCCCTCAGGTGTTCTGGTGAGCTCGTTAACTGCTTCATTACTTAACTCCGCCTGATGCTGCTATCCTTGCTCCTTGTCAATGTTCCAGTGTTGGATCTGAGCTTCTCCTGATTGTTCCTGTGACCTGCTGCTCTGTATAGCTAAGTGCTTTTTGCTTTTTTGTTGCTTTTTTTCTGTCCAGCTTGTCTTTTGTTTTGCTGGAAGCTCTGAGACGCAAAGGGTGTACCGCCGTGCCGTTAGTTCGGCACGGTGGGGGTTTTTTTGCCCCCTTTGCGTGGTTTTGCTTTAGGGTTTTTTGTAGACTGCAAAGTTCGCTTTACTGTCCTCGCTCTGTCCTAGAATATCGGGCCCCACTTTGCTGAATCTATTTCATCCCTATGTTTTGTCTTTTCATCTTACTCACAGTCATTATATGTGGGGGGCTGCCTTTTCCTTTGGGGAATTTCTCTGGGGCAAGTCAGGCCTATTTTTCTATCTTCAGGCTAGCTAGTTTCTTAGGCTTTGCCGAGTTGCCTAGGTAGTTGTTAGGCGCAATCCACAGCCGCTTTTAGTTGTGTTTAGGATAGGATCAGGTGTGCAGTCTACAGAGTTTCCACGTCTCAGAGCTAGTTCTTGTATTTTTGGGTATTTGTCAGATCACTGTGTGCGCTCTGATCGCTAAGCACACTGTGTTTCTGGATTGCCTACATAACACCTGTCATTAGCAAACATAACACCCGTGTATAAGGGGAATGGGCTCGGGTAGTATGTTTATCTTTCTACTTTCTATATGATTTTTTAACACAGTTGTTGGCCTCTGCACCACAAGAAAATAAGTTTCCTTAGCCTCCGTTGCTGTCTAGTAACAGAAGTAACAGAACACAAAGCTTTCCCTTATCTCCATACACTTTGTTCATTTCATTTTTATCAGAGTGAAACCTGTCAGCACTTATTGACAAGCGAAAGCATCTGTCTGTTGTGACCCCCCCGGCGGCACTAAAAACCCACTCAGACAAGAGCCTTTGACAGTGTACCCCTGCCTCTGCTGTATCTGGTGTGTGTCTCGCTCTCCTCTCCTTCATGGTTGGGCAAGGAAGCTTCCGCCTCAACTGACCACTAGTGTTATCTGATGGGAATTTTCTTTAACATATTTTTCACAATGGCCTTCTGGTATATACCCAAAAGAAAGGAAGTGAACAACCCAAGATGAAATAAGAATATTTTATTAGTATATAAATTAAAACAGAAATCTTTAATGGAAGGTAGTAATACAAGTAGGTACATGAAAAAAGGGCATAGAACAAGGCAGAGTGACCTCCGAGAAACCAAAATCTCAGTAGTTCAAGTAAAACAGGAAAATACACATAAGTAGAAATATAGTAAAAGTAGCCACATACACTATATTAAATGGCAATGGAAGCCAAATAGGTATAATGCATTTGAAACAGCTGTGGCAAAAAAGTAGAGGATGCATTGAAATGGCAGGTGCAAATATTGAAGGATCAAAACAGTACTGAATAAAGTGTTGCATATAAAGAGTCAGGAGGGAATAATCCACACAAGATGAGGGCGTAGTGTGCTAAAGTGCATAACAAATGGGGAAACCCAAATACATAATGATCATTGCAACGATGAGATGCAGGGGCATAAGGTAAACAGTGAAAAAAGCTGCCAGTACCTGTATAATTGAGGTTGAGCAGGAGGGAAAACCACAACGTGCGTTTCGCTTATCGTTTCTTCCTGGGTGGTGTCTGGTATTGTACAATGTTAGAAGACCTCTCCGCCTCAGGAAGGACAAATTGTTATGGTCTGGTGATTAAGGAGCGACATGTGACTAGCTCTGAGCAGGTGGGAACTATACTGACCGCAGTCCCTAAGCTCAACACAACACTAGAAGTAGCCGTGGAATGCTCCTAACTCTGCCTAGGCATCTCGTCACAGCCTAAGAGCTAACTACCCCTAAATATAGAAGCAGGAAAACCATCTTGCCTCAGAGAAAATCCCCAAAGGATAGATAGCCCCCCACATGTAATGACTGTGAGAGGAGAAGGAAATGACATACGTAGTATGAAACAAGATTTAGCACAGGAGGCCACTTCTAGCTAAATAGGAATAGTACAGGAAAGAGCACTGTGCGGTCAGTAATAAAACCTAGAAAAAGTCCACCGCAGAGAAATGCAAAAAACTCCACACCTAACTAAAGGTGTGGAGGGCAAACTCTGCAGCCCAGAGCTTCCAGCTTAGCTGAATAGATCCATACTGATAAAAGGGACAAAAGAGCAAAAACAAAAACAGTACTGAACAACAAAGTCCACAATAAGTGAACTGCAAAGGACAAGCAAGGACGTAGCTTTGCAGAACTGGTCAGAGTGTCAGGAAAATCCAAAGAGCAATGACTCCAGCCTGGAACAATTGACAACTGGCATTGAATGAGGGCTAAGGCCAGACTAATATAGCCGAGCCCATAAGACGATCAGTGAAAAGAGCTGCAGAAGCTAAATCCAAGAAGCAGCCATACCACTCAAAACCACAGGAGGGAGCCCAAGAGCAGAACTCACAAAAATACTACTTACAACCATAGGAGGGGGCCCAAGAGCGGAATTCACAACAGTACCCCCCCCCTTGAGGAGGGGTCACCGAACCCTCACCAGAGCCCCCAGGCCGATCAGGAGGAGCCAAATGAAAAGCACGAACCAAATCAGCGGCATGAACATCGGAGGCAACAACCCAAGAATTATCCTCCTGGCCATAACCCTTCCACTTGACAAGATACTGAAGCTTCTGCCTTGAAAAACGAGAATCCAAAATTTTCTCAACCACATATTCCAACTCCCCCTCAACCAACACCGGGGCAGGAGGATCAACAGATGGAACAACGGGCACCACATATCTCCGCAACAAAGATCTATGGAAAACATTGTGGATGGCAAAAGAAGCTGGAAGAGCCAAACGAAAAGACACAGGATTGATAATCTCAGAAATCTTATAAGGACCAATAAACCGAGGCTTGAACTTAGGGGAAGAAACCTTCATAGGGACATGACGAGAGGACAACCAGACCAAATCCCCCACACGAAGCCGAGGACCAACACACCGACGGCGGTTAGCAAAACGTTGAGCCCTTTCCTGGGACAATGTCAAATTGTCCACCACATGAGCCCAAATCCGCTGCAACCTGTCCACCACAGAATCCACACCAGGACAATCAGAAGGCTCAACCTGCCCTGAAGAAAAACGAGGATGGAAACCAAAATTACAAAAGAAAGGCGAAACCAAAGTAGCCGAACTGGCCCGATTATTAAGGGCAAACTCGGCCAACGGCAAAAAAGTCACCCAATCATCCTGATCAGCAGACACAAAGCATCTCAAATAAGTCTCCAAGGTTTGATTAGTTCGCTCAGTTTGGCCATTTGTCTGAGGATGGAACGCCGAAGAAAAAGGCAAATCAATACCCATCCTAGCACAAAAGGCCCGCCAAAACCTGGAAACAAACTGGGAACCTCTATCAGACACAATATTCTCCGGAATGCCATGCAAACGAACCACATGTTGAAAAAACAATGGAACCAAATCAGAGGAGGAAGGCAATTTAGGCAAAGGTACCAAATGGACCATTTTAGAGAACCGGTCACAAACCACCCAGATAACAGACATCCTCTGGGACACAGGAAGATCCAAAATAAAATCCATGGAAATATGCGTCCAAGGCCTCTCCGGAATGGGCAAAGGCAAAAGCAACCCACTAGCACGGGAACAGCAAGGCTTAGCCCGGGCACAGGTCCCACAGGACTGCACAAAAGAACGCACATCCCGCGACAAGGAAGGCCACCAAAAGGACCTAGCAACCAAATCTCTGGTACCAAAAATCCCAGGATGACCGGCCAACACAGAACAATGGACCTCAGAAATTACCTTACTTGTCCATCTATCAGGAACAAACAGCTTCCCTACAGGACAGCGGTCAGGCTTATCAGCCTGAAATTCCTGAAGCACCCGCCGCAAATCAGGGGAGATGGCAGAAAGAATCACCCCTTCCTTAAGAATGCCAACCGGCTCAAGGACAACAGGGGAATCAGGCAAAAAAACTCCTAGAGAGGGCATCTGCCTTAACATTCTTAGATCCCGGAAGATATGAGTCCACAAAATCAAAACGGGAGAAAAACAGGGACCACCGAGCCTGTCTAGGGTTCAGCCGCTTGGCCGACTCAAGGTAAATCAGATTCTTATGATCGGTCAAGACCACAATGCGGTGCTTTGCTCCCTCAAGCCAATGTCGCCACTCCTCAAATGCCCACTTCATAGCCAACAATTCCCGATTGCCGACATCATAATTGCGTTCCGCAGGCGAAAACTTTCGAGAAAAGAAGGCACATGGCTTCATCAAGGAACCATCAGAATTCCTCTGTGACAAAACGGCCCCTGCCCCAATCTCAGAAGCGTCAACCTCAACCTGAAAAGGAAGAGAAACATCCGGCTGACGCAAGACAGGGGCAGAAGTAAATCGGCGTTTAAGTTCCCGAAAGGCCTCAACAGCCTCAGAGGACCAATTAGTCACATCAGCGCCTTTCTTCGTCAAATCCGTCAGGGGTTTAACCACACTGGAAAAGTTGGCAATGAAACGGCGATAGAAATTAGCAAAGCCCAAAAATTTCTGAAGGCTCTTCACAGATGTGGGTTGAATCCAGTCATGAATGGCTTGGACCTTAACAGGATCCATTTCTATAGACGAAGGAGAAAAAATAAACCCCAAAAAAGAGACCTTCTGAACTCCGAATGGGCACTTAGACCCCTTCACAAATAGAGCATTATCATGAAGGATCTGGAATACCATCCTGACCTGCTTCACATGAGACTCCCAATCATTGAAAAAAATCAAAATATCATCCAAATACACAATCAAGAATTTGTCAAGATAATTGTGGAAAATATCATGCATAAAGGACTGAAATACAGAAGGAGCATTAGAGAGCCCAAATGGCATCACAAGGTATTCAAAATGGCCTTCGGGCGTATTAAATGCAGTTTTCCATTCGTCACCCTGTTTAATACGAACAAGATTATATGCCCCTCGGAGATCAATCTTAGTAAACCAACTAGCCCCCTTAATCTGAGCAAACAAATCAGTAAGCAAAGGCAAGGGGTATTGGAATTTGACTGTGATCTTATTAAGAAGACGATAATCAATACAGGGTCTCAAGGAGCCATCCTTCTTAGCAACAAAAAAGAAACCCGCTCCCAATGGTGACGAAGAGGGCCGAATATGCCCTTTCTCCAAAGATTCCTTAACATAGCTCCGCATGGCGGCATGCTCTGGCACATACAGATTGAAAAGTCGGCCCTTAGGGAACTTACAACCAGGAATCAAGTTAATAGCACAATCACAGTCCCTATGTGGAGGAAGGGAACTGGACTTGGGCTCATCAAATACATCCTGGAAATCCGGCAAAAACTCAGGGACCTCAGAAGAGGGGGAAGAGGAAATTGACATCAAAGGAACGTCACTATGTACTCCTTGACAACCCCAACTAGTCACTGACATAGTTTTCCAATCCAGCACCGGATTATGTTCCTGTAACCATGGAAATCCCAGCACAACAACATCATGCAGGTTATGCAACACCAGAAAACGGCAATCTTCCTGATGTGCAGGAGCCATGTACATAGTCATCTGTGTCCAGTACTGAGGTTTATCCTTGGCCAAGGGTGTAGCATCAATGCCCCTCAAAGGAATAGGGCTATGCAATGGCTGCAAGGAAAAACCACAGCACCTGGCGAATTCTAAGTCCATTAAGTTCAGGGCAGCGCCTGAATCCACAAATGCCATGACAGAAAAGGACGACAATGAGCAAATCAGGGTCACACATAAGAGAAATTTAGGCTGTATAGTACAAATGGTAACAGACCTAGCGACTCTCTTAGTACGCTTAGGGCAATCAGAGATAACATGAGCCGAATCACCACAGTAAAAACACAGCCCACTCTGACGTCTGAATTCCTGCCGTTCTATTCTAGTCAAAATCCTATCACATTGCATAGGTTCAGGACTTTGCTCAGAGGATACTGCCATATGGTGCACAGCTTTGTGCTCGCGCAGACGCCGATCAATCTGAATGGCTAGAGACATAGATTCGCTCAAACCGACAGGCGTAGGAAAGCCCACCATAACATCTTTAAGGGTTTCAGAAAGACCTTTTCTGAAAATAGCAGCCAGAGCCTCTTCATTCCATTTAGTGAGCACAGACCATTTTCTAAATTTCTGGCAGTATAACTCTGCTGCTTCCTGACCCTGACACAGGGCCAACAGTGTTTTCTCAGCATGCTCTACAGAGTTAGGTTCGTCATACAATAATCCGAGCGATTGAAAAAATGCATCTACATTAAGCAATGCCGGATTCCCTGACTCAAGAGAGAATGCCCAGTCCTGAGGATCGCCACGCAGCAGAGAAATAACTATCCTTACTTGCTGAATGGGATCACAAGAGGAACGGGGTTTCAGAGCAAAAAACAATTTGCAGTTATTTTTAAAGTTCAAAAACTTAGATCTATCCCCATAAAACAAATCCGGAGTAGGAATTCTAGGCTCTAAGGCCGGAGTCTGAACAACATAATCTTGAATACTCTGTACTCTTGCAGCAAGCTGATCCACATGAGAAAATAACCCCTGAACATCCATGCCTGCATCCAAATCCAGAATCACCCAGAGATCAAGAGGAAGAAAAAAAGACAAAACAAACCAAAGAAAAAAAAATGGCTCAGAACTCCTTTTCTTTTCCTTCTTTTGAGAAGCATTCAGCTCATTTTTGGCCAGTTGTACTGTTATTGGTCTGGTGATTAAGGAGCGACACGTGACTAGCTCTGAGCAGGTGGGAACTATACTGACCGCAGTCCCTAAGCTCAACATAACACTAGAAGTAGCCGTGGAATGCTCCTAACTCTGCCTAGGCATCTCGTCACAGCCTAAGAACTAACTACCCCTAAAGATAGAAGCAGGAAAACCATCTTGCCTCAGAGAAAATCCCCAAAGGATAGATAGCCCCCACATGTAATGACTGTGAGAGGAGAAGGAAATGACATACGTAGTATGAAACAAGATTTAGCACAGGAGGCCACTTCTAGCTAAATAGGAATAGTACAGGAAAGAGCACTGTGTGGTCAGTAATAAAACCTAGAAAAAGTCCACCGCAGAGAAATGCAAAAAACTCCACACCTAACTAAAGGTGTGGAGGGCAAACTCTGCAGCCCAGAGCTTCCAGCTTAGCTGAATAGATCCATACTGATAAACGGGACAAAAGAGCAAAAACAAAAACAGTACTGAACAACAAATTCCACAATAAGTGAACTGCAAAGGACAAGCAAGGACGTAGCTTTGCAGAACTGGCCAGAGTGTCAGGAAAATCCAAAGAGCAATGACTCCAGGCTGGAACAATTGACAACTGGCATTGAATGAGGGCTAAGGCCAGACTAATATAGCCGAGCCCATACGATGATCAGTGAAAACAGCTGCAGAAGCTAAATCCAAGAAGCAGCCATACCACTCAAAACCACAGGAGGGAGCCCAAGAGCAGAACTCACAAAAATACTACTTACAACCATAGGAGGGGGCCCAAGAGCGGAATTCACAACACAAATGCAAAGTTATCCCTGTAGCATGGGTCTAGCAGGGTGGACAACCAGTTCACCTTTTTGGCCAAGATGAGTAAAACTTGAGTCTCACTGGAAAGGCATCGGTACACAAAGTCTGCCATTTGTGTCAAGGTCCCTACAGTAAACATTTCCCTGTCTCCACCATTATGACTACCCTTCTTCTCATCCCACTCCTCGATCTCTTCCTCCTCATTTCCCACCTTAGACCATCCATGTGAGACCTAATTCTAATTTTTACCCCTTCATCATAGCGGACATTACTTGGATACATTCTACTTGGTGGCAGAAGATTTAAAAAAAGTGGAACTGCACAAAAAAATGAAAACAATCTCCCTAGAAAAAAAAGAAGCATTAAAATCATTATAAATTAACTAAAAAAATCATGATTAGACAGGCAGAAATAGGGCAGGTTGTGTTTAAAAATACAGATGATTATGTTAAAGGGAACCTGTCACCCCCAAAATGAAGATGAGCTAAGTCCACCGGCATCAGGGGCTTATCTACAGCATTTTGTAATGTTGTAGATAAGCCCCCGATGTATCCTGAAAGATGAGAAAAAGAGGTTAGATTATACTCACCTGGGGGGGCGGTCCGGTCCGATGGGCGTAGCGGTCTGGTCCGGGGCCTCCCATCTTCTTACGACTTATGACGTCCTCTTCTTGTATTCACGCTGCGTCTCCGGCGAAGGCGCACTATGTCTGCCCTGTTGAGGGCAGAGCAAAGTACTGCAGTGCGCAGGCATCGGGAAAGGTCAGAGATTCCTGGCGCCTGCGCACTGTAGTACTTTGCTCTGCCCTCAACAGGGCAGACAAAGTACGCCTGCGCCAGAACCGCAGCGTGAAGACAAGAAGAGGACATCATCCTATGAAGAAAGGAGGCCCCGGACCCTGACCGTGACACCCATCGGACCGGACCTCCCCCCCAGGTGAGTGTAATCTAACCTCTTTCATCTTTCAGGATATATCGGGGGCTTATCTACAGCATTACAGAATGCTGTAGATAAGCCCCTGATGCTGGTGGGCTTATCTCATCTTCGATTTTGGGAAGGCAGGTTCCCTGTAAGGAGGCATATAATATTCTGTCGGACAACAAATACTATACATTCGTTGATACCGATTCATCACCCCAATTGAGTTAGAATATTCACAATTGATAAACAAAGCTTACAAAGAAAAAGTATTAAATAAAAAAAAAATAGTTTCTGACCAACTCTGCCCGAAACCATATTCTATCATCTTCCAAAAATTCATAAGAATTTTAAAAAAAAACAGGACACCAGATCATATCGGGCAGAGGATCCCTAACTAGCTCCCTATCACACTATATAGATCGCTATCTGTAGGAGTTCATCATCCAACTCCCCTCACAACTGATTAACCCCTTAGTGACCGAGCCAATTTTGACCTTAATGAACAAGCCAAATTTTACAATTCCGACCAGTGTCACTTTATGTGATGATAACTCTGGAACGCTTCAACATATCCCACTGACTCTGAGAGAGTTTTTTCCTAACATATTGTACTTCACAGGGGCAGACACAGACAGCTTGGGGCCCCTGTGCAGGAAATGTGTCTGGGCCCCCCTCCTTTTAAGGCGACAAAGCTATATACTGTATATATATATACATATACACATACACATATACACTAAGGGACTGTGCTGTACATAAGTGAGTACACTATATACTAAAGGCTGTGTTAAACATAATAGTCGATAATAACTTCTTCCTCCACCTCCTCGTTCCTAAATCCATTATAAATCCCCTTTCCTCCCATTCCAATCCCCCAGACCCCTCATTGTCCTCCTCCACATGCATCCCATTATTGCCCTCTTTACACCTCCATTATTGCTTTCTCCCCACCACCCCATTATTGCCCATTCACCACCTCCATCATTTCCTACTCCCCACCACCCCTATCATTGCCCTCTCCATCAACCCAATCATTGCCTTCCACCCCATCACCTCCATTATTGCCCTCTCTGTCAACCCAATCATTGCCTTCTGCCCCATCACCCCCATCATTGCCCTCTCTTCCACCTACACACGCAGCACCATTCACCTCTCTGCATACACACACTCACCTCTGCTCACGGTATCCTAAAGCCCCAACATCACCGGCAGCTTCCTGTCTCGCACAGCCGCAGCGCTGAATGATGATGCCATTCAACCGCTGCTGTGTGAGACAGGAAGCAGGACGGATCTATTCCCTGAAGCGCAGCTCCCATTTTCTCCTGCAGGAAGTGTAGCTGCAGGGATTGTTGCTTTCCCACCGGGACCGGTTTTACGCAAAGTGGGGCCCTAGACAAAGTTTAAAATGGGGGCCCAAATGCTAACATATTGCACATCACACAGAAGCATTTCGGTTGTATTTACATGCGCTGAGTTAAGACCCCTAAATGAGTGTGATCAACAATGAAATCATTCAATGCTTGCTTCCCGGCCTCTTAACACCAACAGAGAAAGAATGATGGGGACAGAATGATCACTAATAGATCACTAACAGATCACCATACAGTATCATGTTCTCAGCAGCACATCTACAGTTTACACCGGCGATGTGCTGCTGTGAACAATGATTTCTGTTTCAGCATAAACAATCCAATATATGTAGCATTTTGCTTGTTTAGTATAATACACCCCATAGTCCTACATATATTATAATGTGCACCACAGTTCTCCATATTGTAAAATGCAAACCCCTTAGTCCTTCATATAATATAATGTGCCCACAGTCCTCCATATAGTATTATACACTTCCCATAGTCCTCCACATAGTATAATACACTCCTCATAGTCCTCCTAGTCCTCCATATAGAATTATACACTTCCCATAGTCCTCCACATAGTATAATACACTCCTCATAGTGCTCCATATAGTATAATGCACCGCCATAGTCATCCATGTAGTACAATTCACTTCCTATAGTATAATGCACCCCATAGTTCTCCCTATATTATAATGTATTTCCCATAGTCCTCGATACAGTATAATGCGGCCACATATGGTATAATGCAGCCACCCCATAGAGCATAATGGAACCACCCCACAGAGTATAATGTAACCCCCCATAGAATATAATGCATTCCCACTCATATAGTATAAGGTAGCCCCCTCATAGAGTATGATGCAATCTCCCCTCATAGAATATAAATACAGTATATATTACAGCCCCCATAGAATATAATATAGTCACAGATAGAATATAATATGGCCCACCTCCCCATAGTATATAATGCAGCCCCCATAGTATATGAAACAGCCTTCCCCATAGAATATAATGCATAATGTACCACCATAGTATATAACACAGCCACATAGTATATAACACAGACTCCCCCATAGAATATAATATACCCCCCATAATATATAACACAGCCTCCCCCATAGAATAGAATGTACCCCCATAATATACAACACAGCTTCCCCATAGAATATAATATACCCCCATAGTATATAGCACAGCCCACATAGTATATAGCACAGCCACGTAGTATATACCAGCCCACGTAGTATATAGCACAGCCACTCAGTATATAACACAACCACTTAGTATATAACACAGCCCACGTACTAGTATATAGCACAGCCACATAGTATATAACACAGCCCACGTAGTATATAACAAAGTCCACATAGTATAGAATAATAATCTTTATTTTTATATAGCGCTTACATATTCTGCAGCGCTTTACAGTTTGCACACATTGTCATCGCTATTCCCGATGGGGCTCACAATCTAAATTCCCTATCAGTATGTCTTTGGTATGTGGGAGGAAACCGGAGTACCCAGAGGAAACCCACGCAAACATGGGGAGAACATACAAACTCCTTGCAGATATTGTCCAAGGTGGGATTAGAACCCAGGATCTATCCACTGAGCCACTGTGCTGCCCAAGCACAGCCACTTAGTATATAACAAAGCCACTTAGTATATAACACAGCCCACCTACTAGTATATAGACCAGCCCGAATCTTCCCCCCGAGAATGGCCCCGAAGTCCAGTACTCACTGTTACAGTAAAAAAACACAAAAAAAACACTCCCACCTCTCCTCATGCCCGCGCTGATCCCTGCTCCTGTCTCTGCGGCTGCCGCTGCACTGCCTTGCACACAGTGAGTGCGCGATGTGAGTGCATGATGACGTCATCGTGCACCTGCACCGTCAGAGGCAGAGCAAGGAATGATGGGAGAGGGAGCTCTCTCCTCCATTGTTGTTTTGAACTGTACCTATAGACGCCTAACTGTACCTATAGTTCAATGCGGCGGGTGAGTCGGCGCAGGCAGCAGGTGGGCCCCCCTGCCTTACAGGTGCCCCATAGAGGCTGTGTGATGTGCTGCTAGCTGGGGGCCTCTGGGGGAGCGGAGACCCTAGGCAGCTGCCTTCCCCTAATGCCGGCCCTGCCTGCAGGGGCCCCCTGGAGTCTCCGCGCCCCAGTGCAGCTGCACCCATGGTACTTCATGATAGTGGTAAAATTTCTTCAATATGACTCATTTATTTATGAAAAAAACAAACTTTGGCAAAAAATTTTGAAATTATAATTTTTTTTTACGAAGTTAGAAGGGTTAAAATTAGTGATTTCTCATTTTTCCAACAAAATTTAAATAACTATTTTTTTAGGGACCACATCACATTTGAAGTAACTTTGAGGAGCCTAGATGATAGAAAATATCCAAAAGTGAAACCATTCTAAAAACTGCACCCCTCAAGTTGTTCAAAAGCACATTCAAGAAGTTTATGAACACTTCAGTTGCTTCATGAGAACTAAAGCAATATGGAAGTAAAAAAAATGAACATTTAACTTTTTCACAAAAAAATTACTTTATACCAAACTTTTTTATTTTTACAAGGGTAACAAGAGAAAATGGCCCACAAAATTTGTTGTGCAATTTCTCTTGAGTACGCTGATACCCCATATCTGTGGGAATACTACTATTTGGGCGCATGACAGGGCTCAGAAGGAAGGAGCACTGTTTCAGTTTTTGAACACAAAATTGTCTGGAATCGAGAGCGGACGCCATGTTGCATTTGGAGAGCCCAATGTGCCTAAACACTGGAAGCCCCCACAAGTGACCAGATTTTGGAAACCACACTTCTCAGAATTTTATCCATGGGTATAGTGAGCATTTTGAACCAGCAGGTTAGACACAGAATTTAGAATTTGATATCAATAGGTTGTCATATTGAATTTGTCGTCATTAGTGTGGAGCGCAAGTGCTCGTCACTAGGGTTGAGCGACTTTTCTTTTTTTAGGATCGGGTCGGGTTTCACGAAACCCGACTTTCTCAAAAGTCGGGTCGAGTGAAATCGGCCGATCCTATAGAAAAGTCGGGGTCGGCCGAAACACGAAACCCAATGCAGTGCAATGGGATACTAATGGTTCCCAGGGTCTGAAGGAGAGGAAACTCTCCTTCAGGCCCTGGGATCCATATTAATGTGTAAAATAAAGAATAAAAATAAAAAATATTGATATACTCACCCTCGGACGCGCCCTGGTTCTAACCGGCAGCCTTCCTTCCTAAGAATGAGTGCGTGAAGATCCTTAGATGACGTTGCGGCTTGTGATTGGTCGCGTGACCGCCCATGTGACCGCTCACGCGACCAATCACAAGCCGCGACGTCATCGAAGGTCCTTCACGCGCTCATTCTTAGGAAGGAAGGCTGCCGGTTAGAACCAGGGCGCGTCCGAGGGTGAGTATATCAATATTTTTTATTTTTATTCTTTATTTTACACTTAAATATGGATTCCGATACCGATTCCCGATATCGCAAACATATCGGAACTCGGTATCGGAATTCCGATACCAGATCAGAAGATCGCCGACCTCATGGCCGACCTCACACAGGGGTCGGGTCGGGTTTCATGAAACCCGACTTTGCCAAAAGTCGGCGACTTCTGAAAATGGCCGACCCATTTCGCTCAACCCTACTCGTCACTTCAGTTTGCATCGAGTGCTCGGATATGCAACAAATACGCGTGACATGCTCAAGTCTCTACCCTGCATATTATATTTCATGGCCGTTAGACACCTAAAAGAAACCATGTGGGGATCTGCGATGCTACGTACATACACAAGCACCCAATGCAAATTTGTGTAGCGAGCACTTGCACTCGACACTAGCAGTCATATCATTATCTATTTTTACATTTAAAAAAAACACAAAACTGCAACCCTAACACAACCCGGACACCAACCCTAACCCAATTCTAACCCCAACCCTAACGACAACCCCAACTGCAAAGAAGGGAAAAAATAAAAAAAAATGTATTTTATAATTTTTATCTAACTAAGGGGGTGATCAAAAGGAACACATTTTTTTCCAGGGAGATGATGCGGAGGGCTAGGGGATGGAGCAGGAGGGCCCGGAGGATGGCAGATGTATCGGGTGGTCTCTGGGTACCCCATTTATCTCTTCTTTGATATGTTAGATCATATTAGAGGAGAGAGAAATTTATTTTAAATTAGACTTTTTTTATGATAGCCCTTATTTGATGAATAACGACGATCATGTGACAGGGGACCATAAAAACCAGGCTTGATCATGTTCTCCAGGATCTCTGCTCCTTGGGTGCACAGAACCCTTATTTCTCAGCGCCGTTATAAAGCGAGACTGAGGAATAAGTACCCTTAATCGCCGCTGTTAAAAGGCGGTGGTCGTTGAGGGGTTAAAGAGATAATAGAGATCAAATAGAGGAGAATATTTATTTACAACACTAGATGTCACAGCTCTTTATTCCAATGCCAGGCGCCAATTGGGAATAGACTGTGCTGAATTTTACCTGAACGTAGATCCTAGCTTAAAAATGGGGCAAAATCCTTTTTTGCTGACAGGTCTGCATGTTATATTAGACCATAACCTGTTTATATTTGAAGATAAACTTATACCTGCAGCGGCTTGGGACAGTAGTGGCACTTGGGTAGCTTCATATTTCACAAATTTGTTCATGGGGTGATTCGAGGCCTCATCGTCAATTATGTCAGATGAATGTAAAGCATACATCAAATTCTATGGTAGATATATTGATGATCTAAAAATTATATGGAGCAGTACAGAACAGGAGGCTATAGAATTTGTTAGAGGATTCAATGACAACGAATAGAGCCCTTATATGCACAGCTCATATAGTGTGTGTGATAAAATTATATATCTAGATTTGGAATTATTTCATACAGATTTGTTCATATCATGAACAAAAACACTTTAAAATGGTTGATAGAAATGAGTGCTCATTTCCCGAAATGGAAGAAGAATATTCCATTGAGTCAATTTCACTGAATTAGGAGAAATAGTAGCTTAACATTTGATTACATATTTTAAAAAATCTTGATTCAAAGTTTAAAGAAAAAATATATTCCATGGAAATTATGGAAACAGCTTTCTAAAATAATTTAAATTTAACGCAATGAGATTATCTCAATAAGCAAAATAAAAATAGTGAAGAAAGTAAGGAGGATAAAAACATTTTGAAACACAATTTTATTACGGCATATAATCAGGTTAATCAGTACATCCGTAACACCTTAAAGAAATAATTGCACTTACTGAAAAATGACTATACTGTATATAAATAACAATTTTAACAAAGGAACCACAAATCACTTTCAGAAGGGGTACAACAGTAAAAACCATGATAGGTCCAAGTACACTGTAGAAAAAAAGCCCCTAAAAATCAATGTTGATCCATCAGTTTTTAAAGGGAATCTGTCAGCAGCATTGTGCTCAGTAACCTACAGACAGTGTCAGGTCGGTGCCGTTATACTGATTAAAATGATACCTTGATTGATGAAATCCATCTTGTGGTTGTTTTTTAATCTTTATTTTCAGTTTTGCGTTAATGATATGCCCGTGCTACAGTGCAGGCCTGAAGGGGAGATCTTTATGTGGTGCTCTGATTAGGTATTCATAATGCAGACTGCTGAAAGTTCACTGATTCCTCAGTGACCTGCCACTTAAAAAAATCAAATCAAATTGAAAATGGAACTCTCACAGATGTGTCAGAGGCTGCAGACCATTGCACTGCATCTGTCTGCAGAAGGTCTCAGCAGTTTGCTTTGCAGACTTCTGCCTGGTTCTTCTTACACTAGGACCCAGTGGCCACCTCCCCCGCCTCTAATGGTCACACCTGGATCTGGGTGCTTATAACTCCCACTCTGAACTATGATTAAAAACCAGTTGGTTTGAAATGCGTAAGGCCATGAGGTTCCCAGGTTACTTGCCTTTTTTCTAAATTAATAGTTTCATGCCATAATTTTAACCATGTTACATATCAATGATTTTTGTTTTTAATTAATTTTTCACCAATGGATCTGCAGCTAGATATCTTTCCTTCTTCAGTATTTGGTCAGTATTCCACATTAGGATTTGTAAGCCAAAATAAGGAGTGGTTGAAAAATGCAGAAGTGGTGCATGTGTTTCTGACCATGCTCACATGTTCAGTATTTTCCATCAGTATTTGTAGGCCAAAACAAGAAGTGGGTGAAAAATGCAGAAGTGGTGCACAAGCCGTGAGTCGGCATAGTCAAGGAGTCCGAGGACAATAGCAAGGAGAGTACATCTTAAACAGAAGGAAGAGACAAAGCCATAGTTAGGAAAAGGTCTGATGTCAAAATACCAGGAAAATAGCGGAACAGAGCAAAGGGGTTAAACAGACGGAGGGTCAGAACGAGGCACAAGGTCAGGCAATGAAAGATCATCAAGCAAATTACAATGCACAGAGAAATCCAACCACAAGGCTGACAGCTAACTGAGGCTGCCAGCTCAGTTAAATAGCTGAGCAATTATAGGAGCTGGGAGCACCTGATGAGAGCTCAGCACCAGAGATGAGCAAATTTGATTGGAAAATTATCACCAAACATAAATTCGGCACGAATATGACACATTCGGATTTGTGATTCGAACCCTGAGCAAAATTTAATAAAATCGGTAAAAATTTGGTAACATTTGGTAAAAGTGCGGAAAAATATTTGCGTTGTCACAAAAATACTTTCCACACTTTAGCAACGGTATTGGTGGTGGATCATGAACATTTGGCACGTGTTTGACAAGGGGAGGAGGTTGCAGAGCTCAGAGGCACGATATTCTTGGAAGCACCGCAGTCATTTTTTTCCTAACTTTATGTGTGCACATTGCGGCAAGCCAATCAGGGCGCAGGAAACACCTACAATGTCCTAACACGATGGCTTGTGTCATTGGCTGCTGAAATCACTTATCCTTCTCCATACAAATTCACTTGCCCCTTATCTTGCCCATTTTAAATGGACTACTGAAATATTTCAAAAGCCCATAACAAATGGATTTATTTGGAGAAAACTTATATGTGATCAGTATGCCTGAAAAGCAAGTATTTGGAGACCATAGATACACCGAGCATCTGAAGGAGATAACAGACAGTTAAAATATGTTGTCTTTAAAAAAAATAGTTTTTAACCACAAAATAATGAGTAGACCAAGGCTAGCAGACAAAAAAAAAACAATGCATGCCTGCAAAGCGAAGATTTTGACACCACAGATACACCAGGCATCTGACGGACATAACAGACCGTTTAAATGTGTGGCCTTGTTTTTAAAAAAATAAAAAAAAATAAATAATGATTAGCCGAAGGCTAGCAGACAAAACTATGCAACAATGGCCTGCAAAGCAAGGATTTTGACACCAAACATACACCAGGCGTCAGCCGGAGATAACAGACTGTATAATTTTTAAAAACAATTTTTGAAAACACTAAATACTTAGTAGACCAAAGCTATCAGAGAAAATAATGCAACGTAAGCCTGCAAAGCGTAGATTTTGACACCACAGGTGCACCAGACGTCTGATGGAGATAACAGACTGTATACATTTTTTTTATTTTTTTTTTTATTTTGGAAATCACTAAATAATGAGTAGATCAAGGCTAGCAGACAAAACAATGCAACGTATGCCTGCAAAGCGAAGATATTAACACCACAGATACACCAGGCGTCTGACGGACATAACAGACCGTTTAAATATGTGGCCTTGTTTTTAAAAAATTTAAAAAAAAAACTAAATAATGATTAGCCGAAGGCTAGCAGACAAAACAATGCAACATATGCCTGCAAAGCAAGGATTTTGACACCAAAGATACACCAGGCATCTGCCAGAGAAAGCAGACGTTAATTAACGGTGTTGTGGAAAAAGTGAATAGCGCCCCCCAGAGTCAGATTTTCTCTGGGGTCTTGGTTGCCAGGGGGTAGCCGAGACCCCAGAGAATATGATTCGGGTTTTTTTTTACCGACCCCCGGGTTGCGATCGCCGGTAATTAACTGTTTACCGGCAGTTGCAAAAAAAAAGCGATTTCCCATTTAATTTCTCTGTCCTCCGATGTGATCGTACATCAGAGGACAGAAATGGGGTCCCCAATAGCCCCCCGATACTCACCTGTCTCCCCCGTGTTCCTCATGGCTCCCGATGGGCGCCGCCATCTTGTTCCGGCCAAAAAATGGCGAGCGCATGCGCAGTGCGCCCGCCGGCCGGCACGGGAAGATCTCTGGGGTCTCGGCTGCCGGGGGTATCCGAGACCCCAAAGAACATGATCGAGGTCGGTTTTTACCGACCCCTGTTTTGCAATCGCCGGTATTTAACTGTTTACCGGCGGCTGCAAAAAAAAAGCGATGTAATTCTCTGTCCTCTGATGTGATCGCACATCAGAGGACAGAGAAATAGGGGGATTTGGGGACCCTGTTACTGGTGTCCCTGGGTCCTCCTGCATCCCCTCCTGCCCACCGGCTTCTTCATCCGGTAAGAAAATGGCGGGCGCATGCGCAGTGCACCCGCCATGATCTGCCGGCCGGCAGCTAGAGGAGTTGGGGCTAAATTTAGGGTTAGGGTTGGGGCTAAATTTAGGGTTAGGTTAGGGTTGGGACTAAATTTAGGGTTAGGGTTGGGGCTAAATTTAGGGTTAGGGTTGGAGCTAATTTTAGGGTTAGGGTTAAGGTTGGGGCTAAATTTAGGGTCGGGCTAAATTTAGAGTTAGGGTTAAGGCTAAATTTAGGGTTAGGGTTGGGGTTAAATTTAGGGTTAGGGTTGGGGCTAAATTTAGGGTTAGGGTTATGTTGTGAATTCCGCTCTTGGGCTCCCTCCGGTGGTTGTAAGTGGCACTTTTGTGAGTTCTGCTCAAGGGCTCCCTCCAGTGGTTTTAAGTGGAATGGCTGCTCCTTGGATTTAGCAGTCTGCAGCTGATTCTACTGATTGTCTTACTGCTCGGCTTTTATGCCTGGCTCTTCCCTTCAGCCAGTGCCACTTGTTAATGGTTCCTGGTTGGATTCACATTTCTGCTTGGATTTCCCTGATATCCTGACCAGTTCAGCAAAGATAAGTCCTTGCTTTGCTCTTTTCTGTCCACATGTTGTGGACTTAATTGTTCTGTACATTCTATGTTTTGTCCAGCTTGTCAGTATGGATTTATTCAGTTAAGCTGGAAGCTCTGGGAAGCAGATTTACCCTCCACACCTTTAGTCAGGTGTGGAGATTTTTGTAAACTCTGTGTGGATTTTTCTAGTTTTTAATACTGACCGCACAGCATTCTGTCCTGTCCTATCTATCTAGCTAGACTGGCCTCCTTTGCTACATCCTGGTTTCATTCTATGTATGTCTTTTCCCTCTCCACTCATAGTCATTACTTGTGGGGGACTATCTATCCTTTGGGGATTTTCTCTGAGGCAAGATAGCTTTCCTGTTTCTATCTTTAGGGGTAGTTAGTTCTCAGGCTGTGACGAGGTGTCTAGGGAGTGACAGGAACATCCCACGGCTATTTCAAGTGTTGTGTTGAGCTTAGGAACTGCGGTCAGTACAGGTTCCACCTCCTTCAGAGCTCGTCCCATGTTGCTCCTAAACCACCAATTCATAACAGTACAAGTGGCCAAAAATGAATTAAATGCATCTCAAAAGAAGGAAAAAAAATTCTGAGCCATTTTTTTTTCCGCGCTCTATTTTGTCTTTTTTTTCCTCTTGATCTCTGGGTGGTTCAGGATTTTGGCACTGGCATGGATGTTCAGGGTTTGTTTTCATGTGTGGATCAACTTGCTGCAAGAGTACAGAGTATCCAAGATTATGTTGTCCAGACTCCGGCTTTAGAGCCTAGAATTCCTACTCCTGATTTGTTTTTTGGGGACAGATCCAAGTTTTTGAACTTTAAAAATAACTACAAATTGTTTTTTGCTTTGAAATCCCGTTCTTCTGGTGATCCCATTCAGCAAGTTAAAATCATCATATCCTTGCTGCGTGGTGACCCTCAGGACTGGGCATTCTCCCTTGAATCAGGGGATCCGGCATTATTGAATGTAGACGCATTTTTTCAAGCGCTCGGATTATTATATGACGAACCTAATTCTGTGGATCATGCAGAAAAAACCCTGTTGGCCCTGTGTCAAGGTCAGGAAGCGGCAGAATTATACTGCCAGAAATTTAGAAAATGGTCTGTGCTCACTAAATGGAATGAGGATGCTCTGGCTGCAATTTTCAGAAAAGGTCTTTCTGAAGCCCTTAAAGATGTTATGGTGGGCTCCCTACGCCTGCTGGTTTCAGCGAATCTATGTCTCTAACCATTCAGATTGATCGGCGTTTGCGTGAGCGCAAAGCTGTGCACCATATGGCAGTGTCCTCTGAGCAGAGTCCTGAGCCTATGCAATGTGATAGGATTTTGACTAGAACAGAACGGCAGGAATTCAGACGTCAGAATAGGCTGTGTTTTTACTGTGGTGATTCTGCTCATGTTATTTCTGATTGCCCTAAGCGTACTAAGAGGGTCGCTAGGTCTGTTACCATCAGTACTGTACAGCCTAAATTTCTCTTATCTGTGACCCTGATTTGCTCATTATCGTCCTTTTCTGTCATGGCATTTGTGGATTCAGGCGCTGCCCTGAACTTAATGGACTTAGAATTCACCAGGCGCTGTGGTTTTTCCTTGCAGCCTTTGCAGAGCCCTATTCCTTTGAGGGGCATTGATGCTACACCATTGGCCAAGGATAAACCTCAGTACTGGACGCAGATGACCATGTACAATGCTCCAGCACATCAAGAAGATTGCCGTTTTCTGGTGTTGCATAACCTGCATGATGTTGTTGTACTGGGTTTTCCATGGTTACAGGAACATAATCCGGTGCTGGATTGGAAAACTATGTCTGTGACTAGTTGGGGTTGTCAAGGGGTACATAGTGACGTTCCTTTGATGTCAATTTCCTCTTCCCCCTCTTCTGAGGTCCCTGAGTTTTTGTCGGATTTCCAGGATGTATTTGATGAGCCCAAGTCCAGTTCCCTTCCACCGCACAGGGACTGTGATTGTGCTATTGACTTGATTCCTGGCTGCAAGTTCCCTAAGGGCCGACTTTTCAATCTGTCTGTGCCAGAGCATGCCGCCATGCGGAGTTATGTTAAGGAGTCTTTGGAGAAGGGGCATATTCGGCCGTCTTCGTCACCATTGGGAGCGGGTTTTTTTGTTGTTGCTAAGAAGGATGGCTCCTTGAGACCCTGTATAGATTATCGTCTTCTTAATAAGATCATGGTCAAATTCCAATACCCCTTGCCTTTGCTTTCTGATTTGTTTGCTCGGATTAAGGGGGCTAGTTGGTTTACTAAGATTGACCTTCGAGGGGCATATAATCTTGTTCGTATAAGTGACGAATGGAAAACTGCATTTAATACGCCCGAAGGCCATTTTGAATACCTTGTGATGCCATTCGGGCTCTCTAATGCTCCATCTGTGTTCCAATCCTTCATGCATGATATTTTCCGCAATTATCTTGATAAATTCATGGTTGTATATTTGGATGATATTTTGATTTTTTCCGATGATTGGTAGTCTCATGTGAAGCAGGTCAGGATGGTATTCCACATCCTTCGTGATAATGCTTCATTTGTGAAGGGGTCTAAGTGCCTATTCGGAGTTCAGAAGGTCTCTTTTTTGGGTTTTATTTTTTCTCCCTCGTCTATGGAAATGGATCCTGTTAAGGTCCAAGCCATTCATGACTGGATTCAACCCACATCTGTGAAGAGCCTTCAGAATTTTTTGGGCTTTCCTAATTTCTATCGCCGTTTTATTGCCAACTTTTCCAGTGTGGTTAAGCCCCTTACTGATTTGACGAAAAAAGGCGCTGATGTGACGAATTGGTCCTCTGCGGCTGTTGAGGCCTTTCGGGAGCTTAAACGCCGATTTACTTCTGCCCCTGTGTTGTGTCAGCCGGATGTTTCTCTTCCTTTTCAGGTTGAGGTTGACGCTTCTGAGATTGGGGCAGGGGCCGTTTTGTCTCAGAGGAATTCTGATGGTTCTTTGATGAAACCGTGTGCTTTTTTTTCCAGAAGGTTTTCGCCTGCGGAGCGCAATTATGACGTTGGCAATCGTGAGTTGTTGGCTATGAAGTGGGCATTTGAGGAGTGGCGACATTGGCTTGAGGGAGCCAAGCACCGCGTTGTGGTCTTGACTGATCATAAGAATCTGATTTGCCTCGAGTCGGCCAAGCGGCTGAACCCTAGACAGGCTCGATGGTCCCTGTTTTTCTCCCGTTTTGATTTTGTGGTCTCGTATCTTCCGGGATCTAAGAATGTTACGGCTGATGCCCTCTCTAGGAGTTTTTCTCCTGATTCTCCTGGAGTCCTTGAGCCGATTGGCATTCTTAAGGAAGGGGTGATTCTTTCTGCCATCTCCCCTGATTTGCGGCGGGTGCTTCAGGAGTTTCAGGCTGATAAGCCTGACCGCTGTCCAGTGGGGAAGCTGTTTATTCCTGATAGATGGACAAGTAGGGTAATTTCTGAGGTTCATTGTTCAGTGTTGGATGGTCTGTTATGACCTAGTGGTCAGGACACAATGGACCTAGTGGTTAAGAGCAAACGGAATGACTTGATAGTTTCTGATAATAAGGACGAGCTCTGGGACGTGGGAGCTCTGCTGACCGCAATCCCTAATCCTATCAAACACACTAGAAATAGCCGTGGATTGCGCCTAACGCTCCCTATGCAACTCGTCACAGCCTAAGAAACTAGCTAGCCCTGAAGATAGAAAAATAAAGCCTACCTTGCCTCAGAGAAATTCCCCAAAGGAAAAGGCAGCCCCCCATATATAATGACTGTGAGTAAAGATGAAAATACAAACATAGAGATGAAATAGATTTAGCAAAGTGAGGCCCGACTTACTGAACAGACCAAGGATAGGAAAGGTTACTTTGCGGTCAGCACAAAAACCTTCAAAAAGACCACGCAGAGGGCGCAAAAAGACCCTCCGCACCGACTCACGGTGCGGAGTCGCTCCCTCTGCGTCCCAGAGCTTCCAGCACGCAAGACGACAGTAAAAATAGCAAGCTGGGCAGAAAAATAGCAAACCCAAGAAATACAAGCTGGAACTTAGCTTGAGCTGGGAAGACAGGTCACAAGAACGATCCAGGAGAGAACTAGACCAATACTGGAACATTGACAGGTGGCGTGGAGCAAAGATCTAAGTGGAGTTAAATAGAGCGGCAGCTAACGAATTAACCTCGTCACCTGTAGAAGGAAACTCAGAAACACCCACCAGAGGAATTCCATGGACAGAACCAGCCGAAGTACCATTCATGACCACAGGAGGGAGCCCGACAACAGAATTCACAACACTGGTCATCCTGGGATTTTTGGTACCAGAGATTTGGTTGCTACGTCCTTTTGGTGGCCTTCCTTGTCGCAGGATGTGTGTGCTTTTGTGCAGTCCTGTGGGACTTGCGCCCGGGCCAAGCCTTGCTGTTCCCGCGCTAATGGGTTGCTTTTGCCTTTGCCGGTCCCTGAGAGGCCCTGGACGCAAATTTCCATGGATTTTATTTCAGATCTTCCTGTTTCCCAGAATATGTCTGTTATCTGGGTGGTTTGTGACCGGTTCTCTAAAATGGTCCATTTTGGTACCTTTTCCAAAGTTGCCTTCCTCCTCAGATTTGGTTCCATTGTTTTTTCAGCATGTGGTTCGTTTGCATGGCATTCCGGAGAATATTGTGTCTGACAGAGGTTCTCAGTTTGTCTCTAGGTTTTGGCGGGCCTTTTGTGCTAGGATGGGCATTGATTTGTCTTTTTCTTCGGCGTTTCATCCTCAGACAAATGGCCAAACTGAGCGAACTAATCAGACCTTGGAAGCCTATTTGAGATGCTTTGTGTCTGCTGATCAGGATGATTGGGTGGCTTTCTTGCCCTTAATAATAGGGCTAGTTCGGCTACTTTGGTTTCACCTTTCTTTTGTAATTTTGATTTTCATCCTCGTTTTTCTTCGGGGCAGGTTGAGCCTTCTGATTGTCCTGGTTTGGATTCTGTGGTGGACAGGCTGCAGCAGATTTGGACTCATGTGGTAGACAATTTGACGTTGTCTCAGGAGAAGGCTCAACGTTTTGCTAACCGCCGTCGGTGTGTTGGTCCCCGGCTTTGGGGGGGAATTTGGTTTGGTTGTCTTCTCGTCATGTTCCTATGAAGGTTTCTTCCCCTAAGTTTAAGCCTCGGTTTATTGGTCCTTATAAGATTTCTGAAATTATCAATCCGGTGTCTTTTCGTTTGGCTCTTCCAACCTCTTTTGCCATTCATAATGTTTTCCATAGATCTTTGTTGCGGAGATATGTGGTGCCCGTTGTTCCCTCGGTTGATCCTCCTGCCCCGGTGTTGGTTGAGGGAGAGTTGGAATATGAGGTTGAGAAAATTTTGGATTCTTGTTTTTCGAGGCGGAGGCTTCAGTATCTTGTCAAGTGGAAGGGTTATGGCCAGGAGGATAATTCATGGGTTGTTGCCTTTGATGTCCATGCTGCCGATTTGGTTCGTGCTTTTCACTTGGCTCGTCCTGATCGGCCTGGGGGCTCTGGTGAGGGTTCGGTGACCCCTCCTCAAGGGGGGGGTACTGTTGTGAATTCCGCTCTTGGGCTCCCTCCGGTGGTTGTAAGTGGCACTTTTGTGAGTTCTGCTCTTGGGCTCCCTCCGGTGGTTTTAAGTGGAATGGCTGCTCCTTGGATTTAGCAGTCTGCAGCTGATTCTACTGATTGTCTTTCTGCTCGGCTTTTATGCCTGGCTCTTCCCTTCAGCCAGTGCCACTTGTTAATGGTTCCTGGTTGGATTCACATCTCTGCTTGGATTTCCTTGATATCCTGACCAGTTCAGCAAAGATAAGTCCTTGCTTTGCTCTTTTCTGTCCACATGTTGTGGACTTAATTGTTCTGTACATTCTATGTTTTGTCCAGCTTGTCAGTATGGATTTATTCAGTTAAGCTGGAAGCTCTGGGAAGCAGATTTACCCTCCACACCTTTAGTCAGGTGTGGAGATTTTTGTAAACTCTGTGTGGATTTTTCTAGTTTTTAATACTGACCGCACAGCATTTTGTCCTGTCCTATCTATCTAGCTAGACTGGCCTCCTTTGCTACATGCTGGTTTCATTCTATGTATGTCTTTTCCCTCTCCACTCATAGTCATTACTTGTGGGGGGCTATCTATCCTTTGGGGATTTTCTCTGAGGCAAGATAGCTTTCCTGTTTCTATCTTTAGGGGTAGTTAGTTCTCAGGCGACGAGGTGTCTAGGGAGTGACAGGAACATCCCACGGCTATTTCTAGTGTTGTGTTGAGCTTAGGAACTGCGGTCAGTACAGGTTCCACCTCCTTCAGAGCTCGTCCCATGTTGCTCCTAAACCACCAGTTCATAACAGGGTTAGTGTTGGGGCTAAATTTAGGGTTGGAACTAAATTTAGGGTTAGGGTTAGGGTTGGGGCTAAATTTAGGGTTAGGGTTAGGGTTGGGGCTAAATTTAGGGTTGGGGCTAAATTTAGGGTTAGGGTTAGGGTTGGGGCTAAATTTAGGGTTAGGGTTGGGGCTAAATTTAGGGTTAGGGTTGGGGCTAAATTTTGGGTTAGTGTTAAGGTTGGGGCTAAATTTAGGGTTGGGGCTAAATTTAGGGTTAGGGTTCGGGCTAAATTTAGGGTTAGGGCTAGGGTTAGGCTTCTTTCACACTTGCGTCGGTACGGGGCCGTCGCAATTCGTTGGCCCGACGTACCGACGCACGTTGTGAAAATTGTGCACAACGTGGGCAGCGGATGCAGTTTTTCAACGCATCCACTGCCCAGTCTATGTCCTGGGGAGGAGGAGGCGGTGTTACGGCCACGCATGCGCTGTCGGAAATGGCGGACGCGACGTACAAAAAACATTACATTGAACGTTTTTTTTTGTGACGACAGTCTGCCAAAACACAACGGATCCAGTGCACGACGGACGCGACGTGTGGCCATCCATCGCGATCCATCGGCAAAACAAGTCTATGGGCAAAAAATGCATCCTGCGGGCACATTTGCAGCATCCGTTTTTTGTCCAAAACAACGGATTGCGACGGATGCCACAGGATGCAAGTGTGAAAGTAGCTTTAGGGCTAGGGTTAGTGTTGGGGCTAAAGTTAGGGCTAGGGTTAGGATTGGGCTAAGGTTAGGGCTAGGGTTAGGGTTAGGGCTAAAGTTAAGGCTAGGGTTAGGGTTGGGGCTAAATTTAGGGTTAGGGCTAGGGTTAGGGTTGGGCTAAATTAATGGTTGAGGCTAAAGTTAGGGCTTGGCTTGGGACTAAAGTTGCGGCTAAAGTTAGGGTTAGAGTTGGGATTAGGGTTAGGGTTTGGATTAGGGTTGGGGTTAGGGTTGGCATTAGGGTTATGTTTGGGATTAGGGTTAGGTTTGGGATTAGGGTTAAGGTTAGGGTTGGGATTAGGGTTAGGGGTGTATTGGGATTAGGGTTAGGTTTGAGGTTTGGGTTGAGATTAGGATTAGGGGTGTGTTGGATTTAGGGTTTTGATTAGGTTTATGGTTAGGGTTGAGATTGAGGTTGTTTTGGGGTTAGGGTTGTGATTAGGATTATGGAACAGGTTGGGATTAGGGTTAGGGGTGTGTTGGGGTTAGGGTTGGAGTTAGAATTGGGGGATTTCCAATGTTTAGGTACATCAGGGGTCTCCAAACACGACAGCCCATTTCGCACTCAAAAAGTCAAATGGCGCTCACTTTCTTCTGAGCTCTGCCGTGCGCCCAAACAGTGGCTTACCCCCACATATGGGGCATCAGTGTACTCGGGATAAATTGGACAACAACTTTTGGGGTCCAATTTCTCTTGTTACCCTTGTGAAAATAAAAACTTGGGGGCTAAAACATCTTTTTTGTGGAAAATTTTTATTTTTTATTTTCACGACTCTGCATTATAAACGTCTGTGAAGCACTTGGGCATTCAAAGTTCTCACCACACATCTAGATAGGTTCCTTGGGGGGTCTAGTTTCCAAAATAGGGTCACTTGTGGGGGGTATCTACTGTTTAAGTACATCAGGGGCTCTGCAAGCGCAACATAACGCCCGCAGACCATTATATCAAAGTCTGCATTCCAAAATGGCGCTCCTTCCCTTCCGAGCTCTGCCATGCGCCCAAACAGAGGTCTCCCCCCACATATGGGGTATCAGCCTACTCAGCATAAATTGCACAATACATTTTGGGGTCCAATTTCTCTTGTTACCCTTGTGAAAGTAAAAATTTGGGGGTGAAAAGATCATTTTTGTGGAAAAAATATTATTTTTTTTAATTTTCATGGCTCTACATTATAAACTTCTGTGAAGCAGTTGGGGGTTCATAGTGCCCACCACACATCTAGATAAGCTCTTTGGGGGGTCTAGTTTCCAAAATGGGGTCACTTGTGGGGGGTTTCTACTGTTTAGGTACATCAGGAGCTCTGCAAATGCATCATGACGCCCGCAGACCATCCCATCAAAGTCTGCATTCTCAGCGGCGCTCCTTCCCTTCCGAGCCCCGATGGTTGCCCAAACAGAGCCCCCCCCTCACATATGGAGTATCAGTATACTCAGGACAAACTGGTCAACAGATTTTGGTGTCCAATGTCTCCTGTTACCCTTGAAAAAATAAAAAATTGCAGGCTAAAAAATCATTTTTGAGGAAACAAAAAAGGATTTTTTATTTCCACGGCTTTACTTTATAAATTTCTGTGAAACACTTGGGGGTTTAAAATGCTCACCACACATCTAGATAAGTTCCTTAAGGGGTCTAGTTTCCAAAATGGTGTCACTTTTGGGGGGTCTCCACTGTTTAGGCACATCAGGGGCTCTCCAAATGCGACATGGCGTCCGATCTCAATTCCAGCCAATTCTACATTGAAAAAGTAAAACGGCACTCCTTCTCTTCCAAGCTCTGCGGTACGCCCAAACAGTGGTTTACCCCCACATATGGGGTATCGACGTACTCAGAAGAATTTGCCCAACAATTTTTGTGGTCTAATTTCTCTTGTTACCCTTGTGAAAATAAGAATTTGTGGGCAAAAATATCAGTTTTGTGTAAACAAATGCGATTTTTTATTTTCACGGCTCTACATTATAAACTTCTGTGAAGCACTTGGGGGTTCAAAGTGCTCACCACACATCTAGGTAAGTTCCTTAAGGGGTCTCGTTTCCAAAATGGTGCCATTTGTGGGGGGTTTCCACTGTTTAGGCAGATCAGGGGCTCTCCAAACGCAGCATGGCGTCCGATCTCAATTCCAGCCAATTCTACATTGAAAAAGTCAAACGGCGCTCCTTCTCTTCCAAGCTCTGCGGTGCGCCGAAACAGTGGTTTACCCCCACATATGTGGTATCGGCGTATTCAGGAGAAATTGCACAACAAAATTTATGGTTACATTTCTGTTGTTACACTAGTGGAAATAAAAAAAATGGTTCTGAATAAAAAGTTTTCAAAAAAAAGTTAAATGTTCATTTTTTCCTTCCACATTGTTTCAGTTCCTGTGAAGCACGAAAAGGGTTAATAAACTTCTTGAATGTGGTTTTGAGCACCTTGAGGGGTGAAGTTTTTAGAATGGTGTCACACTTGGTTATTTTCTATCATATAGACCCCTCAAAATGACTTCAGATGTGATGTGGTCCCTAAAAAAATGGTGTTGTAAAAATGAGAAATTGCTGGTCAACTTTTAACCCTTATAATTCCCTAAAGAAAAAAAATGTTTCCAAAATTGTGCTGATGTAAAGTAGACATGTGGGAAATGTTATTTATTAACTATTTTGTGTGACATATCTCTAATTTAAGGGCATAAAAATACAAAGTTTGAAAATTGCAAAATTTTAAAAATTTTCACCATATTTACGCTTTTTTCATAAATAATTGCAAGTAATATCGAAGAAATGTTACCACTAACATGAAGTACAATATAATATTAGGGTCAGAAATGGCACACTCTATAATGTAAGGAGGTGCTCAAAGGAATAAGTAAAGATCAGAGAAAGATAACCTTTGGCACTCAATAAGATCCAAAATGACTTGAACTTGCAAACGGTAGATTTATTATTGAACAGCCAATAATCAATCAACAAACATCACAGTTTCCAACATTTGATCAGATAGATAACATGGGTAGAATCACATGTAAAAAAAAACATTTATCTGAAACAATTTACCCGATCTTGGATGGGAAAAAGTATTACCTTTAGTAACATTTGAACACTGCGGACAGTGTAAACAGGGGAAAGTACCTTGTCTCTGGGTCGCTAGAAGGGACTGGCATTGTAACATTTTTGTTGAACCAATATCCGCTTTAACTAACAGGTTCCTAATATTCTGTAGTCTCTTGTAACATATTAATTGAGCATTGGAAAATTCTGGAATGGAAGGATAAGCCTTACTTAATAATGGCCAGTGTTCTAATATGCATCCCTTAAAGAAATTTGTGTAGGGGTGATAGGTAGTGACAAAAGCGACTCTCTGATTTTTTCTCTCGATTGGGAGTAGACTGTGTCGCCCTATCCAAAAGTAAAGGTGGATAACCGCGATCCAGAAATTTTTGATTCATCTCGACAGTACGTTGTGTTCTTAAGTCAGGGTTGGTAACAATATGTTTAACGCCTTGAACCTGAGATTTTGGCAAGGAATGTTTAACATGGGAGGGGTGGCAACTCGAATAAAGTAACAAACTATTTCAGTCAGTAGACTTAGTATAAAGATCAAACTCAAGCGATCCATCATCTTTAATAATTACCAAAGTGTCCAAAAAATTGACACTACGTTGGTTACTAGAAATAGAAAAGTTGGGGATCCGAGTATTCATATCAGAAAAAAAATGTGTTAAAGAAGCCTCATCTCCCCTCCATATTAGAAATATGTCATCGATAAATCTCTTCCAGTACACGGAGTACTGTAGAAAGAGATTATGGGTGTACACAAAGTGTTCCTCAAAAAAAGCCATAAAGATATTGGCGTATGGAGGCGCCACATTAGATCCCATCGCGGTCCCGACCTTCTGTATAAAAAACTGGTCGCCGAAGAGAAAACATTTTTTTTGCCAAAACCAACTTTAGCAATGTCAAACAAAAGTCTTTCTGAGTTAGAGAAAAATCGGTATATATGTCAAGAAACCACTGCACTGCCTCAATCCCTTTGACATGGTCTATACTAGTGTATAGACTGTTCACATCCATAGTAACAAGATAACAATCTTTAGGTAGGGTACCCACTGAGCCAAGGCCTTCGAGGAAATCTGAAGTATCTTTTATGAATGATGTAATATGAACAAGAAGGGGGGTTAAAATCTTCTCAACAGTCCTAGCAAGTGGAGAAAGGACGGAATTAATAAACGCCACTATGGGACGTCCAGGAGGACAAGTTTGATGTTTGTGAATCTTGGGCAACGCATAAAAGACAGGGATAATTGGGTGCAAATTTAATAAAAATTCACTAAGCTTAGAATCAATAACGTTACGTTCCCTATATGTCTTTATGACCTGTTGAATTTCCCTCGAAATCTCCCAAGTGGGGTACCTGTCAACTGGTAGATATGTGTTAGAGTCATCTAAATGCTGACGAACCATTGTCATGTAAAAAGAGGTATCCATAACAACGATCGCTCCCCCCTTGTCGGCGGGTTTAATAGTAATAGATTTATTTCCCTTTAGACTCTCAAGGGCCCTTTTCTCTAATGGGGTACAATTCCTCTTAACTGGTAGCAAGCCTTGATTAATCTGTGTACATTTCCTCTGTATGTTCTGTGTGACTAATGAGATGTAAGTCTCCACCGGGTGGTAGAATTTCGGAGGATTATAGTTACTAGGTAAAGTAAAATTAAGTCCTTTAAGACTAAGGGTACCGTCACACAGTGGCATTTTGATCGCCACGACGGCACGATCCGTGACGCTTCAGCATCGTAACAATATCGCTCCAGCGTCGTAGACTGCTGTCACACTTTGCAATGTACAACGCTGGAGCGATAATTTCATGACGTATGTGCGATGTAGAAGCATCTCGGCTTCAGGAAAATGGCCGCCGCGATCTCTTCTGCGCATGCGCGGCATCCCGCGGCCATTTTCCTGAAGCCCCGTGCAGCAGAGCACTCCATCTGCGCATGCGCGGCCCCAGGAAGATGGCCACCCCCACCGATGCCAGTAATAGCGCAGATCGCGCGCTGTTTCTTCACGTGCGCGCAGTGGATTCGGCACTGGGACATGCGCACACTACTACGCCACCAACGTAAAGCTGGGGAAGAAACAGCGCTGTGACCACGCCCACCCGACCTGACCAGCCTGATTTGACCACGCCCACCCGACCTGACCAGCCTGATTGACAGGCAAAAACGGCGACTTTGGTAATGTATTTCGCAGCATAGGTGGGGAATCGGGGTACACTACATACACTATTGTAACGCACAGCGCAGGCCCTATTTAACCCTCCGTCACATACAATATTCGGACTAACGAGTTCACATACAATGTGCCTGTCAGGCGCCTGCTGGAAAAATACCTATAATATCTAATGTTTGCAATTTCAGTGCTCTAAAAGTGATCAGTGACCTTCATAGGGATGTAATAAAAGAGACTACACATAATCAGTTGCAAAAAAAAACATTTACTTAACATAAAACTAATAACTATGAAATACAAACTTTTCAAAACTCCCGCCAAATAGTCCCCAGTTCGACTCTCTCAAAAAAATGTACAAAGAAAATTTTTGAACACAAACTTAATTTTAAGGTACCTTAAGTACTATTAAAAACATATTCAATCAGAAGTAGATGCTGAGGTTTCCCCAGAAAAGTCACACTTGCAGAGCAAATAGCAAGAATTACACACCATTTTTGCATGTGTCAGGCAAATTGCTTTATGACATTTGAGACATTCATAATTTGAAAGCCTTCTGGTTCCGCTTTCCGTTTGGCAGGTGGTGCATCTCCTTCTTTTGTGAGGTGGCGCAGATGGTGACTTTTCACCATCATCTTCTGGGCGGAACCTTTTGAGCTGAACTTGAAGGCGAGAGGGGATACCGATTGTTTTCACGCTTCTCCTGCGTAGCTCTCCAAGTACTAGTTCATGGGCCAATTTTTTCAGATACAATCGTCTACGGAGTGGTTCAAGCTTGTTTTCAAGATAAATTACTTGTGAATTTATACCACCCAAATTCAACATAGCAAAAAATATGACCATTGGCCAGCGTTTGATGTTTCTGCTGACGTTGAAAGTGGAGCACATCTGATCTGCTGTATCCACACCCCCTTTGGTGGCATTGTAAAATGTAATTATCTCCGGTTTTTTTTCTGCCCCAGTCCCAGGATCGATGGCAGCATCATCATGAAGTGTTGATAGAAGAAGTACGATTTTTTTGGCATGTGGTACATAGGAAACTAAAGCCTTTCCATTATGGAATGCAAACATACTGCTGTACTGTTGTCTCTCTTTCACACTTACAAACTGTGGCGGCAATTCCCTTTTGTTTTTTCTTACAGTTCCCACATATGACAGCTTCTGAATTTTCAGATAATCAATCAGATCACAACTTGTAAACCAATTGTCAGCTGTAATATTGCGACCCGATCCAAATAAGGGTTCAGCCAGTCTTTTTACAACATCAATGGGTTTGTTGCTCACACAGTAAGGACCTTCTGGTTGTTTTCCTGCATAAACTTCCAGGTTATAAGTGTAGGTCTTACTGGCATCAACAAGGGCATAATTTTTTATTCCATATTTGTTTGGCTTTGATGGAATATATTGACGAAAGGCACATCTACCACGAAAACCAGGGAGCATTTCGTCAATAGTGAGATTCTCTCCAGGGTAATAACTTTGTTTACAGTTTACAACAAATCTTTGAAATATATCACGAATTGGAGCAAGTCGGTCATGTGTTTTGCGTTCGGTTCGGGTAGTTCTGTTGTCAAACCGAAGGCAACGAATTAGAATCTTGAATCTGTTTATGGACATAGCAAGGCTAAATTTTTCAACTCCATCCCCATCTTTACCCCAAAGTTCCTCCAAACTTTGTCTATTTGCCCTATAAGCTCCTGCAAGGTACAGTAATCCAAAAAAAGCACGCAGTTCTATTTCATCTGTGGGCTTGATGGTTCTGTTGCAGATGTACTTGTCCTTTATAATGTCTATATATTGGTTGGTATATGTGACACTAGAGTCCAGAATGTCATCTGTAAATATACTGTTCCAGCATTCAACTGCAGTTTTTGCATTACATGTGTTAGGAGTCGAGTTTCCTCTGCTGCACAGGGGGAATCTCGATCCGTGTCTGCTGCGGTCTCCCATTCGATATCGGCCGCAGTGGGCTCTGCTCAGCGGAGACGTCGCTCCCAGCGTCTCGCTGGGGCTGATTCGGTGCATAGGGTCACTACTGCTTTTTCTGGCTTTCCTATGGTACCCTGCACTGATCTGCGGCGAGCGAGCCTCTCTGGGACTAAGTCCTTGTTTACTCACACTGAGCATGCCCAGGGCAGGGTCTCCCATTGGAGGTCGAGGGCCACATGTTCGGTCACATGCTCAGGTGCTGCAATACATTCTATTGGTCCTTCTGGAAGGTCCTGAAAGGGCAAAACATGCTCAGGTACTGCAGCACTTTCCATTGGTCCTTCTGGAAGGTCCTGAAAGGGCAAAAACTTCAGTAGCAGCTTCCTGTGCTGCAACTATATAAACTGCGCATGACCGCCCGGCCATGCGCTAGTATTGTCTTATGTTATGTGCTTTGCGCCAGTGTGGTCACATGTATGTGTGTTCAGGGACCCGGCTGAAATAAGCCCCTAGAATGCTGGCTCCTCCGGCGAGGAGATTGAGTCTGAGTGTATTCAGGGACCCGGCTGAAATAAGCCCCTAGAATGCTGGCTCCTCCGGCGAGGAGTTTTGTGTGTTTGTGTGACCACTGACTGCTCTCTGCTTGGGCAGTTAGCCTGTGCCTCTGTGGAGTCTAACAGGGCACAGTGCTTTCCTTTCACGGCTACTCAGTGAATTAACTGAGTTAGTCTATACCGCCATATAGCTCCGCCGTTTGCTAGCAGCAGGTACTCCTGCACGGTGGACCCCGGGCTGCGAACGCACCAATATCAATAAACATCTCTATTTACTCGGTACGTTCCGCTAGCCCTAACATAATACTAGCGCCAGGGTCTGGCTAGTAAATGGCGGACATTCAGCAATCTTTGCGGTATATCCAGCAGCTAGAGGGTAGGTTGGCGGCTCTCGAGAGCTCAACCTCAGCTGTGGATGTTACCGCAGTTGCTGTACAGGCTGCTAGCGTGGTTGCAGCAACCTTGTCCACTCCACCCCTGTTCCGACGTTATCTCGCCTCCCGCTGCCAGAAAAATTTTCTGGAAATAGCAAAACTTGTAGGGGATTCGTGAGTCAGTGCTCTATTCACCTCGAGCTCCTGGCTGCACGTTTTCCTACAGAGCGGGCTAAGGTGGGATTTATTGTGTCTCTTTTGTTGGACAGAGCGTTGGAGTGGGCTACGCCGCTGTGGGAGCGTGGTGATCATGTGGTGCAGAGTGCTCCGTTGTTCCTGAGCACTCTGAAAAAGGTCTTTTTAGGACCTCAAGTCACCCATGACACAGCGCTCCAACTACTGGCATTAACTCAGGGTGAGTCCTTGGTCAGCTATTTTTCCGTCCGCTTCCGTACTTTAGCTTCCGAGCTGGAGTGGTCGGATAAAGCCCTTATCCCCATATTTTGGAGGGGCCTGGCTGACCACATTAAGGACGCTATGGCCACTAGGGAGATTCCTGCCACACTGGAGGAGCTAATAACTGTCTCTACTCGTATTGACCTCCGTTTTAACGAGCGGAGGTTGGAGAGAGCCCAGTGTAGGCAGAGGTTTCGGCTGACTCCCACCTTCGCCAAACCTTTGGAATCTCCAGTCCAGGCATCCGAGTCACATGAGGCCTTAGAGGTGACATGAGCGGGATCCAAGTCTCAGTCTGCCCGTGCACATAAGGTCCGTCATGTTTGCCAGCAGTCAGGACACCTTGCCTCCAAGGGTCCTCAGCGGTCGGGGAAACGTCAGCGTCTTGTGGCAGTTGGAGGAGGTACACTAGACACGGCGACGTTTGCCTCAAAGTTGTCCTTCAGGGGGACAATTACCATAGGCCCATCCACTCTTATGGTCGAGCTATGCGTGGATTCTGGGGCAGAGGGTAACTTTATGTCTTCCGCTTTTGCCCAGCGTCACGCAATACCCTTGGTGATGCTCGCCAAGCCAGTAACCGTTCGAGTGGTAAATGGGTCAACACTACCTTCACAGATTACCCACCAAACCATTCCTTTCACGCTATCTGTGTCTCCATCACATCAGGAGATAATCTCCCTATTAGTCATTCCTGAGGGAATTGATGAGGTCCTGTTGGGGATACCATGGCTTCGCTACCATTCTCCCCATATTGAGTGGTCCTCTGGGAGAATTTTGGGATGGAGTAAATCCTGCGAGGGTAGATGTCTGAGGGAGTGCGTTCAGGTTGCTACTACACAGGTACCCGCAGATCTTTCCTCTCTCCCCAAGCACTATTTGCCCTATGCAGACGTGTTCTCCAAAAGAGCTGCAGAGACCCTTCCGTCTCACCGCCCCTATGACTGTCCTATTGACCTCTTGCCTGGTGCTGAGCCTCCCCGGGGTCGAGTCTATCCGTTATCTCTCCCGGAGACGGAGGCAATGTCCCAGTACATCCAAGAGAATCTGGCAAGAGGATTCATTAGGAAGTCAGTGTCACCGGCAGGGGCAGGGTTCTTCTTCGTACAAAAGAAGACTGGAGACTTACGTCCATGCATAGACTACAGGGGTCTTAACGCCATCACCGTTAAGAACAAGTACCCACTACCCCTGATATCTGAGCTGTTTGATAGGCTACGGGGAGCGAGGGTATTTACAAAGTTGGATCTGCGGGGTGCTTACAACCTGATTCGCATCCGTGAGGGGGATGAATGGAAGACGGCTTTTAACACCAGGGATGGGCACTATGAATATCTGGTGATGCCCTTCGAGCTCTGTAATGCCCCAGCCATTTTCCAAGACTTTGTGAACGACATCTTCCGGGATATGCTCACCACCTCGGTCGTAGTCTATCTGGATGATATTCTCATCTTCTCTCCAGATATTGACTCCCATCGGAGAGATGTTCGCAAAGTCTTCGACCTCTTACAGGCAAACTCCCTCTACGCCAAGTTGGAGAAGTGTGTGTTTGAGCAGGAGTCCTTGCCTTTCCTTGGTTATATCATCTCTGCCCAGGGTTTGGCTATGGATCCTGCCAAGCTACAGGCTGTAATGGACTGGCAGGAACCCCATTCTCTTAAAGCGGTGCAGCGCTTTATGGGGTTCATTAATTACTATCGCCAGTTCATTCCACACTTCTCAACTTTGGTAGCTCCCTTGGTTGCCCTCACCAAGAAGGGAGCAAATCCCAAGTTGTGGTCAGAGGAGGTCTCCAAAGCCTTTCTCTCGATCAAGTCACATTTCGCTAGCGCTCCCATCCTACATCGCCCCGATGTTGATAAGCCATTTATCTTGGAGGTGGATGCCTCATCCGTTGGTGCTAGAGCAGTCCTTTTCCAAAAGGATGCTCAAGGTTGGAAGCATCCTTGCTTCTTCTTCTCCAAGACCTTCACACCAGCGGAGAGGAATTATTCCATCGGGGACAGGGAGTTGCTGGCCATGAAGTTGGCTTTTTCGGAGTGGAGACATCTCTTGGAGGGAGCTCGCTTTCCCTTCCAAGTCTTCACTGACCACAAGAACTTGGTGTATCTGCAAACGGCCCAGCGGCTGAATTCTCGCCAGGCTAGATGGTCCCTGTTCTTCTCCCGGTTCCATTTTACTCTCCATTTCCTCTCCGGGTAGAAGAACGTTCGTGCTGACGCTCTCTCCCGCTCCATGGTGTAATCGGAGGAGGAGGAGGAGGAGCCTCGGCTTATTGTCCCTTCTGAGAGCCTGAGAACTGTAGCTCCGGTTTCGCTAGAGTCTGTGCCCCCGGGCAAGACTTTCGTACCAGCTAACTTGCAACCGGAGGTTCTCTCTTGGGCTCACTCCTCCAGAGTGGGTGGGCATTTTGGGACCAAGAGGACATCTGAGCTTCTGGCGAGAATATACTGGTGGCCGCATATGACCTGAGATGTCAAGGACTATATTCAGGCGTGCGTTTCTTGCGCCCAGAATCGGTCTCCTCGGCAACGGCCTGCTGGGTTGCTTTACCCTCTACCGGTGGCAGACAGGCCCTGGGAGATGGTCGGGATGGACTTTGTGGTGGGTCTACCCAAGTCGCGTGGCTGCTCCATTATTTGGGTTGTCACCGACCATTTCTCCAAGATGGTGCATTTGGTGCCGCCTCCTCGGTTACCCTCAGCACGGGCCTTGGCGGTGTTGTTCATTAAACACGTTTTCCGATTGCATGGTATGCCTGATAAGATTGTCAGCGATCGGGGTCCCCAGTTCGCATCTCGGTTTTGGAGAGAGCTTTGACGTTTACTCAGCATAGAGTTAAACCTCTCCTCTGCATACCATCCCGAGACGAATGGGTTGGTGGAGAGAACCAACCAAACTCTGGTGACATATTTGCGACATTTCGTCTCTGCTAGGCAGGATGACTGGGCATCTTTGCTATCTTGGGCGGAATTTGCCTTGAACAACGCCGTAGCCGATTCCACTGGTCAAACTCCTTTTCTCCTTAATTACGGCCAGCATCCGCGTGTCCCTGTGCCCATGCCCGTGTCATCCACCGATTCTAGGGTGGCAGACTGGGCGGTGGAGGCACGTGACATCTGGGACCGCACACAGGATGCCATCCGGGCCTCCAAGGAGAGAATGAGGGTTTCGGCTGATACACACCGGCGCCCCGCTCCGGTCTTTGCTCCTGGCGACTTAGTGTGGCTCTCCGCCCGTAACATCAGGCTGCGAGTTGAGTCCACTAAGTTTGCTCCTCGCTACATTGGCCCGTTTAAGGTTCTGGAACAGGTCAACCCTGTGGTCTACCGTTTGGCTATTCCTCCACGCCTTGGTATCACCGATACTTTCCACGTTTCCCTCTTAAAGCCCGTTCATTTGTCCCGGTTTTCCGAGTCATCTGCTGGGACATCGGGTTCATCCACAGATGAGTTTGAGGTGAATGCTATTGTGGGATGCAAGATGGTACGTGGCAAGAAATTTTATCTGGTGGACTGGAAGGGTCACGGCCCAGAGGATAGAACCTGGGAGCCTGTGGAGCACATTCGGGCTCCGCTGCTTATCGCAGCTTTTGAGCGTAGTGAGGCTCAAGGAGGGGGGGCCTTAGGAGGGGGGGTAGTGTTAGGAGTTGAGTTTCCTCTGCTGCACAGGGGGAATCTCGATCCGTGTCTGCTGCGGTCTCCCATTCGATATCGGCCGCAGTGGGCTCTGCTCAGCGGAGACGTCGCTCCCAGCGTCTCGCTGGGGCTGATTCGGTGCATAGGGTCATTACTGCCTTTTCTGGCTTTCCTATGGTACCCTGCACTGATCTGCGGCGAGCGAGCCTCTCTGGGACTAAGTCCTTGTTTACTCACACTGAGCATGTCCAGGTCAGGGTCTCCCATTAGAGGTCGAGGGCCACATGTTCGGTCACATGCTCAGGTGCTGCAATACATTCCATTGGTCCTTCTGGAAGGTCCTGAAAGGGCAAAACATGCTCAGGTACTGCAGCACTTTCCATTGGTCCTTCTGGAAGGTCCTGAAAGGGCAAAAACTTCAGTAGCAGCTTCCTGTGCTGCAACTATATAAACTGCGCATGACCGCACGGCCATGCGCTAGTATTGTCTTATGTTATGTGCTTTGCGCCAGTGTGGTCACATGTATGTGTGTTCAGGGACCCGGCTGAAATAAGCCCCTAGAATGCTGGCTCCTCCGGCGAGGAGATTGAGTCTGAGTGTATTCAGGGACCCGGCTGAAATAAGCCCCTAGAATGTTGGCTCCTATACCGCCATATAGCTCTGCCGTTTGCTAGCAGCAGGTACTCCTGCACGGTGGACCCTGGACTGCGAACGCACCAATATCAATAAACATCTCTATTTACTCGGTGCGTTCCGCTAGCCCTAACAACGTGCAGTTCCTATTACTGCAGGAAGGTGAGTAATTATGTTTAAAGGTTCCCTACGTTTTTTCTGGAATGGCTTCTTGTTCCATTTAGTATTTTTATCTTTTCCAATATAATATGATCCAACTTCTTCATCCTCACCACTGTCACTATCTTGCTCTGTTTCAGAATCCAGGACACATTCTTCCACCTCATCATGAGAATCAATCTCACTTTCCTCTCCTAAATCCTCATTCAGTGTGAGGTCTCTATCATCTAACAGCATGTTTGTTACTTCCTCAACATCAAGTTGTTTGGATAAATTGTACATTTTCCTCTCCATTTCAGCAGATAATCTGAAGCAAGAGAGGGAATATGTTAGGGAACTACTGTATATGCCTGAGCAGCACACTTTCTTTTATAAAATCTCCCTTATTTCTATGAAATATCCTCACATTTTGTGCAATACATTCATAAAACAAGCTAAATAAACTATTGTGATGAATAAAAACATAAAATACCAACCTTACTGAATATGACGTATTCACATACAATGAGCCTGAGAGCCTGTGCAGCTATATCCTCTCCCCTGAAGCTCTGAAATCCAACTGTGATATCAGGTTTCACAGACCTTCAAGAGACAGGAGACTACCTGGAGGGAGGGGGTTTCCTCACAATCTGGTGAGGAAGGAGAAATGAAAGTAAAAGAGAAGCGCCTGTCAGATCAGTTGTATGTGACGGAGGGTTAACAGTATTTTTATCTCAATCTGAAAAAACGGGGTGACAGGTTCCCTTTAAGGGAATAAAGTTTATGTTCGTGATGCCACCTGTGGTATTCGGTCAGGGTGACCGATGCTGCTTAAAGGGGTCCTCTGGGGTGATGTTATGGCAGGTAGATGGTATACCTTCCCACAGGTGAAGTAGATCCCGAGGGCTTCCCAGTATGAAGATGGTAGAATGGTGAGGGGTGCAGTAAGGAACGAGGACACAGGTTTGCAGTCTCTTTACCTCGTTTACTGAAGACTTCAGCAGCCACAGTCCAGGGCACTGGATCACAGGGCAGGTAGGATCCGGCCAGTTTGGACGCAAGTCCAGAGTCCAATCATCCAGGTGGAAAATAGAAGCCTTCCTTTGCGCTGTAGTGGTGTAGTCCCTTACTGCTAGAAGCTTCACATAAGGTACTCACAGATGTTATCTCTTTCTTTCTGTCCCCCGGGTAGGATAGGACATAACCCGTATGACTGGTGACTTGAGCCTGTTTATAGGATCTCTTAGATGACCCAGCTCTGAAGGGTGTCACTGTGCCTCCTGGGTGTTGGGTCAGACAGGGAATTTGAAGTTCAGCTGTCCTGCCGGTCTCTGATGTAAGGCGTGGAGGTCCTTACAACCTTGGTATTCTGGCTACCGGATTTCTGCGCCTCAGAAAGAGGCAGCCTGCTTGGGGCTGGTCTCTCTCTGGTATCCTCTCCTGTGTTTCCTCTCCCCTTTGAGAAAGCGATCATGCGAAACGCACATCAGGGGCTGTGGGAAGGCCACTTATAAGTCTGGACGAACTATGGGTGAGCAGCATACACTTTATAACATTGGTACTGTATGTTCCAGCATAGGATGCATTAGACTAGACCACATTATGGGATAATGGTGTCCAATGGATGGATAGCACTTGCTTGCGACTATTAATATTTAAATATTTTTTACTTATACATCCAGGTCATACTGTGGACTTGTGTCCTACCTTTAGTGCAGTGATCCCCAACTCCAGGCCTCGAAGGCCGCAAACAGTGCAGGTTTTCAGGATTTCCTTAGTATTGCACAGGGGTTGGAATCATCACCTGTGCAGATGATCACATTACCACCGATGCAATACAAAAGAAATCCTGAAAACCTGCACTGTTGGCGGCCCTCGAGGCCTGGAGTTGGGGACCCCTGCTTTAGTGTATCGGTTGGTTCTTTCCTCCACTTTGCATGTCTGATTTTTTTATGTATTCTGTCATGTGTGACTTCTTTGTGCATCATATTTTTAAATATTAGAATAAAAATGTATATTTTATTATAATTTGGTGTGTATATTCCCTTCCGCTGGTTTCTAAATGAAATTCAATATTGCATGAAACAGCCTGAGGTTCCCCTGCTATTTACAAACATTCAACCAGGGCTGAAATCAATGTGCAAATCCCAAAGTTCCTGCTTTAAGTGTATTACACTGAGGTTTTTATAAGAAATGTACCTAACAAAAGGTCAAGCAAGGTACTAAGAAAACAGGTGTAAATCGGATGAGGTCATATTATGGGACCTCCTGAGATGGCACACTGAGTATAAATTGATCAAAACCCACAATATAATACATATACCGTAGATATAACAGAAGGTCTTAAACACTTAATCTGGGGATACCCGGTGTTAGGGCTAGCGGAACGCACCAAATAATAAGAGAGATAGAGTATGGTGCGTTCGCAGCCCGGGGTCCACCGTGCAGAGATGGAACCTGCTGCCAAGCAATGACGGACTATATGGCGGTACAAAGAAAATACACAGACGGGTTAACCTCACCCTGTGTGAAGGAAGCAAACCCTGTTGCGTCACAGGGCCGCGGTACCGCACCAAGAGCGCAAGCAAGGAGTCTCAGAACTCAATCCCAAGGCACAGGATTTGAGTACATAGACCTCATGCGCTCGACACCGCTACTGGGGTGTCAGAGTGACACCATAAGAAGCACGAGAGTGCATGCAGTGCCGCACTGGCGAACGCCACTAACCACCCAGGCTTGGGTCAGGAAAGCGTTGTGAAAGCACACGGCGCCGCACAGGCGGTCAAAGCAATGCTGATGGCTAAGTCGGGCGCTAGATAGCAATCCTACATTCGCGACCAGTCAACAACACTAGGAATGGGAATGATTAGGAGCTTTCATCCTTCGACATACATCCATCAACACACACACATAATATACAGGTCCTTCTCAAAAAATTAGCATATAGTGTTAAATTTCATTATTTACCATAATGTAATGATTACAATTAAACTTTCATATATTATAGATTCATTATCCACCAACTGAAATTTGTCAGGTCTTTTATTGTTTTAATACTGATGATTTTGGCATACAACTCCTGATAACCCAAAAAACCTGTCTCAATAAATTAGCATATCAAGAAAAGGTTCTCTAAACGACCTATTTCCCTAATCTTCTGAATCAACTAATTAACTCTAAACACATGCAAAAGATACCTGAGGCTTATATAAACTCCCTGCCTTGTTCATTACTCAAAACCCCCATCATGGGTAAGACTAGCGACCTGACAGATGTCAAGAAGGCCATCATTGACACCCTCAAGCAAGAGGGTAAGACCCAGAAAGAAATTTCTCAACAAATAGGCTGTTCCCAGAGTGCTGTATCAAGGCACCTCAATGGTAAGTCTGTTGGAAGGAAACAATGTGGCAGAAAACGCTGTACAACGAGAAGAGGAGACCGGACCCTGAGGAAGATTGTGGAGAAGGACCGATTCCAGAACTTGGGGAACCTGAGGAAGCAGTGGACTGAGTCTGGTGTGGAAACATCCAGAGCCACCGTGCACAGGCGTGTGCAGGAAATGGGCTACAGGTGCCGCATTCCCCAGGTAAAGCCACTTTTGAACCATAAACAGCGGCAGAAGCGCCTGACCTGGGCTACAGAGAAGCAGCACTGGACTGTTGCTAAGTGGTCCCAAGTACTTTTTTCTGATGAAAGCAAATTTTGCATGTCATTCGGAAATCAAGGTGCCAGAGTCTGGAGGAAGACTGGGGAGAAGGAAATGCCAAAATGCCTGAAGTCCAGTGTCAAGTACCCACAGTCAGTGATGGTGTGGGGTGCCATGTCAGCTGCTGGTGTTGGTCCACTGTGTTTCATCAAGGACAGGGTCAATGCTTTATGGTGATGAAGATTTCATTTTTTCAGCACGACCTGGCACCTGCTCACAGTGCCAAAACCACTGGTAAATGGTTTACTGACCATGGTATTACTGTGCTCAATTGGCCTGCCAACTCTCCTGACCTGAACCCCATAGAGAATCTGTGGGATATTGTGAAGAGAAAGTTGAGAGACGCAAGACCCAACACTCTGGATGAGCTTAAGGCCGCTATTGAAGCATCCTGGGCCTCCATAACATCTCAGCAGTGTCACAGGCTGATTGCCTCCATGCCACGCCGCATTGAAGCAGTCATTTCTGCCAAAGGATTCCCGACCAAGTATTGAGTGCATAACTGAACATTATTATTTGATGGTTTTTTTGTTTGTTATTAAAAAACACTTTTATTTGATTGTATGGGTGAAATATGCTAATTTATTGAGACAGGTTTTTTGGGTTATCAGGAGTTGTATGCCAAAATCATCAGTATTAAAACAATAAAAGACCTGACAAATTTCAGTTGGTGGATAATGAATCTATAATATATGAAAGTTTAATTGTAATCATTACATTATGGTAAATAATGAAATTTAACACTATATGCTAATTTTTTGAGAAGGACCTGTAGTCTATACTAGCGCATGGCCGTGCGGTCATGCACAGCTTATATAGTTGCAGCACGTTCAGGACCTTCCAATAAAGGACCAATGGGAAGCTGCTACCAAAGCTTTGCCCTTTCAGGACCTTCCTGGAGGACCAATGGGATGTGCTGCAATACCTGAGCATGTGACCCTCGATCTCCAACGGGAGATTTTGCCCTGGGCATGCTCAGAAAGAGAAAAGCAGGACTTAGCCCCAAAAGCATCTGCTCGCCGCTGTCCAACACTGACTTCAATGGCAGAAGCAGGAAAAGCAGCAGTAACTCTTTGTACAGAGTGAGACTGAGCAAGATGCTGGGACCGACGTCTCCGCTGAGCAGATTCCACTGCGGCTGGAGAAGAATGGGAGACCGCAGCGGAGATGGCTCGAGATTCCCCTTGTGCAGAAGCGGGAACTCGACACCTAACACCCGGGTATCTATTATTATGGTTCCGTTAACCTGAGGAGAGTCTCTACTGAGGCATATAACTTGAATCGGCTGCAGCCAGTCCCAAAATCTTCGGCACCAAAACAGCTACAGCAAAACAAGGCTCCGCATCTTGTCGGCTGATGCCGGCCCCACACACCGGGGACTTACAGTTCTGCAGCCTCAGGATACAGTACAGGATAGCACTTCAACGGGGCTTGTCCAGATCCCTCTCAATATGGATGGTACAGGATACTGTCTCTCCTTAAGCAGTCACTCACAACTTCCCTAAAAGCAACCTGCCTGGGTCTGCACAGGATCAATGTCTTCTGTTGCTTTTCAGCTCAGCACAGCAGGGATTCCACATAGCTCCAAAGTCACACAGCTCTCATGGTTAACACCCTCACAAACGCACTGGCAGCAAACAGTCCTTACAGACTCCAAAGTCCTCATTTCTTATTGGCTGCCTCACAGTGAGTCTCACATGGCAGTCTCTCTGGTTCTCACAGCATCACCTCTCAGCAGGCTATACAGCAGACACTAGGCCCCACCCCCTGCACACACACACACACTTTCCTGGGCTTTTGCTCTCAGCTCAGACATGCAGCAGGGTCCTAATGCTCTCCTGATGTTATCACAGTTCACCCTCTTACATGCCACACCACTAGAGGTTGGAATCCCCGACATACCTCCCCACTCAAAGTCATCTTGGGCATAGCGCTGAGGTGGTATTTCAACCACAGATCGAGTAGTTCTCCTGCGACCCACCCCAATAGGCTCAGTCCCAGAGGGAGCGGGAGCTTCTTCCGTGAGGTCATCAGAGGGAGCAAATGACACTGCTTCCTCCTGAGGTGTGGTACCCTGTGACATAACTTCCGGGTCAAGTAACTAACTTGACTCTCCCTCCTCAGCAGGATATACCACATTCTCAACACTCTCTTCACATGGAGACAGATTGACCACAGGGACAAGTAAGCAGGCTTGAGAGAAGGCTCACCATCAAATTCAAGAACACTAGGAGTACCCATCCCTTGAGATGCAGCCTCTGGCTCCATGGGAATGGGGGCTGAATCTTCAAACCAGCACCGTTGTAGCATATTATGGTGAAGATTATGGGTTGGCTCCCCTGTCCCCACCGGCTCGACCTCGTAAACTGGAATCTCAGGATTCACCTGTTTTTTTTTAATCAGATACGAAGTTGCCTCCCACCGGTCACTCATCTTCGCTGACCGTTGTTTGGCTCTCACAAACACTCTATCCCCTGGAGAAAATGGCTCTGCATGCACCACGGTCGCGTGTTCCTATGGGCCACCTGACATAGGCGATCGCCCACCACCTGATGCACCACCCATAATCGCTGTCGGTGCTCTTGTACCCATTCGCATGCAGTCTGAGAGGGATTGGAGTAGGGATCTGGTATGCTCAAATCCTGTATGTCCCTGCCAGGCCTGCCGAACATCAACATGTGTGTTGAATAGCCAGTAGCGCTTTGCACTCTATTATTGTAGGCCCACATAAATTCGAGAAAATACTCAGGCCAGCGAGCTTGCTGTTTACCCTCTAATGTCCTCAACATCTACAACAGGGTCCGATTAAAGCGCTCACATGCCCAATTGCCATGGGGGTGATAAGGCATCATTCTCGACTGTTCGAGACCATACAGCTGGTACAGCTCTTTCATCAGTGTCCCCTGGAAGCATGCCTCCTGATCCGAGTGTATTCTCTGAGGACACCAGAACACTTGAAGGAAGTGTTGACACACGGCCTCAGCCACCTACTCTGCCATCTGGTCTCTTTTTGGCACCCCTATAGCATACTCGGTAAAGTGATCTGTCATTACCAGACAATAGGAGTACCCAGATGTGGAGTACCCTATCAAAACATAGTCAATCATGAGTAGCTCTTATGGGGTGGAAGTCTGAATAGATTGTGTGGGGGCCCGCTGCTCAGGGCTTTTAGTGAGCCCGCAGACCTGACACTGCCGACATGCGTCTGCCACCATCTCTCCCAACTCAGGGCAATAGAGTACTCACTGTAGCCACTGAAGTGTCTTTTCACTTCCAAAGTGGGCTCCTTTCTCATGCGTCTCTCGAGCGACCATCGGACCCAGCCTCACAATGATCACCAGTTGGTACCGGTGTTGCAGCTCAGATGGCAGAGACAATTTGCGATACAAGAGGCCCTGTTCCACACACAACTTGTCCCACTGTTGCAGTAATTTAATTCCTTCCATGGACAGTTGAGCATTGTCCTCTGCCTGGGGCCAGTCCCCATTTTGTACAAGTACAATGTCTGGGCACTCGTCCTGGTCTTTTGCTCAATCTAAGGGCATTTTATCCAGGACACAGGGCATTCCTGATGCCACCCCACTTGAGTGTACCACACTTCGGAAGATAGGTATCTGCCCCAAGGCCGGAGTTTCAGTGTACTCAAGTTGGTCATCAACATTCTCCCCCTGAGGACCCAAGGTGTACCCTTGACAATGCATCTGCATTACCATTTTCTCCCCAGAGCGAAACCTAATTCTATAATTAAATTTAGCAAGGCAGGCGACCCACCGCTGATCCAACGCTCCCAGTTATGCATTCTCTAAGTGAGCCAGCGGGTTGTTATCTGTCATGACTAGCACCTCAGCTCTTGTTAAATACTCGGCAAAGCGTACTGTTATTGCACACACCAGAGCCAGCAATTCCAGCCGAAATAATCTGTAGTTAGCCAGATTATGCTTGGTGTCTCTAAAAGACCTGCTGCTATAGGCAATCACGTGCTCCCAACCATCCTGCAGCTGTGCTAGTTCAGCCCCTGTACAACAGAAAAGGGGTGTAAAACCGGGCATATGCTAACAACTGGGCACTCGTTAGGGCGGTTTTCACTTTATCAAATGCCTTTTTCTGCTGGGGCCCCCATTGAATGGGGCGGTTTTGAGGACCCAGCACTGTCCCTCTTAAAAAGTGCATTCAGGGGACCCATCACTTATGAGAATTTAGGCACAAATCACCGATAGTACCCCACTGAGCCCAAGAAGGCCCACACCTCTCGCAGGTCGTGCGGGGTGGCCACTCCTGTACAGATTTAACCTTACTGGCCGCAGGAAGCACCCCGCCTGGGGTCACCACCTTGCCCAAGTACTCAATTTGGCTCTGGAACAGTTGACTTTTTTTGCTTTATTTTCAGGCCGTAGCAACTGAGCCACCAGAGAACTTGATGTAACTTCTGAAGATGGTCTTCAAATGAGGTCCCGAATACCATGATGTCATCTAGGAATATCAGGACCGATTCAAAATTCACATCGCCTAAGCAATGTTCCATCAGGAGTTGGAAGGTTCCTGGAGCGTTAGTGTGCCCGAAGGGCATCTGGTTAAATTCATAGCGCCCCATTGGTAAGACAAACGCCGTCTTGGCCCGATCTTTTTTGGCCATTGGTACCTGCCTGTAGCTACTTGCCAAATCCAACGTCGAGAAATACTTGGCCTGACCCAATGCCGACAAGGAGTCTTCAATATGAGGTAAAGGATATGTGTCCCGCACCATGTGTGTGTTCAATTTTCAATAGTCCACACAAAATCAAAGAGTCCCATCCTTCTTTCAGACCAAGACTATGGGAGCCACCCTAGCGCTCTGGCTCTCTGGGATCTCGATTGTCAAGCTTACTGGCCACCATGCCCTTCACCTCTTGATTGAGCGCCGGGGGAATTTGTTGATATTGTTCCCTAATGGGAGGGGTATCCCCCGTGGGAATCTCATGCTCAATCGTCCGAGCACATTTGAAGTCCTCCTCATGTCATTAAAAGATCTCTTGATTCTCCCACAAAACTCTCCAACTGCAAGTAGGTCAGTTTCTCTTGATCCACTCCCATCTGATCCATGATCACACAACCATTACATTATTCAGTTGGGGGTTCGGTCCGGCCTACCTCGACAGCATATGTCCAGGATGACTGTTGATCTGGGCCCAGTTCAAATACTGCCTTGTCAGGTACCTTTTCCGCTGATACAAACAGTTCAGCCAGAATGGTCCCTGCAGGAATTGTAACAGCCTCATCTAAAACGTTGATGCATCAGACTGGCACCCGTCCATTCTTCACAATCGCAAGAGACAGGGCCACATGTGCCTTGGCAAATGAGGACTTCTCTGGAGCTGGCTCGAGTAGTACTTCAAGACTATTCTATCTCTGCACATCCCCTACTGGCAGCATTAAGAGCTCCTCTTGTCTGGGTGCCAGCAAGATCGTGGTCCGCAATGGCAGTCGAACCAGGCACACCCGGCCCCCTGGGATCGCACTCTTCAGCACGTCACTGCTCAGCACTAGACAGTGTAACATTCTCTGTGTGGGTTTGTGGCTTGTAGCACAGGTCCAGTATCAGGGTCCCTCACTGGCATACATCTGGTGATTCAAATCTCGCAGCATGTTCATTCCGAGCGTCACTTCTATCCCTCTTCAAGGGGGGTGGTCTACCAGCACTATCCCTTTCTGACCCAGCTCTTGACCAAACATTTTCAGCTGCATCCACATGATCCCCTTAACTGTCAGTTGGCCATTGCTAGCGGGGGTATGTCGTATCTCATGGCCATCTTCAGGAACCACTAGTTGACTGAAGTATCTCCCATATACTTCTAAATGCATTATGGTACATTCAGATCCCATGTCAACCAATTTTCCTCATCATCCACCTTTCAATCTCTTTCCAACACTGGATAGCATTCAAACAAATCTTGTTCATCCCGTCGAGAGAATTGTGGGGGTGGGCTGCTGCTGCTTGCCCTCACAGCAGTGGCTGGAAGTTTAAAGCTGGCAAATTAGCCTCTAGGGCTGCAGGCATCCGGCAATAATGAGAGATGTGTCCCCAGCATCCACACTTCCAGCAGGTGACTGCTCCTCATGGACGAGGACTTGACTGATTCATGGAGAGCGACGTGGCTTCCTGCAGAACCACCAACGCAGGGGACACGGCAGATAGCCTCTCTGTGGGAGTAGAGACCGTCCCAGCTCTAAATTTATAAAGGCACGGATGATTGACCTCGTGGAGACCAAAACATCCAACACCGCGGAGATACCATCATGTGTTTCTCAACGAAGTGATCCAGAACACTGCCCCCAAATATGCAAATGCATGTAGAGGAGCTGCGGAGACACCATCACGTGTTTCTCAACGCAGGCAGTGAATAGCCAGGCCTTTCCCTGGGAAGGAACAACCAATGGAAGGGCAGCATCCAATAAAGGAAAACATCCAATAAAGGAAAACCACCTATGCCAAGCATGGTTGCTGCCCTTCCCTTCCGCAGCTCCTCTACATGCATTTGCATATTTGGGGGCAGTGTTCTGGATCACTGCGTTGAGAAACACGTGATGGTGTCTCCGCGGTGTTGGATGTTTTGGTCTCCACGAGGTCAATCATCAGTGCCTTTATAGACTTTCTACTAGGCACTGCTCCTGATAGCCAGTTTCCTACTCCACACTGATGAGGGGCAAAAACCCCGAAACAGCTGTCTGTGGATGGATACCATGCTTGGCATAGGTGGTTTTCCTTTATTGGATGTTTTCCTTTATTGGATGCTGCCCTTCCCTTGGTTGTTCCTTCCCGCGGAAAGGCCTGGCTATTCACTGCCTGCGTTGAGAAACACGTGATGCTGTCTCCGCAGCTCCTCTACCAGCTCTAAATTTAGACACCTCCAGCTTCAGCTCCTTCAGCTCGACACACAGAGTTTGTACCACATTTACCAGCCCTTCCCCTCCTGACACTTATCACCGGCTTCCCTCCCTTTCCACCACGGCTTGATAAATCTGCCAGAAGGATAATTCTGGTGCAGACGAAGCCATCTCCAACAATTTGTCCTGGAAGAGTCTATTGGCTAAACCGTGGATGAATTGATCCTAGAGCAACCACATCAGAACACCCCCATAGCCCCTGGGTATAGTCGCTGCACCTCATTCAACGTTTCTTGTAAGATATTAGAGTACTGCATCGGGGACTCACTTTCCCTTTGGGGGGCAATTAAAGAACAGGGACCAAAGCTGGGCCACACGAGCTTGGCCTCCCGAACTCCCCTTTAATGATTCCAAAATCTTCTCTAACGTATTCCTCTCTGAATCCGGATGTACCATCACCATTCGTCTAGTGTCGCCCTCTAGTGCATTTAATGCCAGCACGTAACACAGGGGCCAGATTACACATACGCGGAATACTCCAGACAGCTCAATCCTGCAATGCCATATTACGCCCATCGTATTTCGGCATCTGCTGGAGTAAAGCTCCTACTGGCAAATATCCTCCCAAAGTGGCCACGGCTGCCAGGGGATCCACGACCAGCGGGGGAGCTGCTGGTGCAGCGGGGTCATTTCTTTCCTCACTTTCATGCATGACAAACACTGGATACTGCCGACTATGCCAAAAATGTAATGACCAGAGGTCCGAATAAGATCCAGTGAGTCACAAACCAAGACAGAGACAGAAATAACAAAACTTCCTTTACTGGAATAGGAGTTGAAGTGGAATTGAATATTGCATGAAACAGCCTAAGGTCACCCTATTATTTACAATCATTTATCCAGGGCAGAAATCAATGTGCCAATCCCAAAGTTCCCACTTTAAGTGTATTACATTGAGGTTTTTTAAAGAAAATTACCTAAAAAAAGGTTAAACAAGGTACTAAGAAAACAGGTGTAAATCAGATGATGTGGTATTATGGGACCCCCTGGGATGGCACACTGAGTATAAATTGATCAAAACCCACAATACAATACATATAGATATAATAGAAGCTCTTAAACACTGGGAGCGCAGGTTGTCTTCTCTTCCATCCTCCCAGAAGATGGCCATGGAACAAGGAGGTGGGAGGTGGAATAAGATTCTGCAGGTGAACAACTGTTACATCGATGGTGCCATCAGCAAGGATTTGGATTTCTGGATAACGGAGTGAATTACCTATACGATGGACTGCTTGCTAGAGATGGGGTGCACCTTACAAAGACATGTATTTGGAAGTCGCCTTGCTAAACTCATCAGGAGAGCTTTAACCTAGAACAATGTAGGAAGGAAAGCAAAAGGCCAGAAAAAGCCATACACCTGACAAATACTAATGAGAACTCTGCTATTAGAAGTGGAAAGGAAGAACAAAGACAAAAAAATCTAAATAAGAAAAATATTGGAAAAAGAGAAACCAATCACAAACTAAAATGTTTCTATACAAATGCACAAAGCAATGGGCAACAAACAAGGAGAATTGGAACTACTAACACAAGACAAGAAATATGATGTCATTGGAATCACTGAAACTTTGTGGGATGATACACGTGATTGGAATACAAGACTAGAAGGATACAACTTATTTGCAAGAAACAGACTTGATAAAGGAGGAGGTGTTGCATTGTTTGTTAGAAAAGCATATATCTGCACAGAGATTGAAGCTTCAGAGACTGGGAGTTCTGTGGAAACTGTTTGGGTAAGAATACAAGAAGAGAACAACGGAAAGGACACCATTGTAGGCATTTACTAATGGCCGCCTGTGCAAGCTGAAGATATGGATAAACTCTTTATGCATCAAATGGCCAAGTTCTCGAAAAAAATATGACATAGTGGTCATGGGAGATTTCAACTATCCAGACATTTGTTGGGAATCTCTCTAAGGCAAAACTAGTCAAGAAAATTCTTATCCTCTCTTGCTGACAACTTTATCTTCCAAAAGGTAAGGGAGAAAACAAGGGGATCTGCTACCTTGGATCTGATCCTTATAAACAGGGAGGAAGTGGTTGAGTAGTTAAGAGTGGCTGGGACCCTAAGAGGTAGCGACCATGCTATTTTAGAATTTTGGACAGCTACAGGAGGAAGACCTGTGAAGACTCAGACTTCAGGGTTAGATATCAGAAAGGCAGATTTTAAGGGACTCAGAAAGAAAATCAGAGGAATCCAGTGGCTGGATATCCTTAAGGACAAAAATGTCTGGGAAAGTTGGGAAAACTTGAAAAATTAGATTCTCAAAGCACAATCGTTAACAATTCCAAAAAGAGTGAAGAATTCAAAGCATTTAAGGAAACCAGGATGGATGAACACAGAACTTAAACACATGCTAAAAAGGAAGAAATAAATGTTTATCAAATGGAAAGAGGGAGGCATATCTAAAGAAGAATATAATGCTGTCTGCAGAACCTGAAGGGCACGAATCAGATTACTAAAGCTAACAAAGGGTTTTTTAAAGGGTTTTTTCCCCCTTTTTTTTTTTCCTATACTATGTTGTGCATAAATATGTGATTCTTCAGAATTTGTTTTAGTCTTTGCCTGATGAAGAGACCTATGTAGTCTCGAAAGCTTGCAATTTGTTACCATCTTTTCAGTTAGCCATTAAAAGGTATCAACCACTAAGGACTCTCAATTCTAAATATATTTTTAAAACTAACAATAAATTAAGGCTTGCAAGAGACGTCAAAAGCAATAAAAACATGACATGTGACATGTCAAAAATAAAATAAAAGTCAAAGATGCTATAGGATTTTTAAAGGATGAAAATGATGAAATGGTAAGAAAGGATGTTGAGGAGTCTGAACTTTGAAATTCCTATTTTGCATCTGTTTTCTCTCAGAAAGGAAATGTAACATCAACTGATCTTTACTGTCCTATTAAAGGAATAGAAAAATCCAGGATATCTATAAACAGAAAGATAGTGAGGAAACACTTAGCTAACATAAATGAATTCAAGTCTCCAGGTCCAGATGAATTACACCCCAGAGTACTGAAGGAGATACCAGAAGACATTTTTGAACCACTATCCATAATCTTTGAAAATTCTTTGAGAACAGGAGAAGTCCCAGAAGACCTGAGAAAAGCAAATGTTGTTCCTATCTTAAAAAAGGGGAAGAAGGTGGACCCAGGGAACTATAGGCCAGTGAGTCTGACTTCCATACCAGGAAAGATCTTAGAACAAATTCTGGATAAGAATGAAGTGATTAATCAGAGTCAGCATGGGTTTGTAACCAATAGGTCATATTAGACTAACTTAATTTCCTTCTATGACAGAATCACTGACTGTGTGGATCAGGGAAATGCTGTAGATATAGTATATCTTGACTTCAGCAAAGCATTTGACAAAGTATCTCAAACCATCCTTATTGAAAAAATGAGTAAGTATGGAATGGACAAGGCAACTGTTAGGTGGATTCATATCAGGCTTAGTGATCGGACCCAAAGAGTGGTTGTAAATGGCTTTCTGTTATGATCAGGTGGCCTTGGAGCAGCATGAAAACCTTCTCTGGAGTAGGTGGTAACTAAAACTGACCGCAAACCCTGATCCTATCACCGCAACTAGAAGTAGCCGTGGGGTGTACCTAACAAAACCTAGACACCTCGACACAGCCGGAGGACTAAATACCCCTAAAGATGGAAATAGGAAAACTATCTTGCCTCGGAGTAGACCCCCAAAGGATAGGCAGCCCCCCACAAATATTGACTGTGAGTTGGAGAGGAAAAGACACACGCAGGCAGAAAACAGGCTTAGCAAAGGAGGCCACTTCTAGCTAAATAGAAAAGGACAGGACAGAGTTCTGTGTGGTCAGTAATAAAACCCTTCCAAAATATCCACAGCAGAAAATACAAAAACTCCACCATCTAACTAAAGACGTGGAGAGTATAACTGCGACTCTAGAGAATCCAACCAGACTGAGAAAAACAGCTGACACAGTCTAAGCTGGACAAATAGAAACAAAAGATCAGCACTGAAAATAAGCACACAGCAAGTGTGCTTCAGAAAAAGAAACAGACACTTATCTTTGCTGAACTGGCAGCTAAGCAGGTGAGGCCAGGCAGAGATCCAATACTTCCAAAGAAACATTGATAACTGGAAAGGGCTAATGAATCCTGCACACTTAAATATCCCAGTCAGAACAGCAATTAGCTGATACACCTGGCCAGTGCTGTGACTCAGAGACAACTGCATTCCCACCTACAACCACTGGAGGGAACCCAAGAGCAGAATTCACAACAGTACCCCCCCTTGATGAGGGGTCACCGAACCCTCACCAGGACCTCCAGAACGATCAGGATGAGCCAGATGAAAGGCACGGACCAAATCAGCAGCATGGACATCAGAGGCAAAAACGCAAGAATTATCCTCCTGGCCATAACCCTTCCATTTGACAAGGTACTGAAGCTTCCGCCTCGAAAAACGGGAATCCAAAATCTTCTCAACAACATATTCCAACTCCCCATCAACCAACACAGGGGCCGGAGGATCAACAGAGGGAACACATATTTCCGCAACAAAGATCTATGGAAGACATTATGGATAGCAATAGAGGCCGGAAGCGCCAGTCGAAAAGACATCGGATTAATAATCTCAGAAATCCTATAAGGACCAATAAACCAAGGCTTAAACTTAGGAGAGGAAACCTTCATAGGAACATGACGGGAAGACAACCAGACCAGATCCCCAACCCGAAGCCGGGAACCAACACACCGACGACAGTTAGCAAAGCGCTGAGCCTCCTCCTGAGACAACACCAAATTGTCCACCACATGAGCCCAAATCTGCTGCAACCTGTCAACCACAGAATCCACACCAGGACAGTCAGAAGGCTCAACCTGCCCAGAAGAAAAACGAGGATGAAAACCAAAATTACAAAAGAAAGGCGAAACCAAGGTAGCCGAACTAGCCCGATTATTAAGGGAAAACTCGGCCAATGGCAAGAAAGCCACCCAATCATCCTGTTCAGCAGACACAAAGCATCTCAAATAAGTCTCCAAAGTCTGATTAGTACGCTCAGTCTGGCCGTTTGTCTGAGGATGAAATGCAGAGGAAAAAGACAAATCAATGCCCAGCTTGGCACAAAAGGCCCGCGAAAACCTAGAAACAAACTGGGAACCTCTGTCGGACACAATATTCTCCGGAATACCATGCAAACGGACCACATGCTGAAAGAACAACGGAACCAAATCAGAAGAAGAAGGCAATTTAGGCAAAGGCACCAAATGAACCATCTTAGAGAATCGGTCACAAACAACCCAGATAACCGACATCCTCTGGGAAACAGGAAGATCCGAAATAAAATCCATAGAAATATGCGTCCAGGGCCTCTCAGGGACCGGTAATGGCAAAAGCAACCCACTAGCACGGGAGCAACAAGGCTTGGCCCGCGCACAAGTCCCACAGGACTGCACAAAAGAACGCACATCACGCGACAATGAAGGCCACCAAAAGGATCTACCAACCAAATCTCTGGTACCAAAAATGCCAGGATGACCAGCCAACACGGAACAGTGAACCTCAGAAATCACTCTACAAGTCCATCTGTCAGGAACAAACAGTTTCCCCACAGGACAGCGGTCAGGTTTGTCAGCCTGAAATTCCTGAAGAACCCATCGTAAATCAGGGGAAATGGCAGAAAGGACCACCCCCTCTATCAGAATACCGACCGGCTCTAAGACCTCAGGAGAATCAGGCAAAAAACTCCTAGAGAGGGCATCAGCCTTAATATTCTTAGAACCCGGAAGGTACGAGACCATGAAATCAAAACGAGAAAAAAAACAAGGACCATCGAGCCTGTCTAGGATTCAACCGTTTGGCAGACTCGAGGTAAATCAGATTCTTATGATCGGTCAAGACCACAATACGGTACTTAGCTCCCTCAAGCCAATGTCGCCACTCCTCAAACGCCCACTTCATAGCCAACAACTCCCGATTGCCAACGTCATAATTGCGTTCAGCAGGCGAAAACTTACGGGAAAAGAAGGCACATGGTTTCATTGAGGAACCAACAGGATCCCTCTGAGACAAAACAGCCCCTGCCCCAATCTCAGAAGCGTCAACCTCAACCTGAAACGGAAGAGAAACATCCGGTTGACGCAACACTGGAGTAGAAGTAAAACGACGTTTAAGTTCCTGAAAGGCAGAGACAGCCGCAGGGGACCAATTCGCCACATCAGCGCCCTTCTTCGTCAAATCAGTCAAGGGTTTAACCACGCTGGAAAAATTAGCAATGAAACGGCGATAAAAAGTAGCAAAACCCAAAAATTTCTGAAGGCTCTTCACGGATGTGGGCTGAATCCAATCATGAATGGCCTGAACCTTAACCGGATTCATCTCTATAGACGAGGGAGAAAAAATAAAGCCCAAAAAGGAAACCTTCTGCACCCCAAAAAGACACTTAGACCCTTTCACAAACAAGGCATTGTCACGAAGGATCTGAAAATACCATCCTGACCTACTGCACATGAGACTCCCAATCATCGGAAAAAATCAAAATATCGTCCAAATATACAATCAAGAATTTATCAAGATAATCCCGGAAGATATCATGCATGAAGGACTGAAAAACAGATGGAGCATTAGAGAGTCCGAATGGCATCACAAGTTATTCAAAATGGCCTTCGGGCGTGTTAAACGCAGTTTTCCATTCATCACCCTGTTTAATACGAACAAGATTATAAGCCCCCCTAAGGTCAATCTTAGTAAACCAACTAGCTCCCTTAATCCTAGCAAACAAATCGGAAAGCAAAGGTAAAGGATATTGAAATTTGACTGTGATCTTATCCAAGAGGCGATAATCAATACAGGGTCTCAAGGAACCATCTTTTTTAGCAACAAAAAAGAACCCCGCTCCCAAAGGTGAAGAAGATGGCCGAATATGCCCTTTCTCCAAAGACTCCTTAATATAGCTCCGCATGGCGGTATGTTCAGGCACAGACAGGTTGAAAAGTCGGCCCTTAGGAAACTTACAGCCTGGAATCAAATCAATAGCACAATCGCAGTCCCTGTGCGGTGGAAGGAAACTGGACTTGGGCTCATCGAATACATCCTGAAAATCAGACAAAAACTCCGGAATTTCAGAAGAGGAAGAAGGGGCGATAGACATCAGAGGAACATCATTATGAACCCCCTGACAACCCCAACTAGTCACAGACATGGACTTCCAATCCAAAACAGGATTATGTACCTGTAACCAGGGAAAACCCAGCACGATAGCATCATGCAAATTATGCAACACCAGAAATCAACAATCTTCCTGATGGGCTGGCGCCATGCGCATTGTCACCTGTGTCCAAAACTGGGGCTTATTTTTAGCCAAGGGTGTAGCATCAATGCCCCTTGAAGGAATAGGGTTCTGCAAAGGCTGCAAGGGAAAATCACAATGCCTAGCAAAGTCAAAGTCCATTAAGTTCAAGGCAGCGCCTGAATCCACAAACGCCATGAGAGAAAATGATGACAGTGAAAAGATCAAGGACACAGATAACAGAAATTTAGGTTGTACAGTACTGATGGTAAATGAACTGGCGATCCTCTTTGTCCGCTTAGGGCAGACTGAAATGACATGAGAAGCGTCGCCACAATAACACAACCTATTGAGACGTCTGAAACCTTGTCGCTCTGTTTTAGACAGAATCCTATCACACTGCATAGGCTCAGGAATTTGCACTGAGGATAACGCCATAGCGCGCACAGTTCTGTGCTCCCGGAAGCGTCGGTCAATCTGAATGGCCAGAGACATAGAATCACTCAGATTGGAGGGTGTGGGAAACCCCACCATAACATCTTTAACGGATTCAGAAAGACCCTTTCTGAAAATTGCCGCCAAAGCATCATTATTCCATGTAGTCAACACAGACCATTTTCTGAATTTCTGACAATACAATTCAGCCGCCTCTTGCCCCTGAGACAGGGCCAACAAGGTCTTCTCAGCTTGATCCACCGAATTAGGTTCATCATACAGTAATCCTAATGCCTGAAAGAAGGAGTCTACATTAAGCAAAGCAGGATCCCCAGATTCCAGGGAAAATGCCCAATCCTGTGGATCACCACGCAGCAGGGAGATGATGATTTTAACTTGTTGAATGTAATCACCAGAGGATTGAGGTTTCAATGCAAAAAACAGTTTACAGTTGTTTTTAAAACTCAAAAATTTGGACCTGTCACCAAAAAAGAAATCAGGAGTAGGAATCTTCGGTTCTAAAGCAGGAGTTTGAACAATATAATCAGAAATACCCGGTATCCTAGCAGCAAGCTGGTCTACACGAGAAGCTAATTCCTGAACATTCATGCTAGCACAAGGCTCTTCAGCCACCCAAAGATAAAGAGGGAGGAGAAGACAAAACAGACTGAAGAAAAAAAAATGGCTCAAGACCTTTCCTCCCTTCTTCTGAGATGCCTTTAACTCATCGTTGGCCAGTTGTACTGTTATAATCAGGTGGCCTTGGAGCAGCATGAAAACCTTCTCTGGAGTAGGTGGTAACTAATACTGACCGCAAACCCTGATCCTATCACCGCAACTAGAAGTAGCCGTGGGGTGTACCTAACAAAACCTAGACACCTCGACACAGCCGGAGGACTAAATACCCCTAAAGATGGAAATAGGAAAACTATCTTGCCTCAGAGTAGACCCCCAAAGGATAGGCAGCCCCCCACAAATATTGACTGTGAGTTGGAGAGGAAAAGACACACGCAGGCAGAAAACAGGCTTAGCAAAGGAGGCTACTTCTAGCTAAATAGAAAAGGACAGGACAGAGTTCTGTGTGGTCAGTAATAAAACCCTTCCAAAATATCCACAGCAGAAAATACAAAAACTCCACCATCTAACTAAAGACGTGGAGAGTATAACTGCGACTCCAGAGAATCCAACCAGACTGAGAAAAACAGCTGACACAGTCTAAGCTGGACAAATAGAAACAAAAGATCAGCACTGAAAATAAGCACACAGCAAGTGTGCTTCAGAAAAAGAAACAGACACTTATCTTTGCTGAACTGGCAGTTAAGCAGGTGAGGCAAGGCAGAGATCCAATACTTCCAAAGAAACATTGACAACTGGCAAGGGCTAATGAATCCTGCACACTTAAATATCCCAGTCAGAACAGCAATTAGCTGATACACCTGGCCAGTGCTGTGACTCAGAGACAACTGCATTCCCACCTACAACCACTGGAGGGAACCCAAGAGCAGAATTCACAACAGCTTTCCAGTTGAAAGAATGTCTCAAGTGGGGTACCACAGGGTTCTGTCCTGGGCCCTGTATTGTTCAACATCTTTATCAATGATTTAGATGAAGGTATATCCCTGAGCCTTGTTAATGGACATTGCAAATGCCAATTCAACTGGAAACTGGAGGTGTTTAAAATCAAAAGGCAAATCAGATGGAATGAGTGGAATTCTTGGAATGAAAATGTCCTCTTCTTTGGCACATCCTGTCAAAATGGTTGCTTCAATTACATATGTAAACTGTTTCTTAGTCAAGAGTCTTGTCTCATTACACAGCTTTGGTGGATCTAAATTTCTCAACAGCAGAATAGGTGCTCCAGGTTTTAGAAAGTGTTTATGTGGAGGAAGTCCTTGTAGTTCCAAGGAGTTGAGGAACTCTGTTGGATAGAATAATGCTTGATCAGGGTCTGTTACTGTATCCACTGACATGAAGGTCGTTCACATACCTGGAAGGAGACTTAAAATTTGAAGATTGATCTTGTTTACACTATCATTTTTAAGAGCTAGAATAACTCTTTCACACAGCCAGCCAGACTTTCTGAAGTTGGATTGAATGTTTGGAAAAACATTTTCTTTCATCTCCTCAATTGATATAACAATGTAGCAAAAGTTTCTTGGAAACATGATGTGTCCAGTTGTTGAGTTTATTGGTGCTTTGCCATCTCCAATAGTCAACAGCTGGCATGAGAACAGTCCAGTAGAAACATCAGCTGTCACGTGGACCGTTGTGTTTGTGTTCAGCGACATTTTCTTTACTTGTCTCCAAAGGTATGATGCTTTTAGGCAGGCATTGAGTTCTTCTGCAGGGGTTGATCTTGGTATAACAGGTAATGTTTGTCAAAAGTCAACCATTCTGACATCATCGTTGCCATGGCAACTTATTATTGCATCATCATCACTATGGCAACCATTATGACATCACCGTCACCATTGCAACCTATTATGACACCATCGTCACCATGGCAACCATTATGACATCATCTTCGCCATGGCAACCTTTATGATATCATCGTTGCCATGGCAACTATTATGACATCTTCATCAATGCACACACATTATATATAGATTTAATTCTAATGCTTTTGGTGTCTGGTAGAATCCAATTTACTGGAATTGATCATACAGCTCCCCCAACTCCTGTATTATATTCACCTTACAGCAGCTTCACCTGCAATAACAGTGAATGCATTAGGATCTGGTGGCCAAAATGAACTGTGGTGGTCACAAAACTAAGGTTTCATGGCACCTTCTGGGCCTCTGAAAATGTGAAGCAAGGGCCTCATAATGACATGGTGGTGGACATGGTGATGGCGGAGCGAAGCCCAAAATTCATATGGGCACATTTTAGCTGGCATTTTAAAGTGCTGAGGTTATGTACTCCACTATCTAGCTAACAATTTTGAATGAGGGATGGACCTCCAAAATGTAGGAGTAAAACCCATTACAAATATAATAGGAAAAACTAAAGCCAAAACGCTCCTTGTGAGCATATGCTGAAGAGAAGGTATAATTTTTTTTTATTTAGCATAATATAAAAGTAATTATGATGGAAAAAATGTTTCTTAGCATTTTGCCCCTTTAAGAAAAAAAAATTAGGTTTGGTTTGGTAGATCTTATAAATCCGTGAAACTGGCACAATAGTCTGACATTATTCCAAGATACCATATGGGAGTCAGAAAGGCAGGCAGGCATTTTGTCCATGCTGTTCCCGTTTAGGTTTAGCACTTTCCCATCCATTTCAGCTTTTCTCTCATGTCCCCAGACCTGTTTGTTGGGACCAGCAGAAAAATATTCGGCTTTCCCATTGACTTGCATTGGATTTGTTATTTCGTACGAATACACGGATAATAGAAATTATTTGTATGGATTTTCCCAAATCCGAATATTTCACTATTCACTCATCACTAGGAAAGTGCAATACAGAAATATAAAACAGAGATATAAGGAAACAGACAAAGCATGACACAAAAATCAAGAAATAGAGAGGCAAAAGTAGTTTGGTAACTATTCTAAGCCTTACTAAATTGATGTCAATTTACTATTACTGATAATTGTAGTATTGGTTTTATTTTTTCCTCTACTAATAATATTCTTTTATGTATTAAGTGTTCTAACAGAAAGAATGGTGTTACATTAATTAACGGCGCTGAGAAAGTATCCGAATTGACAACGCGTATAAATGAAATCTTCAATCAGATAGATCAGAAGATACCAAAAATAACTTTTATCCACAAGGACAATACAACTAGTGCACAAAATAGCAAAGTGTTCATTAAAAACCCCAAAAATCGTTATTGTGTCGGGGATCAATTAATCGTACAAGTTGATGTTTATGATTATCTTGGAAAAAGGAAAACTTATGGAGGTGACTATCTCAGATCAAGAATTTCCAACCCAGATAAGAGAGCTGGATCTTCAGGAAGAATTGAAGATTTTAACAATGGAACATATCAAGTTCATTTTACTTTATTTTGGGAAGGCAAAGTTGTCGTGAAAGTATATCTCATGCACCCAAGTGAAGCCGTCGCTGCTATCTGGAAGTCAAGAAATAGTTGGTATGGCAATGTTGAATATTTAGGAAAATTTACCCATGAAGGTAAAGAAATGGTGACAAAATGTGGATATGATCTAGATAAAAAAGAAGAACTTTGTGAATATGCGGACCATGAAAATGAAGAATACTTTTACTGTGTCAAACCTCAGAATTTCAGCTGTGATTCATACACTGAGTTTAAAAATTGGAAAACTCTTGCTACTCAACTGTCTGAACTTGAAAATAGTCTCCTGACAAGGTATGTGAACATTTTATTCCAGTACATATCTTTATTGTTGTCACGATTCCCCTGACCGCTGTCAACACTGGGTCAGGATTCCCACCGTGACCGTCACCCCTACGTCACGGATTGAGGTGACTTCAGGCCAACAGACGGCTATCACATGTGCAGGGGGGCTTATCTTAGTTATCCCTCCACTACACGATGTGATGAAAAACCACACACAAGGCTATTGGCCTCTTGCTTACAGCAGGGGCTTATTCTAGGTATCCCACTGCTTTCAATATACCACAAACTGCAGGGATTTATGTATATCCCGCTTACAGTTCCACTTAACACTTGCAGCTCTCTGGCGCCCCCTTACTTTCAGGTCAGATTAGGTACTGCACCCTGGGTAATTAGTCGCCAGGAAGGCTGCCTGCTATGTACTGGCTATTGGGCACGCTGCAGCGACGCGGTAACTACTCCCACTCAGGCAGGAACAATAATTATCAAACCCGCAGTTGCTTCAGCATAATCCAACAGTCAGCGCACTTTCGCTGCCACCAGCTTCGATTAAACGGGTCCGAAGCTAACCCAACACAACAGTAACAGTAGCGTATTTTCCCTTCAAGAGACTTAGGGTACGGTTTAGAACAGGAGAACGAACTAATATATAATAGTATTTCCCATTAAAATTAGGCAGTGCGTTATCAAAAATATTTTATAAAAAAGTTACAAATGAGACAATTGCAAATATGTACATGGGTAATTATAACATAAAGGGAATAAATGAGAAAAAGCAACACTTACATGTTCAAAGCATGACAGGCAACCAGGCTAGTGGAGTTTTTCCATATGTCCCAGCTCATTTGGACGTGCTGCTGGCTTCAGAAGACAAGCAGTCCAGCAGGAGACATCAGCAGAACAGACAGCTGGGGAGCCTGCCACAAACTTAATACCTTAAGGCTTTGACATCACAGAAGGGCTGGCTTATCCAGACCCTCCTCTCTCTACATTCTGCCTAAACTTTAAACTATTCTCTCTAATTTCTATAACTTCACTACAAAACATGACAGAGTCAGACCAAACCTATCATTCATCTCGGATTAACGTGAGCATTCTAATGAGATCAAATATGTCCTATCTGGGATACATATTTACAGAGAAAACCCTACTTCTTTACCAGACGGAGTTAGAAGCCCGAGTTTCAAGGGATGGGTACCTACACCGAGTGGGAATACGAATATATATTTTCGTGTTCTTACCGTAAACATGGTGCATAATATCGTACCAAAACCAAACAAAGGATCTTTCATGAATTTTGGAGCCACTTTACCAGTTCTGACTAGTGAAGGTGGGAGGGGTGAGGGACTTTCCTCTGAGCCTGGAATTTACGACCCCAGGGCAATAAAACCCCCTTCTAGCATACAGTCCGTAGCCCAGAGAGAAACAAGTAGAGTCAGCTAGTGAAGGGGGGGGTTTAGCCCACCTCATGGGCTGACGAGCAACTAAACTTATGATATTTCATACCATATCGTGACACCTCCCCCTTTTGGTGTGCGCTAGGGAGGCAGTACCCCACGGTATGCCTCCATGGGCACCTCAGTAGGTTCACCCTGGCGGGAGAGTCCATCTGCATTCCCATGCTCTTTGCCCGTTTTATGTTCAATGGTGAAGTCAAACTGCTGAAGGGCAAGGCTCCAGCGTAGCAACCTGCCGTTGGTTCCACACATGGCATTTAGCCAGCGCAGAGGGTTGTGGTCGGTCACCACAGTGAAGGTGTGACCGTACAAGTAGGGCTGCAAGCACTGCAGGGCCCAGACTATGGCCAGGCACTCCTTCTCGATGGTGGAGTAGGCCACTTCCCTCGGCAAAAGTTTCCGGCTCAGGTATAACACGGGGTGCTCTTGGTCCTCCGAGTCAACCTGGCTGAGTACAGCACAAAGGCCAAACTCGCTGACGTCGGTCTGCACCAAGAACGGTCGACTGCTGTCGACTGCTTTCAACACAGGGGCGTTGCACAGTGCAGTTTTCAACGCCTGGAAGGCCCCCTCACAGCCATCTGTCCAGTTGACAATGTGAGGTAGCCTCTTCCTGGTGAGGTCCGTCAAAGGTTTTGCCAGGCTACTATAGTGCTTTACGAAGCGCCTATAGTACCCTGCAGTGCCCAAGAAGGACATCACCTGTTTCTTGGTCACGGGAGTGGGCCAGTTCACGATCACTCCCACTTTGTCAGGCTCTGGCTTCAGGGTGTTCCCGCCTACCCGGTGCCCCAGGTAGTGAACCTCCCTCATGCCCATCTGACACTTTCCCGGCTTGATAGTCAGTCCTGCTTGGTGAATTCGCCTGAGCACCTCCTCGAGATGCTGCAGGTGTTCCTTCCAGGAGGCACTGAAGATGGCAATGTCATCCAAGCACGCCACGGCGTACGTCTCCAGTCCCTGAAGCAGGAGGTTGACCATCCGCTGGAAAGTGGCAGGGGCATTCTTCATGCCGAAGGGCTTGACCGTGGACTCATACAGTCCGAAGGACGTGATAAAGGCGGACTTCTCCTGCGCCTCGGGGCTCAGGGGAATCTGCCAGTATCCTCTACTCAAATCCATTATTGTCAGGTATTTTGCGCCAGCTAACTTCTCAAGCAGCTCCTCGATGCGCGGCATGGGGTGCGCGTCAGAGGCTGTGATGGCGTTGAGTCCCCTGTAGTCCACGCAGAACCGGGTGGTCTGGTCCTTCTTTGGCACGAGAACTACAGGTGAGGCCCACGCACTCTTTGACCGTCGAATCACCCCCAGTTGTAACATCTCATCAATCTCTTGGCGCATAATCTGCTGCACCTGGTCAGAGATTCGATAGGGTGTTCGCCGTAGTGGGGCGTGATTCCCGGTGTCCACCTCGTGGACTGCTAACTCAGTCCTCCCAGGTCGGTTGGAGAACACGACCCGGAAAGGTTCCAGTGTGGTTTGCAACTGCACCCGCTGGGGTTCAGTTAACGAGGCGCTTACCTCCACATCCTCGATGGACCCATTGGCCTTGGCTTGGGCCAGCAAGTCCAGGAGGGTGTCTTCCTCACCGTCTTCGGGCAAGCTGCAGACCGGTAGGACGAAAGGTTCACGTTCGTGATGAGCCTTCATCATGTTGACGTGAAAGGCCTTTCGCCTACCCCGAGCGTGGTCAAGCGTGACCACGTACGTGACCGGGTTGAGCTGTTGGTGGACGACGTACGGGCCCTCCCAGGCTGCCTGAAGCTTATCGGTTGGTACGGGGACCAGCACCCACACCTTTTGACCCACGTGGTAGGTCCGCTCCCGGGCGTTCTGGTCGTACCAGTGCTTCTGATCAGCCTGAGCCTGCGTCATGTTGTCATGCACCAACTGCGTCAAGGTCTGCATCTTGTCACGGAAGCGCATGACATACTCCACTATGGACACTTCAGAAGGGTTCGGCTCCTCTTCCCAGGATTCTCTTACCAACCCAAGGGGTCCCCGGACTCGCCTGCCGTACAGGAGCTCGAAGGGGGAGAACCCCGTCGAGGCCTGCGGAACCTCTCGGTAAGCGAACAGCAGGTGTGGGAGGTACCGCTCCCAGTCGCGCCCTTGGGTCTCAAACAGCATGCGTAGCATCTGTTTGAGGGTACCATTGAAGCGTTCACACAAGCCATTGGTCTGTGGGTGATACGCACTCGATACCAGGTGCTTCACCTGCATTCTCTTACAGAGAGCCTCCATTAGGCGAGACATAAATTGGGTCCCTTGATCAGTAAGCATTTCCCTGGGAAATCCTACACGTGAAAAGATGGCCAACAGGGCATCTGCCACCTTATCTGCCCTAGTTGAGGACAGAGCTACTGCCTCTGGGTACCGGGTAGCGTAGTCTACCACAGTAAGGATGTATTGCTTTCCAGAGCTGCTGGGGACGGCCAGCGGGCCCACAATGTCCACCGCGATCCTCTGGAAAGGCTCCTCTATCACTGGCAAAGGGATCAGGGGAGCCTTAAGGGCAGGCCCCGCTTTCCCCACTCTTTGACAAGTGATACAGGAGCGGCAGTAGTTTGACACATCTGTCCCCATCTTAGGCCAATAGAAGTGTTGAGACAGCCGGGCCTTAGTTTTGCTGATCCCCAAGTGTCCAGCTAGCGGGATCTCATGGGCAATCCGTAACAACTCAACCCGGAATTGCTGTGGGACGACCAGCTGTCTTTCCCTCAACCACTCCTTTTGTGATTCTCCGGGTACTGTCTCCCGGTACAACCTTCCTCGTTCCCAGAACACCTTCTCCTTATCAGCCTCGGAGAAGTGCGTCCCGGCAAGTTGTCTCAAACTCTCTAGGCTCGCATCTGTGTGCAGAGCGGCCTGGAACTCCTGGCTAGGGGAAGCCAGAAGCGATGTCAGGGTCCCTTCCCCACGGGAACCCTCTTGGACCTGCTCTGGGTCCACCTCTGGTTCAGTCACAGTAATGACTGCGGAGGGTCCGGAAGGCAGACAGTTATCTGCGTTCCGGGCACTCTGACTGCGGGTGACAGCAGCTACGTAGGCTGTCTCCCCGGGGGTTGCTACAGACCCATCAGCCGGCGCTGCTATGGGCTCTACCTCCCCATCCACCCCCAACACTCCAGGGGCAGTGCTACTTATGGGCCAGTTACCTTCCTCGGTGGCACTGGTCACTTTCATGGCATCACCTTCCTCACGGTTCCCATGCATCTCCCCATTTCCTGTAGCACCGACACTTGCCCCTGTTAGGGGTTCCTCAGCCGTCTCACTCCGCAGAGCGACGTGGCTGGGCACGCCTGTACCTATGGACACATTAACCTTCACAGAAAAATCATTATCAGGTTCAGCTGGCACAGGTACAACATTTTCACCATCAATCCTAGGGAAAAAATGGTTATTAGATGCATCATTACAAGATAAAGCATGGTCAGGTAACACATGCGATTTCCCACCATCATCATCATTAGGGTTAACTTTACCCTTATTAGTAGATTGGGGAGGGGTGTCAGGGACATAGTATGCAACCATCCTCCCCAAATCAGTCCCCAACAAAACATCAGTGGGCAAATTATCAGACAGCCCCACTTCCTTCACCCCGCTCCCGGCACCCCAATCAATAAAAACCCGGGCCATCGGTAAGGGACAGCTGATGCCCCCAATCCCAGTGACAGTTAGGGTTTTCCCCGGAATGATTTCTTCAGGGGCCGCCAGTTCGGGTCGGATGAGGGTTCGTTCAGCCCCGGTGTCCTTGAGGCCTGTAGCAACATGGCCTCCCACAGTGACGTGCTGTACGTTGTCACACACCCTCCCAACCACACCACCCACCAAAAGAACTGCTGCATTAGGCCCTGGGGCCTTGGCTGGGGTGTTCTTCTGCTTGGTTGGGCAGGAGGGACTGATATGACCAGTCTGATGGCAGGTGTAACACGTGCGAGGTTCGGTGGTCGGTCTGGTGCTGTTGGCCACGGGGACAGGACCTCTGGAGTGTTGGCTGGCAGGGGTACTGGCGTTGGTTGCAGGCTTACCCCCTCTCCAGCTGGTGGTGACTGGCTTCCGCACTTCCGATCTACGGTTGGCCTCATAGGCATCGGCAATCTGCGCTGCTTTCGTCACGTCTTTGGGTTCTCTGTCCATCACGAACTGTCGCACCTCAGCTGGGCAAAGATGAAAGAACTGGTCTTTGATCATCAGGTCTCGCAGCTGTGCAAAGGTGGTCACTGACAGTCCTTGGGTCCACTGGTCAAAGTGGGTCCCCAGTCCATGCACCACATCACTGTAACTGTCGTGTGGGCCACGTTGGAGGGTCCGGAACTTTCTACGGTACACCTCGGGTGTAAGCTGGTACTTGGCTATCAGAGCCTTTTTGATGGCCTCATAGTCACCATCTTGTTCTTGAGGGAGGGCAGCAAACGCCTCCAGAGCTTTACCTCTCAGCCCTGGTGTCAGGTATCAGGCCCATTCATCTGTAGGCAGCTGGTACTGCCTGCAGGCTTTCTCAAAGGCCCGCAAAAAAGTGTCCAAGTCCCCGTCCTTCTCCATAACAGGAAAGTGATCGGGCCGGGGCTTAGGTATCTGAGCGCTGCTGGGCTCACGTCTCTGGGCGGTGGAGGGCATCCCCCCCTGCCGGAGCATCTCCAGTTCATGTTCTCGCTGGGCTCGGCGCTCGGCTCTCTCAGCCTCCCACTCGGCTCTCTCAGCCTTCCGCTCAGCTCGCTCGGCCTCTCGCTCGGCTCGCTCCTGGTATTGCTGGATCAGCTGCAGACGCCTCTCTAGGTCATCTGCGGAGCATTGTTGCAGAGCCAGCTGCAGGAGGAGCTCTGCACCCCCCTGGTTGCCAGTAGGGCCCATATTCAGTGGTTGGACCTCTGCTGCAGCACCATGTTCGCTTGTGCTGGCTTCTGCGGCCTCTGGGCTCTGTGACCTGGCTTGGTCTGCTTCAAATTGCACCAGTTCAGCGACCATTTGAGTCTTGGTCTTGCCCTGGGGGTTCAGGCCATGGCACGTGCATATCCCAGCAAGAAAGTCCTTCTTCTGCTGGTTGTACCAGGCTTCCCCTTTCGCAGCCATGGTTGCCAAATAAAAGATAGGATAGAAAAACGAAGAGAAAGGGAGGGGATAATTACCAGTACGCAATTGTCTCACAACTAAAAAGCACTTAGTTCGTTCTCCAAACTTATTTGCGCAGAGTCCTCGCAAGAACTTTCTGCAAGTTTTTAGTGAGAGGGATGATTACTCAAACCAAATCACTAATGCTCTAAGATATCCCACCGCCTTGCCACCAATTGTCACGATTCCCCTGACCGCTGTCAACACTGGGTCAGGATTCCCACCGTGACCGTCACCCCTACGTCACGGATTGAGGTGACTTCAGGCCAACAGACGGCTATCACATGTGCAGGGGGGCTTATCTTAGTTATCCCTCCACTCCACGATGTGATGAAAAACCACACACAAGGCTATTGGCCTCTTGCTTACAGCAGGGGCTTATTCTAGGTATCCCACTGCTTTCAATATACCACAAACTGCAGGGATTTATGTATATCCCGCTTACAGTTCCACTTAACACTTGCAGCTCTCTGGCGCCCCCTTACTTTCAGGTCAGATTAGGTACTGCACCCTGGGTAATTAGTCGCCAGGAAGGCTGCCTGCTATGTACTGGCTATTGGGCACGCTGCAGCGACGCGGTAACTACTCCCACTCAGGCAGGAACAATAATTATCAAACCCGCAGTTGCTTCAGCATAATCCAACAGTCAGCGCACTTTCGCTGCCACCAGCTTCGATTAAACGGGTCCGAAGCTAACCCAACACAACAGTAACAGTAGCGTATTTTTCCTTCAAGAGACTTAGGGTACGGTTTAGAACAGGAGAACGAACTAATATATAATAGTATATCCCATTAAAATTAGGCAGTGCGTTATCAAAAATATTTTATAAAAAAGTTACAAATGAGACAATTGCAAATATGTACATGGGTAATTATAACATAAAGGGAATAAATGAGAAAAAGCAACACTTACATGTTCAAAGCATGACAGGCAACCAGGCTAGTGGAGTTTTTCCATATGTCCCAGCTCATTTGGACGTGCTGCTGGCTTCAGAAGACAAGCAGTCCAGCAGGAGACATCAGCAGAACAGACAGCTGGGGAGCCTGCCACAAACTTAATACCTTAAGGCTTTGACATCACAGAAGGGCTGGCTTATCCAGACCCTCCTCTCTCTACAATCTGCCTAAACTTTAAACTATTCTCTCTAATTTCTATAACTTCACTACAAAACATGACAGAGTCAGACCAAACCTATCATTCATCTCGGATTAACGTGAGCATTCTAATGAGATCAAATATGTCCTATCTGGGATACATATTTACAGAGAAAACCCTACTTCTTTACCAGACGGAGTTAGAAGCCCGAGTTTCAAGGGATGGGTACCTACACCGAGTGGGAATACGAATATATATTTTCGTGTTCTTACCGTAAACATGGTGCATAATATCGTACCAAAACCAAACAAAGGATCTTTCATGAATTTTGGAGCCACTTTACCAGTTCTGACTAGTGAAGGTGGGAGGGGTGAGGGACTTTCCTCTGAGCCTGGAATTTACGACCCCAGGGCAATAAAACCCCCTTCTAGCATACAGTCCATAGCCCAGAGAGAAACAAGTAGAGTCAGCTAGTGAAGGGGGGGGGTTTAGCCCACCTCATGGGCTGACGAGCAACTAAACTTATGATATTTCATACCATATCGTGACAATTGTTTACCTACTTGTTTCTCTGAATATCATTGTACAGAAAAAGACCCATAATAGTAAGTCAAAACATTTACATTTTCAGTAGAAAGTAGTGTCATAACTCTGTTGTAGGGTATCCCGAGCCAGGGGCTCCTTCCCTGTCCCTAACGGTGGGGGTGCCACAGTTGGCCCTGTAACCCGGATTACTTCTTATGATGTATGAATCCTTCTTCTTAGAAGGGTCCTTAGATCAGGGCCCATAGAAGCGCAGCAGCGCGAAATGATCGTCATCCTCTTTTTTCCACGTTCTCCCTGGTGTTCCCTGCACATGTCCCAATAGAGGCAAAAATGTTTTTGTTTCAACAGACCGGTGAGTGCATTCCTGTTTTTTCTTATATTGGATTTCACATTATTTCTGGATCTTTGCACCTGAGGGTCTTGATTGTTTAGGCAGTTGTGGCAATAGCAGCGACAATAAGCGGTGGAGGTTTAGACTCTGGGTTTCAACGTTGCCGATTTTTTTCTTTTTCTTTTACTCAATATACTCACACAGACAGCAGAGGTAAACACCGGAAAGTGGAGTATGTGGTAAAACCAAAGCAGGAGAAGAAAGTTAATTATCACACACTCAAAACCTAGCAACAGTCACAGATAAATCCAATAAATGACTTCTCCAATAACAATCTCCAGCCATTCAGCAAAAGCCAACTCTGACAATGAGTGCTAGCCAGGACCCAGATTATATAGGAAATGGGAATGGCTAACAGTGATCAGCTGAGAGCCTTAATGCAGGAAAGCTTCCTGGAGCTCTCAACTGAGCAGATTAACCCCTGTACTGCTAAAAGAAACCATTTAATGGGAAGATCAAGTGTTTCTAATCAGTGTAGGAGTAGGAGAAATCAGATGCTGTGTTCTTCTGGCTCCTCTCTGTCGTGGTAACTCCATAATATAGTGATTACATATTGCCTGATATGACATACCTTTATGATCATGGGGTCCAATCTCATGCACTCCCACTAACACTGTTAATGAAGAAGCGAAAGTACTGGTTTAGAATGGTACCTTTTTCTATATATATATTTTCTGCACAGGAACAAAACTGGTCACACCTCTAACAAGTGGACATTTTTCCACTGTCAGTGAAAATATTTTGATGCTGTGGTGATTGATTTGTTGTTTTCTTTCAAGCTGGAGATACATGGAATATTGTGATTGTATTTATTATTATTTTATAGTTCAATACTGGTAATGTCCTAAAAGCGTTGTCCAGTGAATTTTAATTAGTAGTGAAATTTTCCAGGCTGCCTAAGAAAATAAAATAATAAATATCCTCACTGATCCTCCACAGGCTTGGGTTTACCCGGATGAGATAAATTGCAATCAGAGAATATGTCTCTTTGTAAAATACTTGGGTGTAAAGGTTTATTTGTGATACTGCCTGTCAGCACTGTGGTTCATTTTTGGTGCACAGTCGGATGATGAATGGTAACATCAACTTCTGATATCTTCTTATTATTGTGCAGGAAATACTAGGAATTGAAGGTTCATGTGCATATGGGGCATTGACAGAAAAGGGCCTCTTTGCATGAATAGTATATACACTGCTCAAAAAAATAAAGGGAGCACTAAAATCCCACATCCTAGATATCACTGAATGAAATATTCCAGTTGTAAATCTTTATTCATTACATAGTGGAATGTGTTGAGAACAATAAAAGCTAAAAATGATCAATGTAAATCACAACTAATATCCCATGGAGGTCTGGAGTTGGAATGATGCTCAAAATCAAAGTGGAAAATGAAGTTACAGGCTGATCCAACTTCAGTGGAAATACCTCAAGACAAGGAAATGATGCTCAGTAGTGTGTGTCGCATCCACGTGCCTGTATGACCTCCTTACAATACTTGGGCATGCTCCTGATGAGGCGTCGGATGATCGCCTGAGGGATCTTCTCCCAGACCTGGACTAAAGCATCCGCCAACTCCTGGACAGTCTGTGGTACAACGTGACATTGGTGGATGGTGCGAGACATGATGTCCCTGATGTGTTCAATCGGATTCAGGTCTGGGGAATGGGCGGGCCAGTCCATAGCTTCTATGCCTTCATCTTGAAGGAACTGCTGACACACTCCAGCCACATGAGGTCTGGCATTGTCCTGCATTAAGAGGAACCCAGGGCCAACGGCACCAGCATATGGTCTCACAAGGGGTCTGAGGATCTCATTTCAGCACCTAATGGCAGTCAGGCAACCTCTGGCGAGCTAATGGAGGGCTGTGCGGCTCTCCAAAGAATAGCCAATCCACCCAATTATTGACCCACTGTCAAACCGGTCATACTGAAGGATGTTGCAGGCAGCAGATCACTCTCTACGGTGTCTCCAGACTCTGTCACGTCTGTCACATGTGCTCAATGGGAACCTGCTTTCATCTGTGAAAACGACAGGGAGCCAGTGGTGAATTTGCCAATCCTGGTGTTCTGTAGCAAATGCCAAGCGTCCTGCATGGTGTTGGGCTATGAGCACAACCCCCATCTGTGGATGTCCAGCACTCAGACCATCCTCATGCAGTCGGTCTCCAACCGTTTGTGCAGACACATGCATATTTGTGACCTGCTGGAAGTCATTTTGCAGGGCTCTGGCAGTGCGCCTTCTGTTCCTCCTTGCTCAAAGGCTGAGGTAGCGGTCCTGTTGCTGTGTTGTTGCCCTCCTACGCCCCCCCCTCCCTCACATCTCCTGGTGTACTGGCCTGTCTTCTGGTAGTGCCTCCAGTCTCTGGACACTACGCTGACAGACACAGCAAACCTTCTTGCCACAGCTTGGATAAATGTGCCATCCTGGATGAGCTGCACTACCTGTGCCACTTGTGTGGGTTGTAGAGTCCGTCTCATGCTACCACGAGTGTGAGAGTACAACCAACATTCAAAAGTGACCAAAACATCAGCCAGAAAGCATTGGTACTGAGATGTGGTCTCTGGTCCCCACGTGCAAAACCACTCCTTTATTGAGTGAGTCTTGATAGTTGCCAATAATTTCCATCTGTTGTCTATTCCATTTGCACAACAGCAAGTGAAAATGATTGTCAAACAGTGTTGCTTCCTAAGTGGACAGTTTGATTTCACAGAAGTTTGATTTACTTGGAGTTATATTCTGTTGTTTAAGTGTTCCCTTTATTTTTTGAGCAGTGTAGTATGGGGCCTTTGCTTTGCTTTTACTAATAGTTCTGCATAATGCCCAATTCTCCTTGATTTGGAGGTGGAAATACTCCCCCTTACAAACTAGGGCCCTGGCCACTGCACAAGATTCACAAATGGTATGTCTGCTCCAGGGGCTGACCTGACATTGAAATGAATCACTGCACTAAGATCTGTGCTGTATTCATATTGGTATAGCTGATGTATTCATGTACTGATGGTAGTTCTGGTGCTACATTCATGCACTGATGGTGCTTCTGGAACAGTATTTAAGTAGGAAAACATAGAATCCAGCTTATCCACACGCACTGTTTGAAGATCCAGAGCAAAGGAAACGCCTGTTCCTTGGACGTGAATGATTGCAAAAAAAAAAAAATTTCGGCTCCACGAAAATCCACAAACTTGTCCCAAGGGAGGTGCATTTTCTCACACCAAATGAAGTAAAAAACTCTAAGCTACACAGCTATCAGTCTATGTAGTTACTGGATTTTTTTTAATGTGGCATGAAAATCTTGTAATATGTGTTTGTATACCAAGAAATGTAAGAGTTTCTTGATTCCTTAAACAAAGCCAAGTTTCCTTTTAAAATTGTCATCAATTGCCAATCAAATTGTGTTGTGTATGTTGTGGAGTGCTCCCACTGCAACTTAAAATACCTCGGCTGTACCACTCGCATTAAGGTTCGCATTAGGGAGCATGTCTATGACATACATGTAACAGCCCAGGTTCCTGGTTGTTGCAGTGGCATTGCTTTCCTCATGGGTAGAGTGATGTCATGCTTGGAAGCGAGGAAGGATCCCTTTTATCAGGTATTCACACACATGCAACATGTTCTGACTCCAGGCCAGAAGGGGGAGCTCTGAACCCGGTTTCAGGGGAGCTTCCCTAGATATGTATTCTGGTCTAGGGGAGGAGTTAGACAGTCTGTCAGAGGGACAGAAGTGAGAGGAAGCAGGCAGAGAGGTCTGAGAGGAAAGGAGGGCCGTGTAGCCACGTGAAGTGCTGCAGCTCCTTTGAGGAAAGCAGGGGCCATGCAGACCGTGTTCTGCAGCTCCTGGAAAGGAAAGGATGGAACAGTTTGTAGAAAGTGTGGAGGAGGAAAGAAGCACAGGAGAGTGAAGAGCTAGAGGGAAGCTGCGACTGAGATTCCTCCACGCTGAAACACAGATACCGGTAGCCGGAGGCCGAGGTTGTGGGAGTAGCTATGCCCTACGTCAGAAACCAGCGGAACAGCTGGATTGCGAGTCACCTGTGCACTATACACCTGAAGACACAGTAATGCATAGAGCCCAGGTCATGATAGAGATCCTGTAAAAAGGCTCGAGTTACCTGTCATGTGGGTTAGTGGAAAATTTAACCGTGTGCACTACTAGAGAAGGGGTGCTAAGGACAGGTTCCCAAACCATATAGATTAATAGTAAGAGACCTAGCACTCAACTTTAGGTAAGATGCAGCAGGAAAAATTTATTGTAGTAAATACAGGAAAACGTTTCGGTCAATTGTGACCTTCATCAGTCACAGGAGGTTATTAAATAAAAGCCGGAAACGGGAATTATAATCGCTGCACGATTATATATCAAAATTAGTTCAGCGTGGTTGTTGTAGGCAAACCTGCTATGAGCAAATAGGAAGATTCCTGGAGCTGCAGTGCTCTCCGACGCGGCATCCACCGCTTGTCTCATCAGTTACAGGAGGTTATTAAATAAAAGCCGGTAAAGGGAATTATAATCACTGCACGATCATATATCAAAATTAGTGTGGGTTAGTGTCCTACCTAAAGGAGGACAGAGAGAAAACGTGAGGACCTTGTGTGAGGCCTAAGGCATCAAGGGACTACAACACAGTGCTAGAAGGAAGGCTTCCAAACCCACCTGGTTAGGGGGTTCCCAATTCGCTTCCAAGACGGCCGGACCATACCAGTACCCGTGATCCAGTACCCTTACTGTGGCTGCCTGAATTCTACAGTAAAGAGGCTGCAACCCTGTGTCCTCTGTTTCTTACTACACCATCTTCATCTACTACACTGGGACACTGGGAGCCCTGGGGACCCAGCTTCACCTGAGGGAAGCGATACCATCCCAGCTGCCTTATCACCCCAGTGGACCCCTTTAAGCAGTGTTGTTTATCCCTGACCGAATACCACAGGTGGTGTCATGAACATTAATTATTTTTCAAACCCCTTTAACCCCTTTACCCCCAAGGGTGGTTTGCACGTTAATGACCGGGCCAATTTTTACAATTCTGACCACTGTCCCTTTATGAGGTTATAACTCTGGAACGCTTTAATGGATCCCAGTGATTTTGACAATGTTTTCTCGGGACATAATGTACTTTATGGTAGTGGTAAAATTTCTTTGATATTACCTGCATTTATTTGTGAAAAAAATGTAAATTTGGCAAAAATTTTGAAAATTTTGCAATTTTCCAACTTTGAGTTTTTATGCCCTTAAATCACAGAGATATGTCACACAAAATACTTAATAAGTAACATTTCCCACATGTGTACTTTACATTAGCACAATTTTGGAACCAACATTTTTTTTCTTAGAGAGTTATAAGGGTTAAAAATTGACCAGCAATTTCTCATTTTTATAACACCATTTTTTTTTAGGGACCACATCACATTTGAAGTCACTTTGAGGGGTCTATATGATAGAAAATACCCAAGTGTGACACCATTCTAAAAACTGCACCCCTCAAGGTACTCAAAACCACATTCAAGAAGTTTATTAACCCTTCTTGTGTTTCTCAGGAATTTTTGGAATGTTTAAAAAAAATGAACATTTACATTTTTCTCACAAAACATTTACTTTAGCTTCAATTTGTTTTATTTTACCAAGAGTAACAGGGGAAATTGGACCCCAAAAGTTGTTGTACAATTGTACAATTTGTTCTGAGTATTCTGATACCCCATATGTGGGGGTAAGCCACTGTTTGGGCGCATGACAGTGCTCAGAAGGGAAGGAGCGCCATTTGACTTTTCAATGCAAAATTGACCGGAATTGAGATAGGACACCATATCACGTTTGGAGAGCCCCTGAAGTGCCTAAACATTGAAAACCCCCACAAGTGACACCATTTTGGAAAGTAGACCAAATAAAAATTCTTTTTTCCCACAAAAATTATTTTTTAGCCCCCAGATTTGTATTTTCCCAAGGGTAACAGGAGAAATTGGACCCAAAAAGTTGTTGTCCAATTTGTCTTGAGTACGCTGATACCCCATATGTGGGAGAAAACTACTGTTTGGGCGCATGGCAGAGCTTGGAAGGGAAGGAGCGCCGTTTGGAATGCAGACTTAGATGGAATGGTCTGCTGGAGTCACATTGCGTTTGCAGAGCCCTTGATGTGCCTAAACAGTAGAAACCCCCCACAAGTGACCCCATATTGCAAATTAGACCCCAAGGAACTTTTCTAGATGTTTTGTGAGAACTTTGAACCCCCAAGTGTTTCACTACAGTTTGTAACGCAGAGCTGTGAAAATAAAGAATAATTTTTTTACCACAAAAAAGATTTTTTAGCCCCCCAAATTTTTATTTTCCCAAAGGTAACCAGAGAAATTGGACCCCAAAAGTTGTTGCCCAATTTGTCCTGAGTACACTGATACCCCGTATGTTGGGGTAAACCCCTGTTTTGGCGCACGGGAGAGCTTGGAAGGGAAGAAGTACTGTTTTACTTTTTCAATGCAGAATTGGCTGGAATTGAGATCGGACGCCATGTCGTGTTTGGAGAGCCCCTGATGTGTAATGAATAGGTAATTCAGAACCACAATGGACCTTGAAGTTCAGAGCACACAAAGTGACCTGACAATAACCAAAAAACATAGAACAAGCTCTGAGACGTGGAAACTCTGCTGACCGCAATCCCTAATCCTATCCAACCACACTAGAGGCAGCCGTGGATTGCGCCTAACGCTCCCTATGCAACTCGGCACAGCCTGAGAAACTAACTAGCCCTGAAGATAGAAAAAACAAGCCTACCTTGCCTCAGAGAAATTTCCCAAAGGAAAAGGCAGCCCCCCACATATAATGACTGTAAGTAAGATGAAAAAACAAACACAGAGATTAAACAGATTTAGCAAAGTGAGGCCCGACTTACTGAATAGACCGAGGATAGGAAAGATAGCTTTGCGGTCAACACAAAACCCTACAAACAACCACGCAGAGGGGCAAAAAGACCGTCCGCACCGACTAACGGTACGGAGGTGCTCCCTCTGCGTCTCAGAGCTTTCAGCAAGCAAGAAAAACCAATAAAGCAAGCTGGACAGAAAAAATAGCAAAACAAAAGAAACACAAGCAGAACTTAGCTTATGCAGGAAGATAGGCCACAGGAACGATCCAGGAGGAAGCAAGACCAATACTAGAACATTGACTGGAGGCCAGGATCAAAGCACTAGGTGGAGTTAAATAGAGCAGCAACTAACGACTTAAGCTCATCACCTGAGGAAGGAAACTCAGAAGCCGCAGTACCACTTGTGACCACAGGAGGGAGCTTGACCACAGAATTCACAACAGTACCCCCCCCTTGAGGAGGGGTCACCGAACCCTCACCAGAGCCCCCAGGCCGACCAGGATGAGCCATATGAAAGGCACGAACAAGATCGGCAGCATGGACATCAGAGGCAAAGACCCAGGAATTATCTTCCTGACCATAACCCTTCCACTTAACCAGATACTGGAGTTTCCGTCTCGAAACACGAGAATCCAAAATCTTCTCCACTATATACTCCAACTCCCCCTCCACCAAAACCGGGGCAGGAGGATCAACAGATGGAACCATAGGTGCCACGTATCTCCGCAACAATGACCTATGGAATACGTTATGGATGGAAAAAGAATCCGGAAGGGTCAAACGAAAAGACACAGGATTAAGAACCTCAGAAATCCTATACGGACCAATAAAACGAGGCTTAAACTTAGGAGAGGAAACCTTCATAGGAATATAACGAGATGACAACCAAACCAAATCCCCAACACGAAGTCGGGGACCCACACAGCGTCTGCGATTAGCGAAACGTTGAGCCTTCTCCTGGGACAAGGTCAAATTGTCCACTACATGAGTCCAAATCTGCTGCAACCTGTCCACCACAGTATCCACACCAGGACAGTCCAAAGACTCAACCTGCCCTGAAGAGAAATGAGGATGGAACCCAGAATTACAGAAAAACGGCGAAACCAAGGTAGCCGAGCTGGCCCGATTATTAAGGGCGAACTCAGCCAACGGCAAAAAGGACACCCAATCATCCTGATCAGCAGAAACAAAGCATCTCAGATATGTTTCCAAGGTCTGATTGGTTCGTTCAGTCTGGTCATTTGTCTGAGGATGGAAAGCCGAGGAAAAAGACAAATCAATGCCCATCCTGGCACAAAAGGCTTGCCAAAACCTCGAAACAAACTGGGAACCTCTGTCAGAAACGATGTTCTCTGGAATGCCATGTAAACGAACCACATGCTGGAAGAACAATTGCACCAAATCAGAGGAGGAAGGCAATTTAGACAAGGGTACCAAATGGATCATCTTAGAGAAGCGATCACAAACCACCCAAATGACCGACATTTTTTGAGAAACGGGGAGATCCGAAATAAAATCCATAGAGATATGTGTCCAAGGCCTCTTCGGGACCGGCAAGGGCAAAAGCAACCCATTGGCACGAGAACAGCAGGGCTTAGCCCGAGCACAAATCCCACAGGACTGCACAAAAGAACGCACATCCCGCGACAGAGACGGCCACCAAAAGGATCTAGCCACTAAATCTCTGGTACCAAAGATTCCAGGATGACCAGCCAACACCGAACAATGAACCTCAGAGATAACTTTATTCGTCCACCTATCAGGGACAAACAGTTTCTCCGCTGAGCAACGATCAGGTTTATTAGCCTGAAATTTTTGCAGCACCCGCCGCAAATCAGGGGAGATGGCAGACACAATTACTCCCTCTTTGAGAATACCTGCCGGCTCAGACAAACCCAGAGAATCGGGCACAAAACTCCTAGACAGGGCATCCGCCTTCACATCTTTATAACTCCGCATAGCGGCGTGCTCAGGTACAGATAAATTAAACAGTCGGCCCTTAGGAAACTTAGTACCAGGAATCAAATCGATAGCACAATCACAATCTCTATGCGGAGGTAGAGCACTGGACTTGGGCTCATCGAATACATCCCGGTAATCAGACAAGAACTCTGGGACCTCAGAAGGGGTGGATGATGAGATGGACCGAAATGGAACATCACCATGTACCCCCTGACAACCCCAGCTGGACACAGACATTGATTTCCAATCTAATACTGGGTTATGGACTTGTAGCCATGGCAACCCCAACACGACCACATCATGCAGATTATGCAACACCAGAAAGCGAATATCCTCCTGATGCGCAGGAGCCATGCACATGGTCAGCTGGGTCCAATACTGAGGCTTATTTTTGGCCAAAGGCGTAGCATCAATTCCTCTCAATGGAATAGGGCACTGCAAGGGCTCCAAGACAAACCCACAGTGCCTAGCAAACTCCAAGTCCATCAAATTCAGGGCAGCGCCTGAATCCACAAATGCCTTGACAGAATAGGAAGACAAAGAGCAGATCAAAGTAACGGACAAAAGAAATTTCGACTGTTCCGTACCAATGGTGGCAGACTTAGCGAACCGCTTAGTGCGCTTAGGACAATCGGAGATAGCATGAGTGGAATCACCACAGTAGAAACATAGCCCATTCTGACGTCTGTTTTCTTGCCTTTCAGCTCTGGTCAAAGTCCTATCGCACTGCATAGGCTCAGGTTTATGCTCAGATAATACCGCCAAATGGTGCACAGACTTACGCTCACGCAAGCGTCGACCGATCTGGATGGCCAAAGACATAGACTCATTCAGACCAGCAGGCATAGGAAATCCCACCATGACATCCTTCAGAGCTTCAGAGAGACCCTTTCTGAAAATAGCTGCCAGCACAACTTCATTCCATTGAGTGAGCACGGACCACTTTCTAAACTTCTGACAATAAATCTCTATCTCATCCTGACCCTGACACAGAGCCAGCAAATTTTTCTCTGCCTGATCCACTGAATTAGGTTCATCGTACAGTAATCCGAGCGCCAGAAAAAACGTATCAATATTACATAATGCAGGATTTCCTGGCGCAAGGGAAAATGCCCAGTCTTGAGGGTCGCCACGTAATAACGAAATAATGATCTTAACTTGTTGAACTGGGTCACCAGAGGAGCGAGGTTTCAAAGCCAGAAACAGTTTGCAATTATTTTTGAAACTCAGAAATTTAGCTCTATCTCCAGAAAACAAATCAGGAATAGGAATTTTAGGTTCTAACATAGGATTGTGAACCACTAAATCTTTAATGTTCTGTACACTTATAGAGAGATTCTCCATCAAAGAGAACAGACCCTGAATGTCCATGTCCACACCTGTGTTCTGAACCACCCTGATGTAAAGGGGGAAAAAAAGGCAAAACACAGTGCAAAGAAAAAAAAATGGTCTCAGAACTTCTTTTTTCCCTCTATTGAGAAGCATTAGTACTTTGGGCCTCCAGTACTGTTATGAATAGGTAATTCAGAACCACAATGGACCTTGAAGTTCAGAGCACACAAAGTGACCTGACAATAACCAAAAAACATAGAACAAGCTCTGAGACGTGGAAACTCTGCTGACCGCAATCCCTAATCCTATCCAACCACACTAGAGGCAGCCGTGGATTGCACCTAACGCTCCCTATGCAACTCGGCACAGCCTGAGAAACTAACTAGCCCTGAAGATAGAAAAAACAAGCCTACCTTGCCTCAGAGAAATTTCCCAAAGGAAAAGGCAGCCCCCCACATATAATGACTGTGAGTAAGATGAAAAAACAAACACAGAGATGAAACAGATTTAGCAAAGTGAGGCCCGACTTACTGAATAGACCGAGGATAGGAAAGATAGCTTTGCGGTCAACACAAAACCCTACAAATAACCACGCAGAGGGGCAAGCAAGAAAAACCAATAAAGCAAGCTGGACAGAAAAAATAGCAAAACAAAAGAAACACAAGCAGAACTTAGCTTATGCAGGAAGATAGGCCACAGGAACGATCCAGGAGGAAGCAAGACCAATACTAGAACATTGACTGGAGGCCAGGATCAAAGCACTAGGTGGAGTTAAATAGAGCAGCAACTAACGACTTAAGCTCATCACCTGAGGAAGGAAACCCAGAAGCCGCAGTACCACTTGTGACCACAGGAGGGAGCTTGACCACAGAATTCACAACACTGATGTGCCTAAACAGTGGAAACCCCCCAATTCTTACTGAAAGCCTAACCCAAACATTCCCCTAACCCTTATCCCAACCCTAACAATAACCCTAACCACACCCCAACCCGAACATGCCCCTAAACCTAATCCCAACCCTAACCACACCCCTAACTCCAACACACCCCTAACCCTAATCCCAACCATAACCCTAACCACACCCCTAACCCTGACACACCCCTACTCCTAATCCCAACCCTAATCCCAACCATAAATGTAATCCAAACCCTAACTTTTAAGACCAAACGCTAACTTTAGCCCCAACCCTAACCCTAACTTTAACCCCAACCCTAACCCTAACTGTAGCCCCAACCCTAACTGTAGCCCCAACCCTAACTTTAGCCCCAACCCTAACCCTAACTGTAGCCCCAACCCTAACTGTAGCCCCAGCCCTAACTTTAGCCCCAACCCTAACCCTAACTGTAGCCCCAACCCCAACCCTAACTTTAGCCCTGACCCTAACCCTATCTTTAGCCCCAACCCTAACCCTAACTTTAGCCCCAACTCTAACCCTAACTGTAGCCACAACCCTAACCCTAACTGTTTCCCCAACCCTAACCCTAACAGTTGTCCAATCCCTAACCCTAACTGTAGCCCCATCCCTAACTGTAGCCACAACCCTAACTGTAGCCCCAACCCTAACTTTAGCCCCAACCCTAACCCTAACTTTAGCCCCAAATCGTAACCCTAACTTTAGCCCCAACCCTAACCCTAACTTTAGCCCCAACCCTAACCCTAACTTTAGCCCCAACCTTAACCCTAACTGTAGCCCCAACCCTAACTGTAGCCCCAACCCTAACTGTAGCCCCAACCCTAACTTTAGCCCCAACCCTAACCCTAACTGTAGCCCCAACCCTAACTGTAGCCCCAGCCCTAACTTTAGCCCCAACCCTAACCCTAACTGTAGCCCCAACCCCAACCCTAACTTTAGCCCTGACCCTAACCCTATCTTTAGCCCCAACCCTAACCCTAACTTTAGCCCCAACTCTAACCCTAACTGTAGCCACAACCCTAACCCTAACTGTTGCCCCAACCCTAACCCTAACAGTTGTCCAATCCCTAACCCTAACTGTAGCCCCATCCCTAACTGTAGCCACAACCCTAACTGTAGCCCCAACCCTAACTTTAGCCCCAACCCTAACCCTAACTTTAGCCCCAAATCGTAACCCTAACTTTAGCCCCAACCCTAACCCTAACTTTAGCCCCAACCCTAACCCTAACTTTAGCCCCAACCTTAACCCTAACTGTAGCCCCAACCCTAACTGTAGCCCCAACCCTAACTGTAGCCCCAACCCTAACTTTAGCCCCAACCCTAACCCTAACTTTAGCCCCAATCCTAACCCTAACTGTAGCCACAACCCTAACCCTAACTTTAGCCCCGACCCTAACCCTAACTTTAGCCCCAACCCTAACCCTAACTTTAGCCCCAACTCTAACCCTAACTGTAGCCCCAACGCTAACTGTAGCCCCAGCCCTAACTGTAGCCCCAACCCTAACTTTAGCCCCAACCCTAACCCTAACTTTAGCCCCAAACCCTAACCCTAACTTTAGCCCCAAACCCTAACCATAGCCCTAACCCTAATGGGAAAATGGAAATAAATAAATTTTTTTAATTTTATTATTTTTCCCTAACTAAGGGGGTGATGAAGGGGGTTTGATTTACTTTTATAGAAGGTTTTTTAGCGGATTTTTATGATTTGCAGCTGTCACACACTAAAAGATGCTTTTTTATTGAAAACAATAGTTTTTGCGTCTCCACATTTTGAGAGCTATAATTTTTCCATATTTTGGTCCACAGAGTCATGTGAGGTCTTGTTTTTTGCGGGACAAGTTGACTTTTTTTATTGGTACCATTTTCGGGAACATGACTTTTTTTGATCGCTTTTTATTCCGATTTTTGCGAGGCTGAATTAACAAAAACCAGCAATTCGTGAATTTCTTTTGGGGGGGCGTTTATACCATTCCACGTTTGCTAAAAATTGATAAAGCAGTTTTATTCTTTGGGTCAGTACGATTACTGCGACACCTCATTTATATTTTTTTATGTTTTGTCGCTTTTATACGATAAAATCTGTAAAAAGCTACTAGATAGAGGGCACCATCAAATATATAAATTAAAGTGCTCAACCCGCTGCATGTCAAATGTAAATCCTAACAAACTACAGAAAAAGAAACATGCTTAAATGCAAGGATCACCAAAATATAACAATTTTTATTATTAATGACAAGTCCAGTAAACCACACACTGTACACATTTTAAAAACATTTAAAAATACAAGACATACAAAAATCTATTCCCCAGGAAAAATTCCACATGGAAACGGACCCCCCCCCACACACACACACACACAAATCTACCTCCAAAGTCATACACTGTCCTAAAGCCTCACCCACCCTAATATCTCAATAACTAATATGGATGGCAGGGACTGATAATACAGATAGCTACAGAAAATGAGCCTCTACCCAAAAGAAGTATACTATTATCATGTTATTAGGACCAGTATATTTATCAAGCTAGCTGACAGATGAATGTAGACATGGCTACGCATGAAAAATAGTTCATATTACCACCAATACGTTCCTAATGGACAAGCTCATGCCCGATCATACCGCTCAGGAGGAAAGGCTGACGTGAAGGGAACCAGCCCCCATGCGGCCGCCCCCCACGCGTATCGTCACAGCAGTGACTTCATCAGGGGTAAAGATAGTGTGGTGGTCGGTAGACCCTGATACTTATAGTACTCACTAATTACAGGATGCGATACAGCTGCAGGGAGTCTGCTTCTGACCAGCGAGTGCCATCAGATAACTCTAATTACCCAGCGTCCCGGAAGTTGCCACTGCGCAAGGTCAGTGGTTACCAAGGCAACACAACAACGCCGTTCTACTAAAAACAGACACAGCTGACTGATCCAGGGGAATCCTACAATGCGCACCCATTCTAACCAATAGCCATATCTCCAAAGCTACCCTGTGTCCCAAGAAACTCTACCAGATGCAGCCCCACTGCCATTGCACTGCTGGTCCCCGGAGAGCGATCACGCGAGTCCGGACATACCCACACATATCCCCATGGAAATACAGCAGCATACCTCTCCTAGTCACACAGCGGCCCCGCCAGTATAGAGCGCCATTCTCACTATGCATCGCAGTCTATGCTCGCTCCGAGACCGGGACGGAAGCCGGGAGGGAACGCCCCCGTGATGGGCCCAATCACGCTGGCGTTCCGACCCCTCCCAGCCTCAGAGACAGCGACCGCGCATGCTCCAGAGGTTCCCATGGAACCAATACCGCTACAATACTCAGTGCATTGGCAACTGTCTCCCATAGAACATCCATGTAGAGACTGTGCCAAACAAATATGGCATATCTCAAACGGTAAGCAAATATAATGGCATTAAATACGGGGCATTGCTCCAACCACCTAATGCGACGGAAGCAATAGAACTCCCACTAATGTTAATCCTAGGATACCATTAGGCGTTCAATACACAATAGCATCCAACACTACTATAGGATGTGATGTAAAGGAGAGGGGCAAACTTATTTCTAATTCATCATGTAGGCCCACATATAGAGTTGCCTGGGGGAGGGGCATTCATACCCTCCTATACCTAAAACCCTTGGACAAAAAGTGCTTCCCAAAATAGGTACACACATTGTATCCCTGAACATGATGAAATCCCCACAAAATACATACAACTGGGCACCTTTTCCCCTTCCCCACAACGGGCTAACCTCTATTGTCTGTGCTCTCTAGAATCCCATCTAATATATCAAATATTATCTGATCATATACCAGGCACCATGCTACTTCCTGTTGCCCCAACATCCAGGGGTTTAGCAAAAAGAAAAGCCCAAAGATACGCCACAAGGATACCAGGAGAGAGAGGTCTATTCATAACTAATCAGCCCACTGTTCAAGCGACACCAAAAAGGTGCAAAAAGGAGCTAAATTTAAGGAGTCTTTTATTCTTATCCCCAATGTGTGATATAGTTCTCAAAAAAGCATGTTAGCCCCCATACAAGATGCAGATCATCGAGGTTTTGTTACTGTAGTTGGAAATTCCATCATCCACCAGGCGGTATACATATATAAAAAATGGAAAAGGAGAAAGGAACAGAATATGCTAAAGTTGTTTATAAAACCCCGTAAATAACAGTTCCTCATTTAGACCTCTTGGTGCGAGACTCCGCAATCTGTAGATCCACTTAGATTCACATCTCAGTAGTTGATTAATAATGTTTCTTCCTCTGATAGTGACATTAATGCTTTCCAGTCCCATCACTTTAAGGCCTCTGATACTGCCGTCATGTACTTCCAAAAAATGTTTCCCCACTGAGGTCAACTTTTTTCCTTTCTGGAGGTCCTGTCTGGCCATGTTGATGTTGGAGATGTGCTGTTGACACCACCTCCTCAGTTGTTGAGATGTTTAGCCCACGTAGAGTTTGGAACAGTCACATAGCATCGCATAGACCAGATTTGTTGACCTGCAGTTAAAATCGGATTCACACTTAATCGGGAACGGTAATGTGTTAACCAAAACTTCTTCTCGTGTAACCATAAATTAACATACACTAGCAAGAAGAGCCACCAATTTGAAAGATCAACTGTGCCACAGTCATTATCAACGCCCTAAGAGCAAATTGGGTATGGGCAAAAAGATCTTTGGTACATATCCTTGTGGAGGGTGTAGTGTATGTCAATTTTTGGTTGCACGAGAAGAAGTTTTGGTTAACACATTACCGTTCCCGATTAAAGGGCCACTGTCACCCCCTCCAGCCGTTATAAACTAAAAGAGCCACCTTGTGCAGCAGTAATGCTGCATTCTAACATGGTGGCTCTTTTAGTTTTTGTTTCTGTTATTGCCACAATAAGCGCATGCCCAGGAATCCCAGCCCCGCACTGTGCATAATGCATAAAACAGTGCGGGGATTCAGTAACAGGGTGGCCACACTGCCCGCACAGGCGCAGAACGGAACCCGGCACCAGCGCTAGGACGGCAAATGCTCTATGCGCCTGCGCAAGGCAGAAGAGCAGAGCGCAGGCGCCGGAATTCACGCAATAACAGCGCTGAGGGAGCGGCGAAAATCTACACAAGAGATGACTGACGGCAGTTGGGCGCTTCTAAGAGGAGGCTTCAGTCCCGCCTCCATGGACAAAGACAGGTATTTCAGCAGAATTATAAATACATTTATTGTGAGAATAACAGAAACAAAAACTAAAAGAGCCACCTTGTTAGAATGCAGCATTACTGCTGCACAAGGTGGCTCTTTTAGTTTATAACGGCTGGAGGGGGGTGACAGTGGCCCTTTAAGTGTGAATCCTATTTTAACTGCAGGTCAAGAAATCTGGTCTATGCGATGCTATGTGACTGTTCCAAACTCTACGTGGGCCAAACATCTCAACAACTGACAACTGAGGAGGAGGTGTCAACAGCACATTTCCAACATCAACATGGCCAGACAGGATCTCCAGAAAGGAAAAAAGTTGACCTCAGTGGGGAAACATTTTTTGGAAGTACATGACGGCAGTATCAGAGGCCTTAAAGTGATGGGACTGGAAAGCATTAATGTCACTATCAGAGGAAGAAACATTATTAATCAACTACTGAGATGTGAATCTAGCCCGTTGTGGGGAAGGGGAAAAGGTGCCCAGTTGTATGTATTTTGTGGGGATTTCATCATGTTCAGGGATACAATGTGTGTACCTATTTTGGGAAGCACTTTTTGTCCAAGGGTTTTAGGTATAGGAGGGTATGAATGCCCCTCCCCCAGGCAACTCTATATGTGGGCCTACATGATGAATTAGAAATAAGTTTGCCCCTTTCCTTTACATCACATCCCATAGTAGCGTTGGATGCTATTGGGTATTGAACGCCTAATGGTATCCTAGGATTAACATTAGTGGGAGTTCTATTGCTTCTGTCGCATTAGGTGGTTGGAGCAATGCCCCATATTTAATGCCATTATATTTGCTTACCGTTTGAGATATGCCATATTTGTTTGGCACAGTCTCTACATGGATGTTCTATGGGAGACAGTTGCCAATGCACTGAGTATTGTAGCGGTATTGGTTCCATGGGAACCTCTGGAGCATGCGCGGTCGCTGTCTCTGAGGCTGGGAGGGGAGGGGTCGGAGCGCCAGCATGATTGGGCCCATCACGGGGGCGTTCCCTCCCGGCTTCCGTCCCGATCTCGGAGCGAGCATAGATTGCGATGCATAGTGAGAAGGGCGCTCTATACTGGCGGGGCCGCTGTGTGACTAGGAAAGGTATGCTGCTGTATTTCCATGGGGATATGTGTGGGTATGTCCGGACTCGCGTGATCGCTCTCCGGGGACCAGCAGTGCAATGGCGGTGGGGCTGCATCTGGTAGAGTTTCTTGGGACACAGGGTAGCTTTGGAGATATGGCTATTGGTTAGAATGGGTGCGCATTGTAGGATTCCCCTGGATCAGTCAGCTGTGTCTGTTTTTAGGCACTCGCTGGTCAGAAGCAGACTCCCTGCAGCTGTATCGCATCCTGTAATTAGTGAGTACTATAAGTATCAGGGTCTACCGACCACCACACTATCTTTACCCCTGATGAAGCCACTGCTGTGACGATACGCGTTGGGTGGGCCGCATGGGGGCTGGTTCCCTTCACGTCAGTCTTTCCTCCTGAGCGGTATGATCGGGCATGAGGTTGTCCATTAGGAACGTATTGGTGGTAATATGAACTATTTTTCATGCGTAGCCATGTCTACATTCATCTGTCCGCTAGCTTGATAAATACAGTTAGGGCCAGAAATATTTGGACAGTGACACAATTTTCGCGAGTTGGGCTCTGCATGCCACCACATTGGATTTGAAATGAAACCTCTTGCTTGTTTGTGGGTCTTTCCGTCTTAAGTCTGGATTTGAGGAAGTGAAATGCATGCTCAATTGGGTTTAGATCTGGAGATTGACTTGGCCATTGCAGAATGTTCCACTTTTTGGCACTCATGAACTCCTGGGTAGCTTTGGCTGTATGCTTGGGGTCATTGTCCATCTGTACTATGAAGCGCCGTCCAATCAATTTTGCAGCATTTGGCTGAATCTGGGCTGAAAGTATATCCCGGTACACTTCAGAATTCATCCGGCTACTCTTGTCTGCTCTTATGTCATCAATAAACACAAGTGACCCAGTGCCATTGAAAGCCATGCATGCCCATGCCATCACGTTGCCTCCACCATGTTTTACAGAGGATGTGGTGTGCCTTGGATCATGTGCCGTTCCCTTTCTTCTCCAAACTTTTTTCTTCCCATCATTCTGGTACAGGTTGATCTTTGTCTCATCTGTCCATAGAATACTTTTCCAGAACTGAGCTGGATTCTTGAGGTGTTTTTCTGCAAATGTAACTCTGGCCTGTCCATTTTTGGTATTGATGAATGGTTTGCATCTAGATGTGAACCCTTTGTATTTACGGTCATGGAGTCTTCTCTTTACTGTTGACTTAGAGACAGATACACCTACTTCACTGAGAGTGTTCTGGACTTCAGTTGATGTTGTGAACGGGTTCTTCTTCACCAAATTAAGTATACGGCGATCATCCACCACTGTTGTCATCCGTGGACGCCCAGGCCTTTTTGAGTTCCCAAGCTCACCAGTCAATTCCTTTTTTCTCAGAATGTACCCAACTGTTGATTTTGCTACTCCAAGCATGTCTGCTATCTCTCTGATGGATTTTTTCTTTTTTTTCAGCCTCAGGATGTTCTGCTTCACCTCAATTGAGAGTTCTTTTGACCGCATGTTGTCTGCTCACAGCAACAGCTTCCAAATGCAAAACCACACACCTGGAATCCACCCCTGACCTTTTAACTACTTCATTGATTACAGGTTAACGAGGGAGATGCCTTCAGAGTTAATTGCAGCCCTTAGAGTCCATTGTCCAATTACTTTTGGTCCCTTGAAAAAGAGGACGCTATGCATTACAGAGCTATGATTCCTAAACCCTTTCTCCGATTTGGATGTGGAAACTATCATATTGCAGCTGGGAGTAGGGTTGAGCGAAACGGGTCGTTCATTTTCAAAAGTCGCCGACTTTTGGCAAAGTCGGGTTTCATGAAACCCGATCCGACCCCTGTGCGGGGTCAACCATGCGGTACGCGACTTTCGCGCCAAAGTCGCGTTTCAATGACGCGAAAAGCGCCGTTTCTCAGCCAATGAAGGTAAACGCAGAGTGTGGGCAGCGTGATGACATAGGTCCTGGTCCCCACCATCTTAGAGAAGGGCATTGCAGTGATTGGCTTGCTGTCTGCGGCGTCACAGGGGCTATAAAGGGGCGTTCCCGCCGACCGCCATGTTACTGCTGCTGATTTGAGCTTAGGGAGAGGTTGCTGCCGCTTCATCAGAAGCAGGGATAGCGTTAGGCAGGGTCCATTAACCACCAAACCGCTTGTGCTGTAGCGATTTCCACTGTCCAACACCACCTTCGGTGTGCAGGGACAGTGGAAGCTACATTTTTTTTTTTTCCTCAGCGCTGTAGCTCATTGGGCTGCCCTAGAAGGCTCCCTGATAGCTGCATTGCTGTGTGTACGCCGCTGTGCAAACCAACTGCTTTTTTCAAACCACAAATCCTCTTGTTCCTTCGTTTCTGCACAGCTATCTTGTTTGTTTGTTCACACTTTTTATTTAATTTGTGCATCAGTCCACTCCTTATTGCTGCCTGCCATACCTGGCTGAGATTACTGCAGGGAGATAGTAATTGAAGGACAGTTCCTTTTTTTTTTTTTTTTTTTTTTTTTTGTGGGAGATTAAGATTGGCATTTCTGCTAGAGTGCCATCCCTGTCTGTGCCATCTCTCACTCAGTGGGCCATAGAAAGCCTATTTTTTTTTTTTGCTTTATTTGGGTTCTAAATTCTACCTGAAAAAATCAATAAATCAATCAGTGGGAGATTAATATTGGCCTTTGGGCTTGTGTGCCAGTCTTAAGCGTGCCATCTCTCTCTCTCAGATAGTGGGCCATAGAAAGCCTATTTATTTTTTTTATTGGGTTTATAAATTTTCCCTGAAAAAAAAAAAAAAACAGTGGGAGATTAATATTGGCCTCTGGGCTTGTGTGCCAGTCCTGAGCGTGCCATCTCTCTCACAAATAGTGGGCCATAGAAAGCCTATTTATTTATTTTTTTTTGGTTTTATAAATTCTCCCTGAAAAAAAAAGGGAGATTAATATTGGCCTTTGGGCTTGTGTGCCAGTCCTAAGCGTGCCATCTCTCTCTCTCAGATAGTGGGCCATAGAAAGCCTATTTATTATTTATTTTATTGGGTTTATAAATTTTCCCTGAAAAAAAAAAAAAAAGTGGGAGATTAATATTGGCCTCTGGGCTTGTGTGCCAGTCCTGAGTGTGCCATCTCTCTCACAAATAGTGGGCCATAGAAAGCCTATTTATTTATTTTTTTTTGGTTTTATAAATTCTCAATAATAAAAAAAAAAGGGAGATTAATATTGGCCTTTGGGCTTGTGTGCCAGTCCTAAGCGTGCCATCTCTCTCTCTCAGATAGTGGGCCATAGAAAGCCTATTTATTATTTATTTTATTGGGTTTATAAATTTTCCCTGAAAAAAAAAAAAAAAAAGTGGGAGATTAATATTGGCCTCTGGGCTTGTGTGCCAGTCCTGAGCGTGCCATCTCTCTCACAAATAGTGGCCATAGAAAGCCTATTTATTTTTTTGGTTGATTTGGGTTCTAAATTCTACCTGAAAAAATCAATAAATCAATCAGTGGGAGATAAATATTGGCCTCTGGGCTTGTGTGCCACTCCTGACTCCTGTGTGCGTCATCTCTCACTCAGTGGGCCATAGAAAGCCTATTTTTTGTTTTATTTGTTTTCTAAATTCTCCCTGAAAAAATCATTTTATTTTATTTGGTTTCTAAATTCTTCCTGAAAAAATCATTTTTTTTAATTATTTTTTTTTTCTAAAGTCTCCCTGAAAAAAAAAAAAATCAAATCAGTGGGAGATTAATATTGCCCTTTCTGCTTGTGTGCCAGTCTTGACTCCTGGGTGTGCCATCTCTCTCTCTCCAATTGTGGGCCATAGAAAGCCTATTATTTTTTTAGCTTGATTTGGGTTCCAAAATCTACCTGAAAAAATCACTACATCAATCATTGGGAGAACAATATTGGCCTCTGGGCTTGTGTGCCACTCCTGACTCCTGTGTGCGTCATCTCTCACTCAGTGGGCCATAGAAAGCCTATTTTTTGTTTTATTTGTTTTCTAAATTCTCCCTGAAAAAATCATTTTATTTTATTTGGTTTCTAAATTCTTCCTGAAAAAATCATTTTTTTTTTCTAAAGTCTCCCTGAAAAAAAAAAAAAAAATCAAATCAGTGGGAGATTAATATTGCCCTTTCTGCTTGTGTGCCAGTCTTGACTCCTGGGTGTGCCATCTCTCTCTCTCTCTCCAATTGTGGGCCATAGAAAGCCTATTATTTTTTTAGCTTGATTTGGGTTCCAAAATCTACCTGAAAAAATCACTACATCAATCATTGGGAGAACAATATTGGCCTCTGGGCTTGTGTGCCACTCCTGACTCCTGTGTGCGTCATCTCTCACTCAGTGGGCCATAGAAAGCCTATTTTTTGTTTTATTTGTTTTCTAAATTCTCCCTGAAAAAATCATTTTATTTTATTTGGTTTCTAAATTCTTCCTGAAAAAAATCTTTTTTTTTTTCTAAAGTTTCCCTGAAAAAAAAAAAAATCAAATCAGTGGGAGATTAATATTGCCCTTTCTGCTTGTGTGCCAGTCTTGACTCCTGGGTGTGCCATCTCTCTCTCTCTCTCTCTCCAATTGTGGGCCATAGAAAGCCTATTATTTTTTTAGCTTGATTTGGGTTCCAAAATCTACCTGAAAAAATCACTACATCAATCATTGGGAGAACAATATTGGCCTCTGGGCTTGTGTGCCACTCCTGACTCCTGTGTGGGTCATCTCTCACTCAGTGGGCCATAGAAAGCCTATTTTTTGTTTTATTTGTTTTCTAAATTCTCCCTGAAAAAATCATTTTATTTTATTTGGTTTCTAAATTCTTCCTGAAAAAATCATTTTTTTTTTCTAAAGTCTCACCGGAAAAAAAAAAAAAAAATCAAATCAGTGGGAGATTAATATTGCCCTTTCTGCTTGTGTGCCAGTCTTGACTCCTGGGTGTGCCATCTCTCTCTCTCTCTCTCTCCAATTGTGGGCCATAGAAAGCCTATTATATTTTTAGCTTGATTTGGGTTCCAAAATCTACCTGAAAAAATCACTACATCAATCATTGGGAGAACAATATTGGCCTCTGGGCTTGTGTGCCACTCCTGACTCCTGTGTGCGTCATCTCTCACTCAGTGGGCCATAGAAAGCCTATTTTTTGTTTTATTTGTTTTCTAAATTCTCCCTGAAAAAATCATTTTATTTTATTTGGTTTCTAAATTCTTCCTGAAAAAATCATTTTTTTTTTCTAAAGTCTCACCGGAAAAAAAAAAAAAAAAATCAAATCAGTGGGAGATTAATATTGCCCTTTCTGCTTGTGTGCCAGTCTTGACTCCTGGGTGTGCCATCTCTCTCTCTCTCTCTCTCCAATTGTGGGCCATAGAAAGCCTATTATTTTTTTAGCTTGATTTGGGTTCCAAAATCTACCTGAAAAAATCACTACATCAATCATTGGGAGAACAATATTGGCCTCTGGGCTTGTGTGCCACTCCTGACTCCTGTGTGGGTCATCTCTCACTCAGTGGGCCATAGAAAGCCTATTTTTTGTTTTATTTGTTTTCTAAATTCTCCCTGAAAAAATCATTTTATTTTATTTGGTTTCTAAATTCTTCCTGAAAAAAATCATTTTTTTTTTTCTAAAGTCTCACCGGAAAAAAAAAAAAAAATCAAATCAGTGGGAGATTAATATTGCCCTTTCTGCTTGTGTGCCAGTCTTGACTCCTGGGTGTGCCATCTCTCTCTCTCTCTCTCTCCAATTGTGGGCCATAGAAAGCCTATTATTTTTTTAGCTTGATTTGGGTTCCAAAATCTACCTGAAAATCACTACATCAATCATTGGGAGAACAATATTGGCCTCTGAGCTTGTGTGCCACTCCTGACTCCTGTGTGCGTCATCTCTCACTCAGTGGGCCATAGAAAGCCTATTTTTTGTTTTATTTGTTTTCTAAATTCTCCCTGAAAAAATCATTTTATTTTATTTGGTTTCTAAATTCTTCCTGAAAAAATCATTTTTTTTTTCTAAAGTCTCACCGAAAAAAAAAAAAAAAAATCAAATCAGTGGGAGATTAATATTGCCCTTTCTGCTTGTGTGCCAGTCTTGACTCCTGGGTGTGCCATCTCTCTCTCTCTCTCCAATTGTGGGCCATAGAAAGCCTATTTTTTTTTAGCTTGATATGGGTTCCAAAATCTACCTGAAAAAATCACTACATCAATCATTGGGAGAACAATATTGGCCTCTGGGCTTGTGTGCCACTCCTGACTCCTGTGTGCGTCATCTCTCACTCAGTGGGCCATAGAAAGCCTATTTTTTGTTTTATTTGTTTTCTAAATTCTCCCTGAAAAAATCATTTTATTTTATTTGGTTTCTAAATTCTTCCTGAAAAAATCATTTTTTTTTATTATTTTTTTTTTCTAAAGTCTCCCTGAAAAAAAAAAAAAATCAAATCAGTGGGAGATTAATATTGCCCTTTCTGCTTGTGTGCCAGTCTTGACTCCTGGGTGTGCCATCTCTCTCTCTCTCTCCAATTGTGGGCCATAGAAAGCCTATTATTTTTTTAGCTTGATTTGGGTTCCAAAATCTACCTGAAAAAATCACTACATCAATCATTGGGAGAACAATATTGGCCTCTGGGCTTGTGTGCCACTCCTGACTCCTGTGTGCGTCATCTCTCACTCAGTGGGCCATAGAAAGCCTATTTTTTGTTTTATTTGTTTTCTAAATTCTCCCTGAAAAAATCATTTTATTTTATTTGGTTTCTAAATTCTTCCTGAAAAAATCATTTTTTTTTATTATTTTTTTTTTCTAAAGTCTCCCTGAAAAAAAATAAATAAATAAAATCAGTGGGAGATTAATATTGCCCTTTCTGCTTGTGTGCCTGTCTTGACTCCTGGGTGTGCCATCTCTCTCTCTCCAATTGTGGGCCATAGAAAGCCTATTATTTTTTTTGCTTGATTTGGGTTCCAAAATCTACCTGAAAAAATCACTACATCAATCATTGGGAGAACAATATTGGCCTCTGGGCTTGTGTGCCACTCCTGACTCCTGTGTGCGTCATCTCTCACTCAGTGGGCCATAGAAAGCCTATTTTTTGTTTTATTTGGTTTCTAAATTCTTCCTGAAAAAATCATTTTTTTTTATTTTGTTTCTAAAGTCTCCCTGAAAAAAAAAAAATAAATAAAAAAAAACAGTGGGAGATTAATATTTACATTTGTGCTTCAGTGACAGTCCTGCGTGTGTGGCATCTCTCTCATTTGGTGCCACCAAAAACAGAGTGTGTAACATTGTGCCTGATTTTCGTTGTGGTCTCACCCACCTGTAAAGGGGTAGCTAAATCATACTGAAGTTATAGCTCACCGTGTAAGTTGTAAAACAATGAGGAAGTCTGGTGGAAGAGGTCGTGGCCGGGGGCGTTCATTGTCAGCTGGTAATGATGGTAGTGGTAGTGGAGCATCAGGTGGTCGTGGGAAAAAAAATATTGCACCTAAGTCTGGAGCTGTGGAGCCAGGTTCGTCATCTGGCTACAGAAGGCCTCGAACGCTCCCTTTTCTGGGAGTAGGAAAACCGCTTTTAAAGCCGGAGCAGCAAGAGCAAGTTTTGGCTTATCTTGCTGACTCAGCCTCTAGCTCTTTTGCCTCCTCTCGTGAAACTGGTAAATGTAAAAGCAGCGCGTCGTTAGTGGATGTTCACGGTCAGGGACAAGTCGCGTCCTTGTCCTCTTCAGCAAAAACAACAACAGAGAAAAATGCAGCAGGCGACACAACGGGTTACTCCATGGAGCTCTTTACACATACCGTCCCTGGCTTAGAAAGTGAAGCAGTTAACAGTCCATGCCCATTACAAGTTGAATCTGACATGGAGTGCACTGATGCACAGCCACAGCCAGACTACTATGCTGGTCCTTTGACTCAGACCACAACATTGCCCTCGCAGGGTAATGATCAAGAATCAGACCCTGATGAGACTATGTTGCCCCATCACGAACGCTATACCACCGACCGACACGGTGACACAGACGAAGTTGCACACGAGCTACAAGAAGAGATAATAGATGACCCAGTTCTTGACCCCGATTGGCAGCCATTGGGGGAACAGGGTGCAGGCGGCAGTAGTTCTGAAGCGGAGGAGGAGGGGCCGCAGCAGGCATCAACATCGCAACAGGTTCCATCTGCCGGGCCCGTATGTTGCCCAAAACGCGTGGCAAAGCCAAAACCTGTTGGAGGACAGCGTGGCCATCCGGTTAAAGCTCAGTCTGCAATGCCTGAAAAGGTATCCGATGCTAGAAAGAGTGCAGTCTGGCATTTTTTTAAACAACATCCAATTGATCAGCGCAAAGTCATCTGTCAAAAATGTTCAACTACCTTAAGCAGAGGGCAGAATCTGAAAAGTCTCAATACAAGTTGCATGCATAGACATTTAACCACCATGCATTTGCAAGCTTGGACTAACTACCAAACGTCCCTTAAGGTTGTAGCACCCTCGGCCAATGAAGCTAGTCATCAACGCAACACCCCTTCCGGCAGTGTAGGGCCACTATTTTCCGCACCACCTGCAGTATCTGTGCAGGTTTCTTTGCCAGGCCAAAGCAGTCAGGGTCAGGGAATCACCAGTTTCGTAGTAGGAAACACTGCATCTGAGGGGAACCGGCGGCAACAATACCATCTCCCACCGTCTCTCAGTCTGCCATGTCCACCGGCACCCCCACTAGTTCCACGATCTCCAGCTCTCCAGTCCAGCTCACCCTACATGAGACTATGGTTAGAAAAAGGAAGTACTTAGCCTCGCATCCGCGTACACAGGGTTTGAACGCCCACATAGCTAGACTAATCTCGTTAGAGATGATGCCCTACCGGTTAGTTGAAAGCGAAGCTTTCAAAGCCCTGATGGACTACGCTGTACCACGCTACGAGCTACCCAGTTGACACTTTTTTTCCAGAAAAGCCATCCCAGCCCTCCACCAGCATGTTAAAGAGCGCATCGTCCATGCACTCAGGCAATCTGTGAGCACAAAGGTTCACCTGACAACAGATGCATGGACCAGTAGGCACGGCCAGGGACGTTACGTGTCCATCACGGCACACTGGGTGAATGTTGTGGATGCAGGGTCCACAGGGGACAGCAAGTTTGGGACAGTTCTGCCTAGCCCACGGTCTAGGAAACAGTTGGCTGTAGCCGTTCGCACCCCCTCCTCCTCCTCCTCGTCCTCCTGCAGAAGCGAGAGCTCGTCCACAGACCGCAGTCGCACAACTACTCCATCCGCAGCTGCCACTGTTGCACACCAGGTCTCCCATTATGGGGCAGCTACTGGCAAACGTCAGCAGGCTGTATTGGCTATGAAGTGTTTGGGCGACAACAGACACACCGCGGAAGTTCTGTCCGAGTTCTTGCAGAAAGAAACGCAGTCGTGGCTGGGCACTGTAGATCTTGAGGCAGGCAAGGTAGTGAGTGATAACGGAAGGAATTTCATGGCTGCCATCTCCCTTTCCCAACTGAAACACATTCCTTGCCTGGCTCACACCTTAAACCTGGTGGTGCAGTGCTTCCTGAAAAGTTATCCGGGGTTATCCGACCTGCTCCTCAAAGTGCGTGGACTTTGCTCATATATCCGCCGTTCGCCCGTACACTCCAGCCGTATGCAGACCTATCAGCGTTCTTTGAACCTTCCCCAGCATAACACAGTGCGGGGATTCAGTAACACTGCCCGCACAGGCGCAGAACGGAACCCGGCACCAGCGCTAGGACGGCAAATGCTCTATGCGCCTGCGCAAGGCAGAAGAGCAGAGCGCAGGCGCCGGAATTCACACAATAACAGCGCTAAGGGAGCGGCGAAAATCTACACAAGAGATGACTGACGGCAGTTGGGCGCTTCTAAGAGGAGGCTTCAGTCCCGCCTCCATGGACAAAGACAGGTATTTCAGCAGAATTATAAATACATTTATTGTGAGAATAACAGAAACAAAAACTAAAAGAGCCACCTTGTTAGAATGCAGCATTACTGCTGCACAAGGTGGCTCTTTTAGTTTATAACGGCTGGAGGGGGGTGACAGTGGCCCTTTAAGTGTGAATCCTATTTTAACTGCAGGTCAAGAAATCTGGTCTATGCGATGCTATGTGACTGTTCCAAACTCTACGTGGGCCAAACATCTCAACAACTGACAACTGAGGAGGAGGTGTCAACAGCACATTTCCAACATCAACATGGCCAGACAGGATCTCCAGAAAGGAAAAAAGTTGACCTCAGTGGGGAAACATTTTTTGGAAGTACATGACGGCAGTATCAGAGGCCTTAAAGTGATGGGACTGGAAAGCATTAATGTCACTATCAGAGGAAGAAACATTACTAATCAACTACTGAGATGTGAATCTAAGTGGATCTACAGATTGCGGAGTCTCGCACCAAGAGGTCTAAATGAGGAACTGTTATTTACGGGGTTTTATAAACAACTTTAGCATATTCTGTTCCTTTCTCCTTTTCCATTTGTTATATATGTATACCGCCTGGTGGATGATGGAATTTCCAACTACAGTAACAAAACCTCGATGATCTGCATCTTGTATGGGGGCTAACATTCCTTTTTGAGAACTATATCACACATTGGGGATAAGAATAAAAGACTCCTTAAATTTAGCTCCTTTTTGCACCTTTTTGGTGTCTCTTAAACAGTGGGCTGATTAGTTATGAATAGACCTCTCTCTCCTGTCCTTGTGGCGTATCTTTGGGCTTTTCTTTTTGCTAAACCCCTGGATGTTGGGGCAACAGGAAGTAGCATGGTGCCTGGTATATGATCAGATAATATTTGATATATTAGATGGAATTCTAGAGAGCACAGACAATAGAGGTTAGCCCGTTGTGGGGAAGGGGAAAAGGTGCCCAGTTGTATGTATTTTGTGGGGATTTCATCATGTTCAGGGATACAATGTGTGTACCTATTTTGGGAAGCACTTTTTGTCCAAGGGTTTTAGGTATAGGAGGGTATGAATGCCCCTCCCCCAGGCAACTCTATATGTGGGCCTACATGATGAATTAGAAATAAGTTTGCCCCTTTCCTTTAAATCACATCCCATAGTAGCGTTGGATGCTATTGGGTATTGAACGCCTAATGGTATCCTAGGATTAACATTAGTGGGAGTTCTATTGCTTCTGTCGCATTAGGTGGTTGGAGCAATGCCCCATATTTAATGCCATTATATTTGCTTACCGTTTGAGATATGCCATATTTGTTTGGCACAGTCTCTACATGGATGTTCTATGGGAGACAGTTGCCAATGCACTGAGTATTGTAGCGGTATTGGTTCCATGGGAACCTCTGGAGCATGCGCGGTCGCTGTCTCTGAGGCTGGGAGGGGAGGGGTCGGAGCGCCAGCATGATTGGGCCCGTCACGGGGGCGTTCCCTCCCGGCTTCCGTCCCGATCTCGGAGCGAGCATAGATTGCGATGCATAGTGAGAAGGGCGCTCTATACTGGCGGGGCCGCTGTGTGACTAGGAAAGGTATGCTGCTGTATTTCCATGGGGATATGTGTGGGTATGTCCGGACTCGCGTGATCGCTCTCCGGGGACCAGCAGTGCAATGGCGGTGGGGCTGCATCTGGTAGAGTTTCTTGGGACACAGGGTAGCTTTGGAGATATGGCTATTGGTTAGAATGGGTGCGCATTGTAGGATTCCCCTGGATCAGTCAGCTGTGTCTGTTTTTAGGCACTCGCTGGTCAGAAGCAGACTCCCTGCAGCTGTATCGCATCCTGTAATTAGTGAGTACTATAAGTATCAGGGTCTACCGACCACCACACTATCTTTACCCCTGATGAAGCCACTGCTGTGACGATACGCGTTGGGTGGGCCGCATGGGGGCTGGTTCCCTTCACGTCAGTCTTTCCTCCTGAGCGGTATGATCGGGCATGAGGTTGTCCATTAGGAACGTATTGGTGGTAATATGAACTATTTTTCATGCGTAGCCATGTCTACATTCATCTGTCCGCTAGCTTGATAAATACAGTTAGGGCCAGAAATATTTGGACAGTGACACAATTTTCGCGAGTTGGGCTCTGCATGCCACCACATTGGATTTGAAATGAAACCTCTACAACAGAATTCAAGTGCAGATTGTAACGTTTAATTTGAAGGGTTGAACAAAAATATCTGATAGAAAATGTAGGAATTGTACACATTTCTTTACAAACACTCCACATTTTAGGAGGTCAAAAGTAATTGGACAAATAAACATAACCCAAACAAAATATTTTTATTTTCAATATTTTGTTGCAAATCCTTTGGAGGCAATCACTGCCTTAAGTCTGGAACCCATGGACATCACCAAACGCTGGATTTCCTCCTTCTTAATGCTTTGCCAGGCCTTTACAGCCGCAGCCTTCAGGTCTTGCTTGTTTGTGGGTCTTTCCGTCTTAAGTCTGGATTTGAGGAAGTGAAATGCATGCTCAATTGGGTTTAGATCTGGAGATTCACTTGGCCATTGCAGAATGTTCCACTTTTTGGCACTCATGAACTCCTGGGTAGCTTTGGCTGTATGCTTGGGGTCATTGTCCATCTGTACTATGAAGCGCCGTCCAATCAATTTTGCAGCATTTGGCTGAATCTGGGCTGAAAGTATATCCCGGTACACTTCAGAATTCATCCGGCTACTCTTGTCTGCTCTTATGTCATCAATAAACACAAGTGACCCAGTGCCATTGAAAGCCATGCATGCCCATGCCATCACGTTGCCTCCACCATGTTTTACAGAGGATGTGGTGTGCCTTGGATCATGTGCCGTTCCCTTTCTTCTCCAAACTTTTTTCTTCCCATCATTCTGGTACAGGTTGATCTTTGTCTCATCTGTCCATAGAATACTTTTCCAGAACTGAGATGGATTCTTGAGGTGTTTTTCTGCAAATTTAACTCTGGCCTGTCCATTTTTGGTATTGATGAATGGTTTGCATCTAGATGTGAACCCTTTGTATTTACGGTCATGGAGTCTTCTCTTTACTGTTGACTTAGAGACAGATACACCTACTTCACTGAGAGTGTTCTGGACTTCAGTTGATGTTGTGAACGGGTTCTTCTTCACCAAATTAAGTATACGGCGATCATCCACCACTGTTGTCATCCGTGGACGCCCAGGCCTTTTTGAGTTCCCAAGCTCACCAGTCAATTCCTTTTTTCTCAGAATGTACCCAACTGTTGATTTTGCTACTCCAAGCATGTCTGCTATCTCTCTGATGGATTTTTTCTTTTTTTTCAGCCTCAGGATGTTCTGCTTCACCTCAATTGAGAGTTCTTTTGACCGCATGTTGTCTGCTCACAGCAACAGCTTCCAAATGCAAAACCACACACCTGGAATCCACCCCTGACCTTTTAACTACTTCATTGATTACAGGTTAACGAGGGAGACGCCTTCAGAGTTAATTGCAGCCCTTAGAGTCCATTGTCCAATTACTTTTGGTCCCTTGAAAAAGAGGACGCTATGCATTACAGAGCTATGATTCCTAAACCCTTTCTCCGATTTGGATGTGGAAACTATCATATTGCAGCTGGGAGTAGGGTTGAGCGAAACGGGTCGTTCATTTTCAAAAGTCGCCGACTTTTGGCAAAGTCGGGTTTCATGAAACCCGATCCGACCCCTGTGCGGGGTCAACCATGCGGTACGCGACTTTCGCACCAAAGTCGCGTTTCAATGACGCGAAAAGCGCCGTTTCTCAGCCAATGAAGGTAAACGCAGAGTGTGGGCAGCGTGATGACATAGGTCCTGGTCCCCACCATCTTAGAGAAGGGCATTGCAGTGATTGGCTTGCTGTCTGCGGCGTCACAGGTGCTATAAAGGGGCGTTCCCGCCGACCGCCATGTTACTGCTGCTGATCTGAGCTTAGGGAGAGGTTGCTGCCGCTTCGTCAGAAGCAGGGATAGCGTTAGGCAGGGTCCATTAACCACCAAACCGCTTGTGCTGTAGCGATTTCCACTGTCCAACACCACCTTCGGTGTGCAGGGACAGTGGAATCTACATTTTTTTTTTTCCTCAGCGCTGTAGCTCATTGGGCTGCCCTAGAAGGCTCCCTGATAGCTGCATTGCTGTGTGTACGCCGCTGTGCAAACCAACTGCTTTTTTCAAACCACAAATCCTCTTGTTCCTTCCTTTCTGCACAGCTATCTTGTTTGTTTGTTCACACTTTTTATTTAATTTGTGCATCAGTCTACTCCTTATTGCTGCCTGCCATACCTGGCTGAGATTACTGCAGGGAGATAGTAATTGAAGGACAGTTCCTTTTTTTTTTTTTTTTTTTTTTTGTGGGAGATTAAGATTGGCATTTCTGCTAGAGTGCCATCCCTGTCTGTGCCATCTCTCACTCAGTGGGCCATAGAAAGCCTATTTTTTTTTTGCTTTATTTGGGTTCTAAATTCTACCTGAAAAAATCAATAAATCAATCAGTGGGAGATTAATATTGGCCTTTGGGCTTGTGTGCCAGTCTTAAGCGTGCCATCTCTCTCTCTCAGATAGTGGGCCATAGAAAGCCTATTTATTTTTTTTATTGGGTTTATAAATTTTCCCTGAAAAAAAAAAAAAAACAATGGGAGATTAATATTGGCCTCTGGGCTTGTGTGCCAGTCCTGAGCGTGCCATCTCTCTCACAAATAGTGGGCCATAGAAAGCCTATTTATTTATTTTTTTTTGGTTTTATAAATTCTCCCTGAAAAAAAAGGGAGATTAATATTGGCCTTTGGGCTTGTGTGCCAGTCCTAAGCGTGCCATCTCTCTCTCTCAGATAGTGGGCCATAGAAAGCCTATTTATTATTTATTTTATTGGGTTTATAAATTTTCCCTGAAAAAAAAAAAAAAAGTGGGAGATTAATATTGGCCTCTGGGCTTGTGTGCCAGTCCTGAGTGTGCCATCTCTCTCACAAATAGTGGGCCATAGAAAGCCTATTTATTTTTTTTTTTTTGGTTTTATAAATTCTCCCTGAAAAAAAAAAAGGGAGATTTATATTGGCCTTTGGGCTTGTGTGCCAGTCCTAAGCGTGCCATCTCTCTCTCTCAGATAGTGGGCCATAGAAAGCCTATTTATTATTTATTTTATTGGGTTTATAAATTTTCCCTGAAAAAAAAAAAAGTGGGAGATTAATATTGGCCTCTGGGCTTGTGTGCCAGTCCTGAGCGTGCCATCTCTCTCACAAATAGTGGCCATAGAAAGCCTATTTATTTTTTTGGTTGATTTGGGTTCTAAATTCTACCTGAAAAAATCAATAAATCAATCAGTGGGAGATAAATATTGGCCTCTGGGCTTGTGTGCCACTCCTGACTCCTGTGTGCGTCATCTCTCACTCAGTGGGCCATAGAAAGCCTATTTTTTGTTTTATTTGTTTTCTAAATTCTCCCTGAAAAAATCATTTTATTTTATTTGGTTTCTAAATTCTTCCTGAAAAAATCATTTTTTTTAATTATTTTTTTTTTCTAAAGTCTCCCTGAAAAAAAAAAAAAATCAAATCAGTGGGAGATTAATATTGCCCTTTCTGCTTGTGTGCCAGTCTTGACTCCTGGGTGTGCCATCTCTCTCTCTCCAATTGTGGGCCATAGAAAGCCTATTATTTTTTTAGCTTGATTTGGGTTCCAAAATCTACCTGAAAAAATCATTACATCAATCATTGGGAGAACAATATTGGCCTCTGGGCTTGTGTGCCACTCCTGACTCCTGTGTGCGTCATCTCTCACTCAGTGGGCCATAGAAAGCCTATTTTTTGTTTTATTTGTTTTCTAAATTCTCCCTGAAAAAATCATTTTATTTTATTTGGTTTCTAAATTCTTCCTGAAAAAATCATTTTTTTTTTTCTAAAGTCTCCCTGAAAAAAAAAAAAAATCAAATCAGTGGGAGATTAATATTGCCCTTTCTGCTTGTGTGCCAGTCTTGACTCCTGGGTGTGCCATCTCTCTCTCTCATTCTCTCTCCAATTGTGGGCCATAGAAAGCCTATTATTTTTTTAGCTTGATTTGGGTTCCAAAATCTACCTGAAAAAATCACTACATCAATCATTGGGAGAACAATATTGGCCTCTGGGCTTGTGTGCCACTCCTGACTCCTGTGTGGGTCATCTCTCACTCAGTGGGCCATAGAAAGCCTATTTTTTGTTTTATTTGTTTTCTAAATTCTCCCTGAAAAAATCATTTTATTTTATTTGGTTTCTAAATTCTTCCTGAAAAAATCATTTTTTTTTTCTAAAGTCTCACCGGAAAAAAAAAAAAAAAAAATCAAATCAGTGGGAGATTAATATTGCCCTTTCTGCTTGTGTGCCAGTCTTGACTCCTGGGTGTGCCATCTCTCTCTCTCTCTCCAATTGTGGGCCATAGAAAGCCTATTATTTTTTTAGCTTGATTTGGGTTCCAAAATCTACCTGAAAAAATCACTACATCAATCATTGGGAGAACAATATTGGCCTCTGGGCTTGTGTGCCACTCCTGACTCCTGTGTGCGTCATCTCTCACTCAGTGGGCCATAGAAAGCCTATTTTTTGTTTCATTTGTTTTCTAAATTCTCCCTGAAAAAATCATTTTATTTTATTTGGTTTCTAAATTCTTCCTGAAAAAATCATTTTTTTTTTCTAAAGTCTCACCGGAAAAAAAAAAAAAATCAAATCAGTGGGAGATTAATATTGCCCTTTCTGCTTGTGTGCCAGTCTTGACTCCTGGGTGTGCCATCTCTCTCTCTCTCTCCAATTGTGGGCCATAGAAAGCCTATTATTTTTTTAGCTTGATTTGGGTTCCAAAATCTACCTGAAAAAATCACTACATCAATCATTGGGAGAACAATATTGGCCTCTGGGCTTGTGTGCCACTCCTGACTCCTGTGTGCGTCATCTCTCACTCAGTGGGCCATAGAAAGCCTATTTTTTGTTTTATTTGTTTTCTAAATTCTCCCTGAAAAAATCATTTTATTTTATTTGGTTTCTAAATTCTTCCTGAAAAAATCATTTTTTTTTCTAAAGTCTCACCGGAAAAAAAAAAAAAAAAATCAAATCAGTGGGAGATTAATATTGCCCTTTCTGCTTGTGTGCCAGTCTTGACTCCTGGGTGTGCCATCTCTCTCTCTCTCTCTCTCCAATTGTGGGCCATAGAAAGCCTATTATTTTTTTAGCTTGATTTGGGTTCCAAAATCTACCTGAAAAAATCACTACATCAATCATTGGGAGAACAATATTGGCCTCTGGGCTTGTGTGCCACTCCTGACTCCTGTGTGCGTCATCTCTCACTCAGTGGGCCATAGAAAGCCTATTTTTTGTTTTATTTGTTTTCTAAATTCTCCCTGAAAAAATCATTTTATTTTATTTGGTTTCTAAATTCTTCCTGAAAAAATCATTTTTTTTTATTATTTTTTTTTTCTAAAGTCTCCCTGAAAAAAAAAAAAAAATCAAATCAGTGGGAGATTAATATTGCCCTTTCTGCTTGTGTGCCTGTCTTGACTCCTGGGTGTTCCATCTCTCTCTCTCTCTCTCTCTCTCTCTCCAATTGTGGGCCATAGAAAGCCTATTATTATTTTTAGCTTGATTTGGGTTCCAAAATCTACCTGAAAAAATCACTACATCAATCATTGGGAGAACAATATTGGCCTCTGGGCTTGTGTGCCACTCCTGACTCCTGTGTGCGTCATCTCTCACTCAGTGGGCCATAGAAAGCCTATTTTTTGTTTCATTTGTTTTCTAAATTCTCCCTGAAAAAATCATTTTATTTTATTTGGTTTCTAAATTCTTCCTGAAAAAATCATTTTTTTTATTATTTTTTTTTTCTAAACTCTCCCTGAAAATAAATAAATAAATAAAATCAGTGGGAGATTAATATTACCCTTTCTGCTTGTGTGCCTGTCTTGACTCCTGGGTGTGCCATCTCTCTCTCTCCAATTGTGGGCCATAGAAAGCCTATTATTTTTTTTGCTTGATTTGGGTTCCAAAATCTACCTGAAAAAATCACTACATCAATCATTGGGAGAACAATATTGGCCTCTGGGCTTGTGTGCCACTCCTGACTCCTGTGTGCGTCATCTCTCACTCAGTGGGCCATAGAAAGCCTATTTTTTGTTTTATTTGTTTTCTAAATTCTCCCTGAAAAAATCATTTTATTTTATTTGGTTTCTAAATTCTTCCTGAAAAAATCATTTTTTTTTATTATTTTTTTTTTCTAAAGTCTCCCTGAAAAAAAAAAAAAATCAAATCAGTGGGAGATTAATATTGCCCTTTCTGCTTGTGTGCCAGTCTTGACTCCTGGGTGTGCCATCTCTCTCTCTCTCTCCAATTGTGGGCCATAGAAAGCCTATTATTTTTTTAGCTTGATTTGGGTTCCAAAATCTACCTGAAAAAATCACTACATCAATCATTGGGAGAACAATATTGGCCTCTGGGCTTGTGTGCCACTCCTGACTCCTATGTGCGTCATCTCTCACTCAGTGGGCCATAGAAAGCCTATTTTTTGTTTTATTTGTTTTCTAAATTCTCCCTGAAAAAATCATTTTATTTTATTTGGTTTCTAAATTCTTCCTGAAAAAATCATTTTTTTTTTCTAAAGTCTCACCGAAAAAAAAAAAAAAAAAAATCAAATCAGTGGGAGATTAATATTGCCCTTTCTGCTTGTGTGCCAGTCTTGACTCCTGGGTGTGCCATCTCTCTCTCTCTCTCCAATTGTGGGCCATAGAAAGCCTATTATTTTTTTAGCTTGATTTGGGTTCCAAAATCTACCTGAAAAAATCACTACATCAATCATTGGGAGAACAATATTGGCCCCTGGGCTTGTGTGCCACTCCTGACTCCTGTGTGCGTCATCTCTCACTCAGTGGGCCATAGAAAGCCTATTTTTTTGTTTTTTTTGTTTTCTAAATTCTCCCTGAAAAAATCATTTTTTTTTATTATTTTTTTTTTCTAAAGTCTCCCTGAAAAAAAAAAAAAATCAAATCAGTGGGAGATTAATATTGCCCTTTCTGCTTGTGTGCCAGTCTTGACTCCTGGGTGTGCCATCTCTCTCTCTCTCTCTCTCCAATTGTGGGCCATAGAAAGCCTATTATTTTTTTAGCTTGATTTGGGTTCCAAAATCTACCTGAAAAAATCACTACATCAATCATTGGGAGAACAATATTGGCCTCTGGGCTTGTGTGCCACTCCTGACTCCTGTGTGCGTCATCTCTCACTCAGTGGGCCATAGAAAGCCTATTTTTTGTTTTATTTGTTTTCTAAATTCTCCCTGAAAAAATCATTTTATTTTATTTGGTTTCTAAATTCTTCCTGAAAAAATCATTTTTTTTTATTATTTTTTTTTTCTAAAGTCTCCCTGAAAAAAAATAAATAAATAAAATCAGTGGGAGATTAATATTACCCTTTCTGCTTGTGTGCCTGTCTTGACTCCTGGGTGTGCCATCTCTCTCTCTCCAATTGTGGGCCATAGAAAGCCTATTATTTTTTTTGCTTGATTTGGGTTCCAAAATCTACCTGAAAAAATCACTACATCAATCATTGGGAGAACAATATTGGCCTCTGGGCTTGTGTGCCACTCCTGACTCCTGTGTGCGTCATCTCTCACTCAGTGGGCCATAGAAAGCCTATTTTTTGTTTTATTTGTTTTCTAAATTCTCCCTGAAAAAATCATTTTATTTTATTTGGTTTCTAAATTCTTCCTGAAAAAATCATTTTTTTTTATTATTTTTTTTTTCTAAAGTCTCCCTGAAAAAAAAAAAAAATCAAATCAGTGGGAGATTAATATTGCCCTTTCTGCTTGTGTGCCAGTCTTGACTCCTGGGTGTGCCATCTCTCTCTCTCTCTCCAATTGTGGGCCATAGAAAGCCTATTATTTTTTTAGCTTGATTTGGGTTCCAAAATCTACCTGAAAAAATCACTACATCAATCATTGGGAGAACAATATTGGCCTCTGGGCTTGTGTGCCACTCCTGACTCCTGTGTGCGTCATCTCTCACTCAGTGGGCCATAGAAAGCCTATTTTTTGTTTTATTTGTTTTCTAAATTCTCCCTGAAAAAATCATTTTATTTTATTTGGTTTCTAAATTCTTCCTGAAAAAATCATTTTTTTTTCTAAAGTCTCACCGAAAAAAAAAAAAAAAAAAATCAAATCAGTGGGAGATTAATATTGCCCTTTCTGCTTGTGTGCCAGTCTTGACTCCTGGGTGTGCCATCTCTCTCTCTCTCTCCAATTGTGGGCCATAGAAAGCCTATTATTTTTTTAGCTTGATTTGGGTTCCAAAATCTACCTGAAAAAATCACTACATCAATCATTGGGAGAACAATATTGGCCCCTGGGCTTGTGTGCCACTCCTGACTCCTGTGTGCGTCATCTCTCACTCAGTGGGCCATAGAAAGCCTATTTTTTGTTTTATTTGTTTTCTAAATTCTCCCTGAAAAAATCATTTTATTTTATTTGGTTTCTAAATTCTTCCTGAAAAAATCATTTTTTTTTATTTTTTTTTTCTAAAGTCTCCCTGAAAAAAAATAAATAAATAAAATCAGTGGGAGATTAATATTGCCCTTTCTGCTTGTGTGCCTGTCTTGACTCCTGGGTGTGCCATCTCTCTCTCTCTCTCCAATTGTGGGCCATAGAAAGCCTATTATTTTTTTTGCTTGATTTGGGTTCCAAAATCTACCTGAAAAAATCACTACATCAATCATTGGGAGAACAATATTGGCCTCTGGGCTTGTGTGCCACTCCTGACTCCTGTGTGCGTCATCTCTCACTCAGTGGGCCATAGAAAGCCTATTTTTTGTTTTATTTGGTTTCTAAATTCTTCCTGAAAAAATCATTTTTTTTTATATTGTTTCTAAAGTCTCCCTGAAAAAAAAAATAAAAAATAAAAAAAAACAGTGGGAGATTAATATTTACATTTGTGCTTCAGTGACAGTCCTGCGTGTGTGGCATCTCTCTCATTTGGTGCCACCAAAAACAGAGTGTGTAACATTGTGCCTGATTTTCGTTGTGGTCTCACCCACCTGTAAAGGGGTAGCTAAATCATACTGAAGTTATAGCTCACCGTGTAAGTTGTGTGACAGCAACAAATACCGTTAGTTTGGTTACGTTTTTAAAACAATGAGGAAGTCTGGTGGAAGAGGTCGTGGCCGGGGGCGTTCATTGTCAGCTGGTAATGATGGTAGTGGTAGTGGAGCATCAGGTGGTCGTGGGAAAAAAAATATTGCACCTAAGTCTGGAGCTGTGGAGCCAGGTTCGTCATCTGGCTACAGAAGGCCTCGAACGCTCCCTTTTCTGGGAGTAGGAAAACCGCTTTTAAAGCCGGAGCAGCAAGAGCAAGTTTTGGCTTATCTTGCTGACTCAGCCTCTAGCTCTTTTGCCTCCTCTCGTGAAACTGGTAAATGTAAAAGCAGCGCGTCGTTAGTGGATGTTCACGGTCAGGGACAAGTCGCGTCCTTGTCCTCTTCAGCAAAAACAACAACAGAGAAAAATGCAGCAGGCGACACAACGGGTTACTCCATGGAGCTCTTTACACATACCGTCCCTGGCTTAGAAAGTGAAGCAGTTAACAGTCCATGCCCATTACAAGTTGAATCTGACATGGAGTGCACTGATGCACAGCCACAACCAGACTACTATGCTGGTCCTTTGACTCAGACCACAACATTGCCCTCGCAGGGTAATGATCAAGAATCAGACCCTGATGAGACTATGTTGCCCCATCACGAACGCTATACCACCGACCGACACGGTGACACAGACGAAGTTGTACACGAGCTACAAGAAGAGATAATAGATGACCCAGTTCTTGACCCCGATTGGCAGCCATTGGGGGAACAGGGTGCAGGCGGCAGTAGTTCTGAAGCGGAGGAGGAGGGGCCGCAGCAGGCATCAACATCGCAACAGGTTCCATCTGCCGGGCCCGTATGTTGCCCAAAACGCGTGGCAAAGCCAAAACCTGTTGGAGGACAGCGTAGCCATCCGGTTAAAGCTCAGTCTGCAATGCCTGAAAAGGTATCCGATGCTAGAAAGAGTGCAGTCTGGCATTTTTTTAAACAACATCCAATTGATCAGCGCAAAGTCATCTGTCAAAAATGTTCAACTACCTTAAGCAGAGGGCAGAATCTGAAAAGTCTCAATACAAGTTGCATGCATAGACATTTAACCACCATGCATTTGCAAGCTTGGACTAACTACCAAACGTCCCTTAAGGTTGTAGCACCCTCGGCCAATGAAGCTAGTCATCAACGCAACACCCCTTCCGGCAGTGTGGGGCCACTATTTTCCGCACCACCTGCAGTATCTGTGCAGGTTTCTTTGCCAGGCCAAAGCAGTCAGGGTCAGGGAATCACCAGTTTCGTAGTAGGAAACACTGCATCTGAGGGGAACCGGCGGCAACAATACCATCTCCCACCGTCTCTCAGTCTGCCATGTCCACCGGCACCCCCACTAGTTCCACGATCTCCAGCTCTCCAGTCCAGCTCACCCTACATGAGACTATGGTTAGAAAAAGGAAGTACTTAGCCTCGCATCCGCGTACACAGGGTTTGAACGCCCACATAGCTAGACTAATCTCGTTAGAGATGATGCCCTACCGGTTAGTTGAAAGCGAAGCTTTCAAAGCCCTGATGGACTACGCTGTACCACGCTACGAGCTACCCAGTCGACACTTTTTTTCCAGAAAAGCCATCCCAGCCCTCCACCAGCATGTTAAAGAGCGCATCTTCCATGCACTCAGGCAATCTGTGAGCACAAAGGTTCACCTGACAACAGATGCATGGACCAGTAGGCACGGCCAGGGACGTTACGTGTCCATCACGGCACACTGGGTGAATGTTGTGGATGCAGGGTCCACAGGGGACAGCAAGTTTGGGACAGTTCTGCCTAGCCCACGGTCTAGGAAACAGTTGGCTGTAGCCGTTCGCACCCCCTCCTCCTCCTCCTCGTCCTCCTGCAGAAGCGAGAGCTCGTCCACAGACCGCAGTCGCACAACTACTCCATCCGCAGCTGCCACTGTTGCACACCAGGTCTCCCATTATGGGGCAGCTACTGGCAAACGTCAGCAGGCTGTATTGGCTATGAAGTGTTTGGGCGACAACAGACACACCGCGGAAGTTCTGTCCGAGTTCTTGCAGAAAGAAACGCAGTCGTGGCTGGGCACTGTAGATCTTGAGGCAGGCAAGGTAGTGAGTGATAACGGAAGGAATTTCATGGCTGCCATCTCCCTTTCCCAACTGAAACACATTCCTTGCCTGGCTCACACCTTAAACCTGGTGGTGCAGTGCTTCCTGAAAAGTTATCCGGGGTTATCCGACCTGCTCCTCAAAGTGCGTGGACTTTGCTCACATATCCGCCGTTCGCCCGTACACTCCAGCCGTATGCAGACCTATCAGCGTTCTTTGAACCTTCCCCAGCATCGCCTAATCATAGACGTTGCAACAAGGTGGAACTCAACACTGCACATGCTTCAGAGACTGTGCGAACAGAGGCGGGCTGTTATGTTTTTGTGGGAGGATACACATACACGGGCAGGCAGTAGGATGGCAGACATGGAGTTGTCAGGTGTGCAGTGGTCGAAGATTCAAGACATGTGTCAAGTCCTTCAGTGTTTTGAGGAATGCACATGGCTGGTTAGTGCAGACAACGCCATAATAAGCATGAGCATCCCCCTAATGCGTCTGCTGATGCAAAGTTTGACGCACATAAAGGATCAGGCGTCTGCAGCTGAGGAAGAGGAAAGCCTTGATGACAGCCAGCCATTGTCTGGCCAGGGCAGTGTACAGGACGAGGTAGCGGGCGAAGAGGAGGAGGAGGACGAGGAGGATGATGGGGATGATTATATTTTTAATGAGGAAGCTTTCCGGGGCCACTGGAAATTGTTGGCGCGGCAAGGCCGGGTTCTGGTTTTTTGAGGGACACAAGTGACGTGGATTTGCCTGAAACTGCCCCTCAACCAAGCACAGCCGCAGATTTGAGAACTGGAACTTTGGCCCACATGGCGGATTATGCCTTACGTATCCTCAAAAGGGACACACGCATTACTAAAATGATGAACGATGACGATTACTGGTTGGCCTGCCTCCTTGATCCTCGCTATAAAGGCAAATTGCAAAATATAATGCCACATGAGAACTTGGAACTAATATTAGCAACCAAACAATCAACTCTTGTTGACCGTTTGCTTCTGGCATTCCCTGCACACAGCGCCCGTGATCGTTCTCACATGAGCTGCAGGGGCCAGCAGACCAGAGGTGTTAGAGGGGCAGAAATCAGAAGTGGCGTTGGCCAGAGGGGTTTTCTGACCAGGTTGTGGAGTGATTTTGCTATGACCGCAGACAGGACAGGTACTGCAGCATCAATTCAAAGTGACAGGAGACAACATTTGTCCAGTATGGTTACAAACTATTTTTCATCCCTTATCGACGTTCTCCCTCAACCGTCATTCCCATTTGATTACTGGGCATCCAAATTAGACACCTGGCCAGAATTGGCAGAATATGCATTGCAGGAGCTTGCTTGCCCGGCAGCTAGTGTCCTATCAGAAAGAGTATTCAGTGCTGCAGGTTCAATACTAACAGAAAAAAGGACTCGTCTGGCTACCCAAAATGTAGATGATCTAACCTTCATTACAATGAACCACAACTGGATTTCAAAATCTTTTGCCCCACCTTGCCCGGCTGACACCTAGCTTTCCTATGAAAAGGTCTTGCCTGTGGACTATTCTGAATGACTTTTCCAATCTTGTAATTTTCTGCACCTGATTGTCCAGCATACGACATGTTTACACCTCACTAAATGGCCAAACTCCCCACACGGGGCCGTGGTATCGCCACTTGGCGCCAGCACCCGTGAGAGTGCTGTTTGTCTGAAGAGGTGGGTGTGCCCGCTTTTGGTCGACGGCACTGCCACTGGGTCCCTCATAGTACAATAAAGTGTCTCTGGCGGTGGTGGTGCGCACCCAACGTCAGACACACCGTTGTAATATGAGGGGCCCTGGGCCTGTACCGCCGGCCACAAGACAGTTTCCCCCCACCCCAGCTCAAACAGTGCTCTACCACTTGCAAAATTATCTCTCACAGCTCCACCAATGTTTAGTCTATGCGCTGACATCCTTCAATGCCTGGCACTGACAATACCATTGTATTGACATTTTTGTTATGTTAGGCCTTCGAAGCCTGTCTGCGGTCACTCCTTCCACTAGGCCTCCACTGACCATTGTACTGCTGCCCGTGTACCCCTGGAACCAATTTTAAATTGCCAACAGCCCTATTTTTTTATGTTAGGCCTTCGAAGCCTGTCTGCGGTCCCTCCTTCCACTAGGCCTCCACTGACCATTGTACTGCTGCCCTTGTACCACTGGAACCAATTTTAAATTGCCAACAGCCCTATTTTTTTTATGTTAGGCCTTCGAAGCCTGTCTGCGGTCCCTCCTTCCACTAGGCCTCCACTGACCACACCACTGCTGCCCGTGTACCCACGGAACCAATTTAAAATTGCCTACAGCCATGTGTTATTATGTTAGGCCTTCGATGCCTGTCTGCGGTCACTCCTTCCACTAGGCCTCCACTGACCACACCACTGCTGCCCGTGTACCCACGGAACCAATTTTAAATTGCCTACAGCCATGTGTTATTATGTTAGGCCTTCGATGCCTGTCTGCGGTCACTCCTTCCACTAGGCCTCCACTGACCACACCACTGCTGCCCGTGTACCCCTGGAACCAATTTAAAATTGCCTACAGCCAGCCCAATTTTTTTGTTTTAGGCCTTCGATGCCTGTCTGCGGTCCGTTCTTTCTACTACTACTACACTGACCAGGCCACTGCTGCCCGTGTTCCCCTGGAACCAATTTAAAATTGCCAACAGCCATGTGTTATTATGTTAGGCCTTCGATGCCTGTCTGCGGTCACTCCTTCCACTAGGCCTCCACTGACCACACCACTGCTGCCCGTGTACCCCTGGAACCAATTTAAAATTGCCTACAGCCATCTGTTATTATGTTAGGCCTTCGATGCCTGTCTGCGGTCCCTCCTTCCACTAGGCCTCCACTGACCATTGTACTGCTGCCCTTGTACCACTGGAACCAATTTTAAATTGCCAACAGCCCTATTTTTTTATGTTAGGCCTTCGAAGCCTGTCTGCGGTCCCTCCTTCCACTAGGCCTCCACTGACCACACCACTGCTGCCCGTGTACCCACGGAACCAATTTAAAATTGCCTACAGCCATGTGTTATTATGTTAGGCCTTCGATGCCTGTCTGCGGTCACTCCTTCCACTAGGCCTCCACTGACCACACCACTGCTACCCGTGTACCCACGGAACCTATTTAAAATTGCCTACAGCCATGTGTTATTATGTTAGGCCTTCGATGCCTGTCTGCGGTCACTCCTTCCACTAGGCCTCCACTGACCACACCACTGCTGCCCGTGTACCCCTGGAACCAATTTTAAATTGCTTACAGCCATGTGCTATTATGTTAGGCCTTCGATGCCTGTCTGCGGTCACTCCTTCCACTAGGCCTCCACTGACCACACCACTGCTGCCCGTGTACCCCTGGAACCAATTTAAAATTGCCTACAGCCATCTGTTATTATGTTAGGCCTTCGATGCCTGTCTGCGGTCCCTCCTTCCACTAGGCCTCCACTGACCACACCACTGCTGCCCGTGTACCCCTGGAACCAATTTAAAATTGCCTACAGCCAACCCAATTTTTTTATTTTAGGCCTTCGATGCCTGTCTGCGGTCCGTTCTTTCTACTACCACTACACTGACCAGGCCACTGCTGCCCGTGTTCCCCTGGAACCAATTTAAAATTGCCTACAGCCATGTGTTATTATGTTAGGCCTTCGATGCCTGTTTGCGGTCACTCCTTCCACTAGGCCTCCACTGACCACACCACTACTGCCCGTGTACCCACGGAACCAATTTTAAATTGCCTACAGCCATGTGTTATTATGTTAGGCCTTCGATGCCTGTTTGCGGTCACTCCTTCCACTAGGCCTCCACTGACCACACCACTGCTGCCCGTGTACCCACGGAACCAATTTTAAATTGCCTACAGCCATGTGTTATTATGTTAGGCCTTCGATGCCTGTTTGCGGTCACTCCTTCCACTAGGCCTCCACTGACCACACCACTGCTGCCCGTGTACCCACGGAACCAATTTTAAATTGCCTACAGCCATGTTTTATTATGTTAGGCCTTCGATGCCTGTCTGCGGTCACTCCTTCCACTAGGCCTCCACTGACCACACCACTGCTGCCCGTGTACCCCTGGAACCAATTTAAAATTGCCTACAGCCAGCCCAATTTTTTTATTTTAGGCCTTCGATGCCTGTCTGCGGTCCATTCTTTCTACTACTACTACACTGACCAGGCCACTGCTGCCCGTGTTCCCCTGGAACCAATTTAAAATTGCCAACAGCCATGTGTTATTATGTTAGGCCTTCGATGCCTGTCTGCGGTCACTCCTTCCACTAGGCCTCCACTGACCACACCACTGCTGCCCGTGTACCCCTGGAACCAATTTAAAATTGCCTACAGCCATCTGTTATTATGTTAGGCCTTCGAAGCGTGTCTGCGGTCCTTCCTTCCAATAGTTCTCCACTGACCAGACCAATGCTGGCCGTGTACCCCTGGAACCCAGCTGAAAGTGCATGTAGCCTCCTTTTTTTCTTTGTTTTATATTTAGAAAGCCCAGATGAACTACGCTGTGCAACGGTTCAAGCTACCCAGTCGACATTTCTTTTGCGAGAAAAGCCATCCCAGCCCTCCACCGGCATGAAAAAGTCTGCATTGTCATAGCACTCAGGCAATCAAACAGTAGAAAGGTGCACCTGACAAGAGACGCATGGACCAGTAGGCATGTCCACAAAAAGTTACGTGTCCATTACGGCGCACTGGGTTAATGTGTTGGATGCATGGTCCACAGGGGACAGCCTACAAAGTCTGTCTGCAGTCCCTAATTCCAATTTTCCTCCGCTGACCACACCACTGCTGCCCGTGTACCCCTGGAACCAATTTTACAGTGTCTACAGCCTAATTTTGTTATATTAGGCCTACTACGCCTGTCTGCGGTCCCTCCTTCCAATACTCGTCCACTGACCACACCACTGCTGCCCGTGGACCCCTGGAACCTATTTTTAATTGCATAGAGCATCCTTTTTTTAATAGTAGGCGTACAAAGTCTGTCTGCGGTCCACTATTGAAATTGTCCTCCACTGCCCAGAGCACTGCTGCTTGTGTACCCCTGTAACTTTTTTAAGCTGCAGTGAGCCACATTTTTGGTTTAAGTCCTACTACCTGTGTCTGTCTGCGCCACTCAATTCAGCTGTGTTGCTTTGAAAAAAGCTAAGCGTCAATAGTCTTGTTTTCAGCCTCTAGGAATTTTAAAACTGCATTGGGGGTACAACTTTGGTAGGGCCTACTAACGGTGTCTGCCTCCCCAAGGTGTGCCCCAGGTTTCCTCGCCATTGCTTCGATCTTAATGCTCTCGTTTAGTAGTTGTTGGAAACTACACTGCATTAGGCCTACAAATTGGGTATGGGGTGTAGAGAGATGGTGTGTTCCACTCCAAGGTGTTCCCCAGGTTTCCTCTCCATTGCTTCCTTTTCATGCTCTCGTTTAGTAGTTGTTGGAAACTACGCTGCATTAGGCCTACAAATTGGGTATGGGGTGTAGAGAGATGGTGTGTTCCACTCCAAGGTGTTCTCCAGGTTGCCTTTCCTGAGCTTCGATCTTAATGCTCTCGTTTAGTAGTTGTTGGAAACTACACTGCATTAGGCCTACAAATTGGGTATGGGGTGTAGAGAGATGGTGTGTTCCACTCCAAGGTGTTCCCCAGGTTTCCTCTCCATTGCTTCCTTTTCATGCTCTCGTTTAGTAGTTGTTGGAAACTACGCTGCATTAGGCCTACAAATTGGGTATGGGGTGTAGAGAGATGGTGTGTTCCACTCCAAGGTGTTCTCCAGGTTGCCTTTCCTGAGCTTCGATCTTCCGGCTCTCGTTTAGTAGTTCTTGGAAACTACACTGCATTAGGCCTACAAATTGGGTATGGGGTGTAGAGAGATGGTGTGTTCCACTCCAAGGTGTTCTCCAAGTTGCCTTTCCTGAGCTTCGATCTTCCGGCTCTCGTTTAGTAGTTGTTGGAAACTACACTGCATTAGGCCTACAAATTGGGTATGGGGTGTAGAGAGATGGTGTGTTCCACTCCAAGGTGTTCTCCAGGTTGCCTTTCCTGAGCTTCGATCTTCCGGCTCTCGTTTAGTAGTTCTTGGAAACTACACTGCATTAGGCCTACAAATTGGGTATGGGCTGTAGAGAGATGGTGTGTTCCACTCCAAGGTGTTCTCCAGGTTGCCTTTCCTGAGCTTCGATCTTCCGGCTCTCGTTTAGTAGTTCTTGGAAACTACACTGCATTAGACCTACAAATTGGGTATGGGGTGTAGAGAGATGGTGTGTTCCACTCCAAGGTGTTCTCCAGGTTGCCTTTCCTGAGCTTCGATCTTCCGGCTCTCGTTTAGTAGCTGTTGGAAACTACGCTGCATTAGGCCTACAAATTGGGTATGGGGTGTAGAGAGATGGTGTGTTCCACTCCAAGGTGTTCTCCAGGTTGCCTTTCCTGAGCTTCGATCTTCCGGCTCTCGTTTAGTAGTTCTTGGAAACTACACTGCATTAGGCCTACAAATTGGGTATGGGGTGTAGAGAGATGGTGTGTTCCACTCCAAGGTGTTCTCCAGGTTGCCTTTCCTGAGCTTCGATCTTCCGGCTCTCGTTTAGTAGTTCTTGGAAACTACACTGCATTAGACCTACAAATTGGGTATGGGGTGTAGAGAGATGGTGTGTTCCACTCCAAGGTGTTCTCCAGGTTGCCTTTCCTGAGCTTCGATCTTCCGGCTCTCGTTTAGTAGTTCTTGGAAACTACGCTGCATTAGACCTACAAATTGGGTATGGGGTGTAGAGAGATGGTGTGTTCCACTCCAAGGTGTTCTCCAGGTTGCCTTTCCTGAGCTTCGATCTTCCGGCTCTCGTTTAGTAGTTCTTGGAAACTACACTGCATTAGGCCTACAAATTGGGTATGGGGTGTAGAGAGATGGTGTGTTCCACTCCAAGGTGTTCTCCAGGTTGCCTTTCCTGAGCTTCGATCTTCCGGCTCTCGTTTAGTAGTTCTTGGAAACTACACTGCATTAGGCCTACAAATTGGGTATGGGGTGTAGAGAGATGGTGTGTTCCACTCCAAGGTGTTCTCCAGGTTGCCTTTCCTGAGCTTCAATCTTCCGGCTCTCGTTTAGTAGTTGTTGGATACTACACTGCATTAGGCCTACAAATTGGGTATGGGTTGTAGAGAGATGGTGTGTTACACTCCAAGGTATTCTCCAGGTTGCCTTTCCTGAACTTCTATCTTCAGGCTCTCATTAAATTGTGATTAAATGGAACAACTGCATTTGGCGTACTAGTTGGTTTGGGGCCTACTATCGGTGTCTGCCACTCCTTGCTGTTCTCCTGGTTTCCTGTCCTGAAATTCCATTTTCAGGCTCTCGTTAAGTAGTTGTTAATGTTAGACTGCATTTGGCCTACTAGTTGGGTTGGGGCCTACTATCGGTGTCTGCCACTCCTTGCTGTTCTCCTCCACTTAACAAAGCTGTGCCGCCTGTTTACTACGGTTGCCAATTTTGAACTGCATTTCGACTACTTACTGATTTGGGCCTACTCTCTGTGTCAGCCTCTCATTCCAGTTGTCCTCCACTGCAATGCCCACTGGTTAGTCCTGTGTTACCAATTTTGAACTGCATTTAGCCAACTTTATTCTTTGGGCCTATATCTGTGTTTCCTCCTCATCCCTCCCATTGCCCAGCCAGTGATAGATGAGTCTGCTGGTACATTGACCCATAACGCAAAATTCCCCGTGCACGCTACACAGCAAGATTGTGACCCTGCTGAAAGTCAGGTTCCTCTTCCCGCATACCATACCACCTTACACGGGGACAAAGAGGAAGGTGCAGATGAAAGTGCAGGTTCCTTCATCAGGTGGGGGGAGGAATACTATTTGGCGACGTCACTGGCACAGGGCCTCTCATAGTACGCAAAAGTGTTGCTGCCGGTGGGAGGCGCCCCCGCCGTGCAAACACACCGCTGTACTTTGAGGGGCCCTGTGCCAGTGCCAATGCCAACGAGTGGGCCCCCCCTGCTTGCTCAGGATCACAGCACTTGCAAAGTTGAAATACTTACCTCTCCCTGCTCCACTGCCGTGACGTGGTCCAGATTTACTGGGCCCACTAATTATTTGAACCAGCCCTACCCCCCCCAACTTTAGCCAAATGACCCCCAATTTAAAATGCCTTCCAATTATTATAAGCTAAATTACAATTGACAAGCTTCTGTAACAAGAGTGGATGTTTTTGCCATTAAAATGGGCAGTGTAGGTGTTTTCCTGGCCTCCACTCACTGCCGACTATGCTCCTCCATTGACTTGCATTGGGTTTCGTGTTTCGGGCGATACCCGACTTTTCGCCATAATCGGCCGATTCCACTCGACTCGACTTCTAAGATAGTCGGGTTTCGCGAAACACGACTCGACTCTAAAAAGGTCAAGGTCGCTCAACCCTAGCTGGGAGTGTGCACTTTCAGCCCATATTATATATATAATTGTATTTCTGAACATGTTTTTGTAAACAGCTAAAATAACAAAACTTGTGTCACTGTCCAAATATTTCTGGCCCTAACTGTATACTGGTCCTAATAACATGATAATAGTACACTTCTTTTGGGTAGAGGCTCATTTTCTGTAGCTATCTGTATTATCAGTCCCTGCCATCCATATTAGTTATTGAGATATTAGGGTGGGTGAGGCTTTAGGACAGTGTATGACTTTGGAGGTAGATTTGTGTGTGTGGGGGAGGGGGGGGCCGTTTCTATGTGGAATTTTTCCTGGGGAATAGATTTTTGTATGTCTTGTATTTTTAAATGTTTTTAAAATGTGTACAGTGTGTGGTTTACTGGACTTGTCATTAATAATAAAAATTGTTATATTTTGGTGATCCCTGCGTTTAAGCATGTTTCTTTTTCTGTAGTTTGTTAGGATATACGATAAAATCTATTTTATATAAAAAAAATCATTCTTTTTGCATTGCTTTATTTTGAGGACTATAACTTTTTTATTTTTTCGTTGATGATGCTGTATGGCGGCTCTTTTTTTGCGGGACAAGATGACATTTTCACCAGTACCATGGTTATTTATATCCGTCATTTTGATCGCGTGTTATTCCACTTTTTGTTTGGCAGTATGATAATAAAGCGTTGTTTTTTGCTTCGTTTTTGTTTTTTTTACGATGATCACTGAAGGGGTTAACTAGTGGGACGGTTTTATAGATCGGGTCGTTTCGGACGCGGCGATACTAAATATGTGTACTTTTATTGTTTTTTTATTATTTAGACAAAGAAATGTATTTATTGGAACGATATTTTTTTTTCTTTATAAAGGATTTTTTTTTTTACTTTGTAACATTGTTACAGTGACAGATCATTGATCTGACACTTTGCAGTGCACTGTGTCAGATCAGCAATCTGACAGGCACTGCGGGGAGGCTTCCTGGCGCCTGCTCTGCAGGGAGGAGGAGGTAGGAGACCCTTGGAGCAACGCGATCACATCGCGATCTCAGGGAAGCACGCAGGGAGCCCCTCCCTGCGCGATGCTTCCCTATGCCGCCGGAACGCTGCGATCATCTTTGATCGCAGTGTGCCGGGGGTTAATGTGCCAGGAGCGGTCTGTGACTGCTCCCGGCACACAGCTGACTCCCGGCGGGGATCGGCCGCGCTTTCCCCGTGAGCGCGGCCGATCACCTATGACGTACCATTCCATCCATGGGAAGTAGGGCCTACCCCACATGGACGGATTAGTACGTTTAATGGCAGAAAGGGGTTAAAGACTTTTCCCTTAACATGGGCGCCCAGGGCCACGGACCAGGTCACCGCCGCCATGACCCATCCCCTTAAGTACCAGACCAGGTACCGAGTACCCAGCGGGCGTTCCATACATAACCATGAAAATTCTCATAAGCGAATCTCTCAGGCATCAAAGTATTTAATTGAAAAACATCATAGTGGCACATCAGAAATAATGGCTTATGCCATCGAATAGGTATTCACCAGTAATAGAGGAGGAAACAGGCTGCTTTGAAAAGACGTGAGGCTTTGTTGATATTTAATTTGAATACAAGGTACAGATGGGTCTGAATCTTAGAAAGAATATTATACTCCATTATTAGTTATTCATATTTTTCCATCAAACTAGGTGAAGAATTGAATGGATTGGTATCATAATGTTCCTATTCTACACATTGTTTATGCTGCATTGAGGTATAACTTTTTATGGACAATAGAAATACTGTAATATCAAGAATGTATTTATAAAAAATATTAATTTCTGTAAACATATATGCTTCTGCAGAAGCAATAATAACAAAATGTAAACTATAATATACCATATACTTTGCATTTTGGCATACACCATGCATATTATATACATAATGCATTTCCATATATTGTATCTTTGTACAATTATTGCATAATGTTGTATATATGATACATCTTTTGTCTCTTTTTTTTCTATATCTATTCTACTGTAGGTGCATCATACATTTTGTATATTATATGTCACTTGTTCTGTTTTCTGTGCATGTGAAGGGGTTAATCTAATTAATTGTTCATTAGGCATTAGATGTTAAAGCAGGATTGTGCCCTATATGTGTTCCAGCTCTTCCATTGTATGGTAAGATGATTGAGGGTTTCACTACCTGAAATTAGCTATTTTATCTACTACTACCATGGCATTTAAAATCACGGACTGGAGTGCTTTCTATTGACACCAATAATGAAGAGTTTGGGGATTTTTGTGGAGCTGGATTTTTCTTTCTTTAGGCCTCTTTCACATGTCAGTGTGTCTGATACGTGTCGTGACAGTATTCACACGTACCAGAGACACTTACATAGGTAGACCCATTCGAGTGACTGGGTATGTGCACATGTCAGTCCACGCACCGCATGTCAGTAGGTCTCCAAGCACCATGTGACCGTGGGCAAAATACGCTGACATGTCCATTTTTTTAACAGCAGCAAGAGGATGTTCCCCGGCATCGGGTGCTGAAAACCGCTCTCATCATTCTCCCCTGCTTGAATTGCAAACAGCACTAGGAGTGAAGAATGTTGAGACTTATAGTCAACTGATAACAGCGAGAGCAAGTGGCATCTGATGGGACTGTTACATCCATCAGCCTACATCTGCTGCCGCTAATAACAGAGACAGCAGGCGGCGAAAGATTGGAGTATTCATCAGCCGCCACCTGCTGTTAAATATTAATTATTAATTGAATTATTCTTATTCTCAATTCTGTACTGAGCACATTGCCTCTCACTGACATTACAAAAAGCTATTTCTGTATATGTACCTCAGAGTATAAGTCAACACCATATAGAGAGGACACGTGGTCTATGGGACACATTTAGAATCACAGCTCTTAGGGGGAGGAGCGGGCTGTCACGTGGGGGCTGTCACGTGGGGGTCACCACCTGCCTGCTTATTCATCATTCTCCATGGACTTTAGACAACTCACAGAAGGAATGAATGACTGGTAGCCTTGATGACTTTTATTCCTTGACAGACGCTTTTTACCATCTCAGGAAAGATGAGGAACAAATAGACAATCTGTTCATAACTATTTTGCCTATTTCATGTTTTGCTGTAATGTGGTTTTCTGTGGACAATTCAATAAACCACTACATTTTTTTATGAAAATATCATGACATTTTTTCTTTAAGAGTAACCCATCTGGTAAAGAGTTTTGAATAAATAAATGTGAAAAAAAAGCATATTTAACACCTGCTCTAGAAAATGTTTTTAAAAAATGGTGTGGGTATCCCTCTATTTTTGATAATCAGTCTGGCAAAACTGACAGCTGTGGGCTGTGACCCTCAGCAAAACTAGTTATCAAGAATAAAGTGGTACCCACGCTGTTTTTTTAAATTATTTAAATAAACAATTAAAAGCATCATAGAGATAGGCAATAGAATAGATTAGGAGTGTTGGTTAGTAAAATGAAGAGTGGTGAAGCAGATAGTTCACAGGCCAAAGGGGATTAAGCTGCTATGGCAGTAAGGAGCCCCAGACAGAGGATTGTGCAGTCAGACACCAGCTAAGAAGGACTATCCCAAGAAGGATTAGGGGTCTACGACCACGACGGGAGTAGCTGAGATGGTGTAATCGGAACTTTTCCCTATTGGAACCAGACTAGGGTGTCACGGATTGACTGTCCAAGCGTGACACGACCCAACGAGTGGTCAGTCACAAAATGGCGGAACTCACAAGGGAACATCGGGGTGTTATGATCAGGTGGCCTTGGAGCAGCATGAAAACCTTCTCTGGAGTAGGTGGTAACTTATACTGACCGCAAACCCTGATCCTATCACTGCAACTAGAAGTAGCCGTGGGGTGTACCTAACAAAACCTAGACACCTCGACACAGCCGGAGGACTAAATACCCCTAAAGATGGAAATAGGAAGACTATCTTGCCTCAGAGTAGACCCCCAAAGGATAGGCAGCCCCCCACAAATATTGACTGTGAGTTGGAGAGGAAAAGACACACGCAGGCAGAAAACAGGCTTAGCAAAGGAGGCCACTTCTAGCTAAATAGAAAAGGACAGGACAGAGTTCTGTGCGGTCAGTAATAAAAACCCTTCCAAAATATCCACAGCAGAAAATACAAAAACTCCACCATCTAACTAAAGACGTGGAGAGTATAACTGCAACTCCAGAGAATCCAACCAGACTGAGAAAAACAGCTGACACAGTCTAAGCTGGACAAATAGAAACAAAAGATCAGCACTGAAAATAAGCACACAGCAAGTGTGCTTCAGAAAAAGAAACAGACACTTATCTTTGCTGAACTGGCAGCTAAGCAGGTGAGGCCAGGCAGAGATCCAATTCTTCCAAAGAAACATTGACAACTGGCAAGGGCTAATGAATCCTGCACACTTAAATATCCCAGTCAGAACAGCAATTAGCTGATACACCTGGCCAGTGCTGTGACTCAGAGACAACTGCATTCCCACCTACAACCACTGGAGGGAACCCAAGAGCAGAATTCACAACAGTACCCCCCCTTGAGGAGGGGTCACCGACCCCTCAACAGGACCTCCAGGATGATCAGGATGAGCCAGATGAAAGGCACGGACCAAATCAGCAGCATGGACATCAGAGGCAAAAACCCAAGAATTATCCTCCTGGCCATAACCCTTCCATTTGACAAGGTACTGAAGCTTCCGCCTCGAAAAACGGGAATCCAAAATCTTCTCAACAACATATTCCAACTCCCCATCAACCAACACAGGGGCCGGAGGATCAACAGAGGGAACAACGGGCTCCACATATTTCTGCAACAAAGATCTATGGAAGACATTATGGATAGCAAAAGAGGCCGGAAGCGCCAGTCGAAAAGACACCGGATTAATAATCTCAGAAATCCTATGAGGACCAATAAACCGAGACTTAAACTTAGGAGAAGAAACCTTCATAGGAACATGACGGGAAGACAACCAGACCAGATCCCCAACCCGAAGCCGGGAACCAACACACCGATGACGGTTAGCAAAGCGCTGAGCCTCCTCCTGAGACAACACCAAATTGTCCACCGCATGAGCCCAAATCTGCTGCAACCTGTCAACCACAGAATCCACACCAGGACAGTCAGAAGGCTCAACCTGCCCAGAAGAAAAACGAGGATGAAAACCAAAATTACAAAAGAAAGGCGAAACGAAAGTAGCCGAACTAGCCCGATTATTAAGGGCAAACTCGGCCAATGGCAAAAAAGCCACCCAATCATCCTGATCAGCAGACACAAAGGATCTCAAATAAGTCTCCAAAGTCTGATTAGTACGCTCGGTCTGGCCGTTTGTCTGAGGATGAAAAGCAGAGGAAAAAGACAAATCAATGCCCAGCTTGGCACAAAAGGCCCGCCAAAACCTAGAAACAAACTGGGAACCTCTGTCGGACACAATATTCTCCGGAATACCATGCAAACGGACCACATGCTGAAAGAACAACGGAACCAAATCAGAAGAAGAAGGCAATTTAGGCAAAGGCACCAAATGAACCATCTTAGAGAATCGGTCACAAACAACCCAGATAACCGACATCCTCTGGGAAACAGGAAGATCCGAAATAAAATCCATAGAAATATGCGTCCAGGGCGTCTCAGGGACCGGCAATGGCAAAAGCAACCCACTAGCACGGGAGCAACAAGGCTTGGCCCGCGCACAAGTCCCACAGGACTGCACAAAAGAACGCACATCACGCAACAATGAAGGCCACCAAAAGGACCTACCAACCAAATCTCTGGTACCAAAAATGCCAGGATGACCAGCCAACACGGAACAGTGAACCTCAGAAATCACTCTACTAGTCCATCTGTCAGGAACAAACAGTTTCCCCACAGGACAGCGGTCAGGTTTGTCAGCCTGAAATTCTTGAAGAACCCGTCGTAAATCAGGGGAAATGGCAGAAAGGACCACCCCCTCTTTCAGAATACCGACCGGCTCTAAGACCTCAGGAGAATCAGGCAAAAAACTCCTAGAGAGGGCATCAGCCTTAATATTCTTAGAACCCGGAAGGCACGAGACCATGAAATCAAAACGAGAAAAAAACAAGGACCATCGAGCCTGTCTAGGATTCAACCATTTGGCAGACTCGAGGTAAATCAGATTCTTATGATCGGTCAAGACCACAATACGGTGCTTAGCTCCCTCAAGCCAATGTCGCCACTCCTCAAACGCCCACTTCATAGCCAACAACTCCCGATTGCCGACATCATAATTGCATTCAGCAGGCGAAAACTTATGGGAAAAGAAGGCACATGGTTTCATTAAGGAACCAACAGGATCCCTCTGAGACAAAACAGCCCCTGCCCCAATCTCAGAAGCGTCAACCTCAACCTGAAACGGAAGAGAAACATCTGGTTGACACAACACTGGAGCAGAAGTAAAACAACGTTTAAGTTCCTGAAAGCCAGAGTGTTATGAAAGACAATTCAGTACCACAATGGACATAGCGGTCAGAGCACATACAGTGATCTGACAATAACCCAAAATCATAGAACGAGCTCTGAGACGTGGGAACTCTGCAGACCGCAATCCCTAATCCTCTCCAAACAACACTAGAGGCAGCCGTGGATTGCGCCTAACTCTGCCTATGCAACTCGGCACAGCCTGAGAAACTAACTAGCCTGAAGATAGAAAATAAGCCTACCTTGCCTCAGAGAAATACCCCAAAGGAAAAGGCAGCCCCCCACATATAATGACTGTGAGTTAAGATGAAAAGACAAACGTAGAGATGAAATAGATTCAGCAAAGTGAGGCCCGACTTTCTTAAAAGAGCGAGGATAGAAAAGGTAACTTTGCGGTCTACATAAAACCCTAAAGAAAACCACGCAAAGGGGGCAAAAAGACCCTCCGTACCGAACTAACGGCACGGAGGTACACCCTTTGCGTCCCAGAGCTTCCAGCAACAAATTAGACAAGTTGGACAGAAAAAATAGCAAACAAATAGCAAAGAAGAACTTAGCTATGCAGAGCAGCAGGCCACAGGAATGATCCAGGGAAAAGCAAGTCCAACACTGGAACATTGACAGGAAGCCAGGATCAAAGCATTTGGTGGAGTTAAGTAGAGAAGCACCTAACGACCTCACCAGATCACCTGAGGGAGGAAACTCAGAAGCCGCAGTACCACTTCCCTCCACCAACAGAAGCTCACAGAGAGAATCAGCCAAAGTACCACTTGTGACCACAGGAGGGAGCTCTGCCACAGAATTCACAACAGCAGAGACATCCGCAGGGGACCAATTCGCCACATCAGCGCCCTTCTTCGTCAAATCAGTCAAGGGTTTAACCACGCTGGAAAAATTAGCAATGAAACGGCGATAAAAATTAGCAAAACCCAAAAATTTCTGAAGGCTCTTCATGGATGTGGGCTGAATCCAATCATGAATGGCCTGAACCTTAACCGGATCCATCTCTATAGACGAGGGAGAAAAAATAAAGCCAAAAAAGGAAACCTTCTGCACCCCAAAAAGACACTTAGACCCTTTCACAAGCAACAGGGCTGCCACTAGAAATTTCGGGGCCCCATACTGGCAAAATTTTCGGGGGCCCCTTGAAACTCCGCTCAGGCTCCACCCCAGCCCCGCCTCCAGGCTCCACCCCACGAACTGTCCACAGTCCCACTACTCTCTCTTGGAAAATCTCCACTTCTCACCTATCACACATTGACAGTTCCCATCACCAGATCACACATATAGCCGGCAGCTTTTGTTTTGGCCAAAAGATTTTTTAAGCCGCCACCACAACAAGGTAGACACGTTTGGCCGGGCCCTACTCCACTGTAACCTACTAAATATTTGTTAAAATATGCAATACAATTTAGGTATATTTTTATTTATTTTTCAATTTTTAAAATGACCTATAATACTACATACAAGGAACAAATACCACAACACTATGACCAGATGACATATTACCAACACAGTGATCGAATAATATAAAATACAAGGAACAAATACCGCTACACCATGACCAGACCACATATTACCTCCACATCATGACCAGACCACATATTACCAACAATGACTGAATACTACAATACTGATCAGTAATACAAAAAAAACCCACAATACTATCACCATCAGTGCCATTATGCACAGGAGATCTGTAATTAGTAAGCAGTGTCTGTGTACAGGTAATACAGTGATCACTGGTGACATTACACACAGGAGCTCTGTATATAATGTATAGATAATACAGTGATCACTGGTGACATTGTACACAGGACCTCTGTATATAGTATACAGTGTATAGTGTAAGTGTATAGGTAACACTGACTCACCAGTGACGTCTCTAGGTGAAGTCCTTCATCTTTCATCCAGCACAGACCGCCATCACTTTATCCAGCCAGGACTCGTCTCTGCAGGAAATAAAACAGTTATCTCGAGTTCCGCTTGTAGAACACATTACTTAATTTTCCCAACTTCTACATTACACAACATGAAGAAGGCAACATAGTATCACTCTACACAGTAACAGGACCGCCCCCCCATTTAAAACAGTATACTCAAAAAATAAAATAAATACATCACTGCAATAATAATATCCCTTAATTAGCCCCTATGGTAATATTCGCCATCCTGGCCACCGTGTGTCTCATTTCAGGCTCCAGCCATATGTTCTCTCATCCTGCCCTCATGAGTATCCATTCTACCCCATATGATCTCCCCATCCTGCCCCATCTGTCTCCATCGTATCCATCCTGCCCCATCTGTTTCCAATCCTGCACCATCTCTGTCCAGCGCTCTGCCCCATCTCTGTCCAGCGCTCTGCCCCATCTCTGTCCAGCGCTCTGCCCCATCTCTGTCCAGCGCTCTGCCCCATCTCTGTCCAGCGCTCTGCCCCATCTCTGTCCAGCGCTCTGCCCCATCTCTTCCCAGCACTCTGCCCAGCACTCTGCCCCATCTCTGCCCAGCACTCTGCCCCATCTCTTCCCAGCACTCTGCCCAGCACTCTGCCCCATCTCTGTCCAGCACTCTGCCCCATCTCTGTCCAGCACTCTGCCCCATCTCTGTCCAGCACTCTGCCCCATCTCTGTCCAGCACTCTGCCCAGCACTCTGCCCCATCTCTGTCCAGCACTCTGCCCCATCTCTGTCCAGCACTCTGCCCAGCACTCTGCCCCATCTCTGTCCAGCACTCTGCCCCATCTCTGTCCAGCACTCTGCCCCATCTCTGTCCAGCACTCTGCCCCATCTCTGTCCAGCACTCTGCCCCATCTCTGTCCAGCACTCTGCCCCGTGTCCAGCTTTCTGCCCCCCATGTGTCCAGCTTTCTGCCCCCCATGTGTCCAGCTTTCTGCCCCCCCGTGTCCAGCTTTCTGCCCCGCCCCCCCCCTGTCCAGCTTTCTGCCCCCCCGTGTCCAGCTTTCTGCCCCCCCTGTGTCCAGCTTTCTGCCCCCCCGTGTCCAGCTTTCTGCCCCCCCCGTGTCCAGCTTTACTGCCCCCTCTGTGTCCAGCTTTACTGCCCCCTCTGTGTCCTGCTTTACTGCCCCCTCTGTGTCCTGCTTTACTGCCCCCCTGTGTCCAGCTGCCTTCTGCCCCCCTGTGTCCAGCTGCCTTCTGCCCCCTCTGTGTCCAGCTGCCTTCTGCCCCCCTGTGTCCAGCTTTCTGCCCCCCCCCCCGTGTCCAGCTTTCTGCCCCCCCCGTGTCCAGCTTTACTGCCCCCTCTGTGTCCAGCTTTACTGCCCCCTCTGTGTCCTGCTTTACTGCCCCCTCTGTGTCCAGCTTTACTGCCCCCCTGTGTCCAGCTGCCTTCTGCCCTCCTGTGTCCAGCTGCCTTCTGCCCCCTCTGTGTCCAGCTGCCTTCTGCCCCCCTGTGTCCAGCTTTCTGCCCCCCCCCCGTGTCCAGCTTTCTGCCCCCCCCGTGTCCAGCTTTACTGCCCCCTCTGTGTCCAGCTTTACTGCCCCCTCTGTGTCCTGCTTTACTGCCCCCTCTGTGTCCAGATTTACTGCCCCCTCTGTGTCCAGATTTACTGCCCCCTCTGTGTCCAGATTTACTGCCCCCTCTGTGTCCAGATTTACTGCCCCGTGTCCAGCTTTACTGCCCCCTGTGTCCAGCTTTACTGCCCCCTCTGTGTCCAGCCTTCTGCCCCCCCTGTGTCCAGCTTTACTGCCCCCCTGTGTCCAGCCTTCTGCCCCCCGTGTCCAGCTTTACTGCCCTTCTGTGTCCAGCGGCCTTCTGCCCCCCCCCCGTGTCCAGCTTTACTGCCCCCCTGTGTCCAGCGGCCTTCTGCCCCTTCTGTGTCCAGCTGCCTTCTGCCCCCTCTGTGTCCAGCTGCCTTCTGCCCCCGTGTCCAGCTGCCTTCTGCCCCCTCTGTGTCCAGCTGCCTTCTGCCCCCTCTGTGTCCAGCTGCCTTCTGCCCCCTCTGTGTCCAGCTGCCTTCTGCCCCCCTGTGTCCAGCTGCCTTCTGCCCCCTCTGTGTCCAGCTGCCTTCTGCCCCCCTGTGTCCAGCTGCCTTCTGCCCCCTCTGTGTCCAGCTTTACTGCCCCCCCGTGTCCAGCGGCCTTCTGCCCCCGTGTCCAGCTGCCTTGTGCCCCCTCTGTGTCCAGCTGCCTTCTGCCCCCTCTGTGTCCAGCTTTACTGCCCCCCTGTGTCCAGCGGCCTTCTGCCCCCCCGTGTCCAGAGGCCTTCTGCCCCCGTGTCCAGCGGCCTTCTGCCCCCGTGTCCAGCTGCCTTCTGCCCCCTCTGTGTCCAGCTGCCTTCTGCCCCCTCTGTGTCCAGCTGCCTTCTGCCCCCCTGTGTCCAGCTGCCTTCTGCCCCCTCTGTGTCCAGCTGCCTTCTGCCCCCCTGTGTCCAGCTGCCTTCTGCCCCCTCTGTGTCCAGCTGCCTTCTGCCCCCCTGTGTCCAGCTTTACTGCCCCCCTGTGTCCAGCTGCCTTCTGCCCCCTCTGTGTCCAGCTGCCTTCTGCCCCCCTGTGTCCAGCTGCCTTCTGCCCCCCTGTGTTCAGCTGCCTTCTGCCCCCTCTGTGTCCAGCTGCCTTCTGCCCCCCTGTGTCCAGCTTTACTGCCCCCCTGTGTCCAGCTGCCTTCTGCCCCCTCTGTGTCCAGCTGCCTTCTGCCCCCCTGTGTCCAGCTGCCTTCTGCCCCCCTGTGTCCAGCTGCCTTCTGCCCCCTCTGTGTCCAGCTGCCTTCTGCCCCATCTGTGTCCAGCTGCCTTCTGCCCCCGTGTCCAGCTGCCTTCTGCCCCCTCTGTGTCCAGCTGCCTTCTGCCCCCCTGTGTCCACCTGCCTTCTGCCCCCTCTGTGTCCAGCTGCCTTCTGCCCCCCTGTGTCCAGCTTTACTGCCCCCCTGTGTCCAGCTGCCTTCTGCCCCCTCTGTGTCCAGCTGCCTTCTGCCCCCCTGTGTCCAGCTGCCTTCTGCCCCCCTGTGTCCAGCTGCCTTCTGCCCCCTCTGTGTCCAGCTGCCTTCTGCCCCCCTGTGTCCAGCTTTACTGCCCCCCTGTGTCCAGCTGCCTTCTGCCCCCTCTGTGTCCAGCTGCCTTCTGCCCCCCTGTGTCCAGCTGCCTTCTGCCCCTCTGTGTCCAGCTGCCTTCTGCCCCCTCTGTGTCCAGCTGCCTTCTGCCCCCCTGTGTCCAGCTTTACTGCCCCCCTGTGTCCAGCTGCCTTCTGCCCCCTCTGTGTCCAGCTGCCTTCTGCCCCCCTGTGTCCAGCTGCCTTCTGCCCCCTCTGTGTCCAGCTTTACTGCCCCCCTGTGTCCAGCTGCCTTCTGCCCCCTCTGTGTCCAGCCTTCTGCCCAAACCCCCCCCCCCACCCGATCGCCGCTCCCCGCTCTCCGCTCTTAATAGAAAAAAAAAAAGTTCTACTTACCTGCCGCGCTCCAGATCTCTCCACGCAGCTGCACTGTGCACTCGCCGGCAACTGACAATGACGTCAGACGCCGGCGACCTGCACGCTGCGGCTGGCGGCTGTTAACTATTGACGTGCGGGCGCGGGCCCACATGTCAATAGCGTACAGCTGCAGCGCCGGCCGCCGCTAAGGGCCCGGTTCAGCCTGCGGCTTCCGGTAGGGGCCCGGTGAGCAGGTAAGAGGGGGCCCGATGCGGGCCCCCTCTGCTCACCGGGCCCCTTACGCCAGTCACGGCTGTAATGCCCTGATGGCGGCCCTGACAAACAAGGCATTGTCACGAAGGATCTGAAATACCATCCTGACCTACTGCACATGAGACTCCCAATCATCGGAAAAAATCAAAATATCGTCCAAATATACAATCAAGAATTTATCAAGATAATCCCGGAAGATATCATGCATGAAGGACTGAAAAACAGATGGAGCATTAGAGAGTCCGAATGGCATTACAAGGTATTCAAAATGGCCTTCGGGCGTGTTAAACGCAGTTTTCCATTCATCGCCCTGTTTAATACGAACAAGATTATAAGCCCCCCGAAAGTCAATCTTAGTAAACCAACTAGCTCCCTTAATCCTAGCAAACAAATCGGAAAGCAAAGGTAAAGGATATTGAAACTTGACCGTGATCTTATTCAAGAGGCGATAATCAATACAGGGTCTTAAGGAACCATCTTTTTTAGCAACAAAAAAGAACCCCGCTCCCATCGGTGAAGAAGAAGGCCGAATATGCCCTTTCTCCAAAGACTCCTTAATATAGCTCCGCATGGCGGCATGTTCAGGTACAGACAGGTTGAAAAGTCGGCCCTTAGGCAACTTACAGCCTGGAATCAAGTCAATAGCACAATCGCAGTCCCTGTGCGGTGGAAGGAAACTGGACTTGGGCTCATCGAACAAATCCTGAAAATCAGACAAAAACTCCGGAATTTCAGAAGAGGAAGAAGGGGCGATAGACATCAGAGGAACATCATTATGAACCCCCTGACAACCCCAACTAGTCACAGACATGGACTTCCAATCCAAAACAGGATTATGTACCTGTAACCAGGGAAACCCCAGCACGATAGCATCATTCAAATTATGCAACACCAGAAATCGACAATCTTCCTGATGGGCTGGCGCCATGCGCATTGTCACCTGTATCATGGTCAGACTGAAATGACATGAGAAGCATCGCCACAATAATAACACAACCTATTCTGACGTCTGAATCCTTGTCATTCCGTTCTAGATAGAATCCTATCACACTGCATTGGCTCAGGAATCTGCTCTGAGGACAACGCCACAGCGCGCACAGTTCTGCGCTCCCGCAAGACACCTCGACACAGCCGGAGGACTAAATACCCCTATAGATGAAAATAGGAATTCTACCTTGCCTCAGAGCAGAACCCCAAAGGATAGGCAGCCCCCCACGAATATTGACTGTGAGTAGGAGCGGAAAGACACACGCAGGCAGAAAACAGGATTTAGCAAAAGAGGCCACTCTAGCTAAAATAGGAAAGGATAGTACAGAATACTAAGCGGTCAGTATTAAAACCCTTCCAAAAATATCCACAGCAGAAAATACAAAAAAATTCCGCCATCTAACTAAAGACGTGGAACGTATATCTGCAACTCCGGTGTCGAGGTGTCTAGGGTTTGTTAGGCACACCCCACGGCTACTTCTAGTTGCGGTGTTAGTTCAGGATTTACGGTCAGTACAGTTACCACCTACTCCAGAGAAAGTTTCATGCGGCTCCAAGGTCACCGGATCATAACCGTAAAACTGGCCGATAATGAGTTAAATGCATCTCAGAAGAAGGGAAGAAAGGTGTTGAGCCAATTTTTTTCTACAGTCTGCTTTGTCTTCTCTTCCCTCTTTTTCTCTGGGTGGCTGAGGAGTCTTGTGCTAGCATGGATGTTCAGGAATTAGCTTCTCGTGTAGACCAGCTTGCTGCTAGGGTACAGGGTATTTCTGATTATATTGTTCAGACTCCTGTTTTAGAGCCGAAGATTCCTACTCCTGATTTGTTTTTTGGTGACAGGTCCAAATTTTTGAGTTTTAAAAACAACTGTAAACTGTTTTTTGCTCTGAGACCTCGATCCTGTGGTGACTCCATTCAGCAGGTTAAAATCGTCATCTCCCTGCTGCGTGGCGATCCACAGGATTGGGCATTTTCCCTGGAATCTGGGAATCCGGCTTTGCTTAATGTAGACTCCTTTTTTCAGGCTTTAGGATTATTATATGATGAACCGAATTCTGTGGATCAAGCGGAGAAGACCTTGTTGGCCCTGTCTCAGGGTCAAGAGGCGGCAGAATTGTATTGTCAGAAATTTAGAAAATGGTCTGTGTTGACTAAATGGAATGATTATGCTTTGGCGGCAATTTTCAGAAAGGGTCTTTCTGAATCCGTTAAAGATGTTATGGTGGGGTTTCCTACGCCTTTCGGTCTGAGTGATTCTATGTCTCTGGCCATTCAGATTGACCGGCGCTTGCGGGAGCGCAGAACTGTGCGCGCTGTGGCGTTGTCCTCAGAGCAGATTCCTGAGCCAATGCAGTGTGATAGGATTCTATCTAGAACGGAATGACAAGGATTCAGACGTCAGAATAGGTTGTGTTATTGTGGCGATGCTTCTCATGTCATTTCAGTTTTCCCTAAGCGGAGAAAGAGGATCGCTAGTTCATTTACCATCAGTACTGTACAACCTAAATTTCTGTTATCTGTGTCCTTGATCTTCTCATTGTCATCATTTTCTGTCATGGCGTTTGTGGATTCAGGCGCCACCTTGAACTTAATGGACTTTGAGTTTGCCATGCGTTGTGGTTTTCCCTTGCAGCCTTTGCAGAACCCTATTCCTTTAAGGGGCATTGATGCTACACCTTTGGCTAAAAATAAACCCCAGTTTTGGACACAGGTGACTAAGGTTGAGCGAAACAGATCGTTCATTTTCAAAAGTCGCTGACTTTTGGGAAAGTTGGGTTTCATGAAACCCGACCCGACCCCTGTGTGGGGTCTGCCATGCGGTACGCGACTTTCGCGCCAAAGTCGCGTTTCAATGACGCTAAAAGCGCCATTTCTCAGCCAATGAAGGTGGACGCAGAGTGTGGACAGCGTGATGACATAGGTCTTGGTCCCCACCATCTTAGAGAAGGGCATTGCAGTGATTGGCTTGCTGTCTGCGGCGTCACAGGGGCTATAAAGAGGCGTTCCCGCCGACTGCCATCTTACTGCTGCTGATCTGAGCCTAGGGAGAGGTTGCTGCCGCTTCGTCAGAAGTAGGGATAGCGTTAGGCAGGGTTCATTAACCACCAAACCGCTTGTGCTGTAGCGATTTCCACTGTCCAACACCACCTTTTGTTTGCAGGGACAGTGGAAGCTACTTTTTTTTTTTCCTCAGCGCTGTAGCTCATTGGGCTGCCCTAGAAGGCTCCCTGATAGCTGCATTGCTGTGCGTACGCCGCTGTGCAAACCAACTGCTTTTTTCAAAGCACAAATCCTGTTGTTCCTTCCTTTCTGCACAGCTATCTTGTTTGTTTGTCCACACTTTTTATTTAATTTGTGCACCAGTCCACTCCTTATTGCTGCCTGCCATACCTGGCTGAGATTACTGCAGGGAGATAATAATTGTAGGACAGTCCCTGTTTTTTTTTTCTCCCTAAAAAAATAAGTTGTGGGAGTTTAAGATTGGCATTTCTGCTAGAGTGCCATCCCTGTGTGTGCCATCTCTCTCACATAGTGGGCCATAGAAAGCCTTTCTATTTTTCTGTTTTTTTTTTTTGTGGGGTTTATAAATTCTCCCTGAAAAAAAAAACAGTGGAAGATTAATATTGGCCTTTGGGCTTGTGTGCCAGTCCTGAGTGTGCCATCTCTCTCTCAAATAGTGGGCCATAGAAAGCCTATTCATTTTTTATTTTTTTTGGTTTCTAAATTCTCCCTGAAAAAAAACAAAAAAAATCAGTGGGAGATTAATATTGCCCTTTCTGCATGTGTGCCACTCCTGACTCCTGGGTGTGCCATCTCTCTCTCTCAAATAGTGGGCCATAGAAAGCCTTTTTTTTTTTTATTTGGTTTCTAAATTCTCCCTGAAAAAATCATTTTTTTTTATTTTGTTTCTAAACTCTCCCTGAAAAAAATAAAAAAAACAGTGGGAGATTAATATGGCCCCTTCTGCTTGTGTGCCAATCCTGACTCCTGGGTGTGCCATCTCTCTCTCTCAAATAGTGGGCCATAGAAAGCCTTTTTTTTTTAATGGGTTTCTAAAGTCTCCCTGAAAAAATAAAAAATAAATCAGTGGGAGATTAATATTGCCCTTTCTGCTTGTGTGCCACTCCTGACTCCTGGGTGTGCCATCTCTCTGTCTCAAATAGTGGGCCATAGAAAGCCTATTAATTTTTTTTTTTTGGTTTCTAAATTCTCCCTGAAAAAATTTTAAAAAAAATCAGTGGGAGAATAATATTGCCCTTTCTGCTTGTGTGCCACTCCTGACTCCTGGGTGTGCCATCTCTCTCTCTCAAATAGTGGGCCATAGAAAGCCTATTTTTTTTTTTTTTTGGTTTCTAAATTCTCCCTGAAAAAATCTTTTTTTTAAATTTTGTTTCTAAACTCTCCCTGAAAAAAATAAAAAAAACAGTGGGAGATTAATATTGCCCTTTCTGCTTGTGTGCCACTCCTGACTCCTGGGTGTGCCATCTCTCTCAAATAGTGGGCCATAGAAAGCCTATTTTTTTTTTATTGGGTTTCTAAAGTCTCCCTGAAAAAATAAAAAAAAATCAGTGGGAGATTAATATTGGCCTTTCTGCTTGTGTGCCACTCCTGACTCCTGGGTGTGCCATTTCTCTCTCTCAAATAGTGGGCCATAGAAAGGCTATTTTTTTTATTTGGTTTCTAAATTCTCCCTGAAAAAATAATTTTTTTTATTTGGTTTCTAAATTCTCCCTGAAAAAATCATTTTTTTTATTTTGTTTCTAAACTGTCCCTGAAAAAAATAAAAAAAACAGTGGGAGATTAATATTGCCCTTTCTGCTTGTGTGCCAGTCTTCACTCCTGGGTGTGCCATCTCTCTCTCTCAAATAGTGGGCCATAGAAAGCCTATATTTTTTTTTATTTGGTTTCTAAATTCTCCCTGAAAAAATCATTTTTTTTAATTTGGTTTCTAAATTCTCCCTGAAAAAAATCAATAAAAAAAGTGGTAGATCAATATTGACATTTGTGCTTGAGTGACAGTCCTGCGTGTGTGGCATCTCTCTCATTTGGTGCCACCGAAAACAGAGTGTGTAACATTGTGCCTGATTTTCCTTGCGGTCTCACCCACCTGTAAAGGGATATCTAAATCATACAGAAGTTATAGCTCACCGTGTAAGTTGTTTTACAGCAACAAATACCGTTACTTTGGTTAAGTTTTTAAAACAATGAGGAAGTCTGGTGGAAGAGGTCGTGGCCATGGGCGTTCATCGTCAGCTGGTAATGATGGTAGTGGTAGTGGAGCATCAGGTGGTCGTGGGAAAAAAAATATTGCACCTAAGTCTGGAGCTGTGGAGCCAGGTTCGTCATCTGGCTACAGAAGGCCTCGAACGCTCCCTTTTCTGAGAGTAGGAAAACCGCTTTTAAAGCTGGAGCAGCAAGAGCAAGTTTTGGCTTATCTTGCAGACTCAGCCTCTAGCTCTTTTGCCTCCTCTTTTGAAACTGGTAAATGTAAAAGCAGCGCGTCGTTAGTGGATGTTCACGGTCAGGGACAAGTGGCTTCCTTGTCCTCTTCAGCAAAAACAACAACAGAGAAGGATGCAGCAGGCGACACAACGGGTTACTCCATGGAGCTCTTTACACATACCGTCCCTGGCTTAGAAAGTGAAGCAGTTAACAGGCCATGCCCATTACTAGTTGAATCTGACATGGAGTGCACTGATGCACAGCCACAGCCAGACTACTATGCTGGTCCTTTGACTCAGACCACAACATTGCCCTCGCAGGGTACTGATCCAGAATCAGACCCTGATGAGACTGTTGCCCCGTCACGAACGCTCTACCACCGACTTACACGGTGACACAGACGAAGTTGCGCACGAGCTAGAAGAGGAGGTTATAGATGACCCAGTTGTTGACCCCGATTGGCAGCCATTGGGGGAACAGGGTGCAGGCGGCAGTAGTTCTGAAGCGGAGGAGGAGGGGCCGCAGCAGGCATCAACATCGCAACAGGTTCCATCTGCCGGGCCCGTAGATGGGACAAAACGCGTGGCAAAGCCAAAAACTGTTGGAGGACAGCGTGGCCATCCGGTTAAAGCTCAGTCTGCAATGCCTGAAAAGGGATCCGAGGCTCGAAAGAGTGCAGTCTGGCATTTTTTTAAACAACATCCAATTGATCAGCGCAAAGTCATCTGTCAAAAATGTTCAACTACCTTAAGCAGAGGTCAGAATCTGAAAAGTCTCAATACAAGTTGCATGCATAGACATTTAACCACCATGCATTTTCAAGCCTGGACTAACTACCAAACGTCCCTTAAGGTTGTAGCACCCTCGGCCAATAAAGCTAGTCAGCAACACTACATCCCTTCCGTCACTGTAAGGCCACCATTTTCCGCACCACCTGCAGTATCTGTGCAGGTTTCTTTGCCAGCCCAAAGCAGTCAGTGTCAGGGAATCACCAGTTTCGTAGTAGGAAACACTGCATCTAGGGCACCGGCCATGTCCACCGGCACCCCCGCTAGTTCCACGATCTCCAGCTCTCCAGTCCAGCTCACCCTACATGAGACTCTGGTTAGAAAAAGGAAGTACTTATCCTCGCATCCGTGTACACAGGGTTTGAACGCCCACATAGCTAGACTAATCTCGTTAGAGATGATGCCCTACCGGTTAGTTGAAAGCGAAGCTTTCAAAGGCCTGATGGACTACGCTGAACCACGCTACGAGCTACCCAGTCGACACTTCTTTTCGAGAAAAGCCATCCCAGCCCTCCACCAGCATGTAAAAGAGCGCATCGTCCATGCACTCAGTCAATCTGTGAGTACAAAGGTGCACCTGACAACAGATGCATGGACCAGTAGGCATGGCCAGGGACGTTACGTGTCCATCACGGCACACTGGGTGAATGTGGTGGATGCAGGGTCCACAGGGGACATCAATTTCGGGACAGTTCTGCCTAGCCCACGGTCTAGGAAACAGTTAGCTGTAGGGGTTCGCACCTGTTATGACCTAGTGGTCAGGACAACAATGGACCTAGTGGTTACGAGCACACGGAATGACCTGATAGTTTCTGATAATAAAGACGAGCTCTGGGACGTGGGAACTCTGCTGACCGCAATCCCTAATCCTATCAAACACACTAGAAATAGCCGTGGATTGCGCCTAACGCTCCCTATGCAACTCGGCACAGCCTAAGAAACTAGCTAGCCCTTAAGAGGAAAAACAAGCCTACCTTGCCTCAGAGAAATTCCCCAAAGAAACAGGCAGCCCCCACATATATTGACTGTGAGCAAGATGAAATCACAAACACAGAGATGAAATAGATTTAGCAAAGAGAGGCCCGACTTACTGAACAGACAGAGGATAGGAAAGGTCACTTTGCGGTCAGCACAAAAATCTACAAAAGCCACGCAGAGAGTGCAGGGAAAAAAACCCTTCCACACCGACTCACGGTGCGGGGGGCGCCCCTCTGCGTCCCAGAGCTTCCAGCAAGCAAGGCAATATTTAACAATAGCAAGCTGGACAGAAAAAATAGCAAAGAGGCAAAATAGCAAAGAGGAACTTAGCTTCTGCTGGAGTAACAGGTAACCAGTACGATCCAGGAGCAAACTAGAGCCATAGTACAACATTGACAGCTGGCATCTAGCAATGATCCAAGAGGAGTTAAATAGAGTAGCCAGCTAACGAATTAAGCTCGTCACCTGTGGAAGGAAACTCAGAAACACCCACAGCCACCAGAGAAAGTCCATGGACAGAACCAGCCGAAGTACCATTCCTGACCACAGGAGGGAGCTCAACAACAGAATTCACAACAGTACTCCCCCCCCCCCTGAGGAGGGGTCACCGAACCCTCACCAGAGCCCCCAGGCCGACCACGATGAGCCAAATGAAAGGCACGAACGAGATCGGCAGCATGAACATCAGAGGCAAAAACCCAGGAATTATCTTCCTGACCATAACCCTTCCACTTGACCAGGTACTGAAGTTTCCGTCTCGAAATACGAGAATCCAAAATCTTCTCCACCACATACTCCAACTCCCCCTCAACCAACACTGGGGCAGGAGGATCAACGGATGGAACCACAGGCGCCACGTATCTCCGCAACAACGACCTATGGAACACATTATGGATGGCAAAAGAAGCAGGAAGGGCCAAACGAAATGACACAGGATTAATAACCTCAGAAATCTTATACGGGCCAATGAAACGAGGCTTAAACTAAGGAGAGGAAACCTTCATAAGAACATAACGAGACGACAACCAAACCAAATTCCCAACACGAAGTTGGGGACCCACACAGCGCCGGCGGTTAGCGAAACGTTGAGCCTTCTCCTGGGACAATGTCAAATTGTCCACCACATGAGTCCAAATCTGCTGCAACCTATCCACCACAGTATCCACACCAGGACAGTCTGAAGACTCAACCTGCCCTGAAGAGAAACGAGGATGGAACCCAGAATTGCAGAAAAACGGCGAAACCAAAGTAGCCGAGCTGGCCCGATTATTAAGGGCGAACTCAGCCAACGGCAAAAAGGACACCCAATCATCCTGATCAGCAGAAACAAAGCATCTCAGATATGTTTCCAAAGTTTGATTAGTACGTTCAGTTTGGCCATTTGTCTGAGGATGGAAAGCCGAGGAAAAAGACAAATCAATGCCCATCCTAGCACAAAAGGATCGCCAAAACCTCGAAACAAACTGGGAACCTCTGTCAGAAACGATGTTCTCCGGGATACCATGTAAACGAACCACATGCTGGAAAAACAATGGCACCAAATCAGGGGAGGAAGGCAATTTAGACAAAGGTACTAAATGGACCATCTTAGAAAAGCGATCACAAACCTCCCAAATGACCGACATCTTTTGAGAGACGGGGAGATCCGAAATAAAATCCATAGAAATATGCGTCCAGGGCCTCTTCGGGACTGGCAAGGGCAAAAGCAACCCACTGGCACGAGAACAGCAGGGCTTTGCCCGAGCACAAGTCCCACAGGACTGCACAAAAGAACGCACATCCCGTGACAAAGACGGCCACCAGAAGGATCTAGCCACCAAATCCCTGGTACCAAAGATTCCAGGATGCCCAGCCAACACCGAACAATGAATCTCAGAGATAACTCTACTAGTCCATCTATCAGGGACAAACAGTTTCTCCGCTGGGCAACGGTCAGGTCTATCAGCCTGAAATTTTTGCAGCACCCGCCGCAAATCAGGGGAGATGGCAGACAAAATTACCCCCTCTTTGAGAATACCCGCCGACTCAGGAACACCCGGAGAGTCAGGCACAAAACTCCTTGACAGGGCATCAGCCTTCACATTCTTAGAGCCCGGAAGGTACGAAACCACAAAATCAAAACGGGAGAAAAATAACGACCATCGAGCCTGTCTCGGATTCAACCGTTTGGCAGACTCAAGATAAGTCAAATTCTTGTGATCTGTCAAGACCACCACGCGATGCTTGGCTCCTTCCAGCCAATGACGCCACTCCTCGAATGCCCACTTCATGGTCAACAACTCACGATTACCAACATCATATTTACGCTCAGCAGGCGAAAACTTTCTAGAAAAGAAAGCACATGGCTTCATCACCGAGCCACTAGAACTTCTTTGCAACAAAACAGCCCCTGCTCCAATCTCAGAAGCATCAACCTCAACCTGAAACGGAAGCGAAACATCTGGCTGGCACAACACAGGGGCAGAAGAAAAACGACACTTCAACTCCTGAAAAGCCTCCACAGCTGCAGAAGACCAATTGACCACATCAGCACCCTTCTTGGTCAAATCAGTCAACGGTTTAGCAACAGTAGAAAAATTAGCGATGAAGCGCCGATAAAAATTAGCAAAGCCCGGGAACTATTGCAGGCTCTTCACAGATGTCGGCTGAGTCCAATCGTAAATGGCCTGGACTTTAACAGGGTCCATTTCGATAGTAGAAGGGGAAAAAATGAACCCCAAAAATGAAACCTTCTGAACTCCAAAGAGACACTTTGACCCCTTCACAAACAAGGAATTCGCACGAAGGACCTGGAACACCATTCTGACCTGCTTCACATGAGACTCCCAATCATCCGAAAAGACCAAAATATCATCCAAATACACAATCAGGAATTTATCCAGGTACTCTCGGAAGATGTCATGCATAAAGGACTGAAATACTGATGGAGCATTGGAAAGCCCGAATGGCATAACCAGGTACTCAAAATGGCCCTCGGGCGTATTAAATGCTGTTTTCCATTCATCGCCTTGTTTAATACGCACAAGATTATACGCCCCTCGAAGATCTATCTTGGTGAACCAACTAGCACCTTTAATACGAGCAAACAAATCAGACAGCAACGGCAACGGATACTGAAATTTGACTGTAATTTTACTAAGAAGGCGGTAATCAATACAAGGTCTCAAAGAACCATCCTTCTTGGCCACAAAAAAGAACCCTTCTCCTAACGGTGATGACGACGGGCGAATATGGCCTTTCTCCAAGGATTCCTTTATATAACTCTGCATAGCGGCGTGTTCTGGCACAGATAAATTGAACAATCGGCCTTTAGGAAACTTACTACCAGGAATCAAATTAATTGCACAATCGCAATCCCTATGAGGAGGTAGGGCACTGGCTTTGGGCTCCTCAAATACATCCCGATAATCCGACAAAAACTCTGGAACTTCAGAAGGAGTGGAAGACGAAATAGACAAAAATGGAACATCACCATGTACCCCCTGGCAACCCCAGCTGGACACAGACATAGATTTCCAGTCCAATACTGGATTATGAACCTGTAGCCATGGCAACCCCAAAACGACCACATCATGCAGATTATGCAACACCAGGAAGCGGATATCCTCCTGATGTGCAGGAGCCATGCACATGGTCAATTGGGTCCAGTACTGAGGCTTATTCTTGGCCAAAGGCGTAGCATCAATTCCTCTCAATGGAATAGGATACTGCAAGGGCTCCAAGAAAAAACCACAGCGCCTAGCATACTCCAAGTCCATCAAATTCAAGGCAGCGCCCGAATCCACAAATGCCATAACAGAATAGGATGACAAAGAGCAAATCAGAGTAACAGACAATAGAAATTTAGACTGTACCGTACCAATGGTGGCAGACCTAGCGAACTGCCTAGTGCGCTTAGGACAATCGGAGATAGCATGAGTGGAATCACCACAGTAAAAACTTAGCCCATTCCGACGTCTGTGTTCTTGCCGTTCAGCTTTGGTCAAAGTCCTATCACATTGCATAGGCTCACGCCCATGCTCAGATAGTACCGCCAAATGGTGCACAGCTTTACGCTCACGCAAGCGTCGATCGATCTGAATGGCCAAGGACATAGACTCATTCAGACCAGCAGGCATGGGAAACCCCACCATGACATCCTTAAGGGCTTCAGAGAGACCCTTTCTGAAGATTGCTGCCAGGGCACATTCATTCCACTGAGTGAGCACAGACCACTTTCTAAACTTCTGACAATATATCTCAGCTTCATCCTGACCCTGACACTGAGCCAGCAAGATTTTCTCTGCCTGATCCACTGAATTAGGTTCGTCATAAAACAATCTAAGCGCCAGTTAAAACGCATCGATATCACGCAATGCCGGATCTCCTGGCGCAAGGGAAAATGCCCAGTCTTGAGGGTCACCACGTAACAAAGAAATAATGATCTTTACCTGTTGAACAGGGTCACCTGAGGAGCGAGGTTTCAAGGCAAGAAACAATTTACAATTATTTTTGAAATTCAAGAAATTAGATCTATCACCAAAAAACAAATCAGGAATTGGAATCCTAGGCTCTGACATCGGATTCTGAACCACAAAATCTTGAATGTTTTGTACACTTATAGTGAGATTATCCATCAAAGAGGACAGACCTTGAATGTCCATGTCTACACCTGTGTTCTGAACCACCCAGATGTAAAGGGGAAAAGAGAGACAAAAAACACTGCAAAGAAAAAAAAATGATCTCAGAACTTCTCTTATCCCTCTATTGAGATGCATTAGTACTTTGGGCCAGCTGTACTGTTATGACCTAGTGGTCAGGACAACAATGGACCTAGTGGTTAAGAGCACACGGAATGACCTGATAGTTTCTGATAATAAGGACGAGCTCTGGGACGTGGGAACTCTGCTGACCGCAATCCCTAATCCTATCAAACACACTAGAAATAGCCGTGGATTGCGCCTAACGCTCCCTATGCAACTCACCACAGCCTAAGAAACTAGCTAGCCCTTAAGAGGAAAAACAAGCCTACCTTGCCTCAGAGAAATTCCCCAAAGGAACAGGCAGCCCCCACATATATTGACTGTGAGCAAGATGAAATCACAAACACAGAGATTAAATAGATTTAGCAAAGAGAGGCCCGACTTACTGAACAGACAGAGGATAGGAAAGGTCACTTTGCGGTCAGCACAAAAACCTACAAAAGCCACGCAGAGAGTGCAGGGAAAAAAAAACCCTTCCGCACCGACTCACGGTGCTGGGGGCGCCCCTCTGCGTCCCAAAGCTATCAGCAAGCAAGGCAATATTTAACAATAGCAAGCTGGACAGAAAAAATAGCAAACAGGCAAAATAGCAAAGAGGAACTTAGCTTCTGCTGGAGTAACAGGTAACCAGTACGATCCAGGAGCAAACTAGAGCCATGGTACAACATTGACAGCTGGCATCTAGCAATGATCCAAGAGGAGTTAAATAGAGTAGCCAGCTAACGAATTAAGCTCGTCACCTGTGGAAGGAAACTCAGAAACACCCACAGCCACCAGAGAAAGTCCATGGACAGAACCAGCCGAAGTACCATTCCTGACCACAGGAGGGAGCTCAACAACAGAATTCACAACACGCACCCCCTCCTCCTCATCTTCGTCCTTCTGCCAAAGCGAGAGCTCGTCCACAGACTGCAGTCACCAAAGCACTCCATCTGCAGCTGGCACTGTTGCACACCAGTTGTCCCATTATGGGGCAGCTACTGGCAAGCGTCAGCAGGCTGTATTGGCTATGAAGTGTTTGGGCGACAACAGACACACCGCGGAAGTTCTGTCCGAGTTCTTGCAGAGAGAAACGCAGTCGTGGCTGGGCACAGTAGATCTTGAGGCAGGCAAGGTAGTGAGTGATAACGGAAGGAATTTCATGGCTGCCATCTCCCTTTCCCAAATGAAACACATTCCTTGCCTGGCTCACACCTTAAACCTGGTGGTGCAGTGCTTCCTGAAAAGTTATCCGGGGTTTTCCGACCTGCTCCTCAAAGTGCGCGGACTTTGCTCACATATCCGCCATTCGCCCGTATACTCCAGCCGTATGCAGACCTATCAGCGGTCTTTGAACCTTCCCCAGCATCGCCTAATCATAGACGTTGCAACAAGGTGGAACTCCACACTACACATGCTTCAGAGACTGTGCGAACAGAGGCGGGCTGTTATGTTTTTGTGGGAGGATACACATACACGGGCAGGCAGTAGGATGGCAGACATGGAGTTGTCAGGTGTGCAGTGGTCGAAGATACAAGACATGTGTCAAGTCCTTCAGTGTTTTGAGGAATGCACACGGCTGGTTAGTGCAGACAACACCATAATAAGCATGAGCATCCCCCTAATGCGTCTGCTGATGCAAAGTTTGACGCACATAAAGGAGCAGGCATCTTCAGCCGAGGAAGAGGAAAGCCTTGACGACAGTCAGCCATTGTCTGGTCAGGGCAGTGTACACGGCGAGGTAGCGGGCGAACAGGAGAAGGAGGACGAGGAGGATGATGGGGATGAGTATTTTTTTAATGAGGAAGCTTCTCCGGGGCCACTGGAAATTGGTGGCGTGTCAAGGCCGGGTTCTGGTTTTCTGAGGGACACAAGTGACGTAGATTTGCCTGAAACTGCCCCTCAACCAAGCACAACCGCAGATTTGACAACTGGAACTTTGGCACACATCCCGGATTATGCCTTATGTATCCTCAAAAGGGACACACGCATTACGAAAATGATGAACGATGACGATTACTGGTTGGCCTGCCTCCTTGAACCTCGCTATAAAGGCAAATTGCAAAATATTATGCCATATGAGAACTTGGAACTAATATTAGCAACCAAACAATCAACTCTTGTTGACCGTTTGCTTCAGGCATTCCCAGCACACAGCGCCCGTGATCGTTCTCACACGAGCTGCAGGGGGCAGCAGACCAGAAGTGTTAGAGGTGCAGAAATCCGAACAGGGCGTTGGACAGAGGGGTTTTCTGACCAGGTTGTGGAGTGATTTTGCTATGACCCCTGACAGGACAGGTACTGCTGCATCAATTCAAAGTGACAGGAGACAACATTTGTCCAGTATGGTTACTAACTATTTTTCATCCCTTATCAATGTTATACCTCAACCGTCATTCCCATTTGATTACTGGGCATCCAAATTAGACACCTGGCCAGAATTGGCAGAATATGCATTGCAGGAGCTTGCTTGCCCGGCAGCTAGTGTCCTATCAGAAAAAGTATTCAGTGCTGCAGGTTCAATATTAACCGAAAAAAGGACTCGTCTGGCTACCCAAAATGTTGATGATCTAACCTTCATTAAAATGAACCACAACTGGATTTCGACTTCTTTTGTCCCACCTTGCCCGGCCGACACCTAGCTTTCCTATGAAAAGGTATTGCCTGTGGACTACTCTGAATGACTTTACCAATCTCGTAATTTGCAGCAGCTGATTGTCCAGCATACGACATGTTTACACCTCCCTAAATGGCCAAACTCCCCACACGGGGCCGTGGTATTGCCACTTGGCACAAGCACCCGTGAGAGTGCTGTTTTTCTGAAGAGGTGGGTGTGCCCGCTTTTGGTCTACGGCACTGCCACTGGGTCCCTCATACTACAATAAAGTGTCTCTGGCGGTGGTGGTGCGCACCCAACGTCAGACACACTGTTGTAACATGAGGGGCCCTGGGCATGTACCGCCGGCCACAAGAGAGTTCCCCCACCCCCAGCTCAACCATTGCTCTACCACTTGCACAATTATCTCTCACAGTTCCACCTATGTTTAGTCTATGCGCTGACATCCATAAATTCCTGCCACTGACAAAACCATTGTGTTGACATGTATGATGGTACTTAACATAGTCAGGGGCAGTGTCCTATATTTACCCACGTAAATACTTTGTGCCAAATTACTAGGTCTGAAACTACGCAGAGGAGCCCACCCCTGTACCTAATGATTGCACCCTTTTGGTTTTTCTTTTTGTTGTAATGCGAGACATTAACATGTATTTATTTTTTGGGACTACTAACTGGCAGACACTCATTACAATCGGCCGCCGCTGACAACCCCAATGGTGCCCACTGCCTGTGTACCCCTGCAAGAGAATTCAAAGTGCCTACAGCCCAATTTTATTATGTTAGGCCTTTGAAGCCTGTCTGCGGTCCCTCCTTCCACTAGGCCTCCACTGACCTGTCTACTGCTGCCCGTGTTCCCCTGGAACCAATGTTAAAGTGCCTACAGCCCTAATTTATTATGTTAGGCCTTCGAAGCCTGTCTGCGGTCCCTCCTTCCACTAGGCCTCCACTGACCTGTCTACTGCTGCCCGTGTACCCCTGGAACCAATGTTAAAGTGCCTACAGCCCTAATTTATTATGTTAGGCCTTTGAAGCCTGTCTGCGGTCCCTCCTTCCACTAGGCCTAGAGAAGTATGCTGCCTTCCAGGTGCGATGATCAAGGATGTGACCGATAGGATACCAAAGCTCTTCAGCTCCAAGGACGTCCACCCATTTCTTCTGATACATGTTGGCACCAATGACACGGCAAGGAAGGACCTACCGACAATCTGCAAAGACTTTGAAGAGTTGGGGAAGAAAGTAAAGGAACTGGATGCACAGGTAGTTTTTTCTTCTATCCTTCCAGTAGACGGGCATGGCACCAGGAGATGGAACAGGATCCTTGATGCAAACAACTGGCTAAGACGATGGTGCAGACAACAAGGATTCGGATTCCTGGACCACGGTGTGAATTACTGGTACGATGGACTCCTCGCCAGAGACGGACTACACCTCAACAAACCTGGGAAACACACATTCGCCAGAAGACTCGCTACACTCATCAGGAGGGCTTTAAACTAGAAGAAGAGGGGACGGGAAGAAAAACATTAGACTCGACCAAAGAAGACCCAGGAAAACATACTCAGAAGGGAGGTAAGAACATTTCAAAAAAAATCCACAGCAAGGAGATTGGAACAAAACAAAATCCTCTAAACTGCATGCTCGCAAACGCCAGAAGCCTGACAAACAAGATGGAAGAACTAGAAGCAGAAATATCTACAGGTAACTTTGACATAGTGGGAATAACCGAGACATGGTTAGATGAAAGCTATGACTGGGCAGTTAACTTACAGGGTTACAGTCTGTTTAGAAAGGATCGTAAAAATCGGAGAGGAGGAGGGGTTTGTCTCTATGTAAAGTCTTGTCTAAAGTCCACTTTAAGGGAGGATATTAGCGAAGGAAATGAGGATGTCGAGTCCATATGGGTCGAAATTCATGGAGGGAAAAATGGTAACAAAATTCTCATTGGGGTCTGTTACAAACCCCCAAATATAACAGAAATCATGGAAAGTCTACTTCTAAAGCAGATAGATGAAGCTGCAACCCATAATGAGGTCCTGGTTATGGGGGACTTTAACTACCCGGATATTAACTGGGAAACAGAAACCTGTGAAACCCATAAAGGCAACAGGTTTCTGCTAATAACCAAGAAAAATTATCTTTCACAATTGGTGCAGAATCCAACCAGAGGAGCAGCACTTTTAGACCTAATACTATCTAATAGACCTGACAGAATAACAAATCTGCAGGTGGTTGGGCATCTAGGAAATAGCGACCACAATATTGTGCAGTTTCACCTGTCTTTCACTAGGGGGACTTGTCAGGGAGTCACAAAAACACTGAACTTTAGGAAGGCAAAGTTTGACCAGCTTAGAGATGCCCTTAATCTGGTAGACTGGGACAATATCCTCAGAAATAAGAATACAGATAATAAATGGAAAATGTTTAAGAACATCCTAAATAGGCACTGTAAGCGGTTTATACCTTGTGGGAATAAAAGGACTAGAAATAGGAAAAACCCAATGTGGCTAAACAAAGAAGTAAGACAGGCAATTAACCCCTTCATGACCGGGGGATTTTTCGTTTTTCCGTGTTCGTTTTTCGCTCCCCTCCTTCCCAGAGCCATAACTTTTTTATTTTTCCGTCAATTTGGCCATGTGAGGGCTTATTTTTTGCGGGACGAGTTGTACTTTTGAACGACATCATTGGTTTTAGCATGTCGTGTACTAGAAAACGGGAAAAAAATTCCAAGTGCGGTGAAATTGCAAAAAAAGTGCAATCCCACATTGGTTTTTTGTTTGGCTTTTTTTGCTAGGTTCACTAAATGCTAAAAATGACCTGCCATTATGATTCTCCAGGTCATTACGAGTTCATAGACACCAAACATGACTAGGTTATTTTTTATCTAAGTGGTGAAAAAAAATTCCAAACTTTGCTAAAAAATAAATAAAAATTGCGCCATTTTCCGATACTCGTAGCGTCTCCATTTTTCGTGATCTGGGGTCGGTTGAGGGCTTATTTTTTGCGTGCCAAGATGACGTTTTTAATGATAGCATTTCGGTGCAGATACGTTCTTTTGATCGCCCGTTATTGCATTTTAATGCAATGTCGCGGCGACCAAAAAAACGTAATTCTGGCGTTTCGAGTTTTTTTCCCGCTACGCTGTTTAGCGATCAGGTTAATACTTTTTTTTATTTGATAGATCGGGCAATTCTGAGCGCGGCGATACCAAATATGCGTAGATTTGATATTTTTTTATTGATTTATTTTGATTGGGGTGAAAGGGGGGTGATTTAAACTTTTATGTTTTTTTTATTTTTTTCACATTTTTTTAAACTTTTTTTTTTAACTTTTGCCATGCTTCAATAGCCTCCATGGAAGGCTAGAAGCAGGCACAGCACGATCGGCTCTGCTACATAGCAGCGATCTCCTGATCGCTGCTATGTAGCAGAATTGCACGTGTGCTGTGAGCGCCGACCACAGGGTGGCGCTCACAGCGACGGGCAATCAGTAACCATAGAGGTCTCAAGGACCTCTATGGCTACAATGGAGACGCATCGCCGACCCCCGGACATGTGACGGGGGTCGGCGATGACGTCATTTCCGGCCGCCCGGCCGGAAGCGGTAGTTAAATGCCGCTGTCTGCGTTTGACAGCGGCATTTAACTAGTTAATAGGTGCGGGCAGATCGCGATTCTGCCCGCGCCTATTACGGGCACATGTCAGCTGTTCAAAACAGCTGACATGTCCCGGCTTTGGTGCGGGCTCACCGCGGAGCCCTGCATCAAAGCAGGGGAGCCGGCATCGGACGGTATAGTACGTCCGATGCCGGTAAGGGGTTAACAGTAAAAAGAAAGCATTTGCACTACTAAAGCAGGATGGCACCATTGAAGCTCTAAAAAACTATAGGGAGAAAAATACTTTATCTAAAAAACTAATTAAAGCTGCCAAAAAGGAAACAGAGAAGCACATTGCTAAGGAAAGTAAAACTAATCCCAAACTGTTCTTCAACTATATCAATAGTAAAAGAATAAAAACTGAAAATGTAGGCCCCTTAAAAAATAGTGAGGAAAGAATGGTTGTAGATGACGAGGAAAAAGCTAATATATTAAACACCTTCTTCTCCACGGTATTCACGGTGGAAAATGAAATGCTAGGTGAAATCCCAAGAAACAATGAAAACCCTATATTAAGGGTCACCAATCTAACCCAAGAAGAGGTGCGAAACCGGCTAAATAAGATCAAAATAGATAAATCTCCGGGTCCGGATGGCATACACCCACGAGTACTAAGAGAACTAAGTAATGTAATAGATAAACCATTATTTCTTATTTTTACGGACTCTATAGCGACAGGGTCTGTTCCGCAGGACTGGCGCATAGCAAATGTGGTGCCAATATTCAAAAAGGGCTCTAAAAGTGAACCTGGAAATTATAGGCCAGTAAGTCTAACCTCTATTGTTGGTAAAATATTTGAAGGGTTTCTGAGGGATGTTATTCTGGATTATCTCAATGAGAATAACTGTTTAACTCGATATCAGCATGGGTTTATGAGAAATCGCTCCTGTCAAACCAATCTAATCAGTTTTTATGAAGAGGTAAGCTATAGGCTGGACCACGGTGAGTCATTGGACGTGGTATATCTCGATTTTTCCAAAGCGTTTGATACCGTGCCGCACAAGAGGTTGGTACACAAAATGAGAATGCTTGGTCTGGGGGAAAATGTGTGTAAATGGGTTAGTAACTGGCTTAGTGATAGAAAGCAGAGGGTGGTTATAAATGGTATAGTCTCTAACTGGGTCGCTGTGACCAGTGGGGTACCGCAGGGGTCAGTATTGGGACCTGTTCTCTTCAACATATTCATTAATGATCTGGTAGAAGGTTTACACAGTAAAATATCGATATTTGCAGATGATACAAAACTATGTAAAGCAGTTAATACAAGAGAAGATAGTATTCTGCTACAGATGGATCTGGATAAGTTGGAAACTTGGGCTGAAAGGTGGCAGATGAGGTTTAACAATGATAAATGTAAGGTTATACACATGGGAAGAAGGAATCAATATCACCATTACACACTGAATGGGAAACCACTGGGTAAATCTGACAGGGAGAAGGACTTGGGGATCCTAGTTAATGATAAACTTACCTGGAGCAGCCAGTGCCAGGCAGCAGCTGCCAAGGCAAACAGGATCATGGGGTGCATTAAAAGAGGTCTGAATACACATGATGAGAGCATTATACTGCCTCTGTACAAATCCCTAGTTAGACCGCACATGGAGTACTGTGTCCAGTTTTGGGCACCGGTGCTCATGAAGGATATAATGGAACTAGAGAGAGTACAAAGGAGGGCAACAAAATTAATAAAGGGGATGGGAGAACTACAATACCCAGATAGATTAGCGAAATTAGGATTATTTAGTCTAGAAAAAAGACGACTGAGGGGCGATCTAATAACCATGTATAAGTATATAAGGGGACAATACAAATATCTCGCTGAGGATCTGTTTATACCAAGGAAGGTGACGGGCACAAGGGGGCATTCTTTGCGTCTGGAGGAGAGAAGGTTTTTCCACCAACATAGAAGAGGATTCTTTACTGTTAGGGCAGTGAGAATCTGGAATTGCTTGCCTGAGGAGGTGGTGATGGCGAACTCAGTCGAGGGGTTCAAGAGAGGCCTGGATGTCTTCCTGGAGCAGAACAATATTGTATCATACAATTATTAGGTTCTGTAGAAGGACGTAGATCTGGGGATTTATTATGATGGAATATAGGCTGAACTGGATGGACAAATGTCTTTTTTCGGCCTTACTAACTATGTTACTATGTTATGTTAGGCCTCCACTGACCTATCTACTGCTGCCCGTGTACCCCTGGAACCAATTATAAAGTGCCTACAGCCATATTTTATTATGTTAGGCCTTCGAAGCCTGTCTGCGGTCCCTCCTTCCACTAGGCCTCCACTGACCTGTCTACTGCTGCCCGTGTACCCCTGGAACCAATGTTAAAGTGCCTACAGCCTTAATTTATTATGTTAGGCCTTCGAAGCCTGTCTGCGGTCCCTCCTTCCACTAGGCCTCCACTGACCTATCTACTGCTGCCCGTGTACCCCTGGAACCAATTATAAAGTGCCTACAGCCATATTTTATTATGTTAGGCCTTCGAAGCCTGTCTGCGGTCCCTCCTTCCACTAGGCCTCCACTGACCTTTCTACTGCTGCCCGTGTACCCCTGGAACCAATGTTAAAGTGCCTACAGCCCTAATTTATTGTTAGGCCTTCGAAGCCTGTCTGCGGTCCCTTCTTCCACTAGGCCTCCACTGACCTATCTACTGCTGCCCGTGTACCCCTGGAACCAATTATAAAGTGCCTACAGCCATATTTTATTATGTTAGGCCTTCGAAGCCTGTCTGCGGTCCCTCCTTCCACTAGGCCTCCACTGACCAGACCAATGCTGGCCGTGTACCCCTGGAGCCCAGCTGAAAGTTCATGGTTCCTCCTTTTTTTCTTTGTTTTATATTTAGAAAGCCCAGATGAACTACGCTGTACCACGGTTCAAGCTACCCAGTCGACATTTCTTTTACGAGAAAAGCCTTCCCAGCCCTCCACCGGCATGAAAAAGTCTGCATTGTCATAGCACTCAGGCAATCAAACAGTAGAAAGGTGCACCTGACAAGAGACGCAAGGACCAGTAGGCATGTCCACAAAAAGTTACGTGTCCATTACGGCGCACTGGGTTAATGTGTTGGATGCATGGTCCACAGGGGACAGCCTACAAAGTCTGTCTGCAGTCCCTAATTCAAATTGTCCTCCGCTGACCACACCACTGCTGCCCGTGTACCCCTGGAACCAATTTTAAAGTGCCTAGAACCTAATTTTGTTTTGTTAGGCCTACCACGCCTGTCTGCGTTCCCTCCTTCCAATACTCGTCCACTGACCACATCACTGCTGCCCGTGGACCCCTGGAACCTATTTTTAATTGCATAGAGCATCCTTTTATTAATAGTAGGCGTACAAAGTCTGTCTGCGGTCTACTATTGAAATTGTCCTCCACTGACCAGAGCAATGCTGCCTGTGTACCCCTGTAACCTTTTGTAAACTGCAGTGAGCCACATTTTTGGTTTAAGGCCTACTACCTGTGTCTGTCTGCGCCACTGAATACAGCTGTCCTCCTTTGAAAAAAGCAGAGCGTCAATAGTCTTGTTTTCAGCCTCTAGGAATTTGAAAACTGCATTGGGGCTACTACTTTGGTAGGGCTTACTAACGGTGTCTGCCGCTCCAAGGTGTGCCCCAGGTTTCCTCTCCATTGCTTGGGTCTTCCGAATCTCGTTTAGTAGTTGTTGAAAACTACACTGCATTAGGCCTACAAATTGGGTATGGGGTGTAGAGACGGTGTGTTCCACTCAAAGGTGTTCCCCAGGTTTCGTCCACATTGCTTCGATCTTCCGACTCTCGTTTAGTAGTTGTTGAAAACTACACTGCATTAGGCCTACAAATTGGGTATGGGGTGTAGAGACGGTGTGTTCCACTCCAAGGTGTTCCCCAAGTTTCCTCTCCACTGCTTCGGTCTTCCGACTCTCGTTTAGTAGTTGTTGAAAACAACAATGCATTAGGCCTACAAGTTGGGTCTGGGTTGTAGAGACGGTGTCTTCCACTCCAAGGTGTTCTCCACGTTGACTCTCCATTGCTTCAATCTTCATGCTCGTCTTTAGTAGTTGTTGAAAACAACACTGCATTAGGCCTACTAGTTGGGTATGGGGTGTAGAGACGGTGTGTTCCACTCCAAGGTGTTCCCCAGGTTGCCTCTCCATTGCTTCAATCTTCATGCTCTTGTTTAGTAGTTGTCGATAACTACACTGCATTAGGCCTACAAATTGGGTATGGGCTGTGTTGGATTGAAAGTTTATGTCTGTGACTAGTTGGGGTTGTCAGGGGGTTCATAATGATGTTCCTTTGATGTCAATCTCCTTTTCTTCCTCTTCTGAAATTCCAGAGTTTTTGTCTGATTTTCAGGATGTATTCGATGAGCCCAAGTCCAGTTCCCTGCCACCGCACAGGGACTGTGATTGTGCGATTGACTTGATTCCAGGCTGTAAGTTTCCTAAGGGTCGACTTTTCAAACTGTTTGTGCCTGAACATACTGCCATGCGGAGTTATGTTAAGGAGTCTTTGGAGAAAGGGCATATTCGGCCATCTTGTTCACCATTGGGAGCGGGATTTTTTTTTGTTGCTAAGAAGGATGGCTCCTTGAGACCCTGTATTGATTATCGCCTTTTGAATAAGATCACGGTCAAGTTTCAATACCCTTTACCTTTGCTTTCCGATTTGTTTGCTAGGATTAAGGGGGCTAGTTAGTTTACTAAGGCTGGTTTCACATTTGCGTTTTTTTGGGTGCGTTTTTGCGGTAAAAAACGCAAAAAACGCATGTAAACGCATGCAAACGCTGCGTTTTTTTACGCATGCGTTTTTGCATGTGGTGTAAAAAACGCGGCGTTTTACCGCGTTTACATGCGTTTTTTCATGCGTTTGCGTTTTTTAAACGCATGCTGAGAAATGTGTGACAGCTGCCAATCATTAAAAAAAAGTAAAAAACCCACTATAAACAGAAATAGTTAGGGGTAGGGGTAGGGGTAGGGATCATAACCCTAACCCTAAAGGGATCCTAACCCTAACCCTACCCCTAACCCTAACCCTACCCCTAACCCTAAGGGATCCTAACCCTAACCCTACCCCTAACCCTAACCCTACCCCTAACCCTAAGGGATCCTAACCCTACCCCTAACCCTAACCATAAAGGGGTTAGGGTTAGGGTTAGGGGTAGGGTTAGGGTTAGGGTTAGGGGTAGGGTTAGGATCCCTTTATCACCTTTACGTTGGGTGGTGGCATATTAGTGTGTTTTCAGGGGTTTTAATAAAAAAAACGCATGCGTTTTTTAACGCAAAAAACGCATGCACCAAAAAACGCATGCGTCCCCATTGACTCCAATGCATTTTTTGACCCAAAAAAACCGCATGAAAACGCATGCGTTTTTTTTTGGTCCAAAAAACGCTTCTAAAAATACTACAACTAGCATTTTAGAAAAAAAACGCATGCAGTAAAAAAACGCATGCGTTGCAAAACACGACCAAACGCATACACAAAAAAACGCATGCGTTTTCAATGTTAAATATAGGGGAAAAAAATGCAGCAGACAAAAACGCAAGTGTGAAACCAGCCTAAGATTGACCTTCGAGGGGCATATAATCTTGTTCGTATTAAGCAGGGTGATGAATGGAAAATTGCGTTTAATACGCCCGAAGGCCATTTTGAATACCTTGTGATGCCATTCGGGCTCACTAATGCTCCATTTGTTTTTCAGTCCTTCATGCATGATATCTTACGGAATTATATTGATAAATTCTTGATTGTATATTTGGACGATATTTTGATTTTTTCCGATGATTGGGAGTCTCATGTGGAACAGGTCAGGATGGTATTTCAGATCCTTCGTGACAATGCTTTGTTTGTGAAGGGGTCTAAGTGTCTCTTTGGGGTGCAGAAGGTTTCTTTTTTGGGCTTCATTTTTTCTCCCTCATCTATGGAGATGGATCCGGTTAAGGTTCAGGCCATTCATGATTGGATTCAGCCCACATCCGTGAAGAGCCTTCAAAAATTTTTGGGTTTTGCAAATTTTTATCACCGTTTCTTTGCTAACTTTTCCAGTGTGGTTAAACCCTTGACCGATTTGATGAAGAATGGCGCTGATGTGGCGAATTGGTCCTCTGCGACTGTCTCTGCCTTTCAGGAGCTTAAACGCCGATTTACTTTTGCTCCGGTGTTGCGCCAACCGGATGTTTCTCTTCTGTTTCAGATTGAGATTGACGCTTCTGAGATGGGGGCAGGGGCCGTTTTGTCTCAGAGGGATCCTGTTGGTTCCTTGATGAAACCGTGTGCCTTCTTTTCCCGTAAGTTTTCGCCTGCTGAACGCAATTATGATGTCGGCAATTGGGAGTTGTTGGCTATGAAGTCGGCGTTTGAGGAGTGGCGACATTGGCTTGAGGGAGCTAAGTACCGTATTGTGGTCTTGACCGATTATAAGAATCTGATTTACCTCGAGTCTGCCAAACGGCTGAATCCTAGGCAGGCTAGATGGTCCTTGTTTTTTTCCCTTTTTGATTTCGTGGTCTCGTATCTTCCGGGTTCTAAGAATATTAAGGCTGATGCCCTCTCTAGGAGTATTTTGCCTGATTCTCCTGAGGTCCTTGAACCGGTCGGCATTCTGAAAGAAGGGGTGGTCCTTTCTGCCATTTCCCCTGATTTACGACGGGTTCTTCAGGAATTTCAGGCTGATAGACCTGACCGCTGTCCAGTGGGGAAACTGTTTGTTCCTGACAGATGGACTAGTAGAGTGATTTCTGAGGTTCACTGTTCTGTGTTGGCTGGTCATCCTGGTAATTTTGGCACCAGAGACTTGGTTGGTAGGTCCTTTTGGTGGCCTTCTTTGTCACGTGATGTGCGTTCTTTTGTGCAGTCCTGTGGGACTTGTGCGTGGGCCAAGCCTTGTTGTTCCCGTGCTAGTGGGTTGCTTTTGCCATTACCGGTCCCTGAGAGGCCCTGGACGCATATTTCTATGGATTTTATTTCTGATCTTCCGGTTTCCCAGAGGATGTCGGTTATCTGGGTTGTTTGTGACCGGTTCTCTAAGATAGTTCATTTGGTGCCTTTGCCTAAATTGCCTTCCTCTTCAGATTTGGTTCCGTTGTTTTTTCAGCATGTGGTTCGTTTGCATGGTATTCCGGAGAATATTGTGTCCGACAGAGGTTCCCAGTTTGTGTCTAGGTTTTGGCGGGCCTTTTGTGCTAGGCTGGGCATTGATTTGTCTTTTTCTTCTGCATTTCATCCTCAGACAAATGGTCAAACCGAGCGAACTAATCAGACTTTGGAGACTTATTTGAGATGCTTTGTGTCTGCTGATCAGGATGATTGGGTGGCCTTCTTGCCATTGGCCGAGTTTGCCCTTAATAATCGGGCTAGTTCGGCTACTTTGGTTTCGCCTTTCTTTTGTAATTTTGGTTTTCATCCTCGTTTTTCTTCTGGGCAAGTTGAGCCTTCTGACTGTCCTGGTGTGGATTCTGTGGTTGACAGGTTGCAGCAGATTTGGGCTCATGTGGTGGACAATTTGGTGTTGTCTCAGGAGGAGGCTCAACGTTTTGCTAACTGTCGTCGGTGTGTTGGTTCCCGGCTTCGGTTTGGGGATCTGGTCTGGTTGTCTTCCCAGCATGTTCCTATGAAGGTTTCTTCTCCTAAGTTTAAGCCTCTGTTTATTGGTCCGTATAGGATTTCTGGGATAGCCTCTTTTGCTATCCATAATGTCTTCCATATATCTTTATTGTGGAAATATGTGGTGCCCGTTGTTCCCCCTTTTGATCCTCCGGCCCCTGTGTTGGTTGATGGGGAGTTGGAGTTTGTGGTTGAGGATTCTCGTTTTTCGAGGCGGAGGCTTTAGTACCTTGTCAAATGGAAGGGTTATGGCCAGGAGGATAATTCTTGGTTTTTTGCTTCTGATGTCCATGCTGCTGATTTGGTTTGTGCCTTTCATCTGGCTCGTCCTGATCGGCCTGGGGGCTCTCTCTGGTGAGGGTTCGGTGACCCCTCCTCAAGGGGAGGGTACTGTTGTGAATTCTGCCTTTGGGCTCCCTCCGGTGGTTGTAGGTGGTAATGCAGTTGTCCCTGGGTTGCAGTCCTGGTCAGGTGTATCTGCTGATTGCAATTCTGACTGGGGTATTTAGGTGTGCAGGATTCATTAGTCCTTGCCAGTTGTCCATGGTTTCTGGGAGGTGTTAGACCTCTATCTGGTTCCTCCTGCCTTGCTGCCAAATCTACAAAGATAAGTGTCTGGTTTTGTTTCTGTGGCACACATGCTGTGTGCTTTATAATTCAGTGCTATTCATTTGTTTTTTCTTGTCCGGCTTCGATTGTGTCAGTATTTACTCAGTCTAGTTGGATTCTCAGGAGTTGCAGATATACGTTCCACGTCTTTAGTTAGATGGTGGAATTTTTTGTATTTTCTGCTGTGGATATTTTTGGAAGGGTTTTAATACTGACCGCTTAGTATTCTGTCCTATCCTTTCCTATTTTAGCTAGAGTGGCCTCTTTTGCTAAATCCTGTTTTCTGCCTGCATGTGTCTTTCCTCTCCTACTCACAGTCAATATTCGTGGGGGGCTGCCTATCCTTTGGGGTTCTGCTCTGAGGCAAGGTAGAATTCCTATTTTCATCTATAGGGGTATTTAGTCCTCCGGCTGTGTCGAGGTGTCTAGGGTTTGTTAGGCACACCCCACGGCTACTTCTAGTTGCGGTGTTAGTTCAGGATTTACGGTCAGTACAGTTACCACCTACTCCAGAGAAAGTTTCATGCGGCTCCAAGGTCACCGGATCATAACAATACCCATGCAGATTAAAAAAAAAAATTCTGTTGCTAAACATGATACAGCCCGTCATATCCCCCGTTGTTGTTTTGTAATTTTGTGGCAGTGAAATTAAGCTGTCTGCAGACCTCACGCACATTAAAAGAATTATGTTGCAAAATGTGATACAGCCTGCCATATCCCATGTTATAATTTTGTGGCAGTAAAATTGTTGTGTGTGCAGAGCTGTTCTACATAATAAACAACAATTGGGGGTTTTACAAATGTGATACAGCAAGTTAAATCCGATTTTGAAATTGTTTGGAGCATATCTTCTAGGTTAAACAGGCCTCATCCTCACCAAAAATGTATTTTGAAATTGTTAGTAGTATCAACTGTTTGTTACACAGAACTCTTCCACAAGCGCAAAAAAATTTGTTCGGTTACTAATGTCATGCAGTAGGATAGATCTCACTTTAAAATTGTTTGGAGCATTTAGTCTATTTTATACAGTCCTCATCCAGCAAATATTTCATGCTTTGGCACGATAGAGTGCAACCTTTTTTTGTATATTGTATATGGAGGTAGCTGCTCCTGGAATGCACCTATTTACCCTAGTTTGGGTGTGCCAGTCGTTTTTCTGTCATTTCTATGTTAGCTTACTGACTGAGCACTCCTCCCTTCATCATGTGGTTTTTAATTACATCTAATCACACTTGGTTCCGGCCAACCCGTATGTAGGCTTTGCTGTCAGAGGTGTCCACATTCACCCAGGCATACAGACATTGGCCTTCGGTAAGTGTTAACATTTGGATAGGGAGGTCAGGGACCCATCAGATTAATGAGACCACCTTGACGATGGTTGATGGGCTCACACTATTTGATCAAATTCTGTGCAAAGCGTCTCTCAAATATTTTTCCTACTGTTCAAAAGCCATTTTGCTATTCATATTTCATGTATTCCATTTTAGACATGCTTTGGCACGATAGAGTACAACCTTTTTTTGTATATTGTATATGGAGGTAGCTGCTCCTGGTATGCACCTATGCACACTAGTTTGGATGTGCCAGTCGTTTTTCTGTCATTTCTATGTTATACAGTAGGGGAGATCTCAATTTGAAATTGTTTGACGTATCTAGTCTATTTTATACAGTCCTCATACAGCCAAATGAAAAAAATTCTGTTACTAACGTCATACAGTAGGGGACATCTCACTTTGAAATTGTTTGTACCATCTAGTCTATGCTATACAGGACTCATCCACAGTACATAAAATATTTCTTCTGTTACTAACATTATACAACAGGGGAGATCTCATTCTGAAATTGTTTGGAGCATGTTTTCTATATCATATATGCCTCATCCACACTCAAACATTTCTTTGTACAGTGACTAACACGATTCAGCATGCCATATTTAACCTTGTCATTTAGTGCCGCTGAAATTCAGCTGTTTGCAGAGTGGTGCAAAGCAAAAAATGGTGGTTTGCAGAGTGGTGCAAAACATAGCTCTGGCAATGAAGCAAGTACAAATTATAATCAGGCACCTTACCCAAGCAGGGAGAAACCTGAAATACTCAGTGGTGACTGCCATAACGAGGCGGTGCTTCTGGGTCATGACCTCGCCGTTGCATAAAGAGCTGAAGGAGCGCGCGGCCATGACCCTGGACACATGCGTGAGCAGTGGGACCTCCGCCAATCAGGAAGCGCCAAAGAGACGCGACGAGGGACCCGCTTACCACCGTACCGCGCAAAGGAGATGTGGTGAGTATCACGGGCAACGGGATATGTATCAGTTTCTTGTCTTCTGCAATGATCATTCACAAAAGCTGCTCAAATGTGTTTTCGGATCTGATTTCTGGATTAGAGAACCGTGCCAAGAGACTACAGAAATATATCAAGCTTAATACAGAAGTTTAGGAAGTTGTTGCCAAAATATTTGCTAGATTAAATAGATTTTTTTTCTTGCTTAGGTCAAATGTCAGAGTGGAAATTCCAGTAACTATTCAGCCAATTGAAGCAGTTCTCTGCAACAGTAAGTATAGCCTTATTCAAAAGGAGAACAGAGTCAAAATGAGCTTATGATTTATCATTCATACATTTATCTGAGAAGATCACATTTGTGATCTGAGACAACATAGATTTCCAGAATGAGGTTATTCACAAATAAGGTTGGTGAAAAAGCAACACACATTTTTTATATATGTTGAATGCTGCAGACTTTTCATTAGGCAGGGGGCACACTTGCGAATGCAACATGAGAAACTTGCGTGATTCTCTCACCTCAATGCCCAACACTGCCGCCAGCACTCGAGACCGGAGTGTCTGGCTGCATGTTTTTCTTTGCAGCTGAATGTTTCGGTCCTGAGTGTCGGTGGCAGTGCTGGGTATTGAGGCGAGAGACTCGCGCGAGCTTCTCACATTGCCCTCGCAAGTGTGACACCCGGCCTAAATCGGACTCTCTTGAGAGTTTTAAGGTAAACTGTCTGCAGGTGTTTATATCCCAAACTAATTAAATCTATGAAATGTTGATAACATCCATGACTTTATCTTAGAAATCTTGGTTTATGTATTTGAGAAATGTTTTCTTGAATTATTATGCAAATGAGCTGCAAGTGCAGGGGGCGGGCACTGCACCTACGGCTCTGCAGCCTCTCTTCCCTATTCCCTTACCATTGCCTATCTTTTGTCACTGATTGAGAGGTCACTCTTCTTTCATTGACCTGCATTTCCCACCATAGATCTACTACAAATTCTGCCATTTCCCAGGGTAAAGGATGCACAGTAAGGTCCTGATGAAGAAAACTGTCAGTCTGGTGCGATCTACATAGTTTTGGAGGAAAATTTTGCTCACCATTTTACTTTATTGAATTCTACAAACTATATGTAGGCATTGGATTTTGCAGACCAGTAGTTAACCTTACCCTTATGTGCTACATTATGCTTATATGTGATAGTATATTTCATGTTAGGATGGTAGTTCCTACATGAGTATTAATTACTTAGACAGCTTTCTCTCTTTTGTCATTTTAATTTTAGAGAAATGGGATTCCATTTTACTCTTGCCCAATAAAGATTATAGTTTTAAGATAGGTGGAAGTTGCAAAGCAAATTTTGCCCGCACAGGCATTAGTAAATAGATTATACATGTACAGCACTATTAAAATGTTTGTCAGTTTTTCTTTAAAAAGCAGGAAAAGAACCTTCTCCAAAAAGACTGCTTGCTTTTTGTAAATGAAAATGTCTTGTTTAGATTCAGAGGCAAATTCATTACAGTGGAATTAAATTGTTTTCAAATATGAAATAAATTTGTATTCTCTAGAATACAAACATTATGCAATGCGATCTGTGTGAATTAGGCAAAATGGTGGCAAACTTGCCATCATTTTGCTGAACCTTAGAGGTCCAGCAAAATTCACGAGATGTGCTTAATTCAAATCTTTCCACATTCAATCATTTCTAGTTCAAACTCTAGTCAGTTCTACTGGGTATTTCATGGTATCCAAGCTAGATAATCTTTCCAAATAATATTATTAATATATATTATCTATATGCGCACATGGTCAAAATTGTTTGTACCCCTCGTTTAATGACAGAAAAACCCAAAATGGTCACAGAAATAACTTGAATCTGACAAAAGTAATAATAAATTAAAAATCTATGAAAATGAACAAATGAAAGTCAGACATTGCCTTTCAACCATGCTTCCACAGAGTTTAAAAAAAATAAAACTCATGGAATAGGCCTGGACAGAAATGATAGTTCCCTTAACTTAATATTTTGTTGCACAACCTTTTGAGGCAATCACTGCAATCAATTGATTCCTGTAACGGTCAATGAGACTTCTGTACCTCTCGACAGGTATTTTGGCCCACTCCCCAAGAGCAATCTGCTCCAGTTGTCTCGTGTTTGATGGTTGCATTTTCCAGACAACATGTTTCAGCTCTTTCCAAAGATGCTCAATAGGATTTAGGTCAGTGCTCATAGAAGGCCACTTCAGAATAGTCCAATGTTTTCCTCTTAGCCATTCTTCGGTGTTTTTAGCTGTATGTTTTGGGTCATTATCCTGTTGCAAAACCCATGACCTGTGACTGTGACCAAGCTTTCTGACACTGGGCAGCACATTTCTCTCTAGAATCCATTGATAGTCTTGAGATTTCATTGTACCCTGCACAGATTCTAGACACCCTGTGCCAGATGCAGCAAAGCAGTGCAAGAACATAACAGAGCCTCCTCCATGTTTCACATTAGGGACAGTGTTCTATTCTTGATATGCTTAATTTTTCCATCTGTGAACATAGAACTGATGTGCCTTGCCAAAAAGTTCCATTTTTGTCTCATCTGTACATAGGACATTCTCCCAGAAGCTTAGTGGCTTGTCAACATGTAGTTTGAGAAATTCTAGTCTGGGTTTTTTATGATTTTTTTCAACAATGGTGGCCTCCTTGGTCGTCTCCCATGAAGTCCACTTTTTCTCATACGACGGATGGTGCGACCGGACACTGATGTTCCTTGAGCTTGAAGTTCACGTTTAATCTGTTTAGAAGTTTTTCTGAGTTCTTTTGTTGCCATTCGTATTATCCATCTCTTTGATTTGTCATCAATTTTCCTCCTGCGGCCACATCCAGGGAGGTTGGCTACGGTCCCATGGATCTTAAATTTCTGAATAACATTTGCAACTGTAGTCACAGGAACATCAAGCTGCTTGGAGATGGTCTTCTAACTTTTACCTTCAACATGTTTGTCTATAATTTTCTTTCTAATCTCCTGAGACAACTCTTTCCTTTGCTTCCTCTGGTCCATATTGAGTGTGATACACACCATGTCACCAAACAGCACAGTGAGCATCTTTAGCCCTATATATAGGCCCACTCACTGATTCCAAGATTGTAGACACCTGTGATGCTAGTTAGTGGACACACCTTGATTTAACATGTCCCTTTTCTCACATTATTTTCAGGAGTACCATCATTTCTGTCCAGGCCTATTTCATGAGTTGTATTTTTTTTTTATTCTGTGGAAACATGGTTGAAAAGCAATGTCTTATTTTCATTTGTTCATTTTCATAAATCTTATATTTATTATTACTTTTGTCAGATTCAAGTTATTTCTGTGACCATTGTTGGTTTTTCTGTCATTAAACAAGGGGTACCAACAATTTTGACAACCTGTGTGCATCATTAGCATGGGTCAATATCTTGCCTGTAATTTTTAGCCAAATGAATGTGTGTTATGCTTGTGTAGCAACTCACTCAGGATAATAGGTAATATACTAAAAACTACATCTGACGTTTCCGGATCCTATACAGATTAGAGATCCTGACCTCACAGTCCTTAGTGGTTCCAGCGTGAGCAGAGATAGCCATAACCACAGACTAGAAGATAGCAAATCTGACCTACACTGCCTAAAAGGCAGTCCAGTTGCTTCAAGTTCCTCCTAAATAACCGGAGGGAAGAACAGAGTGTCAATTACCTACAAAAGGTAATGTGTGTACATTTTGACACTTGCTTCTTCCGGGGCTTTTTCCTTGGGCGACCTCAGAAGAAGCAAGAGTCAAAGCATGTACCAGGGTGAGGGGGACACCAATCTATCCAGCTGATCCTTTCCTGCTGTCCTGCAGTTAAGTTGAATAGGCATTAAACTCTTGCATATTTCCCAGAGGAGCTTTGCGGCTTTAAGTCTCCTCACCTCGACATGCTTATCATGTCACTCTCCGCAAGGAGAAGCGATACTTCTTGAATCCCATGTAAATCTCTGAAATACGTGTTTCAGATGGAATACCCCTGTAATGAGGCAGCTGTCTGGCCAGTGATCCAGTGGTGTCTGTCTTTTTAGGTGTGCATAAAAGTATAGTCTCACAGTTCCTATTAATCGGCCCAAATACCTCACATGGGATAGCTACCAACCGAATCACATTAAAAAGTCCAGCGTTTACAGTCACAACATCAGATATAATTCTATCTGTTCTAGATAGGTCTGTCCAACAGAAAGGGATGAACACTTGACACGCCTTAAAAGAACATTTTTAAATCAAGGCTACAACCCCACCTCTATTGAGGATCAGATCATTAGTGCCATCAGGATTCCCAGAAGTAAACTACTTCAATATAGAGAAAAGAGGAAAACAATCATGAACCTCTGGTATCTTCACAGAATGGTTCTTGAACATACCCAGACCCCACTGAATTCAATGGACTGCAAAACCAAATGCATAGACAACACCTTAACCCCTTGGAGACCTTGCCCTTTTTCGTTTTTGTGTTTCTGTTTTTCTCTCCCCTTCTTCCTAGAGCAATAACTTTTATATTTTTCAGTCAACAAAGCCATATGAGGGCCATGGACACCAAACATGTCTAGGTTCTTTTTTATTTAAGTGGTGAAAAAAAAAACCAATGTTTGTTAAAAAAAAATTGTGCCATATTCCAAGACTCGTTGCGACTCCATTTTTGGTGATCTCGGGTTGAGTGAGGGCTTATTTTTTGTGTGCCGCGCTGACATTTTTATTGATACCATTTTCGTGCAGATAAAATCTTTTGAACACCTGTTATTGCATTTGAATGCAATGTTGCGATGACCAAAAAGCATAATTCTGGGGTTTTGACTTTTTTTCTTGCTATGCTGTTTAGCGATCAGGTTTTTTAATGATAGATCTGGCGATTCTGAGTGCGGTGATACCAAATATGTGTATGATTTTATTTAGTTTTATTTTGAATGGGGCAAAAAGGGAGTTATTTAAACTTTTATATTTTTTTATTTTTTTAATATTTTAAAAAACATTTTTTTTACTTTTGTTATGCTTCAACAATCTCCATGGGAGACTAGAAGCTGCCACAACTGGATCGATTCTGCTACATAGAGGCGATGATCAGATCACCTGTATGTAGCAGAATACTTCACTTGATATGAGTGCCGACCATAGGGCAGCGCTCACAGCAAGCCAGCAGTGACAACCATAAAGGTCTCCAGGAGACCTCTGATGGTCATGCCAACCCATCGGTGACCCACAATCATGTGATGGGGGTCACAGATGGGCAGATTTCTGGCCCAATGGCAGTAAGCACGCGTTAAATGCCGCAGTTAGAGTTTGACAGCAGCATTTAATGAGTTTATAGCCGCGGCACGGGCACATGTCAGCTGTTCAAAACAGCTGACATGAGCTGGAAAAGATGTGGACTCATCTACGGAGCCCACATCAAATGGAGAGAGCATGTAACGAAGGGGTTAAGGGGGGCCAAAAAGCTCCCCTAACAGATAAAGTTAGAGGCAGACACCAGGAAACGTGGCATCAGTTGACCCACAGTGCAAAAATATAATTACACAGCATGGATGCATGGAAAAGGGTGTGGACCTTTTCTAGCTGAAACATTGATCAGTAACAGGTGGATGAGTGACAGGTTTAAGCATGGTGCTCTGAGATGTCTTCCAAATTCAAGCAACACACACGAAGGAGACCCAATTTGGAGTCCAAACATTTCCAAAAATAAGGGATACGCCCGAGGAAGTGTGGCATCATTTGACCCATAGTAGAAATTTGATAATTGCATAGCAGCAGTCACCCATGGGCCATGCATGAGATGTCAAGGTCTGGGCCAGCATTTTATAGTTTTTAATTTAACTTTGAGGGAGCGGTGTAAGTCTTCTTTGCTGGGAGCCCTGATATCGCATGCAATAGCTCAAACTGTTTTTTTTCCCAGTCACATTCAGGTGCCACAAACATCATTTACTTTTGGTAGAGCAATTTAAGGATAGTAACACAGGTAGTTTACTGATGATCAATTGACCCACAGTAGAAACTTGTTAATAGCACAGAAGCAGTTAGCCATAGGCCATGCGTGATGAATCAGAGTATGGGCCAGCATTTACAACTTTGAATTGAAGTTTCAATTAAGATGAGATGGGTGAAGGAGCGGTGTAAACTTTCTTTGCTGGGAGCCGTGATACCTCATGCAACAGCTCAATCTGTTTTTTTTTCCCCAGATACACACACAGGTGGCATAAATATTGGTTTCATTGAGTACTGTTGTTGGAAACATTTAAGGATAGTAACACAGGTATATGACTGAAAGTAAGTGTAGTCCTGCTGGTCTGGGAGCCTTACTGCTGCATGCAGTAGATAAATAACTTGGCACTCAACTTGGTGGATAGTGATGATAAAGAAAATCAAAATTTATAAATTTTGATTTTCTTTATCATCACTATCCACCAAGTTGAGTGCCAAGTTATTTATCTACTATATTATTACTGGTGTGGGAAACCTCTCTTGAGCACCGACACAGCTGTGCCACAATATACTTCATTACTGCTGCATGCACTGCTGAAAGTGATCCAATTTGGAGTACAAAAATTTCCCAAAATTATTGCCACATTCCCCATTGGGGAAAGCATCTGGCTAAATTTACTCTTGTACTGTGGATCTAACAGAGTGGCACCAAAGTAGTCAGCACTATTTCTAACCCTAAGAATACGGACATTGTGCTGAAGATAGTGCAGCAAGAAAGTGCTCATGTGTCGGGTGCTTCCATGAGGTCCAAGTCCATGGTGTGTTTTTTGCAGGGGTAACACTCAAGGTTGCTTCCTCTGTCCCCCCCGCCAATCATGAACAACAGAAAGCGTATAATTATCCTCTTCATCTCCTGACTGTTGCGCATCCATCATCTTGTCCTCCTCAATTTGTTCCTCGGCTCCTGCATCTTCACTAACAGTTTTTCTGGTACCATGAGACACCCTTGATTGCTGTGAGCTACCCTCCCATGGTAGGGACGACAGTCTGGAAATTTGAGATTTTGTTATCCCTTCCACATACTCCTCTGCTTTCAGCTCTTCCTCTGGGACCATCACCTCCTCACGCAGATTATTAAAAGTGTGCTCCAGCATGCAGAAGATCGGAATTAGGATGCTGATGATGGCATCATCAGCGCTAATCATCTTAGTAGCCATTTCAAAACTGTTCAGAAGAGTGCAGAGGTCCTTCACATGTGCCCACTCCGCAAGCGTGATTTGCATCACGTCTGACTTGTGTTGGCCCAGGCTATGCAAAAGGACGTACTGCACCAGGACTCATCGCTGCTGCCATAGTTGTTGCAACCAAAAGACCTCTGTAGCAATAGAAGTTGATGACCTGTGGGGTGCGATCGTCGGAAGTGAGCACACAATGACCATGCTTTCTATAACAGTGCATCTAAACTGGAATAGTGGTGGAGAAATTGCTGTACCATCTTGTTGAGGATGTGAGCCATGCAAGGTGCATGTATGAGGTTGCCACGGCGTAGGGCCATCACCAGTGTTGCACAGTTATCGCCTTTCCTGGCTCCAGGTTTAGTGGAGACAGCCATTGCTCTAACTTGGCCTGGATACCTGTCCACAACTCTTGAGCTATGTGACTGCGATCTTCAAGGCATATTAATTTAAACACTGCCTGATTGCAGTGAGCCAAGCAGATTCTATCTGCACTGTTGGAACGCATCTGATTGAGGGAGAGGTTGATTGCGCAGGTGGAGGCTCTAGAGGAGGTGGAGGAGGCAGAAGCATTGGAGGAACTGTTAGATACAGAGGTTTGTCCCGTAAGCTTTGTGGATTCAAAGACTTGTGGAGAAGCCCCTAGACTGCCTGCCCCACAGCCACCAGAGTCACCCAGTGCCCAGTCAAAGAGATGTAATGCCCCTGCCCATATTTGCTCATCTAGGTGTCAGTGGTGATATGCACCCTGGCAGACAAAGATTTTTTTCAGGGAATTGGTGATGTTGTCAGTGACATGCTGGTATAGTGCAGGCACAGCTTTCTTAGAGAAGTAATGGCAACTTGGCAACTGTACTGCGGGGCTGTGACGGCCATCAACTTTAAGTAACCATCTGTATCCACCAGGCAGACAGGCAGCATTTCCGTGGTCAACATATTGGAGATGGTGGAGTTCAAGCTCTTAGCTTTGCAATGTGTAGGAGGAAGCATTATTTTGCGTGACCACAAATGTGGGACCAAGGGCTGGCTGCTGTGCTGAGAGAGAGCGGAGTACAGAGGACAGGACAAACTGCTGGATTGTGAGTGAGGTTCCGGTGGAGATGTTATGGTGAGAAAGATCTGTTATGCTAGGGGACACAAAAGCAGCAGTCATGTCGACTTCTATAACAGTTGACTGGCTCTCACTAACCCTGACAGTGGTGGGTAAACAATTGTATTTTCTGTGGCAAGAGACCTGTGTGAGAAGACTTGGAATAGTGATGCAGTAGGAAGAAGCAGCAGATGGAGTTGATGGGTCTGCCTGTGGTTGGCGAGGCCTGCTAGTCCATATTTTAGAGCTTTGAGGCTCCCACACTAACGTATGTTGATCGTGTATGTGCCGGTTAATGCATGTAGTTGTCAAATTATTGCATGCACTCATCACTTTCCACCTACTGAGGGTTTTTTTTGCAAAATTGACTGATAACTTCTGTTGAGTCATACTTTGTGGTCTCAGAAAAAGTCCAGACTAGGCAACTCTTGCCGCCCCTGCGACTTGCACACTCGCGACCGATGCTGGCAACAACCAGAGTTGGGGCTGAGGATGTAGTGCTTGTCGTGGTTGAATTACTTTGTGTCTGTGTGGGAAGCTGCAAAATAACCACCTCATCTTTCTCCTCCTCCACCTCCTCTTCTGAGCAACTCAACTGCGTACCTCTGGGTTCACACCAGATGGGATCTACAACCTCATTGTCATAATTTTTCTGCCCTGACACCACAGTGTAATCTGCGTGCACCTCTGGTATCTAAGTCTTATCAGGAGAACCTCCACCCTTGATGGTTAACGTCTGGTGACGAGGGTCTGGATTCTATTCGGTCCCTACCTCATCCAGCCCTAGTTCCAGCATGAAAAAATTTTGGGCATCAGCGCAGATCCCTTCTTCCTCTGGATTCTGTGATTCTACAGAGCAGACCTCTGATGCCCATGGAATACAGTGTGGGAACAGCTCTTCAGAATGGCCCATCTGTGGTTCCCTACAGTCAGTTGGGCATTTGGAAAGTTTTGACAGGGAGGAATCAAGGGTGATTGGGGTGCCACCTCTGAGGATTGTACTGTGTGTGATGTTAATGTGGAGGAAGTGGAGGAGAGGCCACTTGATGCAGCACTTGCCATCCACTGGAGCACATGCTCTTTCTGAGCCTCATCTACTAGGCTTACTGCTGTGCGGCTGCCAAAGAAAGGGAGCCAAGTAGGCCAGCCAGTAATAAATGTTGTCAGTGGTCTTTGGATAGGATGAGACGGTATTTGTTCAGTTGAACTTTCATTCACATTAACACCCAACCCACATACACGTCGAACACCAAGCCTATTCCCCTTTCACCACGACCTCGCTTTTTCCCCACTCATGTTGTAAGTAGCCTTTTCTTCTTGTACCCTGCTGTTTCACAACCTGTAGGCACACAGCTGTGAGTCACCTGTCACTAAATGAACAATCACTATTTATTTTCTTAAAGGTATAAAGAAGGAACAGCACAATTCTACTTATCTTCAAGTGCAAGGTCTCCAGGGAATCCGTCCAATGTATCCCAACTTCACATATACTTTTCAAAAAAGAGGCAGCACTCCATCATATCAGGCCGGCATCACACTCAGCGTATAAAAATACGGTCCGTAATTTACGGCCGTAATACGCTGAAAAGTCCCCAAAATAGTGGTCCGTATCTCCTCCGTAGGCAGGGTGTGTCAGCGTATTTTGCGCATTGCATCCTCCGTATGTAATCCGTATGGCATCCGTACTGTGAGATTTTCTCGCAGGCTTGCAAAACCAACATACGGACATACAAGGGATCCATGTGCTCAAAAAATAATACTGTCTATATATATATATATATATATATATATGGAGCGCCCCCAGACACAGGGCCACAAGTCACTCGGTATCGGTCCTTTCTGCTCGGTTCTGCGGTTGTCACGGTGGCTGGACCCGGTCGTGACCCTGCTAAGGGGCGTCCAATAAAGGTGGTAGTACAGTCTGTCAGGGGTTCGTGACGCCACCTGTGGTGTTCGGTCAGGGTGACCGACGCTGCTGTGGGGTCCGCTGGGGTGATGGAATGGCAGCTGGATGGTATACCTTCCCACAGGTGAAGTATGTCCCCAGGGCTTCCCAGTAAGGTGGATGGTGATGGTGTGAGGTGCAGGCAATAACGAGGACACAAGGTTGCAGTCTCTTTACCTCTTTACTGAAGGCTTCAATATCCTCAGTCCAGAGCACATTCAACCAGGCTATCAGAGACCGGCCGGTCCGATGGGCACATCCAGAGTTTCTTCGCAGATGGAAATCGTTGCCTACCAATAGCGCCTGTGTGTTGTAGTCCTACCCTGCTGAGCATTCGGAATAGTCTTCACAACTGCTGTTCTCCTTCGTTCGTTCTCTACAGCTTTCTTTCTCTCTCTCGTTCTTTGGTTCCAGATGTTACTAGTTTCTAACGTCCCCCAGGTATATTTTGGCTAGGACGCCATCCGTTTGACGGGAAGGCTTGGAGGTCTCCCGGAACCCTAGAGACGCCTCTCTCCCAATGTTGCCCCCTATGTCTTCGTAGGTGTAGAAGGTAGACAGCCACCCTATAGTCAACTGTCCAGCGGAATTTGAAGTAAGGCCTGAAGTCAGTTACTCCTACGGTGATCCGGCCACCGACTACGCGCCTCAGTAAGATGTTGCCTCTCTCTCTCGGCACAACTCTTACTGGCTTTCCTTTGTGCTGATCTCGTTTACACTGTTCTACAATATTCTTCCCTTCGTGTCTCTTTCCTGGATACCGCCGCAGGGTGTGCAGGCACGGTTCCGTTACGTTCTGTTCTGTTCTCTAGGCACCTGCCAGGTTCCCACGCCTGACAGGGACCCCCCTGTGCCTTCTCCCTGCAACACCCCCTGCCACGGGATGTTGCCTGGTTCCAATTCAATTATGACACCTATCCATTATTAATCCAATAGTCTGAAATGGTTAAAAAAAACACAAACACATTATTAAAATTTTAAAAACAACCAAGGGCGCTGCACATTCCTCGGTCCTCCTCCTGCTGCAAGTACGCGGACACAACTACAAAGATGTCCGATACCACGTGTGAGAACACCAAAATGTATATAATAGTATGTAATCGCGCTGGAGGTGCCGCTAAATCTAATATGCAAAAAAAGCTTGCTGTATAAAAAAGTATTCACACTGTGCTCAATTAATTACGGTACCTTATTGGCATTTGGCGTCTGTTTCTCATCTGTCTGTAGTTGCCCGGTTTCCAGTTCTACTGTTCTTTCCAAATGTATATAAAGCACTGATATTCTCAAAAATATATATATGCGAGGAAGTGGGTATTACCCGTTACCTCACATGCGGTGTGTTCCGGATCTTCAGCGATGAAGCCGCACTTCAATAAGCAGATTGCCGGCGAGGTGCAGGACCTCGCGTGACGTCACATACACGTGGTATTCCACGTGATCGGCTGACGGAATGCACCTAGGACCAAAAAATCTCTCCAACGCGTTTCGAAGTCAGCAGACTTCTTCTTCAGGGATGGTCCAGTGCAGGATGTAGGTGCTTTTATATCTTACAGTGACTAGAAGCGCTAGATCTATTGGTTAAAGGCAAAGAGTTCAATCTCGCTATTTAACCCATTCGGCATGAGTGTGTTCAATTCAAAGATCCACCTACTTTCTTCCCTTTTTAAGATTTAAATTTTTTTATAGAAGATAATGAGATTCAAACTAGCCTGCACCATAAACCCACTGATTCAAACAATTATATTGCACTAAATAGCTGCCATTTACCAAGTTGGCTTTTAAATGTCCCCAAAGGCCAGTTCATTAGAGCTCATAGAAATTGTTCCAAATTAGAGGATTTTAGGAAAGAGACAGATATCCTGATAGAAAGATTTAGTCAGAAAGGATATGATAAAGAGACTCTGATACGGGTTAAGGAACAAGTAGGTAAACAATCTAGAAAAAAACTTCTTAAACCGAAAGACAAAAAAACGAACAATGTGGAGAATGAAATGATACCAATAATAACCCCATATAATTCGAATAGTCATCTTTTGAAAAAAATTGTTAATAAATACTGGAATATATTAAAGGAAGATAAAGTGATTGGGAACACATTAGCAGAACATCCAAGGTTCGTTTTTAGGAGGGCAAACAATCTGGGCAATATAATAGCCCCAACGGTGCGGAGACCCGTGTCTTCCATAATGCCACTTACATTAAAGACCCGGTCTGGCTTTTTTCCATGTGGCAGATGTTTACCATGTAAAAAACTTAATACGAAAAAACAATTGAGTATTATTTATAAAGACAATGAAGTAGAAATCAAAGACTTCATAACTTGTTCCACCCGAGGAGTAATTTATGGCATTAAATGCCCGTGCGGGAAACTATATATAGGCCGCACTATACGACCTATGAGCATACGCATTGGGGAACATCTGCGTAATATTAATAAAAAGTTTGCGGGTCACCCTTTATCGCAACACTTCGAGGAATACCATGCGGGTTCAGTAGAAAATATAGTGGTTACCGGGATAAAAATAGTAAAAAAGAACTGGCGGAGAGGCAATTTCATCCACCAGATGTCAAGGGAAGAAAGTAGGTGGATCTTTGAATTGAACACACTCATGCCGAATGGGTTAAATAGCGAGATTGAACTCTTTGCCTTTAACCAATAGATCTAGCGCTTCTAGTCACTGTAAGATATAAAAGCACCTACATCCTGCACTGGACCATCCCTGAAGAAGAAGTCTGCTGACTTCGAAACGCGTTGGAGAGATTTTTTGGTCCTAGGTGCATTCCGTCAGCCGATCACGTGGAATACCACGTGTATGTGACGTCACGCGAGGTCCTGCACCTCGCCGGCAATCTGCTTATTGAAGTGCGGCTTCATCGCTGAAGATCCGGAACACACCGCATGTGAGGTAACGGGTAACTGTCACCGGCCGGGACAGTTTTAATACCCACTTCCTCGCATATATATATTTTTGAGAATATCAGTGCTTTATATACATTTGGAAAGAACAGTAGAACTGGAAACCGGGCAACTACAGACAGATGAGAAACAGACGCCAAATGCCGATAAGGTACCGTAATTAATTGAGCACAGTGTGAATACTTTTTTATACAGCAAGCTTTTTTTGCATATTAGATTTAGCGGCACCTCCAGCGCGATTACATACTATTATATACATTATTAAAATGTCCTTCGAGGGTGGGAAAAAATCAGAAAAGTTCTCAGGTTCGAGTTCATATGAGGACAACCAGCAGAGAGCGCCTCACCGCGAATGAAGGTAACTACAGGTCATTGACCTAGTTTCCATTCATTCGCTGGGGTTTTACAGTCAGGAACACAGCTGCATTATAGCAGAGCTCCTGGCTGTAAAAAAAAATAACCCCTTCAGATGGATTTACATCGTGGGGCGTGACAGATCCTCGGAAGGTATGTATATTGTTGATATATTATTTTTTCTTTGTCACAGAGCGAGGGTCTTCAGGTGGATTACCAGAATAATAAAATATTCAAACAACCTGTGTTTTTATTTCATTAAAAGACTTTTTAATAATGTGTTTGTGTTTTTTTTAACCATTTCAGACTATTGGATTAATAATGGATAGGTGTCATAATTGACGCCTCTCCATTATCAATCTGGCTTAATGTCACCTTACAATAGCAAGGTGACATTAACCCTTCATTACCCCATATCCCACCGCTACACGGGAATGGGAAGAGAGTGACCAAGTGCCAGAATAGGCGCATCTTCCAGATGTGCCTTTTCTGGGGTGGCTGGGGGCAGATGTTTTTAGCCAGGGGGGGGGGGGCAATAACCGTGGACCCTCTCCAGGCTATTAATATCTGCCCACAGTCACTGGCTTTACTACTCTGGCAGAGAAAATTGCGCGGGAGCCCACGCCAATTTTTTCCGCCATTTAACCCTTTAATTTAATAGCTAGAATGGCCATATTTTGCACATACACACTACTAACATTAGTAGTGTGGAATATGCAAAAAAAATGGGGATATGACATGGTTTACTGTATGTAAACCATGTCTCATATCATGTCGGGTTTTGGAAGGAGATAGCAAAAGCCGGCAATTGAATTACCGGCTTTTAAGCTATCTAGTGCTGTATGAAATATTAATACATATACACATATATGTGTCTCACTGACATATATACAGTGGGGCAAAAAAGTATTTAGTCAGTCAGCAATAGTGCAAGTTCCACCACTTAAAAAGATGAGAGGCGTCTGTAATTTACATCATAGGTAGACCTCAACTATGGGAGACAAACTGAGAAAAAAAAATCCAGAAAATCACATTGTCTGTTTTTTTTAACATTTTATTTGCATATTATGGTGGAAAATAAGTATTTGGTCAGAAACAAACAATCAAGATTTCTGGCTCTCACAGACCGGTAACTTCTTCTTTAAGAGTCTCCTCTTTCCTCCACTCATTACCTGTAGTAATGGCACCTGTTTAAACTTGTTATCAGTATAAAAAGACACCTGTGCACACCCTCAAACAGTCTGACTCCAAACTCCACTATGGTGAAGACCAAAGAGCTGTCAAAGGACACCAGAAACAAAATTGTAGCCCTGCACCAGGCTGGGAAGACTGAATCTGCAATAGCCAACCAGCTTGGAGTGAAGAAATCAACAGTGGGAGCAATAATTAGAAAATGGAAGACATACAAGACCACTGATAATCTCCCTCGATCTAGGGCTCCACGCAAAATCCCACCCCGTGGGGTCAGAATGATCACAAGAACGGTGAGCAAAAATCCCAGAACCACGCGGGGGGACCTAGTGAATGAACTGCAGAGAGCTGGGACCAATGTAACAAGGCCTACCATAAGTAACACACTACGCCACCATGGACTCAGATCCTGCAGTGCCAGACGTGTCCCACTGCTTAAGCCAGTACATGTCCGGGCCCGTCTGAAGTTTGCTAGAGAGCATTTGGATGATCCAGAGGAGTTTTGGGAGAATGTCCTATGGTCTGATGAAACCAAACTGGAACTGTTTGGTAGAAACACAACTTGTCGTGTTTGGAGGAAAAAGAATACTGAGTTGCATCCATCAAACACCATACCTACTGTAAAGCATGGTGGTGGAAACATCATGCTTTGGGGCTGTTTCTCTGCAAAGGGGCCAGGACGACTGATCCGGGTACATGAAAGAATGAATGGGGCCATGTATCATGAGATTTTAAGTGCAAACCTCCTTCCATCAGCAAGGGCATTGAAGATGAAGCGTGGCTGGGTCTTTCAACATGACAATGATCCAAAGCACACCACCAGGGCAACGAAGGAGTGGCTTCGTAAGAAGCATTTCAAGGTCCTGGAGTGGCCTAGCCAGTCTCCAGATCTCAACCCTATAGAAAACCTTTGGAGGGAGTTGAAAGTCCGTGTTGCCAAACGAAAAGCCAAAAACATCACTGTTCTAGAGGAGATCTGCATGGAGGAATGGGCCAACATACCAACAACAGTGTGTGGCAGCCTTGTGAAGACTTACAGAAAACGTTTGACCTCTGTCATTGCCAGCAAAGGATATATTACAAAGTATTGAGATGAAATTTTGTTTCTGACCAAATACTTATTTTCCACCATAATATGCAAATAAAATGTTAAAAAAACAGACAATGTGATTTTCTGGATTTTTTTTCTCAGTTTGTCTCCCATAGTTGAGGTCTACCTATGATGTAAATTACAGACGCCTCTCATCTTTTTAAGTGGTGGAACTTGCACTATTGCTGACTGACTAAATACTTTTTTGCCCCACTGTATATATATACCTATTCTATGTGAACACATTTATTCTACCTATTCTATTGAAAGGTGTCAGTGTGATTTTACTGTACACCGCGCTGAATTGCCGGCTTTTCTCTCTAACACCGCTGTGTATTTCTCGCAAGTCACACTGCTGGTCCGTGTGTAATCCGTATTTTTCTGGCTTCTATAGACTTTCATTGGAGATTTTTTTGCGCAATACGGTGACAAACGCAGCATACTGCGATTTTCTACGGCCGTAGAAAGCCGTATAATACGGATCAGTAAAATACAGCAGATAGGAGCTGGGGCATAGAGAATAATTGGGCCGTGTGTAATGCGTGTTTCTCGGACGTATTTTATGCGCTCATACGTCCGTAAAACTCGCTAGTGTGAGGCCAGCCTCAGTGTTTGACGTGCAGGATTTTAATCAACCCACTTGTCTGGGCGACATTTTAGTTCTGAATGAGCCTTTCTCAAGCAGTGGGTGTTTCAATAAAGTGCATATTTATAATAGTGTTTTTTGTTTGGCTTTTTTGCTAGGTTCACTAAATGCTAAAACTGACATGCTATTTTGATTCTCCAGGTCTTTACGAGTTCATAGACACCAAACATGTCTAGGTTATTTTTTATCTAAGTGTTGAAAAAAAATTACAAACTTTGCTAAAAAAAATAAAAAATTGCGCCATTTTCCGATACCCGTAGCGTTTCCATTTTTCAGGATCTCAGATCAGGTGAGGGCTTTTTTTTGCGTGCCAAGCTAGCGTTTTTAGTGATACCACTTTTGTGCAGATACATTCTTTTGATCACCCATTATTGCATGTTAATGCAAGGCCGCGGCGACCAAAAAAACGTAATTCTGGCGTTTTGAATTTTTTTATCGCTACGCCATTTAGCGATCAGGTTAATCCTTTTTTATTGATAGATCGGGCGATTCTGAAACGCGGCGATACCAAATATGTGTAGGTTTGATTTTTTTTTTGTTTTATTTTTGAATGGGGCGAAAGAAGGGGGATTTAAACTTTTTTTTTTTTTTTCATATTTTTTAAAACATTTTTGTTTTAACTATTGCCATGCTTCAGTAGCCTCCAAGGGAGGCTAGAAGCTGGTATAGCCTGATCGGCTCTGCTACATAGCAGCAATCATCAAATCGCTGCTATGTAGCTGAATTGCAGGCTTGCTATGAGCGCCGAACACAGGGTGGTGCTCACAGCAAGCCGGCATCAACAACCATGGAGGTCTCTAGGAGACTTCAGGTTGTCATGCCGATCCATCGCTGACCCCTGATCATGTGACGGGGTCAACGATGCGAGCATTTCTGGCTGCGCGGCCGGAAGCAGTAGTTAAATGCCGCTGTCAGCGTTTGACAGCGGCATTTAACTAGTTAATAGCGGCAGGTGGATCGCGACTCCACCTGCCGCTATTGCGCGCACATGTCAGCTATACAAAACAGCTGACATGTCGCAACTTTGAGGTGGGCTCACCGCCGGAGCCCACATCAAAGGGGGAGACACGACATGCGCTGTACTAGTACGGCGCATGTCGTGAAGGGGCCTCTGTAAATGCAAGAGATGACCAGAATTGTAGGACATATTTAAACATGATTTTTTTTTTTTTTTGCAAGACTGGGATCTTGTAAGTGAAATTGTATGTTTATTAAGTTGTTTCCAAACGTAAACATTTTATTGACTTTTTTTCCCAATGTTTCTCTAATTTATGGGGCTTTGACAGCCAAGAACATTTTAACCTGACAGCTTTCATAATTTTCAAAAACCCTAACAATACTTTTCAGCGCTCGGCGTTTGCCTTTGTTTCACTAAAACATTCAATGACCATTTCTAATCTAGACAATGGCACCTTTGTTATTAAACAGGCTTTATGGTAGTGATACATGTTAGAGCAGTCCCACACGTCCAGATAATTCCGGTACCGGAAAAATTGGTACCGGAATTATCCGTGTCCGTGTGCCCGTGCGTTTCTGTGGCACATCAGTGTGGCACACGGGCGGCACACGTGTGCCACCCATGTGCCCACTGGGTACCACACGCACCATGCAGGAGACAGCGCTAAAGTTTAGCGCTGTCCCCCCCACTGGTGCTGAAGCCGCGATTCATATCTTCCCTGCAGCAGCGTTTGCTGTAGACAAAATATGAATATTCCTTTTTTTTTGCTTCTCGTGTTTAAAATAAATATCCCTGTACCCACCCCCCTCCCACCCCCTGTGCGCCCGACCGCTGTTATTAAAATACTCACCCGGCTTCCTCGCTGACTGGCGCTGCTTCCTGTCCTGGCCGCATCTTCTACTGTATGAGCGGTCACGTGGGGCCGCTCATTTACAGTAATGAATATGCGGCTCCACCCCTGCTGCTGCAGGGAAGATATGAATCGCGGCTTCAGCACCAGTGGGGGGGACAGCGCTTACTGTAGCGCTGTCTCCTGCACGGCACACGGACTGCACACGGACAACGTCTTTGTGCGGTACGTGTTTTACACGGACCCATTGACTTTAATAGGTCCGTGTAATATGTGCGCTCCCACGAACACTGACATGTCTCCGTGTTTTGTCACACGGAGACACGGTCCGCAAAAAATCAATGACATCTGCACAGATGCATTGATTTCAATGTGTCTACGTGTCAGTGGCTCCGGTACGTGAGGAAACTGTCACCTCACGTACCGGAGCCACTGACGTGTGAAACCGGTCTTAGGGAAACGTTTGGTTTAGAAAAAGCCACATAAAATCAGAAAGGGTATACTCAGACATGGCGTTATTACAGTGTTTTGTTGCCCATCCAAAACCTTCACTTTATGCAGTAAAATTCTATGTATAAAACTCAGAAAATAGCTGTAGCTTGCTGCAATTGTTTCTGCGTTTCTCAGGTTAATTAACCGTGTGATTTGTCTACAATACATGTTAATAAAGTTAGTTTTATTCATCAAAAATGCAGCACAAATGTTATGTTGCATTTTGTTCAGTGTTTATACAGTTTCTCATAGCTTTCAATGGGTAAAAAAATGCTGCAAAACTTGTTGATATATAAACATAGCAAAAAGGCAATGTCTACCAGCTAAGGTCACAGAAACTAAAGCACTATCAGGATGCAGCAGACCCCCTTAATAAATGCAGAATTAACACAGATGCAAAATACTGATGAAACAACCACTCACAACTTACCAGTTCATGGAGAGGGTGACTGCTCAAGATTAGGCCACATTCACATGTTCAATATTATTTTTTGTCAGTATTTTACATTAGTAATTGTAAGCCAAAACCAGGAGTGGAACAATCAGAGGAAAAGTATAATAGAAATACGTCACCACTTCTGTATTCACCACCCACTGCTGGTTTTGGCTTACAAAAGTGCGAACAGATGAGGTTTGCAATAGGGCACAAGTCACACACATGTATAGCACAGTGCTCAGCCAACAGCCTAATAAATGCCCATTCTATTAGATCAGGAGGGCTGCCTGGCAATCTATAAGTGCATCACAGAGGGATAGGCCTCTAGTTTACAAGGTCACCATTGATGGGCCTGGCTGCACCCTGTAAAAAATATAATAAAAATATAAGGTACTAGATCGTGGCCCGATTCTAACGCATCGGGTATTCTAGAATATGCATGTCCACGTAGTATATTGTCCAGCCAAGTAGTATATTGCCCAGCCACGTAGTATATTGCCCAGCCACGTAGTATATTGCCCAGTCACGTAGTATATTGCCCAGACACGTAGTATATTCCCCAGTGACGTAGTATATTGCCCAACCACATAGTATATTGCCCAGCCACGTAGTATATTGCACAGCCACGTAGTATATTGCACAGCCACGTAGTATATTGCCCAGACACGTAGTATATTGCCCAGTGACGTAGTATATTGCCCAGCCACTTAGTATATTGCACAGCCACGTAGTATATTGCCCAGCCACGTAGTATATTGCCCAGTCACTTAGTATATTGCACAGCCACGTAGCATATTGTCCAGCCATGTAGTATGTTGCCCAGTGACGTAGTATATTGCCCAACCACATAGTATATTGCCCAACTACGTAGTATATTGCCCAGCCACATAGTATATTGCCCAACCACGTAGTATATTGCCCAACCACGTAGTATATTGCCCAACCACGTAGTATATTGCCCAGTTACGTAGTATATTGCCCAGCCACGTAGTATATTGCCCAGACACGTAGTATATTGCCCAACCACGTAGTATATTGGCCAGTTACGTAGTATATTGCCCAGCCACGTAGTATATTGCCCAGCCACGTAGAATATTGCCCAGCCACGTAGTATATTGCCCAGTTACGTAGTATATTGCCTAGAGATGTAGTATATTGCGCAGCCACGTAGTATATTGCCCAGTCACGTAGTATACAGCACAGAGCCACGTAGTATATTGCCCAGTCACGTAGTATATTGCCTAGTGACGTAGTATATTGCGCAGCCACGTAGTATATTGCCCAGTGACGTAGTATACAGCACAGAGCCACGTAGTATATTGGCCAGTCACGTAGTATATGGCCCAGCTACGTAGTATATTGCCCAGCCAGGTTTGTCACAGGTTAAAAAATAAACATATACTCACCTTTCCAAGGGCCCCTTGTAGTCCACGGCAGCTTCCTAGCGCAGGCGCACAGGGCCTGTGATGACGTCGCGATCACATGACTGTGACGTCATGGCAGGTCCTTCTCGCATACCATCTTTGCCACCAGAACCTGCATCGGAAGATGGCGGCCCGGCGTGAGCGACTAGGGAGGGTGAGTATAGCAGGTTTTCTTTTTTTATTATTATTTTTAACATTACATTTTTTACTATTGATGCCGCATAGGCAGCGTCAATAGTAAAAAGTTGGGGACACACAGGGTTAATAGCAGCGATATCGGAGTGCGTTACCCGCGGCATAACGCGGTCCGTTACCACCAGCATTAACCCTGTGTTAGCGGTGACCGGAGGGGAGTATGCGGGCGACAGGCACTGACTGCGGGGAGTAAGGAGCGGCCGTTTTCTTCCGGACTGTGCCCTTCGCTGATTGGTCGCGGCAGCCATGACAGGCAGCTGGCGAGACCAATTAGTGAATGAATAATCGTGACAGAAGGACAGACAGAAAGACAGAAGTGACCCTTAGACAATTACAGTGGGGCAAAAAAGTATTTAGTCAGTCAGCAATAGTGCAAGTTCCACCACTTAAAAAGATGAGAGGCGTCTGTAATTTACATCATAGGTAGACCTCAACTATGGGAGACAAACTGAGAAAAAAAAAATCCAGAAAATCACATTGTCTGTTTTTTATCATTTTTTTTGCATATTATGGTGGAAAATAAGTATTTGGTCAGAAACAAACAATCAAGATTTCTGGCTCTCACAGACCTGTAACTTCTTCTTTAAGAGTCTCCTCTTTCCTCCACTCATTACCTGGAGTAATGGCACCTGTTTAAACTTGTTATCAGTATAAAAAGACACCTGTGCACACCCTCAAAAAGTCTGACTCCAAACTCCACTATGGTGAAGACCAAAAGCTGTCAAAGGACACCAGAAACAAAATTGTAGCCCTGCACCAGGTTGGGAAGACTGAATCTGCAATAGCCAACCAGCTTGGAGTGAAGAAATCAACAGTGGGAGCAATAATTAGAAAATGGAAGACATACAAGACCACTGATAATCTCCCTCGATCTGGGGCTCCACGCAAAATCCCACCCCGTGGGGTCAGAATGATCACAAGAACGGTGAGCAAAAATCCCAGAACCACGCGGGGGACCTAGTGAATGAACTGCAGAGAGCTGGGACCAATGTAACAAGGCCTACCATAAGTAACACACTACGCCACCATGGACTCAGATCCTGCAGTGCCAGACGTGTCCCACTGCTTAAGCCAGTACATGTCCGGGCCCGTCTGAAGTTTGCTAGAGAGCATTTGGATGATCCAGAGGAGTTTTGGGAGAATGTCCTATGGTCTGATGAAACCAAACTGGAACTGTTTGGTAGAAACACAACTTGTTGTGTTTGGAGGAAAAAGAATACTGAGTTGCATCCATCAAACACCATACCTACTGTAAAGCATGGTGGTGGAAACATCATGCTTTGGGGCTGTTTCTCTGCAAAGGGGCCAGGACGACTGATCCGGGTACATGAAAGAATGAATGGGGCCATGTATCGTGAGATTTTGAGTGCAAACCTCCTTCCATCAGCAAGGGCATTGAATATGAAACGTGGCTGGGTCTTTCAACATGGCAATGATCCAAAGCACACCGCCAGGGCAACGAAGGAGTGGCTTCGTAAGAAGCATTTCAAGGTCCTGGAGTGGCCTAGCCAGTCTCCAGATCTCAACCCTATAGAAAACCTTTGGAGGGAGTTGAAAGTCCGTGTTGCCAAGCGAAAAGCCAAAAACATCACTGCTCTAGAGGAGATCTGCATGGAGGAATGGGCCAACATACCAACAACAGTGTGTGGCAACCTTGTGAAGACTTACAGAAAACGTTTGACCTCTGTCATTGCCAACAAAGGATATATTACAAAGTATGAGATGAAATTTTGTTTCTGACCAAATACTTATTTTCCACCATAATATGCAAATAAAATGTTAAAAAAACAGACAATGTGATTTTCTGGATTTTTTTTTCTCAGTTTGTCTCCCATAGTTGAGGTCTACCTATGATGTAAATTACAGACGCCTCTCATCTTTTTAAGTGGTGGAACTTGCACTATTGCTGACTGACTAAATACTTTTTTGCCCCACTGTATATAGTAGATTGGTCAATACTTTGGCTAAAATACGCAAGTGCGCAACCCAAGTTAGGGGTACCACTGTCTTGCTAGTCCTTACACTGTATTTTTTTTTACATATTCCACACTACTGCTAGTAGTGTGTATGTGCAAAATTTGGGCTGTCTAGCTATTAAATTAAAGGGTTAAATGGCGGAAAAAATTGGCGTGGGCTCCCACGCAATTTTCTCCGCCAGAGTAGTAAAGCCAGTGACTGAGGGCAGATATTAATAGCCTGGAGAGGGTCCACGGTTATTGCCCCCCCCCCCGGCTAAAAACATCTGCCCCCAGCCACCCCAGAAAAGGCACATCTAGGAGATGCGCCTATTCTGGCACTTGGCCACTCTCTTCCCATTCCCGTGTAGTGGTGGGATATGGGGTAATGAAGTGTTAATGTCACCTTGCTATTGTAAGGTGACATTAACCAAAGATATTTAATAGAAAACATACCAGTCAAATATAACCAAAGATCACAATATTAACACAGTAAAGCAAAAAAGATAATAGGACTGGATCGGACTGTGACGGACAAACTGCAATTGAATATAGCCAGAAAAACCAAAAAAGAAAAAGAAGCAGTCTAAAGTCCAAATATATGCAAATAACAACCAATCTTTATTAAGAGTAACAGGTGAACAAACAGCAGGGAGAGGATCCCCCATGGTATCCTCAACACGCAGAAACAGGGCACAGGTGGGTCCACATACAAATATCCATTATTATTGAAGATAATGTAACATGCATATAAATAATGCAGACTTAGCTGCCATACAATGTAGACCAAAGGTGTCAAAGGCACTCATAAATGCAAGAGAAGTACATACCCGTAAATGGGAGTATAAATCACTGCGTACCCACTCCGTGCCCACCCCGACGCGCGTTTTGGCTGATGCCTTTCTCAAGGGGTGACCTGTAGTTACCTTCATTCGCGGTGATGCGTCCTCTGCTGGATGTCCTCATATGTCCTCGAGCGTGGGAACTTTTCTGAATATTTTCCCAGCCTCGAGGTCATATGAGTACATCCAGCAGAGGGCGCATCACCGCGAATGAAGGCAACTACAGGTCATTGACCCACATTCCATTCATTCCCCGGGGTTTAACAGGCACGAGCACAGCTGCATTATAGCAGAGCTCCTGCCTGTAAAATAATTTAACCCCTTCAGATGGATTTACATCATGGGACATATCGACGGAAGGTATGAGATATTGTTGGCTTATTAATTTTAATTTGTTACAGGTCGAGGGTCTTCAGGTGGATTGAGAGTGGAATAAAATATTACAACAACCTGTGTGTTTAATTCATTAAAATACTTTGCAATATTGTGTGTGTGTTTTTTTAACCATTCCATACTATTGGATTACACACTTAGATAGGAGAAAAAAAGGATCATCCCCGCGCTGCCGCAAGAAGAATTTCAAAAATTGTAGAGGTTTTCAACGTGGTTTATTCTACGCGTTTCAGGGTTCAGGTGACCCCTTCATCAGGACATACCACAAATATTGTACAAGAGTCATAGGTATACAGGGTTTAAGTACATGTCAGCATTTGGAAGCGACGCCCAATAGATCAGATAACATCCAGTGTCAGAGTTCAGGCTCATCAGGACATTCACATAACAAGATTAACAATCATCAAAGAAATACAAATTGATATTTTAAACATTTAGCCTTATTTTTGTTTATAGGATAACAAAAATTGAAAAGTATTGTCTTGTTATAATGTGTGTGTGTAGATGGATGTATGTCGAAGGATGAAAGCTCCTAAGTATCCCTCCCTAGTGTTGTTGACTGTTCGCGGATGATGGTAGCTATCTAGCGCCCAACTTGCCATCTACACGTAACACACATCTCAGCGTCCTTTGGCTGTGTCCGCCAGTACGGCGCCGTGCGCTTCCTCTGCGCTTTCCTTACCCAAGCCTAGGTGGATAGTGGCGTCCGTCAGTGCGGCACCGCACGCACTCTCGTGCCTTAAGTTTCTATTTATAAGTTTCCTTACACACCCAGTTGCGGTGTTGTGCCAGCAAGAGTCTAATCGGACTTCAATCCCGGATTGGGGTTGTGTTCGCTGACTTCTTGCTCGCATTCTATGTGCGGTACTGCGGTCCTGTGACGTAACAGAATCGCTTCTTTCACGCAGGGTGCAGTTAACCCATGTGTGTATACCTAGTACCGCCATATTGTCCTTAACATAATACTAGCGCCAAGGTCTGGCTAGTATGGCGGACATTCAGCAATCTTTGCGGTATATCCAGCAGTTGGAGGGTAGGTTGAAGGTTCTCGAGAACTCAACCTCAGCTGTGGATGTTACCGCAGTTGCTGTAAAGGCTGCTGGCGTGGCGGCAGCAACCTTGTCCTCTGCCACCCCTGTTCCGACATTATCCCGCCTCCCGTTGCCAGAAAAATTTTCTGGAGATTGCAAAACTTGTAGGGGATTCGTGAGTCAGTGCTCTATCCACCTCGAGCTCCTGGCTGCACGTTTTCCTACAGAGCGGGCTAAGGTGGGATTTATTGTCTCGCTGTTGTCGGACAGGGCGTTGGAGTGGGCTACGCCGCTGTGGGAGCGTGATGATCATGTGGTGCAGAGTGCTCCGTTGTTTCTGGGCACGCTGAAAAAGGTCTTTCTAGGACCTCAACTCACCCATGATACAGCGCTCCAACTACTGGCATTAACTCAGGGTGAGTCCTTGGTCAGCCATTTTTCCGTCCGATTCCGTACTTTAGCTTCCGAGCTGGAGTGGTCGGATAAAGCCCTTATCCCCATATTCTGGAGGGGCCTGGCTGACCATGTTAAGGACGCTCTGGCCACTAGGGAGATTCCTGCCACACTGGAGGAGTTAATATCTATTTCTACTCGTATAGACCTCCGTTTTAACGAGCGGAGGTTGGAACGAGCCCAGTGTAGGCAGAGGTTTCGGCTGGCTCCTACCTTCGCCAAACCTTTGGAATCTCCAGTCCAGGCATCTGAGTCACATGAGGCCTTGGAGGTGACACCAGCGGGATCCAAGTCTCAGTCCGCTCGTGCACATAAGGTCCGTCATGTTTGCCAGCAGTCAGGATGTCTTGCCTCCAAGAGTCCTCAGCAGTCGGGGAAACGTCAGCGTCTAGTGGCAGTTGGAGGAGGTACACTAGACACGGCGACGTTTGCTTCAAAGTTGTCCTTCAAGGGGACAATTACCATAGGCCCATCTACTCTTACGGTCGAGCTATGCTTGGATTCTGGGACAGAGGGTAACTTTATGTCCTCCGCCTTTGCCCAGCGTCACGCAATACCCTTGGTGATGCTCGCCCAGCCAGTGACCGTTCGAGTGGTAAATGGGTCAACACTACCTTCACAGATTACCCACCAAACCATTCCTTTCACGCTATCTGTGTCTCCATCACATCAGGAGATAATCTCCCTATTAGTCATTCCTGAGGGAATTGATGAGATCCTGTTGGGGATGCCATGGCTTCGCTACCATTCTCCTCATATTGAGTGGTCCTCTGGGAGAATTTTGGGATGGAGTAAATCCTGTGAGGGTAGATGTCAGAGGGAGTGCGTTCAGGTTGCTACTACACAGGTACCCGCAGATCTTTCCTCTCTCCCCAAGCACTATTGGTCCCATGCAGACGTGTTCTCCAAAAGAGCTGCGGAGACCCTTCCGCCTCACCGCCCCTATGACTGTCCTATTGACCTCTTGCCTGGTGCTGAGCCTCCCCGGGGTCGAGTCTACCCGTTATCTCTCCCGGAGACGGAGGCAATGTCCCAGTATATTCAGGAGAATCTGGCAAGAGGATTCATTAGGAAGTCAGTGTCACCGGCAGGGGCTGGGTTCTTCTTCGTACAGAAGAAGACTGGAGACTTACGTCCATGCATAGACTACAGGGGTCTTAACGCCATTACCGTTAAGAACAAGTACCCATTACCCCTGATATCTGAGCTCTTTGATAGGCTACGGGGAGCAAAGGTATTTACAAAGTTAGATCTGCGGGGTGCTTACAACCTGATTCGCATCCGTGAGGGGGATGAATGGAAGACGGCTTTTAACACCAGGGATGGGCACTATGAATATCTAGTGATGCCCTTCGGGCTCTGTAATGCCCCAGCCGTTTTCCAAGACTTTGTGAACGACATCTTTCGGGATATGCTCACCACCTCGGTCGTAGTCTATCTGGATGACATTCTCATCTACTCTCCAGATATAGACTCCCATCGGAGAGATGTTCGCAAAGTCTTCGACCTCTTACGGGCAAACTCCCTCTACGCTAAGTTGGAGAAGTGTGTGTTTGAGCAGGAGTCCTTGCCTTTCCTTGGTTATATCATTTCTGCCCAGGGTTTGGCTATGGATCCTGCCAAGCTACAGGCGGTAATGGACTGGCAGGAACCCCATTCTCTTAAAGCGGTGCAGCGCTTTATGGGGTTCATTAATTACTATCGCCAGTTCATTCCACACTTCTCAACTTTGGTAGCTCCCTTGGTCGCCCTCACCAAGAAGGGAGCAAATCCCAAGTTGTGGTCAGAGGAGGTCTCCAAGGCCTTTCTCTCGATTAAGTCACACTTCGCTAGCGCTCCCATCCTGCATCGCCCCGATGTAGATAAACCATTCATCTTGGAGTTGGATGCCTCATCCGTTGGTGCTGGAGCAGTCCTTTTCCAAAAGGATGCTCAAGGTCGGAAGCATCCTTGCTTCTTCTTCTCCAAAACTTTCACACCAGCGGAGAGGAATTATTCCATTGGGGACAGGGAGGTGCTAGCCATGAAGTTGGCTTTTTCAGAGTGGAGACACCTCTTGGAGGGAGCTCGCTTTCCCTTCCAAGTCTTCACTGACCACAAGAACTTGGTGTATATACAGACGGCCCAGCGGCTAAATTCTCGCCAGGCTAGATGGTCCCTGTTTTTCTCCCGGTTCCATTTTACCCTCCATTTTCTCTCCGGGGAGAAGAACGTTCGTGCCGACGCTCTCTCCCGCTCCGTAGTGTCATCTGAGGAGGAGGAGCCTCGGCTTATTGTCCCGCCTGAGAGCCTGAGAACTGTAGCTCCGGTTTCGCTGGAGTCTGTGCCCCCGGGCAAGACTTTCGTGCCAGCTAACTTGCGACCGGAGGTTCTCTCTTGGGCTCACTCCTCCAGAGTGGGTGGGCATTTTGGGACCAAGAGGACATCTGAGCTTTTGGCGAGAACATATTGGTGGCCGCATATGGTCCGAGATGTCAAGGACTATATTCAGGCGTGCGTTTCTTGCGCCCAGAATCGGTCTCCTCGGCAACGGCCTGCTGGGTTGCTTTACCCTCTACCGGTGGCAGACAGGCCCTGGGAGATGGTCGGAATGGACTTTGTGGTGGGCTTACCCAAGTCGCGTGGCTGCTCCATTATTTGGGTTGTCACCGACCATTTCTCTAAGATGGTACATTTGGTACCGCTTCCTCGGTTACCCTCAGCACGGGCCTTGGCGGTGTTGTTCATGAAGCATGTTTTCCGATTGCATGGTATGCCTGATAAGATTGTCAGCGATCGGGGTCCCCAGTTCACGTCTCGGTTTTGGAGAGAGCTCTGCCGTTTGCTCAGCATAGAGTTAAACCTCTCCTCTGCATATCATCCCGAGACGAATGGGTTGGTGGAGAGAACCAACCAGACTCTGGTGACATATTTGCGACATTTCGTCTCCGCTAGGCAGGATGACTGGGCATCTTTGCTACCTTGGGCGGAATTTGCCTTGAACAACGCCGTAGCCGATTCCACTGGCCAAACTCCTTTTCTCCTTAATTACGGCCAGCATCCGCGTGTTCTTGGGCCCATGCCCGTGTCATCCACCGATTCTAGGGTGGCAGACTGGGCGGTGGAGGCACGGGACATCTGGGACCGCACACAGGATGCCATTCTGGCCTCCAAGGAGAGAATGAGGGTTTCGGCTGATACACACCGGCGTCCCGCTCTGGTCTTTGCTCCCGGCGACTTAGTGTGGCTCTCCGCCCGTAACATCAGGCTGCGAGTTGAGTCCACTAAGTTTGCTCCTCGCTACATTGGCCCGTTTAAGGTTCTGGAACAGGTCAACCCTGTGGTTTACCGTTTGGCTATTCCTCCACGCCTTGGTATCACCGATAACTTTCACGTTTCCCTCTTAAAGCCCGTTCGTTTGTCTCGGTTTTCTGAGTTATCTGCTGGGACATCGGGTTCATCCACGGATGAGTTTGAGGTGAATGCTATTGTGGGAAGCAAGGTGGTACGTGGCAAAAAATTTTATTTGGTGGATTGGAAGGGTCATGGTCCAGAGGATAGAACCTGGGAGCCTGTGGAGCACATTCGGGCTCCGCTGCTTATTGCGGCTTTTGAGCGTAGTGAGGCTCAAGGAGGGGGGGGCCCTAGGAGGGGGGGGTAATGTTAGGAGTTGAGTTTCCTCTGCGGCACAGGGGGAATCTCGATCCGTGTCTACTCCGGTCTCCCATTCTGCTTCGCCCGCAGTGGGCTCTGCTCAGCGGAGGCGTCGCTCCCAGCGTCTTGCTGGGACTGATTCTGTGCAGGGAGTTACTGCTGCCTTTCCTGGCTCTCCTGTTGTACTCTGCACTGATCTGCGGCGAGCTGGCTTCTCTGGGACTAAGTCCTTATTTGCACACACTGAGCATGCCCAGGGCAAGATCTCCCGTTGGAGATCAAGGGTCACATGCTCAGGTACTGCAGCACATTCTATTGGTCCTCCTGGAAGGTCTTGGAAGGGCAAAACTTCAGTAGCAGCTTCCTGTGCTGCAACTATATAAACTGCGCATGACCGCACGGCCATGCGCTAGTATTGTCTTGTTATAATGTGTGTGTGTAGATGGATGTATGTCGAAGGATGAAAGCTCCTAAGTATCCCTCCCTAGTGTTGTTGACTGCTCGCGGATGATGGTAGCTATCTAGCGCCCGACTTGCCATCTACACGTAACACACATCTCAGCGTCCTTTGGCTGTGTCCGCCAGTACGGCGCCGTGCGCTTCCTCTGCGCTTTCCTTACCCAAGCCTGGGTGGATAGTGGCGTCCGTCAGTGCGGCACCGCACGCACTCTCGTGCCTTAAGTTTCTATTTATAAGTTTCCTTACACACCCAGTTGCGGTGTTGTGCCAGCAAGAGTCTAATCGGACTTCAATCCCGGATTGGCGTTGTGTTCGCTGACTCCTTGCTCGCATTCTATGTGCGGTACTGCGGTCCTGTGACGTAACAGAATCGCTTCTTTCATGCAGGGTGCAGTTAACCCATGTGTGTATACCTAGTACCGCCATATTGTCCTTAACAGTATGTCAAACCACAAAAAGAAAAAATTAAGAAACGGGGAGTTAAAATGCTGGAGCATACACCAAATGAGGATCACTTTACTAGAAGTGAGAGAAAATGGGCACATCTGATTAATTCATGGAGAGTCCAGAGGACAAATGCTCCCCCAGTAATATGGAACAAAGCTGACGGGTTCGAGTGCCAGCTAGAGCACAAAATAATGGGGTTCGGCTTCCAGAAAGGCACAGAAACTTAATAATTGGACAAAGAAGAAGCACAAAATATATAAATATAAGCAGAACCTTACAGCCATTAAAACTTAGTATTATAATCATTAAGGTAATTTTTAGTTCTACAAATGTGTTAATAAAAAATATATAAAAAGATATAAAAAATATAAATGCATACATATGAAAAAATAGTCAGCCCACATACATAAAAAGCCTGCAAAAATCAGATAAAAACTTCAGTAATTTCATTAAGACCATGAGGTTTCAGGCTGCCTAGTTTGTAAATCCAATAAACCTCTTTTCTGTTCAGTTTCATGACTCTATTAGAGACATGTGCTGGGATGTGATCAATAGGACTAATTTTTATGGCTTTAAAATTTTTATTATGTACCAAGGTATAGTGCCTAGAAAGGCCATAGGTAAGGAGACCATTTTTTATATTATATCGATGCGAATTAAGTCGGAGGTGTAATGCTTGTGTAGTTCTCTCGACATATTGTTTTCCGCAGGGGCATTCAATAACATAAATCACAAACTCGGACTTGCAGTTCAAGAAAAAGGGGACCGTAAAACTCTCTTTGGTAGTGAAAGAAATAATATTCTTAGTTCTGTGATTAATACTGAGGCAGCAAAGGCAATTCTTGGTACCACATTTAAATATGCCCTTATTTGTAACCTCATTAGCATTAATATTTCTTTTCAGGGGACTGGGGGCTATTAGGTCCCTGATAGTGGGAGCCCTTTGGAATGTGATAGAGGGATTCCTTGGAAGGAATTTATTCAATATAGGGTCGTTCAGTAAAATATGCCAATTTTTTTGAAGGACATCACAAATCTTTTTGTGCTCATCAGAATATTGTGTAATAAAATTCAATGCATGCTTGTCCATAACAGGGGTTTTTTCTTTATGTACAAGTAATGAGAGCTGGTCTAATTTTGCCGAGTTTTTGAAGACGTTAGAAATAAGATAAGTAGGATATTTTTGGACAGCAAATTTATTCTTCAGTAAATTAGATTGTTCCTTAAAATCATCAGCAGTGGTACAGTTTTTTCTAATCCGGCGAAACTGGTTATTAGGGATGTTTTTGAGCCATTTCTTGTAATGCCCACTGCTAAAATGAATGTACCCATTAGTATCGACTTTTTTAAAAAATGTTTTACTACATACATTATTATTTACAATAAATAAGGTGACATCTAAAAAATTTTATAGAAAGATTGTTAAAAAAAAGCTGTAAAGGAAAGACCCCAATTGTTAAAATTTATTTGCTGAATAAAATCCTCAATATTGTTGTCAGAATTATCCCAAATACTATTGGATTAATTAAGGATAGGTGTCAGAATTGACGCCTCTCCATTATTAATCTGGCTTAATGTCACCTTACAATAGCAAGGTGACATTAACCCTTCATTACCCCATATCCCACCACTACACGGGAATGGGAAGAGAGTGGCCAAGTGCCAGAATAGGGGCATCTTCCAGATGTGCCTTTTCTGGGGTGGCTGGGGGCAGATGTTTTTAGCCAGGGGGGGGGGGCAATAACCATGGACCCTCTCCAGGCTATTAATATCTGCCCTCAGTCACTGGCTTTACCATTCTGGCGGAGAAAATTGCGCGGGAGCCCACGCCAATTTTTTCAGCCATTTAACCCTTTAATTTAATAGCTAGACAGCCCAAATTTTGCATATACACACTACTAACATTAGTAGTGTGTAATATGCAAAAAAATGGGGATATGACATGGTTTACTGTATGTAAACCATGTCTCATATCATAAACAAAGAAAGGTAGAAGGCGGCACTCACCCCGATATTGCTTGATGGTGCTGTTCTTTATTCAGGACATGAATGAGTGAACATAAAGCAGAGAGCCGGCTGGTTACAGATCGGGTGCGGGAAGGAGGTGAGGGACGACGGCCGTTTCACGCTTGCGCGCTTCTACGGGTCCAGGTGTGGGAGTCGGGGGCGTCATTTCCTTTATAGGAGACATGACGACTCAATGTGCACAGGTGAATGTTAAAAACAATTAAGACATCAACTCCACAGACGCGGATAAGCACACAATATATACACAAATATTTGTTTCACTTTGAAATAGACACTTATAAGAATATGGACATGTCCAATTTATCGTTAAGTCCGGTAAGACCCTGCGCATTTGTTTCTATAATCCAGCGGGCTTCCCGTTGTAAAAGGCATCTATTACGATCGCCTCCATTAAATGGGGTATTCACTATTTCTAGTCCTGCAAATCGCAGTACATTTGGATCACCATTATGTACGTCTTTTATATGCTGAATAAACCGGGGGCAGCCTTTTCCCGATGTTATGGAATTATAATGTTCTCTAAACCTATGAAACATAGGACGTATAGTCTTGCCGATATAATAGAATTGGCAGGGACAAGTGATGATATACACAACATACTGTGATCTACAGGTAATAAAGTGTCGGACCATATAATGAACAGGACCTATGCGAATTACTTTATCCAAGAGTCTCAAATGGCAGAATTTACAATTGCCACATTTGTAATTCCCACTAAGCTGTGAATTTTTTAACCAGGTGCTATTAACAGTAATCGGTAGACGATTCTTTACTATCAAGTCGCCTAGGTTTTTCGTACGTTTATACGCAAGGGTAGGATGGACCGCTAAAAAAGGAGCTAATTCTCTATCATTTTTTAGTACATGCCAGTTTTTATTAATAGCTGCATATACTGCTTTATCCATTGGGCTATGTACAAATGTAAAGACAAATTTCTCTGTTTTCTCCTTTGAGTATCTCGCAGTTTTTTTGCGATTATACAGAAGGCTTTGTTGCGTGAGTTTTTTTATTCTATCTTCCGCTTTTGCTAAAACTTTAGAGGGATAGTTTCTGTCAAGGAGATTAGTTTTTAATTTAGTTATTTGTTCATTGAATACTTGATCATTATTATTTATTTTTCTATAGCGGACCATCTGGCTATAGGGAATGCTATATTTAGTATGCAGGGGGTGGGCGCTATTGAAATGGAGTAGATTATTTACTGCCGTAGGTTTTTTATATACACTTGTATGAATTTTACCTTCAATTATATCTAATTTTACGTCTAAAAATTCAAGTGTATTTCCCCCAAAAGATGCAGTAAACTGCATATTCTCATTATTAGCGGTATTCAAGTATGACACAAAACTTTCAAAAACAGTTTTTGGACCGTCCCATATAATGAAGACATCATCGGCAAATCTTAGATATGTACGCATATGCCGTAAAAATGGATTAGAGGACGAAGTTATATATTTCTCCTCGAAAGCCGCTAGAAACAAGTTAGCAAATACACACGCGACGGGCGTGCCCATCGCGGTTCCTGTGTGTTGAATGAACCACTTATCAAGAAACTTAAATGCGTTGTGCGAAAGTACGAATTCGAGGCTTTCGGTGATAAAGTCGATAAATTCCTGATCCTTATTGGTATTGGTTAGAATCGTCCGAATAGCCTCGATGCCTTTTTCTTGGGGAATTCTTGTATATAAGCTAACGATATCAATCGAGACCAAAGAAAACGTTGGTTGCCAGTCTATTGTTTGTAAAGCAATCAAAAAATCCCCTGAATCTTTAACAAAGGACGGGATTTTTTTCAAAAGAGGTTTGAGTAGCCAGTCGAGGAATTTAGATAATGGTTCAGTTAAAGAACCAATCCCCGAAATTATAGGGCGTCCCGGCGGTCTAGTAGCGTGCTTATGTATTTTTGGTAAGCTATACCAGTTCGGAGTGGTAGGATGTTCCGGTAGAAGTTTTTCAGCTTTACTTTTTAATCAAAAAGATGGTTGGATAACTGATTCCGACTCAAGCGGCATGGAAGAATCAGGAGAATACACAAATATGGCAACACCTCGCCCACAAACGGAAGCCCCTTTAGGAAAAAAATTAGACGAGGTAGACGAAAAAACGAACGGCCAGAAAAAGCGGAAACACGTATCTTGGAGGAAATAGCAATCGATAAAAATGAACTTCAGATAATTAACCTGTCGAACAGGGTTCTCACTCCCGAACAAAAAAACGTGCTTTCGCTGGGCTTAAATTTCTGCATTCCAGAGGATTTTAATTTTACTGAGTTTAGAATTGACTTATTCAAAGCAACTAGAAAATTACATTTAAAAAAATTTTTGGGACATAATAAAAGTAATAAGAATCCTGGTGGTAACACCTCTACAGAAATCCCCGTGACTATTGGTAACCTAGGCTTTATGGCATTTCCTCCAGTAGATAGGCAAGACATTGAGAATACATGGTTATTAGCTAACCTAGATACATCTGATATTGTGCCACCATATGAATCTGTAGATAACGACACTCTTTCGAACTATGAATCTTTTAACCCCTTCATGACCCAGCCTATTTTGACCTTAAAGACCTTGCCGTTTTTTGCAATTCTGACCAGTGTCCCTTTATGAGGTAATAACTCAGGAACGCTTCAACAGATCCTAGCGGTTCTGAGATTGTTTTTTTGTGACATATTGGGCTTCATGTTAGTGGTAAATTTAGGTCAATAAATTCTGCGTTTATTTGTGATAAAAACGGAAATTTGGCGAAAATTTTGAAAATTTCGCAATTTTCACATTTTTAATTTTTATTCTGTTAAACCAGAGAGATATGTGACACAAAATAGTTAATAAATAACATTTCCCACATGTTTACTTTATATCAGCACAATTTTGGAAACAAAATTTTTTTTTGTTAGGAAGTTATAAGGGTTAAAATTTGACCAGCGATTTGTCATTTTTACAACGAAATTTACAAAACCATTTTTTTTAGGGACCACCTCACATTTGAAGTCAGTTTGAGGGGTCTATATGGCTGAAAATACCCAAAAGTGACACCATTCTAAAAACTGCACCCCTCAAGGTACTCAAAACCACATTCAAGAAGTTTATTAACCCTTCAGGTGCTTCACAGCAGCAGAAGCAACATGGAAGGAAAAAATGAACATTTAACTTTTTAGTCACAAAAATTATCTTTTAGCAACAATTTTTTTATTTTCCCAATGGTAAAAGGAGAAACTGAACCATGAATGTTGTTGTGCAATTTGTCCTGAGTACGCTGATACCTCATATGTGGGGGTAAACCACTGTTTGGGCGCTCGGCAGGGCTTGGAAGGGAAGGAGCGCCATTTGACTTTTTGAATCAAAAATTGGCTCCACTCTTTAGCGGACACCATGTCACGTTTGGAGAGCCCCCGTGTGCCTAAAAATTGGAGCTCCCCCACAAGTGACCCCATTTTGGAAACTAGACACCCCAAGGAACTTATCTAGATGCATAGTGAGCACTTTGAACCCCCAGGTGCTTCACAAATTGATCCGTAAAAATGAAAAAGTACTTTTTTTTCACAAAAAAATTCTTTTAGCCTCAATTTTTTCATTTTCACATGGGCAACAGGATAAAATGGATCCTAAAATGTGTTGGGCAATTTCTCCTGAGTACGCCGATACCTCACATGTGGGGGTAAACTACTGTTTGGGCACATGGTAAGGCTCGGAAGGGAAGGAGCGCCATTTGACATTTTGAATGAAAAATTATTTCCATCGTTAGCGGACACCATGTCGCGTTTGGAGAGCTCCTGTGTGCCTAAACATTGGCGCTCCCCCACAAGTGACCCCATTTTGGAAACTAGACCCCCCAAGGAACTTGTTTAGATGCCTAGTGAGCACTTTAAACTCTCAGGTGCTTCACAAATTGATCTGTAAAAATGAAAAAGTAATTTTTTTTCACAAAAAAATTCTTTTCGCCTCAATTTTTTCATTTTCACATAGGCAGTAGGATAAAATGGATCATAAAATTTGTTGGGCAATTTCTCCCGAGTACGCTGATACCTCACATGTGGGGGTAAACCACTGTTTGGGCACACAGCAGGGCTCGGAAGGGAAGGCGCGCCATTTGACTTTTTGAATGGAAAATTAGCTCCAATTGTTAGCGGACACCATGTCGCGTTTGGAGAGCCCCTGTGTGCCTATGCATTGGAGCTCCCCCACAAGTGACCCCATTTTGGAAACTAGACCCCCCAAGGAACTTATCTAGATGCATATTGAGCACTTTAAATTCCCAGGTGCTTCACAGAAGTTTATAATGCAGAGCCATGAAAATAAAAAATAATTTTTCTTTCCTCAAAAATGATTTTTTAGCCTGGAATTTCCTATTTTGCCAAGGATAATAGGAGAAATTGGACCCCAAATATTGTTGTCCAGTTTGTCCTGAGTACGCTGATACCCCATATGTGGGGGTAAACCACTGTTTGGGCGCACGGCAGGGCTCGGAAGGGATGGCACGCCATTTGGCTTTTTAAATGGAAAATTAGCTCCAATCATTAGCGGACACCATGTCACGTTTGGAGAGCCCCTGTGTGCCTAAACATTGGAGATCCCCCAGAAATGACCCCATTTTGGAAACTAGACCCCCAAAGGAACTAATCTAGATGTGTGGTGAGGACTTTGAACCCCCAAGTGCTTCACAGAAGTTTATAACGCAGAGCCATGAAAATAAAAAAAAAAATTATTTTCTCAAAAATGATTTTTAGCCTGCAATTTTTTATTTTACAAAGGGTAACAGGAGAAATTTGACCCCAAAAGTTGTTGTCCAGTTTCTCCTGAGTACGCTGATACCCCATATGTGGGGGTGAACCACTGTTTGGGCACATGCCGGGGCTCGGAAGTGAAGTAGTGACATTTTGAAATGCAGACTTGATGGAATGCTCTGTGGGCGTCACGTTGCGTTTGCAGAGCCCCTGATGTGGCTTAACAGTAGAAACCCCCCACAAGTGACCCCATTTTGGAAACTAGACCCCGAAAGGAACTTATCTAGATGTGTGGTGAGCACTTTGAACCCCCAAGTGCTTCATAGAAGTTTATAATGCAGAGCCGTGAAAGTAATAAATACGTTTTCTTTCCTCAAAAATAATTATTTAGCCCAGAATTTTTTAATTTTCCCAAGGGTAACAGGAGAAATTTGACCCCAATATTTGTTGTCCAGTTTCTCCTGAGTACGGTGATACCCCATATGTGGGGGTAAACTACTGTTTGGGCACATGCCGGGGCTCGGAATTGAAGTAGTGATGTTTTGAAATGCAGACTTTGATGGAATGCTCTGCGGGCGTCACGTTGCGTTTGCAGAGCCCCTGATGTGCCTAAACAGTAGAAACCCCCCACAAGTGACCCCATTTTGGAAACTAGACCCCGAAAGGAACTTATCTAGATGTGTGGTGAGCACTTTGAACCCCCAAGTGCTTCATAGAAGTTTATAATGCAGAGCCGTGAAAATAATAAATACGTTTTCTTTCCTCAAAAATAATTATTTAGCCCAGAATTTTTATTTTCCCAAGGGTTACAGGAGAAATTGGACCCCAAAAGTTGTTGTCCAGTTTCTCCTGAGTACGCTGATACCCCATGTGTGGGGGTAAACCACTGTTTGGGCACACGTCGGGGCTCAGAAGGGAAGTAGTGACTTTTGAAATGCAGACTTTGATGGAATGGTCTGTGGGCGTCACATTGCGTTTGCAGAGCCCCTGGTGTGCCTAAACAGTAGAACCCCCCCACAAGTGACCCCATTTTAGAAACTAGACTCCCCAAGGAACTTATCTAGATATGTGGTGAGCACTTTGAACCCCCAAGTGCTTCACAGACGTTTACAACGCAGAGCCGTGAAAATAAAAAAATCATTTTTCTTTCCTCAAAAATGATGTTTTAGCAAGCATTTCTTTATTTTCACAAGGGTAACAGGAGAAATTGGACCCCAGTAATTGTTGCGCAGTTTGTCCTGAGTATGCTGGTACCCCATATGTGGGGGTAAACCACTGTTTGGGTGCACGTCGGGGCTCGGAAGTGAGGGAGCACCATTTGACTTTTTGAATACAAGATTGGCTGGAATTAATGGTGGCGCCATGTTGCGTTTGGAGACCCCCTGATGTGCCTAAACAGTGGAAACCCCTCAATTCTAACTCCAACACTAACCCCAACACACCCCTAACCCTTATCCCAACTGTAGCCGTAACCCTAATCACAACCCTAACCCCAACACACCCGTAACCCCAACACACCCCTAACCCTAACCACAACCCTAATTCCAACCCAACCCTAGCCCTAAGAGTATGTGCCAACGTTGCGGATTCGTATGAGATTTTTCAGCACCATTTTTGAAAAATCCGCGGGTAAAAGGCACTGCGTTTTACCTGCGGATTTACCGCGGATTTCCAGTGTTTTTTGTTCGGATTTCACCTGCGGATTCCTATTGAGGAACAGGTGTAAAACGCTGCGGAATCCGCACAAAGAATTGACATGCTGCGGAAAATACAACGCAGCGTTCCCGCGCGGTATTTTCCGCACCATGGGCACAGCGGATTTGGCTTTCCATATGTTTACATGGTACTGTAAACCTGATGGAACTCTGCTGCGGATCCGCAGCGGCCAATCCGCACCGTGTGCACATAGCCTAATTCTAAAGGTATGTGCACACGCTGCGGAAAACGCTGCGGATCCGCAGCAGTTTCCCATGAGTTTACAGTTCAATGTAAACCTATGGGAAACAAAAATCGCTGTACACATGCTGCGGAAAAACTGCACGGAATTGCAGCGGTTTACATTCCGCAGCATGTCATTTCTTTCTGCGGATTCCGCAGCGGTTTTACAACTGCTCAAATAGAAAATCGCTGTTGTAAAACCACATTGAAATGCACAGAAAAAACATGGTAAATCCGCTATAAATCCGCAGCGGTTTAGCACTGCGGATTTATCAAATCCGCAGCGGAAAAATCCGCAGAGGAACAGAATACGTGTGCACATACCGAAACCCTAACCCTACCCCTAACTCTACCCCTACCCCTAACCCTACCCCTAACCCTAGTTCTTACCCCAACCTTAGTGGAAAAAAAAAATATTTTTTTTATTGTCCCTACCTATGGGGGTGACAAAGGGGGGGGGGGTCATTTACTTTTTTTTTTTATTTTGATCACTGAGATATAACCTATCTCAGTGATCAAAATTCACTCTGGAACGAATCTGCCGGCCGGCAGATTCGGCGGGCGCACTGCACATGCGCCCGCCATTTTGGAAGATGGCGGCGCCCAGGAAAGAAGACGGACGGTCCCCGGGAGGCCAGGTAAGTATAAGGGGGGGGAGATCAGGGCACGGGGGGGGCGTCGGAGCACGTTGGGGGTGGACCGGAACACGGGGGGGTGGATTGGAGCACGGAGTGGGGGATCGCTGTGCGGGCGGGTGGATCGGAGCACGGGGGGGAATCGCTGTGCGGGGGGGGGATCGCTGTGCGGGGGGGGGATCGGAGTGCGGGGGGGTTTGATTGGAGCACGGGGGGTGTGATTGGAGCACGGGGGGAGCGGGCAGGAGGACGGGGGAGCGGAGCACAGGACCGAGGGGAGCAGACCGCAGATCGGGGGGCTGGGGGGGCGATCGGAGGAGTGGAGTGGGTGCACATTAGTGTGTCCAGCCATGGCCAATGATATTGCAGCATCGGCCATGGCTGGATTGTAATATTTCACCATTTTTTTAGGTGAAATATTACAAATCGCTCTGATTGGCAGTTTCTCTTTCAACAGCCAATCAGAGCGATCGTAGCCACGGGGGGGTGAAGCCACCCCCCCCTGGGCTAAACTACCACTCCCCCTGTCCCTGCAGATCGGGTGAAATGGGAGTTAACCCTTTCACCCGATCTGCAGGGACGCGATCTTTCCATGACGCATATGCTGCATCATGGGTCGGAATGGCACCGACTTTCATGACGCAGCGTATGCGTCAAAGGTCGGGAAGGGGTTAAAGGTGGCCTGAAGTCAACTTTTATGCCCCCCACTTCTCCTGGAAATGCCATTGACTTATTTCAAGATTTGGTCCTTAACCCCTTTCTGCCATCAGACGTACTATTGCGTCCATGGGGGGTGGGCCCTACTTCCCAAGGACGCAATAGTACGTCATATGCGATCGGCAGCGCTCACGGGGGGAGCGGCGCCGATCGCGGCCGGGTGTCAGCTGCCTATCGCAGCTGACATCCGGCACTATGTGCCAGGAGCGGTCACGGAC